>NW_026555330.1:12977500-15955000 GCF_021234165.1 Pteronotus mesoamericanus | reverse complement strand
TTTTAAAGTCCATCTAAGTGTGTCTTTGGCTACACAAAACACTTTCAAAGTAATTCTTTTGAGAAAGTGTATTTGAATATCGAGACCCACAGAATGGAGGCCATCAGATGGCCCGGCCCACGTGACGAATCTACACCCAAGTCAGCCTGCACTTACTGGACACACCTCATTGTCAAGGTGAGGTAATTTCTTGGCAAATTAATGGTCCCTAAAACTAGAAAGACAGAGACTGAAGTTACTTGTATGTTGTTTCAGTGGACAAGGATCTTCTTCCTCAAACTATATATTCCCCAGTCCTGTACTTTGTCCTTCCTTACCTGTCTCTTCTGACACCTTGTCTGTGTCTACAGCCCTGGGCCTCCATCCTTGTTTCTCTCATCCTCTCCCTGCTCTCTCTGCTCCTCCTCTTCCAGCATCTCCAAATTGAACACTTTTTCCTCCATTTCTCTTCCTCCAGGACACGGTGGAATCACATCAACCCACCGTCTGCTTCCGCCCCCACAAGGAGATACCTCTATTCCAGGTTCTTCTCTGACCTTCCCCTCCACAGTGGATAGGGACTCCATCTCCTTTAAGGACCGGATGCCCTACTGTAGAGAAACGCGCGCGGCCATGGTCACACTTCTCTGCTTCATCACTATTTCCAAGCACCTCTGAGAGTCCAGCAAGCAGTGAGGGAGCAGGCAGTTGAGGCAGAAATTAAAAGAAGCTGGGGATATCTTCCATTTTTTTGTGAGCTTAGAATGTAGTTGGAACCCTGAGAACGGGGTCACCCTGTGCCAAGAGAAAGGAGGACAGGAAGGTTGCAGGGCCTCCTCCATCCCCTTGAGTAAAGGGATTTGCTTTGTGGTGAAGGAAGCGAAGGAAAGATGTGGGAAGAAAAAGCTTAGCAGAGGATGGTTTCGATCCATCGACCTCTGGGTTATGGGCCCAGCACGCTTCCGCTGCGCCACTCTGCTGACACCTAGCCAAGTGTGGTACTTTATGATCCCAGTTTTTACCCAGTTGCCCAACACCTGCACTTCCATGCTGAAAGTGGTTCCTGTCTTCTCCACTATTTCTTTCCTCCCTCTGTCCATCTCTGCGTTTTGCCTTCTTTCCCGCCCTACATTCGATGTCACCGTCAGTGTCATTGGCACACAGCTTTGGTAAATCTTCAATCCATGCAGGTCTCCACATCTGGATGCCTTCCCCAAGTCTCTTACCACTTTCAGTCTGGGAATTACTTTGCGGGAGAATCGCGTTGAAAGCTTTTTCTGTTCAGTAGTAGATTGAGAATTACACACCCAGGCTCTGCTACAAGACTACCCAGGCTCACTGGCAGGTTCAAACATCAACTCGGCTACTTACTGTGATTTTTTCTTTTTTTTTTTTTAACTGAATTTCTTAAGACTTCTGTATCAATTTCTTACCCTTTAAAATGATGATGCAATGGTTTAATGTTTCAAAATGCTTAGAAAACATCCTTTGCACAGAGCAACCTGTACATTAAATGCTGGGTTTTATTCCTTTTGCTATATCAATATCTCAAACAAGGCAAAGGATAATTTTGTTTTTGTTTTTGTTTCTGTTTTTACTGAAGAAAAAAAGATGCAAAAAAAAATGTGCACAACTCTCAAGCGTTTGGTTCTGTGACTTCTCACAATGTCCACGCACCAGTGTGACCCACAGAGAAGTAGGTCTTAATTAGCAGGCAGGAGCTCCCACAGGACCCCAGACACTTTCCACTGAGATAACCACTATCTTCATATCTAATAACATAGGAAACTTTCGCATTTCAAAAAAATTGTATACAAATATCCAGATTTACTATTTTTGTGTCTGTTTTCTTTCACTCAATAGTATAGTAAGGGTTTGTTGACTTGCATTGCCACATAGTGTTCCATTATAAAAACACGACACAGTCCTCTTGACTTATTCTACTGTTGAGAACACAAAGGTGGATGTAAAAGGGAAACTTTTTACAGTGGGGGAGGAAGGGAGCCGGTCCCTGCTCTGAACAGATCGGGGAAGTCACTGGTGTCCAGAGTCCGTGTTGTCTTCCCCTTCCAGATCCGACTCTATGAGTTCACATGAGCTGGGGATTCCCCGCCAATCATCTCTAAAAAGGGGACAAAAAGCCATGAGAAACAACGAGGGTAACGAGGTTGGGTCCCGACTACATTAGAACTTGCTTACTCTCTCAACTTGTAGCTCATTGTGGTAGCCATCACGCCACAGGACCCCACCGCCGGGGGCGGCCTCGGCCTCCTTCCCTGTAGGATGTGTCAACATTTCTGAACTTGAGAGTCATCCTCCCTTTAGGGGTGGAGACTCGCATCCTGGCTCCCGCCCTCTCCAGCCGAGGCAGCCGCCCCTTTCTTGAGCGCACGGGCTCCCGCTGCCACATCCCTACAGCTCTCGGGTTCCGCAGAAGGCGGACCGCGCTTCTCCTCCGCGCGCGGGCGCGGGCGCGGGCGCCCGGCCGCGGGGCGGCTCCACGCGCGTCGCCCGCCGCGCTGCTGCGGGACCGGCAGCCGCTCCCGACCCCAGGCTGGGACGCCCGGAAGGGACCCCCGGGACGCTGGCACTGTCCCGGAAACGCTCCGCTTTGTGTGGACCAGAGGATGACGCGCGACGAAAAGCTCGTCTCAAACCGGGGTGTGTCTGACAAATCTTCGACCTGCCGCTCCCAGGCTCCTCAGCAGTGAGAGTCCCTGGGACCAGAAGGGCAAGCCAGTGTCTGGGCTTGTCCACCGCCGCCTAGCGACGGTGGGGACGCTGCCGGGGATGGAGGGGACTCGGCCGGAGCCGGAGGATCTGGGCTGTCGGACCCGAAGGCTGAGCAGAGAAGCAGGCGATCCCTGAGGGTAACAGTGGCAGAAGGCAGTACCCGAGCCTCCACGAAGCCGCTGGGAAAGAGTCACGATCCGCCAGGACGCTTTTACCGCACTGAGACGGAGGATACGCGAGAGGAAATCCCTCCGCAGGAAGGAGCGTCCTGGACGCGGACGGGGTCGCGGGGTGCGCTCTGTGCGTGAGCGACCGAGGACGGCTCCGGCTGCCTCCCGCACCCGTGGCCTCTGATCCACTCACCCTCCGAGAGGCCATTGTGACTGGGCGGAGCCATCTGGAGTGGAAACAAGAACGTGGCCACGTGAAATTATTTCTTCAAGTGAATTCAGAACTTCGGCTTGCAATGTGCAATCCCCTCCTCTGTTAACTGAAGAGCCGCAGGATCAGACCCAGTGATGCGGCCTGTACGGTCGAACCCCGGCCCTAGGAGTGTGTAGACTGGGAATTAGGAAGGAGAAATTCCATGCCGACTGCTGTATCCGTGCTATGGACAAAAATTAAGCAGAATACAAAGCACCGGCTATGCCCTTGGAGATTCTGGTTTATAATGATGGGCTAGCCAGAAAGTATTAATAAATTAACACCAACATTAGAAGTCTTCGGGGTACTGAAGGTAACTGAGGGCTAATAGCATATTCTTCAAATAAGAATAAAAGCTTCATGTTCGATTTTGAGCAGATTGAAAATACTGTTTTAAAAGGGAGCCTTGGCCCACACCTTCTCGTATATAAGATACAACATAGGAGCACAGTCTATGGACTGGTTGCTGAGGAAGCAGTTCCATAGTGAAAGTCGAAGAGGAGAGGAGTGAACGTTGAGGGAGGAACCACAGTCCAAGCTAGGGCTTTAGGGTCCTAAGTGTCTGCTTTGAACTGTGAACTGCAGGGAGCATCGTGGGTGACTGTAAGGAGCACTGGAGATCCAACTGGGCTTCCACCCTCAGTATAATTGTGAGTGTGGTCTTGTTCCCTGCAAGACTGATGTCGTTCCACATTGCAGGAAGGCTGGTCAGTCTGTGGGAATTGGACTAAAGTCTTCATGTTCCCTCATAGGCATTTTATTTATTTTCCCCCATACAAAATATTGCTGGCCAATTCTCTCCCACTTTTCCCAAGATAAAGAATTTATTAGGGCAAAGATTCATACCATATTTCTTTTGTCTCTATATCATATTGAATAGAATCTATGAAACCCTTTTTTCACAAACATGCCCCTAGATGCACACATATATCACTTTGCAAACTATTTCAGAGGGTTCATGGAACACTTGAATTCCATGGACCTCAAACTAAGAATCTTGCGCATTGGACTTTCTCCTCTATTTCATCAACCTAGTTTTTAACTAAATAAGCAACAAGTTCTGTAAGAAATTAAGCATTATATTGCTAAAATAAAATCATCTCTTGATCATGGCTGAAAGTCGGTAACCTTGGTCTTGTAAATTAGGTCAACGGTGCATCCATGACCGAAGCCAAGATACAAGCTAAACTGGTTCTCAAAGGGCTCCTGAGGTGCGGATTCTGGATATGCTGTTTGGGGAGATGACTCAGACATAAGTAGTTCAGGTGGAAAGGAGAGGAATAGGCTCATTTTAATCACAGGGTAACTTAAAGGGAAATTCTTTGATCAAAAAGATAAAATCTCGGAAGTTTGGAGATGCAGAAAATGTGAATAAAAATTGTACATTTGGATAAGTCTACATGAATATTAACTGAATAAAATTATCTGAATGTCTTATACAAGAAAGCTGACTATAGACTTTAAATATATGTCAACAATGACATACAAGAGTCAACCAATGAATGCATAAATAAGTGGAGCAACAAAGCAATGTCCCTCTCCCCCACTTCCTCTCTCTCTCTCAAAATCAATAAGTAAAAAAAATTAAAAAAATATTTGAGTAATCATGTATGCTTCACATCATAGGAAACAAAGGAAACCCTCCACAATCCCACAACTCAGAAACCACACTAGCAGTGCTTTGGTGTATTCTCTCCCACCACCCAAATATTTATAATGCAAATATTTTTCCTAATTGAAGTCATACAGTATATACATTTTTCATCCTGCTCTTTTCATTTAACATTATATCATGTGCTTCTTCCCTGAGCTATCAGAAACTTCCAAAATATTGTTTTTAATACTTTGTAGTACTCTTCCAGCTCTGTACGACCTAAGTTAAATAATCATTCCCTTTCCCCACTGTTGAAAATGTTTATTTTAATTATTTTATTATAACTAAAAGTATCCTAAATGTCTGTGCACATAACTAATATCCTTTAGTTTAGATTGCTTCCCTAGAAGAGTTTTCTCCAAAGTGAGCTTCCCTGCTGGAATTTAGAAGTTTAAGTGGCAATAAGGGCCTTGTTCTAAGAAGATGGAGGAGGGATTTGTAATAGTTTCCTGGAGCTGCCTTAACAAATTACTATAACTGGGTGGCCTAAAACAATATACATTTATTCTCTCATAGTTCCAGGGACGAGAAATCCAAATTGCAGGTGTCTGTAGGATTGGCTCTTTCTAGAGGCCCTGAGGGACAATCTGTTTTATGTCTCTCTACTACTAGCCCCTGGTGTTTGCCAAAAACCTTACTGTTCCTTAGGTTTGTAGCCACTTCACTCCAATCTCTGATCTCTGATCTCTCACATGGCCTTTGTCCTAGTCTCTGAATCTCCCTCTCTTTTTAAGGGCACTGTCATTAGATTTAAAGACCAACATAATCCAGTGTGACTTTATCTTGATTACATCAGTGGCAAAGACTATTTTCAAATACACTCACACTCACAAGTGCTGTGGGTTAGGAAATCCAGCCCACTACAAGGGCAACTGTTCTCCCCTCCCCCGCCCTAAATGAAAACATATAGAGAGATCCAACTATCAGGGAGAGTTTGAGGAGCTCAGACATAAAAGAAATTCTCCTGTTTGTATTTGAAAGCCTGTCTGAATCTCCTTGATGGTGCTTTGGCAAAGCACTTCAATTTCCAGAACTCAATACTGCAGACCTTATATTCCCCATTTAAAACAAAAACCTAGTTGTATAGTGTCTCACTGAATCATGCCTCTAAACCCATAAGCAATCCTATTAGTAGAGTTAGATTTGGTCTATGTGTCAGGACAGATGGAGAATGTCCTCAGGCTGGAAAACCTGTTCTTTAAATCATTTCTCCCTATTCACCTAGTCCCTGGACTGTGGCTGCCCTCTCTGGGGAAGGTGAAGAGGAGAGGTTTTCCTGAGGGTTGAATTCTTCCAGCATCATTTCCTTCAGTTCTTGGACCCTCCCTGCCCTCTCACCTATACCTGCACTTAGATTGGATTTCAACCTGTTCTGCAGATCTGAACTTGCCATCCTCTGTAATTAATTGCCTGTGCCATTCACTCAAAACAAAACTTTGACTATGAACACGGTCTTTTGTTAGGCTGTAATGTAAATATAAATGTCTTCTCCAAGATATGCCTTGTACTTGCTTACTGGTAGGTAGTAATGAACAAAATTTTCCAATGTTGGTGAAGTCTAATTTATGCATAAATATTTTCTTTTGTGGTGACTGCTTTTTCTGCTCTGTTTTAGAAATTCTTGCATACTCCAAAGTCATTAAGAAATTATCCTAAGCTATCTTTCAGCAGCATTATTGCTTTATCTTTCATGTTTAAATATACATTTCATGTGATTGAGTTTTGTGTATGTTGTAATTCATTTATTTCCATAGCTATATGCAAATGAGCCACCAATTTATTGTTTCAATTTATTGGGGAAAAAATAGTCTTTCCCTAAAGCACTGCATGGTCACCTTTGTTTTAAATCAAATGACTGTATGAGCGGGTCTATTTAGGATGTGTTCTTCCATTCCAATGTTTAGCTATCCATCCTAGGACGTGCCACATTGTCTTGACTGCCATGGCTTTATAATAGCAATTTTTTTCTCCTTTCAGAAAAAATTCATAAAATCTAACATACATCCACAAACACATTGCTTGGAGCCTCGGATTTTGTTGAAAGGAGCAATGTTGACATCCCTCGAATGCTTCTGGAACTTGGGGGTGTCTTCTTTCCGCAAGTGTGTGACCATTTTGCCATTGACCTCAACACAACTGGTCTTGTGGAGGCTCGAGTCTAGGGGCACCAGCTTGGAGTCAATCAGCCAATGCAGCTGGATGGAGCACACACAGCGCCGCCCCCGCCCTCCCCTCCCCCCCGCCCCTCGCTGCGCCAGGTCGGCACCATCATTCCAGGGTGTGATGTCTAAGAGGATGAAGGGCTTGAAGTATTTAAAGGGCCTTTTCGATCTTCTTCTTGGCATATGGCCCTATTACTATGCAAATGAGAGGCAGAACCAGGCAACCATATTCTTGTTAGCTCCCAAGGAGTCTTCCAAGTCCCTTGTGATTTAAACCCAGGTTCTCCTCTGGGCCTTAAAGTAGCTGTGGCTTTGATATGTTAGAATGGCACTGAAATGTTTTGGTCAGCGCAGCCGGACTGGGAGCGAGGAGAGCAGGGGAGGTGTGGGTCCCCTGCAGTTCCCAGAGCCCCGCAGTGGCCGGTCGCCCAGGAGACAGGGGAGCGGCAGCTGCGCCGCAGAATCTGAGGCACCCATGAGTTCTGCAGCTTTCACGTTAAAGAAAGGTGGCATACAGTACTTGAACCCTAAGCAGTAACACGATTGCCGATAAGTGTAAAACGGTGACTGACTACAAAACATGTCCTTCCCTGGAGATGAATCTGAAGACCGGTCTCCCGCACTGCCCCGAACGGCGGCCAAATACTCACCACTTTACTAACGAAGAGAAACCCTACTTGAACCACGGATTCCATGGAATCCTTCACTGACCCAAGACCGCAAAACAAGGAAGAGGGCCATTTCTGTCGGGGAGGGAGTCGCGCGGGGGGTTCCCACACCTGCTCGGAAGCTACGCGGAGAAAGCAGCGATCACGCACCTTTCAGAGAATGGAAGGTGATGTCAAGTTCCATCGCCATTGCTGTGCAGCTCTGCCCTGGCAAATTTAGCCAAGGACACTGTGCTCTGTTTCCATCCCCTCTCTTTGGGAGGAGGGAAAAAACAACCCCTTCACCCCGTAGTCGGCAGGATTCGAACCTGCGCGGGGAGACCCCAATGGATTTCTAGTCCATCGCCTTAACCACTCGGCCACGACTACACGGCCCTAAACAGGGTATTTTAGAGTATAGACAACAAAGAACACAAAACGAGGCGTAATAAGTTTTGTAAGATGAGAACAGACTTTCAGATGAAATAACCTTTCTTCATTATTTATGCATATCGGTCTCTTTTTTTGGTGCAAACATTTAGCCAAACATATATGATTGCCCCCCACCCCTCCCCAAGTCATTTGGAACGCTAGCTTTAATTGAAGCTAGATATTGAAGAAATACAAAATCTTTTGTATTTAATAAAACCAGAAAAATAGAAAGCAATTAGTAATGCACTGGAACTAAAATTATTAGTCACCTGCTTGTTTGTTTTAGGGTAACAATGAACAGGGACTGGACACAGCTGCGACTTTGTTTTACTGCACCCTTCCCCCCCCCCCAAAAAAAAATTGGCAGAATGGATTTCAGTAAAAGAAGAAAGTCAGGCATGAGTTATAGAAAAGAAAAATTAGTTCAGTTATTATTTTAGCCCTAAACTAGAAACAAACCAAATGTTCATCTATACTAGGAAAAAAAGTTTTTTTCCCATACAATGGAACGCCACACCACAAGGTGAAGGGACTCTAAGTCCACACAACCACATGGATGCAGTCTCACAAACTGATAAAGTCAGACACAAAAGAATACATACTATAGAGCATGCCTTTTTTTTTTTTTTTTTTTGAAAATTTGGAAACAGGTGAAACTAATCTATGGTGTTAGAAATCAGAATAATGATTACCCTTGGAAGGTAGAGACTGGGAGATCCCACTACTCTTGGGAGGAGTTTCTGGGAATCTGATAATGATTTTGGTTTGCACATTGGGTGCTGAGTACAGGGGTGTGCTTGCTTTGTGTAAATATATTGGGTTGTTCACCTTCATATGTTTTTTCTGTATATATTAAACTTCAGTATTTTTCTTTTAATAAAACCCATCCATAAGATGTAATACTTTTGCTGTCACTGAAAGGTATGTTATACATGGATATTTATTGATGACATACTAATATATTCATTATGTATTTTAAGTTAAAAAATAACAAGTTATTACAAAAATCCTACTCACTGTGTAAATAACTAAGGCAGGGTTCTATCTTATTAACCTACACTCGTCCTGTGAATTTCTATCTTCTTGTTTAGTTTTGGAAGAAACTGCCAAACTGTCTTAAATAGTGGCTACACCACTTTGCACGCCCACCAGCAATGAATGAGAGGTGTCTTATTTCTGAAACTCAAAAAATTACTCATCTCTTTACTAGGGAGTCTAGTGTTAGAGATTAAAAGTGCAAGTTTGGGACCAAATCACTAAATTGAAGTCCTCGCTTCCCCGTTTTCTGGCTATGAGACATTGGGCAGATTATTCAACTTATCTGTGCCCCATTTTCTTGTGTTGTAAAGTAGGAACAATAATACAGAAATAACTTTATTAGGTTTTAAGGCTTACATAAATAGATATAATGTACTAAGACACTGCTTGGCACGCACGGAGTGTTAAATGATAGCTGATTTCATGTGGTCTCACCTCCCTGATGGCCAATTATCTACGTATTGGCTTTCTTTCCTATTCTTTATATCTCTTCATCCATCTTCTTTTTTTTTGGAATCATGAAGGAGCTTAAAAAGAATATTCTATACATCACTGATTCACTTTGCCACAGCATCAAATTCTTCTCTAGTATAACTTTATGTTGCTGAATTTTAACTGTTGTTATGTTTTTATTCCTTTTCACTTAGTATCTTTTTATTTCAACGTGTTCTCTCACAGCTTTCTTTCATGTTTCATTTAGGCGATGTTTTCTTGCAATCCACTGAGAACACCATATTGTTTCTTTTACGTTTTCTAGCTGCTACACATGTTCCCAGAAATCTGCTCTTAAGAGATTTCTACATACCGTTCCCTTTCCTTTGACTGCAACTTTGTTTTCATATACTCAGTATTAGGATTTCCAACTTCCAGGCTGCGTGACTTGATCTTAGCCCCTGTCCAAATGCTGGGGACACAGACAAGCAGAGTAAAATGCGTGGGCCACATATTTAAAAACAGAAAACCGTTCTGACTTCCGTTGGATTCTTTTCTGCCAAGGACACAGTGGGAGGCTGGCGTTGGGCTCAGTCGCAGCTGTGTGCTGGCGGATGCAGGCACACACTGCTCTACAGTCCGGCAAAACACGGTGACGCCACTTCCCGATTCCTTCAGCATTTCTTAAAATGTGGGTTTCGAGCCATTTGGGAGTCATAAAATCGTATAGTGGGTCACGGCAAGTATTTTTAAACAAAGGAATAGGACACTGAACAGAGTGTAGGACAGGTCATAAATGTCAGTAATGCATGGGGTAATGTTTGGTTTTAAAAATTACACATGTGAAAATGTGTACTTCTAACGACCTGTTCAGTCAAACAAGCTCCAGAGTCAGTTCTCCAGCGCACACTTCCCTCTGAGCGGTTCAGGCCCGAACCACGGGCAGGTACACACTCCAGGTCCGCGCGACGGTGTTACGAGGTTGCCGAGACCTCCGGGAAGTGAAGTTCACCGCGTGAGGCATTCTGGGAATCGTAGTTCTGCGTGCCCACCCGCACTTTAACGAACCCGCGAGTGGGGGCGGGGCACTCTGCCGGCGACCGGAAGTGGCCGTTGAAGCCGCTGTAGGCGGGGAAACAGTGTGGTTCTGGGGAAGTTCAGCCGCTCTGGCCCCTTTCCCTAGGTTTGGTGATCGTCCAGGCGCTTCCGGACGCGCGATCGGAGCTCCTAGATCGCTGGGGAGGGAAGCCCAGGTATCACCATGGCAACCGCCAGCCCTCCGGTCGCGTGACGTCATCCTCCTGGCCCTGCTGGGAACGGCCTCTGCGGGAGGGCGAAGGGGAGTCCTGAAAGGGGGCGCCCCTCGCCGCTCTCTGCGCGGGCGGTTCCGCCCTGATCCCGTGGAGGGCTTTGTTCTTTTGTTCCGCTCGGGGAGGAAGGACGGGAGCTGGGCTCCGCCCCGCTCGGCCACCTTCCAGCTTTCCGCCCCCGCAACAGGTGTGCGTTCCCAAATCCCAGCCCGCCAGCGTGTGGGGAGGTAACGGGCAGTCCTGTAGGCGCCCCGGCCCGATTCTAGGGGCGGCATCAAGGATTTTCTTAATTCGGGGCCGAACCTCCGGCTCGAGCTCCACTGGTTTTGTTCAGCGGGAGTGCCACTGGCCTGTTAGTGCTCTCTCCGGGCACTTCTCTTCCCCAACGACCCCTTGACCACTACGCAAAACTCTCTGATTTGATCGCGATGCATGCTGTTGACCCATCCTGTGTCTTTTAGGTCAGCCACTCTCAGCCTGTGTTAAGGTTCAGAGTCCTCGCTGGACACCTGAGCCCCAGACGGAGGACCCACCTGGAGGGACGCTGCTTGGGAAACCCCGGTGACCAGGTTCCAGAGGAACGGGATGAGCTCCTGAGATGGAAGGTAGTAGGGACGACTGGGGGGAGAGCGCAATGATGGAGGCAAAAGAACAGTCAGTGGTAACTTGAAGATCAAATACTTGACAGCTGGAAGAGGTGGAAGGAGGAAACCTTATATTTAAGAATCAAGAAAAGAGGGCGATTTACATTACAAGGAGAGACTTGAAGGAAGAGTTTCTCTCTGGAATGAAAAGGAGCAATGGTTCAGAATGTCTGTGATCCTCACGTGACTTATTTTTTAATATCAGAACCATAACCTTGCAGTCAGAAAAAAATTATCTTGGTCGTCATCCCTTAAATGCCAGGATCATTTTTTTTTTAAATACCGCTGGGAGATGGCCGTCTGCTACGCCTCTGCCTGAACAAATGTGGCATTTAAACTCTCCATTTTGTAAGCGGACTTTTCTCTTGTGACTTTTTTTTTAGTTCCTTATATTAAGCAGAAGTGCCTGTTCTTTAACTTCTGCATTGATCTTAGTTCTTAGTCCCTAAAAGAAAAAAGTTGTACTTGCTCTCACACTGCTGTCCTTCAGATATGTCAAATCAGCTGTTACAGCTTCTATTCACAAATTCTTTTCTAAGCAAAATAGCCTCGGTTCCTTTGATGAGTGTTCATGCCATACAGGGACACTTCTTCTCTGAAAACTCTACTGCATGACAGCATGCTTCTTAAAAACTAAACATAGTTCAGTGGATGTGCTTTGAAAAATACCTTTAAAAATATGATGTACTACCTCTTTCAGTTTGGATTTTACTTCAGCTGTTTACTATCAGATTGCATTGCTTTAAAAAAAAAATAGCGATGCTAGGCTGTACACCCTAGGTCTTTTTCTTTTTCACATAAATTGCAGTGAACTAGGTTCTTGTCATCTTTGTGTAATAGAATTGTTTTTTATCCTTAATGGCGGGACTTCACATTTATGATTGTTCAATATTTTGTCCATGAACTCCAGCTTGTCAGAATACTTAATGTGGTTACTCACTGTTTTAACTGTCTTTTCTAACTTTATGTAACTAGCATGTTTAATGAGTATTCCTTGTATTTCTTCGTACATGTCATTGTACAGATCAGGGTAAGGAAGGAGCTCTGTGACATGTCCCTTTAGACTTTCCCCTGCATTGTTACTGTCTTTACATTCATTAATTATGGCTATGCAGTCAGGTTTGGTTTAACCTGTTATTATACAGTCTTTTTTCTTGCACTTCTTTAACATAATTAGAAGTTTTAATATTATTTATATTATTTATGTAGGTCGAGTTATACCTTATATTTGTACAATGTCTGTACATCGAAAGCTGTAAAAACATTGCTGAGACAATTTTTTTTCCAGCGTTACTGAGATATAATTGACCTGTAATATTAAGTAGTCTAGTGGGATGATTTGATACACCTGTATATTCAAAATGAATACAATATGGTTAACGCATCTATCACCTCACATATATTTGCCTTTTGTGTGTTTCCGTGGTGAGAACATTTAACTCTTAGTAACTTTTAAGTATATACTGTAGTATTGTTAACTAAAGTCACCATGCTGTACATTAGATCCCCAGAACTAATTTGTGACTGGAAGTTTGTACACTTTGACCAACATCTCCCCTCCCCACACCCCTATCCTGGCCCCTGTAAACCACCATTCTACTCTGTTTCCATGTGTTCAGCTTTTTTAGATTCCACATGTGAGAGCTTGGAGTATTTGTATTTCTTATTTTGCTTCACATAATGTCTTCAAGGTCCATAAATGTCACAAATGACTGGATTTCCTTTTATTTTATGGCTGAAATATTCTATTTTGTGGGTGTATGTACTATATCAGAAACCCCCCACCTCCGCCCAGTTCATTACAGCATTATTTACAATAACCAAGACGTGGAAGCAACCCGAGTGTCCACTAGTGGATGAATAGATTAAGAAAATATGGTGTATCTATATTTCCGTAGTTGCTATACCAATTTACATTCACACCAACAATATACAGGGTCCAGCAGAAGTAATGCCATTGAGTGTGGTTAGTAGGGTATGTGAATGTCTCACACAAGATGGGAAGCAACTTGAACATTTCACCTAAAATGTCACATAGTGTGCTTGAGTGTAATACTGTTATGTTACAGTTACATGCTTATGATTGATTTTGCAATAAAATATTTGGTATAGATTACCAGCGCATAAAAAAAGGGGCATTATTTGTGCTGGACCCTCTATTGGTTTCCTTTTCTCCATATCCTGACTAAACAGTTATATTTTATCTTTGATGATATTCATTCTACGGGTCTGAGTTGGCATCTCACTGTGGTTTTAATTTGCATTTTCCTGAGGATTAGTGATGTGGAGTACCTTTTCACGTACCTGTTGGCCACTGTATGTCATCTTTGGAAAAATGACTATTCAGATACCCTGTATATTTTTAAAGTACGTTATTTGTTGAGTTGTATATGTTGAGTTCCTTATATACTTTGGATATTAACGCCTTATCAGATACATGACTTGCAAATATTTCCTCCCAGACTTTGCCTTTTTATTTTGTTGATCGTTTGGTTCCTTTTGCTGTGCTGAAGTTTTCAGTTTCATGTAGAAATGTTTGTTCGTTTTTGCTTTTATTGCTTGTGATTTTTTGTCTCATATTGAAACAAATCATTGCAAAGATCAGTATCAAGGAACTTTTTCCCTAGGCTTTCTTCTAGGAGTTTAAACAGTTTTAGGTCTTGTTTAAGTCTTTAATTCATTTCAAGTCAATTTTCATGGCTGGTATAAAAGTAGGGGTTTAATTTCATTCATCCACATGTTATTATCCAATCTTCCCAAAACAATTGATCAGAGACACTATCCTTACCCATTGGTTATTCTTGGCTCTCTTGTCAAATATTGGCGGACCATATTTAAGATGGTTTATTTCTGGGCTCTTGATTCTGTGTCTATTTTTATAATAGTACCATATTGTTTTGATTAGGATAGCTCTGTAATGTACTTTGAAATCAGAAAGTGTGATGTCTTCAGGACTGCTTTAATATTTCGAGGTTTTGTATGATTCTATATGAACTTTAGATTTTTTTTTTTCTATTTTTGTGAAAGATGCCATTGGAATCTTGATAGGGATTATACTGAATCTATAGCTGGCTTTGAGTAGTATGGACATGTTAATATACATTGTTCTGATCCATGAGTACAGGATATCTTTAAATTTATCTGTAACTTCAATTGCTTTCATCATTGTTGTATAGAGTTGAGTGTACAGATCTTTCACCTCCTTGGTTACATTTTTCCCTAAATATTTTATTGTTTTGGATGCTATTCTAAGTGGGATTGTTTTATTTATTTTGCAGATATTTCCTTCTTAGTATATAGAAATACCACTGATATCTCTATGCTGGATTCTGCAACTTTACTGAATTTGTTATTAGTTCTAAGTTTATTTTTGGGTGGAGTTCTTAGAAGTTTCTATATAGTTACCTGCAAACAAAAAGACAACTTTTCTTCTCTTCTAATTTGGAAGCTTTTTATTTATTTTTCTTGCTTACCTGCTCTGGCTGGGAATTCCAGTACTATGGTGAATAGGTGGTGAGAGTGGTAACTCTCTCGTTTCTCATCTTAGAAGAAATGCTTTCACAGCCTTTCATCATTGAGTACGTTAGCTGTGGGCTTGTCACATATGGTTTATGATGCTGAAGTACATTCCTACTACACCAATTTGTTAAGAATTTTATAATGAAAGATGCTGAACTTTATCAAATGCTTTTTCTACATCTATCGAGATGGTCACGTGAACTTTATCTTTCATTTTGTTAATGCGGCACCTCACATTTATTAATTTGGGCATGTTGAACCATCCTTCCATCCCAGGAATAAATCCTACTTGATCATGATGTATGATCCATTTAATATGCTGTTGAATTCAGCTTGCTAATATTTTTTTGAGGATTTTTTGCATCTGTGTTCATCAGGGATATTGGTCAGTTTTCTTTTCTTGTAGTGTTCTTATTTGGCTTGGTATCGTGGTAACGCTGACTTTGTAAAATGAGTATGGGAATGTTCCCTCCTATTTTTGAAAGAGCTTGAGGAGGATTGGTGTTAATTCTTGCAATGTTTTGTAGAGTTCACCAGTGAAACCATTTGGTCCAGGGTTTGCCTTTGTTGGAGGGTTTTGATTACTGAGTCAATCTCCTTACTCCTTATTGGTCTGTTAAGATTTTCCATTTCTTCATGATTCATTCTCAGTAGGTTGTAAATTTCTAAAAATTTATTCATTTCTTCTAGGTTATCGGATTTATTGATGTATGATTCTTCAATTATAATCCATTGTATTTCTCTGTATTCTTGCCAGCAGTTGTATTGACCATGCGTATTTAATTTTAGATATCCTTGTAGGGAGTATTAGTAGTATATGTCACTGTGATATTTAATTTGCATTAATAGCAAAGTTTCAAAAGGCCCATGAAGACTTTTGGAAAGTAGTCTATTCATATTTTCTATGTAACAGAGGCGGCAGGAGAAATATTTTACCTCAATAGAAACATAGATTGAGTTGTATGATCCATATGACTGTAAGTATCTAGAGACAAAAATTATGAATATTAAAGCAATGATTTACCTTCTGAACCTACATTGAGACTCTCAGGGCCCTAATCAGCATTTACTTTGATTCTGTTATGGAGTCTGTCAATTAAAGGAAATAGCATAGTGCCTGTTGTTTTCAAATAGAAAAAATAAGTGGATCTTACTGATTGCTGGGAGCAGCTTTGTTGGACAGGATTCACTGTGGTTTCATCTTCCTCCCTAGATCGGTCCTCTCCAGTCTCTGCCCTTCTCCAAGGGGAACATGCTCTACTCCCATCAGCCAATTTCCAGGTAAGTTGGGATTTCCTGAAATGCCATTTTAGCCCTTAGAGTGGGATTGTATATTCTTTAGCTGTGGGGTATGGTTATCCAATGTTGGCATTTCATTCTGAGCTCCTGTCAGACATTCTTCTTAGTTCTGCCTCTCCAGCTTAACTAATGCATTCACCACTTATCGCTTGCTTAGTGTCTTGCTATGCTCCCGTGTGGCAGGTAAATATTAAAAAGGGTGGGATGAGTGCCATGGAAAATAGAGAATGGAAAAAAAATGTATTCTGGAGGGGTTAGGAAGAATTTTGTGGAGGGTGTGGGATTTTTCACTACCTCTCAAGGGATGAATATTTGGATAAGTAGGATGGGAGGGTTGAGGAGGATTCTGGCTATGGAAAAAGATTATGAGCAAAGGTTAACAGATAAGAATTAGCAGGTGTTATAGGGGATTCAGAAAAATTTGGGAAGATGGTTTATTTTGACGAACGGTAAACAAATGATTGAATAAGGTCAGAATGCGAAAGGTCTTGAATACCTAGATGAAAACTTGAAAGCTTTATGCCATAGACCATTTGTGAACCATTAATTGGTTTTGAGAAGGAAAGTGATATGTTACTTAATATTTTAGGACAAACCAATAGCTAAATGTGACCTTTAGACAAAAAAAAGGTTAACAGTTGTTCCATATGGTATAATCAGTCCAAGACCTCCTGTGATCAGGATACTTTTTTTTTTTTAATTGAATTTTTTCCATTACCATTTAACCCCTTTATACCCCTTCCCCCCTGCAATCACCACACTGTTGTTCAGGTCCATGAGTCCTTTTTCCTTTTGGCTCAGTCCCTCCACCCTGTAACCTCCCCCACCCCCACATAGCTGCTATCCTGCTCTCCATCTGTGAGTCTGTCTCTATTTTGCTTGTTAGTTCAGTTTGCTCATTAGATTCCACATATGAGTGAAATCATATGGTATTTGTCTTTTTCTGACTGGCTTATTTCACTTAGCATAATACTCTCCAGGTCCATCCATGCTGTCATGAGGAGTAAAATATTCTTTTTATTTTTACAGCTGAGTAGTATTCCATTGTGTAAATGTCCCATAGTTTTATCCACTCATCACCTAGTGGACACCCAGGCTGCTTTGGTATCTTTGTGGTTGTAAAGAACGCTGCAATATGTTTTTTCGAATTAGTGTTTTTGGTTTCTTTGGATATATTCCCAGAAGTGGGATCGCTGGGTCAAAAGGCAGACCCATTTTTAATTTTTTGAGGTAACTTCATAATGCTTTCCACAGTGGTTGCACCAGCCTGCATTCCCACCAACAGTGCATGAAGTTCCCTTTTCTCCACATCCTTGCCAACACCTGTTGTTTGTTGAGTTATTGATGATAGCTATTTTGACAGGTGTGAGGTGATATCTCATTGTGGTTTCAACGTGTATTTCTCTGATAATTAGTGACATTGAGCAGCCTTTCAAATGCTTTTATTGGTCATCTCAGGATGCTTCTTTTTAAGCTGTTTCCCCCTTCTCATGTCCTGTCCCACAACTTAATTATCTGGTCCAGTTCTTCCAACTATCAGCTCAAGTACTTTTGGTATCAGTTTATTTTTTATTGAGGGATACTGTGACAATAAATTTAAAGTGTATAACATATTAAGTTTTGACATATGTACTGATGAAACTATCACAATCAAGATAACGGACATATTCACAGTCAGAGAATATACTTTTTGTGACTTTCATCATTTGAATTTATTGAGACATTCTTTTGCCCAGAATATGGTCTATCTTGGTAAATGATCACTGAGCACTTGAAAAGAACGTATCTTCGTTGTTGAGTGGAATATTGTATGATCGTATATTTCTATTGCTGCTGTAATTAACTTGTAATTACCACAAGCTTAACGCCTTAAAACAACACGTTGATTATCTTACGATTTTAGAGGTCCCAGTGGGTTGGCAGGCTGCATTCCTCTGAAGGTTTTAGGACAGACTCTGTTCTCTTCTCCAGCTTCTAGAGGGCATCGATAATCTTTCATTTCTGTCCCCTTCTCTACCATCAAAGTCAGCAGTGGGGCATCTTCAGTTCTCCTTTTCTCTGACTCTGGTTTGTTTTCTCTCTTCACCGTTCTCGCTCTGACTCTGTTCTCACCTTCTTGCCTCCTTCTTCTAGGGACTCTGTGATGATATTGGGCACACACATATATTCGAGGATAATTCCCCCGTATCAAAGTCCTTAACTGATCACATCTGTAAAGTCTCCCACCAGATTAGGCCCAGTTTCATAGGTTTCAAGGATTAGAATATGGGCGTCTTTGGGCCATTATTTTGTATACCACAGATGTCAGTTTGGTCAAGTTGGTTGATAGTGTCATTCAAATGCTTTATATATTTATTGATTTTCTGTGTACTGGTTTTATCAACTATTGTGATAGGGATATTGACATTTTTGACCATTATTATGTGGCTTTGCCTGTTTTTTTTTCTTCTTGTAATTCTGTCATTTTTTGCTTTATATATTTTGAAGATCTGTTATTAGGTGTGAAAATATTAAGGATATGTCCTCTTAATCAATTGACCCCTTATCATTGAGAAATGACCTTTTTATACCTGGTAATAATGTTTGCCTTGAATTTTACTTTCATATTTGATTAGTGTCAGCATGATTTATCTTTTTCCATCCTTTTGCTTTTAACATACTGCTGTCTTTATATTTAAAGTGAGTACCTATAAGCAACAAACATGTAGTTAGGTTTTACTTTTTATTAGTCCAATCTGGCAGTCTCTGCCTTTTAATTGGAGTGATTAGAGCATTTTCATTTAATGTGATTCTACAGTTAATATGATACATTCACATTCAATGTGGTTATTGACATGTGTATTTTGTCTACAGTCTTGCTATTTTCTATTAGTATTGCCTTTATTTCCTTTGCCTCTATTCTTACCTTCTTTTAGATTGAATATTTTTTGTGATTGTTTGATTTCCTTCACTGGATTATTAGCCATAACTCTTTTGTTATTTTAATTGTTGCTTTAGATATACATATTAATTGCCATTTACCTTCTGGTGGTATACTACTTCATGAATAATACAAGAACCTCACAATAGTATGTGTCCATTTCTCCCTCCAGTTTTTAATGCTACTGTTGCCATATATTTTACTTACAAACTTGTCATAAACTCGTAGGACTTATTTTTGTTTCATCAGTTATCTTTTAAAGGGATCTAAATGATAAGGAAGAAATTGTATTCACTTATCCATTTAGTTACTATTTCTGTTGTTCTTTATCCTTTATATAGATCAGTGATTCACAACCAGGGGTGATTTAGGCCCCAGGGGACATTTTTGATTGTCATGACATGGTGATGAGTGACACTAGCATACAGTGAGTGGGTATGATACCAGCAATACTGCCTACAATACACAGGACAGCCCCACAAAATTGTTTGAAAGAATTATCTGCTCTGAAACATCAATAGTGCCAAGGCCAAGAAACCTAGTGTAGATCCTTATTTTCATTTGGTATCATTTTTTTCTGCATGAAGGACTTCCTTAAGTTTTTTTATAGTGCATTCTGCTGGTGATGAATTCTTTCAAGTTTTTATGCCTGAGAAAGTCTTTATTTTGCTTTTGTTTTCAATTCTAGTTTTACAGTTGTTCTTTTTAGTATTCAGTGATGTTGCTCCACTGTCTTCTTGCTTCCCTGTTTTCCAAAAACAAAAAAAAAAATGTCATTTTTATATTTCTTCTTTTATATTTATGCCCTTTTATCTTTGGATGTTTATAAGATTTTTCTCTAGTACCAGATATGAGCTAGCGTATTTTATTAAGATGTACCTTGGTATAGTTTTCTTCATGTTTCTTGTGCTTGCAGGTTGAATTTCTTGGATCTGTGGGTTTACAGTTTTCATCAACTTTCAAAAACAATGAGCTATTACTTCTTCAAATATTTTTTTCTGCTTCTCCCTCTTTTTCTTTTTAGCCCAGGGATGCCAACTATACATATATTGAGCCACTTGAAATCCTGTAGCTCCCTGATGCTCTCTCTTAAAAAATATTTTTTTTCCTTTCTGTTTCATTTTTGATATGGGGTTGGCCAAAAATTCCATTTAGTTTTTTTCCATAAAATCAAAGGCACATTTTTCATTTTCACCAATAACTTTACTGCTTTGGATATTTTATGTCGGCTATCTCGTACTATTGGTTTCTAGTGGATAGAGGCCAGGGGTGCTGCTAAACATCTTCCAATGCATAAGACTGCCCCACAGCAAAGAATTATTTGGCCAAACTGTCAATAGAACCAAGAAACTTCATGCCCTGGCTGGGTAGCTGAGTTGACTAAAGCATCATTCTGATACACCAAGGTTGTGTGTTTGATTCTCAGTCAGGGCACATGTAAGAATCAACCAATGAATACATGATTAAGTGGAACAACAAATCAATGTTTCTCTCTCTCTGAAATAAATTAAAAAAAAATTTTTTTTTAAAAATGAAGCTTTGGAAACCACTCAACACATGATCAGTCACAGCACCTTCTCCATACACTAATCTTTTTTTGCATTCCAGCTGCATTTTTACCTTTCTTGAAATAATAAAAGCATAATACACTGAAAATGTTATATATTTTCCATCTTCAGTATTAAAATGGCTGCACAAAAATTCACCAATTTTAATGGGTTTTTTAAAAAAGATTTTATTTATTTTTAGAGAGGAGAAGGGAGGAAGAGAGGGAGAGAAACCTCACGTGCCCCCTACTGGGGACCTGGCCCACAACCCAGGCCTGTGCCCTGACTAGGAATTGAACTGGCAACCCTTTGGTTTGCAGGTAGCACTCAATCAACTGAGCCACACCAGCAAGGGCCTGATTTTTTTTAATGCATACTGATATAAGAGCTGTCACAATATAATCTAACAAAATTGTTTTGAATGAAGTTAAAGACAACTAAGCACTACCAGAGCCATCTTACAGAAAAAACTAAATGAACTTCTTGGCCAACCCAATACTTCCTATTTCCATGTCTTTGAATGTGTTAATCTTTTCTTCTTTGATGCCTAATCTGTTAATGCTATCTAGTGTATTTTACCTATAGGTAAATAATAATATAGGTAATATTATAGGTAATATTAATACCTATTGGCATTACTAGATTTACTATTAACGCTTGATAGACCTTGGAGCACAGAGTTGATAATGATGAACAACAACAATGGCCAACACTGACTGAGCACCTGAGCATTGTTATTGCTAGACCCTAAATAAGACACTTCATATGGAACATTTCTTACTTACTTCTTACAATAATCCTAGCAGGCAGATTCTGTTTTTATATTCATGTTACAAAAAAGGAAATACCAAAGTCTTTTTTTCAAATAGCCTATGGCTTGCCTCATTCTGTCAGTATTGCCAATTTCTCCCCTTTCCTAGGTAAGTGCTTTTATGGCTGAGCAGAAATGTTTGGTATTTCAGGAGTCAGTGACCTTCAAGGATGTGGTGGTGGACTTTACCCAGGAAGAATGGAAACAGCTGGATCCTGTACAGAGAGATTTATTCAGGGATGTGACATTGGAAAATTATACACACCTGGTCTCTATAGGTAAGGATAACTTCTCTGGGTTAATATCTGGGGGTATAAAGGAGGAAGAGGTCTCTCTCATGCTTAGCAAATTTTGCCTTTAGGTTAAGGAGCCAAGGATTCCTAAATGCTGAAAGGCTCTGAAAAGATTTCTCTCTCCTAGCGAATAGGACGGCGTAATTTTTCTGAACCTAGATCAGTTCCCAAGTTATACTCTGTCAGTGAACTTGTAACATCGGAGCTTGATATGCTGTTCATTCCCATTGGTCCTACTTCTCCTTTCCTCTAAAGACAAAGTGGCAAAACTGACTTTGATGGGGCACTTTTCCCTTCCTGCAGACAGGTACCTTTTTTCTTTTTTCCTTCCCTATGAGCAGGACTTCAAGTTTCCAAACCTGATGTGATTTCCCAGTTAGAGCAAGGGACAGAGCCATGGATCGTGGAGCCAGGCATTCCAGTGGGTGGCTCTGGAGGTAAGTCATGGGCCCCAGAGGTGACAGTCACTGACTCAGACACCAGTCTGATGAAAGGGGTTCCTGTCGGAAATGCAGATGTGCCTGCTACTGGCAGAGCAATGGGATGTCATCTGCACTCCCTCATGCTTCCTCAAAACACTAGCTGTCTTGACACATATTCTGTTTTCATACTTTTTACAGAGAAGGTATCCTTCCTGCTTTTTTGACAAGGCACCCTCTTGACCTGGACTCTGGATTCCATCTTGGCCCACCTCCTTTGAGAACCTTAGCTCATAATTATCACATCACTTCTCAGCCCTTAAGAGTTTTCTTTTTGGGTCTACGGGCTCTATTGTTAGTACCTTCAAACAGAAGCAGGTAACCTAAATTTCCAAGCACTTTCACACCACACTGGTAATTTGGTTACAATCCAATCTGCTTCCTTGCTTTCCTAACCATGCTCTGCAAGAGTGGTTATGTACCTTTCTTAATCTCAGTGTGTAGCTTCTGATCCTGTCACTTTACCAGATTCTCCTTGAAACTATAAATGCTTTCTTATAAAGCATTAATTCCCAATCTGCATCTCTTCAAAGACGAGATCCTGGAAAAATGTGCAACCTTAGTCACTCCAGGTAAGGGAGGTGGGAATGGGGTTCTTTTATATGGAGAAAAAAAACGTGTGCCTTGCTCAAATATGGGGAGTGCTGGATTAGCTTAAATTGCAGCAAGTTACTTACTGGAGAACCACTCAGCAATTTTTAAAACATACAATTGAGCATTATGAATTTCCTGCAGGGTTGTGTGGGATATAACATCTCTCTTCCCCCAGCCATGAATCCTTGTTCTCCCTGAACCTTTATAACATTTCTCTTAGAATATAGTTTCATGAAACCTCATTTAGAAAACTAGTATTTTTAAATTAAGAGCTTTATTAACTTGGGCTTAGTTATTAACTTTTGAAAAAATTAGCTGTCAAGTTTTATTATAAATTAAAGATGAATTTTTAAAAAATCCTAACTTGAATCCTGGCTGGTGTGCCTCAGTGGATTGATTGCTGGACTGTGAAGCAAAGGGTCAGTGGTTTGATTACCCATCAGGGTACATGCCTGGGTTGCGGGCCAGGTCCTCAGTTGGGGGTGCACGAGAGGCAACGGCACATAGATGTTTCTTTCCCTCTCTCCCTCCCTCCTCCCTTCCCGTCTCTCTAAAAATAAATAAGATAAAAAAAAAATTCCCAACTCGAGCAGATAAAAAACAATTTTAAAATACCTAAAAGTTATTGAAGTAATCCTAGGTTGTTGTTTTTTTTTGTTTTTAATGCTTGTCATTACCAAACAGATTTATTTAGGTAAAAATAATAATACACCCATGTTGCATAGACAGTGCACGTAGTTCCAGTGATCAGGTCACTGGGCAGACAAGAGTCACTTGAACTGTTCAGTTCTAGTCTTGTGTTTACTTTTTTTTTGCTGGAATGTGATCCAGTGCTGACAGTCTTGGTAAGCCAGGCCCTGGTTTTGCCATCCTCAGCACTGGCAGCAGGCTTATTCTTAGCTAGTGACTTGGCTGCTTTCATCTCTAGAACATGGTACACAGTTCTGCAGACATCTGTACAGGTAACTGAAGTTGTGACGGTACCTCCACTGAAGAGGGCACTGGCCCTGGGCCCTGTCTGCATCATTTTCTTTATCTTCTTTCTCGACATCTTCTCTAGGCTATCTTGTGGTCCCTGTAGAGTTGTGACCATATGTTCATGTGTCCTCTGTCTCATTAGTCCAAGGAGTTCTTTTACAGCTGGTTGTCTCCATGCACAGAACTTATGGAAGTCTGGCCAGTGCCAGAGGCCTTCCATGTGGTAAAGTGGGAATAGCCATGTGCAGTCTCTATGGTGCTGTTCATTCTGGCCTTCTAGAACTTTCTCCAGACCTTCATTCTTTGCCCACCTCTGATATTCTGGTAACTCTGGTGCTTAGTATGTGGAAGGCATAGATCACAGTCTGTTGCATGTTTATTGCCTTCAACTGGAATTGCAGTGAGGGCTGGAGATCAGCTGTTTCCTCTGCCTTTTCTCCTTTCAGAGCCTCAGATGCCAGGGTCTACAATCCTTCACTGTGAAGTACTTGTAGGAGGTCATTTTTGTGGCCATCGCTGGACAAATGTCTTTCTTAGTGTCATTTCTTATATTGAACTATTGGCAGTTCCCCCAAGCCTCTGTGGCTTTCTGTCCCTTCTGGAGCAGTGCTGTGATCTGAGGCTGCTCTCGTGCAGGCTCACCGTTCGGGAGACAGCAGCCCTGGGTCTCCGCCTTGCATGCTGTTGCAGTCATGACAGTTACAGTGACTGGGCTGGCAGCTCAGGGGCTCAGGATTCTCGGGGGTCTGCTGTACCCTCCTGTTACCAGTTTTTAAACACAGCCTTTTTTCTTTACTGAATCTTCCAGCATTGGCTGCCCTGCTTCATTTATTTGTAACCTTTTTTTCTTGGGACAAGACAGACTCCCTCAGAGTGGAAAATAGATTGGTGTAAGTCAGCTTCCCAATTATGTACTTCTGTCTTGTTTCTTCTGTTGTTCTGTTTGCTGATAAACTGCCTTCTTTCATTAGTATATTTTATTCATCCCATTACACTTCACACTCATCTCTTTTCCTTTCTCACCTATGTTCCTATGGCTTCAGCTATTCTTTTCCTTTCTTTTTTGAGCTGATATTTCCTAACCTGTATTTGAATATCCCGGCTATTCTGTTACCTTTGGCATCTTCCATCGCCACAAACACCACTAGGGTTTCCATTTCTGTTCCTAATTTTCCCATTCAGTGATTTCCTCTACTATTTACAACTTCCCCATTTTTAATAAGGATACGTGTTCCAGGCTAAAAACCCTGCAGCTATATCTGCGTCTTCCTTGTTTGTTCTGTCTTGGGGTCAGAGTTCCTGGATTTCTGTGTTGTTGCTGTTTGCTGAGGAATCTCAGTTCAGACTGCCTCCTCTCAGGCCACATGTGTCTTCGCTTAGCCATCTCAGTGTCACTTGTTAAACTCATTATTTCCTTAGATGGAGTTCCCTTACTGGTTCTTAGAGATAATCTATGAAATTGAATGAAATACTCTCTTACCATTTTTAACTTTTATTTACTTACCATTCTCCTTAGCTCCTTCCAAATTTCTCCCAAAATCATAGGGCTATTTTTGAAATCCTCAGCGTTTCCGGAGGGCTTTATATTTAATTTAATTAGGTCATTCCCAGAGCAGCAGTTTTCTCTTCTGGGTTTTTGTTATTGTTTTCCCCCTCTATTCAGAGAATACTGGTATTATTTTTTTCTTTCAGACTGGGAAACAAGACTGGAAAGTAGCATATCAGTCCCAGAGCCAGACATTTCTGAAGAGCCACCTCCAGAGGCAGAAGTGGAAAAACACAAAAGTGATGACGTCTCAGAGTCCTGGGTGTCTACCAGCAGCCCACAGAGGCAGCAGGCAGACAAACTGACGTTGCCAAGGGAAGTAAAAACAACTGAGAAAACAATACCCACTTTGGAGAAAGACCATGTAAGTCATGACTTTGAAAAAAGTATCAATATTGGTTCAAACCTAGTAACACAAGACACATCTCCTGAAGAAAGGGCTACTAAAACAAGCATCAAACAGAATTTAAAACCAGTTAAAAAAGAGAAATCTTGTAAGTGCAATGAATGTGGGAAAGCTTTTAGTTATTGTTCAGCACTTATTCGCCATCAGAGAACACATACTGGAGAAAAACCCTACAAATGCAATGAATGTGAGAAAGCCTTCAGCAGGAGTGAAAACCTTATAAACCATCAAAGAATTCATACTGGAGATAAACCATATAAATGTGATCAGTGTGGAAAAGGCTTCATTGAGGGTCCATCTCTTGCTCAACATCAAAGAATTCACACTGGAGAAAAACCCTATAAATGTGATGAATGTGGGAAAGCCTTTAGTCAGAGGACCCATCTTGTTCAGCATCACAGAATTCATACTGGTGAGAAACCATATACCTGTAATGAATGTGGAAAAGCCTTCAGCCAGAGAGGCCACTTTATGGAACATCAGAAAATTCATACAGGAGAAAAACCTTTTAAATGTGATGAATGCGATAAAACCTTCACCAGGAGCACTCACCTTACTCAACATCAAAAAATTCATACTGGCGAGAAAACCTATAAATGTAACGAATGTGGGAAGGCCTTCAATGGGCCCTCTACATTTATCCGTCATCATATGATTCACACTGGTGAGAAACCGTATGAGTGCAATGAATGTGGGAAAGCCTTCAGTCAGCACTCGAACCTCACTCAACATCAGAAAACTCATACTGGCGAGAAACCTTACGATTGTGCTGAATGTGGAAAATCCTTTAGTTACTGGTCATCCCTGGCTCAACATCTGAAAATTCATACTGGAGAAAAACCTTACAAATGCAATGAATGTGGAAAGGCCTTCAGCTACTGCTCATCCCTTACTCAGCATCGCAGAATTCACACTCGTGAAAAGCCCTTTGAATGCAGTGAATGTGGGAAGGCTTTCAGTTACCTCTCAAACCTTAATCAGCATCAGAAGACGCATACCCAAGAGAAAGCTTACGAATGTAAGGAATGTGGGAAAGCCTTTATTCGGAGTTCATCTCTTGCTAAACATGAAAGAATTCATACTGGCGAGAAACCCTACCAGTGTCATGAATGTGGGAAAACCTTCAGTTATGGCTCATCCCTTATTCAGCATAGGAAAATACATACTGGAGAAAGACCTTACAAGTGTAACGAATGTGGGAGAGCCTTCAACCAGAACATACACCTTACACAACACAAGAGAATTCACACAGGAGCAAAGCCTTATGAGTGTGGTGAGTGTGGCAAAGCCTTTCGACACTGTTCTTCTCTTGCTCAACATCAAAAAACTCACACAGAAGAAAAGCCATACCAGTGTAATAAATGTGAAAAGGCTTTTAGCCAGAGTTCCCATCTCACTCAGCATCAAAGAATTCACACTGGAGAGAAACCATATAAGTGTAATGAATGTGACAAAGCCTTCAGCCGGAGCACTCATCTGACTGAGCATCAGAATACTCACACTGGGGAGAAGCCATACAACTGTGATGAATGCAGGAAGACTTTCAGCCAGAACACTTACCTCGTTCAGCATCAGAGAGTTCATTCAGGAGAGAAGCCTTTTGGATGTAATGATTGTGGAAAAGCCTTTAGGTATCGTTCTGCTCTCAGTAAGCACCAGAGGCTGCACCCTGGCATATGACTGTTTAAGGAGCATCATAAATATAGGGGATGCATTTACTCTACTCTGGTCCTTCTGTTCAGTACTGAAGAACCAGAATGGTCTGAGAAACTGCTTAAGTCATTTTAACTTTTCACTGTCCACTGTCACACTATGGAATGGAAAGTGCATTGGGCTGAAGTAATCAACTATGCTAAGCAACTTTCTAACATTGGAAAATTCAGCTGCCCCAAGCTTCCCCCTCTCTGTGAAATGAGGGATTTGGAGTAGATGTTTTTAAAGGTCTTTGGAGGTCTATTCGTAATATATTCTTGAATAGGATTACTACCTATCAGATTTTGCTGTGCTGCATCTAAAATATATTTATGCATGTTTTGCTAATAGGAAGCATTTACGCTTCAGTATCTAGGCTGGAGATCTATTAATCTCCTATTCTAATGCATTTAAATTGTTTAAGTAACTGGTTCCTAAAAAAAAAGAACTATAAAATACCCTTGTGTTAATAATTCAGTAGCATATAACTGAGCACAAGTATTGAACTTTCCTACTGTTTTCTCTTCTAGTATGTTTTAACATTCTAGTTTATTGCAACTGCAGAGATTCTCTTCTACACCTTAAACCAGTGTTATCTGACCCTAGATGCATAGTGGAATTACTTTGGGAACTGTAACATTTTATTCCATCCCCAGAAGCTGTAATTTAATTGACGTAAGGGGTGGAACACAGGCATCAAAATATTTTTTTAACTCCTACTTGTGAGTCATCTGTAAAATGAAGGGTATCCAAGGAACTAATTTTCTTAGATATGATAGTAGTCTGTGTAAGAAAGAATCCATGATTTTTAGAAATGCATAATGAAATATCTAGGGATGAAATTATGTGATGTCTCAGTTTTGTTTAAAATATCTCAGCAAATGAATAAAATGAAAAAAAAGGACTAATAAAGCTAATGTTGCAAAATTTTAATAATTCGTAAATCCTGGCAATTGGTATATGGGAGCTCATTATACTATTCCCTAATTTTGCATATGTTTTAAATTTGTCATTTTAATGAGAACATTGTTTTATAAATCATTTCTTTGAGTGAGTTTAAAGTAGATTTGACTGATTTTATGATCTGTCAGATTAAAAAAACTTCAAAACAATTATAAAAAATGTATTAAAAAGTTTGAGAAAAAAAAACTAAGTCATTAATTTTCTGACTGCGGGAGGCAACTGGACCTTCAATGTTTATCTGACTCAGTCATCACCAAATGGGATTATGAGACAACAACAAGTAACATGATTAAACATTTATCATTGTTTGAGTCTCAGTTCTCATCGGCAGGACAGAGATTTGGTCAACCCCTTTCAGTCCAGGGAGCGCAAGGTTGATGGGATGGGCACAGGGATGGTGTCCCTGCCCTGCAGTTTCAGGGTCCAACAGAACTAAATCATACCTTGTAAAATCAGCTTCATTACAGTTTAAATTACCAAAAAACGCAAATGTTGAGCCAACTTACTAAAGTTTTTGTAAGTCTTCAAAAGGTATGGCCTTGGTGCCTTGGTGGCCCTGCAGCCCCTTTTCTTAAATCTTATCAACCTCTGCTGGCCCTGTCTTTCCAACTCCAATTCCTTTCACAGGCAAATTCTGAAAAACAGTTTGTGTTGGGAGAGTAAAGGCAAAAGAGAGACAGCCTTGTCCTGACCTGTGTGGCTCAGTTGGTTGGAGTGTCTCCTGTCTACTGCAAAGCAAAAGGTCACTGGTGTGATTCCCACTTGGGGCTACCTGTGTTTTAGGTTTGGTCCCCGGTCAAGTATGTAGGAGAGGCACCAATGTTTCTGTTCCTCCCTTTCCCCGTCCTTTCCCTCTAAAAATAAATAAAATCTTTCACAAAGACAGACAGATATGGCTTTGATGGAGTATAAAAACATCTATACCGGCTGCCCCTCCACCTCCCAGAACTCTTCAGAAAAAGTCATCAACTAGGAATTAGGGCAAAACCTCAGCAACTTAAATTTCCATGTTTACACTCAGACATCTACGGTTCATACCCATCTATATAACCCTTTTCTGTTTTTAACGGTTCAAAATTTTAAAATACAACATGCTCTAACTGGTTTGTAAGAACAGCTAATTTCATACCTGGAAGGAAAGAAAATCACCAGCAGAATTTCAACACAAACCATTGCATGAAAATGGGATTTTAAAATGAGCATAATGATTGCCAAGCATAGCCAACAAGGCACTTTCTAATTAAAACCAGGTATTAAACCGAATTTAGTCTGATCTCCAAATTACTGTATCAAGAAGCATTAAACCAATGTTAAAAATCAAGAGCGCACAGCCAAGTACCTTGTACCACTAACAAGTTGTTTTCATTACAGAAGAAATGGGCGAATGGGAGACAACGGTCCTTTTGAAAAAGAGAAGCGCACACTTACTGCGCTACCCGCGCCGCGGTCTCTGCACTGGCGTCGGGCTGGGTTCGCTCGCTCACGCGTTAACCGCGTTCACACCCTTTCTCAGGTCCACCGAGAGTCACACGTTGAAAAGCCAACGAGCTGTTATCTGAAAAAGAAAAGGAATGGTGGCGGCTCCCGCGGTGGGCAGGGCTCGCTCACCGCCCAGGCGGCGGCTCGGCCTGCGACGCTCCCCGGCGGGCGGCCCTAGGCGCGGATCCGGTCCCCGCGGCCCCGGCCCCCACGTGGCTTCAGCACGGACTGAGGGCGGCGGAAAGAATGGGTTTGGAGGAGGGCTGGTGGCTCCACCCGGCGACTTCGTGCGGCCACCGCGGCCACGTGAGGAAAACGGCGCGCATGACGTGGCCGCGGCTACGGGGCCGCGAAGGGCCGGGCGCACGTTCAGCACGGGGTCCCGCGTCGCGCGCCGCTGTCCCTCCGCCGCACAGGGCCGCGCCGTCCGCGAGAGCCGAGTGGCCCCGATTTTCTCCCTGAGGCTAAGCCCCCCGCCCGCACCCCGACACTGTTCCCTGCTGACTGACTACACCTCCCCCCGGAAATCTTGCTCACTGTGGCAGAAGTCTTCCTTTCCTCAAACAATGGACAGCTCGCCGGGCGCTCAGTTTGCCTCTCGGGCTGAGGAATCGAAGGGCGAACCATGGGCTTGTCGTGGCCTCGACCTTCCGGCCACTTCCTCTGGTGCTACAAGCACCTTTCCGCTTGTCTCTCTGATCTCGTGTAATCTACCCTGAGTCACTTGTGACACACGACAGAGACGGCGGTTGTAAGAACTTCCAGGTTGTGTCCCTGTTTCCGGTTGCGGAGTCCCAGGTCCGCCGGGGGTGACGAGAGAAGCCGCGGCAGACGGGAAGCGGCCACGCCCACGACCAGCCGGGGCCGAGCACGCAGGCGCAGCAGGCGCTGCCCTCCTCGCGCCACGTGAGTCCACTCACGTTTCAGGAACACGTGCCGGCCCGCCGCTCAGAGCTGGGAGGAGTCCGTCCCCAGAGGGAAGAACGCAACTGAAGGAGGACGGAAAAGACCAACGCAAGGATGAGGGTTTCTCACCATTCAAAGCGCTGAAGAGATTTCATTTAAACCCTGCTGGTTTAGATTAGAACTATAGAGTCCCGGCCTCTATAGTACTATATTAGATGGGACCCCTAGGAAATGTAAGACAATCCTAGCTTCAAAAAAAAAAAAAAAAAAAAAGAAAAGAAAAAAGTACCAGAAAGGATCAGACATCAGAGTAAGTGTGCAAATCGAAATAATGCAAACCGCCCCTGCCAAGAATTCTGAGACGGTGGCGCACTGAGGTGTCACAGAGGGGCTCTTTATAAGCGTGAACGGGACTTCTCAGATACGACAAAGAAAGCTGGACGTGAAAAAGGGTGCCATCGAATAGTTTAAGAAGAGAGTATAGTTGAGACAAAGGGTTGGCCTGCCCACGGGTGTGTGGGGGAGTAATGGAAAGGAAGAACAGATCCAGACTGGAAGGCCTTGAAGTTTCAACTCCAACTGTGGACTCTTTGTGAGCCAAGCGGCAGTTTAGTCAGGCGGCTAGTCAGGGAGACAAGGGCATCAACAATGCGTCTAGTCTACGCGAAAAACTCAGAACACTTGGCAGCGGCAGTAGGAACAAAGAGAAGTCAACTACTGAGTTCTTTCAAATAAACTCTAAGCAGACTGGGATAAAGAGCAATCAGTAAGCAATAATTACAGGGAATTTACTATTTTGCAGCAGTTTGTCATGTTTTATAGCAGCGATTTTCAACCTTTTTTATCTTACAGCACACATAAATCACTAAAATTCTGACATCAAAGATATTTTTGCCAATCTAACAAAAAAATAATAATTTTTATTCATTCGCACCAGATGTCTATTGCTATGTTGGTCATTGTAATTTTTTTATTTGACAATCTAAGGGAAAAGAGGATAGTACCCCGGACTAGTCAGGTATTGAATGTTTTAAAAATTCTTGCAGCACACCAGTTGAAATCGCTGTTTTATAGGGATCTCAAATAAGACTTCTGTTTTTGAGAAGTTTACAATTCAATTGAATAACCTCATATTACAACCTGCTAAAATGATGATATTCTGGTACAATTCTTGCCCAAAGTCATCGAGCTAATCATTGTTAATCAGACAAATGCTAGGAGGTAGAAAAAGTGTGGACTGGTACAGAAACATGGGTCCCAGAGGCTCAGGTTTTAAGGCATAAGAGTGGCCAAAAGTGCCAATTCTACAAATGTGAAGTAGGAAAAGAACGCATAAATAGGCACTGAGTTTGTCCTTGAAAAGCCAGTTGTACAAGGTTGGTGAGAGCCGCAGCCAGAGGGAGTCAGTTTCATGAAGTCTGTAAACAAAAGGTTAAAAAACAGGGCAGCAGGGTTTTTTTCCATGATAATTGAGGAACTAAATGTCTAAAAGTTTTAGGACAGTCTTAGTAAGGATGAGATAAAATAACACTGGGATTAATATTAATCAGGCATGGTAGTAGAACTATTGGTTATACTTAGAAAAATGCGCTACAGCAAAAAAGGTGAGGAAGAGAAAAATCTGTCCTTGTAAGTCCAGAGACTGCATTTGCCTCAACACTATTACCCCCAAACTGGTGGGAAGTTTTTTTGTCTCAGTCTGAAGCCAGCTCTTCCTCTTCTGCGACTGGCACCAGGAACCATGAACATACACACACAGAGAATTTCCTCATTAAGTAAAGGGGCTGATGTGGATGCAAACAGGGTTCCCTGGCTGCCCAGGGACCAAAGCCCCATGGAATGAAGAGAGAAGGTGCAGAAATGCAAGGTGTCAGGTAGCTGCACACTCTAAGGTCAGACCCCTCCAGAATACTGTTAGGTGGATGTTAGGTGTTTGAAGTCATCCCCTTGTTGTATGGATCACTCATTTCAGAATTTAGTTTACAGAAAGGAAGGCTAGCTTGAAACTGGCTTATCACTAGCTAGTACGGAAGGAAAATTCAAACACATTTTTTTCGGCTACAGGAGGTCATGCGACGTGCTCTTGTGCTAACATTCATGAAAGCCCAGGTGTCACTCTTTAGCATGAAGCTGCTGATGTCTGATGAGTGTTGAGCTCTGACTGAAGGCTTTCCCACAGTCATTACACTTGTAAGGCTTCTCTCCCGTGTGAGTTCTCTGGTGAATAGCAAGGGAGGAGCTCCGACCAAAGCCCTTCCCACACTCTCTGCATGAATGCGGCTTTTCTCCAGTGTGGACTCTCTGATGTTCAGTAAGGGATGAGCCTCTACTGAACACCTTCCCACAGTCCCTGCACTCATAGGGGTTCTCTCCAGTGTGTGTTCTCTGATGTTCAATGAGTGATGAGACCCAGCTGAAAGTTCTTCCACATTCACTGCACTCATAGGGGTTCTCCCCCGTGTGTATTCGTTGATGCTGAATTACAGTTGAACGGTCACTGAAGGCTTTCCCACATTCATTACATTTGTAAGGTTTTTCTTGAGTGTGAGTTCGCTGATGTTGACTAAGGTTAGTGCTTCGGCTGAAGGCTTTTCCACATTCACTACATTCATACGGTTTTTCTCCAGTGTGGATCCTCTGATGTAGACCTAGGTGGGTACTCCGGCTGAAAGCTTTCCCACACTCACTGCATTCATAAGGTTTCTCTCCACTGTGAGTTCTTTGATGTTCAATCAGATGTGTACTTCGGCTAAAAGTTTTCCCACACTCACTGCATTCAAAAGGTTTTTCTCCACCATGAATTCTACTGTGGACAAAAAGTTCTGATTGGTAACTAAAGGCTTTCCCGCATTCATTGCATTTACAAGTTTTCTTTTGTGGGAAGACTTTTTGGTGTTTAATTAAGTCTGAATTATCTTTGGAGTTTTTCCTGGATGTGACGAATCTAGCACCCTTTGGAATTTCCTGCTGTGTATCAAGTTTTGATCCTAGACTAAGTTGACTGGATTTTGGGACTCTCTCCTCAGTGACAACCTCCTTGAGAGTCACTCCCAGCCTTCTGATGGCTGTTTTCTCAGATTTCTTCAGTGCAGGCCATGTCTGCCTTGACAGGAGTCCCTCGCTTCCACAGGCTTCTGTGTTCTTAGGACCTTGGGTATTATTCCCTCTGAGGCTTTCCATTGCTGACCCTGAGAACTGTAGTTCTTCAGAAACAGCCTGACCGGTGTTGATGCTTTGCTTCAGTTCAAATCTCCCTATATCTGAAAGATATTTAAAGTGCAGATGTCACTTGTGTCTAGTGTGGAGAGCAAAGAAAATAAACCGGCAGCAAAAAGACAACTAATTTGTACTTCATGCACATTAGCAATTTTATATGGAAAGAAAATAAAGTGAGGCAGTGGAAGAGAAGTGAGCAAGGCTAGAGGAGATACCAGGAAGTTTTGTTTTGGTTGTTTTTTACAATGGACATGGAGACAGAGACATCAAGAAATACTGGGAGGTCATGGGGTAATACGCAAAGCACCCCCCCACCCCCCACCAAATGGAAATGAGCAGGTACTGCAGCTGATGAGCTAAGTTGGGGATCAGAAAGTACAGTGAGCCCACAGGCATGAGAGCAACAAGCTCAGAGAAGGATTTGAGATCTACTGGGTGAGGAGTTGATCTGGTTCCACAAGCTTTCCTTTCTCATAGATGGGGAACCTCCCAGATGTGGAGCTAAACCTTGTGGTACATTTGCCAAGAAGCCATGCCTGGAGAACCTCAAGAGCTACGTCACAATGCTATCTGTGTCCATCTTTGCCAAGAGCATGACTCTCAGCTAGAAATAGGGAAAACAAGAGCCCTACCACTGGGGTGATTGAGTCAGAATTTTGGATGTATTTAGAACCTTGCAGAAAATCCAGCTGCATGCTCTATGGGAACTGGCCTTCCTGCTGAGTTGGTCAGCCTACATTCTTGCAGCCCAGATCCCATGCTAATCCATCCTCAGGGTACTTCTTTTATTATAGCACTCCCCAAGATAGCAATGCTGTCTCCTAGGGAGAGTTCTGGGAATTTATGAGTTTCCTGGTTGTCATGTTGATTGGCGGGGTGGCCAGGGATGATGGACATTCCTGCAAAATAAGGAATGTTCCTTATCTTGCCAGACTTTTCAAAAAAGCTGCTACCAAGGCTAGAACCTAACACTACGTGACATATAAATACAAAGTATTTTGCACAGCTTTGCAATATATTAGAAAATCAAGGAAACACACTTCTTTTTTCTTTAAGTGTTATTAGGATGTGCTCACCATTTCAGCAAAATCAAGCCATTTATGGTATTAGATTTACAAATACAACATTCAGATATCAGTCTGCATTTGTAGCTGTTGTGTTCACAGTGATGCTACAAATAGGTGCCAGTGTCAATTTCATCCAATCATGTATATGTTGAAATACATATCCTATTGTAAATTCCTTTTCTTTCTCCTATGTCTCTATGTAGTTACTATTATCTACAAATTTTATTTCAGAATTGTGAGGGGGATGGTAGGTCTGAAGGGTAGAGAAATACTTCTTTAGTGTAATGGAACTAAAGTACTGACAGTCACCAAGAGGTGAAAGGTGCATCTCTCCGTACGTAATCTGCAAAGCTTCTAAAGCCTCCAAAGCAAAAGTCCTCATCCCCAAATGGAATCTGTGAAGATCTGAGAACATCCACACTGTCATAAAAGTGATGGGAGAACAATGGGGATTTTGTACATTGTGGAGTATTATTACCTTTTTTACATATTACATTCCATCCTGGAGAAGAGATAATGTTGAGGAAATGTTTGGAGGCAAGGGAAAGCCAGGAAGATCTGAAATTAGAAGATCTTTGTAAATTCACACACTGGAACCATTTAACCGAAAAGTACCTAAAAGAAGGAAGAATATCCTGAAGAGATAAAGAACTAGGACAGAGTTCATAGGAGATAGCCAGTGTTAGGTTTAGGGTTCACTTTCATGCTTATTAATATCTTGACGATCACGAAAATGTGCCAATTTGATATAAGATTATCTATAATTCAATTAATATACATACAGTGCAGTGTAAGAGTCCCCAAATGTAGTTGGTTTTGCATTTCAAAAAAGCTCATGACATGGATAACTGTGTCGTGCAATATGTGTCTGTGCATGTGACACATGTGATGGACACACAGAAACCCCATTGGGGAAGGCATCTAACTTGGAAGTGCGGCCTCTGAAAAAGGGATTTCTCTGGGTCTCTTCTTTTCCACCTGCCTTTTCTAAGCATTTTATAAATACTGTCTCACTTATGACATGCAAGGATGAGAAGGTATTGTTGTTATTCCTTCTCACAATACAAAGGAAGAACTGGGGTACAGACAGGTATATCCAAGGCTAAGTGGTAAGTCCTCAACTCCAACTCACCTCACAGTACTTACTGCTTCTTGACAGGCAGGGAAAGAACATTTGGGTCACACTTTCCATTCTTGTGGCCCCTCAATGGGCAAGAAACTAAAGTCCTCTGACCCCAGGACACCAGCCCAACCTCGACTCCACAGGGCCGTGGAGGCTTAGAGAGTGACTACCTCCAAGAGGTTGCAGTGAGTCCCAAATATGTTGAAGCCCTATCCTTGTAACCTAAGGATTAAATTGACCACACCCCACTAAAGTGCCACCATAGTGTGACTGGCAACCTTGGCATGAATCAGTGAACACCAGACAGAGGCCCCGTGGTGCAAATATTTACTAAGTAATCTGGATTTTGGACATAGCTCTGCTGGTAGCTCTATAAAAACCAAGGGGAAATAACCAATCTGGTTTTATGTCCCCTCATCTGTAAAAAGAAGATGTGGGACTTGATGAGGTGGTCCAAAGCGATGGTTCCTACAGTTTAATTTTAGGTTCCAACTCTAAGGCACATACTGTCTGCCTAGACTTGAGATGAAACTAGAATGAACAGATTCTTCCAAGTATCCAGAGACACATGAGAGCCCCAGGTCTGTTTCAGATAAAACCACTCAAGAAACAGGCCTTGATAAGCCTGTGTTCTTCAACGGCTCAACGGCCTAGGAATGAGTAGAGCGAAGGAGTATGGAGGACATTAAGGGCAGTCAGCAGCCATACTGGGCAAAATCTGGCAGACTCACCTAAAAAGGGAAGCTCTACAAAGAGGAATAAATGTGTCTCTGCTCAGCAAGATGATAAAAAATTACATAAAAGATGAAAGCTCCTTAACATACGTGACTTACAGATCTAAGAGTGAGACAGACAGTTGCCTTTCTGTCTTTCCCCTCCTCTTGGCTTTCTTTCTGGCCAAAGGCAAAGCTGGGAACAGGTCTTACCCCATCTTTTCTCAGATACAAAGAAAAGGACAATAGACATTTATTTATGTCTGGGTAAGTCCCTAGTTCTTTCATGATAAAAGATAAAGGGCATGGAGCTGTGCCAAGTCCAAACTCTCTAGGTGATCAGAGTCATATGTCCAGCCTCTTTGTCAGTTTCCTCACATTGGGTATGTGTTCACAGGGGCTATGGCTTACTTCTTCCTGAGGGTCAAAACAGAAGGAAGCTAACTCTTCCACCACTGCAGGGTGGTGGATGCCCCAGCAAGTCACTCACCTTTTTGAAAACCTGGTCGCACTGCAAAATGGCACTACTGGTGCTTGCTTGTCTTTCCTGACAAAGCTTCTGTGAATGCTACAAGTTAAGAAATGGCAGACAAGAAGGAATGTCACACACGATAAAGAAGATTATATTATTGCTGTGCTTATGGCAAATGAATTAATTTAAAATTGTAATGGGATACATTTAAGGAAAGACACTCGCAGAGGATCTGAGAGGCTCCCTTCAGCAGGTGCTGCTCCACGGTTGGACAGATGCATTCTTCTCCTGGCTGTGGAGGATGCACGTGAAATGGAGACGGGAGGACTGGCAGATGTGACTAAAGTCTCAGGGGAGCGTCCAGATATATTTCAGCGAGACCAGATGGTCACAATCTCCACAAGCTTAGGGCCATACCCTTCTCCAGGTTTCACCCAGGGTTCCTCCGCCACGGTGCCAAACATTGCCTCTCCTTTTTTTCCACCCCCTTTCTTTATCGTACTCCCTTATCTGCATCACCTTACCGCTCTACAGACTCCGGGTTCCTACCGAAGCTCTGAAGTCCAGTGGTCACCAAGTGCTGGGGCACCAGCAAACTCCACCTGCTCTTAAGTGACTAACTTTCCAGCTCGAACACTGCTGGCCACCTTTCGTCGTCACCACCTGAAACTCCTTTGCCCTCACCCCTTCCTCCTATAAGGAATTCTTGATCTGGGAAGAACTCTACCTTTTCTCTGTTCCCTTCAACATGGAGGAATCATTTCATTCAGAAGGAAGCAGGTTCTGAAGGTTAGGAAGCAGCTGTTCTCTGGGCTGCCTGATTCCTGGGGCCTTTGCACAGAGGACTCGGCCCTCAGAGAGAGATGACCATGTCCCCAGGCCTAGCAGAGATGGGCTTCAGACAAGTGTTCATGGAAATGGGCTCAAAAGCACAACAAATTCACAGAATTTGATGTGCAGAATTTGTCAACACCTCCATCAACAAATAACACCTACTATAGTCAAGTACCAACCAACCTTCATCACCAGAACCATAAAATAAAGGCTCCATAGCTTCAAGTAAGGTGCTTTATCTCTGTGCCTCCGTTTCCTCTTCTGCATCACAGGCATGATGATGGTACATCTCAGTGGGTTAGTGCGGGGGTTTGACGAGGTAGCGCAGATAAGAACTCTGCGGACAGTGCCTGGCAAACTGCCCGATGCAGAAGCCCTCCTGGCTCTGCTGGAGGGGAACAGAACTCATCTCCCAGGGGCGCCCAGGACCAGAACCCGCGTCGCAGGCGCAGGGACGCGGCCGAGCCCCCCTACGAGGCCAGCGCCGCGCGCGGAGACCCCCGGCCCAGCAGCATAGGCTACCCGGGCCGATCCGCAGCCAGATCCCCTGAGCCACCACCCTCTCTCCTCAGGGAGCCCCGTGTTCCCGCAAGATCACTTCCCAGAACCCCAGACCCACCTGCCCGGTCCCGCCGCAGAATCCCGCTCGCCCCACTCACCGGCCGCCTCCCGCCGAGCGTCGGGAAGCTCACTGGGGGACCGGCGCTCGCCCGGAACCCGAGTGCGCGGGCGTGGGGAAGCCGGAAGCATTAACAGGAAACCCCTGCACGGACCGGCTTCTCCCGCGCTCACCGAGCTTCCCGGGGTCCCAGCTGCTCCTCACATTCTTCCTCACACCTCTGGTCCTTCCTGTGCGGTGGGCAGGGCAGGTTCACGCAGATCAGCCACCTGAACTAACGGTCCAGGCGAAGACGACCCATTAGAGAACCGAGACGGTAGGGGGCGTGGAACGTACACCCGCTGCGCACGCGCGGAGAGAGCGGCTCGCGGAGGCTGCCGAAACGTTAAGCGAGTCCTCGGGGGCCCGGGAGCGGACCGTGGCAGAGCACAGCTGCAACCACGCTTTACAGGGAGTTTTAAGTGGCGTGCCCCGAGAGCTGGTCAAAATGAGTGTGGACAGTAAAGGATTCGCCTAACCGGTTTTTGTGAGGCTTAAATAATACCCTGGTGCGCAGCGGTCGTTAAAGTTGCTATTGAATGATCACGCCCTGCATTTCTCTAGCCTCACGTTTGCGCTTCACAGCTTTACCTGCTTGCGAGGGTCCTTGCTACCTTCTCAGATAAAATTGAGTTTCATGTCCTTTGTGAAACTCCTGAGGGAGGAGTGACTACAGACATACATTTTGGGGGGAGTTACATTGGAGAGATTAAAAATCTGGATTCGGTGGGCAGTATTTATGTGGCTTCTGGTCGCTCGGTGTGGAGTGAAGGCCACACTCTGCATCTATCTGGGTGGTTCCTGAACGTACTGCAAACGCAGGAGGCTCGATGTGCAGAGGCTCCCAGAATCCTGGGCCTTGTCAGAACGGATCCAGAGGCATCCAGTCGGAAGTGAGATTCAGAAAGTCTGGCTCCCTCGCAGGCAAAGAACCGCCTCTGGGTGTTTTGTGATGAGAGGGGTGGGATGGGACCGGATGGGTCAGGACATTTCCGCCCGAGGCAGGAGTGCTGAACTCACGCCCCAGGTTCTTCTCTAGCGACAGTTTCCTGGGGCCTAGTTCTGCAGCGCATCCTCGGTTCCCTCTGCTCTTCCTCCACCCGCCTGGATAGCCTTTGCAAGAGACGCGGTAAGAGGCTGAGTCTGACGGATGGAAAGCGCAGACTCAAGGCAGTGCTATAACCTGCCAGCTCTCGGGAGGTTGTGGGTGAAGAGCGATTTAAAGAGGCCGGGGAAAGAGAGGTAGGCGAGCAGAGAGAAAGAAAAAGACGAGGAAAACCTGACACGGTCTCTTGTTGAAAACACAAGCTGTGAGGATGGAGCAGAACCTCAGTGGGAGGCCTTCGTGTGTACACAGAGTGCAGCTGGAGCGAGGACAGTCCTTGACTGCAGGGTTTTGTAGCAAATCCGCTGCTAAACTGTAGTCAACAGCTGAGCTAAATCTGAGAGCTTACATATTCAACCTTTCTTAAGGAAAACCTTCCCAAAATTCACCTTGTGTGCCATATAAGTGTGGCGCACAAGTCCCACGTTCTCCCCTTCCAAAGATCTCGCCTTCTGCAAGAAAAGTTATTTCTGATAAATTAAGACTCACTGACTGCCATATTGTCCCCGAGTGTAAAATGCTTGTCCCTCGGATTCCTGTCAGGAAACAATTGAAATACTGAGTCAGGGATGCTTCCTCCTATTCATTTACTATGCCTCGATTGTGCACTACAAACAAATGCTAATATAGCACAATCTACAGAAGGTATTTTTAACACAGATTTGGGGTCACATGAAATAACATCAAATTTTAGTGTTTATACCTGTATTTGGTACAGAGGAGTATGGTAGGAAGATTTTTAAAAGAATACAAACAAGTTGTGTTTGGATGAAATTCTACAGGAGGCATGGAATAGAAGTACCAAATTCAAAGACATAAAGTATCAATATAAAATCTTCCACTAAAGCTTAAAGAAGTCCTCCCCACCCCAGGATGTTGGTAAATATTAAATTACCAAAGTTTTTAGATCCCTTTGATACTAAGTGTAAATTCTGCATGATTTCCATCTGCAGAATTTACACTTATGAAGAAAAATGTTACATGTCCACTGAAAAACGTGAGAGGGAATACCAAGGCTGTCAAAGTATTTTAAGGGTTGTAAGAAAACCCCCGAAGCAGTGAAGTATGCAGTAGGGCCGCTCACAGTTACCACAACAGTTCTCTACTTAGTGACTAGTGTTTTTTCTTCTACCAAGAAAAAATTTGACGGATTGCACCTAATTTGGCAGATGTTTACTCTCTCTCTCCACTGGTTGCTTTTCACTGTATTTTTTTTGGGGGGGGGGAGGGTTATTTCTTGGTGTCCAGTAAATAAGCGCTGACAGATTCAACCAACCATTCCATAAATATTTAATGGAAACAATCAGTTATCTTTTGTTTATTTTTCCTTACACAACTGTATTAAGGGTTGCTTTCTCGATGTCATTTACATTCTTTTTCTACCGACATGCAGAAAACATCAGCAAGTGCTGGATGACTTGACTCTGAGGAATAAACATCTGCTCAGTTACCTTTCCTGAGTGCAAGAATGAATCTACCACACTGTGAAACTGAAATAGTCACCGATCCCATTCCTGTGCAGGGTTAAGAGCACCTCCTCCAGGTCTAAGTAGCTCAGATGAGAGAGCATCAGACTTTTAATCCAGGGTCCAGGATTCAAGTCTCTGTCCAGGCACTTATTTTCTTGTTCCACCTGGTTCAAAAGGAAGGCGCTAAATTTTTGTCTAAATGAAATTTGGGTTAAAGTTTGAGGACTTTTACCCACCTAGAATGTGGAGACACCAAGAAATCAAGTACCTTCAACCTTAATCAGTAGCTGAGATTTCCTATTCTACTCCAAGCAGATGACTTAAACAGTTTTTAATAATGGAGATTTCCTAAGGAACATAGCACAACAGGCTTCCAGCCCATGGCATGTAAGAACGCTATCCCTGTAGACTAGAGTGTTTTAGAAAAGGAATTGAAAACTTAGTGAGTAAAGTATCAAACCCAGCACTTTTAGATTTTCAGCTCTTCACTCACAACTGAGCTACTTGGCAGATGGGGAAAGCTCTCCTGCACACCACAGTTATGTCACATTCTAGTGACAACAAGCACAATGATAGGGAATCATTTGACAAATACTGCAGTATGGTCTTTATGTGAAATACCCTATCCAGAAATATACGAACACTGCACCATTCATTTCGCAATTTTGGCCAATTTTGTGTTGATGCAGTCAACTGCTCGGTGGATTGTATTTCTCATTAGAAATATGCATTTCCCCCTCTTCTGCTGAAAGATTGTACTTCCCATTCCATTTGAAGATAATACTATGATCCATGTAGAAAATCCCAAGGAACTTTAAGACAAACAAAATACCTAAAACTAAGAAGTATGTTCAGCAGAGTCACAGGATACACGCTCAAAATACAAAAATCAGTTGTATCTCTATATGAGCAATGAATATGTGGGCACCAGAATTAAAATACAGTACTTCTCACGTCACCAGAAAGAGAGAGAGAGACAGAGGAGAAATATTAGATGCAAACTACTGGAACCTACACATACTAAAAACTACAAAATGCTGATGAAAGGAGTTAAAGACCTAAACAAATGAGGAGGTATTCTGTGTTCACTGATCTGAAGACTCAACATAATAAAGATGTCAACTCTCTTCAAGATGACATATAAGTTTAACACAATTCCCATAAAAACCCAGGTGAGTTGTTTTTTTTGTCGAAATAGATGTAAGTATTCAAAAATGTTTATGGAAAGGCAAATGAGTTAGAGTAACTAAAATGATTCTGAAAAAGAAGGACAGAGTGAAAAAAAATCACTTGTGATTTCAAAATTTATATAGCCACACTAATAAAGACTGCATTAGTGGCTGAGGGATATAGGCTTGTAAGTCATTGAAACAGTATATAGAACCCAGAAATCACTACATATACACTAAGTTGTTCTTGACAAAAGTTTCCAAGCAATTCAGTATAGTAAGAAAAGTCTTAGTCTTTTTAAAAAAGTGGTGGTTGAATAATTGGATCTCCATAGGCTAAAAAAGAATTTTATATATTAAAAAATCAACTAAGATGGTTCATAAATGTAAGTAAAACATTAAACTTTTAGAAAAAAGTATAGACAATTTGGGGGGACCTGGGGTTTGGTGGAGAGTTCTTAGACATGATGCCAAAAACACAATCCATAAAAGACAATTTTGACTAACTGGATTTCATCAAAATAAAAAACTTTTGCTCTGCAAAGGACCCTGTTAAGAAGATAAAAAGGCAAGATAAAACTGGCAGAAAATATTTGAAAACAATACATGTGAAAAAGGACTCATACTAGAATATACAAAGAACTCTCAAAGCTCAACATTAAAACAACAATCAATCCAATTAGAACATGAGCAAAAGGCATGAAGAGACATTCCACCAAACAGGATATACAAAAGGGAAATAAGCACATGAACTGATTCAGTATCACTAGTCATTCAGGAAATGTACATTAAAACCATAATGAGCTATCATCACACACCTGTTAGAAGAGGTTAATTAAGAAATCGTGACACTGCCAATGACAAAGATGCAAAGAAACTATCTGTCACACCTTGTAAAATGCTACAGCCACTCTGAAAAATAGTTGGGCGGTTTCTTACAAGTACACTTATGATACAATCCAGATTTTACCCCTAAACGATGAAAAGTTATGTCCACACAAAAACCTACCATTACTATTCATAGAAGCTTGGTCTGTAATAGCCCAAACCTGGAAACAACCAAAGAGTTCCTCAACAGGTGAATGGTTAAACACGCTGTGATACATCTATACTGTGGAATACTACTCAACAGTTAAAAATTTCTGATACATGCAACAGTTGACGCGGATGTCAAGGACATTGTGCTAAATGAAAACAGCCAATCTTTTTTTAATGTCTTTTTTAAGTAATTAAGGTAGTCATCTAATGCAAATCTTTTTTTTTAAAAGGCTTTGTTTATTTTTAGGGAGAGGAAGGATAGGAGCAGTCCCCACACGCCCCCCGCTGGGAACCTGGCACACAACCCAAGCACGGGCTCACACGGGAATCGAACTTGGAGCCTCTCGTTTTGGAAGCCTGCGCTCAATCCACTGAACCACACCAGCCAGAACAGAAACAACTAATCTTAAAAGGTCACATTCTGAAGCCTATGTTCCTAAAGATAAAAGGTTTACGATATTGCAGGTGCGTCCCATCCAGCATCTTCACAGGGGCAGCTGCGGACAAGTGGTGTTCAGGGATTTCCTAAAAGTTCTGTCCTGTGGATATAAGAAACGGGAAAGGGGGGTCCTGTTGTTGTTGTTGTTGTTGTTGTTGTCTCTAGCCGGCCCCAAACGACATCCGATCGAAACTGTGGCCGCCAAGTAATAATTCAAGCAGTATATCTGATTTATTCTCTGTGTTTCAGGGGCGCCTTCCTTGTGAAAATTGCGCCCTGGCAAGCAAATAAAAATGCCCTCTTTTATCTAAAAGGTTGTCTATGACATTTATGACAGGAAACAAACGAGACGGTTAACTCGCCTGCTCCCCTAGGCGCAGGGTGGCAGGGCGACCCCTCAGATGCTGCCCACGAGGGTCCCCCTAGTTAAGTCTGCTCTGCGCAAAGAACGTCTCCTGGAAATAAATAAATACCCGATTTTGGACATGTTGTCGGGTTGGAAAAGCACAGGCCCAGAGGTGATGGCCCGGGCCGACTGGTTGTGGAACCGCGGGTCTCCGGTGCGCGGGAGAGAGAGGGCGCAGGAAAGGAAGGAAAGAAAAGCAAAATCACAAAGGGTTTTCTCTTGGGCCTTTCACTTGCGTCTCCTCTCCCGACGCGCGTCCACCAGGGAATGAAGGCAGCGCCCCCTGCGCGCGGAGCCCCATCGGAACAGGGGACCGGAAGCTTCTTTCCCAGCCCCTCCGGACGTCCCCACTGCCGCTCAGGAAGCGCCTCGGGGGAAGGGTTTTCAGCCAAAACTAAAGGCCTAAGTGGATCAGGAAGAGGCTTCTCCTCTCCGATGTCCATAAACGAAGGCGGGTAGGGTCGGGAAGACGCGCGCTCAGGTCAGAGATTCCACGCAGATTAAAAGGAGAGTCGGCGTCGCGCGCACCTGGACCCCGCGACTCACCGCGCGGTGACCAGCTGCAAGCCGATGGGTGCCATTTACGGAACCAGCGCACTTAAAGTCCTCTCATATTTCTGAAGAAGAAAATGGAATGAATCCATACAGTAAATTGGAAAAACAAAGTACATTCATGAAGTTTAACTGAAACTGGCTACCAAAGAAAAAATTAAAAATGCGAAAAAATAAAACTGTCTATAAAAATAACACGTTGAATGAAGAATAGATTGTCTGTGATTGTTTAATATAAAAACAATAAAATATTTCTGAAAATGTTTTTAAATTAGAAAATAGATCATTTTAAAGGGGAAAACTAGACGGCTAACTTGGATATAGTCATTATGGAGAAACCAAGTGACGAATTTTTACACAAATATCATAAGGTCTCATTTAATTTGTGGTTTAATATTTTGCTAAACCAGAGGAACCTGGATGACTAACATTCTGAAAATTTCAAAAACAGTAACTTTTAAGGATTACTAAAACATTTCCTTTTAATTACAATAAAATCGGCACAGATGGACTGTTTCAAGAAACGTCGTCAGAAAATGAGTTCCCTTCAAAACGTACTCTCGCCCAAAAGCGGGGCCGGGTCTCCCACTTCTCTGTTCTCGTCCAGGAGCTCGGGGCCCGCCGGGCTGGCGACCAGCGGTGCCCGCTGGGGCTCAGGTTCCGGGTGGGGAGGTGAGACCCCGGGCCTTCCTGACTCGGGCGAGCATCGGGAAGGCGCCCCGGATTCCCCGCGGGAGGCGACCCTGGGCTTGTCCTCCCAGCAGATGACTGGCACCTACTGGCTGCAGAAAGGCCACCCTCGGTGTTGGGGCGTCCCGTGTTCCTGGCTGCTGCGCCACGACCGCCGTCTGGCTGCACGGGCACGCCCTCGGGTTGGCGGTCCTGGGCTCCCCGCTCCGATTCCGGGAACACGGCGCCCGCTCACACCACCACCACGAGACTCGGTGACCTCGGGCGCTTGGTCCCAGGCCTGTGCTCCGCGCTTCCCCTAGAAACCCTCTCCTCGCCCGGGCTCCCGGCTTAGGCCTCCAAACAGCAGAGCCTACGGGGCTGCCGAGGCCCCGCGTGCCCCTGTTCCCACTCCACGCTGACCTGCTGTCGCGGGGCCTGCGGATATCGAGCGCCCCGAGACCCTCGCACTTTCCTCGCGCCCGGATCCCAACCGTCACCGAACCCTGCGCACTTGGACTCTGTTGAGTCGGCAGATGTCGGAAACCTCGAAGGGCGAAACCATCCTCCAAGTCACCGAGCCGCCCCACTGCTCTTCATGGGCAGTTACCTGGGCAAACTGGGGCCCTGGCCGCCCCCGGCAGAGGGACGCGCGGATCTGCCCCAAAGGCCGGTGACCCGCCGGTCCTCCCAGGCCCTTCACCAGGTCCACCGGGTTCAGCACGTCCATCGCGCCCACCCTGCCCCGCGGCTCAGACCTGCGAGAAGGCCGAGGACCTGGGACCCTGCCAATCCCGCCTCGTGGGCAGTGAATGAGGCCTGGAAGCGCTTTCCCATGAAGCGGCCCCAGAATTCCATCGTGGGGCCTCTTCCCTCGGACTGGTGGGAAAGTTACTTAAAGCGGACTATCTGGTCTCTCCGGCACCCCAGGGCAGTGTGGAGCCCGGTGACCGTCACGATCACCCCTCGGAGAGGGCTCCCCGCTGCGGCCCCAGCACAAGCCATCAGCTTCGCGGGGCCCTCACTCTGGGAGAAGCCTCCAGACCCACGTGCAAAGGAGACAGTGCTCAGGGCCCTCAGAGAGCGTAGGAACGGGAGACTGCGGGTGGAAGAGCCACCGTCCCCGACCCCGACCGCGTCCCCTGGAAGGTCGTGTAGAAAGGGAAGGAGTCTGGATGCCAGACCATCTGCATTTAAGCCTCTGCCGAGAAGCGGAGACCTTGCTTCCTTTGTGCCGAGCCTCGGGCCTCTGAAGAGAAGCCTGGACTCCTGGAGCTCAGACCACAGCCTGAGGAGGAGGCCCAGTTCCTCCTCTGGGAGCTCCCCGGCCAGCGCCCGTGCAGGTGGCCCCCTCAGCTCCAAAAGAAATGCGATTACAAGTTCTTATAGCTCTTCCCGAGATCTCTCCGAGCCCAGGAAGAGAAGCGTTCTCTGTGCATCCTTCCAGATGCCCGAGTGGCCAGTGAAAAAGAGAGCAGGTCAGCAGGGTCGCTCTCCAGCCCCACTGGCGCCAGAGGAGTCCCCAGCAGTGCCTGGCAGCACTGGGGAGCAAAATGAGGCGGTTCTGCCGCTGCCCTCTCGCCCTGGGACCCTGCTGCCCCTGAGCCCCGCTCCCCAGCGTGCTCGCGCAGTCCCTGCTGAGGGCCTGGCCTTGAAAGCCGGACTCCAGCGGAGCAGCAAAACCAGAAAAGATACCGCAGCGGTCACCACAGACCCTCCCCTCTCGGTCACCCTGGATTCTGCAGGCACAGCTCCAACCCACGGCAAAAATCCTCAGGTGGCATCGCCAGGCCCACTGTCCTCCCCACAGTTGTGGGGAGACGGAATCAGTGTGGCCGACTCAGCTCTGAAGACACCCGGACCGCGGGCCCCGCCCTGGCGCTCACAGATGGAGCCCCCCCCAGGCTCCTCCTCAGATGCGAAGCCCACAGCTGCTGTCGCCCCTCGGACCCCTGCTTCTCCCACGTCACCGGCCGCTGACCGGACGCGGCCCTTGAACCCACCTGCCGTTATCCCGGCAGTGCCCTCTACACGAAGGACTTTGTTTGGAACGGTGAGGAGACCAGGTCGCCATCTTTCCGGGTCTGCACCTCCTGCTGCAACTTCTGCTGACCCCGCATCAAAACCCAGTTTGGGGCCTCGACCCAGCCGCGAGACTGAGGACGACGCCTTACCTTCCAGAATCTCAGTCACGGCTGCGGCACGTTCACCCTCAGACATCTCCATGCCCACCTTCAAGCCCACCTTTGGCAGCACAGAACAGCTTAAAAGTATGCCCGAGGCAGCTCCGTTCCCTTCCAAGCAGACCTCTCCTCCAGCTCCTCCGGCTTCTGCCCACCTCTCCCACAGCCTGGCCCAGGCTGCCTCTGAGGCCACGTCCAGTCCCCCAGGGAGCACATCCAGAGGCTCCTCTTTCAAGCCACCTCTGGATGTGGGTGTCGCAGAAGTTACCAGTACCGTGGGCAACACCCACTCTGTCCCTTCCGCTGCTCACACGTTCCTCTTCCGGGCTTCCCGTGCCTTCAGGACCAGCCTCTCCCCAGTCACAGGCTTCGTTGTCCCGTCTCCCCAGCACCCTGCCATTCCTGTGGGAAACTCAGGCGACCTCCTTAGCCAGAGTGCTGCCCAGACACCCCCTAGTAAAAGCGCTGCCAGTCTCAGGGGCCAGGGCAGCCCTGTGTCGGCCTCAGCCCTTGTCACCACAAGCCAGCCCACACCGTCACCCGGCATCTCCAATCTGACCTCACTATTCACAGTTCCTCTGGGGTCAAGCTCAAAGCCACCTCTCCCGCCATCCCTGGGAGCCCCTCCCCAGCCTGCTTTGGGGGCTGCAGGTGAGCAAAAGCCAGGGGCCCTCCAACCAGCCCTTGCCCCAAGCTTCAGTCGCGCTTCTGTCTTTGGAAACTCAGCTGTGGCATCCCGGTCCCCAACTCCAGCTCTGCCGGCCTTCAGCAGCCCCATGCAGTCAGCTTCCGGGGTGTTGGCACCCTCAGGCCCTGCCTCCCACATCCCTGCCAGCGTCCAGCCAGACGTAGGCAGCCCTGCAGCAGGCTTGCCCCTTGGTCAAGCTGGTGCCACTGGCGTTGGAGCTGACACCCCGACCCGCCGGAGTGGGGCTTGTGGCTCAGTATTTGGCAGCACAGCCCCACGACCATTTGCCTTTGGGGGATCAGTGACCCCTATGGATTGTGGGGAGTCTGGGGTCCCAAACATGAGCTCTAGGTCTGGGGTGCTGTCCATTGGAGCAATGCCGAGTGGGGCCACTCATACTGGTGCACCCTTTGGAAAAGGCTGGAGTCAGAACACCCAGGGCCTGACCAGCCAGAGCACCCCTTTTGCCTTGGGGAAGGCCGGCATTTCTGGAAGAAAGACTGTGTTTGGGGGTTCCCCCTTGGTCCCCTTAGCTCAGAGCATCCCTGACCCTAGGCCAGTAAAGACAGGCAGTAGCTTTGTATTTGGGATTCCCTCTCCACCTGCCAAGAGCTCCGTTGGGAGAGGGTCTTTTAAATCATCAGCCCCTTCATTTTCCATTGGTGCAAAACCAAAAAGCCCCAAATATCGGGAACAAGGGCATCCCCGAAGGCACCATGCCCTCAAGAAATAGCCTGTGTCCCTCACCCGCACCCTGACTCGAAGCTTAGTGTTGTCCGGAAGAGCCTCAGTGTCTACTAATCCTCGAAAGCAGCAATACCCAGATTTAAGGCTAGAGCTTTGTGTTCACCTGCGGGTCCTCCTCTAGATTCTAGAAAGGGAAGCGCCAAATGCCTCGTGGTGGCAGCAGAGAAACCCGGCGAGAGCTCGGGGCTTGAACAGGACGTTCCCCTCCTGTCCATTCCCCCCTGTCTCAGGTGCGCGCTCACTCAGAACGCGGCCACCTGCTTTTCCTGGGGAACAGACAAGCCAGGGGGCAACAGGTGCAGCGCCCCCACCCCACCTCACATCTTTGGGAGGTGGAATGGATTCCAAGTCTTAGCTGTCGTCCGGCTCTAAGAAGCGGTTCCCTTCCTCTGGTCCCTGACCATGCTGAGTCCTCATTGTTTCCGCGTTGTTCCTCAGTGGGTTCTCGGAGGAGTTCGGATGTAATTGACCTTGAACCAGCTTCTCCCTGAGCCCCAGGGGTGCTGTGCCGCTTTCTCTGACCAAACGGTTTTACCCATTTTCCATCCCAGCCCCATCCTTCTCTTTGCCAGCTTAGCTCCCAAGAGATTGGCGAGTGAAGACAGCCTCACAGACTCACAGATCACTCCTCCTCCGGAACAGGGAAGCCCTGGGCCAGCGCCCCTCCCAGCTGGGAGCCTTGCCTGCCTGGGACTCCTCCCTCTGCCTGACAGGGCTGTCCTCTGTGCCTTCAGTGGGGTTTGGAGAAGGGTGACTTGCAGGAGTGGGTAGAACCACACTTACCTGTGCAACGTATGCCTGGCGCCTAGCTAATTGGAGGGGTCAAGTCCCACCACATTATGGCTAGAAATGCCAGTGTTCCAGCTTTTTTACTTTAAGGGGTGACTTGTCAGGGAGAAGTAGGGCCAGAGCGGGGACAGGCAGGGTGGTGCAACCTTGCTTCTTCTCCCTACAACTTAGGCCGCGTTACCTCCAGCAGAAGCAAGAAATGCTCAATTAAGGAACCAAAGCTTACACCTCCTCTGACACTCCTCCACATTCACATCTCTCCTGGGCAGGCAGGACAGGAAGCCTCTTGGGCTTGAGAGCAGAGGGGGAAGCAATGGGTAGATACCAAGGCAGGTCTCTGCTCTGGAACCAGTGGCAGGTCTGTGACAGAAGAAAAAAAAAAAAGGACAGGAACAACTCCCTGAAGACATCTATCTCCTGTTTTGTTTTATGGATACCTTGGAAAGGCTTAATTGGAAAAGTAAGTCATCTTAAATTGGTTAATAAAATAAAAATTGTCAAAATAAGTCAATGATGTAGAATTGACTGTTAAACACATGTCAATGCAGACGCAGAAAGATGATATGAAACTTGCCCAAACCACCCAGTTAGTAAAGGTGAGATTCAGGCTTTAAACCCAAATGGCTCCAAGGTCTGGGCTGCTCCTCCCTCATTTAACAAATCACCAAGATTAGAACTCTAACGCAGTTCCCTCTGACTCTAAATATCCATGCTGTTTGCTCCAGCAAAATAAATGGGTGGTACTATGTCATATAACTTATTCACATAGTCATGTGTCTGCAATCACACACCTGTCACCTTCGCCAGATTCTGTTAGAAGAAAATCACAGCTTGTGCCAGACACTCACGGGATGAGATCATACAAGGGCATGACCACAGGGGCGGGGGGTGGGCAATGGTTACAGGGACCCTCTGAAGAGTCTGCTTGCTATGCTGGTTTCTGATCAGCTCATCCCCACCCTGTGACACTCGTGTGTCATGACTTACAGTGTCGATGTGATGGAAAATTAAAAGAAACAAACAAACTAGGCTGGGGTGGGTGGGCATTGTCCATGCAATAGAAGGGACCCAGAAAGTATTGGTTAAATAATTTTATTTTACATGAGGTGTTTTACATATTTTAATATATTACTTTTTGTTTAATCTTACACTAATGTACTTGTTCCCATTACAATGAGTGCTCTTTGAAAATATAATTCTAAAAATTCCATGTATTTTAGCAAACGGAGGATACTTAGCGACTGTGAGCTTCACGCCTGTTTTATGTTCATAACAGTAAACGCATTAAGCTCACAACGATTTGTTACATCAAACTAAAGATTATAGTTTATTTTTACATTCCAGATATTTTTCTTAATAAAGCTGAGATGAACATCTCTGTATGAAAATCTTTATCTGCATCTGTATTTCCAAAGGTTTGAAGCTTAAAAGTGAAATCATTGAGTAAATATGGAGAAACACTTTCAGACTCTTGTTATATATTTCTTTCCTAATTGTTGGTCTTCGTGTCCCTGCCCAGGGTTGTTATGAGGAGCAAATGAAATGATCTTGACCAATGAAATATCTTTTCTTTTTCTTTTTTGGTCCAGGAAGTTCATCATCTTTTGCTTGTTTTTTTTTTTTTTTTTTTTTTTTTTACTGTCTTTCCTTTTCTTTTTGAGTTACAGAAGGGTTTTTTGTTGTTGTTGTTCTCACTGTAAGGCCTTTGTTTTGCAATATCTTCTCCCACTTAGAAACTTGCATTTCACCCAGATAATCGTGTCTTAGGATGATCACAAGTTCTTAGGTTTTTTAAAAACTTTCTACTGAAGAATAATATACATTCAGGGAAGTACCCTGAACATCAGGGTGAAACTCACTGACTTTTCTCACACTGAGCACATCAGTGTAACCAGCATCCAAGACACAAAATATTATATATAAATACCCCAAAAGCCCTATTATGCAGAGTGATGCTTATATTAATCAACATATCCTTTCAGATTTCCTTCAGATACCCCTTTACTCTTCTCAGTTGGTTGGGCTGTTCTGGGAGTCTTTCCTTGGGACAGGCTCCTCTCCATTGTGGTTGGAGAAGATGTATTAGTTTAACCTTTTAAATATTTACTGAGACTTGTCTGGCTTAATATGAGTTCTATTCTGGAGACTGTTTCATGTGCACTTGAGAAGAATGTGTATTTTACTGCTGTTGGGTATAGTGCTCTATACATACCTATTAGATTTTGTTGACTTATAATATTGTTCAACTTCTCCATTTCCTTTTAAATCTTCTAACTGTTCTATCCATCATTTAAAATGGAATATTGAAGTCACCAACCCATATTGTAGACCTGCTTACTTCTCCCTTTAATTTCGTCAATGTTTACTTCAAGTATGTTTGGGGCTCTGTGGTATGCTACTGTTATGTCTTCTTGATGAATCGATCCTTTATCTACATATCATGCCTTTTTTTGTGTCTTGCAGCAGTTTTTTGACTTAAAACCTTTATCTCTCATATTATTATAGCCACCCATGTTCTCTTTTGGTTGCTATTTGCATGGAATATCTCTCCATCTTACTGTTTTAAGTTTAATCGTGTTTTAGATCTAAACCGAGTATCCCATAGACAGCACATCATAGGATCATTTAACATGTTTTATTGAACCAACGTCTGCCTTTTGATTGGAAAACGTGACCCATTTACAGTTGGGGTGCTGGTAAGGAAGGCTTTACCTCTGCCATCGTGCTATTTGGTTTCTGTATTTCTTTCTTTAGGAAGATTTATTTACTTATTTACTTTTAGAAAGAGGGGAAGAGAGGGAGAGAGGGAAACATCAGTGTGTGGTTGCCTCCTCTGCACCCCCTATGGGGACGTGGCACGCAACCCAGGCATATGCTCTGATTGGGAATTGAACTGGTGACCCTTTGGTTCTCAGGCGGGCACTCAATCTACTGAGCCCCACCAGCCAGGGCTGTTTTCTGTATCTCTTACATAGTCTTTGTTTCTAATTTCTTTCATCACTGCTGTCTTTGATGTCTAATTGGTTTTTTGTAGTGTAGTATTTTGATAATTTTCTCATTCCTGCTGTTTGTATTTTTTTCTTAAAAAATATTTTATTTATTTATTCTTAGAGATAGAGGAAGGGAGGGGGAAAGAAAAGGAGAGAAACATGGATTGGTTGCATCGCATTCCCCGACTGGGGACCAGCTGCAACCCAGGCACGTGCCCTGACGCGAATCGCCAGAGACCTCGTGCTTTGCAGGATGATGCCACAGGCGCCAGGGCCTGTTGTGTGTGTGTTTTTTAGATATTTTCTTAGTGGTTAATTATAGTTCGTGGATATTACATAGAGTATCCTAAATTTAAACCAATATAGTTTGAGTTGACAGCAGCTTACCAACTTAGTTTCAATAGAATACAAAAACTGTGCTCCTGTACAGCTATGTCTCTAAGTTGTTTTTGCCACAAATTACTTTATGCCTTGCGTGCTCATTAATATAGATTTATTTCATGTATTTGCCTTTTGAATCACCTGGGTTGTAAAGGAGAGTTACAAAACTGACAAAAAAAATAGTATATTGGTTTTTTGTTTGCTTATGTAGTTCTATATTTTTTCATATGGCTTCACGTTCCTATTTAGTATCCTTTTATTTCAACCCGAAGGAGTTCCTTTGGCATTTCTTGTAGGATGTGTCTCTTAGCAGCAGACTCCCTCAGTGTTTCACTGTGACAGTAAACAAAGAAGGGTAAGAATTAACCTGACTTGAGGACTGGAGAAAGTGATATGCAAGCTGTCAATTATTCAGAGAAGCCGGGAAGCCGGGTCTCACCAGACTTGGCTGCTCCTTTTGACCCAGAGAGATGCGGTCAGGTCAGATCGCTGGGGAGAAGCAGAGAGGGGCCCCGGGGGGAGGCTGCCTGAGGCGACGGTAAACATCTCGGCCTGGAGTGGCTGAGAAGCAGAACCCTCCAGGACACATGGAATTAAGGGCTAGAAGATTTGAAATAAAAGAAGGGCTCTCCTGCTTTTGGGCTGGCTCTCGCTTCCTCAAGGACGCCTGGGTGATCTTGCTGCAGCTGCCTGCATTTCCCAACAGACGGTATTTGGGAATGGAAGGAACTCCGGGTGCAGCCTAGGCTCGGGCTGGCCTGGCAGAGGGTGGCAGGGTTCTTCTTCTCAGGGGGCTCTAGAGCGGAGGAGCGGTGAGGCAGAAGCCTGCCGTTCTTCCAGAATTGGGTAACTTTTGTATCGCAGGCTGTTTTAGTTCGTAAGCTAATCCTATAGAAATAAGGTAGTTAAAAACTATCAGGAGGACTGACAGAACTCAGAGGTTAAAGATAATTGCCTTAATTGATAGGCTTAAGCCATTCAATTAAGAGGTATAACTAAAGAGTTAAAGAGCTTAGCCTGAATTGATAGGCTTAAATGATTATCAATGAACCCTATCACAGTGGAAAGCTGTTATTCCAAAACTGTGAAGCTTTTGAATGAAAACTTTTTTCCTTTTCGCCAAACCTTTGCCTCTGGAACTTGCCCAGAGAGTGGTGCAGGCAGCAAGGCCCAACTTGCTCTGTGGTAACATTTTGCTGTGAAATTTAATCCTTGTCTAGGACTCCACCAGGTGGAGGGCATGGAAATAAGCTGGAAAAGAGCAGAGCATTTACACCTTGTGAGAAAGAAATGAAACGAAAGGAGTGAAGGGAGAGGCGAGGAGAAGCAGGAAAGCTGTGTAGGTTTGGGTAGCTCAGAGATAAAGAGCAGAAGACCCACATCTCCACTCCCGCATGGCCAGCAACGCGGGGATCCAACCCAGCGGCGCACAGCGCAGTGGGTCAGCAGCCCTTTGTCTTAGCCACTCGACCCTCTTGTCCCACAGAAACCTGTGCTTCTGTATACTCTTTCAAGTGTTACTTTTGGCAAAGCCTTGCACTTTGACCCTGACATGCAGCAGGTACACCTTAGAGAGTGTTCACGGGGAACCAGTCCTTGCGCCTTCCCCCAGGGAGCCGCTCACACCTGGACGACTCTGTCTTATTCTGCCCTCTCCAGCCCGGCTGTCCCTCTTTTTCAGTTCCCACACTTGCCTTCCAGTCGAGGAGAAATTCTTTTCTGCCCCTGCTCCTAGGGTTCATTCTCTGTCACCAGCTTAGCCCTCCTCCCCTCTGCCCCACCTCACCTGCCTGCCTTCTCTGCTCCTTCCTGTTTCACCTTAGGCCTCGCAGCCCTCCCCTCCCCCCGCACCCCCTCCCCCCATCCGGTCCTCTTCCCCGGCCCCTCCCCCTCCTTCTGCCCCTTCTTACTGAGGTTTTACAGTTAAAAAATTTTCAAGAATACATTTTCTCCTGCAAACATATTTTTATATTCCATACCTGCCACAGAATTATATCCTAATGTTGTGTATTTTATGCTCAAAACCCTACCATGCACTATGCCAAACAAAGTACTGTCGTAGAGTGAAATCTAATTTTTTAGGTATTTCCAGTGACTATACATCTGCTTAAGTGCTTTTCTTGATTTAAATTACCTTCACATTTAAGTAGCACACAATAAAATATATAAATAAATAAATTTGATAAATTATTGTATATGTAAAGTAGAATTGTGTCTCTTCGCGAAAGAGCTGGGAATATTTTCTGCCCATCAATTCATGTGTCCACGGATAAAAACTTCCTATGGCTGGAATAACTCGGTGGAAAGTAACAGCAAAGAGACAAGCTTGTGGTTTTGAACACGTGTGAGGTTTATACACGGTGCTTTTATAATTACTTAAGGTGCATTATTCATGCACCTCTCTCTTCTGTAGTTTCTGCCAATAACGTTTACCCGCCTCCCACCCCTCCCCCCACCACTGTGCTCTTTCTAACGCTGGAGCTGCTTTTTCCTGCCCACATGTTTTTTTTCCTTCTGGCCTCTCACCAAAACTAAATGTCGCAGCAGCTCCCGGGGTCACCGAGCTCCCCATTCTGCACACGAGCGTCCTGGCCGCGGGCCCACGAGCACCTGCAGGGCCGCGGGCGGCCGAGCCCCCGCACGGACCGGGGCACCCTGGCTGGCGAGGAAAGAAAGAAGGAAAAGAACGGGGACTCTGCAGTCAAGCGAACAGGATTGTCTGAATCAGAATGGGCTGAAACGTGCGTAATCGTCATCTTCCTTTAATTAACCTGAGGATTTACACTTTTGCGCTCCCCAGTTGGCGTCCACGCCCCTGCGTCTGTAAATCCTGCAGATAATCCTCTGAAGAATTTAGGAGGCGCCGTGCGGCCGCCCAGGCGCCGGACTCCCGCCGGCTTCCAGCCCAGAGGACGGAGCGAATGCGGGGCTGGTCTTCCGCATCGGGCGCCTTTCACTGCGAAAACGCTCCACATTCCTTTCTCTGTGGAACGCTCCGGGTATTGCCGGGTGTTGTTGCCAGGATCGCAATTCATTTAAGACCCTTGAATAAAACGTTGCCATTTAATCCTAAAGAAGCCCCTGGGGGATGTGCGCTGGGCGGAGACCAGGGCGGCGGGGCAGCGTCGGTCACTGCAGCCTCCGCTCCCCGCGCCGGACTCGGTCCGCGCGCCCCCCCGACCGCGGGCCGCGGCTGGTCGGCCGACCCCCCGGACCTCTGCGCTTGGGCTCCATCCCTCTGCGGTCTTGTGCGCGGCAGCTTCCTCCCGGCCTTGGCGACCGCTGCCGAGCGATGAACCCTTCTCTTAAGCCCCACCCCACTGTGCTCGGTCCACGACTGTCACCACGTCTCTCGCTGTTCTCGCGGGCCACCTGTCTCCTCCTCTCGCAGGCTTTCTCCAGGGATGTCCCGCTCCAGCAAGCTCGGGGGCTTCTCGCGCGCAAGTGCTTTTGAGGTTTCTTCCCCCGCCCCGCAAAAGACAAGCTGCGCAGGGCAAGCGTTCAGTGGTCCTTTGGCTGGTGATTGCAGGCGACGTGGGAGCATCAGACACAACCTTGGGCGTGGGGATTTGTATGAACAAGAAAATGGCTCGTGCCAAGGAAATGGGACTGAAGTGAGAAGAAAAACACAGGAAGGTCCCACCGAGATTTGAACTCGGATCGCTGGATTCAGAGTCCAGAGTGCTCACCATTACACCATGGGACCCGCTTGCGAAGGGGTTTCCCTAAACTCTTTGATGATATAGTTCTTCCTCTCAAGCCCCCTGACTCCGCTCTAAAGGGATAACGTCCATCTGCTTTTCGCCTCTGGCACCGCGCGGCGGGCGGCCACCTGCCGCGCCCACCTTTTACGCCGGGGGCTTCAGGGAAGAGACGGAGGGAGAAGCCGCGCCGGGCGCCGGCCCGCGGTTCACGGTGCCCCCTCGCAGGGCCATCCGGACTGTCAGTTAAATCAGAAGGACCGCCTTTCAAGAACTTCTTTTTACCTTACATGTCTTGTTGATTTGAAAAAGAAGGGTGATTGCTATTTGGAAAGACAGTTTAAAATCAAATAAACTTTTAAAAAAGTTTCCAGTTACCTTTTCCACTTCTTTGCCTGTTCCATTAGGCCGAGCCCCGCTCTGAGCCCTCCGCCCCGCGGCTCCGGGGGAGGCGGACCAGCCACCGCTTGGGAGACGCCGGGTTTATGGGACCTGAACTGGGTCGTTAGACCTGAACTGGGTTAGAGGATAACAACAAGGATGGATTTGAAACTTCTCAGGACTCTGTATGTTGTACGTAGTTCTGTGCTTTTTACCGGTTAAGAACTGAGAAAATAAACAAGCCTATGGCCTGTGTGGGAATCAAACCCACAATTCTGTTATTAGAACCACGTCCTTACCAACTGAACTACCTGGTCTCTGACTTACAAAAGTTTGGGGTTTTTTTAAATGTTAAGTTCAAAATAGTTGTTACTTATGTACCGATAACTTCTGAAGCCTCATTTCAAACGTCGTTTCTAAGAGTTGCTGTTGCCAGCGGTACAACGGAGAATGCACCTGACTATGGACCAGATGCTTGCAGGTCTAGCTTCTGGCCAGGATGGCTTTCTTCCATTCATCTCTATGTGGATTTTATTTAAACAACCATGAAACGCTCCCTTGGACTGTGGCTGCTACCCCACAATGCAACCTTGGCTGTTGCGAAACTTGGAATGAGTCTTCGGAGTCATCAAAGAAACGTCCATAATCTAAGATTTTATTTTTAAAATATCACACTGCTAAAAATGGGGGAAAGATCACACAGAGAGCTATAGTACATTTTAAATAAAAGAGGCTTTAAGGGGACACAAAGCAAAACAGGAAAGAATACGGGTCTAAGAGCATCGTATATTTCTTGTTGGGCAATGACCCCATCGGGATATGAAAACAACGTAAGTGTCCACCTATAGATAAGTGGGAAAAGATGTGGTATGTTCCACATAACCATGTGGTCCAGAATATTATTCAGCCATGAGAAAGAAAGAAATCCTGCAAACTGTGAGAACATGGATGAACCTTGAGGGCAGTGTGCTATGTGCTATGCTACGTGACATAAGTCAGCTAGAGAAAGACGAATGCCATATGATCTCCCTTATATCTAGAATCAAAAAACCACAGCAGAACCAAGCTCGTAGATACAGAGAACAGATTGGTGGTTGCCAGAGGCATAGGGGTGGTGGTGGGAGCAGTTGGTGAAGGGAGTCGAAAACAAAAAACAAATAATAATCGAGCGTCAGAGATTGCTCCCTCTACCCGCCACTGTCGTGTGCCCGAGCGGATCCTGGGCCCGGACGCGGAATCACCAGGACAGGGGCCTGTCTCGCTGGTGAGTCCCAGGCAAATTGTCCTGCTCTTCATGACATTCTTTCCTGAGTAAAACAGAACAAAGACTAGTTATTCCTCACTTTATAAATTTGGTGTCCTTTAAATCCATGTAAAGTGTTTGCGTTTATATATAAAGTGAGTTTAGTTTTAGGCTCAGGTAAGCAAAGCATTTTCACTTACATTAAAGTCCAGAAGGACATTAGGAGTCAAGCAGAGCTCAGGACAGTCAGTGGCTGCCCGGCACATTGCACCCCGGACTCAGCGACCAAATGCCAGTCATGGTGACGACCAAAAGTTCCCACACATTTCCATGACACCGCTAGAGAGCACGTAGGTGCCATTCAGAACCAGTGCCGAGTTCTAGAAATAACTTACAATGAAAATGGGAGAAATGAAAGGCTTCATAGTGAGTATTGGATGAAATTGCTATCTTGGAAACTTCACAAATGGAGCTGGAGAGGCTACTTTCAGGTTGAACATTTTTGTAAAGGCTGGACATGAGTAGATAAGAAAAAGATTTTTGGAGAACCAATTGGTTGTGAAATAATAAGATGAATATATCGTACACATATATCTTATAGAATGGATGTATTCTTCAATAATGAAGAAATATCATACTGATTTTTAAGAACCAACCTTAACTACAGGTCTTAACTAAAAACGTGTAACCAAATCTTTGCAGGAAGCATCCAAGTTTAATGGTAACAAAGAAAAAAATAAAGAAACCTCCTCCAGGGAAGCTTCCTGCCTTATCGTTCTTCTCCAGAAAGAACCCACAACAAACGCAGAGCTGCCCTAGAGTTTGCGATCGGAGGGAGCCTCCCAGGGCTTGGAGACACAGCTTCTCCAGTCGCTTCATCTCAAAACTGAGATAAAATTCATTGGCAGGGCCACGGTGAGCGTTCACATAGTTGTTCAATTAATATTTATCGTGTGTACTAGGGTTTCGTTAATGAACGAAACTGGGCACTACACCTACCCTCTTGTAAGTTATATTCTAGTGAGAGAGACAGAGGGATCAAGCCACCATGCAAACTAGCACAAATTTTCAACGAAAAAGGTACATAGTGCTAAGAGAACTGTGAAGACGTATTTAGAAAGTTTTAGAGAAGTTCTTCCCGAGGAAGGGAAGATGAGTAGACGCTAACCAGGTGCGGACGCAGCAATAGTCACGAGGGTGAAGTGTTCCCTGATGAGGTAGGGCCCATTTGCCCACCTGCTCCTAGAAATTTGTTTATAGAAATAAACAAATCTGTGAACACAACACACACCATCAACTCAATATACCGAGAAAGCCCTTTCTCAGCTCCCGGAGTCCGGGGTGCGCTGTCCATGGTCCTGACTCGGGAAGCGTCCGGCTCCCTACCTGCCGCCCAAGGTCCCTGCCTGCTGGGCGCGCACCTGGAGCTGAGCGGGATTTCGGTCCCTGGAAGTGTCCGAGGAGAACAGCTGGCTGTCACGACACTCTGCCTGCGAGGTCCCAGCGCCGATTCCCTGTGTGTCTGTTCCGCAGACGCGCCTCCTTCACGCATCCGGCTGAACCGACCCGCGCCGCATTGTGGTCCCATGCAGGGCTGCTCTGTGCTAAGTGGAACTAAAAGTTGAACCCACCGACGCGGAGCTGCCTGAGTTGCAAAGCAATCTGAGATGGCTGCTGCTTGTGCTGGGTTTAGAGATTCCCAGGCAAAGCCAAGCTATGAATATAATCTGGCTACTGCTAGGGCTCATGGGTAGGATTTAGGAGCCAAGACCAGCCATTCTTTTGGAAAAGCAGCTTGAATGGGCCTGCAAGTTGGGTGCAGTAGAGCCTCTGTGGATCTCCAAGGTGGGTCACACAGTGTCAGCCAGGGCGATGAAGTCTCAGATATGGTAGCAGCCTACGGGCTCTGTCGGGGGAGGGCTCAGCAAAGGCACAATGGCCTCTGCTCATCCTGATGCCAGATACTTGAGTCTCTCCCTGTGTACCGCTGGGGCCTGTAAGCTGCCACCCTGGTTCTGGAGCTCCGAGGGAATAAAGCTGAGTAGGTGAGTCCATGTGTGGGTTCCCCAAGAGGAGCTGCTCGGGGCTCCCGCAGCCTCCCCCACCAACTCAGTCCCTGCTGGGTTTTGCAGCCAGAAGCTGCAGGGACTTATCGTCTTGGCGCTGGAATCCTGGGCTGGGGAGCCTGGTGTGAGGCTGCAACTACTCACTCCCAAGACACCCCTCCCGCATTTTCACCCATGTGCGCATGGGGCCAGCCCATTCCATGTCTGTGCCCCTCCTACAAGTCTGGATGGATGTGGTTTCTTCAACTCCATCGTTGTCAGCCTTCCAATCAACTTGAATTCTGATGTTCCCAAGTGATGGTTGTTCTATATTTTAGTGTAATTTTGATGTGGTTGTGCGAAGAGGAGAGCCATGTCTGCCCACATTGCCATCTTGACCGGAGGCCTCACTGTGGTTTTAATCATCTTTCTCTACTGGCTAAATAGGTTGGGCATTTTTTTCATGTGACTATTGGCTATACATGTTTTTTTAAATTGAAGTACTTATTCAAGTGCTTTGCCCATTTGTTACTTGTCTTTTTAAAAACTATTCATCGTTGGCTCTATCACAGATGTCCCCATCCCCCCCGCCTCCCTCTGCCCACCCCCGCCCGGCCCTCACCCCCCTTCCCTCTGGTCATCACCACACCATTGTCTGTGTCTATGAGCGTCTTTTATTGGTTTCTGGCAGGTCATTAAATTATCTGGACCCAAGCCCATCATCAGACATAGTATTATGAATGTTTTCCCTCAGTCTTTTGCTTGTCTTTCCAGTTCTTAGCGATGTCTTTTAATGAGCAGAGTTTTTGATAGTGTTCAATTTGTCACTTTTACTGTATTTTATGCTATTTTTTCCTAAGAAATATTTGCCTACTACAAGGTCATAAGCAAGTTTTCTATTTTTTTCCTTGACTTAGCTTTAGATTTAGATCTATGACCCATCTGATTAATTTTTGAGTATGGTGTGAGACAGGTGTGAGGTTAATTTTTACCCCCCCCCCCCAGCTCTGAAGTTCTGAGAATGCTTGACAAGAGAAAGCCGCCCACACCAAATGCACGCCCATTAGATATTAAGTGGAAAAGAAGTTTGCAAAGGACATTGAGAGAAAATGCATCCAGCAAAACAGGAGGGAAACCAGGAATATGTCAAGAGTTGAAGTTAGACCTCATCCCTTCATTTCTCAGCAGGCACCGAGGAACCAAGATGTGTCAGACTATGGTGGATGTGGTGAGTACATAAATGGAGGCACTGAGACTAGGCTGTTGAAGAAAAAATTAGTTACTGCTCAGGGTTTGGAGTCAAGAAAGGCAGGAGTGACTTCCTCACAGGGCAGCGGGCGTCAGGGCTTCTCTCACCAGCTCCATCTTCCTGAGCTGCCTTTCCGTGGCCCCTGCTCCCCAGCTCTCTCTGCCTTGAGACCTGTCGGCTGCTGCTCATGGTGGGGAACTGGAGCACAGCTGGTCCTGCTGAGCCAGGCTAAGGGGGGGACCCTTGGGATTGGGCCCATCCTCCCAGAACCTGGGGGTGCCCCCATGAGGAAGGCTTCACCAGAGCCCTAAATCCCTAGGGTTGGCAGCTGGAAATGTCAGAGAGTAACATTTGATTTTGGGAAAAGTTGGCGAGTGATAGGTTTAGAAGTAAGACTGAAAGAGAGACAGACAGAGAAGAGCAAATATTAAGTGATGAGAAGAGAAAGAGAGGCAGTGAGGATGAGCATATGAGACAGAGTCAGAGAGAGCCCCAGAAGACAGAGACTGAGAAGGCGGCGAAGGAGGACAGGGAATGTCCGAGAGGGAAATCGAGGGCGGGGTGGGGGCGGGCGAGAGAAAGAGAGAGAGACAGACTGACTGAAGTAACACAGAGACCAAAAATGAGAAGTAGAAACCGTGCAATGGAGATAACCAAGGGCAGAGAGACCTTGAGGGATGGAGAGAAGTAGAGAAACAGACTAAGACACACAGGGAAATGAAGGTATTTGGAGAAACAGGAGAGACTGAGACAGATAGAGACAGATGAGATAGAGAGGAAGAGACTAGAGAAGGAGCTACCACGAGAGAAGGGTGAGAAGCAGACAGGGCCGGGCCTGAGGTCGAGAGAGAGAGGCACAAGGCACCCAGCCAGGGAGCTGCGCAGAATTTGAGCCAATTAGCCAGGGGAGGGCACCAGTATGAAGAGTGACATTTCTCTGACATTTGACATTAAAAAACCAACATTCACAATGAGAAAAACCACCGCTTTTTTATTTACCGAACGGTGTCTGTAACAGCACAGGTCTAGTTGGGAGTGAGGACGGCTCCAGACACAGGTGAGTTATATGCAGAGCAGGGGCTGAATCCCGATCCCTGGGAATTTCTCTTTCTAAAGAAGCTGCTTTCTCCCATCCAGTGAACAAATATGTCCTGGCCGGAGATGGCCACGCAGGGAGTGGGGGAGGGTGTGGGTCAGGGCCCACCCCTAAGTGGGCTCCTTTTTGCCGGCCCGAGCCAGCTCTGCAGCTGCTGAAAGATGCTCTGTGGAGAGGTGAGGAGAATTTTGAAAGTTAGGTCCTAGCGCCGGCGAGGGCAGGAACATGCAAATTGCATGCAAATACAAAAGAAAATGTAAATCTCCCAGAGCAGTCTCTTACCTGGCGCCCTTGGCGGAGGCTGGGGGAGTCTGAGGGCCTCTCAGGTGCCATGTCCGAGCAGTGAGAGGCACCAGAGATGAGAAGGGCTGACACCGAGGGTCCCAAGGCCTGCGTTATGCTGAGCACTTGCCAGGGGTCTGTATCCCCTGGGGAAAAAAAGGAGAGAACGGTGTGCTGAGCTGGGGCAAGGCGGAGACTTTGGGGCCAGGTGTGATGGCGCGCTCACCGTTAACGAACAGCACCTGGGTGGCCCCTGGGGTCTGGCCACCGTAGTAGGAGTTGGTCTGGGCCACAGCTTGGACTATGGATGAGGTTGAAAGCCCGAAAACCTTCTCACACAGCTCTAGCTGGGAGGGCAGTGCTGGGAGTTGGGAGAAAGGACATCTAGGGTCCTCACAAGTGACATCTGTGGAGGGAGACATCTGTAAGTGTCGGGTATAAACCCAACCCCCCAGTCTCCGTCCATAATCATTTACAGAGCTCTCCCCAGTAATGACAGCGAGTTCACGGACCTGCCGGAGGCACCCCCCGTGCCCCGGGCCGTGAGGGCGCAGAATGATAGGGCTTGATGGGACAGTAATAAGGAAAACACAGAATGACTGCACATGAAAACTAAGGTACGTGCTCTCACTAGAAGGAGGTATGAAGCATGGAGAGGCGTCTGGTTGAGGGAAAAGAAAATGGAATGTGTTTTTTCGGATAAGGAAGGATATAAGACTTTTTTGTAAGAAGGAAAAAGGAAAGTAATTGTCCAAAAATAAAATGATTAAAAAAAATATGAAAAGAGGACAAAAACTGAAAAGTATATGTAGGTTGCAGAGGGTTTGTGTAAGTTGCAGAAAGTTTGTGGAGGGATCTTGAGAGAAGAATTTTATACATGATCAAGCCAACGAAGACTGGGAGGGTGACCAAGTCGTCTGCATCCCTTCCACGCATGTATGTGACCTCTCGCCAGGTCTTCAGCCGTGGCCGTGTTAAAATCTTTTATCATTAGAGGCAGGTATTGTTTTACTCTGATGCTCTGGAAAACATCTTCCTATGACTGTTTCATCTTCGAAGAGGTAAGTTTAAAAACATAACACTGAACTGGGTAAAGATTTATAGAGCTCTAAAATACTGGATCATAAAACTACTACCAAAAATATCAAGACCAACAAAAATTAATAACATGGGGTTAAGTGAACTGACAAGGATGATTATGATTTTTATGGCTTTTTATATGAAATATTACTAGATTTTGATCTTTGTTTTTTGGGTATAAGAATTTTTTTCTAAACTACCTATGACCTACAACAATTTGGTAAGTTACACCTCTGTAAGCAGAATTAAAACAATTTTTTTCCTTCCTACCTGATCTGTCCAGAATTTTAGGGACTCTTAACGAATCTACATGTAACCGTATTTAAAGATGTCGACTCTTAGATTCCTGTTTCCAATTTAAAGAAAGTTTCTTGCACCTAACTGGACTGTTCGACCAACAGATGGTTTAAACTAAATAATTACTAGGAAGCGAAGCAGGCGACGCCTGTTGTGGACAACTGACCCAGGATTCCAGACCAGGCCTGTGGAATCTATACCTTCTACTCTTCTCTCTCCCCCTTACTCTGGTTCCTTCCTTTCTCACAAAAAATATGGCGGTCAAGCACTCACCGTAATGGTTATTACTTCCTTTTCCCTCTGATCTCTGACTAGAAAGATAATTCAACATGGGCGTCATCTTTAAACCTACCTCCCAGGTCAAAACAAGCAACTGACCACACACAGTCAAGGCTGTCCAATGCCCGGCAAGGTCAGCTCTAGCAAAGGTCCCACATTTTCCCCTTGGGCAGGCATTGCAATGACTGCCACAGAAATAGCCAACCAGGAAAAAATCTTTCAGTTTCCTTATATGAGTTGTATTAGGCAATAGAATTGCTCTTAACCATATCCTAGCTGAACAAGATGGGGTTTCTCTATTGTTAATACCTCCTGTTGTACTTGGTCTGGCAGAACAGAGATAGAACTAGGTAAAATCTGGGTGCAAGCCAAATGATTAAATATGGGGTCCGCTGACACCTCATGGTTTTCTAGTATCTTCAGTTAACTGCCCTCAGGTATTGATGCTGGTTTAGAGTTATTCTTCAAATTAGAGTTTTTTGTGTGTTATTATAGAAAGTTCTGCTTTTATAAATCTTTGTTTTATACAGCTTGATGTTATAAAGACACCACTCTGACAATACTCTGACAACGACTGCTCGATGTTTTGAATGACCACCAAGGCCTACAAAATTTTCGTGTAAAGAAACTCAAACTACAGAAGATGCTCCCATGCTCTTAAGGAAACATGACGGTAGAGCCTTACTCTGTTTTGGCACTGTTTTTGCTCAGTTGTGGGCTCAGGTTCCTAAAAGAGCACTTTCCCACCTCTATGGGACATGACACACCATGAATGAGCCTTCCTGGTGACAAGAGACTGACAATGACATGATGTACCCAAAAGGAGCCACCTGACCATTAAGAACCAATGATGATTTAATAACTGAGCAGTGCTGCTTTCCAATAATTGGTCAGTGTTTCTGAGGAACGATATTGATCACAGAAAGAAAAACTGCTCTGGCCAGGTGGCTCAGTTGGTTGGAGCGTTGTCCTGTACACCAAAAGGTTGCAGGTTCGTGCCTGGGTCAGGGTGCATATGGGAAGCAACCAATCAATGTTACTCTCTCTCCATTCCTCTCTCTAAAAATCAATAAAAAAAAGTATCTTGGGGTGAGAATTTGAAAAAAAGGAGAAATGTAAAAAATACGTAATAATATAAAGAGCCTCTTTAAAATGGAGTCAGAGCTTCCATGAGAGAGGAACTGCCTTCCATGCCTTATGCTTCAAACTTTTGGATGTTAAAAACCAGGGGAAAATAACCTTTGGACTGGGCCTAAAGCAACTTTGTGCCCCAAAGAACTGTTTGCAAAGGTAACAAGAAAGCAGATATTATGAATACCAGATTGATGGCTATGGGACTGAAAAATGAAATTTTTTATGTTAATTCACTGTTAGCTTATCTGCACCAATAAATGTAAATACCTTCCTTCTATTGATATAATTTTCCCCTTCCCTTACTCCTAAATACCTATTGTCTTTGTCTTCTTTGGAAAACTATGTAGATTCTGTGTGAATGAATCCTTCTAGTATAGGTATTCTAATTGATCTCAAATTAATGCTTGTTGTCTATCCCCTATCACTTCGATAGTCTTTTTTTTTTTTTTCCCTTTAAATCAGAAGTGAGAGTTGGCCAGGCACTCACAGAAGCCAAACTCCGTACATGTCTGGTACAACCACTGCCGGTCACCAACCCTGGACAACTCTGGTTCTGTGACCCTCAGCTGGGTCAATGTCTCTGCTCGGGAAAAGCTTAAACACCTCTGGCCCAGGCTGTGTAGGACGACCTACAAGTCAAAGGTCAGATATCAGGAGAGGAGTTCCCAAGTTGTCCTGGGAGTCTGGTCACAGAGGGTGGGTGCCTGGATCCCTGTGGGGTGGAGGTTAAAGTACTAGATGACTGGGACCTTGGGCAAGTGACACATGAGGAAATTAAGGCTCAGTAAGGTTCACGGCTGCCCAAGATTGCACAGCGGAGGTGGAGCAGGGGCCCCGGTGGACTGACCCTTCCGCCGTGCTCAGGGCGGCTCACCTGCACGGCTCGAAGCAGCCCGCGGTACGGCGCCAGGAGGCTGCTGTTGCCCTGGCGCTCGAGGAGGAGTCCGCAGAGCTGCCGCACGCTCAGCGGCGCCCCCGCCTGCCCGTCATACTGCACTGCGCCTCCCACCAGAGCCTGCAGCGCCCCCAGCAGCTCCTCCCGGTCCTCCACGCGGCCCAGGGATGCGCATGCGCCGAGCTGCGCCCTCAGCGCCGTCCGGGCCGCCCCTCCCGCGCGCAGCCGGCGCCCCACCTCCGCGAAGGCCGTGGACACCGCCGCCCGGCACTGCGAGGAGGAGAGGCAGCGTCGGCGGAGACCCAGGCCTGGGCCAGGCCTGTCTCTTCCAGGAGCAGCGTCCTCCTAGGCTTCCGACTTCCCCGGGCCCGATCCTCCCTCGGGAGTAGAACTCGGTCATTGGTAGCCCGGCACTAGACCACACCTCCAGGGGGGAGATCGGCCCCCAGGTCCCGCCCCACGCTGAGCTTCACCAGCTGATAGGGTCTCTCCAGGCCCCGCCCCACACTGAGCCTCACCAGCTGATAGGGTCATCTCTCCTCGGCCAGGTCCTCCTCACCCCGCCCCCTTTGAAGCTCCTCCCTTCCGTTGCCACACCCTCCTCAGCTCAGGCTTCCTCGAGGATCCGCCCACCTCCCGGGGTTCCCACCTCCTCAGACCCCGCCCGCTTTCAGGCCTGTCCTCTGGTCCCCTCTTGGAGGCCTCCCCTCCCACCCTCCTTCCCCGCCCCTCCTCTTCCCCCTCAGACTGGGCCGCTCCTACTTCCGGGGACCCGCCGATCGCCGTGCTCGTGAGGCTCCTGGACACCACCTGTGGTCAGACCGCGTGGGGAGAGGTGCCTCAGGGACCCGGCCGCTGGGGCCCGGCTCCTCCCGGGCCCGCCCGAGCCCGCGCCCGCACCTCGTTGTACGCGGAGAAATCCAGCACGGCCCGCACCGGGGCAGAGGAGGCGACCGCGGCGAAGAGGAGATGCGGGAACTGGGGAGGAGAAGTCGTCAGGCGGTCCGAGGGCGGGACCTCGATCTCCCGCCCCGGGCCCGCGCTCTTCGGGGGCCCCGGGCGAGCACCGCCCGTTGACCGCGGACCCGTGTGAAGACAGCTGTGGAAAGCCCTTCTGGGGGGAGGGTGCGGGGAGAGGGTGTTCCTTCCCCGCGAGACGGGGCCCTGAGCCCACCCCACCCCCGCGTCCGCCCCGAGGAGTCCCGGGACCTTCAGCCGCGCCCAGGCGGCCAGGGAGCCGGCGTAGGAGCCTCCGAAACAGATCCACGGGCTGGAGGCCGAGACGTTGAGGAGGCGGGAGAGCGCGAGGCGGGCGGAGACCGCGTCGGCCAGCCTGGGGTGGAGGGGAGGCTGGTCGGTCACCGCCGGTCACCGCCGGGGTCCGGGAGCGCCCCGCTCTGGGCAGGCGGGGCAGAGGCTCTGCCCAGGAGACAGGACTGCGTCCTCATGGGGCACTTCGGAGGACTTAACCCGCACGCCCATTTCCGACGGCGGCTGGGCCAGGAGAGACCCTTGGTTAAGCCTCCACCCTCCTTTCCTTCCAGATTAGGGGGGAGAGGAAAAAAGCCTCAGGGTAGGTGAGGCGGACACCTCGCAAATACAGGAGGGCGGGGACAGTCGAGAAGAGCTCAGAGAGAGGAGGGCTGGTGGGCTGGATAGGTTAGAGTATTGGGGCCAAGGGGGCAATCAATGGAAAAGACGCCGGGACAAGCCTAACATCTTTTCTGTCTTGTGCTCTCTTTCCTCCCTGACCTTTCTGAAACGGTTTGCAGTTAGTGCCATTCTACCGCCGGTAGAATCCGGTTTAACAGAGGGAGGGGGGGAAATGAGGCTGAACGGTAATGGAAAAAAATACAACAAAAAATTAAAAAATGAACCGGTTTAGCTTGTGAAAAGACTGGGAGACAGGGAATAACAGAGGCAAAGAGATGCAGAGAGGGCGACAAGCCTCAGACAGAAAAAGACAGAGGATTACAGACGCCCGGAGAGGCGCCATGCAGAACGGGGAGAGAAGTGCGCGGTGCACAGCAGAGCAGGTGGGAGGAGAGCAGTGGGGTTGTTCGTAGGAGCAGGACGCCCTGCAGGAGGTGAGGGGGAGCTACGCAACATCTGGGGGAGCCTCCTCCTTGCAGAGGGGAGAGTTTAGAGGCCCAGGGCAGCAATGCGCCTGAACGTCTGGAGAGCAGCGAGGCTGGCAGTGCCACTGGAGTCCAGGGAGAAAGGGGAGGTGAGGGAGCTGAGAGCCAGAGCCAGTCAAGCCTCGCGGCCGCTGTAAACACCTGGCTTTATTAAGAGGTGAGAGATGTGAGGGAGTTGAGGTAGGGAGAGTGGTGATATGGTTTATGCTCTCCCGCTCACTCTGACTTTTTCTGGAGAACAGAGTGAACAGGCCAAGGGAAGAAACAGAGACCAGAGAGGAGGCTGTGTCATACAGGTCATCTGGACCGGTAGCCACAGTGGAAAAGGATGAGAGAAGAATACAGTGGAGGAGAAAGAAACAGACAGAGAGGGGCAGAGTCCACAGATGGAGAGAGAATAAGACACTGAAACTCAGAAGAAAACATGAGCCAAGGACTCAAGGTCAACTTCGGGCAGTGGACGACAGAGACACGGGATATCCCCAGTCCCAGGACCCCAAACACTTACGCATGGCGGCTGGACAAGAATCGGAGCTGGGCCACGCTCAGGCCCCCAGCGGGTATACTCAGGCCATAAAATCTGTGTTCCAGGCCTATCACCAGGGCCCCGAAGGCTGGGGCCAGGGCAGCAGGGTGCCCTGTGAGGAGCGTGGAAGGGGCGTGAGGGGCGGGAGGTTACCCCTGCAACCCTCAGGGTTGAAGCACTGCAGGGCGCAGCTGCCCTTCCTGGCCCCCACCCACTTCCTAGCTATGCCTTTCCAGCCCTGGATCTCACCTCTCATCACTGAGCCCGGCCCGAGGCTGCCCTCGCCCCCCAGATGCAGGAATACGGGTCCGTCCTGGCTGGCCCAGTGCCTGTCGTTTATCCAGTACCGCTGAGGGGTGGATGAGGAAGAAGAAATGGGACTGTGATCATTCTGACCAATTCCTTATTTCCAGTTCATCGCAGTCTCTCCCTTACTGGGTCTTTCTTTATGTACTTGTAGTATCTGAAACATGCTTGTTTATATGTGTTCATTTCCCTCCTGTTTGTCTCCTCATCTAGAATGTAAGATCTACAAGAGCAGATGTTTTGTCAACTTTTTCTCTCATATCCCCAGGGTCAAGGATAGTGGCAAGCACATGGTAGGCACCTGTCATATGCTGAAATAATAGTTGTAGAATAAGTAACAAATGCAGGTGGATTTAGGAATAATGCCTGAGAGGACCTTTGGAGACTGTAGAGAGTAGGTGTGAAAAGCGGGAAGTTTGTTCATTCAATAGATATCTTCAAGGGCCTGTTGTGAGTAAGGGCTGGTTCCAAAGCTGGTCAAAATCTCTGCTGCACCTTGAGAACTGCTGCTGGGTTTAGTGTTTAATCTGAAGGACAGGGAGAAGGGGTGCTGAGGGGCAGTGAAAAGAGAGAGAGAGAGAGAATTGAAGGACAGGACTGAAGGGACAAAAAAGTAGATTGAGGAAAGAGACAGGGGCATAGGGGACAGAGGGCACATGTAAGACACAGGTGGCTGTACTAAAGGCCATAAAGTATGCTGACAGCAACTGAGGGGCAGAGAGGTGGGGAGACGCAGGTGTGAAGACAGGGGAAGGACACGGAGGCTGAGAGGCAGTGGAGAGGAAAGGAGAAGGCAGCAGACTCCCCTCCCCCGGCCTCACCTGTAGGAAGGACCGCCTGTCAGATGCGTTGAAGGGATCCAGCGGCTGCTCCAACCACCCCTCTTTAGGGAGCGTCGCGGTCTCCGGGGCCAGATTCAGGCTCAGGATAGAGTTCTCCTGAACTCGCTGAATGTGCTCACCCAGGCGCCTCAGAAGAGAAGCTGTGGGATGCAGAGGGGACAGTCAAGCTGGGCCACCTTAGGAACCCCTACCTGATTGTCAGCTCCTACCTGGAGCTGTGGACCCCCAGAAGGAAACCAGGAGCAGAGGGCCCAGCCACAGGGCAGGGCCCATGGCCATGCTGCCCAGTGCTCTTCGCGAGGGTTCTAGCGATCTTCCTCATGTCCCCAGGGCTGGCCTTTAGATTTATAGCCTTTCATCGGGAGCTCAGGGTTGGTTCCCCTCCCCCTCCCCTTTCAGACGCCTCTCCTGGGACAGGCCAAGCGTCTGTAGTAGCCACCAACGCGGGGCAGGGACGCCAGAGTCTGCGTCTAGAGGACTGATGATGTGACACCTGGATATCCCATTTCTTCTCTCTGCTGCTGATTTTCTCTTCGTCCTCTGACCTCCCTTCCTCTGTCCCTCAGTTTCCCCGTAGTCTCTCCCTCGGGTCTGCCCTTTGGTCATCGTTAAAATAAGCTAAATGAGAAAGTGTCCTTTGAAAAAGAGAGAGAGAGATGTCCCTAGTTCTGAACACACAGAAATGTCAACAAACTTTTTATACCTTCAAGTAAAAACAGGGTTCCACAGTTGGCCAGTTAGCTCAGTTGGTTAGAGTGTGGTGCTAATAAGGCCAAGGTTGCTGGTTTGATCCCCACAGAGGCCAAGTAGAACATCTCTCTTTTAACAAACTCTTGTTAAAAGAATCACAATCAGACACAGTGCATATTTTCTTTTTCTTCGTTTCCTTAAAAAGATTAAATTATCAATAGGCTTCCACCAGAATTTCTGTCCATGGGGACAGATTTTATTCTTCGTCTGGGTCTTCAGGACCAAGGACATTTCTGGACACAAATCGGTTTTCCTTAACTATTATATTTGTAGAGCAAATCAGAATGTGTTTTCAAAAGCTGGGATTTTGTTTGCGAGTCTGACTAATACACCTATATAAAAGCACCAAAGTTACCGTTTATGACAAAACGATGAGCTTGTAAGGGCCACATTACTGTGTAGAATACACAAGAATTTCAGAAGTGTAAAATTAGTGACAAGTATATCCCAGCAAAAAATGACATTTAGGAGTTTCAGATTTGACAAGGGGGTATTTTCAAAGGGTGATGAAATTAAAGCCACAGCTCATTTAAAGAGAGAGCAATGTCAGAAAGGTGCAGTCCCTTCCAGAGAACCAGTGGGTGATGCTCGGGGGGCAGGGGGCATATGGAATCGAGGACTTTCATAGACTGAGTGGGCTGACAGAACCTGGTTATTTGGAAGAGATGATGTTTGGCACTCAAAGACTGTTTATTGAACTGAGTCCATCTCTCCCTGGCTGTCTTTCATGAGGCAGGGGTTGAAAGTGATTGATTGTCTTCCAAACACAAGACGATTATCAATGATAGGTGGACTTGGTTTAAGATCAGTTCTGGTGGCTACTTGTTATGGTTACAGAACAATCAGCCTTTTCCTAAGTATGTGATTAGTATATATTCTCAACATTTTACTTTGGCCTAAAAACAAAGCCTGCCTGCCTGCCTGCCTGCCTTGTACTAACCACGCCTGACCCTGCTTAGCTTCCAAGATCTCTCTCTCTCTCTCTCCCTCTCTCTCTCTGTAATGTATATTAAAAACACCAATTTAATCTCGGAGCTTCTCAATGCATCTCAGAAAACATAAACTTTCAGTTGAGTGATAGGAAGAAAAGCAGAGACGAAGTTAAGGGTGGGGTGAGGGATAGGTCATGATCACAGCATGGGCGACGCCAGAGTTTGGGGTACGACCCTGCAGTCATGGGGCACAGACCGGGTAATAAAAAGAATTGTTTACGTTGATCTTTGTGCATCAATTCAGCCAGAAATCATTAGTTATGTGTGGTGGGCCCTAAGTGATGCAGATTCTCTTTACTGTTTAAAATCCAACGTCTCTGGTTTTCAAAGTCCAAAGTCCTTAAACAGTGGTCTCTCAAGGCTCCACGTGCTCCGTCCCTTTCATTCCGCTCCCTCTGCCTATTCGGCTCATCCTGTGCAGGTACAGTGGCTCTTGATCCCCCTGTGCACATCAGCCCCACCCGTGTCTTGGGGCTGTTCACTCTGTCCTGCCCAGGGCGCATGGGGACCGCTCCATCTGAGGGCCGCCAAGGCCAGACGCCAGGGCTCCACCCGGTCAGACAGGGTGCGAGATTACCTGTTAGGCTAGGTGAGGTCTTGTTACGTAATTTTTGTAACTTAAAGTCCGGGACAGACTGTAAATAGACTACGAATATTTCAGATTTGGTCGAAATAGATCGAAAGAGATTGAGATAGAAAATTTCTGGAGCCAGAAGAGCGGGTTGTTTCCGCCCGGTTTCGAACCGGGGACCTTTCGCGTGTTAGGCGAACGTGATAACCACTACACTACGGAAACAGGGCTGACGGGGAATCTTTTGTATTTTAGAATAAGTTAGAATGATCTTTGCATGTGCTCCTCGGCATCCACAACGTCTGAGCCCGTCGCTCAGCGCGCGCTGCTCCCAGGGCCCCAGCGACTGGCCGAGCGCCGGGCTGGGGAGCTCAGACGCCCGGGGAAGTTCATTTCAAGAAATGTCTCGGTATGTCCTGCGCTCATCCCTCTACTCCGCAGCTCTCGGTGACTGTGATTACCCCTTAGGAGCTGGGCCGACTGGCCGAGCCCAGAGGCCAAAGGCAGGAAGGAGGCTCGCAGCGGGGGTGGCCCCAACCCAGCCGGCCAGCGAAGGGGAGGGGCTGCGAGTCGATCCGCCCAACGTCTCACTTCTCAGTTCTCTTCTGTGTCTCTAGCGTCACTGTTCTGGGACGTGTACACTCGTGTCCTATGTACCGTGACGTCTCACAGCTGGAAGGTGACCTCCGTGGGTCACCCCATTTCCACTGTCCCAAGTCACCGTCCTTCCCTGGGACTGAAGCTGCGTGCCTTCCACGAGTTTCTAACTCTCCACCCCTACCCCACACGCCGAAGGCGCTGATAAAGGGTCTTGGTACCCAAACTCGCCATGTGAAACTAGTGACAAGAGGCTTCTGACCTTTAGAAGTCACAGACTGACTCCGAGACAGGTGAACATGACCTGATCAATATATTGGGGCAGTGGAGGAGAGAGGCAGGTCTCCAGCCCATTTATTTTTTTGTTGTTGTTTAATATATATTAAATCATTAAGATAAATGGCTACTGCATTCCCGCAAATATGCGTTAATCTTTCTTAGCGACCTGGTGTCATGTTTATTCTAAAGAAATTACTGAAAAGCCCAGTCTCATTCTGGTCCCTGGACGTTCCTGGTGCCCCAAAGGAGAGAAGGGGTCCCCACGCTGATTGTAATGGTACGTTTGTCCGTAGTGACTTAGGCACAGTAAGGTTGCTGCATGGAGGAACAGCTACGAAAGTCACAGGGGTGTCTCACGGAACCGGGGCACCTCCTCCCGTTTCCACGGTCAGGAAGGACTCGCTGGGGGAAGTGGCGTGGCTGGAACGCGAGGGGCTTGAAGGGTTGAGGGATGGAGAGCAGACTCCTGCGCCGGGGGAACGCGGACCAGAGCCCGAGTGTGTCCGCGAGCTCCGATTCTAGGTGTGAACCAGACCTCGCCTTCCTTCCTTCCTTTTTCTCGTGGAAATGCGTCCCACTGAGAGAAAGGAAAATGACATGTAGGCGGTAGGAGGCTCAGGGAGACCCTCCGCAGTAGGAACTTAGATTTAACGTGAATGTAATGGGTAGGGAAGAATCGACCGTTCCAAGACGAGCAGGACAATTTGCATTTCCATCCAAAGACCTCTTGGCTTTGGTATAAATGAATAAAAAGGGCCAATATTCTGAAAGAAGTCACCGTGACACCCACATGTCCTTTCGCTGCCGTGGACTGGTCCTCAGCTTTCCGCGCTGAGCACGTCCGCTCTCAGACGATGCTCCCCGACAACCCACCGGCCCGCGGGGTGGACCGGCTGCTGGGGAGCAGCCTCCCGGAGCCCCAGCCCTCGTGGAGAGTGGGCGTCGCCGAAGAGCCATCTTTCCAGGGCAGGTTGGACTCTCTTTCGACCACCTCGCGGAGTGAAGTTGGGGGCGCGTGCAGGGCACCAAATGTTCTGCTGCCTAAGCGTCAAATGGCCTCACAGGCTTATTATTCATAATCTGGGAACGAGCAGATCTAATTACTGCTACCTTGGTAAAATTTAAGAAGAAAAGCTACTTCCGTTACCGGGATGGCCGAGTGGTTAAGGCGTTGGACTTAAGATCCAATGGATGCATGTCCGCGTGGGTTCGAACCCCACTCCCGGTTGGATAACTCGAGGGTATTTTATCTGAAGCCGACTATTTGCGTGAACCCAAAACATAACCCCGTTTACACTTTGAGCATCTCACTTAGTTTTTCCAATCTGTCTAACATTGTTGCGTTTAGGTAATTTACTTACAATGTAATTATTGACATATTTGTATTAAAACCTGTCTTAATTTTGTTTTCCTTTTGCTGTTTTCCTGTGTTTGAAACATACGAGCATTTGTCATGATTTGATTTTTATCTCAACTATTTTTGTCTTTAAAAACAATCATTAGTGCATTCCCTAGGATTCTCCGGACACAGCTACAATTAAGCAGTCTGCTCTCAAATAATTTCAAAATATCAGTCAGCTGTGTAGTGTGAAAGGCTTACTCCCCCCTTTATTTTTATTGTCGTCATATATTTTGCTTTCATGTACCTATTACTGTACAGCATGTTTCTACTGCTTTAGCTTTATGAAAAAAATTATTTTTAGTGATTAAAATCAGGAAACTGTATTTGCACCTACATTGTAACCATTTCTGTAGACATTATTTCCTTTCTATCTCTCTGGTCTCATATTCCTTCTTCCCAAATAACATAATGTTTCCTATTTGCAGGTCTGCTAGTAATATAGTCTTCAGGGGGATTTTTTTTGTTGTTTTTTTGGGTTTTTTGGTTTGAAAAATCTTTATTTTTTTCATTTTTGGAACTATTTTGTATTTGGTAAAGAATTGTAAGTTAAAACTTGTTTTAACTTGGTTTCTCAGCACTTTAAATGTCATTTCTGGCATAGGCAACTCCTGATGAGCTATCTTCTGTTCTTTTTATCTTTTTTCATCTGTACATAACATGCATTTTGTTCGTTGGGTGCCTTCAATGTTATCTCTTGTTTTGTTTTGTTTTGGGAGGGGGAGTTGTCAGCAGTTTGAATATGATGTAAGGTTTTTCTTCTTCTCTCCTATATGTACTGCTTATGGTTCTCTGACCTATTTGGAGCTGTGATTTGATGTGTTTCATTACTTTATGAAATGTCTCAGTCATTGTATCTTCAAATATTTTTTTCTGCTCTTTTCTTTCTTCACCTTTGGGAAACCCAATTAGAAATATATTAGACCATTTGACATTAATGTACAACTCCTCAATGCTCTTTTTATTTTTCATTTTTTTCCCTTGGTGTTTCAGATTGGGTAGCTTCTGATGATCTACTTTCAAATTAATCATGCCCTTCCTCAGTTCTATAGAGTCTACTAGCATAGAAAATTAATTCCTTGCCTTGACAGGTGTGGTTCAGTTGGCTGGGCATCATCCTGCAAAGCGAAAACCCGCTAGTTCCAGTCCTGGTCAGGGCATGTGCCGAGGTTCCCGTCAGGACACATACAAGACTCCCTCTTTCTCCTTTCTTTCCCCTCTCTTTAAATAAATAAATAAAATCTTCAAAAGCTCTCTATTAGTATCTGTGTTTTTAAGCCAATCAACCTGATTTTTAATTTCCAACAATCTACTCAAATTTTTCATGTTTATGTATGTGACTCATCTTTTCCACTAGCGCCTTTAATATATGAATTATGGGTATTTTAGATTTATTTTCTGATAGGTCCAACATGTAGGACATATCTGAATCTCATTCTGTTGATTGTTATTTTTTTTTGACAATGCATTGTTTTTTCTCACCTGGTAATTTTTCATTTGCCATCAGACACAGTGTGCAGGACTGTAGAGGGTAAGTAAGGTAAATAGTATTTATGCCTGGAAACGGGCATGTCCCTTTTTCTAGGCTATTTATATGTGAGATTGAGTATATTTAAGCAGGAGTTGGCATATTTTTGTCTTTATTGTTGTTGCAAGTTATTTTGGTGCATAACTGGCTTCATATTCCCCCGGCATTACTTTGGGTCTAGGTTGATCGTGCTTTCCGATGTGCTTGCTCCACCTTGGACTTCAGGCCTCGTCTGCAAGTGTTTCAGAGAGGGCGTCTCTCCACAGGCTGTCGCTTTTCCCCAGGCGTAGACCTGTTGCTTGGGGTTGCGCAAGGGTCTTCCGCGGCCGTTCGGCCCCGGTCTTGGTGCACGTTCCCAGACCGCCTGGGTCTCCGAGGCGGGGCTTCCTGGGTCATCCGGCCCTTCCCAGGGAGTCAGCATCCTCTAATGATCTGGGCCCCATAAAGTTTTCCGCACTCTCCCAGGGTAGACATTTTTATTCTTTTATACTTTCTCCAGTTGCCATAAGTCTCCTGTTCCCCTGAGGCAGCAATATTTGCTGCCATTCCCTTAGCGCTAGAGTATCTTTTCTTTAGGCGCCTGCTCTCCCCTCTGCAGGCCTGGACGACCAAAGGAGGCGCCCTCTGGCCTCTTGCCCTGCCCAGTCTGCCCTGTGATATTCGGTGACGTGTTTCAATCTCCTGTTGAGGATGTTGACCCCAGGGGTTCTGTACTCACGGCTGGCCCACACTTGGACTTCAACAATTCATTATAAATCCTGACCTTCAGCTGGACTCTCCTTGCCGTCTTGTAGGAAGGACCCATCTTCTCCCCACTGCTCTCAGGTGAGCCAGTGTTCACGTCCCATTTCTGCTTGGAAGCACCTCCGCTCTCTCATGGGTTCGCAGAAGTCACGTTTGGGGCGAACGCTGGAGTCCTCGAGGCTTTGAATGCGCACACAAATGACGTCATCCTATTCCCTGCCTTCACTATTCTGGGGGTCCAGCCTGACGACACCTCACAGGAAGCCAGAGACAGACCTACTTACAGTGACAGCATATGAAAGACAGGTTTTTGATGTTTCCCTACCCAACAACCCACACCAACAAAGTAAAAAGGGATGTCGTTAAGGCATAAACACAAGAGAATAACAGGAAAGAGTAGCAGCAAAACTTTGAAAACCAAATGGCTGAAGGATTAGTGTGATACCCAAGGAATGCTTTATTTTAAGCCAGAATTGAAGAAAGTTAAACATGTAACTTACTTTGTGGAAACCAAATGCCAACATCGAAGACACTGGTGGATTGGCGGCTGCAGGTATTTACACATTTAGAGTGAAAGTATCTCCAGGCCTCCAGGCAGTCTCTTCCTTCCCGCACGGGAGGGGCTCCCGCAGCCGCGGAGATTTCCCTAGTGTTGTGGTTATCACATCCGCCTCACACGCGATCGGCCCCCGGTTCGAGACCGGGTGGAAACACAGCTTTTCCTGGAAGGCACTTCATTTTAGGAATTTTGACTTGCTTAATGGATATTTATAAGTTACAGAGCTCAGAAATCGTGCACATTTAGAATGAAAGTAACTTTGAGAACAGAACTTATTTGAAAATCACCTTTAAAGGATATAGCGCCACAGACCCTCTTCTTCAGTTTCAAAATATGGCGAGCTTCCGCTCCCAGTTGTGGCAGAAAATGTAGCACAAGCTGCTCTGGGAATCTTGTTATTTTGTATGCTTCTGTGCCAATTACTGGTTTATTACCTCTTATTAGATAATACCATGTATGTTATATATTTCAGTCTCTGCGCCCAGCTCCTGGCGCCCGGCTCTTGAAACTTTTGCCATTTCCTAAGATAAGAAACCAGGAGCATCTTTTTTTCCCCAACAGTTGGTCTTTGAACCTGGTTCCTAACACAGAGCTTCTGAAAACTTTGTCATTTCCTGGGTGACAGAAGTGTCTTTTGTGGTAATAAGGTGACTCTGGGTGGGATCCTCGACTGGGGGCCTGGCCACCAGAAAGACGAAGCCGTGACTGGAAGCTTGGAGTTTTCAGCCCAGCCCTCCATTTTCTTGAGAAGGGAAAGGAGCTAAAAATGGAGTCGATGGCGTCCTGCCTACGTGACGAAGCCTCCTCGGAGTCCCGATGGCCTGGGGTTTGGGCGGCTTCCAGGCTGTCAACAAACCCGCACCAGCAGGGGGAGGCACCTGGGCTGCACAGGGACCCAAGCGCCCGTGCTCAGGCCCCTCCGGTCCTCACCCCGAGTGTCTCTTCATCTGCCTCTCCGTCTGTATCGTCTGTCCTGTCCTTTTTCAAAACCGGTAGATGTACATACACACCTGGCTCTTAGTTTTTGACATCATTAAACAAACTAACACTTTTAATGAAGAATTCAGTAAAGGTAAACATTTTAAGACTAAGTTCACATAGGACATCGAAGCTCAGAGTTAAAATAACTAAAACTTTGAAAGCGGTTGGCATATATTCCGCAGTACACATTTGTGATACTAGGCCTTATGGTTCCCACAAGCCTGTGTTTTGTTAGTTTTGTTGCTGTTGTTTTTTTTAATACCAGAGAATCCTTCAAGGGAGCATCCGACATTTCTGCTACCTGCACCTACCGTGCACGGGGAACACTGACAAAATCTTAAAAACAACTCGTTCACCTCACCCACTGGGACCCATTTCTGTTGAATCAATGGACATGCACAAAGGAGCTGGCTGACAGAGATAGATGTCCCCGATCTCAGTCCCTCGTTGGCCCATCTTTGTGCAAATAAGGACTCCAAATCCTTGCAGTGTGATTGATTCAAAAGGTATTGTCCTGATTGGTCAGAATAGAGAACTGTGATTGGTCAAAGCTGTGCAGCTCTGATTGGATGGGGAAAGCCTCGGTCTTATTGGTTGAAACAGGATTCCAAGACCCCCTTTATGCCATGATAAATGATAAACCCATTCTAGAATTTCAGTTTCCTTAAGCCTTTAGACACTTTGTTCTACAGCATACCAAGGAAGTACTGATATTTTAATTTCATTTTTTGGGGCCACCCTAACTTTTCATTCATATATTAATCACTTATTCATTATAATTTTTAATTAAAAAAATCAGAGCTGTCTCCAGGCCCTTGAGTTTAAAACATTGAATCAGGTGTCTGTTCCTGGCGAGACCACATCAGTGAATGTGGTTCGATTCAACTTTATATTCTTTCCACTTTGATCCCGTAACCTTAGGACCCAATCCCATTCAAACTTGCCAGGTTTCTTTTAGTATAAATTGGCAAAGTCATGCAGTTCTTTTTATGTATGTCACACGTCTTCATGGGTCACACTTTGTTTTTGATCTTTCGGTCACATATACCGCGCTGTGTGTAGAATATAGCACAACAAAAGTGGAGGGAAATGCCACTAACTTACACACACAAATTCTGCAGCATGCTTCCTTAGTTTTCCAAGCCTGAAATTTGTGAGCCCTGGGTAAAACCTCTGCTTGGTTTTAAGGTTTTGTCTTTCTAGATTTTTTAAAAAGGGGGGCCGGGAGAGACGTGCACCGCAGCGTTGTGCACTTGCTGGACCGGGCAGTGACAAGTCCAAGCCGCGCAGGCTCTCTTCCTCCTTTCCACGTGGTGGGGGTAGCCGTAAACGCAGGAGTTTCCGTAGTGTAGTGGTTATCACGTTCGCCTCACACGCGAAAGGTCCCCGGTTCGAAACCGGGCGGAAACAAAATTTTGCCGAAACACAGTCGATTTCAGAAATACCAACCTACTTATATACACTTCTTTAACTTTTGGAAAAGGACAACGGAGTGGCTTTAGTCGAACGTAACTTTAGAGAGGCTCAAGGAAGCTCTCCCGCAGCGGGCGGCCGGTTAGCTCAGTTGGTTAGAGCGTGGTGCTAATAACGCCAAGGTCGCGGGTTCGATCCCCGTACGGGCCAGCTGCGTACCGTTTTCTATTTCTTTGTCGCTGTGGTCACTGCTCACATCCAATTACAAACACTCCCACTGAGCGATTTGATTTGTCAGTTTAGTGTGTGTGTGTGTGTGTGTGTGCACGCGCGCGTGTGTTTTGTTCTGTTTGGCCCATGAGGCACACCGCAGGAAAGGACTCCCTGCACCACTCTGTGTAGAGCTTGAGGGAAGAGTTGTGATGAAGTTTGAGAAAACTCTTCCTTCTCTGATGCTCGGGCTCAGTGGGTTCAGGCGCGACCCTGCCGTGTGAGGGCCGCAGAGTCGAGCCTAGCGGCGTCCGGAGACGCAGCTCAGGGTTTCTTTCCTGGACCCTAGCGCGGAGCTCAGACCAGCTGTGACTTCTGACCGCTTCCCGGAGGATTTGAGAGTTGAGTGACACAAGGGGGTGCGCGAGGAGGACGGATAGCACTGCCTCCGCCACCTGCTGCTCTCTTCGCCCGCTGTCCCTCCGGCTCCCAGCAAGGTTTCACCCCTTGTACGTAATGTCTCTGCCAGGACATGTGGGCGCTCGTGAAACCCAGGAAGGCGGTGTCCCCTCTGCTTGGACGGCGCTGCTTCCTCCAGGCGAGGGACAGGGGTCGGCTCAAAGGCAAAGCTGGGGAAAAATCAAAACATGAATAAAGGGTACCTAGTACTCCAGGGTATGTTAGAGTGTGTACGTAACGAATTCAAGTACAGAAGGGCTCGACAGGCCAGGCCAGCAGGGGCCTGCGCCCGGGAGCAGCTGCACGGGCGTCTTTTCTGTGACGCTTTCAAGTTCTTTGTATAGTGCACGCGCTCTCAGGGAAGCTTGAAAGTAAACAACATAACTCTATATAGATGACAAAAGACTCAGAACGGTTGTAATTAATTTATTGCTCATAATGCACAAAAGCGAAATGCACGAAAGTCAGATATATAGAACAAACAGAATGCCACTAACAAGGAATTTTGGTTGTTTCTGTGGCACGCGAAGCTTCCTAACAGCCAGTTCATCTTTATTCCTGTCTTGGCCCCTCTGAGTAATGCTGCAATGAATATAGGGGAACATACACCTTCACAAACAATTTTTTTTTAAGATATCCAGAAGGAGGTTTGCTGGGTCATATGGTAACTCTATTCTTAATTTTTTAAAGGAGACTCCATATTGTTTTCCATGGTGGCTATACCAGTTTACATTCCCACCAACATTCAGTGAATGAGGGTCCCTTTTCTCCACATTCTCCACAACAGTTCTTATTTCTTGTCTTATTGATAATAGCCATTCTAACAGGTGTGAGGTGGTATCTCATTGTGGGTTTTTTTTTTTTCTTTCTTTCTGAACAGGTTTTATTAAACAGGGGGGATGGGGCTCAGTCCTTCTTGGCTGCTGCTTTTCACATGGCTGCAAGGACATTGCTCAGCTCCTCTCGCTTCCTCTTGGCACGGATGTGCGTCCTCACCCTTTTCTTGGTGAATTTCAGGGCCTTCTTGTCCTTAGAGACTTTGAGCAGGTCCATGGCGCGCCGTTCATAGAGGGCACAGCCACACATCTCTCGGATCACGGCCCGCACGAACTTGGTGCGCTTGGGGAGGCGCCCGCGGCGGCGGCTGTGCCTCGGCTCGCTCACGTTCTTTGTCACTTGGTGGCCTTTGCTGAGGCCCACGGCCACGGGGTAGCGGAGGGCCCCGGCTGCTGCTCCTGAATGGCTACCACGGTGGAAGTTCATTGTGGTTTTGATTTGCATTTTCCTAATAGCTAGTGAAGTTGAGCATCTTTTTGTATATCTATTGGCCATTTGTATGTCTTCTTGGGAAAAGTGTCTGTTCAAGACCTCTGCCCATTTTTAAAAAGTTGGATTATTTGTTTTGTTGTTGCTGAGTTATATGAGTTCTTTATATATTTTTAATCTTAGCCTGTTATGGAAGGCAGCGTTTGCAAATATCTTCTCCCATTTGGTCGGTTACCTTTTTGCTTTGTTGATTGCCTTTTGCTGTGCGGAAGCTTTTTAGTTTGATGTAGTCCTATTCTTTTTTTTTTTTTTTTTTTTTTTTTTTTTTGCCTTTACTTTGCTTGCCTTTGAAACTCTTCCTTTTCTATCAGCTACAGTAACCTTATTCATTTTCCCTTCTTGGTAATCCCTTATACTGTGATGCAATTATCTGGCAAGAGACCCTCTATAGTTGAAAGAATAATTTAATAACTTCTTAGTCAGCTATATAAATTCCTCAATGCTTCTCTCCCCTATTCAAAAGCTTGCGCACAGTTGAAAATACAAAGCCAAACAAGAAGGCCCCGCTGGGATTCGAACCCAGGATCTCCTGTTTACTAGACAGGCGCTTTGACCAGCTAAGCCACAGGGCCCCCTTTTAGGTAAATGTTCAGTTATATCATATTTGTAATGTTTTCTGTGAAATGTAGTGATTTTCCAGACCTACTTGATTTTTAAACAGAGAACACATCTGTGTTTTTTAATTCGTTCTACAGCAGAAACACCAACATTTAAAAAATGCATTGTGTACTGTAATATTTTAAAAAATGATCTTAAATGGCAATGAATGAAATTCCCATTTCATGGTGACTACTGCCCTCTAGAGGAAATATTGGATATTGCAGCACATTTTAAATTGATTACGTAAATCTTTTTGTTCACAAATGTTGAGTCATTATTGTATTTCAGGAACTTTTCTAGGTGTTGGAGGTAGAACAGCAAACAAACAGAAAAAAACTTCTCCTACAGAATTTGTATTCTAGAGGAAGGCAAAGAAAGCAAGTTTTAAAAACTTAGTCTCCAAACCCCAAGCAAATGAGCGATGCTAGAACCAATTCCACTGTCGCCAGGTGACAGAGGCCACGGTGCTACCTTCTGAGCTAATTCACTGCACGTGACAAGACTGTCACGCTCCTTCCGTTTCATCTAACCTGCATGAGCAAGGAAGCAAAGCTGAGGACACACGGATGCGGCGGAGACTAGCGTCTCGCCCAAACCAGGCGCCGTCGGGCCCGTCGTTCACGGAGCCTGGGCCTGGGCCATCTGCGGCTGGGCGTGGGTCCCGCAGGACGAAACGTTGCGGGGCACCGTCTTGTTCTGCTCTTGAATGGACTTGGTTCCTGTCCTCAAAGACTGTAAAACTGAGCGGAGGGTTTGGATTTATGTTTTCCCGTTGTCCCGATGCCCTGCTTGCTGCCATTCCTCTCATAATCAACGTTTCTAATTTGTTTATCATCCATCAGCATCGTTTTGATCAAACGTATTTTTAAGTGACTTTTTGCGTGTACATATATTACAAATTTATGTAAACCGTATAGTATATATTCTTATGCCTTTAAAACAACATAGTGACTTTAAGATCCACCCACGGTGCCCTGCGTACACCTAAGTCGTTGTTTCTAACTGCTGTACACAGTGCGGCCGGTGGGTCCCACGATGTATTCCCTACTCTCTGCCCCAGAGAGGGACTCACAGGTCGCCTCCAGTCCCGCTGCTACCAATAACTCCGCCTCCTCGGCCACCTCTCTTTAGGGACTTGCAGGAGCAGTATGGCTCATCAGTGGCAGTTTGTTCTCCTAGCTGTCTATGCTCCACGCAGCAGGTCCCTCTATCCTGCCCATGTTTAACGTTATCCAGCTTTCTGCTTCCTAGTTTGGTGTGTGTAGAGTGGTGAATCTCATCATTGCTCTTTCAGGTTTGCATTTATGTTTTTTTAAAGACGTTGGACATTTCTGTTTAGCCATTTGAGTTGCATCTTAAGCACATTGACTCTTATCATTTGCTCATTTTCTTACTGAGCATAATGTCTTTTTCGTGTTGATGTACAGGGTATATCATATATTGTACTCATTAGGTTATTGTGAGTTTCGGACCTTGCAATGCTGTTTACCATTATATTGCCTGTCCATTGGTTTTGTCAGTGGAGAAACTCAATATGCTATTACAGGAACTTGTTTTTAAGGATTTGTCTTTTTCCTCCCTAATGATCTGTACTTTGCAGTTATGCTTAAAGGGTCTTTTTCTGCTCCTAAGTTATAAATTTTCTCTCAAAAATATATAAATTTTCTTTTTCACATTAGAAACATTGACCAACCTGGATGTCTCGATAAGATAAGCATATGGTTTTTATGTGACAATCTGTTGGAGTCATGTCTTCTAGTCCCCCAAATTTTGTTAGTGAGGGCGTCCAGGGTGCATGGGTGCCATGCAGCACCCCACACTTCCCTGTCTCTGCCTCCTCGCGGCTCCACATGAGTGTGCATTGAATAAAAATTGTTCTTGTCAGCCTGGACAAATGCCCCAGGGATCTGCGAAGTCAATCCTAGGCTCACCAAACTGTGAGCAGCATTTTGGTTCTTACAAGGAAAATACATGAGACAAGAATTCCATGTTGCTTCGATAAGTGAGTGGACAAGGCTCTGAACTTAAAGTTTCTAATTATATCTCGTCAACCAATGTTATGTCATAGGGAGGGAGAGTGGAGAGAGAGATTGTGTAGGGAAGGGAAAATTCTTCCTTCTCCTTCTGAGTGCGTCTCTCTGGGCCTAAGAATTAAAAAGGCATGATATAGATTAGTGGGAGAAAAACATACACATTTTTTAAAGTAATTTTAGCATATATATGGGAGCCCGCATGAAAAAGGGAAGCCTCCAAGAACCAACACACCAGGCTGGACAAACCTGAACACGGTACAAGACAGAGGAGTTGGGGGTGGGGCAGTTAACTGTGGAAGAAAGACTAGGAAGATAAGGGTTAGTTTCATGAGTGTGCGCTTGTGTGTGTGTGTGTTTTGGCCAAGATTTCTCGGAGCTTCAACTTCCTGTCTCTAGTAATAAGAATGTTCCTTCCTCCTGGAGTACAAAGATACCTTTCACATGGGAATTTTATCTCCTGCTTTTAGACAGAAAAATAAGAGCCAGAATGCCCCCTCCTTTTTTGCATCTGTTGTTTTCAAGTGCCTTTAATTCAAAGTAATCAATGTGCCAGAGGCATATGTATTGGGGTGGCGCCTTCTGACCCCCTCCGATGGAACACATTTATTTGCCTCTTATTTTAAGGCCCAAATACCCTAAGCATAACCCAGTGAGCAGCCCCAAGCGGTCCGTTCCGACCCAGTCGCAAGTGAAGGGCGGTCATGGGAGCGGTGCCCTCCCGTTTATGAAGACCCACTTATCCCGCTCCTGTTAGTTGCGACAGGTTGTGCAGACGTGACAGTGTAAGGAGCGTGCGCACCGCGGTTTTAGTTGTGGCACGGCTCTGTCTGCAGCACCTCGACAGGTACGGGGCACGTGGCGTGGTAGACGCTCAAACTAAATAATCTTGGAATGACCGGATGGGCGGGCATAGGGGTGTTCCAAGGGTGAAGAATGTGGTTTTAGACAATCTTTTCCCGCGTGTTTACAATGACTCTACTTGTTAGTGAGATGCACGGGAGATGTAATTAACACCCCCCCAAAAGAAAACAAAAACCACACACACCAAAATTATTTTTGAGTCAAATAAACATAAACATTTTCTATTGTATTTGCCCTGAAACGCAAGGCTGTGAGTATGCGGTTCCATAGTGCAGCGGTTAGCACGTCTGCTTTACACGCAGAAGGTCCTGGGTTCGATCCCCAGTGGAACCAGCGGGGAATGGTTTCTTCTTCCCCCTCCCCAAGGCAAAGGGAAGGTCTTTTGTTCTTCGTTTAGGAAAAACAATTCTCTCCCGTCGCGTCTCCGGGAGATCCACTGTCACAGGCTGCTACCTCTGGGTCGCAATGGAGCGTCAGATTGTGTCCAAGAATACTGCTTTTTGTCTCCTCCAGACACGTAAGAGTAAGGGAGAAACAGGTTTTCGGGAAGCCTGAGAGACACTAACCTTTCTCTTTCTTCACCAGCGCCTCCCTCCCAGGAATTCCTCAAATCCTGAAACTGGGCGGAGAGAGGAGGACCCTCAGCGGAGAAATGTGGGCGGGACCGATCAGGGGCTGCTGGCAGGCCCGGCCCTCTAGAAAATCCAACTCCAGCCCCTCCTGGAAACTGTCGGGAAGGAGACTCCAGGATTATTCTCCTTGAAAGGAGGAAACAGGCCTCTGGTCTGGACTGCGCGGTGGTATTTGACGCCCTTGGTGGCTGCGGTTCCTTAGTAAAAACAAGAGAATCTACGAAAACCTTACACAGTGAGTCCTCCCCCACCTCACTTCTAGTCACAGCAACACAGAATCAACGGAAGTCATCATTTCTCTCCCCTCGCATCAAGATCGCTTGCACTTGTTCCGCTCAGATCACAGCCTGCTTTTCCAGGTTTCCCCATAGGCGGCTGCGCTCCCGGGCCTCACACTTAAAGACCGAGGGGCCTGGTTGCGTAGGAAGCTCCCAGACCAATCAGTATTCGTGCACTCACGGCAGAGGCCCAGTTTAATCTCATAACCCCCTGCTCAGTGTACAGCAGCCTGGCTCGTGGGGCTCGCCCAAAGCTGCGCCATGCCCGGCGCTGCTCCCTCTGGGTGGAGACAGGCGGGTGCCCGTCCACCACACGCGAAATGGAGTAGAAATAGCCTACAGAAAGGGGGAAATGGAGGCAGATGTGATACAGCGAGGAAGGGTGACCACAGTGAATGCTGTTACAAGACTGGGACGCAGGGATGACCGGCAAACACACATTCCAGCTCATCTGGTGAGACCTCCACAGTCTGTGAGTTTTAGAATTTACGTCAGGCAGACAGGTGGGGAGGGATGAGGCTAATTTTGCCCTAAGGGCAGGCTTTGAGAAATCAAAGAAGATACCACCTTGCTGAAACTTTTAATAAGCTGCTAACAATGTGAGAAAGAAGACAGAAAACAGTATTTTTTGAGCTCCCACAATCCACAAGGCCAGGGGAGATGCGGCGTCACCTGTGTGTTCTGAGTGTGGTGCTGCGGAGAAGTGGGCTCAGGGTGGCTCTTTTGGGGACCTGGTCATCTCGTCACCTCCCGTCTCAGATCGTCTCTCCTCCACACCCACCTCGCCCAGTCCACTTCCCCATTGTAACTATTGTACAAATGGAGGAGGTGAGAGACAGGGGCTATTTTCCTGAGCCATGATACCCTCGCCAAGGGTTCCTCCAGTTTTCTCGAATAGCACAGCTTATGGTTTCTGAGCACTTGCCTGGCCGCAGGACTCATGATCCGTCTGCTGGGAAAGATGGCACAGTAAACCTGGATCTGCATTTGGAGTCATTTCCTCGTGTTCAAAAGGACAAATTTTATTTACTTATTTTTTTATTACCTCAGCTTCCTCTTTGGGACTTCTAGCCAATACCCGCTGGACTTGAGTAGAGTTGGGAGGAGAAGCAATGCAGAGAGAAAAACGAAAACAAAAACCATGGGCACTTTCTGTTTGGCCGCCTTAAAGGGGTGATAAGGAGCAACGATGAGATGAACGTTTGTCTTTTTGGTTCCGAGTACAAATCCCTTGAACTTCGCAAGGGTTTTTCAGAGTCTACACTGCAGTTGAAAAAGGTGGGAAAATGCACATGAAACCTCAAGCTCCTGCCATTGAGTCAGATTCCCACAGAGGCTGCTGTGGCCACAACACACAACACTAACCACCACGGGATCAGTGCGCCACCAGAGCCGCCCGCCACGACCCTTCCTCTGCGCACTTCCCAGTTCATCTCCATTTATTCTCAACCTAAAATAGCGCCCTTATGCTCCATAGCTCATTCATGGGACACATATCACCTGACAGCACCTATTCCAAAGGAGTAGGGCCACGAATTTACCAAAATGGAAATCAGTAACTTCTGATATGTTAAACCAAACTCTAGTTCTCGTTAAAGTTTACTTCTAAATAAACTGGAAGTGACTACTTAGACAATATGGCAGGTTCTGTGTACCAGCTTTTTATGATAGTGTAAGTGGCTCTGAAAAGAGCCTTTGGTTTCCAGCGTTCCTAACCTGATTCCTCCTTACTTGGCCTTGTGGTGGCTCTCGGTCTTCTTAGGCAGCAGCACGGCCTGGATGTTGGGCAGGACGCCGCCCTGCGCGATGGTCACCTTGCCCAGCAGCTTGTTGAGCTCCTCGTCGTTGCGGATGGCCAGCTGCAGGTGGCGCGGGATGATGCGCGTCTTCTTGTTGTCGCGGGCCGCGTTGCCCGCCAGCTCCAGGATCTCGGCCGTCAGGTACTCCAGCACGGCCGCCAGGTACACGGGCGCGCCGGCCCCGACGCGCTCGGCGTAGTTGCCCTTGCGCAGCAGGCGGTGCACGCGCCCCACCGGGAACTGGAGGCCGGCCCGCGACGAGCGCGTCTTGGCCTTGGCGCGCGCCTTGCCGCCCTGCTTCCCGCGGCCCGACATGCTGAGTACAGCACTTTCACGATAACTAGCTTTAAAAACGAAACTGCAGAGACCGCACATTTTATAAGTTTTTCGGAGCGAAAAAGCAGATGTGTCATTGGTTAAAGTTTTAACTTCACCTTGACCAATGAAAACGTATATTTCATAATCTTGCGTTCTGATTGGACCAATCTAATTTTTTTTGTGTGTACTGATTAGCCACCAATCAGACAAAGGATTTTAGTTCATCACCTTATTTGCATGCGAAGTTTTATATAAATAGGGCACGTTGTCTTATACTGTCACTATTTTCCGCTTTTGAGCAAGCGTTTTCTGTTTTCTCAACCATGCCGGAACCAGCCAAGTCCGCGCCCGCCCCGAAGAAGGGCTCCAAGAAGGCGGTGACCAAGGCGCAGAAGAAGGACGGCAAGAAGCGCAAGCGCAGCCGCAAGGAGAGCTACTCGGTGTACGTGTACAAGGTGCTGAAGCAGGTGCACCCGGACACGGGCATCTCGTCCAAGGCCATGGGCATCATGAACTCGTTCGTCAACGACATCTTCGAGCGCATCGCGGGCGAGGCGTCGCGCCTGGCGCACTACAACAAGCGCTCGACCATCACGTCGCGGGAGATCCAGACGGCCGTGCGCCTGCTGCTGCCCGGCGAGCTGGCCAAGCACGCCGTGTCCGAGGGCACCAAGGCCGTCACCAAGTACACCAGCGCCAAGTAAGTGCCCGCTGCAGGCACCTCTTAATCCAACGGCTCTTTTCAGAGCCACTCAGTTGTCAGCATCGGAGTTGTAGACACATGTTTCAAAGTGGGTGAAGTACACATGTGCCATTAATAGGGGTACAGAATCACTCTTCAAAGTTTTTAAACGTGGAGCGGTGCTATGTGTTTAGGGTGTGTGCATCTAGAGTTAGAAAAGAGAAACTGGCCACCGCGAGAACACAGGGCACTGGTGAATTTCAGGGGACACGAAACGGACAGCAATGCTGTTGAGAAGGGGAACAGCAAGGTGTAACCATACTCTATTTCGGTGTTAATTTCAGACTTGTTTCAATAGCATCTGTTGTGTGCTTGATATATTTTAGTATTTAAAATAGTACCAGAGTAAATGTAAGAAAAAAGCAAATCATATTGTCAAAACTCAAAACGGCCCCAAATGTGCTAGTGTAGTTGGTAAACGAATGTAAAGGGAGCTACTTAACAGTGGTGCTGGCGTGATGGAGGAACTGCTTGGCACGGTTATACCTCGAGCCTTGGAGACCTAAAAGAGGGCAAAACATGTGGACTGGGCCGAGACCACACTGTGCCAAAGAACAACGCGAGACAAACCACGACCAGCATTACTTTGTGCAGACCGCTCATCCTGACATTATATATTTAAAAAAGCGGTCCCTAAACTTTCTGGCACAGGGGACTGGTTTCATGGAAGAAAAAAATTCCACGGACAGGAGGCGGGGCGGGGGGTGGAGCTCGGCCGGTCTTGTGAGCGACGGGGACCGGGATGGAGTTCTGCACGCTCGCCCGCTGCTCAACTCCTGCTGTACGGCCTGGTACCGGCCCCTGGCCCGGGGATTGGGGACCTCGGATTGAAAGAACCGAAGAGTTTGGTGATGGGCACGACCCCAGGCCTCTGACACACGGTGAATCAGGCTCTCGGCAGTTCCAACCCGCAGCCGGAAACGGGGCGGCGGGGGTGGGAGGGGGGCGCCGGGCGCGGAGAGCGAAGGTCACAAAGGACCCCACCCTCACCTCCTGCAACGGTGCCACCGGTCCCTGAATACTGTCCCCGCCACATTTCCAGAACCAGCGTTAACCTAGTAAACTGCACTAAACAAACATGGCTCTAGACATTGTTTGCCAGCAATCACTTCAGCTTTTTCGATAAAAACTTGGCCTGAAAAGGGCCTTTGCTTTTGCTAAAGAAAACAAGTTTGTGGGTTCAACTGAGGACATACTTAACCCCCCCCCAACAAATTTACAGCCATATTATATCATTAAAGTGGTCGATAATAAAAAGCTAAATAAGAACTCATGATTCAAGGCAGGCCGACTTAAGAGGGACAGGGGAAGAGGAGGCGGCGAGCCCGCGACCGCGGCAGGGAGCTCCCCTTTGACGGCCTCGGGGCTAAGGGGCAGGCAGCCGAGTTAGTGCCCCGACCTCTTTGTCTAGTCGACGGTAACTTACAAACTGCTTAACTTCGAGTTTAGGGAGGGGCCGGCCTGAGACTGGAAATGAGCAAGTCCCTCCTAGTTAATCCTGAAATCGCTTTAGGGGATGGGGGAGCGGGTGTTCCCGTCGTCACCCCAAGCACTGGAGAAATTTAGACGCAGCCCTTTGCTATTTATATCATATCTTACCCGGTTGGGATTCTGGGTGGCCGGCGAAACTAAAGACACTAGATTCTAATTTGGGATCCTCGCCAATCGCAGGACTAAAAGGTATGACGTTCCCCAAAACTTTTCTGGACAGGCGCAACCTTTGTTTTACACTACGAGTCTCTCTTCAGGGTTTATTTTGCCATCCCAGCCTCAGTACCCCTAACCAGTCACGAAAGGCGCACACAGCTCTTCCGGAAGGGTGGGCGGCCCTGAAAAGGGCCTTTGGTGAAGAAAAGAGTCGCAGGGACCGGTGATTCAGCCGCCGAAGCCGTAAAGGGTGCGGCCCTGGCGTTTGAGCGCGTAGACCACGTCCATGGCCGTGACCGTCTTGCGCTTGGCGTGCTCCGTGTAGGTGACGGCGTCCCGGATCACGTTCTCCAGGAAGACCTTGAGCACCCCGCGCGTCTCCTCGTAGATGAGCCCGGAGATGCGCTTCACGCCGCCGCGCCGCGCCAGGCGCCGGATGGCGGGCTTGGTGATGCCCTGGATGTTGTCGCGCAGCACCTTGCGGTGGCGCTTGGCGCCGCCTTTGCCGAGACCCTTCCCGCCTTTGCCGCGACCTGACATTATGAGCAGATTCAAAGTCTGAAACGCGCCAAGAGTGTCGGCAGCTCCTTCTTATAGGGAACCCTGGCGGACCAGAGTGGAAACCGAAAGAGCTAAGGCAGGAAGTTGCTCTGGGTGGCAGGAAGGAGCCTAAAAGCAGAAAACCACCTGGAGTCTCTTTTCTTTTCTTTCTCTCCTTTCTTTTCCTTTGAATCTTTAGCACCCGGGCTGTGTTTCTCCCTCTTTTCTTATTTTTGTGCTTTGCGCTTCATCCAAATTAAACAACAAAACCTTAACATTGTAAAGAATAGATAAAAACGCAGTGAAAAATATATTTTGTTTTTAACTCTGCATATATACGTGTGTTTTCTCTCTCTAACAGTGTTTGCATGAGGCCACAACCTTGGGACGTGTCTCTCCTTAATATATAGGAGAGATATACTCCATATACTGACTGCACAGATATTGACCAAGACGGAATAATAAAGGAGAGAATATTAAGATCTTCCAGATATATTTTTTAAATTGTTTCACCAAAGTTACCAATTTTCATTTTCCACAGCAGCTCCTGGCGTGTCCTACTAATAATTGGTAGACCACTTCAAAAATAATTCCAAAAATCCAGAAACAGAGTATTAAGTATAAAAGAAATAACAAGCCAGTTAATCAATACAACATATCAAGTATTTTCCTACTGATTTGAGGAACTTAATTTCTCATACTGAATATTTCACTTAAAATTAAGTCTTGAGTTTTATTGTTCTGCTGATCAGTCTATGTGTAGTGCTGAAGTATTATTATTTCTAAGGTTGAAAACTACTTTACTATTTGACTGTAAATTCCAACTTCAGGTTTTTCCAAAACACTTCTATTATCACCAGTCTTTTTTTAAAAAGTGACAAATAATTTTATGCACTTGCAACAAATAAACTGTCTTAGTAAATTTATCCATTGGTTTGGGTAAATTTACTTTTGCAATACCGTGTCCTTCTAACCTGAAAAATAATACTACCAATCCCACATATATATCTCAGTAGAGTGTTTTCCAGATAATATATAATTTGGAAAATTAAACCTGCATTAATTACAAGAGCAATTAATTTTTTACTAGTGAAATGTAGAAAATTCAAAAGAAAGGAAAAGGCAGTATATCTTGTTTACTATATTTCTTCAGCATTAGTTAGCTGGAATACATTTTCAGACCTTGCTCTACTTTAAAAATCAGTACATTTCCCACCATGCAGTAGCCCTCTCGCCTTTCTGAAACTAGTGGTGAGGTTAGCAGTGGATGGAGAAGTTTGTAAGACTCTTTGTAGTTCCTGAAATTGATAGTCAAAGGAGTTTAATCTTCTATAAACATTATTTTTTAAAAATATGGTACTATTCAGGCTGCTTTCTAACATACTAAAAATTAATATATTAAGATAAACCGTTACAATCAAGGTGTTTTTCTTGTGTCTTTACATTATTTCAGAGTTAAAGGGAACAGAATACACTGCCCCTGATTACACCTCTTTGGCATAAGGACCGTTTTCAGCTGATTGTGAGAAACAGCAGACTAGAGTCTGAGAAAAGTGGAAGTTAACTTTTTGTAAAGGACGTTTACGTTTATAAAGGAAATTGCCCTCGCAGTACCAGCAAGAGGATACTGGCTAATCACAAGGCTCACTAAGGAGAAGGCAGCTACTTATCCTGCATAACAAAACCTACCTTCTCCCAGGTAACTTGTCCTAATTGCCCTCCCTCTGCACATCCCACTCCTGTTTTTTGTCTTTAACCGAAGATGGTAAATAAGGTGGTGGCTTGGGTTATTTTGGGGACTTTATTCTGTGTTCCTGAGTATATGTGACATATACATTGGTATACAAGCTGGTAAAATTCTTGTAGTTTTTCTCTTGTTAGTTTGTTTTCATTACAGAAAGTCTCAGCCAAAAACTCAGAATGGTACACGGAAAACGATTTCCTGCTCTCCTACACCATGCACTTCAAATCTGGGAGCAAACTTTACTAGTTATAATTGCAAAATACATCCTGTACCCACCCATCGTCTCCTGCCACCAATGAGATCAAGCCACGGTTGTCTCTCAAAGACCACTGCGATGTCTAATTTATATCCTTCTACAGTTTTGTATTTACCAGGCAGACAGTTGCCTCAGTGAACTTTCAAAGAAACGAAAGTCGGGTTATGCCATTTTTCTGCTCAGAACTGATAGAATGAACATCTAGAATGATTTGAAAATTCGCCGGGCCGTGCGGAGTCCCGCACGACCCCAACCCTCCTCCTCGTCTGGCCTCTACCTGCCGCTGAGCTCGCCCGCTGGGCCCGCACCCTCAGCTTTGGAACCTGCCCACCATGGCCTGTCTGTGAGGGCCTCCGGCGTTCGTGGTACCTTTTTTCCTTAGAACATCACCCAAGAGAGCAACATAACGTACTACCTGGTTTTACTCAAATCTTTGATCAAATACAATCCAGGCAAAATGTTTCCAGAGTCATGGGAACAGGTCGAAGAGTGCCCGCTCACCGCCACTGCTGTCTGACCGGATTCTCACCAGGCCGCCTGGTTTAGAAATAGGGTCCCTGCAGGTGGAATTATGAAGGATCTTGAGATAAAAACATCTTGTATTTAGAACGGGCTCTGAATCCAATGACTGCTGTCATCATGTGAGAAGAGGAGAGGACAGACTCACAGGCAAGGAGGGTGTGAGGGAGGTAGAGGTTGCAGGTGTGCGGCAGGCCAAGGACACCGGGACTTCTGGCAACCGCGTGCCGCCGAGTCACCGGGAGTCCTCACCCGCGAAGGCTGTACAACAGGGGTGTCCAACCCACCACTCAGGACGGCTGTGAATGTGCCCAACGTGAAATCATGTATTTACCTAAAGCTTTTTTTTTTTTTTTTTGCTCATCAGTTTTTGTTAGTGTTTGTGTATTTTATGTGTGACACAAGATCGTTTCTTCTTCTTCTAGTGTGGCCCAGAGACGCCAAAGGCTGGACACGCCTGCATCATGATCTTGGACCTCTGGCCTCCAGACCAGCGAGGGACGTTTCTGCTGTTCAGCGCTGCCAAGTTTGTGGGAAATTGTTACAGGCGGCCCTGGCACACTGGACTGGCAGTGACACAACGCTCCCAGCTCTCCCCACCCCTCTAGCCCTTGGACCTGATTTAGATTTCCCCAGAGTACTGATCACAAGTTGAAATTTAGTTTTAATTTTGGGAGGCCATTTCAGTATCAACCATTGTTCTATGTTGTTGTCAGCATTTTTTTACTGCAAGAATTTTTATTAGGGTAAGAAACAAAGACTTAAAAAAAATTGAGTAAATCTATACAAGATACATGTGAATATCCTACTTTCCATGCAATTTTTTCATAACGTTTTACTTTCAAGCGGGGAGATGTGGACCTGTGACTCTTTCACTGACGACTCACTTTCCCTTCTCTCATCCAATACAAATGCTAAGCTCTTTACCTGAATATAGTTAAGCGCTTCACTTTTAATCCTGAGGCATCGATGAGGTTACTCACCTCAAAAAGTGTACGAGTCCACTTTGCGGATGGTCACATGTATTTAATATGTATGGTTAGTATCCCGTTTCACGGGTACTTAAGTACTGACATCGGTGAGCTACAGTCAAGGTCTTTAAAATTTTATTTTTAGAGAAGGGAAGGAAAAAAGGGAGAAACGTCAACTTCTGGTTGCCTCTCACCCGGCAACTGGGACTCTGTCCGGACACCTAACCATGTCCCCTAGCTGGAACTGAAAAAGCAATCATTTTGTTCGTCGGCCAGCATTCAGTCCACTGAGCCACACAAGCCAGAACTAAAGTCATTTTTCAAGCAGCTGCTACAATACGGAAAAAGCAAGCCCTTTTAGTGAGAACATGGGTGGCTCTGAAAAGAGCCTTTGGTTAAGGTAGAGAAAGACTCAAATCTTCCACTTCACTTGCCCTTGGCCTTGTGGTGGCTCTCGGTCTTCTTGGGCAGCAGCACGGCCTGGATGTTGGGCAGGACGCCGCCCTGCGCGATGGTCACCTTGCCCAGCAGCTTGTTGAGCTCCTCGTCGTTGCGGATGGCCAGCTGCAGGTGGCGCGGGATGATGCGCGTCTTCTTGTTGTCGCGGGCCGCGTTGCCCGCCAGCTCCAGGATCTCGGCCGTCAGGTACTCCAGCACGGCCGCCAGGTACACGGGCGCGCCGGCCCCGACGCGCTCGGCGTAGTTGCCCTTGCGCAGCAGGCGGTGCACGCGCCCCACCGGGAACTGGAGGCCGGCCCGCGACGAGCGCGTCTTGGCCTTGGCGCGCGCCTTGCCGCCCTGCTTCCCGCGTCCAGACATGATGCACAGAAAATTTTGGTTTCGACTTGAATTGGAGTTGAAGCGCCCGGAGCTGCCCTGTTTATACTCGTTCCTGGGCGCGAAAGGGGCCCCGTGCCATTGGCGAAAAGTTACAGCGCTTTCGCCTAAACCAATGGGAATCCTCGCTCTGAAATACGCTTGTCCTGACTGGGCAACATTCGTGTGACGTTCCCACGAGTTACCGCCAGTCAGGCAGGACTTTACTCCCCGCCTCCTTTAAGAGGCTGTGACCCGGGAGGAGGACACTCGCATCCTCTCGCTCGCCGTTCCCCAGCGTCTGTGGCCTTTCCTGCCGACCATGCCCGAGCCCGCCAAGTCCGCGCCCGCCCCGAAGAAGGGCTCCAAGAAGGCGGTGACCAAGGCGCAGAAGAAGGACGGCAAGAAGCGCAAGCGCAGCCGCAAGGAGAGCTACTCGGTGTACGTGTACAAGGTGCTGAAGCAGGTGCACCCGGACACGGGCATCTCGTCCAAGGCCATGGGCATCATGAACTCGTTCGTCAACGACATCTTCGAGCGCATCGCGGGCGAGGCGTCGCGCCTGGCGCACTACAACAAGCGCTCGACCATCACGTCGCGGGAGATCCAGACGGCCGTGCGCCTGCTGCTGCCCGGCGAGCTGGCCAAGCACGCCGTGTCCGAGGGCACCAAGGCCGTCACCAAGTACACCAGCGCCAAGTAAGTGCCCGCTGCAGGCACCTCTTAATCCAACGGCTCTTTTCAGAGCCACCTACGTTTTCAGAGAGAGAGCTGCTGCTTAGCCTCCTGTGCTGCACTTTGTAACTGCATGGTCTACGAAGTCGGGCAGCAATCAAAGGTTGAGAAGCTGCCATGTTAAGGTAAGCTCGGTGAACCACTAAAGACAAAATAAAGTTAAACGATATTCTCAAATGTCCAGAATTCAATTGTGTAAGAACTCCCTGAGCCTTCCAGAGTCACTTAGGAACTTAACTATACTTAAGAGAGCGCTTGTCACTCTTCCTCAAGGCTAAGGAAGGAAGGGAGGGAAAATACTGAGGTCTGAGCAAATTCAAGTACGCCCGGGCCACTAACGCGGATAGAGCTGCACTCGGGGCGGGCCGAGATTGCGCGGGCAGTTTGAATTCGCCCGGGCGCGCGCCTTGCTCCGAGCCCGCAGTGGTCCCGCCCCCCAGGAAGCTCCACCCCCGGGGGGCCGGGGAGGCACCGGCTGGCCGCTCGATATGCACTGTCTGTCTGGTGGTCGATCCTGCTTATTCTTTCCTTTTCTTTAGCGTTGTATCCCACTCGGGAGTGAGTTTTATGTCCTCTTGAATTTTTTGTTGGAGAGGTAGTTACTGAAGGGTGTAATTGCCAGTCTGAGAAATACCAATGCTGGATTTGTTAACTCGGGATGCTGCTTTCCTTTTGCCAAAATATTTCCATATATTAAAGGCAAAAAACCACGAACACTTAGGGTCCAGTGAAAGCAAAAGAGCTTGAGAACACTGAAAAACCGTAGACAAAAAGAGATTCTACAGAAAGTTACAGGGTGATCTGATCATAAATTCCTGCCACAGGCCTGTGATCCTTCAGTAAAATACTTGTCTTTGCCTTAAGCCTTGTCCATTGTTTCTATGCATATAGGTTAACACACCTTTGAAATGTGTTTTTTTCAGTCTCTTCCTTCTAAAAGGTAACCACCCTCAAGAGAGCAAATAATTGTTTTAATTACATTTTATTGATTATGCTATTACAGTTGTCCTGATGTTTCCCTCCTTGCCCACCACCCCCCACTCCCTCAAGCAATCCCCCACCATTGTTCAAATAATCTTAACTAACCCATAATCCAATTCCTGCCTTGCTTTCTCCTACCTTTCTGTAATCTTACGTTCCTGCCTTAATTTCAAATGTGTAAAAGAAACTTCAAAACTGTTATTTCCTGGAGTATTGGAGATCTTGCTGCCCTGCACATGTCATCAATTTGGCTCAAATAAACTAAAAATTTCTACACAGGTTTGGATGTTTCTTATGTTGACAGTCCTTTGACTTAAAATTAAAAATTTATTGGGGTTACACTGGATAATAAAATGATACGTTTGACGGATAAATTCTATAATACATCATCTATATATTATGTGTCTACCACCCCAAGTCTTTTGACTTAAATTTGAATGGAAAATGTCAGTATGATCTCACTTAGAAAACAATTTTTTCCCCTAACACTTTTCACAGGAAAGGCCTACAAGCAATAAATTCACGAAGAGAGAATTGCCATCATAGAGATTATAGTTTCTCAATTTCTTTTTCAAAGAGCAAACCCTTTCCGGAGGTTTTGGTTAAATGTTATGAATTAAACTATATTAAGAGACATAGTAACTAAAGGCCATGTGTAGATCTAATGGAATCCTAATTCAGATAAAATTATCGTAAATATTTGAAGGACTACATACTGTATGTTACAAATCATTTTTTTAAATTTTCTTAGGTGTTATAAACTTGTATTTTGTTAAGTCTGTGTATGTTAGGAAGTTTGTAAAAGTATGAATGGTTGAAATACCATGTCTGTGATTTCTTTACACGGTCCCCCTCCCGCCCAGTGCAGGCAGGATCCCGAAACAACGTGGGTGAGATGCAGGCAGTTGTTGAAGCGCACGTGTCGAGCACTTGGAGGTAGGTTATTCTGTGCGCCTAACATTTGGCCCCCCCCTCCAGAAGTTTTATAAAAAGGCCGGCCCAATTAACTAACGTATTTCTCTTTTGCTTAACAAAGGATGATGCCGAGAAGAATCAAGTTTTGGCAGAAATTCTGGGACTGAACTACAGAGAAGAGGCCGAGAGGCCCTGCGCACGAGGAGACGCTCCCCGCCGCAGACCCCTCCTTCCTCTCCGGGGGGCGATGAGAATAGCTGTCGCCATCTGGTGGCCCTTTACGGTAACGTAGCGAAAACTTGGCTTTGTGTTAGGGTTCCTGTTAGGCAGTCAGTCCATTGCTAGGGTTTAATACCCGCATGTACAAAGAGTACAACAAACAATCCTGCCCTTAGCAGTTCTCCACTGCACAGCTTCCCAAATAAAAACAAATAAACACGTGTATTCATTTCCTGTGCATCCCTCTGGAATTTCTTTATTTCTTTTTTTATTTTCCCCCCTCTGGAATTTCTTCATACAAGCCCAAATACATCCACGTGGGTCCCCGCTACCTCTCTTTAACTCACCGCCAGCGGCCACCCGTTCCTCTCATGGTTCTGGCTCTCGCTGTTCTCGCTATGCAGCTTGGAACCCTTTCCTATGAGTGAGTACAAGGCTGAAAGCTCTCGGCAGGTGCACCCGAGCTAGTGATCCCAGGTGGGTAACCTGCGCCTACCGGGGACCCCATGATGGCTGCGTCTCCCCTACAGGTGGCTCTCGTCTCTAAAAGGAAGGGCCCGCGGGGGCTCTTTGAGGAGCCCCCAGGGGCTGAACCAGTCGGGACAGCGGTGGGGTGGCCGAATTCCTGTCCCCTTCCTGGAATGTGAATGCCGTGCTTGGCGAGGGGGGCTATGCAGGCCTTAACCCCGGGCACTCACCTTGGCAGTGAGGTTTTCTTTGAGTACCATCTTATAATGGAGTCACCTCTCACATTCCCTGTCCCTTTTCTTTACAATATGTATCAAGACCTGACGCGCTCTATATTTTACCGATTCACTTGCTGCTCTTCACCATGCCACCCTCCCCCGAGAATGAAAGTCTCTTGACACCTGCATTTTCCTTCCTTCTCCGCCCCTCCTCCTCGTCCTCCTGCTCCTCCGTCTTTGATCGCTGCTGTGTTGCCCCAGCCGCTGGCATTCAGAGCGTCCGTCTGAATAAATGAGTGAAGTAACATTCCTTGGCTCCACTGTTGCCAAATGGGAGACGCGCAAAGAATTGTCTTTACTTCCGTCAGTGGGTGATCCCAAAGATCAAAGAAAACTGCCATCCATCCACACCACTCTGAGGGCTCCCTCTGGTTGAATTCCCAGTTTTCTCTCCCCTAGAAAAATGTTCAGTGTTGTTCAAACTTGGATTGTTTTTTATTTTCCTGAATGTTTTTCATTAATAATTATAGGCACGCACATTATTTTTTTAAATATATACCAAATAGGCGATTGACATACTGTGTCGCTAGAAGAGATTTTCTGCCCTCTGTGAGTCTTGAACTCAGGGCCCTTCGGTTGGGGAGGACGCACCGCCTAGCGGGCTACAGGGGTTGCGGTGGACGGGACACCACAAACCCCCGCCGCCACCGCGCTGCTTTCTGGATTTCCATTCCTCCTGCCAGGGAAGTGCTGGCTTCTAAGGGCTTCTCTCCACGTGAGCTGACAGGCCTTCCTTTCCATTCCTGTGCTTAGAAGGGCCCCGCGCCAGGGCTGCGCCTGGCGGCTCGCCCTGCAGGAGGGCCGGTGGCCTGCGGGCTGGAGGCAGTTGCATTGGCCTTTGGTTTCTCTTGCTTCTGTTCCAAACATCTGACACTCCCTTCCAGCATTTCAACTGCTCTTGTACTGTTTGTGGTCTTGGTGGTGAAAGAATCTCCAAACCTGCAGAAAATTTTGTGAGAGTTTATTTCGGCTAAACGGGAAAACATGCCTGGAAGCACGGCTCCAGCAGACTGAGAAAATGCTCCAGGGAGTGGCAGTTTTTCAGCTCTTTTGGGTGTTTGGAGTGAAGGAGAAAAGAGGAAGATTCCAGGAAGGTGAGAGAAAACAAGAGGCAGGACAGTTACCCTGAACCTGTGCTCCCCAGGGAGGGGTTTTCCCTGAAGGGTCCTGAAGAGGGGGGTTATTTCTGGCCTTTCAAAGGCGTATCAACCTGGATGCACAAAGGACAGTGGACCTGGGGCGTGAGTCCCACCATGACCCGCCCGGGTAGCAGTGTGTGTTCGGATCACCCCGGGAAGTTACTTCCCATCACTGAACATGCCAGTTTTATTACAGAACACCGCCCACCTCTGCTGTCCACAGCGTCATCTGAAAGAACCGAAAGAATGGTCCCAGGGGTATAATTAGTAATAGCGGAAAAGAGAGCCAAGCATTCGCCAACATTATAGGGGATTGGAAGGCAGCTCCCCGGATGGCGCCCAGTGACCCTCGGCTCCTGCCATTTACACCCTCAGGTGATTCCATCCCCTCCAGGGACAGCTGGACCTACCGTGACTCCCTTCCAGTGAACAGGATACAGCCAAGTACTGCGCTATCATTTCCCAAATCAGTTCAGAAAAGGCGGTGGCTTCTGTGTTGCTCTCACCCTTCTGGCGCTTCTGGCTCGCTCTGCCGAAGCCACCGTATGGTGAGACGAGCTGTGGGAAGCCGATCGGCAAGAAGCTGAAGGTTGCCTTCAGACAGCAGCTGGCAGGGGTGCAGGTCCCCAGGCCGACAGCCTGTGGGGAAACCTGGCATGTGTGGGGTCCCACGCCAGTGATCCCAGAAGCCCGTCCTTTCTCAGTGTGGACTTGAGGTGACCGAGAGCCGTGCCCACGCCTTCGCCTGCAGCCTCGTGGGCTTTGAGGCAGAGGACGCGGCGAAGCTGAGCCTAGAATGCTGAGCCGCGGAAATTGGAACCTAATGTTTTATGCAACTAGGTTTGGAGGTCATTTGTTATACAGCAATAGCTAATGTATACACACAAGAAATAAGTGGTGGCATAGGAACACTATGACATACTATATAGAAAAGGAAATAGAAAATACATCTATGGCAACAACAGTGGAACTTACAGAACTTCATTAATAATGAAAAGTAGACAAATGTATGTAACTTTATTTAAATAAAGTTCAGATATAGGTAAACAAAAGTTTTCAAGAATGCAAAAATTGGTGATAAAATAATGAAGAAAATGCAAGTGATAAAGGGAAATTCAGGTTGGCGGCTTCCTTTGCAGAGGGGCGGGGAGGGTAGTGATTGGAGGGAACACACGTGACACTTCTTAGATGCCATGTTCTACTTCTTGATCTATGTCACAATTACACGAGTGCTTGCTTCATAACTAAGTTTGTGTGTATATTTTATGTACTTTTCTGCACGTGTGATGAGTTTTACAATAAAACTATTAAAACACTATTAAAGAATTTCAGAAATGTAATAAAAATGAAATTACTGAGATTAGTATGTGGCTATTGTTACACCAACATAAATTCCTCTAATATTCAGCATATTTTTAAAAGTTCTAGGATTAGGTTATTTTTACATTTAAAAAATAAAAATATTTACAGTAAATAATTCTAGGGATTAATGGGTTTATAGTAGATAAAAACATAATTAGAGAACAAAATTTAGAATGACTGACCCTTACTGGATACATCTAAACTGCATGTGAATATATGACACATTCTATTTTCTATAAAATATATAAATAATTCCAGCTTAACAAGTGCATATGAGGAAACAGTCTGTCCCGTGCTGACGATTCCATCCTGCAGAGAGACAACACAAACCAAAATAGATTTGGCTTATTATTAACAATAAACATAAAATGTTCAAGGCCCTTGACCTATTTCTTCAAGAAACACTCCTTTGTACCCCTAATTCTAAAAGAATTGGAACAATGAAGAAATGAAACAAGGAATGACTAAAGTAGATCATGGTACGCCAACTCCTTTGACTATAGTGCAGCTATTAAAATGATCACAAAGACTGAGTTTAAAAGAAAAATGTTTGTGATTTACTTCTACCTGGTTGTTAGAACAGCGCGTAAGGAATGCATAAATATAGTCAAGACCTGGAAGAGAGGGTCTGGCCACCACAAGAGTAAAATTTTTTGTCTCATGTCATTTCCACTTAAAATCGACTTACCTCCCAATTCCTTAATTTTTAAAAAACTGTTGCACTCATCGCTTAGTGCTACACGTTTCAGTTTTGGTCGGCTGATTTATGCTTAAAAATCTAAGTGTCTGAAATTCTACCTTGTGAGTTTGCTGACCTTATTTATTTTTTTGAAAGATTTATTTTAATGCTCATGGATAATAATTTTTCAAAAGGCACAGAATGACCGGCCTCTCTTCCAGCTCGATCATCCGCTTTCTTCCATGTGCCTGGAAGGAGGCCGCCGAGGCGCCCGGTTGAGGCAGGATCGACACCACCCGGTCAGCATTAGGCCAACAGGGCGCACACCAGGGTAGCGGCTTGGAGTGGGGAAGAGAACGGTGCCCTGTGGGAAAGGTCTTATCGCGCAGGGGGCCTGAAGCCCACGCTGCAGAGCTCGATGGATTGGTGGGCCATGGCCTTAACCGCCCGGCCACCTCGTCTGCACCGTCCTGGGTCCTCGAGCGTGTCGGTCTTGCCTTCATGCCCGGGGACTCACAGGGGACACTCTGAGGGAAGAGGCTCTGGGCCCCGACGCGAGATGGGGGGCTGTGGGGGCCCAGGGACGGCTTCCTTCCCTCTGCACAGCGGACAAGGGCCGGCGTAGGGGGAGGGCAAGAGGCCGGGACGCAGTGGAAACACGTGTGCGTGGCCTTCGCACCTCCCTGGCGTTCTGGTCCCCTTGGGCGCGACAGGGGTTCGGAGTCCCTGCCGCGACCTCGGGGACCCGGCGCGTCGCGACTCCTGCCGCGCGGTGAGTGAGCGCCTCTGGAAACGAGCCGCGAGGGTCTGCGCGGCGACGCCCCTCGATGGCGCGGGGGGCGCACGGAGCGGCCCTTCCCTGGACGGCTCGCGTCCCGGGTCCCCGCGCCCGAGGGACCGTGAGTTCTGATCTCCCCAAGGCTACCCCGCTTTCCTTCCACTTCCTGCGGGATGCGGTGCTGGAAACGTTCAAGGGGGAGAGGGGAGGGATTTGTGGAGCGGGGCGGGGGGCTCTTTCAGCTGCCCCCGCCCTGTTCTTGGGTTTCTCGCTGTTTGATGACGGAATGAAGGAATGTGCGCCTGGAGTAAGGAGGAGTAAGAGGGCGAGTAAACGGGGCGGGTGAGGAACCCCCGCGGCCTGGGAGTGGCGGAGCCGTCGGGGAAGGTGGCCACGACGAGTTTCCTTCTGCAGCCCAAGCAAACCAGCCGCGGGATGAACAGCCGGGAACGAGGGAGAGAATCGCAGGGACGGGTCCCAGCTGCACGCATTCCCACGCGGGCTGCGAGGACACTTGACCCCAGGCTGCGCTAGCGTCTCGTGGGGAGGCCACCCTTGCTTGTCCCAGAGCCGGTCACGGAGCCATCCTCTCTTCTTTCTCGGATAAGTCCTTATGTTGCCGTGTTTGCTGCGTGCCTGCACCTGCATCTACATCCTCATCTTTTTTATTTTTTAAGATTGTATTTAGAGGGGAAGGGAGGGAGAAAGGCTGGGAGAGAAACAGTAATTCATGGTTGCCTCCCATGCGCCTCCCACGCGGGGCCCAGTCTGCAACCCAGGCGTGTACCCAGGCAGGGGATCGAACCGGCGACCCCTTGGTTCGCAATAGAATTGCATTCTAATACATATGCTTTTATTTTTACTCACTCATTTTTTGTTTAATATTTTCTATTGATTACCTATTACATAGAAGAAGATTCACCTTTCCTCACCTTGAACACCACAATATTTGCTCTTTAGGCAAATATTATTCACTGGTCTCTTATGATAATTTGTTTCCTGAACAACAGAATTTTTTCTTCAAATAACCATAAAGATTTTGCCCAAAAAAGGGGGGCGGCAGTTTCTAAACCTGCAATCCAGTTTTTATTCTGACGTCTCCCTTCACATCAGCCTGTCCATTTTCTTCCTTGCCATGTGTGCTGGATATCCCATTCCCAAGGGTTTGTCTCCCTACCTTAACTTGCCCTCTCATTTTGGTAGAGCACGTTGTGGCTTCCTGAGAAAGAAATTCAATGGGGATAAGGTTTTTGAATAGTTGCGTGTTGGAGGCCATCTTTTATGTTTTGCCAATGTGACTGAATGTTTGGTTGGGTATAAAATCCTAGGCTGGGGAATATTTTCTTTCAGTATTTTGAAAGAGTTCTCCATTTTCTTCTAACTTCCAGTATTGCTTTTGAGAATTATGAAGGTGCTTTCATTACTGTTGCATCATTTGTAATTAGCTGTTCTCTCTTTAAGGGTTATTCCTTTATCCTTAAAGTTCTGAATTGTCTGAAAAATATGCCTTCATGTAATTCTATTTGCACTCAGGGTACTGCGAGTTTTATTGCATTATTAAATTTAAAAAGTCATGTATTTCAATTTGGTAAATCAGCTTAATTTTTTTTGTTTTTATTTTCTTGCTTATGAGTCTTTCTTTCTTTTTGTCCTGGTTTTCTTTTTCCTTAGATTTTAAACCTCCAAAATATTTTCTCTACTTTTTACAAAACTATTATTATTTACATTCTGTTTATATTTTTAAATAGACTTTATTTTTAATGGCATTTTATGTTTACAAAAAATTTGTTAGGAAAATACAGAGTTCCCAGAAACCCCCCTCCTATTATTCACATCATATATTTTATATTATTGTGATATGTTCTTAATAACTGATTTATCAATATTAATACATTGTTACTAACTAAAATCCATAATTTACATCAGGGTTCACTCTGCACACTCCATGGGCTCTGACAAATGTGCAATATAATTACATATGTCCATCATTAAAGTATCATGGAAAATAGTTCCACTACCTGGTGCTTCACATCTTTGTCCCTAAACTCATCCCCTCATCTGGGAACTACTGATCTTTGTACTGTTTCTATTGTTTTACCTTTTCTAGAATGTCATGTAGCTGGAATCATACATGTATGTAGCTTTTTAAAATGGGCTTCCTTTACTTAGTAATATGCTTTTAAGCTTGCTTCATGTCTTTTTGTTACTTGATAGCTCACTCATTTTTATTAGTGGAATAATAATATTCCATTGTGGATGTACTACAGTTTGGTTATTCATTCATCTATTGAAGAACACTTTGGTTTCTTCCAGCTTTTGACAATTATGAATGAAGCTGCCGTAAATATTCATGTACCAATTTTCCTGTGAACACAAGTTTTCAACTCATTTAGTAAAAATCCCAGTGAATGTGACTGCTGTAGCTTCCCTTCATATATTTACTTCACATTCTGGCAGATATTCCTCATATCTTTTCTCAATTACTCCATTAAATTTTTCCTTTTTACTTTCACAATTTTAAGAGACTTCTGTACTTAAGACTTATGCATTTGTACAGCATTCTCTTTCTCTCCCCACCCTCTTTTAAAAAGTATAGATGTAAATGTAATAATGTTCCTGAAGTTTTCTTCTCTCTGCTTTTTTTAAAACAATATTTTTTAAAGATTTTATTTATTTATTTATTAGAGAGAGGAGGGGAAGGAGAAACATCGTTTGTGTGGTTGCCTTTTGTTTACCCTCATGGGGACCTGGCCCACAACCTAGGCCTGTGCCCTGGACTGGGAATTGAACTTGCAACCCTTTGGTCTCCAGGCTGGCATTCAACCCACTGAGCCACACCAGCCAGGGTGTCTGCGTGCTTTCATATTTCCCTCTGGTTCATGTTATCTCTGTCTTTCCTAGTAGATACTTTAGATGTCTAGTAATATTTGGTTACATGTCTGTGGTTATAATTAGGCCCTAAAAATAATTGGAAACTGAGATTATAGGTTCAGTTTATTGACATTGGGCTTCATTGTAAAATGATCTGCCTGTGCCACTTACTATCTGATAATATCTTTTTCTAAAAGAGTTTATTTATTTACTTTTAGAGAGAGGGGAAGAAAAGGGGAGAGGGAGGGAAACATCTATATGTGAGAGAGACATCTATTGGCTGCCTCTCAAATGCCACCAGCCGGGCTGGCGGTCTGCAACCCAGGCACGTGCCCCAACTGGGAATCTAACTGGGGACCTTCAGTTCACAGGCTGGCGCTCAGTCCAGGGAGCCGCACCGGCCAGGGCTGATCATAGCTCTGACTCAGCCTGCGGGGGTAGTAAAATCCCTCCAAGGGTTCAATCTCCCGCTTAGCAGGCATAAAACTGACTTCCCGGGTTCTGAGAAAATGCTTATGGACAGAGGTTGGACAGCATCCCTTCTGAATTCCAAACTTGATGAATGACACCGTGTACTCCGAATTATAAAATGTTAAATTGCAAATACATTATACATTTACACTTCATTTATAATAGAGCCAGTATATTTCACACCACCTCTGAATAAGGACCTGCATTTCGTGCTTAGTGGGCTCCCCAGAGTCATCCTTGCTCATGAAGGAGCAAGGACAGCGACACGGAGGTGAGCAGGGCCAGGCGGGCCAGGCGACGCAAGAAGAAACTGCGGCGGCCTGCGTCCGCTTTCAGGCTTGGGCACAAAACGACAGGTTACTCTGAGGACACATCTTCCTTTATCTTGAGGGAGCAAAGTAACTGGGTTGGCATCTTCCCCTCCAGTCCTGCCGCGGAGGAGAAAGCGCTGGTAAATTTGGGGGCGCGGAGCGGGGACAACCTCCGACTTCCGGTGCTGACTGCTCCTCCTGGTTCCTTTTTCCCGGTGGACAAACCTCGCCCGCGATGCAGTCCTCGCAGGAGGGCTGATCGCTGTAAATATTCAGTCGCTCCTGATCCTGGATTCCGTGGAAATCGCACCCCGTGGAGGCCCGGCGCACCGCCGCCTCCCTAGCCTCCGGCTGAGGCGGACACACCAAGTCCCGGAATTTGTAACGTTCCATCGGACAGGGAACAAGGTCTAACAGGCCGTAGCGGTGACTGTCACGGAGGTCGGTGCTGTCGGAGGGGTGAACGCCTGGGGACGCAGGGGGCAGGTCACGGTGGAAATGAGACCCCACAGCCTGGCGAGAAGGAAGGCCCGGGATGACCAGGGCACACGACCCCACCAGCGCGGCCACGGGCCCGCGGGCCTTCCTTAGGGTCCACAGCTGGATGGCGTATGGGCGCCCACGCCACCTTTTCAGCCAGAATATGAGAGAAATTACTTTCTAAGTGACTGTTATTCCTTAAATGCAGTCTGTTGAAAACGACATGGGCCTGTCTGGGATTTAGACCCGGGACCCCCGGCACCCAAAGTGAGAATCGCGCCCCTAGACCAGTGAGCCGCTCGCCAATGACTGACGCCGTCGTTAGCAAGAGGAGACGTGGATAGAATCATCTCGTCTAGTCTACAAATTTGTTCCTTGGTAAGATTTCATTCCCTTAGAAATTCAGGACAGGACACCCCCAAACACGCCGCTTCGATGGATCGGTGGTCTTGAAAACCAGCAAAGGCTACGGAGGTTTCCTCTGAACTCTTCTAATCAACCACCATAAGCTGCCCCCCAAGTAGTTTCGTAGACCATGGAGGAGCGACCCTTGTCACAAGGGAGGGCACCGGAAGTCGGCACCAAACCCAGACAAACTTTGTGACCGAGTAGACTCCCCAGATTCTCCCTAACGGCTCATTCGCTTTTCCTAGAAATTATTTGCTCTCCCCCAAGAGCCCCACGTCCCCCTTCCCTTTCCTTGTTCACGTGGTGTTTACCCCGAGGTGATAAGTCACCTCAGGGAGTTACTTTTCTCTGGATAACTTCCAGGTATGCACAGGGTATACATCATAATAAGTATCTGCTTGTTTTCTCTTGTGAATCTGTCTTTTATTTTGGGAATCTCAGCTTGGACCTCAGGAGGGCAGGGTGACCGCTGTCCCCTCGGGATCCCCAGCCGGGACGGGCTCAGAGCGCTGCGCCCCCGGAGCCAGGCGCCGCTCAGTCTCTCCTGCGCACAAACAAGGCCTTGAAAAAGAAAGCAAAGTGACTTGTGTGTCCCAGGAGCAGCTGCCAGTTCTGATGGCAGTTCTGATGGTGGGGGTGGGCGGGAAATACTGATACGAAAACTTGACTAGTTCATTTTCTCACTGCACACCCTTCCCATTAATATTATTAAACCCTAATTAAAACTCAGACCATTTCTGAAGCAAACAACGGTAATTGTGGAGGGAGAGGGAAAGTGGCACTTTAGGGACTGAGATTCTTCAGAGGGTTCCCCTTTCCCTGACACGGTGACAGCTTTGAACAGTGACGTCTTGGCTACAGTTTAGGACGGCGGAGAGCTCCTCAAATCCAGAAGGCACAGGTAAGGCCGAGGGGCCTGGGCCGCCCGCCCGGGGGCCTGACAAGGAGCCCGACGGCAGAGCGCGCGCCAGCGCGAGCCCGCCAGCCGATCCGCGCCGCCGCCGTGCGCGCCGCCTTCCCTTCCAGGGCCTGGGCCTTGCCTCCGTCTTTGACTTAGTGCACGAGTTCACGAGCGGGATCGGTCAGCCCGAGGACCTGGACTCTGCCTCTGATCTTGCGAAGGGGCGTCTCTGGCGCCAGAAAGAGGGCGGCGACCAGTTTCAGCACACGGGGCTCCGGAAAGGCGGGAGCAGTTTGTCCCTGAGTTCAGGACCCGGCGTCACAGGTAGCTTCTCACGTAACGTTCCCACCGCCTCGAGCTCAGCAGCCAGGAATGCTGAGTTTTTCGGGCTGTACAAACAGCTCCGCTGTGTTTCTTTCCAGCCCCCTTTGCACCTGCATTAGGAATCCGTCAGCATCACTAGCTTTTGTGAAATGTGAACACCTCATTTCTGGTGCATTTCTGTGTTTTGTCCATGAGCCAACTTTGTCTTTCTCACGATGTTGCAAATTCCCGAAATGCATGTGTTTAAGTTGAAGGTTTTTTCCTGCATCCATCCTCCCATGTCCCTACCCTGATATACAATTTGTACCGTAGGTATAAGCCAACTTCCTTCACTGAAAGCAGCTTGATAGGGCCCCTGTTAACATTTATGATTAAAATTATAGTTGCTCTATTTTTAAATTGCCGGGTTGTGGGATCTATAACCTGAGACGATTAGCTTCAATTTTACCATAGCCTTTTGTAGCAGAAAGTACCAAGCTCATTTTTATTTGAGAAAACGAGCTGAGAAGGAAACACTTACCTGACTAAGCTAGTAGGTGCTAGACCCAGATTGGGCATTACATTATCTGAATGCGAAGCATGTCTTTTTAAGTAGTTTATTTTAATATGTACAACAATAATCTGGGAGGATCATCATCCCTCCGTCCTTGGTCATTGTTCCTATTGTTCAGTAAGAAAGAAAGAGAAGGGATTTATTAGATGACACAGAAACAGGTCCTTATTCTGATCAGACCTTTGAAACTTGGGAAAGGTGAAGGGAAGGCTGGAGAAAAGGAAAATTTTAGGCAGAGATAAAGAAAACCAAATGGAAATATATTTGATAAGGTGTCAGGGCATCGAGGTGTATTAGAGTGTCCTCATTTTGAACAGAATCCAGGGCTTTGGCTAAATACTTAATCAATTCTTATTTCAGAATATTGGTTAATGCTGATGTTCTCGCTAATGAGCTGGCACTTTATTTCATAAGGTGCTAAGCATTTAGGATCATGCGATGCTTTGTTTAACACTTTGGTGCAGATAAGTGTCCGTATTTTCAGGGATGAAGTGGATACTGAAAGGCGATGACCAGTTTCCCCAGGTCGTGAGGGTACCTGGTACTTTTGTTTGAGGGAGATTGTCATAGTTAGATATAAATTTTAAGGTGAGAAATGACAGTGACAAGCAGCCAGGACTGATAAAGATGCAACGGGTCCTGTTGCTGACCAGGTTGGGAGAACAGACAGGTAAAGCTGCTACAAAATCAATCACCTGAATTGCTTCTCCCAAGGTTATTTACAATAACCACCTGCTTCAGGGAGCACTCTTTTCCGACCGAAGATGCCCCAGCCCGCTTTGCTGTACCCCACCATTATTGGGGTCCCCATTTCCTAAACTGCTCTTTTCTCGGGACAGCACCCCATCCTAGTCGGCTCCCCCGACCCCCCTTGGGAAGCACTAGCCCGCGCACGCTGACTGGCCCGGGCTTCCCTCGGCGTCTCCTCGGAGAAAAGCCACGGAAGCTTGTAAGCAGTGAACTCACTGAAAAGGCTTGTGGTTTTAAAAGACAACTCCGGAAATATTAATATGTACGTATCAAGGATGTACAAATTGGAACTAGGTGACAAGCCAGGAAACTGTTATGCTAATCAAAATGCGATGTTCAATGGCTGGTAACCCCGACAAACAGCCTTGAGAGCCTAAGATGGGAAGCGACAAACAGCCTTGAGAGCCGAAGAGGGGAAGCGGCAGGGCGTGTTAGGGTCTGTTGTGGGGGGTGGGCCGGCCGAGGAGTTAGGGAGGGGCCCTGGTTTGGGGAACTGACTGATGCAACTATAATAAAATGAAGTAGAAAATACAGGCTTAAATTCAGGTTGGGAAATGTGTACTTTAATTCAGCACATGCCGAGAACGAACATAGGATGGGTTCTATCGGGATTTGAACAAGCAGGTTGGTTTAGTGGACATAGAACTTTGGGGAAAATCTGCGTTGCAAATTTAGACTGTTGTGTGCTCGTCCCCAATATGGTGTTTCAGGCCACATAGCATTGCCCACAGGGAAAGCTACACAGTTCTGTGGACACGGATCTGCTCCATTACGCATATCATGACACTTGGGTTACTGTCGCTGATACACCAGAAAAGCCTATAATACAAGTTTTTTGGGTTTTTGTTTTTTTTTTTTGCAGATTCATATCATTGTTACTGTGACTGTCTTCAAGAGGTATTTGCTGGATCCAAAGATCTTTCTGTCCATCCAGTGAAAAATGAGTATAATCGATATTAGACGACTATTCCTGTGTATAATTGTATCTGGAATTGTGGGGAACATCTTTGTTTTTGTGAATTATATGTGCCTTTTCTTTTCAGTCATTGAGAAGAAACATGTACATCTAATCCTCATGCACTTGGCTTTTACAAACACCATATTACTTGTTTCCAGGGGCATACAACAGCCGACGGCCCTTGGTGTGGTAAACTTCCTGGGAGACACGGGCTGTAAGGTGGCGATTTATCCAGAGAGGTGGTCCAGGCCATCGCCATCTCTCCCAGGGCCTCCGTGTGGGCAAGGTTCAAGCCGGCATCCATGTGGCACATCCTGTCCTTGTTTCTCTTTTTTTGGATACTCAATTCCTTGATAAGTGTGAACTTACTCTGTTACATCAGAAACGTCAACAGCGTAAACAGATCACAAAACATTAACCCTGACTGGGATTGTTTTCTTTTACCAGAAATTCAGAAAACAAAGTGGATTTCCCTCACTCTGATGGCTCTGCGGGATGCCCTGTCCCTGTGTCTCATGGGCGTGGCCCGTGTCTACCTAGCATTTCTTCTGTACGAGCACCGCAAGCATGTCCTCTACCTGCAGGGCACTGGGACCCTCTACCAAACTGCCCCTGAGATAAGAGCTGCCAAAAGTGTTCTCTACCTGATGATTTGTTTCCTTTTCTTTTACTGGGTAGATTGTATCATTTCTTTATATTTAAATTCCCCCTGAAAAAAGGAGTTCCATAATGTCACGTACTCTACAATGTCTAATCCTTGGTTATTCAATTCTCAGCCTGTTTGTGCTAATTCACAGAGACAGAGAGTTGACCAAACGTTGACACGCTCAATGTAACTTGAAAAAAAATGTCTATTGCATCAATCCTTTCAGGAAGGCAGTCCGCAGTACTTAGTTTGCTGTGCTGTGTTGAAAAATAAAGCAAGTATGGTAGCTTGAACATATACCAAGTATGTTTAAACGTATAATGTAACATCTATTCTCATACAAAAAACTTGGGGGCCTTCAGCCTTGCGCTGACAGAAGAGATCACAGGAAGCCGCGGGGACGCAGCCACCATCCCATCCTCCAGCCTGCGGCCTTGCAGCTGTAGCTTAAATTACCCTGTTTGTAACACGGCTCTTTCAGCGTGAAGATTCCAGTTGTAAGGAACAGATAAACAGTTTGACAAAGTCTAACAAAATTACTAGAGCATTTCCTCCGTGACCCAGTAATTCCATTCTACGACCTGCTCTTTAGATATAATTGCTTGTGTGAGAATAACAGTAGGAAAAATAGTACACATTGGAGTGATTTTTAAAGTGGCTTATATATCCAGCCAAAGAGTCTATTTTTTCTAGTTATTTGAAAGTATCCATATGGATCCATCCCTTAAAGGGATTTTATGGAATTTGGGAAAGAATGGGGGAGTTCTAAATGTGGCATTGATGTGGCATAACTTTCATGGTAGCTTTTAATACAAAGAAAGCAATGTGAGAGTTAGAGTATTGATATAGGAGTAAAGTATGTGGAATTCGATGTACACGAAGAACCTCTGGAAGAATACAAAACTAAACCTGCAAAGGTGGTTACCTGTTCTGAGAGAGACCAGGCCAATGAAGGCATGGCACGTAGAATTTCATTTTATACCTTTCTGTTTTCTGGTTTGTTAAACATGGGCATTATCTATTTAAAATGAACACACAAATTAATTTGAAAAATAGGTTGTGATTTTTGTCCGGCCACTCTTCCTAAAGGCCTCGACACGCCCCACAACGCAATCAGCCTCTTTATTATCATAGAGCTACAAAACAAGTCGGCTCTACGTCAGTTGAAATACAGAAATACGGAATTTGGTTCTGATACCGCCCTTCGGGAAGGTCCCACGGGCGCTGGCCAGGCCTCGCCCTCCGGGGCGTGGGTGGATGTAAGGACGTGAGACGCAGTCGGGGTCCGGCTAGGCTCCCTCCGGGGGCTCGGCCGGCGGCCAACAGGCGTGCACGGGGAGGTGCGGGTGGTTCCCACGTGGGGCTCACCTGCGCGAGGCCGCGGGGCCCGGCGCGCGGCCGTCGGCGGGCGGACGCGCGCCCTCCAACCCCGCGTGACCCGCAGGCCGCGCGGCCGGCCAGAGGCGCGTCGCGGAGGCCGACTTACCCGCAGCGCGGCGCCAGCGCCCGGCCACCGTCTGCGGCCCGGCCGGGAGCGAACCGTGGCCGATTTGACCCCCGGGCCGGGCGCAGGGCCGCTCCGTCCACCCGGCACCCGCAGCGGCCGGGCCTCGCCTCCCGCGGGCGACTGTCGAAGGCGGGCGAGGGCGAGGGCGAGCGGCGCGGCGCCGTGGAGGGCGGGCCGGCCGCGGAAGGCCGAGCGCTCGCCCGGCTCGCCCTCGGAAGGGGCGGAAACGCGCGCGCGGAGGGGCCCGCCGCGGGCGAGACTCGTCGGGGCTGCGGAGGCGCGGGGCGGGGAGCGGCCGGGCGGGGGCGCTCGGAGGGGACGCCGCCAGCGGCAGGGACCGCCGCCGGTAGGACGGCCCCGGGCGACCTGGCTTCGTGCGGTGTGGCGGCCACGCTGCGCACAGAAACAGTAAATGTGGAAACACAAAGGGTCAGTCGGCTAAGATAGTTCTAAAGTTCAAAGCTTTTGCCTCATAAATTCTTCTAATTATGACTTGGTCGTCACCAAAAGCCTCTGCAAGAAAACAGTCCGTTCCATCCACGAGGGCTGTAGGAACGGGGCAGCGCAGGAACAGCCGCTTTCAGAGGCAAGAAACAGGGGACGCGCAGGTCGCGGCGATCCTGGGGAGAGTCGGCCTCCCGCCGGGAAGTTCATGCCCAAAAGCCCGCGCCCTCGACGAGGGTGGGATTCGAACCCACGCGTGCAGAGCACAATGGATTAGCAGTCCATCGCCTTAACCACTCGGCCACCTCGTCCCGACGGGCCTACGTACTGGAGCGTGTCGCTCTTGCCTTCATGCCGGGGAACTCACCGGACTCCCGAATGGAGAGACCTTGGGATCTGTCCGGGGACGTGGGGACGGCTTCCTTCCCCCCGCACAACGGACAAGAACCGGGGGGTGGGGGGGGAGTGGGAAGCGGCCGGGACACGATGGAAACACGTGTGCGTGGCCTTCGCTCCTGCCGGGCGTTCTGGTCCCCTCGGGGGCGACAGGGGTTCGGAGTCCCCGCCGCGACCTTGGGGACCCGGCGCATCCCGACTCCTGCCGCGCGGTGAGTAATCGCCTCTGGAAACGAGCCGCGAGGGTCTGAGCGGCGACGCCCCTCGATGGCGCGGGGGGCGCACGGAGCGGCCTTTCCCTGGACGGCTCGCGTCCCGGGGCCCCGCGCCCGAGGGACCGTGAGTTCTGAATACTTGTGTGCTTCTCGGGTGGTTTCTACGCGGAGGGACGCCCGATGGAATTTTCCTTCCCTCTTCCGAGGGAAGAAGGGTCGGGATTAACTCTGACTCATCAGGCTGAGTCGTAACTGCCTGGAGTAAGAAGGTGTGACATTTAAGGTGAGTCTTGAGGAGCATGTTTTCTGGAGGCGACAGGGAGGACGGAGCCCCCAAAGATAATATTTATATTTATAGGACCAAGTTAGTTCTTGCGTATGGTGTGAGGGATAGAGCTAATTTTATCTTTTTTCAAAATAACTATATAATTAATCCCAACCTTTATTAAAACCCAAAAGCCTTTCCTCAATGATGTGAAGTACTACTTTTATCACACTAGATGTCTGCCTGTGTGTAGTCGTATCTAGCCCTTCCCAGGACACCAGGTCCTTACCCAGCTAGTCCGCCTGCCTGAATCGTTGTCTCCCCACACCGCAGACCTCAGCCGTCCCACTCCTCCTGGCCAGGTCCCACGTCACACACGTCCAGGAGGAGGGCCCCAGTCTCCCTCCAGACACCCGCAGGCCGCGGGGAAAGGTGTCAGACCCTCCCGACTGCAGGGGGACAGCCACTTCCTGTGTGATGCGGCCTCTTGAGTCCTTGCTGAGAACCGGAAGAGGGTGCAGTCTCCTCCACACCTGGAGAGCTCTGGTTACCTGCACTTAACCCAGCTGTGGGGAACGCTGTGAGCGCCACTGCCTATCCCTGCAACCTGCCCCGTCCGGCCTAACGTCACCCCGTTTTCACAACTGCAACAGGCAGCCCCGGGAGAGAGGAGGGCTTTGGATCTGCCCGACTCTAGCCCAAGCATCTCCTTCTTTGGGAAGTTGAGCAGAATGTGCTTTCCCTCCTCCAGTCTTCTAATTGCTTCATGATAGTTAATCATCCAGCAAATAGTTAAGCATCCACTATAGGGCCAAATCCCTTCTGAACCTGGATTCTGGACACATTCAAGTGGAGGAAGCAGTCTCTCCTTTAAATGAGCCCTAACATAAAAGAAGACATAAAATCAGTGACAGACTCAGGCAACTGAGCTAAGGGTTGTATGTGGAGCCTCTAGTGGAATCTCAGGGGAAGACAGGTGCCCATTGGCCCAAAGAAATGAATGTCTTCGATACCAGTGAGCAGGGACCAGAGGATGTGGAAGCCGGCGGACAGGGTACATCAGAGGGAAGGAAATGGAGGAAACACGCTCCCGACAGGAAGGCCTCCACCTGCGTCCAAGTTTCCCCTCCCTCTTTTGGCTGAGCAATCCCTGAAATCTGTGACTACAGCTCCCTCCTAAGTCTTCTCACATGAAAATGGGGATTGCAATGCTGCTACTATAATTATGACTAAATTTAACTATCGTCAAATGAGTTAGCACGTGTCAATCCTTTCAGGCAAGGTCCAGACCTTTAAAGAGCTACCCAGGAACGCTTTAGTGAGTTGTAGCTGCTGCTGCTATTTTTCCGACGGTGCGAGGACGTTGCTCCCGGCACAGAGCCAGCGCGTAGCGCGTTCTCTGCGGATGGGTCTGCAGACGGGTGGGAACACACGCTTCTGGCCCTAGAGATGTCAAGCACCTGGGTAGGAGCCGGCCTGCTGCAGAGAGTGAGCGAGACAGTGGCCAGCGGACCCCTTCCACTCACCACCTGCCATACACCTCTCAAATATCCGGACTGGGTTTTTATTAAATAACCTAGCCAAGATGAAGCAGAGAGTTCACCAACCCAGATGAGACGCCATGATTTATGAATGGCATTTAAAAAAACTGCATGTTTGTTCAGCCACCAAGAAAATAAATCTAAAAATGAGGAGAGGTCTTCTTTTAAAAAATGTTTTAAAATTATAGTTTATATTTAATATTATTTTGTATTAGTTTCCGGTGTACAGCATAGTGATCCCCCTGATATTTCAAGTATCCACCAGGCACAATATGTAGCTATTTCAATATTATTGACTATATTCCCGAGGCTGTCCTTTACATCCCTGGGACTATTTTGTGACTACCAATTTGTAGTCCTTAATCCCTTCACCTTTTTCGCCCAGCCCCGAACCTTCCTCCCCTTTTGACAATTACCCATTTGTTTTCTGTATCTATGAGTCTGTTTCTTTTTTATTTTTTCTCTTTAGATTCCACATATAAGAGAAATCATATGGTATTTGTCTTTCTCTGACTTATTTCACTTAGGATAATACCTTCCACGTCCACCAATGTTGTCACAAATGTAAGATTTCATTTTTTTTTTAATGGCTGAGTAATATTACCTTGTACATTTGTACAACAACTTTTTACCCACTCGTCTGTTGATAGGCACTTGAGTTGCTTCCATAGCTTGGCCATTGTAAATAACACTGCAGTAAACAAAGGGGTGCGTATATTCTTTCAATTTAGTGTTGGGGATTTCTCTGAATATGTACTCAGAGATGGAATCTCTGGGTCAAAAGGCAGCTCCATTTTTAATTTTTTGAGGAACCTCATACTCTTTTCCACAGCGGCTGCACCAATTTACATTCCCACCAACAGTGCACAAGGGGTTCCTTTTTTCCACATCCTCGCCAACGCTTGTTGTTTGTTGATTTATTGATAATAGTAATTCTGACAAGTGTGAAGTGATACCTCGTTGTGGTTTTATTTTGCATTTCGCTGATGATTAGTGACCTTGAGCATCTTTTCATGTGTCTGCCAGAGATATGCTTTACATTCAAAGACACAAATATGATAAAAATAAAATAATGGAAAAATATGCCTTTCAAGGCATAACCATTAGAAACCTGGATGGCTGTGAAAATCAGACAAAATAGATAAGACCAAAAAAAACCAAACCACAACCCACAACTAAACCTTAACAAGGGCATTTTTATAAGGACAAAAAGTTCATTAGGAAAATCTAACAATTATAAATCTATGTAGCTAACTACACAGCTCAAACTACACAAAGTAAAAATTTAGATATTAAAGGAATAAATAGGCAATTCAACAGTAATAAGTGAAGACTTCAATACTCCACTGTCAATAAATATCGATGAGATGGAAAATCAGCAAATATAAAAACTTGAACAACAATATCAACCAACTTGACCTAACTGACATCTATAGAACACTCCACCCAGTAACAGCAGAATACACATCCTTTTCAAGACTATACGGGCCATTCTCTAGGGTAGGCTATGTATTATTTAAAAGTCTCGATAAAAATAAGAAGATTGAAATTATACAAAATATGTCCTCTGATCATAGTAAGATCACATTAGAAGTCAATAATGAAGGAAATTGAGGGAATCAGCAATCCATGGATACTCATACAAAAGACCTATTTCTTCATTGCATTGGCTTTATTGTTTTTTTGTTTTCCATTGCATTGGTTCTACTTTAACCTTTATTGTTTCTTTCTTTCTTTTTTTTTTTTTGTATTGGCTTTGGGTTTAGTTTACTTATCTTTTTCTAGTTCTTAAAGATAAAAGTTTGGGTTATTCACTTGAGGTCTTTCTTCTCTAATACAAGTGTTTAAATATATGCCTCCACTCCTTCACTGGAATGCCATAGTTTTGATGCTTGGGTTGATTATGGGTTTTAAAAATTCAGTTAAAAATACTTTTAAATTTTCTTTCTGAAGGAAATTTATATGAAAATTTATATTGAAAGCATCATAAAGGATGCTAACAAATTAGGCAGCTTAGACGAAATGAAAAATTTCCCAGACGGTGTAAGTTATGGAAATGAACACAAGAAAATAGACATTTTTTTAAAGCCGGTAACTAATCCTTCAAAAAGAAACGCTCAAACCCAGGTGGTCCTATTAATGAAATAAACATTTAAAGAGGAAATGTATCAATTCTTCAGAAACTCTAGGAGTACACAGGGAAGCACCGAGGAAAGGGATGCGCTCTCCGGTTGGAAAAGATGCTCCCGGTGAGGCTCGAACTCCCGGCCTCGACATTATTCGCACCCTTACAGCCGTGTAAGTACCGCGCGCGGACCGATTGCGCCACTGGAACACTCGTCCGCACTTCCGGTCACTCATTACTGGGCTCACGCAGGAACGTCCGGCGTCGGCTCGCGTGGCGTTGGCTCCAGGGTCCCCGCCGCGCCGGACCCCGGGGGCTGCGTTTGGCGTACAAAGGCGGGCTGGGTCCGGCCGCGGGCCCCGGCGGCCGCTCCTCCTGCAGGTACGGAGGCCGCTCTGCCCTCGGAAAAAGGGGTGGACACTTCCAGGGCGACCGAAAGACCCCCGCTGCGTCCGGCGTCTTGGGGGGACCGCAGGGGCCGAGCGGCGGGCGAGCCTGCCGGGGCTGCGCGGGCCCCGGAACCCTGTCGTCAGGGGCTGTAAGCGCCCGGGGATCGGAAGTGGGCAACTCACTCGCGCCCCTGCCGGGCGGCTGCGTTTCCCCGGCGGAAGTTGGGGTGTCCGCGCTCTCAGGGCTCCTGGTTGCGGCTGGAGATCCCGGATCCGCGACGAAGTACCGCTGGAGGCTGAGGAACGAGGAGTAGAATGGACGGGACCCCCCCAGGCCTCTCCGCAGCGGCTGGAGGCGCCGGGGTCCCCGCGGCCCCGGGAAGAGGGCCAAGGTCGCGCGTCCGTTCTTGGGCCTCGGCGCCCCCGCGGGCGGGAAATGCTGTTCTGGGCAGGGCGCCCCCTTTAGTGGGTTGGCGGGTGTTGAGACTCGGGCAGTCGGGACCGGCCCACCCCTCCCTCCCACCCGCTCTGCCGTTCCTTTAAATCTCATTCTTGGAGTCTTCCCGCCGGCCCAGTGGTGAGACGTGAGAATCCCACCGGCAGGCGGGCCCCAGGGAGACCAGTGTTTCTCATTCCTATCTGCACGTTAGAATAACCTGGGGAGCGTTTCAAAATAATGTTTTTTTGAAAAGACACACCTCGAACCATCCCTGATGATTTACTTAATCGGTTAGAAGTGCGTTGACTCTTTTTTTTCAAATGATAGTTACATTTTCCCACGTGTAACAGTCTTAGCTAGGAAATCGACACCCAGCAATACTCACGGCTTCGGCAGAGTGGCTCTGCCAAAGGACGCAAAGCCGCTGTCACCCGTTCCCTAAACCTGCCCCAGTCTCGATGAGCACACTCAGGTCCTGGACTTGGGACAGTTCAGACAATTAATGCCTTTCACCTTCAGTCAACCGTCCAAAGTGGTGTAGATTTACCTGTTAATACTGTAGGCGAGGTACAATAGAAAGTACACATGTGACAAAAACTTTGCAACCATCATCGTGCCTCCAGACAATTACAACAGTAAATAGTAACACGAAGTAGCTGATCACAGATCACCATAACAAACATCATAACGAAAGAGTTTGAAGTGTCGCGAGGATGACTAAAATGTGCCACAGATATGAAATGAGCAAATGCTGTTGGGAAATGGTGCCAATAGAGCGGCTCGACGCCCGATTGCCACAAACCTTCAGGTTATAAAAAATGCAACAGGTTTACAAAAAATAAAGTTACATAAAATGCTTATTTTGTTGTGCTGCGCTTTATTATGCTTTGCAGATATTACGTTGTGATGTTCTCACGGCTGCTGACAACATCCATTCTGTAGCCTGCGGGTCAAGGAATAATTTCAACTTTCAGGTTTTATTACTTAAATACATTTTGTGAATTTATAGCTGGGTTAGAGTCAGTATTTTCAATCATGTCAGCAGAATGTTTACAAAAGAAAGAAATTAGCATTTAGCCCTTTAGGTAACATGTCAAATTTATGTATTTTAAACTTCACATTTTGAAAATTGTCAAACATGGAAGTTGACATAAGTAGATAATGAACTCGCATGTGATCAGTCTTGCAATCATCTACATTTTATCAATTTTGTTTCCTCTATCTTTTCACTACTTTGTTCTGTGGGATGGGAAAGGTGGGGGTGGGGGAGGGACTATTTTAAAGTAAAGCCTAGATTTATCGTATCATCTTAAATTCTACAGTTTGTCTATCTTAGAGATATGAACTCTTTATTTCACTTTCTTTTAGTTATCTACCATTATCACATTCAGCAAATGTAGCAGTGATCCCTTACCATAAGAAGTTACTCAGCCAAACAGTGACAAAGCAAGTATCTGAATACATGTTCTCTACCTCCAGCTTCTCCTTGATTCCTTTTCCAAGCCATTTTATTTTATTTTTATTTTTGTAAATCCTCACCCAAGGACACTTGTACTTTTTTTTGATACGAGAGGGATAGGGAGAGAAACATTCCCGTGTGCACCCTGACTGGGGATTGAAGGTACCTGCTCTGTACCTGGAATCAAACCCTCAACCTTTCAGGGGTGCTGGATGGCTCCAACCTTCTGGGGCGGGGACGCTCCAACCAACTGAGCCACCCAGCCAAAGTGACCAATGTTCACAGTGAAGAATTTGCTTGTCAATGTATTTATAGTTTCCCTTTATCCTTTTTTAACCTCAGCAGAAATCTGTTCGCCCATATACTTTGTTTTCCTGAGTCAGTTCGAAGCTCAGGAGGAAATACAGGGCTCCCACCAACCTTAGACTTAAAGATGTTGCCGTGAAATTCCTGCTCTTCCGAAGTCTCCTGGCTGGGTTTCCGTGTGCACACAACTGGCAAAAGCAATCTTTAGCCCTGACCGTTGTAGCTCAGGTGGTTGGGCATCGAACCACAAAGGAAAAGGTTGCCGGTTTGATTCCCAGTCAGGGCACATGCCTGGGTTGTGGGTTCAGTCCCCGGCTGGGGTGTGTGCAAGAGGCAAGTGACTGACAGTTCTCTCGCGCATCAGATATTTCCCTCTATCCCTTCCTTTCCTCTATATCTAAAAACATGTATATAAAATTTTTTTAAAGCAATCCTTATCTTGGTGAGTTACTTTTGCCATGAATATTTCTTCTCTCTCCAGCCAATGGCATCACCATGCTATCTGTTTTCAACAGTACAACAGATTAACACATAAACTTATAGTGCTGCGCTGGCAATGCATTACTGTTGCACACGCAAACATCCTTTCAGTCCTGGAGATAGTATATACCCAACTCAAATGGTCAGTTGGGGAAACTGACAGATAGGCCAACTCTTTGTTCCAAGGATAATCCTTTTGTTCCTGGATCATTCATTCATTCATTCCACAGACATTTATGGAATACCTGCATTATGCCAGACAATGTTGTAAGTGCTCAGAATGCATAAGTGAATGCAATAGACAAAGTTAAACATTGCCTTCGCACAGTTTACATTTAAGAAACTTCTTAGCAACCTGCTGCTTTTTTGTCTCATTTTTTAATAAGATTTTTTAATGCATTTTTAGAGAAGAAGAGAGCGAGAAAGGGAGGGAGAGAACTATCGATGTGCAAGAGATACAGCCATGAGTTGCCTCTCGCATGCCCCCGACAGAGGACCTGGCCCACAACCCAGGCATGCGCCCTGACTGGGAATTAAACCGGCGACCCTACAGTTGCAGGCTGGCATTCGGTCCACTGAGTCCCACCGGCCAGGCCTGTCTCGTCATTTTTATTCATTTATTCATTAATTCCTTCATCAGCAAACATGCAGCGTATTCACCTTTGGCCAACCAGCGTGCTAGACAATAAGAACGGGGTAAGAAGGCATTACATGACTTAACATCATTCTGGTCAAGAATGTGAAGGGTGTAGCATGACCCACTCTACCATTAACACCGAGCTGGTCTCCCCGGTTACTATCTTGATTATCCTGTGCTCTCCGTCAAGTGTCCTTCAGTCTCGTACAGGAATACAGTGCTTCTTCCCATTTGGTATTAGAAGTTAGAGCGAAGGACACAAGCCATGACTTTTGAAGCACACATGTGCCTAGGAAAATAAAGACATTACTGGGTGCGGGGGCATGGGACGAGCCACATTTTTAAAAACGGGCAACAGGGTAGGATCTCACACTTTTGTTGGGAGGCAGAGTTCACATACTTATGATGTCACTAAACGTTCCTGGCAATGGAACAGGAAGGGGCCGCAATGTTCTACTGCTGAGGAGAAGGCCAGGATGAGCCTCCATGTAAGAAGGCGCCACAGAAAACAGGGAACCAGAAGATGGACGCTGAAACAGAAAGGATCAAAAAAGAAATAAGACAAAAGGTTCGCTGGGACCATTAACAGTAGGAGGAGGGATCTGGGCGTGCGGAGACTGCAAGGGCATCCAAAATTTTTACTTCTCTTGACACCACCAAGGAATGTACTTGGAATACACTCTGGTTCTCCCCGCTTTCTAGAACAGGTAGCCACTGAGCCGCTCCCACATGTAAAGACTGTGCGGGAGAAATGTGGCGGGAGATTAAGGAGTCAGGGCCCTTGTCTTGTAGGGGCATCTAACCCAGGTGGTGGGGCAGGACGTGGGGGGAAAGCACAGCACCAGTGTACGCGGTGTGCGGGTGCGTGCGGGCGGGGTTTCAGACAGGATGTGAAGACCGAAGAGCAAGATCTCGGTCGAGGGGGGGTGGGGATAAGGGACCCAGGTCAGTCTGTGGCCTGAAGAGGGTTTGGTTAGAGGGTAGGAGGGAGAACCTGTGACCTGAGTATGAGTAGAGACAAGAGGGGTGGGCTTACACGGGCGTCTAAGAATGGGGAGAAACCCCAGAGGAACTGAGGGAGCCCCACCCGTTTACTGCACCCCTTTTCTTCCAGTCAGCACCCTTTTGTGTGAAATGTGGAGTAACTAGACCTTATCACATTGTCATCCTCGCCTGCGCGTTCACGGGTTCTGCCCTCCTGTGGTGGGCCTTCAGCCTGCCCACCTGGGTGAAGATAGAAGGCCCCGGCAGCTCCCAAGTCCAGTTCAGCGCTCTCTTCGCAATCTGCGGTGGCAAGGTCACGTGTTGGGCTCCTCAATCCAAATCAAGTAAGTCCTGGCTTGGAAAGGGAGGGCCCTGCTCCATCCTGTCCCTTCTGGGAATTGCCAGCCTCTTTTTCTGCCCCAACTCACGTGGACCAGGCAGTTGTACTCCCCTCGGTAACTCTGGCTCCTTCCAGGGTGAGCCAGGGAACAGGCGGCTCTGGGGTTGCCAGCCCAGCTAGAACCGCTGTCTAGGCCTTTCTGCGGCTCACTCCCCGAAATGCTGGTTCCTTCCTAAAAGTCTCCGCACTGCCGCCTCAGTGTTCTGTGGAGTCAGGCCCAGGAGGGAGGGGGCCCTCGAGGGAGCTGCTGGCCTTTCTCCCCTCTCCCTCCCTAATTCAGACTGCATCATATTTGGTCGAATTTTCATGATCAGCGCCCTTCTTCTCTCCTTCTTCCTGAACATTATACTCCTGGCCTTCCCTCATGCCCTTCCTGATACCTGGAAACAGTACTTTGTCTTCACGATCACCTTCTTCATCATCGGTAAGAGATGGGAGGAAGAGGGTTCCCTCAGCTGTCCTGGCTCTGGGGTAGGGGGACGTTCCATTGGGCACAGTTTCTCCTTAGAAACTGTCCAAGGACGGCTAAGGCAAAAGACAATCTAATGACAGTAAGAAGAAACGGAGTAGAAGAGCCGAAATGACAACTTGAGGTCTTGGGAATTAGCCCGAAGGCCGTGTACGAAACGAACCAGACTGACCTTTGCCCACCCCGTTTTTCTTCCCGGGCAACAGGTGTCTGTATGTTCCTTGCATTACTGCTTTACTGTCTGCATATTTTGAAAGAGACTGAGATATTCAAGGAAGCAAAAATCACCTTCCTCTACCCATCTTTCATCCTTTCATTTAGCATCATACTGTTTTTCTTATCTGGTAAGTGTTCTTGTTGATCTGTGAGTTCTTGGGGTAGTTCCTGCATCCAGAACAATCATGCCTATGGGTTTCATCGATCTCCCTTGAGTACTGTTCGTTTCTGGATGTGGTACAAAGACATGTCATTTGCTTGTTGCAGCTGCTTTTACTCTATGTTAGAATGTTGCCTCCATAGAAAAACAGAACCCGTTTCCCCTGCGCATTCGTAAGAAGCCTGTCCGAGAGTTTGCAGGACAGTCGCAGGACGAGGGCTGGGCGGAGAGTGACCCGGGCCGACTCCACACACGTTTGCTGAGCCTGTTTAAAAACGGTGAATTTCTTACCGAACGTCACATGTTGAGTCGTTTTCATCTTCTATGTCATCGCTTTTTCCTCAGGAATCCTCTGCTTCTTCAGCTCCCACCGCTGCTGGTTCCAGTGCGTTCTACAGCAGCCCATCAAAGTGAAACCCAAGCACACACCCGCGGCCCACGGGAGCCCGGCCGCGGCCGCAGAGCGGAGACGGGGCAGCGACAGCTGGCGGGCGGGCGCCGAGGAGGCCGACGGCAGAGACGGCCCGGCCGGCTGCTAATCCGGGGCTTCGCAGCGACGCACGCTCTCATGTTTAATCTCCGCGTGGGCCTGGAAAGAGCTGGCCTGCACCTGGTCACTGTTCCGATGAGGATTAGGAGGCCCGGGACGTGGGTTCTCACAAGAGAGAAGCTGTAGTTGGGGCTGGGGAGCGAGGAGTCTGCTTTGAGTCTTTGGGACTTGGAATGAAAATCTCCTCACCGTGGAGACGCCCACGGCCCACCGCACCCTCTCGTGTGTTTCTTGTAACGTGGAGGTAATTTTCTAACAGTACAAAGCTCTTTCTCCTCCTAGAAAGCCTGCGTTTTGGTATAAATTCTCTGCCCTCAGACAATTTTATGAGTGGAATCTTTTCACTGTCATAGTATTCAGGACTCTGTGGCAGGTACCAAAACCTCATCCAAACCACCTTGAAGTGCGACAGAAGCGTGAGCTTGCGGGACAAATGCAGGCGGCGCGCGCGGCCTCCGAGGACGTTGTGTTAGAATCGGCTGCACTGGGTGCCGGAGGCGGGGCCCAGGGCGCCCTCCCGAGGATGCTTTTATTTCACTGCCCAGTGAAGGTGACTGGGACCTCCTGCCCCGTAAGTGCAAGCGCTATTCTAAAGTCCCCTGCTCATCTCTCTCAGTGAGTCATCGAATCTGTCCCTTCCACCTCAGCCCGACCTCTGCTCCCGGTCGGAGCCAGCCAGGCCTTCGTCGCCCTCGCCAGGCTGGGGGGCTGCTGAGTGCGGTTTCTCTCCTCTGTGGTCTGCCCCTGCCCTGCGGCCGACCCCATCTGCGTGAAACGCAGAGCTGAGAATGTCCTCCTTAAAAACCCACTTGCCTTGTCCTTTGCCTCGGCATAAATTCCTTGTCTTGATAAATAAAGTTCTTTACAAGTTGACACCAACCTACCTTTCAAAATGTTTTAATATTTTTATTGTGACTCATGTCATACATGTGAAAAAAGTGTTAAAACGTATATTGGAGTTGGAAGGATAAGAAATGAACCATCAGACCTAGAAAAAAATAATTTTGCCGGTGTGTCTGAGCCTCGTGGTGAGCCCCGCCAGCGCACACTCGTCTCCTCTGGGAACGGCTGTCCCTTAATTCTGCCAGGCACCTGTGGTACCGTCTAGTCCTGCACATCCCGAATCCTGGGGCCCTTTATTTCCCTTTGAGTTTTTAGGGTTTCCCATTTTGCTTGGTAAATGGATACCTAACAAATGCTCCTTGAGTTATTTTGGCGAAGCTTTAAGAGACTGGGAAGGAGTTGGACGTCCGTCAATAATGGCCATGCTTTACTGACACCCGAAATACGTGCCAGGCCTTTCCCCGCATTATGTCATTTAATCTCAACACACTGCAGCTTGAGTGTCATCCCTGTTTTGACAATAAGGGAACAGAGCGACTCAAAATTGGTTCGTCCAAATGCCTGTGTCTCGTCAGGGGCAGGTCAAGATTTTCGCCTGGGCCTCTCAGCCTGCTCTTTGCATGTCAGGGTGCTGCCCTGTGGTCAATGGCAAGAACAGAAGGCAAAAGTTAGGACAGAAAATGTTAACTATGGTTATGCTGGAGATTATGGTGATGAAACAAATTAAAAATCAATGGTTATTTTAAAAGCTGCAAAGTAAGTGTGGGAGCCAGTGAGAGTCATATATTTCGTAGACAAATTGAGCTAGTGCAAATTACCGCTTTCCGGGTAGAGAATAGGACTCCGGCCCCGTCCTGCAGAGAGGGGTGGAGGCAGCTGGTTTGGATTCCGGGTCTCTGCACTGTGATGCACATGTTGGCCCCGACTCCAGATCCAGAAGCTGGGGTGTCATTTTACTATGCGGTCATAAAGGTCTGTGAGGTATGGTATTATTAATAGCAAGCGTATACCACTCTGATTTATAGGTCAGTATATAATCAGGTACAATTAATGTCATGTACTGAATACAAGCAACAGGTCAAAGCAGTTCTATGATGGTTAGATCTGGAAATCTGGCTACAGTCTAATGTGGGTTAATAGGAGGAACAGAGAGAGCTCTCAGCTTTCAGAAGTGCTTAAAAATACTTCCTACATTTTATTTCAAATACGGGGATGGAGTTGGGTGTGGCAGCTACACCGCTTGGCCCGTACCAGGACCCGTCCCCGGCACCGTGGCTCCCACCTCCCCTTCCCAACAGAAAGGTGATTTTGTTCACAAACCTCCTGTGTTCTACCTTGGCTTTGGAGGAGGTGGGCCTCGTCCTCAGCTCTAGGAGCAGAATTATGGATCTCATCCACTCCTGGCAGTAATTGGAAGCCTTAGGAGTGTCTGATACAAATCTAGCCAATGAGAGGGGAGCATGTGGAGGAAGTTAGTTATCCTCAACCAGAGATACAAGGACAGGCCTGTTGGCTTTTCTTCCGGACTTTTTCTCCAGTCTGTGAAAATCTGAGGCCCCGCAGAGGAACCAGCCGGAGTATGAAATCTGTATGTTGAGAATGACAGAATGCAAAGATTGGAAATAAAATCTGGATCCTGATGACATCAAGGAGCCACTGAATTAACCGGACATCAGCGTCCCCACGCCCTGCACTTGTTAGGTGTGGTAACTAACCGGCTCTAAGCCGGTTGCATGTTGTTGCAACTGCCGGGGAGCTTTCGCTGAAGGCCTCCTGCTCTGCAGAGGGATCTTTGCCTGGAGGTCGTACACGTTTTGCGTCCTAAGTGCTCCTGAGGACAAACGGTTTGCCGCGCACTTGTTTCACTGCCTTTTCTTTCCCATCAGCAGACTAGACGTTTGGTCACTTAGGAGGCCCAGTTCCCAGCGCCTGGCTCCAGCCCAGCCCAGCCCCGCTGTCTGACGTCACTGGCTGGAGACTTAACGGACGCAGGCCCAGCCGCAGGCCCTGAGCCGGGAAACAGCCACCCTGAGCCTCGAAGCTGCATTCAGAAGCGAGAACGCCCCCCTGTACACAGCGCTCCACTGCTCCTCCGTGCAAACGCGGCGGGTGGAACCTCAGCCGTGTGATCCTGCCCGCACCACAGACGCACCTTTTCCCGGTGCTCACGGGCATTCTTCTCACGCAGCTGCTCATTCACGCAGGCGGGCTTTTCCTGTGCCACCAGCGACTGCAGACGCTGAGGTGCTGCCCCCAGGAGTGTGCGGCTGAGCGGGGAACCCGCTGAGCACACAGCTGTTTACAACACATGTGATAAGTGCCACATTGAGGGGTGTCTCTGCACCCTAAAAGCAAGAAAAGTGCAGGGCAAACGCAAACGGGGGAAGAGCTAGTACCCCGATTAGGTTGGCGTCTCCTGTTTTCCATTTCTCACGCCGGTCCCTGGTCCCCGGGTCCCTTCTGGTCTCCAACAGCGAAGTCCCACAGGCTTCGTCACTTGCCGCTCCCAGGCCCCGCAACCGCGAGGCCGAGGACGGGAGGCTGGAGGGACAAGGCACTAACGGCGCGTCGAGGCAGGCCGCGAAGGCTGGTGTTCTCTCAGCCGGAGAACCGGAGGGCAGACAACCGGAGGCGGGCTGAGTGCACATCAGCCGCACCCAGAATTCCATGGTCCAGAGGTTCAAGAACCTCATTAGAGCGAATCATCAGTCACTGAGAAGGCAGTAGAGCGGGTAGGGCGAGCGGGCGATGGGCAGCACATCTGACGGCGCAGCAGTAGGTGCCGGGTCCGCCGCTGGCCGGAGCAGGGTCGCCTTTCCGCCCTCTCTTCCGGGGTGATCCGGCGGGGAGACGGCGCGGGCGGGTGCCTGGCAACGCGCACGCATCAAGACATCCTTCTGGGGCTCTTCTATCCATAATATCCTCTCTACCAGCCATTTTGCACGAAACCGTCTCCGTCTGGGAACACTTACCCCTTTGTTAACGCTCTCAAGACAATTAACAGAACCCTCAGCGGATCCGGCTGCATTTTCTCCGCCGCTGGCGGCGCAAGTCCGCCCGCAGACAAAGCGGGCAGGACTCGCGCGGCAGAGACGCTGGCGGGGCGGGCGGAGGGCGCGCGGATCCGGGAGGGTCTAAAGCGCCCCGAGCGAGGAAACGCAGCTCGCGAGCCCTGAGACCCTCGCACGGTGACTGGCACGATCTGGACGTTGTGTTCAAGTAACACGAAGGTTTGGTGGTGCCACAGCTTTCTCCTGGTGGCTTTCTCCTCCTCCGTCCCCAGCAGAGGCGGAGGCCCGCGTGCTGACCCAGCCGTCCCGGGAGCAGGCGCCTGTGGTCCCGGCTCCGCGCCCACGCGTCCTGAGCTGCCGGAAACTGCGAAAGGCGGCCCGCACACCCGCTATAAAAGAAAACAGCGAGAGAGGAGCTCATGCCGCAGCCGGGGAATTAGCTCAAATGGTAGAGCGCTCGCTTAGCATGCGAGAGGTAGTGGGATCGATGCCCACATTCTCCAGTTTTTGCTGCCCCGGCCTCGGGTCCCCAGGTGGCACCTTCCAATCTTCTGCCCCGTGGAAGGAAAGGACAAAATGAGGGTATATCAGAACGCAGCAGTCATTAGGCCGTTCTTCGGGTTTTGACCTGCGGGCACGGCCGACAGAGGTCCCTTTCTGTTTCCCCGGAGGAGCTCCGATTCCTCAAGGGTGAGGTGTACTAAGCTGCTGTTTTTCTCCATGCAGCTTGGCCCTGAATTCGACACAGGCCTGGAATGTGCAAAACGCATAACCCAGACTCAAGAAGCGCCGCAAACCTTCAGCAGGAGAAAAACCCAAAGAAAGCCACATCCAGGCATATTACAATCAAACTGTTAAAGATTAAAGAAAAGTCCTAACCGCTGCCCGAGGAAAATGAAAGGGAAAGTACACTGACTCATACGGGATAATTTCAAGTAGGCTCGGTTGTGCTCTTTAAACATGCAAACTGACGATGACAGAGCGGTGCTTGCCACAGGAGCATTTGCTGTTTGACTTGAAATGCGCGACACGGCGACAACCTGCCCTCTTAGCGCAGTAGGCAGCGCGTCAGTCTCATAATCTGAAGGTCCTGAGTTCGAGCCTCAGAGAGGGCACATGTTTTGCTTACCATTTTTCCATGTTAAAGGAACTATGCTTTCGGTACACCCAAAACCACAACAGAAAGAAAAACGAAGTCGTGGTCCTCCGTAAATACAGCTGAAACGGAAGCTCAGAGTCGCTGCACCCTATTTCTCAGGTCGCAGAGCTGTAATGACCAAAACCACATGCAGAAAGCTGTTTTTCTCCTACATTAAAAATGTGAGTTTTCCCTTTAACCTATTGTATAGTCTCACCGTCTTTTTTTTAATATCAATCTTCCCTCCTTCCTTAAAAAAACAACAACAAATATTTATAAATGAGTGCATTTGTTCTTCCATTCATCAGACGTTAACTCAAATATCTCTTCTGTGTCTGGGCCTCGGCCAAGGCTTCCATGTGCCTTCCGTTCTTCCTTCCCGCTCAGTTCTCTGTACCCTGCGCCATGGCCAACACTGTGGGTCCTTCCCGCACAACTTCTGCAAAATCTCTCTTCTCATTCACCTACTTCTTCATCCACTCCAGGATGTCAGGAGGATGCATTCTATGCCAGGCAGGGTTCTGGGCCCTGGAGACGCAGAAAGACTGAGGCTACTGCTCATCGCAGGGGCTAACAGGATAAACCTGGACCCGTTTGTGTCTTTGTAACTTCTTTTCCTTTCTCTCCAACCCTAGTTTCCCCCTTTCCAACCCCTTTGACACTCAAAATTTAAAAGTTTTCCTAAAATGTTACTTTGATTACATAAGCCACCTGCCTGGAATGTTATCAGAGGTTCTTAAGCCCCTGCAACGCTGCGCCCGGTGTGTTCGCCTGTGTGGTCCAGGCTCGTCAGTCACTGCCCGCTCCGTGTTACCGCACACACATGCACACACATGCGCACACTCACGCACACGCCACTGCAATTGAACAGGGGTACTTCTCAACACAGGAATTGCTACATCCATACCTGTTCCTTTCCCCCTGTGTTCACTCCTCCTCTGGACACGAAATGTTCCTTCTTTATCTCTCATTCCGGTATGACCCCGCCTCTTACTCCCTGTGGCTCTGGCCTGTAATATATGTAGTTTGCTGTTATCCCATGCGGTGTGGCTATGGCACCTCTGCATGACACCCCACAGCAAGAACATAGAACACGTTCACATGTGAGAAGTGGGCTTTGGGGCGCAGTGGTCGCCACACTCGTCCAACACACAAGAGGTCCTTGGTCTGAGACTGAACGGAAACAGGTGCCGTTGCCCTTTTCCTTCCAGAATCCGGGAGAAATCACCCACGGCCTTCTCCCAGGCAGCCGGAGACCAACGCTGGGGCAGCAACACGGGAAGTTGTTCATAAACTCCTGGAAGCCCCGCCAGCCGTGACAAAAGCCTCTGACCCTGAACGACAGGCTGAGAACAGAAGCAAGCGCCGGCCATGCCCTGTGCGCGCCGGCCGGCGGGTTGCACGCGCTCCAGCGATCTCCAGCTGCTGTCGTGAAGGCTTTGAAAACGGAATGGACTTCGAAACCGCCGCACAAAATATCGGTCGGTACTTGGAACTTGAACACAAGACTGTTAAGTGCCAGCAAAAACAAAACTAGAAAATTCTCCACAATATTTCAACAAGACACAAAATCTTATAATACAAAAATGGCCAGGAAAATGGCCAGGTTATAATCCAAAATTAATCAGCGCATGAAGAGCCAAGAAAATCTTGATTCACTAAAAAAAAAAAAAAAAAAAAAAGAAAAGAAAGACTTTAGCAGACACTGATAGTGAGATGACACAGCTGTTGGAATCATCTGATAAATAGTTTCAAGCAATGAGTATCAAATGCTCCTATAATTAGGGGCAAGAACTCTTTGAAATTAATGGAATGTTAGAAAGACTTAGCAAATAATGGGAAGACATCAATCCAAATAGAAACTTCGGAACTGAAAGAGTGTTAACCAAAATTATAAATATCAATACCGCTGGGTTGTCGCACTAGCTGAAGGGGATGACAGAAAAAGTCGGTGAATAAGGAGACTAGTGGTACCTACTCAGTCTAAAAGATGGAGAGAAAAGTGTGCTCTAAAAGAGGGACCAGGCCCCAGGGACAGATAGGAAAACAACAAAGATCTTATATTCACAACATTGGGGAAGAGACAGAGGGCTTTCATGGGGGTGGGGAGGTCATTTAATTACGAATGGCTGAGAACTTCCCAAATTTGGCAAAAGACATACACCAGATTCAAGAAGTTCGGCAAATCTCAAGTAGGATAAACACAAATAAACCCACACCCACACATATCACAATTAAATTGTAGAAAACACAAGGGGAAAAAAAACCTTGAAAGCAACAAGAGAAAAATGAAAAGGAAGGTGCTAGCTATCTCAATCATTGTGGATTTCCCATCAGAAACACTAGGGCCTTCAAAAATGAAATGGCATTTATTAAATGCTCAAAGAAAAGACCTGTTAACCCAGAATGCTAAGAATAGCAAAAATATCCTTCAGACATAAAGGTGAAAGAAATACTTTCTCATTTGAAGGTAAACTGAGAGAATCCATTCCTAGAAGAAGGACAAGAGAAGAGTTAGTGAACTTGTGAGACAAGGAAAATGAACCAGTAGGTAACTTAGAATATTGTGAACGGAGAAAGAGATAGGAAATATCTGGATAAGTATGATAAACTATTCTTTCTTTTTCGAGTTCTTTAAAGTATATTTGATGATTGAAAGTGAAAATCATAACATTTTCTGATGGAGCTTTCACTGTATCTACTATATACATAACATAAGGGGGTTATAGTAAGGGAACTAAATGGCGGGAAGGCTTTTTTATTCAATTTGAACAATAGTTTATGGATTCTAAGTATACTGTGAAATGTTAAGTATGTATATGGTAATCACTAGACCACCTACTAACAATATTGAAATAAGCCCAGGAAGATAGGAAGAGGAACAAAAAAAGAATAAAATGCAAAGGAAACAAACCATTAATGTTAATAATTAGTAGATCTATATGCAAACTTATCAATAATAACATTAAATGCACATGCTCTAAACAAACCAACTAAAATTAGAGATTGTTAGAATGTATTAAAAATAAATGTGGTGAGTTTAAGAAACTCAGTATACTGTTATATATAAGATTAAAGGTTATTATACCAGGAACAGAGCAAGACAGAGAAATGCGGACTGGAGACTAATTTGAGGACGATTTGTTTGCTCATTCATTCATTTACTCAGCCGGTCAGTGAACTAATATTAACTGGGCACCTTCTACGTTTTTTTAAACAAAGGAGACCGTGGAAGGCCAAGGATCGATTCTATACGAGTTCTATATGGGCATGAAAAACCACGTCTTTGGAACACAAGAGCAGCAGAAAACAGCACAGTTGTTCCTGGTCCCACAGCCCAGAGGGTCTTCTTCGTTGGGAGAAACAAGAAAGGCGTGGACTCCACGGTGTCTGGGTGGAGTCCTTTGGGTGCACACCGGCTCCTGCGGAGTGATTTCCAAGTAGCTTCTCTTGTGCTCTGTTACAGCCAGAAACTGACGACACGACGGCACTTGGAACGTAATATTTACTATTTCACTCGCTATGTCAAAAACTGTGCCAACGTGCCCTCTTAGCGCAGTAGGCAGCGCGTCAGTCTCATAATCTGAAGGTCCTGAGTTCGAGCCTCAGAGAGGGCACATTTTTGGTCACCGGCCGCCCGTATGCGACACTAAGGAAAACTAGCTAATGTTCACAAGTAACCGTTTCAAACTGGTCCCACATTCCTTTCCTTGCACGGGGAAATCACTTTTGAACTTCCTTGGGCTTCCCGGGGCTTTGATTCAAATGATTAGGGAGGAAACTCACAATACACCAAAAACCACAGGCTGCACCTGTTTGGGCTCTTCCCCTCCCTCTGGTGGAAGAAGCAGAAATTGCACTTCCAGCTTCGCGCTCTGAGGGTCGCCAACTGCACTGAACGGGAGGACCAAGGGTAAAATCATTCATTTTTTCGTCATCCAACAAATATTGACTAATTAACCTTATTAAGGGATTGTTTTGGATGCAGTGATTAGAGAGTGAATAAAACGCAAAAATGTCCATCCGTCCTGGAACTACATCCCAGCTGGAAGCAAAGGAGAAAGTGCATATGCAAACGAGGAGATGTCTCCGTGGGGCGGTCATCAGGCAGTAAAGGGAGTGGGGAGTGGGGCGGTAGCACGTTTCGCTTTCAGAGGAAGAGTCTGTTTTTCAATGAACAAACAGCTTCATTGATAGATGAGAAAATCATGTTGTCCCCCAAACCTCACCCCCTCAGCCTCACCCCTGCTGTGCCGGCGCGGAGTGGAGTCAGCAAGGCGGCCGAATGGGAAGCCACAGACCTTGTTCCCTGACAGAGACCCAAATTTAACTTCAAGAAAGGGTCCCCAAATCCTTTATGAGAACTCCAGACACAGGTGAAGTCGCAGATCCCCCAGCAAGGGCAAAACCAAGAACAGCCGCACTGAAATGGGTAAACCATTGCATTTCACCCGCTGCAGACTTTCCTAAGTGCTGGCAGAGCTCACCGAGACCAGGGGAAGTGTCCAACTCGCCACTTTTCGGGAAGGAAAGAGAAGAGGAATGTGTGGTCAACGTTCTGGCTTTGGGAGTGGGGGGTGGGGGGTGGGGGCCGCCCGCGGACCTGGGTTTTGTCTCACGTGATCAGCAACGCCCGTCGGGAGCCTCTACGAGGACGAGGGGCTCGGCTGCACTACGGACCCCGCGGCAACAGCGGGAACACCAGTGGAAGCAAGAGATCATGAATAAGGTGGGGGTTTTTGTTTGTTTGTTTTTGTTTTTTTGGCGGGGGCAGGGCTGGGGAGGTGGGTACCTGACAGCCTCTCTGGGAAATTATTATACATGTACAAGTTCAGACAGGACGCAACTCTGAGAGGTCTTCAGACTCCAGCCAGGCTGACTGGCGAAGGTGAAAGTCAATCCGTAAAGGTTGGAAGAAGCAATTTTTTCAAATGCCCAAATTTCAGCATAAAATAACAAGGCATATGAAGAAACAGGGATACCTGATCCAATAAAAGAAAATAAATTAATATCCAGAAACCTACTATAAATAAACAGAGGTGGAATTCAAAATAATCATCTTTAAAAAGCTCCGTGAGCTCTAAGGGAACACAGGCAACTACTGAATGTGAAGACAAGTAATTTGAAATTATCAAGGTAAAGAAGAAAAAAGAAAAAAAAAGTGTAAGGGACTTGAGACAGCATCAAAAGACTAAAATACACATTATAGGAGTCTCAGAAGGAGAAAAGGGAGAGGAAGGGGCAGAGAGCTTATTTGATAAAGTGCAGCTTATCAAAACCGAAGAGGGAAAGGGACATTCAAAGGGCTTCAATTAGGATGAACCCACCCACACCAAGACACGTTATAATTAAACTGTCAAAGGTCAAAGACCAGAGAAAACCTTGAAAGCAACAAGAGAAAAGTGACTCATCATGACAAGGGAGGCTTCCTAACATTATCAGCGGATTTCTCAGCAGAAACATTAGAGGCCAGATGATACATTCCAAGTGCTGCAAGAAGGAACAGCCAACTGAGAATATTATATCTGGAAAAAGCTGTTCTTCACACTTCAAGAAAAAATAAAGACCTGTTCAGATAAACAAAAACAGAGAGTTCACTATACTGCCACACAAGAAATGCTAAAGGGAGTCCTTCAAGTTGGAATAAAAGGATGCTAGACAGCAACACAAAAGCATAAATATAAAGCAAAATATTTCACAAGAGCAAAAATATAAAGCTTTCTGATAAAAGTACATATATAGACAAGTACAGAACCATTTAACACTGTAATGGTCATGTCGAAAACACTGTTAATCCTGATATTTAAAACATAAAAGCATAAAAACTCTAAAAATATGTTATTTGATACAAAATATTAAGGAGCGTCTTTCATTGCCAAAGTAACACCACAACAGGCCCACCCTTGTGGCCTGTGGAGGGCGTTCTATCACCCCGTCCCCCATCAACCAATGGAGCCGTCAGACCTTGGAAGGTGGCTCAAGCAGCGGGCCCCAATCAGGCCCCACAAACCCAGGCTCCCAGGTGGGGCTCACTACTCCCCAAATACCAGACCCAGGACTTGGACCCACCCCAGCACCAGGCCAGCCCCTCAGGACCCAGCCTTGCAGCCAGTTCCTGCAAACCCAGGCTCCTTCTCTGTGCTCCTAGTTCCCGTAGGTAACTTCTACCTGTGCTACACCACGGTGACCCTGCTGTCTCCACGCTAGGCTGGGAGCCATTAGAGGAATGGGACTGGCTCTTACCTGCCTTTACCTTGATAATACCTGTTAAGTGAATTCGAGAAGCTCAACAAACATTGGATGAGTGAATGAAACGATGAAGAAAATAAGCACTTTACTTGGGTCAATGTCTCTTAAAAGACAAGGGTGAAGAATTCAAGGCAACACTTACTGAGATCTTTTTTTACATGCACAGTAAGTCCTCACTGAACATCATCCATAGGTTCTGCGACTGTGAGTGAAATGATATATAATGAAAGCAAATTTACCACAGGCTAACTGATATGAACAAGAATTGGGTTCCTACATCATCTCGTCAACGTTATGATGAAAATATGTTGAACAAAATGATGTTATTCGAGTACCTGCTTTACTTTCCACAATATGCTCACCGCCATTGAGCTTGCATACAAACACAGTGGTTGCAAGCACAGGTTCTGATATCAGACTGTTCATATTTCAGCTTCCTGTTACTAAATATGGGACCTTGGACAAGTTACTTATCTCTTTGTGCACCAAGTTCTCCTAAGATAAAAACAATAATACACATCTCACAGAATGCCTGTTACAAGCTAATGGGATGATAAATGACAGTGATTAGAACAGCGCCTGAAACACATCACATACTCAAAACTAAACTTACTGAACTCTGTTATTTCAAATATTAAGAAGACTCTGGATAGAGTATTTTGGCTTTACTTAGAAGTGTTCATCAAGAACAAACATGAAACTGAGCTGCATCTCCTCTGGAGAAGAATTCCAGCATTAGAGCCTGTGATTAGCTACCCTTGGAATGTGGCTGTTGGAGACCCCATGATGCTCGCACCTCTCCCTGAACCTAGTGGTTTGCTCACAATCCCATTCCTTGGTCGCCTTGCCCAGGCTTTTGACCTCTGTGTACTTAGTACTCATCCTTTCCCTTTGATGTCTGAGGGCTTTTTAAAAATGTTGTTTCATGTACCAATTGAGCGTGGAAAGTATATGTATATGTTTCACTCTGAAGGAAATCCTATTTCTGCTGCAACTCAAACACAGTTGATTCCAGCCCAGAAACATAAGCATAGATGACTGGGGAACCTCCTGAGGGGGGAGCAGCCCCATCCTCAGCTCCACCTGTCTCTGCCCGCACAAGGCCACCACTACCCCTCCTATAGCCTTCCATCCCTTTCGCTGGACACATCTTCAGTGACTGAATGCTTCTCCTGTGCTTTCGTCGCCGAACTCATGGGGTTCACAGCTCAGGGTGCTGTATTCAAGAATGAGATGTGTTGTCATTATGTAGTTTTATTTACTTGCAGCAGGTAAAGGAGATGGGATTCATAGCCAAAGCTCTATCTTCCGAAAGGGAGGCTTAGTCAAGGCTTATGGACTATTTGGTCAATTGCCTGTTGATTTCTTCTTTGCAGTTGGCTAACCTTGGCTGGGTCCTGGTCAAGCCCATCTGGTTCCAGTTGCATCTGCAAAATACTGTATGCATTTTAACATCTAGCAAGAATGTCCACTTCTTTAGACCCTTGTCCTATCTAACAGTCCCCGCCCATGCCCCCACCCCCAAGGGTTTCCGCTCCTCATTCTTGAGGGAATGGGGACAGGGTCATACCCTTCTGTAAATGCTTCCTGCTGAACATGGCTGGAGTATGTCTTTGAACTACAGGGGTGAAATTCTCTAACCGCCTGACTTATCAAAGTCGTGGGATACCCTAGCTTCTGGGATTCCTGAGAATAAGAGTGCATAAAAAAAACATATTAGAAAAACATGAGAAGTAAGAGTAGACTTATTAGACATCCTTTGAAGAGCAACCTGAGGTCAGACAGGGGTTCATGAGAGTACTGTGGATCTGGTTCCTTGTTCTCACTGGGTAGTATAGCTGATCTTACTTGAGAGTGATGTACACAGGAAGCTCTATTTTCTAGTTTTAAAGACATATAGTTACAATTTAGTTTTCTCCTAATTCCAGGGCTCTGGCCAATGCTATGAATTCAGTTTTTTGAGCAGAAGTTCCAGGGAAGGCTCCTGTTTCAACGGTGTTGAACAAGGATATCACTGCATACCCTGACCTCCTGACTCCCCTGCTTATAAAACCACTGGTGAACCATGTTTCTTCTGAGTTGGCTAATGGCTCACTCCTAAAGTTATTCTTACTAGAATACAATTATTTCAGCAGCTGTGACCTGGGGCCACAAAGGAGGCTGGAAGTAGAGCAGCAGGATTGAGGGTGTGACAACTTTTATAGTGATGCTTGGATTGTCCAAGAACATGGCCAGGTATTGAATCATTCTCCTCCTGTTAGCCAATTGTCTCCCTTGGTTTCAAGGACCTCACTACCTGATGTGGGGCCCCTATAATTAGAGACTGTCCCATAGTTAACTTTTCCAGCTTTTATAATTAACCTGTAAGTTGTAGCCACTGCCCTCAGGCAGGGCAGCCATCCTTGTGTCTCTACATCAAGTTGCTTTAAGAAAAAAAGGCAATTGCCTGGCTTAGAGGCCCCGGCAGAGGAACTAACCCCCTGGGGCAGTTCCTTGAGTCTCAAGCACAGACACTTCAATTCAAAAGGCTTCTCCAAACCAAGTAAGTCCCGGGCAGGAGCTACCTGTCCCTTTCTCTTTCGTTTCTCAGAACCGCTCTGGCACTCTGTACCCCACTGCAGAGTTATTCTGGTCTCCTTTCGGTGTATGGTACAGGGCTTGGCTGTAAGACCAAAATCAGTGATTCAGATCATGAATCCTGTCATCCCGAGAAAACCTCTCAATTCCTTCCGGTTCTGCGGTGGAGCTGGACTGGTTGTTATGGCCTCTTACTCTGATGTAGGCTTCTTTGTCCTTGGGAAATAAGAAAACCCAGGAACTTAACTCCTGGCTGGGATATCTGGGCCCTTTTCTCGGATACTTTATATTCCTTTTCTGCTGGTATTTCTGCCTGAAGTTCTTCACAAGGACTGGCAATTAGAATGACACCTACTAATTGTAGAACAGCTTCATTTTCAAGTTGGAGGTCGCAGAAGAGGGCTTGGGAGCTTTTAAAACCTTGTGGTAACACAGTTCAGCGATACTGGGACTTTAGATGGGTGTCAGTCTTCCCATTCAAACGCAAAAATTCCTGGGAGTAGTACTATTTTAATGGGTAGGGCACACTTTAAACTTCCGACTTTTTCTTGTGCCCAAACAGCTGGATCAACCCGATCGAGAATCTCTGTGGGTACAGGCACCCTGAAATTTGGGTGAAGTAGGGCCATGAACTCTATTTTTTTATCCTTTGGAATGAGTACTTCAACTTTTTTTGAGGTAAATATATGGCAGCCCCCAATTTACTTATCAGGCACCTTCCTAAGATGGGGGAAAGGACACTCAGGTACATAGAGGCCAGAGTGTGACTGCTGTTTTAATCCTATTTCACATGTCAGAGGCTCAAAGAATTTCTGTGTCTGGTTTTCCCGACATCCCTTTAATATGACATTCTGTCTCGGAGAGGGGGCCCCTCCAGGTAGTAAAAACAGAGTACATGGCTGCAGTGTCTAACAGAAATTTAATTTCCCTCCCTTCTACAGTAAGAGTGACCTGAGGCTCCTCATAGGAGATTGAAATGTTATCTCTTGAAGGCAAAAGGGCACTTCTCCCGCCCCATCAGTCCTCATCTTCTACCTGGGCAGCTACAAAGCTTCAGGGGCTTCCCTTTCCTTCCTTCTCGGAGTGTCTGGGGCCCTCTCTCCTCCAGTGTTCCTCTTTTGCAATATGCACATTGGTTAGACTCCAGATTGGCTGGACGCTGTTGGTTGGTCCCAAGGTGGAGGCCAGGGTAACCCAGCCAAGGTGGCCTTTCTCCTCTCCTCCCTAGACTACCCCAAGCCTGGAGGGAAATGGCCAGAAAAGTGGCTTGCTTTTTCATCTCTTCTTCTCCCTTCCTTTCTTTTACACAACACATCCCTGCTGTGAAAAACCCTAAAGGTCACCTCTGGGAATTGGGAGGTGGGAGTGGTAGGACCCACCATTATCTTTGGCAACTTCCTACAGATGTCTGGAGCACTTGGGGGTATGAAGTGGGTGTTCAGGACATCGGCTCTCCCCGTGTACTCAGGGTCTACTGTTGTGTATTGTCTTAAGCATTCTTTCTAAAAAGGCTGAAGGGTTCTCATTGGTCCCTTGTGGAATGTTTCTAACTTTGCCCCAATTTGTAGGATGACCGATGGCCTTCATGACCATCAGCAGGAAGCTCCCATAATACCAAGGCAGCCCTGTCTATTCAGTCGTTGGGGTCTGACAGATCTAATTATTAGGCTGAGTAGCATGTTTTTGTCAGCCTCTTCTTTGGCTTTTAACAATACAAAGGTTTTTATCTTTGGCAGTGAGCTGGATAGTAAGGAGGGATTAAATACTCCCCAGGTGGAATTATGGGTGATAATATAGCACTAATCAAGCTAAAAACTCCTCCGGGTCTACCTGAAGTCCCTCAGTATTTCCCTTCCCATTATACAGATTTGATGTCAAGACAAGAACATAGACAATAACCATTTCTCCTTCCCCATTCAGAACCCAATGCGGCCTCTGGGTAAAGACTGGTACCTTGACAGGTAGTGGACTCAGTGAGCGGACAAGGAGGGTGCAGGATGGGAGTATTGGCTCCCTGTTCTGGGGAAGTTCTCAAAGGCGTCCCTCACAGATTAAAGAGACCAAAGGAGCCTGGAGGCTGAGAGCTGGGAGGGGTGCCAAAGGGAACTCAGAAGAAACAGACTTCCCCAGGAGGGACGCAGGGTTCTCTGTTTGGGAGCTCCTGAAGGCAAGAAATTGAGGTCTTCTCAGGGGCCCTCAAGCACTGGCTATGTCAAAGCTAGCAGCTCAATTTCTAATCCTTGGATCCTCTTTAACATTTCTTTTGTAGGCTGAGATTTTGACATAACACCACAAAATTTTGAAGGTATGAGATTTCATCCCATTTTTCCTTTTTTCAAAATAGCTCCAGTTGTGATATTGTAGTATAATTAAAAGAGCTGTTTTCTGGCCAGTGCTCCGGGTTCCCTAAAACACATTGGGGCCATGTAACATTGCAAAAGAAAATTTGTTGTTTCTTTGCTAGTGTCCAGCGTTTCAGGATGCATCCCAAGGGACTGAAATCAGGAATTGAAGGTTGATTTCCCATTTTTCTTAAGAGGTGTTTCCAACTTCTCAGATAACTCAGCACTGCCTAGCCTACAGTAACAGTCTAATTGAAGGGTTTTTTATTTATCTTCTAAAATCTGCTGTTTTGATTGAACTAAATAAACTTTGTGGGTCTGGTCTGCCATGCATCACTGAATTCTGTTCTTGTTCCCTCAGGGAGTCTTCAAACGCAAAGACTCCTCATTCTACAGGAAGGCCAGTCACAGGAGGTCCAGAAATACCAAACCAGGCAGGACTCTGGGCTGTCTCAGGTCTCTCTACCTTCAATTCCCCTGAAAATCCTCTTCATAAATACCCTCAGTAGGCATCCTGACAAAGGGTTTGCTTTGTTGTTGTTTTTCTTTTCCTCCCTCTAAAGTCCCAGAACCTAAGTGCGCTCCAGAAATGAAATTATCCTTCTGACAACCCTGTACCCCAAACGGGACTAGAAGCACCAATTACAAACACCTCCTCTTGCACGTTCTAAACAAAGAGGTTGTGGTGGCCGCCTGACTTCATCGCTGACGCCGGTCGGTACGGCCCAGCTGCGGCCGGCGCCCGGAGCACGCTCAGGGTGAGTCCCGCCCTGTCAGGTCGGGACCCCGGAGCGAGCCCTGCGGGACCGACCGACGCCACAGAGAAGCCCCATCTGCGGTTCGATACCCACTCCGAGGGCGCGCGGCTCGGCGTGCTGTATCCCAGAAGGAGGCGTGGCTGCCACAAGGGGGCTTTATTGACTGGCAGCAGGTGAAGGGGCCCGGGGTGCACTCCCAGCTGCCTCTCCCAGAGGAGAGGCTCAGTCTCGGCTCCTGGACGCTGTTTGGTTAGTTGCACGTTAATTTCTTCTTCGCAGTCGGCTACCCTCAGCTGGTTGGTCAAGCTCATCCGGTTAGAGTTGCGTCCACAAAATCCTGGTGTCCATTATAATATTTAGCAAGGACAACATTTAGTAAGAACGGCCGGATGTTGAGACCCTCGTCCTATCTAGCATTTTGGGATCGTCCATTTCTTCCGGGTCCCTCAGGTGTTTTTCTCAGGGTTGGCGGCATCCATACGTGCGACTCCAGTCCCATTTTTGGGTCCAGTCCCCTTCTCACTGCCCTTCTCACAGCCTTGAAGAGAGAGCAAAATTCGGAAACTGCCACGCAAACCGCGAGCTGCTTCCACATCCGGGCCCTCCACAGCCTGGGCCCGGCCGCGGCTCGGCGCTGCCTCAGTCCACCGCCGCCTAGGGCCTCAGCGCGCGTGCGCCCGGGCTCCGCCCCTTCCCTAGACGCGGCCCCATTGGCGCAGAGGCGTGGGCGGGGCGCGCTGTCGCCGCGGGCGGGTGACCACGTGATTTGCGGGGCGGGGCTGCGCCACCGCCTCCGGCCGGGCTGAAAAGGCTAGGCGTACCCGGCCTGGTCGGCGTGGAGGCGCCCCGGAGGGTCCGGCCCCAGCTCCCCGCCCCGGAGCGCAGAGGGAGCTGCTCCTGGCTCTCGTCGGCCCCAGGTTTGCTTTCCCTCCTTGCCCGAGGGTGGGCCCTTCGGTCCACGGCCGCGGAGCCTGCGGCCGCCGGGAACCCCGGACCGAATGTCCGCGAGTAACCGGAAGTGCGGCGGCCGAGAGGCGGCGGGGTGGCCGCGGGGCGAGCGGGCCGCGGGCCTGGGCTGCGGGGCCTTGCAGGGTCGGGTCGGGGCGTGGCGGACCGGAACCCCGTGGCCTCCACCCTGGGAGCTGCCCTCCTCCGCGCGCCCCGGCGGCTCGGGAACCTCCAACCCTCGACTGAAAGGTGGTCAATGAAAAGTTGAAAGAAGAGAAGCTCAGCGCAGTGGTTCCTGCAGGTCCTAACAGTGAACACTGCCGGGCAGTTTTCTAAGCGACCTGTGCCTTGTGTCTTGGGGGAAGAAACCCGAGTTCCTTGAATGAGTCCCCCCACCCCCGTCTTTAATGCAGAGATTAGTTATGTTGCTTTCGAATCTAGATGCAGGAAAATCCGGTTGGTTTAGTCACTCCATAGCCATTTTTGGGGAACTGCTTTATATGTAAGTTTGTTATACATACTTGCCAGTGGTCGGAGGATGGGTCCTTGACCTTAGAGGTTGATAATACGAACAAAAAACAATTAGCAAAACAGGACTTGGGGCTTAATTATGAGTTAGGTTTAATCCAGAAGGATTCTGGGTATTTTGTCTTGAATTTGGGAAGGAACGCGGGCTGCCCGCGGCAGGTGCTTCTTGCAGGAGTGGCAGAATGCAAGCAGACGTGGGAAAAGGTGAGATACGGTTGAAAGGTGCTGAGCGGTGGGGAAAGTGGGACCGGCTTCAGAAAAACCACAAACTTCACAAAAATTATGAATTTCAACATTGATTTTTTTTTTTTCCCCTGTAGGAGAGGGAGGAATTGTGTGTTGTGAATAGTTACGGATTAGCGACCTTTGGGAGCCAAAAGGAAGACAGTCTTGGGTCTTTGTTATTATGGCAAGGGGCATTCCAGGCTGTGTGTTTCTAAATAAACGTGGTGGATTTCGGAGGGGCAGGACAGGTAGGAATGTGAGAAGATACATGGAAAAGAGGAAAGATCCTCTTTTAGTTGTGAGGTCGCAGGGTGATAAAAACTGAGTCCTCTTCTGCGAATTTAAGTGTATTTCCATTCCAGCATGCATATTCACAATAGGCTTGTAGTGACTGCTTCTTGGTTGATTTGCAGCCCCCGCAAAAGGCAGCATGCCCAAGACTTAGGGAGACTCAGGAGTCAGAAGCGGGCAATTTAAACCCTGGCTCTGCTAGCTGCGACGTGATGGGTGACTATTTAAGTGCCCTAAGCATGAGGCTTTCTGTCTGTAAGGTGCAAACATTGGTATCACAGCGTTCTTGGGAAGATTAAATGAGGCAATCCATGTAATCAATGAAAAATAAGTAAGATAATCCCTAACCTAGGTTCTGCAAGGGTAAGAATTATCTGCTTTTTAGATAATGCTGTATAGACTTTGCTTGTCCCATATAGCCTTTAACTGTAAGGATTACCTTCAGCTTTGAAGCTCTCGACTCAGCCTGTGTGCTTGGACTTTTATTGCCTGCCTCTGGCTCTAGTCACGGAAAAGAGAACCAGTATCTTCCTAGAGGACGGTCCCCTGAATCTAAGATTTGAAGGGTCCATGCAGGTTTTTCAGATGCACCAGCGAGGGCTGCTGGCCTAGCTGGTTGCACTGCTGTGGGGGCGGCAAGGATGATGATGGAATTTTTATTTTTTTGGTTCTGGCATTTATTCATTCACATTTTTCATTCATTCAACTAATGTATTCCGTTTGCAGCAAAAGACTAAGTCCTACCCCTGATGGAAGTTATATTCTAGTAGCAGAGAGAAACAAATGGACAAAAGTAAAACGTAAGCGACGTGGTTGGGTGATAAGCGCTTTGCAGAGACGTAAAGCAGGATAAGGGGACACGACAGTGTTAGAGAAACTCCTCCAAATGTGCCTCTTTTTGAGGAAGTAATTTTCAGGCAGACACTTGAATCAAATAAAGAAGCAAGCTACCTGGGGCAAGAGCATTCTAGGCGGAAGAAGAGCAAACGTTCCGAGGTGGCCTGTGGGGCTGGAGGTAGGTGGAGGTGCCACATTACATAGAGCTGTGAAAATTTTCTTCATTCTAAGCAATAGGAGACAATTACAGTATTTTGAACTGGGGAAGTGTTACGGCCTACCTCCGTAGAGTTTTGACAGCTGGAATGTAAAGTTGCCAGGTGCTGACATCTAAAAGACTTAGATGTGCATAAGGAAATCATTTTCTCACGTAACATTTTTTTTTCTTCTTTGTGCCCCACAGTTGTTAGCTACTTATGGCAAATATAATACCCTGGACTGATAAGTTTAGGAAATACTCTGATTCATTTACCAGGTTATTTTCAAGCTCAGAATCCTTTCTTTCTACTCTATTCTCCTTTTGACCTTAACAGTAATACACATTTTCAAAGGCAAAACTCCCATAAACCCAACACCTTATATTAGCTATTTGTCTAGATGCCTGCACATCTTTGTAGCTCATGGCGATTCTGGATTCTTTCCCTCCTAATATTTCTACACAACTGCTTCTGTAGTTTTTGCACAGTCTTCATATTAATCACTAGCTTGCTGAGTTATTTTATTATTTAGTTAATTATTTTAAATGGGTTTTGAACGAGACTTTGTGCAAGAGACAGGCACTGGGGGGTGGTCTCAGTGGATACTAGGGGGTTTGTGCACGTGAAGACAGATTAAGCAAATAGCACCTGGCATTTATGGAGCGCCGTTGAGCTGAGTCCTTTGCTGCCTCTGTCTCAGTTCTCCAGCCACTCCTTGAGGCATGTAATTGTAGCTACCTGCTCTGTAGAAGGGGAAATCGAAGCCGGAGGACCTTAAGCCACTACGCAAGTTCTCACAGCTACAAAGGAGCCTACTGAGAACTTGAACCAAAATCTGATTTCAGAGCTTGAACATTTAATTTTAACTAGCACAGTATGCCAGCTCTTGATACCATGGTTTTTTTTTAAAAAAAAAAATGAAGTTCCTTTTAATTTTGAAATAACTTGAGACTTAGAAAAATGTAAAATAGTGCAAAGAATGCCGATCCATGCTTTGCCCATCGTTCCTAAATGTTAACACCATACCACGTTTGCTTTATGATTCTGTTTGCTTATTTCTCTCTACACTCATAGATAAGCACTTTACACCTGACTCAGCAATCCCTTTTCTTGAAGTTGACTCTGAAGATTCACCCCCAACAACATGATAATACACGCACATAACTTACTCATCGTAGCAGTGTTTGTAATTTGAACATTTTTAAAACAACTGAGGTACTCGTATGTAAGAAAGTGGCTGAACGAACTTGATATTTCCACATATAAGGGCGTACTATGCAGCTGTGAGAGAATAAAGACAATCTTTACAAATTGATGTGGAGTGATTTCCAGGATGAATGGTGAAGTTTAAAAAGCAACAGTGTAAAATGGTATGCTACATTTTGTGTAGTGATGTATATTACATGCGACAATATAAAAAAATACCCAAAAGTATGCTACAATTTGTATAAGAATGTGGTGGTGGATTTTGTTAGTAGTTTTCACAATGATACTGATACTGCACTGTAAAATTTTTTTACTCTCTTCATCAGATGTAGTTATCAGTGTTAAAGTTTTTTCACAAAAGAATTAGAAATTTTTCTTTTAGTGCTCTAGAAAACAGTTATGAAGCATCTTTGTAAGTTTGTTAGAATTCTCTTATGAAACAATCTAAGTCTAGTGTTTTTTGTGGGATAGTTCCCTAACAACTTTATCTATTGATTCTGTGCATATTGGTGTTTTAAAACTTTCTGGTTCTAATGGAGTTGATTTGGGTAAATTGTGTTTCCTAAGGAAACAGTCTTATTTCACAGGTTATCACATTTATTTGTGTAGAAATCTACAAAGTCGTCTCATGTGTATATGGGTTTGTTTGTTCCTTCTCTGTTTTGGTGGCTATTCCTTATCCTTTCTTATTTTGTAAATGTGTGATTTCTCCTTTTTCTCCCCTTTATCATGTTATCTAGTACTTTATTTATCACAATAAGTAGGATTTTGATACATAATTAGGTTCATTATTTTTCTATTTAGTTCACTGATATCTTTATTTTTGTATTTGTTTTGATTTACTTTTTTCTTAGATTTTTGATCTGAGAATTTAGTTTAATTATTTTATTTTTATTTATGAAAATTATTTAAGACTATAACTATTCCTTTGATCACTGCTTTAAATTTATTTTATAGATTATAATATATAGTCAATTATCAGCATTTAGAAATTCATTTAATTTTCCATTTTCTCATTCACTGAAGAGTTGTTTTAATAGTCTATTTTTCCTCCTGGAGGGAGAGTGGTTTGTTATTTGCTATTCTACTACATTTCTAGTTTTACTACAGAGTGTTGTTTATGTCCCTTTATGGAACTTACTGATACTTCCTTAATAACCTAGTAATATATGACTCATTCATGTGTGCTTGAGAAGAAAGTTTATTCCTTAGTATAAGGGGGTAAGTTTCAACAGATGCCCGTAAGATTTACTCGCTGATCACATTATTTAGGCTTTCTGTGTCATTACTTATTTTTGGTTCACTTTGTATGTCTTTTTACTGAGAGTCATATTTTTTCTTATTAATGTTTTTATTTCTGTTTCTTGGTATCTTTCAATTTTTGCTTTAAGGAGTTGACTGCTGTGTAATTTGGTACATAGATAATGAAAAGCTTTATTGTGATGATGGCTTTCACAATTTAAAAAGTGTCCTTTGTCATGTTTAATGCATTTTGGCTTGCATTCCACTTTGCTCGATATCATGAACAGAAGCCCTCCTTTTACTGTTTCCGTTTGCCTGGTGTTCCTTTCCATCCTTTTATCTTTAGCCTTTCTGGGTCATTTTGTCTTAGGTGTCTTGAATTTAGCGCATTTGGTCTTGCTTTGTGAGCCATGTTAAAAATCACTTTTAATAGGTGAGTTAAACTCATTCACATTTATTGATGTGGTTGATGTGTTTGGTCTCATCACTGCCATATAGTTTATGTAATATTTGTCCAGTGTTTGAACATTTTTTAGAATGTTCGATTTTTGTTATTACAGCTACCTTTGTACTTAGATCTTTTTTAAAAAGTTTTTTGTATGTAACTTTTTATTGTATTTTTGCCATTACCATTTATTCCCTTTATGCCTTCTTCCACCCCTCCCCACCCACCAGCAATAGACCTTTTTAAATGCCTTTAGCCCCATTTTCTTATTTAACCTTTAATTATCTGATTTCCCCATTAATGCAGTAAGCAGTGAGGTTATTTGACTTTGTTTTCTTCCTCTTCTCCCAGTTTTTGGTTGAATTATTTTGATTTTGTTAGAACATAAAATATTCTACAAGATTGCTCCTTCAGCAGCACGTTACCACTTTGCCCTGTGGTAAAGTTTTGCTTCTGTTTTAAAACTGGATGGCATTTTTAGAAGATACTGGAGAGACAGACTGTGCATTTAAAACATTTCCTTCATCTTGGAGGACCTCAAATGTCCCTTGTTCCCTTTCTCGTGGGCTGGGCGGTCACAGGGTCCCCCCTCCCCTCCCACTCGCGCCTTTCCTGGCAGCTGCCCTGCCAGGGCCGCCCCTTCCAGTCCCACGCGCTCCCAAGTCTCTTCCACGTGCACTCTGATCAGAACTCTTTTCACGTGTTTTTTGTACTCAGAGCGGGTTTCCCCTTTTTGACAGCGAGCTTCAGGCTGGTTCTGCCACCAGTAGCCGAGCTCGGTTTCCTGTCCACCGACTGAAGTCAGTTTTAAGTCCTTGGCGTGGAAGTTCTAAAAACTGCCAGGTGAATTGCGGTGTACAGTTTCTCTGGCCTCTGCGATTCAGCCTGTACTGAGGTCAGGCCAAGGGACGCCGAAGGGACAGAAAGGGCTGCCAGGTCGGTTCGTGCACCCAGGGTATGCGCGCCGCCTCTCAGGCCGGCACTGCCTGTGCCGTCCGGTCAGGGTTCAGCGCTGTGTTCAGCCGAGAGCCGGCTGGCACGCGTGCATTCCGTCTTCCCTGGAACCAGAACCATGAACGTGTCGTGTGAGTTCTGGCAGCCGTGGGCTAAGTGTGCGTCTGAGCGGTTCTGTGTCCCCTCCTGGTCCTCAGTGGCAGGAAGCCTGTGGAGGGACCTGAAAGTCTGGTGACCTGGAACAGGCGGGCGAGAGCTGCTGAGGGAAGAAATCAGGGGCACATCTGGGTGTCAGGCTCCTTGTACCCTCGATCGACTGCATCCTGAATTGTGGCTGAAATAGAGACCCACTCCATCTGCTGTAGATTGTGAATAACCAGTGGTGGCGATGGCATGCCCGGCAGAGAAGGTGGGGGTGGTGTCGCCTGTCCCCAGGGACTCGGGGGCGGGGGGGCGGGGGGGAACCCGGTGGGCTTCAGACCAGGGCAGCTTGCGCTCCTGGAGAAGGCGGTGCCTCGGGGGGTCAGTGAGGGTAGGTAGAGGCCCTTTCCTGCATTGCTGCTACAGGCCCAAGATGGTGTGGAGACTCTCTGTTGTCCTTTTTCTTCAAAGAGTCCTGTGGGATGACAGCACTGTGAGTATTCCCCTCAGAATTGAGCGTAAGGGATTGTGTAGGAAAACCCATCAGCTCTTCTGAAGGAAACTGTACCCGTTTTCAGGTTCTTTGAGCAAAGTGACCTAGTGCTAAGTCCTTTCATTGATGACTGTCTATCTTTTTCTTGTCCTTCTGTTGTGCAGGAAGCAACCTTCCTTGAGAAATCAAAGTCTCGGGACCAGGAAGTGAACGCTCCTTTTCCCCCATTGACATTCCAGGTGAGCTCCAGTTTCCTCAGTCTTCTGAAACGCAGCTTTCTTCCAGACCACATCTCATCAGACCAGCTCCCACCCTGCGGCACTCAGCCCTGTCCTTTACCAGCTACGGATCCAAGTAGAACTGCAGTAAGGTGCTTATTACGCACCAACTGTATGCCTGCTCTGTATACTAAGGGAAAAGCAGCAATCAAAATAGCCTCTGTGAATATTCTAGGCATAGACAGCAAAACAGTGAGTTCGTGTACACTGTATTGGACCATAAGGGCTGTGGAGCAAAACGAAGCAGCCAAGGGGGCAGGCAAAGCCAGGCAGGCACCCCTCAGCCGGTGTGAGGAGGGAAGGGGAGGACCCTGGGTCTGAGATCTCCCGGGTCATGAAAGAAATAATTATCCCTAGTACTTTGCACATGTATTGCTGATTGGTTTTATATTGGCAAAGGGAAAGTAACTGGTCTCAGCCCCTGCAAAACCTAGGGCACTTACAGACCGATGCAGATTTTTTATCTTTTCTACAGTGATTTTAATTCTGAGCACTCTTTTCTTAGTTATAGGATTATAAATAATACTTCTTCTTTGTCTCACAGTGTTGGAAATACCAAGTAAGGAATTAGTGTATATGATGCTGGAAACCTGTAGAGACGAACAGCTCATGACTCAAAGGCCTAACACAGGTGTATCTTTCAAGTTCTTACCAGGAAAATGACAATGAAGAAGATGATGGGTCAAGACGACCAGTGGAAAATGCCCTAGGAGAGAGCCATAGAGATGTACACTTCAGAAGAGAGACCTAATCAGAGAACTCAAAGAAGGACAACATACCATGTGCGCCCTCAGAAGGGTCAAAAGATTTTTATTCATGTGCATGAGATTACTCAAGTAGATGATCCAATATACCAGTGCCTTGAACGTGAGCAAAACTTCTGCGAAAACTTAGCTCTTATTATGTGTGAGAGAACCCATACTGGGGAGAAACCTTATCGATGTGATATGTGTGAGAAAACCTTCATCCAACGCTCAGATCTTATTTCACACCAGAGGATCCACAATTATGAGAAACCTTATAAATGTAGCAAATGTGAAAAGAGCTTCTGGCACCACTTAGCCCTTTCAGGACACCAGAGAACGCATGCAGGTAAAAAATTCTACACATGTGACATTTGTGGCAAGAATTTCGGACAGAGCTCGGATCTGCTTGTCCACCAGCGAAGCCACACAGGTGAGAAACCGTATCTGTGCAGCGAGTGTGATAAGTGCTTCAGTCGAAGTACAAATCTCATTCGGCACCGAAGAACTCACACCGGCGAGAAACCGTTTAAGTGTCTAGAGTGTGAAAAAGCTTTTAGTGGGAAATCGGATCTCATTAGCCACCAGAGAACTCACACTGGCGAAAGGCCCTACAAATGCAATAAGTGTGAGAAAAGTTACCGACACCGTTCAGCCTTCATTGTTCATAAAAGAGTTCATACTGGGGAGAAGCCCTATAAGTGTGGTGCCTGTGAGAAGTGCTTTGGCCAGAAATCAGACCTTATTGTCCACCAGAGGGTCCACACAGGGGAGAAGCCCTATAAATGCTTGGAATGTATGAGAAGTTTCACTCGCAGCGCCAACCTAATCAGGCACCAGGCAACTCACACGCACACTTTTAAATGCCTTGAATATGAGAAAAGTTTCAGCTGTGGCTCGGACCTTATTGTGCATCAGAGAATTCACATGGAAGAGAAGCCACATCAGTGGTCCGCATGCGAGAGTGGCTTCCTCCTCGGCATGGGCTTTGTTGCCCAACCGAAAATGAGAACTCAGACAGAGGAGCTGCACTATCAGTACAGTGTGTGTGACAAAGGCTTCCGCCAGAGCTCGGCCCTCCTTCAGCACCAGACGGTCCACGCCAGCGAGAAACCCTGCCTCTGCAGCGTGGGCGAGAAGGGGCTTGGGCTCAGCGCCCCCCACACCTCAGAAGCCTCACAGACGTCTTGGCCAGACAAGAAGCTGTAACACCATAAAAAAAATACTTACGAGTCAGAGAACTCATTAAAATGAATAACTCTAGGCAAATCTTAGACTTTTCTAAGAGCTCAGACTTGGGTAGGGACCAGAGAATCTGCAGTTGTAGGAAGTTGGGAAGTGGTTTGCCCAGAGAGCTGCCCTAACAGAATCCTATCAGTCACTCCAACGGGAAACCTTGAAGGGCCCTGAGGTTTGGAAAACCTTTCGTCTGAGCTCCTATCTGATCACTCACAGGAGGACTCGTACCAGTGGGAAACCTTGCAGATGCCAAGAATGACAGAGCTCCCTAGCGACGCTCACTCCTCTCCCTCCAAGGGAGTTCACACCAGAGGACAACGCCCGTGGTGTGCGCAGCATGTCTGACGGTGCGCCCAGCTCATTGACGTCAGGGAGCCCATGCTCGGGAGAACCCCCAGCAAGTGTGATAAAAACTTGCAACAGAATTATGACTTTCTTAACCATCAAAGAAGCCATATCGGTGAAAATTTAGGTATTTGTCTTGAGTGTGGCAAAAGCATTTGATGGAGAGCCTTCTCGGGTTTGCAGCAACAACAACAAAACCAATCTGAGAAGAGACCTTACAAAGTCTGAGGGAGAAAAGCTGTCAGCGATCAGCTCCTTTGGTTGGCACACCAGGGAACTCACGCACGTGAAAAACCCCTAAATATCTTGAGTGTTAAAAAAGCCTTGCTAGAAACCTCCACCTGTGGGCCCCAAAGAACCTACTCTGCAGAGAATTTTGCTCTAGCGCGAGATCTAACTGGGGATGGCGTACGTACTGTAGGTATGAGACTAACCATGCTCCCGTTAGCCGATCCGTGTGGTAGAGGTGACTTTCAGAGTCGATACGTGAATGGTTCTTAGGTGCCCAGAGGCTTGTTGTGGGAGGAGCTCGGGCAGGTCAGAGCAGGCCTGATGGGAAACTCAGGTAGAGATCCTTTTCTTTTATCTGAACCACTTAATGATCGCTTTACTTTCTCGTTTTAAAATGTGGAAACCCAATAAAGGAAAGGACTGCGCCCTGTGACAGACGGTGTGGCCTGTGTTACTGTGGGGGACAGGAGAGGACTGGCTTTGCCTCGTGGTGGTTTTTATGCTTTTAAAAATTGTTGGCCAGATTGGGGACTGGTGTTTTGATAGTCATTTGGGAAGCTTGCTGGTGGCGGAAACAACTCATCAGCCAGGGAGCAGTTACCCTGGGTCAGAACTCCCAGAAGGGTTCCCTTTGCGGGGCCAACCTCATAAAGGCGCAGGGCACTGAGCTTTTTACTTCTGTGAGTGGAGGCGTGCCGTCAAAGGTTTCCTTACCCAGAAATAGTCTCGGTATCACTGGTATTTGACATTTCTGCTCATCTCTTTTCAACTCAGAAATGCCAGGTAGAGGATAAGAGTTACGATGTAGCTAGTATCCACGTTTTTGTGACATCACGTGCCGTGCCTTCCAGTGATAACATCTCCTTAGCAGCTCTGTGCAGAATGATGAAGGGGGACTGGAAGGACATTAGGCCTGTGCAGGCAGGTGACACATGGTGACGCTTTGGTAATGGGAGGAGCCATGCTTCTGCTTTTGAGTATCCTGCCTCCAAAGCTCGTGGTCTTTTCTGTCCATTGTCCTGCTGTTTAATTCAGTCCCATAATGATACGCCTTTCATTTATTTCAGTTCTGCCAAGAAAAGAGAGACTACTTTTTATTCCCAGGGAAAGGATTGCAATCACTACAATATAAGGTATTTATTTGGCTTGGAATATAGGATTCTAAATAATAGAAGGGAAAAGTAGTTGCCAAATTTATCAGAGGTTTAAGGATAAGCACTTATCTCCAGTTTAACAAAAAGTTATTATATTTAACATTCTCGTACTGTAATTCAGGGATCTATAAATGAACAATTGTGAGGGTTTTTTCCCCTCAAAAGATGTGTAATAAAAATATTTAAGATTCCTGCAATATTAGGGACTCTAACCTGGTGAATAAATATTTTGTTGCTAGCCTGAGTCTGATTAGTCTAGTTGAGTTCAGCAAGCCCTTGAACTCCAGGAGTGTCGGCCTTCGGACTCATGGAGGTAGCCAGTGGCCGCTTTGTGTGTGGCTCCGGTCTCTGACCCTAAGGGCTGGCTGATGATCTTGATAATCTTGGGGTCAGGGGATGGCTTGTAGTGACAGTCAGGAATCTGGTTCTAGGTGTTTTTTCTTTTAGCAAACAGATCCTGGAAGGTTATTCACTCTGATATGTTTTACTATTGATAATTTTCATAAATAGCTCTCAAACCATGAGAAGTTGCCCAGTGTGGTAAAACACACAAGATGTAGTTGTTTTTCTTTGGTGAAAATCATGCCTATCGCTAGTATATGTTTGATAATTGTAACACTAAAATAGTATGGGTGTATGGCATGGCAGCGCTGAAATTAGTCCTGTGGCTACTTGCTAGTCAGTAGAGAGGGCCTGCAGAAGGGGACAGCGTTGGCGTCGTTGGCAGGGTAATGACCTGACCCTTCTTCTGGCTGATCTCACGTGGTAACTAACTGTATCTAGTCTTTAAGTAAATTAAGGATGGACCATCCCTCAAGCAGAACTTTGTGGGTATGAAACAGGTCCAAGGTCTTTTAACCGTGGGGGAAAAGGTGTTGGTATTACTCATAGAGCATAACCTGAGGTTGGGGAGGACCACTTGGGAGCCTGTAACCAAAACTGGAAGGTAACTTCTAGGGTGGATGGAGGTTCTCTTGAAACAGTGCCAACCTAGATCTACCTCAGGTAAGTAGTTAGAGTAACTTTCAAGATTTCAGACCAAACGAGACACTTGTATTCAATGTATTCCTATGCTTTAATGTTTTTGTTTTCCCTTAATTCTTAAATAAACATTTGTTCTGAAAAACATTTTGTCTCTACTGTACTAAGAAAAAAAACATTCCCTCGTACACTTGCCTTAGAATAAAGGAGATACTCAGGAATCCTTTGACAATGTACGTGTATATCATCAATTCATCATAATATACACTTTAAAGATCTTACAATTTTATTTTTCAGTTATACCTGAATAAAGCTGAAGAAAAAAAAGAATAAAGTGGATATTCACTCCTCAGTTCTGGTGAGGTGACAGGCACTGGACCATCTCTAGAATCCTAGGAGTTTCCGGCAGGGAGAGAATGAAACCCAGGAGCGTGGTCTGTGCTCTTCTCTGGACAGCAGGTCCTTTCGGAGCCCCCCCCCCCGCCCCCGGCACAGCAGACTAGCACAGGGAGGAGTCGTAGCTTCGTCTGACCGTACGGGCGCGAAGTCAGTAACGACTAGCGCTCCATCAGTGACCCACATGGAGTCCGGTGCTCTTGTTACTCACAGACATTAAATACATCCAGGTTTCCAAGAGAAAGGCACTTGGGACAATATTGACCCACAGAGCAGCGTAATTTTGCTCAACTGTGATTTTCTCTGCTCCACTCCCTGGCAGGAGTGCTGGCACCAATGCCTCGGTATGGAAACGAGAACGTGCCCATGGTGAGAGGGTAGAGACCTTCAGGCGTGAGTGGGGAAAGGGTTAAAGAGCCTTTCCAATATAACCAGTGAACATATATAACCTGGCCCCCCACCCCTGCCCAAACATTTCTTTCAGGCCTCTGGTCTGAGGCAGGGGAGCTGGTGGTAGGCCCTGTTGTGTCTTTTGTGATCTTGAGTAGCAGGATAAATATTCCCACTGAGGTTCAAAACTGTGCAGGATTCTCAGAATCCATCAGCTAACCTCTAATTTAGAGTAAGTTCCGCTGTGTTACTATAACAGTAAAGCTGCAAAGGACTCTGCACCCCACCCCCACTAACCATGTGTAGCCGTTGAGGTCCAGATGATTTTTGGTTACTGTGCAGATTCCTCAAAGCAAGCTTGAAAACTTTAGCAATCTTATAACACATCAGATGTTTGATTGGAGAGGACCCAAACACACTCTAATAACAATGATTTTTTGTGTGTGTGCGGATGTCACTTTTTTTCAGGTCTACTAAATTTATGACAGGTTTATGTTTGAACTTGTTTCATCAGTTCATTGAAGGAGGTTGTGCAGTTATGTCTGGTATCTTTCATAATGCGATTCCTAGAATGTCTTTTAGATTGCAACATGTCTGGAAGTTATAATCTAAAATTTATTCTGAGTTCTTTGATTCCGATGTTCCCTAACACGGCTTGGAGTGACCACCGTCCTAGGCGGTCGCTAGAAACTCGCAGCTCTGCACCGAGCTCGGTGGCACTTTGAAAATGTGCAGAGGCTCAGTAAACGAGGTATCCTGTGGGAAGCAGCCACTTGTAATGAGCACAGCAGAGTGGAAGGCCCAGGGAAACCAGTTAAATGACTGTGATTGAAAAAGCATAAAACTTTATGTGGTTCTTTGGGGCCTAAGGGCAAAGTAAAACCAGTGAAAGGTGGAAAATACCATGATTGGCAAACTCAAAAAGGACAAAGCTGTTTGGTTACCTTGGTGATATCTAACAGGAATGTCTTGGAGGAGTAAGTAGACATCCATCAGTGACGTGCACAACAGTTAACACATAACCAGCCCGTGCTGATGAGCAGAGCTAGACCTGCTCCGACAGAAGCACTGCCTCCCAGGCGCTTGCTCTAACTGCAGCATTAAAATCCCAACGTATTCGTGTGCATCTGGAATTAAAACACTTCTGATAAACCCAGGTTATTTTACACAGAAAACAGAATCTGGTAATCAGCCTTATAGTTCGACAAGAAAATTTATTCTATCAAGTGACTTTACATTAGATTCCACTGTGTTCACTGAGTCAGACTAGGATCTTCCCCGGTTTTACAGACCAAGTAACCAACTGAATCATCTAATGAAGTTTCATTTAGGCACTGGATAAACAGTAAATAAAAATATTTTATTCCTGGCAATAGCTCATTTAAAAATTATTGTAAAATACTGTAATTGACAAATAGCACAAAATGACGTATGTGAGTATTCAAGTTAAAGATTGTACCGTAACATTCTGTCCCCTGCCACCTGTTTTTAATGAAAATAAATTCCAGCCAGAGCTGATGCCCTCCATGGGACGCCCTCCATGGGACTCTCCAGACGCCCCGCTCACCTCGGCTTTCTGCCACCCTGGTTACCAGTCCCAGAAATGGCATATTTCACTGAGTATGTAGGTACAGGAATCCTACGAAGATACTTACGCTCAGTATGTCAGATACTACACTGTTCACAGACTTCTTAAACTTGCATCTTTTTAAAAAATGAACCTGTTGTTCAAGTAAACTTTTAAACACTTGTACAGCACTCTACTACATAGCATCGACTTACCCATGCCCTTACTGGTGCAAATTCGGGTTGATGTCCATACAACGGCAGTGAATGCTCGCCCAGTCCTGTACAGCTGTTGGGAGCATCTGCTATGCTCGTTGCCCACAGGTTCCTATTTGAATGTAGTCTTTCGTGTAGGTGGCATCTTACCTGGTGCACCAGGATGCTACTTTTTTTATGTAGTTAACGTGCAAATAAGCAACAAAACCAATCTTCTGGAGACATGTTGAAATATTAGCTGCAAATAATATCAATTTCTTTTTTTTTCTTTTGTTTTCATTTTCATCTCTGAATCACCAGGATTTCTTGAAAAGTGTATGAATAGTTGTAATAATCTCCCTTCATTCTTGATTTTAATTAGAATATTTTAAAGCTTCACAATTAATTTTGAGATTTGTAACATGATCTGGATGCCCCTCATTTGGTCAAAGAAACATTTTTATTACTGGATTACTAAAGGTTTTTTTTCATTACTATTAAATTTAGTTAAACTTCGATCTTTTACCACATTTGTCCAGTTATGGTATCTGGATTCTGACCAGAGTCCAGTCTCTATGAGGCGGCGTGCTGACTTCTTCGCTACGGTGACACCCTTTTAGACGTCAGCGGTTTACACCGACTGTCTCTGGGCTGATCTGCGTGTTGTCTGTGGCCCTCCTGTCTTAGCCCTAACACAGAGGTGCACCTGAAGGAATCACAGTGCCCACACCTTTGAAATGGTTCCAATCCAACACTCCATCCAAGGAACTTTGTTTCCAACTGTAGTTCACCAGGCTCTTCAGACTTCTGTTCACCTTTCAGGAAGGACTTGGAAAACTTGGTAAAAAAATGCTTTTTTCACATTCCATTTGGTGTCACCAACCCTCCCACAACCCCACTCCACCCCTTACACACCACACGTCCACCACAAGGCCAGAGGCACCTCTGCACATTTATCCCTGAAACATCACCCCTTTCCTAGCGGTCCAGACGCCTCTCAATGCCAAGGACCATGTGTTACGTGCTGTTGCTCACATGCTCATCCAGTGCCTCAGCAAATAGTGAGGTAACTGACAAAATGGGCTAAAAAATTAATAAGGCAGATAGAAAGGGGTCCAGGTTCAATGAATTCTGAGACCAGAGCAGATGGAGTGCAGTTGAGTCCATGGGACACAGGAGATGGAAGTTTTAAGTTATCTAATGACTGTCCCCCGAGTCCAACGCTGTATCAAACACACACTTTTCTATAAATACATTTGGAAGATGGTTCCCCAGCCAGTCCCACCCCATTAAGCCCCATCCCCGTGAATCTTTCCTAAACGAAAGGCCGTCGCTGCTGCCCGTACCCGTGGCCTCCTGGGTGTAAGGCTTCTCCTGGGCTCAGGAAGTGGGGTTTGCAGAGCGCAGCAATGGGCAGAAGCAGGCAGCCAAGAATCAAATGAGACAAAACAAGCACCTGCAGGAGTCATAATCACGCTACGTGTATGAATTAGGTGCTTCAGCCTGGCATGGATGGAGCTGGAGGGCAAGGCCCACAAAACCATGCCTGGATACTCACCAGAGACTCCTGGTCTGAGAGACCACAAGCCATTATCAGGTAGACAGAGCTCTGGGCTGGGTTAGGTAGGGGATGAAGGGGTCTCCCTGCCCCTCAAGAGTCCCTGACCACCGAGGGTCCCCCCATGCTCTCTGAGGGCGGTGGGGCTCCAAAGATCCTGGCCAGGAGCCCTCGGTTAGAGCGGGCCTGGTCCTGAGCATTAGCTAGTCGAGCCCGTTCACGACCCCCTGGCCGAGCTGCCTTCCGGGCCCTCAGCTCCTGCTCAGTAGGACGCTGGGCAAAGGCCCAGGAGCTATCCGGGCGGGCGGAGTCCCCATCAGCCGCAAGGAAGCGCTTCCCCCGCTCCACACTTCGAAGATAGAAGTCAGTCTCACGCTTGGCCTGGGCGACCTCTGCTCTCAGGCGCTGCCTGCGCACCTGGCGCTCAAAGGCAAGATGCTCGCTGAGGTGGGACCAGGTGAAACGGTGCAGGTACTGTGGACAGGAAAACAAGAAACGATGTGCGTAGGTCAGGGATGGAAATAAAATGCGAAGGGGCAGGTCTAACAAGAGGTCACAGGGGTGCCTCCTCTGGGTTTGGGACGGTAGGAAGATGGAGAACGCAGGAGACAAGCCTCTCCCCTTACCTTGAGGTTCCACAGGTCATAACGGAAAGGGCTGCGCCTGCGGGCACCCATGGGCGTGTTGTGCAGGCTGGCGGCCACACGCTTGGCTATGCGCTTGTCCCGGAACTCCACCCAGCCCTCGGTGTAGTCCTTGCTGTACTTGGATCGCTTTTTCCCTCCGGCGGCCGAGGATGCCGCTGCCTTCTTCTTCCGCCGCACGAACCCCTCTGTGGGCCGAAGACAGAGGGTGGTGGTCATGGAGACGGACGCAGCACCCGCTTACGGCATCGCCCACATGCCGCCTTCTCAACGTCTGCTCCCGTGCCAAGGTCCCACCTCAAGGTCTTTGCCGGGAAGGGAGTTGAGAACTGCTAAGTCCTTCCCGCCCCATGTCTAACTCAATCCTTTCTCAGTGTCAACGCCTGTCAAAATATAAAGGGGCCCCTTTACACTGGAGTCGGGCTGCTATCCCAAAGGAACTGCTTTGCATGTTTATGCCTCAAACCTCTGGATGTTTGAACAGGGCAAAATAACCTATGGACTGGGCCTACAACAACTTTGTGCCCCAAAGAACTGCTCGCAAGGATAACAAGAATCATGACTACTGGATTGAGGGTTACCAGACTGAAATTTAAAAACTTTGGTTAGAATTAGCGTCACGAATTAGCATCACGACGTCATGCTACCTGCACCGAAAGCAACATCCCCCTCCTACTGATGCCATTGTTCTCCTTTCCTTTCTCATAAATACCCTTTGGCTTTGTCTTCTAATCAGAATACTCGTTGGGCTTCTGCCTGAATCAGTGCTTCTCCGAATAGCTGTTCTTACTGATAAGCGCCTGTTACCTCTCACTTTGAAAGGCTTTTAACTTTGGGGTTAACACTCCTTAATCAGGTCTACCCTGAATGCTCTATTTTAAAGCTGCACAGGCCTCCAACTCCAATTCCAATTAGTGCCTCCTGGGGAGTTGGGGGCGACTGATCAATACTATCTCCCCACCTGGGCCGCAATGACAAAGGGATGGCTTCAGTTTTGTGAAGTCACTGAAACTTTATTCAGGCGGCTATACTCATTTAACCAAGCGGTAAATTCAGGCCAGAAAAGATGCGAGGACGGAGGTGAAATTAAAATCCAAATCAGCTCTCCGAGGACTGGCTTAAAGGGCTACCGCCCGGCCCTCCGGGGCCTGCACACACTACGGACTGACCCCCAGCGCCTCGGACCCGCGCACTTACCCTCGGGCTGGAAGAAGACGCGCCCCACCTCGCCGTAGGCGCTGAATAGGTTCCGCACGTGCAGAGGCCGAAAGCGGGGCGGGATGTGGCCCAGGTACACAATGCCCGGCACCACCCGCTTCTTGGCGCCGCCAGCCGCCTCTCGGGATTCCTCCTGCTCCTCTGCCGCCTCTGGTTCCCGATCTCCGCCTTCCAGAGTCTCCCGCTCTACCGGTTCCTTCTCCGACTTCTCTGCCTCCATGTTTGCCGAGACGTGAAGCTCTAGAGCCGTAAAGCGCCGCGCCGTCTGACGCGCGCTGTGTGCGACAGCCTGCGGCGAGGGGGCGGGGTCAATGCGGGTTTTGACCAATGAAAGGACGACGCTGGGCGGCACGGGCGGTACAGGCCTAGTGCTGAGGGGGGAAGCAGGACCCAAGTCAGCGGGAGATTCAAACCGGGAGAGCCGGTCTGGGGCTCAGGAAAGCCAGGCTCAAGTTGCCTGACTTCCGGGCTGGAGAGGCTGCCCGGAAAATGCGGACCCGAAGAGGCGCACCGAAGAGGCCGACTCTCTAGTGTAACACACCCTGCAGGACTCCTTGCCTCGGGAGGCGCAAAATGGCGGGATGCCGCAGGCTTTTCCGGCATTTCCGGAGTGGCTGAGGTGTCGTTTGTGGTGGCAGTGTTAGGTACGGCTGCAAGAATAGGAGGCGGCACCTGTTCGGTTCTCTATAGTTCACTGTCACTCTTTAGGAGCCGTCGGGCTTACCCGCCTCACTGTGCTCTGAGGCGCTGTGTGCAGGGCGCACGATGCCCACACGATGGCGCTCCTGGACCGTTTCCGTGTGCCTTCCCCGTAACCGGTATTGCCCGACGCCATCCTCCCTGGCTCCCTTAATGGGCTCCCCGTTGGCACTGCCTCTCAGCACTGATTTGGTTACTCGTACTCAGAGGCCGAGTTCCCCGATGGAAGTTTGCCAAGTCTGCCCTTATAAAATGTCAATGCCCCCTATGTTCTCCGGGATTGGGGAGTGAAGATCTCATACGGCTCACAGTCAGCCGTGATAAAGCTCTGTGGATCTGAGCGACGGGATGGGCGGGCTACTTTCTTTCACTCCGCTTCTGCACCTGCGCTCCGATAGAGCCACGGAACATAAATAAACGAGCGGAGGCCAGACTGAGTTCTGAGGCTGGGCAAAGTCTGTCCAGGAAAGAGTATGGAGAGAGCCCCCAGGTGGTGGTGAGAATCAAGGCAAGGCTGACCTTGAGGTGCGCGGAGAACACCTGATTTCTGAACTCTCTCATCTAAAACGGGGGTGTGAGGGGAGGGTTTCTTCCCACAGCAAGTTATGTACTTTATGTCAGCCCCGACTGCAGTGAAAAAAGGAGAGAGAGCAAGCACTAAGGATATTGTAAAGAGCTGGCAAGGTCCGCCCTGCATGCCCTGCAGAGTCTAGGGACAGTCACTTTCTCAAATAAGATGTTCCATCTTCTGCATTTCAGTTTTGATCCTCTTGCCCCAATTTCAGTAAGATTAGAAAATAACATTAAACCTCCAATATCAGATAAATCAGTGGCTGAAGGTGTAGATGTTGGATGGGAACCTTCATATGACTTGAGAAACTTGATTTTCCCTCCTGGATGTATCTGCACTTCCCTTTCTGTTCCTTGATACTGCAGGTGGATTCCAGTTTTAAATAAACTGGTGTCCATTTTCTACGTAGGTGTTTCTGATGATTCCAGGCTCGGTCCAGCTGCGCTCTGCGAATTACCTCCACGCAGGATCCAGCTCGGTGGCGCAGGTTACAGGTGGCGCTGGAAGCCTGAATTTGTGCTGGGGCTGTTTGAGCACCATCGATTCGCAGTTCCGCTCATGGTCTTACTGGTTAATAAACCAGTTGTAAATTGCATCCGAGAAGGCTAAACTCTTTCTTAATATTAAGGCGAGTAAAGAAGAACTGTAGCGCGTGGGGCGGGGAATTAGCTCAAATGGTAGAGCGCTCGCTTAGCATGCGAGAGGTAGCGGGATCGATGCCCGCATTCTCCAATTTTATAAATAACTTTGCTAAAACTTTCTCGGCTAACAGATCCCCGGACCGGGTCAAGGATTCGGACTTTTCATTGCACATTTCATGACAGGGATAGACATCGCGTCAGGAGCCACGTACTGGTGGCTACCTCATCTTAAGGACAGGATAAGCAAGAGTCAACTTTTTGCGATTTCTCTCACGTTTGCAGGCTTGAATAAGAAGTTGAGAAGAAAGATAGAGGACATTTCCAGGCACAAAATCCTCAGCAACTCTTCCTTACCTTGATCTGTATCTTCGTAGGTGAGGACTCTTCAATAGGTATTTGGGATCGCATTTTTGAGACAGGGTAGAAATGGGATTCGCACAGACTTATTAAAGGCTTTCTATTAAGAGATCTCTCCCTTGTAATCCTCAAAGCGGGTAGAAAATCATACTCATTTTTCTATTTTTTTTCTTCTAAAATGACTGTTTTACTCTTGTAGCAGTTCTCAAACCTTGCAGCACGTTAAAATCACCTGGGAGCTTTTAAAACTGCTAACGTGGGGGGCCCACCTGCAAAGTGGTCCGAGCAGAAGCGCTCTGTAAAATCTCCCCAGGCCCATGTTGTTACTCACCAACCGTTCTCACCCAGGGCTGAGAACCGCCGTTACTTAATTAAAGGGAGCAGAGGGCTTAGTGCCCGAGTGTCGTTCCCCACGCGGGGCAGTGGAAATCACCTGGGAAAATCCTTCCCGAGGCTCAGGATCCTAAGACCAGCAGGGGGGCGCACGTGCTCCACCGGCGCTTCGCGGTCGGTGGGTCGGCCAGGCCTCACTCACCCGGCTCCAGGTTCCCTAGGCGGGCGGATTCTGGACTCCGGACCTCCCGCCCGGTGGGCCGCCGCTCGTCCGCCTGGTAGGGACTCCGTACTTCTCTGCGCACCGATTCCGTGTGAGCCGAGGGGGTGAAGTATGATTGTACGTATTAGTCATGGTTACGGAAAATAATGATACAAAAACATGCATTCGCTGCACAATACGGATAGTCTTAGAGAAATGCCCATCCAGCACTTACAGAACTGAGATGGACCGGGGAATAAAAAGCCACCCAAAAGGTTTGTTCCTTCGAGCCGGATTCGAACCAGCGACCTAAGGATGACCGGCAAGTACCACTACAGTCCTCCGCTCTACCAACTGAGCTATCGAAGGAAGCACGACGCTTGCCTCCAATCTGCGGGTGCCAACTCTGTGCTCACAGCACCAGGTGCCCCCGCGGCCTCACGCTTCCGTGTCGTGGGCAAGTCCGTCCTGACCCTCAAAGATCCACCGCCGTGGACCAAGGAGAAAAAAAGGGAGCACCCACTGGTTTGCAAAAAGGAGATTGACACCATTCACAGAAGTCCCTACTTCCTGCCACTCTCCTTACTCTCCCCTTCTCTCTTTTTCGTGTGCGTCCGCATTTCTTGCGCTGTGAGATTTGAAAATAAGTTGTATACATCGCGACTTTCATCTTTAGACACTTTAGACATTTCACTGTGTGTGAGGGCATTCTACATATCCCATCATTATCATCCCTAAGAGAAGTATCAATAATTCCACTGTATCTAATAATCAGCTCATGGTCCAATTTCTCCAATTATCCCAAGAATAAGTTTTATTGTATTGATTTTGGAACCAGAACACAGTTCAACACACAGCCCACCATTACATTGGTTATCATGTCTTCAGTAATGTAATGACTTAAAATAACGCCTGAGCCCCAACGCAGCCACTTGACTGAATTAAGTTTTTCCTTTCACTGCACCCCAGATTGGGGATTACTATTGACACGGGATTGGTGGCACCAACTTTTGCCGACAGGGCCATAAGAATAGTGTTTCCCATTGGTGTAGACTTTCTGCCGTTCTTCTAGCCTGAATAGGCAGGGAACTTGCTCTCCACCATGTTAAACTTGGTAATAGCAGCCTCAACCAAAAGCAATGGTTTCTGAACCATCAGAGGTTCAGATTGACTATGTCTGAGATGGAGCCCAGGAATCTGAAATTTGAGAAACTCTTCAGGTGTGTCACAATACAGCCAGACCCTGGATACTCAAACTCAGGTGTTTCCATTGAATGGTGTGTGGTTAATTGGGCTTTATCAAAGGAGAGGTATACATGTCTTCTTTCTCCACTCATTGTCATGGGTCTTTTGATGAAACACATACCGATGAACCTACAAAAGCTTCAAAGGAATAATAAAGGAAGACATGCACAGAGGGATTTTTCTCAGAGGGGTGGGGAAATCTGAAAAAGTCTTGGTCAATTAGACCAAGGGGCGGATTTTCAAGTCACTCTAATGACAGCCAAATCTGCTCCTATCTGGGATGAAGTTGGCGAAGCACAGGGCTGAAATGGTCTGCTCCACAACCAGCTTAGATTCGTGTGAACAAAAAGGTACGTGGTGGGTACAAAGGGAACTTATCAGAGGCTGGACAGAGCAGTATTTTCTTTTTCTTTTTTTTTTTTCAGTGAGAAAAATTCTTTATTTAAAATAGGCTAGATGTTTTTACTAAATAAAATACTCTACAAATGAGAACTTAAAATCCATCATACCAAACCCAGTAATACCAGCTAGAGTCCACTGATCCCCATTTAATAACATTTGAATGAAATAGCTTACAATTCTGAGAATATGTGCCTTTGCTTAGAGAAAAATATCCAAAGCAGTGTCTCATTTTCCAGATATAACAGTATCACACTAGTAAGAGAAATTCTATGGTGCCTAAGACAGCTAAGAAACAGTGATTTTCAAATGCAGAGATTAATAGTATTTCTATGTCACAGAATCAACACATGTTATTTCAATAAGAGAATGAGAGCAAGAAGGGAACCTACACTATTTCTGCCACTTGAATTTATTAATATATGATGAGCACTTTTAACGGCTTTGCTGCAGAAGGGTAGTAAGTGTTTTGGGAAGAAGACAGGTTGTGGGGACAAAGCCTGGGAGCTTGTGCCTACAGAAAGTAGTAGCTCATCTCTCAAGGCTCTCAGGGCTCTTGGAAATGCCAGGCATTATGCACAATATGGGGGCTGCTGGGCCTTGTCTCCTGGCATCAATGTTTGCTCTGTGTCTGGGTCGCTGTGGTATCGATGGTCGTTTCTCCCAAGGGTGTAGTCATATCAACACTGTAGGGCTCATACACATCAGCTAATCCAGGGGTCATCAGTGGGTCAGCAGCTGCTGGGGTAACCCTTGGGGATCCCTTGCTGTGCCCTGCAGGGCCTCTGGTTAGGCTGGGAATATTGTCCTTCGGGAGAGCGAGAAGCCCTCCGAGGGCACCAGGAACCACTGCTTCCGGAAGCAGAACTGGGTTTTCTGGATTGGCTAGATTGGCCTCTGGCGGAACCGGGATGCCTAGCACAAGTCCTTCTCCCTTCTCTGGGCCTTTGGTTGCAGTGATCGGGGTGTCAAATTCCAGAGTAAAGCCCCCGCCCAGGCCGGGGTGGGGAGGCAACCCTCCAAGGCTTGGCCTCCTGCCTCCCAATCCTGGGAACAGGGCTCCAAAGGCCAGGGGACCTCCTCTGCCTCCCACCATCTCTTCTGAACTCATGGTACCAGGCCTGGGAGGAGCACTCAGTTGGTTTGCACCATAGGACATGTAAAACATTCCTGGAAAAAGTGGAGATGGTTTTTTTGTGGAATTGGTCCCTGAGATATCAAACGGGCTATTGAGAAAATTGTTGGATCTTGTGGGCCAGCAAAATCCATTCCTGGTAGCTTGGTCTTTGGTGGCTTATCTGATGGTGCCACCGGTTGTTGAATCATTGGTCCTTCTGCTTGATGCAAGGGTGGCTGTCCCTGGTAAATCGGAGGCTGGGGTCCTCCCTTCTGGACTGTGTTCTGGATGGAGGTTACAACAGTGGGCTGGAGGAAAGGCTTCTGTCCTGGCAGCTGAGGATGTAGGGATGGCTGCGATGGGAGAGGTGGGGGATGCACAGGCAAAGAATATTCATACTGTTGAGTTTCGTGTTGGCTTGGTCTTATCCATGGGAAAGGGGGATGTGGTGGGAGGAGACCATTCATCCACAAAGAATTGAATGATTTCCCAAAGCCAAATCTTGAGTACTGCGAAAGCATGTTTAATCCCTGCAAGGTGCTCAATTGTCTCATTGTCTCCAGGCTCAAACTAGCCATGCCCGGTGTCCCAGGTTGCTGAGGAAACCCCAGCACTGCAGAACTCATTTCCAGGAGGCACCAGATCAGTATCAGGTTCTTCATCTTGAAAAGTGGAATCTTCAATGCTGGCCTGCACTGTGCTCTCAGGGCCTGGTGATGCCAACCAAGATAGTTCTAAGAAAAGAAAATTAATTTTTTTTTCTGGACTGTGTGTGCCTGGGACTCGCTCTGTATCTCTCGTCTATTTTCTAGAGGATAGAAAATTGAGAGGAGTTGGGGTAGAAATGCGTTCTAGATTTTGAAAAACAGGTTTAAAACCTTATTTTTATCTGGTAGGCAATTGCAACTGTTGTGGCTTGGTTGGTACTTTTCCTTGCCACAGGGAGGGAAGAGAGGTAGGAAACATTTTCTGCTGGTCCGTTGTGCTGCTTGGGTGTGAGTGATCAGGCACCGAAAGGGCGTAGGGGGCAGCGGCCGTAGAAAACCGATTCTCCATGGTCATTGCTGACCGTCAAGCTGTTCCCTTGGGGTTGTTTTGTCCACCTTCACTCTCTACCTTTTTCAGTATCTCTGAACCTCCTTTCCTCACCCTAGACCTTTTCTGATTGACTTAGTGCTTCATAATCATCCGAGGAGGTTAACTATACAGAGTGAACTCTCTGCTACAGACCAAGTATGAACACAGACAATGGACCAGAGAAGTGCGGTCTCGCCAGGCGGCGATGAAGCCACTTCCTGGAGCTAGGGAAAGGAGTGAATTGTTCAGCAACAATAGCCCATAATTCCACGCGTTGAGTGTTGGACTCTACACTTTCTCATTTGACAGCGGTGAGGGACCCTTTTAGGAAGGAATGCGTGTGCAGAAATCAAGGAGAAAACCCTTTCAAGTGAACTAAAAACAACTCGCCCAACGTGGGGCTCGAACCCACGACCCTGAGATTAAGAGTCTCATGCTCTACCGACTGAGCTAGCCGGGCGCCTGTTGTGCCTCTTGCCCATATACTCTAATATCAGAATTCTTTTAGAACTATTTCTAACTGCCTATTTTTGCTTTATAGGCAAGATAACACGAAATTCAAAGGCAGACATTCTATGACCTTATTAGCGTGCATTACACCCATTTTGATTACATCTTCCCTCTTTGCCCTGCTCTCACCAACCTGTAGTGTGACAGACCACAAACGCTTTGAGGGACCCCAGCTCTCGCATTCCCAGCGCTCCAGCCTGGTTGCCAAGGTGGCTGCGCACACAGCGTAGGAGGCCCAGGTCCTGGCGCCCAGACACAACCCCAGGCCTTCTATGCAGACCACTGAGGCCCCCTCTCCTGTGCCCATTGCCTGTGAAATCTCGCCCCTCCAGCCACGCTACGTGGACATGGCTGTGCAGAAAATCTCCGCGGTTTTCGCCCTCCTTTTCAGGCGCCCTTTGCTTGTTTGTTGTCCTTAACACGGTAGCCTGATACACACAGAAAAAGGGAGGTGGGAGGGAGGTTGCAATTTTACTTTACTATAAAATACTTGACAACCACTGAAATATATCGAATCCAGTGATTTTTGTATTTTTTATTTACCACTGACCGCAAACGTTTATTGAATATAATGGATCTGGCCCTTCTCAGTAAGGATGCAGAATCCTGTCTCCTGAACTATGGGAAATACTCAAATCCATACACACGAGGAAATTGCTTATGCAAAGGTTTCCAGCACCCCAACTCTGTAGTTCAGTGTTGAAGTTTTCCCTTTAAAATCCATGTGTCTGATGTGGTGAATGAATTATAGATAACACTGAACTGAGATGTGGCCATGGTCTTCCTGTACATTTTATATGATTACAAACGTGGAGGTTGAACCTCAGGAAGAGCAGAAACATTTGCCTTTGCAAGAGTTACTGTGCAGCTGATGGAAAATTGAATACAAGACAAAATAGGCCAGTTACTTGTCCCTTTTGTAGAAGAGTTACCAAGTTACTTGCTGGGCTCAAGCCTCACATTTCCTGCATGGAGGTATAACAATTTGGTTCCATTAAAAGGCAGCTATCCCAGATGTGCTGCGAGAGAAACGGAGTGACAAAGGTCCAATAGGCAACAAAAGCTGGGCTCGTCCGGGATTTGAACCCGGGACCTCTCGCACCCTAAGCGAGAATCATACCCCTAGACCAACGAGCCCCATAGTTGATATTCCTCCTGAATATATTAAATATATAGTAAATTTCTGGATTTCTTCTCTCTCTTTTTTTTTCCTCATTTCATTTGTAAATGAGTGTAATTATGGCTGATACTTTCTTTTTCTCCCCCTCCCTCGCTCCTCTTTGGAAAACCAGACCCGCACTGCTCTCAGAACTTCCGCGGATTCTCCCGCAACCCGAATCTCTAAAGACTGTGTAAAGCACTGTTTCTCAAAAGTCGTTGACCCATCCTCTGTAAGAAGCAACCGTGGCGTTTGTCAGAAAAGCAGAAACCTTTGCCATTTCTCCGGAGCGAGGCACCACAGGTTGCATTTTGACAAGATCCCTAAGGCGCCTGAAGCCGTAAGTGCGAGGCTAACCGGGCCTTGTTTGCATTCCCAAACCCACGGGGAACTCCTGACTCGGCCTCGGATCTCCCACGGAAAACAGTAGAAACAGGTAAAGTTTACTCGGTAGGTTAAGAAACTGTAAGGTCATGAATAAGTAAAGGATATGGGCCTTGTGAGGAACAAGGAGATACATAGGGCGCTGAAAATCTGTTTTTGTGGAAAATGAGGCTGATTCGACAGACGTCACCTCAGGAAATGACAGAATAGAGGGGGACAGGTCGGTGCCAGAGGACCAGGTAGATTCTGGAAAAAGACTCAAGGTGGAATTCCTCTGATGATCACCCCGATGGAAACCCTTCACTGGGATCGGAGATACTGAGTCCTGCCTGCTCACCACGGGCGTTCGTTCCACTCGCTCAACAGGCATCTGTGTCGTAGTATTTGGAGAGAAGAGTTTGGCCACTAACAGGATGGCACTTTTTCCTCCTGATGAGTTTAATAACTGCTAAGGTTTCCTGCGGCTTCTTTGCTGAGCCAGAGCGAACGCTGCGAGCGAGTTCTGGGCTCTCTCGGAAGAGGCGTAGCTGTGCAAAAGAGAAAAAGAAAGTGTCCTTGGCCCGTACGGGGATCGAACCCGCGACCTTGGCGTTATTAGCACCACGCTCTAACCAACTGAGCTAACCGGCCGACTAGCTACCACTCTCGCCAAAACTCAGTAGAGGGGAATCTTGGTCCTGACCTTATTATTATTATTTTTTTAATTTTTAATTTTTATTTTTTAGCTGCCAACACTGGGGCGTATCCCAGCAGCTAACTGGACCACACCAAGTTGGCCTCCTCCTCTTTCCAGTGTTGGCCCTATATTCTCGTGCTGCCACGCAGCAGCCAGAGGACAAAAATTGGCATTCTTCTCTTTCTGTGTTCTAAGGATGAGATTATTTCCGTCCTAAAAGCCTGGCAGACACCAGAGACGACAATCAAATTAATGAATCCGGGATACAGCTCCAGGTTGCCCCTCTTCGGCCTCTCCATTAGATGTGTTTTCTCTTTCAATTTTGTATCAGAAAAAGAGATCCCCAAATACTGTAAAGCAATCTAATTTCCTTCACTATATATAGTTCTATACGTAGACACTAAAAAAAGTCATTGTAGGGAATTAATGAAGACGAGGATACAGCGTGTAATAATCAGATATTTTAAGAACGTAACTTCTGATTATATAGGCACGAAAATAAAAAAAAAAAAAGGCTTGGAGATGCCGGGGATCGAACCCGGGGCCTCATACATGCGAAGCATGCGCTCTACCACTGAGCTACATCCCCTGCCTTACTGGTGACCGTTTTATTGTTCTCCCCAACTTTTTAAAGCCGATTTCCCCCCTCTGCAGTTCTAATAATCTCCGTGTGTTCAAGCTAAATTCTCCTTTATTTAGTCAGAAAAATCTTTAAAATGGTTGGCAAGACAACATTTATCTGTATTCTAAGTGGAGGAGGCCTTGAAGTCATCGGACTCTTGTCGATGCTTAACCCAGAGACACCGGGATAGAACTAAACGCCTGAACCTCCCGGGAAAAAGAGAGTGGAGCTCTCCCTTAAAAACTTACTTCTTGTGTTTTTTCTTTTCCCCAAAGACAACTGAAACCCAGGACAAAATAAAACCGTTTCCTCCGTCCCTCTTTAGGTGTCCAAAGTGCCGAGGAGAGGGCGATTTACAGAAACCGTTAAAGCACATCGTAGGATCGGCTTCCTTTTGAAAGAGCTCTGCCGGGGTCCAAGTGTGGAATGTTTGAGCTATTTCTCAGTAGAGCTTAGGAACTGAAGGCCGGCGTTCGGCAGTTGTTGACCTGAATTCTACGCAGTCCAGTTTGTATTTATATGCACTATATACAGTATCTATACATATGTTTTAGCGCATATATACACATATACATATGCAAAGATCACAGATAAATCCTCTGAAATGACGTGTTTCTTCTATTTTTTCTATTTAAATTAAACATAGTTGCTGTGAGCGATAGGTTTTGTGTGAGCCCGGATAGCTCAGTCGGTAGAGCATCAGACTTTTAATCTGAGGGTCCAGGGTTCAAGTCCCTGTTCGGGCGCTTCCTTTTTCTTTTTGGAATATAAGGCTTTTTTTTTTTTTTTTTTTTTTTTTTTTTTTAGTAAAGTGATTGGAAGCCACAGCACACAAAATATTTCATCTGGAGCATCAGTAAAAGCTATATTAACAGCGCTCATCTGTTATTAAAAGTCAAACCGTCCTTCAAAGGCAACAAAAGCGTGAAACTGCTCCCTCGCGCGCTCATGAGGGAGCTCCTTTCTGATCGCCGGCTTTGCTCAGCTCTGGGGACGTCCGGGTAAACTGCACACTGGTAGTGGGGCCGCCGCTCAGAGCTCATGGCCTAGGGGCTCCCAAACGTTTTTGGCCAGGACCAGTTTGAGGTCTAGTTTACTCCTATACCAGGAATACACAGGCTACAGACACAAAGGTTGCAAACTCTTCCACATGCCCTGCATTGTGCTATTTCAGAGTCGGAGTCTTTCAAATGCTGGTTTCTACCCACCATGAAGCTGATTTCTAAGTTCTCCTCCTTGGAAAGCACGGGGCTGTAGGGTAACGATGAAGATGAAATGGAACACGGTACAGAGCGATGGGTGCTGCGCTGAGTGACCTGCCGGCTCCACCCCTTCTCTGAAATCCAAGGCCCCTGTCCCGGCGTGGCCCAAAGACTCAAGTCACCTAGTGCCCGCGGGCACGGGCATTTTCCCTGCCTTGCTTGGCAGCCCTTGACTGAGACTTCGCTTGGTAACTGTTCAAAACAGAAGCTTCATCCCAGTGGATCCAGAAGATAACAGAAAAATTAGATTTTTTTTTCTTGCTGTTAAAAATCGTCAAATGAGCACTAAATTTGTAGAAAAAAAGAACACCTCCTAACTGGACCGACCAGCCAATAGGGGGTTTGAAATTAAAATTACTAGGAAATAAAGGAGATGATATCTGTTGTGGACAACTAACCCAATGTTCTGGACCAGGCCTGTGTAATCTGTACATTTATTTTTCCTTTTTTTCTTACTTTAGTTCCTTCCCATCTCACAGATAAAATGAGAGGCCCAATATTCACTATAATAGTTGTTTTCTTTTCCCCCTTAATTCTAACTGTAAAGATAAATCTTCAATTGACTGCCCTCTGGTTCAAATCTATTCTTCAAGGTGTACTTAGCATTTTACTATTACAGTAAATTTTGCTGTTACAACTTTTTGTTTGTTTTGCACAGCTCGGTGTTACGAAGACACCCCTCTGATAATGGTTACTCAACATTTTTGAGGTAATCACTAAGGTCTATGAGACTTCATGTGAGAAACTTTAAGAAACTACAGAAGAAACAAGCAAACAGAAGACAAAAGAAAAAGAAAATACAGGAGACATTGTCCTGCCCCTAAAAGAACCTGACGGAAACGCCTTCCTCCGTTCTGTTGCTCTTGTTGCTCAAATGCGGGCTCTGGCTCCTAAAAAACCACTTTCCTTCCTGCTTGGGATATGGCCCACCATGTATGAGCCTTCCTGACGACAAGAGACCTACAATGACATGATGTACCCAAAACGAGCCACCTGCCCATGGAGAACCGATGTTGCTTTAATAACCGATGAGGGCTGCTTTCCAATAATTGATCGGTGATGCTTTCGAGGAGAGATCTTAATCAAAAGTGGGGGAGAAAGTAAAATAATTCAAACGGAGTCACTTCAAAATGGAGTCGGATCTGCCGTCCCGGAGGAGCTGCCTTGCACATCTGACGTCTCAAACCTTTGGATGTTAAAACAGGACAAAATACCCTTTGGACCGGGCCTAAATCGACATTGTGCCCCAAAGAACTGCTTGCAAAGATAACGAGAAAGCAGATGTAATGACTGCTGGCCTACTGATCACTGGACTGAAAATTAAAAGCATTGTTTGTAATAAACATCACTATATTAGTTTATGAGCACCAACGGCAAAGCCTTCCTTCTGTTGATATATCAATAATTCTTTCCCTTCCCTTCCTCATAAATACCCCTTGCCTTTGTCTCCTAATCAGAACAATTTGGGCTTCTGCCTGAATCAGTGCATCCCAAATAGCTATTCTTATTGATCTCAAATAAATACTTGTTGAGTCTCACTTTGGCCTTTTACTTTTAGGTTAACATATCTGAAGTAATCGGCTGACCTCAGTGTATCTCTGTTCCAGCTTCTCACTTCATGTAATCAACTCCATCGTGTCACCTAAAAGAAATTTAAGCAGGTGAAAAAAAGTAATAAAATTACTAATATCTACATTGTGGAGGAGAGGCTTTTCATGTGCCGGGCACCGTGCTAAGCATTTTTACAGGGTTTAAGCATTTTAACTTGGGGACTGGTTAACTTGGATGAGAAAAAATTAAAAAATTACATCTTTAAAATCTCTAACCTCTAACTGAAATTTAGCAGATCCTTCACATATAAATGTAAGCAACAAATTACAGTCGGAGCAGAAGTACCTGCGGCTTTGTTACGAAGAACAATCGCAGATATTATCATGTCACCACACATTGCTAGAAATTTTCTTCTACTTAACTATTTTTAAACGACGGTGTCCAACGAGGGGTCTTGATGTTGGATATTTAATGCATTACATGAATGAAGATGTACACATATGACTATATTGCAAATTATGCTATTTCGTAGTAACCTTGGTTTTCTTTGTTACCCGTGTCTTGGATTTTTGATGCTTTGTAAACTGTCATCTCAAGAATGGCTCCACGCCCCGCCCCGAGGCGACCTCCTGGTGTGGACAGTCCCCTCCCGCCCGAATTTCTCTGAAGGGCAGGTGCCATTAGAGCCTGGCACCGAAGCCCAAGCGAGGTCTGCGAGAGGCCGGAGGGGTCGGAGGGACAACCCAGGGAGGGAACTTCACGCTCACAGCCTCCCAACCGCCTGGGAATCAGCGCGCAATCCAGGCCCGCGGGCGCGCGGGTCACCGAGAAGGCGGCCCTCCTAGCGGCCTAGAGAGGGCCGGAAGTGCGTCCGCGTGGGGCGGTGTGTCCTCCGGGACTTCCGGTAGCGCTTTCGTACGTCATTCGTGTGACCACGCCTGGGAGCCATTGGAGGGTGTTCGACAGAATTGCGGTCTGGTTTACGGGATCGCTGTGACCACAGTTGAGAACGGAAAGAAGAGAGACAGGGGCAGGTACGGGGAGATGTGCCCTTCGTCTTCTTCCCAACCCTTTCTGGGCGAAGGCCTCCGTTTTGAGGGTTATGGATTTGAGAGAGAGGGGGCTCTGGATCGCCGGGCTATTTCAGATCGGACACCCGGATTTTCAAAATGTTTGTAAACTATGATGTTAGTGTGTGACTTTATAGCTAGGATAGTTAAGTGCCTAATGGATCGGGAAGGTGGGCGAGGATGTTTAAAAGGCTGACTTACGTTTCCTAAGTTGCTCTTCCCCACTTGGGGAATGTGCAGAGAAACAGGCCTTCTAACCTTATGCTGCTGGAGACGTGCTAACGCAGTGAATTCCACGACCGCTTTCCCCCGCAGCTTGTCCTTTTGTTACTACTCTTCGTCATTGGAAATTATATCTGTTTAGCTTATAGAATATTTTTATTACATGCATTTGAAGGGAAAGAGAGATAGTAATATTATTGAATTCATAGTCATGGAAATAAAATACATGTAAATCATTGGGCATGTAAGTCTTTGGCAAACACAAGAAATACTGTAAAACTAACATAACTTGGTTGTGCATTTTAATTTTTGACTTAACAATTTATTAAACATCTGCTATGCAGCATATTCACATCCTTGCAAGTGTTATTACTCTTACAAGAAGCCTTTTCCCCACTCCTTGTTCGACCAACTTCTGTTTGTTTCCATTTTGCTGTTCTTGCGTCAGAATGCCCCCCGGAAGCCCTTCCTAAAGCTCTTCAGGCTGCGGCCTCCGGGTCAGGTCTGCTGCAGCACTATCACGACGCGAAGCCCATGGTTATGTGGTGATATGTATCACTTGACTTTAGACTTTGAGAATAGAGAATGCTTATCTTTAATCCTGATGTGTTCAGGAAAAAAAAGTACAGGTAAATGTTTGTTTATAGAATAAAATTGGATGGGCACAGCTGAGCAGAAGGATGGTGATACAGCCCGATATAGTGGTGTTTCCAGCAATTCAGTTGTGACCGCCATCTAACCGGTCTTCCTCCTTTAACTCTTCCCTCCTTGCAGTCTATAGCCAGTGCATCGGCCACACACAGACCCCTTGGATTGTATCATTTCTCTGTTCAAAATTCTAATGGCATCTCACCTCAGAGAAAAATTACAGCCTGGAGAGTCACCCATTTTCTGGCCCCTGGTCATCTCTGCGATCATATGAGCTCTCGCTCTTGCCCTCACACCAATTCAGCGGCTCCTGCCTCCCAGTCCGTCCTCAGCCTGTCTAGTTCTGCCTCACCTCTGCGTTTGCTGTTCCCTCTGCTGGAATGCTTTCCCCTCAGTCACATCTCCTGTTCTACTTCATTGAGTGCTCTGCTGAAATATCACCTAAGCACCCTGTTTAAGTAGTACCCACCCACACACTTACTTATCTCCGTCCCATAAATGTGTGTGTTTTCTACCTCACCCACCCCCAGTAGAATATAAGCTTGATGAAAGCAGAGACTTTGTTTTGTTCGCTACTGTACCCCCTCCCCACTCCCCGGGCACTTGGGCAATGTCTAGCATTAGAAAAAGGAAAAATGGTATCAGGTGGTGAAGAAACAAAATTGTTTGCATGTACAGAATCTATGGTTGTCTAGGATATCCACCTGATATCCTAGAAATATAAGAATTGATGAGTGTTTAGCAATGTTGCTGGATACAAACATCAACTTCAGCTAAAAACAAAATGTAGTAACTACAAATATACTGTATAAAATAGAATAAAAAAGTGCATATAAGGTCCCTAAGAAATAGTAATAAAATAAGACATTTATGGAGAAAATTATAAAACTTTATTGAAAGACATTCAAAGGTCCTAAATAAATGGAGCTATATTAGGTTCATAGACTGAAAGACTCAACATTGTGATTTACAGATTCAATACAAACCCAATAAAATTCCAGCACTTTGTTTTGCTTGATTTAGAGCTTGTTGGTCTAGCTAAGCATAACCAAACATGCCTGAGGAAGAAAAATTTGGTGGAGTTGGGGATGGAGGTTGGATTTGTCCCAAGATACCAAGGTCAGTTTCTAAAGGTCTAGTACTCTGGGCTGTATAGCACTGCCGCAGGTTAGACAAAGCGGTGAGTCAGAACAGAAACCACCAATAGACCTCCCCCTACCCCAACACACACAGAAACTTGATTTATGAAAGAACCAGTGTTACAGATCAGTAGGGGTGGGAGGTACGTAAACTTTCCAAAAAACAGTGCTGGGACAAACACCCATATGGAAAAAAATATATTGAACTTCTATCTCATATGTTTCACAAAAATCAGTTCAGGAAAGACTAAAAATAAATGTGAAAAGCAAAACTATGCAACTTTTACAAGGCAGAAATATATGAGTTTGGGTAGGAAACAATTCCCCCTTCTTTATAAATTGGATATAAAAAGCCAATTTATATCCAGCTTTTTCATATACTTAAAATGCTGAAAAAAACAAAAAACAGTTACTTCAAGCAAAATATGGGTAACAATCTATAAAATTTTACAACTTCCAAAATCCCCTCCTCAAAAGTCAATGAAAGCTGTTGCTGTTTTGAACAGGAAACATTTCAGAAGGGAAAGATGTTTTATATGAGGCACAGAAGAACTTCTCACAAGACAGCTCTGACATTGAGAAAAAGGACTAAAATCTGCAGGATTCTCAGTGGCATGACCCACAAACGACAGACAGAAATCTTGGCTCTTTTGAGCAACACCATCTCGATGTCACCAGAAAGCCTGAACCCTGCTACCCAACCCATCTGGTGTTAGAGGTGCCAAGGCCACGCCAGGAGTCTTGGTTTCAGGAAGTCAGGTGCATGCTGATGGCATCCGGAAGGAAGACAGGACGTGTGGCTCCCCCACCTCCAAGGCTTCTGAGCCAAGGTGGCTGACGTGTGAATGGAACCAAGAATAATCTTCAAAAACAAGGATAGAAAATCCTACTTCTTCCCATTTCAATCCAGCTTCTAAACACTCTATTAGTGGCATTTGCCCTTTCCACAAGAGACAGCGACAGTGTCTTGTGTGCTAACAACTTTAAAAAACCCTACATTTTTATAAAATCTGATTTAAAAAATAGCATTTCAAACAGAGGAGTCATTAGAAATACAGAGCTATTTAAAAAGCCCACTTCACTTGTCCCCGGTGCCTTCTGCTCTCTGTGACTGGGATGTAGCCGCATCTCGGGTTTTCGCAGCGTTGCTACCGTCCTTGCCACCGCCTGCTTTCCCCTGTCTTCCTTTGGGCAGCTTCTCCCCCTTCTTTGCAGGGGCCTTTTTAGGCCTGGGCTCCGGTTTCGGAGGAGCGGGCTGAGCGGACAGCCGGGCGGACCTCCTCTGCGGCTCATCCTTCGCCTTCGCTTTGTCCCCCTTGGCGTCTCCTTTCGCCTTTCTCTTGGGCATGGCGGCGGCGGCAGCGCTCCGCAGGTGGCTCTGCGGGTCCAGCGGCTTTTCCTGTCTCCCTCACACTGCTCCTAGAAAGGGTTATTTAACAAGGCACAAAAAGGGAAAGACTGGCAGATTAAACTACATTAAAATTCATATTTGAATATCTTAAAATTAACAATTTGTGTATATCAAAAAGATAGCATAAAATGTAAAAGAAAAGTTAAAACTGGGCAAAGGTACTCATATCATAACTGATGAAGGACTGGTATCCAGAATACATAAAGAATTCCTACAGATCCACGAGAAAAGGACAAAGTAAAAATTTAAAAACAATGGGCAAAGTATTAAACACTTCTTAGAAGAACATGAATGGTGAAGAAGCACATAAAAATATGCTAAACCTTATTAGTAATATGAGAATGCATACTAAAATAGGAGAATATAATATTTTATACCCATCAAATTAGTGAAAACTCAAATTGGAAAAAAAAATTCTCTCTGAATTGCTCTAGAAAGTGTGTGTGTGTGTGTGTGTGTGTGTGTGTGTGTGTGTGTTGGGAGAGGGGTTTGCTGACCACCACCTAGATACCGTGAGCAAACGTGTTTTGTGAAAAAAGTTAGATTTGATTTTTATGTTCTTTGGTCAACAAAAGCAACTACCAGAAATGATACTAACATATCAAATTATCCATTTTTCTCCCTCATTTTTAATTTGATGAATTTCTGGAAAACTGGCATTTTTCTTCCTTCTTGTGGAGGGAGAGGTGAGACCTGTATGAGGAGGGAAGGGCCAAGGCTGGGCGTGCCGAGCCAGGCGCGATTTCCTCCGCGAGGAACTCGGAACAGAGGCGAAGACTGAGGAATTTGCTCTCAGTTCTGTTCTCAGGCTGCACAGCGCTCACCCAAGAGCTTGTGGCTGGGCCCTGCTCTTCCCTACTGTGCTCTCCTCTGGCCTCTGAATGTTCTGAATTACTGAGGGCCCAAAAATCCCTGTCGCCAGCAGGACACTGAAGTTCTGCCGATCCACCTAGACCTGGCCCGCTCTCTCCTGGCACGTCCTTCCCAAGAAATTGCCTGAATTTATGTCTAATTTTAGTCCCCTTTTCTCTCTCCCAAATGCATCACTAAGAAAAATGTTTGAGCAATTCTTAAGAGAACAAAAGTTTTTAAAAAAATGTGTACACAATAAAAAAAGTTGTTTTGGAATTACTGAAAAGGATGCCAAACAACCACATAGGACAACTATGGGTATGCTGATGCTGTGCCCGGAAAGGAACAGGTAGGAGAAAGACAGCTGTCCTTACCCACGCTGAGTTCGTAGTATGAAAATTACTTGACCTAATACCAGGTGACTTGGTTTATGCCTGCTGCCCTAGTATAACTATTAGTAATGCACCCTTTCACTTCAAAAGTGGGCCAACTTGAACAATGAACGATAAAGCCACCCTAAGTATTCTTAAGAGGACTTTCTTGTTATTAAACCAGAGGAAATCTGCCAACTAATGGTGTTCACACCAACTCGATGTCACCAGGAACCCCCGGCCTAGGGTGTGGTGAAAAGGGAAAACTTACTAAGTGCAAACCGACGCCTTGTAAGACAGCCCCGGAGCCAGGCCCCTCTCCGGCTCGGCAGCGCCGGTCTGCTCTGCCCCCGCCCCACCGTCTGCGCGCCCTGCGGTAGGTAGTTCCGCGCAACAAGACGCGAACCTCACTAGAGAAGGAAACTCTCCTCTGAACCAACGCAGAATTGGCTTATGAGGACAGAAGTCTTCCCTCCTGGTTCCTGATTGGCCCGTCCTCATGCAAATGAGACTCTAAATCTTTGCATTTGGATTGGTTCATGGCACGTTTTGATTGGTCAGAATGGAGCTGCTGATTGGATGGGGAAACCCTATTGGTTGAAATAGGATTCTAGGAAATCCTTTCTAAAGATGACTCAGCGAGAACGAACAGCAGTTCAGCAAAGGGAAACTGAAAGGTCTCTGTGCAGAAATGGCTGCTAGGTTCTTTTTCTTTTTTCTTTCTTTTCTTCTTCCCTTCCCTTTCCTTTTTTTCCTTTTTTCTCTTCCTTTTCTTCTTCTTCTTTTTTTTTTACAATGTTAACCCAGTTTGCCACCAAGGGCCCTTCTCAACAGGTGCCTTCTTAATCATGATTCGCAAACCAAAGGGTGAGCTTTTGTTTTAGGGCGCTACATACCATTCCCCTTCCATCTTACCCCAAAACGTGTTTCCCACCCATTCCTGGTATGGAAATGCTCACAGCCTCTTCCTGGCCCAGTCTGCTGTGTGTTAGGTGCCCTGCAGTCCTCCTCAACGGGGCCATGATCATTAAAACACAGCCGGTGACAATTAAGATGAATTCAAGGCAAACACGACACTGGCTAGATGCTGTACCTAAGTACGGAAAAATTGGTTGGTTCCTTGAAACTCACTTTTAGGAAATTTATCAGGAGACCAGGCGGCTGACTTTCCAGAGACCTTACAAATGTAGGAGATAGATACATAAATCATGAAAAAGGGCCATTGGATAAGAGGTGATTTTATTTCCAGAAAGGTCTTGTGGGAGCGATGGGCACTCACCACACAGCGGTGCTAACTTAAATTATTTGCGGTGGAGTATAGGGGGTGTTTTAGGCAGTGAATCTAGTCTGCGCGCTACTGTCATGGTGTGTACGTGACAATTATGTGTTTCATAAAACCCATAGAGCTGTATACAAAGAGTGAACCCTAATGTAAACTATGGGTTTTAATTAATAATAATGTATAAATATTGGCTCATCGATTGCAAAAAATATGCCACACCAATAGGAGTTAACATGAGAACCTGAGGTAGAGGGAGAGGAAGTACACAAAAACTCTTTGTGCTTTCTGCTTAGTTAAGTAAACCTACAACTGCTCTAAAAAGTAAAGTCTACTAATGTAAAACATTTTTTAAGAATGAAAGTGAATAGTTGGTTAAGTGGTAAGATATAGAAGCCATAGCACTGTTACCGTGGACGTTCAGTGGGGGAGCCTGAACGCTGGGAGGCCTTCCCGATTGGCCAAGACGGCGGCAGGGGGCGGTCCTTACACGGAGCTCCAGAGAGCTAGAGGGGTGATTGGATTAGGCAGAAAAGCCCGCCCCTCCCTGGTCCTACGCTGGGGCCTGAGCAGCGAGGACGACAAGGCCTTTGAGACCCCGGGCTACCAGCTTCTGAGGTTGTGCGGCACCTCAACAAAACGTCTTTCCTTCTGCACCAGCCTGTGCCTCACGAGTTTGGCTTTTGTGGCAACAGGCAGCTGAACCTCCGATTTTGCTCGGTTACAGAATTACAAATATTTCCTCGTGCATGTGAGAGAAAAAAATATATTAACTGGCGTATACATCTTTTAATAACTTTCAGCAAACAGGGATGAGACTCAATGGTATCACAGGACAAGAAGTTACCAGGAGAGATACTGAAGTTATTTTCCCGACATGGCACCAATTTTAAAGTTTTAGGGCGTTAAAAATTCCCTCTTTGTTAAAACAACTCTTCCAAGGACAAAATTATATTAACAGGAAACAAGTTAGTGAAAGTCTTGACTATCATCTCTTTGTATTGCCAAGGATGGACTGAAACTCTTGCGAAAGTTACCAATTTCACCCTTCATTTAACCAGATAGTTTGTTTTATAATGTGTAAAGGCAGCGCTCGCTCAGCCTCAGGGGAGGGTAAAATCATCCTTTTCTTGAAATCCCTTTATTAGCTATGCAGACTGCATTGTTTCACTAGAAAAAGACCCAAGAAGTTGGTTAACTGGCAGAAATAGTTTTTCTTTATTAAGAGACTAATAGTGAAATAAAAAGCAAATAATACATTTCTCCTGCAATTGAAATAAGCAAATCATGAGTAAGATGGAAACATGGGAGTGTGTTAAAAATCTATACAGTTAGGGAATTCCTCAAACTATGTCAATAATGTATATAATGCATCAATTCCTGTCCACAAAAATGGGCTGGATTTGCATCCCTCCCAAATTCATAGGTTGGTGTCCTAACCCCCAGTACCTCAAACTGGGACAGTACTGGGATATAGGACCTTTAAACGGGTCACATGGGTGGGTCCTAATACAACAGGACTGATGTCTTTCTAAGAAGAGATTGGGAGTCAGACAGCAAGACAGGGAGCGCCCTGTGCGGAGACAGCAAGGAGGCGGCTGTTTACACACCAAGGAGAGAAGCCTCAGGAAAAGGCAACGCTGCTGACCTTGACCTTGGACTCCCAGCCTCCAAAACTGTGAGGAAACACATTCCCTTGCTTAAGACAGGCAGTCTGTGGTGTACTACGGCAGCCTGAGTAGGCTGACCTAGGGGGAAACCATAACGACCTCAGAGACCTAAGGCAGATCATGGAATAGATTAACGTTCGAAGTTTTGCCCGGCTCTCAAAATCTTTTTTCCGCGTGTTTTCTCTTTCATCGTGAGCATGTCTCCACTGTCCATGGACCAAATCCCACCTCATCCAATAACCGCTCCCACTCTGGCAGACACATGCAAGACACATTTCAGCAGCAGCCTTTGGGCCCCTTGACTGTTACTGAACTGGGTTTCCGGGAGATAGTTCTAACTGGGGTGCTGGTCTCAATCCTACCCCAAAGTCAGAAGCCCCCACCCCTCTCTGCCTCTCACTTACGGTGAGAGAGGGCCGCGAGGTTGGAGAGAAGACCTGAAAGACGGTTACGAACACCAAGCTTAGGGAAGAGAGAATAAAGTACATAATTAAAAAAATAAAATAAAAGAGCATATGCGAAGCACGGTGAGCTACAGCGACAAGAGGTTACATGGTGTCAGTGACTCCCCTACTTTTCAAAGGAAATGTCAGGCAAGGCCGCATTCTGAGTTCCCATTTGGGCGGATTACAGAGCTTGTTCGGAACCCAAGCGACTCTGCCCCGACGCTCATCTCCACGTGGGGCCCGCGTCCTGGGGCGCACACGAGGGCGCTGTGCAGTCACGGAGTCCCTGGAGCCCTCTCTGGAGCGGCGCCTGGACGCGTCCCCGGGAAGCTCAGACCGGGCGCGGGCCCCTCGGATCGCCCACGTTCCTCTCCGAGCGCGCGGACGGGCGGTTCATCCACCAAACCGCGTGTCCGGGGGCGGTAACCCCTCCGTCCCGCCGCCTAGGACTGCGCTTCTGCACCAAGTCGCCTGTTAAACCCGCTAGCCGACAAGCTAGACTCTGCGGCCTCATCCCGTGGTCCAGGGCTCCTGTGCTGGGGGCCGCTTGGCGTTCACGGCGCTTACGAAACAGGGGGATGGGGACGACAGGGAAGGTGGGACAGGACGGGGCCTCACGTGCGCTGAGCCACAGGCGTCGAACCCGCTGTCACCACGTGCGCCCGGCTTCGCAGCGGACGCACTGCTCTGCAGCGACACAAGGGAAGGCGGAGGGGACAGTCTCCGTCCCCCGCCTGGCCCTGGGGCCCCTGCCTCCTGAGTGGTGGGGACGCGGCTGCGAACAGAAATATCTTGGACAAATTGGAACTGAACGCAGGCCCCGGCTTACTGTCTTGCTAACAAGGGACCCGCGAGGGGAAAAGCGCGGGTCCAAGGCGTGAGGACGGCAAGGGGACGGCGCACGGCAGCCTGTTTAAAGGAAGAAAAGAGCTCTGCAGGGAAGGGGCGCCCTTTCCTTATCGCCATAAACACGTCACAAACGCCCCATTCATGCCAGGCCCTGAGGGACCCTGAGCAACGAGACCAGAGCGGCTGCTTCTGACCCTTCGAAGGAGGGATGGAAACAACAGCGAAGATGACGCGTCTAAGGAAGGGGCTCCGCGCCCGACAGGCGGAAAAACGAGACCTGTTTCGCAGAAACGCGTTTGATGATCCGGGTCACGTGGCCGCCGGCCCGGTGCCCGCCAGGTCAAGGCCAACAAGGGCGCAGTTCCCGCCGGAACCGGGCGCGACAGCTGGTCCGTCTCTGGACTTTGGGGTCTTCCCGCCTTTGAGGGGAGCGCGGGCCAAGGGGAGGAAGCCCGGGCCCGCCGGTGCCCTCTCGGAGGGTGGCCCACAGGGACTCCTCGAACCTGGCGGCGGAGGCACCGCCCCCCGCGACCTCCCCTCTGGGGCTGCGGCGGCGCCGCCGGCCCCGCCGCCCCGGGCCTCGCGGAGCGCGGGGACAGCAGGCACCCGGAGGCCCCACACTCACCGAGTGTCCAGGCCGTCCCCTTGCGGGGCGGGCGACCGGGGATCCGCAAGCAGGAAGGCCTCGAGCTGGGGATGCGCTTCCGGGGCCCGGGCCGCGTCTCGCCTCCTGCGGCCGCCCGACTCCGCACCCACGTCAGCACCACAGCCCCGGGCGTGCGAGACAGGAAGAGGAGGCACGTGTTTATGGCCGCGTGAATTTTAAAAAATCAAGTAATATCATTTGTTAAGGAATTCGTTCCATAATAGGGAGGTCGGGAAAAGGAAAGCCCGCACGGCTGTTTCCGCCCGGTTTCGAACCGGGGACCTTTCGCGTGTGAGGCGAACGTGATAACCACTACACTACGGAAACGCTGGGAGAGTAGCCGCTGGTGCTCCCTGTTCACTGCGCGGAGCCGCCGTGTGCGCCTGCGCGTGCCGACCACTTACCCATTTTGCCCTTTACACCGGGAACGGCCGCAAGAAAAGAGAGGCTCTAGTTCTCACAATTGGCCCTTCGTTACTACCGGTATTCGGCAGCCTGAATCTTCCCGTTTTAATTGCTTTACCTCGCACCCGCCCTTCGCCGCAGTGCTGGCCGTGGGCGCGCGGCGGGGACAACGCGGGGATCTGCCGCGCGAGGAAAGCGCCCCCGCCCGCGGCGGGGCCTTTTTCTGCCGCGGGCTCCTCCCGGGGCCACGCAGGGAGAAATAAAATACTGCGGCATCTACCGAGCCAGCCAGGAGTCGAACCTGGAATCTTCTGATCCGTAGTCAGACGCGTTATCCATTGCGCCACTGGCCCACGCGTAAGCGTTGCGGCGACGCGTTTTCTTCATCAGAAACCAGGTGGCGGACGTGTCCGTCAGAGGCCGGGTGGTGGCGCCCGTCCTGCGCCTCGTCCCGCGGAAAGCCGTTCTCCGCACCTCCCGGGCGCTCGGCCCTGGAAGACGTGCGCCCCTTCTCCGGTTCACACCAGCCCCCAGGCCCTGCGAACGAAAAGGGGCTCAGGGATAAAAATCAGTGACCGACAATAACCTCACGAGGTGATCTGACCACAGGTCGTGGTGCGGAGTCATGCCCGGTCTATAATTCTTTAGCAAAAGGTTATTTTCGCCTTAAGCAAACTTTGTCCAGGTCCTTGTGCATCTAGGTTTACACTCATCTGAAACGGCAGCACTAATCCTCTTTCTCAGGCCCCTCGGAGGAGGAACCAACCTGCAAGGTCATGTTAAATCTCCTGCATCTTGTTTTCTCCCACGTTCTCTCCCTTATTCCAAATGTACACAAGAAGCTACAAAACTGTCATTCTGCAGAGCATTTGAGATCTTTCTCCCCCTCTATCAGTTTGTCTCAAATAAACGCATAAAACTTCCCTCCGGGTTGTGACTGTTTAGATTAGGGTTCCTTTCTCGGCAGGGGAGGCCGCCCAGACCCGCTTCACCCCAGCATCACCTCCCTCCGTCCTGCACCATCTGACCCATATTTACGGTTCGGGAAGTAAAATAATGGTGATGAGCGCTTGGAGAAAAACCAAGCGAACTCCAGGAAGAGGAAGAGAAAAGCCCAGCAGGGAAGGCGGACGACAGACAAATGCAGATATTGGGGAGCAGAGCAGTCTCGGACCAGGGTGATCCTCAGGAAAAGGCCTGAAAGTGGGAGCCAGCTGAGGCCAGTCCAGGAATGTGAGCAGCCGGTGCCGAGTGGACGGGCCGCAGACCGGGGTCATGACCTCGGGCCTCGCGGGCCTGGGCAAGGACTTAGGCTGCTACTCTAGGAAGCTAGAAGCCACTGTAGGGTGGCACAGTCTGACTTCCTTTCTTGTCTCTTCTTGGGTGGTTCAGAGAATTTATTTTTTAAAAATTACTAAGCAAAACTGTGCAAAACATACTCACTGCGTGCGACCTACATCTCAGAGCAGGACGCCTTTAAAAACAGCTGGCACACCCATGAATGCTCGCTTGGGCACTTTCCCAGGGAACCCAGAAGTGCTCCTCGTGGGTGCGCTTCAGCCTCTCCGCGTTTCTGAGGGGGAAGCGTCACCCCACGCCTCGAGAGCGCTGTGAATAACTTGAGGGCTGCCACACAGATGAGGTAAAACCGCCCGACACTGAGAACATACACACTGAGGTGAGAGAAAATTTGTTTTCAGGTAGTGAGGTCGCGACTGTCCTTACAATAAATGCACGTTCCTGCTCTACCTAAGGTAGACCTAGTCACGGTTTCTTCCACAGAACAAGAGTCATCCGGCCAGGTTTTGTTCTGTCCTGCGGGGCAGTTTGGTGGTTATGGACACCATCCTGGGATAATAGTTTTAACTATGTATAAAAAGAGAAATCCATAAGACTTCAAAGGGAAACCAATTATACTGAAATATGTTCTTAAAATATTAAAAATGTATGGTACAGTAATATTTGTGCTCTTTTATTAATGCAGTAAATGACAATATCAGCAGGAGAGCTGATAAATACTGAGATTTCAAAGCAATAATGAGCATAATGATATTTTGAGAAATTTGGAACAAGTCAGATTTGTAAGAAAATATTTGTGATTTCCAATAGTGATAAAGTCAAAAGTGCTAAAATACAATTGTGATTTGTTGCTTATATTCATAATGGAAGAAAACACAAAATTTCAGTGATTACTTGTTAAGTAGTCAAAATAAAATTATATTTTCCCATCCAAGTTCATGAACTACTCCATTTTTGGTTTCTCTCCTAAACATATGGAAAATGGCACTGTCTGCCTCTCCCAGGCCTCTTGTCATTATTGCCAGCGTCTGCGATTCAGCAATTGGTACCTTCTCTAATTTCAGGTGCGTGGAGCCAAGCCAACATGCGGGGCCTTCCCATAGTCCTTGATGGCCACCCTGGAAACTGAGTAGAAGGTAGTGTTCATACCCAGATTTCTGGCAGTGGTGGCTCTTAGTCTCAACTTTCTCCCGAGACTTGCCTCTGGCTTGTTAAACAACGCCTTGGACTTCCAAGAATTTCTGTGCAAATTTTGACAGCTGCCAGTCAAAGGCAAAACCCAAACCAGATACAGTAGGCTCTGCTGTCTTTCTGAAGGTCTGCCACCGCTTGGTCAAAGCCACCCTGGCTCCAAGCACTTCAATGATATGATGACTCATCTTATAATATTAAAGAAATAGGTGCTTATTTCATGGTGTTTCAATCCAACCGTGCATTGAGTTCACCGACTACCAAATTTTAACAAAAATAAATCCAGCAGAGTCACGCAGCCCCCGCTCACGTATGTGGGCAGAAGTAAGTGCCTCACGTGTTTCAGAGAAATCCGTCACACGCTGACACAGTTGATCTCAGCATTACCACCCGGAGAACAGATATCAAGCAAGACAAGCAACCGCAATCACAGGTGTCATCTGGGATGGGACGTTCACAGCTGTGGTGACAAGCTGTAAACTGTTCAGAGTTTCACCAAAGCCATTTGTTCCAACTATATTCCCAAGGATAGATTTACTTTGCAGAGCATAGAATAAACTGGAAGCAGTTACAAATACTCGCACACACCCCCATGACCAAGGAGGAATTCTTGTGAATGCTCTCAGTGTGATACCTTATCAAAACAGATTCTTTGGACAAGTTTTAAGACAAGAAAGCGCCTCTCCTTCAGTTGCTGCAGAGGAGAGGCGATCGTTCTTTTCTTTCTTTCCAAGACTAGGTTTTAATGGGCAAGCCTTGTATTTTCGAGGCGCACAACTCTGGAATTTCATCGGTTAACATGATAAGCTAGAAGCAGGCATTCGGAAACCAAATTTACGGAAAGTCATGTGGTAAGCAATGCTGGAATGTTCGTGAAGGCCGTGAAGTAAGGAGCAGAGAGCTTGCTTCCTGCACGGCCCAGTTCTGGGCGCTTGAAGCGTCCTGGTGTCACTGTGTCTGTGTCACACGCCCCGGAGGCGCTCCGGGAGCGTGGCCGATTCTCTCTTCCTGCGCCCACCCCGCGCCGAGGCGGCTGTTTTCCTACAGCTGCGCCGTTTCCTGGGTCTTTGGGGCCGGGGGGAGGTTCTTCTTTAGGGTCTAGGGAAGCACCTGGGCTGCTCCTGACTCTTGTAGAGAGAAAATAAATCCGCCCGCCGAACAAAAGGAAAGATCTTTCTCTTTCCTCATCGATTTGGAAGGGAGCCGGTGTGCTGGCTCCGTGGCTTAGCTGGTTAAAGCGCCTGTCTAGTAAACAGGAGATCCTGGGTTCGAATCCCAGCGGGGCCTTTTTGTGGCTTTTCGCCTTTCGACAGAGGGGATGGGTGATCAAAGTAAAATCTTAAGGGTAAATTTCTCCCACGGCGTTTCACAGTAATGTTTTACATGGATCTGGAGATGGTGGTTATTTACCAAAACAGGATACAAAGATGAGTTGTTCTTTTGAGGAAAATCTCCATCCTTCCTGTTCTCGTATTTTCGTGTCACATACTTTTTTTTTTTTTTTTTTTTTAAAGCAAGTACAAAAGGCACCAGAGAAAGCAGGAGGCACAGAGAGTCGCCCAAATTAAACCATATACAACATCATAATCTCGGACCGTTCTGCTTTCCCGAGAAAATCCCCAGTGGGTGCCCTCCCACAATCGGCAGGCAGCGTTTTCATTGGAGGAAGGAATGATTGATGATGTGCTTCTGGGAAGGCGGCAGCGCCCGCGTTCGAAGCAGCCACTGAAATCCCACCAGATAACACGATAATGCGTAAGGAGCTGTGCGTCTTGCGGCTTGTTCTGAGCTTATCCAGCTGTACACTGAAGACTGGTGGACTTTTCTGAGTGGATATTATACTGCAATAAATAGTTTTAAAAAGGAAAAAAGAAGTTGGGTAGTTTCTGTGTCTAGTAAACCAGGCAAAGAGGCTTCCCCCAGCAACTTCCAGAGACACACCTGGAAGGTTTCTGAAATCACAGCATCCTGACTCTGCCCCAGGCGACGAGGCCAGGCTTTGGCAAAGCATTTGGCAAGGTGACACTTTCAAAAGATTCAGAAGTGAAGCCAGGATCACCAAGATATCTTCCCCCCGCCTCCACACTGGCCCCTGGCGCCAGCTGCAAGGGTGCCTCCGGCTCATCAGATAAGGGCTTCCTGGGGCCTCAGGCCCAAGGGACAGAGCGGGGAAGGAAGGGCACAGACGCTTCCCAAGAATCTGTGCCAGCTCAGTGCTGCGCCTGGTGACCATCTTCCTTGAAGGGGAACAGGGAAGGGAGGTGATGAGGGCTGATGAAAATCTGTGACCCGGGTTTTCTTCCTGCTCTGGGGGAGAGCTCCCTGCACAGCCCCGTCTATCCTGGGTGAGGTTTCACAAACACATTTCTGGATACAGGTTACATGTCAAACCAGCAAAGAAACTGCCTGAGGTTCCCGAGTGTTTTTAAGAAAGTGTGGGCTTTGTTTTCCTTTGACTTTCTAAAAGCACAATTTGAACGCAAGTGTATAGTTTTAAAGCAGGAATAAATCGTGTTCCTTTCCCAGGGATGCAGCGTGGGTGGGTGGCAGGAGGCAGTGTGGGGTGAATGGCGTTTGAGGCAGGACAGGAGAGGACATCGGAGACCCGCGAGCCGTCCCTCTGGGCCGTGGAGCTGACCGGATGGCGTAGGGCCAGAGCTTCGGGGACGCCGGCTGAGCTGGTCCTCACCTGGGGCGAAGCCAGGGAAAGTGGGTGCCTCACTGAACAGCGAGGACCTTCAACAGGGGTTTCCAAAGGTCACCCAGTTTGTTTGCTTCCCAGTTACAAGGCATGGCCATTAAAAAGTTCCCACTCATTTCCTCCTCCTGGAAAAGTGCTGTTAAAATTCCAAGATGTGGCTTCACTCACCTGCACCAGGAGCTACCTTTTGAGGAGTAGAAATGGAGTTACCACCCACACAGGGGCTGGGGGTGGGCAGCCAGGGGCACTGGGCCCTTTTCGTAGGTGCCTGGGCCCTCACGGGACCACCGCCCCTGTGCTCCTGCCCAGGGGGCCCTCGGTCCTGGGCCCGGAGGGGTCTTGGCTAAATGGAACCGCACCGCTTGGCGAGCAGCATTCCCAGGCAGGTTCTTTCCCCTCTGTTTTTGTTTCAGTTCCACTTGTTGGAATAAAGAAAGGAAGGTGCAGGTGCTGCTTTCAGAAATGAGACAGACTTATTTATTAGGTTACGACCACGGGCGACATCTATCCTGAACGCTGGAGAACTACAATCGAAGTGGGACATGTGGGTCAGTTGGCGGCCCGTTGGCCAGACCAGCCACAGGTGTAAGGAGGAGGCGCACGCAGGCCAGGGCACTCCGCTGGCTGCGCGGCAGAGACACCGCATTCGGGGCACCGGGGAGAGGCGCGTGGGAGCAGGTTGCACGCACAGAGCGCAGGGCGTGCCGCATGGGGTTAGCTGGCGTTGGTGCTCATCGGAGGTGTGTTCGTGGAGGTAAACGGGACGTCGGGCTGAGGGCTGAGGGCGCGAGGCTGCTCAGTGGCTGGTGGCGGTTTCACTGAGGGGCAGTTCCTGGAAATGCCTCTGAAATGGAGAGTCTACATCGTCAGGAGGGAGAGAAGTGGAGGCTGTGGAGCCCACAAAGTGGGGGTGGAGTGATCCCCAGGCAGGGGCGCAGAGGGGGCGGGGCCTGAGAGGCAGCTCTGCCCACAGCTGTGCATTCAGTCTAAAGTCCCCTGCTCTGTCCAGCTGGTGCCCGACGCCCTGGCCTGCTCGGCGCTGCCCCGCCGCTGCCCCCGCAGCAGCAGCAGCAGCGGGACCGGTTTCCTCCGCCCTGCGCCCAGGCCCAGGAAATCCGAGACACAGGCCTAACGCTGTAGGGACTGGCCAGCGGCGCAGCGCTCACTGGCCTGGGGTCACCTTGCTTTCTTCCATCACAATGTCTCCTCCAGGTTTCTATATGGGATTTCAGCCTCAGTCTTATGTTCCCAAAACCCTTTGAGGTTTCGGCTTGCCTGTCCCTCTACATACCCCCCACCTGGACACCGAGATGTTTCTGTCATATTAACCCCATGACAACCTAGTCCCATCTTGGCCCCTGAGCTGTCTTTTGAGTTTGTTTTAATCCTTCCCCTTTGGGTTTGGCCTCAAGGGGCAGGAGAACAGAAGTATTGAAGAGTTACCTCTCTGGCCCCTGAACAGTGGTACAGAAACAGGTTTGGAAGGTCCCACACCCCGCCCTCTCTAGCAAGAGCAACACAACTTTCCTGACTACCGATCCCCATGCAACAGGAAGCAAGGGGGTTGGGGGAAGCCCGTGGCAGAAGCCCCGGGGGTGGAGGCAGAGAGGGCACAGAGGGAAACCGCGAAGCTGGGGCCGTCCTTAAGGTTCCGCTTGTCTGGGCTGGGTAGAGATTAGTTTAGAGTGAAGCATGTCTGTGTCCCCAGAGGCAGCATCCTCGCCCATCGGGGACCGTGGGATCCCCTTGGAGGGGTCCGTGGCATCAGCAACTACTGTGACCCCCTCCAGCCCACCGGTGAGCGGACAGATGGCCAGCGGCTTTTTGCCACAGGACCACAGGCAGAAGAAGGGTCGGAGAGGGCCAGAGAAAGAGACGCCAGAGAAAGTGTAGATAAGGGACCCGTCAATCATGTTGTAGAAGGCGACATCTCCGGATTCGTAGTCCAGGAAAATCCCGACCCGGCGGGGGGGTCCTGCCAGGGACAGGGGGGTCCGCAGCGGGGTGAGGGCCCAGTACCCATTGCCGTACAGCTCCACGGCCCAGAACCCATTCTCGGGAGTCATGGGGTCAAATCCCTTCTTCGTCACATCCTCCCTACACACGCCGATGGCCCAGTCGGTCCTGTCTCCCACCTCCACCTCCCAGTAATGCCTCCCCGAGGTGAAGGCCTCCCGACCCAACACGCAAGGCCAGGAGTCGAATCTCTCTGCTTTCTCAGGCAGCTCCTGGCGTGCGTCTCCCAGCCAGACTGACTTGAAACCCTCGTAGAGAAAGAGGTGGGGGTGGGCGGTGTCCGGATCCAGAGTCACGTCAACTAGACACGGAGAGGAAGTGGGTCTGAGTGCGCGTGGATGAGGGGCTGCATGACCCGTCCTTCCTTCTCCAAGGACAGGGCACGGTCATCAAGGAGTCGCCAGGCCCCCTCCAGGGGGGCCTTCTGGCCTGCTGGCCTTTTCCGTCCACAGTCCCTAAGGACCCTCGCCCTGTGCCAGGTGGAGCCTGTCTCCCAGCTGTCTCCCCAGGGCCCGCTATGCGCCTCAAGGAAAAGTCGAGGCCATTCGCCACCACCCCTCCCTCCCTCCCCTCATCACTAGAATGTGTGGGTGCTTCCCCTTCCCGTGTTGTAGGACTCTGGACCCCGGGGGCACGGCGCCGCGGGGCCCCAAGGGAGTCGTGAGCTACTGACCTGCGTGCAGGGCAGCGTTTCTCCACTCTGCAACGAGAGCGACAGGAGAGTCACGGACAGGTTTTATCCAAAAAGAGAGAAAATGTTGAGTGTGAAATAGTGTCAAGAAGACAGAACTTACTGAGCCCTTCCAGGAGTTTCTCTGGAAAACAAACAGAAATACCCAGTGACCTTCGGCAGTGGACACCGGAGGCCCGAGACAGTGTGAGGGACAACAAAGGAGGGACTGTGAATCATCACTGCCCGATCTCTGACGCAGGGTCAGGGAAGAAGAACACGGATGGTTCTTCTCCCAGGAAAGATGCAGGAAGTTCCTGCTGGCTCGGGCTCAGACCTTTCATCGTTTCTGGGAACAGGAGGCGAAAGCGGCACCAGGGCCTCCGGGCGAGGAGTGGCCGCGCAGCGGGCACGCCCGCTGCTGGAGCGCGGTCCGCCCCTGTGCCCCAGCCTCTGGTCTCCTCCAGAGTGCGCCTCCGTGGCTTCAGGGGCCTCAAAATCCGCTGGCTCTCAGAATGCTAGAGTCAGGAGCCTTCCGACGGCAGTTACCCTAAGGGGCCTGACTCCAGCCTCGCCCAGAGGCGCTCCGGACAGGGAGCCTGGGACTCCACGACTCACCTGTGGAGCTGAATTCGTTCTTCCTCTGTCTGCCTCTTTCCTTGTAGAGTCTCCAGGTGAAAAACAGGGACCCGGTGGTAAGGATTCCTAGCACCGTCAAGATGACAGCCACGGCCACCATCCAGGGAGTCGGTCTTGGGAAGAAGGGAGCTGAAACCAAGTCCCCCAAGAGGGCGTTTGTTGAGACACTTTGAGCAAGTCCAGCTTCTCTTCTGATTCCAAAGGGACTCGGAAGAGGGAGTCACCTGAACCTCTCCCTTCCATCTCAAGGAGAAAACAGTCCCCCCGTGCCTTCAGGTTCTTCAAAAAAATTTATGAGATCTTAGGTAGGAAAGAGCAGAGAAAGAGAGGAAGGAAGTTAAGCAGGAGTCACTTTGGGACAAAGCCCGTGAAATACAGAATAAAATGGACTGATTCATGTTGTGACGGAAGTCCCCCCTTAACGATCGATCGGTGGAGGATCTGAGCCAAGGGGATGAGGGAGGGGAACCAGGAAGGGGAAATGCCGCCTCGGCCACGAAGGCAGAGGACTCAGTGGCCAAGAGGGTGAGGGACAGTTCCTCCTGGCCCAGAGGTGGCCTGCGGGGATGATGAGGGGTCTGCTTCCCTGAGGACGGAGTCAGAGCCCTAGCCTGGGGTGGTGGGGGCGGGGCAGAAACACGCGACCTTAGTCTTCTTGGTCACTCAAGGAGGGAGTCTCCGGCTCAGGAAGGCCTCCCGGGACAGAGCTGCTCTACCTAAGATGCATCCCGTAAGGTGGAAACTCTGGAGCCTCGATGAGGTCTAGGCACACGGTTCATGCCTTCAGAACCTTTAGTCTCCGAGTGAGGTGGGGGGGCTCCCTCGAGCCAGGGGGCAGGATCTGAGGTGAAGAAGGCCGACCACTCTGCCCTGAGGTCACGCTGAGGTGCCCCAGGCGGCAGGCGCAAAAGCCGCGTCCAATTGGAACCCAGTGTGGGTTTCACTGACCTGGGATGGAGGTTTCTGCTTCCTTCTCCTGACCCAGAAGGACGTTCTGGATACAGCAGGACACGTTCCTTGTGGAGGCGTCCCTGACGATCACCGACGTCACCACAGAGAAGAGGCCTTCTTCATCGGGGTCCCTGGACTCCGACGCGGAGGGAAGGTCCCGTCCCTCGGCGGTCCTCCACCGCGCCTGGGGCTCTGGGAACCACCCCACTGAGGTGCACTCCAGCCGGGCCTCCCCGTTCCCTTGAACTTCCACGTGGATGTGCGGGTCAGAGCCCAGGGCTGCGGAGAGAGAAGCTGGTCTGGCGCCCTCACTGGCGCCCACCTGGGAGCCTTATAACCACAGGGCTATGTATTTTGAGAGCGAAGTGCACAAGGGGACAGGGAATGAGGGGGATTCCTCTCCATTTTTCATCACACAAGGAAACTGAGGCGTCAACGAGAAGAAGTTCATAACCTCATAGAGAGCGATGCCCGCTGGGGTTTGATGGTGGCCGTGTGGGGTTGGCGGGAAGACGCGGGGTGCTTGTCCCACCAGCAGAAACACCGGGACCAGTGGCGGGAGGTGGATAGGGGGGCTGGGCTGGGAGCTCGGGGCAGGGGGCCCTGTGGCTGAAGGCGCTATGAGAAGGCTGCGGGGAGGCAGCGGAGGCGGGCTGGTATTTCAGGATGAGGAGGGAAGGCGGATCCTTGAGGAGACAGAGCCGGCTGGAGGCCTGTGCACTGAGACCACAGCCCGCAATTTAAGGTTCCTTGAACCTGGGATACTGACTCAGAAGTTTTCTTAAATGGTTTCAACCTCATTTCCCTCAAACAATTACGCCTTCACATAAATCAACATCTGCTTTGTCTGGTCTCTTCAGCCTGATTATTCCCCTACGTTTCCACAGCGCACAGAAAAACGCCGAGCCACGAAGGAGGGCCGGTCGGTACACGTCCATCGCTGCTGGTTTAAACCCGTACCCCGAGTGTGTGTGTGCGTGAGAGAATGTGGACCTTTCTCACGAAGAGGGCTGCCACTGCCCGCAGACTTTCAAAGGTGCCTGCCACCCGTAAAAGGGGACAATGACAGTTTGATGCTATAGACTCTCTGGGGTTTTGTAATACACATTGAAGACAATTCTCTGCAAAGGAAACGTGAGTCCCAGGTGATGCTGCACGGGATGCAGCCTGCTAGGAGGCAGGGGCTCCGGTTTCGCCCCAGGGTTCCAACCTTTCTCTGCACTGGCGCGCGCGCCCAGGACGGGCAGCGCGCCGTGTATGGCACGCTTCAGAGCGGCCCGAGGGACAGCAATGGCATCGAACGAGCGCGGATGCTTTTAGAGTTGACAGTTCCTCGTCCGTTGCCTAATGTTGCTTCAGTCTTGCGCAGGCTTGCGGGGCAGCAGCTGCCAGTGTCTACCGCCGGCCACGTGGCTCGGGGAGCGCTTTGCTTGGTGCCCAGAGAGCGGGAAAGCCGGCCCTCGGCGCACGTCCCGCCTGACGGCTCACCGTGTCCCGGACCGTGTCCTCCTGAGTCGGGGCGCGGAGCGAGGAAAGGAAACGCGAGCGAACCTTTCCTGAGCGGCCAGCGCGCAGGCGCGCTTTCTGCTCTGGGGAATCAGGGAACACGACTCTGGGTACCGACCCCTAGAGCAGCTCCCGAGTGCGCCGGGGGTCGCTCCCCGCGCCTCTGCCGAGAGTGAAACAGGGGCGCGAGGTGGGCGTTCGGGTCTGGGGCTCCATCAGGCACACCCGGTGGGCCACCGGCGTCACAGGGCCGGTGCGTCTCGGACTTAATACAGTGAGAAAATGCTTATCCTAAAACCCAGAGGGAAAGGCAGGCCATGCATGAGGTAAATTTCTACAAGAAAGGCAACTCGATGGCCTCTCTTCACCCTTAGCCCCAACCCCTCCCCACTCACCTGCCCCTCCGCCCCCGGGGCCTGCCAAGCCTTCCCAGCCTGCCCGGGGTTTGGGGAACGCCCGAAAGTTTGCAAAGACATATCCGCAGCAAGACAGACCCCGCACGGGAGTCCCGCAGAGAGGCATCCGCTGTACTCACCGGCCACCTTCAGGCGCACGCTGGCCTCTCCGTGGCTGTCGTCCTGCCTGAAGAGGCACCGGTACTCCCCGTCGTCCGAGACCCGGACCCCGCGGAGCCTGAGGGCCAGGCCGTTCTGCACCGACGCGGCTCTGCCCCGGTAGTGGGCCGTCTGCTCCGCGTCCTGCGGGCGACCGGCCCGGAGCACCAGCACCGCGGGAGACTCCTGCTCCCGGAGCCACCGCAGCTCCGCGCCCGCTGCGCTCACATTCGCGTTCGGGGACAGCTGGCAGGGCAGCTCCACGTCGTCGCCGACCATGGCCAGGATCGGCTCCGGGCGCGCGGCCACGTCGAGGTGAGCTGTCGGAAACCAGGTGGGTCAGGCAGCAGGGGGCCCGGGGGCTGAGGAATGGGCAAGACCAGGCTCGTCTTTGCCGCTGTTCCTCTTAGTCCTGGGACAGCCCGACGGAGTCCACCTGGGGTCCAGGGGCAGCCTCCGGGGAGAGCCGAGTGGCCCTGCGGGCCAGAGACGGGGGTCGCACCTGCAGGCAGCCGCGGCAGCTGGAGGAGAAGGAGGGCGAGCAGCGCCCCGCTCAGACAGGCGCGGCGGAGAGCGGCCATCTCCCACCAATGCCGGAGTCTAGGGGACAAGGGACAGGAGGTGAGCCGGGCCCTCCGGACACTGCCCTCCCCGCTCCCCCGCCGGCCGGTGCCAGTCCTCGCATAGACGCCTCCCGCGCCGCCCCGCAGAGCGGACTCCCGGTTCCGCTGCCACCCGCCCGCCACCTGCCACCCGCCGTCCGGCCCGGCGCGCAAAGAGCAGCAAAACGGGCCTGAAATCCCGAGAAGACTTAGGGGGCGGGGGCGGCGAGACATAGCGCCCCTCAGTGCGCTGCATGAAATGAGAAAATCTTGGAACCACTGTGCTAAAAAAACAAAACAAAAAACAAAAACCCCTTTTCTTTCAAATACAGTAAATTGGCGTTTGCCTTCAGCAAAGACGATCAAGTGGCGGGGGCGGAGGTGGGGTCCGGAGAACGGAGTGGAAGAGAGCGAGGAAAGGCCGGGAGGACCGGGAGAGGAAGGAGCCGAGGGGAGCGCCGGGCTTGGGGCAGAGGGCCGGGCACTCGGGGGGACACGGGCGCAGGGGGAGGGAGCGCCCACGGCGGACAGGAGTCCCGGACGCGGACCCGGGGTCGCGGCGCGCGCGGGGAAAGGCCCGAGCAGCCGGGGCGCCCGAGTGCGAGGCTGGCAGCGGCCCGGGGCGAAGTTAAAACCCGCGGGAGGAGGAAGGGGTGGAGCGCTCAGGACCGCCCGCCGCGCCCCGTGGTTTTTGCTTCGGGAGAGAAGCCCGCGGCGCACAGAACGGCCTCTGCGCTCCGGCGCTGGGCAGGGCGCCTGGGACTGAAAGCTCCGGGATGCGCCGCGAGGCCTCGGCTCTTCTGTCTCCAAAATACTGCTCTTAACCACGGACTCAGAGGCTCTGGGGGGACCAAAAGAGGCCCGGCTTGCGGGGCTCACGGCGCACAGTGCGGGCTCGGAAGCCTGTTCCTCGGCCGCCGCGTGTGGGCGGAGAACCGAAGCGGGGCCGCGGGAACGGGCCTGCCATCCAGCTCCCGGGGCCCCCGAGCTGCCGTCCTGGGAGTCGGGAACGAGGCCTGCCGTTCCTTTGAGGCTAAACATCGTATTTTTACGAAAAAATTTAAAAATATAAAAATATTTTTTAAAAGGAGAACTCGCCCCATGTCAGCAAGTAATAACCTCTAGTACATTTTGGCCTATTTCCTCCCAGTCTCTATTTTATGCTCATGCACATTAAAAAAAAAAAAAAAGGAAAAAAAAACAGTTGATAAGGTTTTTGCATAATTCAAAACATGATGAATAGCCACTTGAGAGCATATTGTAGGATCTTACAGTTCCTAAGACTGTAGCACACGGTGGATATTTGCCTATTGTAAACAGTGCTCTTTACACGTATTCTTTGTCCACATTTTTGATAACTTCCTAATATGCTTTCTGACAACTTCCGAGAAATGCAGTCGCTGGGGCCCGGGGTCTGCGCACGTGGGCGCCTTCCGGAACCGCCGGACCGACCGCACCGTCCGCTCTCCCCGACCCGCGGCTGCTACTCCTGCTCCCCGCTGGCGGGGCGGGCGCAGAGCGGGTCACTGGGTCTGACTGCGCATTTACGGCGTCGCGAGGTGGGTCACTTTCCGTATTAAAAACGAAATCTATTTGGGAAGGGAGCTCTGCAGGCCGATCGCCGCCCGCTCCCCCCTCTATTATTCCTACACAGACTCCGCTGCTACCTCTTATGAATCTGTGTGAGCTTTTTATAGATTAAAGAAGTCTATTATATTTGGGACAAAGCCCTTCACAGACGCAGTTTGTTTTTGGCCTTCTAATTGGGACGATTTTAAGCCCCACCAGGGACCGACCAGCCGCCCGCCGGGAGAACGACTCGCCACAGCAAATCTGACCCTCCGTCTGCGCCAAAAAACCCTGCCCGTCCCTAGTGACAAGCACCGAGGTCGGGCCGTGATGTGGTCACGGAAACGCGGCAGCGCCTCGTGTCCGCCCGCGGACCCCCGCACACTGGAGGAGTCGGGTGGCGGTGCGGTCGTCTCCCCGCTCAGCACCCCCAGGCCTTGGACGGTTGTGTGTCCCCCGCTCCTGGTCGCGGGCTTCCCTGAACCGCGGGGCGCCATCGAGCCGCGAGGGCCCGGGCCGGGCTCACCGCCTCCGCCCCCCGGCCGCACCAGGCTCGGGCGCGGGGCTGCGAGCCACGCCCGGAGCCGCGCTGCGCGGCTCGTCCCCGACCTCAGAGCCCGCGGCTCTGTCCTGGGCACACGGTGCGCACCCTGCTGACACTCAGACAGGACCCAAAGACACGCTGACCGGGTAACACTGAGGTCACCCCCTCATTTCGAGCCCCTGTGCGTTTCTGTGCTCGGTGCGTCCAAGGCTGAGTCTGCGAAGGGCGGGCCGCGGAGGGAGGGGCCTGGGGACCCGGCTGGGGTTCGAGGCAGAGGGGGGACCGGGGGCGTGAAGGAGCTAAAGGGACCTGGGGTCCTGCCGCGGAGGGTCTTGGACCCTGTTCCTGGAAATGCTTTTGGAGAGGAGAGTCCCTCCCATAAACCGAAGGGGCAGAGGGGACTCAGAGTCGCCGATGTGTAAGGGGGGACTGAGCCAGGAGCAGCCGGAGGAGGCAGGGAGGCGCGGGGAGGCTGAGGCCCCTCCATGGGCAGCACAAGTGGCCTCTCTGTCCCTCCAACTGCTGAGCAGCGTCGCAGGCAGATGTAGGTTAATTCACTGCCACCGAGTGTTGTCACAAAATTCCTGTAAAGAAAAGGCTGTTGCCACCGGGTGAGCTCTGATCGGGTCAAATAGAGACCAGGGTCGACGTGAGGGCTCCCGGGGAGGCAACAGAGGGACGAACAGTCCCAACCCCCTGGATGCGGGTTTTATAATGGGAAGGGGCAGAGGGTGCCAGAAAAGGAAGAAGGAAATTCTCACAGAGCACATTGCCCAACCAGAAAATGAAACCAGAATTATCTATAGATCTGGACTTTGGCTTTTTTTACGTTGCTTCTCGCTCTCTTTCATTCTCAAGACTCCAGTGTGGCCGGTGAAAAAGGCTCTGGAACAAATCAGTGACCCACAGCGACCTTCCCGGGGCGATCTGACCACAACCCCCACTGGGCAGGTCCTGGCGGGGTCACGGCCAGGCCGACCCTTCCTCAGTGAAAGGTCTTCTGCACCTTCCGCAAACCCCGGCCGCTGTCCGCGGGCACCCAGAGGAACGGCCGTTGGCGAGGCCGGGCGGGTCCTCTCCCTCAGACCCGCGGGGACCGACCGCCCTGCAGGAGCCGGGCCTCGTTTCCTCTGCTTTCTCCGCCGGCACGTCGGCCTCCCGCCCCCTCGTTCCCGAGGCAGAAGAAGCCGCAGCCGGTCCTTCTGCCGAGCATTTCCGGTCCTGCTCCTCACAGCGTCGTCAGTTTGGCTCCAATGAACTCTCATTAAAAATATCTACAGGTTTCCACATTCTTACACCAACGGATATAAGAATCCAGGCTTTTGAAGCCAAACATAAAGTTTGAAAAACAGGGCAATCAAACAATGCCCACACCTCACTACCATTTATTTTGTTTTACAAACAAGGTATCTTTCACAAAACATGTTATTTATATTAGCGTGTAATTTTATAACTGTCATTTAAATATATACTGAAAAACATCTTAAAGCTTTTTCAGTTACATATAGTAAATATTGTCAGATATAAGCAAAATGAGAAAAAGCACTTTGGGATGCTCAATAACCTAAAAGTTTTCGGTGCCTCCTGGGAGCAAGAGGCCGGACGCCGCCGGCCCCCGCGCTGGCCCCGGCCGTGCACGGACGCGTCCCCTGCTCACCCGCTCAGCCAGGGCCTCCCCCCGGGGCCGCCCTCACCGACCGAGGGGGTTACTGCAGGGACGCCTGAGCCAGGCCGGGCGCGGGTGACCTCGTATGTCGTGCCCCTGTCCCTGTCCCTGAGCCTTGATGCCGGGAGCTCTGCCGTGAGGGTGGGAACCGGGGGGAGGGCGGGAGGAGCCCCCTGGGCGGGCCCCTGGCGGTCACGGTGGGGCCACCACGCCACCAGCCGGGGCCTCGTGCTCTCGGGCCCGGCCTCCACCTGCGGCCTCCAGCCGTGGCCCCTCACCCCCGGGCCCTGCCGCACCCTGTCGTCCTCGCCCTCGGGCCACCGTGTCTGGTGTCCCTTCGGGTCCGCGCCGGCAGGTCGCCCTGAGTCACAGCAGCAGGCGGCCGCCCCGTCGCTGTCTCGCGCTTTCTTCTTGGCTGGGGCCTCGCGGCCGCTCTCGTTCCCTGAGACTGGCCCCGGCCCCTTGAGGACCAGCTCCCGAGTCACTAGAGCAGCCGCCTGAGGGGCGGGGACGGGAGGGGGTCCCCGGGCCTGTGGGGGACGTTCCCTGCTGTGCCCAGAGGGCGGCGCCGTGTCCTCGGGGCGCTGTGCTGAGCGAGCCGGGAGGCCAGGGCTCGCCTACTGGGCTCGGGGACGAGGGAGCGGGTGCTGGTGGCTGCGGCGGGTCCCGGCCCCGTGAAGGACCAGGCCACCCTCAGGCACGGGGACCCCCTGGGCCCCTCTGAACGCTGGGCAGAGGAAGAGGGGGCTGTCGTCAGACCCCAACCTGAGGAAGGGCCTCAGGGGCCCAGTGAAGAGCGAACGGGGACACGTGTGGATGTGCGATCGGTCCCTCATGTTATAGAAGGAGACGTCTCCAGACTCGTCGTCCAGGAAGACGGCCGCCCGGCGAAGGCGCTCCTTCAGGGGAAGGATCTTCTCGGGAGAGGACAGGACCGGGTACTGGTTCCCAAACAGCTCCAGGGTCCAGAAGCCATTCTGCGGCACCAGCAGGGCCTCCCCTTTCCCAGCCACACCGTCTCCGCAGACCCCCACGGCCCATGTTGTTAAGTTTAAATTTTGGGGGTGGTCAACTCTGTGTGCTTGATCTCTGGTCCCATAGGATGAACTTATGTTCTAAGAAGGATGGGAAGGAAGTGAGTTGTTTATCAAAAGCCACAGGCATCCGCTGTGGGGAGAGTTGGGGCCTAGGCCTGGCGGGATATCGGCAGTGAGCTGACCCCTCATGTTCCCAGCCTGGGGTGTCTCAGCTGCTTCTGACACAACAGGAGGGCAGCTGGGGTCCGTCACTGCAGGAGACTGAGCTCTGCCCACAGTCAGAATCAGCAACACAGACTGGTCCCTGGATCCTCCAGGAAGGAACCCAGGCTGTGGACACATTGATTTCAGCCCAGGGAGAGCCATGCTGGATCTGAACTACAGAAATATGAGATAACAAATTTGGGTTGTATTAGATTGTGGAACTCGGGGTTATTTCTTAAAATGCAGTAGAAACCAATTCAGTAAGGATTTCGTGAGAATGTCCCAAGGAGTAAACTGTGACTCTGGTGGGTTAACTGTGGGGGCTCCAATCTGGAGGCAGCTCCACGGACGCATGGAGATTACTGACAAATTTATTTAACAAATGAGACATCACACGCCCATGCGGGCGGAGGGGACACATGGTGAACAGTCACAGCGACGACGATGAACAGCGGCCTGTCCCCAGGACCCACAGGGAACAGGAACCGTCATGGGTGCTCCGCGGTGGGTGTCCCTTCCCTGACTCGGAACCCACCGTGGGAGGAAGTTCCCCGGACGTCCCCCTGCCTCCCTCCCTCCCAGAGTCCTGCTCCCAGAGGCCCTTCAGGGGTGACGTGGGAGGGCGGGGGCTGCTCTGTGCGCACAGGTCCCAGCTGGTTTGGAGAGTGGCCGCTGGTCCGTCCTCGGCCCTGGGAGGCGCGGTCGCTGTGATTCACCCTCTGCACCACGTCGCCCTGCGGAGCCCGTCAGTGAAGCGGGGACCACGGCCCTGACAGGTGACCCCGAGGATGCGCGTGGGGGCGGCCTTCACCGTCGCCCGCGGTGGCCTTCACCCCTGGAGCCCTGGGAAGGGAACCCAGGGGGCCCATGACCCTGCCCGACAGGAACAACCGGCTGCCAAGGGGCAGAGGGAGGGGCAGAGGGCGAGCCTCTCCCAGCCGCACGGAATCCGTGGGCCTCGCAGACGGCAAGGACCGGGGCCCTGCCTCGGTCTCCACACTTTCTAAACGAGGCTGCCTCTTGGGGACGTCGTGAGGGACAGTGAGTGACAGTCCCCTGCGGCAGTCAACGCGGCCCCAGGTACATTTGAATTTATCTATAAACGTCCGCTATGGTCGTTCAAAGCAGCCGAATCACATTTCAAAAGTGAATTCCCTTCCTGCACCCTCATCTCCTTATCGCCATGTGGAAAAACTGAATGAATACAGGTGAAGTGCTTCACTCAGTGTGTTTTTAGAAAGCATTTTCTTGCTGGGACGTTTTGCTGTTCAGCAGGCCCTCTGCTCCAGGCTGGGCAGCGAGAAGCAAAGATGTTATTTCCGCCTGAGGGTCCCCATTCCCATCAGCCGAGCCCAGGGACCTGGGGTCTCCGGGGAAGGGTCAGGCCCTGGGACAGGGGTGTCCCCACTGCTCTCTGCGCTGGGCAGATGGTCAGGGGGTGCCCTCAGCTGTACCTGGAAAACAGGCCTCAGAGGCCCAGAGAAGGGGGTGTGCGGGAAGGTGAAGATGTGTGACCCGTCGAGGGCGTTGTAGAATGACACCTGCCCCGCCTCATAGTCCAGGAAAACGCCCACTCTCTTGGGACAGCAGACAACTGGTAGTTTGCTCCGGGGGTATGTGAGAGCCCGGTAGTAATTCCCACGATATCTCCCCACTGTCCCAGAACCCGTTCTCGGGGGTACATTTTAACCCGGTCTTCTGCTCCACGTTGTCCTGTGTACACACCCCCACAGCCACTTTTTTCTTTCCCCAACCTCCACCTCCCAGAAATGTCTCCCTGACGTGAAGCTCTCAGAGCCTAGCACACAATATTGCCTTTCAAACCTCTGAGGGTAGTCTTGTTGGCTCTGCCTTTTCTCTGCCCGCTGCAGGCTCCTCTTGTCCTCAGAAACAAGGAGTGTGGGGTGCGCAGTGTCTGGATCCAGAAACACGTCCGCTGCCAGGGGTGTCGGGGAGGGGGTCAGATGGTCCCCAGGCCTCAGAGCCTTGCCTTCGGGGGACTGGGCAGCACCTCCAGCCTGGGGTCCTGTCCTGCCCTGGATGGGACCCTCGGCCAGGCCAGAAGAAACTGCGGGGCCCTGAGGCGCAGGGTGAGGAGGGGGGTCGCCCATGTCTGATGCTCCATGAGTGCCCCAAGGTGGCAGCTATTCCTGAGGGATGATCTTTTTTCCTTGCCTCTCTGTCCAAGACACCAGTATGTCAGGCTGGTTTGGACGGAGACCCTTGTTTGGGTGGTGAGAATGGCTGGTCAGGCCCAGGCCGGGCTCAGAGGAAGTGTCTGCTGTGTCAGTTGTCCCTCCTGTGCTGGGGCCGCTGGGCTCCCTCTGGGGTCCCCCCACCTGTCCCCGCCCTCCGGCCCCAGGGTCGGTCGCCGGGGACAGCATCCCTGGGCCCCGGGCCCCTGGTGACTGCGGGGTGGGGCCTGGAAGCTTCAGTGGAGCAGCAGGTGGGCGCACCTTTGAGATCAGGATCTCAGGTACCCCCCCAGAACTGTCCCAGTGAAGAGCTCGGAGAGGAAAGAGGGGGCAGGGGCCCTCGGGCTGTCCTGGGGACACAGAGAGACCCACTCACCAGGCTGGAAGAGGGCCGTCTTCCACTCTGGAAGGAAGGGGACACAGGCAAGGGAAAAGGTCATTATTTCTGTCTACCCACCCCTCATCCTCACTGAGCCTCTCCCCCCTCCTGTCCTCCGTCCCCTCCCCCATCCCGGTCCCTCGTCTCCAGCCCTGCGGGTCAGGCTGAAACCTCTCCCAGCCCTGGGCTTCCCCCGCCCCTGTCACGCTGGTGCCATGGGTCACATGACCGGGCTTTGCCCGGGGGAGGGCGTGGGTGTCAGCAGGGGAGGGGACGCTGCACCTGGAAGGTCCCCTCTGAGTGTCCAGAAAGGCGGGGGTGGCTCACCCACAGACCAGGAGCCCCTGAGCTGGAGGTGACCCTTCCTCCCCCAGCAGAGACGGGGGTCAACGCTCCCCACACCGGAGCCAGGGGACCAGCGTCAGACTCACTCACCTGCGTAGGCCTGAGACTGCACCCCACCTGCAACGGAGACAGAGCGTCACCTGGACGGTCACTTCTGAGTCAGTTCCTCCCCCCTTTTTGCACCATGTGACCATTCCATGGGCCCCCCCACCCCTCCCACCTCTCCCTCTGCCTGTTCCCTCCTGGACCCCCCACCCCCTTCCATCTGCTGCCGCTCAGGGACCCGCCGGCACCCTGCATGGGCCGTCCCCGCTGTCACCCGCTCATCTGCTCTGTAGGAGTCTGTGCATCAGTCACCACTTTCCCCAGTTTTTCCTTCCAAAGTTTCAGTTACACTCTGTCAACCGTGCTCGTAAAATGTTAAATTCAAAATCCCTGAAATAAATACTTCGCAAGTTTTAAACTGCACATTATTCTGAGTAGCGCCATGAGATCTTGTGCCATCCTCCTCCAACCGGCCCCCTCAAGAGTCCTCCCTCAGTCCAGCACGCCCCACCCCTGGCCTCCCCCCGTGGTCACTGAGGAGCGTCTCTGTGACAGGTGGACAGTCGCAGCGTCACAGCGCTGGTGGTCAAGTCTCCCTTGTTTTACTTAATAATGGTCTCAAGGTGCGAAACCAGTGAGGCTGCAATGCTGCTGAGCCAACGAGAAGTCTTCTTTAGGTAAAAAGGAAACACCTTGTATATTGAGGGTTTGGAACTGTCCGTGGTCTGGCAGCCACTGGGGGACTTGGACAGCGCCCCCTCGGATAAGGGGCCACCAGCTTACCCCAGGGTCTGGCTGGACCTGGGCACATGCTCGCCCTGTGCTCACGTGTGTGTACCTGTGAGCGGGAACCCATCCCCCTCCATCCGTATTATTTCCTGCTTAATTCAAAAAACATAATGGGCAACATAATAAAAAATTTCAGATGTGTTCAGTTTTTAGCTGTTAGGATACATCTGTCACAACTTACCTTGGCCACTCCCCTTTTTAAGGTAAGGGGACGCTTTGCCTACCGGCCGTGCGGTTTATTAATTTTTTCTTTTCTCTCCTACAGCTTTTTTTTCAGAGGACTACAGATTTTGTGAACCAACGAGGGCGGGAAGGATTCACACGCTGAGTCCTGTGCTTGCCCCCTCTCCTTCCCGGGGCTCCCCGTGCGAGCGCCCCCTGGTGGAGAGAGGCCGCAGCCCCTTCCCCACCGAGAGAGACCAGTATCTGGTCACCCGTTAGCGTCCTCCCTTCTTCCCCTGGGTGCTTAGGGGCCAGGGAAGGAGATGCAGTATCTGCGGGTCCGGGGCACTACTGTGGTTGGGACCGGGTTATTGTCCACTCTGCAGGGAAGAACTAGAGGAGTTGGTGACGTCTGTCACCAGGGACCCCAAGACAGGCGGGGCTGAAATCTACACTTACAGAGTTCGTCCCGCAGTCTCTCTGAAAAAAAAGCAGGGGAAAAAAAAAGTCCTGACAAGGGGATCGAGGGGAGGACCCACACTGAGGGGCACGGCGGGGCGCGGGCTCGATGCGGAGGTGGCGCCCTCCTGCAGCGGGGCCTCACCTTTGGCGCCTCGCTCCCGCTGCGTCTCCGCCTCAGCGGCTTCTTTCTGCTGGCTCTCGCTCCTTCTCCTGGGACAACGCTTGTTCTTTTTCCGCCGTTGCCACAGCAAGACCGTCCCCGCCAGGAGAACGGACAGGGCCCCCACCAGGGCCACGGGCCAGAGCTGCGCGTTCTGGAAGAGGCCTGCGAAGGGTGAGCCCCAGAGCTCGGGGCCGCGGGGCATCTCTGGAGGGAAAGTGATGCTTCTCTCCCCAAAGTGCCCAGGCCTCTTAATGTCACATAATAAGCACCGTTTCTTGAAATGTCTGCCCCTCACATGGGAGAGGTTCGAATATCAAAAAATATTTACAAAGTTATTAAAATGTCCTCTCTACTCCCTCTGTCCCCGTTTTTTAGCTTCTCCTGAGTCAGCTTGATACGGTGATTAAGAGGTTGATTTGGGGCTGCGGGGCCTGGGCTCCCATTCCTGACCTTCTGCCTGGCCAGCTCTGTGACCTTGAACTAATGACATGACCACGCGCTCCCGGAGTCCTGATCGGTAAGGGGGATAAATTAACGCTTATAAAGTGCCTGACACACAGTGTGCCGTGCAAGAGTTTATTAGTTTTAAAAAAATATATATTCTGCTATATTTTTCTTCACACCAAAGCCAGCGCTCTATGCAAGCTGATCCATGTGTTCTTCTCTCCGCTCACCCTGTGTCTTGGGGACCTTCCCCCGTCGGCACTGGGGGCAGGTCTGGGACCCTCTCACAGGGCAGCGCCCCCCCTCCACACTCCCATGGGGGCACCTGCACAGACTTGGACCCTCTGTTATTATAATTAATGTCAGAGGAAAAAGCCCTTTACAAGGGTCATTATACAACAATACAAACCAAACTGTCAGAAAGGTTCCCAGATGTGGGATTTTGCATCAATATGGGGTGTGGATAAACACTGCTCTAGTGCCACCAATGGAAACTGTGCCAATTGACACCCAAGATGTGCCAAATTCTAGGGACAAACGTTTAAGGGCGACTGTCTGCCCAGAATCCCGCCATCACTGCAGGTAACAGCCACCTCATTTTTTGTTTTGTTGCCAGCCTCACAAGTGAAAAACCTTTCCCTGCTCAGTGAGATTGGACATCCTTTTGACAGTAATTTCCTTTTCTGTAAACTGATCATTCTTGTTTTTGCTCATTTTCCTAGAGGGTTGTTTTATTCTTCTAAGGAGAGCAGTCCTTTCTCTTAAGATTAGGGTTGTACATATTATTTCTCTTTTGGGATGTCTTTGCTGACCTTGACCCCTGTCCCCCAGTCCCCACGGCCTGGCACCGCCTGGGGCAGCAGGAAATGCTCAGAAGGCGTCTGTGACAGAAACGGCTTTACGGGGAAGGGCACCAGGTCCCTGCTCTGTGCCTTAGAGATGCAGGACCCTCCCTTTCCCCACGCCCCAGACGTGCTAGGTCCTGGAACAGCCCCCCACCCACCCTGCACAGGAGAGGAGGTGGTTCCCCCTTATCGACAGGATGTCTCACCCCAGAGCCCCGTCCACCCTGCCTGCCCTGTGCAAGCCTTTGCCTGCCGGGTGGGGGAAGATATGCTCCTTGTCTTGCCTCCGTCCATGCTGTGTGTTATGTAAGTCCCCTCCGGAAAATCTGATGCAATTTTGTTGGAGTTATCAGCCTCTTTTTCAGGTCCCTCGACCATGGGAAGTTTCTATCACATGGTTGTTTAGAGGAGAAAACTTTCCCACAGAAGACAGATGACCCAGAGCTAGGAACAGTGGACTTTTTTTTACCACCTGACACTAAGTTCCTAAAAACAAGGGGGGACAGGAGGAAGCCTCTTGAAGACCGGAAAGGACAGGCTCCTGTAGGGAGGGCTTTGTTAAGAGGAGCCACGGTCTCCAGGAAGGGACAGAGTCTGGCTGAGGAGGCCCTGCGGGGACAAGCAACGACCCCCACCTTCCACCCCCTGCCGGGCTCCCCAGGGAACAACCAGCCAGCAGCCCCCGGGCAGGGCTGTGTCCAGAGGGAGTGAGCGCAGCTCCAGCCCCTGCCCGTGAGCACCGTCCTGGAGCAGCGGCCTCGGACTCGGGGGCGCTTTGTCGCTGGGACGGGTCAGGACAAAGCCAGGGCCTCGCAGCAGCCGGGTCCGCGCACAGAGGGACGCGGACTGTGTGCAGACACAGCAGGGACCGCCCTCCCTGACCTGCCTGAGGGTGACCAGCGACACCCGCACCAGCCTGACAGCACCCGATCCGGAGCAGAGCCCTGCTCCCATGTCCCCCCGAGTCCCCGACAGCCCAGAGGTCACACCACGTCCTCCCTGACACCCTCTCGCTGGAACGCCCACGGTCTCCTCACGAGCGCGACCCCCGTCACGGCCACAAGGACACGCCCAGCTTGTGCACCCGCACGTGTGTTCCTGGGCCTGTGGTTGGGGGACAAGGACACCACAGGGGTCGTCCCCGCAGCTCAGCCTCTGGGACCCACAGCAGCCGGCACCTGGGGACCCACGGCCACCGTCTGGAACGTGCTGAACCCACACACCCGTGTGCCCCCCACTGCGGGGAGGTGCCCTCCTCCTTCCCGTCCCCACCTCCCTGCTGAGCCCTGGGGGGCGGCAGGAGGGGCTTCTGTACTGGATGCAGACGGGGCGCTTCCTGGGGGACATCCTGGGCCTGTCAGGGGCCTCCGAGAGCAGCGTTGGAGGTCGGGGAGGGGGCAGTTGCTGGTGAGGAGCTGCACCTGCTCTCAGGTGGGCTTGGAGCTGCTCCCCCTGCCCCACGGAATAGAGCTCAGAGCAAACCTGAGGCTCACCTGCCACCTGCAGCTCCACCTGGGCATTTTCAAAGAAATCGCCATCTTGGAAATAACACAGGTAGGTTCCATTGTCAGAGGCTCTGACCTCGCGAATCCGGAGAACAGCCTTCCCCGCGGTGATGTTCTCTCTCAGCATCGAAGTCCTCCCTTGATACTCTGCGGCCGGCGTGTCTTCCTGCCCACCGACATACGTGTGCACCACCTGCTCGGGGCTGGGTCGCATCCATATCAAATCCATGGTCTCCGCGCTCATCCTCGGGGACAGGTGACAGGGCAGCTCGGCGTCCTCACCCACCTTGACCAGGATGGGCTCAGGGGGTCCAACCACAGCAAACTGAGCTGGTCATCAGAAGTGGGGGGCTCCGTCAGAGGAGCTGGGGCCAGAGGGTCATGGGGTGTCCGAGGCAGGGAGGGCCAGGGGAGAGACCCCTGGACAGGAAACCGGTCCTGACACAGGGGCCGCCTGGACGGGCCTCGCAGGGATGGGGGTGTCCAGGGTCTGCCTGGGCCCGAAGGGAAACGCTTCAGGCGCATGAACGCAGAGCTGGTCCTACCTGAGCAGGGGCTGAATAGCTGGACCAGGGCGAGGCAGACGCGGAGGGCGCGCAGACGGAGGACCGGGCCCCTCGCCATCGTCACCTGTCATTCGGAGAGAGATGCCCGGAGGGGCTGGGTGGCAATGACGACCTGGAGGAAGGTAGAGAATTCCACGTGGAGACGCCGCCTCCCCAGGGCCGCCCGGGGTGCAAACGCATTCACTGGTGACTTGTGAGCCGGCTCTGCAAGTGTCCGCTGGGGCGTCTCTCCCCCTTGGATCCCACCATGGAATCACTCATGGAACACGGAACGGCAGTGCCCGTACCTCAGCCCTCGCCCTCAGGGGGTCTCGGGCCTCCTGTGTGAACGTGCTCAGCAGCCCCCCACGTACCCGCACTTCCTTGCCGCAGCCGGGCGCGCCCCCAGCATCTCCCCCTGAGCAAAGCCGGCCCTTCATTTCTGCGTCCCGGTCCCACTGCCGCCCCCTGCAGGCCGCGCCCCGCACAGCAGCCAGCACGCCCGGACCCCTCCCTCCCTCCTGCTCAGCCCCTTCCGGGGGCTCCCGTTTCATCCAGAGCAGAAGCCGAAGGACTTTGCACCCTGCACTTTTAAAATTACCTGCATGTTTTAAATTGTAAAAGTGAGGATATATTTCCACATATTTTTAAAGACAGTTACTGTTTTTTATTCCTCATTATGGTAAATTTTAAAAGAAAGCACATAAGGGATAAACTTTAAATAATTTACAATGACAATTATATCCATTATTTCATATGCATGTAAATGTTTCTGGTTTTTTTTAGCCACATATATTCAAAGGGGTGGTGGAGAAAAACAATTGATTTGTAAAAGTTGTGCATTTATTCTCACAGGTTACATTCCGCCCCCTGCACGTTAGCCTCCATTTGACGCCATGCGCCCCGGGACGCGTGTCTCCACGGCTCAGAGCCGTTGCTGAACTCGCCGATTTTGAGGCCTTTTCGTGCTCTGCCGTTTTTGTTTCACCTCTTCCACTTCAGCAACATTTCCCTTGGGGGCCTTTTCAAATCAGGAAATGAAGTAGTAGTCGCCCGAGGGAGGTCTCGTGAGCAGGGAGGGTGGGGCCTGCGGGGTTTTGGGCAAAGCCTGCGGAACACTCAGCGCGGTGCGGGCAGGTGCTTGTAAATCACCCATCATGAAATGGGCAAACAGGTTGAAAAAGTCTTCGGGAAAAGCTCACGGAAGCAGAACACAGCCTCTCGCAACAACGCCAACTGGTGCCCTGACCCGCATGTGTTCCTAGGACACTCACCGCGCAGGGGACTCCTGTCCTACAACGGGCCCGCCCTCCTGAAGATAATTCTGCCTTTTTGGGGGGTCCCCTCTCCTTGATGCCTTCAAATGCCGTGGAAATGCTTTACCCTTAGTGCTACAGATTCCACTGGCAGGAATTACTCTTTACAAAAAACAAGCATTAACACAAAAGTTCATATTTAATGCTGTTCACCATTGTAAAATCTACAATAGCAAAACGTGTAGATGGCATCCAATTTTGCTACAAGTATAAATAAAACTTGTCATTAAAAACATGATTCCTAAACATACAGCTAACAAAGCACTCAGCGGTGAAAAGCTGAACGTGTTTCTGTAGGACCAGGAATGAGAAAAACATGCCCACAATCACCGCTTCTTGGCAAAAGTCCTAGCGACAGCCATCAGACAAGACACAGAAATAAAAGGCATACAAATCAGAAAGAGAGAAGAACTCTCACTATTTGCAGATGACACGATACAATGTGTAGAAAAGTTTGCAGAAACCACCAAAAATACCATTAGGACTCCTAAATGAATTCCGTAAAGGTGCAGGATGCAAAGTCAGAGACCTGCTGCACTTCTCACGGCAATAATGAATATTCGGAAGGAGAAATTTAATCAATCTCTTTTACAATTGTATCAAAAAGCATAAAATACCATGAAATAAATTTAGCCAAAGAGCTGAAAGATCTGCACCCTGACAACAAAGATGAGGAAGAAAGAACACGAGGAGGATACAAATAAACAGCAGGATCCATTGTGCGCCTGGTTTGGAAGGACGGATACTGTTGAAGGATCCTTCCTGCCTAAAGCAATATACACATTCAGGGCTGTCTGTATTCAAACCCCAGTGGCCTTCTTCTCAGACGCAGAACAAGTAGCCCTATGGTGTACCTGGAACCACAAGGGACACCAAGGAGCCAAAAAATATCTTAATGAAGAACAAAGTTAAAGGCATCACACTCCCTGACATCAAAGTACTGGCATAAAAATAGACACATCATTGAATGAGAGAGAAGAGAGAGCCCAGAAATGAACCCTCCCTATACGGTCACTTCACCCGTGACAAAGGAGACAAGAACATACAATAGGGTAAAGAGAGTCTCTTCAAAAGCTGTTGGGAAAGCTGGACAGATATATGCAGAGTCTGCGACTGGGTCAGTTTCTCAAACCACACACAAGAATAAACAGAAAATAGATTAAAGAGTTAAATGTAAAACCTGAAACTATAACCCCGGAAGAAAACATACGCCGTGAACTCCCTGACATCGCTCTTAGCGATGTCTTTTCTGGACCTGTCTCCTCAGGGAGCGGCAACAAAGGAAAAAACGAACAAATGGGACCACAGCGAACTAAAAAGGTTGGCACAGCAGAGGAACCATCAACAAAGGGAAAAGACAACTTAGAGACTGGAAGAAGATATTTGCCAATGACACATTCAACTAGGGGATAATGTCCAAAATGTATAAAGAACTCAGATAATATAACACCAAAAACCCAAACAGTGCGCTTTAAAATTGGGCGGACAAACCGAACAGACATTTCTCCACAGAAACAGCGCAGACGGCCCACAGCCACGCGACTGGAATCCCCGCGGGGCAGACAGTGTGTGGTTGCTCCATTGCCCAACTGATGTGCGTGGAAGTTGGTTTAGATTCTTTTACATTTACAAATAATTCTGTAGCAAAAATCTTTACCTATAAATCTTTAAGACACACACCTTGTCACCCTCCCCACTGTTCTTTTAACACTATCTCTGTAAACAAGGACCTGCCAACTTCTACGTGACTGCAGATAAACAGCCTGTTTGGTTGAGTTAGACACTCACTTCAAAAGGAACTAACCTCAACCTTCAGACATGCAGCTCCCAGAGATGTGCTGACCTTCCACCAGTTACCTGAACAGGCTGTGTTGCCTGCACATTGTCCCCTCAAGCAGAACTCGACACGCTTTGTTCTGTGTCTTTCTTGTGTCTTTGTCCATCGTCCTCCCTCCTTACACAACCCCTGCCCGTGTCCAATGGTTCAGATGGTCTGTGAGCGGAGACCCCATCGTCTCGAGCTGCCGGCCCTTCAATGGACCTGCTTTCCTCCCACCAGTCCCTGTCCTTCGATTATTGGCTTAGGAGCAGCAGGCAGTCTACCCCGGGTTTGGTACCAGCGTCTCTTCTAGAATTCCCTAGAACACGTTCCCGGAGACGAGCAGGAGAGACGGGAAGAGGCCTTGCCCCTCTCTGGCCACAGGAGGTTCCCGGGGACGGGCAGGTGTCGGGCTCCCTGGTTCCCGGTGTCCCTCCCACAGGGGCCCAGGGCAGCCTTCCCTTGCCCTGGCACCGAGCTCTCCCTGGGCCTCACCTGAAAGCTCACGGCCTCCCACTCCTCTGCAGGGGAAGGGGCGCCCTGCAGGTCCCCCAGCTTCTCAGCCTCTCTCTTGGGAGGGCCAGGGCCCTGGCTTTCCCCAGCCCCCTGTAATTAACCTTTGTGCTCTCAACTGAAAATCACGGAGCACAGGTACTCGATGATTCTTTATTATAGGTCAGTCTTTACCTGGAAGACAGGGTGGGGAAGAAGAAAGTGTGCACACCGAGAGAAAGAGGGCAAAGTCTCTCCTTCAAAGTCCTGCTTTCTGATGGAGTCTGATTGTGTGTCTTAATCATTGCCGGGCAGAAACCAGTGGGCAAATGTTGGCTGAATGCAGACGCCATGTTGGAAGGAGCAGTGCAGGCCACCCCCAGCCCTGACCCGCGCTCTGCATCTCTCTGCCCGGCCACCTGCTGAACCGCTCCTGGGCGTGGGGGTACGTGATCAGCATCTCACTACACACGCCTGCTTTACGTCCCGTATATGACACTGGGTTTAGCAGTTGAACTAAACAAATTAACAAATGGCAGTGTGAGGAGAGGACAGTGGGCAGCCGTTAAATGGTCACTGTGGCCGTTCGCTAACGTCTTTGGCCGCAGAGCCCAGCGAGGGCCTGACGGGGAGAAAGCAGGCCCACGCCCCCTTTCTTGGCTCCCGTGGCGTCCAGGACTCAGAATCACTCCTAATGCCACAGTTTTCCAGTCCCCACAGGCGGTGCTGTCAGGGGCCGACGGGCAGGCCCTCTGAGAAGAGACGGTTGATTTGGGGGCTGCCGAGAAGGCCCATCATCCCCTGCGCCTCCTCTGAGCCGCGTCTGGATTCTCAGGGGGAATCACTTCTCTCCTGCGGGATCTGTGTTCTCTGAGGTCAGACAGGACAGGCTGCAAATGTATTTGTTAGGGGACTTTCAGACAAGCAGGGTCTACCTATGTCCTGGGGCCTCCAAAGACACTTTATTTGGTTTCAAGGCTGCGAGTTTAGCCCCCAGGGCTGGGTGTGGCCGTGGCTGTTGCAATGTGACTGCAGGACAAGGTCTGAAGGTAGGTCTGGGGTGGGGATGGCTGCTCCCTTGTGCCTTGACCCCTGCCGCTTCCTCATAAACAAACCCAGTCTTCAGGAGACCGACCCTGCACTGTGCCCATCCCCCTATTGTCGGGAGGGGCTGAGGGAAGGAGTATGAGCTGATGGTTTGCAGGTGGAAGGAGCTGGTTACGGATCTCCAGGGAGACCCCCACTCTGGGAAGCAGTCCAGCCTCGTCGGCAGCCCCCTGGTTACTGACACACAGAGGCAGCCCCGTTTCCGCCCCAGATGTGAGCCTCCGTGATCTGCGCAGGGTCTCTGGGCAGAAGGTTTCTCGTCTCTTTAGAGCCTTCGAGCACCTAGGGTCCTAGGTGCCCTTCTCACCCAGGTCTGCACGTGACTCTGGGAGGCGAGCGCGTGTGAAATGGGACAATATGCTCAGCAAGTCCATTTTCATCAGAAAACTGCTGTGCGGCAGGTAATCTCTTCTGCTGTGTGTGTGTGGGGGGTGGGGCGTGGGTGGCGTGGGGGTGGGGGAACACTGTTAGCCAAAGAGACGCCCACCACGGGAGCTCCTCCCAGCAGCAGGGATGGAGGCGCTGTGGGGTGCAGAACAGGAAACCCCAGACACTGCAGCTGTCCTCGTCGGCGTCTTGAGTTCCTGGTGACACCTGATAATAATTAGCACGTGCTTTTCCCCCCGAGGGGCAACCAAGGAGGACCGAGGGAGAGCGCATGCGTCGTCGCGGCTCAAGGAAAAGCCCCCCAAGAAGCCGCGGACCCTCCCGTAGGGAGCGCCGCCCCCTGGCCCCTGATGGCCACGGCAGTGTCCAGGGAAGCGCGGTCTCCTTAGCAAAGAGCCGCTTGATTTGTGTCGCTTCATAGTGTCTGCGTGGTCAGCCCAGCTCATGGTTCGGGGCCACAAGAGCCCACACTCCGTCTCCATCTGCAACCGGAACGTCTCCCCGAGTCGGGGCGCCCGAAACGGCCGCTCCGGGCGCGCACCGAGCGAAGCGCGTGCCTTTCACCCCGAGTTCCGTGCTTCACAACTGAACTGCGCCCGAGGCCAATGGGTGGCAGTGGAGAAGTTTGCCTCCAGGGTCGGGTCCCTACTCTGCTCCCAGTTCTCAGTTTCAAACGCCCCCTGATGGCTGACTCAACACCCCATCCCAGGCCAGGCCCTTAACTGTTCACATTGGCATAGTTGAAGGAACAGAGTTAGCGACAGAGGCAGGTGCCCAAACCCCTGGTGGCAAAAAGAGACACAGACAGACACAGACACAGAGAAAGCACCACCCTGATTTATCCGGACCGCGCCAGGGCCATTCCGTCACATCACGTTCGAAGTCTCTTACTTCCGCTGTGGAATGAACGCTACCTCCTCACTTCCCTAGACGTCAGGGACCGTGCGCGGGTGGGAAACACATTCTCAGGTGCAGGGAGGGGTCTCCTCACCCCGGGGCACTGGGTCCAAGTCAAGCCCTGGCGGTACCCCTGTTTCCCCACGCTCGCCCTGGGCAGGGGCGGCCGGAGCCTCGGCTCCCCGAGTACCCTCCGCGCCACCCACCCCTCTCCCTGTGCAGCAAGACGGGGTGGCGGCCTGGATCCGCACACCGGCCTGAATAGACGCCCAACTAATCATGGAAGGAGATACAGTTATTACTAAAAAAAAAAAAATTAAGCACTAACCTGTACTCTGTACGGGGTGCATGCTTATTAGACACGTTTCTGATGCAATCGCGCCTCAGAGCGAACACCCAACTAGGGAGTCTATGGACATTCCTTTTCTCCGTCATGGGTCCACAGCACACAGGGCGCCGCTGGTCCGGCGGGCCCGCCCGGGCCTGGCTGATGTGGTTGGACCCCAGGATGCAGGTCGGGGTCCCATCTGCGCCACGGGTCTCTCCATCCAGGGGCCGAAGCTACAGGAGTCGGACTCCACCTCCCTCCCCTGTTCTCTCCCCTCTTCGGGCGAGCATTGTCCCCCCCTTCACCCCCACCCCCGCCTTCTTCTAACTTCTATGACTACGATCTTGAGACTCCGCCGCCCCCTAGTGGTCGCCGCGCTTCACTGCAGACCGTGCGCCCGGGAACTGCGTCCGCCCCTCCCTCCACCGCGAGGTCCCGCCAGGTTCTCACATCTTTGCTTAATAAAACCTCAAGTGTTTTCTTTTCTCTTTTTCTTTCTGCTGTGATCCACAGTAAGGAATACATCATATATGGTAACTGAGGCCACACTCAAATTTATATATACTGTATGGGCTTATTATTCCATTTGACACTTTAAAAAACGTGGGTCGCTCCGTGAGGACTTCGCTCCCACCCACCGGCGGCCCGGGCCCTGCGGGAGGCGCTGCTCCAGGGCGGGCGTCGGGCAACGTGAACGCCGCGCCCCCGCCTGCGGGCTCCGCTCTTGTCCAAAGGACAGGACGTGGACACTCAGAAATTTACCTTCAAATGACAGTGTTTGATATGGATCTTTAAAAATAATTCTGAAAGCTATAATGCACTTATTCCTCTTCATATTAATGCTGTAAGAGCCCTTCCCTGGGCAGAGGCCGAGCACAGAGTTTTCTGATGCACAAGGAGAAATACGAGTTAACCCTTCCCGCCCGCCCCTCCCCCGTCTGTGAGTGGATCTCCCTGCAAAGCACACGTGCTTGGGGACCACCGGACAGCGGCACCTCAGTCCCCCGACCGGGCTGCACCAGGTGCCACAAATGGGGAGGATGAAACAACACAGCATCTTCGCCTCCGTCCCCGCAAATGGAAGACTGAGCTCGGGTCCGAGGGGCGGCTCCGCCCCGCCCCGGTGGAGGGGGAGGTGCAGGTTGGGGGGTGGGGGCTGCTGGCAGCCTCGGGCCTTTCCCGGCTGGTGGACGCCCCGCCCTGCCTCCGCCGTCCTTCTCTCAGGGCTTTTCCCTGAGAAACGACTTTCTCCCGTTTCCCAGGAAGGAAGACGCTGGGTCAGGCCCGTGTTCTTGCCAAATGCTCAGACGACAGCAACTGCCCTTCGGTGTCGGTGGGAAGGCCCTCGGCCGCTTGACCTCGCCTGGGCACCGTCTGCTCTGAGGGCCTCACGTCTGGGCTCTTCTGTTTCAAATTTTAAATGCACAGGAGTCAGGGGGAGAGAAAGGACCGACGTGACTGAGGGTGGCAGGTGCGGGAGAACAGGTGTGACGTTCACAAGGTCTAAGTTCTCCAGCCGCCGCGCCAGGGAGTCACATTGTGTTATTGGCCTAAACGGTTTTCCAGGCCAGACGCCCTCCAGACAAAGTCCCCGCTGGGACCGCAGAGGGACAGGGGCAGGGACGGCCCCAGCAGGGGGTGTGGGTGGGGCAGAGAGTCGTGGGGGACATGGCTGGGTTGGCCCTGGGGGGCTGCACAGGGTTGCCGCTGGCTGAGCTGCGCTGTCACTGGTGAAGAAAGGGGCTTGTCTGTGCCCTGCAGGCAGACGCCCCTCCATGGGCGGCAGGGGTGGCCTCTCTGTCCGTCCAACTTCTGAGCAACACGTTAAGTAATTGAAGTTAATTGATATCACAAAATGCTCCTATGGAAAAGGCTGGTCTCGCTGGGTGAGCTCTAACTGCATCAAATCGAGACCCGTGTCGGAAGTGACACTTCCAGGAGAGCAACAGACAAGACGAACAGTGACAATTCCCTGGATGTGGGTTTTATAAAGAAGGGACAGACAATGCCAGAACAAGGAAGAAGGAAATTCTCACAGAGCACATTGCCCAACCAGGAAATGAAAGCAGACATTATCTATTTCTCTGGACTTTGGTATTTCCTGCGTTACCCCCAAAGTTAGGTTGGTTTTTTTCTGTAAGATTGTTCTCATAGCACTTACTTGTCTTTAAAAGCATTCCAAACAATTTCTGTTAGACTGTCCTGTGGCAGATGTCATATCAGCGCGCCTGCACAAAGCTTATCAAAGTTGATGACTTTTTGTGTAGCCATTTTCACATTGAAGATGGAAGAAAATATGTGACATTTCCAGCATATTTGTTTTATTGTTTCAAGAAAGGTAAAAACACAATTGAAACGTGATAAACAGATCTGTGCAGTGTATGGAGAAGGTGCTGTGACTGCTCGGATGTGTCAGAACTGCTTTGTGAACTTTCGGCGGCAGATTTCTCACGGGACGATGCTCCACGGCGGGTGGACCAGTTGAAGGTGACACCAGTCCACTCGAGACAACTGAGAACAAGCAACATTATATCACATGGGAGGCAGCCGACAGACTCAAAATATCCACATCAATAAACTTATTGGTGAAAATGAAAAACATTTCCTTTATTTTACAGAAAACGACATACAAACTTTTTGGCCAACCCAGTAAGATGCCTGTCGCTCATTCATTCTCGAGACTCCAATGTTGCAAGTGCAAAAGGCTCTGGAACAAATCAGTGACCCACAGTGACCTCAGGGGGTGATGTGACCACAATCCCCTAACTGGGCAGGTCAGGGTGGGAGTCACACCCAGGCCGATTCTTCCTCAATAAAAGGTTTTTCTACCTTCAGCAAACCCTGCCCGCTGTCCACGGACACCCTGGGTAACTGCTATTGGAGAGGCCGGACGTGTCCTCTACCTCAGACCCGTGAGGACTGACCAGCCTACAAGAAACATATGAGATCATTGCTGAGTGTTTGTTGAGTGAGTTTATGAGCGTCTGTGATGAAGGCTGTCCCAGCTCTGTCCTTGGAAACCCCACCGGCAGGAGGGGAGGCTTCAGCACCTGAACCGCCAGGCGCAGACGGCCCCCTGCCCACACCGCTCGCACGGTGTGTGATTGTTGTGAATCCACAAGCGCAGCTGCAGCCTCAGACCCACAACAGGGCAGAGGGATCACATTTACCCTCAGAGAAGAGGCTCCCCCCCAGGGACCAGGGACTCTGTGAGGTGCCCCTTGTGACAGGGGCGAGGCCTCAGCTCAGCTGCAGCCTGAGCCCCTCAGGGCTCAGGACCCTCCAGCCCCACCCTGCCCCTCCCCTGCCCCACTGGGCCCCGCTGTCTGCTGAGGGTCCTGCCTCCTCGGACTGGGCGTCTCCAGGGGGCAGGGCGCTGACCCGGAAGGAAGGTCACAGAGCCCCTCTCCGGGCCCAGCAGGGTGTTGTTGACCGACAGGACGTGCCCTCACAGAGCTGTCGTCCATGGTCACGGCCAGGGTGACCCCGGAGAGGATGGCTGTGTCCGCGGTGTGAGCCCCCTCAGGGCGGGCCCGAGCTCACCACAAGGTCCCCCGAAACTGTGCGGGGCCCCGGGCACCGCCCTCCGGGGGTGCACACCGGCCGGACACCCCGTCCTCGCGGCCCTTCATTTCAATGTGGGGCTTGGAGCCCAGGCCTGGGGACACACAAACATGTCTAAAATGTCTACTCCCTGTGCCCGTGACTGGGGGGGACCCGTAGGGATCTCTGAGGAGGGGCCCGAGCATCCTCCGGGGGGGTGACACCCTCTCCCCCGCTGACGGCTCCGCTGAGCTCAGTGTGCGTCCCGCCGCCCCCCGCGAGGGCCCCTCCCCGTGTTTTTGTTTGGGTGTCCCTTGCCTCTGTCTCCACTCTCAATGGTTGTCCGTCCTCGGTGCTGCCTCAGTTGCACACGGCAAGCAGCTCATGAGCAATGGCCCCAAAGCAACCATCCCACGCCTGGGACTCTGTCCCCGTGTCCCTCCCTCCACCGGACTTGTCCCCCGACCTCTGTCCCTGCGAGGACGGCTGCAGCCGGTCCCAGCCCGGGGTGTCTCAGCCTCTCCTGACGCAGCAGGAGGGCGGCCTGGGTGCTGTCTCAGCAGGAAGCTCAGCTCAGTCCTCATCAGAATTAGCGCAACACACAACAGACTCAAACCTGGATCCTCCAGAAAAAATTAAAGAAACCCCAGCATAGACACCTTGTACATCACCTGGATAAAGCCATGCTGGAGTCTGACCTACAGAAATGTAAGATAATAGATTTGTGTTATAGTAAGTCAGGAAATGTATGCTTATTACAACAAAAATAGAAAGTACAATCAGGGTTATTGGAAAAGTCGTAACGAGGTATAAGCAGCGTGAAGCGTGAAGATCAATGACAAATTTATTTAACAACCGTGACATGACCCAAGCGGGCGGAGGGGACACATGGTGAACAGTCACAGCGACGACGATGAGCAGCGGCCTGTCCCCAGGACCCACAGGGAACAGGAACCGTCATGGGTGCTCCGCGGTGGGTGTCCCTTCCCTGACTCGGAACCCACCGTGGGAGGAAGTTCCCCGGACGTCCCCCTGCCTCCCTCCCTCCCAGAGTCCTGCTCCCAGAGGGCCTTCAGGGGTGACGTGGGAGGGTGGGCGCTGCTCTGTGCTCACAGGTCCCAGCTGGTTTGGAGAGTGGCCGCTGGTCCGTCCTCGGCCCTGGGAGGCGCGGTCGCTGTGATTCACCCTCTGCACCACGTCGCCCTGCGGAGCCCGTCAGTGAAGCGGGGACCACGGCCCTGACAGGTGACCCCGAGGATGCGCTTTCGGGAGGCCTTCACAGTCGCCCGCGGTGGCCTTCACCCCTGGAGCCCTGGGAAGGGAACCCAGGGGGCCCATGACCCTGCCCGACAGGAACAATCGGCTGCCAAGGGGCAGCGGGAGGGGCAGAGGGCGAGCCTCTCCCAGCCGCACGGAATCCGTGGGCCTCGCAGACGGCAGGGACCGGGGCCCTGCCTCGGTCTCCACACTTTCTAAACGAGGCTGCCTCTCGGGGGCGTCGTGAGGGACAGTGAGTGACAGTCCCCTGGGGCAGTCAGCGCGGCCCCCGGTACAGGTCAGTGCACGGGGGCGGTGGCTGCTCTGTGAGGGCGGCTGAGTCGCGTCCTGCACCCTCACCTCCTACCATCACAGGGAAAATGACTGCATGTTAGTGAAGTCCATCACTCTGTGTGTTTTTAGTAAATATTCTCTTCATGTGGCGTTTTGCTGTTCAGCGGGCCCTCCGCGCCAGGCTGGGCAGCGAGAAGCAAAGAGATTCCTTCAGCCTGAGGGTCCGCATTCCCGTCCGCCGAGTCCGGGGCCACTGGGGCCTCCAAAGGGTCAGGCCCGAGGGGTGTCCCCACTGCTTCCTGCGCTGGGCAGATGGTCAGGGCAGTGGGATCACGTGACAACGTACTGAAAACAGGCCTCAGAGGCCCAGAGAAGGGGGTGTGGGGGAAGGAGAAGATGTGTGACCCGTCGAGGGCGTTGTAGAATGACACCTCCCCCGCCTCATAGTCCAGGAAAACGCCCACTCTCTCGGGAGGGTGCACGTAGGTAGGTATAGTCTCAGGGGCCCTCAGCGCTCTGACTTCATTGTTGTCAGACAGCCCCACTGTCCAGAACCCGTTCTCGGGGGACATTTTTACGCCCACTTTTCTGCTCACGTTGTCCCTGCACAGCCCAACACACCACTGTTTTTCTTTCCCCACGTCCACCTCCCAGAAACGTCTCCCCGACGTGAAGCTCGCACAGCCCAGCACACACTCATTCCCGGTAAACCTCCCGGGGGCGTCCGGCAGGTCCTCCCAGGAGTCTTCTTGCCACAGGCTCCTCTTGTCCTCAGACACACGGAGGGCGGGGTGCGCGGTGTCCGGATCCAGAAGCACGTCCGCTGCAGGGGGTGTCGGGAGGGGTCAGACGAGGTTCCTAGGCCTCTGGGCCGCGCCCTCCAAGGCCTGGGGTCCTGTCCTGCCCTGGATGGGACCTTCGGCCAGGCCCAGGGAAACTGCGGGGGCCCTGAGTTTGCTGAGGCAGGGGAGGGTGAGGAGGGCTGAGGTCGCCCATGTCCCTGACGCTGCTCCACACTGTCCCTGCCCAGCTATGCTGCAATCCCAAGGGCTAAATGGCAGCCCTCGCTCTATGTCCTGAGCTGGATGACATCTTTTTTCCTATAGCCTCTCTGTCCATAGACACCAGCTATGGAACAGGCTGAGTCTCAGTTTCATACCTGTGGACGGGGTAAGACCCTCGTCTCTAGGGTGGAATGAGACAACTGGCTGGTCAGTTTAGCCCAAGCCCGGCTCAGAGGAAGTGTCTGCTGTGATAACAGACGCCGTGTCCCTCCTGTGCTGGGGCCGGGCTGGGGCTCCGTGTGCTCTGGGGTCCCCCCACCTGTCCCCGCCCTCCGGCCCCAGGAGTCGGTCCCCGGGGACAGCATCCCTGGGCCCCGGGCCCCTGGTGACTGCGGGGTGGGGCCCCGGCAGGCATAGGCTGTGGACAGGAAGGAGGAAGGACAGGGGGCGCAGCGCCGGCCCCACGTCCCCAGGGGGCCGCTCCCGCCCAGCAGCCTCCCCCCAGCAGCCCCTCCCCGAGCCCCAGCGGCCTCCGGGCTCCAGGCGCCCCTCCCCGTCCCCCTGCCCTGGGCCCCCGGGTGGTCACGGCGGCCCCTGCTGTGAGCCCGGGGCCCAGTCGTCCTTGGGGTTCCCTTAGTGCCACCCCACCTGCGGCTGTGAGCACATCCAGCCCCATCTCGGCGTCACGGATTCCTTTCCCGTTGTCATGCTGCGACCTTTGACCCACCTCACTGTCCTTAATAGGCAAACCCTCTAGGTGACGATGATCTTGTTCCTTAACTACAGCCCTGAGCATGTTTGCTAGGGACAGCGAGAAGGACAGAGCAGAGTCAACACCCAACTGGTGATCGTATCGATTATGAAGGATCATCCATCAGAAGTCCCCCAGGAGACCAGCACCTCAGGTCACCTCCCCCCAGAACTGTCCCAGTGAAGAGTCAGAGAGGAAAGAGGGGGCAGGGCCCTCAGGGTCTGTCCTGGGGACACAGAGGGACCCACTCACCAGGCTGGAAGAGGGCCGTCTTCAACTCTGGAAGGAAGGGGACACAGGAAAGGGAAGGTCATTACTTCGGACCCCCCGATCCTCACTGAGCCTCTCCCCTCTCCTGTCCTCCGTCCCCTCCCCCATCCCCGTCCCTCGTCCCAGCCCTGCTGGTCAGGCTGAAACCTCTCCCGGGGTGGGTCTCCCCCCTTCACGCTGGGGCCGCGGGCGACATGACCAGGCTTTGCCCGGGGGAGGGCGTGGGTGTCAGCAGGGGAGGGGACGCTGCACCTGGAAGGTCCCCTCTGAGTGTCCAGAAAGGCGGGGGTGGCTCAGTCACAGACCAGGAGCCCCTGAGCTGGAGGTGACCCTTCCTCCTCCAGCAAACAGAGGGGTCAACGCTCCCCACACCGGAGCCAGGGGTCCAGCGTCAGACTCACTCACCTGCGTAGGCCTGAGACTGCTCCTCACCTGCAACGGAGACAGAGTGTCACCTGGATGTCACTTCTGAGTTGGTTTCTGTCCCCCCTTTGCACGATGTGACCTTCCCGAGTGCCCCCCACCCCTCCCACCTCTCCTACCGCCTCCCTCAGCCTGTTCCCTCGGGGGCTCCCCTCCCCCTTCCATCCGCTGCCGCTCAGGACCCGCCGGCACCCTGCATGGGCTGTCCCCGCTGTCACCCGCAGAGCCGTCCCGTCCCTGTCTGTGCAGCTGTCACCCTCATCCCCGCTTTAGCTTCTCAAGTGTCAGTCACCTCCCGTCAGCCACGGCTGGACAGCAGGAAATGCAAAATGGCAGAAATAAACAATTCATAAGTTTTAAATTTCATATGCATGGGAGCAGCGTGACGAAACCTTGTGCCGTCTGCCCCCCCGGCCCCCCCGAGTCCTCCCTCAGTCCAGCTCTTCCCCCGCGTCGTGTCCCCCTTGGTCACGGAGCGGCGTCTCTGTCACAGATGCACCGTCGCAGCATCACAGCGCTGGTCGTCACGTCGCCCAAGTTTCCCATCCCAGCGGCCCCAACGCGCAAGACCAGTGACGCTGCAACGCGGGGGTCCCCGTGAGAAGCCCTTTTTACGTGAAAAGAAAAACAACTCCCAGTTTGGGGTTTGGTACGATCTGCGGTCGGGCACCCCCTGGGGCCTTGGACTACAACCACTGTATAAGGGGCCACCACCTCACTCCGCGGCCAGGCCGTACCTGGGCCTGGGCTCCCCTGCGCACACCTGTGGGCGCCTGTGAGCGGGAACCCACCCCCTCCACCTGCGTTGTTTCCTGCCTGTTCCGGAAACAATTGGGCAACCGAGTGGGAAGAGTTCACACACTTCTTTTTCAGCAGTGACGATAAATCTGTGACAAGTGACACTGGCCACTCCTCTTAGGGGACGCTTTTCCCTCTCCTGCTTCTCTACCCAGTGGGCTACAGATTTCAGGACCCAACCTGGGAGGGCGGCACTCACAGATTCAGTCACCTCCACACCCCTCTCCTTCCCCCTCCGCGGATGGGGGTCTCCTGCGCGAGCGCCCCCTGGTGCACGGAGGCCGCAGCCCCTTCCCCATGAGAGAGACCAGGGCCCGGTCCCCCAGCAGTGTCCTCCTTTCTTCCCCTGGCGCCCGGGGCGGGGGGAAGGGGGTGGGAAATCCGCGCAGAGGGGCTGGGATGCGGGTGGGGGCACTCACGTGGCAGGTACGGGATCTTCCTCCACCCTGCAGGGAACAACGGCAGAAGTCGGTGACCTTGTCACCAGGGACCCCGGGACGCATGGGCTGGACATCTGCACTTACTGAGTTCATCCTGCAGCTTCTCTGGGAAGAAGTAGAAAAGGAAAGTCTTGTCAGCGGATGGAGCGGAGGACCCGCGTGGTGGGTGTGGCCGGGGCGGGAGCGGGGGGGCCACCTGCCGCGGGGTCTCACCTTTGGCGCTTTGCTCCCCCTGCTTCTCCTGGGACAGGGCCTGGATCTTCTTCTGCTGTCGCCACAGGAACCACCCTGTCCCCACCAGGAGCCCCAGCAGAGCCACCAGGGTCACCGCGAGGGCCACCACCGAGGGCTGCAAGTTCCGGAAGAAGGGACCTGCGAAGGGTGAGCCTCAGCCTCTCTCTGACCTGTGACACAGGGTGTCTCGGGAGGGAAAATGATTGTTCTCTTCCCAAAGACCCTCAACCTTTACTGTCACATAAGACTGTTGTCTTGAAATACCTGCTTCTAACATGGGAATATTTCGAATTTCAGAAAACATACAAAGTCATCGAAATCTCTCCACTCCTCCACTCTCCCCCATTGATTAGCCTCCCCTGATCCAGCCTCATCTGGTGATTAAGAAGGTGAACTTGGGGGCTGGAGGCCTGGTTCCATGTTCCAGGTCTTCTGCCTGACCAGCTCTGTGACCTTCAACTAATGAAATGGCCACCTGGTCCTGATGTCCTGATGGGTAAAAGGAGTAAATTAATGCTTATGAAGTGACTGACCCATAGCGAGTGCCATGCAAGTCTTATTAAATTTTAAAAACATGAATATATTTTGATTTTATCGTGTCTACATAGAAAACAGCGCTCTATACAAGCCGGTCTGCCTGTTGTTTTCTCCGCTGGCCCTGTGTCTTGGGGACCTTCCGCCGTCGGCACTGGGGGCAGGTCTGGGACCCTCTCACAGGGCAGCGCCCGCCGCCCACACGCTCCCGTGGGGGCACCAGCACGGCCTCCGACCCTGTGTTATGATATTTAATGGCATAAGAAACAAACTTTTGCATGTGTCTTTTCACACAAATGCAAGCTGATCTGTCACATAGACGCCCAGGAGTGGGAATTTGTGTAAGTGGATGAGGACTGGGGATTAGGGGCTCTAGTGCCCCCAGTGGAAGTTGTGCCTATTTACACCAAAATGCACAGAAAATAATAGCAACAGACTTCTAACAGTGACTGTCTCCCCTCAGCCCCACCTCAGAATGGTACCCACCACCTCATTTTCCATTTGATTTCCAGTCTCACAGGTGGAAATCATTTCTCTACTCGATCATATTGAACATCCTTTCCCGAGGTACTTCCTTCTCTGTGAACTGATGATCTTTGTTCTTTGCTCATTTTTCCCCCTGGGGCGTGGTATATTTTAAGGAGATTAATCCTCCCTGGAACATTTGGGTTGTACATATTTTTTCTATTTTATCCTGTCTTTGCTGACCTTGACCCCTGTCCCCCAGTCCCCACTGCCTGGCACCGCCGGTGGCAGCAGGAAACGCTCTGAAGGCTTCTGTGACAGTAACGGCTTTACGGGGACGGGCACCACGTCCCCGCTCTGTGCCTTCCTTTTCTGCAGGACCCAGGTTGGCAGAAGACACCGCGCCTCCCCAGCGGCCACTGCGAGCCCATGTCCGCGGGCAGGGCGCTCACCTGCGATGGAGACCCGGGCTGACTCTTCCTGGCCCAGCAGCGGGTTTCTGATGGCACAGGAGACATCCTGCCCAGAGCCGCCTTCCAGGACCACAGACGCTGTGGCCGCGTAAAGGCCCTGGGGGTCCGCGGCCGCAGGCGCCGCCTCCGCGGGCAGGCTCCGTCCGCTGGCGTCCCTCCACTCGATGACGGGCCGCGGGAACCAGCCGGCAGACGTGCACCCCACACGGACGCCTCCGGCCTCGAGGCCCCGCAGTTCCACGTGGGGCTCGGAGCCCAGCGCTGGGAGGGAAGCGGGAGCCTGAGCCGTGGGGGCCCCTGTGCCGGGAGGGTCCGCGGCACTGACGGGGCAGCGCACACGGGAGGGGCCGGCAGTACGGTGCGCAGGCGGGGCTGACCCACCCTGTGACCCCTGCCGGAGTCCCGGCCCGGGTGGGTCATGGGCCAGAGCGGACCCTGCTTCCCGGAAACCCTGAGACACGGGGCTCCCTCCCCCACGGCCCAGACCCGCCGGCTCCTGGAGCTGCCCCTCGCCCACGCTGGCCTCGCAAGGGGGTGGTTCCCCCTTATCTGAACCCAGTCTCACCCCAGAGCCCCGTCCGCCCTGCGTGTCCTGTGCAAGCCTTTGTCCTGCGGCGTTCGGGAAAGATATGCTCCTTGTCTTGCCCCTAACCTCTCTCTGAGTTCTCTGTAAGCCCCCTGGGCAAATCCTCAATGTAATTAATGCTGAACTTGCCAGCTTCTTTTTGGGGTCCCTCAGTCATGGGAGGTTTCGATCACCTCGTTGCACAGAGGGGAGAACTTTCCGGCAGAAGAGACCTGACCCAGGGCCAGGGACAGAGGACTTTTAACTACCTGACACTAAAGCCCTAAACACAAGGGGAGACGGGAGGGCGCCTTTTGAGGACCTGAAAGGACAGGCGCCTGCAGGGAGGACTTTGTTAGGAGGAGCTCCAGTCTCGAGGAAGGGACAGAGTCTGGCTGAGGAGGCCCTGTGGGGACAAGCAACGACCCCCACCTTCCACCCCCCGCCGGGCTCCCCAGGGACCAACCAGGTAGGGCTGTGTCCTGAGGGAGTGAGTGCAGCTCCGGCCCCTGCCCGTGAGCACCGTCCTGGAGCAGCGGCCTCGGACTCGGGCGCTTTGTCGCTGGGACGGGTCAGGACAAAGCCAGGGCCTCGCAGCAGCCGGGTCCGCGCACAGAGGGACGCGGACCGTGTGCAGACACAGCAAGGACCGCCCTCCCTGTCCTGCCTGAGGGTGACCAGCGACACCCGCACCAGCCTGACAGCACCCGATCCAGTGCAGAGCCCTGCTCCCATGTCCCCCCGAGTCCCCGACAGCCCAGAGGTCACACCACGTCCTCCCTGACTCCCTCTCACTGGAACGCCCACGTTCTCCTCACATGCGCGATCCCCCTCACGGCCACAAGGACACGCCCAGCTTGTGCAACTGCACGTGTGTTCCTGGGCCTGTGGTTGGGGGACAAGGGCTCCACAGGGGTCGTCCCCGCAGCTCCGCCTCCGGGACCCACAGCAGCGGGCACCTGGGGGCCCACGGCCACCGTCTGGAATGTGCTGAACCCACACACCCGTGTGCCCCCCACTGCGGGGAGGTGCTCTCCTCCTTCCCGTCCCCACCTCCCTGCTGAGCCCTGGGGGGCGGCAGGAGGGGCTTCTGTACTGGATGCAGGAGGGGCTCTTCCTGGGGGACATCCTGGGCCTGTCAGGGGCCTCCGAGAAGCAGCGTTGGGGGTGGGTGGGGAGCCAGTTGCGGGAGAAAAGGTGCACCTGCTCTCAGGTGGGCTTGGAGCTGCTCCCCCCGCCCCACGGAATAGAGCAAACCTGAGGCTCACCTGCCACCTGCAGCTCCACCTGGGCATTTTCATAGAAATCTCCGTCTTGGAAATAACACAGGAAGGTTCCGCTGTCAGAGGCTCTGACGTTGCGAATCCGCAGAACAGCCTTCCCCGCTGTGATGTCCTCTCTCAGCATCGAAATCCTTTCTCGATACTCTGCGGCCGGCGTGTCTTCCTGCCCACGCGCGTACGTGAGCACCACCTGCCTGGGGCTGGCTCGCACCCACATCAGCTCCATGGTCTCCGCGCTCATCCTCGGGGACAGGTGACAGGGCAGCTCGGCGTCCTCACCCACCATGGCCAGGATGGGCTCAGGGGGTCCAACCACAGCAAACTGAGCTGGTCGTGAGAAGGGGGGGCTCCGTCAGGGGAGCTGGGGCCAGAGGGCCGGGGTGTGTCCGAGGCAGGGAGGGCGAGGGGAGGGACCCCTGGACAGAAAGCTGGTCCTGACACAGGGGCCGCCTGGACGGGCCTCGCAGGGATGGGGGAGTCCAGGGTCTGCCTGGGCGCAAAGGGAAACGCTTCAGGCGCCTGAACGCAGAGCCGGGCCTACCTGCTGAGCAGGGGCTGAGCAGCTGGCCCAGGGCGAGGCAGACGCGGAGGGCGCGCAGAGAGAGGACCGGGCTCCTTGCCATCGTCACCTGCTGTGTGGAGAGAGATGCCAGCAGAGGTGTGTAGCCATGAAGTTCTGGAAGAAGGTGGGGAATTCCACGTGGAGACGCCGCCTCCCCAGGGCCTTCCGGGCGCAACCGCGATCGCTGCTCTGCACGTGTCTGCTGGGGCATCTCTTCCCCTTGGATCCCACCATGGAATCACCCATGAAACACGGAACGGCAGTGCCCGTACCTCAGCCCTCGCCCTCAGGGGGTCCTGGGCCCTCCTGTGCGAACATGCCCAGCAGCCTCCAGTAGCCTTCACTTTCCTGCCATAGCCAGGCGCGCCCCCAGCTTTGCCCTCTGAACAATGCAAACCCCTCTGCTCCTTGTCCAGATCCCACTGCTGCCCCCTGCAGGCCGTGCCCCGCAGAGCAGCCAGCACCTCCTGACCCCTGGCTTCCCTCCTGCTCAGCTGCTTCCGCGGGGGGCGGGGCTCCTGTTTCATCCAGAGTAGAAGCCAAAGGCCTTTACATCCTCGAATTTTAAAATTATTTGCATGTTGTAAATTTTAAAAGTTTTCAGAGTGGGAACATATTTCCACATATTGTGAATGATATTTAATGTTTTTTATTCCTGTTACAAATAATTTTTAACAAAAAATAAAACTTAATAATTTATAATGGTAATTATATTCTTTTTCATACGAATATAAATATTGTGGGTCTATTTTGGGTACACATATATACCCAATACCATAAAAAATGTTTTCTCCTTTGTCCCAAAAATTGCACTTGTAGAAATCACATTTTTTAAAAAGTGTTTCATTTACTTATCTTTTGAGGGAGAGGAAGGGAAGGGGAAAGAGAAGGAGAGAAACATCCATGTGTGGTGGCCTCTCACACACCCCTCACTGGGGACCCAGCCCAAACCCAGGCCTGTGCCCTGACTGGGAATCAAACCAGTGACCCTTTTGTTCCCAGGCCGGCACTCCATCCACTGAGACACACCAGCCAAGGCAGGAAGTACTTTTAAAGGAAAAAAAATCAGGCATTGACAGAAGGGTTTATATGTACTGCTGTTCATCACAGTGAACTCTATAATAGAAAGATGTAGATACACCTTAAATACTCAACCTGGATCCAATTTCATTATATTTATAAATGAATACTCCCTATGAAAAACTGATTCCTCAACATACAGCCAACATACTGCTCGGAGGCGAAAAGCTGAAAGCTTCCCCTGTCCGATCGGGAAGAAGAAACAGATGCCCGCCAGCTCCGCCTGCACCCAATACAGCATTGGAGGTCCTGGCCACAGCAACCAGGCAGGACGAAGAAATTTTAAAAAACTTACAAATCAGAAAGGGGAAGGGAAAACTCTCACTATTTGTAGATGACAGGGTACCATGTGCAGAAAAGGCTGAGCACTCCGCCAAAAATCTATTGCAACAACTCAGTGGATTGGTTAACGTTGCAGATACAAAATCAGAAACCTGTTGCGTTTCTATACAGCAACCATGAGTAATTGGAAGGAGAAATTTCAAAAATCCCACTTGTAAGTTCATCATAGAGCATAAAATCCCAAGGAATAAATTTAACCACAGAGGTGAAAGAGCCCTGACAAGTATAAGACAATGAAGAAAGAAGTGGAAGAGGATACAAATAAATGGGAGAGTTTTCCGTGTTCACTCTGGAAGGGCTGATATTAGTTAAATGTCCTTAGTGACTAAAGAAATATACAGATTCAAGGCCATGCTTACTCAAATGCCAATTGCCATCTCAGGGATAGAACTACTGATACAAAACTTTGTATGGAACCCCAAAGACCTCAAGGAGCCAAAGAAATCTTGAAACAGAACATGGTTGGAGATATCGCACCCTGATACCCAACTATACAGTACAAGGCCAAACTAATAAAAACACCATGATACTGGTATACAAATGGATACATAGTTCAATGGGACAGAATAAAGATCCCAGAAATGAACCCTCCCTGATATGGTCAATTCACCCATGACACAGGAGGCAAGAACAAACAATGGGGTAAAGTCAGTCTCTTCAAATTGGGGTTGGAGAAATTGGACCGGTACATGCAAAAGAGTGTAACTGGATCTCTTTCTTAAACCCCATACAACACTGAACACAGAATGAAATTAAGGATCTGAAAATAAAACCTAAAACCATAACCCTGGAAGAAAACATAGACAATGGACCTTCGGACGTCACTCTTCGTGATGTCTTCTTGGATACGTCTCCTGAGGCAAGGGCAACACATGAAAAAATAAACAGATGGGACCACATTACACTCAAAAGGCTTTGCACAGCAGAGGAACCATCAACAAAAATGAAAAGACAGTTTACAGAATGGGAGAAGGTATATGCCATGGCATGTCCAATAAGGGGTTTCTATTGAAAATTCATGAAGAACTCAGACACAAGAAAACCAAACGATCTGTTTTGAAAAATGGGCAGAGGGCCTGAGTAGGCAGGTCTCTAAAGAGGCGGGACAGATGGCCAACAGACACAGGGACTGCAACCTCCTCCTCGGTCAGACGGTGTGTTGAGCCATTGTCCACGTGTTGTGTATGCGGTTGGTGCAGATTTTTCTATATTACAAATGATCCTGTAACAAACATCCTAATATATAAATCCTTAGACACACACCTCTCTTCTAGAATCCCCTAGAACACGATCCCAGAGACGAGCAGGAGAGACGGGAAGAGGCCTTGCCCCTCTCTGGCCACAGGAGGTTCCCGGGGACGGGCAGGCATTGGGCTCCCTGGTTCCCGGTGTCCCTCCCACAGGGGCCCAGGGCAGCCTTCCCTCCCCGCCCTGGCTCCGCGCTCCCCCTGGGCCTCGCCTGCGGGCTCAGGGCCCCCAACCCCTCCTCAGGGGGAGGGGCGCCCTGCAGGTCCCCCAGCTTCTCAGCCCCTCTCCTGAGGGGCCGGGCCCCGGCTTTCCCCAGCCCCCCTGTTACCCTTGGCTCTCCCAGCGGGAACTCCCAGCGCGCGGGCGCTCCGGGGTCTGTATCACGGGTGCGTCTCTGAGCTGGAGGAAAGGCTTGGGGAAAAAGAAAGTTTGCTCACCAAGCCAAACCAAGTCCAGTTCATCTTTCAAGTCCCTGTGTTCTGATTGGCTCGTGTTGAAGTGTCTCATCAGTTGCTGGGCAGAAATCAGCAAACAAGGTTGGGATTAAAGTTCACTGGTGTTGGAGGGAGCAGGGCTGACCACTCCCAGCCCTGACCCCCTCGCTGTGTCTCTGTGTGGTCACCTGCTGAACCGCCCCTGGGGGCGGAGGGTGGGGGGTGTGAACAGCATCTCATGACACTCGCCTGCTTTCGATCCTTATATCATAATGTGTTCAGCTGCAAAACTAAGACAAATTAACAAATGACACTGAGGAGAGGACGGTGCGCAGTGATTAAACTGTCACTGTGGCCGTTCGCTAACGTCATTGGCCGCAGAGCCCAGCGAGGGCCTGACGGGGAGGAAGCAGGCCATGGGCCCTGGCTCCTGTGACGTTCGGGTCTCAGGTGCATCACTGAGTAAGACAATCTTCAGGTCCCCACAGGCGGTGCTGTCAGGGGCCGATGGCAGGCCCTGCGTTTCTCAGAGACGGTTGATTAGGGGGCTGCCGAGAAGGCCCGTCACCCCCTGCGCCTCCTCTGAGCCGCGTCTGGATTCTCAGGGGGACTCCCTTCTCTCCTGCGGGATCTGTGTTCTCTGAGGTCAGAGGGGACAGGCTGGGAATGTGTCTGTTGGGGTCTGGAGACAAGAAGGGTCGCCCTGTGACCTGGGGCCTCTGAAGTCACTTTATTTTCATCTCCTGATGGTGAGTTTAGCCCCAGGGCTGGGTGTGGCCGTGGCTGAGGGAATGTGACTGCATCACAAGGTCTGAATGCGACTCTGAGGTGCACAGGGCTGCTCCCTTCTGCTGTGTCTCTTCCCTGCTGCTTCCTCGTAAACAATCCCAGTGTGGGAGGCGGAGGGGCCTGCACTGAGCCCGTCCCCCTTGTTGATGGGAGAGGCTGAGGGACTCATTTTGATCCAATGCTTTGCAGGTGCAAGTTGGTGGTTTCCTTCTCCAGGGAGACCCCCACTCAGGGACACAGCCCTGCCTCCCCCGGAGCATCCAGGCTGCTGAGGCGGAGACGCAGCCCAGCTTCCACCCTCGATCGGAGCCTCCAATGGGGGGTTCTGGGCAGAACGTCTTGCATCTCTTTGGCGTTTCCCTGGAAATAGGGTCCCACGTGCGCGTCTCATGCAGACCTTTGTATGACGCCGGGAGTAAACCCAGAAAGGTCCATTTTCATTAGAAAAAGGCTGTGTTCCAGATCATCTCTTCCGCTCTGTGGGTGTGTGAGGGGTGGGGGAGGGGGATATAGTCAGCGAAAGCAGGACGCCCTCCGGGAGTGCTCGTCCCTGTCCCAGGGAGGCAACGCCCGTGCGTCAGGGCGCCCGCCACGGCGGCTGCTCGCAGGAACGTGGGACGCACAGGCCCTTCTCCGGGCTCCGTGTGGTTGCAGAGGGAAGGCCGCCGAGGACTTGACCTCAGGACGCCCTGTCTGCTCGGGTGACTCACGTCCGATCGCCCAGGGATGGCTGACTGTTCCGTCCATCCCGGCAGGGCGCTCGCCCATTCTCATCTGCACAGTTTAAGGAATAGAGTCAGGGACAGAAGAAGCAGCTACCCAAACCGCTGGTTGGAACAAAAGAGAGAGACAAAGAGACACAGCTGGGAGAAGCCGCCTTCACTGTTTTCCTGAAAACTCTGGATCCCTTCCATCGCATCGCATTCGAAGCCTATGACGTCCGCTGGGGAATAAAACGCTCCCTCCTCACTTCCCTAGACTCAGGGACTGTCCGCAGATGGGAAACACATTGTCGGGTGCAGGGCGTCTCCTCACCCGGGGGCCCTTCATCCAAGTCAAGCCGGGAGTTCCCCTGTCTCCCACACCCCCCGCCCCCGGCGTGGGGCCCAGAGCCCTCCCTCCTCACATTTGTCCCCCACGTTCATGCCCAGCAAGTGGCTCAGCTGCCCAGATCCACACACCAGCCTGCAAAGACCCCCAACGAATCAGTGGGAAGGAATTACCGTTATGACTAAAACAAATCATAATAGCCCCGGTTTGGGTGGCCCAGTTGTTTGAGCGCTGTCCTGCTCAATCCACTCAGCAGGTTCGATTCCTGGTCGGGGCAACGCCTGGGTAGCGGGCCAGGTCCCCTGTAGGGGGCAATCGAGAGTCAACCGCATATGGATGTTTCTCTCCCTCTCTTCCTCCCTTCCCCGCTCTAAAAGTAAATCAATAAAGTCTGTAAAAAATAATAACAGTATAGATATACTCACCGGAGCAAGAGGGAGAGAAAGGACTGAGGTTACCTGGGCGGCGTTCGTGGGACAGTGGGCATGGCCTTCAGAGGATCTAAGCTCTCAGCCACCGCCCTGAGGCGTCTGACCGTGGTATTGGCAAAAACGATCAACGTTTTTCTTATTTAAGAAAAGTCCCGAGTTCAGGATGTGGCGGTACTCTACAGCCCTCCTCTAGCGGGGTTTTTTGTTTCTTTCTATACTGGGAATGGGGTGAATCTAAAAAGGATTCTGCGACATGTCGAAGCTACGGGAAATGGAAATGTCAGCACCCACTGATAAGGCTTCCCTGGGACGCGGCCCCTCCGGGGGATCCGGGCAGGATACAGCGTTCCCACAAGGAGCGACCCGGACCCCGCCCACCAGAGCCAGGGCGGTTGGGATGGGCAGCTGTAAGCGATGGCCCCGCACCCACCCTCAGCTCCTTGAAGTCTGTTTTCCAGATCGAAAGCCAAGTCACAAATGCCAGCCACAACCTCGATGCCTGGTCCGGAAAGTCCCTTCCCGAATCCCATAGTAAGCCTTGCACCATCCCAGGAACCTTGCTTTACTGACATGTACCCAGGCTTCAGTGAACCCCGGCATCCCTAAAAAAGGGAAAGTCCAGCCAACCTGCAGCTGGATTCGTTACCCCCAGCACCTGTGTGTTCCCAGGGAGTAAAAACCCCGAACCCCACATGCAGGACACAGACGCCGAGGCTGAGCTCAGGGTTCTTGCCCCGTGCAGAGCCTCAACGAATCTGCCTTTGCTTTAATCCATGTCTCTGGTCTAAATCCTTTCATATCAGGAGACAAGGACCGAAACTCAGGTTAACACATTGCTCTACGACTGGGCTACGTGCAGAGTTGAGGCACAGCCCACAAGCCAAAAATGTATAATTTACCTTAAACCGGAAGATTTTCTACAGAGACTTTCCTGTAATCTGTAACTACCTATCGTGGATGATAAAGGGGCCACGTTCTACACCTGACAAGCTCAGGCGAGGCCCAATGGCTCCACCTACACCCTCACAGACCGACAGTGACCACACAGGGTCACCGTGCAGCGATCACTCTTTACCTAAACAAGAAAGAGCTCAGAGGGAACCAGACATTCAGTTCACTAAACGGAGAGCAGGAGCCCGTTTGTTTCCCCAGGAAGCCCCAGCTTCACCCCCTAGAGAGCGAAGCGCTGCTCCTCCAAGGCCGTAGCCCTTCTCCTTCTCCCTCCCTGGGACCAGACTGGCAAGGGCAGAGGGACAGGTGCTTGACCAGAGAGGGAATGGCCCATCACAGAGTCCCAAAAGCTTGGGAAGTTGACTGGCTATTCTGAGAAAGCCGCTGGTGCACCCAGCACCCAAGCTAATAGAACCGCAGGGGAACACAGACTCTCCGGGGCCCCCCCAGGGGCCCACACCCACGCCACACGGTCCCACGTTCCCTCTCACCTGGGAACCCACGCAGCCACGGTTCGGCTGCCAGGGCCCGCAGCAGAGCACACGGGCTCCGGAAGACTGAGCTTCAATCTGCAGCAGAAACCCTGGACCCGGGGGTTTGCTCTGGCCTTGCCGACGACATCTGGCTGGGACGTGCTCCAGGGCAGGACATGGGAGAAGGGCAACCGGCACCTCAGAGGCAGATTTCCACTTCAATAAACCATCATCGTGGGGCATCACAGCCTCAGAATGGGGAACTGCCTCAGCCAAGGGCGAACCCAGCCAGGCCGTGAGCGTCGGGGCACGCAGCCGGGCTCCCCTTCTGCCTTCCCTGCCTTCCCCCGACGGCTCAGACTGCGCAGGCTCCCCACCTCCTGCAGCTGAGCACGGCAGCGCTGCCTCCGCCAGGGCGCAGACTGCTCTTGGGACCCTGCCCAGCATGTGGCTTGGGAATTCCCGCTCCGGGCCGGCGTCTCTCACCGGGCCAGCGTCTCTCACCGCCCCGGCCCTGGGGCCTAGGCTGCAGCTCCAGGCTCGCCGCCTGTGCCCTGCCTGGGGCCAGCGCCTTGGTGGCGTGGGCGGCAGCGAAAGGCCCCAGCTGGAGCTGCTGCAGCTGCAAGACCAGATTTGGGCACTTAGTGCGAGGGCCAGAGTTCCCTGGCAACCGCGTTACTAAGGAGGCTGGGGCCAGAGCCTGACCTGGGGCTCGCTGCCAAGGCCATGAGGCCTGGGGCCCTGTGAATCCCAGCACCTCCTGCGCACGCAGCTCCTCCTCTGCGCCTCTAGGGCCCCCACTCTCCGCCCTCGCTGTGGCCTCCACAGGGGCACCCGAGGAGGAGGAGGCCCCCGAGTGCACGCTCACTGAAGCTGCAGAGTGCCGCTGTGCCAACCCCGCCCTAGGGAAGGCCACCAGGAACTGCCCCCGGGGCCCCGGGTGGCACCTCTCTGCCGGCCCGGTCCACAGGGACGCTCCCTGCCTGGCTGGGGAGGCTGCCTGGGCCTTCCAGGCCTCCGGGAGGACGGGCTGCTGGGCATAGGGGAGGCAGTGCAAGGGGGTGGCGGGCCCACCCGCTAAGGAGGAGGCCCTCAGATCACCCATGGGAAGTAAAGAAACGCAGCGAGACTGTGCTTGATCACCGCTGGCTGTGGCGACACCCGGCCATAGTGTGTTGCCAACGTTTGGATGACCTGTTCACCCCGCATGGGAGGAGCTGGGCGAGTCTGCCTTTGATACGCAAACGGCCTCAACACTCTTATCTGGACCATGGTTTGCAACACAAATTTCTAAGGGGTAGATCTCATCAAGAGTGAAAAAAACCTTTGCCATTTGAGCAAATCAATTTAATTTAATTCAGCTGTAACTTTCTAAATCACGGCGCTTTCCTTCATAGTACCTGCCAGTGGAGGAGCGTATGTTTCTAAAGGCCATGGGGTGTATTTGCTGATGGAAGGAATGCTAATTGCCTGCTCTTTGCTGTCTCACACAATGGTGGAGTTTGGTTATTTTCACTGTTAGAAGGACAAGGATATTCCTTTTGCTTTACATTTTTCTCCGTACTCGATTTTTCCAGAAGATGGCAACTCCCAACAAGCGAATTATGGTGATACATTTATTTGCACAAATTCTAAGATGAGTTTTCACATGTGGTTTTACTACTCAAGGCTGACTTTAATGTCATGTCTAAGAGAGACATGCCTGGGCTCTGGATGTCACGAGAAAGCCTTCAAGGATTGAGGTTGATTTTCAACGCTAACAAAGCCCACGCAGAAACGGCCTTGTTCCTCGCTTGGTGCCTGTGTTCAAGGCTGTTTTTCCACGTAAGGGACGAAGGCTGCTTTCCTGGGAGACGGCAAGGAAAGAACCTCAGGACATTTTTGGGAATCAGGAACCGGAGGGATTTCCCCGAGCCTGTAGGTACACCAGGCCAAGCCTGATGGCGACCGTGGCTTGGCTTCTCTGTCCTGACTGGCTGAGTAAACCTCAGCCTGAAGATTCCTTGCAAAATTACACCAAAGCAGATTTAAAAGGGCCTCGCGAACAAGTGCTATTATTGTTATGTTTATGTACATAATCAGGGCAAATTAAAAGTGAAGTTAATACAGTCTCTGATGACAAGTGAGGGCAATTTTAGGGGGAGAAATTGCATTTCGTTGGGAATCACAAAGCCCGATAGTAGGTGTAGGACGCTAGTGCAGCGACCTGTGTTCACAGTTTTGTTTTCACTTGTAAACCGAACGGTTCCCATATTCTTCTAGGTTTCTCCAAACCTTTGAGCTAATGTCTTCTTTTTCCCTCCCGTCTTTGTACTGGGGATTACTGGGAGCTAGAGCTTTTTTCTAAGCCTGTGTGTGTGTGGGCCCCACAGAACTCACTGCGGCACCGGGTGACCCCGCTGACGATGTTGACACTGCAGAGGAGAGGGATGCCACTGCCTGACTTCGTTCTCATAAAGCCTTGCACTTGCCTGTCCTCTCAACTGACAGTCTTGCAGGCTCAGAACCTGCTTTGCTCATTAACCACTGTGCATCCTGTTTCCCTTCTTCTGCTTTCATAGGATGCATGCCTATGCCCTGATGTACCGAAGTGCTTTTTAACACATTATAATCGTTACTGCCAAAGCCCACCTGGATCACGGCCTCCTGCGAGGAGACGGCGGTTGCCTGGATGGCCTTGTTGTCAGGGTTAGATGGCGCAGTCGGTGAGGCAGGGGGCGGCCTATCGGCTTCCCCTGAGACTGGGCTCCCTTTTCTGTCCCAGTGATTCAGACAGAAAGGCTCACGGGTCTGCACAGCAGAGGAGAGGGGCTGGGAACCTTCGAACGCCCCTGGGCAGATGCCGAGTGGGCAGGAGAAGAAGAGGGCTTTGGACAGGCGCGCGCGCTTCGCCGGGGGCCGCCACTCCTCCGGCTTCGTCTGGGCCTGTGGGGCGAGTGCTTTCCCCCATCGCCTGCTCTCGCCTCTCACAGACCACATCCTGCTCCCTCCTGGACGATGTATTTGTCACCGTCTGGTCAAATGCGTCCCCTCTAGGATACGAGGATGCCGTCCTGTCCACTGTGACGAGGAGAGCCCGCCGGCCTGCACGTCACAGATCCGCTCTCCTCTGCGTGAGGACTCGCTTTGCCAGCTGCTCCCTCCTTCCGCTGGCAGACGGGGGACCCCCTGGGCCGGGATCGGCAGGACTGCACCCCTCTGACAGGGACAAGCAGCCACAGACCAGGAGATCTTCGTCCACTCGCGCCTGTAAGATTCCCAGGCTCAAGGTCTTCAGGGCGACATGATGCCATAGGTAAGTAGTTATTGATAAGAAAGAGGAAAGGGAATCAGGCATGGAGTTCAATAAACTGGGGAGCACAGGCGGTGTGCGCCTCCACGGGGCTGGCACCTCGCCCCCCTCCGGTACTAGCGGGTTGCGGGCCCAGGGCAAGGCACCGGACCAGAGAGGCTTGTCGTCTAACCAGGGGGTGGCCCATCGAAAAGTCCGCAAAGGCTTGAGTCGTTGAGTTGCTGTATTTTTTAAATTTTTCAAAAATGTGTTTATTGATTTTACAGGAGAGGAGGCAGAGAGCGAGAGGGAAACATGAATGTGACACAGACACAGGGCTGGCTGCCTCCCGTAAGTACCCGCGGAGAACCCAACCCTCAGCAGGTGTGGGCCCGGATGGGGACTCCCCCCCGAGCCTTTCGGGCTGTGGGGACGCTGCTCCGAACAGCTGACTCTCCAGCCAGGGCCGACTGGCTGCTGGAAGAGCCCCTGCTCCGCCCCGGGCCCAGGCCACTCTCATCCCAGGGACAGTGAGGCTCCTCCGTCCCCCGCACTCATCCCGTTCATCGCGTGCACTAGAAGGATGATCCACTCCCAAGGTCGCCAGTGGCAGGGGATCCCCTGGGATGAACCCCTTCAGGTGAGGCCTTGTGTGCGTGTGTGAAAGACACGGTGTGGGCGGGGGGGGGGGGAGGAGGAGGAGAGGACAGGGACTGAGAGGCAGGGACTGCGAGAGGCAGAGGCATCTCTTCTTCCCCAAACAGGGAGGACACCCGGCTGGGGATTGTCCTTGTCCTCAGAAGACCTGCGTTGCCTGCGCACGGGTCTCCCCTCCCAGCCCCTGTCCCCACACCGCCCGCCGATACCGGCCTATTTATAATCAGGGGCCTGTGGAAGGGGAGTCAACGGGTGAGCCAATCTCAGGGACGCCGTCCAGCAGCCCTGCTTGTCTCCTGAGGGGCGAGGACAGCTCACCGCCATCCCTCCTCTGTCCTCGCCAGCAGGATGCCCTCAGTGCCTCCATTATGGGCGTCCTGAGGCTCAGGGTCTCTGGGGGGTGGGAGCTCAGAGCCCCAGGGAGGTGACCAGCCAGCCAGCTGCACAGAGTTGAACGTCGGCCATTCTGCAGGGAGAGGGGTTCCATGGCCGTGTTTCCAGAGCAGTTAGGGGGAGATCCCAGATTTCAGGCCACACGCCCTGCAGACAAAGTCCCCGCTGGGGGCAGCAGAGGGACTGGGACAGGGACGGCCCCAGCAGGGGGTGCTGGTGGGGAGGAGGGGGGTGGGGGACAAAGGCTGGGTGGCCCTGGGGGGCTGCTCACGGTTGCTGCTGGCTGAGCTGCGCTGTCACCTGTGGAGGAAGGGGCTTGTCTGTCTCCTGCAGGCAGACGCCCCCCGTGGGCGGCAGGGGTGGCCTCTCTTTCCTTCCAACTGCTGAGCACCAGCTCAGGCAGATGCAGGTTAAATCATTGCACCGAACGTTGTCACAAACGCCCCGGAGAAGAGGCTGTTCTCATTGGGTGAGCTCGGATCGGGTCAAATAGAGGCCAGGGTTGGACGTGAGGTCCTCCCGGAAAGCAACAGACTGGACAAACAGTGACCATTTCCCAGAAATGGGTTTGATTATGCGAAGGGACAGATGATGCCAGAAAAAGGAAAAAGAAAATTCTCACTAAGCACATTCCCCAGCAGAAAACGAAACCAGAGTCATCTATTTATCTGGACTTTGGCTTTAAGATGCCTCTTGCTCTGCTTCATTCTCAAGACTCCAGTGTGGCCGGTGAAAAAGGCTCTGGAACAAATCAGTGACCCACAGCGACCTCCCGGGGCGATCTGACCACAACCCCCACTGGGCAGGTCCTGGCGGGGTCACGGCCAGGCCGACCCTTCCTCAGTGAAAGGTCTTCTGCACCTTCCGCAAACCCCGGCCGCTGTCCGCGGGCACCCAGAGGAACGGCCGTTGGCGAGGCCGGGCGGGTCCTCTCCCTCAGACCCGCGGGGACCGACCGCCCTGCAGGAGCCGGGCCTCGTTTCCTCTGCTTTCTCCGCCGGCACGTCGGCCTCCCGCCCCCTCGTTCCCGAGGCAGAAGAAGCCGCAGCCCGTCCTTCTGCCGAGCATTTCCGGTCCTGCTCCTCACAGCGTCGTCAGTTTGGCTCCAATGAACTCTCATAAAAATCCCTACAGGTTTCCATGTTCTTACAGCGACGGATATGAGCGTCCAGTCCTCTATTAAGCCAGATGTAACAAATTAAACAATGCCACCAGCATTTATTTTGCTTTGCAAACAAGTTATTTTTCAGAAAACACATTATTTATATTAGCACATGATCAGTTAGTGACTGTATTTAAATGTATATAAATAAATATTTCTCTAAACCTTAGTCCAAAAGAGTAAATACTGTCAGATATAAGGAAAGTGAGCACAAACCCTTCGTGGTGTTGGTAGTTTTGAAGTTTTCGGTGCCTCCTGGGAGCAAGAGGCCGGACGCCGCCGGCCCCCGCGCTGGCCCCGGCCGTGCACGGACGCGTCCCCTGCTCACCCGCTCAGCCAGGGCCTCCCCCCGGGGCCGCCCTCACCGACCGAGGGGGTTACTGCAGGGACGCCTGAGCCAGGCCGGGCGCGGGTGACCCCGTCTGTCGTGCCCCTGTCCCTGTCCCTGAGCCTTGATGCCGGGAGCTCTGCCCTGAGGCTGGGAACCGGGGGGAGGGCGGGAGGAGCCCCCTGGGCGGGCCCCTGGCGGTCACGGTGGGGCCACCACGCCACCAGCCGGGGCCTCGTGCTCTCGGGCCCGGCCTCCACCTGCGGCCTCCAGCGGTGGCCCCTCACCCCCGGGCCCTGCCGCACCCTGTCGTCCTCGCCCTCGGGCCACCGTGTCTGGTGTCCCTTCGGGTCCGCGCCGGCAGGTCGCCCTGAGTCCCAGCAGCAGGCGGCCGCCCCGTCGCTGTCTCGCGCTTTCTTCTTGGCTGGGGCCTCGCGGCCGCTCTCGTTCCCTGAGACTGGCCCCGGCCCCTTGGGGACCAGCTCCCCAGTCACTAGAGCAGCAGCCTGAGGGGCGGGGACGGGAGGAGGTCCCCGGTCCTGTGGCGGAAGTTCCTTGCTGTGCCCAGAGGGCGGCGCCGTGTCCGCGGGGCGCTGTGCTGAGCGAGCCGGGGCGCCCAGGGCTCGCCTACTGGGCTCGGGGACGAGGGAGCGGGTGCTGGTGGCTGCGGCGGGTCCCGGCCCCGTGAAGGACCAGGCCACCCTCAGGCACGGGGACCCCCTGGGCCCCTCTGAACGCTGGGCAGAGGAAGAGGGGGCTGTCGTCAGACCCCAGCCTGAAGAAGGGCCTCAGGGGCCCAGTGAAGAGCGAACGGGGACACGTGTAGATGTGCGATCGGTCCCTCATGTTATAGAAGGAGACGTCTCCAGACTCGTCGTCCAGGAAGACGCCGCCCGGCGAAGGCGCTCCTTCAGGGGAAGGATCTTCTCGGGAGAGGACAGGACCGGGTACTGGTTCCCAAACAGCTCCAGGGTCCAGAAGCCATTCTGCGGCACCAGCAGGGCCTCCCCTTTCCCGGCCACACCGTCTCCGCAGACCCCCACGGCCCACACCGTCACGTTTCCGACCTCCACCTCCCAGTAATGTCTCCCTGAGGAGAACCTCTCCGCTCCCAGGACGCACGGCCGGCAGTCGAATCTCTCGCGGTTGTCGGGCAGGATCTGCCGGGAGGGGCCCCGCTGGACACTCCTCAGGTCCTGGGACAGGAAGAGCTCAGGGTGGGCGGTGTCTGGGTCCAGGAGCACATCCGCTGCACGGGAATCACAGGGTCAGGCCTGGGCGCGCAGGGAGGTCCCAGGAAGCGGGGACATCCCCACGGGGCGGGACCTCCACGAAGGCCCGTGACCCAGAGCCCAGGCCGCTCACAGGTGAGGGTCCCCGAGGCTGCATGTCCACCTGTTGCGTGAGGGGGGGCGGCCCAGGGACGGGGACCCTGGACACTCAGTGATGTGGGGAGTTCAGCAGAGGAGCTGAAGGTAACGTCTCCCATGTTTCTGGACATTCTAGACTTGCCCGTTTGTGTTTTTTTTTTTTTTCATGACAAAGAGGGCCTCTGGGACTCTTTTCAGTTGGAGACTTTCCAAATCAGCCTCAAGCACCAGAGACCCGTCCCTTCCGTTGTGGCTGATATCTCCCTACACAGGCGCTGGGCATAGGGGGTCCCTTCATTAGTCCTGTGTGGTCCACCATTTAACCAGGTGACATGTGACTTAAGTGACTAACAAAGGCGCTCTTCGGAGGCTAAAAAAGGAAGGCAGTGTCCTGTAAGCCAACCATGTGCCTCAATGGTGCATCTGGGAAAAGCTGGGGGACTGTGCCCATCCCGCGTTGTCGTGGGGCCCGTGGCTGAAGCTTCTGCCCTGCGGACAGGAAGTGCTCCAGACCCTGAGGTCCTGCCCTTCCTGTGAGTCACCGTCCCTTCCTTGACATTTTGAGAAATGTCCAGCTATAAGACCAGGTGCCAGGCTATGGTCCGTCCCTGCTCAGGTTTGCTTTTGTCAACAACATGGCGCTCTCCGGAGCCAGGTGCGCGGAGGGCACATGAGAGGGGGCGAAAGTGAGCTGAGGGGTTGGTGACCAGGACACAAAACTCCAAGCCTGGCTGCGGTCTCCTGTGTCCTCCGTCCCCCAGGCTCCAGCTGCCCGAGCTGGGCCCTCGAGTGACAGCGAGCTGCCCTCTTACTCTTTTGTCTTGCATTAGAGAGTCTTTCTTTTTTTGCAAATGTTCTTTACCCAACTGCTTACAGACAATTTCTTTCTGTCTATTTTCGATACTTTATTTGAGAACAGAGTTTCTTTTCCTTGTTGGGCTTCAAGAAGAGACAGATGCTCCCGACGAAGAGGAGGAGCCCACGTGGCAGGATGACCGCCAGGGCCGCCGTCCAGGGAGGCGAGCAGGGGACCAAGGGTTCCGGAAGGGGGACCCGAGAAGTCCAGTGAGTGAGACGGGGGAGGCCCGGCTGAGGGCGCCTGGGTGGCCACCGCGGAGCGCGCTCCGGTCCCGGCTCCGCCCGCTTCTCAGAAACGCAGGGTGGGGGCCGCGGCCGCGGGCGGATGGTGATTCCTGCATGTGGACCCACGAGGCAGAGGCCGCCCCCGCGGCCCTCGTCACACGTGGACACTGCCATCTGCATGTTCTGGAAACACCCTGTTGCCAAGGGAAACTAACACACACCCATCACCACCCTCCCTCTCAGCTCAGCCACTCACCAGCCCCCGGAAAACAGGACCCGCGGCCTCACCAGGACACCCCGACCCCAGTCAGCGGGCCGCGCCCTCCTCTGCAGCCCTTGCTCTCCCCCAGATCCCGCAGGAAGAGGCTCCCCTGAGGGGGAGGCCCTGCAGCCCCCCAACCCATGCATGGCCGCCCCTTGAACAAGGCATATCAGCTCATGACGAAGTAGGTTTATTTTGCCACTCGAAAGGGCTGGAGAGCCGAACGACATAAGGACCAGGATGAAGAAACCCAACCACCGTCTCGCCGAGCCCCGACCCCAGGCCTGGTTCCGGCAACGCCCCCTCCCGGCTCCCGCCCCGCCGGTGCGGTCTGTGCTCAGCGCGGCCGCCTCCGGAGGTCCCGTCTCTGCCCTGCTCAAAGCCCGGCCACGGGTCCTGCCTCACGGCGACTAAACCCGAAGGCCCCCTGTGCCCTGCGCTGCCCCGTCTGGCCTGGACGCATCCCAGGGCTGCACTCACGGCCCCCGGGTCTCCGCGCTCTCGGTCCCTTCCACCCGCACCGCCTCCCGGCCCCTGGGAACTGCGCGGGCGCTCCCGCCTCAGGCCCTGCGCCTGGGCTCCGCCGGCTCCGGGCCGCTGCTCCCGCGCGGGCCCCGCAGCGGAGGTTGTTGGAAGCAGGGGAGTCACCTTAGGAACATTAACTTCCTGCACCTTGTGCCCTTATCTCGCATGTGGAGAAATGAATGAGTATCAGTGAAGTGCTTCACTCAGTGTTTAGTGTTTTCTTGCTGGGACGTTTTGCTGTTCAGCGGGCCCTCCGCTCCAGACTGAGCGGCAAGGACACACATTACTTCCGCCTGAGGGTCCCCATTCCATTCAGCTGAGTCCAGGGACCCTGGGGTCTCCGGGGAAGGGTCAGGCCCTGGGACAGGCACAAGGGATGTCCCCACGGCTCTCTGTGCTGCGCAAAGGGTCAAGGGGGTGCCCTCAGCTGTCAAAACCCGGAAAACAGGCCTCAGAGGCCCAGAGAAGGGGGTGTGCGGGAAGCTGAAGATGTGTGACCCGTCGAGGGCGTTGTAGAATGACACCTGCCCCACGTTATAGTCCAGGAAAACGCCCACTCTCTCGGGAGGGTGCACGTTGGTCAGTTTAGTCGGCGGGTCCGTGAGAGCCTGGTAGTCACTCCCATGATACAGCCCCACTGTCCAGAACCCGTTCTCGGGGGACATTTTTATGCCCCCTTTTCTGCTCACGTTGTCCCTGCACAGCCCAACACGCCACTGTTTCCTGTCGCCCACGTCCACCTCCCAGAAACGTCTCCCCGACGTGAAGCTCGCACAGCCCAGCACACACTCAATCCGGGTAAACCTCCCGGGGGCGTCCGGCAGGTCCTCCCAGGAGTCTTCTCGCCACAGGCTCCTCTTGTCCTCAGACACACGGAGCGCGGGGTGCGCGGTGTCCGGATCCAGAAGCACGTCCGCTGCAGGGGGTGTCGGGAGGGGTCAGACGAGGTTCCCAGCCCTCCAAGGCCCGGGTCTGGGCAGGAGGCTAAGCCCAGACGGGGGTTCCCCCCCCAGGACGTAACCCTCAGACAGGCCAGGAGATCCTGGAGGAGCCTCGAGTTAGGTGGCGAAGGGGAGGGTGAGGAGGGTTGGGGTCTCCCATTTCCCTGTTTGCCCCACACTGTCCCTGCCCAGCTGTGCTGCACAGTCCCGTGGGTTAAAGGGCAGCCCTCGCTCTCCCCCCCGAGCTGCATGACGTCCTTTTCTGCACAGTCTCTCTGTCCATAGACACCAGCTATGTAACAGGCTGAGTCTCAGTTTCATACCTGTGGACGGGGTAAGACCCTCGTCTCTAGGGTGGAATGAGACAACTGGCTGGTCAGTTTAGCCCAAGGCCGGGCACAGAGGAAGTGTCTGCTGTGATAACAGACGCCGTGTCCCTCCTGTGCTGGGGCCGGGCTGGGCTCCGTGTGCTCGGGGGTCGCCCCCACCTGTCCGCGCCCTCCGGCCCCAGGAGTCGGTCCCCGGGGACAGCATCCCTGGGCCCCGGGCCCTGGTCACTGCGGGGTGGCGCCCCGGCGGGCGCAGGCTGAGGACGGGAAGGAGGAAGGACAGGGGGCGCAGCGCCGGCCCCACGTCCCCAGGGGGCCGCTCCCGCCCAGCAGCCTCCCCCCAAGCAGCCCCTCCCCGAGCCCCAGCGGCCTCCGGGCTCCAGGCGCCCCTCCCTGTTCCCCTGCCCGGGGCCCCCGGGTGGTCATGGCGGCCCCTGCTGTGAGCCCTGGGGCCCTGTCGTCCTTGGGGGTTCCCTTAGTGCCACCCCGCCTGCGGCTGTGAGCACATCCAGCCCCATCTCGGTGTCACGGATTCCTTTCCCGTTGTCATGCTGCGACCTTTGACACACCTCACTGTCCTCAATGCGCAAACCCTCTAGGTGACGATGATCTTGTTCCTTAACTACAGCCCTGAGCATGTTTGCTAGGGACAGTGAGAAGGACAGGAGCACACAGTCAACACCCAACTGGTGATCGTATCGATTATGAAGGATCGTCCATCAGAAGTCCCCCAGGAGGCCTGGCTGGTGCTGCCACCTTCTTTGTCCCTTTTCCCGTCAGTCATCGGCGCCCGGGTTACAGTGTAAGGAAGCGCTGTGACGGGTCTGCTCTCAGGGAACAGTCTGTGCCGGTTGCCGGGGCCTCTGTCCTCTCCGACCCGACGGCCTGTGAGTGAGTCGCCCTGTGACACAGTCTGTTACGGTCAGAGGAGTAGCCGGCATCGTTTTTTAGGTGTTGAGATGCCTTCTCCTCACCGGGGTCCTTACCGTCAGACAAACACCGATTTCAACAGGCCGTCTGCGTCCTGTGGGGGTTCTGACCAATACACAGTCATCGCCTCCTTCGGCCGCTGTCCCAACCCTCCCTGAGCAGGAATTACCACCATTGTGCCACCGACAAAGGGGGACATGAGCTCAGAAGCATTGAGCAGCTGGAGGACGCACGGCGGCAGGTGGGCACACCTTTGAGACCAGCCCCTCAGGTCACCTCCCCCCAGAACTGTCCCAGTGAAGAGTCAGAGAGGAAAGAGGGGGCAGGGCCCTCAGGGTCTGTCCTGGGGACACAGAGGGACCCACTCACCAGGCTGGAAGAGGGCCGTCTTCAACTCTGGAAGGAAGGGGACACAGGCAAGGGAAGGTCATTACTTCTGATCCCCCATCCTCACTGAGCCTCTCCCCCCTCCTGTCCTCCGTCCCCTCCCCCATCCCCGTCCCTCGTCCCCAGCCCTGCTGGTCAGGCTGAAACCTCTCCCGGGGCTGGGCCTCCCCGCTTCACGCTGGGGCCGCGGGAGACATGACCACGCTTTGCCCCGGGGAGGGCGTGGGTGTCAGCAGGGGAGGGGACGCTGCACCTGGAAGGTCCCCTCTGAGTGTCCAGAAAGGCGGGGGTGGCTCAGCCACAGACCAGGAGCCCCTGAGCTGGAGGTGACCCTTCCTCCCCCAGCAGAGACAGGGGTCAACGCTCCTCACACCGGAGCCAGGGGGCCAGCGTCAGACTCACTCACCTGCGTAGGCCTGAGACTGCTCCTCACCTGCAACGGAGACAGTCACCTGGATGTCACTTCTGAGTTAGTTTCTGTCCCCCCTTTGCACGATGTGACCTTCCCGAGTGCCCCCAGCCCTCCCACCTCTCCCACCGCCTCCCTCAGCCTGTTCCCTCGGGGGCTCCCCTCCCCCTTCCATCCGCTGCCGCTCAGGACCGGCCGGCACCCTGCATGGGCTGTCCCCGCTGTCACCCGCAGAGCCGTCCCGTCCCTGTCTGTGCAGCTGTCACCCTCATCCCCGCTTTAGCTTCTCAAGTGTCAGTCACCTCCCGTCAGCCACGGCTGGACAGCAGGAAATGCAAAATGGCAGAAATAAACAATTCATAAGTTTTAAATTTCATATGCATGGGAGCAGCGTGACGAAACCCTGTGCCGTCTGCCCCCCCGGCCCCCCCGAGTCCTCCCTCAGTCCAGCTCTTCCCCCGCGTCGTGTCCCCCTTGGTCACGGAGCGGCGTCTCTGTCACAGATGCACCGTCGCAGCATCACAGCGCTGGTCGTCACGTCGCCCAAGTTTCCCATCCCAGCGGCCCCAACGCGCAAGACCAGTGACGCTGCAACGCGGGCGTCCCCGTGAGAAGCCCTTTTTACGTGAAAAGAAAAACAACTCCCAGTTTGGGGTTTGGTACGATCTGCGGTCGGGCACCCCCTGGGGCCTTGGACTACAACCACTGTATAAGGGGCCACCACCTTACTCCGCGGCCTGGCCGTACCTGGGCCTGGGCTCCCCTGCGCACACCTGTGGGCGCCTGTGAGCGGGAACCCACCCCCTCCATCTGCGTTGTTTCCTGCCTATTCCGGAAACAATTGGGCAACCGAGTGGGAAGAGTTCACACACTTCTTTTTCAGCAGTGACGATAAATCTGTGACAAGTGACACTGGCCACTCCTCTTAGGGGACGCTTTTCCCTCTCCTGCTTCTCTACCCAGTGGGCTACAGATTTCAGGAACCACCCAGGGAGGGCGGCACTCACAGATTCAGTCACCTCCACACCTCTCCCCTTCCCCCTCCGCGGATGGGGGTCTCCTGCGCGAGCGCCCCCTGGTGCACGGAGGCCGCAGCCCCTTCCCCATGAGAGAGACCAGGGCCCGGTCCCCCAGCAGCGTCCTCCTTTCTTCCCCTGGCGCCCGGGGCGAGGGAACGGGATGGAAATCCGCGCAGAGGGGCTGGGATGCGGGTGGGGGCACTCACGTGGCAGGTACGGGATCTCCCTCCACCCTGCAGGGAACAACGGCAGAAGTCGGTGACCTTGTCACCAGGGACCCCGGGACGCATGGGCTGGACATCTGCACTTACTGAGTTCATCCTGCAGCTTCTCTGGGAAGAAGTAGAAAAAGAAAGTCTTGTCAGCGGATGGAGCGGAGGACCCGCGTGGTGGGTGTGGCTGGGGCGGGAGCGGGGGACCACCTGCCACGGGGTCTCACCTTTGGCGCTTCGCTCCCCCTGCTTCTCCTGGGACAGGGCCTGGATCTTCTTCTGCTGTCGCCACAGGAACCACCCTGTCCCCACCAGGAGCCCCAGCGGAGCCACCAGGGTCACCGCGAGGGCCACCACCGAGGGCTGCAAGTTCCGGAAGAAGGGACCTGCGAAGGGTGAGCCTCAGCCTCTCTCTGACCTGTGACACAGGGTGTCTCGCGAGGGAAAATGATTGTACTCTTCCCAAAGACCCTCAACCTTTACTGTCACATAAGACTGTTGTCTTGAAATACCTGCTTCTAACATGGGAATATTTCGAATTTCAGAAAACATACAAAGTCATCGAAATCTCTCCACTCCTCCACTCTCCCCCATTGATTAGCCTCCCCTGATCCAGCCTCATCTGGTGATTAAGAAGGTGAACTTGGGGGCTGGAGGCCTGGTTCCATGTTCCAGGTCTTCTGCCTGACCAGCTCTGTGACCTTCAACTAATGAAATGGCCACCTGGTCCTGATGTCCTGATGGGTAAAAGGAGTAAATTAATGCTTATGAAGTGACTGACCCATAGCGAGTGCCATGCAAGACTTATTAAATTTTAAAAACATGAATATATTTTGATTTTATCGTGTCTACATAGAAAACAGCGCTCTATACAAGCCGGTCTGCCTGTTGTTTTCTCTGCTCGCCCTGTGTCTTGGGGACCTTCCGCCGTGTCTACTGGGGGCAGGTCTGGGACCCTCTCACAGGGCAGCGCCCGCCGCCCACACGCTCCCGTGGGGGCACCAGCACGGCCTCCGACCCTTTGTTATGATATTTAATGGCATAAGAAACGAACTTTTACATGTGTCTTTTCACACAAATGCAAGCTGATCTGTCACATAGACGCCCAGGAGTGGGAATTTGCGTAAGTGAATGAGGACTGGGGATTAGGGGCTCTAGTGCCCCCAGTGGAAGTTGTGCCTATTTACACCAAAAAAACACAGAAAATAACAGCAACAGACTTCTAACAGTGACTGTCTCCCCTCAGCCCCACCTCAGAATGGTACCCACCACCTCATTTTCCATTTTATTTCCAGTCTCACAGGTGGAAATCATTTCTCTACTCGATCATATTGAACATCCTTTCCCGAGTTACTTCCTTCTCTGTGAACTGATGATCTTTGTTCTTTGCTCATTTTTCCCCCTGGGGCGTGGTATATTTTAAGGAGATTAATCCTCCCTGGAACATTTGGGTTGTACATATTTTTCCTATTTTATCCTGTCTTTGCTGACCTTGACCCCTGTCCCCCAGTCCCCACTGCCTGCCACCGCCTGGGGCACCAGGAAACACTCAGAAGGCGTCTGTGACAGAAACGGCTTTACGGGGACGGGCACCACGTCCCCGCTCTGTGCCTTCCTTTTCCGCAGGACCCAGGTTGGCAGCAGACACCGCGCCTCCCCAGGGGACACCTGCGAGCCCAGGTCAGCGGGCAGAGCGCTCACCTGCGATGGAGACCCGGGCTGACTCTTCCTGGCCCAGCAGCGGGTTTCTGAAGACACAGGAGACATCCTGCCCAGAGCCGCCTTCCAGGACCACAAACGCTGTGGCCGCGTAAAGGCCCTGGGGGTCCGCGGCCGCAGGCGCCGCCTCCGCGGGCAGGCTCCGTCCGCTGGCGTCCCTCCACTCGATGACGGGCCGCGGGAACCAGCCGGCAGATGTGCACCCCACACGGGCGCCTCCGGCCTCGTGGCCCCGCAGTTCCACGTGGGGCTCGGAGCCCAGGGCTGGGAGGGAAGCGGGAGCCTGAGCCGTGGGGGCCCCTGTGCCGGGAGGGTCCGCGGCACTGACGGGGCAGCGCACACGGGACGGGCCGGCAGGGTGTCGCCCGGAGCCGCTGGAGCGTGCGCTCCGCAGGCGGGGCTGACCCACCCTGTGACCCCTGTCGAAACGTCCCGGCCCCGAGGGCAGGGTCCAGCTGCACCTGGGCCAGAGCGGGCCCTGCTTCCCGAAAACCCTCAGAGACGCGGGGCTCCTTCCCCCACGGCCCAGACCCGCCGGCTCCTGGAGTTGCCGCTCGGCCACGCTGGGCTCGGGAGGGGGTGGTTCCCCCTTTTCTGAACCCAGTCTCACGCCAGAGCCCCGTCCGCTCTGCGTGTCCTGTGCAAGCCTTTGTCCTGCGGGGTTCGGGAAAGATATGCTCCTTGTCTTGCCACTAACCTCTGTGAGTTCTCTGTAAGCCCCCTGGGCAAACCCTCCATGTAATTAATGCTGAACTTGCCAGCTTCTTTTTGGGGACCTTCAGTCATGCGAGGTTTTGATCACCTGGTTGCACAGAGGGGAGTCTTTCCCGCGGAAGAGACCTGACCCAGGGCCAGGGACAGAGGACTTTTAACTACCTGACACCAAAGCCCTAAACACAAGGGGAGACGGGAGGGCGCCTTTTGAGGACCTGAAAGGACAGGCGCCTGCAGGGAGGGCTTTGTTAAGAGGAGCTCCAGTCTCCAGGAAGGGACAGAGTCTGGCTGAGGAGGCCCTGCGGGGACAAGCTACAGCCCCACCATCCACCCCCTGCCGGGCTCCCCAGGGACCAACCAGGCAGCAGCCCCCGGGCAGGGCTGTGTCCTGAGGGAGTGAGCGCAGCTCCGGCCCCTGCCCGTGAGCACCGTCTTGGAGCAGCGGCCTCGGACTCGGGGGCGCTTTGTCGCTGGGACGGGTCAGGACAAAGCCAGGGCCTCGCAGCAGCCGGGTCCGCGCACAGAGGGACGCGGACCGTGTGCAGACACAGCAGGGACCGCCCTCCCTGTCCTGCCTGAGGGTGACCAGCGACACCCGCACCAGCCTGACAGCACCCGATCCGGAGCAGAGCCCTGCTCCCATGTCCCCCCGAGTCCCCGACAGCCCAGAGGTCACACCACGTCCTCCCTGACACCCTGTCTCTGGAACGCCCACGGTCTCCTCACGTGCGCGACCCCCCTCACGGCCACAAGGACACGCCCAGCTTGTGCACCCGCACGTGTGTTCCCGGGCCTGTGGTTGGGGGACAAGGGCTCCACAGGGGTCGTCCCCGCAGCTCAGCCTCCGGGACCCACAGCAGCGGGCACCTGGGGGCCCACGGCCACCGAGTGGAATGTGCTGAACCCACACACCCGTGTGCCCCCCACTGCGGGGAGGTGCTCTCCTCCTTCCTGTCCCCACCTTCCTGCTGAGCCCTGGGGGGCGGCAGGAGGGGCTTCTGTACTGGATGCAGGAGGGGTTCTTCCTGGGGGACAACCTGGGCCTGTCAGGGGCCTCCGAGAAGCAGCGTTGGAGGTCGGGGAGGGGGCAGTAGCTGGTGAGGAGCTGCACCTGCTTTCAGGTGGGCTTGGAGCTGCTCCCCCCGCCGCACGGAATAGAGCTCAGAGCAAACCTGAGGCTCACCTGCCACCTGCAGCTCCACCTGGGCATTTTCAGAGAAATCTCCATCTTGGAAATAACACAGGAAGGTTCCATTGTCAGAGGCTCTGACATCACGAATCAAGAGAACAGCCTTCCCCTCAGTGATATTTTCTCTCAGCATCGAAGTCCTCCCTTGATACTCTGCGGCCGGCGTGTCTTCCTGCCCACGGGCGTACGTGAGCACCACCTGCCTGGGGCTGGCTCGCACCCACCTCAGCTCCATGGTCTCCGCGCTCATCCTCGGGGACAGGTGACAGGGCAGCTTGGCGTCCTCACCCACCAAGGCCAGGATGGGCTCAGGGGGTCCAACCACAGCAAACTGAGCTGGTCGTGAGAAGGGGGGGCCCCGTCAGGGGAGCTGGGGCCAGAGGGCCGGGGTGTGTCCGAGGCAGGGAGGGCGAGGGGAGGGACCCCTGGACAGGAAGCCGGTTCTGAAACCGGGGCCGCCTGGACGGGCATCGCAGGGATCGGGGAGTCCAGAGTCTGCCGGGCCCGAAGGGAAACGCTTCAGGCGCCTGAACGCAGAGCCGGTCCTACCTGCTGAGCAGGGGCTGAGCAGCTGGACCAGGGCGAGGCAGACGCGGAGGGCGCGCAGAGAGAGGACCGGGCCCCTCGCCATCGTCACCCGCTGTGCGGAGAGAGATGCCAGGAGGGGCTGAGTCGCAATGACGACCTGGAAGAAGGTGGAGAATTCCACGTGGAGACGCCGCCTCCCCAGGACCTCCTGGGGCACAACCACGATCCCTGGTGATGAGAGCCGGCTCTGCACGTGTCCGCTGGGGCGTCTCCACCTTGGATCCCAACATAGAATCATCCATGGAACATGGAACAGTAGTGCCCGTACCTCAGCCCTCGCCCTCAGGGGGTCCTTGAACCGCCTGTGCGAACGTGCTCAGAAGCCACCCACGTACCCGCACTTCTCGGTCGCAGCCAGGAGCACCCCCCAGGACTGCCCTCTGAGGATCTCAAGCCCCTCTGCTGTGTCACCCCCCCGGTCCCACTGCCGCCCCCTGCAGGCCATGTGCTGCACAGCAACCAGCAGGTCCTGACCCCTCACCTCCCCCCTGCTCCGCCCCTTCCGGGGGCTCCCGTGTTATCCAGAGCAGAGGTCGAAAGCCTTTGAACTCTGTACTTTTAAAATTACCTGCATATTTTAAATTTCAAAAGTTTTCAGAATGAGGAAGATATTTCTATATGTTTTGAATGATATTTATAATTTTCTTATTCCTCATTATAGATATATTAACACAAAAAAGAATAAATTCTAAGTTATTTATAATATTAATTATATACTTTTTTCCAGTAATGTAAATATTCCTGGAGGTATTTTGGACACACATATATACCAAATCCTTTTAAACTGTTCTATCTCTTGTCCCTGAAATTTCACTTGCAGGCTGTACGCTCAAAGAAATAAAGTCAGGCATTGACGCAGATTTACATTTAATGGTGTCCCCATCAGGATGAAATCTATAATGGCACAATGTAGATAGACTTTAAATACCCTAATTGAATCCAATTTTGTTACAATTATAACTAAATACTCTCTATGAAAAACATTTTTCCTAACCATACGGCTACAAAATACTCAATGGTGAAAACATGAAAGCTTTTCCTCAAAGATCAGGAATAAGGGACAGATGCCTGCTGGCACCATTTGTGTTCAATACAGGATTGGTAGTCTAGCCACAGCAGTCAGACAAGACAAGGAAATAAAAGTCATGCAAATAAAAAGATGAAGTAAGGCTTTCATTATTTGAAGATGACATGATACAAGACTCAGAAAAGCCTGAGGACTCCACCAAAAAAACTCTTAGAACTATTATGGGAATTCAGTGACATTGCAGGATACAAAATCAGAAACCTGTTGAATTTCAATACAGCAATAATGAGTAATCAGAAGGAGAAATTTTTTTAAATCCCATTTATAATTTCATCAAAGGGTATAAAACACATAGGAACAAATTTACCCAGAGAGGGTAAAGACCGGTACCAGACAACTAGAAGACAATGAAGAACGAAGTTGAAGAGGATACAAATCAATGGGAGGGTACACTTTATTCCTGGGTTGGGGAATATTCATTAAATGTCCTTCTTGCTTAAATAAATTTACAGATTCAGTGCCATCTGTATTAAAATACCAATGGTCTTCTTCTCAGAAGTAGAACAACCAATGCTAAAACTTGTATGGAACCACAAGACACCCTAAATAGCCAAAGAAATGTTGAGGAAAAAAAAATTGGAGGTATCACAACTCTGATATCAAACTATACTACAAGTCCACACTAATACAAACAGCATGGTACTGGTATAAAAACAGACACAAAGTTCAACGGAGGCGATAGAGAACCTATTAATGAAACCTCACTTATGTGGTCAACTCATCCATAACAAAGGAGGCAAGAATACATAATGGGGTAAAGACAGTTTCTTGAAAATGGTTTGAGCAAAATGGACAGATACATGCAAAAGAATGTAAACGGATAACTTCCTTATAACATAAACAAGAATAAATACAAAATGAATTAAAGATTTAATGTAATACCTGAAATCATAAAACAAGAAGAAAAAATATGCAATAATCTCTCTGACATCGCTCTCAGGAACATGTTTTTGGATATGTCACCTTGGGCAAGGGCAACAAATGAAAAAATAAACAAATAGGACCCCAACAAACTAAATTGTTTTTGCACAGCCAAGGAAACCATCAACAAAATGAAAACACAACCTATCGAATGGAAGAAGATAGTTGCCAATGATACATCCAACCAGGGTTTAAAATCCAAAATTTGTAAGGAACTCATCCAACTTAACCCACAAAAGGCAAACAATCTGAATTAAAAAATGGAAAAACAACCTGAATGGACATTTTCCCAAAGAGGAAGCACAGATGGTCAACTGACCCATGGACTGGATGCCCCTCTATGTTCAGACGATGTGTTGATCCTCTTATTGCCCACCTGTTGTGTATGTATCTAGGTTCGTATTTTTCTATATTAGAAATAAATCTGCAACAAACATCCTCATATACAAATCCTTAAGACATACACCTCTTCTAGAATCCCCTAGAACACGTTCCCAGAGACGAGCAGGAGAGACGGGAAGAGGCCTTGCCCCTCTCTGGCCACAGGAGGTTCCCCGGGACGGGCAGGCATTTGCCTCCCTGGTTCCCGGTGTCCCTCCCACAGGGTCCCAGGGCAGCCTTCCCTCTCCCTGGCACCGAGCTCCCCCTGGGCCTCGCCTGCAGGCTCAGGGTCCCCCACTCCTCCTCAGGGGGAGGGGCGCCCCACAGGCTCCCCAGCTTCTCAGCCCCTCTCCTGAGGGGCCAGGGCCCTGGTTTTCCTCAGCTCCCCAGTTACCCCTGTCTCTCCCAGCGGGAACTCCCAGCGCGCGCGCTCCGTGGTCTGTATCACGGGTGAGTCTCTGAGCTGGAAGGGAGGGATGGGGAAAAAGTTTGCTCAACAAGAGAAACAGTGTCCAGTTTCTCTTTCAAAGTCCTTGTGTTCTGATTGGCTCATATCCGTGTGTCTCATCAGTTGCTGGGCAGAAACCAGTGAACTAGGTTGGAATTAAAGTTGACCCTGTGTTGGATGGAGCAGAGCTGACCAGCCCCAGCCCTGACGCCCACGCTGTGTCTCTGTGTGGTCACTCCTGGGCGCGGGGGTGCATGATTAGTATTTCATTATTAAAACCTGGATTATGTCATTTGTATTATAACATGTTTAGCAGCAGAAGACAAATTAACAGATGGTAATGTGTAAGGAGAGGACGGTGGGCAGTCGTTAAATGGTCACTGTGGCCGTTCGCTAACGTCTTTGGCCGCAGAGCCCAGCGAGGGCCTGACAGAGAGGAAGCAGGCCACGCGCCCTTTCCTGGCTCCCGTGGCGTCCAGGACTCAGAATCACTCCTAATGCCACAGTTTTCCAGTCCCCACAGGCGGTGCTGTCAGGGGCCGACGGGCAGGCCCTGCGTTTCTCAGAGACGGTTGATTTGGGGGCTGCTGAGAAGGCCCATCACCCCCTGCGCCTCCTCTGAGCCGCGTCTGGATGTTCAGGGGGACTCCCTTCTCTCTTGCGGGATCCGTGTTCTCTGAGGTCAGACGGGACAGGCTGCAAATGCATCTGTCAGGGGTCTTTGGGACCAGCAGGGTCTCCCTGTGTCCTGGGGCCTCCAAAGACACTGTGTTTAGGCCTCAAGGCCCTGAGTTTAGCCCCCAGGGCTGAGTGTGGCCGTGGCTGATGCAATGTGACTGCAGGACAAGGTCTGAAGGTAGGTCTGGGGTGGGGATGGCTGTTCCCTTGTGCCTTGTCCCCTGCCGCTTCCTCATAAACAAACCCACTCTTGGGGAGACCGACCCTGCACTGTGCCCATCCCCCTATTGTCGGGAGGGGCTGAGGGAAGGAGTATGAGCTGATGGTTTGCAGGTGGAAGGAGCTGGTTACGGATCTCCAGGGAGACCCCCACTCTGGGAAGCAGTCCAGCCTCGTCGGCAGCCCCCTGGTTACTGGCACACAGAGGCAACCCCGTTTCCGCCCCAGATGTGAGCCTCCGTGATCTGCGCAGGGTCTCTGGGCAGCAGCTTTCTCGTCTCTTTAGAGCCTTCGAGCACCTAGGGTCCTAGGTGCCCTTCTCACCCAGGTCTGCACGTGACTCTGGGAGGCGAGCGCGTGTGAAATGGGACAATATGCTCAGCAAGTCCATTTTCATCAGAAAACTGCTGTGCGGCAGGTAATCTCTTCTGCTGTGTGTGTGGCAGGGGCGTGGGGAGGGGCGTGGGTGGCCGGGGGGGACACTGTTAGCCAAAGAGAGACGCCCACCACGGGAGCTCCTCCCAGCAGCAGGGATGGAGGCGCTGTGGGGTGCAGAACAGGAAACCCCAGACACTGCAGCTGTCCTCGTCGGCGTCTTGAGTTCCTGGTGACACCTGATAATAATTAGCACGTGCTTTTCCCCTCGAAGGGCAACCAAGGAGGACCGAGGGAGAGCGCATGCGTCGTCGCGGCTCAAGGAAAAGCCCCCCAAGAAGCCGCGGACCCTCCCGTAGGGAGCGCCGCCCCCTGGCCGCTGATGGCCGCGGCAGTGTCCAGGGAAGCGCGGTCTCCTTAGCAAAGAGCCGCTTGATTTGACCACGCTTCATAGTGTCTGCGTGGTCAGCCCAGCTCATGGTTCGGGGCCACAAGAGCCCACACTCCGTCTCCATCTGCAACCGGAACGTCTCCTCGAGTTGGGGCGCCCGAAATGGCCGCTCCGAGCGCGCACCGAGCGAAGCGCGTGCCTTTCACCCCGAGTTCCGTGCTTCACAACTGAACTGCGCCCGAGGCCAATGGGTGGCAGTGGAGAAGTTTGCCTCCAGGGTCGGGTCCCTACTCTGCTCCTAGTTCTCAGTTTCAAACGCCCCCCTGATGGCTGACTCACACCCCATCCCAGGCCAGGCCCTTAACTGTTCACATTGGCATAGTTGAAGGAACAGAGTTAGCGACAGAGGCAGGTGCCCAAACCCCTGGTGGCAAAAAGAGACACAGACAGACACACACACAGAGAAAGCACCACCCTGATTTATCCAGACCGCGCCAGGGCCACTCCGTCACATCGCGTTCGAAGTCTCTTACTTCCGCTGTGGAATGAACGCTACCTCCTCACTTCCCTAGACGTCAGGGACCGTGCGCGGGTGGGAAACACATTCTCAGGTGCAGGGAGGGGTCTCCTCACCCCGGGGCACTGGGTCCAAGTCAAGCCCTGGCGGTACCCCTGTTTCCCACGCTCGCCCTGGGCAGGGGCGGCCGGAGCCCCGGCTCCCCGAGTACCCTCCGCGCCACCCACCCCTCTCCCTGTGCAGCAAGACGGGGTGGCGGCCTGGATCCGCACACCGGCCTGAATAGACGCCCAACTAATCAAGGAAGGAGATACAGTTATTACTAAAAAAAAAAAAATTAAGCACTAACCTGTACTCTGTACGGGGTGCATGCTTATTAGACACGTTTCTGATGCAATCGCGCCTCAGAGCGAACACCCAACTAGGGAGTCTATGGACATTCCTTTTCTCCGTCATGGGTCCACAGCACACAGGGCGCCGCTGGTCCGGCGGGCCCGCCCGGGCCTGGCTGATGTGGTTGGACCCCAGGATGCAGGTCGGGGTCCCATCAGCGCCACGGGTCTCTCCATCCAGGGGCCAAAGCTACAGGAGTCGGACTCCACCTCCCTCCCCTGTTCTCTCCCCTCTTCGGGCGAGCATTGTCCCCCCCCCTTCACCCCCACCCCCGCCTTCCTCTAACTTCTGTGACTACGATCTTGAGACTCCGCCGCCCCCTAGTGGTCGCCGCGCTTCACTGCAGACCGTGCGCCCGGGAACCGCGTCCGCCCCTCCCTCCACCGCGAGGTCCCGCCAGGTTCTCACATCTTTGCTTAATAAAACCTCAAGTATTTTCTTTTCTCTTTTTTCTTTTTTGCTGTGATCCACAGTAAGGAATACATCATATATGGTAACTGAGGACACACTCGAATTTATATATACTGTATGGGCTTATTATTCCATTTGATACTTTAAAAAACGTGGGTCGCTCCGTGCGGACTTGGTTCCCACCCACCGGCGGCCCGGGCCCTGCGGGAGGCGCTGCTCCAGGGCGGGCGTCGGGCAACGTGAACGCCGCGCCCCCGCCTGCGGGCTCCGCTCTTGTCCAAAGGACAGGACGCGGACACTCAGAAATTTACCTTCAAATGACAGTGTTTGATATGGATCTTTAAAAATAATTCTGAAAGCTAAAAGTGCACTTATTTCCCTTCATATTAATGCTGTAAGAACCTTTACATTTGGCAAGAGGCCGAGCACAGAGTTTTCTGATGCACAAGGAGAAATACGAGTTAACCCTTCCCGCCCACCCCCCCCCCCCGTCTGTGAGTGGATCTCCCTGCAAAGCACACGTGCTTGGGGACCACCGGACAGCGGCACCTCAGTCCCCCGACCGGGCTGCACCAGGTGCCACAACGGGGAGGATGAAACAACACAGCATCGTCGCCTCCGTCCCCGCGAATGGAAGACTGAGCTCGGGTCCGAGGGGCGGCTCCGCCCCGCCCCGGTGGAGGGGGAGGTGCAGGTTGGGGGGTCAGGGCTGCTGGCAGCCTCGGGCCTTTCCCGGCTGGTGGACGCCCCGCCCTGCCTCCGCCGTCCTTCTCCCAGGTCTTTTCCCTGAGAAACGACCTTCTCCCGTTTCCCAGGAAGGAAGACGCTGGGTCAGTCCCGTGTTCTTGCCAAATGCTCAGACGACAGCAACTGCCCTTCGGTGTCGGTGGGAAGGCCCTCGGCCGCTTGACCTCGCCTGGGCACCGTCTGCTCTGAGGGCCTCACGTCTGGGCTATTTCATTTCATATTTTAAATGCACAGGAGTCAGGGGGAGGGAAAGGACCGACATGACTGAGGGTGGCAGGTGCGGGAGAACAGGTGTGAGGTTCACAAGGTCTAGGCTCTCCAGCCGCCACCCTGGGGAGTCACATTGTGTTATTGGCCTAAAAGGTTTTCCGGCCACACGCCCTCCAGACAAAGTCCCCGCTGGGGCAGCAGAGGGACAGGGGCAGGGACGGCCCCAGCAGGGGGTACTGGTGGGGAGGAGGGGGGTGGGGGACAAAGGCTGGGGTGGCCCTGGGGGGCTGCACAGGGTTGCCGCTGGCTGAGCTGCGCTGTCACTGGTGAAGAAAGGGGCTTGTCTGTCCCCTGCAGGCAGACGCCCCTCCTTGGGCGGCAGGGGTGGCCTCTCTGTCTCTCCAACTTCTGAGCAACACGTTAAGTAATTGAAATTGATTGATTTCACAAAATGCTCGTATGGAAAAGGCTGGTCTCGCTGGGTGAGCTCTAATTGCATCAAATCGAGACCCGTGTCAGAAGTGACACTTCCAGGAGAGCAACAGACAGGACGAACAGTGACAATTCCCTGGATGTGGGTTTTATAAAGAAGGGACAGACAATGCCAGAACAAGGAAGAAGGAAATTCTCACAGAGCACATTGCCCAACCAGGAAATGAAAGCAGACATTATCTATTTCTCTGGACTTTGGTATTTCCTGGGTTACCCCCAAAGTTAGGTTGGTTTTTTTCTGTAAGATTGTTCTCATAGCACTTAGTTGTCTTTAAAAGCATTCCAAACAATTTTTGTTAGACTGTCCTGTGGCAGATGTCATATCAGCGCGCCTGCACAAAGCTTATCAAAATTGATGACTTTTTGTGTAGCCATTTTCACATTGAAGATGGAAGAAAATATGTGACATTTCCAGCATATTTGTTTTATTGTTTCAAGAAAGGTAAAAACACAATTGCTCCGTGATAAACAGATCTGTGCAGTGTATGGAGAAGGTGCTGTGACTGCTCGGATGTGTCAGAACTGCTTTGTGAACTTTCGGTGGCAGATTTCTCACGGGACGATGCTCCACGGCGGGTGGACCAGTTGAAGGTGACACCAGTCCACTCGAGACAACTGAGAACAAGCAACATTATATCACATGGGAGGCAGCCGACAGACTCAAAATATCCACATCAGTAAAGTTATTGGTAAAAATGAAAAACATTTCCTTTATTTTACAGAAAACGACATACAAATTTTTAGGCCAACCCAGTAAGATGCCTCTCGCTCATTCATTCTCAAGACTCCAATGTTGCAAGTGCAAAAGGCTCTGGAACAAATCAGTGACCCACAGTGACCTCAGCGGGTGATCTGACCACAACCCCCTAACCGGGCAGGTCAGGGTGGGAGTCACACCCAGGCCGATTCTTCCTGAAAAAAAGGTTTTTTCTACCTTCAGCAAACCCCGCTCGCTGTCCACGGGCACCCAGGGTAACCGCTGTTGGAGAGGCCGGTTGTGTCCTCTCCCTCAGACCCGGGGGACTGACCAGCCTACAAGGAACATATGAGATCATTGCTAAGTGTTTGTTGAGTGACTTTACGAGCGTCTGTGATGAAGGTGTCCCAGCTCTGTCCTTGGAAACCCCACGGGCAGGAGGGGAGGCTTCACCATCGGCACCATCAGGCGCAAATGGCCACCTGCCCACACCGCTCCCACGGCCTATGAGTGTTGTATATGTACAAGTGCAGCTGCATTCTCAGAACCACAACAGGGCAGAAGGTCATGTTTACCCTCAGAGAAGAGGCTCCGCCCCCTGAGACCAGGGACTCTGTGAGGTGCCCCTTGTGACAGGGGCGAGGCCTCAGCTCAGCTGCAGCCTGAGCCCCTCAGGGCCCAGGACTCTCCCAGCCCCTCCCTGCCCCTCCCCCACCCCGCTGGGGCTCGCTGTCTGCTGAGGGTCCTGCCTCGTCGGACTGGGCGTCCCCAAGGGGCAGGGCGCTGACCGGGAAGGAAGGTCACAGAGACCCTCTCCAGGCCCAGCAGTGTGTTGTTGACCAACAGGACGTGTCCTCACAGAGCTGTCGTCCATGGTCATGGCCATGGTGAATCCGGAGAGGCCGCCTGTGTCCGCGGTGTGAGCCCCCCCAGGGCGGGCCTGAGCTCACCACAAGGTCCCCCCACATTCCGCGGGGCCCTTGGCACCACCCTCCGGGGGTGCACTCCGGCCGGACACCCCATCCTCGCGGTCCTTCATTTCAATGTGGGGATTGGAGGCCAGGCCTGGGGACACACAAACATGTCTAAAATGTCTACTCCCTGTGCCCGTGACTGGGGGGGACACGAAGGGATCTCTGAGGAGGGGCCCGAGCATCCTCTGGGGGGATGACACCCTCTCCCCCGCTGACGGCTCCGCTGAGCTCAGTGTGCGTCCCAGGCCTCGGTGCCCCCAGCTCCGTGGGGCAAACCCACTCCTGAGGCCCTTGGGCTGGCACCAGGTTTGAGGGGACCCGGGGCAAAACTGTGCGGGTCTGTGGGGGGCCTGAGGTTCAGAGAGAATGTGTCCCCAAGTGTCCTAGTGTGGAAAAGCCACCATATAAAGAGAAACAATGCACCTGCTACAACCAGGCGCATGACGGCCTCGTCGTAGGACCCGCCTCGTTGGAAATAACAGCGGTAGATGCCGTCGTCACGGGCAGTGACGTTGTGAATGACCAGGGCCACCCTCCCCTTGCCAATGTCTTCGCTCACGAAGGTTGTTCGTCCTCGGTACTGCTCCATCTGCTCCTCTGGCCTCTCGCGCTGGCCCTTGTACACCAGCACCGCCTGCGAGAACTGGGACCGGAACCAGCGCACCTCCATGTCCTCGGCACTTCTCTCAGGGGACAGGTGGCACCGGAACTCGGTGTCTTCTCCCACCATGGCCAGGATGGGCTCCGCTGGACCCACGACAGTAAACTGGGCTGTTCAACAAACGGGCAGAGTCAGGCGGAGCCGCAGCGGCCCCGCGTCTAAGGCAGGGAAGGAAGCGGCCATTCCAGGGGACAGACCACGGCTTCCTGGGCTGAGGTCCCTGGGGGCCCGGCTGTGCCTGGTCGGGGCAAGAGGGGCCGAGTGTGTAGCTGCTGAAGCTGCGGGCGCCTCGGGGCAGAACCCAGAGGGGCGGACCTGACCTCTGAGACCCTGGGCGCACAGAGGTTCCTCCTGCGCCCAGGCAGCCCCGTCCCTGAGCGCAGCGGGGCCAGAGCTGTCCACCAGGCGGCCGCCAGCGGGTCCCAGGTGACACTGTGGTCCATGTAACATACACGGAGACAGTGTGGAAATTTGGACCAAAAGGGTGTTGAATGTCTCATTAATCGTTTACATTAATTAAAAGTTTGAATGGTGATATGTTGGTGGTTTGGGACGATCGGAGAGAACTGTGCTGAGTGAAGGAGGAGCGAGGGCAGCGCAGCGAGGAGCGTGGGGTTTCCTTTCTGAGCCGACAGGAGCCGGGCCGGCCGTACCTGAGACCAGCGCAGCGAAGCCGAGGAGGGGGAAGAAGCGCAGCGGGTCCGGCAGGGGGACGCGCAGGGAAGCAGCCGGCTCCATGGCACCAGCGACCAGTCACCGGGCGGGGCGGGGTGGGGGGACCGAGGGCCTGAGGGCACAGACGTGGAGAATCGCAGGCACAGTTGGCACCACGGCCCAGATTTAGGGGAACGTCCCTGTGACCCGGGTGGCTGCCATCAGAGCCCCCACTTGTGTCCTGGGCTCCCCGTCCCTCCCGCGGTGCAGGCGTCTTCCGCAGACGGACTGGAGCACAGTCCACGGAATCAGCCAAGGAACCACGATCCGCCCCGCTCGGCTCGCTTCTGGGGCCAGAGCTCAGGTTGTGCAGTTGTCATCTGACATCCTTCCTCCCGCCCCCTCCTCCAGGCATCGGCTCTGGGACCCCGGGCGAGGTCAGGTGCGGAGCCCCCAGGAAGCCCCTCCCCCAGGGCCCGCCCCGCTCCCCGCACGCGTCGGTCCCCGCCCCCACCCTGCGCGCGGAGCGCAGCGCCCTCCGGTCCCACCTGCCAGAGTTCACTCCGGCGTCTCCTTTCCTCCAGCGACGCTCAGACGACGACTTCCGATTGTCCTTCCCTCAGCAGCCCTTGGGTACAGTCACAACCGGAGACCCAACGGTGCGCAAAGCTGAGAGGAAATTCTCTCTCCCGTCACTGTGTCCGTGAGGCTGGGGACCTGGGACTCTGTGCCTCCTGTGACCAGAGTCTCAGTTCCAGGGACCGTTCGGAGTCCAGGATTGGCCGGCGGCGGGCCAGCCAGCCAATGGCGTCCCGGAGTCGGCTCCGCGCCGGTTGCTAGGCAGAATACGCGGATACTGCCTCTGCGTTAAACGGGCACAACTGCGAGTAAATAGCCTTTTGAGATTATCTGATATTTTAGTTTCCTTTTCTCTTTCCAAAGGCAATGTACTGTTTTATTTATTTATTGTTTGCCCTCTCTTGCGACTCCGTACAGTGGCGTCGTTGCTAACGAATAGGGCAGACGGCTGTTTTGCGTGCCTTGTGGACCTGCGCGTGGGGGCGAGCGGTGGGCAGGGGTTGAGGTGAATAAGCACCCACTTTCCAAAGCCGAGGAGTCTCCTTCAAGGCGCTGGGCGAGGGGGGAGGGGAGGAGATGGGGGCGCGGGGTGGAGCTGGGCAGCGGTGGGGCCGGCAGTAAACAGTAGAGCCAGACAGCAGCTGCAGGGACTTTGGGAGACCCGGTGACTCAGGCAGAGGCTGCGGAGAGAGACACGGGAGGACACGGAGCGACAGGCAGAGCCCCGCCCTTCCCTCGGGAGGGGCGTCTCCGGTGCCCTCAGGACGCGGGCAGCGAGCGAGGCTCCCTCCTCTGCCAGCGGGCGCTCGGGGGGGGGGGGGAGGGTGTCCAGCAGCCCTACGCGCACACACGTGCTCCCCTGCCTCACGGATCCCAGTCGGGCCATTGCCTGCGCTTCTTCTAGAATAACCTTCCCCGAAAACATGACGCTGCAATTAGCTCAGGGGCAACGGCCCCACCAGCAGCCACTCCAGGACCGGGACTCTGTCCCCGTGTCCCTCCCTCCACCTGACCCGTCCCCCCACGTCTGTCCCTGCGAGGACGGCTCCAGACCGTCCCAGCCTGGGGTGTCTCAGCCCTGCTGATGCAGCAGGAGGGCGGCCTGGGTCCTGTCGCTGCAGGAAGCGCAGCTCCGCCCACATGAGAATTAGCAGGACCTGGACCGGTCCCGGGTCCTCCGGAAAGGACCCAGCCTGTGATGCCTTGGCTTCAGCCCAGCGAGAGCCTTGCTTTAAGACAATACACGTGTGTTGTATTAGGTCATGAAATCTGTGGGTATTTCATTACTGCCGCAATACCAAACTAATACTATCGGCATTTTGTGAAAATGTTCCAAGGAGGTAAACCGTGAATCTGTGGTGACTTAACCTTGGGGGCTTAAAATCGAGAAAAAGCTCAGTGGAAGAGTAAAGATTATTGACAAATTTATTTAACAAATGTAACGTGACAACCCCATGCAGAGGGAGGGGACACGTGGTGAACAGTCACAACGGTGATGATGTGGCCTTCGCCCCTGGAGCCCTGGGAAGGGAACCTCAGGGGACCCATGACTCTGCCCAACAGGAACAATCGGCTGCCAAGGGACAGACGAGAGGCAGCGGGAGGGGCAGAGGGCGAGCCTCTCCCAGCAGCACGGAATCCGTGGGCATCGCAGACGGCAGGGATCGGGCCCTGCCTCGGTCTCCGCACTTTCTAAACGTGGCTGCCTCTCGGGGGCATCGTGAGGGACAGTGAGACGCCCAGAGAAGGGGTGTGCAGGAAGGTGAAGATGTGTGACCCGTCAAGCGCTTTGTAGAATGACACCTGCCCCGCGTCACAGTCCAGGAAAACGCCCACTCTCGCAGGCCGCGAACGTTGGTGAGCTGGGTCGGGGGGTCCGTGAGCCCGGTAGTCACTCCCACCAGACCACCCCACTGTCCACAACCCATTCTCGGGGGCCACTTTAATCCAACATTTCTTGTCCACGTTGTCCCTGCACAGCCCAACACGCCACTGTTCCCTGTCCCCACGTCCACCTCCCGGAAATGACTCCCAGACATGAAGCTCTCACAGGGCAGCACACACTCATTCCTGTCAAATCTCTTGGGGGTGTCCGGCCGGTCCTCCCGTGAGTTTGCCCGTTTCAGGCTCCTCTCGCCCTGAGACACACGGAGGGCGGGGTGCGCAGTGTCCGGATCCAGAAGCACGTCCGCTGCAGGGGGTGTCGGGTGGGGTCAGACGAGGTTCCCAGGCCTCCGAGGCCCGGGTCTGGGCAGGAGGCTAAGCCCAGACGGGGGTCACCCCCGCCCAGGACGTGACCCTCAGACAGGCCAGGAGATCCTGGAGGAGCCTCGAGTTAGGTGGCGAAGGGGAGGGTGAGGAGGGTTGGGGTCTCCCATTTCCCTGTTTGCCCCTCACTGTCCCTGCCCAGCTGTGCTGCACAGTCCTGTGGGCTAAAGGGCAGCCCTCACTCTCCCCCCCGAGCTCCATGACGTCCTTTTCTGCACAGTCTCTCTGTCCATAGACACCAGCTACGGAACAGGCTGAGTCTCAAATTCGTATCTGTGGACGGGGTAAGACCCTCGTCTCTAGGGTGGAATGAGACAACTGGCTGGTCAGTTTAGCCCAAGGCCGGGCACAGAGGAAGTGTCTGCTGTGATAACAGACGCCGTGTCCCTCCTGTGCTGGGGCCGGGCTGGGGCTCCGTGTGCTCTGGGGTCCCCCCACCTGTCCCCACCCTCCGGCCCCAGGAGTCGGTCCCCGGGGACAGCATCCCTGGGTCCCGGGCCCCTGGTGACTGCGGGGTGGGGCCACGGCAGGCGCAGGCTGAGGACGGGAAGGAGGAAGGACAGGGGGCGCAGCGCCGGCCCCACGTCCCCAGGGGGACAGTCCCACCCAGCTGCCTCCCCCCAGCAGCCCCTCCCCGAGCCCCAGCGGCCTCCGGGCTCCAGGCGCCCCTCCCCGTCCCCCTGCCCTGGGCCCATGGGTGGTCACGGCGGCCCCTGCTGTGAGCCCTGGGGCCCAGTCGTCCTTGGGGGTTCCCTTAGTGCCACCCAACCTGCGGCTGTGAACACATCCAGCTCATCTCGGTGTCACGGATTCCTTTCCTGTTTTCATGCTGTGACCTTTGACCCACCTCACTATCCTCAGCCAGCACACCCAGGGCTCTAGGTGAGGATTACCCGTGTTCCCTAACTACAGCCGCGAGCACTTTTGTTAGTGACAGGACAGGAGCACCAAGGGCAACACCCAGCTGGTGATCATATCAATTATGAAGGATCGTCCATCAAAAGTCCCCCAGGAGGTATGGCTGGTGCTGCCACCTTCTTTGTCCCTTTTCCCGTCAGTCATCGGCGCCCGGGTTACAGTGTAAGGAAGCGCGGTGACGGGTCTGCTCTCAGGGAACAGTCTGTGCCGGCTGCCGGGCCTCTGTCCTCTCCGACCCGACGGCCTGTGAGTGAGTCGCCCTGTGACACAGTCTGTTACGGTCGGAGGAGTTGCCGGCATCGTGTTTAGGTGCTGAGATGCCTTCTCCTCACCGGGGTCACTACCGTCAGACAAACACCGATTTCAACAGGCCGTCTGCGTCCTGTGGGGGTTCTGACCAATACACAGTCATCGCCTCCTTCAGCCGCTGTCCCAACCCTCCCTGAGCAGGAATTACCACCATCTTCTAAAACAGGGACAAAGGCTCAGAAACACTGAGAAACAAGAGGACACAAGGCGGCAGGAGGGGCGGGAGCCTGGGCAGGTCCCACCCGCGCTCCCCCTGCAGCCCCTCCCTCCAGCCCCGCCCCTCCGGCCTCTCCCTCTCACAGGGTCCTGTGGACCCCGGGGCAGCCGCTGTTCCTGGGCCCTGGGCTCTGGGAGGCTGGTGGGCGCACCTCTGAGATCAGGACCTCAGGTCACCTCCCCCCAGAACTGTCCCAGTGAAGAGTCGGAGAGGAAAGAGGGGGCAAGGCCCTCAGGGTCTGTCCTGGGGACACTGAGGGACCCACTCACCAGGCTGGAAGAGGGCCGTCTTCAACTCTGGAAGGAAGGGGACACAGGCAAGGAAAGGTCATCATTTCTGTCCCCCCCCATCCTCACTGAGCCTCTCCCCCCTCCTGTCCTCCGTCCCCTCCCCCATCCCGGTCCCTCGTCCCCAGCCCTGCGGGTCAGGCTGAAACCTCTCTCGGGGCTGGGCCTCCCCCCTTCACGCTGGGGCCGCGGGTGACATGACCAGGCTTTGCCCCGGGGAGGGCGTGCGTGTCAGCAGGGGAGGGGACGCTGCACCTGGAAGGTCCCCTCTGAGTGTCCAGAAAGGCGGGGGTGGCTCATCCACAGACCAGGAGCCCCTGAGCTGGAGGTGACCCTTCCTCCCCCAGCAGAGAGAGGGGTCAACGCTCTTCACACAGGAGCCAGGACACCAGCGTCAGACTCACCTGCGTAGGCCTAAGACTGCTCATCACCTGTAAGGGAGACAGAGAGTCACCTGGATGTCACTTCTCAGTATGTTCCTATCCCCCCCTTTTGCACCATGTGACCTTCCCGTGAGTCCCCCACCCCTCCCACCTCTCCCTCTGCCTGTTCCCTCCTGGGCCCTCCTCCCCCTTCCACCGCTGCCGCTCAGGGACCCGCCGGTGCCCTGCATGGGCCGTCGCCGCTGTCACCCGCACGTCTGCTCTGTAGGAGTCTGTGCATCAGTCACCTCTTCTCCCAGGTGTTTGTTTCCAAAGTTTCAGCTACCTTTCATTAACCAGCGTGGGAAAGTATAAAATGGAAAACTCCGGAAATAAACAATTCAGAAGTTTTAAATCGCACATCATTCTGAGACGTGTTCTCACGCTGTGGGCTCTGACCTGCCCCCTCACGAATCTTCCCTTAGTCCGGCTCGTCCATCCAGCAGACGCCCCCCACACCCCTTAGAAACTGAGGAGCGTCTCTGTGACAGATGGACGGTCACAGCGTCACAGCGCTGGTGGTCAACTCACACTGAATTTACTTAATAATGGTTGCAAAGCACAAGAACAGTGAGGTGCAGTGCAGGTTTGCCAACGAGAAGCCGTCTTTACATGAAAAGGAAAAAACCTCTTTTGTACAGGGTTCGGGACTATCCGAGGTCAGACATCCACTCGGGGACTCGAACCGGGACCTCCTTGGACAAGGGGCCACCACCTTACTCCGGGGCCGGGTTGTACCTGGGCGTGGGCTCCCCTGGGCACACGTGTGTGCACCTGAGAGTGGGAACCCATCCCCCTCCACCTGCGTTATTTCCTGCCTATTCCGGGAACAGTTGGGCAACTTAATGAGAAAAGTTCATAGACTTTTTTTTCAGCAGTGACGATAAATCTGTGATAACTAACAGTGGCCACTCCTCTTTTTAAGAGGCCTTTTTCTCTCTCTTTCTGGTTTTCTTCTCACTGTACCACAGATTTCCTAAAGCACCTGGGAGCGAGGGACTCACATGCTGAGTCACCTCCCCGCCCCTCTCCTTTCCCGGGTTCGGGGGTTCCTTGTACGAGCGCCGCCTGGTGGAGGGAGGCCGCAGCCCCTTCCCCACCGAGAATGACCCCTGCTTGGTCCCCCATCAGCACCCTCCTTTCTTCCCCTGGGCGCTTAGGGGCGAGGGAAGGGGCTGCAATATCCGCGCAGAGGGGCTGGGATGCGGGTCTGGGCACTCACGTGGTTGGGATCGGGTCTTTCTCCACCCTGCAGGGAACAACGGGAGGAGTCAGTGACAGGTGCCACTAAGGACACCAGGAGATGCAGGGCTCGTGATTGGGACTTACAGATTTGTTTCTGCAGGTTCTCTGGAAAAAAGCAGAAAAAAAATCATGTCCTGTCAGGGGGATGGAGGGGAGGATCCCTGTCGGGGGTGCGGGCTGGGGCGGCTAGGTGGCGCCCTCCTGCAGCGGGGCCTCACCTTTAGCGCTTCGCTCCTGCTGCATCTCGACCAGCGCTGCTTCTTTCTCCGCCAGCGCTGCTTCTTTCTCCGCCAGCGCTGCTTCTTTCTCCGCCAGCGCTGCTTCTTTCTCCGCCCGCGCTGCTTCTTTCTCCTCCAGCGCTGCTTCCTTCTCCGCCACAGCTTCTTCTTTCTCCGCCACAGCTGCTTCTTTCTCCGCCCGCGCTGCTTCTTTCTCCTCCAGCGCTGCTTCCTTCTCAGCCACAGCTGCTTCTTTCTCCGCCACAGCTGCTTCTTTCTCCGCCACAGCTGCTTCTTTCTCCGCCCGTGCTGCTTCTTTCTCCTCCAGCGCTGCTTCCTTCTCCGCCACAGCTTCTTCTTTCTCCGCCACAGCTGCTTCTTTCTCCGCCACAGCTGCTTCTTTCTCCGCCCGCGCTGCTTCTTTCTCCTCCAGCGCTGCTTCTTTCTCCGCCAGCGCTGCTTCTTTCTCCGCCACAGCTGCTTCTTTCTCCGCCACAGCTGCTGCTTTCTCCGCCTGCGCTGCTTCTTTCTCCTTCTGAGATGCTTCTTTCTCAGCCACAGCTTCTTCTTTCTCCACCCGCGCTGCTTCTTTCTCCGCCACAGCTTCTTCTTTCTCCACCCGCGCTGCTTCTTTCTCCGCCACAGCTTCTTCTTTCTCCGCCACAGCTGCTTCTTTTTCCGCCTGCGCTGCTTCTTTCTCCGCCAGAGCTGCTTCTTTCTCCAACTGTGCTGCTTCTTTCTCCGCCACAGCTGCTTCTTTCTCCGCCACAGCTGCTTCTTTCTCCGCCAGTGCTGCTTCTTTATCCTCCACAGCTGCTGCTTTCTCCGCCTGCGCTGCTTCTTTTTCCTTCTGAGATGCTTCTTTCTCTGCTCGCTCCTGCTCCTTCTCCTGGGACAGGGTCTTGATCTTCTTCTTCCATTTGCCCAGCAAGAGCATGGTCACCACCAGGAGCAAGACCAGGAGCACCCCCAGCAGCGACGTGGTCAACAGGAAGCATATCCTCCAGGGCAGCGTGTCCCAGAAGTAGGGGCCTGCGAAGGGTGAGCCTCAGCTGCTCGCTAGGCGGGCCCTGGGGTGTCTCAGGACTGAAAATGATCGTTCTTTCCCTAGGTGCCCGGAACAGTTACTGTCATATAATAAGTGCTATCTTCTTAAAACAACTGCCTCTCACATGGGAATCGTTTGAATATCGAAAAACGTATATACAAAAGTCACCGAAGTCTCCCCTCCTCTGCCCTCCCCCACTGATTAGCCTCCCCTGACCCAGCCTCACCTGGTGATCAAGAACGTGAACTCTGCGGCTGCAGGGCCTGGGTTCACGTGACCCGTCTTCCGCCTGAGCAGCTCTGGGCCCCTGAACTAACCACTGAGCCATCTGCTCCTGGCTCCCTGATCTGGAAAAGGACTGCCAATGCTTCTAAGGTGCCTGACGCACAGCGAGTGCCATGTAAGACTCAGTAAATTAAAATATATAGCAATTCTTATATATTTTACTTCACACCACACACAGCGCTGCATACAAGCTGGTCTGTGTGTTGTTTTCTCTGGTCACCGCGTGTCTGGCGACCTTCCCCCGTCGGCACAGGGAGCAGGTCTCGACCCTCTCTCAGGGCAGCGCCCGCCGCACACACGCTCCCGGGGGTGGGCACCCGCACAGCCTCCGACCCTTTGTGACTATAATTAATGGTACAGGAGATAGCCCTTTACGTGGGTCATTACACACAAACCTATGTGTCAGACGCCCAGAAGTGGGGTTTTGGACAAATAAATATGTAGCTTGTGTAAAGATTGCTGTATTAACTCAATGGAAGTGGTGCCAATTGGCACCAAAACAAACAACCCAAACCAAACCCAAATTCTATCAAAAAACATCTAAGCGCGACCGCCTACCCACGATCCTGCCCTCAGAACATGCTATCAGCCACCTCATCTTCTGTGGCCAAACTCACAGGAGAAAACCCTGCCCCTGCTCTGCGGGTGGGACACCCTTTGAGAGCTCTTGCCTGTTCTCTGAATGGATAATTTCAGCTCTTCGCTCAATTTTCTTTAGCCCGTTTTAGGTTTTAACGAGATTGTCCTTTTTCTCATCTTTCAGTTGTACATATGTTTTCCCATTTTATGTTGTCTTTGCAGACTTAGACCCCTGTCCCCCAGTCCCCTATGCCTGCCACCGCCTGGGGCACCAGGAAACGCTCAGAAGGCGTCTCTGGCAGAAACAGCTTCATGGGGACGGGCACCAGGTCCCTGCTCTGTGCCTTCCTTTCCCGCAAGGACCCAGGTTGGCAGAAGACACCGCGCCTCCCCAGCGGCCACCGCGAGCCCACGTCCGCGGGCAGGGCGCTCACCTGCGATGGAGACCCGGGCTGACTTTTCCTGGCCCAGCAGCGGGTTTCTGAAGACACAGGAGACCCCCTGCTCAGAGCGGCCTTCCAGGACCACAAACGCTGTGGCCTCGTAAAGGCCCTGGGGGTCCGCGGCCGCAGGCGCCACCTCCGCGGGCAGGCTCCGTCCGCTGGCGTCCCTCCACTCGATGACGGGCCGCGGGAACCAGCCGGCAGACGTGCACCCCACACGGATGCCTCCGGCCTCGAGGCCCCGCAGTTCCACGTGGGGCTCAGAGCCCAGCGCTGGGAGGGAAGCGGGAGCCTGAGCCGTGGGGGCCCCTGTGCCGGGAGGGTCCGCGGCACTGACGGGGCAGCGCACACGGGACGGGCCGGCAGGGTGTCGCCCGGAGCCGCTGGAGCGTGTGCTGCGCAGGCGGGGCTGACCCACCCTGTGACCCCTGCCGGACCGTCCCGGCCCCGCGGTCAGGGTCCAGCTGCACCTGGGCCAGAGCGGACCCTGCTTCCCGGAAACCCTGAGACACGGGGCTCCCTCCCCCACGGCCCAGACCCGCCGGCTCCTGGAGCTGCCCCTCGCCCACGCTGGGCTCGGGAGGGGGTGGTTCCCCCTTATCTACACGGGTCTCACCCCAGAGCCCCGTCCACCCTGCGTGTCCTGTGCAAGCCTTTGCCCCACCATGAGGGGCGAGTGATAGGCTCCTTCTCTTGCCACCGCCCACATTGTTCTATGCGGTCCTATCTTTAAGCACATGATGTAATAAAGGCGAGACTTCTCAGCCTCTTTTTTGGGTCTCTTGACTCAGGGATGTTTCTATAAGGCGGTGCAGGAAGGAGAAAATGTTCCACAGGAGACCGGACGCAGGGCCAGGAAGAATGGAGCCGTTACCGCCTGTCCCTAAGGAGTAATTCCAAGAGGAGGTCCCAGGAGGCATTTTGAGGACCTGAAAGGACAGGCGCCTGCAGGGAGGGCTCTCTCAAGAGGAGCCACGGTCTCCAGGAAGGGACAGAGTCTGGCTGAGGAGGCCCTGCGGGGACAAGCAACGACCCCCACCTTCCACCCCCTGCCGGGCTCCCCAGGGAACAACCAGCCAGCAGCCCCCGGGCAGGGCTGTGTCCAGAGGGAGTGAGCGCAGCTCCGGCCCCTGCCCGTGAGCACCGTCCTGGAGCAGCGGCCTGGGACTCGGGTGCTTTGTCGCTGGGACGGGTCAGGACAAAGCCAGGGCCTCGCAGCAGCCGGGTCCGCGCACAGAGGGACGCGGACCGTGTGCAGACACAGCAGGGACCGCCCTCCCTGTCCTGCCTGAGGGTGACCAGCGACACCCGCACCAGCCTGACAGCACCCGATCCGGAGCAGAGCCCTGCTCCCATGTCCCCCCGAGTCCCCGACAGCCCAGAGGTCACACCACATCCTCCCTGACACCCCGACGCTGGAACGCCCACGGTCTCCTCACGAGCGCGACCCCCGTCACGGCCACAAGGACACGCCCAGCTTGTGCACCCGCACGTGTGTTCCTGGGCCTGTGGTTGGCGGACGAGGGCTCCACAGGGGTCGTCCCCGCAGCTCAGCCTCCGGGACCCACAGCAGCGGGCACCTGGGGGCCCACGGCCACCGTCTGGAATGTGCTGAACCCACACACCGATGTGCCCCCCACTGCAGGGGATGCCTTCTTCCTCCCTGTCCCCACCTTCCTGCTGAGTCCTGGGGGGAGGCAGGAGGGGCTTTTAGACCTGATGCGGGAGGGGCTTTTCCTGGGGGACAACCTGGGTCTGTCATGGGTCTCAGAGAAGTAGCGTTGGAGGCAGGGGACACAGTTGCTGGTGAGGAGCTGAACCTGCTCTTAGTGGGCTTGCTGCTACTCCCCCCACCCCACGGAATAGAGCTCAGAGCAAACCTGAGGCTCACCTGCCACTTGCAGCTCCACCTCGGCATTTGCAGAGAAATCTCCATCTTGGAAATAACACCGATAGGTTCCATTGTCAGAGGCTCTGACCTCGCGAATCAAGAGAACAGCCTTCCCCTCAGTGATATTTTCTTTCAACATCGAAGTCCTCCCTTGATACTCTGCGGCCGGCGTGTCTTCCTGCCCACGCGCGTACGTGAGCACCGCCTGCCTGAGGCTGCGTGGCACCCACCTCAGCTCCATGGTCTCCGCGCTCATCCCCGGGGACAGCTTACAGGGCAGCTTGGCGTCCTCACCCACCTTGACCAGGATGGGCTCAGGGGGTCCAACCACAGTAAACTGAGCTGGTCGTGAGAAGGGGGGGCCCCGTCAGAGGAGCTGGGGCCAGAGGGCCGGGGTGTGTCCGAGGCAGGGAGGGCGAGGGGAGGGACCCCTGGACAGGAAGCCGGTCCTGACACAGCGGCCGCCTGGACGGGCCTCGCAGGGATGGGGGAGTCCAGGGTCTGCCGGGCCCGAAGGGAAACGCTTCAGGCGCATGAACGCAGAGCCGGTCCTACCTGCTGAGCAGGGGCTGAGCAGCTGGACCAGGGCGAGGCAGACGGGGAGGGCGCGCAGAGAGAGGACCGGGCCCCTCGCCATCGTCACCCGCTGTGCGGAGAGAGATGCCCGGAGGGGCTGGGTGGCAATGACGACCTGGAGGAAGGTGGAGAATTCCACGTGGAGACACCGCCTCCCCAGGGCCTCCTGGGGCACAACCGCGATCGCTGGTGACCTGAGAGCCGGCTCTGAAAGTGTCCACTGGGGCGTCTGTCCACGTTGGATCCCACCATGGAATCACCCATGAATCACGGAACGGCAGTGCCCGTACCTCAGCCCTCGCCCTCAAGGGGTCCTGGGCCCCCCTGTGCTAACGTGCTCAGCAGCCCCCCGCCCCCCCGCCGTTTACCCGCCCTTCCCTGCCACAGCCAGGAGCGCCAGCAGAATTGCGCTCTGAGCAAAGCAGGCCCCTCATTTCTGAGTCCCGATCCCACTGCTGCCCCCTGCAGGCCGTGCCCCGCACAGCAGCCAGCACGCCCTGACCCCTCCCTCCCTCCCTCCTGCTCAGACCCTTCGGGGGGCTCCCAATTCATCCAGAGAAGAGGCCAAAGGCCTTTGCATCCTTGACTTTTAAAATTATCCTCATGTTGAAAATTTTAAAAGTTTCCTTAGTGGGGAATATAGTTCCTCATGTTTTGAGGATATATATTATTTTTATTTCCTGATTGTAGACAATTATAAAATAAAATACAGAAATGGATAAACTGCAAATACTTTATAAAACTGATTATGTTATATATTATGTTGCTTCATTTGAATGTGAATATTTTTGGACCTATTTTGGCCATATATATTTACTATATGCTTAAAAATATTTCATTCTTTCTCCCACCAATTTGACATGCAGGAATTATCTCAAAGAAGAAAACTAAGCCTTAACATAAATATTTACATTTAATGCTGTTCCTCAGAGTGAAATCTACAATAGCAAAACGTAGATACCATTTAAATGTCCACATTGCGCCCAATTTTGTTACAATTATAAATAAAACCTCTTTTTTAAAAACAGGATTCTTCAACCAACAACCCACATAATACTCAGGGATGAAAAGCTGGAAGCTTTCCCTGTAGGATCAGGAGTAAGACAAGGATGCCCACCAGCACCCCTCCTATACAGCGAAGCACTGGGAGTGTAGCCACAGCAATCAGGCTGGAGAAAGACGCGACAGCAGAGGAATCGGAGAGGAAGAAGTAAACTCTCGCTGTATGCACAGGACACGATGCAATGTATAGAGAAGCCTGAGGACTCCACCAAAAACAAACAAAAACCCCTCAAAAGACCTTCTCCTGCTGCTAAATGAATTCAGTGACCTTGCAGGATACAAAGTCAGAGAGCCGTTGCGTTTCTAACAGCAATAATGCATAATGAAAAGGAGAAATTTTATAAATCCTGTTCAAATTTCATCGACAACCATAAAATACCCAGGAATAAATGGAACCGAAGAGGTGACAGAGCCGCACCCTGACCAGTACAAGGCAAGGAAGAAAGGAACGGAAGAGGATACACGGAACGGAAGGGTGCACTGTGCTCCTGGGTTGGAAGCATTAATGTTGTAAAACTGGCCTTCCTGCCTAAAGCAATGTACCTGTGAGCGGAGACCCCACCGCTTGAGCGGCCGACCCTTGAATGGACCTGCTTTCCTCCCTCCAGACCTGCCTCTCCGTTATTGGCTTAGGAGCGGCAGGCAGCCAACCTGGTTTTGGTATCAGCGTCTCTTCTAGAATCTCTTAACAACAGGTTCCCAGAGACGATCAGGAGAGACAGGAAGAGACCTTGCCCCTCTCTGGCCACAGGAGGTTCCCGGGGAAGGGCATGTGTTTGGCTCCCTGGTTCCCGGCGTCTCCCTCCCACAGGGGCCCAGGGCAGCCATACCGCGCTGCCCTGGCTCCTTGCTCCCCCTGGGCCTCACCTGCAGACTCACGGCTGCCTGCTCCTCCTCTCTGGGGCGGCAGCGCCCTGCAGGCTCCCCAGCTTCTCAGCCCCTCTCCTGAGGGCCTGGGCCTAGTTTTCCCCCGCTCCCCCCAGTTACCCTTGGCTCTCCCAGCAGGAACTCCCAGCGCACGGGCGCTCCGTGGTTCTGTACTAGAGGTGCGTCTGAGCTGGAAGAAAAGGTGAGAATAGACTCCGTGCTCACCAAGAGGAACAGAGCTCAGTCCCTCTTTCAAAGCCCCTGTGTACTATTGGCTCGTGGCGTCTGGCTAATCAGCTGCTGGACAGGCGTGAAGGCGAACCCCGTGCTGGGTGGAGCAGTGCAGGCCTCTGCCAGCCCTGACCCCACCCTCTGCCCGGTCACCTGCTGAGCCACTCCTGGGGCTGGGGGTGTGCGAGCAGCATCTCATTACACACGCCTGCTTTATGACCCTTATATCATACTGTGTTCAGCAGCAGAACTTAGACAAATTAACAGGTGGCAATGTGTGAGGAGAGGACGGTGCACAGTAATTAAATGGTCACTGTGGCCGTTCGCTAATGTTTTTGGCAGCAGAACCCAGTGAAGGCCTGATGGGGAGGAAGCAGGCCCTCGGCACCTTTCCTGAATCCTGTGACGTTACATCTCGGACCCTTCCCCAAACAGCACGGTTTCCAGGCCCCACAGGCGGTGCTGCCAGGGGCCGACGGGCAGGCCCTTCATTCTCAAAGAAGGATGATTTGGGGGCTGCCGAGAAGGCCCATCATCCTCTGCGCCTCCTCTGAGCGGCATCTGGATTTTCAAGTGGATTCCTTTTCCCTCTCCTGCAGGATCTGTGTCCTCTGAGGTCAGACGGGAGAGGCTGCAAATGCATCCGTTAGGGGCCTTTGGGACCAGTGGGTCTATGTGTGTTCTGGGGCCTCCACAGACACTTTGTTTAGGCCTCAAGGCCGTGGGATTAGCCCCCAGGGCTGGATGTGGCCGTGGCTGATGCAATGTGACTGCATTACAAGGTCTGAAGGTAGGTTCTGGGGGTGGGGATGGCTGTTCCCTTGTGCCTTATGTGTTCCTTGTTGCTTCTTAGTAACAAACCCCATTTTGGGGGGGTAGGCCCTGCACTATGCCCATCCCCCTTATTGATGGGAGACGCTGAGGGACTGAGTTTAAGCCGATGGTTTGCAGGTGGAAATTGTTGCATTGAGTTTACAGAGAGGGCCACAGAGTTCCAACTTCTTTCTTCCTATTCAGTAGATGGCATCTCTGGAGCTGGAGCTCAGCAGCCATCCTGTCACCAAGAGGCAACCTCGGATGGAAACTACATGCTAAGACGGCAGACAATGGAAGCAGACGAGATCGGGCGCGTGCCTCTGAGCTGCCCGCCCGGCACTGGACCACGGCCCCTGCATCGTCTCATGAGGAAGGAACAGGGGCCCGAGTTTATCTGGGGCCAGTGGCACCTCTGGCCTCTGTTATCAGTCACGGAACACATTTCTTCGCGTCCCGCCTCCCGCTATCAACAGTGTGTCATGAAAACTACAGAAACCCAACATCGTTGAAAGAATGTTTTAATGAATACTCAATCTACCTACCCTTCACTCTTTACTTATTTTTTAAAAAAATTTTCTATGATTTTTAAAACAAATTTATTGGGGTGATATTGTTTTTCGAAACTCTACAGATGTGCAGTGTACAACCCCATAGAACACGATCTGCACACGGCATCATGCACCTGTCGCTCCAAGCAAAGTCTCTTTCTGTCCCCAGTTTTCGCCCCTTTGCTCCCCTCCACCCAGCACCTCCCCCGTTCCCTGCCGTCTGCGTCTCTGTGATATGTGCACGTTTTCTGGCTCATTCCGTCCCCTCCATTCAGTCCCCCACCCCCTCCCTCCTGACAGCTGTTAGTCTGTTCCCTGAATCCAGGCATCTGTGTACCTACTGTTTAGATTCTACAATACACATTTGATAAAACACGCTCACTTTTATTACCATCTCTTCTTCTGTTAGGCCTTATGCTTAGTTATCTGGAGCCTTTCATGTAAGTGGGGGAACATTAGGGCTCTTTCCCCCAGGAACCAGCACACGTCTGTCAACTAGAACACAGCCGTGACACGCTCGAGGCAGCAAAGCTGAGCTGAAAAATATAAATGTAGGAGCAATTTTCAGTCGTGTGTTCAAAATGATCCGTGGGTTGTTTTTATGTGGGCACCGCTGCTGGTAAATGTCTAGTCATCCCCAATTTCATGCACAGTCTGTCCCTGGGGCCCACTGCTCCTGAGATCAAGGCCACCTCCGGGAGTCTCCCAGCAGGGCGCTCCCCCACAGTCTGACACAGGACGAGCACCAGCTCAGGCCCCTTCCGTCCATTCCCTGGAATCTGAGGACAGAAGATCTCGCTTCTCCGCTGAGGCCACAGCAGGGGACTGTCATTCTAGGCCACCTGTAGGGTGTGGGGCTGCACAGTAAGAAATATATTATATATCGTAACTGACGACACACACTTAATTTTATATACCATATGGTCTTATTATTATTTTGATACTTTAAAAGTTTGATACTTTAAAAAACGTGGGTCGCTCCGTGCGGACTTGGTTCCCACCCACCGCCGCCCGGGCCCTGCGGGAGGCGCTGCTCCAGGGCGGGCGTCGGGCAACGTGAACGCCGCGCCCCCGCCTGCGGGCTCCGCTCTTGTCCAAAGGACAGGACGTGGACACTCAGAAATTTACCTTCAAACTAGTTTCTGATATGGATTTTTAGGAATAATTCTGAAAGCTAAAAGTGCACTTATTTCCCTTCATATTAATGTTGTAAGAACCTTTACATTTGGCAAGAGGCCGAGCACAGAGTTTTCTGACGCACAAGGAGAAATACGAGTTAACCCTTCCCGCCCCCCCCCCCCCCCGTCTGTGAGTGGATCTCCCTGCAAAGCACACGTGCTTGGGGACCACCGGACAGCGGCACCTCAGTCCCCCGACCGGGCTGCACCAGGTGCCACAAATGGGGAGGATGAAACAACACAGCATCGTCGCCTCCGTCCCCGCGAATGGAAGACTGAGCTCGGGTCCGAGGGGCGGCTCCGCCCCGCCCCGGTGGAGGGGGAGGTGCAGGTTGGGGGGTGGGGGCTGCTGGCAGCCTCGGGCCTTTCCCGGCTGGTGGACGCCCCGCCCTGCCTCCGCCGTCCTTCTCCCAGGGCTTTTCCCTGAGAAACGACTTTCTCCCGTTTCCCAGGAGGGAAGACGCTGGGTCAGGCCCGTGTTCTTGCCAAATGCTCAGACGACAGCAACTGCCCTTCGGTGTCTGTGGGAAGGCCCTCGGCCGTTTGACCTCGGCTGCGGCACCGTCTGCTCTGAGGGCCTCACGTCTGGGCTCTTCTGTTTCATATTTTAAATGCACAGGAGTCAGGGGGAGAGAAAGGACCGACGTGACGGAGGGTGGCAGGTGCGGGAGAACAGGTGTGACGTTCACAAGGTCTAAGCTCTCCAGCCGCCACCCTGAGGTGTCAGACCGTGTTATTTGAGTAAACAATAAAGATTTTTCTCATTTAACACAAGTTGTGAGGTTGGGCTGTACTCTATAGTCCTCCTTCTAGTGGTTTCTGTACTGAAGGCGGGAGAATCTAAAAATGATTGAGCAACATGACGAAGCTGCGGGAAATGGAAATGTCAGCACCCACAGATAAGGCTTCCCTGGAACGCGGTCCCTCCAGGGGATCCGGGCAGGATACAGCGTTCCCACAAGGAGCGACCCGGACCCCGCCCTGCCAGAGCCAGGGCGGTTCGGATGGGCAGCTGTAAGCGAGGGCCCCGCACCTACCCCGGCCTCTTTGAAGTCTGTTTTCCCGATCGAAAGCCAAGCCACAGACCCCAGGGAAAAACTTAATACCTGGTTGTGAAGGTTCGTACCCACATCCCTTAATAAGTCTTGTACCATCCCAGAATGCGTTGCTCTAATGACATGTACCCAGATTCAGTGGGTCCCAGTGTCCCTAAAAAGGAAAAGGTCAGCCAACCTACACCTGGACTGGGTGCTCCAGCCCTTCTGCGTTCCCTGGGAGGAAAACCCCGAACCCCACATTCGGGCACAGACCCCCAGGCTGAGCTCAGGGTCCTCGTCCCCTGCAGAGCCTCAGTGAACTGCCTCTGCTTTAGTCACTGTCTCTGATCTAAATTCTTTTATTTCAGGAGACGAGGACTGCGACGCAGGGGAACACGGTCACGTGAGACTGGGCTACACGGGCGTGTGGCAGGAACCTCACGGTCCTCAAAGCGACCCTATGCACCATCCGGCCCTTAAGCAAAAAGGGTTCCCGATCCATGGTCTACAGAGAAGAATTTTCTTGTAATTTGTTGGCTGCCGACAGAGGGCAAAATGGGGCCACATTCTACCCAGCAAGCTCAGGGGAGGCCTGCACGGGGGAGCCTGGGACCTCAGAGACCCCCGTGACCACACGGAGTGACCGTGGGTCGTCCCCTCGTTAACAGGAAGGAGGACGGAGAGAATGGGACACTCAGCTTATTAGACTGGGGAGCATGAGCCCGTCTCCCTCCCCAGAGGCCACCTCCTCGGGGACCCAGCAGGGCTCCTCCGAGGGGACTGGCTCGTCTCCCTCCCCCTCCGATACCTCATCGTCCAGGGGTCCGGCGAGAGGCGATCGACCAGAGAGGCTTGTCAGTCTCGCTAGAGGGTCGACCCGTCACAGCGCCGGCAAAGCTTGGGAAGCTCGCTACCTATATTTTTAAATTTCTTAATAAATCTGTTTGTGGATTTGAGAGACACAGGAAGGGAGAGAAACATGAATGTGACACAGACCCAGGGCTGGCTGCCTCCCGTAAGTACCCGCGGAGAACCCAACCCTCAGCAGGTGTGGGCCCGGATGGGGACTCCCCCCCGAGCCTTTTGGGCTGTGGGGACGCTGCTCCGAACAGCTGACTCTCCAGCCAGGGCCGACTGGCTGCTGGAAGAGCCCCTGCTCCGCCCCGGGCCCAGGCCACTCTCATCCCAGGGACAGTGAGGCTCCTCCGTCCCCGCACTCATCCCGTTTCATCGCGTGCACTAGAAGGATGATCCACTCCCAAGGTCGCCAGTGGCAGGGGATCCCCTGGGATGAACCCCTTCAGGTGAGGCCTTGTGTGCGTGTGTGAAAGACGGGGGGGGGGGGGGGGGGGAGGGGGAGGGGAGGAGGAGGAGGAGAGGACAGGGACTGAGAGGCAGGGACTGCGAGAGGCAGAGGCATCTCTTCTTCCCCAAACAGGGAGGACACCCGGCTGGGGATTGTCCTTGTCCTCAGAAGACCTGCGTTGCCTGCGCACGGGTCTCCCCTCCCAGCCCCTGTCCCCACACCGCCCGCCGATACCAGCCTATTTATAATCAGGGGCCTGTGGAAGGGGAGTCAATGGGTGAGCCAATCTCAGGGACGCCGTCCAGCAGCCCTGCTTGTCTCCTGAGGGGCGAGGACAGCTCACCGCCATCCCTCCTCTGTCCTCGCCAGCAGGATGCCCTCAGTGCCTCCATTATGGGCGTCCTGAGGCTCAGGGTCTCTGGGGGGTGGGAGCTCAGAGCCCCAGGGAGGTGACCAGCCAGCCACCTGCACAGAGTTGAACGTCGGCCATTCTGCAGGGAGAGGGGTTCCATGGCCTTGTTTCCAGAGCAGTTAGGGGGAGATCCCAGATTTCAGGCCACATGCCCTGCAGACAAAGTCCCCGCTGGGGGCAGCAGAGGGACTGGGACAGGGACAGCCACAGCAGGGGGTGCTGGTGGGGAGGAGGGGCGTGGGGGACAAAGGCTGGGTGGCCCTGGGGGGCTGCTCACGGTTGCTGCTGGCTGAGCTGCGCTGTCACCTGTGGAGGAAGGGGCTTGTCTGCCCCCTGGAGGCAGGGGTGGCCTCTCTTTTTCTCCAACTGTTGTGCATCATCTCAGGCAGACGCCCGTTAGACAACTGCAACTAATTGTTCCACAAAGGATGTCAAACCTATTAATGAATATTTTTAGTTTGTCACTTCACACGGCTGAGGAGACAATATAGCATAGGTATCTGGAATCACCATCGCAAGGACCTGGAGGAATACAATCCACCACCGTCCCGCCGAGCCCCGACCCCAGGCCTGGTTCCGGCAACGCCCCCTCCCGGCTCCCGCCCCGCCGGTGCGGTCTGTGCTCAGCGCGGCCGCCTCCGGAGGTCCCGTCTCTGCTCTGCTCGAAGCCCGGCCACGGGTCCTGCCGGTTCCTGCCTCACGACGACTAAACCCGAAGGCCCCCTGTGCCCTGCGCTGCCCCGTCTGGCCTGGACGCATCCCAGGGCTGCACTCACGGCCCCCGGGTCTCCGCGCTCTCGGTCCCTTCCACCCGCACCGCCTCCCGGCCCCTGGGAACTGCGCGGGCGCTCCCGCCTCAGGCCCTGCGCCTGGGCTCCGCCGGCCACCGGCCGCTGCTCCCGCGCGGGCCCCGCTGCCGCCTTTGCAGGGAAGCCGCCCCTCACCATCCCGGTGGCAGCCCCGCTCCCGCCTCTAGCCCTCCCTGCACCCCCGGGTTAATTCTTACAGCACTCATCGCCGTCTGGTATAATAGTTTAGTTAAATACTTCACTCCTGGTTTAGTTCATTGCTTCACAGATTACTCCCTGCGTCTCTGCAATGTGCGCCCCATGAGGGCAGGGCTCTCCATGGCCTTTGTTCTCTGATTTATTGGGTTTCTGTCACAGTGCCTGGAACATACGTGGTCCTTGCTGAGTGTTTGTTGAGTGAGTATATGAGCATCTGTGATGAAGGTGTCCCAGCTCTGTCCTTGGAAACCCCACGGGCAGGAGGGGAGGCTTCAGCACCTGAACCGCCAGGCGCAGACGGCCGCCTGCCCACACCGCTCCCACGGCCTGCGATTGTTGTGAATCCACAAGCGCAGCTGCAGCCTCAGACCCACAACAGGGTGGAGGGATCACGTTTACCCTCAGAGAAGAGGCTCTGCCCCCTGGGACCAGGGACCCTGTGAGGTGCCCCTTGTGACAGGGGCGAGGCCTCAGCTCAGCTGCAGCCTGAGCCCCTCAGGGCCCAGGACCCTCCCAGCCCCTCCCTGCCCCTCCCCCAGCCCCACTGGGCCCCGCTGTCTGCTGAGGGTCCTGCCTCCTCGGGCTGGGCGTCCCCAGGGGGCAGGGCGCTGACCCGGAAGGAAGGTCACAGAGCCCCTCTCCGGGCCCAGCAGGGTGTTGTTGACCGACAGGACGTGTCCTGACAGAGCTGTCGTCCATGGTCACGGCATTGGTGACCCCGGAGAGGACGGCTGTGTCCGCGGTGTGAGCCCCCCAGGGCGGGCCTGAGCTCACCACAAGGTCCCCACACACTGCGCGGGGCCCCAGGCACCACCCTCCGGGGGTGCACTCCGGCCCGACACCCCGTCCTCAAGGCCCTTCATTTCAATGTGGGGCTTGGAGCCCAGGCCTGGGGACACACAAACATGTCTAAAATGTCTACTCCCTGTGCCCGTTCTTTGGGGGGACCCGTAGGGATCTCTGAGGAGGGGCCCGAGCGTCCTCCGGGGGGGTGACACCCTCTCCCCCGCTCACGGCTCCGCTGAGCTCAGGGTGCGTCCCAGGCCTCGGTGCCCCCAGCTCCGCTGGGCAAACCACGCATTCGTCCCTCGGGCAGGAGGGAGCCACCTGTCAGGTAAGAGGGGACCCTAGACAAACCTCTGCTGGTCTGATGTGCAGAGAAAAACTTTCTGCAGGAGCCACAGTGCAAAAAAGCCACCAGAAAAAAAGAGAAACGATGCCCTAGTCACTTCCCGTGTCGGAAATAACAGCGGTAGATGCTCTTCTCTGGGCGGTGACGTTGTGAGTGCCCAGGGCCCCTCCCCTTGCCTCTGTCTCCACTCTCAATGGTTGGCCGTCCTCGGTGCTGCCTCAGTTGCACACGGCAAGCAGCTCACGAGCAATGGCCCCAAAGCAACCATCCCACGCCTGGGACTCTGTCCCCGTGTCCCTCCCTCCACTGGACTTGTTCCCCGACCTCTGTCCCTGCGAGGACGGCTGCAGCCGGTCCCAGCCCGGGGTGTCTCAGCCTCTCCTGACGCAGCAGGAGGGCGGCCTGGGTGCTGTCTCAGCAGGAAGCTCCGCTCTGTCCTCCTCAGAATTAGCAGGACCCGGACTGGTCCCCGGGTCCTCCAGAAAGGACCCAGCCTGTGACACCTTGGCTTCAGCCCTGCGAGCGCCTTGCCGGATGTGACCGACAGAAAGATATGTCAGATAATGGGGTCGCGGTGTATTAGGTCATGCGGCTTGTGGTTGCGCCTCACACCAGTGACAGAAAACAACTCAGTAACGATTTTGTGAAAATGTTCATGGAGCAAATGTGAAACTGTTAGTGAGCTGCGGGGGCTTCAGTCTACAAGAAGCTCAGACGAAGAGTGGAGATTAAAGACAAATTTATTAAACAACTGTGACATGACAACCACATGCAGGTGGGGGGACATATGGAGAAAAATAAGAGTTACGATGAAGAGCAGCGTCCCTTCCCCAGGAGCCACGCGCAGCAGGAACCGCGGGGGTCTCAATGGATGCTCAGCAGTGGGTGCCCCTCTCCTGGACACGGAATCCACCGTCACAAAAATTAATGGACATTCCTCTGTCTCCCTGCCTCCCAGAGTCCTGCTCCCAGAGGACCTTCAGGGGTGACGTGGGAGGGTGGGCGCTGCTCTGTGCTCACAGGTCACAGCTGGTTTGGAAAGTGGCCGCTGGTCCGTCCTCGGCCCTGGGAGGCGCGGTCGCTGTGATTCACCCTCTGCACCACGTTGCCCTGCGGAGCCCGTCAGTGAAGCGGGGACCACGGCCCTGACAGTTGACCCTGAGGATGCGCGTGGGGGCGGCCTTCACAGTCCCCCGCGGTGGCCTTCACCCCTGGAGCCCTGGGAAGGGAACCTCAGGGGGCCCATGACCCTGCCCGACAGGAACAACCGGCTGCCAAGGGGCAGAGGGAGGGGCAGAGGGCGAGCCTCTCCCAGCCGCACGGAATCCGTGGGCCTCGCAGATGGCAGGGACCGGGGCCCTGCCTCGGTCTCCACACTTTCTAAACGAGGCTGCCTCTTGGGGGCGTCGTGAGGGACAGTGAGTGACAGTCCCCTGCGGCAGTCAGCGCGGCCCCCGGTACCTGGGAGTTACCTCGGGACGGCAGCGGAGGTTGTTGGAAGCAATGGAGTCACCTTAGGAACATTAACTTCCTGCACCTCGTGTCCTTATCTCACGTGTGGAGAAACGAATGAATATCAGTGAAGTGCTTCACTCAGCCTGTTTTCAGTAAGTTTGTTCACGCTCTGACCTTTTGCGGTTACGGGGGCCCTCAGCTCCAGACTGAGCGGCAAGGACACACATTACTTCCGCCTGAGGGTCCCCATTCCATTCAGCCGAGCCCAGGGACCCTGGGGTCTCCGGGGAAGGGTCAGGCCCTGGGACAGGCACAAGGGATGTCCCCACGGCTCTCTGTGCTGCGCAAAGGGTCAAGGGGGTGCCCTCAGCTGTCAAAACCCGGAAAACAGGCCTCAGAGGCCCAGAGAAGGGGGTGTGCGGGAAGCTGAAGATGTGTGACCCGTCGAGGGCGTTGTAGAATGACACCTGCCCCACGTCATAGTCCAGGAAAACGCCCACTCTCTCGGGAGGGTTCACGTTGGTCAGTTTAGTCGGCGGGTCCGTGAGAGCCTGGTAGTCACTCCCATGATACAGCCCCACTGTCCAGAACCCGTTCTCGGGGGACATTTTTACGCCCCCTTTTCTGCTCACGTTGTCCCTGCACAGCCCAACACGCCACTGTTTCCTGTCGCCCACGTCCACCTCCCAGAAACGTCTCCCCGACGTGAAGCTCGCACAGCCCAGCACACACTCAATCCGGGTAAACCTCCCGGGGGCGTCCGGCAGGTCCTCCCAGGAGTCTTCTCGCCACAGGCTCCTCTGGTCCTCAGACACACGGAGCGCGGGGTGCGCGGTGTCCGGATCCAGAAGCACGTCCGCTGCAGGGGGTGTCGGGAGGGGTCAGATGTGGACCCGGGGCCTCAGAGCCATGGCCTTCAAAGCGTGGGGTCCCGTCCAGCCCTGGATGGGACCCTCAGCCAGGCCAGGAGAACCTGCGGGGGCCTGGCGTTTGGTGCGGACGGGGAGGATGAGGAGGGTTGGGGTCTCCCATTTCCCTGTTTGCCCCTCACTGTCCCTGCCCAGCTGTGCTGCACAGTCCCGTGGGTTAAAGGGCAGCCCTCGCTCTCCTCTCTGAGCTCGATGACGTCCCTTTCTACAGTCTCTCTTTCCATAGATACCAGCTACGGAATAGGCTGAGTCTCAGTTTCATAGCTGTGGACGGGGTAAGACCCTCGTCTCTAGGGTGGAATGAGACAACTGGCTGGTCAGTTTACCCAAGGCCGGGCTCAGAGGAAGTGTCTGCTGTGATAACAGACGCCGTGTCCCTCCTGTGCTGGGGCCGGGCTGGGGCTCCGTGTGCTCTGGGGTCCCCCCCACCCGTCCCCACCCTCCGGACCCAGGGGACAGCATCCCTGAGCCCCGGACCCCTGGTGACTGCGGGTGGGGCCACGGCAGGCGCAGGCTGAGGACGGGAAGGAGGAAGGACAGGGGGCGCAGCGCCGGCCCCACGTCCCCAGGGGGCCGCTCCCGCCCAGCAGCCCCTCCCCGAGCCCCAGCGGCCTCCGGGCTCCAGGCGCCCCTCCCTGTCCCCCTGCCCTGGGCCCACGGGTGGTCACGGCGGCCCCTGCTGTGAGCCCGGGGCCCAGTCGTCCCTGGGGGTTCCCTTCGTGCTACCCCGCCTGTGTCAGGAACCACCCCATCTCTGCGTCAGGAACCTGTCATCTCTTCATGCTGTAACATTGATACACCTCACTGTCCTCAGCGAACGTAGGAAAGCCTCTAGGTGACAATGGTCTGTATCCTTAACTACAGCCCTGAGCCCTTTTGTTAGTGACGGAGAAGGACAGGAGCAGGGAGATCAACACCCAACTGGCGATTGTATCGACTACGAAGGATCGTCTGTCCCAAGACCCCCAGGAGGGCTGGCTGCTGCTGCCACCTTCTTTGTCCCTTTTCCCATCAGTCATCAGTGCCCGCCTTATGGCACAGAAAGTCCTGTAACGGGTCTGCTCTCAGGGAACAGTCTGTGCCGGCTGCGGGGCCTCTGTCCTCTCCGACCCGACGGCCTGTGAGTGAGTCGCCCTGTGACACAGTCTGTTACATTCAGGAGTTGCCCGCGTCTGTTTATGTCTTAGCTGCCTGCTCCACACCGGGGTCCTTACCGGTAGACACACACCCATGTTAAACAGGCCGACTGTTTCCTCTGGGTGTTCTGACCAATACACAGTCATCGCCTCATTCAGCCTCTGTCCCAACCCTCACTGAGCAGGAGTGACCATGGGACAAGGCATAACTGGAGGGCACACAGCGGCAGGAGGGGCGGGAGCCTGGGCAGGTCCTACCCGCTCCCCCTGCAGCCCCTCCCTCCAGCCCCGCCCCTCCGGCTTCTCCCTCCCACAGGGTCCCGTGGACCCCAGGGCAGCCGCTGTCCCTGGGCCCCTGGTTCTGGCGGCAGGTGGGCACACCTCTGGGATCAGGACCTTAGGTCACCTCCCCCCAGAACTGTCCCAGTGAAGAGTCAGAGAGGATAGAGGGGGCAGGGCCCTCAGGGTCTGTCCTGGGGACACAGAGGGACCCACTCACCAGGCTGGAAGAGGGCCGTCTTCAACTCTGGAAGGAAGGGGACACAGACAAAGAAAGGACATTACTTCTGACCCCCCCATCCTCACTGAGCCTCTCCCCTCTCCTGTCCTCCATCCCCTCCCCCATCCCGGTCCCTCGTCCCCAGCCCTGCGGGTCAGGCTGAAACCTCTCCCGGGGCTGGGCTTCCCCCCTTCACGCTGGGGCCGCGGGCGACATGACCAGGCTTTGCCCGGGGGAGGGCGTGCGTGTCAGCAGGTGAGGGGACGCTGCACCTGGAAGGTCCCCTCTGAGTGTCCAGAAAGGCGGGGGTGGCCCAGCCACAGACCAGGAGCCCCTGAGCTGGAGGTGACCCTTCCTCCCCCAGCAGAGAGAGGGGTCAACGCTCCCCACACAGGAGCCAGGGGACCAGGCGTCAGACTCACTCACCTGCGTAGGCCTGAGACTGCTCCTCACCTGCAACGGAGACAGAGAGTCACCTGGATGTCACTTTTGAGTTGGTTCCTGTCCCCCCTTTGCACGATGTGACCTTCCCGAGTGCCCCCACCCCTCCCACCTCTCCCTCTGCCTGTTCCCTCGGGGGCTCCCCTCCCCCTTCCATCCGCTGCCGCTCAGGACCCGCCCGCGCCCTGCACGGCCTGTCCCCGCTGTCACCCGCAGAGCCGTCCTGTCCCTGTCTGTGCAGCTGTCACCCTCATCCCCGCTTTAGCTTCTCAAGTGTCAGTCACCTCCTGTCAGCCACGGCTGGACAGCAGGAAATGCAAAATGGCAGAAATAAACAATTCATAAATTTTAAATTTCATATTAATGGGAGCAGCGTGACAAAACCTTGTGCCGTCTGCCCCACCGGCCCCCCCCCGAGTCCTCCCTTAGTCCAGCTCGTGCCCCGCGTCCTCCCTCCCGTAGTCTGAGGAGCGTCTCTGTGGCAGGTGGACGGTCGCAGGGTCACAGCGCTGGTGGTCAAGTCACACTTATTTTACTTAATAATGGTCCCAACGCGCAAAACCAATGAGGCTGCAATGCTGGTGAGCCAACGAGAAGCCTTCACTATGTGAACAGGAAAATCCTGGTCTGTTCGGGGTTTGGTAATATCTGTGCGCCAGGCATGCACTGGGGGCCTTGGGCTGCGTGCCCCTCGGACAAGGGGGGACCACCTAACTCCGGGGCCTGCCTGTCCCGCGCGAGCGCCCCCTGGTGCACGGAGGCCGCAGCTCCTTCCCCACGGAGAGACCAGGGCCTGGGTCCCCCATCAGCGTCCTCCTTTCTTTCCTGGGCGCTTAGGGGAGGGGAAGGGGCGGCAATATCCGCGCAGAGGGGCTGGGATGCGGGTCGGGGCACTCACGTGGCAGGTACGGGATCCTTCTCCACCCTGCAGGGAACAACGGCAGGAGTCCGTGACGTGTGTCACCAGGGACCCCAGGACGTGAGGGGCATGAATCGGGACTTACTGAGTTCGTCCTGCAGCTTCTCTGGAAAAAAACAGGAAAAAGAAACTCCTGTTCAGGAAATGGAGGAGCTGCATTACCTGTGGTGGGTGCGGGCTGGGACAGGGAGGCGACCTCCTGCCGCGGGACCTCACCTTTGGCGCTTCGCTCCTGCTGCAACTTCACCTGAGCTGCTTCTTTCTCTGCTCGCTCCCGCTCCTTCTCCTGGGTCAGGGCCCAGATCTTCTGCTGTCCCCACAGGAAGCACCCGAGCACAATCAGGAGCAACAGCAGAGCCACCAGGGTCACCGCGAAGGCCACCACCAAGGGCTGCGCGCTCTGGAAGAAGAGGCCTGCGAAGGGTGAGCCTCAGCCACTTGCTGAGCTGGGACACAGGGTTTCTCAGGAGGGAAAATGACCGTTCTCTTCCCAAACGCCCAGAACTCTGTTGACTGTCACATAAGACTGTTCTCTTGAAATACCCGCCTCTCACGGGGGAAGTTTTCAAACATAAAAAACATATGCAAAGTCATCGACGTCTCCCCTCCTCTGCTCCTCCCCCGGCGATGAGCTTCCCCTGAGTCAGCCCCATCTGGTGATGCAGAATGTGAACTTGGGGCTGCAGGGCCTGGGCTACATTCCTGACCTTCTGGCTGACCAGCTCTGTGACCTTGAACTAACGACGTAAGCCCCTGCTCCTGGCGTCCTGATGGGTAAAAGGACTAAATTAATGCTTATAAAGTGCCTGACACATAGTGAGTGTCATGCAAGGGTTTGTTAATTTAAAATACATATACTTATACATTTTTCTTTACACCTAAGACAGCTCTCTAAACAAGCTGGTCCGCCTGTTGCTTTCTCTGGTCACCCCGTGTCTGGCGACCTTCCCCCGTCGCCACGGGGAGCAGGTCTGGGACCCTCTCACAGGGGAGCGCCCCCCCCACAGCCTCCCGTGGTGGGGGGCACATGCACAGCCTCCGACCCTGTGTTATTATAATGAGCTGTAAGAAAATAATCCTTTACAGGGTCATTGCACAACAATGCAAACTGATCTGTCAAATAAATTCCCAGAAGTGGGATTCTGCATCAATGAGCAAATAGTTTGGACAAAGATGGCTCTTCTGCCGCCAGCGGAATCGGAGCAACAGAACATCTGCGAGTGACCGTCTCCCCACAGTCCCGCCAGCAGAGCGGGTGACCAGCCACCTCGCTTTCCTGTTTTGTTGCCATATCACAGGTGGAAACACTTTCCCTACTCAGGGGCGTTGGGCGTCATTCTGTGAGTCCTTTCCTTTTCTATGAACTGAAATTGCAGCTCTTTGCTCATTTTTTTATTGGATTCTCTTATATTCTAAGGAAACTCGTCCTTTCTCTAAGATTTGTCTTGTACATATTTTTCCCCTTTTTGGGATGTCTTTGCTGACCTTGACCCCTGTCCCCCAGTCCCCACGGCCTGGCACCGCCTGGGGCAGCAGGAAACGCTCAGAAGGCGTCTGTGACAGAAACGGCTTTACGGGGAAGGGCACCAGGTCCCTGCTCTGTGCCTTAGAGACGCTGGACCCTCCCCTCCCCCACGGCCCAGACCCTCTGGGTCCTGGAGCTGCCTCTCACCCACCCTGGGCACACAAGGGGGTGGTTCCCCCTTATCTGAACCCAGTCTCACCCCAGAGCCCCGTCCACCCTGCGTGTCCTGTGCAAGCCTTTGCCCTGCTGCGTGGGGGGAATGATATGCTCCTTGTCTTGCCACCCCCAAGCTGTGTGTTATATGAAAGTCCCCTCAGGAGATCCTTCATGTAATTAATGCTGAACTTGTCAGCATCTTTTTGGGGTCCCTCAGTCATGGGGGGTTTTGATCACCTGGTAGCACAGAGGGGAGAACTTTCCCGCAGAAGAGAGGTGACCCAGGTCCAGGGCCAGAGGGCTTTTAACTATCTGACACCAAAGCCCTAAACACAAGGGGGAGACGGGAGGAAGCCTTTTGAGGGCCTGAAAGGACAGACCCTAGTAGGGAGGACTTTCTTAGGAGCGGCCGTGGTCTCCAGGAAGGGACAGTAGCCAGCTCACGAGGCCCTGTGGGGACAAAGCCAGGACTCCCCCACCCCTCTCTGCCCTTCCATCCTGAGCCAGGGACCGCATTAATAGCAGCCGCCGGGCAGGGCTGTGTCCTGAGGGAGTGAGCGCAGCTCCGGCCCCTGCCCGTGAGCACCGTCCTGGAGCAGCGGCCTCGGACTCGGGGGCGCTTTGTCGCTGGGAAGGGTCAGGACAAAGCCAGGGCGTCGCAGCAGCCCAGCCGGTTCCGCGCACACAGGGACGCGGACCATGTGCAGACACAGCAGGGACCGCCCTCCCTGTCCTGCCTGAGGGTGACCAGCGACACCCGCACCAGCCTGACAGCACCCGATCCAGAGCAGAGCCCTGCTCCCATGTCCCCCCGAGTCCCCGACAGCCCAGAGGTCACACCACGTCCTCCCTGACACCCTCTCACTGGGATGCCCACGGTCTCCTCACATGCGCGACCCCCCTCACGGCCACAAGGACACGCCCAGCTTGTGCACCCGCACGTGTGTTCCTGGGCCTGTGGTTGGGGGACAAGGACACCACAGGGGTCGTCCCCGCAGGTCAGCCTCCCGGACCCACAGCAGCGGGCACCTGGGGGCCCACGGCCACCGTCTGGAATGTGCTGAACCCGCACACCCGTGTGCCCCCCACTGCGGGGAGGTGCCCTCCTCCTTCCCGTCCCCACCCCCACCTCCCTGCTGAGCCCTGGGGGGCGGCAGGAGGGGCTTCTGTACTGGATGCAGGAGGGGCTCTTCCTGGGGGACAACCTGGGCCTGTCAGGGGCCTCCGAGAAGCAGCGTTGGAGGTGGGGGGGGGGTTGCTGGTGAGGAGCCTCAGCAGCTCTCAGGTGGGCTTGGAGCTGCTCCCCCTGCCCCACGGAATAGAGCTCAGAGCAAACCTGAGGCTCACCTGCCACCTGCAGCTCCACCTGGGCTTTTGCAACGTATTCTCCATCTTGGAAATAACACCAGTAGATTCCGCTGTCAGAGGCTCTGACGTCGCGAATCAAGAGAACAGCCTTCCCTGCAGTGATGTCCTCTCTCAGCATCGAAGTCCTCCCATAAAATTCTGCGGCCGGCGTGTCTTCCTGCCCACGCGTGTACGTGTGCACCACCTGCCTGAGGCTGGGTCGCACCCACCTCAGCTCCATGGTCTGCGCGCTCATCCTCGGGGACAGGTGACAGGGCAGCTCGGCGTCCTCACCCACCAAGGCCAGGATGGGCTCAGGGGGTCCAACCACAGCAAACTGAGCTGGTCGTGAGAAGCGGGGGCCCCGTCAGAGGAGCTGGGGCCAGAGGGCCGGGGTGTGTCCCAGGCAGGGAGGGCGAGGGGCGGGACCCCTGGACAGGAACCCGGTCCTGACACAGCGGCCGCCTGGACGGGCCTCGCAGGGATGGGGGAGTCCAGGGTCTGCCTAGGCCCGAAGGGAAACGCTTCAGGCGCATGAACGCAGAGCCGGTCCTACCTGCTGAGCAGGGGCTGAGCAGCTGGACCAGGGCGAGGCAGACGGGGAGGGCGCGCAGACGGAGGACCGGGCCCCTCGCCATCGTCACCCGCTGTGCGGAGAGAGAGGCCTGGAGGGGCTGGGTCGCAATGACGACCTGGAGGAAGGTGGAGAATTCCACGTGGCGACGCCCCCTCCCCAGGGCCGCCCCGGCGCAGCCTGGTGACCCGAGAACCTGCTCTGCACGTGTCCGCAGGGGCGTCTCTCCCCCTTGGATCCCACCATGGACTCACCCATGGAACCCGGAACAGTAGTGCCCGTACCTTAGCCCTCGCCACCAGGGAGTTCAGGGCCCCCCTGTGCTAACGTGCTCAGCAGCCCCCCACGTACCCGCACTTCCCTGCCACAGCCAGGTGCGCCCCCCAGCATCGCCCCCTGAGCAAAGGAGGCCCCTCATTTCTGCGTCCCGATCCCACATCCGCCCCCTGCAGGCCGCGCCCCGCACAGCAGCCAGCAGCCCGGACCCCTCCCTCCCTCCTGCTCAGCCTCTTCCCGGGGCTCCTCTTCATTCAGAGCAGAGGCCCAAGTCCTCTGCACTCAGTACTTTTAAAATTATCTGAACTTTTTAAATGTCAAAAGTTTTCAGAATGGGGAATGTATTTCCATTTTGAAAGATATTGTTTTTTATTCCTGATTATAGATAATTTTAAAACAAAACATGAAAGGATAAAATTTACATAATTTATACTGGCAATGATACCCATCGTTTCATTTTAATGTAAACGTTTGTGGATGTATGTGCCCACCTAGATACAGGGGCGACCCAAAACAATATTTATTCATAAAAGTTGTGTTTTTATTCTGACCTGTTTAAACTGCAGTCACTTTCAAATACTCTGCGTTGGATGCTCTCTGATGGACATATTTTTTCCACTGTTCAGAACAGTTGTTGAACTCATCATTTTCAATGCCTTTTAGGGCTTCTGCCGTTTTTGTTTCATGCCTTCGACATTGGCAGCATTTCCCTTGTGGCCTTTTTTTAATCTGGGAAAGAAATATAGTCCCTCTGGGTGAGATCAGGGAAATAGGGAGGGTAAGGCATGGGCTTTGTTCAAAACCTGCTGACCACTCAGGGCGGTGCGGGCGTGGGAGCTTGTAAATCACCCATCATGAAATGGGCTAATGCTTTGGAAGAGTCGTCAAAAACAATTCACTGAAGCCCAGTGTAGCTTCTCACAGCAACACCAGCTGGTGCGCTGATCCGGATGGGTTCCCGGAACACTCACCTGGAAGAGGGAAGCATGTGCCACAACGGCCCTACCCTCCAGAACATAATTCCTGGGAGGGGCGGTTATGGCTTTTTTTTTTTTTTGGGTCCCTCCGTGTATACCAAATGCATTGAAAACCTTTTATTCTTAGTTCTACAGATTACACTTGCAGCAATAACTCTTAAAAAACAAAACAAAACTGGCATTAGAGATTGACTGCTGAAGGAGACAGCCACAGACACTAGATTCCTATAAGTCTCGAACAGACTGCCTAAGGTCAGTCAGGGACGATATCTGACATCATCAGAGGCAGATCTAGAAAGAAAAGACAGCAGTCTCCTACCATAGAAGTTCACACCACAAAGTCAGGAAATCAAGAAAGATCAATTTAAGAAGGAGAAGCCAAATAGGAGAGTCTCACAAATAATGGGAAGACAAAGAAACACCCCCTAGTCGAAGGGAAAGGAGGAATCCCCAGAAAGAGAACTGAATGAAATAGAGGCAAGTCAACTATCAGCTATTGAGTTCCAAGCAACGGTTCTAAGGAAGCTAGTGAGCTCACTGAGCTCAGAGAGAATTACCAAAAACTACAGGGAAACTACGAATAACTTACTGCACACTAAGGCAGCATGAAAAAGGACACAGAAACTATCAATAAGAGACGAGAGAAAAGGAAGAATACAATATCTGAATTGAAGAACACAGGAAAAGGAATCAAAAGCAGGCTAGACGAAGCAGAGGAACAAATCAGCGAGCTGGAGGATAAGGTAGAAAAAAGTTCCCAGAAGAACAAGAAAAATAAAAAAGACTCAAAAAGAAGGCAGAGGCAATTAGGGAAATGCAGGACAACCTGAAATGTAATAATATTCGTATAATGGGGATCCCAGAAGGACAAGAGGAGGAAGGGATGTAGAACCTGTTTAAAAAGTAACGATGGAAAACTTCTCTAATTTGAGGAGAGAGAAAGTCACACAAGTCCAGGAAGCACAGAGGGTCCCATTCAAGAGGAACCCAATGAGGCCCGCTCTAAGACACATCATCATTAAAATGGCAAATATCAAAGAGAAACAGAGAATCCTAAAAGCAGCAAGAGAGAAAGATGTAGTAACATATAAGGGAGCCCTGATACAGCTAGCAGCTGACTTCTCAACAGAAACACTACAAGCCAGAACGGAACGGCAAGATATATTCCAAGTCATGAAGCGCTAAAGGCCTGCAACCAAGACGGCTCTACCCAGCCAGGCTCTCAATTAAAATGGAAGGCAAAATAAGGAGTTTCCCAGACAAAAGAAGGCTAAAAGAATACACTTCCACCAAACCAGCATGGCAAAATAAGCTAAAGGGACTGCTTTAAGGAGATCAAAATAGTCTATGAATATCCGGTTCTTTCACAGTCACCAATACTTGATATTACCAATATTTTTAATACTTATTAATCTGATTGGGACAATGATGTGTTATTATCATTGTTACATTATTATTATTTTGAAACTAAACCTGTTTTTGTATATTTCTTGCCTATTTCTATGAGCTTTAAAAAGCTTTAAGTGACTTTTTGGTATTCTCTATCCATTTTTTGATTAAATGTTTGTAGAAAGTCTTCCCCTAAAAACAAAAAAAACTATTAACACTTTTTTAAATGTGTTGCCAATACTTTCTTATTCTATGACTTGTCCTTTAACTTTTTTTATATGTATATTACTATATAGTCTTAAGTGTTTAATATAGTCATATTGTCAATATTTTACTTTATAGCTTCTGGGTTTGAATATTTTACATCAGGGTAAGAAAAATATTATTTTGTGTTTTCTCCTAAAACTTTGGTTTTACATATTGATTTTTAACTCACCTGCAAATTTTCTGAATAATGGGTGAAATAGGGCTCTATATCTGTTTTCCTTCAAGTAGTAGTGGTCCATGCACCTTATTTGTTGAATAAGCCTTATTTCTCCCCTTGATTTGAAATATTTTAATCATATATTACATTGTTAGACAGATATATACGTTTGTTTCTAGAAAGCTCATTTTATTTCATTGATCTACTTGATTCTTTCTGTGCTGGTGTCATGATGTTTTAATTGCTGAGACTTTATAATAGATTTAAATTGTTTAATATTTTATAACAGATTTTGACATTTAAAAATAAATAAATAAAATAAATCTGCAATTAAAAAAAAGAAGAAGGAACTCCTACTTTTTCCTTCAACAACATGGATGGAACTGGAGACTATAATGCTAGGAGAAATAAGCCAGTTGGTGAGACAAATACAATATGATCTCATCTATAAGTGGAATCTATTCAACAAAATAAACTAACGAACAAAATAAGCCACGGGCATGGAAACATGGAGCAGACTGAAGGTGACCAGAGGGGACTGGGAAGGAGGACCAAAAAGAACAAAAGCAAAAAATGGCATTAACACAAAGTCCATATTTAATGCTATTCATTATAGTAAAATCTACAATAGCAAAATGTATAAATTGCATCCAATTTTGTTATAATTATAAATAAAAATTCACTATTAAAAACACGATTCCTAAACATACAGCCAACATACTGCTCGGTGGCGAAAAGCTGAAAGCTTCCCCTGTCCGATCGGGAAGAAGAAACAGATGCCCGCCAGCTCCGCCTGCACCCAATATAGCATTGGAGGTCCTGGGCACAGCAACCAGGCAGGACGAAGAAATTTAAAAAAACAAATCAGAAAGGGGAAGGAAAAACTCTCACTATTTGTAGATGACATGATACAATGTGCAGAAAAGGCTGAGGACTCCGCTAAAAATACTATTTGAACAACTCAGTGAATTGGTTAACGTTGCAGATACAAAATCAGAAACCTGTTGCGTTTCTATACAGCAACCATGAGTAATTGGAAGGAGAAATTTCAAAAATCCCACTTGTAAGTTCATCATAGAGCATAAAATACCTAGAAATACATTTAACAAAAGAGGTGAAAGGGCTATACCCTAACAACTGTAAAACAGTGAAGAAAGGAACTGAAGAGGATACAAATAAATGGGAGGGTTTACTGTGTTCATTCTGGAAGGACTGATATTGGTTAAATGTCCTTTGTGTCTAAAACAATATAAAAACTCAAGGAAATCCTTATTCAAATACCAATCGCTTTCTCAGGAGTAGAACTACCAATCGAAAAATTTGTATGGAACCCCAAAGACCTCAAATAGCCAAAGAAATCTTGAAACAGAACAAAGAAGTAGGTCACACTCTAATACTAAACTATACTACAAGGCACACTAATAAAAACAGCATGATATTGGTATAAAAACAGACACATAGTTCAATGACACAGAATAAAGATACCAGAAATGAACCCTCACTGATATGGTCAATTCACCCATGACACAGGAGGCAAGAACAAACAATGGGGTAAAGACAGTCTCTTCAAAATGGGGTTGGAGAAATTGGACCGGTACATGCAAAAGAGTCTAACTGGATCAATTTCTTATACCAAATACAAGAATAAACACAAAATAAAATTAAAGATTTAAATATGGAACCTAAAACCATAACCCTGGAAGAAAACATAGACAATGGACCTTCTAACGTCACTCTTCATGATGTCTTTTTGGATATATCTCCTCAGGCAAGGGCAACACATGAAAAAATAAACAAATGGGACCACATCAAACTAAAAAGGTTTTGCACAGCAGAGGAACCATCAACAAAAATGAAAAGACAGTTTCTAGAATGGGAGAAGATACTTGTCAATGATACGTCCAATAAGGGGTTAAAATTGAAAATTCGTAAAGAACTCAGACAACTTAACAGGAGAAAACCAAATAATCAGATTTAAAAAATTGGCGGCTGACCTGAGTAGGCAGGTCTCTAAAGAGGCGGGACAGATGGCCAACAGACACAGGGACTGCAACCTCCTCCTCGGTCAGACGGTGTGTTGACGAGCCATTGTCCACGTGTTATATATGTGCTTCCTGTAGATTTTTCTATATTACAAATAATCCTGTAACAAACATCCTAATATATAAATCCTTAGACATACATCTCTCTTCTAGAATCCCCTAGAACACGATCCCAGAGACGAGCAGGGAAGACGGGAAGAGGCCTTGCCCCTCTCTGGCCACAGGAGGTTCCCGGGGACGGGCAGGCATTGGGCTCCCTGGTTCCCGGTGTCCCTCCCACAGGGGCCCAGGGCAGCCTTCCCTCCCCGCCCTGGCTCCGCGCTCCCCCTGGGCCTCGCCTGCAGGCTCAGGGCCCCCCACCGCTCCTCAGGGGGAGGGGCGCCCTGCAGGTCCCCCAGCTTCTCAGCCCCTCTCCTGAGGGGCCGGGCCCCGGCTTTCCCCAGCCCCCTGTTACCCTTGGCTCTCCCAGCGGGAACTCCCAGCGCGCGGGCGCTCTGGGGTCTGTATCACGGGTGCGTCTCTGAGCTGGAGGAAAGGCTTGGGGAAAAAGAAAGTTTGCTCACCAAGCCAAACCAAGTCCAGTTCATCTTTCAAGTCCCTGTGTTCTGATTGGCTCGTGTTGAAGTGTCTCATCAGTTGCTGGGCAGAAACCATCAGACAGCTTAGGATGAAAGCTGACCTCCTGTAGGAAGGAGCAGTGCAGGCCACGCCCAGCCCTGACCCCCACTCTGCGTCTCTCTGCGTGGTCACCTGCTGAGCCGCTCCTGGGCGGCGGGGGTTGGGGGGCGTGGCTGTGAGCAGCATCGCACTACACACGCCTGCTCTGCGTCCCTCATATCATAAAGTGCTCAGCTGCAGAACTAAGACAAATTAACACATGACACTGTGAGGAGAGGACCGTGTGCAGTGATTAAAGTCACGATGGCTGTTCGTTACCGTCTTTGGCCGCAGAGCCCAGTGAGGGCGTGACCGAGAGGAAGTAGGCCCACACCCCCTTTCCTGGCACCTGTGACCTTCAGGTCAGATCCATTAACAAATAATATAATTTTCAGGTCCCCACAGGCGGTGCTGTCAGGGGCCGATGGCAGGCCCTGCGTTTCTCAGAGACGGTTGATTTGGGGGCTGCCGAGAAGGCCCGTCACCCCCTGCGCCTCCTCTGAGCCGCGTCTGGATTCTCAGGGGGACTCCCTTCTCTCCTGTGGGATCCGTGTTCTCTGAGGTCAGAGGGGACAGGCTGGGAGTGTGTCTGTTATGGCACTTTGGGAAAACCTATATCCTCGAGCCTCCAAGGACACTTTGTTTAGGCCTCAAGGCCCTGAGTTTAGCCCCAGGGCTGGGTGTGGCCGTGGCTGAGGGAATGTGACTGCATCACAAGGTCTGAATGCGACTCTGAGGTGCACAGGGCTGCTCCCTTCTGCGGTGTCTCTTCCCTGCTGCTTCCTCGTAAACAATCCCAGTGTGGGAGGCGGAGGGGCCTGCACTGAGCCCGTCCCCCTTGTTGATGGGAGAGGCTGAGGGACTCATTTTGATCCAATGCTTTGCAGGTGCAAGTTGGTGGTTTCCTTCTCCAGAGAGACCCCCACTCAGGGACACAGCCCTGCCTCCCCCGGAGCATCCAGGCGGCTGAGGCGGAGACGCAGCCCAGCTTCCACCCTCGATGTGGAAGAGGGGACCCTCCAGGAGTGCTCGTCCCTGTCACAGGGAGGCAGCTTCTCTGCGTCAGGGCGCCCGTAAAGGCTGCTCCACGCGGGATAGATGGAAACACAGGCCTTTCGGTCCGAGTTCTGTGTTACTAAAGTGGACGGCACCTGAGGCCTTGAACTTCAGGATGTCCAGTTGCTCAGGGAGCTGTTTCAGATGCCCAGGGATGGCTGATTGTTTAATCCTAGTCCCAGGCCAGGCCCTTAACTGTTCACATTGGCATAGTTGAAGGAACAGAGTTAGCGACAGAGGCAGGTGCCCAAACCCCTGGTGGCAAAAAGAGACACAGACAGACACACACACAGAGAAAGCACCACCCTGATTTGTCCGGACCGCGCCAGGGCCATTCCGTCACATCGCGTTCGAAGTCTCTTACTTCCGCTGTGGAATGAACGCTACCTCCTCACTTCCCTGGACGTCAGGGACCGTGCGCGGGTGGGAAACACATTCTCAGGTGCAGGGAGGGGTCTCCTCACCCGGGGGCCCTTGGTCCAAGTCAGGCCCTGGCGGTACCCCTGTTTCCCCGCCTCCCCGTGTTGCTCCCCCCACCTCCCTGCGCAGCAAACAGGGCGGCGGCTCGGATCCGCGGACCGGCCGGAACAGATGCCCAACTCATCAGACGCCCAACTCATCAGTGGCAAGGAGATACCGGTATAATAAAAAAAAAATAACGGCACTAATCTTTACTCTGTATGGGGTGCATGCTTATTAGACACGTTTCTCATGCAATAGCGCCTCAAAGCAAACACCCAACTAGGGATTCTATGGACATTCCTTTTCTCCGTCATGGGTCTGCAGCGCACGGGGCGCCGCTGGTCCGGCGAGCCCGCCCGGGCCTGGCGGATGCGGTAGGACCCCAGGCTGCAGGTCGGGGTCCCATCAGCGCCACGGGTCTCTCCATCCAGGGGACGGGAGATACAGGACTCGGGCTCCATCTTCCTGCGTCTACTCGCCTCCCTTCACCGGATCTTTCTCCCTCCTCCCTCTCCCCGCTCTTCCTCAAACTTTTCAGACGATGATCTTGAGGTTCCTCCGCCCCCTAGTGGCCGCCGCGCTTCACTGCAGGTCGTGCGCCTGGAAACCGCGTCCGCCCCGCCCTCCACCGCGAGGTTCCCCGCAGATTCCTACAACTTTGCTGAATATAACCTTGTCTTTTTTCCCACTGTGATCTACAGTAACAAATACATTTCATATTGTAACTGAGGATGCACAGTCAAATTTATATATGCTACATGGCCTCATAGTTCCATTTGATATTTTAACGTAATGGTGGGTCGCTCCGTGCGGACTTGGTTCCCACCCACCGGCGGCCCGGGCCCTTAGGGAAGGCGCTGCTCCAGGGCGGGCGTCGGGCAACGTGAACGCCGCGCCCCCGCCTGCGGGCTCCGCTCTTGTCCAAAGGACAGGACGCGGACAAACATTTACCTTCAAATTCTAGTCTTTGATATGGATATTTAAAAACAATTCCGAAAACTACAAATGCACTTATTTCTGTCCATATTAATGCTGTAAGAGCCCTTCCCTGGGCAGAGGCCGAGCACAGAGTTTTCTGACGCACAAGGAGAAATACGAGTTAACCCTTCCCGCCCACCCCTCCCCCGTCTGTGAGTGGATCTCCCTGCAAAGCACACGTCCTTGGGGACCACCGGACAGCGGCACCTCAGTCCCCCGACCGGGCTGCACCAGGTGCCACAAATGGGGAGGATGAAACAACACAGCATCGTCGCCTCCGTCCCCGCGAATGGAAGACTGAGCTCGGGTCGAGGGGCGGCTCCGCCCCGCCCCGGTGGAGGGGGAGGTGCAGGTTGGGGGGTCAGGGCTGCTGGCAGCCTTGGGCGTTTCCCGGCTGGTGGACGCCCCGCCCTGCCTCCGCCGTCCTTCTCCCAGGGCTTTTCCCTGAGAAACGACTTTCTCCCGTTTCCCAGGAAGGAAGATGCTGGGTCAGTCCCGTGTTCTTGCCAAATGCTCAGACGACAGCAACTGCCCTTCGGTGTCGGTGGGAAGGCCCTCGGCTGCTTGACCTCGGCTGCGGCACCGTCTGCTCTGAGGGCCTCACGTCTGGGCTATTTCATTTCATATTTTAAATGCACAGGAGTCAGGGGGAGGGAAAGGACCGACGTGACTGAGGGTGGCAGGTGCAGGAGAACGGGCTTAAGGTTCAGAAGGTCTAAGCTCTCCAGCCGCAACCCTGGGGAGTCACATTGTGTTATTGGCTTAAACTTTTCCCTTGGGCCATCCTCACTGACCGAGAGAGGTTACTGCAGGGACACCTGGCACAGGCCGGGCGCGGATGACCTTGTCTGTCATCCTTCTGTCCTTGTCTCTGATGCTTGACACGGGGAGCTCTGCCTTGAGGGCGGGAACGCGGGGGAGGGAAGGAGGACCCTCCTGTGTGGGCCCCAGGTGGTCACGGTGGGGCCACCACGGCACCAGCTGGGGCCTCGTGCTCTCAGGCTCCCAGCCTCTACCTCTAATCCCCAATGATGACCCCTCAGCCCCGTAGAAATGCAGTTGGAGACGCTGCCTTCCCAGGGCCGCCCTGGGCGCAACGGCGATTGCTGGTAACTAGAGAGCCTGTTCTGCAGGTGTCCGCTGGGGCGTCTGCATGGAATCACCCATGAAACAGTGAACGGTAGTGCCCGTACCTTAGTCCTCGCTCTCAGGGGGTCCTGGGCCCTCCTGTGTGAACGTGCTCAGCAGCCCCCCACGTACCCGCACTTCCCTGCCACAACCAGGTGCGCGCCCCCAGCATGGCCCGCTGAGCAACACAGGCCCCTCATTTCTGCGTCCCGATCCAACTGCTGCCCCCTTCCGGCCGTGCCCCGCACAGCAGCCAGCACGCCCGGACTCCTCCCCTCCCTCCTGCTCAGCCCCTTCCGGGGGCTCCCATCTCATTTAGGGCAGAAGCAAAAGTCCTTTGCATCCTGTACTTTACAAATATCTGCATATTTTCAATTAAAAAGACTTTCTAAGTTGGGAATACATTTTCACTTATTTTAGGAATATTTATCCTTTTTAAAAAATTTCTAATCATAGACAATTTTAAAATGAAGAAAGAATAAATTGTAAATATTTCATAATGCTAACCTTATGCTTTGCTTTATACAAATATTAATATTCCTGGTAGTATTTTGGACAGGTATTTATGCCAAATGCCTTAAAAGTGTATTATCCTTTGACTGCAGATTCAACAAGCAGGAATTTTTACCAAAGGAAAGAAAGGTCCAGCATTAACAAACAAAAAGATTGTGTTTAATGCTGTTCAACATAGTAAAATCTACAATAGCAAAATGTAGGTACAATTAGATACTCATTTTGGATCCAATTTTGTTACAATTATAAGTAAAAATTCTTTATTTAAAACGTGACCCCTAAACCTACAGCTATCATGCTACTCAATGGTGAAAACCTGAAAGCTTTTCCTCTAAGATCGGGAATAAGAAACAGATGCCCGCTTTCTCCACCTCTATTTAATACAGCATTGGGGGTCTAGACATAGCAATGAGTCAACACAAAGAACTAAAATGCACTCAGATCGGAAAGGAAGAAGAAAAACTCTCACTATTTGTAGATGACATGATACAATACACAGAGAAGCCCGAGGACTCCACCAAAAAACTATGAGAACGACCAAATGAATTCTGTCACATTGCAGGGTACAAAATCAGACACCTGTCGCATTTCTATACCCTAACGATGAGCATTCAGAAGGAGAACCTGTATAAATGCCATTTACACCATCATCAAAAAGCATAAAATAGGACGGAATAAACGTAACCAAAGAGGTGACAGACCTGTGCCCTGACAACTATAAGACAATGAAGATCAAGAAGAGGATACAAATAAATGAGAGGGTACACGGTTCTCAGGGGTTGGGAGGGTTAACTTTGACAAAATGTCCTTAGTGCGTGAAGCAATGTACAGAGTCAAGGCAAGGCCTATGGAAACACCCATGGTCTTCTTCTCAGAATTAGAACGACTGATCCTAAAATTTCTATGGACCCAGAAAGACCCCAAATACCCAATAAGTCTTGAGAAAGAAAACATTTGGAGGTATCACACTCTGTAATAGCGAAGTTCCACCATAAAGGCAGACACATGGTTCAATGGGACAGAACGGAGCGCCCAGAAAGGAACTCTCCCTTAAATGGTCAATTAATCCATGAGAAAGGAGGCAAAGATACACAATGGGGTAAAGAGTATCTTCAAAATGATGTTCGGAAAAATGGACAGACATGTGGGAAACAACATAATGAGATCGCTTTCTTATACCATCTACAAGGAAAACCCAAATGGATACAGATTTAAGTGTAAAACCTGAAACCAGAAAACTAGAAGAAAACACAGGCAGGGAACTCTGCGACTTCGCTCTTACTGATGTCTGTGCGGATCTGTCTCCTGGGGCAAGAGCAACAAATGAAAAAGTAAACCAATGGGACCACACCAAACAAAAAGTGTTTGCACAGCACAGGGACCATCAACAAAATGAAAAGACAAGTCACTAAATGAGAAGGTATTTGCCAATAATACAGTTAAAAATGTGTGTAGCCCTGGCTGGTGTGTCTCAGTGGACTGAGCACCTCCTGCCGATGGACTAGTCTCCGGCTCGATCTGCAGTCAGGGCGCAGACCTGGGCGGCGGGCCGGGTCCCCAGCTGGGCCTTGCGCGGGGCAACCGATAGGTGTTTCTCCCGCACGTTGTTGTCTCTCTCTCTCTCTTTCTCACTCCCTGTCCCTCTCTCCAAAAGTAAATAAATGGAATCTTGAAATAAATAAATAACATAAAATACGGACAGTAATTGGACCCACTTTTTAAAAAGGTATTTCATATTCAGAATGTACAAAGGACTCCTACAACTGAACACCAAAACCAAACAATCCGATTTAACCAGCGAGCAGTAGAGCTGAGTAGACGTTTTTACAAAGAGGAAGCACAGGTGGCCACAGATGTGCAGACGGGATGGCCCTCTGGGCTGGACGTCGAGTTGACCTGTTCATTCCCCAACGTTGTGTGTGCGGTTGGTTCAGATTTCTCTATATGACAAATAAGTCTGTAATAAACTTCTTTACAGGTAAACCTTTTTTTAATCCTTACCCAAAGACAGTTTTTTAATTGCTTGTAGAGAGAGGGGGTGGGGAGAGAGTAGCAGATAAGCAGATCGAGGCAGAGAGTGGCAGGGAGAGAGAAACATGCACGTGAGAGAGAAACCTCAGCAGCTTGCCTCCCGTAGGCTGCCCGACCCGCGGTTGGAACCTGCCACCTAGGTTTGTGCCCTGACCGGGAATCGAACCCCTAGCCTTCTTGTGTATGGGCAACGCTCCAACCCACTGAGCCTCACTGGCCAGAGTTACAATAAATCTTTAAGATACACACCTGGCAACTCAGTCGTCCTCTTAACATTATTTCTGCAAACGATGACCTGCTAACTTCTATGTGACTGCAGATCAAGAGCTGGTTTGCTTAAGAGTCTGGACACTGACCTCACAAGGAGCTCACTCCGCCCTTCAACACTCAGCACCTGGGGTGTTGCTGACCTTCGACCAGTTACCTGAACAGACTGTTCTGCTTCCACAGTGTCCCCCAACCAGAGTCCCCAGCACCCTCCGCTCCTTGTCTTCCTGGTGTTTTTTCTCCTTTCACCTCCCTCCTTGCAAAACCCCCGCCTGTGTCCAACTGTTCAAGTTTCTTTGTCAGGAGGGACCCCCATCTCCTACGTGCCTCCCACCAGACCCTTCTCTCGATTTCGGGCTCAGGAGCGGCAGGCAGCCCAGCCTTGGTTTGGTACCAGCGTCTCTTCTAGAACCCCTCAAACACGTTCCCAGAGACGAGCAGGAGAGACGGGAAGAGGCCTTGCCCCTCTCTGGCCACAGGAGGTTCCCGGGGACGGGCAGGCATTGGGCTCCCTGGTTCCCGGTGTCCCTCCCACAGGGTCACAGGGCAGCCTTCCCTCCCAGCCCAGGCTCCGCGCTCCCCCTGGGCCTCGCCTGCAGGCTCACGGCCCCCAACCCCTCCTCAGGGGGAGGGGCGCCCTGCAGGTCCCCCAGCTTCTCAGCCCCTCTCCTGAGGGGCCGGGCCCGGCTTTCCCCAGCCCCCCAGTTACCCTTGGCTCTCCCAGCGGGAACTCCCAGCGCACCGGTGCTCCGTGGTTCTGTACTAGAGGTGCGTCTCTGAGCTGGAGGAAAGGGTGGGGGAAAGCGCGCTCACCCAGGGAGTTGGGGCAAAGTCTCCCCTTCAAAGCCCTTGCTTCCTGGTTGCATCCCATCGCCTGCCTCAGCCACTGCTGGGCAGTGGCAGCGGGCGAGGTCGGTGCGAAGAGGACCCTGTGCGCGAAGGAGCGGGACTGACCAGCCCCGGCCCTGACCCGTGCTCTGCGTCTCTTTGCCCGGTCACCTGCTGAACCAGTCCTGGGCGTGGGGTGTGCGAGCAGCATCTCATGACACACGGCTGCTTTACGTCCTGGGTGTCATAATGGGTTTAGCAGCAGAACTAAGAACAGTAACAGACGGCAGTGCATGAGGAGAGGAAGCTGTGCCAGGATCAGTCACTGTGGCCCTTTGCTAACATCTTTACACCAGAAAACGCAGGCCCAGGCCTCCTGTCCTGGCTCCTGTGACGTTCAGGCCTCAGATCCTCTCCCAAACAGCACGGTTTCCAGTCCCCACAGGCGGTGCTGTCAGGGGCCGATGGCAGGCCCTGCGTTTCTCAGAGACGGTTGATTTGGGGGCTGCCGAGAAGGCCCATCATCCTCTGCGCCTCCTCTGAGCGGCATCTGGATATTCAGGGGGACTCACTTCTCTCCTGCAGGATCTGTGTTCTCTGAGGTCAGACGGGACAGGCTGAGAATGTGTCTGTTAGGGGACTTTCACACAAGCAGGGTCTCCCTGTGTCCTGGGGCCTCCAAAGACACTTTGTTTAGGCCTCAAGGCCCTGAGTTTAGTCTCCAGAGCTGGGTGTGGCCGTGGCTGATGCAATGTGACTGCATTGCAAGGTCCGAAGGTAGGTCTGGGGTGGGGATGGCTGCTCCCTTGTGCCTTGTCTGTTCTCTGCTGCTTCCTCGTAAACAAACCCTATTTTGGGGGGATGGGCCTACACTGTGCCCATCTGCGTCTTGACGAGAGAGTCTGAGGGACTGAGTTGGAGCCGATGGTTTGTGGGTGGAATTTGTTGGGTACTGTTTTTCCAGAGAGACCCCCACTCCTCCCACTTCTTCCTTCCTCTTGAGTGGACGCTGTCTCTGGAGCTGGAGCTCAGTAGCCATCTTGCCACCAAGAGGCAACCTCGGGATGGAAGCCCCGCCCTGAGATGGCAGAGAATGGGGGCGGATGGAGGCTGGGGTGCGGGTGTCTCTGAGCTGCCCGCCCGGCGCTGGCCCACAGCCCCTGTGTCGTCTCACGAGAAGGGAAGAGGGGCCCGAGTTTAGCTGGGCCAGTGGCACCTCTGGCCTCTGTTCTCAGTCACGGAGCACATTTCTTTCCGCCCTGCCTCCCATGGTCATGAAAGTTACAAAGATATAGCAAAGCTGAGAGACTGTTTCAGTGAACACTAAGTATACTTACTGTTCATTCTTTACTACTTTCTCTCTTTTCTTTTTTTAATTGTCCTATAATTTTAATAATTCAATGTATTGGGGTGATATTGACTCACCAAGCCACACAGGTTGCAAGCGTGCGTCCCGATAAAACACCGTCGGCACCTGGCGCCCCCAGTAGAGTCTCTCTCTGTCCCCAGTTTTCGCCCCTGTGCCCACCTCCACCGAGCCCTTCTCCCCACCCCCCCGCCCCCGTCCCCTCTGGCGACCCCCACACTGTTGTCTGTGCCTATGTGATTTGTAGACGTGTTTTCTGGCTCATTCCCTCTCTCTCCACCAGCCCCACCCCCTCCCTTCTGACAGCTGACAGCCTCTTCCGTGGATCCACGCCTCCGTACGCCGGCTGTGTAGGTTCCACAAGGCATGTTTTATGATACAGGCTCACTTTACAATCACCCGCCCTTCTGCTGGTGCCCCTGGGCTTTGCTATCTACCTGAGGCCTTTTGCGAACATCGGTGCCCCCACACCGTCCGGGAGCCTGCACCGGCCTGTCAGGCAGCACGCAGCCCTGCACGCTCGAGGCACCGAGGCTGAGCGTTAAGAAGGGCTGGAGCAGCACTGTCCCACCGTTTGGTCAGATGATCCTGGGTTATTTTGATGCGGGCACCCCTGCTTCCAAATGTCCAGTCATCGCCAGTTTTATGGCCACTCTGAGCCAGGCCCCTGGCCGCTGGCCCTGCGATCAAGGCCATGTCCAGGCGTCGCCCGCAGGACGCCCCCGGACAGCCTGGGACGGGAAGAGCTCCACCGGAGGCCCCTTCTGTCCGTTCCCTGGCATCTGATGGCCTAAGCCCCTGCTTCCCTGCTGAGGCCACAGTGGGTGATGTCGTCCTTGGGGACCTGCAGAATGGGGGGCCCCGGAGGACTGGAAGATGGCAGTGCGAGCCCTGAGAAAGAAGGACCCCGCTGGAAACAGGTCTGGGGGCTAACGGGGCTCAAACGCCGAGGAACCGAGCCGGGCAGCCCTGTCTGCTCCGCGGTCCCTCATGCAAGCTGCCCTCCACTGAGAGGCCCAGCGGGGCTGCCGCCCTGAGCATCATCCGGGGGGCGACACCTCCCTGCTCACGGCCCCGCTGGGCTCCGTGTGCTTCCCGGGCTCGGTGCCCACAGCTCCGCGGGGCAAAGCCCCTCCTGCGGCCCTCGGCGTGGGGCCAGCTTACAGGGACCTGAGGCAAAAACCTGCTGGTCCGCGGGGTCCGGAGGTTCAGAGAGGAACTGTCCCCAAGAGTCACGCTGTGAAAAAGCCACCAAATGCAGAGAGAAGACCCAACTACCACCATCAGGCACATGGCGGCCTCGGCGCAGGACCTGCCTTGTTGGAAGGAACAGCGGCAGCAGCTTTGTCGGGGGCCGTGACGCTGGGAACGGCCAGGGCCACCCTCCCCTCGCTGATGTCTGGGCTCACGAAGGCTCTTCGTCCTCAGCGCTGTCTCACTGGACGCTGCCAGTCGCGCGCGGGCATCGGCCCCCGCAGCAGCCACTCCAGGACCTGGACTGGGTCCCCGTGTCACTCCCCCACCTGACCCATCCCCCCACGTCTGTCCCTGCGAGGCCGGCTGCAGACGGTCCCAGTCTGGGGTGTCTCAGCCTCTCCTGTCGCAGCAGGAGGGCAGCGTGTCCTGTCGCTGCGGGAGGCTCAGCTCCGCCCACATCAGGGTGAGCAGGACCCGGGCTGGTCCCTGGATTCACAAACCAACAAAGAGAGGCCTGCAGACACCTTGGAAACAGCGTGTGAGGGCCACGCTGGATTCTGACCCAGGGAATTGAGACAACAGATTCGTGTGGCATTAGGTCATGAAATCCATGCCTGTGGCAGCACAGAAGGAAAGTTAACACGCTCAGGGCTTCGCGGCAACGGCGCAGGCAGGCAAACAGGGACCCTGGTGGTCGCCTGTGTGGGATTCAATCCGGAAGCAGCTGCATTGAAGCATGAAGATAAGTGACAAATTTATTTAATAAATGTAATATGACACCCACGGGTAGGTGGAGGGGACACATGGAGAAGAATCACAGTGACAGAGACGAACAGAAGCCTGTCCCCAGGACCCACAGGGAACAGGAACCGTCATGGGTGACCAGCGGTGCGAGCCTCTCCCAGCAGCACAGAACTCCGTGTGAGTCACAACGTCAGGCACTGGGGCCCTGCCTCGGTTGCCACACTTTTTTTTTTCAAGATTTTATTTATTTATTTTTGGAGAAGAGAAGGGAGGGCGACAGACAGAGACACACTAATGTGTGGTGGCCTCCCACATGCCCTCTACTGGGGGACCTGACCTGCCACACAGGCCTGTGCCCTAGACCGGGAACTGACCTGGCGACCCCTTGGTTTGCAGGCCTGCGCTCAATCCACTGAGTAACAGCAGCTCTGCACTTTCAAAATGAGGCTCCCTCACGGGGCTGTTGTGGGCTTAGTGAGTGAAAGTCACCTGAGGCAGTGGGCACGGCGCCCAGAACATAGAAGGACACAGAGGTGGCAGCTGGTTCGAAGCCGGCTGAGTCACCTTGGGAAAGTTAATTCACATTCGCATGCCCATCTCCTTCTCATCATGTGCAAAAATTGAGTGAATATTAATGGAGTTCTTAATGTAGTTTGTTTTTAGGAAGCATTTTCTTGCTGTGACGTTTTGCTGTTCAGCGGGCCCTCAGCTCCAGGGTGAGAAGCGAGAGGCAAAGACATTACTTCAGCCTGAGGGTCCCCATTCCCATCAGCTGAGGTGGGGCCGTTGGGGTCTCCGGGGGAGGCTCAGGTGCCGGGTCAGGCACAACGGTTGTCCCCACGGCTTTCTGTGCTGCGCAAAGGGTCAAAGGACTGTCCTCAAATGACAAAATCTTGAAAACAGGCCTCAGAGGCCCAGAGAAGGGGGTGTGCGGGAAGGTGAAGATGTGTGACCCTTCGAGGGCGTTGTAGAATGACACCTCCCCCACCTCATAGTCCAGGAAAACGCCCACTCTTGTAGGGAGTTTGACATCACTTAGTTTCGTTTCGGAGTCTGTGAGAGCCCCAAAGTCTTTCCCAAAATACAGCCCTATAACCCAGAATCCATTCTCAGGTGTCATTTGAACCCAACATTTCCTCTCCACGTTGTCCCTGCACAGCCCAACATGCCACTGTTCCCTGTCCCCCACGTTCACCTCCCAGAAATGCCTCCCCGACGTGAAGCTCTCAGAGCCCAGCACACACTCATTCCAGTAAAATCTCCCAGGGGTGTACGGCAGGTTCTGCTCTTTGAGTGCCCGCTGCAGGCTCCTCTTGTCCTCAGACACACAGAGGGCGGGGTGCGCGGTGTCCGGATCCAGAAACACGTCCGCTGCAGGGGATCAGGTGTGGTCAGACGGGGTTCACGTCCATCACAGCCTAAGCCTTAAAAGTCTATGTCTGGCTGAGGAGGCCGAGCCCGAGCCTGGGGTCCCATCCTGCCCTGATGGGACCCTCAGTCAGGCCAAGAGAACCCCCAGGAGTCTTGTGTTGGTGAGGAAGGGGAAAGGGAGGAGGGTTGGGGTCTGCGTAACCTGCCACGTTGTGCTGACGGCTTCCTTCTGTGTTCTCCCTCTTTCCCTCCTCAGATGTCTCTGCCCAGCTGTGCTGCTCAGTCACATGGAGCCAATGGCAGCCCTCCCTCTACCCCGGTGCTGCATGAATGTGCTTTTCTGCACAGTCTCTCTTTCCATTGACAAGGGGTACAGACTATACTGAGTCTCAATTTCGTACCTGTGGACGGGGTAAGACCCTCGTCTCTAGGGTGGAATGAGACAGCTGGCTGGTCAGTTTAGCCCAAGGCCGGGCACAGAGGAAGTGTCTGCTGTGATAACAGATGCCCTGTCCCTCCTATGCTGGGGCCGGGCTGGGGCTCCGTGTGCTCTGCGGTCCCCCCACCTGTCCCCGCCCTCCGGCCCCAGGAGTCGGTCCCCGGGGACAGCATCCCTGGGCCCCGGGCCCCTGGTGACTGCGGGGTGGGGCCACGGCAGGCGCAGGCTGGGCCCCGGGCCCCTGGTGACTGCGGGGTGGGGCCCGGCAGGCGCAGGCTGAGGACGGGAAGGAGGAAGGACAGGGGGCGCAGCGCCGGCCCCACGTCCCCAGGGGGCCGCTCCCGCCCAGCAGCCTCCCCCCAGCAGCCCCTCCCCGAGCCCCAGCGGCCTCCGGGCTCCAGGCGCCCCTCCCCGTCCCCCTGCCCTGGGCCCCCGGGTGGTCACGCGGCCCCTGCTGTGAGCCCTGGGGCCCAGTCGTCCTTGGGGTTCCCTTAGTGCCGCCCCACCTGCGGCTGTGAGCACATCCAGCCCCATCTCGGTGTCACGGATTCCTTTCCTGTTTTCATGCTGCGACCTTTGACCCACCTCACTGTCCTCAATAGGCAAACCCTCTAGGTGACGATGATCTTGTTCCTTAACTACAGCCCTGAGCATGTTTGCTAGGGACAGTGAGAAGGACAGAGCACAGAGTCAACACCCAACTGGTGATCGTATCGATTATGAAGGATCGTCCATCAGAAGTCCCCCAGGAGGCCTGGCTGGGGCTGCCACCTTCTTTGTCCCTTTTCCCGTCAGTCATCGGCGCCCGGGTTACAGTGTAAGGAAGCGCGGTGACGGGTCTGCTCTCAGGGAACAGTCTGTGGCGGCTGCCGGGGCCTCTGTCCTCTCCGACCCGACGGCCTGTGAGTGAGTCGCCCTGTGACACAGTCTGTTACGGTCGGAGGAGTTGCCGGCATCGTGTTTAGGTGCTGAGATGCCTTCTCCTCACCGGGGTCCTTACAGTCAGACAAACACCCATTTAAAGAGGACACCTGTTTCCTGTGGGTGTTTTGACCAATACACAGTCATCACCTCATTAGTCTCAATGCTGACGGAGCAGGAAGTACCACCGTCATACAGGGATGCCCAACAGGCAGCCCACAGGCCTCAAGTGGCCCAGGGTGGCTATGAATGAGGCGCAACACAAAATCATAATTTTACTTAAACATTGTGAGATTATTTTGTGATTATGTGTTGCAATGTTAGATAATATAACACATGTATGATCTTCTACTTCCACTGTGGCCCAGAGATGCTAAAAGGATGGACACTCCAGAGGGGACTAAAGCTCAGAAACACTGAGGGTCTTGGGGACACACGGCGGCAGGAGGGGCGGGAGCCTGGGCAGGTCCCTCCCTCGCTCCCCCTGCAGCCCCTCCCTCCAGCCCCGCCCCTCCGGCCTCTCCCTCCCACAGGGACCTGTGGACCCTACAGCAGCCGCTCTCCCTCGGCCCTGGGCTCTGGGCAGCAGGTGGACACACCTTTGATATCAAGACCTAGGTCGCCCATCCCCAGTACTGTCACCCTGAAGAGTTGGAGCGGAAAGAGGGGCCAGGGACCCTTGGGTGTTGTCCTGGGGACAGAGGGACCCACTCACCAGGCTGGAAGAGGGCCATCTTCCACTCTGGAAGGAAGGGGACACAGACAAGGAAAAGTCATTACTTCTGACCCCCCATCCTCACTGAGCCTCTCCCCCCTCCAGTCCTCCGTCCCCTCCCCCATCCCGGTCCCTCGTCCCCAGCCCTGCGGGTCAGGCTGAAACCTCTCCCGGGGCTGGGCTTCCCCCCTTCACGCTGGGGCCGCGGGAGACATGACCAGGCTTTGCCCGGGGGAGGGCGTGCGTGTCAGCAGGGGAGGGGACACTGCACCTGGAAGGTCCCCACTGAGTGTCCAGAAAGGCGGGGGTGGCTCAGCCACAGACCAGGAGCCCCTGAGCTGGAGGTGACCCTTCCTCCCCCAGCAGAGAGAGGGGTCAACGCTCCCCACGCAGGAGCCAGGACACCAGGCGTCAGGCTCACTCACCTGCGTAGGCCTTAGACAGCTTCCCACCTGCAAGAGAAACAGCGTCACCTGGATGTCACTTCTGAGTTGGTTCCTGTCTCTTCAATTTGCACCATGTGACCATTCCGTGCGCGCCCCTCCCCCTTCCATCCGCTGCCGCTCAGGACCCGCAGGCGCCCTGCACGGGCGTCCCCGCTGTCACCCCTTAACTGCAGTTTTCCTTTCTAAGGATTCAGTTACCTTCTGTCAACCGTGGTTGGAAACTACACGATGGAAAATTCCAGAAATACACCATTCAGAAGTTTTAAATTGCACATCATTCTGAGCAGTACGAGCAGCACGTCCTGCTCGGACCTGCCCCCTCACGAGCCCTCCCAAAGCCCAGCACGTCCACCCAGCAGACACCGCCCCCCGCCGTGGTCACTGAGGTGCGTCTCTGTGGCAGGTGAACGGTCGCAGCGTCACAGCGCTGGTGGTCAAGTCACACTTATTTTACTTAATAATGGTCCCAACGCGCAAGACCGGTGAGGCTGCAATGCTGGTGAGCCAACGAGAAGCCTCCTTTACTTGAACAGGAGAAACCTGGTCTATTCGGGGTTTGGTAATATCTGTGCGCCAGGCATCCACTGGGGGCCTTGGACTGTGTGCCCCTCGGACAAGGGGCGACCACCTTTCCGGGGCCTGGCTGTACCTGGGCGTGGGCTCCCCTGCACACACCTGTGTGCACCTGTGCGCGGGAACCCATCCCCCTCCGCCTGCGTTATTTCCTGCCAAATTTCGGAAACAATTAAGCAAGGTAATGAGAATATTTCACGTACTTTTTTTTCAGCATTTACGATATTTGTGACAACTGTCACTGGCCACTCCTCTTTTTAAGAGACGCTTATTCTCCGTCCTTCTGCTGTTCTCAGCTGACTACAGAGTTTGCTCACCAGCAACAGAAGCTAGAACATCCCACGCTGAGTCACCTCCCCAGTCTCCTCCTTCTCTGGGTTCCCGAGGTGACTCTCGAGCGCCTCCTGGTGGGAGGGAGGCCGCAGCCCCTTCCCCACAGAAAGATCACTGCCCCGGCCCCCATCAGCACCCTCCTTTCTTCCCCTGGGCGCTTGGGGGCGAGGGAGGGGGCTGGAAATACCCGCGCAAAGAGGCTGGGATGCGCGTCGCGGCACTCACGTGGTCGGTACCGGGTCTTTGTCCACCCTGCAGGGAACAATGGGAGGAGTCGGTGACGCGCCTAACGCAGGTTCCCCAGGACGTGAGGGGATAGGGGTCAGGACTTACGGAGTTCATCCTGCAGCCTCTCTGGAAAAAAGCGGAAAAAAAAAAATCAGGTCCTGTCAAGGGGATGGAGGGGAGGATCCCTGTGGTGGCTGAGGGCTGGGATGGGGAGGCGGCGACCACCTGCAGCGGGGCCTCTCACCTTTGGCGCTTCGCTCCCGCTGCTCCTTCACCAGAGCTGCTTCTTTCTCAGCCTGCGCTGCTTTTTTCTCGGCCACAGCTTCTTCTTTCTCCTTCTGAGCTGCTGCTTTCTCCGCCAGAGCTGCTTCTTTCTCTGCTCGCTCCCTGTCTTTGTCGTAGGACAGGGCCTGGATCTTCCTCAGCAAGTACCCGGCCAGCATCAGGAGCCCCAGCAGAGCCAGCAGCGTCCCCTGGAAGGCCACCACACAGGGCTGCGCATCCTGGAAGAACGGGCCTGCGAAGGGTGAGCGTCAGCTGCTCGCCAGGCGGGTCCTGGGGTGTCTCGGGACTGAAATTGACCATACTTTCCCCAAAGTGCCCAGGAACAGTTACTGTCACATAATAGGTACAATTTTCTTGAAATAACGGCCTCTCACATGAGAATAGTTCAAATATCAAAAAACACATACAAAAGTCATTGAAGTCTCCTGTCCCTTCTGCCCTCCTGCGTTTATTAGCTTCTCCTGAGTCAGCTTCATCTGGCGATTAAGAACGTGAACTCTGAGGCTGGAGGGCCTGACCAGCTCTGTGACCTTGAACTAATGACTTAGCCTCCTGTTCCTGGTATCCTGATGGGTAAGGGGATTAAATTAATGATTATAAAGCGCCTGACCCATTGTGAGTGCCATGCAAGTGTTTATTAATTTGAACTACATATTCTTATAATTTTTCTTCACACCTAAGTCAGCACTCTCTGCAAGCTGGTCCGCATGTTGCTTTCTCCGGTCACCGCGTGTCTGGCGACCTTCCCCATCGGCACAGGGGGCAGGTCTGGGACCCTCTCACAGGGCAGCGCCCGCCGCATACACGCTCCCGTCGGGGGCATGGGCACGGCCTATGCCCCTTTGTTATTATAATGAGCTGTCTACAAAATAACCCTTTATATGGGTCACTTCACACACACCTGATCTGTCGGACTCCCGGAAGTGGGATTTTGGACCAGTAAAGAAGTACTTTGTATAAAGATTGCTCTATTAACCCAATAGAAGTGGTGCCAATTTATACCAAAAAAAAACTCCACCCGCCCCAAATTATATCAACAAACCTCTAAGCGTGAATGTCTACCCACAATCCTGGCATCAGAATGTGCTATCAGCCACCTCATTTTTTGTTGCCAATCTGACAAGTGAAAAAACTTTCCCCAATTAGTGAAATTGGACATCCTTTCAAGAGTTATTTCCTTTTCTGTGAACTGATAATTCGTGTTCTACATTTATTTACCTCCAGGGCTGTTTTATGTATTAAGGAGATTAGTCTGTCCTCTAAGATTCAGTTGTGCATACTTCTCGTCCTGCGGGAAAACCTGGGTCTGTCACGGGCCTCAGAGAAGCAGCGTTGGAGACAGCGGAGGCCATTGTTGGTGAGGAGGCGAGAGTGCTCAGAACTGGGCTTGGAGACTCCGATCCCCACCCCCACCCACCCACCTGCCCCGCAGAATAGAGCTCAGAGCAAACCTGAGGCTCACCTGCCACGTGCAGCTCCACCTGGGCATTTTCAAAGAAATCTCCATCTTGGAAATAACACAGGTAGGTTCCGCTGTCAGAGGCTCTGACGTCGCGAATCCGGAGAACAGCCTTCCCCGCGGTGATGTTCTCTCTCAGCATCGAAGTCCTTTCTCGATACTCTGCGGCTGGCGTGTCTTCCTGCCCACGTGCGTACGTGAGCACCACCTGCCTGAGGCTGGGTCGCACCCACCTCAGCTCCATGGTCTCCGCTTTAATCTTCGCGGACAGCTTACAGGGCAGCTCGGCGTCCTCACCCACCAAGGCCAGGATGGGCTCAGGGGGTCCAACCACAGTAAACTGAGCTGGTCGTGAGAAGGGGGGGCCCCGTCAGAGGAGCTGGGGCCAGAGGGCCGGGGGTGTCCCAGGCAGGGAGGGCGAGGGGCGGGACCCCTGGACAGGAACCCGGTCTTGACACAGGGGCCGCCTGGACGGGCCTCGCAGGGATGGGGGAGTCCAGGGTCTGCCTGGGCCCGAAGGGAAACGCTTCAGGGCAATGAACACAGAGCCGGTCCTACCTGCTGAGCAGGGGCTGAGCAGCTGGACCAGGGCGAGGCAGATGGGGAGGGCGCGCAGAGAGAGGACCGGGCCCCTCGCCATCGTCACCCGCTGTGCGGAGAGAGATGCCCGGAGGGGCTGGGTGGCAATGACGACCTGGAGGAAGGTGGAGAATTCCGTGGAGACGCCGCCTCCCCAGGGCCGCCCCGGGCGCAACGGCGATCGCTGGTGCCCCGAGAGTCGGCTCTGCACGTGTCCGCTGGGGCGTCTTCACCTTGGATCCTAACATGGAATCACCCATGAAACAGGGAACGGTAGTGCCCGTACCTCAGCCCTTGTCCTCAGGGCGTCTGGGCCCTCCTGTGCGAACGTGCTCCGCAGCCTTCACTTACCCCGACTTTCCTGCCACAGCCAGGTGCGCCCCCAGTATGACCCCCTGAGTCACACAGGCCCCTTATTTCTGAATCCCCCATCCCACTGCTGCCCCCTGCAGGCCGCGCCCCGCACAGCAGCCAGCACGTCCTGACCCCTCTCCTCCCTCCTGCTCAGCCCCTTCCGGGGGCTCTTCATACAGAGCAGAGGCGAAGGCCTATGCACGTTGCACTTCTAAAATTATCTGCATACTTTAAATTTTAAAAGTCTTCAGAGTGGGGAATATATTCCCACAGATTTTCAAAAATATTGGTTTTCATTCCTGATTATAGAGAATTTTTAAAATAAAAAACATAAAGAATAAAATTTAAATAATTTATAATGGCAAGTATATCCGTTGTTCCATATGAATGTAAGCATTTCTGGATGTGTTTGGCCATGTATATACAAGGGGAGGGGGCAGAAAGAAACAAGTGATTTATAAAAATTGTGTATTCATTCTCACATGTTTAAATTCCGCCCCCAGCACTTTAACTTCTATTTGACACAGTGCGCCCAGGGAGGCGTTTTTCACTGCTCAGAGCCTTGCTGAGCTCTTCAATTTTCATGCCTTTTAGTGCTTCTACCGTTTTTGTTTCATGTCTTCCGCATTAGCAACATTTCCCTTTGGGGACTTTTTTCATCCGGAAAACGAAAAATAGTCGTTCTGCATAAGACCAGATGAATAGGGAGGGTGGGCCACGGGAGCTCTTGGTCAAACCTGCTGTCCACTCGGCAGGGTGTGGGCAGGTGCACTTGTAAATCACCTCTCAGGAAATGGGCAAACGTGCTGAGAGCCTCTTCAAAAAAAATTCATTGAAGCCAAACGCAGCCTCGCGGAACAACACCAGCTGGTGCGCTGATCCTGATGGGCTCCGAGGATTCTCGCCTCGCGGGGGAAGCCTGTCCTACAAGAGGCCCGCCCTCCTGAAAATAACTCAGGGTTGTTTTATTGTTTTGATCCACCTTCTTATACCAAATGCCTTAAAAATGTTTTATCCTTAGTTACATAGATTCCACTTGCAGGAATTACTCTTAAAAAAACAACAACAAGCATTAACACAAGAACTCACATTTAATGCTCTCCATCAAAGTAATATCTGCAAGACCAACCAGTGTAAATTGCATCCATTTTACAGTTATAAATAAATAAATGTTACAATTATAAATAAAAACTCGTTACTAAAATCATGACTCCCAAACATACAGCTAACAAAGCACTCAGTGGTGAATAGCTGAAAGCGTTTCTGTAGGACCAGGAATAAAAAAAACATGCCCGCGATCACCGCTTTTAAGCAAAACAGGATTGGAAGTCCTAGCGACAGCCATCAGACAAGACGCAGAAATAAAAATCATTCAAATCAAGGGAAAAGAAAACTCTCACTATTTGCAGATGACACAATACAATAGGTAGAAAAGTTTGCGGAAACCACCAAAAATACTATTAGGACTCCTAAATGAATTCCGTAAAGGTGCAGGATACAAAGTCAGAGACCTGCTGCATTTCTATACAGCAAAAAGGAATATTCAGAAGGAGAAATTTAATCAATCCCTTTTACCATTGTATCAAAAAGCATAAAATACCTCAGAATAAATTTAGCGAAAGAGCTGAAAGAGCTGTACTCTGACAACTATAAGACTATGAAGAGAAACATGAGGAGGATACAAATAAATGGAAGGACACACTGTGCACCTGGTTCGGAAGGATTGACATTGGTTAAAGGTCCTGACTGCCTGAAGCAATACGCGGATTCAGCGGGATCCTCATTAAAACACCAATGGCCCTCTTTTCAGAAGTAGAACAAGTAATCGTAAAATGTACATGGAACCACAAAGGATGCCAAGTAACCAAAAAATTTTTTAGAGAAAGAACAAAGTTAGAGGTATCACACTCCCTGATAACGAAGTACCGGCATAGAAGCAGACACGTAGTTCAATGGGACAGAACAGAGAGCCAGACATTACCCCTCACTATATGGTGGGTTCACCCAGGACCAAGGAGGCAAGAATATACAATGGGGTAAATACAACTGCCTTCCAAAGATGTTGGGAAAACTGGACAGAGACATGCAAAAGAGTGTGGCTGGGCCAATTTCTTATACCAAATACAAGAATAAACAGAAAATTGATTAAAAATTTAAATGTGAAGCCTGAAACCATAAGAACAGAAGAAAACATAGGCAAGGAACTCTCTGATACTGTTCTTAGTAATGTCTTTCTGGATCTGTCTCCTTGGGCAAGGACAAACTAAATGAAAATGAAACAAACTAAATGAAAAACTAAACAAATGGGACCACATCAAACTAGACAGATTTTGCACAGCAGAGGAACCATCAACAAAATGAAAAGACTGTAGACAACATCAACAACTTAAAGACTGGAAGAAGATTTTCGCCAATGATACATTCAATCAAGGGAAAATACCAAAATTTATAAAGAACTCAGACAGTTTAACGCCAAATAACCAAACAACCTGATCTTAAAAGTGGCCAGACAACCTGACTAGACATTTCTCCACAGAAATGGAACAGATGCCCAACAGCTGTATAGACTAGAATTCCCGTTATAGTCAGACAATGTGTTGTTGATCCATTGTCCAGCTGATGTGTATGGAAGTTGGTTCAGATTGTTTTTATATAACAAATAATTCTGTAGCAAACAGCTTTACCTATAAATCTTTAAGACACACACTTTGTCACCCTCCCCACTGTTCTTTTAACACTAATTCCATAAACGAGGACTTGCTAACTTCTGTGTGACTGCAGATGAACAGCCTGTTTGGTTGAAATTCTAGAAACTGACCTCAAAAGGAGCTCGCTGAGCCCTTCAACATTCAGCGCCTGGAGAGTTGCTGACCTTCCGCCGGTTACCTGCACAGACTGTGCTGCTTCCACATTGTCCCCCAACACAGAACTCCCAGCACCCTCCTTTCTTGTCTTTCTTCTGTTTTTTTCCCCTTCCTTTTCTCTCGTTACAAAACCCCTGCCCGTGTCCAATGGTTCAGATGGTCTGTGAGCGGAGACCCCATCGTCTCAAGCTGCCGGCCCTTCAATGGACCTGCTTTCCTCCCATCAGACCCTGTCCCTCGATTATTGGCTTAGGAGCAGCAGGCAGCAAACCCGGATTTGATATCAATGTCTCTTCTAGAATCCCCTAGAACACGTTTCCGGAGACGAGCCAGAGAAACGGTAAGAGGCCTTGCCCCTCTCTGGCCACAGGAGGTTCCCGGGGATGGGCAGGTGTCTGGCTCCCTGGTTCCCTGTATCCCTCCCACAGGTTCCCAGGGTGGCTTTACCTTGCCCTGGCTCCACGCTCCCTCTGGGCCTCACCTGCAGGCTCAGGGCCCCCCACTCTTCCTCAGGGGGAAGGGTGCTCTGCAGGCTCCCCAGCTTCTTAGCCCCTCTCCTGAGGGGCCAGGGCCCTGGTTTTCCCCAGCTCCCCAGTTACCCTTGGCTCTCCCAGCGGGAACTCCCAGAGCGCGGGCGCTCCGTGGTTCTATATCATGGGTGTGTCTCTGAGCTGGAGGAAACGCTTGAGGAAAAAGAAAGTTTGCTCACCAAGCCAAACCATGTCCAGTTCATCTTTCAAGTCCTTGTGTTCTGACTGGCTCGTATCCATGTGTTTCATCAGTTGCTGGGCAGAAACCATCAGACAGATTAGGATGAAAGTTGACCTCCTGTAGGAAGGAGCAGTGCAGGCCACCCCTGGCTCTGCGTCTCTCTGTGTGGTCACCTGCAGAACCGCTCCTGGGCAGGGGGGTGTGGACAGCATCTCATGACACTCGCCTGCTTTGCGTCCCTCATATCATAAAGTGTTCAGCTGCAGAACTAAGACAAATTAACACATGACACTGTGAGGAGAGGACGGTGCGCAGTGATTAAACAGTCACGTTGGCTCTTTGCTACCGTCTTTGGCCGCAGAGCCCAGTGAGGGCGTGACTGAGAGGAAGCAGGCCCTCGGCACCTTTCCTGGCTCCCGTAATATTCAGGTCTCAGACCCTTCCCCAAACAGCACAGTTTTCCGGTCCCCACAGACGGTGCTGTCAGGGGCCGACGGGCAGGCCCTGCATTTCTCAGAGACGGTTGATTTGGAGGCTGCTGAGAAGGCCCATCATCTCCTGCGTCTCAGCTGAGCTGGGTTTGGATTTTTGGGGGGATTCTCTGAGGTCAGACGGGACAGGCTGTGAATGTGTTTGTTACGGGACTTTAGGAACAGCAGGGTCTCCCAGTGTCCTGCGGCCTCCAAAGACACTTCGTTTAGGCCTCAAGGCCCTGAGTTTAGCCCCCAGGGCTGGGTGTGGCCGTGGCTGGTGGAATGTGACTGCATGACAAGGTCCAAAGGTGGGTCTGGGGTGGGGATGGCTGCTCCCTTGTGCCCTGTCTGTTTCCTGCAACTTCCTTGTAAACAAACCTGGGTTGGGAGGAGCAGGGCATCACCTGCTTGTTGATGGGAGAGGCTGAGGGAGGGAGTCTGAACCGATGATTTGCAGGCGGAAGTTGTTGGTTGTGTTTCTCCAGAGAGGCCACACTTGGGGACACGGTCCAGCCTCGTCTGCAGCCCCCGGGTTACTGGCACACAGAGGCAGCCCCGTTTCCGCCCCAGATGTGAGCCTCCGTGATCTGCGCAGGGTCTCTGGGCAGAAGGTTTCTCATCTCTTTAGAGCCCTCAAGCAAATAGGGTCCTAGGTGCCCTTCTCACCCAGGTCTGCAGGTGACGCTGGGAGGCGAGCGCGTGTGAAATGGGACAATATGCTCAGCAAGTCCATTTTCAGCAGAAAACTGCTGTGCGGCAGGTAATCTCTTCTGCTGTGTGTGTGGCTGGGGGGGGGGGCGTGGGTGGCCGGGGGTACATTGTTAGCCAAAGAGACGCCCACCACGGGAGCTCTTCCCAGCAGCAGGGATGGAGGCGCTGTGGGGTGCAGAACAGGAAACCCCAGACACTGCAGCTGTCCTCGTCGGCGTCTTGAGTTCCTGGTGACACCTGATAATAATTAGCACGTGCTTTCCCCTCGAAGGGCAACCAAGGAGGACCGAGGGAGAGCGCATGCGTCGTCGCGGCTCAAGGGAAAGCCCCCCAAGAAGCCGCGGACCCTCCCGGAGGGAGCGCCGCCCCCTGGCTGCTGATGGCCTCGGCAGTGTCCAGGGAAGCGCGGTCTCCTTAGCAAAGAGTCGCTTGATTTGTGTCGCTTCACAGTGTCTGCGTGGTCAGCCCAGCTCATGGTTCGGGGCCACAAGAGCCCACACTCCGTCTCCATCTGCAACCGGAACGTCTCCCCGAGTCGGGGCGCCCGAAACGGCCGCTCCGGGGCGCGCACCGAGCGAAGCGCGTGCCTTTCACCCCGAGTTCCGTGCTTCACAACTGAACTGCGCCCGAGGCCAATGGGTGGCAGTGGAGAAGTTTGCCTCCAGGGTCGGGTCCCTACTCTGCTCCCAGTTCTCAGTTTCAAACGCCCCCTGATGGCTGACTCACACCCCATCCCAGGCCAGGCCCTTAACTGTTCACATTGGCATAGTTGAAGGAACAGAGTTAGCGACAGAGGCAGGTGCCCAAACCCCTGGTGGCAAAAAGAGACACAGACAGACACACACACAGAGAAAGCACCACCCTGATTTATCCGGACCGCGCCAGGGCCATTCCGTCACATCGCGTTCGAAGTCTCCTACTTCCGCTGTGGAATGAACGCTACCTCCTCACTTCCCTGGACGTCAGGGACCGTGCGCGGGTGGGAAACACATTCTCAGGTGCAGGGAGGGGTCTCCTCACCCGGGGGCACCGGGTCCAAGTCAGGCCCTGGCGGTACCCCTGTTTCCCCGCCTTCCCGTGTTTGTTCCCCCGCTCCCTGCGCAGCAAACAGGGCGGCGGCTCGGATCCGCGGACCGGCCTGAAGAGACGCCCAACTCATCAGTGGGAAGGAGATATCGTTATAATAAAAAATAATAATAGTAACGGTACTAACCTTTATCTGTACGGGGTGCATGCTTATTAGACACGTTTCTCATGCAATCGCGCCTCAAAGCAAACACCCAACACTCAGGGACTCTATGGACATTCCTTTTCTCTGGGCGCAGCGGGTCCGGCGGGCCCGCCCCGGCCTGGCTGATGCTGTTGGGCTCCAAGCTGCAGGTCGGGGTCCCGTCAGCGCCACGGGTCTCTCCATCCCGGGGACCGGAGCTACAGGACTCGGGCTCCCTGTTCCTCCCCTGTTCTCGCCCCACTTCATCAGAGCATTGTTTCCCCCTCCCCCCCCCCCCCCCCGCTCTTCCTCTATCTTCTCAGAGGCTTCTCCGCCCCCTAGTGGCCGCCGCTCGTCACTGCAGGCCGTGCGCCTGGGAACCGCGTCCGCCCTGCCCTCCACCGGGAGGTCCCCCCAGGTTCCCACATCTTTAACGTAACCTCATATCTTTTCTTTACTGTGATTCGCAGTAATAAATACATATTATATTGTAACTGATGACACACATCAAATTTATATAAACTTTATGACCTCATAGTTCCCTTTGATTTTTTTAAATAAAATTTGGACACTATCTAATATTATTGATTTCATACCAACAAGCGGCCCGGGCCCTGCGGGGAGGCGCTGCTCCAGGGCGAGTGTCGAGTAACGTGAACACGACGACCCCGCCTGCGGGCTCCGCTCTTGTCCAAAGGACAGGATGTGGACATTTACTTTCAAATTCTGGTCTTTGATATGGGTTTTTAAAAATAATTCTGAAAGCTCAAAATGCTCCTGTTTCTCTTCATATTAATGATGTAAGAGCCCTTCCCTGGGCAGAGGCCGAGAACAGAATTTTCTGACGCTGTGGTGGGACAGTCACAGCAGGGAGTCGGGGTGGGGGAGGGGGACAAGGGCTCAGTGTGGCCCTGGGGGGCTGCTCAGGGTTGCTGTTCTGTCAGCTGCGCTGTCACTGGTGGAGGAAGGGGCTTGTCTGTCCCCTGCAGGCAGACGCCCCTCCATGGGCGGCAGGGGTGGCCTTTCTTTCTCTGTCTGCTGAGCACCGGGTCAGGCAGATCCAGCTTATATCGCTGCCACCAACTGTTGTCACAAAACGCCCCTAAAGAAAAGGCTGCTCTGGCTGGGTGAGCTTTGATCGGGTCAAATAGAGGCCAGGGTTGGACGTGAGGTCCTCCCGGAAAGCAACAGACTGGACAAACAGTGACCATTTCCCAGAAATGGGTTTGATTATGCGAAGGGACAGATGATGCCAGAAAAAGGAAGAAGGAAATTCTCACTAAGCACATTCCCCAGCAGAAAACGAAACCAGAGTCATCTATTTATCTGGACTTTGGCTTTTAAGATGCCTCTTGCTCTGCCTCATTCTCAAGACTCCAGTGTGGCCGGTGAAAAAGGCTCTGGAACAAATCAGTGACCCACAGCGACCTCCCGGGGCGATCTGACCACAACCCCCACTGGGCAGGTCCTGGCGGGGTCACGGCCAGGCCGACCCTTCCTCAGTGAAAGGTCTTCTGCACCTTCCGCAACCCCGGCCGCTGCCCGCGGGCACCCAGAGGAACGGCCGTTGGCGAGGCCGGGCGGGTCCTCTCCCTCAGACCCGCGGGGACCGACCGCCCTGCAGGAGCCGGGCCTCGTTTCCTCTGCTTTCTCCGCCGGCACGTCGGCCTCCCGCCCCCTCGTTCCCGAGGCAGAAGAAGCCGCAGCCCGTCCTTCTGCCGAGCATTTCCGGTCCTGCTCCTCGCAGCGTCGTCAGTTTGGCTCCAATGAACTCTCATAAAAATCCCTACAGGTTTCCATGTTCTTACAGCGACGGATATGAGCGTCCAGTCCTCTATTAAGCCAGGTGCAGCCAATTAAGCAATGCCACCAGCATTTATTTTGCTTTGCAACCAAGGTATTTCTCACAAAAATGTTATATAGGCCTGTGAGGAATTACTGAGTGTGATTTAAATATATAAATAAATCTGTCTTTAAAGCTTTTTTGGTCCAGTAGAGTAAATACTGTCAGATATGAGCAAAGTGAGCACAAACCCTTCGTGGTGTTGGTAGTTTTGAAGTTTTCGGTGCCTCCTGGGAGCAAGAGGCCGGACGCCGCCGGCCCCGCGCTGGCCCCGGCCGTGCACGGACGCGTCCCCTGCTCACCCGCTCAGCCAGGGCCTCCCCCCGGGGCCGCCCTCACCGACCGAGGGGGTTACTGCAGGGACGCCTGAGCCAGGCCGGGCGCGGGTGACCTCGTCTGTCGTGCCCCTGTCCCTGTCTCTGAGCCTTGATGCCGGGAGCTCTGCCCTGAGGCTGGGAACCGGGGGGAGGGCGGGAGGAGCCCCCTGGGCGGGCCCCTGGCGGTCACGGTGGGGCCACCACGCCACCAGCCGTGGCCCCTCACCCCCGGGCCCTGCCGCACCCTGTCGTCCTCGCCGTCAGGCCACCGTGTCTGGTGTCCCTTCGGGTCCGCTCCGGCAGGTCGCCCTGACTCCCAGCAGCAGGCGGCCGCCCTGTTGCTGTCTCGCGCTTTCTTCTTGGCTGGGGCCTCGCGGCCGCTCTCGTTCCCTGAGACTGGCCCCGGCGCCTTGGGGACCAGCTCCCCAGTCACTAGAGCAGCAGCCTGAGGGGCGGGGACGGGAGGAGGTCCCCGGTCCTGTGGGGGACGTTCCCTGCTGTGCCCAGAGGGCGGCGCCGTGTCCGCGGGGCGCTGTGCTGAGCGAGCCGGGGCGCCCAGGGCTCGTCTACTGGGCTCGGGGACGAGGGAGCGGGTGCTGGTGGCTGCGGCGGGTCCCGGCCCCGTGAAGGACCAGGCCACCCTCAGGCACGGGGACCCCCTGGGCCCCTCTGAACGCTGGGCAGAGGAAGAGGGGGCTGTCGTCAGACCCCAGCCTGAAGAAGGGCCTCAGGGGCCCAGTGAAGAGCGAACGGGGACACGTGTAGATGTGCGATCGGTCCCTCATGTTATAGAAGGAGACGTCTCCAGACTCGTAGTCCAGGAAGACGGCCACCCGGCGAAGGCGCTCCTTCAGGGGAAGGATCTTCTCGGGAGAGGACAGGACCCGGTACTGGTTCCCAAACAGCTCCAGGGTCCAGAAGCCATTCTGCGGCACCAGCAGGGCCTCCCCTTTCCTGGCCACACCATCTCCGCAGACCCCCACCGCCCACACCATCACGTTTCCGACCTCCACCTCCCAGTAATGTCTCCCTGAGGAGAACCTCTCCGCTCCCAGGACGCACGGCCGGCAGTCGAATCTCTCCGGGTTGTCGGGCAGGATCTGCCGGGAGGGGCCCCGCCGGACACTCCTCAGGTCCTGGGACAGGAAGAGCTCAGGGTGGGCGGTGTCTGGGTCCAGGAGCACGTCCGCTGCACGGGAATCACAGGGTCAGGCCTGGGCGCTCAGGGAGGTCCCAGGAAGCGGGGACATCCCCACGGGGCGGGACCTCCACGAAGGCCCGTGACCCAGAGCCCAGGCTGCTCACAGGCGAGGGTCCCTGAGGCTGCATGTCCACCTGTTGTGTGAGGGGAGTGGGGCCCAGGGAGGGGCCCCCTGGGCGCTTGGCGATACAGGGAGTTCAGCAAAGGAGCTGAAGTTCATGTCTCCCACATTCTCTGCACATTCTCAGACCTGCCGCTTTTCTGATGAAAAATGAGGGCCTCTGGGAACTTTTCAGCTAGAAACTTTCCAAGTTGGCTTCAAACGCCAGAGACCCTGTCCCCTTCCCTCAATCAGTAAAGCCATTCAAGCCATTTTGTCCTTAGATTCTGGGCAGTAGAGAGTCCCTTCATTGGTCCTCTGTGTTCACTCGTCTAACCAAGTGATATGAGACTTAAGTACCTAACAAGAATACGCTTCAGAAAGTAAGAAAGGACAATGTCCCAGAAGTCAACCTGCCCCCTGAGAGGTGGGCCTGGGGGAAGCGGGGGAGCGGTCTCCGTCCGGCTCAGCTTTAGCTTCTGGGCCTGCAGCTTCTGCTCTGGGGACAGGGAACGTTCCAGACACTGATGGCCTGCAGACCTGCGCCCTGAAGCTGCTGTCACCTGCACTTCCACTGTGGGAACTGGATACTGTCCTTTCTCTGCATTTCTGTGTCCAACTCTGACAGTTTGAAATCCACCCGAAGAGGAAAGGCCCGAGCAACGCGGCGTCCGGCAGGGCCTGGGCACTGCGCTGCCTTCAAGCAGAAGGGGGGAGCCCCAAAGGCCGGGTGCTCGTCAGGAGGGACCCCGAGGCCCCTTCCCCACCCCTGCCGGGGGCACTCAGCCAGTATCAGGGCGCACCTGGGGCAGGGAGGCACCCCTGGCCCCCGTGTGTCCTGCCCTGAGACGGGTTTGGGGCAGCTCAGTCCTGTCCTCCACGTCTGCTCACTGTGTGCTCTGCCTTCGCCCAGGTCACAACAGGCTGAGCCTGTGTTGTCTCCTTTGAGGTCAATCCAGGGTCCGAGGCCCACAAATACTGCAACATGAGCTTTGGGGAGGTCACTGTGTGCACCTGACCTGGTAATTGTGGACGAAATTTTTTTTTTTTTAAATGTTAAGGTACCAGTGGCTAAGGAAGCCAAGAGTGATCGAGAGCCATGGGCATTCCCTGACAGCCGAGCTGGGACCCTCGCACTGGGTGAGGTGTTCCCAGGGACCAGGCCCGTCCCAGCACCAGGCCCCTGTGGCCCCTTCTTCTTCTCGGCTCCCGTGTCCCCGGGGCTGGCTAGTGGGGACGAGGCTCAGGATTGAGGGGACGTCAGAGACACTCACCAGCGTGCAAGAGGCCTCTTCTCCATCCTGCAAGGGACAGACACAGAGGCAGCTCCACGACACAACAGGAACCCACAGACATGCATCGTGCATGGAGCTGTTCAGGAAATGGGGAACTTACGCAATTCTTCTTGAAGTTGCTCTGAAAAATAAAGACACAAATGAGTGTCCTCAAGAGAAGAATTAAGCACATGAGTCTGTAGCAAGCACAGGCTTGGCCCTTTCTGTGAAGTCAGTGTCCCCTCCCGCCACGGGTAGGGATTTGTCCTGCTGTAGGACCAGGTGCCGGGCTACAGTCAGTCCCTGCTGAGGTTTGCTTTTCAAGGACATGGTGCTCTCTGGAGCCAGGTGAGTGGAGGGCACATTTGAGGGGGTGAAAGAGAGCTGAGGGGTTGGTGACCAGGACACAAAACTCCATGCCTAGCTGCTGTCCGAGCTGGGCCCTTGAGTGACAGCGAACCCTTTCTCTTTTTCCACGTGTTCTTTACCCAGTTCTTTGGATGCAGTATCTTCCTCTTTATTTTCAAAATCTTTTTCCAGTGACAGAGCTTCTTTGTCCTTGCGGCGCTTCAAAAAGAGACAGATGCTCCCGACGATGAGGAGGAGCTGAGCCGGCAGGATGACCGCCAGGGCCAACGTCCAGGGAGGCGAGCTGGGGACCAAGTGTTCTGGAAGGGGGACTAGAAAAGTCCAATTAGTGAGACACAGGGAACCCGGGTGAGGGCACCTGAGTGCCCATCCGCGGAGCGCGCTCTGGTCCCCGCTCCGCCCGCTTCTCTCAGAAACGCACAGTGGGGGCCGCGGCCGCGGGCGGATGATCATTCCTGCATGTGGACCCACAAGGCAGAGGCCGCCCCCGCGGCCCTCGTCACAAATGGACAGTTACATCTGCTGAGGGTCCTGCCTCCACGGGCTGGGCCCCCAGGGGGCAGGGAGCTGACCTGGAATGAAGATCACGGAGTCCTTTTCCTGGTCCAGCAGGGTGTTGTTGACCGCGCAGGACGCGTTCCTCACAGAGCTGTCGTCGATGATCACGGCTATGGTGACCCTGAAGAGACCGTCTGTGTCCTCGGTGTAAGCCTCCTCCAGGGCGGGCATGAGCTCACCATAAGGGTCCCTCCACACTGCATGGGGCTCTGGGTACCACCCTCCGGAGGTGCACTCCAGCCGGACGCCCCCGTCCTCGTGGCCCTTCAATTCAATGAGGGGCTTGGAGCCCAGGCCTGGGGACACACAAACATGTCTAAATTGTCTAATCCCTGTGCATGTGACTGCACCCGTAGGGATCTCTGAGAAATGGCACGAGCATCCTCTGGGGGGATGACACCCTCTCCCCCGCTCACGGCTCCGCTGAGCTCAGTGTGCGTCCCAGGCCTCGGTGCCCCCAGCTCCGTGGGGCAAACCCACTCCTGAGGCCCTCGGGCTGGCGCCAGGTTTGAGGGGACCCGGGGCAAAACTGTGCGGGTCTGTGGGGGGCCTGAGGTTCAGAGAGAATGTGTCCCCAAGCGTCCTAGTGTGGAAAAGCCACCATATAAAGAGAAACGATGCACCTGCTACAACCAGGCGCATGACGGCCTCGTCGTAGGACCTGCCTCGTTGGAAATAACAGCGGTAGATGCCGTCGTCACGGGCAGTGACGTTGTGAATGACCAGGGCCACCCTCCCCTTGCCAATGTCTTCGCTCACGAAGGTTGTTCGTCCTCGGTACTGCTCCATCTGCTCCTCTGGCCTCTCGCGCTGGCCCTTGTACACCAGCACCGCCTGCGAGAACTGGGACCGGAACCAGCGCACCTCCATGTCCTCGGCACTTCTCTCAGGGGACAGGTGGCACCGGAACTCGGTGTCTTCTCCCACCATGGCCAGGATGGGCTCCGCTGGACCCACGACAGTAAACTGGGCTGTTCAACAAACGGGCAGAGTCAGGCGGAGCCGCAGCGGCCCCGCGTCTAAGGCAGGGAAGGAAGCGGCCATTCCAGGGGACAGACCACGGCTTCCTGGGCTGAGGCCCCTGGGGGCCCGGCTGTGCCTGGTCGGGGCAAGAGGGGCCGAGTGTGTAGCTGCTGAAGCTGCGGGCGCCTCGGGGCAGAACCCAGAGGGGCGGACCTGACCTCTGAGACCCTGGGCGCACAGAGGTTCCTCCTGCTCCCAGGCAGCCCCGCCCCTGAGCGCAGCGGGGCCAGAGCTGTCCACCAGGCGGCCGCCAGCGGGTCCCCGGTGACACTGTGGTCCATGTAACATAGACGGAGACAGTGTGGAAATTTGGAACAAAAGGGTGTTGAATGTCTCATTAATCGTTTACATTAATTAAAAGTTTGAATGGTGATATGTTGGTGGTTTGGGACGATCGGAGAGAACTGTGCTGAGTGAAGGAGGAGCGAGGGCAGCGCAGCGAGGAGCGTGGGGTTTCCTTTCTGAGCCGACAGGAGCCGGGCCGGCCGTACCTGAGACCAGCGCAGAGAAGCCGAGGAGGGGGAAGAAGCGCAGCGGGTCCGGCAGGGGGACGCGCAGGGAAGCAGCCGGCTCCATGGCACCAGCGACCAGTCACCGGGCGGGGCGGGGTGGGGGGACCGAGGGCCTGAGGGCACAGACGTGGAGAATCGCAGGCACAGTTGGCACCACGGCCCAGATTTAGGGGAACGTCCCTGTGACCCGGGTGGCTGCCATCAGAGCCCCCACTTGTGTCCTGGGCTCCCCGTCCCTCCTGCGGTGCAGGCGTCTTCCGCAGACGGACTGGAGCACAGTCCACGGAATCAGCCAAGGAACCACGATCCGCCCCGCTCGGCTCGCTTCTGGGGCCAGAGCTCAGGTTGTGCAGTTGTCATCTGACATCCTTCCTCCCGCCCCCTCCTCCAGGCATCGGCTCTGGGACCCCAGGCGAGGTCAGGTGCGGAGCCCCCAGGAAGCCCCTCCCCCAGGGCCCGCCCCGCTCCCCGCACGCGTCGGTCCCCGCCCCCACCCTGCGCGCGGAGCGCAGCGCCCTCCGGTCCCACCTGCCAGAGTTCACTCCGGCGTCTCCTTTCCTCCAGCGACGCTCAGACGACGACTTCCGATTGTCCTTCCCTCAGCAGCCCTTGGGTACAGTCACAACCGGAGACCCAACGGTGCGCAAAGCGGAGAGGAAATTCTCTCTCCCGTCACTGTGTCCGTGAGGCTGGGGACCTGGGACTCTGTGCCTCCTGTGACCAGAGTCTCAGTTCCAGGGACCGTTCGGAGTCCAGGATTGGCCGGCGGCGGGCCAGCCAGCCAATGGCGTCCCGGAGTCGGGTCCGCGCCGGTTGCTAGGCAGAATACGCGGATACTGCCTCTGCGTTAAACGGGCACAACTGCGAGTAAATAGCCTTTTGAGATTATCTGATATTTTAGTTTCCTTTTCTCTTTTCAAAGGCAATGTACTGTTTTATTTATTTATTGTTTGCACTCTCTTGCGACTCCGTACAGTGGCGTCGTTGCTAACGAATAGGGCAGACGGCTGTTTTGCGTGCCTTGTGGACCTGCGCGTGGGGGCGAGCGGTGGGTAGGGGTTGAGGTGAATAAGCACCCACTTTCCAAAGCCGAGGAGTCTCCTTCAAGGCGCTGGGCGAGGGGGGTGGGGAGGAGATGGGGGCGCGGGGTGGAGTTGGGCAGCGGTGGGGCCGGCGGTAAACAGTAGAGCCAGACAGCAGCTGTAGGGACTTTGGGAGACCCGGTGACTCAGGCAGAGGCTGCGGAGAGAGACACGGGAGGACACGGAGCGACAGGCAGAGCCCCGCCCTTCCCTCGGGAGGGGCGTCTCCGGTGCCCTCAGGACGCGGGCAGCGAGCGAGGCTCCCTCCTCTGCCAGCGGGCGCTCTGGCGGGGGGGGGGGGGGAGAGTGTCCAGCAGCCCTACGCGCACACACGTGCTCCCCTGCCTCACGGATCCCAGTCGGGCCATTGCCTGCGCTTCTTCTAGAATAACCTTCCCCGAAAACATGACGCTGCAATTAGCTCAGGGGCAACGGCCCCACCAGCAGCCACTCCAGGACCGGGACTCTGTCCCCGTGTCCCTCCCTCCACCTGACCCGTCCCCCCCACGTCTGTCCCTGCGAGGACGGCTCCAGACCGTCCCAGCCTGGGGTGTCTCAGCCCTGCTGATGCAGCAGGAGGGCGGCCTGGGTCCTGTCGCTGCAGGAAGCGCAGCTCCGCCCACATGAGAATTAGCAGGACCTGGACCGGTCCCGGGTCCTCCCGAAAGGACCCAGCCTGTGATGCCTTGGCTTCAGCCCAGCGAGAGCCTTGCTTTAAGACAATACACGTGTGTTGTATTAGGTCATGAAATCTGTGGGTATTTCATTACTGCCGCAATACCAAACTAATACTATCGGCATTTTGTGAAAATGTTCCAAGGAGGTAAACCGTGAATCTGTGGTGACTTAACCTTGGGGGCTTAAAATCGAGAAAAAGCTCAGTGGAAGAGTAAAGATTATTGACAAATTTATTTAACAAATGTAACGTGACAACCCCATGCAGAGGGAGGGGACACGTGGTGAACAGTCACAACGGTGATGATGTGGCCTTCGCCCCTGGAGCCCTGGGAAGGGAACCTCAGGGGACCCATGACCCTGCCCGACAGGAACAATCGGCTGCCAAGGGACAGACGAGAGGCAGCGGGAGGGGCAGAGGGCGAGCCTCTCCCAGCAGCACGGAATCCGTGGGCATCGCAGACGGCAGGGATCGGGCCCTGCCTCGGTCTCCACACTTTCTACACGTGGCTGCTGGGGGGGTTTTTGGGGGGGTTTGGGGGTTTTTCCCTATCTCTCGGGTTGTTGGGCATCGTGAGGGACTTTTTGTGGTCACAGTGCACGAACAGGCCTCAGAGGCCCAGAGAAGGGGGTGTGCGGGAAGGTGAAGATGTGTGACCCGTCGAGCGCGTTGTAGAATGACACCTGCCCCGCGTCACAGTCCAGGAAAACGCCCACTCTCGCAGGCCGCGAACGTTGGTGAGCTGGGTCGGGGTGTCCGTGAGCCCGGTAGTCACTCCCACCAGACCACCCCACTGTCCACAACCCATTCTCGGGGGCCACTTTAATCCAACATTTCTTGTCCACGTTGTCCCTGCACAGCCCAACACGCCACTGTTCCCTGTCCCCACGTCCACCTCCCGGAAATGACTCCCAGACGTGAAGCTCTCACAGGGCAGCACACACTCATTCCTGTCAAATCTCTTGGGGGTGTCCGGCCGGTCCTCCTGTGAGTTTGCCCGTTTCAGGCTCCTCTCGCCCTCAGACACACGGAGGGCGGGGTGCGCGGTGTCCGGATCCAGAAGCACGTCCGCTGCACGGGGTGTCGGGTGGGGTCAGACGAGGTTCCCGGGCCTCGGAGTCTCTGCCTCCGAGGCCCGGGTCTGGGCAGGAGGCCAAGCCCAGACGGGGTCCTGGCCCCCCAGGACGTGACCCTCAGACAGGCCAGGAGATCCTGGAGGAGCCTCGAGTTAGGTGGCGAAGGGGAGGGTGAGGAGGGTTGGGGTCTCCCATTTCCCTGTTTGCCCCACACTGTCCCTGCCCAGCTGTGCTGCACAGTCATGTGGGCTAAATGGCAGCCCTCGCTCTCCCCCCCGAGCTCCATGACGTCCTTTTCTGCACAGTCTCTCTGTCCATAGACACCAGCTATGGAACAGGCTGAGTCTCAAATTCGTATCTGTGGACGGGGTAAGACACTCGTCTCTAGGGTGGAATGAGACAACTGCCTGGTCAGTTTAGCCCAAGGCCGGGCACAGAGGAAGTGTCTGCTGTGATAACAGACGCCGTGTCCCTCCTGTGCTGGGGCCCGGCTGTGGCTCCGTGTGATCTGGGGTCCCCCCCACCTGTCCCCGCCCTCCGGCCCCAGGAGTCGGTCCCCGGGGACAGCATCCCTGGGCCCCGGGCCCCTGGTGACTGCGGGGTGGGGCCACGGGAGGCGCAGGCTGAGGACAGGAAGGAGGAAGGACAGGGGGCGCAGCGCCGGCCCCACGTCCCCAGGGGGCCGCTCCCGCCCAGCAGCCTCCCCCCAGCAGCCCCTCCCTGTCCCCCTGCCCTGGGCCCACGGGTGGGCACGGCAGCCCCTGCTGTGAGCCCTGGGGCCCAGTCGTCCTTGTGGGTTCCCTTAGTGCCACCGCACCTGCGGCTGTGAGCACATCCAGCTCATCTCGGTGTCACGGATTCCTTTCCTGTTTTCATGCTGTGACCTTTGACCCACCTCACTGGCCTCAGCCAGCACACCCAGGGCTCTAGGTGAGGATTACCCGTGTTCCCTAACTACAGCCGCGAGCACTTTTGTTAGTGACAGGACAGGAGCACCAAGGGCAACACCCAACTGGTGATCGTATCAATTATAAAGGATCATTCATCACAGGATCCCCATGAGGTATGGCTGGTGCTGCCACCTTCTTTGTCCCTTTTCCCGTCAGTCATCGGTGCCCCAGTTACAGTGTAAGGAATCACTGTGACGGGTCTGCTCTCAGGGAACAGTCTGTGCCGGCTGCCGGGGCCTCTGTCCTCTCCGACCCGACGGCCTGTGAGTGAGTCGCCCTGTGACACAGTCTGTTACGGTCGGAGGAGTTGCCAGCATCGTGTTTAGGTGTTGAGATGCCTTCTCCTCACCGGGGTCACTACCGTCAGACAAACACCGATTTCAACAGGCCGTCTGCGTCCTGTGGGGGTTCTGACCAATACACAGTCATCACCTCATTCAGTGTTTGTCTCAACCTCACTGAGCAGGAATTACCACCATCTTCTAAAACGGGGACAATAGCTCAGAAACACTGAGGAACAAGAGGACACACAGCGGCAGGAGGGGCGGTAGCCTGGGCAGGTCCCACCCGTGCTCCCCCTGCAGCCCCTCCCTCCAGCCCCGCCCCTCCGGCCTCTCCCTCCCACAGGGTCCTGTGGACCCCAGGGCAGCTGCTGTCCCTGGGCCCTGGGCTCTGGGCGGCTGGTGGGCGCACCTCTGAGATCAGGACCTCAGGTCACCTCTCCCCAGAACTGTCCCAGTGAAGAGTCAGAGAGGATAGAGGGGGCAGGGGCCCCGGGGTCTGTCCTGGGGACACAGAGGGACCCACTCTCCAGGCTGGAAGAGGGTCATCTTCCACTCTGGAAGGAAGGGGACACAGACACCTGCACTGCTGTCCTTTATGTGTCTAGACAGCAGATACCCCTTATCCGGGGTTTCACTTTACGAAGGTTCAGTTACCTTCTGTCTACCGTGGTAGGAAAGTGTTAAATGGAAAATTCCAGAAATAAACAATTCATAAGCTTTAAATTTCACATCACTCTGAGCAGCACAGCGAGCTCTTGTGTTGTCTGCACCAATCTGTGCCCTCGGGCACCAACCCGCAGCCCAGCACGTCCGCCCTGTGGGCCTTCCCATCAGTCCCTGAGGAGCGTCTCTGCGACAGACGGCCTGCTGCCTGTGACAGCGCTGGTGGTCCGGTCTCCCTTATTTTACTTAATAGCGGACCCAAGGCAAGAACAGTGAGGCTGCATTGCTGGTGAGCCAATAATGTGCCTTCTCTGTAGGTGAAAAGAAAAAACATAGTGTATTCAGAGTTTGCTACTGTCTGCGGTCTTGGAGCACATCCTGCTCAGGTCCGGGGCGAGCACCGCACTCCGGGCCTGGGTGTGCCGAGGCCTGCGCCCGCCTGCTGCGCCCAAGGAGGACCCGTCCGCTCAGTGTGTGTACTTCCTGCCTACTTCCGGAAATAACTGGGCAACTTAATGAGAAATTTTGAGGTACTATTTTTTTCAGTAGTTGTGATAAATCTGTGACAACTGACACTGGCCACCCTCTTTTTAAGAGACACTCTTCTCTCTGCTTCTTTTCTTCCCAGGGGTCTAGAGACTTTGCACACCAACCAGGAAGGGAAGGACTTCACATGCTGAGTCCATCTCCATCCTCCCGTCCCCCGACACTCTGTCCCCTTCCCGGGGTTCCCGGGGCGTCCCGCGCGAGCGCCCCCTGGTGGAGAGAAGCCACGGCCTGGGCCCTCATCAGCGTCCTCCTTTCTTCCCCTGGCGCTTCGGGGTGAAGGAAGGGGCTGGGATATTGGCACAGAGAGGCTGGGATGCGCGTCCAGGACACTCACGAGGTAGGTACTGGATCTTTCTCCACCCTGCAGGGAACAACGGGAGGAGTCGGCGCCCTTGTCACCCGGGACCTCAGGACGCTGGGCCAGGGCAGACCACTCCCAGCCCTGACCCCACCCTCTGCCCGGTCACCTGCTGAACCAGTCCTGGGGGTGGGGATGTGCGAGCAGCATCTCATTACACACGCCTGCTTTATGACCCTTATATCATACTGTGTTCAGCAGCAGAATTAAGACAAATTAACAGGTGGCAATGTTGAGGAGAGGACGGTGCACAGTAATAAAACGGTCACTGCCGTGTTTCGCTACCATCTTTGGCAGCAGAGTCCAGTGAGGGCGTGACCGAGAGGAAGCAGGCCCTCGGCACCTTTCCTGGAGCCAGTGACGTTCAGGTTTAAGATCCTTTCCAAAATAGCAAGGTTTTCAGGTCCCCACAGGCTGTGCTGTCAGGGGCCGAAGGGCAGGTCCTGCGTTTCTCAGAGACGGTTGATTTGGGGGCTGCCGAGAAGACCCATCATCCTCTGAGCCTCATCTGAGTGGCGTCTGGATGTGCAGGGGGACTCCTCCTCCCCTGCAGGATCTGCATTCTCTGAGGTCAGACGGGACAGGCTGTGAATGTGTCTGTTGGGACAAATAGAGGCCTGGAGCCTCCATAGACACTATTGCAATCGCTCTTCAAAGCAAACACCCAACACTCAGGGAGTCTATGGACATTCCTTTTCTCTGTCGTGGGTCCGCAGCGCACTGGGCACAGCTGGTGCGGCGGGCTCGCCCGGGCCTGGCTGATGCGGTTGGACCCCAGGATGCAGGTTGGAGTCTGGACAGCGCCACCTGTCCTTTAATTCCGGGGACGGGAGCTGCAGGACTCGGGTTCCTTCTCTCTCCGCTGCTCCCGCCCCCCATCATCTGAGCATTGTCTCCCCTCCCTCGGCCTCTCCCCCGTCTTCCTCTATCTTCTCAGATGACGATCTTGAGGCTTCTCCGCCCCCTAGTGGCCGCCGCTCGTCACTGCAGGCCGTGTGCCTGGGACCGCGTCTGCCCCTCCCTCCACCGCGCGGTTCCCCCAGGTTCCCACATCTTCCTTTAATGTAATCTCAAATCTCTGTTTTTTTTTTTACTTTGATCCTCAGTAAGAAATACAATATATATTGTAACTGAGGGCAATCAAACATATATACTATATGATTTCATCGGTCCATTTAATTTTTAAAAATAAACGTGAGTCATTCCGCAATGTGTTGGTTACCTACCCACCGGCGGCCCGGGCCCTGCGGGAGGCGCTGCTCCAGGGCGGGCGTCGGGCAACGTGAACGCCGCGCCCCCGCCTGCGGGCTCCGCTCTTGTCCAAAGGACAGGACGTGGACACTCAGAAATTTACCTTCAAACTAGTTTCTGATATGGATTTTTAGGAATAATTCTGAAAGCTAAAAGTGCACTTATTTCCCTTCATATTAATGTTGTAAGAACCTTTACATTTGGCAAGAGGCCGAGCACAGAGTTTTCTGATGCACAAGGAGAAATACGAGTTAACCCTTCCCGCCCACCCCTCCCCCGTCTGTGAGTGGATCTCCCTGCAAAGCACACGTCCTTGGGGACCACCGGACAGCGGCACCTCAGTCCCCCGACCTGGCTGCACCAGGTGCCACAACGGGGAGGATGAAACAACCCAGCATCGTCGCCTCCGTCCCCGCGAATGGAAGACTGAGCTCGGGTCCGAGGGGCGGCTCCGCCCCGCCCCGGTGGAGGGGGAGGTGCAGGTTGGGGGGTCGGGGCTGCTGGCAGCCTCGGGCCTTTCCCGGCTTGTGAACGCCCCGCCCTGCCTCCGCCGTCCTTCTCCCAGGGCTTTTCCCTGAGAAACGACTTTCTCCCGTTTCCCAGGAGGGAAGACGCTGGGTCAGGCCCGTGTTCTTGCCAAATGCTCAGACGACAGCAACTCCCCTTCGGTGTCGGTGGGAAGGCCCTCGGCCGCTTGACCTCGGCTGCGGCACCGTCTGCTCTGAGGGCCTCACGTCTGGGCTCTTCCGTTTCATATTTTAAATGCACAGGAGTCAGGGGGAGAGAAAGGACCGACGTGACTGAGGGTGGCAGGTGCGGGAGAACGGGCTTGAGGTTCAGAAGGTCTAAGCTCTCCACCCACCTCCTTGGGTGTCAGACCGTGTTTTTGGTATAATCATAAAGATTTTCCTCATTTAACACACAGTCCTGAGGTTGGGATGTGGCCGCAGTCCACAGCCATCCTTATAGTGGTCTTTCCTAACTAGAGAGGCAGGGAAACTGAAGCCTATTCTGGGACATGTCAAAATGATATGAAACTCAAATGTCAGTACCCATTAGAGGGCTTTTGGGACGCTGCCAGCCCCTCCACCTGAGACTGGGCTCCAGGAGCCGTTGTGGCAGAGGCGGCCTGGTCTGCACGGCCGATAATGGGTGACATGTGGCCATTTACAGATAAAGTGCTCCGATCCCGGGTTAGAGGGAAGCATGTTCTTGTTTGTGGCTCCCTAGGAGGTTTATGCTATTGTGAACTAAGCTGCTGTCACTGATACCAGTGCTACCAGCAGTAGTAGCTAGTCATTAACAAGGAGGGAAGCCAAGGGAGTCAGACATTAAGCATCATCAGCCAGGGAGCATATGCCTGGCTGTGCTATCAGGGAGCTGCAGCTTCCCGCACTCCAGGGGACCCCCACATCTCCCCACGGAGGGGGTTGCCTTGCTCCCCTCTCCCATGTGGGGGGTGGCTGCTCCTCTAAATATGGTCTTGTGGAGTGGGGTTGGGGTGAGGGTTAGGGGGTGGCAGGGGAGGTGCTTTTAGAAGGCTTGTGCAATAGGAGCCGAAATAGACCATAAAGACCTGCCAATCTAGCCTGGGGAAAGAAGGGATTGGTTGGCTGGTGGGCCTGTCAGAAGCCCATGAAAGCTTAGGACGTTGATTGGTTATTTTGAAAAAATGCCTTCTCCATCCCCAGCCCAAGGCAATCTAGCCCTCCTTAAAGAAGCTCTCTCGGTTTACTTCGATCTCCCCACCGCCTCGCATCCCCTCCCCCCTCGCATCCCCATCCCCTTCTTTTCCCTTCTCTTGTCTCTCAGGAACACACTTGCTCTCTGCCTCCTGCGCATTTTCTCCCCATGCGGCCTTGGCCGCAGCGGGGCCTGCAGCCAGGCAGAGCCCAAACGCAGGCTCCAGGTGGAGGCTGGGCCAGGCCGCTCGGGGCGGGATGCGGGGGGAGCACAGACTTAGCCAGCCAGATGGTGAAGAGGCCTGGACCGGACCGAGCTAATACGGAACAGACACTCCTACACGGGCCTTTGTTTCAGCTCCGCTGAGGGCAGGGTTGGACTTTTTCTGCAGCGGGACCAGCAGGGATGGGACACAGTGGCGGCCTTCTCTTTCCACCCTCCTAGATCTTGCCACATCATGCTCGCGAGTGTGGGCGGGAGGAACGCTTTCTTATCTCACCCTCTCTACCCCCGGCCCCCCCCCCGCCCCCCCCCCCCGCCGCCTGCATGAGCCCTTCTTGCACCGGCAATGCCAGGGCGCCCTCAATGAGGTCAGGAGGTCGAGAGGGAAGTCAGGCCGACCTGCCTTAGCGCCCAGGTGAGGTTTGCCCCGTGCACTTTCGTGCAGGCAACAGCAGTTCACCGCCAAACTCAGCGCCTCCAGCACCGCCCCCCCCCCCCCCCCGCCGCCCCGCCGTTGTTCTCCAGTTGAGGCCTTGCCTTAAGCAGCTGCCTTTCTTTGTCGTCGCCGACGAAACGGCAACATGGACACAAAAACCAAGCCCACCATCAGAACCAGGTCCGAGGTCAAAACAAGCAACCCAGGGGTCGCGGGGTCCTGAACACTCCTATGCCTGAGGCTCAGACTGAAAGAGGGAAATTAGCCCCACGGAGTCTGCGTGTCCGGGGTCAGGGGTCTCGGGGTCCGGAGGCTGCGAAATAAGGCACTTCTGCGCCAGGGGCGCCAGGAAGGCGTTATTGAGGCTCAGTCGCAAGCTGATCGCTCAGATGCTACCCAGACTTGCAGCGGTTGATAGCAAACTCCAGACAAGTCCGCTGCGATGTAAATTGCCATTAAATATCATGGGGGGGGGAGGGGGGAGTAAAGAAACTTCTGTGAGTTTGTTTCGTTGAGCTTTTAATCCCAGTTGCCAATTTGAGTCTGTGTTAATGTCCAGGTTCATCTGTAGCCCTTTTTTGCGAATGTCCTGTCTGATTTTAGCTGCAATCTGGGGTGATAGCTACTTTTTAAAAAAATTATGAGTTTATTTGAGCCATACTGATGACATGTGCTGGGGGAGCAACGTTTCAAATGTTCCCAAGAATAAATTTTGCAGCTTCTTTTATGCATTTGAAATTAAGGAGGGGCCATATTTTGTTTACTTTTTTGTTGTTGTTTTCCTTATTTTAAAAAAGAATAATTCTCCGGCCAAGATGGAGACGTAGATAGATACACTTTGCCTCCTCACACAGCCAAAAGAAAGACAACAAGTTTAAAAACAAACAAACAAAAATAACCAGAACTGCCAGAAAATCGAACTGTGTCGAAGTCTGACAGCCAAGGAGCTAAAGAAACGTTCACCTAGACGGGTGGGGGCGGGGTTAGCAGCGAGGACCTGCGGGGGGGCAGTGGCTGGAAGACCAGGCCGGCCAGGTGGCTGGTGGTCGGGCGGTCGGGCGGTCGGGCGGTCGGGCGATCCTACATTTGCGTGAGGACAAACCAGAGGAACAGCTGGGGAGCGAAACACCAGCGCAACCCGGGATTCCAGCTCAGGAACAGAAAACTTCGGAACCTCTGGCTATAAAAACCTGTCGCGCCAGTGGCGCAGGAGAAGCTCCCATACTCACAGGAGACTCCATTGGAGAGACCCACGGGGTCCCAGAATGAACACAAGCCCACCCGCCGGGGAATCAGCACCAGAAGGGCCCTATTGGCCTGTGGGTAGTGCGGGAAGCGGCTGAAAGCCGGCAGGGAGCCGAGCAAGTGGCACTGTTCCCTCCCCCACACACAGCATCACAAGGCAGCGACCTGGGTGCTCGGCTCCCGCAAATCCATAGGGCTCTGCCTCTCCCATGTAACAGGCGCTCCAAGACTAAGAAATAGGGCCCAAATGAAAGAACAACTCAAAGCCCCCAAAATAGAACTAAGTGAGGAGGAGATAGCCAACCTAACATGCGCAGCTCAAAACACTGGTAATCCGGATGCTCACAGAAATGGTTGAGTACGGTTGCAAAATGGAAAGAAAAAGCGAAGGCTTTGCAAAGTGAAATAAAGCAAAATATACAGGGAACCAACAGTGAAGGGAAGGAAACTGGGACTCACATGAACGATTTGGAGCAGAAGGTAGAGATGGTGAACCAGAACAGAATGAAGAAACAAGAATTCAGAAAAATGAGGAGAGGCTTAGGAACCTCTGGGACAACTTTAAACGATCCAGCATCCGAATCATACGGGTGCCAGAAGGAAAAGAGGAAGAGGAAGAAATCGAAAACTTATTTGAACAAATAGTGAAGGAGAACTTCCCCAATCTGGCAAAGGAAATAGACTTCCAGGAGATCTAGGAAGCTCAGAGAATCCCAAAGAAGTTGGATCCAAGAAAGCACACACCAAGGCACATCATAATTACATCCCCCAAGACTAAAGGTAAGAAGAGAATCTGAAAAGCAGCAAGAGGAAAGGAGAGAGTTACTTACAAAGGAGTTCCCATAAAACTATCATCTGATTTCTCAAAAGAATCTTTCAGGCAAGAAGGGGCTGGCAAGAAGTATTCAAACTCATGAAAGCCAAGGACCTATATCCAAGATGACTCTACCCAGCAAAGCTGTCCTTTAAAATGGAAGGGCAGATACAGTGCTTCCCAGACAAGGTCAAGTTAAAGGAGTTCATCATCACCAAGCTCTTCTTCTATGAAATGTTAAAGGGACTTATTGAAGAAAAAGATGAAGATCAGAAACCATCAACAGTAAAATGATAAACTCACAACCATCAACAACTGAACCTAAAAACAAAAACAAAATAAGCAAACAACCAGAACAGGACCAGAATCGCAGAAATGGAAATCAGAAGGGAGGGAGAGGAGGGAGAATGGGGGAAAAAGTACAGGGAATAAGAAGCGTAACTGGTAGGTACAAAATAGACAGGGGGAGGTTAAGAAGAGTATAGGAAATGGAGAAACCAAGGAATTTATATGTGCTCATTCCCATGGGCATGAACTAAGGGCGGTGGTACAGGGAGGATGGGAATAAAGGGGAGGGAAAAAATGGGACAACCGTAATAGCATAATCGATAAGATATAGGTTTAAAAATAACTTTATAAAAGGAAAATTCTAACATCTGAAATACGCCAATTTAATTCTGTTTGTTAACGCCAACCACTCCCCCTACGGAAGAAATGAACTGCTGCAAATGGAAGTTTTACCACGACCTCTGCCGAGCCAGGCTGGCGCGGCTGGCGCAGGCGCAGGCAAGGATCTCGGCACCCTGCGTGGCAGTAGCAGTTTCACCCGCAGTCACTGGCAGCTCGCAGCGGCCGGGCGGCGTCCTTCTCAGCGCCACGCCTCTGTGCACTCGCAGCAGGCCTCGGGGGCAGGCGAGGAAAGCGGAAGCCCCCGCTTCCGCGCTCCGAGGAGCGGTGCCGCAGGCCAGGTGGACGGCCTTCCCGAGTCGGGCCCCGGCGGACCTCGTGGCGCAACGGTAGCGCGTCTGACTCCAGATCAGAAGGTTGCGTGTTCAAATCACGTCGGGGTCATCCTCTTTTTTTACTGCCTGGAGGGGTTTGGTCTGTAAAGTTACATCCTCTGCAGGCAGGAAAACAGGCCTTTCCTGCGTTCTCCGACCTCGGACGCCCGCCTAAACACCTGAACGAAGTGCGTGACAGACAGGAAGGCCGAAGAGTGCACGCTGTCAGTATTGTGTTTGAAGGGCTGGTTTCTGGGTCCATAGAAACGTATTTTATTGCAAACATTCTTAGTTTCACTCTGCACCGGTTCGCCCAGCCCTCCCGCACCCCCGCACCTGCCCTGCTCGCGCCTGCGCTGGAGGACACCCCGCTTCTGCAGACGTCAGGACCAGACCTCAGGCAGGACGGGTCCGCCTGCGGCCCCGCGGGACCGGCCTCTCGGTGCCGGGATGGGGCGCGGCCAGCGGAACCCCTCCTCCCCGCCCCCGAAATGGGATTATAGGCGATAAACTATTACACTAGGTTAATCCTCTAGGCTAGAAGCCCCCGGAACACCCTAAAATTCTATGTTTAACAAATGTGCAAAAATGTGCGTTTTCCCCCCTCCCCTGGGCCTCGAGAACCCTCCCCTCCCCCAACAGATTATGAACCATCCATCTCATTGCGGCATGGGAAAAGGGGAAGGCGTGCGTATTTCACCAGAGATTATCATTTGTATAATTTAGAATGCCTTTGAAGCGACGTCTGGGACGTCAGCAGGCGTTTGTCGCAGGTGCAATGCGCACGCTCAGGGGGTGCACAATATCAGGTGCGGCTGGCCGTGCCCGTGTGCTTTTCAAACCACTTTTTAGCAACTCTTTCCTTAGGAGTGAGTTCAAGCCCCCGCTCTCGTGTTACAAAAGGCAGATTACTGATGTGGAAAGAGAAAAAAAGAGAAGCATTTAGTTGTGAAAACTAGAAAAAGAACCAAAAAAAAAAAAAAAAAAAAAGTCAAACCGAAAACATTCTAAATACTAGCTACAGAAACCGTACAGGGAGTAGCAGAGTGGCGCAGCGGAAGCGTGCTGGGCCCATAACCCAGAGGTCGATGGATCGAAACCATCCTCTGCTAGGTCGTTTTCAATTTTCCTCCAGAATAGTTCTGCCTCAACACGAGGCTTCTCCTACAGTTCCCACGGGGACCGCTAGACCAGAGAGCAGAAAAAGAACTGGTGCCTTTTGTTACAAGTTACAAATCTTGTGAAATGTTTGAGTCTTCAAATTACGGGTATTACTTTATTTTTTATTGTTTACACTGTTACAGATGTCCCTCCTTTCCCCCTCCTCCGTCCTCCCTCCTCCCCGTTTCCTTTGACCATCCGCACATTGTTTGTCTGTGGGTCGTGCATACATGTTCCTTGGCTAATCCCTTCACCTTCTCTCATCTAGTCTTCTCTCCCCACTTAATACCTTTTTACCTGTAAAAAGGCGAGAAATAAAAACCTAACAAAATTTGCTATGTACTATGTGTGTATCTTTTTTAGTGAGGTGACTAATTCTTTGCCCCCCCCTTTTAAGCATATGAAAATATCATGAGGAAAATGCAAATTAAAACAACAATGAGATACCATACACACCTATTAGAACATCCAAGAGCCAAAATGCTAACAGCATCAAACGCTGCGAGGATGGGGCGCAGCAGGGCCTCTCTGTCGTCGTTGGTGGGAACGCAGAACGGCGCAGCCACGGGGGAGACAGTTTGGCCGTTTCCCACAACTAAACACACTCCTATCATAAGATCCAGCTATTGCACCCCTTGTTAGTTACACAAAGGACTTGAAATTTATGTCCATACAAAACCTTGCCCACAGATGTTCAGAGCAGCTTTAACCAAAACTTGGATGCGCTTCAGAGATGGATAAGCTAGTACATCCAGACAATGGAATATTATCCATCTTTAAAAGGAAATGAGCTACCAAATCATGAAAAGATGTGGAGGGAACTTAAATGCATATTAATAAATGAAAGAAGCCAATCTGAAAGGATGCACGTTGCAGGCAAAACATGGAGACAATAAAATGCGGGGGTGTGTAAGAGCGAGTATGGATAGGCGCGCACAGAGCACTTTTTGTGCAGTGAATATGCTCTGCACGACCCTCTGAAGGTGGTACGTGTCCATACATTTGTCCAAACCCATGGAATGTACAATATCAAGGGCAAACTTTAATAAAAACTATGGACGTGGAGTGATTATGAAGTGTCAGGGCAGGTTCATCAATGAATGTAATGAATGGGCCACCCTGGTGGCGGGTTTTGATAATGGGGAAGGCTGTGCACATGTGCCTCCCTCTCACTTTTGTTTGAACCTATAACTGCTCTTAAAACTTAAGTGGAGAGAAGTGATTTTGGAGGTAGGTCAGTTTTGAAACAATTTAACAGTGGGATTTACAGAAAATTTATATGTGTAAAAGAACAGCTGTGAACTCTAAGCTGGAGCTTAAATGTTAATATTATTAACACTTTTGTCATTTTGTGTAAAGGATATAAAATCAAATTTAGAAATGAAATTAAATTGAAAACACGCATAACATGGAAGCCTGGGAATGAGAGGAGCCTCATTCCACATAAGCAAACAAACCAAAAAACCCCAAGGCACCCAGGAGTCAAGGGGGGCTCTTCTGCGCCCTAGTCAGATGCGGTATCCATCCATTGCACCAGATGCCCACCTGAATATTGTATATTCATATTAACTTACATATTAAGAAACAGGAAGCGGTAGAATTACTTGTTGTTCTAAATACGACTCTGTGCTGAGGCAAGGGGAGGTTAAGGGGTGGAGGGATCGAGCAAAAAGGAAAAAGGACTCCTGCACTTGGACAGCAGTGTGGTGATTGCTGGGGTGGAGGGCGGGCGCGGGGTATAACACACGTTAATGGAAAAATGCAACAAAACAAGTAAGGGTGCATACACGATTTCTTTCTCTTCAACTTGCTTTCCCTCCGGCTACCAGAATTCCGAAGCAAACCTCAGAATTAAGCAGGAGTACTACAGTTTTCCTTTGTGGTGGAAAGTAACTTGACATAAAAACCCACCCGCCGTAGTCGGCAGGATTCGAACCTGCGCGGGGAGACCCCAATGGATTTCTAGTCCATCGCCTTAACCACTCGGCCACGACTACAAGTGGGAAATGATCTCTGAGGTCCTTCAGTTTATGTTTTATCATTTATTCTACGTTCCTTCAGGACTTGGTGATAAGAGGATAAGACAAAGGATATCGTATCACATCATATCCGCAAAACTGGAGAAGACTCAACCAATTTTAATTCTAGTATGTTGTAAGCTGAGAATCCCCCTTTGGATCTTTTCTGGAAAACAAATCGACGATATGTTGCAATAACTTTAGTAATCCGGCAAAGATGTTCCCAGTAGAGAGTTACCCTACCCCTTCAAACACCTAATGCAGTGCCCGGAATATAGTAAAAGCTCAAGAAATGTCAGCTGCTATTGTCACCATCATTTTAAAATTCAAGAATGAGGATCCATTAAAATGTTCCACGGGGAAGTCTATCTCTTGCCTCTTCATAAAGCTCAAGATATTTTAAAGCGGCAGGTAGAATGTTTTTATTAGTGTACAAGTGGGGGATTCTGTCGTTCATCAGTAGGTCCATTCTATGACCAGAAGGAGGCTAGGGCATGATTGATAAATGACTGCTTGTGTGCTGATGGATCGGAAACCATCTGCAGCTCAGATTTCTCTGGGATCCAGAATGTACAATCGTCCTGGTTATTTCTTGTTGCATCTTTATGGGCATCTCAAAAGCATACATTCCAAATGGAATGCTCCACCTTTCTTTCCAAACTTGAACCTCCTCCAATAACCCAAATTTTTGAAAGGAATACCCAGATCAACCTCCTAATTATTTCTCTAATCTGGCTCTTTTTCCCAAGCCTCAGGCCTGTTTCTTAGAGCAGGGTGTGGAATGAATTACACAGGAGCTGAGATCTAAAGGACACGTGGAAGTGAGCCCAAAGGGAGAGGGGGTTAGAATGCGAGAGAAGCTGCCGAAAGTTCTGCCCTGCTAGGGCGCTGCTCGTTGGAGGTGCAGCAGGGAGAGGGGGCACCAGACCGCGGCTCCTGCTTCTGCAGGTGGAGCTACGGCAGCGTCAACCGCTGTGCGCATCTGAGGACGCGAATACGACTGTGTCTTGCGCCCTTTGCAGGCACTCCGTGGCCTGCAGGGAAGGTCGCCGACGGCCGGCGCGGGAGGCCCTCGCCGTGGGCGCCTGTCTGTCTAACCTCCGCGTCCTCTCTGGCCTCTCTGTCAGGGAGCCTGGGGCTCCTGAGGCCAGAAGGAGAGGTCCTTCCTGGCTGGCCCGGTTTCTTCAAGCGGGCCCTCTGCCGCCTCAGAGCCCTGCGCGCCTCCTCCAGGGCCTTTGTTTAGGCAGGCCGCCTTCTGCCAAGGCTGTGTTTACTTAATTCAAACTTTTATTATGAAAAAAAATTACACATAAAAAGTTGCAAAAACAGGGAATTATCTGAACCTCCACTACCCATATTCAACAGCTGTTAACATTTTGCCATATTGTCTTAACCGGTAAACATGTCTTACCTAACCAAAATACCATGATCGTAACTAAAAAATCTAGCGCTGCTTATAAATACATCTAACATCCAGCTTTTATTCAAGTGTCTGTAACATGTCTTTTGGAGCCAGCTTTTCTAACGAGATCCAATCAAAGGTCATTCCCCGAATTTAGTTGTAATGTTTCCTTAATCCCTTTTAGGTTACAACAGTCTCCCAGCTTTGTTGTTGTTTTGACATTGACTTTTTAAAAAGTCCAAGACAACTGACTTGCAGAAAGGCTCACCTTCTGGATTTTTCTCACTGTTTCCATCTCGGCAACTTTTAACTTATTCTTCTAAACTAGAAGTGCAGTCCGAGTAACTGGCCAGCCGCCCTTGCTCCGGTGTTTCCCAGGGGTTCCTTTCTCCCTCTGCAGTTAGCAAGGGACCTTGGGTTGGCCCTTGGACACCACAAATCACTTTCTCCTAAGAACCATAAGGTCCCCGCTGCTCTTGGCCTGAGTCCACTGTTTTTCTGAGGATTGCCGAGGGTGAGTTTCTAATTCCATTTCCGTTCGCTTGTGGCGGGGCACTTTTGTCAAACTTATGGACCCTTTTCCTGCCTTTCTCTGCCCCAGTTTCTCCGAGGGGTCCCCCAGGAGGCCGCACAACACAACCTTAGTAACAACCTTGGGTGCAGGTGCAGGAGGTGGTGGGCGCTAAGTAGTGAGCGGGCGCGGAGAACTTGAGGTCCACGGCACCGTGGTTCTCAGGCTCGAGTGGGCCAGGCCCTGGCTCGGACGGGGGAAGCCCCGCCCCCGAGCATCCTAGCTTTGCGGCTGGAGCGAAGGACGGGCGGGGAAGCTTGCGATCCTGGGACGTGCCCAGGCGCTGCCTCTGGTCCGCCGACCAGATTTGGGGGAGCGCCGCCTCGAGAGCTGGCTGCGCTGATGTTACCGAGAGAAAGAGAAACAGATATTAGGAGGGGGGCGAGAAATAAAGGAAGAGACGTGGAGCCGAAAAGCCTGGAAGATAAATTGCTAAGGTGAAAAAAAGAATTTACGACCTTAGCAAAGCCACTACGTTAAAGGAAACAACCACGAAGGGATTCGAACCCTCAATCTTCTGATCCGAAGTCAGACGCCTTATCCATTAGGCCACGTGGTCCCCGCGCGGGAGAAAGCGTGTGAGTAGGAAATTTGTTGGGACAATCTCCGAGCTCTGACTCATAGAGAAGTTACTGCTGTGAGTCAAGGCTTTTCCGACGCCCCGAAAACCTCACATTCTAATTGGGGAAACAAGCTGAACCGCGCAGTCAAATGCTGTAAAGCTCCGACGAGGTGACCGCTCAGGAGGGGACCTCGCTGCTGCAGTGACCGACGGCAGCGGGGCGCCTGAGCTTTGGGTGGGGGCCGGGGAAGGAGGCCGCCGCGAGGGAGGCGGGCTGGGGGCTGCGCCGCCGGCCCGGGCGCCCCGCGCGGGCCAGGCTCCCAGGTGCGCGTGGCGCAGCGGCCGCAGGCTTAACTTTTGCGCGCTTCAGAAGCTCGAAATCAAATTCTGACAGGGCAAAAGGCGGAGGAGAGGAGCAACACCATCCTGTGACTGGGGATCCGACTGAGGTCTGGGAGGTGACTGGTCAGACCTGGGACAACGGGACCCCAAACGAGCCGGGCAAGAGGCGGCCGGGCCGGGAGCCGAATCCGCCGTCGCCCCCCCGCCCCCCACCTGCAGGACCTCAGGCTGCGACGGCTTTTAAAGAGGTAAGTAAAGTGAAATGAGGCCACAGGGGCGGGCCCTGATCAAAGATGACCGGTGTCCTCATAAAGCGAGATTAGGACCCGACACACGCACAGAGAAGACCGCGTGAAGAAGCAGGCAAAAGGGGGCCTTCTCCGCACCTGGTGAGAAGGTTGGCCTAAGACGTCCAGGCCCCAGAAGCGTGAGAAAACGCGTGTTGCCTGAGCCACGCAGCCCGGGGACTGAGTGGCGGCAGCCCTGGCCGGTCGGCGCCCCTGCCCCTGCGCCGGAGAAGGCCGCACGCTTACTTCCGAGAGAGAGAGAGAGAGAGAGAGAGAGAGAGAGAGAGAGAGAGAGAGAGAAGTATGGGGTCTCTAAGCTGCGGCAGTTCTCAAGCGTTTCCCGGGGGCCTGTCCAGTCTCAGCCTGCTGGGCCACCCCGACTCGGTGACCCCTAGGCCCCGGTGTGTCCGGCTTTGCGTCGCCAACAAGCTCCCCGCTGACACCACCGCGGCGGGCCCCGGAAGAAGCCTTGGAGAGCGGCCGCAGGAAGATCGCCCGCAGGGCCCGTGGGAAGCGAGGAGCGCCGCAAGTCCCGGCGATTTCCCTCGAGTTGCTGTGAACCGAGTGGCACGTGCTCGCTGCGGAGACCGGAAGGCCCACGGACTCCCCGGAGCAGACGAACTCCGGGAATTGGAGGGAGGCAGAGCTGCCAGCGGCCTGGCCTTCTTTACTCCTGTTTCCCTGCGGATGCGAGCCCAGTGTGCACACGATTTTTCTCAAAACAGGAAAGCACTATGGGGCATTTGGGTTACTATTTTATCTGGTTAGTCTCTAACAACGAAGCGGTGGCGAACCACGAGTAGTGGGGAGAAAAAACGACCAAATCTACTAAGAAAAAGAAATGCATCTTTAGATCCTGGAAAAAAGAGAAAGTAGTATTTGGGGAGAAGGGAAATTATTCAAACCTGACTTGAGAAGAAAAAACTTCTCCCTTCAGTGGCCTCGTGGCGCAACGGTAGCGCGTCTGACTCCAGATCAGAAGGTTGCGTGTTCAAATCACGTCGGGGTCAGCTGGAACTGTCTTTTTTTTCGGGGGGGAGGGAATGACTTTTCTCTGAGGCATATACAGTTGACCTGGAGATCAGTTACGACTTCCAAGACCGAGGTGACTTGAAGAGAACAGACGACGTGCCTTTGTCAGAGTTTGGGTGGGACGTCTGCGCGGCTCCACTTCTGCTCTTAGTTTGCCACTGTTATTCTAAAACGGGGCGAACTGCCCGATGGACGGTGGCCCATTTGCAACCTTTGTCAACTGAGAGGTTTACTTCAGACACTGTCCTCTTTGCCACCGGGCAATGCACAGTCCAGGTTTCCACTTGACCTTTGAGGCTTCTGTTCTCGGACGAGGACGCTCCCCTGCAAGGTAGGCTCCAGCTCTGCGCTCTCAGCTTCCCGACAGTCGCTTGGCCTACCCCCTCGGACACCCGCTCCTGTGCCCCCTGGCCCACGGGCCTGCAGCCACCTGGACACTTCTCTCCACTTTCCAGTCGGCGGAGGAATCCTGCTGAGCTTCGCTCCTCGCATCTGACATCCTGTTTGATCCCCTTCTGACGGCCGCAAGGGCCTCCTGCCCGCGCTGTTTCTAACTCTTTCCGGGCCGCCCCCTGCTCAGTTACATCAGCGGCCTTATCATGCCTGTTTTTAAAAAAACAAATCGCAAATCTTCTCCTGACACCCCCCTGCTTATAACAAAACAATCAGTTGTGCGGATTAACCCTCTGTGGGGCGCGGCCTTCTTTCGCTTTCTCAAAGGCACCTCTCACTTTCCGTGGGAGTGCCCGTCCCGGTCCTGCGCTGGATTCAGGCCCTCGCCCTCGGCGCCCACGTGCACAGAACGCCAGCCGCTCCCGGCGGCCTCTCTTCCAGCTGGAGGCAAGGCCCTCCCGCCTGTGCCCCCGGCCTTTACTGCGGGCACGCGGCGCAGGCCTCCCACGAGCCGCGCTCCGGCAGCGGCCTGCGGCCTGAGCGCGTTTATTGCTATTTCGGGACGGAATGGCGGAATGGCGGTCTCTCCCGCAGCCCGGTCCACGTCCCGGATCTCCATCTAAGTCAGCCTGAACTCGCCAGAAGCAGTGCAACCGACAGCAAATCCTAAAAGAAATGGGCTTTTAGTTAAAATTATTAAATTAGTCCTTCTGAGAGTCGTCGCAACACTGTTGTGCAGTCATGTTCTGTGGCCTGGACGTCCGGCTGGAAAAGCAAGTTTCAGGGAAGAATATAACGATGTACTTTGCTTAAGAAGAATGTAGCCTGTTAAGCACAAGAGGTATAGCTCTGCTTTATTTAATTTTTTCCTGTTCTTAAGGTAACATCACTGACTCACAATCCCAAGATGTCTTGCACACCGCTGTGGGCAGGAAAGGCCACTTGGCCACGGTCGAGGAGACCCCGCCAGATTAAGAAAATTGTTGAAGCTTGCACAGGAATGGACCGAACGGCACAGTTCGCGACCCTGAATGCCTTACTCATGATTAGTCATGACATTTTGCCGTTGGTCCCCCTCCCCCATTGTAGTCCGGCGGTGAAGCGACTGTAATTCCTCCGCGGCGGCTCTGCCTGCCCAGCGTTTGCCTCCGCCGTGCGCCGCAGGGCACGGCTGTCAGGCAGGGGAGCTTGGCCCCGAGCGCGGCCCTTCTGCCCGGCTCGCCTCGCTCACGCGCCCTGCGGAAGGAGCACGCCGCTCGACCGGCGCCGACCCGGGCCGAAGGGCCCGCGCACCGCTCTGCTTAGGAGGCAGAGGCGATTGGTGTTCAGAAGACAGGGAGAGGCGACGATGACATCATTAGAAGGAAAGGGTTGCTATTGGTGCCGGTAACACAACAACAGAACAAACATATAACAAAACATAACAACGTAGCAAACACGGGGATGCTATTTTAAAGGGTGTTTTTATTTTTCAGTCCAGTTGTCATATCTGCTTTCTTATTATCCTTGCAGAACAGTTTTTGGGGAGCACAAGGTCGCTTTAGGCCCAGTCCAAAGGGTATTTTGTCCTATTTAAACACCCAAATGTTTGAGACATAAAATGTGCAAGGCAGTTGTTCTCGGACGGCAGCTCGGGCTCCGTTTTATTGTTGTGGTTGTTATTATTTTACAAAATGTAAATCTCTCTTACAAAGAGGTAACTTCCACTCGGTCTTCAGATCTTGTGTGTGCTGTGTCCAAAAAATAATCAGCCTCGAACACTCCTTACGTCACAGAGGCCTATTTTGGGATGACAATCCTGTTGTCCTCCTCTGCTGCTCTTCGGGGGTTACCAGTCCCCCGGGTCTCCGCCACGTGCACTTGCCATCTACGTGTGACTACACTTCCGCTTGTTTTTCTCTTGTTGATCTGTCCTTGCTGTTGCTAATCTGTCTTTTGTTACAGGGGTTCCAAACAAGGATTCAGAATGGTAGAGGGAAAAAAATTATTTTTCCTTACCTACACCAACTTCTCTCTCAGGAAGATGAGAGCTGCTTCAGGGGACGAGATTTATGACGACTGAGCTCTTTTGGAAGGCTCTGCTTTTAGGCAGTGAGGGATTTCAGAGATTCAGATGCCTTTAGCTCAAAATAATTTCTTTTTTTGTCATAGTGGCTTAGCTGGATCCCTTCAGCATGATAACTGTACTGACCAAAGTGAATAAGGTTTAAGAAAGTTCTTGAAAGAAAACATACATGCTCATTGTTTTAATAATTTAGTGACAATGTGTATATTTTGTAAGGACCTATATGTAAGGACATGTAAAAGGTACTACTGTGCCTGTGCATTGGTGGTTCAGTGGTAGAATTCTCGCCTGCCACGCGGGAGGCCCGGGTTCGATTCCCGGCCAATGCATCACCCGTTTTCTTGGCCTCCGCTGCAGTGAGATGGCTGAGCTGAGAAAGAACCAAGTTAACGTTCCTTTTGGAATTTCACCTTCATGTATTACGCTAATTAGCATGTGTATGGTTTCCCTGTAACCTGGAAGGTATTGCTGTCAGAGCTCGAGTAAACTTCCATCTGAAGACTGAGCCTGTAGGAGGTGAGTTCTAAGCCGCTATTATTGGAGGTGGACTGAAGTCTTGCACGTGCATGAAGGTGTCCTTTGATGCCGTTCTTAGAAGAAGTCACTGAAATATACCCACCAATCATTTAGAAGGAAAATGCAAAATTTATTTTTCGAATAGTACTTGAAAGGGCAGAACTTACAGGCTAGCAGAGTGGCGCAGCGGAAGCGTGCTGGGCCCATAACCCAGAGGTCGATGGATCGAAACCATCCTCTGCTAAGTGTGCTTTTCCTCTTGATTACAATTCACCTTTTATTGTGGAAAGGGGATTGGATCAAGATTATCACTGATCCGTGGATCAGCTCTGCAGGTGCGCTGCTCTCAGCCTCTAACTGCGGTACGTGCTACTCACTAACCTGGCAGTTCTTATGATTCAGTATCTCTGGTCTGGGGACCAGTACACCTGTGAGAGTTCGTAATACGTATGTCAAGTCCGATTGTTATAATTTCTAATAACTTCTGCAACTGACATCTTGACATTCCAGATCTTGTTGTTTTTACCATGACGACAGACTTTCCGGGACAGCTGCCGAACAGAAAGAGCAATTGTGTAACAGGAAAGGTTGTATTCGTCATGGGAATTTATCCAGGGACACACCGGAGTCTCGTAGTCGTGGCCGAGTGGTTAAGGCGATGGACTTGAAATCCATTGGGGTCTCCCCGCGCAGGTTCGAATCCTGCCGACTACGCAGTTATACTTTTCTTTGCCGGTACATCATCTGCTGGATCAACTGTAGAAACTCGACCACACACTAAAACAACACGAAATACAGGTTTCCTGGTCGTTATTAATGTGTCTCTTCGTAAGATTGGAAGTAGGTAGTTCTAGCCCCTTATATATGCAACACGGAAAAGAGTAAATATAACAAGAAGTATCTTTTATTATACCTTCCTTTGGTCCATTGGGAAATGAGGACAAGCAAAAGAAAGGAAGTAAAAATACTTAGAGGTAAATGTTTCTTCTTAATTCCCAAGATTGCCTGGAAATACAGTTTTGATTTTGCAAGGAAGGCTGTTACTTTAACCCTCTACGGGTAGGAGAAAAATTCCAAGCAGGAGTGAACTCTACTCGACTTTTTGCCTGACAAAACCGCTGCATTTCCTTCTAGGATCCACATCTCTAGGAAAGAAATTACCTGAAAGTCACAGACTGCATAGCAAACGCACTTGGAAAACTGTGCTATTAAAATTTACGTCGTTGGCCCCATGGTGTAATGGTTAGCACTCTGGACTTTGAATCCAGCGATCCGAGTTCAAATCTCGGTGGGACCTGCTCTTCTTTTAGTGTCTCCCTCGCCCTTCCAATCACCTTTGCACCTGGACAGAGTCATACCCATCCCGCTGTCCTGCACTGTAGCAACCCCACGCCTTCTTCTGGATCCCCCATCTGTCCTCCCCTGTCCCTCCATCCACATTGGGCCAGAGATTCCTGAGATCCTGGTAAGTTAGGTTCTCTCCTGGGTGCTCAAGCATTCATTCACATTCCCCGCTGGGACCTCAGTTCTGGGTTTGGGTTTCATCAATTTCAAATATGCACACTTGGCCTTGAGAAGTCCGCAGCGAGTGTGAGCCCACGCGTTGGTGTCTTGGAGCCTCTGCTGTCTGTGATACAGCAGATTTTTAAGTTACTGATGTTTTAAACTAAAGTTATAGTTCACAAAATAGTAAACAATGGCAAGCTCTGTGAGGAATGTTTATAGATTTTTTCACATACCTTTGAGAGGCCTCATGGTGGAATGGCTAGCACTCTGGACTTTGAACCCAGCGGTCAGACTCGAAATCGAGGTGGGACCTGCTGCTCTTGTGGAGACGTCTTCTGCAGTGTTCCTCTCCTGTCGCTGGTGCATCCTCGTCTATTCACATACCCTTGCCACGCAGAGAGCCTCCTGTAAGCCCTCGCCCTTCGGAAAAGCATCCTTTATAGATCACCTTTGTAGAATACTACCTTTCTCTCTCTCTTTTCAGTTTAAGGTTAAGAAGACTTAACTTAGAATTGATTTTTCCTTTTTCTCTTGACATGTACTCTTGCCTGGGTTCCCCAGGTCAGGCAGATTCTCTTACTTCCCTGCCCAGGGCCCTCATGGTCCCGCTGTCAGAGGCCCCTCCCACAAGTCTTCTCTGAAGCCCCCTCAAAAAGTAGCTGACTGATGCAAGAATATACGTAATATCTGTAGTAGAAAGCTCCCCATGTAAGGACCCCATGGGTAGCACTCTGGATTCTGAATCCAGCAATTTGAGTCCAAATCTCTTTGGGACTTCAGCGACATCTTGGCGACCTTCCCCTGTGGGTCTGAATCACTAGCTAACCTTAGAGGTGGACACACCTGGCTGCCGATTACTTCCACATCAACAACCCATTCGACATTGAGCCGCTGGCCGCTGGAAAAATTGTCTTGAGTTTGAGTGGGGGAGCACCCACTTACACTGACGTCCCTTTCCCCCCAGAGTTCCCCAGGGCCTGATGAGTTAGAGCTCTGGCCCCAGTGATGAGGAGTTTATATTTTACAGTCCCCAATCCAGGTCCTTCCTTTCACGAGCCCCTTAAAGTGTTCCATCAGCGCCTAAACGCTGACACCTCGCTGGACAAGCTCCTGATGTGCCGCGGCACGGCTGCCCTGCGCATCTCGGAGCCTCCGCTGTTGCGACCTGTCACAGGCTCCGTCCACGCTCCTTGTGCCGATGGTTGCCCACATCGTTCTGAAGACAAACGGATCTGTTAGGGGTACACATCAGCCTTTCCGTGCAGACCCACCTTCAAGGTACACATAATGGGATGGCCAGCACCTAGACTTCAAATCTTCAGTGGCCTTTTCTCAGCTTTGATGGCTTTGTCTTCGGGTTTTCCCAGACCCAGATCACACTCTGGTCTGTACAGACACTCCCTTAGATTCGAACCCCCACCCCTGCCCCCGCCCTCGCCCCTGCCCCCGCCCTCGCCCCTGCCCCTGACTCCCCACCAGCGTTGCTCTTTCCTCTGGCGGCTCAATACTGCCAGGCCACGGGACCCTGCTGCTGAACATAAACAGTATCACAGAACAGGAGCATCAGACACAGTCATTCTCTGATGGTAAAGAAAGCAGACGGAAACAACAGGCCCACAAACAGCAACAAAACTTTTCATAACCTCTTCTAAGAACAGACAATAATAGAAGGTCACTGTGCCAACCACAACAATACCAAACGTCTCCTTTCAACTAATGAGGGACCACTAGTTTACAGCTGTAGCTTCCTTATATTCTTACCTTCATTTAGATAAAGTTTATTAAGATACTCGATCACAGAGTCATGCCCTCCCTTCCTGAAAGAGACCAACCCAGAGCAAAGCCGGGTTTTCTTGCACCCTCTCCAAATCACCCAACATAACACAAATGCTACCCTATAAGGGCTTTAAAACAGAGCGAGATAATCGATATAAAACTTTGTGTAAATTTAAGCTGTACACCGTGTTGATCCGATACGGCTATATATTGCAATGCGATTACCACAGTAGCATCAGCCAGCACCTCCTTCACATCACAGAATGATCCTTCCTTCCTTCCTTCCTTCCTTCCTTCCTTCCTTCCTTCCTTCCTTCCTTCCTTCCTTCCTTCCCTCCCTCCCTCCTTCCTTCCTTCCTTCCTTCCTTCCTTCATTCCTTTCTTTCTATCTTTTCTTTCTTTCTATCTTTTCTTTCTATTCTTTCTTTCTTTCTTTCTTTCTTTCTTTCTTTCTTTCTTTCTTTCTTTCTTTCTTTCTTTCTTTCTTTCTTATCTTTTCTTTCTTTTTTGTGGTGAGAACATTTAAGACACAGCCTTTTAGCAACGTTAAACTATACAATGCAGTGTGGTTGATTGCAATCGGTGTGCTGTGCGAGATCTCCCGGTGTTCCTCTTCTAACAGCAAGCTTTGCATTCTTTGGACCACACGCCCCCAGGTCCCCGACCCCAAGCGAGCCCCTTCTCACCACCCTTCTCCTCTCTGTTTCTGAGAGATCAGCTTTTTTAGAGTCAACATTTTTTCTTTGGAAGTATATTTTGCCATTTTTATTCAGGGCCACATCCTTCCTTTTCTTCTTTATTTTCTTGCGGTCCCTTCTTTATTTTTCTTCCTTTCTCAAAGCAAGGGGAGCATTCATGCACGCAAAGGCATCATTTCCATTAATGAAAACTGGAATAAAATAATAAAATTTGCAAAGCAGGAGTCTGTTGACTGAAGAAATGTAATATTTATCCAAAACTTCCGCGTGGCAGACGAGGTGGCCGAGTGGTTAAGGCGATGGACTGCTAATCCATTGTGCTCTGCACGCGTGGGTTCGAATCCCATCCTCGTCGTTTAGCGCTCCACTCCGTAGTGGACGCTAGCTAGGTTTTAGCGCGTCGCAGCAGGGGCTGTTTTAGTGCTTTGTGAACCGAGTATTGCAGCCTTGGGGCGAAGAAAGAGGACTGCACACTCGGCTCAATCCTGCGGATGCTCCTCGGAGGGGAGCGGCGGCGCGGGAGGCGCAGGTGAGGCAGGCACGGCGCTCGGGTGCGGGCCCTGCCCCTCGCAGGACCCCGGAAGTGGCAGCTTTTGCCTCACATCCTTTGCCTTTTAAATCTCAGGCACGTTTCCAAGTCCAAGGCTCTCTTTGGCCCCCTTATCACTCTCGGTCCTTCCACCTTGCCCTTCAAACCGGCGTTGTCGTCCCCCCCCCCCGGCGCAGAGGGTGCCCACCTGCTGTGCTTTCGCTTCTGTCGCCCCTCCCGCCAGGGGAGCCTCCGCTTCCTTCTGGAAAACTCCTTTTCCGGACCCGGATCAAACATCCCCTTTCCGTGGACTCTGCTAAGGCAAACCTTCTTCTCTTTGTATTGCAGTCGAATTAATGTAAATCGAAGATCTTTTCCCAGCGCTCCAGACTCCATTTATTTCTCCTGTCTTTGACTATATCCTGCCACGTACGTCTTAATTTTAGCACATAATCCCACAGAAATCTCATCTGTCGCCTGTTTTCATCTTCGAGTAAACGAGAGCAAGGGGCCAGGCACACAGCGTAGAACAGCAGAGTTTGAAGAGGTGGAAGGGATGATCCGTCTGAAACTTCCCCTCTCTCACCTGCCTCGGTCCTGCAGGTGAGGAGACTGAGGTAGGGACCAGACGAACCCAGTCCTTCCTTTTAAGGATCGTGGGGACCACGCTCTTTTAGACCAGGTGTGTGAGATGATGAGGCCTTTCCAACGTGTTCAAATCCTGCGACTGGGGTTGTAACTTTTGAGGCCCGGAAAATTCTTCTGAAGTACACTTGTCATAAGCCGTGGACCTCTCGAGGCCTCATGTAGATGGAGGCCTAGGGAGCATGGATTTTAAAGCAATATCTGTTTTTCAATCTCACGTAACAATATACGGCTTATATAACATATGTGGTTCAAAGACGGTTTGCACACTTTAACCATTTAATCTCGGACATGAAAGCTCAGGAGGTGATGACCCAAATGAAAGCCAAAGTGGAATCTGCAGGAAACAGGTGACATGCTTTGCATGTTTTGCTTTTTCTCCAACAAAGAACCAGGGAACTGTTGCTGCCGTGGGTGCCTGAGCGGTCTTCCCCCTCCCGCCGCCCTCTCCCCACTTTACCTCCTTTGAAAATAAGGTTCTAAGGGTGTGTGCCACCCTTTTATATCCTGTTTCTCCCACTTTGCACGTTGTAAACATTCAACAGATAGTTGTAAAATAAACCCAGGCATTGTGGGGGGGGGGGGCAGCGGGGCGGGGGGAGGGAGGGACTGAAACTTCATCCTGCAGAAGGGACCAGAGTGTGTGTCACTCCTTTTAACACACGGGAAAGGATGATTTTAAGTGTACCCGTCTCCTGGGTCCCCCAAAGTGAGGAGGTAGGTCTGGGGCAATTTTGCCTCTGCCCTTCACCCCTTTCAAACCCAAAGGGTCTGTTGTTTTCCTTGCGTATAGTGAAGAGGGAGGGAAAGAGGAACAGATTAAGTAGAAAACTGCTGCGTCTCTCTGTTCTCTCTCTACAGTCTGGACTTTACAGGCGGCTAGAGGAAACCAGTGAGACAGGAGCTCGAAGAGGCTGAGGAAAGGAGCAGGTTTTCTCTGCCTTGTTTTAATTATTCATTGCTTTGACCTCTAGCAAGAGCACTCACGGCCTCCCCATTGGAACGGATGTTAGATCCGAAATCAAACACCATGTCTTACCATCTTACCATGAAGTCAACAGTTGGAAATTACTTTGTCTGCATCCTAAATTATTAAATCCAGGTTTGAGGCACGGGAATGCGTGCTTGCGTGTTTTGCCCAGCCATCTTCTCTGTTTCCCTGTTTGCAGGCAACTGTAAACCCCAGGGCCCTTTCAGGGGCCTTAGGGTTTCTGTGCTGTAATTCAGGTTGGAAAACAAGCTGTTCTTCTCCGTCTGCTGGCAACACAACCAAAGGACGAGAGAGAGGCGGAAAAGGAGAGGGAGAGTGGAAAACTGTAACGTAGACTCACAGCGGCTAGAATTTCGAGGGACCCACGGAGTCAGGCTAGAAGTGAAACGTGAAGAAGAGCCTGGGGTCTCCACAGAGCAGCAGATTTCCCACTCAGCAGTTGGAGAGACCTCCTCGGCCAGAGGATCCAAACCCCCTTCTCCAAGTGTCTCAGGACAAGCTGAGCCTGGGAAAATGAAACTCAGGCCCTCAAAATCCAAATCTGGGGAGAACTCGAGAGCTCCCCGTTTGTGAACAGCTTTATTTCCTTGGACTTTCAGTCTAGGAAAGCACCCTAGACACCGCTTCCCCCAGGGCTGTCTAGAACGACCTATTTAATGTAGAGCTGGGAAAAGAAAGAATGCAAAAATAAAAAAGAAAAAGAACGTGAGGAGACATTTGTTCGGTAGGTCGACCCTAGACCCTTCCACGAGGTAAGGTACTTAGTGTTTCTAGGAATGTACCGAAACTAAAGTTAACCACGAAGGGATTCGAACCCTCAATCTTCTGATCCGAAGTCAGACGCCTTATCCATTAGGCCACGTGGTCCCTCACGGTGGGTGTTTATTGAAATATTTAATAAAATGAGCATTCAGTCCGTTCTGCGTCCTGTAAGCCAGGCAATGATGCAAAGGCGATGGCGTCCTCGCTTTTCGTCTGCAGAAAAATGGAAAGTCTAGATCGTGTGAGGTCATTTGGGGCCACGGAGTCGGGATTGCGGAAGGGTTGAAACTGACAATCATTTCTGTCTTGTGGCGTATGGGGCCTCCCTGGGAAGAAAAGCCATTTTTTTGTTAAATCTACCATTCCCCTGAGCAGAAAGACTGGAGTGTGTGGCTCCTAAAAGATGCTCAAGTATTGCATGTTGTCTGCATCAAGGGATAGTTTTCAATAAGCTAAGTCATTGTTTCTTCCTTATGAATACTCGCTCACATTCACTATTTGCAGACCCTAGGTACTTGGGACATCTGTCTGGGCAGTTGTTATGGAAACCACGCCCGGAGGGCGGTCTTACCGTCAGGCAGCGTCTGCCCGACCGTCTCTCTCTCCATCCAGCGCGGGCAGCTGCAATTTCCCCCTTCATTCCCCTGCTCTTCCGGTGCTTTATCTGTGACAATGGGACATCAGAGCGCTTTCCACACTGTCTCTATCCGTTTGAAGAAGAGAATGCTTTTCTTGGCATTTCTCAGGGGTAGAGAGGGGTTTAGGGCCGTTACTATTATTTGAGGCTTCCACATATTAACAACAAAAAGATCGCACTACAGTAGGATAACAAACATTTTGACTGTTAACAACATTTACATGTAATAGCTGAATCTACACAAAAACGTGTTTCAGTAAAATCATTTTATGGACAATATTTGTAGAATTTATAATGTTCGGTAGAGTACTCAGCCCAATGATGTGATATAGATTTAAAACTGTATCTGGGATGGCTTCTTTCAAGCTTGTCAGCGCGTCACTGTGACCTCAAGGTAGTTCGTTTGAAGATAATGTGAGCATTGTGCGCTGAAGACACTTCCTTAATTTTCTAAAACGCAAGGCTCCAGGAGCAGTGGCTCTACCGGCTCATTTGTGTAGGCTCTTTTTTGTTTTCTTTTTTTTTTAATTGTGAGACTAACCTGCGGAATTGTAGCTGAGGGAAAAAGGAAAACACAACTAGCAGAGGATGGTTTCGATCCATCGACCTCTGGGTTATGGGCCCAGCACGCTTCCGCTGCGCCACTCTGCTGCCTACGTGAACGCGTTCATAATTACGCCTTTAATAGTGCTCAGAAACGACTCGCGTCACTAACGCTTCTAAAAATAGTTCGCTGGGGGCGGCGTGGGGAGGGTGGTGCCTATTTATCTCAATACTTTCACTACCACAAGTTACTAATTGTTTGGAATAACGTCGCTATCACAATCAGGGAGAAGACAAAACTCGCATCAGAGAAGTAAACATTAACACACATAAGTTACTAGGCGCAGAGGTGAGTTAGGGTGGCTAGATGTTAAAATGAGAATTACAGGTTTTAATATACAGGAAAGGAAGAAGACACACCGGGAAGGGACCCGGGCTCCCGTGGCGGCCTTGTCTTCAGGACGAACACCCTTTTGGTAGGATTTCCCCAGCTTGGTGTGCAGCGCGGCGTCTGGCAGCTTTTAGACTCCTGCGGGTGCGGGAGGGGTCGGGGGGAAGGATTTGGTTGGAAAGGCTTTGCTGCGGGAACAGGAGAGCCCCAGGAGCCGAGAAATCGGGCCGAGGGACCCGCGTTCCCACTAAGGTGCACTGTCTCCACCCAGCAGAAGAGAATCAGTTCGAAATGTGTGAAGGATAAAGGGGCTCAGTACTGAATGGGTGAACCGACCACGAACCCCTCACTGGGCAGGTTGTGTCAACTCTCCTGCGCCTCGCTTTCTGCCGCTTTTCTGCAATCCTTCCTCATTGCAGTTGCGTAAAAGAAGATACAAAACTGTCATTTTCCGGATTATGCTTCCCTCTCAGGTCAGTTTGGCTCACATAAACTCAAAATGCTGTACAGGTTTCACGTTTCTACAGGGACGAACGTCAGTTTCTTTAGTTTTAAGCAGTTAAAAGTTCGGGAAATCCTCATCCGGGGACCTAGGCCGTACGGCCTCGGGAGGGGAGGGGCGGAGCTCTATTCGCGGTGATGTCATCCGGCGCTTGGTCTCGAGGAGGCGGGCCTACAGCCGGCGGGAGTTCTTGCGTGCCTCCTGTTTCCAATTAGGTCCGCACTCCGCGTATATAACTGGGCTGCTCCTTTCCTACAGCCTGTTCGGTTCTTGTCTGAGCCTTGCAAGCATGTCTGGTCGCGGCAAAGGCGGAAAGGGTTTAGGTAAAGGCGGCGCCAAGCGCCACCGCAAGGTGCTGCGCGACAACATCCAGGGCATCACCAAGCCCGCCATCCGGCGCCTGGCGCGGCGCGGCGGCGTGAAGCGCATCTCCGGGCTCATCTACGAGGAGACGCGCGGGGTGCTCAAGGTCTTCCTGGAGAACGTGATCCGGGACGCCGTCACCTACACGGAGCACGCCAAGCGCAAGACGGTCACGGCCATGGACGTGGTCTACGCGCTCAAGCGCCAGGGCCGCACCCTCTACGGCTTCGGCGGCTGAGGTGCCCATTCCTTCCTTCGTATCTACCTGACTGTCTCCACCAAAGGCCCTTTTCAGGGCCGCCCATTTTCTCTCTGGAAGAGCTGTGCGCCTATTTTCGTGTTTTGGTGTGGGGAGGGACAGAAAGGAAGGAGCTTCTCGGAGCGTTTTTAGTTTTGCGTGGAATTCTGAAGTCTTTTTCTATAGCAGGGACGGTGTGTTTTATAGGCCGCGATGGCAAAGAGCAGTACTTAAACGTGGCGGCGCCTGGGAGCTCTGCCGACCTTTGTACTTCAGATTTGCTAGGGGTTCCCTGAGCATGTTACGTCGCGAGTGTCAGCAGCTGTGCTGCTTCCTGCCCGCAGGGGCCCAGGTTGATTAAAATAAGAATACTCAGTAGAAGGTTTTTTGTCCTGGGCTACGTCAGGAAGGGTGGGCAGACTCCGGACTCAATCTGTCCCCTTCGCTGGCTTCAGACTTGAGTGTCGGCACCCTCAAAGGAGATGGGCTTGGGTATAAAAGTAATTAAACTGGGCCCCTCCCAAGCCCGAGGCCAAGCAGTCCGTAAGTTAGGGTTGAGTAGACTAAGGGGTCGGGGCTATAACTCAGGTGTCTAACTTCCCCTTGAAGTTGGAGGGCCTGTGCGTGGGAGAGGAAGCGTGCTGCCGCCGTCCCAGGCTCCTCGCCTCCCCCCTCCCGCTTCCTTCCTCCCGCCGCCTCTCGGCTCCCCAAGGGGGACGCGGTCTGCGCGCTCGGGTGCCGTCTGCGGCTTCCGGGGCTAAGTCGCCCATTTTCAGCCATTTGATCATTTTTCCACCCAAGACCCATTTCACGGTCACGCACATATTGCCGTAATAACGAGCTGCTTTTGTTTTGTGACACGCGCAGTTAAAGCTATCACGAGCCAGCTTTAGTTTTAAGCTTCGAGTCATTTTCAGGCGTTGACAGTTCACTGCTGGGCAATCGTGTGGGGAGGGTAAGCCTGCTTGGACATTGGAAGGTTTCAGGCGGCAGCGAGGAAGTTTGCGCAGCGTTGTCCAGCTCGGTTTTCCAGGACTTCGAGTGGGAAGAAGCGTGTACACGGCTCCCCACTACCAGGGAGAAGTCAGGTTGCACTGCCTGAGAGGTGGCAGGGGATCCTCCCTGCCCGCCTCTGTCCCCGGGCGGCCGAGGAGGGGCCGGGACAAAGGCGAATCCGGAGCAGACGCGGGGTTCGCGGGCAGGAGCCCGCTGTGTGGCGTGTGCGCAGCTGTTCCCTGCAGTACAAAGGCCCTGGGGGAGAATTGGAGTGGCCACGCGGGAGAGCGGGCAGGCACTGCTCAGCCTGGAGACTTAATATAGTTTGACTTATGTATGAAAACGTCAAGTACATAGGAGAATGTTACTCAGTGAACAACACCTAAAGGTCACCCAAATGTAACAATTAATTAGCAAGGAGGCAGACCATTTTTTAAAGTATACATACAGGTATCAGGATATTACACCCCAAATTAAATGTACACTATTAAAAAAATAAAACTTCTATATACTCACACTTAACTAAAACTAGATACTTTAATATCTAATACTCAGTTCACATTTTCAAAATCTCTATTATGGCCCAAATGTCTTGGTGACGTGGCTTGCACAGCGGTGGACCCAGTTACACCTGCGGCTCTGTCTCAGGTTTCTTAGTATACGTTTTTCCCTCCTCCCCTATCCCAACTTTTTTTTTTTTTTAACCTTTCTTTGCCGTAGATCTGACCTAGAGGATGCCCTTGTTTGTCTTATTTCCTGATGAGGTCGCTTCATTTGACGTCTATACCCTGTATGCCCTTCAAGGTAGAAGGAATTTCCATGGATTTGATTGAAATCACGTTAGTTTTCGATCAACAGTCCCGGAACAGTTGGTAGATGCTATTGTGCAGGCGCTGGTGCGCCCTATCGGGGAGTCGGGAGGTCGGCCTTATCTGAACTCGGGCTAATAGGTTGATTGCTGGCTTAGGATGAGTATAAAATCAGGGTTAGAGTGAGGGCCCGCAAGTCATCTGTAGGGTGACGCTCTGGGATTGAAAACAGCCCGCGGAGTCATTGCAAATCTCATTTACTTTAAAGGTATGGGCTGCAGTGCCTAACGAGGGAGAGTGTCAGGTGCTACCGGAGCGAAGGTGTTGGTTGGAGGAGAGAAAGCTATATGAAGATGTTAATTTAAAAAAAAACAAAATTGAGCACACAGCATATACTAGACACTGGGAATTATATGCTGTTGGAATTATAGCAGTGAATAACAGTGAACAAAACAATATTTCTGTTTTCATGGAACTTATATTTTACGGGGGGGGGCAAACAAAACAAGGAAAACATATGGTGTGTTGGGTGTGCTAAGCGCCCGGGAGACCACCGGAGCGGGGGGGGGGGGGGGGGGCGGGGGGTGCGGGGGTGCGGGAGAGGCCGCATTTAAACGACGTGGTCCTGGAAGGCTTTACCCCTACATGATGATTTGGGGAAGAAAATCGAGGGAGCGCCAAGCAGGAGGGAGGCCCAGGAAGGCAGCCTGGAGGCGGCAGGGGCTTACCGTGCTCACACTCAGGAGGAAAGGAGGGCTGGAGGGGAGGAGTTTCTGCGTGGCTTTGGAGGCCAGTGTGTGACGGAACACGGTGTGCTGAGCCAAAGAAACACAAGTCTTTAAAAAAAAATTTTTATTTATTGATTTCCAGAGAGAGGGAGAGAGAGAGAGGAAAGGAGAGAAAGAGAAGCATGGGTTTGTTCCACATACTGATGCATTCATTGTTCAATTTCTTGTATGTGCCCTGATCAGGGATGGAACCTGTGATTTTGGTATATCAGGACGATGCTCTAACCACCTGAGCTACACCGCCAGGGCGAAACACATGTCTTGTTGCAAGAAAAAGTTTTGTTTTTACTTGTAACAAGTATAGGAGGGCAGGGGAATAGTTCCCAAAATGGTGCCTCCCTGAAGGGAGGCTTAGCCATGGTTTATGTACATTATTTTGTTGACTACATGTTGATTTCTAAACTTATCCAGGATTTGGTTAATTAACTGTTTATTTCTTCTTTGCAGTTGGTTGGGTTCCTGTCAAGCTCAGCCTGTTAGAGCTACAGCTGCAGCTGCAAATTTTGTGCTACATTTTAACACTGAGCAAAGACAGCATTTAGTAAGAGCTGCCCCGACCTTCAGGCCGTGGTCCTCGCTGACAGATGTAACGCTGACTTTTACTCTGAGTGAGGCGGGAGCCATTGTGGGGTTTCGAGCAGAGGGTGCACATGATCTGATTTGTATTTTAAAAGCTCTCTGGGTGCCTGGCACAGAAGGGACCGGGGTAGGAGCAGGGGCGGCTCAGAGGCTGCCTCCGTAAAGCATTTGAGAGACGACAGCAGACTGGACCAACGTGTTGATGTGAGAGACTGCGAAAGAGGCTGAACTGTATCTGTTTTGAAGGCGGTCTTGGTAGACTTTTTCTGAGCTCGTGAACGTGGGGTTTGAAAGAATAAAGTCAGGGATGGGCACAATGGCTTTCGCCATAGCACCTGGGATGAAGAGGCCGGTTGCTAAAATGGGAAGGATATGGATGGGACGCGTCTTAGGGAGGGTCACAGGCGGAGTTTGGGACATGCAGTTTGAGACCCCTCTACTGTATCTAAGAGGAGGATGTAAAATAGGCAGTTGGAGACATGAGCCTGCAGTTTGGGGGGAGTCCTGGGCTGGACACATAGTTGGGAGTTGTCATAGGTGTTCCATGGGAGGGAAGCAGCCACAGGCGAGAGATGCAGTCTCTCAGAAAAGTGGGTTGGCAGGAAGGAGCTGTTCCAGAACGGAGCCCTAAGGCAGATAACGAAACGGGTGGATTCATGCCGCGACCCGCGCGGAGTGTTGGTCCCTGAGTGGGAGCGACGGGAGATTGAGAAAGGACAGCACAACACAAAGACACAGCAAAGAGTGTTTAGAGGGAAGCGGGGACCAGATGGGACCTTGTCCACTGATGGAGAGACGATGACAGTGACCACGGTCTCCGCGTTTATTTTATAGGAGTTGGTTAGATGAAGCTCAAGGGAGTTTCGCAGACCGAGGGAGCGCTGTGGGCGCGGACTGTTCCGCTCCCAGGCTGCCTGCATGGTAAAGCTTTCTTTTGCAGAGGTTGCGGTCGTCTTCAGCGCAAGCTTGCGGGTATCTCTGCCTTCTTAACCCCCCCACCCCCACCCCTCGGCTCGGGCTGTCGCCAGCTGCCAGCCCGCCCTGCCTTGCAGGAGTGTCACCTTGCCAAGCGCTTAACCTGGCTTTTGATGTTGGCCTTCACCATCCCCCACAGATTCCTAACTTACAGTTTTACAAGTGGTTTCTTCTGCAAGTCTCCCTTTCTCCTATGATTCTCAGAACAAGCAGAATATCTGTTATTCTTGTTCGCAGATGAGAGAAAGTGCCTTCAGCGAGGGTCGCTCTGGAGACCCAGGGGTAAACACACTGTCTTCTGCAAAGGCTCCCATGCGCCTCGCAGGCTTAGCGGGCAGCTCCAGGGAGTCCCCAGGCCTCCGGCAGCCGACCTGTGGGCTCCCCTCGAAAGCCCCGCGTCGGAGCTGGCCTTTTGCTCCCCTTGGCTTCCGCGCTCCTGATTTGAGAAGAGGGACCTCGAGAACACAGATCTCTGTCTACTCTGCTGCCATGGAAACAGTGTTGACGCAGTAACATAGAAAAGACCAGCCTAGAGATCTCATTTTGCGTTTTTGATTTGTTCAGCCAGTAAAAATGGATGAAAATGACACGTGCCACCCTGAGCAGGACCTTAGGACCATGGGCGGCCTGTCATGGTCCCTTCAGCTGGTTCTGAGAATAAAGGAGACAAGTGCAATGACAGCAGGAACTGACCCACCATCAACAGCCATTATGAATAACACAGAAACCTTTATTGTAGGAAGTCACCGGGATATTGAAATTCTCACAGCACAACCAGCCTACATGTATTACATCGCATCTGGTTTCTGGGAATTGCTGCACTCTGGGGACACGAAGTGGCCGTGTTGTCGCATGCGGCTACAGCTCACTTGTCACGGCCGTGTCAGGCAGTGTGACTGCACCGCACCTCATCCGTCCAGCCCCCTCCGTTGACGTGTGCTGTGTCTGCAGCCTCGGAGGAAATCTAAAAGACGCTTAGCTCACATACAAAATGTCCCTACAATGTCCATTGTGTAGATTGCTTCATAATAATTCTATTAATGTCCGTGTGTGAACTGTGTATAATAGACCGTAAGTGCTTAAAGTATGTGGAAGTTAGGAGTAGATACAATTTTAGAACAAATAGTCAAGAAATCTGCTCTAACCCTGCCCGCTCCTCTGATTGGCTGAGCTGGTTCAGAAATGTATCTGTCGATTCTGAAAGGAAGGGATCTGTACCAGTCACTGGTCCCCGCAAGCTCGTCACGGATGGCATCGGTCTGTGTTACGGTTTTCTCTATTCCGTGTAAAGATGAGAAAAGTAAGCTCAGTGTCGCCAATCTTTCCTAATATCAAAATTGAATCCAATTCATCCGGTATCAAGGACCAAGTGTATTTGGTACAAATGCTCTTTTCCCCAAAGAGAATCCCTCACCGGTGACTGGCGCTGCCCCTTCCGCGCGGGCCGACTGGGAATAAACCGCCGCGTTTGCGTCCGCAGGTTGGCACTCAGTCCCCGGAGCCACACGCACCGGGGTGGGACAAGTGTTTCTTATTTCAAATCCATTCCTATGACCTTTGAGGCAATAAGAGGGTGGTGCTTTTATGAAAGGAGAGGGCTAGGGGTCTTCCAATTGCGGGCACCCCTACAGCAGCCTGCAGGGCGGTGCTGGCTTTTCCCAGCTTGGGAAGGACTGGGGACAGTAATTTCGCGGTTCACTCGGAGCTGTGAAAATGCGGCTGCCCTTCTGAGGCAAACACCTCATGCTTGCCGGGTGCGGGACGCATGGGGAGACGGAAAGAGAATAAAAAAACCCGCTGAGCAGCTCTTGTGGGTTTCCAGGGTCCCTTTCTTATAACCTAACGCATCTGACAGTGACAGGAGGTGCCCCGCGTCTGAAGAGAAGGGCCCGGGAACGGCAGCTTGCTTGACTGGACCGTTAGAAAAGGCTGCGTGTTGTCCACACCGCCAGACGAGGAGCCCTGGCCGATGTCAAAGGTCTGCGGGCTTTTTGGCCGGCTGCTCACTCAAGGCCTCAGGACACAGACTCCGGGCGGGCAGGGCCCAGGGCACCGCCACTGACACGGGGACCAGAGGCCTCGGCCGCAGCCGGTGTCCCAGAGGACTCCCTCTGTCCGAAGACGCCGCCTAAGCGCTTTTCAGTGTTCTCTGATGGGCCAGCCCCGCGCACCACGCGCGGGCCTTGCTCACTATCACCCCCAGGTCAGAGGCGAGGGTTTCGGGGATTCAGGCGAACTCAGCATCCCAACGGGCAGCAGGCCCGTGTCCGGCTGTGGCGAGTGCCCCTTAAGCCACACTTTTCCTTTTACAAGGAACACACTATTTTCAAAGTGTATTTAAAATTTGTTTTGGAGAGCAAGAAATACTGTATGTGTGGGTTTCAGGGAATTTTCGTCACAGGCTCCGTTACAAAACTGTCACTTCCTTAACCTTCGCCGCAATCTGCTCCACAGGCATTTGCAGGGAGACTTTTCAGCACAGGCTCCTTCTGCCAGGGGCCACCGTTCCCCCGTCAGCCCAGGGCTCTGGGGAGGTAAATTCACCACTAGGCGATCCTCCTGTTCCAAATCCCACCTGACGGTGACTTTAAAGACATTGGGCTGGTCCAAGGACTTCCCAGGGCCTCAAAGAACACACGTGTCTCCCGGCCACTGTTCCTTCATTCTCACCTTCTCTTTCCCTCTGATCCTGTTCCCACGTCCCTAAGGTTGCAACCAGCCTCCCCCTTAAGAGAAGGCCTCATGCACCCTGGAGGCAGTGCTTCCACCAGGCAGATGGGCGTTTAGATCTGTTTTATTTCTTTCTGTGCATCAGGCGCTGGTGCCCAACCCCTAATGGGAGTGGCTGTAGGATCAAGTCCTCTTTTAACGTCCCAGGAAACAAAAGCAACTGAAGAGGAGAAAACGACCTGTGCACAAGGTCACTGGAGGGCAGGGAGGTCGCAGGCGCCCTCCTGGGGAATCGGGTGCCCAAAGGGGACCCTGGGGGCACAACCCCGTCACTCCGGGCAGCAGAATTCCAAGTCGTGGGTACATTTGCATAACAAGGGCATTTGCTCTCTGGCATCCGGACAGCCCTCTTCCGACCACTCTTAGATACTAAGCTGGTTGGAAAACGCTGCAGGCAGGTCAGACAACTCCCGGCCTTGCCAAGAGTCCTGACACAACCCAAGGGTACTTCTGGTGAGGAAATCTGCGGAGACGTTAGGGGGCTTGTGTGAGAAATTAAACCCAAAACGAGCCGTTTATGAAGCCTCCGGGCGGTGCAAGATTAAAAGATCAAACCAGGCCCGGGCTGTGTTCCCCACACTGGTTACTGTGGCAACGAAATAAACCCAGCTGTAGGCATTCTTTAGTGACTATGCCTGGGAGGTAAAACGTGAGGAAATCATAAATAGTTTAAGTCTGAAAACTTTACACCAAAGCCTGAATAGTTACAGTTCTTTTGAGACAATTTGAGTGGCTCTGAAAAGAGCCTTTGGGTTTGGGGTTCAGGAGTCCAAGCGTCTTCCTTGCGGGTCTACTTGGAGCTGGTGTACTTGGTGACGGCCTTGGTGCCCTCGGACACGGCGTGCTTGGCCAGCTCGCCGGGCAGCAGCAGGCGCACGGCCGTCTGGATCTCCCGCGACGTGATGGTCGAGCGCTTGTTGTAGTGCGCCAGGCGCGACGCCTCGCCCGCGATGCGCTCGAAGATGTCGTTGACGAACGAGTTCATGATGCCCATGGCCTTGGACGAGATGCCCGTGTCCGGGTGCACCTGCTTCAGCACCTTGTACACGTACACCGAGTAGCTCTCTTTGCGGCTGCGCTTGCGCTTCTTGCCGTCCTTCTTCTGCGCCTTGGTCACCGCCTTCTTGGAGCCCTTCTTCGGGGCGGGCGCGGACTTGGCTGGTTCCGGCATGATCCCGAGTACAGCTAGCCTGGAAAGGGAAAGGTTTAGCACACTGTGTTGCGTCCCTTTTATATAGAATCTGACATGCAAATAAGGTGCTAAAATCCTTTGTCTGATTGGTGGATATTCCAAGCCACGTCAAAAAAAAGATACCTCTGCCCAATCAGACGAAAGAATGAGAAATGTGCCCTGTTTTTGAGTTAAGATGAAGCCGCAGTCTAAACCAATGACGTATCTCTTTCGCGCCCAAAAAGGTTTATAAAAAGGGCTGCCTCTGCACTGCCAGGATCTGCTAGTAGACTTTAGAGCTCACCATGTCTGGACGCGGAAAGCAGGGCGGCAAGGCGCGCGCCAAGGCCAAGACGCGCTCGTCGCGGGCCGGCCTCCAGTTCCCGGTGGGGCGCGTGCACCGCCTGCTGCGCAAGGGCAACTACGCCGAGCGCGTCGGGGCCGGCGCGCCCGTGTACCTGGCGGCCGTGCTGGAGTACCTGACGGCCGAGATCCTGGAGCTGGCGGGCAACGCGGCCCGCGACAACAAGAAGACGCGCATCATCCCGCGCCACCTGCAGCTGGCCATCCGCAACGACGAGGAGCTCAACAAGCTGCTGGGCAAGGTGACCATCGCGCAGGGCGGCGTCCTGCCCAACATCCAGGCCGTGCTGCTGCCCAAGAAGACCGAGAGCCACCACAAGGCCAAGGGCAAGTAAAAGCCTGCAGCGCGGGGCCGCCACTCGGCACTTGAAACCAAAGGCTCTTTTCAGAGCCACCCACCTTCTCACCAAAAGGGCTTGCATAACCGTCGCCGTCATTTCTCCACCTACAAGTAGGTGGCGGTATGAAAACCCCCAGGACCTGCAAGTACCCACTTGAAATCTGCAATAAAAAAGAACTTGCTGCAGCCCCGTAAAACAGGCACACAGATACTTTGTATCCTGTAATGAAGGGGGTCGAGCAGCAGCCCTCAGGCTTGGAAGTGAAGCGCTTAGCGGTCTCAGTCCCGGTAGGGAAATAGCACCACCCACTTCCCCTGAAAAGCCAAAATGCTGGAATCTGCGTGTGTCCTTTTTTTCAATACTAGGGTTCTACGTGTTGTCACAAAGAGTCAGTTCAGTCAGCGTTGTAAGCCGTTGCTCACACTTTATACACCAAGAAATTCCAAAAACTGATGAAACGGGTCTCTGGCCCCTCCTTTACTGAGGGTAGATGCAGCTCTGGGCCAGGACAGAAGTTCTGACTGGCCACGTAGGACACGTCAGGGAGGAACTGAGACCACGCCTCAGCGTGTTCAAATTGTTTTGTGAAAATGTGCACTGTAGACACACACACACACACACACACACACACATACACACAATGATATGCACCCTGTATATTCAAGGAAACCTGCTGTCAGGAAGCGTAAAATATGAATAAAAGAAATAATAGAACAGAGGAGTGAAAGATGTCCGATCACATCAGGGCGGGCCTTTTAAATTTTGCTGATATTGGCATTGACCATTTTTAGTTTATCTCCTTTTCAGAAAACAAGAAATGAAGTGCACTGAAATCTACACTAAATGAAACCTCGTTTTTATAGATTTACTTTAAAGTGGAATATAAACCCAAAAGAAAAACTTTTATTCCACTGTTAGTGGAAATCTAATCGTATTTCTCAAGAATGCAAACAAAAGCAAGCAGGTCACAGCGTGGGACCTACGAACCAGACCGATCTGCTCTTAATGCATAAGCTCATAAACCAGCTATTTTCTGTGGCCTCCTGGCTCAGACAACGGCAGCTGTTAGCCCTAAACAGAAACAGAGAAGGGATTGGACTGTGGAGCGCGTCACCCCTTTTCTAGTAATTGACCAATCACCTCGTTAACTGTGGAGCGCGTCACCCCGCTTCTAATAATTGACCAATCACCTCGTTTACTTTTCAGCCAGTGGTTTCCTTGCGCGGGACTTTTGAAAAAGCGCACAACCAATCAGAATGTTCTCGAGGATATATAAAGCCTACTTCTTCCTCCTTGTTCAAGTCAGTACTTTCTATCACTATTCTTGAAATGGCTCGCACCAAGCAGACAGCACGCAAGTCGACGGGCGGCAAGGCGCCGCGCAAGCAGCTGGCCACCAAGGCGGCCCGCAAGAGCGCGCCGGCCACGGGCGGCGTGAAGAAGCCGCACCGCTACCGGCCCGGCACGGTGGCGCTGCGCGAGATCCGGCGCTACCAGAAGTCGACCGAGCTGCTGATCCGCAAGCTGCCGTTCCAGCGGCTGGTGCGCGAGATCGCGCAGGACTTCAAGACGGACCTGCGCTTCCAGAGCTCGGCCGTCATGGCGCTGCAGGAGGCGTGCGAGGCGTACCTGGTGGGCCTGTTCGAGGACACCAACCTGTGCGCCATCCACGCCAAGCGCGTCACCATCATGCCCAAGGACATCCAGCTGGCGCGCCGCATCCGCGGGGAGCGGGCGTGAGCTGCCCTCGGCGAGTGGCAACCTTGAACCCAAAGGCTCTTTTCAGAGCCACCCACACTTTCAGTTAAAAGAGCTGTATGCAAATTACTTGGGCTCTAGCTGGCACCCTTAATTCAGGGATTTTTGCAAATACATGCGAACGCACCGAGCGTGCGGAAGTGTCATCGCCTGCACTGGTGAAACTGAGTAACTCCAAACTTAAAGGCAATCCTCCTCAATTGTTGACAACAGTTCACGCCTTTTGTGCTATAAAGGTAGACCCCCTCAGCCCCTGCGAGCAGCGCAGCAGCTGGGGTTTGCTCAGGTCTGGGCACAGCCCTGTGGGCCCTCCCCCACCTGGGAGCCCGGGACGCAGAGGAGCGCATCAGGAAATAGGTCAGAGCCCAGAATTGGCCTGTCCCAGCGCTGATCTAACCCACTACACGGTTCTTAAGGGTCACCTCCCTTTTTTTTTTTTTTTCAGAATTAGCTATAATTTTCCTAGTTGTGTATTAAGTTACAGTTTTAATTGTCTTGACGTTTTTGCTTGAAATTGATTGGGGACATTTAGGTGGAGATTTGTCTTCATAAAGTTACTGCGTAATCCTTGACTTGTTTACAGGAGTCAAGTGGGACTGGTTGGTCTGCAGTTTCCTCTGAAGCGCCCACTGTCTCCTACCCTCCCTCCCGGACAGCTTTGTGCCCGGGAAGTGGATAGGTTATGTGCAAGTTTGCCCCAAAGCAGGAGCTGCGCTGACTCCCGGGAGGTAGGGTGTAAATGGTTTGCAGGTGCGCTGAGGGGTGCCTGCGATAGCCGGGTTGTTTCCTTGTGTCTCAGGTAGTTGGGAAGGGGCAGCGTTGGGTTACCTTGGGACATCGATTCTGAGAGGTGAGGTTCCTTACCCACAATCCTGTGTTGCACTAGGACTAGGGTTGGATGTAGGGTGTGCATTTTCCACTGACCCCTCCTCGCACTTTGTTCCTGTGTGTTTGGTCATTGATCATTGAGAAACTAGTGCTGTGGAGACATGTCTGATGCTTTTTCATGTGAGTTTCCATCGCAGGGTAAAGTTAAAAGGGAAGTAGTTTTGGCTTTCCTGTGAAGTCTTTGTCCTTTTCTCACAGAACAACGAGGGCATTGTATCACTGATAATCGGTCCTCAGGATTTCTAATGAGCCCATTGGCAGCAGAACTGAAGGCTGAGCCCAGAGGACTTTAGAGTCTGGGGACAAGTAGCAGTATGGGCACCGCTCGGACCTTGCTGGAGATGCGGAGTCGCAGAGCCATCCAGGTCGGCCTGACGGTTCAAGTTCCCCTCAGGCGATTCCCACGGAGGCCAGTTTTAGATGCCTGTTCTCTAAGCGGTTCTTTGGGTCTCATCAGGAAAAGCAGCCTGCCTATGGACTCTCTCCAGTAGGAAGTATTTGCAAATTGCATGTTTCTTTCTATCATGTAATTAAATGTTCTCTAAAGCAATGGCCCATGACCAAGTGCACCTAAGGCCTTTGATTCCACTATAGGTCCGAGGTCTCCGTGTTGAGTGCACAGGACAGCTGGCATGTTTCCTGCAGGAGCCGAGGAAAACCCACCGACATAAAAGGCTGCACAGGGGCAGATAGGACTGGACCTTGTGTCCCGGACAGGTGCCCTTGCAATGCCCATTGGGACCAGCTGGGTGTCGCTGGACTCCAGACTCAGGCTGAGCTCTTTCACAGAACGCAGGAGCCTGACCATGCGGGTCTCCCTCCGGGTCTGGGGCATCTTCCCGATGTCCGCAGCCCCGGGCTCACTGCGCACCGCTGCTTCTAGGCTCCCGGTGCCATCAGGCCCTGTGCGCGTCAAAATGATAATTTCATTCTAACTAGAGTGATATTAACTCATTTTCTTTCCCACGGAAACCATTCTTGCCAGTATTTACAATTCATTCGTGTTGCATTAGGACACGTCTCTGTCCTTCTGAAGACTTGGGGACTCATCAGCTTTCTTGAATCTTATTTGTGCTGCCTGTAGGCATGACATGGGGTAGGGACTGCCATGGCCCCCATTTTGATCTTCCTTTCTTAGTTCATCATTAAACACCTCAAGCTTCCTTGGCAGCCAGACAAGGCCATTTCTTTTGGTCCATGGCGTCTTAGCAAAGGTGAAATTTTACCGCCTCTCAGGGCTTCAACAAATGTGCGTGGGTACTAACTTGCCCCTTTTTCTTCCTTCAAGACAGAATGTGAGTGTGATGGCCGAAGCCGGAGCAAACCTCCTGGACCACGGGGTGGATGGGGCCTATGAAGGAGAACAGGGGCATTACCTCAATGCAATGGAAGCGCCCAATCCAGTGCCAAGCCGGCCATTTCCAAGGCCATGGAACAGAATGGCTCACAGACCAATTGAAGTGCCCGTGTTCCATGATTCATTTGTTTTGAATGAACCTTAAATGTACAGCAAGACGTGACGGGAAAGAGGCTGGGCAAGATACCACATTCCTCATAGACTGTGAATGGGGCAGTCGCCCTACTTGAATGCCTGGTTTTGTGTTTCACACATTTCTCCCTGACCTTTCCTCCTCCCTCCCCCTCCTTCCTGCCAGGAGCTCCCTCTGGGCTGAGGGGGGAATGGAGGACCACGTCTTTGGAGGAGCAGGGGCTGGGCGGACCGGGAGTGTGCACCTGGCCCCCCATCTCTCCAGCAGAGCACACACGGTGGATCAAACGCCTTCAATCTCCTGTGAACTACATTCCACAACCGAACTCTGAAGGCTGCCCATTTTTGCATTTCCTGTGTCCCTGTCTCCTCCGTTCCCACCTTCTTTGGCCCCCTCTACCCCCCAGAGCTGCCTCCAGGGAAACTGAAAACTTAAGATCAACTCAGCTTTTGCCAATGATAAGTCGACCTTTAGACAGACGCTCCCCGCGTCGTTTGCTCACTGTTTACCCATTTTGGATGAGGGGCCCCCTGAGGGCTGCTCGCTGGCCTTTTCCTACCAGCGCCTGTCGCTGTCTGAACGCCAACCGGCCTCCGTAGGCGGACCCAGGGACCTAGCCCCCCACCCGCCCTCCCGTTAGAGAAGTCCAGGCACTCAGACTGGCATAGCCCGTTCCATCCCGACCCCAGGGCCCACGGAGGAGCCCAAGAGGGTGGATCAAACGGGTCACATTCAGGCACCTATGTGCTTGTTAATCGAGGACTTGAAAAGTCACAGCTGAAACTGTGTTGTTGATTCTGTCTGTAGAAGGAGAGACTGACCATGCCAAAGTCATTCCCCCAAACGAAGAGGCCTTGTTTTTGGCCCAACTCAGGTTTCCGTTTGTAACTTTCTCTTGTAAAACCCACTCGATGCTTTTCAAAGCAGCCCCAAAGGCCTATTACTTGCATAATGAAAGGTTTGAATTAGTTCTTTTACAGGTCCCCTTTAGGCTCCGTCCTAGCCCAGTCACTTCCGTTTACTAAAAACTAACCTTACCCAGTAGACAGTACCATATTGTCAGCAGTGACCCATAAAAACAGCTTCTTTAAAGAGATGGTCCGTTTTAAATTATGTCAACATCTATGACAACACTCACGTTAGAGCTCTTTTATGTGACAACGTGGGTGGCTCTGAAAAGAGCCTTTGGGGTTCAGGAGTCCAAGCTACTTCCTTGCGGGTCTACTTGGAGCTGGTGTACTTGGTGACGGCCTTGGTGCCCTCGGACACGGCGTGCTTGGCCAGCTCGCCGGGCAGCAGCAGGCGCACGGCCGTCTGGATCTCCCGCGACGTGATGGTCGAGCGCTTGTTGTAGTGCGCCAGGCGCGACGCCTCGCCCGCGATGCGCTCGAAGATGTCGTTGACGAACGAGTTCATGATGCCCATGGCCTTGGACGAGATGCCCGTGTCCGGGTGCACCTGCTTCAGCACCTTGTACACGTACACCGAGTAGCTCTCCTTGCGGCTGCGCTTGCGCTTCTTGCCGTCCTTCTTCTGCGCCTTGGTCACCGCCTTCTTGGAGCCCTTCTTCGGGGCGGGCGCGGACTTGGCGGGCTCGGGCATGATGCAGAGTTTTCTAACAAGAAAACAGAAGAATGAGTGTTGTGTCTAAGGCTGGGCTATATTTGTAGGGCTTCTATGCAAATAGGTGCTTAGCCAAGCTCATCCCTGATTGGATGAAGTCATCCAGTAGCAATCTTCCACGCAATCAAGGGAATTTCAGAGCTACTTAATGAGGAAGTCGCCCTGAACTCTCTTCTTCCTTTTGCAAGTTTTAATATTCACAACAGTGCAAAAAAAAGTAATGTTTTGAAAATAGTACGTATTTATGAACCTTGTCTCTTCTATCCAGATCTAAAGAGACAAAACGTAACACCAATTCTTGACGGTACTTTTCCCGTGAAATCATCACTGAGCTGCTAATGGTAGAAAAATGCACCTAGAAGTCAGCTGCATGTTTAAATGCACTCAAAGGTACGCCATGGACTTTCCAGGTGCTCTCAGCACTGCCGGCAACAAGTAAGCTTTTGAAGACTCAAAGAACCACCTCACTTCTCCAGTGATAGAATTTTTGTTACACCAAGCAGAGTATCCGAAAGGGGTACCAGTGTCCGTGGAAGGCTAGAAAGTGTGAAATAGGCTGCTTGCACTGCTGCAATAAAATATCTCTTCAAGGTCAAAAGTTTTTTTAAAAGATGAAACTGGATGGCATTGATCATATTCAAACGCGGAGTTTTTTTAGAAGATTGAGAAACCCTGGATCTTTTATTGTCTCTTCCCAAACTTAACTTCCCAAAAAGGAGATTAAGGAAATTGTTAAGGAGATTAAACAAAACCAATTAAGAAATGCTTAGAACATGTCAAAATACAGGGTGCATCAAGGGCGGAGGACTTAGTTAAAAAATACTGAGCACTTTCAATGGGTGATTTTTAAAGACCTGATAGCCAATCACAAGGACTATTTAGCTACTGAATTTATGGCGCGAAATTTGAACATTCAGACCAATCAGGAGGAGTTTGACGTTATAAATAGAAGGAAGCACAGCAGTATCTCCAGTTGTGAACGTTGTTTGCAATCTCTTAGCATGGCTCGTACCAAGCAGACGGCGCGCAAGTCGACGGGCGGCAAGGCGCCGCGCAAGCAGCTGGCCACCAAGGCGGCCCGCAAGAGCGCGCCGGCCACGGGCGGCGTGAAGAAGCCGCACCGCTACCGGCCCGGCACGGTGGCGCTGCGCGAGATCCGGCGCTACCAGAAGTCGACCGAGCTGCTGATCCGCAAGCTGCCGTTCCAGCGGCTGGTGCGCGAGATCGCGCAGGACTTCAAGACGGACCTGCGCTTCCAGAGCTCGGCCGTCATGGCGCTGCAGGAGGCGTGCGAGGCGTACCTGGTGGGCCTGTTCGAGGACACCAACCTGTGCGCCATCCACGCCAAGCGCGTCACCATCATGCCCAAGGACATCCAGCTGGCGCGCCGCATCCGCGGGGAGCGGGCGTGAGCTGCCCTCGGCGAGTGGCAACCTTGAACCCAAAGGCTCTTTTCAGAGCCACCCACACTTTCAGTTAGAAGATCTGTGAGCCAAGAAATGTAATCTTCCTAAGGGAAGTGTTGGGGGAGGGCGGGGGAGTACGCGCCGCAGTTGCCTGGGGAGAGCTCTGGCCTCCCACCTCCTCCGAGCACCTGGGTGACTCCGCCTGCACGCACCGCGGACAGCACAGCGCTCGCCCAGGCTCTGGGCACTCGTGGCTGCGCAGTCGGTGACAGCAAAACCGCTTGTTTTCTAAGCGACTGGAAAGGGTTAATAGGTTGCCTATTTAACAGTTTTGAACATTGTGACTTTAAAGTTGTAATATTAGATGCTCCTTTATACATTGTAATTTATGGGTGGAAGGTAGGGGTACCAAGTTTAATTAAACTGGAGGTGGGGTAATGGGGAAGAAATTTAAAAAGTCCCTCTGCAGAAAGCTTTTAATAGTTTTATTTGCAACAGCCTTAAAATAGAAACAACTATCTTTTGGGGGACAAATGGTTAGTACACAGACTAAAGTGTTGAGTTGTGGGGTGGGGTACATATGATACCTGACCAGCTGAGGGGAGGCCTGCCTGGCGCCCTATCAGCTTAGGGACCAGAAGGTACGACCTAGGATGGTCTGAAATGGAAAAGCTTTCTACCTAACAGCGAGTTACCGTGGGCAGTCCATTCCGAGGCCGGTATCTTCCCTGACAAAGGCCAGTCTTCCCCTCAACTGCTCCTGCCTCTGGTCTGTTTGCCTCTAACAGCAAACTTTTGGGATGTCGGGGTGTCCCCTTTCTGCCTACCCTCCGGGCGCAGACCCCTGCAGCGGAATGGAGGCCACAGGTCCCCTCATTGTCGTTGTTATCATGCTAATTGTTGCAGGTTCACTATGAAATACAAATGCAAAAGAACTGCTTGTTTGTGTGACTTTTCACCCACTGCCCGAGCTTCCCTGTTTTGCTGTCTCCCAGCTCCCTGAACGAGCGACAGGGCATCCCCTGTGACCCTCCTGTCTCCCCTTTGATCCTGAGGTGAAAGGTAAGCGCTCCAATGGCCACTTCCGGGAGCGTTTCCTCAGTCCATTATTTGCTTCCGTGACAACTGTCCTCAGTTTGGCTCCGATAGAATCATTAAAGTTCTCTACAGGTTTTAACGTCCCTTACACTGCCGACACAAATTCCCATTCCCCGATACAACTGAATTCTACTCAGCCGTCAAACCGGAAGCTATTGATACCTGGAACAACCTGGCTGCATCCCAAGGGCATAATGCTGAGTGGGGAAGGACAGCCAATGTCAGCGGTTACAGCGTGTGGTTCCGCTCACGTGCCCCTCGGAAAAGGACGAGCCCCGCGGGGGACACCGGGTGAGTGAGGCCCGGGAGGGGGGAGAGGCGCGTGCGTGTGAGCACGAAGGGGCCACATACGGAGTCCCCCGGTGACAGAGAAGCTTCGTAAGGGCAGCACAGTCGTGGCCACGTGACTCCGCCCGCGGGGCAGGCGTGCGCAGGGTCTGCCACGCGCAGGCCCAGGCGAGACCCTCGCCATCTGGTCGACTGAACAAAGCTTGGAGTCTTGTGACTGTAATTTGCCAATGTCCATTTCTTGGTTTTGATATTACAATTATATTAAGGGAAACTGGGTTTAGGGACTGTATTCCCAGTTAACTGTTCTTAAAAAGCTGCACCAATCAGCAGTCGCTACTGTGTATCGCTTAGGATTCTATGACTTGCTTAACAAAACAATGTGATTTTTCAAAAACACAGTTTTTCTCTTTCTGGCTGTTCTAGTGATGAGATATCCATTTGGTTGAGTTTTGGTTTGTTTACCTTGGTCCATGTTTTTGGAAATAATTGCTGCTTCTACCTAAAAATAAACTAAATGGAGTTTCACAGTGGTATTTGTGACCTCAAATTTTTCGATGCTGTAACTTGGGTGAGTTTCCATGGCCTTTGGGACAGTGTGCTGGGTGCATCAAAAGTGCACAATGTTAAGGGACAGAAACCACGGGGCCCCAATGGTGTCGCCTGCGCTAAAATCCCCAGACCTAGATTCAGTACCTGATCTCATTATAGTTTCAATCTCTCCCGCAAACAGCATAATGAACAAGTGTGGAATTGTCTGGTGGAGCAGCAGCAAGGTAACCTGTCACCTGGGCCCTTGCCGCCCCCTGGAAAGATGAGAAAATCTGCATGATAAAGCCCTCCCGCTCACTTTCCCCAAAGAGAGATCCTCTCCTTTCTTTGTTGCATTCTTTGGGGCTCGCTTGCCCCATCCTTGGCCCTGCAAAAGCTTTCCACGCCTTAAGGGGACCCGCTCTGGGGACCCTTCCAGCTGTAAGTGGGGTGTGGTCTGATTGCGAACTGATTAAAAAGCCAATTAGATCTTCAAATTTACTCGGTTGAATTCTGTTTTTAACAACAATAAAAACCATCTCTTGTTTGGAACTTTGTATTCTAAGGCTGTCATTTCCATTCTAATGCTCTCATGTTTTATGTCGCCTTAACGCATTTCTAAAATAACGCAGACATCTCACAAGGACTGCGTTTTTATTATTGTCATTTGCATAAAATTGCGTTTCCTCCTTCGAGCTGACAACAGCCTGAGAGGAATGCCGGGCCCCAGGCCCGGACAAGGACGCGCGCCCCCCCCCCCCACGCCCTACCCTCCGGAGTAACAGGCCCCTGGCGGTTCACACTCTTTTCCGCCGAAATCCTTCACTGTGTGAGCGCCTATGATCAATTTTTTTCAACTTGAAGCACACGGTACTTGCTGGTGTTATTCTGGAAACATTTTCAAATCCTTCCGTGTGCTTTAGTCAGAAGTCGGGGCGACGGGAATTGGCTGCATAAGCCAGCCATGTGGCTGACAACAGCACAATTATTGACAAGTATGTATCCTTTTTTATGGATAAGGCCACTGAAACCCAGTTTAACAAACGGCCAATACCAGCTGAGGCCGGCAGCTCAGGGACTCCAAGCCCAGGGCCTGGCTGGGTTGCTTGGCAACTAGCTTGCCGATTCCTTTGTTTCCTGCGCTTTGTAATTGTTTCATTTCCAGCGTGGAAATGATCCAATGACATCCACGGGATGGACAAATCCTGAAACACACACAGCAACGAGGTGGTGTCTTTTGTGTACACGATAGCCACCCGTGTTTAGGATTTCTTATTTTCTGAGTAAGAAAACCTCCAGGCCCCGCCGTCACACCGGGCTTCCGCGGCAGGGGCGGGGCTTGGGCGCCCCGCCCCTTCCGGTCTGTTTCACCCGAGGCCCGCCCAGTGGTTACTTAAGCGGCTGCAGCGGCTGCTGTAGGGACAAACGTCGCAGCGGTTACTCTTTCACCATGTCCGGTCGCGGCAAAGGCGGGAAGGGCCTCGGCAAAGGCGGCGCCAAGCGCCACCGCAAGGTGCTGCGCGACAACATCCAGGGCATCACCAAGCCCGCCATCCGGCGCCTGGCGCGGCGCGGCGGCGTGAAGCGCATCTCCGGGCTCATCTACGAGGAGACGCGCGGGGTGCTCAAGGTCTTCCTGGAGAACGTGATCCGGGACGCCGTCACCTACACGGAGCACGCCAAGCGCAAGACGGTCACGGCCATGGACGTGGTCTACGCGCTCAAGCGCCAGGGCCGCACCCTCTACGGCTTCGGCGGCTGAACCATCCGTCCCCGCGTCTTTGTCTCCACCAAAAGGCCCTTTTCAGGGCCGCCCACCTCTCGGAAAGAGCTGTGTGCGCCTTTCGTGTTTAGATGGTTCTGCGAACACGCCTTTTGGGTTTGATTCCAGCGTCATTTTATGGTCGGTGGTTCCTCCGTGAACGGCCTAAATCTTTGCGGAGGGGCACAGGTTTCGCATCGCCCTCGGCTCATCGGGAGGGAGCGAGGCTGGGACAGGGGCAGGCGGTACAACGCCAAAGCAAACTTGGAGTGGGGTTGTCCCTGCTAGTCACTATCACGCGCAACGCAGGAGGGACTTGGAGTCCCCAGATCTTTCTTTGGCCGGGACTCCCCCGCCCCTTGTCCGCCGGAGAGTATCAGGTACGGGCCTGGTTGGCCAGAGGGCCTGGGCGCGCCGCTGAGCCCGGTTTTAGTCCCGTGGTGGTTGGGTGGCGGCGCGGGATCGGTAAATGTGCATAAATTACGAGTCCGAGAGGGTGTTGCCGCCGCCCACAGGAACCCAGAGACTAAAATAAGAATTGCAACAAAAATGCTGGGTGTTAATTCGTAACTTGCCCGGGGAGAGAAGGGCCCAGTCTGGCCTCACTTAACGCCCTCCTCCGCCCAGGTACCTAACTGTCTTCACTTGTGCCCGCCCCTCAAAGAAAAGGTGGGCTTGAGTTAAAATGTAACTGACTGGGTCTGGCCGATTTCTATCCTCAAGCCGCCCCGCCCTGAGCCCGAGGCCGAACAGCCTGCGCGTCACCCTGCGCCAGGCCAAGGGGTCGGGCTCTAACTCGGATGTTCTGCTCCCTCTGCGCCCCGAGGCCTCACCTCGCGTTTGCGAAGGGGGTGCCCCTCCCGCGGTCACGGCCCCAGGCCCCTTTCTCCTCGCCTACCGCCCCCTTAGTTCACCTTAATCTTAACTCTGCCTTCCGTAAATCGTAAGGTTTGTTTCCTCGTTTAAAAAAAAAAATGGACCATTCAAACGCAACAGTGTTTATCAAAAGTTTTTAAATACAAAGTATGTCCTCAAATGGATGCATCAGCCAATTCAATTATTTCCATTTTTGATGCAACGCTTCAGAAAAGCATTTTTGTTTGCTTTGAGAAAAGTTTTTAATGGAAGACTGAAGTTTATCATATACACAAGTCATGTCCGACATTTGAGAAAATGTTGTTTACAGAAATCATTATAGATTAAAAATGTTTACTATCTGTATTGTATACAATAGGAGTACCAGGCTCCAGCAAAGGAAGTCTGATATCAAGCCTGCATTACACAGTGCCTGCTGCTTGCCCTAGACCTGGAGCCGAGGTAAACTGGGCCGCGCTGGGCTGCCCAGGATAATGCCCCTGGGGCGCGGCGCTGCCGAGGGTCCCTCCCTGACACTAGAGGAATCGGAATCGGCAGGCGGACCGACGGAGGCTGCAGCGTCCGGTGGGGACAGAGGTCCAGGAGCCTCGTTTCCGTCATGCCTGGTGGGGGGTAAAGGTGGGGAGGCCCCCTCAAGGCTGCAAACTTGAGTTTACATTTGAAAGAAACCGCAACATGCACAGTTTATCGCAGGGTATTCGGCCCTTGGATAGTCTGATTTGTAGGTTTTTCTGTGCAACTTTAATAAACGAGAATGAGAGTGGGCCATTCTACGGTAAAACTGTGGACGCATTAAACTCCGTTCATACTCCAAACTGCCCCGAGAGGCAGACTCCGCAGTTGTCCCGGGCGCGGGCCCCAGGGAGCGCGCGGTCCTTCTTTCCCGCCACGTCCCCATAACAGCACACACTTCCTTCCCCTCTCTCTCCCTGGGGTCGTGGCGGGACACCTCTTTGACGCTCTAGCCTTTGCAGGGAAGTCCGATGCGACCTCTGCCTTCCCTCTCCACGTCCATGGCTGGGCCTGCGAATTAAAGGGATGTAAGAGTGGAGGGGGGCAGAGGAGCTCACCCCCAACACGGACCACGTCGGCGTGTGACTTATTTTGACCTCAAGGCAGTGAAGACCCAGCAGACTCAGAAAACACTTTCATGCCTAAGAGAATCGAGTAGCGGCCTGTCCCGTGACGAGCGCCGTTTACCGGTTGCTTTGGCCTGAACGGGTGCCTGGGGGCCAGGAGCCGACCGATCACCAGATCTCCGCTCCCAGCTCCGTGAGCGGCCTCCTCCCTTTGGCGCCAGGCCCCGCCTCGTTCCGAGTTCAGGCCGGGGACGAGTCTCCGGGCCCCACTGCCATTGGGTCTTCTTTTTTCTGGTGCTTTTGTATGAACACAATTAACATGGCTTTTCTCCTGTTAATCTGTCCTATGTGAATTTGATTGTTAGACCAGCCAAAAAGCCCAGAAGGGAAGAAGAGGAAATGTGTTCGCCCCGAAGAAACACATTAACAGGAGAAAAGTGTGCAAGGGCACCTACTAGAGAGTTTACCTGACTGGGGACCGTCGTAGGGAAAGGAAGACCTGGGCAAGCCGCTGTGACCTGGCCGCCGTGGTGTGGAGCGACCGTCGGGCAGGGCGCAGGCGGGTAGAGTGCGGCCACTGCAGGACCCGGATGGTACCCTGGGAGGCAGAAGTTACTCCTGAAGGACGTCCAGCTGGGCCTGAAAATTAAGTGGACATAAGACAGATTCACAGGAGACAAGCGAACAAATTGTGTTTAATATTGTTCCATGTATAGGCAAGTCTTCCCAGGAAAGTGAAGAGCCCAAAAGTGATTGGCCCTTGTATCCTGCGTTTAACAGAATGGGCTTTGTCAACTCATGACCAAAACGTCCGGACAGGCGGAAGGAAGATAAGGGTTCCCTAACTAGGTCTGTCGGTGCAGGTTTCTCTCAGCCTCAGCCTCCCTTCCGATTACAGGAACGCCCGTTTGGGCGTGTCCAAGGAGGGCGCGTTTCACACGGGGCCGCCATCTTCTCTCGGAAGGACAGGCGGGGTCAGGGCCCCACTTTTGCACCTGCTTCATTTCCACTGTCTTTAACTCAAAATAGTCCTTATGCCAAAGAGGCATATTTTAAAGGGGCGGATTCTGCCACCGTGCATGGACGCTCCGGTTCTTCCCTGGGCGCCTGAGTGGTGATCTGCCAGCGCACTCCCGGGGGTTGGCTCCCGGAGGACCTAGGAAGTGACAAGAATGGACCTCGGGGGGTAGCTCTCTGGGGAGAATCGGAAACAGGCATAGGACCCCAAAAAGCTGGGAAAGATCAGGGGGAAACCTAGGACCTGGGCGAGGAGAGGCGCCCCACAGCCTCATGAGGAGCCTGGGAAGGCAGGGGAACAACCGGGGTCAGGTGGAGCAGAGGTTAAACCCTTAGCATAACTTTGCATTTGGAGATGAGTAAGTCACTGTTACCCATGACAACTCTACTTGTTAGTGAGTGGTCCATTCAGAAACCATAATCTTAGTGACTCGAGTATTCAAGCCTTGAAAATTTGATAAAATGGGAAGGATCTGTCTAGTAATTGACGGGGTTGGGGATCAAGCTGAGAGATACTGAAATATATTTACATTCAGGATGGGGTAAAAGTAGGTTTATAGTTGCTCGTATGGAAAATAATCCAATAATATATAATACAAGAATAAACTTTCACATACAACTGTAAACCTACTCTTTCTTGCATATGGTAGAGAAGAAACCAGGAGAGAGACTATTAAAAATTTAAGTTGGGATGTTATGGTTAGAGTAGGAGGACCAGCTAAATTATTGTCCACCCAAGTAAGTTATTGATAGCGGACGGCACTTCCGTAAACAACTGTCCTAAGACGCCGAACAGGTGGACTGGGAGTGTTTTCACGGGGTTGGGGGCAGGGTTAAGTGGCGCGGGCGGGGAGGGGTTTAGGATGCACAGGACCTGACCTACACAGCGGCTATTGCCTGCGGGGAAACGGAGGAGGGGTGCTGGCCGGGTCACCGGGGGAAAAGGCCGCCGGTGGACAGAACTCACGAAGGAGGGTTTGAGTTAATCATCACAGTTCTGGAGCAATGACCTAAGTCGGGCTACAGGTCCACGCCCTCAGGAATGCACTGAGTGAGACAAAGATTAGGTGGTCTTTCAGGCCTGATTTTTGCTAAAAGCAGAACCAGCGTTTAACTCTGTCCGCGGCTCTCCCGGGGTTTTCCGCAGAGAGGCCCGCGCGGAACCTGGGCGCCCCCTACAGGACACCAGGTGCAAGGCAGTGCAACCTCCCGGGCAAACGAATTCTAAGGCCCCCAGAACACGGTGGAACCAATTAGCTATCGTTTACACTGGAGAACTGCTGCCATCCCAAAAGAAACTTGCTCCAGGTGGTAACAAACAGGGTGTTTCCAGACGCAGGAGGATGCACCGCCCTGCCCCACCCCCCGCAATTTGCTTTGTTCTTTGGGCTCACGCGAGAGCCGCCATCTTAGCTCAGGGCCGCCGACTGGGAAAGGGCCCCCCAAGGAGAGCGGCGGCCTTTGCAAAGGAGTGATTTTGTTAAAAGAATGTCAACAGATCACCGCCACAAAGTATCGCGCACTACCTTGAGGTTACAAACAGCCCTTCGTGTGACCAGGTGGGTGGCCCTGAGAAGGGCCTTTTGTGGACGAGCCGGGGCCGCAGGGCGAGGGCCGCGGGGACAGGCGCTCAGCCGCCGAAGCCGTAGAGGGTGCGGCCCTGGCGCTTGAGCGCGTAGACCACGTCCATGGCCGTGACCGTCTTGCGCTTGGCGTGCTCCGTGTAGGTGACGGCGTCCCGGATCACGTTCTCCAGGAAGACCTTGAGCACCCCGCGCGTCTCCTCGTAGATGAGCCCGGAGATGCGCTTCACGCCGCCGCGCCGCGCCAGGCGCCGGATGGCGGGCTTGGTGATGCCCTGGATGTTGTCGCGCAGCACCTTGCGGTGGCGCTTGGCGCCGCCTTTGCCGAGGCCCTTCCCGCCTTTGCCGCGACCGGACATGGTGAAGCGCAATTAAAGATCACACTCCGCAGAAGCGCCGGCTGCAGCCCCTTATATATGACTTTTGCGCGCGTCTCAGGAAACGGAACGCGCAGGGGGCGGGGAATCGCGCTCAGCGTCTGACTCTTTCCTGTTTCCCCGCCGGAGTCCGCAGTGGCTGGTTTCTGTGGCCTCGAGTCCTATGCCCGCGCGTTGCTGCGATCGCTGGTACCGTGCGGGTGTCCTGACCACTATGACCGCTTATAAAAAGAAGCAATCACGCTACATTTATTTACAAAAGCGGGAGATCCCAGAATTAAATTAATTTTAAGTGCGAGGATCGATTTAAAGACCACAAGTATTGACCTTTACAACTCTGGCAATACAGCATTGGGCGAGCCATCGCAGCTTCTCACCTGCAGGGCGTAATACTGCGCGTCGTGGTCCGCACTCCTGAGAGGGCGCCCTAGGGAGGGGAGCCAGTGCCTTCCGCTCCAATATTTGTAAAGCACTGTTTGCATTGTAAAAACGAAGGCCCCCGGGCTTGGAGAGCTAACCTGTTCCAGCGCCTGGTGCTGCGGGGGGAGCTCTGAGGCCTACGATTCTGGATTCTCGTGACCTTGCCACCCACTCTGATCTGTGCCAGGAAAGACGTGAAAGTATGTCCTGGTGAACACGAGTGTGTAAATTAACAGAATTAAAAATAACACGAACAAACGCTGTGAAATGCTGTCCCAGTAAAAAAAGCACCTGCAGTGATATTCTGGTCGCAGGTGACGGGTTGGGGCGTTTAACAGACAAAGGCCCGCATCCGGCCCCTGTCCCCACGACCACACTGAGCGCCTTCTACGTGCAGCAGGGGTGACGCGTGGAAACCCTATTCCGTGGACACGACGAGAAGATGAACCGTTCCCTCCACCCAGAGCCTGAGACAGACGGAAGCCGACTCAGGGGCCGGTATCGCCCACACTCATCTTTTGGAGAAACCGCAAAACGACCATCATTGAGCGAGTGAGTGAGTCAACAACTTAGGGCCTACTGTATGCCGAGGTAGTGTACGAACCCCAGGTTTACTATGACAAACGCTTTGTTTGTTTGGTCTTTTTAATTTTGATGTAAGCTGAATAAAGCTGGGGACCGTGAAACAAACAGGCGCTTAGAATAGAAGAAGCACCAGGAGAGCGTGGGGGCGGGGCCCCAGTTGGCTTCCTGGGCCGTCCGAGAAAGGGGGCCTCGGAGAGGATTTCAGGGGCCACGCCGCGCGGAGCTGCTGCCGCCCGTCGCTCTCCTGCTCCCAAGCGCCATGGGAACCCTCGGGGTTTAGGGGGTGCGCGCGTGACAGGGTGGAAGGCGTGGCTGTGCTCCCGGGAGGGAGAGAGCACCGACGAACACGGTCTTTTAAAGAAACGGCCACCTACAGGGGAGGGAAAAATCAGGTCCAGGTGAGAGGTCAGCCCGAGGCAGCTCCCAGGCTCCTGGTTCCGCCAGGGGGACGGGTGGGGGCAGCTGTGCGGCTGCGTCGCCTGGACGTCCAACCCTGAGTCCACTGAACTGCCTCCTGGGGCGGGGTGGGGGGGCAGGGGGCGCGTGCAGGCTGGGGAAGAGCTCAGTAGAGCTGTGCTGCCCTGCATTAGACACTAGCCACGTGCGCTGATTTCAATTCAAATCGATTAGGCCTAAAAAACATTGAAAAGTCCTGTCTTCAGTTACGGAGCCTCGAGCAAGGCCTCTGCCAGCACAGGCGCAGGCTGAGCGCTGCTGGGCCGGCTGATGCGAGAACCCCTTCCGGAGAGCCTCCCGCGCAGATGGGGGCGGGGGTGGGAGGCTGAGAGGAAGTGGAGTCTGGGCTTTTTTTGAGGTGCACTGGAAATTAGCCAACTCCTGGGTTTCCCAGATTACAGAGGGGGCGTGGGGAGAGGGGGGGTGGAGAGGCGGGGGGCGGGGGGCGAGAGATGTAAGAAGGACATTGCAAGTTTGAGCGTGGTGGCCCTTTTTAGGAACTAAAATTAAGAAGATGCAGTAGTGCCTGGAGGGGAGCTTCAGGTGGGAGAGAACCTCCGGTGAGACCATCTGAGAGGAAATTAAAATAGAGGTGACTCCTCCTGGCCCTCTGAGCACATTTCATCCTAACGCACAGCCCGGCGTGCTGTGCAGCCCCACGGCGCTGTCCCTGTGCCGCGCAGGCCTCTGTGCCCCCTTCGCTCAGCCCAGTGTTGGACCGGTGGGCGCTCGCCGGGTCTCCCCGTCGCCCGCCGTGGCGAGGGGCGAACACGGCCCCCAAGAGGATGCGAAGTCGAGAGCTGGCCGTCCACCGCTTGTCTGCAGGTCGCCGCTGCCGCGCCTTACATCTTGTCCTGGTGGAAATCCAGGGTCCTCAGGTGTGGACAGCCTGAGGACTCAGAAGTAAAAGCACAGCGTCCTCGCTGGGCTGCCGCAGTCAGAGGGGGAGCCTTCAAGGTCACTGTCACAGGGCCCCGAGCCAGTGTCCAGGAGCCGCCTCTGTGCTGCGAACAGCCCCAGCGAGGGTCTTAAGCAACAGCGGGGACTGTGCAGCGCGGCCCCGCCCCCTTACAGGCCGCTGGGGAGACCTCTTCAGGTGACAGCATTTGTCTCGGTTCCGGCCCTTCAGGGAGGACCGCTGTGAACTGCACAGGAGGAAGGAGCTGGCCCTCCGTTCCAATGCCTCTCCCCTGCTTGTGACCTAAGGGACCACAGGCGGCCGCTGAAGCAGCAACCCGAGGCTGTGGAAGGCGCGCTCCACCGTCGCGCGTCAAATGCACGCCACACGGGGACAGTTCCAGCAATTGCCAACAACGGATAGTGTCCCTCGAATGGTGGCCAAATTAGTGAGCTTTTACGCATTTGACTTTTACTGTTACCTTTAGGGCTGGATGACGTTAGGGTCTGCACAGAAAGGGAAAAGGCTAACACATGGCTGTGGCCGTTGCTGCCCACAGCGGCGCCGCGGAGCCCAGCGGCCCTTCCGCTGGACACCGCGGAATCCCGCCGAGCGGGGCGAGCGCTGAGCACCCAGCCCCGTGAGCGCATCGCCTCACGCGCAGCCTTCGCGTGTGGGATGCAATGTGGTCTCCGTCCCAGAGACGCCGTTCCAGTCAGTGCCTGCCAGCGAAGGACTATGTAAAAACAACCCAAGTGATTTTCGTGGATAATTTTATTTGGTGTTCTATGAGGAAGCTCTCCAATTGCACGGAATGCAGGCCAGGTCGACTAGGTTTTTGGAAATAGGGGTATTTATCAGGCGAAACACTAGACACCAAATACTTTTCTTGTTTGTTGATTTTAACCAACACGAGGTTTAATTTCAGTACCTGGTTATTTGGTGGGCAATGTTGGTTTGTGCTTAATTAGCACTATACACCGAACTCCGTTAGCTCTGCTGTGCTGCAAGGGTGGTCTGGGCGAGTCCGCACGCCTGTGGTGCAATGCCGCTTCAGCCCCTTCCGTGGACACGTTCGGCTACAGATTTAAGCTGCGATTCACAGTTTCTTCACGGAAATTCACACCGTGATTTCAATGAGAAATTTGTCTTTCTAAGCCTGTGTCCCTGCTTGCACTGTTGAAAAGGCCAAATCAGTTTTGCCTTTTAAATAGCACCTTGAAATATAGGAAATAATGTGCAAAACTCTATGCTGAATATTAGAGGGGAAAAAATCTGTTGGATGCGGTGCCTGTAATTAAGTAACTTACCATTGTAAGGCGACGGGACAAAACGCACGTGGCCTGGCAAGGCTCCCTCAGCCGACAGCTCGTGAACTCTTACTCTGCTGCTTTGTGACTGTTCTTTGTGGGAAGAGTGGTGGCTCTCTAATGCCCACTCTGGCTCTGGGAAGTAGACCAGACTAATTTTTTATGGAAGGTTGCTGGCTACTTAGAACTGGCCACTTAAAAAACGAAAGGAGCATCCTTGCCCCCATCCTTCCTAAAATGTTTAAATCACCGAGAACCCTGGGACCTAACTTGAAAACAAAATATCTTTTCCAAAATAGCGTCCCTCGCAGTCGCAGAACCTTCTCCCCCACCGCGAATCCCCGGGGCCCAGGGCAAACGTCTCCAGCTGTGCTACTGCTCACATGAAAAACCTGGTTTTCCTTGTGTATTTGAGTAGACACGAGTTTATTTACCCAAACTTGCAAAGAAAAGAGTGTGTAGAACGACGCCCTGGAAAAAATATGTGCAAGGAAACCAGAGAAAAATAGTATTTTTAAGGAAAACCTGAAAGTTGTCTCAGTTGGATCGCACTTCCAAAGGGAGTTGGGGGAGTCAGGGCAGCATCAGGGCGCCGGCTCCGGACGCAGGCGCGGCGAAGAGGGCGGGGGGCAGCCCGAAGACCCTCGGGGCCGTTTCCCCCAAATCCCTACTTGCTTCGTGCACAGATTTCTGATATTTTTCTTCTTTTTCAAGGGGCAAAAAGCACAGCCAGCCGGTAACGCGCAGGGGCCTCCCGGGCGGCGCGGCGCGCGCGCCGGCAGCCAATCACCTCCCAGCGACTCGCTATATAAGCCCGCGCCGCCGCGCCGCGCCACGCCGCTCCGACACTTTAAGTCTCTTTTTGTCTTTCCGGGCAAAACAGGAAAAATGTCGGAGACCGCTCCAGTCGCTCCTGCTGCTCCCGCCCCTGCGGAGAAAACACCTGTTAAGAAAAAGGCGAAGAAGACCGGCGGCGCCACCGCCAAGCGCCAGGCGTCCGGGCCGCCGGTGTCCGAGCTCATCACCAAGGCCGTGGCCGCCTCCAAGGAGCGCAGCGGCGTGTCGCTGGCCGCGCTCAAGAAGGCGCTGGCGGCCGCGGGCTACGACGTGGACAAGAACAACAGCCGCATCAAGCTGGGCCTCAAGAGCCTGGTGAGCAAGGGCACCCTGGTGCAGACCAAGGGCACCGGCGCCTCGGGCTCGTTCAAGCTCAACAAGAAGGCGGCGTCCGGCGAGGCCAAGCCCAAGGCCAAGAAGGCGGGCGCGGCTAAGCCCAAGAAGTCTGCCGGGGCCGCCAAGAAGCCCAAGAAGGCGGCGGGGTCAGCCACCCCCAAGAAGAGCGCCAAGAAGACCCCGAAGAAGGCGAAGAAGCCGGCGGCGGCTGCAGGGGCAAAGAAGGTGACCAAGAGTCCGAAAAAGGTGAAAGCAGCGAAGCCCAAGAAGGCGGCCAAAAGTCCAGCCAAGGCCAAGGCGCCGAAGCCCAAGGCGGCCAAGCCCAAAGCTGCGAAACCGAAGGCTGCAAAGGCAAAGAAGTCGGCTCCTAAGAAAAAGTAAAGTTAGAGGCAGGCCCTGCTTTGAAAATCTCAAAGGCTCTTTTCAGAGCCACCCACCATTTTCAGGAAAAAGAGCTTAACCACAAACTGTGTGTGTGTGTGTTTTCCTTCAGGTCACTGATTCACTTAGTGGGGGGGGGGCGCCTTTTAAATATATGACGGGGTCAAGGGCAGACCTTGGAGGAAACTCCCGCTTTCTGGGTCTGGGACATCCGTTAATCTCTCCACTCTCCCTTGCCCTTGCCGATCTAGGTGTCTCGCGCAGCGGCACGGCAGGACCCCGCCCTGCGCGGTGGTCGCGCCGCCCGGGACTGCGTGCGTAGCTCCTCGCCGCAGCCGGCCCGCCGCAGGTGCGCGTCTCGCCGCCCCGCTTCCCGCGCGCAGACACGTTGGGAGAGGAAAAAGTAATTCTCGTACATCAGCCAATCCGAGGAAAGGGTTTCTCGTCTGGGTGTTTCCTAAAATTGCCTTTCCCATTGGTTTGCAGAGGTTACTGAGAGCTACGCAGGACGTACCCCGGCTGCACGTGCGTGGGCGCGGGCCAAAGTGCCCAGGAGAGGCTGAAACATCGCGTCCCCTCCGTCCTGGGGAGCAGTCAGAAAAGTTGGGTTTTTTCCCCTTGGGGCCACTGGCGTTCTCCTCGGGGAGGGGGAGGGGGTGTGCACGCGATTGTTCTGCGGCTAAGTGAGCTGCCACCCTGGGGCCAAGGTGAGAGTGTCACCTCCGTCCCCGCCCCCCCCCGTGGTGTGTAATCGGCCCTCTTTGACAGGTTTCTCCCCCAGGTTGCTAGGAGGATCGAGGGAGCCACCGTTGGCTGCAGAACAAGGAGAATAGGGAGGAGCGACAACAACGAGGCTCAGGAGGCAGCGCGGGCGGCAGGCGGAGGGCTCCTGGGCTGGGGGCGACCAGGCTCGGCACTGGCGCGTTAAGAGCGGCTCACTTGCCTGTCCCGCGGTTTCTGCTTCATCTCTGCGACTGAGGCTTTTTTTAATTTCAGGGAAGCCCACTTAATTTTACTGGCAAATCTTGACAAAGTTCTGAGTTCTACAGGCTCTTTGGGGCTGTAAACTGGATGAGGAGTGAGCATTTCCAGTCATGATGTGCGCAGGCGGCTGATCCCGAGGGATACGGCGCCCTTGCGGCTTCTCCGACAGGGGCACTCGGCGATGTTTCCGAGTCGATGTGCAGGTCCTGTGCGTATCTTGAGACAAAGTTGGTGCCCCTTCTGAGTCCTCGACTCCGGTCCTAGTTATTCCCGCCTGCTCCTTGTTAGTTGATGTGTTACTCGTGAAACACGTATTACTTTACAAACTCAAATGCCCTCCATACACTTTAATGCTGCTAACTTTCCTCTCCTGTGGCCCTTAAGTATTTAAACATGTCCTTTTGAAAAGGTAGCTGCAGGCCTCGGGCACCCACAGGGGCCAGGCATCCGGTCCTGAGCCCCTGAGCCCAAGGCCTGCGCCCCGAGTATCTTGTGGCTGGAATGTGTCTTCACTTTATTCTGGTAAAGGTGTTATTCTGCTTACAGCACCCACGATTGGACACTCATTTCTTAAATTTTATTATTTAAACTTGTTTTTAAACGAACGTACCTGTAACCTGTATCTTTCTAACCAGGAGTTTAATTGTTCCCAGTCACAGCTGCATCCCATAATTTCTTCCTCTTACGGGAGAGGCTTGTTTGAGAAGACCTGGGTACGTGGGGGAATGTGAAAAGAATCTGAACTAGAGAGATTGCATTGAGTAGGAAAGCCGGGAAGACAGCCGTGAGGCCTTTCATATCCAGGATGAGAGAGTTAGGATTTGAGAAGAGTGATGAGGAATAAGAATTATGGGGGAATTAGATATTCAAACGAGTGGTCACCATAACTATATAAAAAATCTCTGTTGTCTCTTACAACAGTTTACAAAGCACTTTTATGGTGGCTTCACTATAAAGCATTTGCATTAGGAATAGTTAAAATACTTGTTTTATAGTTCAGAAACCTGGTGTAGAAAGATAAATTGAACAGAATCACTTTCCTGGTGATCGGTCAGAAACCTCACCTCGCTGCCTAAGACTATGATCCGGGGCAGAGTTCAAAGGGCAGGGAGACCAGGCACTAAATCCGGATATGGCGCCTTGAGCGCTCAGCACCGGCGGTGCCATTGTGGGCTGGCGGTGTCTGTCCCTCAACACTGTCCCCTTGTGATGCACCAAGCACACTCTCCTAAACACCGTGGATCAACTCAGCCAGAACCCGTCAGAAAACTGGGGATTACAAACATCAAACTTGGAAACACAGTTTACTTTTGAGGTAGGGGCAGCAATGTGTACAAAATCACATGCCAACATAACGGAAACACACCTCTGCCAAAGGGGTATGTCACCACCGCAAGCGACAGAAGAAAGCCAGATTCTCTCTGCTGTTTATAAAGCAAACAAACTTGAAAATGTTGATTTGTTAAGCAAACCACAGAAGCCTAAGCAATGCTAAGTAGCAACGGCTAAACAATAGATACAGCTTTATTTCTCCTTGTTAGTTTCAAACCCTCCATTGAATCTAGTTTCCCCTAATGGTGACATCCTATGCAATTATATTATAGTATTTAAACCAGGCACTTGACACCGGCAACTCACTCTCAGCTGGACCCCAGGCCTTAGTCTCTCCAGTTTTACAGGCCCTCATTTGGGCCTGCGCGCGGCTAGCCCTGAGCAAGCCTGCACCAGGCGCGGAGTCACGTGACCACGACTGCGATGCCCGTACAAAGCTTCACCATCACCGAGGGGCTCTTTATGTGACCCCCTTAGAGTCACATCCACCCCCTTTTCCCTGTCCTGGGGCGCTCACTTGCCTGGGTTCCCTCTCTGCTTTTGCCGTTTTGAGAAGGCCGCCTGACTGGAATCATACACTATGTAACCTCTGAGACAGGCTTCGACTAAGCATTTTACCCTTGAGATCCAGCCAGATTGTTACATGTATCAAAATTGCTGAATAGGGTTCAGTTGTATTAGAATTTATGTAACCATTCGCCAATAGAAAGAGACAAAGTTGTTACATTGTTTCCACTTTAAGGCTATTACAAATAAAGGTGTTAATAGCTGGAAGCACAGTTTTTGTTGTTTCTTTCCTTACCCCTCTTCCAGTTTTCATTTGCTTCCATTTGCTTTCCTGAATTCCGCCTTAAAATAATCTCTTAAAGAAGTTGATATTCTGACTGGAAGCCTGCAAACCTCTTGCACAGTCACTTACAAATCGCTATGTTGCTCTGTATTCCACTTAGCTATTCCAGGTGTTTCTGAACCCGAATTCTGGGCTCTGTAACTGAAGACTTTCTCAAGTGAGAGTCTTCAGTTGCTCAATGAAGGTCTGGGAAGACCACGTTCTGTGGTTCAAGACCAGGTCTTGATTTTACTAAAGAGCAGAGCTGTTAGCTAAAGAGCCTCCATTGTTTACCAAATGCCCCACGGTGGCACTCCCGGTTCGGTAAGCAACGTTCCTATCCACGCTCTGCAATTGCCTGAGGGTTTCACAACACTTGCATTTGGCGGAAGGTGGAAGCTGCCTTCTCACTGAAGATTGCAGCAAATAGGGAGTTATTCAGCTTTATTTCTGCAAGACCTGGGCACTGATTTAGTGACAATGTCATGTGTCTCTAGCTGGGGCAGACATTCTGCACAATGAGGTTGCCGTTAAGTTGCTGCAACAGTCCTGAATTCCGGGTTAGAACGTTAGCGAGATGCTGTTCCCCACCCTCACCCCGCAGGTGTTAGTTGGTGCAGTGTTGTTGGTGCGGGGACATTTCGGTCGGCTCAGCCAGGCATTTGGATGGTGCCATAGGGACAAGGGGGTGCACTCGGGATGACCGAGGGAGTAGGGCGTCCACAGGTACTCCCACGCAGCCGCCGCAATTAGTACCCGTCCTTGTCCGCCGCTTCGTTTGGGGAACATACCCACATACCCATCACATTTGCTAACAGCTCTTGAAATTGACACTTTGGGTGGCTCTGAAAAGAGCCTTTGGGTTCAAGGTTGCCACTGGCCGAGGGCAGCTCACGCCCGCTCCCCGCGGATGCGGCGCGCCAGCTGGATGTCCTTGGGCATGATGGTGACGCGCTTGGCGTGGATGGCGCACAGGTTGGTGTCCTCGAACAGGCCCACCAGGTACGCCTCGCACGCCTCCTGCAGCGCCATGACGGCCGAGCTCTGGAAGCGCAGGTCCGTCTTGAAGTCCTGCGCGATCTCGCGCACCAGCCGCTGGAACGGCAGCTTGCGGATCAGCAGCTCGGTCGACTTCTGGTAGCGCCGGATCTCGCGCAGCGCCACCGTGCCGGGCCGGTAGCGGTGCGGCTTCTTCACGCCGCCCGTGGCCGGCGCGCTCTTGCGGGCCGCCTTGGTGGCCAGCTGCTTGCGCGGCGCCTTGCCGCCCGTCGACTTGCGCGCCGTCTGCTTGGTGCGAGCCATGCCTGCGCTTTCCCGTAAGTGCACTGAGGCAAGTGGCTTGACCCTGTATTTATACAAAAACAGAATTACTCTGATTGGATTGCGGGCGATTCCCGTTGGTCCTCGGTCGCTAGATCCCGGAAGCGCTCGCCCCTTTGGGGGCGGCCTTCTCCGTTCGGCGCGCCTCTCATTGGTCAATTTGAATTAGAGGACTTCTCCCAAGTAGCTTAAATAAAATCATTTTCTTAGGTTTATGAACAGTGCCTCCTCCCCTTGTACACACCAGTTTGACCCTGGGAAACAGCCAATATACTTGAGCTTTTCTCTTTGGAGAAAAAATGCGTTCGAAATGGAAAGTGCTTTTTTTTTTTTTTTTTTTAAACACCCGCCGTTTCGCGCAGAGTTAACCCGCTTTCATCCCGAGCGCCACCGCCTTCTCCCCCAGTTACACATCCACCTTCGGAGCCGCTCGCGGGCGCTGTTCCCCGCCCGGTAGGCAAATTGCTAGCTCACTGCGGCGTCAGAGCGCACTCAGCCTCCTCATTCCTCCGAATCCCTGGAGCCTTTACTTCGGGTTTGACTCAAAATGGTAATTTGAATGCCCTCTGGTTTTGATGCGTTTAAAATGTGAGCGCGGCTGTAACGGCGGGAACCGATAAGCTAGCTTTGCACTAAGGAAGCTTGACCTAGAAGCAGCGACGCGGAGTCTTCCGAGGACGTTTATGAAACAGGCCGCGAAGGCCCCGGCCGGGCCTCTGGCCGAGAGCCGGGGTGGCCCGGGCCGTGGTCGCCCGAGCCCGCGGAGGCGCTCCGGCGGGTCCCGTGGGTGCCAGGGCTTCCCCCTTGGTTTTCTGTCCAACGGGAAGGTTCCCGCTCATTCTCAAACTTAAAAAACGTTTTCTCAAGATAGTTCTTAAAATTAAAAAAGGGGACAATTGTAATAACATAATCCTTAAAACATACTTCAAAACATTTCTTAAAATTGTTTTTATTTGTAGGGCCTCCTGAAAGCGTTTGTTTTCATCCAATAGAGAAGGAGCGTGTGACACCACCTTTATATTCCCTCAGTTTATTGGCCAGTTTTCATCCAATCAGAGCTTAGAGTTGTGAGTCCGTGCAGAGGGCGCCGCAAACAGTCAGGATTTGCCTTCGTTCCGTTCCTGTCAATCTCCAAACGTCCTGCCTTCGTTACTCTGCACCACGTCCGCGCCCGCCCCGAAGAAGGGCTCCAAGAAGGCCATTAATAAGGCTCAAAAGTAGGACGGCAAGAAGCGCAAGCGCAGCCGCAAGGACAGCTACTCTGTGTACGTGTACAAGGTGCTGAAGCAGGTGCACCCGGACACGGGCATCTCGTCCAAGGCCATGGGCATCATGAACTCGTTCGTCAACGACATCTTCGAGCGCATCGCGGGCGAGGCGTCGCGCCTGGCGCACTACAACAAGCGCTCGACCATCACGTCGCGGGAGATCCAGACGGCCGTGCGCCTGCTGCTGCCCGGCGAGCTGGCCAAGCACGCCGTGTCCGAGGGCACCGAGGCCGTCACCAAGTACACCAGCGCCGAGTGACGTGCTGCAGCCTCTGTGAAAGGAAAAGGCTCCGTTCAGAGCCACTCACGCCTGCATCTGGAGATATTTAAACCCGTATTTTGTTTCTGTAGGCGACCTTCTTCAAAATGTAAGTATAGTGTGACAGCTTCGTTGTGAACTTTTATTAGTACAGCAAAGACTTTACAATAAGCGCGTGCAGCAGGAACTATTGTCATGTAGTCCTAAAAAGTTTAATATCCTGTTTTTTGTATTTTAATCAACACCTTTTATTGCTCTTAAAACTGTCTAATCGGTTAGATTTTAAAATAATTTTGTTCCTGGCTTCTTTGTTGTACACGCCGCACCTACACTGAGGTACAGTAAACGTGATCACATCACATCGTGCCTTGTCTGTCCCTCATATGGCTCAACACCTGACCCACGGGTGACCAGTGACTGTGCTTGAATTGGCTCAGTAACAAGTAAAAACACCCAAAGAAGCCACAGTACTCGTATCTCAGTTCCTCGGGTGAAATAATTAGAATTTCATTACCACTTCAGGGACTTTGACATGCTAAGGAGGACCGCCTTTCATTTCATTGCATGCTTTCAATACTGCTAATTTATTTGCTTTAACCTTAACTTGTAATCCTTATAGTTCCAGATCAGTGCGTTTCTTTCCATGTAATAAAGGCAGACAGCCATTTTGTCTTTTAAAGCCATGCACTATTTTGATAATTACTTCAAATGTGGCCCCCAATACCCGCGTGAACTGGGCTGTGTATAGACACCTTCCCGTAAAGACCCCTGTCAGGCGGCGGGTAGGTTAGGCCTCTCCTGCTAGACTTGGGCATGCGGGTTTGGCTTACCCAGTCGGGGTGGTAACAGAGGGCTTTTGAGCGAGGCCGCCCCGGCCCACGTACGTGTTTCAGATGTGCATCAGGTGGCAGAAATCCCCTGGAGAAGGGGCGTGATCCTGGAAGTCAGTTAATCAGGAATCGGCTCGTTCTCATCCACAGAGATGCTGGCGGCTGCGTCCCTCACTGGGTTCTTTTTCTACCCTTTCAATAAAAGGCTGACTTTAGCCTCAACGTGGTAGTTTTGTCTGGTGTCTCTCGAAGTTGATTCCTGCTTCTTGCCTCAGAACTGTCCACGGTGTCTTGGGGGGAACGGTGGCAGCTCCTCGCGGGGCGTAATCTGAGCTGACGAGGGGAGTGCACAGCTGCATCCTGGGTGGCCATGGAGTCAGGATATTCATGGGGTCAGAGGAGGAAACATGGGCCTGGTTGGGACGAGTGTCATTGTATGTCACCCTCAGCTCAGGTCCCTTCGAGATGCAGTCATGGACCTCATGTGATGTGCCCGGTCCCATTGTTGGCATCAGGACACATCAGTGGGTCGATGAGACAGAAGTTCCTGTCCCCAACACAGAGTGAATATCCGTGGAGAGGTGGGTGGGTGCAGGCGTCCTAAAGGGAGGGGTGGTGTGACCGCAGGCAGGCCGGCTGCTGTTTTGGCCGCCCGGCCCCTCCCGCTGGCGGCCTTGCTGAGAGTGTCATGTTCATTTCAGGCACACTTGCCGTCCCCTTGGGCGACCGCTCAGGGTCTCCCCGCTCCTCACGCCCACGAAGTCCTGGTTTAGAACAAGCATGATGCTGCCCGACTTGCCTGGGCTGATCGTCTCAGACCTTCCGGAGAAATGCTGCCGTGCCGACTGGCTCAGGCGGAGGCGTGGAAGGAATTCTAGAAGGAGAAGGAGCATTGATCACAGCAGCGCTCCGGTGGGCACGGGGTCGGGAGGACCTGGGGGTGGGGGCAGCGAAGCCATGCCCACGCACCACGGCCTTCCCGGAGCTGCAAGCTGGCCTGACGCTGGCGGCCACAGCGACATCCTGTCGGACACCGACGACGTGTACGTGGTGAGACGGGTGAGGTCACCAGGAGCAGAAAAGGGGCCGCAGAGCGGAGCCGAGGCAACCTGAGCGCAGGGTGGGGCCGCGCCCTGCCCCCCGCCCCGCCCCCCCCGCAGGGCTCCGCAGCCCCTGCTTGGTACGGACTCCGTGTCCCCGCAAATTTCTATTTCGAAATCCTAAGTCCTCGTGTGATGGTATTTGGAGGTGGGGCCCTTGGGAGGTAATTAGCCCAGGAGGATGGAGCCCTTTCCAAAAGATGAGTGAGATTTAGTGCCATTAACGCCCTTTCTAAAAGAGCCCAGAAAGCTCTTTGTGCCCGTCCCTTTGCCCGAAGAGGGCACAGTGAGGACAGCAGTCCATGAACCAGGAACCGGGCCCTCAGCAGACACCGAATCTGCCTGAATCTTTGTCACCTAGGTGGACATCCCAGGCTCCAGGGCTGTGAAAAATAGTCTGTCGTTTTAAGCCAACCAATCCCTGGTATTTGTTACAGCAGACAGAGGTAAGGCACCATTTTATGGATGTAGACAATATGTATCTGGTCTCATCTAACGACGATTTACATTGTTTCCACTCATCTCTAGCTGGGCCTCCGCTGAGCTCAGGAACCTCACGCGGCTGCGGCTGCTGGTGCAGCGTCTCCTCCTGCAGCGTCTCCTCCTGCGTCGGGAGCCCCGCAGCAGGCTGGCCCGGCCACTGAGTTTGTGTCGTAAGCAGCCGCCAGCACTTTCCCCAAAGACACAGTTTGTTAAATTGTCTGGCCTCTCAGTCTGAGGACACACTTTGAAAACCCTTTCAGGTGTTTCCTTTTGAGGGGTGTTCGCTGGTCTCCAATCTGGACAAGCCGCGTTTGACGCCACCTCCGCAGGCCGCACGCGCGGCCCCAGCGGCTGCTCAGGGCCACTGTCACGGGCCTTGGCTCCGAGGAGTGATGGAGAAGGGACCTCACGGCGGATCCGCAGACCTTTCGGGATTATTTCAGGCATGGCAGCTGTCATTGCTCAGGAACTGACGGCCGTGGCCGAAAGACACCGGGGTCTGGGAAGCCGCCGCGACCCACCCAGGAGAGTGTTCCAGGTGTTCGGTTAACAAGGATCAGGCTGAAGCCGGAGTCACGGAGATGCTGGCAGGTGCCGGCCCAGAATGGTCTTATATTGAACCTGGACGTCGTTGGGCCGTCGGGCCTTTTACAAGTCTCTTGAGCTTTTATAAATAGAACTAAATTCTTAAAAATAACTTTTGATAACCAGTGTTTGAATTATCCATAATAAAAAACGAGGAAAACCTCATTCACAGCAGGACGGTGGAGGTGCGGGTGGAAGGAGGGGCTCCCCCTTCACAGACCCCAGTGCCGCCTTGGGCGCGAGAGAGCCGGACTCGGGGTGAGAGCCCGGCCCCTTGGCCTGGTCCAGGAGGACCGTAGGCTGCGGGCTCGGGCTCGGCTGGGCTGCCTGGGGATGCAAAGGCCCAAGCCCAGCTCCACTTAAAGCCGCTGGCCCCCTGCGGCTGAGGGGTGGGGGCGACAGCCGGGGCCTGGGATGTGGTGGCGCTGGGGGGCGGGGGCGGGTTGAGTTCAGAGTTTGTGGACTTTTTTTGCCGTCGCCTGGGGCAAATACAGGAGGAATTAATACCCAGCCTTCTGCCCTCAAGTCATGCTTTAATCGGTGAGGTTCCCCGCAGGCCGCGGCCCCCTCGCGGGCTCCTCCTTTGTGGAGTCGCTGAACACCCAGACTCAGAACGAGCTCGGCGGTGCTGGAAACCGCTCCTCTCTGACCGCGGCCTGCGGCTGCCCCTTGTGCCGGGAAAGGCGTCGGCGGGTCCCCTCAGGGACGGGGCTGGGGACTCAGAGCCTTCTGTCCCCATGGGGAAGGGATCCGAAAATTGGTAGGACTCCACCGGTTTGCTCATTCCTGCCTATTCACCCCCCCAATACTCCATCCCTCGCCCCCATTTGCTTTCTAATTCCACCTGGCTTCCCCCCAGAAGCGCCGGTTCCCTCCCCATGGGCCGAGGTGCCCAGCTCACGGGTCCCTGCGCACTGACTGAGGCCTGTCATGGGTGGGCCACCACCCTGTCTGTGGCTACTACTAAAGGTTAAGACCCCGCTGCCATCAAATCCAATACGCCGTTTGCAGGACCACCAGAGCGCGAAAGGCGCGCACAGCTCTTCCCGAGAGGGAGTGGGCGGCCCTGAAAAGGGCCTTTGGTGGAGGCCAGATCAGGTGGCGAGAGCTGTCGCGCAGCACCTTGCGGTGGCGCTTGGCGCCGCCCTTCCCGAGGCCCTTCCCGCCTTGGCTGTGACCAGACATGGTTACCGCGGAGAAGCAGCGCACTAGCAGGGCAGCTCCGCTGAAAGAAAGCTCAAATTCTTGTTTCTAGCGCTGCGCGGGCCTTTTCTGCACTGCAAAGCGAGGGTGAGGGCCGGCGGGCGGGCGGGGCCGGGACCGGTCCGGCCGCCTGTGCATCCGGAGCTGCGGGGCGGGGCCGACGGAGAGAAAGTGGCCTTTGTGTGTCCGTCCTCCTTCCCTGGCCTTATTTAAAATGCCTGTGTAAGGACAGTTAAAGCAATTCTGCTGTGCATCAAGATACTGAAATAATTGTACCTATATAAAACTAATTTTTTTTTTTTTTTTTAGTTTAAATTATGAGGATCCTTACCGTGGGGGAGGGTCGGTTGAAATTACACATTTGTCGTATTTTGAACGCCCACCTGACGTGGAAGCGCGTCCCAGGCTTCTCTGGGGCTGGAGAGGCAGCCTTCGCACCCTTCACACGAAGGTAAATCGCGACGCTGGGAGGCGGCTGCAGGGTCGGGGAAGGAGCGGACGCCCGCCTCTGGCTGCCGGTCCTGGGGCCTGGCCCCCTGTCTGGGCTCAGCGCTCCCGTCGCCCGCGTGGGGGGCCGGGCCCTGTTCCGTGCTCTGGCCTCTCTCATCTTCCCTTTAGTTTCATCTGTAGAACAGAAATGTTCATGTCAACACCACAAAGGTGTTGCTTTGACAATGGAAAGGAACATTTTGGGTCAAATATTCAATATAATCAATGAGGAGGAAAAAGGGGGGTTCTATGGAAATAACCTCCTAGGGTGATCTGCTCAGAAGCTTCTCGCTGGGCGGGCCGGGTGGGAAGACACGTCCCCGCATGTTGCTTCCTTAGTAAAAGGCTCTCGCTGTCCTAGCAAGGCCTCGGCTCTGTTCCTGTGTGTAGGGGTCACCGCGCCTCCAAACAGCCCCTGCTCTTTACCCCGCTCCCCTTGAGGTTGTACCGCCCTCCGAACACACAGTGTTAACTGTTTTCTACTCCAATCTCTGCCTTGTTCTCTTCCATCTTTACGCGTCTTCCTTAGTTCCAAATCCATTTAAAAAAAACAAAACAAACAAAAACCCCAAGCAAACTGCAAAGCTGTTGATCTCAGAGCTTTTGAGAACTTGCTTCCCAGCATGACATGCTGTACCGTTCTTTCCAGGTTTGGACCTTTCTTACATGGGAAACTGGAATTTCCTCAGGGAGTTAATCTTAATGCTCCATGGACTGATTTTCTCCCCAACATCCTTGCATCTCTCAATCGTGTATATTGCAGTCTGGACTTCTGTGTGTGTTTCTTTCATAATGTCCATAGCTCTGTATCAAAAGCAAAGTTTTGATTTTTGAAGTCAGTGCCAAATTTATATAACATTTAAATTTACATACAGAGTTTATTATTTTTACTCACCAGTGTTTTTTCATACGATCAGCTGTAAACGTACTTCCGCCCCACCCGTCGTTCCGGGATTGAGCCACCGGTCCCGACGCCCACACCTGCGCCCCAGACGCACGCCCGGGGGGCGGCGCTGTCGCAGAGCAGCCAGGCCCGCTTGGGAGCCTTCGAAATGCGGCTGAAGTTGAGGAACCAAAACTTAAATTTTCTATGCTTTTAAACTTTTATTTTATCTTTATTTTTAAAGGTTTTATTTATTTGTTTTTAGAGAGGGGGGTAGGGAAGTAGGAAGAGAGGGAGAGAAAGATCAGTGCCTGGCTGCCTCTCGCGCGCCCCCACTGGGGAGCAAACCTGCAGCCTTTCTGTGCATGGGACGATGCTCCAACCAACTGAGCCCCCCGCCAGGGCTGAATACAACTTATTATTAAAATAATTGCGCCCTTTTACTTCTCAAAAGGCGGTTACGGAGAATCTGGAATCACGCCTGGGGCTCGCAACGCTCTCTAGCCCCAGACCTTCCTTCCCCTCTCTGTTTCCTGATCTCCGGCCAAGCTTGCTGTCACGGCCTTTGGAATACAGTGGACAGGCAGACACCGTGTTTCTAAGAAACCCAGTTACAGAGACTGGCCTCAAACTACTGGGAAGCACTCTTTGAAAAACTAAAGTTATTTCAGCAAACAAAAGAAGGCTTGTCAGATAAAACATGACTCATCAAGGCGTAGGGGAGGGCAAACTTTTTCCTCTCTTTCCGGATTATTGAGCTGCTCTCATAATCAAATGGACATAAGGCAGGTGAAGAGAAGAAAAGCTAATTTTGCACAACAGAAACCTCATAAAAGCCCGGGCCCCAAGGGCCGCGGGGCGCGTGAGGCCTGGTGAGAGCCCTGCGCGGAGGAACAGCCCGCCGGCCCAGAGTGTCAGGGTTGGGGCGCAGCAGGAGTTTGGTAATCGGCGCTTCGCTCGGTCCTAGGTCGTGCAGATAAAAACTACCTGTCACAAAAGTTCTCCTTCCGCGACAGGCCCCTCATTTAAACTCCTCCAGGTGGATGAAGGAGAGGCAAAAACTTTTATTGGTTCTGTTGGATCTCGATTGACTTTAGCTCAAAATAGCCCACACGCCAAAGGGGCACATTTTGGGCCGGCGCGTTCTGCAAGAAAAGATGGATGCCGGAGAAACTGCCGGCCTCAGAGCTCTTCGCAGGCAGGATAGGAGGAGGTGGAGGCCACCTGAAACATCCATGGCTAATAATTTTTTCCCAATAATTTTTTCCCCAAGCACTTGTTTTTTGAGAGTAAGCAGTAAAAACTGATTATTGAAGGAATTATTATCCAAAGGAGCTTAAGCTTCTGTACAACAGAATGTGCATTCCAGAAGTGTGAAAAAGAAGGGATTATTTAGGGAAAGTACCAAAGCATTTCATAAAAAGAAGGAAGTGCAGGAAACAATTGATCATTTATGGAAGGTAGGTGAAGAAAAAGAGAGACAGAGACAAAATCACGTCAGCTACATTGGAGTCTGGAAAGAATAAAAAGTTAAATTTTCTATTATCTGGTTAATGAGTGAGATAAGAGCGTCAAGGATTTATATGGTAAAGTTTTATAGAGATTTTTTTCTTGCAAGCTCTGTTTTTGTTTTTTTGTTTTGTTTTTCCAAGCAAGGTTTCACACGGTAAGAAAATTGTCTGAAACTTGAAAGTAAGGAAAAAGATAAGCCAAGTTGTCCAATATCATAAAAGGTAAAGGCCACACAAGGATCCTATGAAAATGAACTTTGATCATCTCACTCTTGACTATTGATTAAAGGTACCAAACTTAGTGAGGTTACTTGTTAACTTACTGGGTTTTATTTGGTAGAGATACAAATAACTTCTGTCCAGTCAATAGATATAGCTCCAAAGATTTATAACCTTATGGACATTAATTTTGTTTTATCTAATTCAATAATACTATTCTAACATTTCTTAGTTAAATTTCCTATAAATACCCTCATTTGTTAAATGTTTTTTGAATCTATCATAGAATTACCCTGTTGATGAGTGAAATAAACTCTTCGAGATGTGTTCATTTTCTATTTAGTTAGTGAATCATGATTTTACCTTCTGAAAGTAGGAGAGTGGGAGACTTCAGGTGACTTTGACTTGCCTGGAGGTGGAGGGTCTAAGGAGCCTTGCTGGTCCTCTCCCCTTCCTCTTCCCGCCTGGGGCCCCGAGCGCCTTTCCCTCAAAGCCTCGCAGATCAGCACTGGTAAACCCCACCCAGGAAGGCAGAACATTTAGACCCGAAAGCCGGCTCCCCAGCAGGCTCAGGCTCCCTGAGCACCAGGAGAAACCGCTGGTCACTGCGGGGCAGCTCCGAAGCCTGCTAAGAAGTATCTGAATATTGAATGCAGGTAAAGGGGTCAGTGAATATCCTTTCATTGTTATATGAAATGGTAGCCGGAAAGGCCTGCCCGAGGGTTTTTTCAGTGTGCTTGAGGGGTGTGCTTCGGTTTCTCTCTTTTGTAGAGCGCACTCTCTGTGAATTTAGATGTTAATTTGTAGGATACTTGAGAACGTTATGATTTGCGCCCATAAGAGATGAAATGATCTCTATCCCGGGGGTTCGCCACTTTGTTTATTCAAGAACAAGACATGACTGTCACAAGGCCATTGTACTCACTGGCTGCACTTGAAGAGCACAGGGATTTGCTTCCAGAGCTCTGCGTCCCTGAAGAGAAGCTTCGTCACAGCTTATATACACTATCTGGGTCATTACGTGTTGATTTCTTCTTTCCATTGGCTACACCTAGCCAGTTGGGTTCCGGTCAAGCGCCTCCCTATACAGCCAGGTCTGCAAAATGTGTGCACCATTTTAACATTCAGCAAGAATGGCATTTAGTAAGAACCACCCCCACCTTGAGATGGTGGTCCTATCAAACAGCACAAAACACAATCTAAAGATTATGCTACAACCATGTCATGGAACAATAACACTTTTTAATCTAAATTTACTCTCTTGATTTTATGTCAATCTTCTTTCTTTTGTAGGGGTGGAAAATTCTATCCATGTTGGTTCTTGACTTGGGGACTGTGAACATGTAACACTCAGCAAGAGAAAAAAAAAAGAAAGTTTATTAACAGGTATATTTCATATACATGGGAGAGACCTGGGAAAGAGTAATTCATAGAGCGGGCTTAGCTCTTCAGTTTATTTTATTGATTAATTAGAGTGAAAGAGAGAGAGATCAGCTTGTTTTTCCACTTATTTGTGTATTCTTCGCTGGATTCTTGTGTGTGCCCTCACCAGCTTGGCCTGTGGAGGACGCTCTAACCAGCTGAGCTCTCTGGCCGGGACCTAAGCTTCAGTGTGTACACCATCTTCAACCAAGTAAAGCCGGTTCATAGAGAGATAGCAGGACAAACGAAGCAGCAGTTTTAGGCTTCGAGGCGTGGCAACTGGGAAGGTAGAGTACCCAGGAGCAGGGCGCGACTCAGCTCTGTTTGCCGGTTCCTCCTGTACCTGTGGGCCGCATGAGGGTCACTGGGAAGGCTCGGTGGTTCCTGGAATTTATATTCTGACTTAAAGCAGAAGAGGAGAGGGAAGAGAGAGCCTCTTCTGCAACTTCATCTTCTTCACTGCTTTCTGCTCGAAATATTTTTTTTTTTATGTCAAAGATGCGTATTTTGGAGTGGCTGACCTGTTTTCCTTCATGTTCCTGTAGATAAAGTCTTGATGATCTCCTATGCTCTTCTGAGCTAAGCTTATCTTTCTGATGGTTCCCGTAACAAGAAATTATATATTAGAAATATTTACAAGATTTTTGAGGCTTGGTACATTACTTTGAATTTTACATTTTGTTAATTGTCTTTTGGTAACGGCAGGAAGACCAGTTTCTCTATGTGAAGTAAGTCAGGTCTGTGTTTGCTTTATAGGCTACGAAGGCCTAGCTGGTGAGTTAGGTGCTCCTTAAAAGGCTCCTTTCACTTAATTTCCACCACGTGGAATCCACTGATTACAAGGACATCGCTTTTGCATTACGTAAGTGTATAAGGCTGCTCATTACTTATGATTTTGTGCACGGCCTTCTGTTCAGGGCTAACAGCTGCCGTGGCCTAAGCCAGGAGGCCACAGAGAAAAGCTGGCTTATGAGCTTATGCGCTAAGAGCAGATCGGTCTGGTTCGTAGGTCCCACACTGTGACCCGCTTGCTTTTGTTTGCTTTCTGGAGAAATACGATTAGATTTCCACTAACAGTTGAAATAAAATACACTTTTTTTTTTTTTTTAGTTTATACACCACTTTAAAGTAAGTCCATAAATACGAGGTTTCATTTAGTGTTGGTTTCTGTGCACTTCATTTCTTGTTTTCTGAAAAGACACAAACTAAAAAATCGTCATCGAAGCACCATCAGCAACATTTAAAAGGCCACCCACACATGCAATTGGTCAGTTATCACTCCTTTCTCCTCAGTTCTGTTATTTCTTTTATTCATATTTTAGGCTTCCTGAGAGCAGGTTTCCTTGAATATACAGGGTGCATATGATTATGTGTGTGTGTGTGTGTGTGTGTGTGTGTGTGCGTGCGCGCGCGCGCGCGCGTCTACAGTGCACATACTCACAAAACAATTTGAACACGCTGAGGCGTGGTCTCAGTTCCTCCCTGATGTCTCCCACGTGGCCACAAGTCAGAACTTCTGGCCTAGAGCTGCATCTACCCTCAGTAAAGGAGGGGCCAGAAGGCCCGTTTCATCAGTTTTTGGAATTTCTTGGTGTATAAAGTGTGAGCAACGGCTTACAACGCTGACTGAACTGACTCTTTGTGATAACACGTAAAACCCTAGAATTGAAAAAAAGGACACACGCAGATAACAGCATTTTGGCTTTTCAAGGGAAGTGGGTGGTGCTATTTCCCTACCGGGGACTGAGAGCGCTAAGCGCTTCACTTCCAAGCCTGAGGGCTGCTGCTCGACCCCCTTCATTACAGGATACAAAGTATCTGTGTGCCTGTTTTACGGGGCTGCAGCAAGTTCTTTTTTATTGCAGATTTCAAGTGGGTACTTGCAGGTCCTGGGGGTTTTCATACCGCCACCTACTTGTAGGTGGAGAAATGACGGCGACGGTTATGCAAGCCCTTTTGGTGAGAAGGTGGGTGGCTCTGAAAAGAGCCTTTGGTTTCAAGTGCCGAGTGGCCGCCCCGCGCTGCAGGCTTTTACTTGCCCTTGGCCTTGTGGTGGCTCTCGGTCTTCTTGGGCAGCAGCACGGCCTGGATGTTGGGCAGGACGCCGCCCTGCGCGATGGTCACCTTGCCCAGCAGCTTGTTGAGCTCCTCGTCGTTGCGGATGGCCAGCTGCAGGTGGCGCGGGATGATGCGCGTCTTCTTGTTGTCGCGGGCCGCGTTGCCCGCCAGCTCCAGGATCTCGGCCGTCAGGTACTCCAGCACGGCCGCCAGGTACACGGGCGCGCCGGCCCCGACGCGCTCGGCGTAGTTGCCCTTGCGCAGCAGGCGGTGCACGCGCCCCACCGGGAACTGGAGTCCGGCCCGCGACGAGCGCGTCTTGGCCTTGGCGCGCGCCTTGCCGCCCTGCTTCCCGCGTCCAGACATGCTAACTCGTAGCACAAGGAGAAGAGCCGCAGAAAAAACAATAAAAGAAGTGTACTGGCGGGAGCAACAGGACGCCAGTTATAGTGCTGGGTGGAATTGCTAAACGCGAGATAGGATTGGTTAAAAATCAGGTGTGACATCTTCAACCAATAAGAAAGATGATGTGATGCAATTAAATTTACATATGCTCGTCACTGACACATTATCAAATCAGATCTGGAAATTCTTTAGTACCTTATTTGCATAAAGCCTCTATAAAAGAAGACACTGTAGACCTCGGCGGACATTTTACAACTTCCTTTTTTCTCCTCTCTTTGTTTCCTTTTTCAACTGAGATGCCTGAACCGGCCAAGTCCGCGCCCGCCCCGAAGAAGGGCTCCAAGAAGGCGGTGACCAAGGCGCAGAAGAAGGACGGCAAGAAGCGCAAGCGCAGCCGCAAGGAGAGCTACTCGGTGTACGTGTACAAGGTGCTGAAGCAGGTGCACCCGGACACGGGCATCTCGTCCAAGGCCATGGGCATCATGAACTCGTTCGTCAACGACATCTTCGAGCGCATCGCGGGCGAGGCGTCGCGCCTGGCGCACTACAACAAGCGCTCGACCATCACGTCGCGGGAGATCCAGACGGCCGTGCGCCTGCTGCTGCCCGGCGAGCTGGCCAAGCACGCCGTGTCCGAGGGCACCAAGGCCGTCACCAAGTACACCAGCTCCAAGTGATGCGCTTCAGCCTCTGCAAACCCAAAGGCTCTTTTCAGAGCCACCCACTTTTCCAGAGTAAGAGTTGTAAGGACTTCACTTCCTGGGGCTGCTTGGTTTATGCTGGAAGTGTTCTGCTGCTGTCCGGGAGCAGCACCTTGAGCACAGACGTTGGTTGACAGAGACATAGGTGTCCTGGTCCTAGGCTAGTTTCTTGCTTCATCCCTCATTCCGCTGCAAAGCTGGCTACGGTGGTGCCGTGCTGTTTCTACTGCTGTGATGTCCTGCGCCTTACATTGTTCCAAGAAAAGGGAAGAGAACTTCAGTTTTCTAATAATACCCCTTAGTGGTAAGAGAGGGTTTTCTAATTCCACTTCAATTGTAACGGCCTTGCACATGTCTAGTGGGTGTATTTGCTTAAAGCAAAGTAATTTCTAAACAGAATGGGAGCTGGACAGTTAATGTGCATTACAGTTGGGAAGGCACTTGAAGGTTCCAGGATAGAGCCCCTTAATTTTAATGAAAAAATTCCCATGTCTTTTCGAAGGCTGCGTATGTAGGTGTATATCATGTTACAGCCTGTGGTATGGAAAGTGCAGGAAGTAGTGACCCTTTGTGTCTTTCCTTTAAGTTATGTTAATTTTTTATAGGGTTGAATTTATGTCAGTGTATTTTTATCTTAGTCAGCAAACATTTTACTTTTTAAATGGAAAAAATGTTTTGTTAGTTGTTACCCCCCCACCCTCCTGCCCTCTGTAGACAAATGTAATGAAAATTTACACTTAGTATTTATGATTACAAACTTAAGGTTGTAAGTTGCCATGTATGGAATCCCATGTGGAATAAAGGGAACAAATGTACCTACAACATACTCTTAGGGTTTCAAATCAGGTTTGAAAACAGTCATACTATTCCATATATTCTTGTATTTTTTTCTTTAATTTCCCACTTTACACAGCACATATATGTGCACATGTGGAAACAACATAAGCAATGAGTATATAAACATTCAAACAAAAGTACAGAAGCAAAAAAAATGTAAAAATAAAAAATAGAAAAATAGCTGTAGTCTATGAGAGTTATTAAAAACAGTTTTTGCCTTCCTTGGTCCCCTAAGGAAACTCTTAAACCGGTCTAGCTGGGCGCCCTCTGACATCTAGGACAACTCACCAGCATGTGCCTCTCCCCCCTTCCCTCAGCGGGGAGAGAACTGCATGTGCCTCTCTTTCAGACTCTAAATATACTATATCTCGTGTGCTAGGCAGAATAATGTCGCCCCAATTAGTCTACCTACTAACCTCTGAACTAAATCTGTGCTATGTTAGATTGCATTACAAAGGCAATTAAATTGCAGCTGAAATCAAAGTGGGTAATCACTTGGATTTAAAATAGGGAGATTACCCAAGTGAAGCCAATGTAATCAGAAAGGCCCTCACAGTGAAAGACGGGATCAGAACACAGAACGAGCGGGGATGCTTGGGCCAGAGACTGTTGGCTTTCAAAACCCAAGCCAGGGGCCTTGAGCTACGGAGGGCGGGTGGCCTCCCAGAGCTGGGAGTGGTGAGCGAGCCGATTGCCCGTCAGAGCCCCAGAGAGGGACGCAGCCTACTGACACCTGGACTGGACCTCAGTGCGATGCTTGTTCAAATGCTGATCAAAGTCCTGAAAATTTCCGAGGGTGTGTTTCACCGCGTTCGTAACTTATTCGGCCAGCAAGAGAAAACTAATGCACTTACATGTAATGAAGAACTATTACCTAATGTATTCAGTGATGTTTTAAATATCATAACTATATATTTAAATTTAAATGTGTAAATATGATCAAAATCACTGTAGGTGCCAGTAAATTATTTCTAAATGTTTCAGGCCCACATAATTTCGTAACTGCTTTAATTTTAACAGTTGCAATTTACATTACCTCTTTTTTGCTAGTGTCTGCAATGTCTGACTATAACAACAGAAAGTCTAATGTGACGGATAAGCATTTACCCGCTGCATTATTATTATTACTTGTGATTATACTGCTACTTTAAAAAGCTGGCCTCAATGATTGCTAATGTATAGGAGTAATGATGAGATGTCCATAAACAACTTCAGGAATTCTACATATCCCTAAAGTACTTATATTTATTGTAATTACTATCCGTGTATTAACAAAACTATCCAAAAAAGTTGATTTTAGTAACATTCTCATTTTGTAAATAAGAGACAGAGAGTGTGAGAACCACGTGTGCTCAGCTGGCAGAACTCAAATTCCAGCCGATGTCTTCTGATGCTATGATCTTTCAAAGGTGTCGACATAGAATTCAAAATCACTTTTATGGAAATCTATATATTTGTTAACACTTTAGGAAGTAGCCTTGCAGAGATTTTCTCCTCTCCCTACCACGAGGCTACTCCTTTTTCCTTGGTGAATCCCAATTCCTCTTTCGTGTGTTGCGGATCAGCCAAAAAGGAGGGCTTGGTTAGGCTGGGAGACTGAGCCGCAGGCGCCTGCAGCCTGCACTTTGCTCTGCTGGAATAAACGCTCTACCTCCCTGGGAAGCTGACGATGGCAAACGCTCCTGAGGCTGCGCCTTCCTGGAGAGCAAGCAAAAGGGCCCATATGGTCATCAAGGTGCACGAAGTTGAGGCCCCGTAAGCTGGCTCTTTAAGCAGCAGACATACCTTTTTCGATCAAGGGACGCTTGGCGCCCCAGCGTCCATGCGGAAACAAACAAAAAACCCAGAAGACACTACTGGTTAGTTTTACAAAGATAATTTAATAAACGTTATGTGGGTGTTGGAATGTTGAAAGGCAAAAGTAGAGCTGTTGTTCCGGAGTCACCGGAGGAAGCAGGGTTCAGAGCACACGCGCACACGCACACAAACGTGATCACACCCTAGAAATTGAGGGGAGCCTGGAAGAGGTAAGGCTCAGAACTCGGGAGAGGGGCGCTTCTCGAGCTGATGCTGGAAGTGCAGATCCCGACTGGGGGGCAAGGCCGCAGCTGGGTAGGGATCTGAGCCTTGCAGCAGGAGGTGAGACAGGAAGGAGAGCTCCCTCGTCATTCCCCCCTTCCAGACCGGCAAGCCTTGACTAGGAGTGACTGCAAACGAACTCTTGTGTGCACACCTGCGGCCCGTTTACCACAGAAAACACAGAGCTCCAGGAAGTCCCTGAGGCAGGGAGAGAGGCCTATATTACTGAGTCCATACACTGGCTTCCCTATAGCTGCCTTTTTCCCCTGGAGGATGGCTCATTAAATCTGGGTGTCACATGGTGTTTAAGGGAAGAGCAACGCATTCAACACTTGATGAAAAGACCCTTTGAGGTTCGGTGCCAAGGGCACTTAGATAAAACCCTCAGCCAGGACTCTAACGGCCTCGGGCAAAGGGCGGAAGGGAAGCAATTGGACTGCCTAAGAGAACGCGGGCGGAGAACCGCAGCGACACCTAGAGGACATCCCGTTTATAGAGCAGGATTTTCCCAAGTTGCTGCGCGCCGGAAAGGCGCTAAGGGATGACGCTGAATGAAAACAGACCAAATCATCAGTGAAGCAGCCTACAGTCCCTCAAAGCCCCTTTACAAATGTTTAAAAACAAGCTCCAAGGATTAGAAAAACAGCCCCCTGGTTTGTGCTCTCTTACACTCCTCAGACCCCCGTGATACGGGAACACTGTGGAAAGAGACTGACTCTACCGCTCGCAAAGTCTATGACGCCATCGGTGGTGTGGGCACCGATGATCACTTAAGGCTATGCCCGTGCGCAACTCTTTACATGAAAACGTGAGTGGCTCTGAAAAGAGCCTTTGGGGTTCAGGAGTCCAAGCGGCTTCCCTGCGGGTCTACTTGGAGCTGGTGTACTTGGTGACGGCCTTGGTGCCCTCGGACACGGCGTGCTTGGCCAGCTCGCCGGGCAGCAGCAGGCGCACGGCCGTCTGGATCTCCCGCGACGTGATGGTCGAGCGCTTGTTGTAGTGCGCCAGGCGCGACGCCTCGCCCGCGATGCGCTCGAAGATGTCGTTGACGAACGAGTTCATGATGCCCATGGCCTTGGACGAGATGCCCGTGTCCGGGTGCACCTGCTTCAGCACCTTGTACACGTACACCGAGTAGCTCTCCTTGCGGCTGCGCTTGCGCTTCTTGCCGTCCTTCTTCTGCGCCTTGGTCACCGCCTTCTTGGAGCCCTTCTTCGGGGCGGGCGCGGACTTGGCTGGTTCGGGCATGATTACGGGTAAAGCGAAAGTAAAAGAGGAAAAGCAGAGCACACTACAACAGGTCCTTTTTATATAGAACCCGGTATGCAAATAAGGTACTAAACTATAGTCTTTTGTCTGATTGGTGAGTATTCACAGTGACGTCATAAGAATTGCCTCTCTCCAATCAGAACGGAGGAATCAGAAACGTGCATTGTGATTTGTTGAATTGAAGCTATAGTATTGACCAATAAAAGATCTCAATTTTCGCGCCCAAAAACGACCATAAAAGTTCCATTTGCGGCATTGATCACTGCGTTATCTGTTAAGTGTAGACATCCTGAGCGAGTCATGTCTGGACGCGGGAAGCAGGGCGGCAAGGCGCGCGCCAAGGCCAAGACGCGCTCGTCGCGGGCCGGCCTCCAGTTCCCGGTGGGGCGCGTGCACCGCCTGCTGCGCAAGGGCAACTACGCCGAGCGCGTCGGGGCCGGCGCGCCCGTGTACCTGGCGGCCGTGCTGGAGTACCTGACGGCCGAGATCCTGGAGCTGGCGGGCAACGCGGCCCGCGACAACAAGAAGACGCGCATCATCCCGCGCCACCTGCAGCTGGCCATCCGCAACGACGAGGAGCTCAACAAGCTGCTGGGCAAGGTGACCATCGCGCAGGGCGGCGTCCTGCCCAACATCCAGGCCGTGCTGCTGCCCAAGAAGACCGAGAGCCACCACAAGGCCAAGGGCAAGTAAAAGCCTGCAGCGCGGGGCGGCCACTCGGCACTTGAAACCAAAGGCTCTTTTCAGAGCCACCCACCTTCTCACCAAAAGGGCTTGCATTTTTTCCTTCAAGGAGCTGCTTTAAAATGATACTGCACTTGTTAACAAATAACCCCATAATCCCGAAATTAACCAGCCAGTTGAAAAGTACAATGAAAGGGAAAGTTAGCAGCCAAATAAAAAGCACAGAGGCTTTAAGATGGTTGTTTACATGCAAACCCTGTAGTGAGCAGCTGCAGCAGAGCCACTGCTCAGCCTCCTGCCGACTTGCCTTGCACTCTAGTGGGACCCATTTTCTCCAGCTCCATTTGGCCCCAGACGATTGTAAAGAAAGCAGGAAACATGCCCAGAGTCGTGTCTTTTGGCCAGGGCTTCTCCACAGGCTTTCAGTGTATTTTTAAAAGGGCACGAAATAACCTTTTTGTATCATTTATAAACGAGTATTTTTTAACTTCACTTTTACACAAACCTCGTTTGATGGCGTGAGGCATAGTGCTTCTTATGAGAATTTATGTTAATGTAGTTACAATAGCAAATGAAAGTACTTCAGTTAATGTTCTTGGATCACTTAGAAAAGGTATATTGTGACAGGATATTTAGAAACGTGGAAGTTCAGGAAAAAAAAAAAAACCCCTCTAAGTTTGAACATGGAAATGAAGAAATTGATGTTAAATTCGCATTCCTAAATGAATGAGGCTAAAAAGAAAGTTGTAGTTCCCTCCCGCCCCCCCGGTCTCCCAGGGTGTCTTTTCAAAATACAGGAAAGCAGATTAAGGCGCCAAATTTAAAATTCTTATTAAGGAAACAAGATATGTAATTGTAATTACTTGTGAGGGGAAAAGCCAAAATACTATGAAGAAACGGTATATAGACACAGGAGAGGCGTGAAAGGGTAAAAATATGCTGTTGAAAGGGTGCGTGGAAGGAAGAAGTTAATTTTCTCTTTTAAATCACTGGATGTTCCAGCGACTAAGAGGTTAACCTCTGTTTCAGTATTTCGCTATGAGCCTTGATTGACAGTTGCGTGGTCCAATAAGAGCTGGATTTGCCTTATATATATCGGTGGAGGCTGTGCTCTGTCATTTTTCCACTCTCCTTGTCTTCTGGTTTGTGGGAATGGCTCGCACCAAGCAGACGGCTCGCAAGTCGACGGGCGGCAAGGCGCCGCGCAAGCAGCTGGCCACCAAGGCGGCCCGGAAGAGCGCGCCGGCCACGGGCGGCGTGAAGAAGCCGCACCGCTACCGGCCCGGCACGGTGGCGCTGCGCGAGATCCGGCGCTACCAGAAGTCGACCGAGCTGCTGATCCGCAAGCTGCCGTTCCAGCGGCTGGTGCGCGAGATCGCGCAGGACTTCAAGACGGACCTGCGCTTCCAGAGCTCGGCCGTCATGGCGCTGCAGGAGGCGTGCGAGGCGTACCTGGTGGGCCTGTTCGAGGACACCAACCTGTGCGCCATCCACGCCAAGCGCGTCACCATCATGCCCAAGGACATCCAGCTGGCGCGCCGCATCCGCGGGGAGCGGGCGTGAGCTGCCCTCGGCCAGTGGCAACCTTGAACCCAAAGGCTCTTTTCAGAGCCACCCACACTTTCAACTAGAGCTGTAAGGATAGGAGAATTGTAACAATTGAGAGTCTGCAGCGAATACTGGGGGATGTCTGCTCGACATCTTTTTTTGTAAGTAAACGTATTCAAGGCATGTTATGTATCACTCAGATACAGTTGAATAGTCCCTGGCTTCCTAGAAATCCTCAACCTTGCATCACAGCTTCACCTCAGTTTGGAAACAGGTTTTGTATGTCAGTGTATTTGCCATACATGAACCAAGGGGTCTCCTAGCCCAGGGCGATTGCTAAACACAAGCCATGTAATGCCTATAGTTCTAAAGGTGACTGAGTAATCCTCAGCCTTCAAGTCTGTTTCAAAACACCCCAGCAGCTGAGTGCACTGAATTTACCCATAAGCAAACTTGCAAGTGTTAATAGCATTAGCATATTATTTCAAGTTGAATATTGAAAGTGTTTGGCTCTCTGGTTACATAGGCAGCACTAATAAACCTAAAACAAAGGTGCGATGTAGGATACACAAAACAGACCACTGAGGCTGGCTGGGAATAAAAACGACCTTATACTGTAAATCTCAAATTTGTTATGGCTCTGAACAGTTTTATTGAAATGGAAGACAGTTTGTATTTTATTAAATGGTTTTGCAAATTCGCACATGAACCAGTAAATCCTACCAAGCAATAAAAAGCGCTTATAGCAGGATGCTTATAAAAACGCTTGTATGCAGGGAAATGTTACCAGCTGGAACAGCAAGTGCTAACCTTGGGCACGAAGGCCCTTTACAGCACAACGTTTTCTGATAAACGTATCTGTGTACATGCTGTTGTTACCCTGAAATCTCTTAAGCAAGACAGAATATGTAATCACTCTCCTCATCACCCCTACCCCGCAGCCAGTTAGGTCATAAGCTCTTTATCAGGTTATTTGGGTGGCTCTGAAAAGAGCCTTTGTATTTTAAATGATCTGAATCCTTACTTCTTTTGTGGAGCAGGCTTCTTGGGTTTGGTTGACTTCGGCTTGGCTGCCTTGGGCTTCGGCGCTTTGGCCTTGGCTGGACTTTTAGCCGCCTTCTTGGGCTTCGCTGCTTTCACCTTTTTCGGACTCTTGGTCACCTTCTTTGCCCCTGCGGCCGCCGCCGGCTTCTTCGCCTTCTTCGGGGTCTTCCTGGCGCTCTTCTTGGGGGTGGCTGACCCCGCCGCCTTCTTAGCGGCCCCGGCAGCCTTCTTGGGCTTAGCCGCGCCCGCCTTCTTGGCCTTGGGCTTGGCCTCGCCGGACGCCGCCTTCTTGTTGAGCTTGAACGAGCCCGAGGCGCCGGTGCCCTTGGTCTGCACCAGGGTGCCCTTGCTCACCAGGCTCTTGAGGCCCAGCTTGATGCGGCTGTTGTTCTTGTCCACGTCGTAGCCCGCGGCCGCCAGCGCCTTCTTGAGCGCGGCCAGCGACACGCCGCTGCGCTCCTTGGAGGCGGCCACGGCCTTGGTGATGAGCTCGGACACCGGCGGCCCGGACGCCTGGCGCTTGGCGCCACCGGCAGACTTGCTGGCCTTCTTCTTCACGGGTGTCTTCTCCGGAGCGGGCGCAGGAGGCGCGGCTGGGGCCGTTTCGGACATGATTCTAGGTTCGAATACCTGGTAGTAAAAAAATAAGGTCTGTGAGTTAAGTGGCCAGGCCGGGGCGTGCGTCTATATAAACTCACCGCGGCGCTGCGCGCTGATTGGCTCGCAGCTCAGCCTTCCGTCCTGGCGGCTCCCGGGCTCCGCTGAGGCCCGGGTTGTGTTTGTTCCAATTCAGGAAAGCCGAAAAATTAAAATTTCTTGTCAAGGAATCACGCCAGGTCTACTCAACAATGCACAGGGGCAGCTCAAGCTTTGAGGCCGTCATAAGTTTTCCTCCTGGTTTGTATCACTTCGGTTTCAGCCGTTGTGAAAAGCCCCCGACACTGTGAGAGATTCACCGGTCGGAGAGTCAACTTGTTGATTTTTGTTTAAATTATAAATTTCCCCCCTTGTGTCTTCGATATGTTCCTCTCTCATAATGTTCTATACTTTCTTGGCTCCCCATACACTGCAACAAGTGCTTTATTCTCATTGAGACTTACCCAGAAAACCTCTTTCATATAAAGAGAAATAACACAGACCCTTAAAGGATTTCTCTACAAGAACCATGCCAAAGAATGCTTGCAATACCCACAATTTCTAATAAGAAAGGACCTTATTTTGTCTGAAAAAGCTTTATCATGGCTCTTTCTGACTTTTGGGAGCGCTAGGTAACTTTTGGCCGCAAGCAGTGAGCATTCATTTAGGAGAACGGGAGACGGAAGGTTTATTCAGAGATTGTGTTGCACGGTAGCTGGGGCGGCTGCGGTGGCTGAAGGCAGAGCAGACTCAGGCCGAGGCCTAACAGGGAGCTGGATCCTTTTATGGGTTAAAATACTGTTGTTTTCTTAGGGGAGATCAGCTATTCAAGTGTTCACCATCTTCTGGGTGTAGAAGTTTGTCATGCTTGGGGAACATAAATGCTGGCGAAGCAGTCAAGGAATAACGCTATTAAGGAATACACACACAGCACACACACACTTATATAGAATTTCTTTAAGGCTGAAATGTAAGAACAAGCATGTTGTATATTTACTACTACAGTCCTTTAAGGGAGGAAATCGCCTCACAGAAAACGCATTAGAGCTTATGGTTTATGGTTAGTAGACAATAGATTGATCGCATAGTCGTTGGACAGAACAAGGGTATCAAGGTCTGGGCAATTCTTACTAAAAGCTATTTTTGCCACATGCTGAAATGTGCGGTGCTTTGCAGATGCAGCTGTCATCAAATGAGCTTGCCCAGAATCATATCTGTTCAATGAATGGCAAAAATAGAAATCAGGATGCAATGAACTAAATGGTGTCCATAAGCCATGGCTAGGCCTCCTTTCAAGGGGACAGAGCTTTGGACATGAACCTCTGTCTCTTTTTCTTGCTGTGCGTAAATGAAACTACCCGCCAACAACTGTGTCTCATTGTTGAACAGAGCACACCAGGCAGCGAACTCCTTGATTTTGGTAACAGAGTGATTTGACTTTTTTTTCTTCGCTTCTCAACTATATGTTTGTCTTCGGCATATGACATGTGTCACGAAGCACACGCAGGTCTGTGTTTCACTAGGGCTGTGACAGAAAGTTCTGGGACCTGACAGCAGAGCAAAGTCCGTCAGGCTTTGTCCTCGGTACAATCAGAGTCAACAAGTGACTATTTCACTTGTGCAGAACATCCAGATCGGACATGAAAAAAAATGAGTTAATAGAAATTAAAACCGTGGCTCAGAGGCATGAGAGAGGAGGAGGAATCATCAACTCAATACAAATCATTTTAAGCGTAGCGTGTATTCACTTGCTCTGCAGCTCGTATATTCTCGCATTTTAAAAATGGTTTGACCCATTGTATCTGGTTTTCTTCAGCACCACCAAGGAACAGCCGTCTCTCAGCCACCAAAACGTGGGAAAGCTGCCATTCACCTTTGTCAGTTCATGAGCTACATTTATGTAGCTAATTCCCGAGTCTCTCTTGTGAGATCTGTCCTTCTGCGTATGTGGCAAACTTGCATTTCTGAGTGCTTGCTGGGAAATGCCACTACGGCTACCTGACTCTCAACGTGACCTCCCTCACCTAAGTAGTTACCATCGAAAGGGAAACTTCCAGTCAATGTCTTTATACGATCTTTTGGCAACAACACCATGCTTTTATTAACTCACCCAAAAACATTTCAATTCTTCCATTTCCTTTGTTATTAAATCCAGGCTGTCACCAAATTCAGTGCACTCTTCCTAAAATCATCACTCCTCATCTATTTTGTTGATCATTGTTGTAATTGTAGCTCCTGTATATCTTTTTTTTAAAAAAAGATTTTTATTTATTTTTAGAGAGAAAGGAAGGGAAGGAGAAAGAGAGGGAATCAATGTGTGGCTCCCTCTCGCACACCCCCTCCTGGGGACCTGGCCAGCCACCCAGGCGTGTGCCCTGACTGGGAATCAAACCAGTGACCCTTTTGTTCACAGGCCGGCACTCCATCCACTGAGCCACACCAGCCAGGGCATAGCTCCTGTATATTTTGTCAGGACTGGGTATTCTCACTTCATGGGCTTCTTTCATAATCTGTAATTTCATCCTCTGTATTGCTGTCAATGAATAGTCCTCAAGTGAGCTTTACATTTGTTGTCCCATCTTCCTTTAGCCTTCTGATTTAAGAAGAAGCATTTCAGGATGGGTTTCGATTTCTTTTATGCGGCCTTAAATCATCATTTTGGTAGCATGCTGTAATAGAACAAGCATGGGATTTTCAAACACACGATATGTATTTTAGTCTGGTTTTGCAGTTTAAAAGCTACATGATATTGGTCAAATCATCTAACCTTTTAGAATAAATGTTTCAGGATTTTTTTGTTTTTGTCTTTGTTCCCGACCCCTTACCCTATTTTGAAGTCAAGGTATATATGAAACTAGTCTAATGACATACTTTGAAATGTTTATGTCATTCCCAATCCATTAAACTGGATAAAATTGCTCCCTCTTTTGAGCTGCTCTATTGATTTCTTTACAGCTATTATAACGTGCTTCATGTTATCTGCATACTTGTCCACTTCGAAATCTTCCTCGTTGACGACACAACCAAGACTATGTTTGACCTCGCCGATATGGCCTACAGTCCTTTTTATACAGGAACGTGCGCAAATGCGTGCAGGGAGCCTCTGCGGAGCCAGAATGCAAGAGGATCCCGAATCCCATTCCAGGGTTTTATTCTGTCGCTACTGCCCAAAGGCTTGTTTCCTGTGCTACTGGGCTCTGCACAGTGCTGCCGACACAGTCCTGCTGAACACTTGTTATCATTTTGAATTGAATGGGAGCCCCACCTGACTGGTGGGGGTCTTAGACACCTTTGAAGGCGCAGAACCATTATGAAGGAAATCGCCTGTTGTGAATTCCTGCCATTGACCTTGGAGTGGCCCTAAATGCCTCTCCTGAGAGCGTCAGTCCTTGCACTTCTGTAGGCGGAGGAACTCGAGTTTCACAGCCATGTCCCCATTCGACATGGTAAAGGAGTTCGTAGCCTCATTGATTTTTTCAGATGTTGGGGAAAGAAAACAATTCTGTCTACAGAATACCTTATTGTATCAATATGGTTTAGAAAAAAACATTATTTTTTGTAAGTTGGCACGAAAGTGCATACAGTTAGGAAAAAATTTTGCATGTCTTAGAATGCAGAGGAAACAAAAACTCGATCGCTTTTAGAGACGGGCTACGCCTTGTGACCGTCTCCCATCTGTGCTTCTTATGAGAGGCCACTCCACTAACTCCAGCGGTCCACTTACCTGCAGGTTATGCGTCCCACCGCCCAGGAGAGACGTCGCATTGTGAAAACTGAAGGCGGGGCTGGATCTGTGGAAAACTTCTCTATTTCTAAGGGAAGAGTGAAGACTCAGACTCATTCTTTCTCCAAGAAAACTCGCGAAGAAAAGAGAGAGCGGAAATGACCTCCTTCCTGTTCACAAGTGGAGAAAATCGTCGCCGTGTTTCTGACACCTCCACAGAGTGTTGACACTAACATGCGTTTCATCCCAACGTGCTGGACTTCGCCGATGCTTCTGTCTGCTTCTCCCCGAAATCCGGAGCCTCTCAAGGCTTCCGGCGCCCGACGGAAGAGGGATCCTCAGCCACTTTTGTGTCATTGACTTTTCCCTACAACCGAGAAAGCGTTTGGGCCAATTCCCAGAATAACACTGGTAAACGTTTAAGGAAATATACCTAGGATTATACAAAGAAAAACCATTATTTTAAAGTATAGCTATTAACATCCAAAACTCATATTGGTGAAGTATTAACGTGTGTGCTTCATTTCAATACATTAAACCACAAGATTGCCCACATGAGCAAAAATTACCACAGTTTAGGTGGAGAAATACATTTAAAAGATATTTTGAGACATTAACAGCTGCAAGTGGGTTGCGAGATGAATGCAGCGCAGGTCCAGCCAATCAGGCTGTTTGCAGCCAGTTTTCATAAACAGGAAATGTGAACGTTCAGTTGGGGGATGGTAAGAAGAAAGATGAAGCTTTCGTTCTCTACACACAAGTTCCCAGATGTTCCGGACTCTGTCTGTCTATCCCAGCTTACGAATTCCACTCTGGAATTCGTTTCCATCTTCTGTAACGTCACGGAGCGGCTTTGATGAGCTTGGGCCTCCTCACAGGTTTACCTGGGCGGCCTGAGTTAGGGTGCTCTGCATCCTCAGTTTCTGCTTTGCTCCTGAGTGAGGGATGCAGATGAGAGGGAACGCATATCGCGGAAGTGAGACAGCAAGTGTGATTCTGAAATTCACTTGCGCTGCACGGGGCACTCGGCCCGTCTGAAATGCTGGGGGCCCTGCGCCTGCAGCCAGCGTCTGGTTCCCCTCCTCCTCCCCTCTCTAGACCTGGCGATTCACACACAGTTTCAAAGGCTTTCTTTCCCAAAGACTGGAAAACATGCAGACCGAATTTCAAGGGCTCTCTTCCTCCTGCACCTTCACAATGTTTCTTGGGAGTTTCGGAACGTCTGTGCACCTTCTGACCAGGCCCCGGGCTGCTGAGTAAATGAATGAGACATGTCTCTGCCCCCACCCCGCCTTGGTTTGCTGTCTCCCCTGCCTAACACAGGCCACGGAGGAAAAGCCAAGGCTAGGAACGTCAGCTCGAACTCCACAAGAGAATGAACGGTGAATTAAATATTTAAGTATTTTTTTATTTTGAGTCATTCTTGAAAGAAGTGTGGGGGTCAGGAATGACACTCCCTGAAATGTGCCACCCTGGCACGCAGATAATTTGCAGCTGAAGTCACTTAAAACCCAATAAAGTGAGGGAGAATTTCTCTTTTCTTTTAATGAGATTCAGATGTAAAAAACCTGCTTCAGGAAGGCAACATGAGCGTGACTGTCTTAGCACATTCACTTTAGCACATATGACTTAAGTATGGGAGACAGAAAGGATCCACGCCAAAATCTGTTCGCCAGATTTTCCTCTGCACCCTGGGTGCTGAGTTGTCTAGCAGGACTTTTTTTCCAAGTTTCCCTGTAAATTGCCTATTTTCCCTTTGAGATCCCAGACCCCCTCCCCCTTTCTCCTTTATCCAAAAGGACATATATACATCTCATCTTGCTTGTCTTTGGAATTTTCATTCTTACACGAATACCCCCTACGCCTGTATTAACATTTGATTTTCTACTGCTTGTCCCTTTCAGTGTATTAGACCAGCTAGGAGAGGTTGGAGGAAAATTCCTTTCTTCCACAGTTCCACAGAAGGTTTAGAAAATTCGGGTCCTCTGTCAGGCTGACCGTTTTAGAGGGGTGCACATCGCAGAGAGGTGCACTAAATGTTGTCTGGCTGGCTATTTACCGGTGTTAAACGATTTGCATAAGTTAGCTCTTATAAGTGCCTTTTAAGGAACAACATGCATTAAGTTATTATTTCATATTTTGGAAAATCTGAAGGACAAGTGTTAACCTTCTTTGTGGAAAGAGTAGGAAATTGTCCCACTTAATAGCTCCGAGTATTGTGTGGAAACACACACATCCACATATAAGAGCGTTTGCTCAATTACCCCTCCAGGATTCAGTGTAGCTTCCGGGTCCCCGTAGCGCCGAGCAAGGACAAATGAACGAAGGGCTGGAACTGAGTAGGTCACCGCCCATGTTCTTGCGGTTTCCAATCAGGTCCGACAGGTTCCTATAAAAATGCTGAGCTTTGTAGGCAGCAGCACAGCGTTGTGAGTTCAGCAGCTGTTTTCGTCATGTCTGGTCGGGGCAAAGGTGGAAAGGGTTTAGGTAAAGGCGGCGCCAAGCGCCACCGCAAGGTGCTCCGCGACAACATCCAGGGCATCACCAAGCCCGCCATCCGGCGCCTGGCGCGGCGCGGCGGCGTGAAGCGCATTTCCGGGCTCATCTACGAGGAGACGCGCGGGGTGCTCAAGGTCTTCCTGGAGAACGTGATCCGGGACGCCGTCACCTACACGGAGCACGCCAAGCGCAAGACGGTCACGGCCATGGACGTGGTCTACGCGCTCAAGCGCCAGGGCCGCACCCTCTACGGCTTCGGAGGCTGAGGCGCCCAGCAACTCGCAAATACACTAAAAACCAAAGGCCCTTTTTAGGGCCACCTACTTATTCACAAAAAAGAGTTGTCACTTCACAGCAGTTTTCCTGTGGTGGGGATTGTTACTTTTCCTGGTGGTTTATAAACTCTTATAATCTTGGTGTACTTTTTACTCCGCGATTGTCTTAATCTGTAGGTTTAAGTCAATTTGCAGTTTGCACGCATTAACATAAGTGAGAGGAACATTGAGATGGAGGTTCATCCCTTTTTCAAGGAATGTTTCCTGGCTTCGTCGGCAACAACGGTGTGGTTCATGTAGATAACGTACTAGGTAAGCGAGGGGAGTCCGTCCCAGGCCCAGGGTAAGGAAGGGGCAGGTGTTTGGGCAGACAGCAGCCGGCCCCAGGACTTGGAGCAATGATTTTGTCAGGGACGGGAGTTAGGAGCGACCGAGAGGAGCACATCAGTTTCAGAGCTGGACGAATCAAGCATCTGTTTCAATGGACAAAAATAACAGCTGTGTTAATGTCTCTCTGACAGTAATTTAGCTTGCCTGAACTCAGGTTTTCTCTATTGAGCAGTATGGATTGTGCTGACCTGAAATTCCTTTTAAGAGAGTCTGATAGCAAGTGAGCTTTTTCTCTGGTGCTTCCACTGTGTCCCCTGCTGGACAGAACACGGGGCCTCATTGCATGGCAGAGGGGGACGTGGGCACTGCATGTGTGCCTGAGGCACTTGCAATGTGGATATTTTAAAGTAATGTGTCTCTTACTGCAGCCAATTAAGCCGACCAAGCTCTTTTACCCATGAGGGCCTGGTGTGCAATGTCTGCAGACAGTAGCATCCTTGGTAGTGTACGCAGCCTATTGCTAGTATGGGTTGCCTTAAGGGACCTTGGATACAGCCCTTAAAAAAAAAAAAAAAATTAATGTGTCTCTTTAGGAGAGTAGTTCTTAGCAAAACTTTGAGAATACGTTGAAAACTACGCATATGGACATAGACGTTTCATGGGCCTTGTTTACCATCAGCGGTTTCGATTCGCTTGCTCTTTGCCCTCTATCTAGATGTTCTCAAAACCTAGTACCAGATGGGCAGCGCGTGTGCGTTGTGAGAGCTCGAAAGCCCAGTTCCTAGATCTCCCCCAGAGCCAAGGAACAAAGTGGGTGCCGGACCAGCCTTCTGGACTTTCAGCAACACCCTGCCCCCGCCCCGCACAGGTGACTGTGATGCACAGTCTGGTTCGGGGACCACTGCTACAGCCCCCAGTTCATAATTCAGTGCTTGGCGCTTAAATAGGACTGAACTTAGAGGAAGCTGTCTGCCCAGAAGGTCTTGCATCCAGCAGTTGCAGGCGTCTACCCAATGGTCATTCGGCCTCTTTCTCTCCAATACAGGCCCGTTTCAGTCGCCCCTTGTCGTCCTCCCCGCCGTGTGCTCCCGGGAAGGCAGAACTCCACGGTGGCCTCTGGGACCGCGGCCTAAGGCAGCCGCACCAGTCTAACGCCCTGCGTGGGGCCGGGCGCACAGGGAGCCCTCGGGGCTGCAAGGCCAGGAGGGTGGAAGCCGGCTTGCCAGGCACGTGATGAGCACCCAGCAATGGGAGGTGGTGAATACACTGCAGGGAGAAGGGGTCGGATGTGGGACCAGGGGCACATCAGGCAGAACAAAACTGCAAGGGACTGAAAGCTGCAGAGGATCACATTTTCTCCAACAACAGTAAGCGGGAGGGTGGGGGGGCAAAAACAAAAGCTGAACAACGATGCCAGAGAAACAAAAAGCAAAAAGGAGAAAAAAAATCTTCCGAGGCTGGGTTGGATGTCGGTTCAGACGTGGGTCCGACTTGGGCCTGAGACCTTCCTGCAGTTTCTGCCTCTGCACAGCGTGCGGGCGGGACCCACCGGAAGGCTGTGCTCAGGAGTAACCCGGGACCAGGAGCGCTTTTTAAACAGCCACAGGGGCTGGAGCAGAAACTAGACTCTCCAGGACAGAGGACTTTCTGTATTAAGCTCAAGTAAATCCAAGGTGACCAGAAAAGTTGAAAGGCAGTAATGGTTTGATAACCTAGAAAAAAATATTTGCATCTTTGTGCTTATTTTACCTTGAGATACTAAGGTCGCCAGATAGACCGGCTGGGACGCTTGTCTGGGGTGAGGGCTTCTGCCTGCCTAAGTGTTACCACAGTCGGCGGGGGGGGGGGGGGGGCGGGGGGGGGCGGGGCGGTGCAGGCTCTCCGGGAGGGAAGCCTCCGCCTCAGCTTCCAGAGGAGGGAAATCATGCGATTTCTTTCTTTGGATTTAGTCTGCTTGGCATTAGGGGATCACAAACCGTAGGCTTGTAGACCTCCGTGCCCGGCACGCAGACGTCAAATGGCCATCTCCCGCTCCCGCATCCCTCTTCCCCTGCACGTCCTGACCGACCCCGGGCCCCCTCGGTCCGGTCAGGCCTAAGGGCCTGCAGCTGAGCTGGGAGGCCTGGAGACAGGACGGTGGGAACGGGCTCAGGAGGGAAAGCGTGACCGGGACACTGGACAGATTGGAGGCTGCAGAGCCATGCAACCTAGTGGACACTGAACACTGACAGTTCTTTTTGTAGCCTGCTTCAGCGAGTGTGGATTTTGCGCTTTGTCATGAAAATAAAACACCGAATTTTAAGCATCTCGTTAAAGATCGGGAAAGAAAGTTGCAGTCACCTTTGTTCCCTCCCTAGAGCTGAAGCCACCGAACTGGCTTCACCCGAGACAAAGCGCTTGGCAAGGACTCTAAAGGCCTCAGGCAAAGGGCGGGGGCTGGCGAGGTACTCAGACTACACAAGTAAAGGCGGGTGCAGAGCTGCAGCGACACCTACAGGGCGTCCCACATTCACATCAGGATTTTCTACTTTAGTCAGGCCCGTGCCCAGCTCTTTACATAAAAGCGTAGGTGGCTCTGAAAAGAGCCTTTGGGGTTCAGGAGTCCAAGCGGCTTCTTGCGAGTCTACTTGGAGCTGGTGTACTTGGTGACGGCCTTGGTGCCCTCGGACACGGCGTGCTTGGCCAGCTCGCCGGGCAGCAGCAGGCGCACGGCCGTCTGGATCTCCCGCGACGTGATGGTCGAGCGCTTGTTGTAGTGCGCCAGGCGCGACGCCTCGCCCGCGATGCGCTCGAAGATGTCGTTGACGAACGAGTTCATGATGCCCATGGCCTTGGACGAGATGCCCGTGTCCGGGTGCACCTGCTTCAGCACCTTGTACACGTACACCGAGTAGCTCTCCTTGCGGCTGCGCTTGCGCTTCTTGCCGTCCTTCTTCTGCGCCTTGGTCACCGCCTTCTTGGAGCCCTTCTTCGGGGCGGGCGCGGACTTGGCTGGTTCAGGCATGATCGCAAGTAAAGCGAGTCTGGAAGTGCAAAAGTACAGCACATCGCGACGGGGCCTTTTTATATAGAACCTGGTATGCAAATAAGGTGCTAAACTAAAGCCCTGTGTCTGATTGGTTGGTATTCAGAGCGACGTCATAAGAATAGGCTCTGCCCAATCAGAAGGGAAGAATCCCAAATGTGCCTTTTCATTCGTTAAATTGTAGTTGCACTTTTAAACAATGACCCAATTCTTTTTCTCGCCTAAAAAGGATTAGAAAAAAATGCCGCCCCTGCACTGTGCTAAGGTCACCGGGTCTGTGCGCGGGAACCGGGGTTGCAAGGCACCAGCACATCTGTCCGTTTGAATGTAGATGCGGCACCGGGGAGGGCGGAGAAAGAACTGGAAACAAGTAGGTGATCATCTGTCATCCAGACGAATCCGCGGGCACTGTTTCTCACTGTAGACGCAGCGCAGTGAAAATAAAGGGCAGGGAGTGAAAGCTCAGTGAGAAAGCAGAACTATCGTCGCTACGGAAGCTGGATGGAGGGGGAGGGATTTGTGGGTCAACATGGCTCCCCTTCCTGGCTGCGGAAAGTATCAAATCATTCCCAGTCTGGCCACAGAGGTGGATCAGGCGTGGTTTTCCAGTCTAACTAGTTCAACGGTTTAGAAAAAATGAAAGTGAAAAAACCGCGTGCTTAACAGTTTTATTTTAATGACTATAATCCTGTGGCTGAAATCGGCTTCTCGCCTGGCCAGCCCTGTCTTTTTGCAGAAATGCCCTGCACTTGGCCCTTTCCCGAACGGCGAGCCTGCGGCAGCAGGTGCGCGTCGGCCTGGCGCTCAGCAGGCCTCCCCGCGGAGCTGACGGCGTCTGGCCTTTGTCCAGACAACAGGAAAGTTGTGTTCTCACTTCGGCGATGAGGAACCTCCCCCAACACCTATTCAACTTCATTGCTTCTCCTTTATTCCCAGGGTGGTCAGTGTAGCCGTTTTCAGAATTGTAGCTCATGTGCTTTTTGTTTATTTAATCATAACCCCCTACCTGATTGAATGCTACTATTTTTTTTATTTCATTTTACAGGACAGTAAACAAGATAAATACCTAAAACAGCAGCGGCTGGGTTTTTCTGTAACTGTAAACTATTTGCCTCGCCTTTCTAACTGATAAGACAGCGGCTGCCCCTTTTCGCTCAGCCCCTGCGGTGAGTCAGAAGCACTGGGCTGCCAGCAGAGCGGCGCGTCGGCGGAATGGCCGGCCCGGCCGCCCCAGCCCTTTCCCAGCCCAGCGCTTTCTCGCAGAGGCCCGCACCTGGTCTCAGTGGGAGCCCCTTGCGCCCCGCTGTCCTTCACGGGCCTACCTCCTGGAGCGATGCGCTCGATTTCTACTGAGCCTTGCTATTCACTTAATTTAATAGCTTATTTCCTACTTGGGACTGGCTAGTAAATTGCGGTCCTTGGACCACCAGCACCAAGTCAGCCAGGAACTGGTTAGGAACGCAGAGTCTAAGGCTCCACGGCAGGCCTACAAATCAGACCCCGTCGCTGCGGAGATCCTCGGGTGACCGGGTGACCGGGCGCGGACGCAGCATCTGGAGGGAGGCACTGAAGGATCTTTGATCTTCACCTGCATCGAGAAAAAACTGAGGGCATAAAGGGGCACATTTACCCGGAATCCTTTCCATTTTGCACCCATATTTTTAAACACTCCTTTTCCATTCTTTGTCTAGGATCATTGGTTGTAGCAGGGCCATTGGCTCTTTTGGTTTGTTTATGTTAGCTGTACGGGCTGGGAGTGGTAACGTGTCCTGTCTGGGTATAGTTGAAAGCCACCCATAGAGAGCCAAAGCTGTGGAGTTACTTCAGTATGCGTCACTTGAGAGAAAATTTCGCTAACTTGACTCGCATTTCATCCTCATGAAATTTCCCATGAATTCGGCTCCTATTTGTTCTAATATATGTAAATATTCTAGGAATAAGGCACATTGTGTGCAACACGAGATGCTTGTGGCCTGACTCATTTCCAATTCAGAAAAAAAAATATGAAGAATAAATGAGAACATGAAGTCAGTAATCCTTGACCATTTGCTCAAGTATAACCATTGGGTTTACAGGATTTAAATAACGGAGATAAGGGATCAAGCAACTAATCTTTGAAGTGTGTGAACCACAAATTGTTAAAGATAAGCGCAGGCCCAAAATGACATAACACGCGCTCAAAGCCCAAGATGCCAAACCTGGACTTACCACCCTGTCCAATTACCGTTTCAACCTCTCTCAGAAACGGAATCATCGTGAACAAATCTGGAATTTTCCGGTCAAGCCTCAGGAAGGCAGTCACCGGGGCCCCTCCATTCCCCTTAGAAAGACCGGGCAGTCTGCCGGATAAAGCCCTCCCGGCCCCTTTCCCCAGAGAAAAGATGCCCTGGCCCAAGAATAGGCCTTTGTTTTCTTTTGTTTTTAGCCCCCTTGCCCCGTCCTTTTTCCTTTGAAAACTCTCTAAGCACTACAACCCCTCCGAGCCCCTTCTGGTTGCTAAATGCTCCCTGATTCATAAATTGGTAAAAGACAGTTAGATCTTAAAAGTGACTTGGCCAAATTTTGCGTTTCCAGAAGGCGAACCTGGCCTCTATGTAAACATTGAAGAGCCGTGAGGACTGACCCAAAGTGAAGTGTTCATTCCACGCGTGAGTTTAGTGACACACACACAGGCTACCAGGCAGACAAAACAGTCCATGAACTGTGTTAGTTAAAATCCAGTTCGCTAAAGTAGAAGAGAAGTTTGGGACAGGGTTATTGACGGGGCGAGGGGGTGTGGCCCTGGCGCCCGGGTGACGGCTGCGTTAGCTCTGCAGCCTTCTCAATGGTTAAGCAAAAGGGATTTTTTTTTAGGGAAAGGTTAAGATTGGAAAGAACTTTGTAGAGAAAAATAAGATGACCAGGAGCTTTGATTGAATAGGGGGTCAGAGAACGTTTGATCCTGAGGGCGTCCAGTCCCCTGGAGGGACCTTAAGGAAGGCCGAGGGCGGGTCAAAGTTCACAGCCCTGAGGGCACTGAGAAAATGTACTGTTCGGCTGGTAAGCACAGTATTGCCTTTGACCAGTGGGAACTAGCAGTTCAATGAATGATTTACGTCAAAGAGTGGAAATTTGGAGGATCTGTTTCATAGGTCAACCGAAGAGTTCATCCTTGAGTCCTAATTCATTGGGGAAAAAGGTGGTTCTGTGTAGTAAGCCATTTTTGGAATATGAAGGATGGGGAATCCTATAACTGTTTCTGTTCTTTAGGATCCACAAATCTCAGATAAAAGTCTATATTTTCAGTTACATTCAATGATACACCATTTAAATATTGCTGGGTTTGATTTTCTTTAAAGATGCCAATGATTTATTTTTAGAGAGAGGGGAAGGGAGGGAGAAAGAGAGGGAGAGAAACATCAGTGTGTGGTTGCCTCTCGCACACCCCCAGCTGCGGACCTGGCCTTGCAACCCAGGCAGGTGCCGTGACTGGGACTCGAACTAGCAACACTTTGGTTGCAGGCCGGCACTCAATCCACTGAGCAACGCCAGCCAGGGCTGATGTTTAAAAAAAAATTAAAAGTGTAAAATATGAAACATACTTGGTTTTACTTTAATCTGAAATGAAATTAGTGAAATACAACAATCACTCATAAAAATACACGTCAGGCATCTTGGAGGTCACCTCTCCGGGCGGAGCATCTGGGTCCAGTTTTGACGGTGAGCGTTTGGTGCCGGGCGGGAGGGCGCTTGGACCGCAGGCTCGTTCGTTAAAAAATAAAACTACCTTGCTGTTAAATAAGTGGATTTCTCTGATGGACTAATCCCCATAAAAATTCTCTCCAGACCCAAAAGCGGTAATCCATTCTGTAAGATTTACGTGAAACAGAACTCCAAAATAAAGGTAAGCATTAACTTAAGTGTATTATGTAAGTATTTTGTTACGTGAATGTGGTTTCATGAAAGTTTCATAAGTTTTCATTTGCCTTTCTCAGAAAAGTGCCGTGTCCGGATTTTGGAATATGTATAATATTTTATTTTTTTGCATTTACTTTTATTTGTAAAGCTCAAGAACCTGTGTAATACAAATGTGCATTAGAAAGTGCTTTCCTTATTGGAGTCTGAAAATCATGCATGGGCTTCTTAAATTATAAGAAAAAATAAGAATGAGGAGAAAATATGCCTGGGCAATATTTATCAAGAGACAGCATAGCATGTATAGCAATGCTAATACCAAACCTATTCCAAAGCTGAAAGGGTTGGTAGGGCTAGAAGGGACACCCACTCAGGACTTTCTTTTCCAATGTGAAAACAAGGCGCTTTAGGAAGGAGAGTTAGCAAACAAAGGCAGGGAGGAGGAGGGCTGCAAGTCCCACCCAAGGACTCAGCCCTCCTTGAAATGCTGTGTATCTTTTTCATTATCTGGGAAAGAAAGCCTTTGAAGCTACTTTCATCCCAAGGCCTGAAAGGCCGGAAAGGGCCCAAGGTGCCTAAAGGAAGAGTTCCATTAATACCTCTGGGTAGTCTCACCGTCCTTGGGGAAAGCTGGCCACACCTTTACCTGCCAGTCGATGTGTAACTTCTTCACCCTCCCCCATCCCGCCAACTTACCTAAGTGCTCCGGACAGGGGCCTGGGGGCCTGGCGCTCTTGGCGCTCTGACCGCTGGACCAGGCCCTGCCTCTGGCCACGCGGGCTCGCACCCCGGCCACTGGCCGCCCTTACCGGCTTCCCCGGAACCTCTGCCTTTCAGCCCTCACCTTACGTTGGCCTGTTCTCTTCCGTGAGAACGGATCGCCCAGAAACACAGCTTGAGCGCTAATAGACTCGCCCATCTTTCATTCTTTACTGCATTGGCGGGGCGGCGGGGAGGGGGGGGGGCCGTGGAGGAGCAGAGTTTCTGGGAGTTTCTCCCGTAACCACATTACTTCAGAAAGCCTTGCTGATAACAAGAAACCAAATACCCCAGAACAATATGAAACATTCTCGTTTAATAAAAAGAAACCTGAAATCTCCCAGAACAATAAAAATGTGGGAGCTAACTGAAACCAGAGCGATAAACACAATAGACCGGTTTCCCTGGGGCAAATTTCATTAACAAGATTCTGAGGTTTGTAAATTAAAGTCTGTCCCTGGGGAAGAGGGCCCTTGGACTGGACTGGAGACTCCCAGCCTCAGGGTCCCTTGAGAAAGCATGAAGTAGAGGGGACAAAATTTGCTTTTAAAAGATTCCTAAGAAAGCCTGAGGGCCTGAGCAGGGTCCAGGGGGAGAGCAGGGGAAATTGCCCACAACCCTTTAACTACAGAACCAGAGCACGGAGATTCAGTGAAGCTTTCTGATTAAATTGCCGCGGGCTCGTAGCGCCACCTAGTGCCTAATGAGAGAAAGGTAAACCCCAGAGGACGCTAGGACCTGGAACCCAAGTTCTGCAGATGGACGCACAGAGAGAAAGGACCGGGAGGAGGCGGGGCTGGTGTGGCTCCGCGGACGGAGTGCCGGGCTTGCCACGCCACCAGTAGGGGGCGCCAACAAACTGCTGTTTCTCTCCCTCTCTCCCACCCTTCCTCTCTCTAAAGATAAATAAAATGTTTGAAAAAGAAGGGAAAGCAGCCACCAAACTGAGAGGTTTAGAATGCCACGGACAACTCTAACAAAAAGTTAAACTTAACATTCACGGATAATTTTCAAGACAACGTAGAGGATAATTTTCAGGGAAAAAAGTTATGATTATGAGAAAATGGGATAGGCAGTTTTAAAAAAAATCTTTAATATACACTTCAACCCAAATGATAGCAAGCATAGCTGGATTTTAACCTTTTTAGTTTAAGGAATTGATAATCCCTATTTAACAAAGTTTCAATAAAAAATAATAGCTCTCTTTTTCTTTCTTTGGAAATGTATTACTTTATTATCTAAACTAGATAGAAAAAAAAAGACAAGGCAGAAAATTGTAGTCTTGTCTCATGAACATTCATTAAAAAAAGTGCTATTTAAAAAACAAGCAAATGGAAACCAAGAGGCAATACTATTTAAAAAGATACTTGTAGACATGTCGAATTTATTACAATAAGGGAAGAAAAGTTTAAAATCATAAATCTTCCAGTAAAAGATATTAGTAGAGAAAAATTATGTGGTAATCACCATAGTACTGGAAAAATATTTGCTAGAAGATAAAATTCTCTTTCATCATATACATTTTCTTTTTAAATTTTATTTTTATTTTATCCTCTATATTTTCAATAGACTAGAATAAGAAAGAGTAGCTACTTTATAAGGAGTAGATACTTGAAGCATAATATTTAATGATCAATTTTGAAAGGATTCCCAGAAAGTAAAAACGACAAATTTCTGCGGTATTCCTCCTATTCAACATGGCGCCAAGAGCCCAGTCGGTGTCAGGAGACAAAGACAAGTCAGAAGCAGGAGGATTCAATAAGAAAAGATGTTATCTTTTCTTTTTAAAGATTTTATTTACTTTTCAAACAGTGCTTAATCCCACAGGAGTGATAAGGCTTATTTCTTAATTATTTAAGAAAAAGGAAGGAGGTCAGGCAGAGCGAGACCAACTTGTTTCACTTTTTTACACCCTCATTGTTCAATTCTTGCATGTGCCCCAACCGGGGATCAAACCTCCACCCTTGCCGGGCGCGGACGCTGCTCTAACCAACTGAGCTGTGTGGTCAGGGCTGCTCTTGCTTCCTTTTTCAGAGAGATGGAAAGGGATAGAGAAAGACAGGGGGAGAACTGTGATCCGTTGCCTCTCAGGGACCCACAAGAGGGGCCCGGGCCCGCAGCCCAGGCCTGTGCCCTGACTGGAATAGAACTCGCAACCATTTTGGTTCGCAGGCCGGTGTGCAATCCACCGAGCCACCCCAGCCAGGCAAAAAAGACGTTATCTTTATTATTTGAAAATAATATTGATACAGAGAGATGTGATCAGATCGCTGGGGAGGCGTGGGGAGGGTCGTAGGAGGAGGCTGCCCAGGCTCCGTGAAACAGCCTCGGACAGGATTGCCCGAGACGCGGACCGCACCGGGGATTATGGGCCAGAAGTGCAATGAAAGCGCTCTGGGCTGCGGGCTGTCGGCTGCGGGCTCTCAGTCCGGCTCTCTCTCCTTCTCGGTTGGCTGGGCGACAGGGCTGCAGCTGCCCGTGTTTCCCAGCGTGAGGTACTCTGGATGGATTTTGGGTGGGAGAAGGAACTCCGGGCGCAGCCTCGGTCGGGCTGGCCTGGCAGCGGGTGCTCTGGAGGGGAGCGGCTGCGGGGCAGGAGCCTGTCATTCCTCCGGAACCGGGTAGCTTTTGTATCTTAGGCTGTTTCAGTGTGAAAACTAACCCTACAGAAATAAGGTCATTAAAAATTAACAGGGGGCTGCTAGAACTCAGGTGTTAAAGATCTCGCCTTAACCGAGAGGCTTAAGTGATTAAAGCTGTAATTAAAGAGTTAACTAGTTTAGCCCACATTGATAGGCGTAAGTGACTAATGCAGGTGGGAAGCCGTTATTCCAAAATTGTGTAACTTTTGGATAAAGACGCCTTTCCTTTATCACCAAACCTTTGCCTGTGGAATTGTGACTCTGGTGGGCCCCTCGCTGCCTGTGGCCGGTCGGCCCCAGGAGTGGGACCGGGGCTCCCCAGCGCCCGGGAGTTTTTCCGCGCCCCCGCCGCAGGCCTTGGCAGCCTAAGCGCGCCAGGCCGGTGGAAGGAAACGGGGCTGGGAAAGGCCGTGCAGCGCGGCCAGGTGGGGACTGCTCGGGGGAAGCCATGGTGTGGGGGCCGTGGTTTGCGAGGGCTCTTTGGGATAATGGAGTCGTGGACGCTGCTTTTGTTTCTATGCCCTCAGGTTTCTTGAACTTTCTTCTGGTTGTAGCGTTTGGGCTGTAGGTCGGGGCCAACGAGGGCAGCGCTGCGCGGCCTCCTAGAGGGGCCTCCCGGGCAGGGATTTGGCCGAGCGGGGCGCGTGCTGCGTTACCCGGTGCCCAAGGGGGCATTGGCCGGTTGCGGTAATACCGTGTGGCCCACGGAGGCCCGGGATTGTGAAGAGCAGTGCAAGGGTCCCTGAGCGATCGGCCGTCCTGCGGTTGAAACGGTATTTACCGCCAACAGTCAGACAGATGGGGCGAACCCGCTCTGTCAGTGCGTTCGTGTCGGCCGTAGCGGCGCTGCGCCGGCACAGAGAATCTCTTGATGGTACAGAGAAGGGAGGGGGCCCGAAAGCCCTCATACAGGGACGATCCTCAGAGAATGGCAGCTCTTATCGCCACCATTTTTGCCACTCGGCATCCAAACCGGGCAGCTGTACAGCCTTGCCTCAACATCTTGTTAACGGCTGGTCATGAATAGAGCTCCCGAAGAGGCCCCGTCTCCACCAGGAGTCGCAATGGGACCTCCAACCCAGCCCCGAGGGGCAGCTCCCTTGACAGAGCCCCGCCCCCGAAACACAAATGCGGGCCTGGGGGCGGGGGGGGGGGGGGCCTTCCTGGAACAAGGGGGTGCCCAAGGAAAAGAGCCTGAAAAGGGCACTGGCTGTTCCACAAAGACCAAGGGAGGACCCTTCTGAATTTTTAGGGAGGATCCATCGGGCCTATGAGAAGCCGCTGATGCGGCCCGAGGGGCAGCAGAGAACGTGCGGATGGCCAACGTGACTTTCATTGGGCAGCGCGACCCAGCTATTAGCAGGGAGCTCCGGAAGTTAGAGGGGGCATTGGGGGTGAATCTCTCTCAGCCGGCCGGCATAGCCCTTAAAGTCTGCGATGCCCGGGAAGCAGGGAAGGCAAAGCAGGCCACGGTGTTCTTCGAAACCGGGTGGTGCAGCCCCAGGAGGAAGCAGGAGAGGCCCGGTCGGCGCCCATCGATGCACCTGGTGCACGGAGGGGCCGCTGGGGAAGGGAGTGCCCGAAACTAAAGAAGAAAAAATAGAACAGGCCAGGTTTGAATTTTCTAGAATTTTGTATAAACGGAATCATACAGTATGTCCTCTCTGGCTATGCGGTTAGAAAAATATTCTTGGGATTTGTTGATGTCATTGTGTCAGCTGCGCAAACAGGAGACCAGCCAGCAAGCCGGGACAGGTGGGAGAGGCACACGAAGGAGGCTGTTGCCAAGCGGCCTACAGCCTGCTAGTGACATGCAAAGTCCTGTCTTCCCTGAACCAAGGACACTTAAGGATAAATGGTTTATACTTCGCAACCAGAGGGTAAATAGCTGAAAACACCCCGCTCAGGGACTCAGTGCCATCGGTACTGACCACGCCCACAGACAGAGGGGGCCCTGGAAGGCTCAGGCCCCGAGCAGCAGGTGGCTGGTCCTTGCAATGTGCCATGGACCGCGCATTCTTCCCTGAGGCAGATGGGGAATCCGGCCCTGGACCCCTGCACGCGGGTACAGCGGGCACCGCCTGCGGAGGACGGTGATGCTGCTGCCGCCGGAGCCGATGCTGAAAGGGGAAGAGGGACCTGTGCTCCAGGGGAGATTTGAAATTCCTCTTTTGGAAAAGGACAGTGACCCCCCCATACAGGGGGACAGTGTTTCTTTTACTTTATTCATGTGCTTGCAAAACCATGAACTTTTTAGCAGCCGGACACTGAGTGCGGTCCTTCCCGGTGTAAGGAAAACAAGGACTGAAGGGGAGCTCGGGCAGCTTCGGAGCAGACAGAGGCGCGTGGAACGGTTGTGGAGGTTTTGAACCTGGAGAAAAAGGAACCTCCCTCCTGGGGCTGATTATTCTCTGCTGGCCTGGTTTCTTTGCTTGTTTTGCGATCTTATGGGGACTGGTTTGAACTTCACTGTTCCAGGTGCCCCGGGAATCTACCGTCTCTGCCACCCGGCCCTGGGACCTCAGGGAGGTCACCTGCGGAACCGGTTGGAGAGGATGCCTTTGCATGTGGGGCCTCGGAGGGGCCACGTGACGCGGGAGGAATGCGGCCCCTGGCCAGAGCATGTCTTGGCCATGAGGTCAGGTGGGGAGAAGTCACGTCTCCGCTGGGAGACCCGTGGGCGCTCGGGGCGGGGAGAGAATGTCTCTACCACTGGGGCTTTGGGCCATTTGGGACCTCGGAAAGGTCGCCTGTGGGACCAGTGGGAAAGGAGACAAGATTCTGAGGCTGGTTCCAGTCTGCCCCCTCTTTTGTAACTGTCTTTGTTTTAGATTTCATTTTGCTTCTGTTCTGGAAGGAGAATGAGCTGTCTGAGAGTTTGTTAAATGTCACATCAAGTGGAAAGTAAACAATGAGAGGCTTAAGGCATGAAATGCGACCTTGGTGGGCACTGCAAGGGCGCAGATTCTCCTCACATTTTGTATTTGTCTCCCGAACTCATCCCTCCACAACTTAGCTGTCTGAAGATGGTGAGAAGTCTCTTTGCACAAAACCAGTAAGACCGGTTTCCAGTGGCGGTTTTGTTGGCCAAGGCTTTGACTGGAAATCATGCCTGAGGGAGGCAGACCCCTGCTTGGCTGCTGCGCTAAGGCCCGGGGACCTCGGGGACCTCGGCAAAGCCGGCTTACAGACCCCCCCCCACCCCCCGCCCCGCGGTCAGTTGTCGTTCTCCTTGTGTTTATGCAAACAAACAGGCAAACATTAAAGCTGGACTTAGCGCAGTCCCTTTGAGGACAGTGACGGTGATCTTAAGGGAAAAATTGTGTTACAACGAAAGTCGCGTTGCTTGGGGCGGACGTTGGTTTAGTGCAGCTGCCTTCAAAGTTTTGTTGCCACTTGGAAGTTAAACTGGGTTGGTGACAGCAGCAGAGATGTTCAGCTTATGGGCAAGAAGGATCTGTCTAGTTGTCATTGTTTGATGTCACCCAGCAGAGGCCTTGCAACTGGACGTGTTCTCGAGAAAATCTCAGGGACTCAGAGATGGGTTCGAGAGTTGCCGTGTGAATTAATCTGTGTTCTCATTTCTCTCCTTACAGGGCATATGCCTGCGACCTTACCTGGGCGGCTGTTCACACAATACAGGCCTCGCTTGAGTGGCCCGCCTGCCTCGCCACCTCCTGAGACTCGGTAGTTTGGATGGACTAAGTGGCTGGGTTGGTGAGTCTGGGCGATCTGTGGACTTCACTTTGAAACCAGTTTCTACCCTGGCTGGTGCGGCTCAGTGGATTGAGCGCCGGCCAGTGAACCTAAAGGTCACCGGTGCAATCCCCAGTCACGGCACATGGCTGGGTTGTGGGCCAGGTCCCCAGTGGGGTGTGCAAGAGGCAACCAATCAAGGTATATCTTGCACATTGATGTTTCTCTCCCTCCTTTCCACTCTCTCTAAATATAAATAAAACCGGAAAAAAAAAAAAACCCCAACAAAAAACTGCTTTCCTTTTCTGTCTTAATAGCTTGGACGGACAGGGCCTGGAGGTGTTAAAAGGGCAGAATTCTACTTCCTCTCACCGAGTTTTGTGTAGTGGGCAAAGGGGCTTTGGACAAGTGTAACACGCCTTGTACACCTTTCTCCAGGGAAGCCACTCTTTTCCTAATGTAGGACATTGCAGAATTGGCCCCTACCTTAGTCATTTGGTGGCTATGGTTTTGATTGTACCTCCATTGTGCCTCCTTAACCCTCTTGCCGAATTTATTGCCTCTAGAGTGAGACAAGGATGCCAACGTGTCCAGCAATGCTGTCCTTTAGACATTGCCCATGCCACCTCCCAGGGACAGCCAACTGACCTGGACTTTGCCAGATCCTTCTCTGTCACGTGAAGGCCTCCCTCCACTCCAGACCCCCGTTCTGTGACCGGTCCCTGGACCAGGGGATAGGTGGGAATATGTCCACGGCCAGGCGGAAGAAGCTATAGAAGAGTGAGACCGTCGCCCATGTGCCTTTGCAAGAATACAAAGTCCAGGCTTGTTAAAGGCAGGCAGTGATACAGAGACAGCTGATCAGATCACTGGGGAGCCCTGCGGAGGGGCCGTGGGGGGACTTCGCTGGGACGACAGTGAACAGTCTAGGACGCGGCTGGCTGAGGGGCTGAACGCCCCCAGAGCCCGTGGAATTAGGGGCTAGAAGATCTAAAATACAAGAAGGTCTCTCTGGCTCTCCCTGTACATGTGACTGACGCATGTGAAAAGCTGTTATTCCAAAAATGTGAAGCTCCTGAGTAAAGACTCCTTTTCTTTATCGCCAAACCTTTGCCTCTGGAATTCTGCCCAGAGGGTGGCAGCGGGCGGCAGGACCCTACTTGCTGTTCAGGAACAAAATGTCATTGTAAAAATCCATGAGTGTCTATAAACGGATCTCACAGAGCTCAGTAGGGTCAGTCGACTTAGGAGTATCATGGCCTTTCTATAGTAGCAGCGACCTATCTGGAATTGAAATACAAAAACCAGACACCATTCACAACAGTACAACAGATTCTAAGGATCTAAGACCAAGAAAAAAAGTCTCCTATGAAGAGATCTATGTAAATAAAACTAGGGAATGTCACTGAAGGATATAAAACAAGATTCAGTTAACAGGTATACAATGTTTATATTTTGTGATGATTCAAAGTGACAAAATGTTCATAAAATCCAAAAGAACCTAAAAATTCAACGTTATGTCAGAAAACCCTGATGCGTTTGTGGTAAAGCATTGTAAAATTCATGTCGGTGAGGGAGGGTGATAGCCCGGGTCTCCCCTTGCCTCCTGCGGAGAAAGGAAGGGAGGTGGGTCTTGCCTTAGGGCAGGCACTTTAAGGAGAGCTAGGCTCACCCTGAGATGCAGCGGTGAAAAGCTGTGCAAAGCTGTGCTAGTGTTTGTTCAAACCTTTACAGGCCTAGGTGGCACGGGGGCTCCGATGAGCCTGGCAAAAGTCCCCTCTAAATCTTACCTGCTGGCATGTGGATCTATTGCTTGGAGTTACCAAGAGATCATCCCCTTCATGTAACAGGTTAGCGCAGCGACCCCGGAGCTAAACTGCGTGAGTCAGATTCCCCTCTGCCATTTCTTAACTGTGGGACACTGGACACATTTAAGGCTTTGGGTGATTCAGTAAATCCGTGGGCAAAGTTGGGATAACAGTAGTTCACAGATGTGTTATGAGAATTACCAGGTAACATTTGCAAAGTACTGGAAATTTGGCTGTCTGTGAAGTGTTTTGTTTTGTTTTGTTTTTCCTTTAAAAATGAAATACAAACAACGGGGAAGAGCTGGGGACCACGGTGTGAGGTATTGGAACTGCAGCCCCGCGAAAGAAGACATTGTATTTACTGAAGCTTCCACTGCCCCGATAAGGAAAACACCAGGTGTTTCGGTTCAAAACAAGGAGAGAATTCCTGAGCCCCGAAAACTGTGGCTTAACGAGCATCTGGTGCCAGCTTGTCTGGCATACCCTGATTTAAGACAATTTATTATCTGCTGCCCTCTGAAGTAAATTGATAGGCTGTGTACCCCTGTGCACGGCGTTCTCAGTAAAAGCCACTTCAAGGGAAGGCCTCCGGGCATTCTCCACTGCAGGGAGTCGCCACCCCCTTTTCCTGGCAGACCGAGCGTCCCGAACGACTTCTCCGCCACCCGCCGCGGCCGGGGGCGCTCTGCGGGCCGGGGCACCCCCCGCCCCCCCGGCTCGGGCGAGGCTCCAGGGCTGCCCGCATTCACGTCTGCGCTGTCCTCCGTGGGCCTTAGGGGCTTTAGCCTTCCTGGGCCGCTTCCTCCATTAAAATAACTAACAAAAATAAGCCTACGAAAATGATATGAAGATTAATACGTTAACATTACACTTTCGTCGCCCTCAAAGTTTATTTTCCTTATTATTTTAGAAATTAAAATATCTTTGTGAGCCTCTAAAGGCACTGTGGGCCGTGGGCCTGAAAAAAAGACCTATTCGCATAGGAAATAACCCACACGTCCCTGCACGCACACCCTCCATCCCCACACTGACTGCCCCGCGCGTGTGGCGGCCGTGAGGACCCTGGCGGCTCGGGAGGGGCGGAGGGTGTCAGCCTTCAGCTCGGAAACAGCCGGCAAAGGAGCAAACAGACGGCGGAGCGCGGTGCCCGGCTTCTCGGTCTCCAAACTGCTCGGTCTGCTGCTTTTACCTGAGAAAGCCCGGCGACTGCTCGCACTGCCAGGGTGACCCGTGGCAGCCCGAAGGGGGAGACCGGACCCTTGCGGTCTGCGGACCAGCAAGGGGCAGGGGACAGGCGGCGGTGCGCACGAGCGCCCCTCGGGGAGGGGGCCGCAGCGCCTAACACGGCGAGCATGCGTAGTGTGCGCCGCCGCGGGGACGTTGAGGGCCCGCGACGCGGCCCAGCGAGGAGGTCGGCGCGGATGGGCGTGGCCACGGAGAGAGGGGGCGGAACGTAGTTATGAGGGAGACAGAGGAAGCGGGGCGCGGGGGACGGAGTCGGGGGCGTGGTTATGGGGGAGACGGCGGAGGCGGGGCGCGGGGGACGGAATCGGGGGCGTGGTTATGGGGGAGACGGCGGAGGCGGGGCGTGGTTGATGGGAAGCCTGAGCGGGGGGTTTTGGGAAGCGGGGAGTCGGTGGTAGCGGGGCGTGGCGCGGTTTCCCTTGCGCCCCTGCACGCCCCCCTTGGGGGCAGGGGGTGGCCTCTGGCAATTTTTAGGACTTCTCTCTTCCGGCTTAAACCTCAGTGATTTTTCGGGTTTGCGTGGCTCTTTGATATCAGTGTCTCAGCGAAGCACAGTTCTTTCCCCAAGTGTCATCCCCGGCACAGCTACATTGGCACCGCCTGGGTAACACAAAATGCGAATGATCGGCTGCTACCTCCGATCTAGTGATCCAGAAGCTCCTGATTTGGGTGGGGCCCAGGAGTTCCTGATTTGGGTGCATACTCAGGTTTGAGACTGCTCCGAAGCGCTGCGTGTCTCTGGGTTCAGAAGTCGCAGATGATCTCTCTAATACCGGCTTAACTAAACAAATCTGTTTCCCTTCCAGAACGTCATCAAAGACACAATGCTTAGGTCTTAGGTCTTACTCACTCAGACCTTGCTACCAGAAGATAAGTGAAAAATAAACTATGTTTAGAAAAGGGATATGTTAGGAGAAAGACTTGAATTACAAAATACAGAATTCCAGTTCTCCACAAATTTTATTAAACCTAAAATCTCATTTATAGATTTTTTTTGCCATCCCCCATTCAGGCCTCCCTAAACAAAGGTAGTCCTTGGGAAATAATGAATTACCAGTACGTAGGCTTGTAGCAGACGTAAGTTCTGCTTTTATAATTCAAACAATAAAGTGAGAAATCTAGAGCACCTTGTTTGGGCTCCTCCACTCAGGTAATGATAGTTTGATAAATCAGTGTGCACTGCACCAGGATGGGTAGGATTTCTGTGGGATAAACACGAAATATTCTCAGGTAGATCAGAGTTTTCACATCTTATAACTTCTATGGGATGATTCACACTTTTAAGTTATTGTTTGCATTCTCGGCATTCACCTCTCCCCTAATTGAGAAAATAAAAGGTGTTTCTTTGTTAGGTGCCATTTTGCCTCCTGCATTAATATTTGTTATACAATGAAGAGGGTCTTTTTTTACATTTGCTTGCATAACGTGCTATGAAGTATTTCTGCAGACTCACCTACATTTCAGTCCTTATTAACATAAACAGATAATGGCTCAATTCATACTGACTGAACAGATGTTTCTGAAAAAAGAGGCTGTTTGCTCCAAATCCAAACAGCTAACCCCCTCAGGATGCAATTCAAACAAATCAAAAGTTCATATGCTCTCCCCTTAGTTTTTGACCTGAAGAGACTTGGCAATTCTGATTTACATTTTAAATCACAGATTAAGGAAATATAATCACTACCAATTGCTAAGTCCTTACTACACGTCCATAACTGTGTTTAAGAGCTTTGCATGAATTATCTCAATCCTTAAAATACCTCTAAGAAGAACTGTACTATTAAAATTCCTGTTGTTTACATGAGGGAAGTGGTCCCAGAAAGGCACAGCTCAGCTTGGCTTCTAACCCTGTTGTTATAGAAAAATGTACACTTAAATTAATTAGTTACGTCATGCTGCAAGACATCGGGGCTTTGGACTATAACTAGTCCCTGTCTCCAGAGACTGGATACTCAGGATCAGCTGTGTGGGAAGTCAGTCATGTTTATATAATAAAGCCTCTATAAAAGTCTGGACACCAAGGCGTGTGGGTTTCCCCAGTTGGCAATGTCTGTTAACATCCAGCATCATGGCTGCCAGGTGCTAACACGCTCCATGACTACCCCGGGGAAAGACTCCTTCCTACAAGCTCGGAGTTCCAAACCCTGCTAGACTCGGCTCCTTGTGCTGATTCCTTTGTCTGATTTTAACCCACGTACCTTCGATGTAAGAAAACCTAACCTTGCATGTAGTGCTTTTCAGAGAGTTCTGCGAGTCCTTTTAGTGAATTATTAAATATGAGGGTGGTTTTGGAGACCTCTGAATTTTGCAGCTGGTGTCACATGTGAGGGCAATCTTACAGACTGTTCCTTAACTTTGCACTATGTCACAATGATGGTACTATTGCCATGTTTTCTTTATTACACAAAATTTCAATAAATATTTCTACCTAAACTTAATGAGCTTGGTAGATCTCAAGTAAACGGCTCGACTCTATTTACCTGCCTGCAGATTTTTAAAGAGTGATTAGCACTTTTTCCTTCTCCTTTCCCTTCTTCTTATTTCTTCCACTTGTTTAGCTCTTAAGGAAAGATAAAATGATTAAAGCAATAGGCTGTAAGCTTCCTTGATCACTAGAGAATTTTAACACATGCAAACAATCCCCTTGTAAGCCTTCAGGACTAAAATCTATTCAGTTTCTCTTCCTTATATCTCCCTCTGCTAGTTCTTAATCTGTTAATTTACACGTTAAACATTGTAGTTTTTAAAAAAGTATTACTCAATCCTTTTTTTTTTTTTTTGGTGTGTGTAGCATGAAACAAAAGTCCCCCCCGCCCCGTCCCCGTCCCAGAAAGTTACAGACGCAAAAGAAGGGCCCTTGGAACTAAAGAAAGGCAAAGAAAACGTACCTGGCAAAGAGGGGGGTGGGGAAAGGCATAGGCTTGCCCCAAAGAGAGTGGTTCCTCGATCTTAAATTCTACATTAAAAAATATATATTAAATTAATTTTAACTTGTTCAACTTTAAATTTTTATTAATTTGTTATTTTTTCATATTATTAAATATTTTATATTTTCATATGCCACAGTATATTGGGGGAGTTAAAAATTTTATGATATTTATTCTCTCTTTAAATTGGTTTTCTTTAAAAAGGCCAAGCCTTTTTAGTTTGTTGGACATTCCAACAACAATCATGCACCGGAGACTTGTTTACCACAGCGCAATTCAGGAGTCCCCAGATGAAGGAATTCAGTGTTCTCAACACCTTTTTATAGTACCTGATATGTGCTGGTTTAGTTTAACTGCAGGGGCAGCTGTCTTGTCCTTCACATTCTCAGGGGGAAGTCCACCAGGGCAGCACGTGGGAGTTTTATGGGCTTTTGTCTTTGTGGATAATGGTCAATTGCACTTTAAGTTGTTGGGATTCTTAAAAATCTACCAAAAGGTGATAGGTCCAGGTGATTTTCCAGCTGGTTTCTATCTAACCTTTAAAGCACAAATAATTTTTACATTCAAATATTTAAAGCATAAAAAAAGATGATGTGGTTGTGGTTTTAAAATATGCTCACGCATACTGTACTATCCGTACCTTGAATGGTGGCACCTTAATTCCCATTTTGAATATGTGACAAACTTAAGTGACTTGCTTCTCATGAGTAGAAAGTGTTAGAAGTGACAGTGTGTGACATTGGAAACTAGGTCATAAGAGCTATTGTGGCCACTCTCCCATTCTATGATTTCTCTTCCCGACGATAATAGCAACGCTGCTTTAGAGAGTCAATAAGCTCCCCAGACAGGTCTAGGTGGCAGGGCCCTCAGGCCCTGTGGCCCACAGGGGTCCTCTGCAGGCCTCTCACAGTCGAGCTCCATCTCCTCTCCTCCTCTTCTTCCAGATACAGCGCGGGCTCCCAGCCCCCGCCTCGCTGGTCAGAACCTCAAGCACAAATTGGACCAACTACAGAGCAAGCAAACCAGAAACACCTCTGGGTATTTCGTGAAAACTCATTGTTGTCAGACCTTTTTTCAGCAACACTAATCTATACAAACACACAGAAAACTCTTAAGAGAACAAAGTTGTCACAAGATGTCCTATACTCTCGGTAAACTATCACCAAGTACAGGATCAACTTGGAGAACTGCACACGCAAGTCAGAGTTGTACAATTCAACGTGCATTTTCAGATCGAATTATACTTGTGGGATATACACTTATGTATGTGGCACTATAAATTTGTGTGGCACTGTATGTGTAATAGTCGCACAGAACTGGACTTGTCAAAAGCATGCCATTTGTGGAAGCCATTATTGTTGGGTAATTTCCAAGCAGTCCCTAAACTGCTTCCATAGGACAGAATGCTACTGTAGCTTTAAATTCAGTATGAGAAACCTGAGAATTGAAAGGGTTACAGCTCATTTGCTAAAAGAATGCGTGGCTCTGAAAAGAGCCTTTGGGGTTCAGGAGTTCAAGCGGCTTCCTTGCGAGTCTACTTGGAGCTGGTGTACTTGGTGACGGCCTTGGTGCCCTCGGACACGGCGTGCTTGGCCAGCTCGCCGGGCAGCAGCAGGCGCACGGCCGTCTGGATCTCCCGCGACGTGATGGTCGAGCGCTTGTTGTAGTGCGCCAGGCGCGACGCCTCGCCCGCGATGCGCTCGAAGATGTCGTTGACGAACGAGTTCATGATGCCCATGGCCTTGGACGAGATACCCGTGTCCGGGTGCACCTGCTTCAGCACCTTGTACACGTACACCGAGTAGCTCTCCTTGCGGCTGCGCTTGCGCTTCTTGCCGTCCTTCTTCTGCGCCTTGGTCACGGCCTTCTTGGAGCCCTTTTTCGGGGCGGGCGCGGACTTGGTGGGCTCAGGCATTGTAACATTAAACGCTACACCACCAGCACTAACACCTAGGAAAATAATCATCCACCCGCTGCGCCATGATTATTTATAAATGCGGTATTCAAATAAGGTTAGTAAGAATTCGCTCCTGATTGGATTAATCTTAATGTGTCATCACAAATGAGAATGGAAATAACTTTTCCACGTACCGTTTCATTGGCTCTTTCATTCTTTTGCTTGGCCCAATCACAGGGCCTAGATACGCGACGCGGAGCTACTGTAGAGGCCTCTTCAAGCACTGTGCTGTGTAGTTCAGAAAGCGTTCGCGACTTTCTGACAATACACTTCCTGTAGGATTGTGGGGAAACGCAATCCCTGCGCGCTGGGATACCTGCACGCATCGAGCCTGGGGCCCGCACCAGCGGACACCTAGTGGGCGGGCTTATATCGTGGATGCCTAAACTGATAGACGATGGCTGATAAGCGAATCATCGCGCTCCCGCAGCAACTAACCAAATCCAGCAGGAAGTCGGGAACGCGCTGTTCGGTACTCTGCAGCCTCGCATCATTTTCTCGGTCTGAGTCAATGTGTGAAATAATTGGGCACTCGAGACAACTGCTATAGGGGTTAGAACTGAGCTGCTTTCCCCGTATTTATGTAGGTGCACGTATCGCTTGGATGAGGAGCTGATTCCTAGCAACGCACTTACAGGTGCCGTGGCAACAGGCCCTACAAAGCTACGAGCGAACCGGCCGTGCCTCCAACCCCTCCCTTACACACTTCCGGGCGCTTGAGGAAGCCCCTCCCGAGGCGTTCCGAAGGGGGAAGTAACCCCACTTCCCCAGAGGCCCGCCCCTACCCGCTGCGTCTGTTTTCGTCACGCCCATATAGGAAGTGCAACAGCTCTTTTTTGAGATGGGTGGGTGGCTCTGAAAAGAGCCTTTGGGTTGTGTTGAATTTTTAACAGTTGGCCAAAGGAACTTCTACTTCTTCTTGGCCGCCTTCTTTGGCTTGGCTGCCTTGGGCTTAGCGGCCTTTGGTTTAGCCGCCTTGGGTTTCACCGCTTTGGCCTTCGCGGGACTCTTGGGCGCCTTCTTGGGCTTGGCTGCTTTCGCTTTTTTCGGGCTCTTAGCCTTTTTTGGTCCAGCAGCTGCCGCCGGCTTCTTCGCCTTCTTCGGGGTCTTCTTGGCGCTCTTCTTAGGGGTGGCTGACCCCGCCGCCTTCTTGGGCTTCTTGGCGGCCCCGGCAGACTTCTTGGGCTTGGCCGCGCCCGCCTTCTTGGCCTTGGGCTTGGCCTCGCCGGACGCCGCCTTCTTGTTGAGCTTGAACGAGCCCGAGGCGCCGGTGCCCTTGGTCTGCACCAGGGTGCCCTTGCTCACCAGGCTCTTGAGGCCCAGCTTGATGCGGCTGTTGTTCTTGTCCACGTCGTAGCCCGCGGCCGCCAGCGCCTTCTTGAGCGCAGCCAACGACACGCCGCTGCGCTCCTTGGAGGCGGCCACGGCCTTGGTGATGAGCTCGGACACCGGCGGCCCGGAAGCCTTGCGCTTGGCGCCACCGGCGGCCTTACGGGCCTTCTTCTTCACCGGTGCCTTCTCGGCGGGGGCCGGGGCTGCAGGCGCTGCAGGCGCGGTCTCGGACATGCTGCGGGCGGGCGTGGGAAGAGAACTCGAGCCGGAAGCGAGACACTGGCCGGGACTCGGCCGCGCCGCTGCGCCCGCGCGCTTATATAGGGCGGAGCTGCGCCGTGATTGGTGCGCTGTCCAGCCCGCCTCGCTGGCAGCCGCAGAGTGTCCTCTCGGATCCCGAGTTGTGTTTGTTACACCTCGAAAAATGCCAAAAATATCAAAATTCCCTCCACCGAATTGCCCGGTTTTTCGCAGAAACGGATCCCCGAAGTCTCAGGCTTCATCCAGGTCTCAAATTAGGAGGAAAGCACGAAACTTTATGCCAAAAACTAGCAATATTTCCCGCCGTGCTTGTCAGATTTCAACTCTGAGAAACAAAACTTTCTATTTTCTTCGTAAATTATAAACCGATCTTTAACTGTGGAGTTTCCTGACCTCTCAAATACGATTCTCCAAGTGGTTAGCTTCTTATATGTCCAAAAACCATGCCCCTGGAATGAAGATTTTTATTACAAATCTGCGCTTAAGTGAGGGAAGTAACACAGGCTCCTCGGAGAGTCCTGCCTATTGAGCCGAGGGCATTTGAGTTCATCAAACTGGATTACTTTAATGCCAAACAAATTAATGCCTATTAGGGGTAACATTTTGGAGCCCCGGGACATCAGTCTATGCAGCCATGGTTTTATTTTTGTCTGGGGCACCCAGGTTTTCAGGAATTCCCTGGAAAAATTCTTTTCCTTTCTGCTCCCAGGGGTTGGGGGCGGGGCTGTGGCTTCTGTTCCTCTGGACAACTGCTCCCTGAGTTTAGATACCTTGAGGTCAGGATACGGGGAAAGAGGGGGAGCCCAAGACATGAGGGGCACGGAAACGGACGAGGACCAACTGACACGCAGTCCCCCGCTGATGCTCATAAGGTCACCAGAGCGGAGGTGCGCTCGGAGGACGCCGCCTGCGCTCTTGCGGATCCTTCCGGCCGGCGCTTTAGGATCCCGTCGTAAGGGAGCAGTAAGAATTGAAAATATTGGTCATACGGGGAAGTAAATGAGACGTGTAGGTTATAAGACATCTATGCCCATGGTTAAAGAAACCCAGGCGCTACAATTGCTGAAGAGCCAGTGAATGACTAATCCACACCCCAGATATTCTTCAATGGTGAAGAATATGGCTCTATGCTTCCCAGACCTCGGTAAAGAAGAACACGAGTTAGGCGTAGGATTGAATGACAAGCTCAGATGTCCATCTCAGAAGCAGTGCTCTGAGGGACAATGGAAGTTAAGCGAATACCCTCTGAAGAAATTTTTCTCACAAGGTCTTGTACGGGTGTCCAATCCACAAAGAGTACGGTCGGCAATGAAAACCCAGCTGAAGGAATTATTCCAGCAAAATGAACTGGATCAGCTTGTCTCTAAAGAGTATAAGCTGTATCCTTGAGGGAGACCAGATACAATTGTGGACGTTGCTACAATTGATACAACGGGATGCTGTCCGTGTGGCTGCTTGTAACATGGCCTTGGGCAACACATTGCTTTCTAGTCTTATTGTCGCATAATTTCGTACATAAGAGACCCTACAGATGATGTCACTTTGTGCAGATGAGCTGCGCTTTGAGGAACCTGTCCGCAGTCTCGCTGAGTTCTCTTGGCTCATTGTAACATACTAGTTATACTGAAATAAACACAAGAATACAAACCTTCAGTGCAACACTAATGAGATGTTTCAAAATAGTCTTGTTCAAAATGAACGCTGACTCTGTTATAAAAGCGGCAAAAATTCCCCGTTTTTAAAAGTTTTAATGTGTAAACATTTTCAGTGTAATTAGCTCATGCAAGTGAAAAATAAATACGTCCTGTGGTGTATGTTAAAATAAAAAGGGAGGGGACTGGGTTCCAAAACGCACCGACTACTCACCATCCAACCAGGGAAACCGATGTGCGGGCTTCTGTCCCAGAAGAAGGCGTTATCTCCTTTTCTCTAAGAAAACGACCCCGGTCAATGGCTCAATCTGCCTAAGAAATGGAAGTTTTCTCCTGCCTGCCTCTTTTTCCTCGGTGTGCTTCTTACTCCTTCTGACTTGGAGGGGCTCAAACTCCAAATTGTGCCATGTTTCAACTCCCCGATGGCAGTCTTCCATGGCACAGGGTGTTTTTCTATAAATAAATGCGTTGGACAGACTTAAGGCATTGAGGCTCTGCCACGGGGAAATCCAGCATTTCTTTGATGCTCTTTTACGATGACATTCAAGGAACATCAAACGGTCCCCTGATGCTGTCGGCTGGGCCGGCCCTCAAGCTCCCTGCCCTGTGGGAATGTGTGCGCGTGTGTGACAATGTGTGCGCGTGAGTGTCGCTCAAAAACAAAATCAGGCCGAGTGAAGGCGAAGGTCTAATCGGCTTCAGTACGTGACTCAGGAATTGGGGGGCATCCCATCTAGCAACCAGAAGGGCTCCCCGAGAAGTTGCAGAAAACGGCGGGATTTTGCAGGAGGAAAGGTGGGGCAAGGGAGCAGTTCGCACAAGGAGAGAAAGGACTGTCCTGGGACCTGCGCACCTACGCTGTGGGGGAGGGAGGGTTTGTGTCCTGCAGGTCGCCTCTTCTTTCTGAGGGAAAGGTTGCTTCTCGGCGCCTGCCTGGAACACTCTGCGCTGGTTGATTCCATTTCTGGGAGAGATTGGAACTGCGGTTACAGGAGGTGCTGACTCTAGGTTCGGCATCTTGGGTTTCTTAGCATGAGTGACGTCATTTTGGGCCTGTGGTGTTTTCAATAAAAACTTCACGTACAGACTCTAAGGTCTGGTTCCAGATGATTCTGAACCAGTAACTCCAGCCGCTTGCAGACTCTCAACGCTGATCAGGTTCCTCAGGCTCCTCTGCCGCCCGCCCAGGTCTGGGAACCCCGGCTGCACCCACTGGAGGTGGTCATGCGTCAAATGTGTTTCAAACCACGTGGGTGTTCCTGTGCATTTCTGGGCTTGCGTGTGAGACCTGACCAAAGCAGCTCATGCCGGGTATGACCGCAGCGGGGGAGCATGCGGGCAGCGGCCACCCTACCCTGACTGACGTCTGTGGGGCCATGCCCGGCTGGGCACTCGCGTGGCCCTGGAAGAGGAAGAGGGAGGGCCGTCCACAGGCGGAGGACTGGACGTTGGTTGCCTGCAGCCCTGCGCAGTTCCCTGGTCCGGCATCTCTGCCTCTTATCCCATTTCATCATCCTCCATGGAAGCCCGCCTCTCCCTTATGCGCCGCTGTGCTGTGTGCCGCCTGCATTCTGACTGAGTCAAGGCAAAAAGCCCCAGGTCTGGGCCAGGCCCCCGCTTCACTGAGGATGACGCAAGCTCAAGCGGGTTTAGGAATTCTTCCGAGAAGGCCGCTCGTAAGAGTCGCCTGCAGGGCTCCAGTTCTTATCTGACCCTGAAGCAGGGGCTCTAAGAAATTGCATGTCTGAACAATCCTTAAAGGTTATGAAGTCAGTTTAGTGGCCCAAAGCCAGCACATTTCTTTTTAGGGAAGTAAAATAGAACGTTACACGCAGAGCTCTGTGCATGGAGTTTCGGGTAGTGTACAGCTGGCTGCGCGATGGCAGCCCTTCTCAAACGCCGCCGTCACTGCGCTGCCTCTGCGGCCAGAGAGGGAGGCGTTGGCCTCATTCCACAGCGGTCAGGAGCTGTTCTCCTGCATTTGTCTTGCAGGAGCTAAAAAAGGTGCTTTACTGCCACTTAAGCCCCGCAAGGAACCCTGAGTGTAGCAACTGTGCTGAGGAACAGTGTGATTGGTAGAGAGGTGGAAAGCAGAGGGAGGCTTAGACTTGGTTGCTTTTACTCCACCTTTCTCGGTTATAAACGCTTGATGGTGGACTTTGATGTTTTAGTGTGTTACCGTGGCCGCGTTACTGAAGACAGAGTGTGGGGAAGAGGTGTTATTTTGCTAAAGAAATGCGCCTCTCCCAGACCCCTCATGGAAGTTGTCCTACACAGCGTGGGCATGGCGAGCTGTGAAGACCAGCCACAGGACGCTATCTGTTGGGACGGGCTTCTCCTTGCTGGCGTTCTGGAAAACTTTCCTTAAAAGGGAATCTTTAGAATTTGAAGCTCTTTTTACTTACTTAAACAACCAAAGACAGCGAGTTGCATAGACAAAGTTATCCGCGGCAGCATTGACTGGAACGGGGAAGTGTTGGCAAGAACTTTATTGCCCACACGTGGGAGAGTGGTTGAATGAGCTAGGGCCCACCCACCCGGTGGGGTGATGGACACAAGAAGAAGAAATGAGAAAAATCTCTGAGAGCTAAGAAGGAGTCAACTCCAGGATGTACAAGTACGGTTATTTGAAAAGGCCAAGCGCAAAACAGTGTCCGTAGCGTGAGGCCCTGGTGAGGGAAGGAGGGTGGAACAATGCGTTTTTCTGCTCATTTGTGCAGAAAGGACAAACCAAAAACCAAACCAGATTGGTTATCCGTGGGGCCTGGGTTAGAAATGAGCGGGGAAAGGGGAGGAGGGGAAGAAAGCCGCAGGGGCGGGGAGGGAGGGGCGGTTTTCTGAGCCCATCTTTCTGTGCGCCTCTCACTGTTCCAGCTACAGTAACGTTTCAGGGAGCAGCAAAATAAACAGCTGAGAGAGACGGGAGAAGCCAAAAGGGCGTCTAAGCACTAACGAGGGAACCAAACGGTGTTGAATTAAACAACCCCCCCCGCCCCCGGGCTGGCGTGGCTCAGGGGACTGCGCGGCAGCCTGTGAACTGAAAGGTGGCCTCCGGCTTCATTCCTGGCCAGGACACAGGCCTGGGCCAGGTCCCCGGCGGGGGACGTGCAAGGGACAGCCAGTCTGTTTCTCTCGCACATCAATGTTGCCCTCCCTCTTCCCCCCTCCCCCTCTCTAAAGATGAATACATAGAATTTAAAAGATAGCATAATATCAGTGAAATGATTGAGAAAGATGAAAATTAACTCCAGTGACTGGGAAACAGCATCACAACTGCGTGCCGTGTGGCTGAAGACAAAAGTAACTATAATATATAAAGATTGGAATCGAATAAAAGTAGTTCTCTTGCAGATATGGAGTCACAATTCTGAAGCTACTTGTGTGCCTGCCGGAACTGAACAGAGGAGAAAATACGTTGTCAGAAATGAGACCCAGTATCCCATTAGAGCATAAAAGAAAGAGTTGGCTGAATCTTTCTTCTGTGGTGCTGGATTAGAATCAGAAGTATTAATAGAAACTTACATTTCCAAACATAGGTAGCTACGCAGCCACAGAGACAGGTGTGTGTGTGTGGGGGGGGGGGTGCCGAGGGGGCGGAGGGGGCTAACAGGCGCACAGATTTCCGTGCTCTGCCCCCCGGAAGGCCTGACAGCGGTGACGCCCCAGCAGCGATCGCGGCACCTGGGGCAGCACGGTCGCTTTTTGAGCACCGTCTCCACCACGAGGAGCCAGGGCTCCTTGGAGAAGTAGCTGATTCCAAGGCTGGAGCTGGGGAGGAACAGAAGCGCCTGGAGCTTCTTGTGTGGTTAGGAAACAAGGAGGTGTTTTTTTAAAAGATGGAAACTTGGTGAGAACACAGGGAGGCCAGCCTCCGGGAGCCACAATTGGCTGAAGCCGGTACCATCTGAGTGACAAACAGAAACCGGTAATATTGCATTTTAACTCATAGAATAAAATATAAATCCATAAATAAATCCCTACATGATGAGTAGGGACAGCTTGATGCTGATAAAATCCAGAGATGGATGCTGCAATCATGGGGGGAAGTGTAAGGAGAGGCAGGGTTCGCATCACCTAAGGACCCCCCACCCCCAACCCCGAGGGACCCCCAGCGCAGAGAAAGGCGGCGCACCTATGTGCCCTCCTTCTGCTCTGCCTGGACTTTCATGGAAATTATTTCCTGGCATTTCTTAAAGACCAAAGCACTACAGAGAAGAAGATGGAATTGGAGCGCCAACTAACCACCTCACACCAAACAAAACCTCCAGAGGAGCAGTTCTCAGCAGCTTGAGCCGCTGGGCCGCTGCTGTCGTGGTGTAATAAGCCAAGGACGTTTTGACAGCAACAGCGAGCATCTGTCGAGGGTCCCTTGCGCGTTGGGCGCTCTTCGGAGGTCTTCCCAGTGACACTGTGAGCCGGACTCGCCGTGTCTGAACGTCGCCTGCACCCCCGGCCCGTCCGTTTCACTAGGCGAATGTCCTGGGCAAGTGCCTCGAGCCGTGTGTGCTTTGGTCTCTTCCTCGCCTAGCTCGGATGCTTATTAGGGAGAGTAAATAAAGTGAGCGAGGGTCAGCCACGCAGGGAGCGTTACAATGTAACGAAGGAGATCAGGTAGGAACCGCATTCCCTGCATTCCAGCTGCAGCTGGGACGCGCGTCGGGCGGCGGCGGGGAGTGCTTGCCGCGTCCCGAGGCGCGCGGGATACCCCGGGGCGTGGCTCCCGAGGGGACCCCGGCGCCGCCGCGCCGCCAGCCCCGAGGTCCAGCCCCGAAGTCCGGGGCGGCCTGCCGCGCACCCGTGGGCGGGGTCCGCATCTGTCTGCACTGACCACCGAGTGTGGAAACAAGAAAACTGCTCTTCTAAAGGGCTCCGTAAACGTAGTTGGTGCTACAAGGAGAGGAAGGTGTGGCGGTGACGGGGGGGGGGGGGGAGTGGACGATGCTGGGGCCGGGGCCTCCCAGGGGACGGAGGGGAAGCTGCAGCCCTCGCGCGTGGAGCTCAGGCCACGAGCGCCATCCGGGCAACCGGAGGGCCTGGGCTTCGGCTCTGCGTCAGGGCACGTGCGCAGGTGGGGGTCCCGTCCCCGTCGGTCCCAGCAGGAGGCGGCTGATCCGTGTTTATTTTCTTCTTTCCTTCCCTTTCCTATTTTTCTTTTCTCTCCCTCTTTCTCAACTCTCTCTCTCTTCCCCAATTCTCTCTCTGAAGTTAAAAATAATGAAAATAATAATGGAAGGAAACTTGCTGAGAGAGCTCTGGTTTTCCGCAGCTTTATTAGAATGACGATCAGCAGGCTAGGCCCCCCCCCCGGAAAGCTCGCGCCCACCCCTCGCCCGCCTTCCCGCCTCGGCCCGCCGCGCCGGCCAGCAGGCGCTCGGCCACTCGCCGCCGCGGAGTCGGCGGAGGTCAGCAGGTTGCAGGGCCCGTTCGGCAGCCCTAGGAGCCGAGGGCGGGGGAGGGGGCGGGGAGGGCCGCTCCGGCGGAGGGTCTGCGCTCCCGCGGGGCCTGCCCGCCCTTCCCCCGCCCCCACTGTCGCCTGGGCTGCATGTTCCCTTTTTAATAAAGCACGAGAGCAGACTTGAATAAGGAGAAACATTTTGTGTCGGAGCAGCCCCGACCGCCAGCCTCGGGGCGCCTGGGAACGGTGGCTGACCCCCCATAGGGACGGCAGCAGCACTGTTCCTGGTTCATTGCCAGGCAACCCAGGGCGAGTCCTGGCGAGTCCCAGGTCGCACAGCCCTGCTGACGTCCTCCAGGGCCTTTGCTCAAGGCCGTTCCAGCGCCGCTGTGCTGGCCCTGCGCACTCCCGGCAAGACCGTCCGCCAGGCCGCCCCGCCCCCACACCACGCAGGGGACCGGGTCTCCCACTCCGGGAGCCGGACGGTCCTCACGGAGCGGGCGACATGGTGCAAAAGTGTGAGGTCAGGCGTGAGGCAGGTGGGCATCTGCCTGAAGAGTGTCCTGGGCTTCCTCACAAAATTTGGAAAACAGCCATGAAGCCACAGCAGACGGGAAACAATACAGAAAGACCTGTCGTGGGTACGAACAGGAGCGCGACCGAAGGCAGCCCAGAAGCATGAGGGTCACTGGGCGTTGGGCGAGGACCCTTCTGGGTGGGAAAAAGGCACCGTAGTGCGATCCAACTTGTGTGCGCATGAGAGAGAGAGAGAACGGGAGGGAGGGCAGACAGACAGACTGACTGCAGGAGACAGACACAGAGACACACGCACCCACCGCGCTGAGAGCCCCCCTGCTGGGCAGCGGCGGAGCGCGGGGCAGCGGCGCGCTGGTACAGGCCCGACGCCTGGCTCTCCGGGCGGAAGAAACGCCACTGTGCGGCACTGAGGTGCCCGCGGTGCCAATGCTGCCGCTGCCGCCAATTTCAGGTCCCCAGGGACACACTAACAGAGTGGAAAGGGGCGCAGGGTTCAGGGCGACATGTCCATGTTCCACTGGAGGCCTGAGAGGATGGGGACGCTGAGGGCAACGATAAAATGCAAGGTACGGACACGGACGAGCCACAGCTTTTTCCTGCGGCCGTGCACAAAGGCCAACTGCTTTGGGGCCCGTCTCTCGGCGCCCACGGGGAAAGGCCTGAGCGAAAGGAAGCCGAAGCCTCCTTCCCTGCTCTGCCCTCCGCGTGCCCTTCCCGCCCACCCCCTCGCCCGCCGGGGGCCAATGTTCCTGGGCCCCTCTTCCCCTCCCCCGTTTTCTTCTCTACCGAGGTTGCTCAGGTGTCCAACAGGGGCAACTGTCCGTACCCAGGGAGTCACACCGACCAAAAGCCAGAGTGGGCGGAGCGCGAGGCATCCCTGCTGGGGGGCCCTGCTCTTGGAAGGAGGCTCAGCTGAGTTTGGAACACTGACACCTGCTCGCGGGGCTGCTCCCTCTGCACCTGGGACCTGGCGGGGTCAGCGGGTGCCCCCCGCCCCGGCTCCAGGAGCCTCTTCCTGCCTCGGGCTGCGGGCCCAGGAGCCGGCGGTGCTCCGCTTCAGCAAAACCCGTCACTCCAGTCTCAGTGAGCGAAGCTGGCAGGTTTGCAGGTCTAGCCCCTCTCCTTCACTTCCCCACATTTGCAGGTACGCAGGTTGGTAGACAGATGTGTAGATTCGTATCTATTGTATTCTTTATGTGCTCTTGTATGTTTACATTTATTAGGTTTTTAAGGAACAGAGTGCTTTCTCATGTGTCTTCTCTTTTGGTTGGTTTTCAAAACTCTGGGAGGTGCTGTTTCATTTTGCAGATAAAAAGCCTGATTTTCAGGGGTGACCGGTTACTCCCCACCCCACCCCAGCCCCGAGGCGCGGCGCTGCTGGCCGGGGGAGCTGGAACCCGACCCCAAGCAGCGCAGCTCCAGGGCCGCGTGGGTCCCCAACGCCCGGCTTGTCCTGCTGTAAGGACAAGTGTGCGTGTGTGCAAACTGCTCTGTACAGACTCCGTGTAGAGACATTTAAAGTTATGTCGGGTGTCTCCTCCAACCCAGCCTCATGAATTCAGCAGGTATTTCTTGAGGTCCTAGCACCTGCCCGTCGACGGTGGGCACCACGCCGACAACCAGCAGACAGGCCCCCAGCGCTCGACAGTTTACTGGGTGGCGTTCTCAAAAGCCGGCCTTGACTGCCGGGGAGCCGAAGGGGCCGGGGTGGGCGGGGCGGGGGTGTGCTCCTCGGGTCCCCGCGCGGAGGGCGCGCAGCCCGTTCACCAGGCGGGTGCCCCAGGCAGGGGGTCAATCAAACCACTTACCGCCTCCACCGTCTTCCCTCTCCTTGTGACAGGCCGGTGTCCAAAACTCAGATTTCATCGGTGCTGCTGTTCAGGGTTTCAAACAATTCATACACGTGATCTTTTTTCATGCTGGGAAAGCGTCACCAGCATTTTACAGAAGAAAACAGAGATTTGAAATTACTAATGTGGCTAAAACCAGAGTTTTTAAGGGAAGGATCCCGAGGCCAACCCAGAAGTGATTTCAATTTCTGTCCAAGTCCCACCATCCTAGCAGAATGTGACAGTTCCCAACGCCCTGCAGGTCGGGGCTCATCACTCCAAAACTGCCTCACGTGCCGACCCCCAGGGAACAGACCGCAGGCGCTACGATGCACCCACGCAGTGGAGCGGCGAGGGACGGCGGGCAGGACGCTCCGCTGCTCACACCGGGAGTTTTCCAAGATGCATTGTTAAAGGCAAGTGCGGAGCAGAATAACAAGTTTTCTCTCTTAAGAATGAAGGCGGGAAGGATGAACATCCATACATTCCTACATCTCTGTGAATTAGCAACGGGCAGATATACGAGAAAAATAACGACCCGGGAACAGTGCCGTCTGTCCCGTGGAGGTAGATTGTCATTATACATCACGCTGCTGTGACGCGTTTGACCTTCTGAATGTATTACTTATTCTAAAAAGTAGACGTGTTTCTACTAGAGAGCTCTCCCTCCTCAGTGTCTGCCCCCCATTCTTCGCATCCCGAAGGCACGCAGGTCCACACGCTGAAATTAACCCAGGTCAGTTGGTGACGTCAAAAGAACGTCACCCATTCGTTTATTTCCAGGAACCGATGAGTTTAACAGATACTCCAGACCCAGGCATTTCTGCAGTGAGCAGCTTTGGGAACCTAAGAGGTCAGAGGAAGCCAAAGAAATGTATTTGAAAACTGCTTCCTCAGTTTTCTGAACACAAGAAGACACACAGACCTGTTTTCTCAATACTGGACATCAAATCACTCTGTGGTGAGGGGACCCAGCCTCCTGGGAAGATTCTCTGCTTTTTCTCTTTAGATGCTACCGATAGCACTTTCTGGGATGATACACAGGCTATACCTTTGTTATACTATATAGTAGCTGCCAACAACCTGCGATGTGCTTATTGCAAGGGACTGCCTAGATTTTTACTTTGATTTAAAATGTCACGGGGGAGTGGCTACTGTACGGGACAGAGCAGCTCTTGAGTCAACCAGTTATGAACCTCCCTCCGAACTCTGTAACTTGCACGTGAGGTTGCGTAGTGGCTAGAACATACCCCAGGAGCAAACTCACAAGTCCCTGCGGCTTAGCGATCACTCCATTTTTGGGTAGAGATAGGCGTGGGCAACCAATCTGTTGCGAGTACTCACTCCGAGCACTTACTGAAGGCCTATTCTACAGGGAGCACGTGAAGAGCCAGGGTACAGATGAGCGTGATGGCGCCCAGCAGAGTGTTCACTGGCCAGTCCTGGCGTTTACCTGCAAACCCGGCGAGATGCCCTTCTGCACAGAGCCGACCCTCTCAGCGGGGGTAACAGCATCGATTTTTCTCACAACCTCCAACACGGTGTGAACAGTTTCTTTCCATGATTCAAACACCTAGTAACCACAGACCCACTAGCATATTCAAAAGGATTCTCTCATGCCCATCAGCCAGAAAAGAGGACCTTGGGACTAAGGGCTTCCTGAGTGTGATCACGTGGCACTGAGTCTAGAAAAGGAGTGTGGACCACGGGGGGGAGGGGGGGTGCTTCCTAACTCTCCTGCACACCTGGCGCAGCGGTGAGGGGCCAATTTTCATGCAGAAACTCAGATAACTACAGGCTGAGTCCAAACAGGCCCAGAGAGCTGGGTGCCAGGCTGTTATAGATGCTGGGACGTCACCGTGGGTAGGCAGACCCGGTCTCTGTATCATGGAATGATGAACAGAGGTAAATAAGAAACCTGGTAATAAAACCTCAGGCCGTGTTTTAAGAAATGTAAGCAGGATGAGATTTGGCACGAGAAGTAGGCAGGTTACTTTTTTATATTCCATGTGTTAAGTTACAAATGTAAGACCCAAGTGTCCATTTTTCTTCTTTTTTGTTCTACTTTTTTTATCAAGTATTACCTCATTGGATGAAAGGCCTAGTTTCTGTTAATAAACTGCAACGTTACCACAACACTTTCTCCAAAGTTCGCATGACTGTGGGAATCCCTCACTCTCAGCAGTCCTGGGTACTTTCAGATTTAATGGTGAGGAATGGTGTCGCTTACATGTGCGACAAACTACTATAAAGGTTAGCAGTTTGTCCTCACTTGCTACGCCCTGGTGTCCCTGAGAGAGCAGCACAGTAGGGACTTAAAGTCCAAGGGGCAAACAACCTGTAACAGTCCGGAGCTTACTTTGCACACCTGCTTTTTTTTCAGAAAGAGCCTCAACTCTAATTCGCGTATGTCGTCAAAAGACATGGTGATTTTTCTCCTTTTGCCTAAATTATTTTAACCAAACCACCAGTGGGGTCCTACCATTTGCAGCCCATAGGCAAAAACTCTGGAGACAGAGCTCAGTGGAAAGGAAAGGAATTTTATTTAACATACATACAGTATGGAATAATGGCAGGTTTGTGCCTCAAAGGCCTTTTCCTCCAAAAACAAACAGAAAAAAAACAAAACAAAACCCCTGCAAGCGGGCAGTCTAGTTGGTTTCCAGCCGCTGTCCGGTCGCCGGCATCCTGTAGAGTCCGCGTGGCAGGCGTCCCGCTCGGCCGCGGCACACCGTCCTCTCCGTCCTCTCCGTCCACGGCGGCCTCCGGGGCACCTGTGCGCCGGGCGGGGCGGGGCGCGCCTGGCACAGCTCCGGGTGGCAGCGCTGCTGCAGCTGCTGTGTGAGCGAGGGCCACGGGCAGGGCTCCTGGACCACACAGCCCCCCCCCAGGGCAACAGTACCCGGTGGCCGACCCACAGGCCAGGGCAGGGGAGGGCAAAGCCCATCTTCCATATGCTCTGCGTTTGAAGACGACCCCATTCACACCCTGCACAGCTGAGGGAGACGGGAAAGTACGGCCCACACGCTCTGCGTGTCTGCACTGGTTGCTGGGGTAACACAAGCACGCACACTCCTCCGTGCCTCTCAAGCTCCTCCCCATGTCCCGGGGGAGGGGGTCCCATTACAACCCCCCTTTAAAAATCTGGACACTTGGGCTCTTAGAAGGGGACATGGGCGAAGGTCTCATTCTTCTGTAACTGCTTCCTGCTGGGCGAGGCCGTAGCCCTACCTACACCTTGGTCCAGAGACCCTGAGTAAAGGGGGTCTGAAGCGGAGGGAAGACTTCCCACAAGGGAGGAGGATCTTGCGCCAGTCCAGGTCAGACGGTCACCCCTGGAACACGGCGTGCGTGACGTCCGAAGGGTGGCACTGCTTGGGCGAGTGGGCAGCCTTGTAGTCTGGAGGCAGCAAATTTGGCAAGAGGATTAGAAGGCACAATCAGAACCATAAATACTAAATGACAAAGGTAGGGAATAATTCTACAGTGTCCCTGGTTAAGAAAGAGTGGCTTCCTTGGAGGTAGGTGTTCGAGGAGTGGCACACTTGTTTGAGGCCCTATTGCCCACTGTACTCACATTAGGCAGAGAGGAATACCCTGAGATTCACCCCTTTAAAAATTCTGAACCCTTTCTATCAAAACTGCTACTGCAAAAAAGGAAGCCAGTTTCAAAACAAAGCCCATGGGCCACCCTATACTTCGCTAACTCACCCATCCGGTCTAATCAAACCCGAGCCTCAGGAGGTGCTGATGCAGATAAGTGAGGCATATACTGCCTCTAATTTCACAAGACTGTCTTCTGAGGAGACGTCCAGTTGTTGCTATCATCTGGTGAAACCAGTTTAAGTCCCAAGTGAAAACAAACTTTGAGAACAGCTGCACTAGAGTCGGATGTTCACGACCAAATATTGTGATCTTCCTTAAAACCTAATTCCTCTCCCTAAGATCACCCTCACTGTCGTCAAAAAGACTGTCATTTTTTCCATTGTGCCTCACTGTTTGCATAAAAACAACAAGAGCAGCAGTTCATCACAGAGACTGTTCACATCTGCTTCGCTGGAACTTACACAAGGAACCTTTCGATTGACACTTATGCCGGCTCTTCAGGGCGCAGAGGCCGAACCCCACGCCTGCCGCGCAGCTGGACCTGGACGTGCCCGTACTCCTTGAGACTTTGAGGTTCCCAACGCGTCTTAAGGTTCCTCCTTGCCATCTTTCAGAAAAGCAACCTTCGTTCCTTCCCTGGAAAGACTGCCATGAACCACACGACAAAACAAGGTACCAGGCCGTTTCTTCAGTGGGGTTTCATTAGCTTCGAAAGTCAATCTCAGTTCTGCGAGGCTTTCTGGTCACGACCAGAGCCAGGCGCGCCTTCTCCGGCATCACGTTCCAGGCAGAGTCTTGGCTATTAAAACCATAGTCTGAAACTGGTCTTATTGGTTTCATGCAAAGTAAGTGTTATGTCATTATTCCTTAAGAATGCCAAAATGTGGAGGGATCAGGTAGGGAGAAAAATACAAAGAAAAAAGGAAAATCCTGCTCCTTTCAATATCCACTGAAATTGCATTTTTATGTTTTATAGCTTTCATTTTACTTCCTAATCTAATATTAAACTTTAACCCTTAGGAACATCAATTTCTTTTTAAAACACACATAAAACCTAAAGCAAAGACAGTCTCAAAATAAAAGGCGGGGTCGGGGAAGAGACTAGAACCAGCCTTAGGACTTTGCCTCGCCCCATTGGGTACAAAGACCACCTCTGCAGAGCCCAAATGGCACAGGGCCCCAATGGCAGAGATGGACACAGAACAGCAGAGTTCCCCACGCCCCCGAAAGATCAGAAATGAATTAAAACAAAACCTAAGGCAAAGAGTAACTGAACCCAAGCACCAAAGTTCCTTTCCTTTCAGAAAAACTTCACACCTTTTTATGGAGTAGACAAGGTTCACAAACCTTTCTCAGCTTTCTATACACAGCTTTCTGCACCTTCTGCAACCTCCATAGACCTTCTCAACCACTTAGGAATAACCGTAACTCACTTTCAATCCTTGTCCTTTTTTACAGCGCAAAGGACCACATTCAAACTCAGTATCTGGGAGCTCCAAGCCCCGCAAACTGCAAACACATTCTCCTCCATAAACTTACTTAACCTTTTTTTTTTTTTTTTTTTTTGGCCACACCAACATTTAAACTTGTTTACAATTTGAAAATAATATAGGAACCACCCATAAATATGAGAAAACATGCTTCCACTTCTCAAGTTCAAGTGAAGAAGTGGATGAATTATAAGTGCTATTAAGGAACTAACATAAATATGTCACTACATAAACACTTATACATAAGGCCTTTGGAAACTCCCAGTGTTTAACTACTTGAGACACAGGCTCTTCGGCCCCATGCCCCGCTAATAGAGCCTGGAGTACTTCTCGTGGAACGCCTCGCCCCAGACCGCTCCCACGCCGCTCTTCCCGTAGGCACGCGTTGTGGCTGCGGCGGCCTGGGCGGTCGGCTCCCTGACGATTGTAACGGGCCCGGAGGGCAAGCCACGGACCCCGTACGAGGCTACAGGGTGCTGCTGGGATGGAGAGAAATCCCGCGACAGGGAACTGGCGGAGGATTCCATCTGAGTCATCTTCCGAGACCGCTCTTCTTCCCACTCCTCGATTTCCCGTTCAAATTTCCGGTTGTCTTCCTGAACGTAGTGCTGAAGTTCAGCAGATAAGACTTCCAAGTCTCCCGGCATTGGCTCTGGTCCACCTTCACCCGCCTCCGCGTCGAAGAGCGATAGCTTATCCTTAATGTACATCAGACAGTAAGCGCTAGCATTTTTCAAGCCTCCGTAGGAATCGCTTTCAAGTTCTTCCCAGGAAGACTCAGTAACAGAGATGTCATTGTACTTCAGCCAGACTTGCCTGGGTTGATTATAGATATAGACCCAGTAGTGCCCAGCGTTTGCTTGTCCCTCGTGAACAAGAACTGCGTGCAAGCGATAAGGCACTTGACTGAGGAGAGGATCACAATACATCTGCTTAATGCTCTGGATAGTGCTTGCAATAGAATTCTTTAAATCCTCTATATCTCGTTCAATCTCACTGCTCCGTCTCTGGAGACGGGTCTTAACAAAGTTTATCTCATCCGTGGCTGTTTGGGGAGCTGGGGTAGCAGGCATTTCCCCTGAAGGCCAGGAAGACGTCAGTGGCTTCTTCTCGGGGGGAGACTTGGACAGAGAATCTTCAGAGAAGATACCTGCAATATCCAGAGAGCTTTCTTTACTTGTCGCTGAAGAAAGTGGCAATGTCACATTTGTGTCACTTTGCGATGTCACGTCCACGAGCGGAAACGGAGCCGGGCTCAGGTCGTACTTCACGCAGCTCTCCAGTCTCTGCTGCAGGACTCGCACTTCCTCCTTCAGCTGCCGAATGCGCTCTCTCTTACTCTGAACGAGGTCTTTGTTTCTGTGCATGTACCTGTCCATGTAAATGACCTGAGGAAACTCCAGTTTATTGTGAATTTTTTCTGGCTGACCGAGAGACTGATTGAACTCAAACCTCGAGAGTTCAAAAGTCAACACTGGAGGGAGTTTTGTGAACCAACGCTCCTGTCCATACTTCACGGGATGACTGGAAGGAAGGAGCTCAATGTCAGTCTCTACCATGGCCCCTTCCAAACACTCGTCCAAGTTGCAATAGCCGTTCACTTGAAGAGGATACTGGCCGAAGGTCTCGCTGTTAGAAAAGGGCTTTCCTTCGCGAACCCCTTCGGTGAGGACAGTACCGTAGAATAACTGCACCATTGGGTTTTTGGAGTTGTCCCTGGGACCGCTGTCGGCTTGCACGGTGAGCTGGAACGCGTCCTCCAGCCAGTCCAGAAGCTTGTGGGTGAACTCGCTCACGTCCTGCTGCTGCTCCTCGGTTGACTGGAAGGCTCCCTTCAGGAGATTCAGGGCCGCCGAAGGGTCAACAAATCTGCGGTTTGACCCCATCATCAGAGCAAACAGACGCTGAAGCTCTTGCATAAACATGATGTTTCTCTTTTCTTTGTGACTTGGACAATTTTCAAATGCATCCTGGGGCAGGCTATAACCGAGGACGAGTCTTCGAAGTTCCGGCAACTGGAAGAGAGACTGAATAACAGCACTAAACCAGCAGGTATTGCCAACGTTTTTCAGTCCAACTGGCCAGCCGTCAACTCGCCTCCAATCATTGGGGTTGAAATTCTCTCCCCAGACTTCACAGTGTTTCCTTTTAGAGCGTTTACTTTCAGCAGAGATTGCCTCATGCCTTCTAAGAGTCCTTCCACCGGCCTGAACTTTGGGGGACTTCAGCAGACTCAAGGCAATGGCAGCCTGAACCTCCTCTTTGCTCTCAGGAGTAAAACCTATTACTTTTGCTAACGCTCTTCTGTTGACAGCGCTCTCCCTTACTTCAGGCGGTTCTGTGACACCAGTGCCTAGACTAGGCTCCTTTGCTCTGCTACTAGCAAGACTGCCTGCCAGAGGCGCGTCACCGTCCCTAGCCTTCAGACCTCGACGAAGGCAGGAAGAGTCCCGAACGTCCGTGACTTCACTCGGCTGACTTAACATCCTCTGGCAGCTCGCGTCATGGCGATCTGCTGCGGCCACCTCGTCCCGCTGGAGCTCTGCAGACGTGGCGGAGAGCCGCCAGCCCAGCCTCACAGGACACCAGGGGATAGACCTTCTTGTTACCGGTCTCCTATCCCCCGAATTCAGGGCACTGAGACCTTCCTTTATCTTATTACGAAAGGTGGATTTTGAGGCCGCCTGCTTCCTCTGCAACATCAAACGGTTCCCTGCTCCTGTTGACACCTTATTATGCAAGGAAATAAACGCTCTAACGTAAGGGATCTCGTCCCATTTGCCTAATCTCTGGCAATATAAGTTCAACTGCATGATGGTGTAGTAGTTTAAAGAACCATTGAGGGGCCATTTTTCCCCACAGTCCAAAACATACATAGGCCATACACTGTTGCAATAAAAAATCAACTCATCTAAAATCTGACCCAGTGGGCTTCCTCCAAGAGTGGACATCTGACAGTTCCTGACCGCCCGGATGTACAGGCCCATGAGTATGAACGCGACCACACCCCAGGCGAACTGGGAGCATATGAACACGATCAGCATGGGCTCCATCGCTCTAAGCGCGCGCACAGCAACCACTGCTCCGACAGCGACCCGCAAGCAACGCCCTCCCCGAAGCGCGGCCGGTCCTCACTCAGACCCGAGCCGTCTCGCGGGCCTAAAATCTCAAATGGCGCTTCCTCCGTCCCAAGCCCTTTGCTTTCCACCTGCTAAGGGTCAACCTGCCAGGAGAGTCTAGGGTGGCACGCTGGGTACCAGTACTGCCGCCGAACAACCCGCTGGGGTCCTACCGCTCGCTGGCACTGGCAAAACTCTGAAGACAAGAGTTCCTCGGAGTCTGTACGTGAAGGCGTTCAAATCGCTGCGCTCGCGCTGTCCTCTTCTTCTGGACGATGTCCTCCGGCGCGTCTGCGGGCCTGGCTAGGCGGGATCCGGGCGGCACACCTCGGGTTGTCAGTGCAGCTGCGGCTTCCGTGCGGGAGAGGCGCTGGGCTCGTCACCTGGCCACGCAGCTTCTGAAACCGGCACCGACTGGTCTGCGAAACCCCGACTCGCAGGTTGGCGTAGCGGGTCCGAGGCCCTGCCCGGGCTGGAGTGGGCAGAGCGGCCGCGGGGACGGTGGCTGACGATGCCTCGCTGGAGGAGCGCGTAGGTGGCTTCCTATGCCGAGGAGAAACCCCGGGCCGGCCGGTGGGAGTGCTTGGGGACAGTGGCGGGGAATGCTCCCGGACCACGCTGCCCCCAAAACGCCCGCAAGCTCGGGAACCTAGCCCCCAAGAGCCCACAAGTAGCCAAGAGTGGAGAGAGCAATGGGCTGAGCGTTTGCGTGCTCTGCTTTTAAAGATGGCCCCCATAATTCCCTACGGCGGAAGTCGATGGGAAGGCCTGTCCCTCCTATCCAATCACCTCCCTAGCTTTAAGTTTAGCCCTACATGCTTCTGCCGAGTCAGGCGTGCGTACTTCCCGTTGCCGGGACGACACATGCACGCGCAGACCTTGGCGCTTCTTGACCCCTCCCACTTTATGTGTTGGGTGGGAGTGGGGGATGGTGCATCGTGGGAGCTGGGTCTCCCGTCACACTGTGACCCAAACATCTGAGTCGGAAGGAGGCCAGTGAAGTTCTGATATTTTTTTGAATATGGCTACATTGATGCTATGTCCGAAAATTCACCTTATTTTGAAATCATATCATATTCTCATTTCTCTTGGAGTTACAATGATTGTACTTAATTTTCTTTTCATAGACTTGTTTATTAATGATACCATTTTCTAGGTGTAAATGCAGGCGATGGATGCCTTTTAGTAGATCTCCCGGGGATGCTTATCTCTGGTACAATATTAAGGTATCAGAATAAAAGAGAGAAGGGAGAATTTTGGGGCTCCATATCAGCTCAGTCTCAATTTCGGTATGCACGAGGAATCTTCAATTAAATTCCTAGTATTCTCTACTAATGCAAATACATTATACTTAACAAAATTATTTACATTTATAATTCTAAGTTGGGATCCATACATGACAAACATATGTTACCAATTCTAACCTTAAAGTACATGTAGTTCTTTACAACTGATTATGAAACTTACCATGGTTGTAAAAAAGAGTTCAAACGATACATAAAAAAAAATCTCAAGTGAATGGTGGGTGAAGTACAGGAAAAGATACTGTTGCATGAATTATTTACAAATTTAAAAAGAGATTTAATAACCGGGGATGTGTGTCAAGCTGATTTGCTATGTTTGGAACACCCCGTACGACCAAATACTGATTCTGCCTCTGCCTGGCATCTCACTAAGTCCCTGAAATCCTTTTTTTGTTCCTGGAGCCTGGGGCCTTCAGAAGTGGAGGCCCTGGGTTTATCATTCTTATCAACTTTCTTCAATGTAAGTGGTCCTCCCCGGCCGCTGGGAACGTGGGACAGAGATATCTGCTCAAGGGCTGGAAACCAACGGAAGCACCTGAGTTTACTGCCCCCTAGAGAATGTCCCCGTGCTTGTCGTACACCAGGGCTTGCGCGCAGCAGTGTAACATGATGGTGTCCTTCACCTTAAGGTTCTGCTGCAGACGCAACAAACGAATGAAATCAACACAAGTACCGTTCCCTATTAAGCAATCAAATAGGAAGTTTTGATACTGGTGCCCAGTGGGGAGATTTCAAATTCAAGTCTTCTGTGTCCTTTCCTTACTCATCACATTAGTTTATACTTTATCAGGCCTTCTCCCCATTTGTCCCACCCTCAAGCAAACGTGTATTGGCTTTTTTTTTTTAATGCATTTACACTGCGAACATACTTTGAAGATTCACGCCTTGCCATATATGGATGTCCTGAGATCTCGCCTTCTTCCCTTAAGTTCTTCACCGAGTTTAAGGTGCAATTTTTAACATTCTGGTATGTGGGAAAAGCCAACCGATTACATGCAGAGTTCTATTGGTTTCCTTGTTTACTAGTTATTCTATAACTGCTGGTCTGTGGGACCAGTAGCTATAGAATAGCCTGCGCTTAGAAGTACTGGCTTCCTGACATCGGGAGTTTGCTCTGCTCTGTTCTGGTTTCCTCAGCTTTCACCTCAGGAGGAGAGTACTGACCTCTAAGGGTGCTGGGTAAACGAATTCATTCGCTGGAAGCGGGTAAAAATGTGCCTAACACAGGAAAAGCTTAGGGTCGACCTTCCTCTCGAGCACTTCCCTCCCTGTTCCTCCCTGGCAACAACTGCTGCAGGGAAGTCTGGGCCCGGGGCTACTCCCTCGCCAGCTGTGTTTGGAAACACAGGCATCAGAGCCTCTGGTAGCATTAACATTTGTATAAAACTGTTCCTTGAATGTCAGGGACCGATCTAGGCTAGGATCATTAAATGGTTAATTCGCACAAGAATAGGAAGACACCACTAATCTACCCCCAATTTACAGATGACAAAACCGAATACCAGAGGTTAGAAATTGACCCCCGTCTCACAATCCGTAAAAGGGTAGGCGGTCCAATTCGGGTTTATTCAGGCCGTGTTCCGAGCTCACCAGGGAATCTCCGCCCCTTTCACCGCCCAGTGAAGCTTCAGAAGGTGAGCTTAGAATGCTGACGAGAGCCAGGAGCCTAATGCCCTCCGGGGATAGGGCGGGGAGGTTACAGTCCCGCCCCGGAAGTTCGCCTTTCGGGACATCAATCATCTGTAGGGCGGTCTAAGTTTAGCGACCGCAATCCCGCTTGGCCGCTGCCAGGTCAGGTGACTGTATGGAACGAGTGCACCACCTGCTTACGCGAACATGCCAACTCAGCGTTTTCTAGAGGCAACCTCACTTCTTTCCTAAATCTCTGAAGTGTATTTTTACCTAACCATAGCTGGGGGCGGGGGACGGGGCAGTTAGCTTACCTTTCTATACCTTTCTCCCTGAAATCTAAAGTGTAATAAGCTCTTTTTCTGAGAGAGGGAGGGGCTCTGAAAAGAGCCTTTGGGTTTTAAAGCGTTTGCGGAAACTTCGGTGTCTGTCACATCATTTGCCCTTGGCCTTGTGGTGGCTCTCGGTCTTCTTGGGCAGCAGCACGGCCTGGATGTTGGGCAGGACGCCGCCCTGCGCGATGGTCACCTTGCCCAGCAGCTTGTTGAGCTCCTCGTCGTTGCGGATGGCCAGCTGCAGGTGGCGCGGGATGATGCGCGTCTTCTTGTTGTCGCGGGCCGCGTTGCCCGCCAGCTCCAGGATCTCGGCCGTCAGGTACTCCAGCACGGCCGCCAGGTACACGGGCGCGCCGGCCCCGACGCGCTCGGCGTAGTTGCCCTTGCGCAGCAGGCGGTGCACGCGCCCCACCGGGAACTGCAACCCGGCCCTCGAGGAGCGGGACTTGGCCTTGGCGCGCGCCTTGCCGCCCTGCTTCCCGCGCCCTGACATTGGAAACAAAGGAAGGCCGCTGTTAAAAAAAAAAAAAAAACAGTAGTCACTCACCAAAACAGATGATTTGTGTGAGTAGAAGTAATATGGCTGCTTTTATAGGCAGTTCCTGGGAGCAAATAGGGCTGTTTGATTGGTAAAAAGCAAACTCAGCCAAGTAGCCAATAGAAAGGCTTTATTTCCATACCTTATTTACATGGGCCAGCCCATGAATGACAGACTTGGTGTTTGTCTTCCAATAAACTGAAAGGTACTCTGTATCCCTCATTAGCATAAAGGCCCTATAAATACCAGAGATCGGCCGCAGTTTCTTTTTATTTCTGGTGTGTTCACTTTTTAGGATGCCTGAGCCCGCCAAGTCCGCGCCTGCCCCAAAGAAGGGCTCCAAGAAGGCGGTGACCAAGGCGCAGAAGAAGGACGGCAAGAAGCGCAAGCGCAGCCGCAAGGAGAGCTACTCGGTGTACGTGTACAAGGTGCTGAAGCAGGTGCACCCGGACACGGGCATCTCGTCCAAGGCCATGGGCATCATGAACTCGTTCGTCAACGACATCTTCGAGCGCATCGCGGGCGAGGCGTCGCGCCTGGCGCACTACAACAAGCGCTCGACCATCACGTCGCGGGAGATCCAGACGGCCGTGCGCCTGCTGCTGCCCGGCGAGCTGGCCAAGCACGCCGTGTCCGAGGGCACCAAGGCCGTCACCAAGTACACCAGCTCCAAGTAGACTCGCAAGTAAGCGGCCTGACTCCTAACCCCAAAGGCTCTTTTCAGAGCCACCCACATGTCCTCAAAGAGCTGTAATCAGAAACTCAAAACTGGATGTGGGGCCCGTTGTTGACTCTTGATTAGATAAAAAGACTACAGGGATAAAGTGCAAAAGGACTGATTTCAATATGTTCAAAGGTAGAACATGTTTTGAGCTTGTGGTGGTGTGCTGTTCTGTTAGAAACAAGGGATTGTAAAGAAACGAAATGTGTTGAAAAGCACTTTACATAAAACGATCTTAATTTAAAAATATCCTGTGATTTTCCAAAATTGCACCAGCCTTTGACCCCCGGGGCAATGAAAAGGCTCGTAGGGCATTTGAAGGGTCTCCCCCGGAACGCGGCTGCGCGGCTGCGTCCGCCGGGAAGAGGGGCAGCGGCGGCCCCAGTAGGGCGGCCGCGCAAGGGCAGGGCTCTAAGCTCTCTGGATTGTGTTAAATCCAGACAGTATCGATCGTCTCCAAGATTTATCATTCACTAACAGCTCCATATTACCGTTCCTTGAGGTTCTTTAAGGTTAGGAAAAAGAAAGTGTTGTTGCAAATAGGACTGTTGGGTCCAAAAAAAACCCCCAAAAACACGGAGGGGGGTGCTTGCAACGCAGGGATAAAAACCCAAGTTTCTAAACGTTACTGAGTTCACTGTAAAGGGTAGAGCCCTCGACTGTCCCGCAGCCTGGGGAAGAGAGCGGGTTTCGCTGATGCTCTGCGAGGCCGCTCCTGCGAGACCTCTGACCTCGACTACGTGTCCGCTTCTGTAGTGGCCGCGCTCTCCCTCGGTCTTTCTTGCCTGTTTTAAATTTTGTTCCAGATTCACAGTTTGCTCCTCTAACTCTCCCGGTTGAGAATGTTTCTTGTCTTCATGAACGCAAATTATTTTTGAGCAAATTGTTTACCTCATTAGGAAATTAATAAACTCAACGTGAAGTTTAATTTAAAATGGCTTGTATACAGACTAAAAATATCATTTTAAAACAGCAAAATCAAAGAATCAGAATTTTGATGCTTTAAATGTAAGTTTTTAAATTGTAACAGAAAAGAAGTTCAGCTGTGCTTTTTATCGGTAGTTTTAGTTAACAGGTAGTATATTAAAAGTTAATGGGTTAATAAGAAACAAAACGAACCACTCCACTATTTTGAACCATTTAAATTTTTAATTTATGGTATATAATTTTTTAGGGGAAGGTCACATTTCTAACCAAGATAACTTTTTGGACAAATTCATTGGCTCAATTTTGCTTTAAAAATAGGTCTATGACTTTTTACATATTATTGCCTTAAGGGAAAATAAAATTAGCATGGTATTTTATTTTACACAAGTCTAGAATTTATTTTCTTAAAAAAAAAATACTAATTAAGTTGAATTTCCTAAATTTCTCCCTCTAGGTTTTCAGGCTGTATGAGGTATTGTCACTTTTAAAACCTTTTTGCAATTGCAAATTAGACATTGAACTACATAAAATCTTAATAAATGATGTCATTAAATGCAGTAGATTTTTATGTCACAAATCACTAGGATTCAATGTGTCAGCTCAGATACTGAATTCACAAAGGATAGGTAATTTTAAGAATTTAGATGAATATTAAACGGAGCATATTCGTGCCTAATCTTCGGGAACCTGAGCAGTTTCTGCTTTGGAGGGTGCGACATATGTATGCATCGATATAACAAATTTGATTTATGCAAGTCTCATTGTTTTACACAGATTAGAAGGACCGTAAATTAACAGGTTAGAGAACATATAGATGCATTAGGGGAATGGAAATAGATACGTGTTTTTGCCGCTTTCAGTTTGTAAAGGGGACATGTCAGGTGCTGAGGGGGGCCAGCGGACCTCGTCAGCAAGACTGCCTCCCAGAGCCTTGTGCCTGCAAGGGGACTGGCTGCCTTCGCACGGCCGTCCAATGCTCTACCAAGCACTACAGCTCCAGAGAACACAGAATTCACACGCGGGAATGGCTATGCTTAGTCTGTTTATTAGGAAGTTACTGTCTGTTAATGTAGAGAATAATGTAGACTTTAGAAATGGATTTATCATTGGATGAATTCATCATTATGTTTATCTAAGGTTTACTGGAGTTGGTTAAAAAACGAACACAAAACACTACCGGGAAGAGAAAAAAAATCCAGTATCCAAATGAAACTTCCAGTGTAGTGTTGTGCCTTTGCCAGGCTTCAAATCATTCTTAAATAACACTCTCTTAAACCACAGTCAGTCGAACTAATCTTTGAAGCCTATTCTTCTAATTAAGAAAAGCCAGTTCAACACGTGGAGACAAAAGGATCAAACATTTCTTTGTGATGGTCCTCCTGACTTCTTTGCCGTCTTCCTCTCTGTAATACACAGAGAGTAAATGGAACAGAGACCAAAACCCCAGACGGCCAAGCCCTTCAGGAGCCCACAGCGGAGGTGCGGGGGTACCCGAAAAGGCCCCGGCGGGGCTGGCCAAGGAGGAGGTGCGGACGGCGGGGCACCTGGAGGCACGCTGTCACGGGTGCTCCCCAACCAGTCATGAAAGTTTCTAGAGAAACGCTGTTTTCTTTGAAACGTCTTGCTCTCTGCGAGAACTGATTGCCCCTATGAAGCTTTTTCCTCCCGAAAATCGTGTGCAGCCGTGACACGCTGCTCCCGGGCAGACTGCCGGCAGTTTTCTCCTCACTTTGCTACGTGAATTATCTTTTTGACTTGGTTGGATGAAATCAATCTGTTGCTTACACAGTATACAAGCGCTAAAAATTAGCTGAATGTCTTTGACCTCCTTTGACGACGCTACCACTCTGCGCGGGCAGGGTGGTAATAAGGGCCTGCTCGCGAAGGTGGAGTGAGGAGTGAATGAAACAGCAGATACGAAACACGTACCAGAAAGGGTGTCATGTTGCTAAAATGGCCGCACCACATTGTTCCGTGCTGAGGGAAGTGTCGCCTCTGGAAGGGGCCCTTAACATTTTCCAAATGCCTGACACATAGTTTGCAGGGATCCTGCCCCGCCCACTGTCTGTGGCCTGTCTTGTTCCTGTTGCCCCTGTTCTGCAGCCAGACTCGCCCACACCCAGCTTTTGCTGGTTTCCTGCCTCCCACGCGGCCTGGAGCGCTGCCTTCGCCTCCTTCCCCTCCCCCGCCTCGCAGACTCTTCCCGGTTGGGCAGGCATCCGCTTGGCGCACGCCCTCCCCGGAGACCGGCCCCTCCCGGTGGCTCTGTGTATCGGGACGCTTGCAGTGGATGGTCCTTCCTTGTCTAGATGTCACCCCAACACGCTCAGAGCTCTGCCTTGGTCGCCACCTTATCCGCAGAGGCTGTTCCTGAGCCTGGTGCTCACTAAGTGCACACCCATAACTGAAGTGATGAACTCATTCAATACGTGCTTTGAATGTCTACTATGTATCAAGCCCCTTAAGCACACAGCAGTGAACAAAAGCACAAATTTCCCCCCTGAGAGCTAGGACTCCAGCAGAATAAGATGTAAAAACATGCGAAGTAAGTTACACATCTGGTCTGTTAGAAGGTGAGTGCCAAGGAGAAAACAGAACAAAACAGAACAAACGCAGGGCAAGGGAGAGGGTGTGGGAGGGAGCCAACGAGTGAAGTGCTGGCCACGGAGGGGCCCGACGGAGCCAGCTTCTGCCATGGAAACTTCGACAGTTATTTGTCCACATAAGACCAGGGTTGTCTTTGCTCATTTTTCAGCAGGAGGAAAAATACATTTTGTACCACTCCCAGAAGTAGACTAAGCCTTTATTTGGGTGCATTTCAATCATATTTCCATTTGACTGACTTAAAAAAGGGGAGGGCTGCCCACGTCTGCCAGAGGGACGAGCTCCTGAGGGGAGGGGGCTTTGGGGAACTGTTGCAGCTGCTCCAGGTGTGAGCAATGGCCGTGAACTCTTCAGTCTGCTGTCCTGCAAGGCCCTTGCTCTTCCCTCACAAGCTTCCCCCAAGCCCTCACCTGTTACTATGTCTCCTCAGTGAAAAGCCCTAACTAGTTTTCCACCTGGCAAATTCCTACATGGCCTCCAAAGGAAAGTTACAGGGCCCTGAGTAGATTACGTTCGTCCTTTACTTAAGACTACAACAGACAAATTCTGGGGGTGGGGGCCATCCATCCACCACGTGTGTCCCCTGGGAAACTCCATGTCTTCACCTCTAAATCGGAGGCTGTGGAATGCACTGGTGTCAACAAAGTGCTTAGACCAGCAGCTGGCACTGAGCAAACCGCGATGAACACTAGCCAGCATCGTTAGCGCGGCTGCTGTCAGAGCTGAGTGCGATGTCAGGTATCTGATGAATTACGGAAGTGAATTAATCAATTTCTCTCTTTTTTCAGGAAGAACAAACAAACTTTGGGCATGTCTCTTCCCAACACTGATCACTGCTGGACACTGTGGCGACTCAGAACCCAAGAAAATAAGAGATACTAGAAGATAAAGACATTTTTTACAATTGTGGGAGGATCACTAAGAACCGGGCTAAGACATCTTTTTTTTTTTTTTTCTTGAATATAAAAATATTAAATGTTCACTGTTGAAATTTATGAAATGAGAAATATATACAGCAAATGTAGGTATCATGCCACATATACGTACAGATAATTTTCTAGGCCACATGCTTAGAGACACAATCTTTATAGATGTACAGCTCCTTGTGTAATTAGTCCTCTGTTATTGGCTGTTTAGATTACGTTTCACCTTTATGCATTATAGATCCTACACCTCACACATCTTTGTACAGAAATTTTTGTTTAAATATTTGATTCTTTTGGGGCAGACAGACTGCTGGAAATACAAATACTCTATCACAAGGGGAAATCAGTGTTAAGGCCCTCAACACACATTGCCAAATTTTCATCCAGAAGCACCACGTCAACTTCTCATACCAACATAGTATGGAAATTTCTGTGTTACAGCACTCAAATTTACACAGAACTTTGTTTTTTAAAGCACTGTTAACTGGATAGGCTGGCAAAGCTGTTTCTGGGAAGTTTTTATTTCTTTCATCATTACCATAGGTAATTCTCCCCTGCCCATGTTTTTATTGGCCATGACCCCGTAAGAAATAACCTACTGGAAAAAAAATGGACAAGACTGTAATCATTGCATGGGGAGGCAGTATAGAAAAAAATAAGTAGGATCTTAGATTAAGATTAAAAAAAAACAACACCACTAATATTTCTCAGGTGCCTCCTGCCCCGTACTCTGCTGGAGTAAACTGGCTGTTTTCAACTGAAACTTTTTTTACCTACATTGTTTCTCACAAGGCTCCTAAATTCCCCCTTACAAAGGTTGTCTTGGTGATAGGAACTGCAATACACAAACTCCTTAAAGACCTCCCATGTCTGCCAAGTTTCTCAGGGAGGCTTTTCGGGGGTCTCCACACGATGGGTCCCATAGGATTTTCTTCAGCTGACCCCTGGGCTCTGACCCCACTGCACTGTTTCCTGGGCGGTATCCGGGAGACCCCGCCTTGGGGCGCAAACTCACATCCTTACCTTGGACTAAGATGAGTTCCGGGCCAAGTCAGGAGGCCGCCCGGCCCACAGCTCCGCAGAGGCACGTTTCAGCCCAGCCCTGGGTCTGCGCTCGGGGTGGGCGGTTCCCGCGGAGCTCTTCAGCCCAGGGCTGCCGCCTTGCATTTCGCCCTTAATTGAAGGCAGGAACTGTATCTCCTTCTCTGTGACTTGTATTTGGAGTCCGGGCGAAGGGCAGGGAAGGGGTCGGGGTCAGGCTTGGCGCCACTGAAAGCAGCAGCACCGCTCAGGGGAGGGCACCCGCCGTGCCGGCCACCGGACTGGAGCCGAGGCGTCAGGCCTGGGGACCGCGCTCTCACTCCATCGCGCTGCAGGGACTAGGGGGCGGGGGATTGGTACAAGCAGCCCACACACTGTGTAGATTATGGTTTATTAGGTTGTTTACCCAAATAAGATCCTAGCTTACAGGTTTGAGATGATTCTGTAACGGAACAACCAATAGGGTGTTACTACCACTTGCCTCCACAGGCAAAACCTCTGGAGGCAGAATTCGGTGGAAAGGGGGAGGAATCTTTTATTCAAAGGCTAGGGTTTGAAATAGTGGCAAGTTTCTGCCACAAAGCCTGCTGACATCCACAGAAAACCTCCCTGCCAACCTCCGCCAGCTCAGTCCAAGGCTGTGCCCGGCACCTCTTCTCCAACCCGAAATGACTGCCCTTTAAGAAATGCAGGTGGTTTGGCGGGTTTCCGGCAGCTGCCTGGCTTCAGGCGTCTTTCCGAGTCCACGCATCCAGGCGGCCTGCTCGCAGCGCGCTGCTCTCTTGCTCCGGTCGCTGCCTCCGGGGCGTCTGTGTGCCCAGCGCAACTCCTGCGGCCAGCGCCGCGCAGCCTCCGCGTGGGGGAGGCTTGCGACTCCCAAGGCCCACGGGCCTGGGCTCCTGCCCCTCGTGCCCTACTGGCCCAGCGCCCGCTGTGCCCTGGCCAGGCAGTCCGGGGCCCCCTTTGCGGAGGGGCACCCGGAACCTTTCTGAACCACGCGGCTTCGAGGGTGTGAGGGCCCAGGGAGTCGGGCCCTGTCGGCTGACACACAGGGGAGAACAGTTAGAGCAACGACTGCCCGCTCTCCCCATACACAGACCGGACCAAAATCTTCTGCACGGGGGAAGCACATCGGAGGGTATTTCTCTTACTCACCTGCGCAGCCCGGTTGCCCGGGCAACTGCTCCTGCGCAGTCCTCAGCACTTCCCAGCCCCGCCCCTATGTGGGTGTCGCTCCTGCGGTCCCGGCTGAGCTCTGCCCAGCGATTGGGCTGGACCCCCACCCTGCTACAATGCTATAATCCTCTAATTCCGCACTGAGACATTTCAGGCTTCTGTGTTACTTTTCTTATCTATTACATAATTGTCCATAAAAGTCAGGGTATGACTTGTTTTTCCCACCCATCGGCCGACAGCCGTTTGGAAGACCACTGAGAATAGGTGAGAAAAGTATCATGCTGAAAATGACTTTCAAATCCACAAAGAAAAGAGGAAACTTTGTTCTCCTTGAATTTTGCTGAAAGTCGAGGACGTTATCGAATAGTTTCCGCGTGCGGGGTCATTTTTGATTAAAAAGTGAGAAGGCGTATGAAACTCAGGTCTCCACGGACCGCCCCGCAGTGGCTCCGGGTAGCTCCGTGCAGGCGATTTGTTGTGGGATTCAACTTTTGTGGGGGAAACAAACACAAATGGTCCTCCCCGAGGGGCGTGGCTGTGTCTAGGTGATGCACCAATCAGAGCGCACCCTGCCCTATATAAGGCGTGCGGGGCCTGCGAACTCCACGCTCCCATTGGTTCTCAACTTTCGTGGTCTGTCTTGTGATGTCCGAGACTGCACCCTTGGACCAGGTTGAACCTGGCCCAGCTTTCATGGGGAAGCCTACAGTCAAGAAGCGAGGGAGGAAACAGAAGGACGTGGCGGGTGTGAATCGCAAGACTCCAAATCTGTCCGTGTCCAAGCTTATCACTGAGGCTTTGTTGGTTTCGCCGCAGCGAACCAGTATGTCGTTGGTCGCGCTCAAGAAGACACTGGCGGCCGCGGGCTATGACGTGAACAAGAATAACAGCCGTATCAAAGTGGTGCTCAAGAGCCTGGTGCGGAAGGGAACCCTGGTGCAGACGAAGGGCAGCGGCGCCTCTGGTTCCTTTAAGCTCAGCAAGAAGGCAGCTGCCCAGCTCACCAACGTCAAGTCCAAGAGGACCGCTTCCACTAAGTCCAAGAAACTGGCCTTGTCCAGGGAGTCCAAGACTCCGAAGAACACCAAGAGCAATAAGACAGCCCAGAAGCCAAGAGCGACAGCAGCTCAGAAAGCTGCCCGGGGCGTCTGGAAGGCTGCCGGCGCCAAGGGCAAACCCCCGCGTAAGAGCCCGGCCAAGGCCCGGGCGGGCAAGCCGCGCGCCGGGAGGGCGCCGTTGACACAGCAGAGGGCCAATCCTAGGAAGGGAGCACCTAAGAAGTAAAAGGTCGATATTGAAAAAACCAACCCAAAGGCTCTTTTAAGAGCCACCGAAGTAACAGTAAAATGGCGTAACACTGCTGCTCTGGAAGCGTCACGCTGCAGGTCAACCTTCCTTGACAACAAGCAAAGTTGTGGTGAGGCGAAATACAGCGTTTCGTCACGGTGTTCTTGCCGAGTCCCAAAATGCTGGGTTGTACACCGTTTAGATGAGCACGTGTGCCCTGTGTGAACTAGAACTTTCCAGGGGCAGCGCGCGGTACCCAGGGCTGCAGGCCGGCTCGGCTGGCGTTCGCACTGTGCTGGGACAGGTGCGGGTTCCGTTCTGCACTTTCCTGAGCTGTTGGCCTAACAAGCACGTTGTAGCCCGTGCCCACAGGCTTTGTAGGGCTCAGAGGGAGAAGTCGAGGTGTCCACATCATAGGGATTTTTCTTTATCTCTTTAACTGAAGCTTAACTACATTGAGAATAACAAACCACTGAAAATGAAGTTTTCGATTGTCACGAAAGCAATGCTATTCTCATTCCCAAAGTACTGTAACAGTTAAGCACTTACATTGTCATAGTTAAAAAATTTGGTTTGATAATATGGCTTTAATACAATTGTAATTCCGTGTATTTTGTTTTCGAAGACACGGTCTCACAGGCAGAGAAATGTAAACCTGAAGCTTCTGTGGAAATGCTGGCGTCTGCGCAGTGGGCAGGGGCTGAGTCAAGCGTTTGCAGGAGGAAAGCTGGTCGTATTGGAAAGCGCTCGTGATGTGCGTTAACGCGCTTCCCGTTTTAGAGAAAATCGGTTCATTTCAGTTTTCACATAACTTGTGATTTAGCATTCTCACTTAAAGGCCACCGGAAGTATTAATTTCATGCTGTTAATCTTGTTTTCGGCCTTGGCAGTTTCGTGCAAAACGATGTAGTGCACTCTGAATTCGAGCATCTTCTACGGGTGGCTCATTAGGACCTAAACTTTCAGAACTCGTTTATACAGTTGAGTATCTGAGAAAAAGTTACATGGTATCCTATGTGGAAAATGGCTGAGCATGCCCACTTCAATTTCTAGGGAAGCAATGCTGTCCAGTTTCCCTTGAGGCGGGAATGTTTCTGCATCAGATACAGGCGTCGCTTGCCGGGCAGGCGGTGGATGGACCTCGGACCTGGAGACCTTCCAGTCACAGAGGAAAAGGTTGAGCATCTGGCCTCATCCAGCGCAGCGGCCGCCGCCCTCCCAGCATTGCTCGGAGCCTTTAGACCTGCTTCCGCGCCCCTGGGCACGTGTGCGCTCCCAGCCCTTTAGCACCTGGTGCACATCAAGATAAAAAGTTTATTCCTCCAGTTCAGGGGACTGCGACTAGCCCTCTCTTGTAGCCAACATGGCCTGGAATCCCGCCCTCCGCGATTTCACATAATTTTCCACACCGCACCCCGCATTGGCCTCTGGGAGCTTGTCCCCTGGAGGCCTCGTTCACACAGCCACGGTGCGTCCAGGCCACAGGGGTAGACCTTTGCGCCACCCGCGCTGCCCAGCATCCCGCTGAGTCCAAAGGACCTTGCTCGCGGTGCCTTCAAAATGTACAGGCTACACGCATTTCTCTTAAGGAGCCCATTGATTTATTGCCATAATTTGCTCACGCTTGCTTTTACACTCCTTTTACAACGCATCTACTTCTTCTGCTTTGTAAAGAAACAATTTAACACCTTAGTCTTGCAAGGTGCCATGAATGAATTATAGAATCACACTGCAAAATTATTCATCTCCCTTTCTCCAAGCTCATGTGAACTGCTGGTCCTAATTACCAACATTTTGGCAACTGCTGACAGCCCTTCATGCGATTTTTGTGGGCGGCCCTGAAAAGGGCCTCCGGTTTTGTCATAGAGGGAGTTCGTGGGTTCACTCTGAGGACATACTTAAACAAAACTTTTGTAACCCTATTATAGTGTTTGGTCCTTAAATAAAGTTGACAGCAAGCACAGGTGAAAACAGGAAAACGAGGTGGGAGTTAGGGAAATGGGGCTGCTGAAGTACTAGAGACCCGTTTCCGCCTGAGGGTGCTTGCCCTTCACAAACGCAAAAGCCTTGGGGGCTCAGAGGAAGTTAGAGACTCGGGTTGGAACACGAGTCGCCCCACCCCGCCCCGCCCGCGGCCCAAGGTAATGGCGTCGGGCTCAGGGAGGGGCCCCTCCTGGGAAGGGAGATCTGCTAGGCCGTTTGTTACATTTTAACACGAACCGTGTTTGGGGCTGACGGTCCGCAGCCCTAAGACTGGAATGGGGACAGTGAGTCCAAAGTGTGCAGACCTTTCCTGACACAGCTCTGGCGATGACGACTTCTAACCGACCTGGCTTTAGCTGCGCCGCAGGCTGCACCCTGGCAGGCTCGCGGGTTGGAGAAATACTTATTGCAGCCATTGGTGTAAGACCTAGCTCGGAGGACTTTAGAAGCTCCACGTTACAAAAGGCTGCTCCTCGCAAGGAGGACCAGAAGTCGATTATTTGATGAGATTCAAAACGCAGGGGCAATCCTTGCCAAAAAAAGAAAAAAAAACCCTCTCGCATTTAAAGAAATTGGAACTGGCGCGAATGCCTTCAGTTTGCTTCCTCCAGCCAGTCACCCCCACGCCCCAGCGCGCAGACGGAGACCTGTCGTGAGGCCGCCACCCACCATCCGTCCCTCAAAAGGTTAGGACCCCGCTAGCAGCAAACACCGAACAGCGTTTGTAAGGACGATCTGAACATGACAATAGCACACAGCTCTTCTCAGGAGAGAGTGGGCGGCCCTGAAAAGGGCCTTTGGGGAGGAAATGAGGATTGTGGAAAGGCACTCAGCCGCCAAAGCCGTAGAGAGTGCGGCCCTGGCGCTTGAGCGCGTAGACCACGTCCATGGCCGTGACCGTCTTGCGCTTGGCGTGCTCCGTGTAAGTGACGGCGTCCCGGATCACGTTCTCCAGGAAGACCTTGAGCACCCCGCGCGTCTCCTCGTAGATGAGCCCGGAGATGCGCTTCACGCCGCCGCGCCGCGCCAGGCGCCGGATGGCGGGCTTAGTGATGCCCTGGATGTTGTCGCGCAGCACCTTGCGGTGGCGCTTAGCGCCTCCCTTCCCAAGGCCTTTGCCACCTTTGCCACGACCAGACATGATTGCAGTGTCAGTGGGTGCTCAGTCTTGATACACTCCTTTAAATAGGATGTTGGCGGACCTGATTGAAAACATCCGCCCTGTTTTTTTTCTAAATTACTTCTTCCCAGGGGTGGAGCAAAGGGAGGATATTAACATTTCCACATTTTGATTGGCCAATGAACCTCGCGTCGTTGGGACTGGAAGGAGTGGGGAAGATATCACTGCAATGAAATGCTAATTTCTCGTCTCACCTTGCCCCTGTTCCGTGCTAACTTGTAAATTCCATGTCTGTGTCTGCTCTAAGACGCGGAACAAAGCGTTCCACTCATTTATTTGCACTTAGTAACTGATGTCATGTTATGGTTTCTTGGGGAACGTGGAAATTGTAAAGGAGCGTGGATTTGTAAGTCAAGGGACTTTCCCTTTCAGTCCTTTTAATATTCCTATTTAAAAGGTCGCATTTAGGCCGCCTTCCCTTAGCGGGAGAAAGTATAAACCTGGCTCTGAGCAGCTCAGGCCCTAAAAGTCCTGTGTTTGGAAAGACCAGAACGTAGAACAAGAATTGCACACTAAAACTGTTTCTTTTTCTCGTTTATCTTCAACCAAACACCTCTTGGCTGACTCCTTTTTATGCAAAATGTGCGAGTCCGCGAGCACAGTGCTGAACTTGCACCTGCGGAGGTTCTGGCCGCGCGGCAGGTCTACCTGCAGGTCCTCACAGGCCCGCCGCTTCCCTCTTTTGTTAATCCCGGTCGACCTTCTCGGTTTTCCACACAAGAACAAATGTTTCTTGAGGATTCCTTGTAGGGTGGGGCTAATAATAAAGGGCATGCAAAGCCCTCAGGGCCTTCCCCTGAGAGGCCTTTGATGAGATTAGGTGTTTTAAATAAAACTAAGCCCAGTTAAAAAAAAAAAAAAAAAGGCAGAACAGAGCAGAATTGGATGAATGTAGTTTTCAGAGGGACTTCTTATACATAAAAATGGTTTCCTTGCCTTCCTGCTGCAATTTTTGAAAATTTCACCTGTAACAGGCACTCCTCTTTAAAGAAAAAAGAAAAAAAGAAGCACCTGTCTCCATCCTGGTTAATAATTAAATAAACACCAACCTTGGAAACTGCAGGAGATAGGCCTCAGAATGACCACAGTTTTATATGCTCAGACTTAGGTAAAAAGGGGGAGGAGCAGAAAAGCTTTCGGGGAGGGAAGAAAGCTCTGAAGGACACTTGGTTTGTGTCACTTTAGAAAAAGGTCGACCGGGGGCTGCAGCTTGGAGGCTCCGTTTTGACTGCTCCCTCCCTGCCAAGGGCTCTGTAACCGCAGCACCAGCGGACCCCGCCCCGCCTGTTTGAAGGGCTACTCAGTTGCTCTGGAGACCACAGGCCAAGGTCACAAGACACGCTGCCGAGACCGGCCCTGACAAGAGAGATTTGACCTGCAGCGGAACCCGGAAAAAGGAACCCAAGAAGTTGGGACACGATGGAAACTTAAACAGGGATCTTTTTCAGAAGCCAAGGGGCACCGTCCAAGGCTCTTAGCGTCGTCAACATAAGAAACATTCAAAGCTGTAGAGAATGGTTGGTGGGTTTATTGGAGCCGAACTGGCGACAGTTGCAGGGAAGCCACACCCCAGCGGATCGCGAGAGGCCCCGGGGACTGGCGAGGAGGGGCCGCAGGGCTGACAGAGGCCCCTTGGGGACGGACGGGGGGCAGGAGGAAGGGGGGGCTCTGGGGCGGGGTCAAAAGGAAAATGACAGACACACTTTTACACAGGTGGGTAAGGGACAGCTAACAGTCACCAATTAGCACGATAACAACAACAACGAGGGGGGTTGTGGCCTCAGCTTGTGCCCAGGGCTTTGGGAGAAGAGGGACGTTACCCTGACCTTCCAAAGGCCCGTTATAGATGCAAAAATAGGACAGACAGGCTCTTTCAGGTCAAGGCCGTCCTTTGCCAGGAAAGAGTAGTGGCCTAGGGCGTGACTACCCCCCCCAAACTGCCTTTAGCTAAGATTTAATTTTCGACTGCCCTTTGCAGTTACCCGAGCTTGCAAGTCGGCCTCGCAAGCCTCCCCTGAGCTGATGGGGCGGACGTGTGGCCTCTTTCCACCCGCACCGTAGGTGCCTAGGTCCTCTGATTAAAATCTGCCCACCAGGCTTTCCAATACCTGTTCCCCCTGGACCCTTAGAACCCCTTATCCAGTGAGCCAAGTGGACGTGACGCCCACACGTCTCCCGTCCCCCCTGCTGGGGACGGCCCGATCAACAAACCCTTTCCCTCACTGCACACCCTGACGTTTCACGTGTTGGCCTTCTGAAGACTTGGGCACATGGACTCAGGAACAATGAGACTTGGCCCGGAAGAAATGTCAAGGATTAGAGAGAAAAAGTGCAAGGTCAGAGGTCACAGGTAAAACTGAAATTTCCACAATGTACTTCAATGCATAAAAATACAAGTAGAATGTGTACACTGTGGTTCCCTTTCTTCTATTCCCTCCTAATTGCCCCGTTTCTAAATTTTTCTCATGGACATTGACTTGGTGATCACGAACGTCAGAAGGGAAATATTTTAAAGGTACACGCATGTAGATTTCTGTGACACCGGATCTGTGAGCCGTGTGTAGAGCACGGGTGTTAATTTGTCGTGGGGCGCGGGGAAGGGCGGCTTGCGCTAGGTCACGCGCGGCTACTTGTCTTCCGTCCTTTTCAGCCTCCCCGCCCCCGCCCTTCTTCCCGCCTGGGGGCCCTCCCCACAGAAACTCTGAGAGCGAGTTGTGGCCGCTGGACACATGAAATATCAAACAAATAAAACCACGATGTTCACCAGATGTCTTATAAAATATGAAGCGCCCAGAACTACCCTCCACGGACTAACTTGATCGGAATATCATTTTAAATTATAGTCGTTATTGGATTGCGGTAGGGGTGGGGGTGGGGCTTGGCTCATAAGAACCTTCTGGCATTTTGAAGAAGGCGTCTTGATTTAGAGTGTGTGCGTGTGAAGGGAGGCCTCGAGTGCACACTGCACTGTAACACTGCGTCGTCGTCGTCATCATCATCATCATCACCGTGTGACAGACTGAGAATTTTTGCCTCGACCTCTCCCAACTGCTCAGAGATGGTCCGTTTGGTTTTCCTCCTGTGCTGGGACCGCAGCGCTCCGCACGCCTGGCGAGGAGCTTCCTCCTGGTTCCTCGGGCACCGAGGCTTTGTCCTCCCCCCGCGACGCCCTCCCGGGCCCTCGCCCCGCCCCCCAGCTACACGACCAGTGCGGCGCCGTGGCCACCAGGTGGCGCCCTTCCCCGTGCTGCCGCGCCTCCTAGGTCCCTACACCAGAGGTGAAGATACAAAGTTGAAAATGTAGGGGTTTTTTTTTTCAAATACAGTTGGGCTGAAATGATGAACACGACCAGAAAACTGAACCTAAGAAATACTGAAGGGCAATGGAGATTTCTAACTTCGTTTATTAAAAAAATGAAAATCAATGGGTCAAAGTGGCAGATGTTTAATAAGTACGTTACTGGGAACACTGGGCTGTTTCCTGAAATCTCCGCCTGTGTGAAATAAAACTGATAGAGAACAAACTTGCCTAATTAATTGCAACATCCCCTTAATTGGGTAAAAGAACCCGAAAAACTTCGCGCTGGCCTTGAGGACAGGATATGTACGTAATGAGGGACACTTGGGCCGTGAGCTTCCAGCGTGACTTGGAGGGAACGCGTTTCCCCTGGGGGTGCCCTACTCAGGGCGGAGAGGGCCGTCAGTGCCCAGCTCCACTTGCTGGCAGCAAGCAAAGGAGGTGGGTCCACATCCAAGGTCGTCTCCCCGGGGGAGGCTCAGCCACGGCGCACGCGTGCTCTTTGGTAACTCACACATTCATTTCCCGTTGGCAGTCAGGCCACACTCACCTGCCCGTGTCCTGAGATCACCTTGTTTCAGCGCCATCCTCAAAAATCAGTGCGACGTTTAACAGCAAGAAAAGCAGTTGGTAAGAGTTGTCCAGACTAGTAAGCAAGGTGCTACAGCTCAGATGATACTGCTGTAACAGTGAGAGAGAACACTGAACTCACCTATCGTAGCTGAATGAAAATATTCCATGAAGCGAAATGTAACATTTTTAGATGCATTGTAAATGACCCCCAAATGACATGCGGTGGACAAACGCATTGGGAAAATCACGCCGTGCACCACACAATCCGTCATGCATTTATTCAAATATATGCATTTGATGCTTTCACATGTTTTAGTACCGTGATACAGTACTTAGAATTTATCCCTGCTAATGGAATGATAGCTTCAATTTACTTCATTTTCAATTTCTCTAAAGTAGGCTTATATTACACGCACCTTTATCCACGTAACTTCTGCAACCCGGAAAAAAAATTTTTAAATAAGTGAAATCTTTGTGCCCAAGCTAAGCACCCAGCAGCAAGCTTCTGAGCAACGTGTGGGCTCCAAGGCAGCTGCCCTCGGACACGGACCCCTGGGCCCACAGCTTCGCGGCCACGCGTGGCAGCGGCGTGAGGACAGCCCGCGGCCACCGGGCCGTTTGCACCCGGACTCCTGGCAGAGCCGGGCGCGTCACTGAGCCAGCATCTACCCATTTCTGATGGGCTGCTTAGACGAAGTTTGTTGCATGCGTACCGTTGGGGATAAGAACCAGACTCCCAGGAACCCCAGGGAGATGCCGGGTGTCTTCCAGGCCACTCGGTGGCTTCGTTCTACCACGTGCAACGTGACAGAGGTTGCTCTGGCTCGTGGACGGAAACACCACCAGGAGCCGGGCTCCGGAGGCCCTGCCGTAGGGAGGGCACCGTGAGGTGCGGCACAGCCACCGGCTGCCACCTGCGGCCACAGCCCGGCCAGGGCCCCCCATGGGCCTGGGGAAGGAGGCTCGGCTGGGGCTGTGCCGCTGCCTTCCCGGCTCACGGAGAACACAGACAAGGACACAGGAGAGGAGCGTCCGGTGGCCACGGCTCCCCTTTTCCGTTCACTGCCCTGAGAAGCATCTCGACACAGCGGGCGGGATGGATGGATCAGACCAGCAGAGTCTGAAACCGGCCTCGATCCCCGGGCAAGCGGTGCCCGACTGTCTTCAGTAAAGAAAAGGAAGATAATAGCTCCCGTGTCACAGGGTTACTGCAAGGGCCACATGAGGAAATGCAGGTACGTGGGTGCTCCGAACCGAGTCTCTTTCCAAGCGAGCGCCTTTTTGGTGAGCGTAGCCATAGTGCGGTCACCGCCATTCTTGTGATCCGCACAAAGGGAGAGGGTCAGCAGAGACCACAGGGAACATCACTGCGCCGCTTCGAGCCTGGCAACGCGCAGAGGCTTTGTGCTGCAGGTGTCATCGTGGGGGAAACCCAGGTGACACCTCCGTGCCCGTGAGGACAGAGGCGCCCTCCTCCAGACAGGACACTCCGGCCGGCGTTCTGGGAAACGGCCGTAAGGCGCACACACAGCCACGGCGCCGCTTCTGAAGAGGTGCCTGCGCGCCTTCCGCGTGGCCTCATCGCGACCCACCGCTCTCTGACGGAAGCGGCCGCGGGGCCGCGGGGGCGCGGACGGCGAGCCAGGGGAACGCGGGGCAGAGAGGACTGCGCGGGAACTCGAACGGGCCCAGGGGCGCCTGGATGTGCGTGCGGTAGCGACAAGAGAATGCACATCCCGGAGAGGCTCCTAGCTCTTCTCGCACGTGCAAGACTCGTGAGTCCCGGAAATTTCAGGAGCCCCGTGGCAGAGGTAGGAGACGAGCCGACGCAGCTGCGAGGAGCCTGAGGACGCGCAGGACGCCAAGGCAGGCGCAGGGTCAGCCGGGACTCGCACGGCCCGGTCAGGCGCGGCCCCGTGGGCGCTGCTGGCAGGCAGAAAGTCAGAACCGTAAACGCGGAGGGCAGGGCGAGGGGCAGGGAGTCCGTGGGCCAGCTCCTATCCGTTGGGTGCACCTCTGTCCTCAAACACCGCGCACTTCGCCAGCGCCCGAGCCTTGGCCTGTCTCCTTCCCCGCGGGGGCTGTGGGCTTCCTTCACTGGCAGTCGGCGAGGACGTAGTCCCCTAAGGCTGCTCCTGCCAAGACAAGGCGTCGCGGGCTGGGCACCGGCTGTCTCGCTGCCGTCCGCCGCCGCCGCCGGCTCACCTCGCCTCTGACCGCTGCCTTCCCAAGCAACTACATTTCAGGCACCATTCTCTCTCCCCTGGACTTGCTTTCCCGCCTTCTGAGCGGCCTCCTGGCTTCGCGTCTCACCTTCTAAGCACTCAGGCCCTGCACCTCGGCCCTGCGCCCCTGCGCTTCTGTCCCCACACTGCGCCCAGTGCTCGGGACGCGGCGTCCCGCAGGCCCCCAGGCCCTCTCGGGGGCGGGTCCCCTGCCGCTCTCTCCCCGACAGCACAGGTGTCCAGGGGTAGACAGGCAGGACAGGGACACGGAGTGATACTCAGCTCTCGCCTCCCACGGCCCCAGGGCACCGCTCTCCGTGGGTCTGTCCCCTTGTCCTCGCTTCTCCTGCGGGAACCCTGCTGCTTCGACACCCAGGGCCCTTCTGGACCCCGAGGGAGCGAGGCTGTTCCTCCCTGTGACACCTGAGCACTGGCTTCGTGGCCGCGTTTGGACCGGAGTCCCTTTCCCCACCTGGACGGCGCCACCGATTTCGTGCTGCACCGAACCGACTCCTGAGAATTCAACCGCGGCCCCCAGAGCCCCAGCCCCGCCCCGCCCGCCCGCGCCTCACCGGGCAGCCGGCACTCGAGGGGGGGCGTCTGCGGGGCCAGGAGCTTTCATTCTGAGGGAACCTGGCGGCTCCTGCTCCCGCGGAGGGGTCCGAGCTCCCACAGAGAGAGGGAAGGCGCGCCTCCCCTCGGGCCGCCCGCTGCCCACTCCCTGCGGGACCGAGAGCGTCCTGGGCAGAGGACCTGACGCCTCCTCCCTCCTCCTACTCACGGGAAGCCTGCCTTTTCCGTAGGACTCTGAACAGAATTCCAGTGACGACGACAATGACGCCGATGGCAACCCCGCTGATGACTCCAATGACCAGAGGCCCAGGCATCGCGGGCTCTGAAACAGCAAAGTGGACGCGCGTGACCCTCCCGCCACGGGCCCGCTCCGTCCCCCCACAGGTGCGGTGAGCCGCGGCCCGGCCGTACCCCAGGTGGCAGCGAGGGGCTGCTCCAGGCCTGGGTGCTCCGCCTGGCAGGTGTACCTCCGCTCCTCCCCTGGGGACACCGGCACGGCCGCCCGGCCCTGGTAGGTCCCGTCCCCGTTGGGCAGCACGTCCGCCTCCACGTCCTGGGCGCCCAGTGGCTGCCCGTCCTTCAGCCACCTCACGGTGATGTTGCGGGAGTGGAAGTTCAGAGCCCGACACTGAAGAGTGGTCACGGCGGAGGCCACGTGACGAGTCACCGTCACCGATGGCGGCCCTGGGCGGAAAGGAAGGAGAATCTGGAGGGGGTCCTCCCCCTCGCCAGGAGACCAGGGCTCCCACTTCCCCTCCTCCACAGCAGGAGGAAGGAGGCGCCTGTTTGTGCGCTAAAAGCAGTCCAAGGCTCTGCCCTGGCCGGGTGTCACGTGCAGAACGGCCACAGCCGCATCGGCCTGTGGTGCTGTCCTGTCTGCCATACGCACACCTGTCGGCGTGTCCTCTGCTCTTTGTTAGCATCTCATGTGGGATCGGAGCAGAGCACCCTTCCTGCGCCCTGACAACGATCGTGCTCGGCCGCGGCCTCCCCTGCGCAGCCTGGGGCGTGGCCCTGGGAGAAGGGGCCCCGCAGGACCCGGAGCTCTGGGGACAGGCCCCCACCTGCTGCCATCTGACCGGCCGCCTCCCTCTGCAGTCTCTTGCCTTGGTGTTCCCGTGAAAGCAGGCCTCGCCTACCCTTAAAAGGCACACACGCAGGCGGGGGTCTTGGTTAAATCGGGACCAGTTACATGTTTGGCCACGCGCATGGAGAAAACAAATTAAAGCTCTGTCTGGCTCAGGGCCCGCGACTCAGGTCTCCTTCACAGGTGGAGACCTGGGGGCGGGAACCTCAGACCTCGGCTCCGCCCAGAGTCGCACAGCCTTTGCCACCAGAAACTCCAGGGCGGGCTGCGCCCACCCCTCTGCGCAGGACCTCAGCGCACCACACGTACCTCGCCGGCCCAGGAGCCCCGCCCCCAGAGCCAGCAGCCGCTGCAGCTGCTCCGGGCAGTCCCTCTCCAGGAAGGCCCTGTTCTGCCGGGCCCGGATCTTGCTCACTTCCCACTCCAGCTTGGTGCCCCGGGCCTCCGGCACCGCTGCCGTCCAGGTCAGCGTCTCGGGGCAGAACTCAAGGTGGTCCTCCCCGTCGTAGCCATATTTCCAGAAGCCCCTGGTGCTGTTGTCCTCAAGCACCCAGCAGCCCAGGGTCACCTGCAGGGTGTGGGACTCTGGTGGCACCCCCACCTTCGTGGCTGAAACCAAAGGAGCAGGGCGCTGTCTCTACCGTGTGCAGGAACGGAGAGACCTCAGGAAGCAAACTCCTTCCCGACCCCCTGCCCCTCAGGACCTCAAGTGCCAGCCCCCCGGCACGTACCCTTGCTGTGGTTGAGGTTGTCCATGATGGTCCAGAAGTCGACCGTGAACATGTGGTCCCAGCCTTTCAGACTCTGACTCAGCAGCAGCCACAGCGGCCCAGCGGCCTGACCCCAGGCCCATGGGGCTCGGGGCTCTGCTCGGCGACTCTCGTGGTCGTAGGACACGAAGAGCTGGTCGTCCACGTAGCCCAAGGCCTCAAACAGGGGCAGCCCCAGGTCCGGCTCGGAGGCGCCCATGAAAAGGTAGCGCAGGGCGTGGGGCCCTGGGGGCGGCAACGGGCGTCTGTGGGCCCAGGGCGGGCAGGCGGCCGCCCGCTTCTCCGGCATCGGCTCCTGCCCCCACCCGCCTGGGCCCCGCCCGCCTGGGCCCGGCCCGGCAGAGATGAGCGCCTCTCCTCCCTGTGACTGTCCCGTCTGCTCCCTTGTGTGCCTGCCCTCTGCCCGGCGTGGCTGCCACCCTGGGCTGCCCCGCACTCACCCATGAGGACAGACCGCCCTGGGGCCAGCAGGCCAACAGCTCTAGGAAGCCCCGTGGTGACCGCCCCCCGCCCCGCCCCCCAGCCGGGGCACAGAGCTCAGCTCCGAGCTCAGGGATCGGCACTCAGAGCCGATCAGAGGTAAGGCCAGGAGGTCTGCTGCTGGGTTTCAGCACTTCAAGCTCTAAACCTCTCGGGTGCAGGCCTGCTGTCGCGGGCTGTGGGACGCGCTGACAGTTTAGGGCAGCTCTTCGGCCTCATCACCCTCCCAAAGCGACTGAAGGACAGGCCTCTCCTCGGGCAGGTTTGCCGGCATCACCCCTCAGCGGCAAAGGGAGGGCGTGCGGGGCTGGGACAGCGCCTGGAGGGGGCCCGCCCCGGCGCAGGGCTCCCCGCAGGCTGCCCGGGGACCCGCCCGAGTGCTGGCCTCCGCCCTGTGCTCCCAGCTCTTCCCCCCCGGGGTGGGTGGCTGGAACTGCAAGCTGAAGTCCAAACCACCAATTTCCCCAAACTACTCTCCTCTGCCCGTCACCACCTCAGAAACCACATCTCCAGAATCAGACTGTAGCTCAGGCCAAGCAGTCACCTTTGACTCTTTGTCACACCATGCGTAGGTCCTTCAGGAGCTTCCTTCCACACGTACAGACACAGGCCCGAGCAGAGCAGCAACGACAGGCCGTTACTGACTGTCACCCGGGCAGAGAGTCCTGGGTGCCTAGCAACGGGGCAAACCCAGAGGAAGCAAATGGACCTGACCGCCAGGGCAACCCCCCACCCGCACGCCAGGTCCTTAGGCGTGCGGTTTGGACCCCCGAGAGGGGCCGGGGGTAGCCTCGTAGAAGCCCCACAGCCTTTGCAGGGCCACGGCATTAAGCATTAGCCCTCGGGACAATGAGGCTCCGATCTCCTTAGGAAGAAGCCTCGGGTTTGCTGAGGTTCGGCCAAGCTAGAGATGATGCCTAGGCCTCGGCTCTGTTCCAGCTCCAGGCCCGGAAAAGCAGCGAAAGCAGGCAAAATGATACGTGGCTGAGGTCAGGACCAGCTGAGGCGCCTAATGACCCCTACTCTGGTGCCAGCCCTGAGTAGAGACAAGGACCCTGGTGGATATTCTATTGAGATCCTCCCCTGCAACCTCCCCTAAAACCCCCACTTTGGGGAACAGGCAAGAACACTTAAGGGGAAGGACCCAGCACAGCTGCGCTCCTCTTGATAAGGGCAAGATGACTTAAGAGGAGCAGCCTAGCCAGAGACCCCTCCCAGGGTAACTGTGAATCATTGCTTATCCGTTCCTGTAGCCCGTTTTCACGTCCCTTCCCCCGCCCGGGTAGCACATCAATCTATCAATCTCCCACCGGAATGCTAATCCCTTCCCCCGCCCGGGTAGCCCATCCGTTTCCCGCGGGAATGCTAGGGCTTATAAACCCCCGTCTAACCCCGATTCGGGGCTCAGAATTTGGAGACTGCCTCCTCTGAGCCGCGCGTGTGAATAAAGGCTTGCTCCGTCCCCTGAATCGCGTCTTGAGCCTGGCTTTCCGTGACACTCTCATCTCCCCCCCCCCCCCCCCCCCGCGCCCCTGACTTCCTAGGGCCCTTCCTTTCCTGCTGTCACTTGTTTCCTGAGTCCGTGTAGCCCAGCTGCCTCACTTCTGCCTCTCTGACGTTCTAAATACCATATTTTGCTGTGCACAGTGCACTCCGGTGGAGAATGTGCACCCACGGTTTTGGCCCAAACTTTTAGGAAAACAATCTTTCATTTTAATTTTTTAATTCCATATTTTACTTATTTGTATTTAGAAAGAAAACCGATTATCGTATTCCACGGTATTATTTTGCATACGGACATCGTTATGTTTTCTAGAGGTACACTTTCAACACCGAAGCATAAGTGAAAGAATTAAGAGCACTAATATAGATACAGAATTAGTACTATGCACATATAATGTGCATCCTTATTTTTCCCTCAAAAATTGGGGCAAAAAAGTACATATTATACCCAGCAAACATGGCAAATTTCTCGTGCCAGAGTTCTTGACTCTGAATTCTTTGTTAACCAAACTCAAGAGCCGAGGCTCAACATTCGCCGCCAACGTTTCCAGAAAACAGCCGTTCTCGCGGCTGGCTGAGCCGCCGTTGCTGGCCTGGCCTGGCGCCCAACTCCGCAGCCCTCACGGCCGCTCCTCTCATCCCCGCGTCCCGCAGAGCGGCCTCCAAAAGCCGCGCGGGGCCCTGCCGCGCCTCGGCTGGGGTGCACTCAGCAGCGGGAGGCGCGGGGACCTGCCGGGCCCGGGCGGAGCCGTGGCGTGGCAGCGCTCACTGCGCCCCGCGCTCCTGCCGCGCCGCGCCCTGGCATTCTCCGCCCGTGATTCCTAACTGGGCGGGGCGCCAATCGGCAATGTCGGGGGACGTTCTTGTTGCCACACCCAGCATCCAGTGAGTGGAGGGTAAGGATGCTGATCACATCATACAGTACACACCACGGTCCCCAGAGCAACAAGACGTCTCCGGGGACTGGTCGCGAGCCCTGCTTCAACCTGTCTTGCCAGGTCCCCGCAGCGGATCTGGGAGGCGCTGACCCCAGTCCGCGAGCCCACGCTGACCCCTGCTCCAAGGCCGGCCTTAGAGCAGCCTGTCCTGGCCGCCGGACTTCACCCGTGCTCCCCGGGAGCACCGACCTGAGCGCCAGGTCCTCTTGTTTGTTTGCTTGTCGTCACCCCCACCTGCACTGGAGCGCACGGTGTCAGGGGCAGGGACGGGGCTCCCTGCTGTCCCCCTGGGTCCCGCAGAGCCCCACAGCTGGTTGTCCCCCACTGTGCGCAATGAACCCTTCGCTCAACATCAATGCTACACGATTGAGCCTCGGATGCACGGCGACGTTGAACCCCAGCAGCCATGACCTGGGGGACCGGGCTCGGCCTCCGAAGCCCAGGGCCACACGGAACAGAATCGCCAGTGGGCAAGCAGGCCCCCTTGCCATCGGTCAGAGCGGACACACGGCCACCTGTCCTTTCAAGGCTGTGACAGCCTGGAACCCAGAGCCAGCGCCCAAGGGTCGGCCCCCGTCAGCCCTCATTGGAAACAGCAGCGGTACTCAGCACCAGAAAGCCAGATCGGCTGAAGTCTCGGTCACCTGGGGAAAGCCATTTAAGCAAAATCTCCGCATGAACAGCGCCTTCCTCCCAAATGCAAAGTGGAGTCAACAGCTCCGAGACAAGAAGGTCTGAAAACTGAGGTCGTTACTTCAGGGGTAACAGTCCTGTCTTTGGCGTCCTTAGTAAAGGCCCCTGGATTAGGCAGCGCCGCTACCCGTGCGATCCAACCACCCCGGCTGAAAACCAGAACTTGGCCTTCCCTTCCAAAATAACAGAAAGTTTCGTCTTCAGGCAGAGCTCTTGCCAAGAATCAGCAGGGCCCCCCCGCAGACCCTCTCAGCGGCGACACCCAGGTCGCCCCAGTGTGGGACTCAGGTCCCGCCGGCCGGTCCCCGCCCCCCGCCCCCGCGCGCTGCTCCCCAGCCAGGACGTCCCCCGTGTGCACAGGCCGAGGGGCGCTCTGGCCGCAGTGGCGCCCTATGGGGACCTCCGCGGACGTAGGTGGGAGGTGACGGAGAGACAGGAAACCTGAGACCCAAATCTAGGGACCCGCCAACCGAGACCAGCCTCTAGGAGGGAAGCAAAGACTGACCCTTGGAAGCGTCAGGTCCGGAAGGGAGCGGTGGTCCGAGCGCCGCTCCGCAGAGCGGGGACGGCGAGTGGGGTCCAGGCACTGGGCTAGAGGCCGCGTTACCCACCCGCGCACCATGGCCGGGCCCTCCAAGAAGGTTGGGGAGGGTGCTGCGCTCGGCTGGCGCCTCCCCCCAAGCCCGGCACACCCTGCCGGCTGGTGACAGCCGGTTTCGCGTCCCCCGACCCCCGCGTCCCCGCCCGTACTCACGAGCCCGGCCCTGCGCGGCTGTGGTCCACACGCCAAGCGCCCCGAGCAGCAGGAGCAGCGCGCGCCCGGCTCGCGGGCCCATCCCCGGCAGCCGCGGGACTCGGGGTGCCCCGAACTAAACTTCCTGGCCTCTGCGATCCTTTTCCGGCCACTGGTGGGAAGAAGTGCGGCTCCTGCACGTGGACTGTCCTTCCTGCCGCCGAGCCCTGCGTGCGAAAGAACCAGGGACGTGACTGCCGCCCGGGGCTTCACCCCCCACCCCCCGGGGGGACTGACCCAGGGAAGGACGGCTAAGGGCTTCCTGATCTAAATATTTAAATACTGAATAATTTAAAAACTCAGTTACACGTTGCCAAAACTTTTAAGTTCCATATGGCTGTGTTGGTATCTGAGTTAGAATCATTAGATTTCATGGAATTAATGGAATCACAATGCTGAACTCAAGGGGTTTGCTGTTTTGGGATGTCCTATTTAAGAACCAGACATGGCTGTCAGTCGGTAGCTTTCTTTCCTTGCATCAAGGGAAGAAGAGGAGGGTTCACACCCAAAGCTCTGTGTCCCAGAAGGGAGGCTCAGGCACGGATTATATGCACTATTGGGGCAATCACTCCTTGATTTATTCTTTACAGTTACCTCGTTGGGTTCCAGTCAAGCTCATTCCTTACAGCTGAGTCTGCAACATACTGCGCTCCATTTGCAGACTTAGCAAGAATAGCATTTAGTAAGGACCCCCAGACACCGAGGCCCCCCTGTCTTATCTAGCAAGAAGATGAGCCAATTAGGTCCTATGGAAACATCTTTCACAATTCACGTCCGTTTTCTAAATTTCACAGACTTCACAGCAAACTGGAATCACCTGGAGAATCGTTAAACTTCTCAGACGCCCTGCTCTTGCGCTCAGACTGCGTTCGTGGGAGGGGGTGCCGCCCGGGCCTCTGGAGTGTAAAAGTCTCCCCCGCCCCCCGCAACACACACAACCAAGTTCAGGAAACGCTGCCTTAGACATTCCAAACGTTGCATAGTATCAAATGCAACGCATCTGATCTTCCTAAAACCGTTAAAGACCTGATAGACCCATTAAGCAATGCTTATGGCATGTATGGAAATCTTGGCCAAGGGAAAAAGCCAAACTTGGAAATCAGGGCCTCTTAACTGTAAAGGGATAGGAAGCAGGATTGGGCATATGCAGAATGTCGGTGATGAGTACATTGGAGTTGCTTTTCCTGTTCCTACCGCCTCGGTAACAGCTGCAATACTGAGACATAACATACGTACCGTTCCATCCCTCCACGGCCAGTGCAAAACTCAGGGCGTTTGAGCCTGTTCACAACTGTCAGCCGAGCCAGCTTTTGGGACCTTTTTCATTCCTTCCCCCGAGAAGCCCGTACCTTCAGTCCTCACTATTGCCGCCTCCTCCCAAACCCCGCGCCCGGACCCGGCCAGTCACAGAGCCACTTCCCGTCCCTCTAGCTTCGCGGACTCTGTACCTGTCATTTACACTTGGCCCTTGAACGACAGCTGTACGAACGGCCCAGGTCAACTTACATGCGTGTCTTTCATTCACTCGACTGCAGTTCAAACCCACGTTGTTGGGAGGGGAAGGAGGGCAGAGTTTTCATTGTTTTTTTTATTATATATTTGAAGAGGGAGACAGGGCACCTGGAGGAGGAGCAAGCAACGGCCCCCTGGTGAACGATCACAGCTGCAGGGTCGCGGGGGTACCTGGCGCGGGCCGGGGCCCAGGCGGGTCCTGCAGGAGGGCCTGGCTCCATGGGATGCTCTCCAGACATTGCAGTTCACCTCACTGCAGACGAGCGTTTCCCCAGCGACGTTCAGTGGGAGCTTGGCGGTCGCTGCGGGCACGGCCGGGTGTGGCCAGGGGTTCCGAAGACGCGCACGCGCTCTCACAGTCTGACAGGTGCGCGTGCTGGGTGCCTAGAAACCACGGGCTCGCCCACGCCGGGGGCGGGGGCAGGGTGAAGCTGAAGGCATGCTGGCAGCTGAATTTCTTAACCCCAGATTCTCAAACTGTCAGCCCCAGGGCCGCAGAGTCGCTCGGACCCTGGCAAACTCAAATTTCCAGGGAGATCTCAAACCTCCTGAAACGCAGAAGGAGGAGTGGGGTGTACTCATCGGTTGTAAGAGCACCCCCGCCCCCCCCTGCCCCCCGTGCTCGGGTGCACGGTCAAGTCTGGGGAGCCCTGGTGACGGCTTCCTGCCTGATCCGCGGGGCCTGGGGGCTGCGCAGAACAGTCCGCGTCCATCCCTGCCCGCCCTTGTCCACCTGAGAGTCGCTTCTTCGGCACGTCAGGGGCTTGCTCTTTGCAGCTGCAGCTCAAACTACATCTCGACAAGAGTTCCAGCAACTTTACAAAAATGTGTCACTTTCCTGTTTGCCAAAGGACCTTCCGCACACCGCTCGTTGTAGCAGTTGACTCACAAAGTCCATCCGTGTTTATGAGGGGAAACAATGGAAACCAGATAAACAAAAAGAAGGAAATAAAAACCACCTGCAACTTCACTGTCCAGAGAGAAAACCCTGTCTTTGTACCACTGTGTTTCCTAGTAGTTGCTTTTCACAGAGAGCGCTCGGGCAAGGAGGTTGTCCCTACGGCCTGCTGTAAGTATTTAGGTGCAGAGTGAATAAAGAAATGAATGAATGAGTGAATGAATGATCCAGGTTCGATTGTGAAGCCGACTGCAAACCCCCCTGAAGACCTCATGGCTCCCTGAGTCCCCAGAGCTCCTGGGTCAGGGAACGTTAGAGAAGTTCTCTTGTATCTGTAAGCCGCAGGAGCAGCTGGGCAAGGGATGAAGGTCCCCAAGCCTCTGGGCCTCTCGACAAGGCCATTTCTCGGTGCAAATGTTTTCTGAGTCCAAAGTCCTGCTTGCTTTGCTCCTGGCCTTTCCCGGCACCGTGGCCTCGCTCCTGCCTCCCTGAACCTCCGCCGGCCCGTCTGTTAAATGAGGGCAGTGGTTTCCGACCCGCACATGATCTGTACGTGAGTGACCTCTGACCACGGACTGTTAACAGATACACGGGAAGCAGATGAGGGCGGACGGAAGGGTCCAGGGCCGTCCAGCCTGTGGGCGTCTCTGGGCCACACTGGACGAGGAAGAGCTGTCTCTGTCTATGCATGAAATACACTGTGACACGTAATCACACAGAAATCTCATCGTGTTTCAAGGAAACCTACAATTTTGCGTGGGGCCACATTCTCAGCCACCCTGGGCTACCCGTGGCCCGTGGGCTGCGGGCTGGCCCTGCCGCGGGCAGCGACACACTTTGGGGCACCTGCCCTCAGGCCCACACGCCGCAGTGCGAGCGTCCGGTTCCGGCCGCAGAGCGGGAGGCCGGAGCGTCACCTGCTTTTGTAAAGTGTTACAATTCCTCTTCAGCCTTAGGCACTTCAAGGGGAAAATGTCAGTGTTTCACGTCCAGTGAAAAGTGCCTGTACACTCTTTTCATTATGAGAAGAAGAGCAACAGAGTCTGTTCTCACGTTCGCCTTGAGTTTTGGGAAACCGCCGCATTGGGTCGCACGTCTGACGAGTGGGCGTCTGCGAGTCCTACCCAATCTGCAGAGCGAAGTGATATCACAGAGTCGCTGGCTCTCTAAGCCTCAGTTCTCTCATTGGTGAACAGGCGGTAATAACGGCTTCTTCATAAAATGATCCTTAGAATAAAACTATAAAGCCAGAAATGGATCCCTGAATGCACAGGGCCTGAGCTACGATGCAGGCCAGCCACGTTTACTGCCACATGCTGATATAGTCATGCTCACGGTACCAGTGACGTCGCAAGTCGGCGGATGGAGCTCTACCAGTGACGGTTCCGTGTCATCTCACTGGTTGCCGTTGTCAGGGTCACCTCACTATTAACATAATTATAAGAATATAAAGAGAAGACCTGTGCAATCTCTCCCCGTCGCCGGGTTTCTAACGCTTAATGGCTGCTCAGGGTCGAGACACACTGAAGTGCCTTCTCCATGGGACACTCCCTACTCCCATTTCCTTCTGGGGACTCATTTCTGCACGGCAGTTTCAGTCGTGGCCCGTTCTCGCCCGTTCTCTCCCCAGGTTTCCCCCTTTAGCCTAAGTTGCAGGCACCACAGGGTCGGTGTCTGTATTGCTCCGACTCAGCGATTGTTCTGGCGGAGTCCGTGGAGCTGCCGCGGCGAGCTTCCCGTCCACGTAACAATCCATCTCTATAAGGAGTACTTTTCCCAGAGGCCCTGGGAGCCAGCCGCTGTCTGACCACTTTGCGCCCTGATTCCAGGGTCACAGCTTCGTCAGTTTTGAGCAATAATCAGTTCTTTCCCTCCAAAGTCTGTATACAAACGAGCTTTGAAATCTCCTGAGCAATGAAATGTCAACCCGAAGTAAATGATTGATGATGATGACTCAGCTGCGCACCTTGGCATCAGCCCTCCCGCGAAGGGGCCCTTTTACTTTGCTCGCCATCTAGTGGCCATGGGAGCAAACAGCATCCTCCGCTGCGAAGGCCTTCAGGACGCGGGTCTATGAAATTACCTTTTAGCAATTCAGTTAGTTTTGGAAACTTTAAAGGTTAAAAATTAGTTCTTAAAAAATTAAGATCTTCACCTGAAACCTCTTTACAATGACTAGTTAGCAACTGGGTGGTTTTAATTTGATTAAACGACTTACGTTTTGCCCGGTGACGTCACAGTGGGGGCGGGGCTCTCGGGCCGGCCTTCTGTGCACCCGACCCCGAGCGCAGCCGCGTTTGGGGGTTTGGTGTGCGTGTTACAACCAGGGTGCCGGGCTGATCCGAGGCTCATGGCAAAGTCACAACCGCTTTAAATCGTTTAATCCTTATTAGTACAGAGTGTGTATTTTTATTTTTTTATTACATAGTGTTTAACAGGTTTATTATTACGATCATTATCCTCACAGCCCATGTACTTTAACCAGGAACCTCATACAGCCAGTTCCAGCGTTCCTACTTTTGCACAAACATGTTTCTCTTGTCAGCCTTCTTCATACTGTGGCCATGTTACTGTAGAAATGAAGTAATTTCGGATTTTAAAAGTTCTTTTGTAAGACTATGCCTCTGCCTAGACCCTGAGTCTAAGGTTTCTCTCCTTTGCCTGTCCACTGTGCCTTTTTTCACAGGCGCTATTACTTTCTTTTAGGTCCCTAGCCTGCAAACCCCTCCATGAGGGCAGGCCTTGTTTTCTCTTACTCCGTGAGCCCAGACCGGTGCTGGCGAAGTCTCTGTGGAACAAATGAACGGACATCGGCATGATTTCTCTAGACCACTTAGACCAGAACACTTAACTTGTTCCTCTCCTATTCTTGCGCATCTGTGCACTTCCTGTGGTCTCAGAGCTTCCAGTGGCTTCGAGGCCATCATCTGTCAAGTGGGGATAATGATATCTTTTCACCAAAAAGGATGAAAAACTGTTAAGGGTATAACAAGAGATTAGTAATTACAGGAAGGCTAAGAATTAGAACATCGCTTCTAAAATAAGCATTGGTTGGTGCGGAGCGCCATCTAGTGTCCACTGGATAAACAGCAAGAGGTAAACACCTTTGTACTTAAGATTTATGCCAAATCGTATTCTAAAAACTATATATTGTCATTAATTCTCACAACACAGGAACTATTGTGACACTTAATAGACGAGAAAACCGAGGCATAGAGTAATTAACTTGCCCAACGTGATATAGCTGGTAAACGAAAGTGGAATTTGAACCCAGATATTACAGCTTAATCTTAGCCAGTTCCTTCGATACTCTAATCCGTCTTAGTAGTTTTACTGGGCTATTTAATAACTAAGAGGAAATTATAAGTACTACCACTAGAAAACATGAAAAGGATAAGAATCTTGTATCCATTGAAGCACAACAACAAAGTCTTCAGCAAACAAACTAACATAATGATAATGTGGTCCCAGCAGTTCTGTCGAACTTAGGCGGGGCCAGGCAAGCTCAGCGGTCAAAGGGGCAGGGGACGGAGCACCTCGTCCCCCTCTGTGCTGACAGCCTCAGCCGCTGGACAGCGAGAGCACGCGCGCACCTGGGATGCAGGAGCCGGGGCTGGGTGACCACGCAGGTGTCGCCATGGTGTTTACCACAGAGGACGGGGCAAGGAGGGAACCCAGGGACGTGGGGTTGATCCCGAGTGATAGCGATGGTCTTGCATTCCGTGCCCACCGACCATGCCCAACACACACCCCTTCCTGGCCGGCAGACTTCGTCCTCTCTCTGTCTGTCTTCACTTCATCCTCTTCCTGTGGAACTTGCTTGGAACGGTCCCTAGGTCCCGTGACACTTCAGGGATGGCCTTGGGAAGTGCGCGTCACTGGAAAGAGTGAACCAACTTGTTGGGCTTGGGCTTGGGCTTGGTCTTCTCTCACCCACCCCTGCAACTTCAGAAGAATGCCAGCCTTCTCAGGGCGGGACGCGGAACGGGAGGGCCCAGGGACAGGGCTCTAGTGGGAGCAAACCTCAGGCAGGACTCGGCGGGCTCAGCCCGTTTTCTGGAGCTACCCGCAGGCGACTTCATGTAATCCTCGGTTATTCCTGGGGGGAGCGTTACCCCCTTTAGCAGAGGGGGAGTGAAGCGGGGCAGGGTCGCCAGCGCCTCGGAGCGGAGGCGCTGGTGTGGCACAGGCGCGTGCTGCCGCCCAGGCCGCGCTCTTTTTCCTCTTTTCCGCCCGGTCTGCACAACGGTGCTCTCCGCCCACAGACAAGCCCGTGCAGCGGCTGCCATTAGGCACCGCATCCCTCGGCGACCAGGGGAAAAGGTTTTAATTATTCCCCGTTGGGGCCTGTAACGAGCTCTATTAATATCAGGTTAGCTACCTGCAAAGGCAGACGGGGCGGCAGGACGAAGGGAAGGAAAACCCGGCACTTTCCTCCCACGCTTGTCTGGGCGCTGGGGCCGTGCAGGTCTCGCCGCCAACCCAGCTGGGCACCGCCTCCTGGAGCGGCCGCTCTGCCCTGCGCATTTCGCCTGCCTCCTCCAACTCTCCAAAACCCTTAATAACGTATCAGTTTTCTATAAGTGAAAGTCCCATTTTTACATGCTCCGGGCCTAGAGAAGTCAACAGGAAGGAAAGTGAGCCTTGGCTGAAGCAGTGCTGTCTGATGGGACAGCTGTCGGCCACGTTTGGCCACGGAGCCCCGGTCACGTGGCCTGTCGGAACCGGGATGTCCTATGGCTGTGAAGCGCACAGCACTTTGAAGACTCACCATTTGAAAAAGAAGGAACATAAATGATCTCATTTTTTAAGATCTCGGTTACATGTTGAACTAAAAATAGTTTCAATGTAAATATTAAGTTAAATAAAATATATTATTAAAATGAAGTTTACCTCTTTCTGTTTACTCTTTATTTCAATGTGATACTAGAAAACTGCAAATGACTTCTGTGACTTCCATTCCGTGGTACTGCACGGAGTTGCCTAGCGCGTCCGAGGAGCCAAAAGTGAACTCGGACAGCGTCTCACACAGCGTGAAAGGATGCAAGGAACTGCTTCTGCCTTGTCTCTCAGTTTTAGATAACTTTTCCCACACAAGTTACAGGATCTGGAGAAAGGTTACTTGTTTGTCTTTTACAACCATGCGGCCAGAAGGTTGGGAGCAAGGCTCCAGGTGGCTGGTCTCCTACGGACGGGATCTACGCTTCAGATCTGCACGCAGGGAGGGGCTTCGAGCTGAGGGTCACATCAGAGGACCGAATCACAGGACTCACTTTCACACGCTGCTGATTTACAAACCAGGTCTCCAGTTTCTAGTGCAGGGAGGTCCAGGAACCTGGCAACCGAGACCCCACACCGCAATGCATCGGGTGTTCTGCGCGCTGAGCTGAGTTTCCCGTGAGAAGTGGCTCACGGCACACAGAGTGGCACAGGAGCGGCACGCTTTTATGTCATCTTTCTGCCAAAATATGGTAGGATGTTCAAGGTGCTTTTGTTGTCTGTACAGTTTCAATAACTTGTTACAATTCTTAGAGCCAAAGGCACAGGGATGGATGGCAGGTCTAGTGTTTTTTACGGCTGCTAACTCACCCATTAGTAGAGTCATTAGGCTGTTTGCCGAGAACACGATCAGCGGTCGACAGTTCCAATGTTGAACGGATGTTATGCAGGGGAACCATGGGTTGTCCTTGGTCTAAAAGAGACGCCTCGTTGTTTACTCATCACTGAACGTACCTGTATAAACCCTTTTGTAACCTAATACAATGGGTTCACTGCTGGGAGCGTCTGAGCCAAAGGCGCACACGTCTTGCTGGATGAAAGATTTTTATTTTTAATTGCGGCAAGTGAAGGAGGCACAGGAGTAATTGTGAAAGCTCTGTCTCCCAGAAGAAAGGCTTAGCCACGGCCTAAACGCGCTATTTGGTTAAACATGTTGGCGTAGGTAGCTAGATATTAATGAAGGAAGGGAGAAAAGAGAATCGGGCATCAAGCCGATGAGATGGGAAGCTGAACCCGACCTGAGGCCTGCTTCACAAAGAAGCCGGGGCTTCACACGCTCCCCAGGGCGCCCTCTGCCCCGGGACCCAATCCCCTAACGCAGCAGGAAGGACCCCGACCCGGGAGCAGTACCACAGCAGGAGAACGTGCTCTGCTGGGCACATGCCCAGCGGAAGGCTCCACGGGCAACGACCGTTCGGGGCGATTTCTTCCTTGCAGGCAGCTAAACGTACCGGGTTTGGTTAATGACACTCGACTTCTTGGCAGTGGGCTGAGCGTGGTCAAGTTCACAAGGTTGCAGCTGTGTCTGCAAAATACCGCTGTACATTTTAAAACTGAAAAAGAACTGCATTTTAGTAAGAGCCGCCCCTCCCTTGAGACCCTCACCCTCACACTTTTCACTGCCAGTCTAGGCCCGGCACCTTTACCACATATTTCCATGTAGACATGTGCTCGTTAAACGGGAATTTCTGGTGCATTGCAATATTTCCTGTGTCCTAAATGTGACATAAGTTTATATTAAATACACGAGCAGAACGTTTTCTCAGCCTTTTCTTTCAAGAATAAGTTGCAATTGCTTTGAACCAAAGGGCAAAGCATGAAGTAACAAAACCTGAAGTGGCAAAGCAAATTTCACAACAGTACGCAGAAGGCCAGCTTTAGGAGGGCTGAGACGTTAATTCATGGATAAAAGACATGGTGGTATAATTTATATGTTCTAGTATTTTTCCTGTATCTGTTAAAAACTTCACCATCCATTTTTATTCCTGTTTGCAATCTACAGCTCATCTTATAAGTCAATGTATCTCTTATTAAAAACATGCTTATTTCCATCTGGGCCTTTGTGTTCCCACTTTGAGGGTGTCCTTGTATATCAAGACGTGTTAGATGGTGTCACTGGAAGAAACCTAGAAGGTTCACATGCCAAAATTCATCTCTTAATTGCAGCATGCAAAAATAAGTAATTGCTTGTTTTCTTTGAAAACAGATCTACTCGCCTGTCGCTGCTGAGTGTATTGGGGGTACTCTGCAGGCTTCGTGGGTCTTCCTTCCCCCCTTAGTACCCCCATTCTTCAGGGCCAGACCCCCTGCTTGTACAGCCCAGAGGGGAACCTGAGAGCTTTAAAAACAGCCCACTTTCTCGCCTTGGGAAAGTGCAAAGTGTGCCCCGCCCCCATCTATGAAAAGAGGGGCTGATAAAGAGCTTCAATGTCTTCAAACCAGATTTAAGTCTCTCACCTGCCACCACCCAGGACTCCTCCGAAACTTGTGAGCCCCCTTCCATCCCTCCCTAACTTCTCCGGGCTGGTCCAGAACCTTGTCCCGGTCCCCAGTTCCTGCGGGTCTGTACGCGGAATTCACAGAGGACCTGTGTTACTTCCCTTGCGAAGAAACAGAATTACCGTGAAAATGTAAGTAGAAAGCACTTCGTTTTTGCCCACAAAAGAAGGTAAACATGTGCCCAACCACCCCTGAGAAAAAGAACTTTCGGGGGCAAAGGAGCGAACAGGTAATTTAGAAGAAAAACAGAAAGTGGTCTCCGACCGCCCTGGACTTCCCTCGGAGTTGGGGGATTTGCAGGCGCCTGGACGCGGTGTCCTTGCAGTTACGGAAAAAATACATGCAGAGCACGAATCCTGAGGCTTCTGGGATTCTTCCCCGGCCAAAACTGGGTGGTTTGGTGCGGGGCATTTTAATATTTCCCCCCTTTTGTGAAGTGGAACAAACACAACTTGGGCGCACCGCGGCGACTCGGAGCCTGCCAGCCAGGAGGGCGGCGGGAGCACCAATCAGCGCGCGCCTGCGCTCTATATATACAGCGGCGGCCCGCGCCGCTCCATCGGCGCTTCGCCACTTGTTTCCAAGTTCCTGATCGCCAGCATGTCGGAGACCGCTCCTGCCGCCCCTGCCGCCGCGCCCCCTGCGGAGAAGGCCCCTGTGAAAAAGAAGGCGGCCAAGAAGTCCGTAGGGGTCCGCCGTAAGGCGTCCGGGCCGCCGGTGTCCGAGCTCATCACCAAGGCCGTGGCCGCCTCCAAGGAGCGCAGCGGCGTGTCGCTGGCCGCTCTCAAGAAGGCGCTGGCGGCCGCGGGCTACGACGTGGAGAAGAACAACAGCCGCATCAAGCTGGGCCTCAAGAGCCTGGTGAGCAAGGGCACCCTGGTGCAGACCAAGGGCACCGGCGCCTCCGGCTCGTTCAAGCTCAACAAGAAGGCGGCCTCCGGCGAGGCCAAGCCCAAGGCCAAGAAGGCGGGCGCGGGCAAGCCTAAGAAGTCTGCTGGGGCCGCCAAGAAGCCCAAGAAGGCGGCGGGGTCAGCCACCCCCAAGAAGAGCGCCAAGAAGACCCCAAAGAAGGCGAAGAAGCCTGCGGCGGCTGCAGGGGCCAAAAAAGTAGCCAAGAGTCCAAAGAAAAAGGCTGCCAAGCCCAAGAAGGTCGCCAAGAGCGCACCCAAGGCTGTTAAGCCCAAGGCCGCCAAACCCAAGGTTGCCAAGCCCAAGAAGGCTGCACCCAAGAAGAAGTAGGTCACATTCTGCTTCTAAAACCCAAAAAGGCTCTTTTCAGAGCCACCACTTAACCTCCGGAAGAGCTGTGCACTCCTGCCCTACTTCCTTCGTTTCTTCCCTTAATTTTACTCTTAAGTTGTTTGAGGTTGGTGCCCACTTCCCCGGAAGACGGCGTTGGGACGGGCACTGCTGTGAGGAGGACCCTCCGGGCCCTTTTCGGCAGCTTTCCCGGCGCTGGCGCGGCGCGGCAGCTTGCGGAAGCGTCCGCGGCGGCCCCACCCCAGACCTGGGGATGGGAAAACTGCCGTTCCCAGCCAGCTGCTCGGGCCAGGAAGTTAAAAGTCCCGCCTGCTCGTGGGTTGGCGCGTTCCTGGAAGCCGTTCTCTTCATTGTGGATTTAATTGGGCAGCAGCCCGTTCTGAGGGTTTTTTTCCTATTGGGCTGGGCTTGCTCTTTCCGCTAGATGTAGAAATACATCTGGCATCGGAGCACTTAACTTGCTCTGGATCGTGTTCCTGGGGGCGTTGGTGGCGTTCTGCCCTTGGAAGAGGGGGGACGGACTCGTTTTCGTGTGCTCTAATTCGCGTCTGTTTAGCCGCAAAAACGCGCATTTGAGCAAAGACTGCCGCGCCGGGGTTCGGCTGCGCAGGGGGGTTTGCCCCTCGTACCCTGTAACTTGGGACATAGGTGTGACAGACCTGAGCGCATCAAAAACAACTTCTCGTCGCCATCTTGTCCTGGCCGGCTGCTCCCCGTACTGTGTTCCTTTAAATCCACCCGGGGAGAGTTTGTTGACTTTACAGAGAGGAGGGGCGGGGCGGGGCGGGGAGGAACCTCGATGGGTAGCCTCCCGTTTGCGCCCTTATAGGGGATCGAACCCGCAATCTTTTAACAGGACTGCGCTCTAACAGCCACCCGGCCGCGACCCGTCCTCCTCTTAGGCATCTGAAAGCTGACGCTTTAGAGGCAACTTCTTGTGTGTGCGCGCGCAACCCAAATGTGTGTACACGATTGAGGACAACGGGTAAACTCTTGGGTGTGTCTTCGAGTGGCGGTGAGGCCAATAAGAGCTTTAGCGTCATTGACATTGAAAGATTGGGGGAATCTTTCGTATTGACAGCGTTTCTCCCGGAGGAAGTCCAGCGGCCTGTGTTTATTATGGCGAATACAGACTTTCTCGAGACAAGTTCCAGAAGCGGGCTCCCGAGGGCCTGCAGCTCCGCTCTTCAGGGCCATAGGAGTTAATCTCCGCACCAGTTTGTGCTGCTGACCCCTGAGTTCATCCGGCCGGCCCCGCCCCGCCCCGCCCCGCCCCACCGGACTGACAGATGTCAATCTTCGTTGTCTTTGTAAGAACTAAGGAAAAGACTTCCCCCGAGCCCTCTGTATTTTAGTGCCCAGTTAGGGAAGTGAATAATATATGGATAATTTTTGTTATATGACTCTGTGCATGTCATAAAACATTTTAGATATGTGTATATGTAGGTAAATTTTCCCCCGAGGCCATTTACTTCCTTTTCCAATTCTGCCTTCCCTTCCCTGCCCACCGACCTCCACCGGAGAGGCCTTTACCTCAGGCTAGACTTCAGGGATAGGTGGACTAATTCTTAGTTTTCTGCTTTGTTCTTTGATCTTCTTGGCCATTCCTAAGGTTCGAGAGCACACTTTTTTAATGTGTTTTTGTTTCCTAAATTTTATATGTATATATAAAAAATTGTTTTTCAAATTTTATATATATGTCACTGTGAAGTACTGTGTGTACCGCTTATATAAACTTTACTGCTTTTATAAACACTTCACTGTTGTGAATATCTGTGTATTATTGTTTTTCAGTACTGTTCACAGCTCTCTTCAATGCTGAGAATTATAACCCACCCAGTAGATACTGCAAATAACAATGGAATGTTAAATAAACTGAGGTGTTCTACTGTGACTTTAATAGTTAAACAACCGATTTACTCTCATTACTCATTTCCAAAATTCTCTGGTTATTTTTTGTTGGGTTACTTGCTTTGCTTTTCCATATGAAGTTTGGGATGTTCCCCACACAGCCACTCAGAAACAGTCAACGCCCTATTGATAGTCTTATTCGCATTGTTGTTTTTATAAATTAAACTCAGGAGATGAGTTTTAGTACTCAAGAACATTTTATATTTTCCATTGTTCAAATATTTTCTACTTTTCTCCAAATATCTCTCTTCCCATGTCTTATCATCATCATTTCCAGCTACTTTACCCTCTTTGTTGCTGTCGTACACGGCACCCTGATATTCTGGATTCCTGGAGGGCCCGTGGAGGGCACTTGGAACACGACCATTAACTGAAGGAACCTGTACGCGAGCTAATTAATCTCTAAGCAGGTCTGTTCATAGCTACATAGCGAAGGAGCAAAGAATCAGATGAAATCAATTTTAAACTGTAATGTGTTAAACCCAATGTGTCAAAAATACCATTAAGATCACCCTGTGAGATTAATTTCCATAGAACCGCCTTTTCATCCGTAGTCGATCCGTTTTCCCATTAAAAATTAATATTCACTATCCACTTTTGTGTTTGTAGTTTAGTGCTGTAGTTTTTTAAGAGTCACCAAGTTGTATAAGCTTTAGGCCTCAGAATGTCTTGATCTCTGTATTATCTTTTTTATATTTGGAATCTTAAAGAAAGTACACTTAACTTGATGTTTTTGTACGTATTAACAGGGGGCATGGGTAAAAGAGGGAAGTTCTACAGCCGTGGATGGAAAATGGGCGCTGTAAGGAATCACGGGCTCCTATGCAAGCACGTCAGAGCGGGTCAGTCACGCCCAGGCAGAGTTTTCAATGAAGGCTTAACTTGTAACCCAGCAAAGAGTTTGGCCACCTGGTGCTGCAGAGGGTCAGTTAATGCAGACACCGTGGTGCGTGGAAAGAACCAGGAACCAGCGGAAACTGGCAGCTTGCCCCGAAGACGCGCCCAACTCCCCACAGTGTAGGGACAAGGGTCTTAGAGAACACAATTCCTGAGTCATCATGAGGAAGAGGTTTGGGGCCATGGGTCTTGGTGACTGGGTAGGGGTGACATAAGAGCACTAAATCGTTACTTCGGGTCCTGAGGTCTGGTTTCGTGTGGAACTGGCCAGGAGGGTCCTGCAGCACTGGGCTCACGAACTGAGACACGGCGTAGGACATGCTGCTCTCTTCCGCTAACAGAACCCCACACGCCGTGGCCCTTAGGGCCTGGGTATCTTTCCTGGCCGCCTGAGTTGCGGGGAAGGGCCAAGGTTTAGGGAGCATGCTGGGAAGAAACTGAACAGAGGTCTGGAGCTACATATTAAACCAAAATTACACATTAAATAAAAACCCTCAGTTTCACTTGGTCACTTTGTAGCTGAAAAGTAGTTACTAGGTTATCTTCAGGAGCATGGTGACAACTACGCTTGTGAATTTCACACATTGTTATTATTATTCCTAATGTCTTTATCACACCCTCTCCCCTAAAGTCTAGCAGGCAATTTGTTTCATGGTTAAGCAGGCTTCCTTCTTGTGGCTGTTGATCCAAGAATGCACACATACATGTATGTAAAATTAAAGATTCTCTGGGCGGTTTTAACTCCCAGGCTTCACCTTACACAAGCGTTGTCCATGCCTTCTGTACACCTAGGTTAACACACTTTTCAAATCCCTCTTCAGACCTCCCCTTCCAACTAGTCACCATGCATAATCTCAACTATTCAGATCCCTGTTTTGCTTTCTTCCATCTCCTTGTAATATTCCCTATTTTCAAATGCGTAAAAGAAATTGCAAACCTGCCCTCCAGGTCATGTGACATCTTGTTCCCTGGCACATGTTGGCAGTTTTGGCAGCGAATAAAAATTATCTACAGGTTTGGAAATTTCTTACGCTGACACATTCAGCACCTTAAATTCTATTGAATTTTGAATTGTTTTATTTTCCCTGCTACATAAATTCACTGGACCTCCTGTTGAATGGTGAGACCAGGTTCTATCACCTGCGCTGCAGTCCTCTTCTAGGTAGACCGCCATTAAACTACGGAGTCAGAAGTGTTTTCGACTGAGAATTGTCTAAAAACTACAGCTGTTTAAGATTTAGCTGCAGGTTGTTACATTAACAGAAGGAGCAGCACGTGGTTAGGAGCCTCTAGGTAGGCATACACACAAAAGTAGCGCATAATTAAACAAAGCAAAGACACTATCGGATATTCCTTTCTTTCCGACAAAATTTCAAGAGACAATTCCTTGAATTGAAATCCTGCTAGAGAAAGCCAACTTTGGCCTTTTTTTGGGTAGTGCATAAATACCATAATAAATCAGAACGCAATTATGTTAAAAAATTGCATACTTGTAGCACCTCTACTTTCAAGAAACTTACTTTTAACGTGCAATATTCTAAATAACAAACTTATTAAAACTGTCTACAGTTGTCCTCTAATTCTAAGAAACTGAGTGGCACAACTCTTTATGTGAGATTGGGTGGCTCTGAAAAGAGCCTTTGGATGGAAATGGCCACTCGCCGAGGGCAGCTCACGCCCGCTCCCCGCGGATGCGGCGCGCCAGCTGGATGTCCTTGGGCATGATGGTGACGCGCTTGGCGTGGATGGCGCACAGGTTGGTGTCCTCGAACAGGCCCACCAGGTACGCCTCGCACGCCTCCTGCAGCGCCATGACGGCCGAGCTCTGAAAGCGCAGGTCCGTCTTGAAGTCCTGCGCGATCTCGCGCACCAGCCGCTGGAACGGCAGCTTGCGGATCAGCAGCTCGGTCGACTTCTGGTAGCGCCGGATCTCGCGCAGCGCCACCGTGCCGGGCCGGTAGCGGTGCGGCTTCTTCACGCCGCCCGTGGCCGGCGCGCTCTTGCGGGCCGCCTTGGTGGCCAGCTGCTTGCGCGGCGCCTTGCCGCCCGTCGACTTGCGCGCCGTCTGCTTGGTGCGAGCCATCCCCACCTCAACGGAGCACTCGGCCGGGGCAACAGGCCGAGCGCGCCCCCTCGCCCGCTATATATAAGGCGAGCCCCGCCCTGATTGGGCCACGCACCTGCCCGTCACGGTGCGCGGTGACGGCATCGGAAGCGGCGGCCATTTCCTCTGCGCGGGAACCTCCGGGGCCCGCACGCCGGAAACGAACTCCTCCCTCGCCCCCTCGCCCCCGCGGCTCGTTCCCTCCCCCTTCTCGCCCCTCCCGTCTGCATGCCTTTTCTTTGCAATGTTCTTTGACTTCTCTCCAGAGAATGTCACGTACGTGTCGCCGTGATATGTTTGCCCGGTGCGACTGTTAAGCTTCTGGCCCCGACCCTGGGCTTTCCTTGGGCTGTTTTGAAAAGCCGCGCGCCAGACGGGATTGGTCAGGGGACGACGCGGGGCAACCCCGCGACAGGGGGCGAGAGGGGCGTTTCACGGCCCCGCCGGCCACGCGCTCGGTTTGCCTCTAGACGCTCGCCTTTGACGGAGCGGAGCGCTGCCCTCCCAGTCACGGTTTCCTGGCGGGTGACCCTGAGGCTCTCAGCCGTACGACTCACTGAACTAGCGGCCAGCCCGGGGGCGGGGGCGGGGTCTGGACCCGACCTCCTCCGCCACTACGTTCACGCCCCCAGGGGCGCTCACGCCCGGACGCCCAGCGGCAGGTGGGCAGTGGCGGCGAGGGCCCTACCCGAGCAGCCGCCGCCACGCGAAGGGAGAGGCAAGCCCTTTTGGTGAGAACGGGGGTGGCTCTGAAAAGAGCCTTTGGTTACGGTCGGGCGAGGTCCCACTGCTGCGGCTTACTTGCCCTTGGCCTTGTGGTGGCTCTCGGTCTTCTTGGGCAGCAGCACGGCCTGGATGTTGGGCAGGACGCCGCCCTGCGCGATGGTCACCTTGCCCAGCAGCTTGTTGAGCTCCTCGTCGTTGCGGATGGCCAGCTGCAGGTGGCGCGGGATGATGCGCGTCTTCTTGTTGTCGCGGGCCGCGTTGCCCGCCAGCTCCAGGATCTCGGCCGTCAGGTACTCCAGCACGGCCGCCAGGTACACGGGCGCGCCGGCCCCGACGCGCTCGGCGTAGTTGCCCTTGCGCAGCAGGCGGTGCACGCGCCCCACCGGGAACTGGAGGCCGGCCCGCGACGAGCGCGTCTTGGCCTTGGCGCGCGCCTTGCCGCCCTGCTTCCCGCGTCCAGACATGGTTCTTAAAAGTGGAAATGCCTTCCGGAAAAAAGCGAACTGAGTGAAAAAGGAGAGCCAGACAAATATTTATACTAACTGGAGGTTGGCATATACAATTTGTTAATGACCAATGGGAACTTAGAGGCGGTCTTTCTAATTTACATATTTGGCGAGGTCGTTGTGGGCTTTTTTTTTTTGGAGTTGTGTTTTTTCCCGTTCCAGTCTAATTCAGTCTGTTGGACCTTTACTTTCAGACTCATAATGGAATCGGTTTGGTTTTCTCTGAATACTATTGTTACACGCAATGCAGCAGTAATGAGCTCTTTCACTTTCCTGACATTTGGTTACTAGTACTTTTCCGGGAATGTGACTCATGATTGTAGAAAAATACTTTAAGGACAATTTCTAAGTAGATCACATATAAGAGGTACTTCTATGCCAGGCGTCCCTTTAGCTTTTTTAGACGTCAGAAAGTAGCGAGAAAGGAAGAGTAATCCTTGTTGTCTCTCAAGTCTCCTTAAACTATTTCAACAATGAAACCGGAGAGGAGGACCGGGGTGATCCTCTGCCTGACCTCGGACAGCATGTCTCCACCTCATTCATTTTTTTATTTACGAGGCTTTCAGGGATCTCCTTGAAGGTATGTAGCCTGAGTGATGTCATTTTAGAGGTTGTGGAAGTGAGGGACCCAGCCTGGTTATTTGCTGTGCCAAAGGAAACCCCGAGTTACCGACACCAAGGACGCTGAGCTCCTGGCCGGAAAGGCCTCTGCCATCATCCCCGGGGGTCCCACCCCTCACCCTCCAGTCCCACGTGGGCACCGCACAGAGGATGCAGCTTATTTCAGGTAGCGCCGTCGTGCCCCATATCCTGTTGCACCTCTATGGTTAGAGGGCTAAAAACACTGAAATTAATGGTCCTTGTCAAAAATCACCTAGTCTGTAATATTTTGGTTACAGTGGCCTGAATATACCAAGAAATAGTTTTGGGTTTTTGTTTTTTTTTTTAATGTGAAGGTTAAGTAGTATCAGCAATTCCCTACTTCTCTACAATGAAATGCAGTAACGAAAATAATTATTAGGACTTTTCTTTATTCATCTGAAAGGAAGACAAAAAGGATGGCCTCACTTACACCACTTTTGTGTATCTGTATGTACAGCCTTCCACAAGGAAAATTTCCGGAAAATCGGTGGCTGAAAATCACCCAGTGAAAAGTCTTGGGTGATGGGATTAAAGTTAAATTCTTTAAAATTACTTGTAGTGGGTATTTTTTTTTCAGATTTTATTTTTATGGAGGGGAAGGGAGGGAGGAAGAGAGGGAGAGAAACATGGATGTAAGAGAGATACATACATAGGTTGACTCTGGCACGCCCACAGCTGGGGACCTGGACAGCAACCCAGGCCTGTGCTGTGACTGGGAATCAAACCAGTGACTTCTCAGTTCGCAGGCCAGCTCTCAGTTCGCTGAGCCACACCAGTTAGGGCTTTAGTAGGTATTAATTTTAAATAATGGGCAGGCTTTGTTTTCCTAGGAACTTAAAACATTTAAATGTGTATATTATTGACCGAAAATGAAAGGACATGAAAAACAAGTTGCTGAGAGACACTGAAGAAAGAACTGAGAAGCCCAGGCCCTCACTTCTGCCAGGAAGCAGGGGCGAGTGCATTCCCTAGGTCTGAACTGCACCTTCTCACCCTGAGCAGGAACCGCCTCTAGACCTCCAGCTTCCTGTCCTTTGGTGGACTTTTTTTTGTTAGTTTCCAGAATTGTGAGTCATCCTCCCTCCAAATTAATAGTTTCCCTATACTTCGTCTGGTTCCAGGAACCTAGAACTCTGCCCAGGCCAGTAGCTCTTTCCCTCTGTCTTCAAATCCAGTTCCTTCTGTCTTCAGACCATCTCCGTTGAGTAGGGCGGAAGACAAAACTTTCTATGACTGTAAGGAGAGGTAGGGATGTAGTCCAGATTATTTTTCTTTAGTTTTCTTCATAACTCTCAGACAGCAGCACCTCGAGAAAATTTGGCTGTTTACCACGGTGTATAAACCCTTGTGTTAGATAGGACAAGGGTCTCTAGGCCTTGTCAGTTTTTATTAAATGGTATTCTTGATAAATGTTAAAATTTACAACAGTATTTTGCTGATGCAGCATTAACCAGATGAGCCTGACCAGTACACAAGAAGATGAGGTTCAGCAAATGCAAATAAGAAATCAACATGCAATTAACCAAGTAGTGAAGATTTATAATTTTTTTCCTGTCTTCTCACTCTTTCCCACTGTAGATCCGCGGTGCACCTTTTTGTCTGGGCATCCTTTTTGTTCTGTTCATTCCTAGTGCCCTTGCAAAACATCTATCAGGTATAACAACATGTGGCGAAAAGTTCTGGCTTTGAGTTTAAGAGGTCTCGTCTTTCATTTCAGCTTGTCATTTAAGAATATAGTTTTAGGTAAAATATCAGATATTAATGAGGAATGAGAGAGAGAAAGACAGAGAGGTTGAAAGTAAGCAGACAGGGAAAGTTACACGTGACTAGATGTGGTGAAAATAATTCCTCCTGGAAAGATCATTTTGAATAGGATAAGAAATAGTTCTACCTGGATCTTCCTCCTTCAGAGGAAGAACACAAGGGTCAATGGTTCTTAAACTGTAGCATGAATTCACTATGAAACAATTTCTCGGGGGTGGGGTGGGGGGGGATGTCTTTTTACAGTCCAAACAACAAGTTATTGCTTTTTAAGACAAGTGTCCTTTTTTACCACTATATTTTGCATAAGCCGAGAAAAAAAAAAATTTTCATCCAGTGGTCCGCAGACGTGTGAGACACTGGAAAAATTAAATTGTAATTTTCATTTATGAGCAGTTTCTTTTTGAAAAATTTAACTTTAAATTTTTTCACACAAAGACACTACCATCTAACACCCACGTAGCCCTCAAAAACCGAAGAAAATACTTTTTTCCTTTTGTAATAAGGAATGCAGAGCTGATTTTTCCACCCCGAAAGCATGCCCACGCCTGACTCCTCCGCCCCAATCAATGGCCTTTCCTGTCGGTTTGGGAATGTCTGTAGAGTCCCAGATTCTATGGAACAAAAATTTACAAAGCAAAACCAGCACCCCTTACTTTCCATGCACGGTTCCCCGCCCCGCCCCCCTGGTGCCCGCCCCCCCCTTGCCCTCCCAGTCAGGGAAGAGGTGGTGCCAAATGGGCAAGGGAGGGAAATAAAAATATTTGTCCCCTTTTAAAGTTGGAGGCCACCCTCACTGACTCTCTAAGGGCTTCTCAGAACTGTCAAAGGCCCAAATTGGAGCCCGGACGTCTGCGATGCCAGGCTAATTCAAACGCATTTTAGATCGACCTTTGCTATTTGTAAAAAATTATAATGCGAAATTTGAGAACACTCCCAGTTCACCTGTGTGCAAAGGGTGCGAGGTATGCCCTATGAAAAAAGTGCCCGAGCCACGCGCGACCTCGCTGGCTGTTTCCTCAATGATCCGGACCAAGGATTTTTGGTCTGGGAAGGAGAACCCGTACCTGCCCCTTGTGCTGCCCAGACCTCCTCTTTGCCCTCCAAAAGCCCAGGATTATATTCCCTTCAGGATTTTTTTACACAGCTGGTAAACTCCAATATTCTCCATCAGAAACGTGAAGGACAGGGAGGTGAAAATTAACCATTTGCAGGTACAGTCTAATGAACACTTCGAGGACAGGGGGACATAGGAAGTGAGGTAAAAATAATGGGAAATAGCCGATTCTTGGGTACAGCACAACAGAGCTGTATTTCAGTTAAAACCAGAAGATCTTTTAGATCGAAGCTGAGCTGAGTTTATTTCAACTATCAATTGCTAGAATTCAGGACTCAATAGAGAACATAGCTAGTTACAAGATGTGCTCAGAAATAGCAGTTACAGATTTCCGTACACAAGGTGAGTGGCTCTGAAAAGAGTCTTTGGAATTGAGTGCCAAAAGCATCACTTGGCGCAGGTGTACTTGGTGACGGCCTTGGTGCCCTCGGACACGGCGTGCTTGGCCAGCTCGCCGGGCAGCAGCAGGCGCACGGCCGTCTGGATCTCCCGCGACGTGATGGTCGAGCGCTTGTTGTAGTGCGCCAGGCGCGACGCCTCGCCCGCGATGCGCTCGAAGATGTCCTTGACGAACGAGTTCATGATGCCCATGGCCTTGGACGAGATGCCCGTGTCAGGGCGCACCTGCTTCAGCGCTTTGTACATATAGATAAAATAGCTTTCCTTCCTGCTGCGCTTATGTTTTCCCTTGTCTTTCTATCGCGCCTTATTAATGGCCTTCTTGGAGCCTTTCTTTGGAGCTGGAGCAGATTTAGAAGACTCGGGCATTACTTCTGCTGTAAACTGTAGAACTGATCCTCAAAATTCCCGAAATAAAAATTAGGATGAAGAGCTCCGAGCTCCTTAAACACGTGTTTCATTATGTAAATAAAGACTGGACGGTTCTCTTTTCTGATTGGCTACACCCTGCCGTGGCTCAAGAAAGAGCTGTCTATGCAAATAAGGAACTCATACTTGTTTTCTACTGGACACAATATATTAACCAATCAGATTGCTGATTGCTCCATCCAAGAAGTATCTATAATAATGTTTCTTCAGCTTAGTACACACATGTTGGCTGCCTATTGCCTGCAGCTTTTGGGGCCATATTTAAGTAGACTGTTATGTCTGGACGCGGGAAGCAGGGCGGCAAGGCGCGCGCCAAGGCCAAGACGCGCTCGTCGCGGGCCGGCCTCCAGTTCCCGGTGGGGCGCGTGCACCGCCTGCTGCGCAAGGGCAACTACGCCGAGCGCGTCGGGGCCGGCGCGCCCGTGTACCTGGCGGCCGTGCTGGAGTACCTGACGGCCGAGATCCTGGAGCTGGCGGGCAACGCGGCCCGCGACAACAAGAAGACGCGCATCATCCCGCGCCACCTGCAGCTGGCCATCCGCAACGACGAGGAGCTCAACAAGCTGCTGGGCAAGGTGACCATCGCGCAGGGCGGCGTCCTGCCCAACATCCAGGCCGTGCTGCTGCCCAAGAAGACCGAGAGCCACCACAAGGCCAAGGGCAAGTAAGCCGCAGCAGTGGGACCTCGCCCGACCGTAACCAAAGGCTCTTTTCAGAGCCACCCCCGTTCTCACCAAAAGGGCTTGCCTCTCCCTTCGCGTGGCGGCGGCTGCTCGGGTAGGGCCCTCGCCGCCACTGCCCACCTGCCGCTGGGCGTCCGGGCGTGAGCGCCCCTGGGGGCGTGAACGTAGTGGCGGAGGAGGTCGGGTCCAGACCCCGCCCCCCGCCCCCGGGCTGGCCGTTAGTTCAGTGAGTCGTACGGCTGAGAGCCTCAGGGTCACCCGCCAGGAAACCGTGACTGGGAGGGCAGCGCTCCGCTCCGTCAAAGGCGAGCGTCTAGAGGCAAACCGAGCGCGTGGCCGGCGGGGCCGTGAAACCCCCCTCTCGCCCCCTGTCGCGGGGTTGCCCCGCGTCGTCCCCTGACCAATCCCGTCTGGCGCGCGGCTTTTCAAAACAGCCCAAGGAAAGCCCAGGGTCGGGGCCAGAAGCTTAACAGTCGCACCGGGCAAACATATCACGGCGACACGTACGTGACATTCTCTGGAGAGAAGTCAAAGAACATTGCAAAGAAAAGGCATGCAGACGGGAGGGGCGAGAAGGGGGAGGGAACGAGCCGCGGGGGCGAGGGGGCGAGGGAGGAGTTCGTTTCCGGCGTGCGGGCCCCGGAGGTTCCCGCGCAGAGGAAATGGCCGCCGCTTCCGATGCCGTCACCGCGCACCGTGACGGGCAGGTGCGTGGCCCAATCAGGGCGGGGCTCGCCTTATATATAGCGGGCGAGGGGGCGCGCTCGGCCTGTTGCCCCGGCCGAGTGCTCCGTTGAGGTGGGGATGGCTCGCACCAAGCAGACGGCGCGCAAGTCGACGGGCGGCAAGGCGCCGCGCAAGCAGCTGGCCACCAAGGCGGCCCGCAAGAGCGCGCCGGCCACGGGCGGCGTGAAGAAGCCGCACCGCTACCGGCCCGGCACGGTGGCGCTGCGCGAGATCCGGCGCTACCAGAAGTCGACCGAGCTGCTGATCCGCAAGCTGCCGTTCCAGCGGCTGGTGCGCGAGATCGCGCAGGACTTCAAGACGGACCTGCGCTTCCAGAGCTCGGCCGTCATGGCGCTGCAGGAGGCGTGCGAGGCGTACCTGGTGGGCCTGTTCGAGGACACCAACCTGTGCGCCATCCACGCCAAGCGCGTCACCATCATGCCCAAGGACATCCAGCTGGCGCGCCGCATCCGCGGGGAGCGGGCGTGAGCTGTCACTCTACCTTGCGTTAGCCTTGCATCCAAAGGCTCTTTTCAGAGCCACTCACACTTTCAACTTTAAGGGCTGTAAGTGTGGTATGTTCAGAACAACATGCTGCAGGTTGTAGAAATTTTGTCAGTAAATTGCTTCGCTTGTACCTATTGAATTGCATATCCTTCTGCTAGTGTTTCCCATTTCTCAGCCAGCTTTATTTCTGAAGCAATTCCTTTAGCAGAGCGCGATGATCCTGTGAGTGACATCTGAAGTGAATGACAGGTAAACCAGGTAAGATTACACAGCTTTTTTTTTAACGTCTTTGTACACAATCTGCACCCTACTGGGAAGTTGACATTTTTTCAGTAAACCAGAATGCTTTTCAGTGGTGAAGCTGAATATCCTGCCTTTTCTGAAGTTCTGAGTTAGTAAATTTCCCACTTTTTTCCAAATCCAAGTTTTAAAGTATCTCTAGAGAACCCACGAATTTTGTATTTAGTATGGTAACAAGAGGGAGCTCCTAATCCAGTGCGATTGGTTACGAGGTTTTTCGGTCAATGTTTCTGCACTTCAGTAACATCAATGCCCAGACGAGAAACCCAAAATCTGCTGCTCCCAAGTTTATTCAACAAAAACTACAGACTTGCTTGAGTAAGTACCAGGTGCAGGACCCACCCAAAATTCAGATTCAGAACACCTAACTTGCGCGAAGTTACCGTAATTCAAGTGCTTGAAAAACCAGGTATTAGCCCCTGGCAGTTTACATTCTTTCTTCCTCCATTATTTAAATGTAGATCATCAATTTGTTCAAAGCACACTCTACATGCTGGTGTTACATTGGGAATGCTATGAAATCTCTTTTAGTCCTGTCTGTATTATAAATATTGTGTATTTGAAACAAGTCGGGACGCTAGGAATTGGCTATATAAGCCATCTAGCTTACAGTACAAATGATTAACAAATATTTACTCTTTTAATGGAGGCCACTCAGCTTAACAAACATGCCCAATAGCTTCAGAGCAGCAGTTCACTGGTTCTAAACCCAAAGTTTAGTTGGGTTCCTTGCAACTTTTTTCTCCCCCCCGCCCACATTTCTTTGTTTTTGGGGTTTGGGCTTCTTGCAATTCCAAAATGGAAATGACCTAGGAATATCCATAGGATGGATAAATCTTTAAACCCGTACACATAAAACAGGTGATGTCTTTTGTATGCACAATAGGCTTTCTCTTGTTCTGAATGTCTCATTTTGTAAATACCAGAAAATCTCCCAACTGCATGTACACATGAGGTTTTACACGCAGGGCGGGGACTAAGGGCCGATTTCCGCCTTTTCAGGTCCTTTTCACACCAGCTCCGCCCAGTTGTTACTTAAGAGGCTCCAGGAACGAGTGCTGAGGACAAACGTCGCAGCGTGCCATAATCTACCATGTCAGGGCGCGGGAAAGGCGGCAAGGGCCTCGGGAAGGGCGGCGCCAAGCGCCACCGCAAGGTGCTGCGCGACAACATCCAGGGCATCACCAAGCCCGCCATCCGGCGCCTGGCGCGGCGCGGCGGCGTCAAGCGCATCTCCGGGCTCATCTACGAGGAGACGCGCGGGGTGCTCAAGGTCTTCCTGGAGAACGTGATCCGGGACGCCGTCACCTACACGGAGCACGCCAAGCGCAAGACGGTCACGGCCATGGACGTGGTCTACGCGCTCAAGCGCCAGGGCCGCACCCTCTACGGCTTCGGCGGCTGAGTCTCTTTTCCACTAATCATCTCCTGCAGCAAAAGCAAAGGCCCTTTTCAGGGCCACCCACTCCTTCTCGGGAAGAGCTGTTAAAAACTTAGGCAAGCCACCATTGTATGTGCTGGTCAGTTTTGTAGTTACGTATGAACAGGATTAAGGAAAGTAAAGGCAGTATTAAGTCTGATACCCGTAAAGCCAGGTAGCCCTCTCAAGCCAAGCTTGTGTTTTCCCCATCCTGAGCTGACTGCACTCACGTAGGGAGAAATGCTCCAAATCAAAAAGTGAGAGGAGAAACGAGTACGTAAGGAACTTTGTAAAAGATGTATATTGTTAAAATTGCTTGATTTATTAATCTGAGGAGATTCATATTGTATTTCAGTGATCCGTGGGGAAAAAGGCGGGGCGGGGGGACAAGTTTAGGGTTCACAGGAGCCATTGTTGGAAGCCGGTGAAGGCGGGAGAAAACCCATTCACACAGGCGGGGAGGCTCTCCGGTCTCAGGAAGTTAGAGACCTGAAATTTAAAGCTGACTCCTTAATCTAGGCCCGGGATTTTCATCATCCTTCATCTCACGGCACACATAAACAAATTGCCAATGTTTTGTGGAACACCAAAAAATAGATTTTGGCCGTCTGACAAAAGGAAAAGCTGTAATTTTTAATTATTTACACTGGATGCTATTGTGTTTGCTTTTTTTTTTTTTTTTTTTAATCTAAGGGAGAAGAGGTCAATGTCCTAACTATTCATTATTGCATGTTTTCGGGGGGGAAATATATTTTTCCCCATGGACATGTGCTTTATCTGGGACTGTTGGGTGCTCGGGTTAGCTAGGACTGGTGGGTAGTTGAGAGGGGCTTCTCCACCTGCTTTTTAATTTAGTGCATGTTCCCTGGAGATTAGGATGAGTGAGAACACGTGTGGAAGTGAGAGGAGCAAAGGGGCAGTCAGGGAGCGGACACTTTCCTAGAGAAGGAAGCCAGGACCAGGTTATGGGGGCGGGCGGGGTGAGGAGGTGCCCTCCATGCTGAGAGGATGTGGAGAAGAATGGCGCCCTCCGCCTTTGGCCCTTTGCCTATGAGAAAGGCTCGCTCAGCCTGCCCTTCACTCCCAGCCGGAATGAGGGGGTCAGGAAGCCAGGGTGCAACCGGGAGAGCCATCGAGCCCTTCACCCCGCTCCAGACCCTCTGCCCTACCCCCACCCACCACGCCGGCTCCTCGCAGGAGGTTGCAACTCTTGGCTCCATCCTTGGGTATCTAGTCTTCCTTCCGATTCCTTCGATCTGGCCATCCTGACAGTTGATGGGACCCCTGCCTATGGCCACGGCCAAGGGAGGCCCCTGTGGCCACGCTGCGTTCAGAGGATCGGGACGAGCACTTTAGGACGGGTCCCGCCTGCTTGGCCAACACTGTGCCCTGCTTAGGTGTAAACAGGGATAAGCCGCCGCTGAGACTGCTCCCTCAGTGTGGCCAGGTCTGTCCGCATGGCTCGGCTGCAGCCAAGCAGGATAACCTTGGCATTGGGGCAAAACTCGCGAGTCTCCCCCTTGCCATTCCCTGAGGACAATGTCCCGTGTTTCCGGTCGTTTCATGGTGAAGCAGAAGAGCACACCCTCCGAATCACGCTACGGCAGGGTCAGCGCCCTCACTGTAAGGAGCTCAACTGTCCCTCTTATTGGGCTCAGTGCAGCGCTTGCCTAGCGCAAAGCTCGCGGTGTAGTTCTCAAGTCCCTGGCGCCCCTGGTGAACACAAACAGCCTCGCCGTGTCGCCGGACTCCGCGCGCCCGGCCACCAAGATCTAGCAGCAGACGCTCGGCCCCTCCACGGTCCCGGCTCCGCGCCGCCCCCCGAGCAGCTGCTCCCCTGGGCCTCGCTGCCGTCTCCCCCGCCGCCGCTGCGGCAGTCGCTCGGGCTACTGACGCCGGCGTCTCGTGGACCCGCGCCGAGTGCCCATCGCGACCTGCCCCATCTGCTCCGTCCCCAGCCGCTTAAAATTCTAGATACGGGGCTTGAAAATCGTTGGTTTACTCAATGTCATGAGGAAACTGCTTAGTGTCAGGTTTAAGGAGGGGCCCGACCTAAGAATGGACGTAAGCAAGACCGATTAATTACATCTATATCTACACCCACCTGGTTGGTTGGGGGACGGGAAGCGGCGACACGCAGCCCGAAGCCTGGCGGGGGGGGGGGGGGGATACGGGTAAGTCCAAAGTATGTCCATCCTTCGTGACGTCCCCCAGAGTAAATATACCAAAAACACTCACATTTTTACTGAAAATGTGATCGATTTCGCCTCCCGGGAGAGGCTAGCTGCACCCTCGCACCCGTTCAGTCGCAGAAATATTTACTGAATCCCCTGAAACAGGTCCGCGGCGCTCCCAGGGTTCCGCGTCCTTTCACAGTGGACAAATGGCAAGAAGTCCCTGTCAGGGGGGAAAAAACACTAGGGACTCCGGGGCTTTGTTTTCCAGTGACAGTCCGGAACTGGCAAGGACCTCTCCTTTGCTTCCTGCAGCCGATCACCTTCAGAAGCGCCGGCTCCCTCCCCATGGGCCGAGGTGCCCAGCTCGTGGGTCCCTGCGCACTGAGGCCTGTCCTGAAGTGACCACCACCCGGTCTGCGGCTACTACTTAAAGGTTAAGACCCCGCTGCCATCAAACCCAGTAATGCCGTTTGCAGGACCACCAGAGCGCGAAAGGCGCGCACAGCTCTTCCGAAGGAGTGGGCGGCCCTTAAAAGGGCCTTTAATGAAGACAATATCAGGTGGGTAAGTGGGCGCCTCAGCCGCCGAAGCCGTAGAGGGTGCGGCCCTGGCGCTTGAGCGCGTAGACCACGTCCATGGCCGTGACCGTCTTGCGCTTGGCGTGCTCCGTGTAGGTGACGGCGTCCCGGATCACGTTCTCCAGGAAGACCTTCAGCACCCCGCGCGTCTCCTCGTAGATGAGCCCGGAGATGCGCTTCACGCCGCCGCGCCGCGCCAGGCGCCGGATGGCGGGCTTGGTGATGCCCTGGATGTTGTCGCGCAGCACCTTGCGGTGGCGCTTGGCGCCGCCCTTCCCGAGGCCCTTGCCGCCTTTCCCGCGTCCAGACATTGCTTTGCAAGCAGAGAACTAAAAGCAACTGACAACGCAGTAGAGAGCCGGTTCTTATATAATCACCTTTCTCCCTTAACCGCCCCCTCTCCCAGCAGCCGTAGAGATTGGACAGCGCTCAGGCGGGAGATGTGACGTCATATCCCCTCCCTTAACCCCTCCTCCAAGCCCGGGAACTGGCGGGTAAGGAGGGGTCAGAGCCCAGCTTGAAAACGCATTGGTTGGTTTTTCTTAATTTTAACTATTTAAGAGAAAGTAGGCTGAGTCAACTCAAGATTCCCAAAACTTATAGGCAGGAGGAATACATAAAAAAGCAAAAGGATAATTCCAGGGCAAGGCTTGGTAACCATAAAAATACAAAGATCAAAGGTAGAAATAAAAGTCGAGCAGTTTGTAGTAAATGACAGACGGGTGTAATGTTTTACTTGAGACGGTAGCAACTATTGCAATACGTTGTCTTCTCTCTCACTCCTTCACTTGCTTCCTATTGACTTTGTGTTGTTTTAAAGGGCAGCTTGTTCGACTCACCAGGTATTTATATAAGTCATTACACACTCAAGCGCTAAGTGTATTTTAACTGCGAAGTACTACGTCCTTCCAGCTCTCCTTAAAAACGTGGGTGGCTCTGAAAAGAGCCATTGGGAGAATGAGTAGGTGATCTTGAACCTTAGGCCCTCTCCCCGCGGATGCGGCGCGCCAGCTGGATGTCCTTGGGCATGATGGTGACGCGCTTGGCGTGGATGGCGCACAGGTTGGTGTCCTCGAACAGGCCCACCAGGTACGCCTCGCACGCCTCCTGCAGCGCCATGACGGCCGAGCTCTGGAAGCGCAGGTCCGTCTTGAAGTCCTGCGCGATCTCGCGCACCAGCCGCTGGAACGGCAGCTTGCGGATCAGCAGCTCGGTCGACTTCTGGTAGCGCCGGATCTCGCGCAGCGCCACCGTGCCGGGCCGGTAGCGGTGCGGCTTCTTCACGCCGCCCGTGGCCGGCGCGCTCTTGCGGGCCGCCTTGGTGGCCAGCTGCTTGCGCGGCGCCTTGCCGCCCGTCGACTTGCGCGCCGTCTGCTTGGTACGAGCCATGTTAAGGAATAGACAGTAGACACCAAACACGGGAGCTAACTTTGTCGTCCAGAAGCTCCGCTCTTATTTATTGGACCTGAGGTGTAGTGATTGGATGAGAGAAATGTGAAGCTATGACGTTACAGGCTCTGATTGGTGCATCTTTAATATTTCGCACAACCGTGCAGTTTTATTGACTACCCCCATGTTCCATTGACTAACCCCGTTTTTCATTGGCTGTTCCAATTTTTTACTTTTGTTCTCTTCCTTAGCCCTTCCAATTATCATATTCCGAATGCAATGCGTTGAGCATTATATTCTAGTACAACTGAAAGCATTAGGCTCAGTGGTACCATAGTTTGTCAATTCTGTTATATTTTAGTTCTTAGGGATGGTGTCTGGAGGGAATATTGCCACCCAGCAATACCTGTATGTAATACCTGTATTACATACTGTCCACACTACCTACTGCAGACCCAGAATCACGTGACAAATTTCTATAACCTTTTGAATAACGAGATCCGTTTTCCAAGGGGGTGTCCAACCTGCAGTCAGCCTTGGGTGGCCCTGAATTCAGCCCAATACAAAGTTGTAGTTTTACCTAAAACATTTTTAGGTTGTGTGTGCGTGTGCGCGCGCGCTCTCGTGTTGCAGTGTTTAATGTATAGCCAAAGACATTTTTTCCCATGTGGCCTAGAGATACCGTAAGATTGGACACCCCGGTTGACTGAGGGACTTCTTTGTAAACTACAAGACATAATCTCAAGTAAATCACAGTGGCTCAGAGAAATATTCCCTGTAATCAGGCCCATTTCTTAGAGGTTTATTGTCTGAGTCCTACACTTCCAATTTTCTGAAATTCGCGTTTCCTGAGTCCTAGAGCAGTTTGCCCGGGGCAGGCTGTCACTGTGACGCTGTCGAGCATCAAGGCTAAACAGAGAGCTAGCTGCTGACCCAATCACTGGATGCCAGACCCTAGGGATGACTACTTAAGATTTCGAAGACACCATAGTTATTAAAAATTTTTTGTACCTTGAAGGACGTGAATGTGGCTCTTTTATACTGCGATAAAGTAGATCAGATTTTACAATTTGGTTGAGTCCATTATGCCGAGCAGCCATTAAGAAAGCAGACCTAGCGTCCCTCATTTGTTGATTTATAGGCTTCCTGACTAAGGGACTTACAAGAGGCAAAACCCAGTATTTTTATAAGAAACTTTTCAATCTAGTGTTTTTGTTTTTAAAGGCTGCATTTGATTCGATGCCTTGTTTATTACCTCAAATATGTACCTACACCTTTCTAACAATATTCACATGAGAAACCCTCCAATCTTGAAGATTTAAACCTGTCACTATATTTGACTGTCCTTCAAACTAAGACACGTGGTCCCAATTGTCCTCTTTCAAATTCTGAGTCAGCAATTTCGTGATGCATTTTAAAAACATAAAGTCCCCAGAAAATGCGAGGGAGGAAAAAGTGGTTAGAGAGGATAGAGGCGAAGTATTCGGTACCGTGGTATTAGCGAACTCCCTCAACTAATGAGCTTTGGCGTCGCTGAAGAAACCAGGAGAACCCAGCTACCGGCCCGGCGGACTTGTTTGAGAACCGCAGCCCAGCGCGGGAACGTGACGTCACCGTCTTCCTCTCTTGCCGCTGGGGGGCGGTTTGCTTGCTAGTATTGCTAGTGAATTTAAGTGCTTCCGAAGCCACAAAAAAAAGACGAGGAAACTTGCTCTAAATATCACGCTCTAAATGTCACGCTCTCAAACCCCCGCACAGTGCCCGTAGGGGTACTGTGCTTCGGTAATGACTCGGATGCTCGGTTTTGAGTTTCGCAAATCTTTTGAATAAACATTGCTGACAGCAAACCCTGGTCATACACGTTAGCATCTGTTTGGAGTACGTTGTAAGGATTAAAAGGCGTAGGACAGTCGTGAAGTGTATTGGACTGCAAAAATAAGTCGTAATTACAAAAACGTTGTACATCAGGTTGTCTCCACGTCCAACCTGAGCGTTAGTTGCGGTGTTAGCGAGCTCTGGTGTTCTCTCTGATTCTCTTTTGACCAAATGCCGGTCATGCCTACGTTCGGCGTCGCGGGGAAAAGCAATGGTATTGATGAGAAGTGAGCCCACACCCCGCTCTTTGTTCTCCCCTCCCAGCAATTCCAAACCGTCCCTTATACTTTTTTTTGCCGGATTACAATGTCCCTAAGAACGCTTCCTCTAGGCGAAGTTTCAGGTGAAGCCCTTGGGACTCATGTGACCGCCTCATTTACAAAAGGACCCCACCCCAACCCATGAAAAGAGCTTTAAAAAAAGAGAAAAGGAAAAACGGTAGCGCGCCGTGACGTTGATGGGCGGCAGGGCCCGGCCTTCCCCTGTATTTTTTTCTTGTATTTTTTTTTTTCTCGGTAGTGACAGGATACTGTCCTAGAGCCTGGGCGCGAGACAGAGACCTGGAACCCGAGGCCAGGGAGCCCGGGCGGCTTTCGGAGCCGCGGAGGAGCAAGGCGCGCCCGCGGCGGCAGGGGGCGCGGCTGCCGCGCGCACCAATCACAGAGCGGCCCTGCCTTATAAATACGAGGCGCCCGGGACTGCAGCGTTTTCCTGCCAGTCAGGTTTCTCGAATTGACATATTTCTTTACTGCTGTCGCTATGTCCGAGACCGCGCCACCAGTCCCTGTTCCGTCTGCCTCCACTGCCCCGGAGAAGCCTGCAGCCGGCAAGAAAGCGAAGAAGCCGGCGAAGGCCGCGGCAGCCGCCAAGAAGAAGCCCGCGGGACCCTCTGTTTCCGAGCTGTTGGTCCAGGCTGTCTCCACCTCCAAGGAGCGCAGCGGCGTGTCGCTGGCCGCGCTCAAGAAGGCGCTGGCGGCCGCGGGCTACGACGTGGACAAGAACAACAGCCGCATCAAGCTGGGCCTCAAGAGCCTGGTGAGCAAGGGCACCCTGGTGCAGACCAAGGGCACCGGCGCCTCGGGCTCGTTCAAGCTCAACAAGAAGGCGGCCTCCGGCGAGGCCAAGCCCAGCGCCGCCAAGGGGGCGGCGAAACCCAAAGCAACAGGCGCCTCCAAGAAACCTAAGAAGACCACTGTCGCGGCTGCTAAAAAAGCTGTCAAAACGCCAAAGAAGGCCAGAAAACCGGCAGTGGCCAAGAAGCCCTCCAAGAGCCCTAAGAAGCCCAAGGCTGTGAAGCCCAAGAAAGTAGCTAAGAGTCCCGCCAAAAGCAAGGCTGTGAAACCCAAAGCGGCCAAGGCTAAGGTGACCAAGCCAAAGACCGCTGCCAAGCCCAAGAAGGCAGCACCCAAGAAAAAGTAGGAGTTCCTGTTGGAACCTTGTTCCAAGAACCCAACGGCTCTTTTAAGAGCCACCAACATCTCTTGGAAAGGAGCTTTTAAGTACACAAGGTTCTGGCCTGTGGGTATTTTTTACCCCCCTCTTACATGATAATCTCTTCCACATCAGAACTGCCAATAATTAAAATTCCCATTGGGGACCCCTCGTCTGTTTAGATGAACTCCCCCAGTCCAAACTAGTCATCGAAGGAGACTACCTTCAGCCCAGGCCGGGAGTGCTGTGTGTGCGGCATTGGTTGCAGCAGCCTTAGGAACGTGGGGAATGCTTTGGGAGAAACCAGTGAAACCTGTGGCTTAACACCCGCCTCCAGGCGAGCTGTCCTTCGCCGTGGCGGGAGTCACTGACCTGGACGGCACACAGGTTACTGTTGAGCAGGTGGGCCTCCTTCAGAACCCCGGGGCTGAGCATGACCGTACCCGGTGCTCTTGTCGGTGCGGCGCCTGACCCCACGTGGACCTGCGGGCTGTCCACTAGGTCGGGGTGAGGACAAAGGTGCTTGGCTGCAATGGAGCCCCAGAGCCAGATCTCAAAACCCTTACCTGGTTTTCCTGTTTATAGAAACACAGCGGCCCTGATTGGGTAATGCTTGAAATTCTCACTCTCTTCACTAGGTCGTATTTCATCGGGTGCAGCGTTTTCAACCCCGGTGGCACACTACACCACATTAAATTGTTGGCGACACTCGCAGCATTGTCCCTTTAAGCTATAGAAATTTCAATTCTGGGATTCAGAGTGTAATGTCTTTTTTTTTTTCCACACCCAAGGAGAAAATAGTATATGATAAGCCAGGTTTAATCCCTTTTACTTACCATAGTTCAAGTAGTTGTAAGGCTATTTTTACATACGTGCATACAAATCGTTTAGTAGTCAGGAGCTCTTTATTCGAGGGTCTTTTTGTTCTTCCCATGGTTTTGCACGGCTCCCTCCAAACCCTAACTTTTGCCACCCAGGCATTTCACATCGCCAGCCCCCATCCCCACATTCTGGACACCCACCCGTACACGTGCACGGTTGTCTTGTTGTCGAGTTGGAGTTATTTACAAAATGGTGATATTATTATGCACACTTTTCTGCATGTTGCTTTTTTTTCTTAAAACCTTTAGAAAGTCTTTTCAGGCGAGATAATCTTTTAGAAAGTTCCTTCACGTGAAGCAGGACAGCGTATTGAGCCCTTGATTAGCACTGGCGTTTCCATTTCCCGCTGCTGACAGGGGTACAACAGATGGGGCGTTCCCGTGCTGGCAATGCGAGGTCACAGCGCCTCTGACATTCCAGCTGGATGCTGCTGACGCACCCTGAAAAGAGCGCCCCTCCTTCCAGCAATCGACGTGTGGTCTCATTAATTTGTGTAAAATCATTTCACATGGTCACTTCCTTTCTTAGGTGCATTAACCATTTGAATAATCACTTCTGGGAAAAGACTTGGGTCTTTTGCTCAATTATTCATTGGTTAGTCTGTCTTTCTCTTGTCTCATTGCGATTTTTTATATAATAAAAAAAAATTTACCTTATATTTATCACCCATGCTGCAGATAGTTTTCTAATTTGGGCATTTTTTTCCTTTTTTTTTTTTTTTTGGTCTATGATGTCTTTTCATTTATATATTATATATAACTTATTAGATATATAGAATTTTGAATATTAAATATTTTAATTACAAACAATGATTACAAGATGTTTAGCTTCTGCCTTTAGCTTTAATGTCACTGACACACAATCATGGAATGTCCGCGTGATCTTGAGTCCTCAGCCTGGTGAGATCACCCAACCCCAGTTAGGAGGACCGCGGACAAGATGACAAGAACTACGTTAATCGGTCTAAGGAAACCCCGGGGGGTCTTGCACAAGAACTGACTGATCGGCCTCACCTGTGACCCCCTAACCCCAAACTTCCACTTTTGACCTTAGAACGCCCTTGATTAAAAACCATCATGGAGCTTGGCTTCTAAGGGATAGCTCCCCATTCTCCTGTGTGGGAAGTCATCCGGACATGCAATGTCAGTTTCAAATGAACGCCAGGGTCTTTGCGTATGCAATTCCAACCAGGGCCTCCGTCACCTCTTAAAATAGAATATCCTTGAATGTTCGATTGAAGGAAGACATCGAGGGGTCCAGTCCTGAAGCTGGGGTTCCCAGGGCCTCCTCACAGAGACTTCTTCCTGTTTTCGAACGGGGCAGGGAGCATGCAGGCCTCTGGTATCTCGGGGTTCTTTCCTCCCCTCCTGACAGGCTGAGAACCCGGGAAGCCGGGCGACTTATTCCTCAAGGAGCCACTCCTGTTCCTTCCGGGGCGTCATAATATCGTTGAATGATTGCTTGTCGGCGATTTCACCTCGTTGCGGGGTTGCCTTGCGCTCCACAACCGCGAGCCCGGAGCTGTGAGCATTCCTGCCTCCAGGCTGTGGAGTGGCATTTCCTTCCCAGGACGTCGGGTTCCCTCCTCTCGGCACCCCTTCTCCGGCCCACACCTGTCTCCCACCCCATACCTCCACCCGCCTGCGCCCAGTGCCCCGAGAGCCTGCTCCGGGATAGAAACCGCGAAGGTTTCCAAAAGGTCGAAGTCAGAGTGAGATTTGAGGGGAAAGGGAGCCTTCCGGGAGATGAGAGCTGACAAATAACTCCAGACTGCAAGGTAAACAGGGTGACACCGCGAAGCGGGGTGCGGGGCTTCGAGAGGGGCAAGTATGGAAGCCCGAGGGGAAGCACTCACCTAGCACAGGGAGAGAAGCAATTCCGGAACGAGGACTTCCCCGCGTGTGCCAGGTTTGCCCAGCAGAGGGAGCCCGCGGCCAGCCTCTGGCCGCCGTCCTGTCCACCGCGGCTGACCTCTTAAGAAAAAAGGGTTATCCGCTCAAAAAGAGTTTTTGAATTCAGAACAAAATGAGTCTCTGTTTAGTTTTCTGTATTACATTCTAATTTTTGTAGCTCCGTGAGTACATTTCCCATAAGTTTGTCGTACTACATGTTCAATTTTGCATTTTACTTTTCATAGCTCAAACGCCCCCTTTTTCTCTAAAGCATATTTCTACTTTAATAGAACAATTGGGTTGGCCAAAAAGTTTGCTTGGTTTTTTCCCCTAAGATGGCTCCAAGAGTGCTTCGTTGCCTTTAACTTCATTCAAAACAATTTAGTTAGGTTGTATTGCGAGAGCTGCCACATCAGCGTGCATTAAAAAAAAGTATTCAAATTGGTGAATTTTTGAGTAGCCACTTTAATATTGAAGATGGAAGAAAACATGCAACACTTTTGGCATATTATGCTTCAGTATTTCAAGAAAGGTTAAAAATGCAAGAAAAAATTTGTGCAGTGTATGGAAAAGGTGCTGAGACTGATCAAATGTGTCAAAAGTGATTTGTGAAGTTTCGTGCTGGAGATCTTGCTGGATGACGCTCCACAGTTGGGCGGCCCCGTTGAAGTTGATAGCGACCAAAGAGATGTTAATTAAGAACGATCAACATTATACCACGTGAGAGACAGCTGACATACTCAAAAATTCCAAATCAATTAAGCTCTCGGTAAAAATGATAAAAGCATCTTTTATTTTATGGGAAAACTCATATGAACTTTTTGACCAACCCAATAGTATATAATCAGCAGATTTCTGTGTTGACTAGGTTTGTTAGGCTAAATATTAAATAGCCCCCAAGCAAATGATTTTTTCTCTCATACTCTACTGTTATCCAAAGAAAACATACGGGTGTCCTATGTGTGTTTTTTTACTCTTGTTATCAAACATGAAACGTTTAGGTTTCAACCGACTTGAAGGTTTGTGAAATAGTTTGGATCAGGGCATGATTCACAGAGGCCGTAGCTGGTCTGAAATACGGACAGCTCCCACCTTATCAGCTGAACTCAGAAAACTTACGTTTCCCTGGAGGATTCCCAAGGATCTCCTGGAGACGTACGTTCTTGAGCACCTTTTACAGAAGAGGCTTCTGGGGGTATTTGCCTGTGAGCATCAGGCGACTCCCGCCTGCGCTACATCATTCTCCACCCTCCCTCACTTGAGGTTTCATCTGTCCAGGCTGTCCCTGTACAGTCATTAAAACTTGGATATGTTCCTCTTAAGTGTCCTTAAAGACAAGGTCTTCTAACCCTTCAGCAGATAAACAATACAATAAAATGGCTCATGCCAGATGTCCAGGTAGTTCGTAGCAGCTGGTGAAAACAGAACTATAATATGTGAAGTGTATAAAGGTCACATTGAGTGTATTTATAACACTGCTCACTGTGTTTGCCTAATAACTACACAGTATAATGGTGTTTACATTTCTTTCCATATGTATAATACGAATTTGTAGAAGGTGTACCTGGTACACTGTTCTTTGCTTAGGTTTCTTAGTTGATCACAACAGGCATTTCCACGGAAGGATTTGTGCTTCTGACGTTAAAATACCCGAGAAAACATGGAGGATGTCTGTGGATAGACGATGAGAGGAACACTTGGGACGTCGATGGCAGGAAAAAGGAGGGGACAAAACAATAGGGTTAGGAATAAGCTTTCTTAAAAGGTGACCTGTGAACGCTAAGTGTAGGAAGACATTCCACACAACTATGGACCCTAGGAGACATGGATGACATAAACATGCGACATGGGCAAGCCATAATGCCATAGGCAGGGCCAGGGCCTAGACGCACTGCAGAGCACGCTGACACTTAAACTTCAAACACTGTGCCCAACCCCAGTGTGTCTGTCCTGGGTGCTGACCCCTACCCTCTACACACCGACAAAAAGACAAGGTCTCAACCCCTGGCAGAAGGCTTAAGAATGAAAGGCCTTAGACTAGGGACTCATTCACTCGTCCAACAGACATTGACTACACATCCACTCTGAGCCATCGACAGAGGGTCATCAGCTCCCGTTCAACAACAGGAGACCCCGATTTGGAGTGAAGGACCTTTATTCGGTAAAGAGAACTTAACAGTGAAAACGCACAGCTATGAGACGGCACGCGACAGAAGAGCTGTGAGAGACTGGGAAGTGCCGGCCCCCATCCCCCTCCCCCCAGTGTTGGGGTTCAGCCCAGTTCCAGTGGGACTGCTTCCAGTTGAAGCTGGAGCCCGGAAAGAGCAGCCTTCCGTGGAAGCTCACGAGCACGCCCGGTGAGGCCGAGGTGAGGCTGGCTAAGACGAGGAGGCGAGGGCCTGCCAACCGCCCCCGACTGGTCCGTTTCTATGCCAATCAGCACTCCAAATCTTCCCGTATGATTGGCAGGAGAGGAGCACCTCTCATTGGCCAGCAGAGATGCAAATGAGGACACCAGGGCAACGCCCGGCTCAGCCAAGGACGGTCTTTCGCCCATCGGCTGCTTTCCTTTCTGGGGTCCGCTCAGAGGGCAGGAACCCAGGGCGGGAGGCTGGCAGCTCGGCGCAGCTTCCCCGGAAGCTCGGAGAGCATGGCAGGTCCCTGTTTAGCAATGCCTGCGACTGTTCATAAACGAGCCCAGTTAGCCACCAAGAGTCCTTCTTACCAGACATATTCACTCCTGGGGTCGACAAAACTACTGTATTAGGCACTGAGAACCTCGAGGAAATATGCTGGTAAAAAGGGCCCTTCGTGGTTAATGGAGGTGAAATCCATACCCGGCGTGCAGCAGCTGCGGCTGGCAGAGGCCTCTCACGCATGCCCGCGCCTCCGGAGAGACCCACGGGCCGAGCCGCCCGCCCGCCTCCTGGGCTCCCGCCAGCTGGTCTGAACCTGATGAAGTTCCCGGGATTGTAACTTGACCAATGGGCTGAGACCTGCGCTGTCCAATCGTGTCTGTACGGCAGTAGCTTCATTTGCATCTTGCCGACCAATCAGGACAGTACTGTTTGGACCAATCCAACTGAAAGTTTGGATTCCTTTTCCTGAATTGGTGATTTCTTTTATCATCATCCTGTCTTGTTCAGCCGCCTAAGCGTTTGAGGACACAGGGGCCCCTCTGAGCGAGCACCGCAGGCCCTGCCGATGGGCAGAGTCCAGCCCTGACCGGCCAGACGCCTGGAGGTGGGGCTCGGCGGCGCCGGACCAGGCCTGCGGCTTCCCCTGCGCAAGGGGCGGGGGTCCCTCAGCCCGCCAGTGGGTCTGAGGCTGTGGAGGCGGGTCGGTGCTGGGACGAGGAGGACAGAGGACAAGTAACACTGCCCTTGCGCTGGGGAAGGAAAAATATTTTTCCTCTACCCACTTAAGTTCTCCAACTCGAGCCCTGTAAATTAGGCTAACAAAAGGTAGATTCGTAAGAGGAAAAACAAGTTTATTAACATGATACACGGTACTGGAAAATATACATATAGGCCTCTGCCCCCAGTTCCTGGCACGGAGGTCCTGAGTCCCTGGAAATACCCTGAGTGGTAAAAGCACAGGAAGCATGTTTTCTTCTAATAAACACGTCTTTGACCAAAACTCCTGACACAGAGCTTCCACGTCCCTTGGATTTCCGGGCTGATGAGGGATCTTTTTTCCTAATGGGGCCACTCTGGTCTCCTGGACAGGGGCTGGTCACCAGAAAGACTAATGGGATTAGAAGTCTGGGACACTGAGCCCCAGCCCCACCCTCTGGGGAGGCAGGAGGAACTGCAGATTAAGTTAATGGTTGGCCATGCCCACATGATGGAGCCGCCAGTAAAATCCCGAAAGTGTAAGACTGAGCTGCTGCTCGTGGACCCAGCACGTGCCGGGAGGCTGGCACTCCCAGCGCCACAGGGGCGGACGCCTCCTGCGGGGGCCCCTTCTGGCTCTCATCTTGTGTGTCTTTTTGTCTGGTTGCTCCTCTGTCTCCTTTATCATACCCTTTAGTGTATGACAGACCACTAAACAACGCATTTCTCTGCGATCTGTGAGCTGTTCTAGCAAATGATGACTCTGAAGAGGGCGTCATGGGGACCTCAATATTTAGCCGTCAGGTTCGCAAGGTGATGACCTGGGCTTGTGACCGGCGCCTGAGGTGGGTGGGACCAAACCCCTACCCTGCGAGATCTGCTCCTACCTCAGGCGGCGTCGGGACCACCAGCCATCATGCCAGCAACGCCTATTTACTGAGATGTGAAAACGTCCCAGGAGAGCGGGCACTCGCACGTTCTGGAAAATGTCCACTCCTTTCGCAGGACGGAGGCCTGTCCCGGTCCTCCTCCCTCCAGCCTCCCCGCCGGCCAGTCCTCCGCCCGCTCTCAGTCTGTGCTTGGCGATGGTCTGGGCAGAGCTCAGCCGTCCGACGGCCTCTGCACTCACTCTGTCTCCCAGGGCCGGGGCTCAGAGTGACCGACGTGTCGGCAGCCACCAGACTCACCGCAGCTCCGGTTCTGCTGCCCTTTCGCGCAGTGAGCAGGAACGCCGGCGGCCGCTGCTCCGCACACGAGTTCCCACTGCGTCGAGCACCCTGGCCGGCCCTGGCGGAGCGGCTCAGTCGGCTGGAGGGTCACACTGTAAAGCGGAAGTAAATCCCAAAAATGGCAGGTGCGATCCCTGGGCAGGGCACGTGCCTGGGTTGTGGGTGCAGCCCTTGGGTGGGGCACATCCAACAGGCAACCGACTGATGTTTCCCTCCCTCTCCCCCCTTCCCTTCCCCTTTCTCTAAAAACACGTCAACAAGCATGTCCTCGAGCGAGAGTTAAAAAAACAGTGGGAGCACGCGGACCTCCTGACCTGGGCGTCAGCCCCGGACTCGGACTCGCGGAAACCCAAGCTCTGACTCCGCTGCAGGGGGCTGCAGACAGAGGCCAAGGCCCAGCCTGCCCATAGGTGGCGCTCTCAGTCCTCATAGCCCTTCTCTCCAGGCGGATTTATCAAGGACCCACTAACAAAGGGCCCGGCACTGCGCAGGGAGTCAGCGGGGAAGACCGCGAAGCCCTGCTCACAGGGCTTCGCGCAGCTTCTCTGTGCCGGCTCCGCCCAGGGCGCCGCGCCCGCCTCACTCCCCCGGCGGCGGCAGGAACAGGGGGGAGTACGGGTAGACCTGGAAATAGGGCCGCAGCACGTCGGAGAAGGCGGCCTTGGGGAAGGTGAAGATGTGGGCGCCCGTGGTCATGTTGTAGAAGGACACGGCTCCGGCCTCACAGTCCAGCAGAACCCCCACCACCAGGGGCTGCTCCTCCAGGTACAGGGGCGTGCGGGGCCAGGTCAGCGCCACGTAGCCGTCCTTGGCGCACAGCCGGAGGGCCCAGAAGCCGGCCTGGGGCTCCTGCCTCAGGCCCGCGTCCCTCCGCACGCTTTCCATGCAGACGCCGAGGTCCCACCCTGTCCCTTCTCCCACGTCCACCTCGAAGTAGTGCCGCCCTGAGGTGAAGCTCCCGGAGCCCAGGATGCAGGGTGCGGCGGTGAACCTCCTAGGCGACATGTCCAGATTTTCCTGGGGGCAGCCCCGAGTCACTTGTCTCTGGTCCTCAGACACAATGAGCTCACGATGCGCCGTGTCGGGATCCAGAACCACGCTGACTGCCGGGGGGAAAGAGACATGATTTGTTGTTGCCAAGAACAGGGTTTAAGGGTGAGGCATGTTTCGGACCAGCGGTGAGAGCTCAGGCAGGTCATTCTGCGAGGCTCCGTTTTGGGAAACACAAAGCAGAAGTCACCACATTGGTCCCGGGGCGCAATGGGAGGACCGAACCGAGCCACTGCACCCTCAGCGCCGGGCGCCATGCCTTCCCATACCTTGGTAGCTCCTTAACAGCTTCTTCACATCGAAGTAAAGCTTCGGGACGTCGCACGAGGTGTGCACCTCCAAGGACAGGGCCTCCGGGGCGTCCAGCTGCACCGCCTGACTCCTGGGACAAGCAGAGGCCGAGACTCAGCAGAGCGTCCCAGCTGCGCGCCCCTCCTCCCTCCCTCTTCGCGCACTCAGCACTCACCTGCTCACAGTGGCCTTCACATCCTGCAGAGAAACAAAGGCACAGGTGGGTGTGGGAACACCTGCACTCGTGGGTCCACTCTGTCCCTCCCAGGGAGTGGCCTCCACCTCAAGACGTGGATGACACCCGGGCAGCGCTCCCCACCCCCCACTCGACCCCTGGCGTGGCCGGCACGCAGGACGCTCCTCGGACTCCGAGCCCACTCCCTTCCTGCTGAGGCCCGAGGGGAGCTGCCCCCCGCTGCTGCGGGCAAGGCCCACCTTCACTGGCCTCGCGTCCCCCAGCGTGAACGCTGTGAGCGACCGCGTGTCAGCCTCTCAGCGGCGGAGGGGGAGGCGTGCGCAGCGCCTGGACTGGCACAGGGGCGGCGGCCACAGGCGTCACACGGGGTGGAGCGGCCGTGAGACACTGCCAGCCTGACCGCGTGACCTCCGGTCCTGCGTGAAGCGCGCAGCCGCAGGCGCGGCCCACCTCCCTGCGGCCGGAAGCGGGCTGGGCACGCGCCCTGGACCCCTCGGGCAAAGCTCATCGCGCACCTTGGCGCCCCTCCTGCTCCCCCGGACCAGCTTCTCCAGACACTGTCTGACGGTCAGGGTTCTGTGCATGCGGCGCAGAGGCCATCTGGTGTCTGGCCGAGGAGCGCCCCCCGCCCCCCGCATCCCCCCAGCAGGGGGCAGTTTTCCGATTCACTTCAAGGGGCCCCGTAGACGATCAGAGGCCGCCTTGCAGATTCCCATCTGCAGCTGAGAGAAGCATCACTTTAGATTCCCCGCCCTAAAGAGCCCCTTGTGAGCGAGGCCGGGGGGCCGTCGCCTCTCCCCCCACCCTCCGAGTGCACAGCCCCACCTGCAGCAGCTTCTGCGCGGAGCCCTGGCACCTCTCCTCCAGCTCCAGGATGTGGCTCTCCAGCTGCTGGCTCTTCTGCCTCAGCTTGGCCTCGCTGTCCGTGAGCCTCCCCAGGGTCTGCTCCTTCTCCCTCTCCAGCCTCCACAGGTAAGACCTCTCCTCCTCTTTCAGGAAGCTCTGCAGATTCTTGAAGTCAGACTGGATCTTCTGCCTCTTAATATTTATCTTCTCCTGGGGTCGAGAAAGGATGCTCAGAAGGTGGAACCGACCCCACGGTCCATCCCTGGATGAACTGATACACAAGGTGGGGGGCCTGTGGACGTGATGGGGTGCTATTCAGCCGGAAGGAGTAGGTTCCGACAGGCTAAATCATGGACGAGCCTCGAGGCCAGTATAAGTTAAACAAGACACTTACAGACAGACAGACAGTATGTGATTCCACCTACGGGAGGGACCTGGAACAGCCGACGTCACAGAGACAGAAAGCAAAGTGGGGGTGACCAGGGGCTGAGGGAAGGGGCAACGGGGACAGTGTTTCCGTTTTGCAAGATGAAAAGTTCTGGAAGTGGGTGAGGGCGATGGTTGTTCAACTTATTAGGACTTAATGCCACTGCACTGTGCACTTAGAAAGGCTAAAATGGTAATTTTCGTTATTTATATTTCTACTGCACAGGCACATACAAAAGAAAGTGTGCTCACCCGCCGTGACACCGCCTGCCCGGGAGCCGCGGCGCCGGGCGAGGCCTCCAGCGCCCCCTGCGGTCACACCTGGGAGGCACCGTCGCGGGGCGGCCCCGCGAACTTCCGGACTCGCCGGCGAGATGCGGGACGGGACGCCAGATAATTGAATCACGCGGAACTGGGACCCCAGGTCAAACGTATCGGTTACAACAGCGATTTTCAACCTCTTTCACCTCATGGCACATGGAAACTAATCACTGAAATCCTGCGGCACGCCAAAAATACGTTACATTTTTTGCTGATGTGACAAAAATAGGTGTAATTTTGATTGGTCTACAAAATAACAACAGTAGTAATTTCTACCCATTTTGCTCTAAAGTGACTTTTTAAAAAATCAGGTACCCGTCCTGGCCAGGGAGCTCCGTTGGTGAGAGCACTGTCCCAAAGCACCAAGGCTGTGGGTCGGATCCCGTCAGGACACATACAGAAACCAACCAGTGAAAGCACCCATACGTGGAACAACTACTCAGTGCTTCTTTTTCCCTTTCCCTTTCCCTTCTGCACTTGCTTTAAAATCAATAAAAAAAATTTAAATATCAGGTACCTATATTTTTATAAAGTTATTTCTGATACCAAGAATTAACCAGTCAGATGCCACATTATGCCATACGACCAAAAAGATGCAGCTCTATTATGTGACCTATATATTTTCAGTTCAGGACAGGGCATTCACACCACACGTGTATTGTTGTGTTGGCTGTTGCCATTTTTTCTACCTTGACCACCTAAGAGGAAAAAGAGGTCAGTGCCCCTGACTGAACGGTCAGGAATTGCATGTTTTAAAAATTCCTACAGCGCAGGGACTGGACATCGCTGAGTTACAAAGATTAAAACGAGGTGTTACGAGGGATGGAAGAAGGTTAGTCTGAGGCAATTTCATGAAGCGAAAGCTCAGAATGAACGCTGCCCCAAGAGTGGACTCAGCCCAGGCTTCGGACAGGCCTGATGTCCAGCAAGCAGGGCGGGGGCGGCGGGGCTTCACTGTGGTTAACTGAGAAATATTCATCCACCGGCCCAGGGTCCCCTTCGTCGTCCTCATGTGTAAGACTGACCGAAACCAGATATACACCCTGTGGACTCGGCTTTCATCTGGGGAGATAAAGAACCGCAATGCCCCTTAGCGGCTCCTCCAGCCTCGCACTGGGTGCCCCTTACTGCCCGTCCTCGCGGCGGGTGTTCGGGGCAGACGGCCATCAACGGTGCTTCCACGCACACTGCGCGATTCGGACCCTCCCCTCTGCCGAGGTCCCAGAAACGAGGGCAGTGAGAGTGTCCACTGAGAGCCCAAGTCTAGTATTCGCACACAAAGGGTCAGGGCAGAGGTAGGAAGGGGCCCCTGCAAAACACAACGGCTACGGTCCCATGGGGTCACAGACAGCTGTCCTCTTACATAAGCACGACCGTAAAGCAATGCCTCTCCGGCCATGGGGCTGGGCAGCCGTGGAAATGGTCAAGACCCACGGTCTGTGGTTACAGGCCCTTGTAGCCAACGATCCTGTCCTCCGCACAGACCAGCAGGTTTCCCTGACCAGACTCGTGAGTTTGAGTAATTAGGGGTCTCGGCCTGGAGCGATGCGCTCCGCTGGGAGCTGCACCTTGCGCTGTGGGCAACGTGTCACGGTCAAGAGGCCCCCACACCTCTTCTGAGAATCGGAGAGCCGGTGAGGGGTGGCTCTCGGAAAAGAGGCACAGGGATTCCACTCCTCCCGACAGGCGTCGGGAACTGCTGGCCAACTGCTGCGGGAAGGTGGGAGGCGGGGAGTTCCCGTAATGCAGCCAACGAAGGGCTTAAAAACAAACACGGTTTCTCGCTGAGGTTTCACCTGTTGGGTCGACTCTAGTGAGACGGCCACTGCTCTTTGCCCGATTATCCCCGACACCCGGTTCTAGGCCAGAAAACGGCTGGAGACAGAGAACCCGCATTCTTACATGCCATTTGGCTATTTGCTTCCTCGTGAATGCGTTCTGGTTCATGCATTCCTCTCCCAGTTGCCTCAATCTTGTCACGGCCTTCTGGAGCTTTTCCTACAAGAAAAATAGGGGGCGTAAAGTCTATTCAATTGGGCGACTCTTCAATTAGGCACCTGGGGGAGGATCCCAGGCCACCAAGATGATTAGCATGACGCTGAATCTGTACGGAGCCCTTCCTTGCCTTTCCGCTCCCCCACCATCCCGTCCCCTGCCTCTGGCTGTGCGGCCGCCCCTGGTCCCCTGGCCCCCTGGCCCCCTGGCCCGGTGCGCCCTGTCTTTTCTCCACACTTGCACATGCATTAGCTTCTGTGTCCTGTCAGGAGGCATTTCTGGAAGGCTCCCCAGATACCGCCTGCACCCTGTAGCACCCAAACCTGGGGACGCCACGCAGCTCTTCCGCTGGTTTGTCTTCCCTGCTGGACTGAGGACGCCTAAAAAGTGGCGTCTCTGTCCCCTGTGCTTTCGGACATGCCCACGTTGGGCCAGCACGTTGCCGTGTCTCATTAGATACACAAGGGAAGCAATAAACTACCATCCGGCATCCTAGAGCCAGGACGTGTTATCGTGTTACCACAGCCACCGTGGACACGAGGAGAGTCGAGCGTACTGCTGAAGGTCGGGAAGGACGGCCGGGACTGGATTCAGGGAGGACCCAGCCTACCCTAGCCCAGTTTTCGGGAGGATGGCCGAGGAAGGCTACACGGCAGGGTGGCGGCCTCGGGCTCTGGGCTGCAGGGCGCGGGGCCTCGGCGCGCAGCGGCCGCCGGCACCCACCTTGTAGCCAGGGCACGCGTCCTCCACGAGCACCGTGCTGTGCCCTCGGTGCTGAGGGGCCCGCTCGCAGCGCCAGCAGATGAGCTGGCCCTCGTCCTCGCAGAACAGCTGGAGCCGCTCCCCGTGCTCCTCACAGGACATGTCGCAGTCCATCTCCCTGAGGGCTTCGATGAGGCTGCCCAGCTGCTTGTTGGGCCGCAGGCTGCCTCGCTGGAACGGGGCGCGGCACTGGGGGCACGAGACCACCGGCCGTGGCAGCAGGAGGGGCTGGTTGTCCAGGAAGTGCAGGATGCAGGCCTGGCAGTAGCTGTGTCCGCAGCTGATGCTCATGGGTTCGGCCATGAGGTTCAGGCAGATGGAGCAGGTGGCCTCCTCCCTCATCTTCTTGCTGCTTGTGGCTGACGCCATGGCTCTTCCTGAAGGTCCCCAACACAGGGTCTATGGCCAGGGACACCCAGCGAGGACTTCTTTGCCGCAAAGGAAATACCTCGCCAGAGCTTCTGCGCAGCGCCTGGGCTGCCACTGGCCCCCACGGGTCTCGCGGTCTCCCCGCCGGGGGGAAGAAATGGACTGGAGTTTAGAAGATGCAAAAAATGTCGCTGTGCTGGGGGAGGTGGTCGCAACCATCACATGTGGCCCCCTGAATTTATTAAGATAACGTAGACTTTAAAATTCAGGTTTTCCCTCCCACCGGTCTAGCAGCCACAGGTGGCTTCTCAGAACCCGAGAGGGGACAAACTGTCCCTGCGAAGTTCTGCGGGAGCCAGGGAGCAAGCGGGGCCACAGCTCGGAGCTCAGGGAGGCTCTGCAAAGCTCGTCCCTGCTCTAAGGAACGTCGCGAGTGATTAGTTCCAGAGCTGTTTCATTGGAGCATTAGCGTAACTGGGTTGTTAGTGAAGGATTCCACCGAGGCAGTCCAGGCTGACCCGCCTGGAACCCAGCCCCACCCCAGCCTCTCCACCCCACTCCCACCCCACAGAGAACAAAGGTACCAGGTGATCGGTCTCAGTGGAGACCCAACCACCCAGCCGGGGCACCGTGAAGGCAAATGAGCCCCCCAGGAGAACCGGCGTGTCCTCTGAGGCTTTCCCAGCCTGAGAGGGACTGGACCGAGCTGGGCAGGGAGGGGCTGGTCGTGGAGGGCTGGACAGGCGCCATCTGTCCTCCAGGCCAGGACTGGTGTCCCAGGAGAAATTCAAGGCGACTGGAAATTCAAGGGCCGGGGGAGTGGAAGCCCATGGGGAAAGCGGGACCCCTCACGGGCACCAGTGAGGACCCAGCGGAAACGGGAGAGCGGAAGTGGCGCCCTTGGGGGCCCAGCCCTGCTACCCCGGGAGGGGCGGGAGGGGCGGGACGCGCGAGGCAGTTTAGGGAGCGACCTTCCTTGAACTGACAATGGTGAAAATAATAGGAGGAACTCACTGAAGTTACTGGATAGGCGACTTCCCTCTAAAGAGCAAGACCAGCGTCCGGGAGCCAGGGAATGCCTTCCGGGGACTTCCCTTCCATGGCTGGTGGTTTTCCCGGGAACACACTAGCCCCTTACCCCTTCCATGGCTGGGGGTCTGTGCCCTCGGGGACCGGACCTGCCCTTCGGAGGTCCCGCGGGGCTGTGCCGGCCTCCATGCACCTCCCCCCGGGGTGCTCTGGGGTGTGTGCAGCTTGGAGTTTGGTGAAAGCGAAAGGGCAACAAGGCAGGGCCTGGCATTTCAGCGTGCCCGCGGCCCTGTCCTTAGAGGCGAGCCCGCTCCCGCCGGGGGCCGCCACTCCCGTCCACACACCCAGGTACCACGTCCCTCCCCGGAGGCCCCTACCTCGGCCACCACAGACCGCGCGCTCTCGCCGGAGTCCCGGGCGGATGGACAAACGGACGAACTCGGCGGGGAAGTGAAACTGCGGTGGGGGCGGGGCCCTGGGAGGGGCGGGGCGGAAACCAGGAAACCAAGTTTATCTTTCCACTCAGCAGGCGCAGAACGGGAGGGGAGGAGCAGGAGGAAGGTCCCGTCTTTTGCAGCCGGGAGCGAAGGGGACAGTCAAGTGCCGCAATGAACAACCTTGTGCCCCGGCACGGAGCGTCTCAAGTCAGGAGCTGCACAGTTCACGGGCTCTGGCCGGAGATCTTTCTGCTTTTGCCACCAGCCCCCTGGGGACCCATCCGCCTCTGGACGGATGTGGGGTTGTTGGGTTTTGTTTTTTTTTGCTTTTTTTAGGTCGCTTTTTCTTTCACAGCTACTGTGAGCGGGGGCGGGGGGGGGGTGAGAAAAGGCTGGTGATGGTCGTGTCCCCTCTGTCCTGTGGCCGGGTCTCGTTTTCCTCTCAGGGTCGGTCTGCAGGATTCAGATACTGAGTAGCAGAGCCACAGATGAGGACAGCACATGGCCACTCACCACCCAGCTGGGGCCTGGGAGCCACGTGACACCCCAGGGCCGGTGCCCCCTGGGGAAAACACCGTGGGGTCCACACTTAGCCTCCGCAGTTTACAGTAAGAGCAAAAGGCCTGTCCCACCCAATCTAGACTTACTACTAAATGGGGAGAGGGGAGCACATTACCACCTCAAAACAAGACCTTGCCGCAAATGGAGCCGCAGGGACACACACGATCGGTGCACGGCAAAGGTGTGCTTAGGCAATACACACGTGCATGGTTCAGGGTTCCAGGTTGTGGACGCAGGCGGAAGGAAGGCCGGGGGTCAAGGCCCAGCCTCAGTCCCGCTGGCCCAGCCGCTCAGGCTGGAGGCAGAAGTGGGGACCGGGCTCCTGTCTTCCCGCCCCAAACGGAGCCGCAGGTCAGCCCTGAGCCCTGTGGGTGCTCGCAGCGCTGCCAGTCAGCCGCCCAGGCTCCTTACGCGCTGGCGCGTCCTGCCGCGGCAGACCCAGCCCCCGGTCAGGACACCCCGGCTCCTGAGGCAGCCAGCACACAGACGGGGCGGGGTGCAGGGGAGGAATGAGCCCCGGAGTCCCTGGTCCAGCGAGGACGCCTTTCCTCTGTCAGCACTTTCTGCTGTTGAGCGATCCAGCGAGATTTTCTTGGGGAGGGGTTCAGGAGTCCCCGTTATCCACGGCTTCACTTCCCACTGTTTCACCTGAGGCCAATCCCAGTCCAAAAGTCTGAAACGGAAAATTCCAGAAATAAGCAATTCATCCGTTTTGAATTGCCTGCTGCTTGTGAGCAGAGGAGGAAGCGGAGCCGTCCGGCTCCGTCTCGCCCCAGAAGTGAACCAGCCTGGGGACCGCGTCTGCGGCTGGGCACACTCCCTGCCCCTCCGTCACAGCGTCACTGCGACCAGATCCACTACCAGGTATGGAGCTGCTTGTGTCCCGGGAACCCTCGTGTTTTTAAATTACAGTCGACAGCCAGTATTATTCTATATTAGTTTCAGGTGCGCGGCATATTGGTTAGACAATCACGTTATTTACAGTGTAAACTCTAGTGCCCAGACGGCACCAGGCCTGTTGTTGACTGCGCTCCCTTTGCTTCACTCCCCTGGGACTATTTTGTAACTTCCAATTCGTATTTCTTAATCCCTTCGCTTTTTTTACCCAATAAAAGAAAATGAACTCTTACCATTTGTGAGAACATCGCCAGACCCAGACTGTATCACGCTCAGTGAAATAAGTCAGACAGAGAGATACAAATACCATAGGATTTCACTTGTATGTTGAGTCTAAAGCACAAAATAAACAAACAAGTAATTCTTAGTTTCCTTCATAACGTCCCCGGGGTGTGAGAGCGGTGACGCGGGCAGGCGGTCGGAACGTGCCAAAGAGAAGCCAGGACGCGCTTCCTTTGGTGAAAAGGTGGCCGTTCTCTGTGTCATAAGGGAAGGAAAAAATTGCTAAGATCTGCATAGGCTAAGAATGAATTTTTTATTCGTGAAATGATGAAAAAGAAAAAAGAAATTCATGCTCGCTTGCCTGTCGTTCCCCAAACCGCAGCAACTCTGGCCTCGTGTGTTAGGTGCTTAGTTAAGAGGGAAAAGGTGTTAATTTGTGAGTAAAAGGCGAGAAAACCCACTCCATCGGCAGCAATGAGTGGCACCAGAAAGCAGGGAGCTGCTTCAAGGACTTCAGCGAGGGACTCCCCGACACCAGCGACACCACGCCCTTCGCTGCAAGGGAGAGACGGTCATGCAGACTCACGGGTAGGTCTGAACTGAAAAATATGAACATTACTGGGCGCGGAGAAAGAGCGAGCCCGTTTATACGAGTGTAACTTCTGTTACAGTGTGCTGTTATAATTGTTCTATTTTAATATTAGCTACTGTGGTTAATCTCTTCCTGCACCTAATTTATAAACTTAACTTCATCATGGGCCTGTATATCAGGAAAAACCTCATCTGTACAGGGTTTGGCATCACCCGTGGTCTCAGGCACCCACTGGGGGGTCTCGGGCTGCATCCGCCATGAGCACGGCAGGGACTGTTACATTGTCTTTTTTAATTCTGAAATTTTCATCTGCTCCTCTTTATATCTTCTTTTTCTTTGCTAGACATTCTATCTTTTCAGTCATTTCAAGATTATTTGCAAGTGTTTGTTGGAGCCTTTTTAAAAGAGCTGCTTTAAGTCTTGCTGGAAAGTTTGAGCATCCAAGTCATCTGAGTCCATTTTGGCATCTGTCGATGACCTTTTCCTTTTGAGATGTTGCCGCTTCCCCCGTTCTTCACAGGCCCGTACTTCTGGCTTGTGCCCTCGTCATTCAAATAACATTTCATGAGACCTGGGGTCTTCTCTAAATACTATTGGGAATATTGCTACTTTTTCCTTAGCAAACATGCGGCCCCGTTCGATCCCAGGTGTGGTAACATTCCCCCGGTTTTCTGCGGGTCACCTCAGTCTCCAGGACTTTCCAGATTTCTCTCGCGTGTGTGGCCCCCGCCCCCGGTCAGCCGGGGTCCACGGCGTCGTGTGTCCACAGCTCACGTCTGCACTCTGGGGCGTGCGTTCGACGGCGGACCGCGCCGCAGGCCGGGGGCGCGGCCACACCCTTCCGCGCGGCCGGGGGCCGCTGTCCCCGGCGCCTCCCCGACAGGCACTTTCCATCTCGGGGCTCTTTTCTGAGACGCCCTTCAGCCAGAAAGCTGGGACTCTATTTACTCTGTTGCATTCTTCCCGTGGCGACAGAGAGAAAAAAGAAATGGGCTTTGACTGCACCACTTTGAGACCACAGCTCCGCCGACTGAGATGAAGTTTCACCTCACGGAGACTTATGGCTGCGGCGTTGCCTGGAGACGGGGGTGGGAGAGGACCCAGAGAGGAAGAAGTGCGTGGGGCCACCCCCTCCCCTGCTTCCGCCCCAGGCCTGGAGCCAGGCCCAGAGGCATCTTCCGGGCCTGCCTTGGTGGCCCGGTGCCCACTGGGGGAGGAGCCCGGGTCTCGCAAATAGCTGTCTCTCTCTCTCTCTCAAATCAATATTTTAAAAAAATTTTTAAAGAAACAAAATTCCAAGCCAGGGAACAGCGGGGAATCTGGGTGAGGGGTCAGCAAGAGCAGGCCACGAAGCCACTTACGTAACACCCAGGAGCATGACCTTCGGCTGCGGGTCCGGCACTTCGTCAGCACAGGCGTCTGGACACACGCAGCGCGCCAGGCCCCCGGGAAATGGCAAACCGTTTTTCTGAAGTGTCGATTTCACACAGCAGTTGGGGAACATGTTGTTTGTTTTTATCCCATTCAGTCATATACACAATGTGCATGAATTTTAAAAAGAAAAACCTAGAGATCTGAGGAGGAGCCTGTGTACATGCCAGAACTACTCTGTAGTTACAGATAATCTAGTCGGGGAAAGAAGTGACCGGGGTTTGTTCAAACGTCATAAGCAGGCGCGGGCTTGATCAGGTTTATACCTTTAGAAGCACAGCCTCCGCGGGTGGTCTGGTTGGAGGATTGAACGCGAGGACATGCCTCTGCGAACACACCCCTAAGCAGAAACTCCAGAACGGAACTAGGTTTCTGTCCCCAAGCAGTGGGCCGCGGCGGCCCTGCAGCGTGGGGACTAAGTCGAGCTGAACCGCAGAGCTCATGTCACCGGGCACCGGAAAGCACCGCGCATCTGGCTGCAAAGTGGCATGGAAGCAGAACGACAGTGGTAAATGAAGGTCGTGCCGGCCCGAGATCCCCAGTCCTCGAGCAGGCACCAAACGTTGCCCTCCGTCCCCAGAGAAGAATTTCCAAGGGGATCCGCGGACGAGAACACAAGGTATTTCTACGAGGCTTGGGGCTCTGGGTGGGCCTCTAGCTCTGACGCGCCAGGCACCACAGGGAAGGGACCAGGGCCAGTTTCCATTCTAGCCCCAGCCCTGGGGGTCAGACCCTGAACGGCAGGAAGAGGCAAAGAAGGCCCACCCCAAGGTCAAGTGCAGCTTCCGCTAGAATTTTAAGATACTCTTAAAGTTTACCACGCAAAGGTAACATTTTCTCCACAAAAGGAACAACTTTGCATCCGCACAGCAGGTGGGACGATGGAGAAGAGCCTCAACCGGAAGCCAGAGCCCAGAAGAGGCACGGGCCGCCCCTGTCTGCTCTGCCCAGGACGTGCAGTGCGCTCGGGAGTTGAAAAATCGATGTCTTTGTTGATTCCAAAAAAAGCTCAGCAGTTATCTCTTCAAATATTTCTACTCTGCTCTCTGGATCGGGCTGCTGGAGGGACAGACAGAACCCTCTGTCTACAACCTCTGACTCTTAAGAGCGTTTTCAGGTACGGTTTTCTTTGTCTTTCTGTTCTGCGTGCTGAGAAAATTCCTCGACGTGTTCCTCCGCTGCCCTAAGACAGCCCTTCTTGAATGTATTGTGCATGTGAATTGCTCGCGGTGCTAATGGTCTCAGTGGGCTGGGGGGGCCGGAGGTCTCACATGTCTGTGTGTGTGTCTGTATGTATACATGTATACATACATGTATGTGCATGTCTACAAATGCACGCAAGATAAATGTGCATTTACACACACACAATTCTATGTGAATAGGTTAAATGTGTTGGGTTTTTGTTTAGTTCTATAGGTTTGTTTGTTTTTTTAACCAACTTACCAGTTCCCCAGCCATTGCTAGAGAACAATAAAAAACCGTGCTTTCCGTTCCTGACTGGTTACCTCTGCTATTGCGAAAAGCAATTGGGGTTTTTTTTCATGCTTCTCACACCCCTGGTCAGTTCACCAAACTCCCTTCGCACAGTGTGTGCTTTACCCGCTCTCCTGCTGAACAGCCCTCATCCCCACGCAAGGCTCTGCTCCTCTGGGAAGGTCTCTCCCCACGGCACCCCATCCTTCCCACCACCGGTGAGGACAGGCCACAGCCCCGCTTCCCGCGGACGCCTCCCTCTGGCACCCCCATCGTGGCGGGGGCCTCATTGAGCTGTTTGCTGCCGCCACTTTCCGATCTCTGGGTGCCGTCCGCTCTGTGGACTCTGCACTCGGGGAGTCAGGGGTCAGGTCTGAGGCAAACGGCTGTTCTCTGAAGCTAGCGCCCCATCTGGGACACAGTAAATTCTCAACAACAACAACAACAACAACAACAAGAGTGGAATTGAACTACTCTGACTGGAAAGAGCTGTTAAGACCAGCCCAGAGAGACCTAATTTTTTAAAGAATCTCTGACCTTTTGGGCTACATTCCGCTCGGTATTTATGTTACAGACGTGCGTTCTCTCAGTGCATAGCTCACTGAGTTGTAAGCATCATGACGGGCCCGAGGCGCTCGGACCGGCCCCAGGAATGGCAGCTCCCGGTGGCGTGTGACCCCGGCCCCCCATCCACCCGCTCAGCAGACTCGTGTGTGTGGAGCACACACACAAGGCCAGATCCCGCGCTCAGAGCCACGGGCACAGCGACTCTCAGGCCACGGGGGGGCCTGCAGGGGCGCGCAGAATCCAGGCGCAGAGTTGTGCTCGTTACACGAACGTCACCCGCTGAAGAACAGAGAGGGCGTGACTCTCCCTGCCGCCCACGGCGCCCTTCTGGGGGTCCACCCTTGGCTCCTTCTCCTACCAGGGCCCCTGCGTGGTCATGCTGCGCCTTCCTGCAAACTAGAAAGTGCCACACCTTCTGGGCGGACGAGGCAAAGATCGTCCTCCGTTGTCCTCTTTTTAGCTACTGTCCTTGGCTGATCAGGCGCGTGGGACTTTCTGATAAGTAATAACCAGGGTTTACATGTGGAGCAAGGAAGGCGATGTAGCTTCAAGTCTCCCCGCTTACTCGCTCCTCAAAAGGGGAGGGTGTGGGCCCCACGCCCTGACCCGGGGAACCTGGTGCAGGGGCAAGTGACCTATGGGACTATGTTAAGGACTTTGAGATGGGAAGACTGTGCTGGACTTCCTGAGGGAGCCCAATATAATTACAGGGATAAGGAGCGGGGCAGGAGGCTCACAGCGCAAGGAAAGGGCTGAGGGTAACCAAAGGGGCCGCGAGCCCAGGAGAGCAGGCACCTCGGGGCTAGAGGGGGCCGGGCATCTCCACTCGCACCTCCAGGGAGGGCGTGGGCTGCCAGCACCTTCGCCCGTAGCCGCTGACCTGCAGAACTGCAAAAACGTGTAAAGCCAGTAAGTCCGCGCTCATTTATCACAGCAGCAACAGAGACTAATGCAGAGGAACCGAGAAGCTAAACGAAGGTGCTGGGTGGGGCGTGGCGGGACTGACCGGGACTGGGAAACTCCGCCAGGGCAGTTTGAAGTGAATAAAGCCGGAAGGGCCGGCTGGCCGGCCGGGCTTTACAAGGATCGAGAGTCGAGGTGGGAAAGCCCAGCAGCAACCACAGTCCACACTTTAAGAGTCGCAAATTGGACGCAAGTTCAGGAATCAAGTGTCCAGCGGAGGCGGGGTTCGGTGGGGGGAAGCCTCCTGGGGAGAGAGTACAGTTGCCCAAGTGCCCGTTTCCTAGGAGAGACACGCTGGCTGCACGGAGCCTTCTGAGGGGGTTTCTCACTGGGGGAGACCCCCTGCAGTCAGCACGGGCACCCCATTTAATTTGCCAACGACCCCATGAGTCCAGCATCATAGCCCTCTGTGCCGATGGGGATACCCGTCCAAAGAGGCTACGTGACTGGTCCCAGGGCCGCTGGGAACGCGAGGACGCGAAGGTGGCCTGGCCTCGCCAGCCCGCAGCTCACCACCCTGCAGGAGAGCCCCGTCGCCCTTTCCGGCTGTGCGCACAGCTCAGAGCAGACGGATGTGGAGCCATCTTCCGAGCCACGCACTCCAGACACGAGCCCGTGAGAGGGAGGTTAAATATTAAGCCGCAGAGCCCGGCTCGGCCCTCCAACCCGTTGCTGCCTGCCTGCCACGTGGCCCTTGTTTGCCTTTGCGAAACTACAGGAGCCTTTGAAAGGGGAGAAGGACGGACAGCACCTCGAGGCGGCCTCGGCGCGAGGGCCCGGGGACGGGTTTCATGGTGAAGGGTCGTGGCTCTCTCCTCTCTGGGTCGGACGATAACTGCGAATGGACCTGAGATCGTCAGCGGGAGGGGGCGGGTCCAGGGAAGGAGCCCGGACGGCAGCCTAAGGACCCCCGCCTGGGAATGGTTTCTGGGTCCGACATGAAGTCTTTCTAAAAAGAGGTAATCGATTCACTCAAGACCCTCGAGCAGGGCTTGGGGGCCAACAGTGCCAGGGACACTGGGGACCACGGTGGCTGCCCTGAGGGTTCTGGGTGGCCCCTGGGACACCGTGCCGCAGTGGGCAGACTGTGGATTAAAACACAGGATCTGAGCTACCGAGGCTCGGGATTGGGGAACGTGACTGCGACAGAAGAGTCTTCAGATGTCTCGGTGGGTTTGGAGTTGTCTCTCAAGCAAAGGAGAACGCGCGCCAAGCTGTGCGTAGCAGTGCAGGCCAGGGGACGGGGTGCATGTAGAAGGCGCCTGGCAGGGGCGCCGGCAGGAGGCACCCAGCAGACGGCACAGCGGGGCTCGCCCGGGGCCGGGGTGGCGGGGCCGAGGCGGTCCCAGGAGGGGGTCCCTGAGGAGCTGGTCTGTGGGCGCCCACGGGCAGCGCCCCGCTGCACCTTCTGTTTGGCACAGCCCTGCCTTCTAGGATCACCCATGGCGCGCGCTGAGGGCCCTTTGTTCCGTGTTTAAATTCATAAACGAAACCATAGGGGGCATAAACAAGCCGCCGAAAGAGCCACCGATCTCCTGAGAGGCAGGCAGGCCCACTAACATGGACAACGTCCCATCTTCCCGCATTCTCTGGTGTTTGAGTCACGTGCGTCCCTTCCTCCTCCCTTGCGTGGGTTCCAGTCCACAGGAACCCAATTTTAAAAGTTGAACACCAATGTAATGACCAGAAGCCTTTTGATGGAACTCTGTTTGCCGTAAGCCTCTATTTTGTGCTCCGAGAGAAGCCAACACTGTGACTATTGTCACTGTGGCTGTTACTGTCAGTCACATTTCACATGTAAGACGGGAGGAGGCAGGCCGCGCGCCTCTGCTTCCCCGTCCCCGCAGTCCTAGGCAGGGCACCCCCCCGCCCCCGTTTTTCCTGTAAACAGGTAAAGCCTGGGAGCTTACGGAACCTGCTCTGGTTTTCTCTGACCTCGTTCCCAGAATAGCAGAGACCGGGCCCTTTGAAGTGCAGGCTCGGGCTCTTTCAACCCCATTGATGTTTACTCTGCATGGACCAGGGACTCACTCACAAGGGTGACAGACCGGGGACTCACTCACAGGGGTGACGCAAGGCAGGCTGACTCCTGGGGGGCCCAAGGGCAAGAGAAAGACCGTAATAGAAAAATCATGTGTGCGAGGCCACAGGGAGGAGAACGAATCTTATTTGTGCACAAACGGTATGTCTAGATTATGAATTTCACATCAAATGCAACTCTTTATCGCATCAAAAGACTTTTCTAATAAGGAATTTTCCTTTACCTTAATTTCACTCCCATTTTTTCCCTGTCCTCTCACAGCCGTGGCTGCGGGGTCCTCTGTGTTCCGCAAGCGTCCCTGCGGGGCAGGTGTCCCTGCGGAGCGGGCCGTCCGGGGCCACGTTTGCCGCGGGCAAGCCTCGCCCCGCTGTGTGCGCGCGCCTCAGTCAGGGCGGCACGCAGACCCCACAAGTTCGCCCTTCTCCGATTATTCTGGGAAAACCTGCTGCCTCGCAGAAAGACCCTGGTTTGGATGGTCGGGGATGTCCGCCCACTTACTGTACTGGTCTCATCCAAAGGAAACGGAATCAACAAGCCAAATTAGCCGCGGCGACAGAATTCAAAGGGGCGTTTGACACCATAAAAGCGAAAGCGAGGGCGGCAGCCGATGGGAGGGGAAAGGGAGCAGATGGGATGGCGTGTGATGCAATTTCGCTAACCAAGAAAGCAAGAAAGAGGAGTTGCCATTTTAACTTTTTTCAGAATTCAAAAAGCTCAGCTTGAAAGTAGTTTCATCGTGAAATTTCCTCCTACACTGAAACAGTTTAAAATGCTGTCCCTTCCTGTGTAGAATACCTCAGAGTGAAGCTACCTATGGGCTCACAACACGCCTGTGCTGCAAGCGCGCACACGGAGCAGAAGCCATGGTGGCAGGGGAGCCAGGCCGGGCGCTGGGAGGCCCGTGCAGGCTCAGTCGGCGCTGCAGCCCCGGGCGCTTGTCTGAGCTGGTGCCCAGCAGCCTTCCCGTGGGCGGAGTGAGCGCTGGCCGGAGACCTGCTGAGTCCCTTCAGCTGCCAAGCTCGGCGTGCAGATGTGCAGAGGGCGGTGGGAAAGCTTTACAAAGTGCACGTTTCTGTGGCTGCAGGCCCAGGCCGAGAGCTGCCTTCCGCCACGTCTGCGACCTAACAGAACAAGGGACGTGAAAACGGTCTGAGTCCAGGTCCGCCAGGCGTCTTTCCAGTTGCTCAGCCAGGATCCCGGTGCAAGGGGTGGGCTGACCAGCTTCCCCTGGGGCCTGGAGGACCAAGCGCCTTCCAGGCAAGACCAGCGCCAAGCTCCCTGGTTCCGGCCTGGTCTCGTTAGCGAGTGGGCATCTGTTTGGGTTCATCGGAATCAAAACACAAAACTTCAAAGCTTGAGTGGGGAGATCTTACTCCCCGGATTCCAGACACACACGGCAAGCGGGAATCTATGCTGACCATGGTAACGAAGCCTAATTACTGTTCTTCCAAGGCACTCAGCCGCTTCGGAGTATGTGTACGACTAAGTGTGCAAAAAGAACACTTGGTAAATGCAGAAAATCATGAAGCATGATGTGGCCACTGCGCGAGTCTGGGTCTCCCCGGGGATGGATGTTCATGTGGAAACACAGGCTCAGCGCCTGCGTGGCACACAAGGGCAGAGTCATCTCCATATGCTACCGAGAGCATTATTTTAATAAAGCCCATAATGACCATCTGTGAATATGGACTCACAGACCTTATTGTCAGGTTCACGTCTCTCTAATGTTACGTGGCGACAGCTAATACTGCAAACAGGATTTGGGGGCAAAATGCTTCACCTGTGCCCTTCCTTACACCTCTTCTCTCGAAGGCTGTAGGCTATCAACTCCCCTCTGGGCATGGGTGGGTCTTGTTAAATTTATGTGCAATAACTTTAATAAGCACAGAAAGTGACCCGCGCGCTGTGCTCTGCATTGTTTTTCTCCCATAGATCAAGGCCTGTCGTGGTGACAGAGATTCGGGGCTGAGGGAACCTCTGCCTCCACGCGCGGTGACACTTCCCAGAGGAGCCACATGGACGAGAAACCGTCCCCCAGGAAAGGTACAGCCGCCTGCCTTGTCTGCAGCTGCCTGGCGGAGGAGCAGAGGCGGCGCCGGGACTCATTCCAGTCCCTGCTCCCCGGCAGGGGGTCGGCCCCGCCCCCGCCCCACCACCTGCTGCTCCGGCCTTGGAGCCCTGCTGAGTCACCCATCAGAAACCAAGCCAGCGACCAGTGAACCCTGGGACGGGGGAAGGGATGACCCCAGGCTGCGCTGCAGTCCCCGCTGGGTAGGGAGCTCTGCCCCTGAGCTTGGGAGGCTCCAGTCCGCAGGAAGTGATTCTTTTGTATCCATCCCTGAGCCAGCTGGCCGGTCAAGGGGTTTCTTTCATCATACTTTCATCTCTTTCCTCATAGTTTCTCGCCTGCTTCTCCTTAGTCCAAGTTCTCCAAATATACAAATTCTCTCTCTCTCTCTCTCCCCGCCAACCCCCTAAATTCACAGGGAAACCTTCAATAGCGGCCCCTTGTTCCACGTCATGAGACTTAAAAAAAATAACATTGCTCTTGTAACATACTGAATGCTCCTCCAGCACCTTGTCACCGACAAACTCGGTGGAGATGGTTCTCCACGTTAATTTTCTGAAAAAGCTGAACACATGCGAAGGCAAGTCCAGGTGAACGTTACACTAGATTTAGTGGAAGTGCTCAGTTCCGCTCCGTCCTCAGAAACTTTAAAAGAAGGTCCTGGGTGTTTGATTAGCTCCATTCAAAGGCAGCTGCCTAGTATAAACTGCCAACATTTTTGGTCAACGGGTAGGCACACCGGACGGGACCCCGGGCCTGCCACTGGGAGAAGTGTTCCGTGTCCCGCTCTGCCATCTCCCCTGGGGTCACTCCATGTGACATAATGCCTTCACTGAGCCATTCCTGTGTTTATCGTCTGCTTCCCTTTGTTGTTTCACTCGATTATAAGGCCCGAGATTCACCGGCCTGACGCCAACTGCAGACGGGGACTCAGGAGGGCGGCGGTCTCGGGCACCGGGGCGGGCGCAGGACTGCCGCGCTCTCAGTGGGAGGCGCAGCTCATCTGGCCTCCCTGCGCCCTCCCGCCCTCCCCCAGGCCCGCACCTCTGCTCCTTGCGCTGCGGCCTGGCCGTGGTCATGCACCTGTCGAACTTCGCCATGATCACGCAGCGCGTGAGTCTGAGCATCGCCGTCATCGCTATGGTCAACGGCACTCAGCAGCCGGCTGCAGCCAACGCCTCTGCGGACGGGCCTCGGGCGGACGCGCTCAAGGACGCGGGCAGGGCCCGCCAGGAGCTCGGCGCAGAGGTGAGCACCAGGGGGAGGCCCCGGTCGGGAGGGTGGGGTGGTCGCCAGGGGGAGGGGGGACCCTGACGGCCGTTCCGTGGACGGAGAAGTGTGAATGTTCGATAACAAACTTTTCGGAACTGAAATTATCTTTCTCTGAGCCCTGGATGAACTCTATGATAAAAAATAATCTGTCACTGAGGTCCTTATAATTACAAGATGGAGGAATACAGGCAAAAAAATGTGAAAGCTTCTAAAAAGGAACAAATTGCGGTGCGTCCTCCAGGAAAATGTAGGCCCGTCTAAGCGCATCCTTCCGCCCGACTCCGCGTGGGGCCGCACCTTTGTGTGTCTTCCGGTCGCTTTACGCTCTAAATTGCACTGACAGATGGTGACGCCGAGGGCTCTGTGCCAAGCTCTGCGGCTGAGTCTGTCCTGTGGAAAACCAGCGACACTTCCGCATTTGCCCCTCAGCTGAATGGGCCGGTTTTGCCATGCACTTAAAATATTTTCCAGCGTTACTTTCTGTGGTCCTTTGAATTCTCCTCTGCACTAGCTGTAACGTCTTGCCACCCTCGTATTTCATGAGCTCGTTCCCCGGGCCCAGCTTATTCACGACCCCCTCCCTCCCAGTCATCCCACTCCGCCCCCCGGGGCTCGAGAATCGGGAGGCCTGCCCGTTGCCCGAGTCGCGCTGCGCTCCTTGGAGCGCGGACCACTTCTCAGCACGGTCCCCTGCGCCACAGGAAAGTCCACTTCTGATCCTTTGGTCGCACTTCAAACGCTGGAAGCCTGCTTTTCTGTGTCCTTCAATGGGAGTAAATTTTCCCTTTTTTAAAAAAATACAAACCGTAGTCATTCTTCAAAGGATAGTTCAAATACTGCTGCCTTCCTGGGACCGTCCCAAACAAAGTGTCCTTCCCTCCTCTCCAAGTCCCTGTGCCACTGAAATTCATCCTCCAACGGGAATTCTGACACAGATCACAGAGCCTGCGTTATTTAAGTGGATGAAATATATTTCACACCTTTTGGCTCTTTCCTTCAATTTATAACGTGATGACTTCTTATGTAGTGGGCTACCCAAACAGCATGTGACCTTGTTAATACATAAAACCAGTGTTAGGAAGTCCGCCCTGCAAGACAGAGGATCGCTCCTAAACCTGATTGTAGGCACTGATTTCCACGAGAGCTCAGGAAAGCTGCGGCTCCCTCCCTCTTTGAAATGAGAGTCAACATGTCACCTGACTTTGACCAGATGCAAAATAGTTGAAGGAGGCTCCCTCGCAGATGAACCCTCCCTCTGTCTGCTCTCCATTTTCATCTCCCTACCATCTGTGGGCAGAATCGTTCCTTTGTCTGTTTTCTCTTTCACTTCCTCTGCTGTTTCTCCCTGGGAAAGGAGTGAATTCGGGGTCTAATGGGGTAAATGGAAAAGGTGGAGTATTTCCGCTGGATAAAAAGTAGAGAAAAACCGACGTTGACATTTTGCTGCAGGGCCCTGCCCCACCCCAGCAGCTCTGGCTGGGGCACGGGCTTTCTCAGCAAAGACTCCCTTCCCCCCAGACCTCCGAGTACGTGTGGAGCCCTGCGACCCAGGGCGTCATCTTCAGCTCCATCAGCTACGGGATCATCGTGACGCTGATCCCGAGCGGGTACCTGGCGGGGATATTCGGAGCGAAGCAGATGCTGGGTGCCGGCTTGCTCATCTCCTCCCTGCTCACCCTCCTCACGCCGTGGGCCGCCGACCTCGGAGTGGCTTTGCTGATCGTGGTTCGCACAGTCCAGGGCATGGCCCAGGTACCCAGGTGCTTTCTCCCAGCGGCGGGGACAGCTTCCCGCATCCCACGCGCGACCCAAGGGCTTCACGATTCTCATTTCAGGGAATGGCCTGGACGGGTCAGTTTACCATTTGGGCGAAGTGGGCGCCCCCGCTGGAGCGGAGCAAGCTCACCAGCATCGCGGGGTCAGGTAGGGATTCCTCCGCGGGCCGCAGCCATGCCCTGCCCTTCACCCTCCCACGTCGCCCCTGTGACACGTGGGACGGTTTGGGGGAGAGGGATAAAGGGCGTCCCCCAAATTCAACAACACGGTTACATAGCAGACAAGGAAGATCCATCTGAGCTGGAAGTCACGGAGGCTCGGAGAGGCCCTTGTGACTGGCAAAGCATCGCGGGGGCAGCCAGTGTAGAGCTTGGAGCAACTGTGTAAGTGGGAAAAGATCAAGTAACAGTATAAACACCCTTTAGCAATGACACAGAAGTGAGAATTCAGGTTGGAATTCAGAGCAGAAAGGAGAGAAAGGCTGGAAGGCAGAATTTAAACATCTCAGGAGGGGGCTCGAGCAAACCCTCACAGCCCTCCCGTGTGCACTGTGCGTACTGTGTCTGACTTCCCTTCACAAAGGAAGGAGTGGCAGTAAGCAGAGCGTGAGTAGCCCCACAGCCACCGGCAAAAGGCGGCAGGAGGTAGGACCACAGTCTGAGCCCCTGCCGTGGGCTCCCTCCTTCCACCCCAACACACAGTGCGCCCTGTCACCACGCTGGACAAAGTGCAGCATCTCACTAAGAAGGGACGCTTCCTCCCTGCCGTGCCCGCCTGACGCCCTGAGGGCGCGCCCTTGGAGGCCAGAACCCGGCTGCCTTCCAGCCTCCCCAGGCTCATTGTAGTTTATTACATTTATATTCTTCATCCTCTCTTCCGTTCACATTGAGACCCACTGGCAGGATCATAAAATCAGTTAGGTGGTCAAAACCAGTATTTAGAAATGGAAGAGAATGGAAGAGAATAGCAGAGAATAGAATAGGCGCCCCCTGCCGACTTTGACTCCAAGGCGGCCCTCGGGTGCAGAGTCAGGCCCCTCAGTGTGTGTGTGTCCCGCTGCTCTGCCCGCTCTGCCAGCTGCCTCTCCTCCAGCCGCCTCCGCCCACCAAGCCACGCTCCCTCCCCAGAGCCCAGCTGGCCCTGTCTGCTCCCCTGCCGCTCAATGTTCAGCCTGTTCCTCTCCTGCCAGCGCCAGCGCAGAGGCAGATGGTCCTCCTGCTGGCCGGGTCACAGGCAGCTCCGGGAGGCTGCCAAGGGCCCGCCCCATCACGCCCCATCACGCCCCAGTGCGCGCAGGCAACCCGCAGCGCTCAGCGCTCAGCTTCCGGAGCTCTGCTGGGTTTCCTGAAAAGCCCTGTGCCTCCAGCTTCCAGTACCAAATGCCAGCCACCCTCCGGCTTAGCTGTGCAAACAATTCCCAAGCCCGCCATCGCTGTTCTCCCCCTGTTTGCTTTCAGAGAGCATTGTAGTTTATTACACTTATAATTTGCATCCTCTCTTCACATTGGGACCCATTGGCAGGATCATAAAGTCAGTTAGGTGGTCAAAGCCAGTATTTAGAAATGGATGGAATGGAATGGAATGGAACAGAATGGAATGGGCGTGTATTGCGCATGGTAAGGCTAAGTTCTGAGTCTTGAGACTTGTTCGAGGGGTGCGTGCGTGTCGTTTTGTGTTTGTGTGTGTATTGCGTCGCTGTGTAAAATGCGTTTCTTACCACAGGTCTATGTAAATCACGCTCAGACTCCAGGATCTGTACTCGGGCCAGTGAACTTTGTTCCCTCTTTTCTCTCCAACTGGCCTGGCCCCACCTTGGGAGCAGGGCCTGTAACTTAGTTGTGAGCCTTTCCTTGTCTGTCCCCAACATGCTGCCTTTCCAGTGCGTCCCCAACACTGGACCGGAACATAGCTGGTTAGGAGGAAACACAGGCGGGTGTGGATTCGGTCCGGCCGCTGTCAGGGAGCCGCTGAAGTGTTGGGGGCTCGTTGTTGTTGTTACTGTTACTGTTATTAGTTCTCATTTCCTTTGCATGACTTTATTGGGGAGATCTGAGGGGTAAGACTCTCGTCACCCAGCAATCACACGTCTGCCACCTCCCTGTCGGGACGCTGTCCAGGGAGAGAGGCACCTGGGTCTCAGCCTTCGCGACGTTCATAGGTGTTTTTCTCCCTCCTCTCTTCAGGGGCAGCGTTTGGGTCCTTCATCATCCTCTGTGTGGGGGGACTAATCTCACAGGCCTTGGGCTGGCCTTTCATCTTCTACATCTTTGGTGAGTCACCTTCCCTCCCGATGTGTCCCTGTCCCAAGCGTTCAGCCACACTCTTCCCGCATGACAGCAAGGGTCCTCTGTCAAACGGAAGGCGACGAAGACTGTGAGGGCTGGTAGCTCTCTCGCTCTAGTCTGGCCAGGCACGGCGTGTCGCCGGCTTTGGAGAAACCGAGGACGGCTCTGTAAAGTCTCCACCGCCGTCTGCCGTGCCGGGCCTCCTACACGTGGCGGAGACACAGCGCTGGTGCCTACACCGTCAGAGCGGCCTCGTATTTCAGGACGATTCTTCTTTCTGCCAGATGCCCTTCGCCTGTTCTCCACGGGGGGGATCTGGTGAACCCCCATGTGAACGCACCTTCCTGTGGGACTTCCGGGACTGGTCCTGTCGGTCAGCCGCCCTGCCCTCGGTGCGCCTCTTCTCACCAGGCCGTGCTGGTGTCTGGTTATCTATTTCAACTTCTTTGTCTCCACTAGACTGTGAAATGCTCCGGTCACGGAATCCGTTCCGTAACATAGACCATCATAGCTCCTGACTTACCTGTTACAAATAAAAGAGTGGATGGATCCAGTCATTAGGGGGAATTTAAAGAACACGAGTCCCCGCAATCTTTTAACATAGAACCTTCTTCCAATGACCAGTCTCAGCAATGACTCGAGTTTCTCTTCTGTTGTTACAACCGAATGGTGTCATTGAATGTGGTTCGGGCCCGGACGGCTCTCTCATTAACGATGCTGATCCCAGGTCTCTTGGGTCCAAGGATGCAAATCGAGGACCATCAAGAAGTATTTCTTCCGGAAACCCGTTGCCAGTGTGCTGTTTGGCACACATGCACGGTCTTTTGCAAATGTGTTAGAGGCTGCTCCTCGCCACGCAGATTTTATGCAGGCCACTCCGTGTGCGTTGGATGGCACTCTTCCTCAGTCCTGACTATTCGGGTCATCCAAAACGAGACAGTAAGGTGTGAGTTAACATCTGCCGCTGATGGCACGTGGCACTGTGAGCGCCGAGTCCTCGGAGGGATTAGTCCACTGGGCCACGGGACACTCGCTCGCGCTCCTGCTGTCTCCAGAGGGCTCAAGGCTGACCGCCGAGCCTCTGTTTCAGAGACGGTGCTGGGAGAGCTTTAGTTAAAAGGAGATTCGTAGAAGAATCGACATAAAGAAGTGGGCACTTGAGGTCCTCGAGATGGAGTGACCGTGAACTGGGTGTGTTGGGGGGGGGGCACGTCAGAGGGAACCCCCCCAGTTCACAAAGCTGCCTGCAGACTAACAGGGTCCCGGCTTCCAGGCGGCATCGGCTGTGTGTGCTGTCTCCTGTGGTTCACGGTGATTTACGATGACCCCGTGCGGCACCCGTGCATCAGCGTCAGGGAGAAGGATCACATCGTGTCCTCGCTGGCTCAGCAGGTACCGGGGTCCCCTCTGCCTAGGGCCACACAGAGGCCGCAGGGTGGTGCGGGGCTCCCGGAAGGGGCCCCTCTGGCCTGTTCAAAGCCCCCCCGCCCCCACGCTGATTGGCTACTTCCTTTCAGCCCACTTCCTGTCGACGGTCTGTGCCCGTAAAGGCCATGGTCCGCTGCCTGCCACTGTGGGCCATTTTCATGGGGTTTTTCAGCCATTTCTGGCTCTGCACCATCATCATCACGTACCTGCCGACGTACATTCATTCTGTGCTGCATGTCAACATCAGAGAGGTGAGTGCGCTTCACCACCACGTGAAATGATCGTGGCCGTGGGAGAAGTATTTCCATCCCTTCCCGTTCCATTCTGGCCTTGTCTGCAACCATTAACCCTCACAGCGGCCTTAGGAGAGGCGCCGTAAAGGTCCCCATGCAGGGTGCAGCAGCAAGACAGACAACGGGGCAGCTGGCCTGGGCAGTGTGGCTGCTCGGGGAAGAGCGGCTGCAGAGTGTGATCCTAGCCGCTGCGCTGCACGGCCGCACTCGAGTCCTAATCCCTCAGGTTCCCATAGGACTGAGCATCACTGTCTCCGGAGACAGCGTGAGGCGGTGCGCCCCCCGCCCCCGACGGCGATGCTCACCCCCTCACCACAGCTCGGACCACCGGGCGCCAGGCTGGCGGTGGCCCGTGACATCGGTGCCCTGTGCCCCTCGGTCCTCACCGGATCCGTGTCTTCCCTCCAGAGCGGCGTCTTATCCTCTCTGCCCTTTGTCGCTGCCTCGACGTGCACGATACTGGGGGGTCAGCTGGCCGATTTCCTTCTGTCCAGGAAACTCCTCAGATTGGTCACCGTACGAAAACTCTTCTCATCCCTGGGTGAGGACAGGCGCGTGGGCTCAGGGACAGCCCCCTTTCTGCGCATGGTCTGAGCGGGTCCTGACGTGGTTCCTTCCTGTCCAGGGCTGCTCCTCCCGTCCCTCTGTGCCGTGGCCCTGCCCTTCGTGGCTTCCAGCCACACGGCCACCATAGCTTTGCTGATACTAATTCCTGGGACCAGCAACCTGTGTGACGCGGGGTTCATCGTCAACAGCTTGGACATCGCCCCCAGGTAACGTCCCCGCCTGCTAGTTCCCTGCCTCCCGGCCCTCGCGTTGACGACATTTAAAATACAGTGGCAGAATAGTGACAAATGACTAGAAATGTGAGCATGAGGCCATAAGCTGAGGCGTTTTTAGACCAAGAGCGCCCCCAGCCTCCGCAGCAGAGCCGGAGCTGCTGTTCAGGGAAAGGCCCCCGGGTACTGGGAGCCTCCCCTCCCACCAGCGTACACGCTCACCGACAGCTGGACCCTCAGGGGACACGGCGGTTTCTCGCGTGGCCGCACACGCGGTCCTCACAGCCACACAAGGCGGCTGTCCCCGCACCCAAGCAGCAGGGGGGCAAATGCTGAGGCTCAGGAGGTCAGGCGACACGCCCAGCACCACCCAAAGACAGAGCCAGGATTGAAGCCCAGGCAGCTTGTCCCGAGTCTGGGCTCTGTCCACCCCACCAACTGCTGCAGGGCGCCTGGGCGCCCGAAGGGTGGAGCAGCCCCCAGTGGCTGACTCGGCAGCAGGCGGTGTCCGGGTGGCGCTCGGGACGCTGCCCTGGGTGTCTTAGTTCACGGAGACGCAGCGCCAGGCAGCACAGCTTCGCCGTGGGAGCGGGAGTGCGTCCAAGCTGAGCTGCGGAAAAGCTGTCTTCCTAAGAAGGACGCGGCTGCCTGCAAACCCGCCCGGCGTCGTCTCCGCAGGTACGCCAGCTTCCTCATGGGCGTCGCGCGGGGGTTCGGGCTCGTCGCGGGGATCATCTCCTCCACCGCCACCGGCTTCCTCATCAGCCAGGTGGGGCCCACTTACTGACCAGGTGCCAGCAGCAGGTATTGTTTCGGGCACAGGGACGCACAGTGTCCGAGGGGACCAGCAAGCACCGACAATGAGGTATTTTCATGAATGCTGAGGTCCCAAATCCACAAAACCAGGGTAGGTTAGTTTATTTCACTTTAAAGAAAAATCCATCCCAACCCAGAACCCAGTGTGCATTTGGGAGTCGTTTTGTTTCCAAGGCTCGCGGAACCTCCTCTGATAGCCTGAGGTAGGCGGTCACCGCATGTTGGCCCCTCCGTTCCCTGCGGTCAGCGCTGCCGCGCACCAGTCGGAGGGTCTGGAGGGCCGGCGGGGACGGCACTGCTGAGACTGGCAATTCCGCTCTTTGTCCCCAGGATTCGGTGTCCGGGTGGAGGAATGTCTTCTTCCTGTCTGCCGCCATCAACGTGTGCGGGCTGCTTTTTTACCTCGCGTTCGGGCGGGCGGACATCCAGGACTGGGCCAAAGACAGGAGCCTCGCCGGCCTCTGAGGACGCGGAGCGCAAGCAGACGGGGACCGGCCGGCAACCTCTCCGCCCCCTCTCACTTCGATCTCCCTCTGTATTCTCCGCCACCGACTCAGCAGTTCCCGACTCTGGGGTGCGTGTGGAGTTTTCCGGGGAGCCTCGCACATGCACCCGGGGGCCCCGCCAGGGGCCCCCAAGTGCGCGGTCTGGGCCAGCACCCAGGCACCGCTGACTTCGACACTCCCCGGAGTTCCTCGCGCTCAGCCAGGGCTGGCAGCTGCAGGACAGGCTCGAAACGCCAGTTCCTGCTGCCTTTGAGCTTCCCTCTTTGGAAAGTACCAGGCGAATAAAAATCTACGTGAAACTAATCACTGAGAAGAACTTCCACGGGATGATTACGGACACAGCGAGGACCGCCTGAGAGCCGCAGCCGTGTTACCGAGCTCCGCACGGGGCGGGGTTCGAAATCTGTAATCCGAAGAATTAACATTTTTATTATTTTTATATACTGTGAAACTTGGATGTTTATTTATATGGTTAAATTCTATTAAAGCTCGCATGCTAAAATTAAATAGACCGTTTTTAAATTATTTGGGTTAGGATTATTTCCATCAGGCAAAACAGGGATCTCCGTGTCCTGGTGAAATTCCAGGAGATGAACCACCAGGGGGAGAGGGTACGGCGGGGCTCCCTGGGCATCGGGGAGAGAAGGCGGAATCGGAGCTTGTGCCCTGAGCAGTGTGCAGGCCGTGGGGGTACTTCCCAAGGTGGGCGCGTACTGAGCTCCGGAGGGAGGTGGCAGAGGCGCGGGCACAGGAGATGACCATCGGCACGGGGAGGACACCGAAGGCCTGTGGGGCAAGACGGAGGAGGCGAATCACACACCAGAGAGGTCCGCTTCAAGGTCGAAAGTGGCCATTGGAACTCCCTGTTTTCCTAAGGTCCTCATGGGCACCACGACCCCCCGCAGGCGTTGGTCCGTCCTGGCTCCCGGGTTGCCTGCCCGCGCCGAGGGGCTCCGGGCGCGCTCGCCGCTGCCCCAGGCAGGCGAGAAGCTCCCAGCGCCCTGAGACGTCTGGGGCAACCGCAGGGGAGGACCTGGGCTCACCCAGCCAGCGGAGAGGAGCTCCTGTCGGCCTCCTGGCTGAGGCACCCTTCCCTGTGCCTGGGCTTCCCTCCACCCCTGACGCTTTGTTTTCCACCAGGAGATGTGGCGCCGAGTGTGTCACTGCTGCTGGCTCAGCGCTTCCCGGGTCACTGCCCCGCTGCCCTTGGGAAGGATTGCCCAGCATCCGCCACCCTCCCCCTCCTCACGCTTTGATCTCAGTGTTGTCATTTCTCTTCCCTGCCCCCCTTGCTGGCCTCCTGTTCCCAGACTTGTGTCTTCTTGCCTGTCCTCGTCCCACGTGTCCTGAGGACCTGCCGCCGGAATGCACCAAACCCCAGGACTTGGCACAAGCCACCACATACACCCCGTCCCTCCCCCATTCCCCAGCCAGCAGTCTCCCATGTCCCTCCTGCAAGATACGTGCCTTCCCACCTGGAAACTCTTGTGCAAACCCACCCTGACCCCCCCCCCCCGCCCTCCCAGGGGCCTTTAAAAACACTCCCAGGCGGAGGCAGTCGCCCTGCCCAGTCCTGGCCCCCTTCTGTAAAGTCCTGCGCCTTTTCCTGCTCCACCTGAATGGCACCTTCTAGGGGGCGGTGACCATCTTTCCTTTTCAGTCTCAGCAAAGGGCCGGACACAAAGCGCACATGCGGAACAGCACTGTGAATGGTGAACACAACGGAAAACAACGGCGAAGCCCCCTGTGCTCCCGAAGTTTGGTGACAGAGAAAAAGCAGCATCTCAAAGTACTCGCCTTGAATTTTATCTGCACTGGGATTGCCAATCAAATTTTTTTTAAAAAAGTGGAATAAAAAAGAACCAACAGAGAAATAAATACATATGATTGAAAATATTTGTTGTGTTAGATTGATGGCTACTGGGCAGTTTTTCCTGTTTCTCAAATTTATTTGAAATAGCGATAAGAAGAAAAATAGGCACATTAATGTATTTTTTTAAATGCAACATGCAATACTTTTTGTTAAAAAGAAAAGATATTTTTAAAATTGCTGGAGGGATACGAGGAAACGTTACACTGGCTTCTCTCAAGAGGGACGAGAGACGACGTAAGTGCGGTCTCTCGGGCGGGAGCTTCACCCGCCTCCAGCCGCTGAGAACGCCCTCACACCGACCCCCGTTTGCCATGGGCTCGCCTGGCGCCCTTCCACAGCGGGAGCGCCGATGGTCCACCACGAGTGACAGTCGCGAGGCCACAAAACCTGTGCTAAATCTGCAGACAAAACAACATAAGCAATAACAGACAAAAGGAAGTAACAACACACTCTCAAAACTAGACACGCATAAGAAGTGAATAAACAACACACACTTAGTCATTGGAATTAAAAAAAAAAGAAAGAAAGAAAAAAGAAAAAAGTGCTCACACGTGAGGTAAGCAGCAGATCGGAGCTGCCGGCTTTGTGGTGGGAGGGCCTGGTGGGACGGTGCAGGGCGCAGCCGTGGCTCAAGCAGCCCAGCTCTCCCGACCCCGCGTCCACCCGCACGAGCCGCAGAGGGCGCGCCTGCGCATCCTCGCCTCCCACCTACGCGAAGGTTTATAATTCCATCTCGTTACCATCGACACTGTTCGCGTGACTCACTTCTACCAATGCATGCTGAGCCAACAGGACAAGTACTGCTTTTAGCCAGAAACTTCCCCTATTTTCTCTCTGCCCTCTGCCATCAGACTGGCCGTGTCCGCGGCGGGAGCTGCTCTGCCCTCCTGGGCCCCGTGTGAAGAGGCAGGGGGACAGCAGCTGAACTCGTCACTGAATGCATCGTGGAGGTAACCAGAGACCCGCCTCTGTGCTCAGCCAGGGACGAGCAACAGAAGGCAAAATCACAGAGACAGTTTCCAGTACAAGCTGGATGACCAGCTGGACTCCCTTTGTCACGGGGCTGGTGACACCGAGCAGGAGCCTGACTCGACCCTGGAGCAGGAAGGGCCTGCCGGAATCAGGGCGAGGGCCAGGCATTCAGAGCCGACGTGATGCGGCGCATGGGCTCCACGAGGCGACCGTGGCACCCGGGCAAGTCTCCCGTTTCAGGGCTAAGGTTCCCCCGATGGGACAGCTTCGCAGCTGCCCCCGACTCACCTGCGTCACTACCGGGCGCCATGGGGTTTGGGACAGAGTGCCCGCCTGAGGGCCCGGCCTGCTCTCACAACGAGGAACAGCAGGCTGTGGGCAACGCAACGTGGGCACCGGAGGCAGGAAACGCCGCCCGGACCCCGAGCCCACGCCCGCCGCGCGCTCCCCGGCCTGTCCGCAGCCTGCAGGGGTGATGATACCAAGGGAGACGCGGGCACTCAGTCCTCTAAGGATTCTCATCGCCAAAACACAGCCACTTGAAAAGCAACCTTTTTCTGAAGGAAAACATCTAGACTTTTTAAGAAGGTGGGTATTTAAGAAGTCTCAGTCAAGGATATAGTGCTGCCTATATTCAAGTGTTTAAAAGTTGATTGTAGACATGAAGCAAAGTTGAAATTTTTCCACGCACAGAGACATCTTGAGTCTGTTTCTACCAAGAAGCACGCAAGAACCAACCACGCATGAACACCTCAAAGGGAAGTTAAAAATTAAATTGGGAGACCACGTTACATGATGGGACTTGTGCCGGGAGCCGACCTAGCCCTGCTCTCTGACAAGGTCACAGAGGGACGTGGACAATCGCAAGGCAGATGTCCAGAAGCTCGACTCTTGGGACTTTCCTGTTTACTTAGGGTTAGAATCCCCCTTGTGGGGGTACGCCTGATTGCTCATAGAGCAGCCCCTTTGTATGGTGTTGCGGGAATTCCAGGGAATGAGACAAATAGGACAGGGGAGAAAAGAATTGACCGCTAAGCCCTGTACCCCATTTAAAGAAGTCTGTAAGAAAATGAGAGGGCAGGAACTGCAGGCCCTCGTACAAGCCACAAAATCACCCAAGCCTGCGGGCTATCGGGCAGCCCCCAGGCGGGGAGGAAACACGGGAAGCCCCGGGGTAAATAAAGCCCGAGGAAAACGGGGAATGTAAATATGGGTGCCTGAAACCACTGTCGAACCATTGCCTTACACAGGGGCGTCCGTGGACGGAGAAAGAACGGTAGTGAAAACTGGAAAACGTGTCAGGTGGCAGGAATTGAGCTTCCTAGAGGCCTTGGCACGGTCACGACCCCCTCACCCCCCGCCTAGTGTTGCAGAACAAAGGAATCTAGGAATGCTATTAGGAAACAATTAAATAAGTATTATAGAGAAATAGGGTGCTGGTATTATATCAGGAATTATGAGTGAAAATGTGCCAGACGGGTAACCGAGGGCTTCCGCAAGGCTTCCGCAAATACCCTTTGCCGAGTGTGCTTTAGCAGTATAAGCTTTAGGACTGAAATGCTCCGTTAGAAATACGGACTAAGAGTAATAGAAATAAAGTTCAGCATAGAGGTAAAACTAAGTGGGGCTTTAAAACCCCAAGACTATGTGGTAAGGGAAACTGAAAGAACCGATGTCTGATTTATGTTAGTACTTAACCACAACTTAGGTGATGTCTGAATATAAATAAGGACTGCCTGCAGCTCCATACCTGACCGCTCATCTTTTCCCTGTGCCAACTCCGTCCGTTCCAGTGGGACCCTGAAGGTTGCTGGAGCGGGACTCGGGCAGACTTAGGTAGCAGTTCAGGGTTAGAAATACTTCCCGTGACATTTGACTTCTGAAGGGTTGATTATTTATCGCTTGGGCGGCCCTGCCCGATGGCTGCATCAGCCGGGCTGCACCTCCCAACGCGCAGGTGGAACGAATCCCTCTTCCCCTCCCTCCTCCCCTTCGGAAAGCACCTGAAGGAGCTGGGGGCGGCAGGCAACCACTGCGTGTAAGACAGTGGCTGTGGTCCACCAGCCCCAACTCCCCCCTGAATTCGTCATTTCAGCGCCTGGCCCCCCAGGCGTAGGCCCCGGAGGTGTAAGCGTCCAGGTTCCACCGAGGGGGCTGGCTCTCCACGGGTGCGACCTGAGCCGGGGCTTCCGCGCGCGGGGCGGGAGCTGAAGCCCGCGAGCTCGCAGAACCGGACCTCGTCCCCCGAACTGGATTCTGATTCCCCGCGCCCAGGGGGACAGCCTGGGTGCGAGTGCGGGGTGAGGGGGGGGGACGAGGCCCGGCCTCCCAGCCTCAGGCACGGGAGGATGTTTCCATCGGTGGGAACACTCGAAAACCCAGAGACGCGGCGCGTGCGGCGCCCGGGGCCACGTGGGTGCCCCAAACGCAAGCTGTGTATTCCCCAAACTGAGTTACAGAGTGGGCCACGCTGCGTGACAGCATGTCCGCGGGGGATGGGGACAGAAAAACGGAATACTTATGAAAAATTGTGTATTCTTACATGTTTAAGCCGCAGGCACCTCCAGAGCGCTCTCCACCTGATGCCTTGCACCTGTCGAGGCCTTTTTTCGGCTGTTGGAAACAGTTTCTGGGATTTTCGTGCCTTTTAGCGCTTCTGCCGTGGTTTGCTTCACCTCTTCCACAGCAGCAAAATATTTCCCGTTGAGGACTTTTTTCATCCGGGAAACAAAGAAAGTCGCTCGGGATGAGAGCAGGTGAATAGGGAGGGTCACGCTGTTTTTGGTCAGGAATGCGCACCCCTCAGCGCGGTGCGGGCAGGTGCGCTGTACATCGCCTGCCGTGCAATGGGCAAAATCCTTGAAAGAGTCGTCAAAAAAAAAAAACCCACTGAAGCTGAACGCAGCCTCTCACAGCAAAGGCAGCGGGTGCGCTGATCCAGATGGGTCCCCAGAACACTCACCTCGCGGGGGAAGCCCGTCCTACAAGGGACCCGCCCTCCAGAGGATAATTCTGGGTTTTTTTGAGTCTCCCCTCACATACAAATTTAGAAATAACCCAAAGCATTATTTTATATAGTTTATGAACACACCTCTAGGGGGTACAAATAGAAAAACAGGGAGAAACCTCGCTATATTTATGTGAGATGTTTTAGTCCTAGTTGTGTTTCTGTGTGTGAGAGAGGAAAGGAGAGCAGGGCAGGGGAAGCACAGAGTGAAGTTCAGGTTCACCTGTAACAGTAGGGTCCATGTATTTCAAAAAGGGACAAGCTACCAAAATTTAAAGGGAAACACACACACACAGAGAAAAAAGCCACAATAGTACTATACTGCCGTGCTTCATTATAGTCTCGCTTTTTTAAATAACGTTTTCAAACAACTAGAGTCAGTAAAGATACCATAAAATACAGCAAACGCCACATAAAGACATCTGACCTAGAAAACTGTGAAAATTAACGAAGGGAAACCTCCCTGAGGATGAAGTCCATCGGCCAGAGGGGCCCGCATGCACACGCCGGGGGCGTCCGTTGCAGGCCCCATGAGAAGAGCCGTCAGCCGTCCACCCCGGCGGGCGGAGGCCCCTCGCACACAGCCGCCCTCTCCTCGCCCTGAGCGGGGGCTTCCCTGCAACACCCCCCCGACTTCCTACTTTTTCTCCACAAAGTAGCGTTCCTCTCTTTGTTTGTTGCACTTACCTATTGTGTTTGCTGTAACATGCTGGCCCAGAATCACAATTCCTGTTTATTCCCAAGTGCGCCCAGTCTGCTGGTAAAATCACTGGCTATTTTCTTAGGACAAGAGGATGCACCTGAGCAGGCAGGTCAGGCAGAGCGGTGGGTGCAGCTGCAGGGAGGGCGGGTGTCACCCCTCCCAAGGCGCATTCTTCTGGGACTTCCCCAAGGTGAGCCGTTTGAAGAGTTCAAGCCTGGGGCAACAGAGAATCCCCGGGGTCTGCCGTCCCCAAGGGTCCTTCCTGGGTAGCAGCTGACCCCAGGTCCCAGATTTTCTCGTACTGACAAAAAATGTGTGAAAATGATGCATAGGCGCCTGTCTCTTTAACAAGGTGGAGAAGAGAGAAGCGGAATGAATGAATATATATAGGGGTGTGTGTGTATATGTAAAATACACATACATAAAATATAGATGAACACCCTTTCACGTAACACACGTCTACAGCCGGAATTATTATTTTTCGCAGGGTTTATTCCCGAGAAATTAAAATTCCAAAGCAAAAGTTATATATTTCCTGTCGGCCGCTATAGAGACCCGGGTTTTTAATCTGAGACCCGCAGAGCCACATGAAGGAGTTTGAGCCGCGTGGTGACCGTCCGCGGGGGCGCGGCGGGAGCGCGCCGGACCGCCCTGGGCGCAGACAGGAGGCAGGGGCCCGCTGGCGCCGCCGCAGAAGCGCAGCAGGCGGCGGTGGGGCTCTTCCCAGAGAGCCACGCCCTGGTGAGAAGCAGCTGGAGCAGTGTGTTCCCACTGGAGACGGGGCAGAGGGCAGGAGAGAGAGAAATCCAGGATAATCGCATCAGCTGAGTGGGGAAGGAACTTGGATGGAGCATGTTTGGGACGGGAACTCAGTTTGGTTTGGGATCTACTGAGCTTGATTTACCCATTAGTTGGTCAGTGGACTCTCAGTGGAACAAAAAATAATTCATCTTAAAATCAGTGGCAGTTTCAGTTTGACAAAATGCCCTATTACTCTATGACGCCTTGACTTTATTTTGATTTAAAACATGTCATGCAGCTTCAACATAATTTTTCATCCACTTAACCAGCTATCTCAATACATGCCACCTACTACATGATTTAGTTTTCCTCCATTAATTGCCACAACATTGTTTACTTACGATTTGATTCTTGTGAATGTTTTTCTATTGTTCCTTGCCTTTTTCTGCCTTTTCTTTTTGAGGTCCATGACGAAGTTCAATGCCAAATAATGCAAATATCTGTCAAGGCACTCACTCCCTCCGAAGTAAATTCTGGTAGAACCTGTTCCTATATTCAACCGGTCGTTATTATTTTTTACCAACTGTATCCATTCTCTCTTCCTGCACCCATATGAATGCACACTGAACGGCCTCAGCCGACACGCTTACATTGTGCCCTAGTTACTCTGGGCTGGAGCGCCCGCGCGGCGAGGCCGGCTCCGCCGGCTCCTGCTCGCCTCTGGGTCTCCCCAGGCGGCGGTCCGGCCGGCGCCCGGGCTCATTCTCATCCGGCGGTTGGACTGGGGGAGAACGCGGTCTGCTGCGGGCCCTGTAGCTGGTTAAGTAAATTGAGGATATTCAGGCCATGGCCGGCTGAACGAGGAGACACGGGCCAGCCACGGGGGTCAGCAGGGGCTCCCTCAGCATTCAAGCTCCCACCGCAGGGAGGGGGACACCCTGGGGTTGCTTTCATGGAAGTTGTGGTCACTCTTACTCAGAGGAAGTGAGGTGACAAGAAGTCTCACTTAGGGATCTCAGAAAGGGGCCGGGAGGGGGGGTCAGGTGGAGCTGGGGCGGGGCAGCTCTCCATCCCAGGAAGGCAGAAAGGGAAGGGAAGATGGAGGGAGGGAGGAGGGAAGCTCACAGGGCAGTTAGAGGCCCTGAGAAAGCTTCCGAGGCCCAGGGCTGTCCCCAGAAACCCCCTGGGAGCACTTCGGGGCGGGCAGCCTCCACCTCCTCGCAGGGAAGGAGGCCGGAGCTCCTGTCTATCGTCGTCATGAAATTACTGGCCATGGGATGATTTTAAGACTCATACTCCTCCTCCAAAGATTAAAGGCTAAGGTGAAAATGCAGTTAAAAATTAAATTTTAACTTTGACCTCATGAGGTCAAAGGATTTGGTGAAGGATTTACAGGGCTAAAACAAACAGCCCAGAAATCCGACATTTTTAAACACTGAGAGGAAAGCGTTCACGGGGAGGGAGGAATCGCTTTCTGTCCTGAATCAGGTTAGTCTTGGTCTCAGATGCTCCTCATTAAAGAAAAAGGACTCTCCACAGCGAGGGGGCCTTCTCTGGTAGAGACCTTACCAAAGGCTTTTAGCAACTGGGGGCATGTTGCTTTAAAAAATCTGCTTTCACAGGTTTTTCACAAGGGAAAGGGAAAAGCATATTTTTAGGGATGAGAGTGAGGCGGACTGCTGTGCGGACACACACGAGGCGGGGCGTGTGTGCCGTCCCGTGCGTGTGAGTCTGGGGGCGCCGTGTCTGTGGTTTGTGGAGGGGGAGGGCAGGTCGGTGTGTGCGTGATGCGTGTGCTGACATAACCAGCAGCCCTAGAAGATGTTCCAATGAGTGACAGTGGCAGCTAAAACCGCTCACTTGGAAATACTTTGTAAGTCCAATCTTAAGAAATTTATGTGTCTTCTGAGCATCTGGGTGAGTCATATAAGCTGATGTGGTGAAATCTCGAGGTGCCTACCAGCGGGTGTGCAGCAGGCACGGTTTGGTGCTGAACTCGATGAAAGGACTCTCCGGTTTCAGGTGGCTTTGTCTTCCTTCCAGCCACTGCCCCGCCTCCCCGACCCCAAATCAGCTGCTCTGTCCAGGGCAGGGGGTGGGAGGGGATGCGCAGGGAGAGTGCGGTGACTCTCTCGTGAGGGTGACATTAGGGTGCAGGTCTTGCAGCTCTGCTAATACATAAGAAAAGAAAGGAATTCATTTTACCTGCCTTCCTTCCTGATGTCCTTCATGTCTTCTGGTACCTCCACGTTCCTGGCCTTTCCCAACACCCTTCTGCCTTCGACCCCTTCTGAGATTCCCTATTGGCTGTGAAGTCCTTGTTTTGTTTTGCTTGGTCAAATCTCTATTTCTCTTTCGCTTTCCAGGGATAGTCTCACCAGAAGCAGAACCATGGGTTGGCGGGGCCGTTGTCTGTTGCCTCTCATTGTCAGGTTTTCTGTATATGTTTAATCAACAATGAGAAAGCTATAGAGTCCAATGTCGAGGGCAGCACCCGATGGAGCTGCGTGGGTCCTGGCGTGACGAGTGAGCGCCCTTAGATGCACCGTTTAAGCCAGAGAGGAACCCGGGGCGGGGGGCCGATCCTCCTGGGGTCCCGCTGACGTGGCCTGTTTTGCACCTGCAGAGGACGGAGGGCGAACCTTCTGGCAGGAGGTGCAGGAGCCAGACCGCCGTTGAGCAAATGGACCACCCGTCCCCTCCCCGGAAAGGTAGGTCCTCTCTGCCCCTCACATAGGCTCTCTCCCTAAAGAGGACACCCGGGATTCCAGGTGAAAGGGTTTCCCATGAAAGCGCATAACAGTCTCAGGCATGCTCAGGGGAGGAGGTGAGGAGCCAGCCTCGCAGGGGTGTCCGTTAGAAAGCCCCAGATAAAAAGGCTCCGCGCACGCTGGCTGCCCACACTCCCCTCAGTGGCTCCTGAACACTGTCCGCTGGACGGCGGGAGGAGGGCGCCGAAGGAGCCGTGCCAGCTGTGCTCCGCCTCGAGGCTCCGCAGTGGGACCGGGGCAGGGTCCGCGAGTCGCTGCATCCTCGGGCGTCCTCGGACATCAGCGGCTGCGCATCCACCACACATTTTTCCTAGACCAGCTCGTCCTGAGCAAGGCCGGGGAGAGCTGTGAGGAATCAGCACTGCTGGCTTAGGGTCACGTCTGTGGCGTGAGGGACAGGTGCCCAGAGGGGAGCTGGGCAGTGGGCGGTGGGCCCTTTAGATTTATGTGCAGGTCAGGGGCCTACTGAATTCCATATTTCTCCTGGTACAACTTTGATAGTTTTAGATCATCCACATCATCTGTGCTCAGGTTTCTATATGAACAGTAAAACATATCAACCTATAAAGCTGATAAACAAATAAAATTATATTTATATATGTCTATATCATTGATGTCTGCCCTATGCTCAACATTTTCTTCCTTTTAGGTTCTTTAGGTTTGTTCCTTTTTTAACTTTCCAAGTCTTTGAGTTCTCCTCTTTTACTGATGAATATATTGAGGGTTGTGCATTTTGCTCTGACTGTCCCCGAGTTTGATGTGAAGTCTGTCACGCAGTCCCAAGCACTTTGGAATTCCCTTCGCAGGCTCCATTGTAGCTCAATTTCTTTAGAAGTCATTTTTGTTGCGATTCACCCAGATTGTTCAGTGTCTCAGTGTCTCCCCCCGTTTTACTTCTGAGTAACACCCACTATATTGCTGTCCTGCGGCAGGTTCATTGATTCCGAACAGTCAGCTGTTTTGAATAAGGCCGCTCCAAACGCTTCATCACAAGTCTGTCGGCGGGCATGTGTTTCTATTTCTCTAGGGAAACTGCCGCTTGTGAGAAGGCTTTTCTTTCCTCCCCTGAGTGGCACTAGTGCATTTATTCAAAAGCCTGTTTGTTTTCCTGCTTCCCGGGCCCTCCTCCCCCCTCTATGCTCCAGCCTGAACCTTCCTCAAGTCCGTTTCTCTACCAAACTACGAACGTTGGAGAATACAGCTGTTTACTTGAGTGAAGTCTTTGTCGTTATTTAGGGTCCCTAGTTCCAAGAGTAACCAGGATATTTTTTTAAAGTGCTTTTTGTTTGTTTTTTAATTCTGAGAGAGGGAAACATCAGTGCATGGTTGCCTCTCGCACGCCTCCTGCTGGGGACCTGGCCCCTAACCTAGGCCTGTGCCCGGACTGACAATTAACAGGAGACCCTTTGGTTCGCAAGCCGTCACTCCGTCCGCGGAGCCACACCAGACAGAGCAACCAGCATATTTTTCAAACAGTCCCTTTAAAATATACATGAGCCAACGTACTTGGAGGATTAATTTTCTGGGACATTCTAGATGGGATTACATTTTAGGGGGTGTGGCATTATTACATCAGTCACACATCTTCCTATTGTGTCATAATTTCTCAAAGGTCTTTAAGGACAATAAGATTTCACAATCATATCGAGGGTCCCCCATTTCTGAGTGGCCCTTCCTTAAGGGAGAAGCGCATGTCGCCGTGGGTCCCCCGGAGCTGCGTTCACGGGGACGGTCTCTGCTCCGCCCGCAGCGCCCACCCTCTGCTCCCTGCGCACCGGCCTGGCGCTCCTGCTGCACTTCTGCAACGTGGCCCTGCTGTCCCAGCGCGTGTGCCTCAGCCTCACGATGGTCGCCATGGTGAACCGCTCGGAGCCCCGCGGCGCGCCCAACGCCTCCCTGGCCGCGCCCCTGGATAACGTAAAGGTAGACCGCGAGCAGTACCCTCACTGGGCGTTGAGGGTCCCGCGTTGCTAAATGATGTGTGTGGGGGGCGGTACTGTGATTGGAGGGACCCTGCAGGCAGGGCAGAAGCTGGAGCCGCGTGGTGCACCACCCTGCGCTGTGCGCCTCCCTGTCCGTGGGGGGCTCTGCCCTGGGGGCTTGTCTGTGTGACAAAGGATAGCAACACCAGGCCAGGCCTCTTTCGAGTCAGGAAGTTTGGTCTCGAGAAAACAGGAAAAGCATTTTAAACCAGAAGTGGAAGTCAAGGCGCATCTATCCTATTTAAGTTTCTGAACGCACAGTCCCTTTATATGTTTTATTAATTTTACCTCCAGCAGGTATTGAGTGGGTTACCCGTCAGGAGACGTAGTACAGGCAAAAATGCAGAGGGTGACGGAAAAAAACTTTTTACTCCACTTTTCCCGTGTTCCTTTATGAATGCACAGGCAAATATGAACATGCTTTCTTATTTTTGCCCCTTTTTACATAAAATAACACTCTATATGCAGTATATTGTGCCTTGACTTTTTTAATACGCTCAGCAGAACCAGGCTTAGATACGCCGGACATGTAGGAAACCCCAGACAACCGACTACAGTAACTGTAACTACTCTGTGAAGGATGCTAATGGGAAATGCTGGCGACACAGAACACCAGACAGGGAATGTCGGCAGAAAGATGAAAAGTGTACGAAAGAGTAAAAAAGACATAGTAGCAATCAAGGCAACTATCACACACACACTCCACCTTGCTGGGCTCACACGTAGTTGCAACCCAGCTGGGAAGGGTCAGTGAGCTTGGCCGTGGGTCAATAGGAGCTTCCCAGGCTGAAAGAAAGAGACTGAAAACAAACCCTAACAGAACACCCCAGAATGCACCAGTTTCAAAAGCTATAGACCACCCCTAGCAATGCAACCCCCAGTCCGGAGGGACTCAGAGCTGGTGCCCCTCTCTGGGGAGCAAAGCATGTGAGCCCCACACTGGACACCCAACTGAAGGCCGGCACCCGAGACACCGGCCAGCAAGGCACAAAGCTGGGAAAACTCGCGCAGCTCCTGTGCCCAAGCGCCACGCAGCTGGGCGAGCCGAGGAGCGGTCCCCACAGGGCTCTCCACTGCCCTCTCCTGCCCTAGGACCCAGACCGGAAGTAGAACAAGCAATCCTGAAATTTGTATGGCACCACGGAAGACCCCAAATAGCCAAAGTGACCTTGAATGAAAGGACAAAACTGGAGGCATCATGCTTCCTGATCTGCACCAATATTACAAAGCTATTGTCATCAAAGCAGTGTGGTACTGGCATAAAAACAGACACATAGATCAATGGAACAGAACAAAGAGCCCAGAAAGAAACCCGCATATATGTGGACAATTCATTTATGACAGAGAAGCCAACAATATACAACGGTGAAAGGACAGTCTCTTCAATAAATGGCACTGGGAAAACTGGAGAGCCACATGCTAAAGAATGACACCGTATTCCTACCTTACACCATCCCCCAAAATAAAATCTAATACATCAAAGATTTGATGTAAGACTAAACATAAAACTTTTAGAAGAAAACATGGGCGGTCAGTTCATCGACATTGGTCTCGGCTATGATTCTTCGTAGTTACCGACAGTATTGTGTACTGAAAGTTGATAGAGGAGTCAATTTTTAAAGTTCTCATCCCAGGAAAACAATTTCTGTAAGTATATTGGTGACAGGTGGTAAGGAGCCTTACTGTGGTGATCATTTCACAATATACACAAATATCACATCATTATTTTGCATGCCTGCTCCTAATATAATGTTATACGTCAATTATACCTAAAATGAAAAGGAGAGGGACAAGCAGCAAAGGTCTCCACTGTGACCGTGCCGGGGGCCGGGCAGTGCCTTGGACCCCAAGGACTGTATATTCTAGTTGAGGATACCAGTCGCAAGATGCAGCTGCACCCAGACAGCCTTGTCATCGGGGAATAAAGGAGGTCCCGCGAGAGACTAGCGGGCGAGGAGGCTCCTTTACACGGGTCGGCGGGGAGACCCGCTTCCCCACGTCCCCGAACACGCCACGTGACAAGGCATCTCCGTTCTCCTTGCAGAACCCCGTGTACAACTGGAGCCCCCAAACCCAGGGCATCATCCTGAGCGCCATCATGTACGGCATGCCCCTCATCCACATCCCCATGGGCTACCTGGCCGGTATCTGTCCCGTGAAGAAGGTGGTAGGCTCAGCCTTGCTCCTCAGCTCCCTGCTCAGCCTGTGCACACCCCTGGCCGCAGAGGCGGGGGAGTCCTTGGTCATCGCCTGCCGCTTCTTCCAGGGACTCAGCCAGGTATGAGGGTCGCGTGAAAGCGGAACAGGCTTTCGACTCAGAGAGAGTGTCAGGGAGCAAAGTCCCCCATTGCTGTCCTTGCAGGGTACAGTGCAGGTGGCTCAGCACATGGTGTGGATCAAGTGGGCTCCTCCACTGGAACGAAACCGACTTACCTCCGTGAGTCTATCAGGTAAGGACGTCGGGTGTGTCCCCCACGGTCATCTCGCGTGTGGGGTCACGATCTGCCCCAGGGCCCTGAGAAGTGTGCGTTCTGGACCGTCGGGGCTTTAGAAACCTTCGGCCCGGCTCCTTCCTGTCAAAGCGCAGGGACTGTCTAGGAGCGGGGAGGGGCCTGCTTAGCTCACACACCAGAAAAAAGGAGTGCACATTTTCTCCTCTCCTGATCAGCGCCACGCTCTACAAGCTCATTCCGCTGGCGACTGTTCCTCGCTGCCACACGGCTGCCCCCTCTCTGCTTTCCGACGCCGGCCCTCACTCTACCGCTCTCTGTCCCCCTGATTAGGAACCTTGCTGGGACCCTCCGTCGCCCTGCTGGTGACCGGATTCGTCTCTCAGTCCCTGGGCTGGCCCATGGTCTTCTACATTTTTGGTGAGTCTCTTTTCTGTGAAATCCCTGTCTTCAGAATTAAGAAAACAAAAATTAAAAATAAAAACCGCATATAATATAGTAACTCACAGGAAGTTCACGATATTTAAAGTGATGAAGTTCAAGCAGGAAAGAGAGTCAACAGTCCTTGATTTCCTATCGCAAATGAGGCGCTGTGCTCAGGATGCTGGGCACGCTCCTGGGCGGAGGGCCGCCGGCCTTTAACGCGGCGCTGCAGGCTCGCGGCCCCCGCCTGCCCACACTGCCCTTGCCCCACGCTCACATCCCAGCGACCCCTGGCGCTGGCACTCCTCCCTCGCCTGTCTCGCCTCTCCACGGCGCCTGGCGCTGACACTTTAGACCCCTCGCTTGTTTACTTGCTTCATTCTCTCCATTTCTCATCTATTAGAAAGTACATTCTGGAAGGCAGAGTGTGTGTAAGTTCCAATCACTGCTGTGTCCCCTGTACCTAGAGCAGCGCCTGCTACATGATGGGCACTTGGTCAACCGACTCATTTCGTGAAGGCTGACTGGTGAACGCTGCACATCCCCACCCTAACAGGGGAGTCCCTGGGATCAGCTCATTAACATAAGACAACTCACAAAGGACCAAGGATCTGGAGGAGTCTGCTAGGATGGGGGCAGCCCTAGGCCTGGGCCCCCACTGGGAGCACAGCCGAGGCCCAGCTGGAGGCTCACGGTGGGGCACTAGGAGTCGGCAGAGACGGGCCGAGAGCCAGGCGGCCTGCGGTCATGAGCAGAGCAGAGGGGTTCGGGGCGAGGAGAGCGGGGGAGGCCAGAGGGCGTTCTCCCCCCCCCCCCGCCATCTGTAAATGCCCTTCTGTGGGGAGAGGCAGCTGTGGATACGGAGGACTAGCCAAAGTGTAGGACCTTCTGCAGAGTTTCAGAAAAGAAAGGCCATTTTTCATGATCTCACACCGAGCATGAAAAGTACCAGTTTGGGCGAGACCCACTTCCAATTCCAATTCTACCTTGTCCTGTTTTGACAGGCGCTGGTGGCTGTGCCCTCAGCCTGCTCTGGTTCGTCCTGTTTTACGACGACCCGGAGGAGCACCCGTGCATCAGCCTGCACGAGAAGGACCTCCTCCGGTCCTCCCTGGCCGAGCAGGTGGGCCGCGGGGCCCCACGCCCCAGGTTCTAGGCTGCGGGGCGCGCCCTCTGGCTCGTGCTGATGTGTGAGCGAGTGACGGGTCCTTCCCAGGTCAGCTCAGGCGGGAAGTCTGTGCCCGTCACGGCCATGCTCACGTCTCTCCCAGTCTGGGCCATTTCCCTCAGCGGCTTTGCGTTCTCCTGGACAAATACCATCGCTTTCCTGTACATGCCGACGTTCATCAGCTCCAAGCTCCACATCGAGATGAGAGAGGTGAGTGCGCTGTCCGCCCGCCTCTGCACCTGATGGCGGACCCTGCTCACTTCTCCGTCCCGCGCGACGCCGGTTCGAGCTCTTGCCCACCCCGCCCCGTGTTGCTGATGTGATGCCCGGGGAGGCCCACGGGCCCAGCTTTTCTGTCAATGTCCCCCAGGACGAATGCGGAGGCGCGCCCGGCCCTGTTCCCACATATGCCCCGCCTCCCACTCCTATAGGAGGTGTCACCTCAGACTCAACAGCACCGGTCCCTCCTTGGACTGGGAGCACCCCCTGAACGTCACCTGCCCGGCTCTCGGCGGCCCTCCCCGGGGGGAGGCCTCCCCTGTGCCGTAACCCCGTGACTCGGGTCTGGCTGAGGAAGGACCGGCAGCCCCACTGTCTGTCCGACCTGACGAGTCATGGAGGCCTGGAACCTACTGTTGTTTGATGTCATAATACCCAGGAAGACGACTCTGGGAGAAGTGGAGCCTGGGCCTGGCACTTCTGTAATGAGCCCGCAGCCACCAGCCCGGGGCTAGTGGCACAGCCAGAGCCCGCTCTCTCTGGCTCGGCCCTGTGTCCCACGACACCGTGGGGCTGTTGCGCGGGCCGACAGGAGCTGGCCCAGAGGCCGCCCCGGCTGGCGGTCCCACTCATCCTCCACGCCCGCGACCGGCTGCCACGCCCGGCGCTTCCCATTCCTGGCACAGTCTCGCTCTGATGACCCACCCGGCCACATCGGGTTCCACGATGCCAATAACAAAAAATAGACAGCTGGTGACCACGGCTTCTGACCCAGAGCTGCCCTCTCTCTCGGGGAGTCGAGCCCCAGCAGACACGCGGGGGCGCCGGCCGACGGTCTCTGGGCGGGCAGTCCGCCGCTCGGGCTCCGAGCTTCGGGGCGGCCGTGGCTGGCGCTCGCACGCACGCTCACGACACTTCCTCCTCAGAACGGACTGCTGTCGGCCCTCCCCCACCTGCTGTCCTGGGTCCTCAGCATCCTGGCGGGGCACGCGGCAGACTTCTTCCTGGCCAGGAAGATCCTCCGCCTGGTCACCATCCGAAAACTCTTCACCACGCTCGGTGAGTAACCGCCAAGGCCGTTCAGGGCCTTCGGGGCGCCCCCGCCCCCCCGCCGCACCTGACCGGCCTGGACGCCCGCAGGACTGCTGCCGCCCGCCCTCTTAGCCGTGAGCGTGCTGCACCCGAGCGTCAGCCCTCTCAGCTCCGTCGTCGGCCTGACGCTTGCGAGTGCCACCGCCGGCTTCTGCATGGCCGGCTTGATGATCAACCCCCTGGATATCGCTCCCAGGTAGGGCCTTACATACCTCATCCTTTGCTGCATCTGGGCTCCCCGGGGCGTTGTGAGGTTTCAGCCACCTTCGGGTTCGTGGCCGGCTTGCCAACGTTCTGACGCTCTCGCCGTTAGCTACTTCGTTCCTACAGGTATCACAGGCGTGTGTCTGGGTCATTGAGCCTCAGGACAACACCTCCGTGGGGAGTATTTATGACGGAGGAAACTGAGGTTCAGGTACTTGTGAGCCTAAGAGCTCACCGTGAGTCGGGATCTTACCCAGGATTTTACTCCAGATCTGTTTGGCAGAACCCTGCGGCCCTCCTCCTGTGAGGCCACTATTTAGACATGACTGTGACTGATGGACGCAGCCAGCCACCTGCCCGGCCGCAGGGGCACATCCCACGTTTGCCTCACGGGACGAGCCCTCTTGAGCACGCAGGCCCCACAGGAACCGGACTGTCCGACGTTCTGTAACGCGGTGGCTCTGGGGAGAGAGGCAAAACTGACCAATAACCACCCGCTCTGCCCCAAACCCGTACAGTATCTGGCCCCTCAGATCTACGCGAGGTGAGCGCCAGGGTAACAAGGCCAAGTATCTCTTTGCTTTACTCAATTCCAAGGCCCTCCTAAAACACCTCGCATGTGTTCCGGTTACTTGGGATCGTATACAGACATGAAAGGATCATTCGCTAGAGAACGCACAAGCCAACTGAGCCGTGCGCACCGTGAAACACAGGCAGGTTAAGAATGTAGAGAAAAACAGGTAAAGGAAATTATAAGGAGCTACCACTTACGGAGTATTTTTTTTATGGGCCTGTCATACCCATGACACAGCAGGGAAATGAACTCACACGACGTTACCTGGCAGGTAACAAACAGGAGGCGCTCACCCAGAAGCGCCCGCCCGCGAGGCTAACTCGCGGCAGCCCTGGCCGCCCCGGCCACATCGGCAGCACAGGGTCCAGCAGCTTGTGGACCATCCGCCAGCACTGGCTCGGGTAACCCAGGACCCGGCCAGGGTGGCCTCGCTTCCAGGTCACTGCAGGTCAGCAGGGACACACATGCAGACACAGGTTCGGAAGAAATCCCTCGTCTCTTAAGATGGTTCACCCTCAGACGTCAGGACACACACGTGTTACATCACAACCATATAAATTTGCAGTGGTTAAGCTCTTTTTTTATTAATGGGATGGAGACAAAACTGATTTAAGCAAGGACGTGGCTAATCGTATCCCTCCCTTGACTATTGAAGAGAATTCCCTCGGGGTGAGTGTCTAAACCGACTACTTGGGGAACTGTGGCCTCGCCGCAATGAAGAGGAGGGGGACAAGGTCACAACATCTGAGCAGGAGGGTCCGGAGGGAAGAGGAGGAGATGGCAGCTGTGGCTTTGTGAGGACACAGTTGAGCAGATGGATCGCTGCGTGAGACAAAGCCCGGGAGTGGAGCGGCCGCCCTCTCCTGGGGCGGCAAAGGCGGAGCCCAGCGTCTGAGAGGATCTGTGACGCCGCCGCCCTCCCTCTCACTGTCTCACGGGGAGGCCCCCAAAGGGATCTTAATGACCGTGCAGTACTGTGGGCTCGGCGCAGACGGAACGTGGCTCAGACAGCAACACCTTCTCCAGGCTCCACTGGCCGCGTCACGCCACGGCACCTCATCGGCCAGCCCGAAAGTCGGCCTCGGCGGCGGGTCACTCGTCTAGGCCGCCTGTTCCGCGGGCTGGCGCAGCGGACGACAAGCAGCGAGAGAGCGGGCAGAGCCATCCTGCAAGCTGCCCCGCAGGAGCGCGGGCCGCTTCCATCCGCACGTCGCACACCTGCCGCCCGGGGCCCGGGCGCCCTGAGAGTGGGGTGGGACGCTCTCCCCTTCTCTGTCCCGGGCCAGCGGTTTCCAGAGGAGCCAGTGCGGCCCCTGAGGCCGTGGGCACGCGCCTGCGTCGGCCTCTCTGACTGGGGAAGGAAAGTCCGTTTTTCAGCCCCAACAGGTCAGACGCTGTCCCGCAGCCACAGCAAAGACTCTGGACCCGGAAGGAGAACCTCGTCATTAAAGCTGTCATGGTTAAGGAACACACAGTAGGGCGAATGCAAAGACGACCGCCCCTTGACTCTCCTAGGGAAACAGTGACCAGTGGGGGCAAGAGCAGGCAGGGGGCCTCGTAGAAAAGACACGCGATGCTCAAGAAGCAGGACGAGGCTGACAGCTGCCCCCGCAGCAGGAGCAGGGGAGGCCGGGAGCCGGTCCCTCACGTGCAGAAGTAAACAGATAAAGACCCGCCGTCAACCTAGAGGCCTGTGTTGGGCAAAAATCTCCTTCAAGTATTAACACAGAAATGTCTTCAGGCCAACAGAATCCATCGGCCACTGTTGTGCACGGGAGAGGGCTGTTAACTGGGATGCTCTTGGGCAGAAGTACAGGGGACCCAGGAGGGGAACAGAGGGCTGGGGACAAGTACACCGATGGAGCAGGAAACTGTCAGGCCCAATCAAAGAATTCCCCAATCCCCAAAACAAAAACGATACCTTTTAGGGTGTAAAATATATGGAAGGAAGAAGTACAGCAATACACAGAAGAGGAGAGGGTATAAATGAATTTAAGTGTTCTAAGGTGCTTTCATTGTGGGAATTTGAAAAAAATATTAATTATACTAGACTAAGAGAAATCAGAAACATATGTTTTAATCTCTAAGGTAAATACTGAAGGATGGTCAAGTGTAAAGGGAATGATTTTTTCAAACAATTGCTGAAAAAGAAATCCAGAGTGAATTTAAAAAGAAATATAGAACAAAAAACTAGAATGATGATCATTTTAAGTCTCATACATCAGAAAAACAATAAATAGAAAAAAAGATTAAACCATCAAAATTTTAGGTTACTCTCTACTGAAATAAAGGCAAAAGGACAATGTAATAGAGGAAATGATAAATAAAGAAAAACAGATCAGACACTGCAGGCTTTAAAGACAGCATGCTGGGTCCTAAAGCACACAGCAGTTTATTTCAAACGACTGAAATCACTCAGAACATAGTTATATATTGAAAGATAGTTAAGTCTTATAATCAATAATCATGTTTCTGTGGCAAGTAACTAGGGAAAAGCAAGTTAAACCCAAAGAAAGTAAAAGGAAAGAAATGATAAAAGAATAAGAAAAAAATGACATGTAAAACCAACAATGTCAAAAGTAGGTTCCTTGAAAATTAATAAAATTAATGAAATGAAGACTTATCAAGAGACATATAAGAAAAATGATCGGTAAGAAAACGGGGGCGTTACCGTCATCCAACCTGAGAGCGGTGTCCACCCCGTGGCCCGGGAGGGCTATGCATGCGGCCCAACAAAGAAATTGTAAACTTACTTAAAATCATTTCTTTTGTTCATCAGTTTTCATTATTTGTGTATTTAATGCATGGCCCAAGATGACTCTTCTTCCAGTGTGGCCTAGAGACGCCAAAAGGTTGGACACCCCTGTTACCCCATAACAAAGAAAATAATAGATTATGAAGAACTTTATGCCCATAAATCGGACCATGTAGGTGAAATTGAAAAGTCTCTCAAAACACACACACACAGAGTCATAAAATAAATTTTCAGCACTTGTATGGGGTGAAACAAGAAGGGTTTCCATAAGGCATAAGTGGCCCTACTCCCACCCAAACCCCAGACTTTTCCTGCTCGCATGAAAAGGGGACGATAAACACTGGGGACAATCGGCAGTTTTGCCCCGATCTGCACCCGGGACTGCTGATACCTAGCAACACATGATGCACTTACTCTCCGGCTCCCCAGAGAGACAACTCACCCTTCCGCCTAGTGACACCCGGGCACCCTACGTCCAGACGTGACACCTCTGACGAAGGACCCACGCACGGACACACAGACTCCCCACGCCCTCGCACTCCCAGCCCGGGAAGGCAGAGTAGCAGTGGAGCTGACCCGGGGCAGCGACACAGGTCAGGAGCCCTTCCTCTCGGAAAAGGGACCTGAACACACAGCACCTCCCCTGGTGGCCTCTGTCGGGCAGGGAGGGCTGAGACCCTCCGTCCCCCAGCGAGGCAAGTTCTTGACCTGACACTGATTCTGCTCCCAAAGGGCATGTCCTTGCACTACGTGACTCAGGGACCTGCTGCTGCTTTACCTGTCCCTCCCCTGGGGCTCCCTGCTGAGGCTGCGGCCTGGCTCCTGCTCTCCCGCGGAGCCTCCGGGGGCTGTGGCCCTGGGACTGGAGCAGACCAGCGGAACGGGGTCCCTCAACTCTGTGCCCTCCCTGAACCACTTGCCAAGCCCCTACACGGCGCCCTCCAGGTTTCTCAGCTGTGCTGGCCGGCTTCCCACCCGGGGACTTTCTCTCCGCCACGGCCTCCTGTTCTGTGTCGTTGCCTCACTTCCTGCTAAAGCCGCCCTGACCGTGCAGTGCGACCAGAAAGGTCCCGATAGCCACACTCTCGTCTGCGACTCCAATGGAATTAGGGTAGAAATGGAAAAGTTATCTTTCTTAAACCTCATCGTAAATTAAATGAGGGTTAAGATTTAAAATACTTTACATTTGTGTATTGTCATTCTTTTTTGTCATTCTTTTTTTTGTGCAGATATTATGGGTTTCTTAAAGGAGTTACAGTTCTAATCGCAATGGTAGGAGGCCTAATTTCTTCCACCCTGACCGGAATAATGCTTAACCAGGTAAGGAGCACCCAGGCGCGGGAACGCGCCCGTCCTGGGTGGTCAAGAGCTGCAGCCGTAGCGGACAGAGGGGGCGAGAGAATGCCCGAAAACCCCTCAGGGACAGGAGTCGCTGTGGAGATGCTGGTGTCAATCTGTAATCCCCAAGGGTCTCGCCCTCACGCCACCCGCATCACGCAGCTCACGTGGAAACTTGGTTCGTTTGGGAGAAAACCGAGAGCGGCACTTCTGCCAAGTGCTCCTTGGCCCACGGCTTAAGCTGAGAAGAGGGTTTGCTGTACGACGGCTAGTCCCCCCACCCCGAGAGGGACCCACCATCGTCAGGCTCTATGTGCTGATGGCGCCAGAGAGGCAGCCCGTCGCTGTGACCACGGAGGTTCCTCGCCAAGGAGCGGCCGCCTCCTCGGCGCAGCAGAGCCCAGGCCCCCCCCCGCCCGCCAACCCGTCCTCCCTCTGAATTCGCTTAGAGCCACTGGGCAGCTCCCAGCACTGGCAGGTGACCGCGCCTGTCCCCAACCAGGGAGCAAGCCTGTCTGTCCAGCCTCAGCCTCAGAGGGACAGGAACACAGAAGAGAGGCTCCTCTGAACATTTGAAATAACCCAGTTTTCACAGGGGCCCAAATGCACTCTCTGGGTTCCCAACACCACACGCCAAGGAAGGAATGTTACGTGGTCCACAGGTGCCCAGAAGCAGCAAATAAAATGTTTCTGGAGAAATGCACCCTTAATTCACACTCCACCATTTCCTCACACGTAAAGTTTCAGCAAACATGATTTCACAATTAATCGAAAATCACAAAACACTCAAAGAAATAGGGTGGCATAAGAGAAGAAATAAGAACATCACAGAACCTGGTTCTCCGAGACACTGGCAATGTCTGCATAGGTTTAAAGAAGTAAAAGAGCCCTGGCTGGCACAGCTCAGTGGATTGAGCACCAGCCTGCAAACCAAAGGGTTGACGGCTCGATTCCCAGTCAGGGCGCAGGCCTGGGTTGTGGGCCAGGTCCCTAGTAGGGCGTGTGCAAGAGGCAACCACGCAGGGATGTTTCTCTCCTCCCTCCCTCCCCCTCTCTCTCTACAAACAAACAAAATTTAAAAAAGAAATAGTAAAAGAGGGGATTGGAAATATAAATAAGAAACATAAGATTTGACACCCCCCAAAAAACCTCTGGCAATTCGAACATAAAACTGAAATTAAAAATGCAGATTAAATACAGCTGAAAAGGAGGATTGGCATGGCTTCTGCTTCCATTAACGGAAGAGTAATTTGGGCACCGATTCTCTTTTAAAAGGACATTTAAAAGGCTGAAAAAAAAAAGTCTTCTCTGAAGCGTCAGAGAATTCAAGTTCTAACTGGCCAGATCGGGGGACCAGGAGCCGTTGCGGACTCTGATCTCCTTGTGCGGGGCCTGCCCGTATCATACATTTGTAGCTGAAACCGTAAGCGTTTGTGAGCACGCACTCTACCACGTCATTTTACAAGTGAAAGATTATGTGGAGACACATACGGCTCCCTAAGCAGGGAGACAAACCCTGATTACCTCTTGACCATGAAATCCTGACCTGTTCTGCCTTCTTTCTGTGTTTTTCCTTGTTAAAGGACCTGCCTTGAGCCTGTTTTAATTTTAATATTTTAAATGTTACTAACACAACAAGCAGCCCAATCGTTTGTAATCACTTTGCACTTTCTTCCCTCAGGACCCCGACTCCTGGTTTAAAATCTTCTTGCTGATGGCAGCTATTAACGTGACAAGCATACTTTTCTACCTCATATTCGCTAAAGCAGACGTTCAGGACTGGGCTAAGGAATGGCAAGGCACACGCCTCTGAAGGTAAGAAGCGACTGGGTAACGGACAGACTTTGAAACCAGGGACACAGGAGCCGTGCGGGTGGAGGCTCAGCTCTGAGCCGCCTGTGACATTGCTGGCTGAGTGGGGAACGGGGGGGGGGGGGGGGGCAGTGCAATTTCAGGGAGGAGGGGGACCTTGCGGGGCCTGAAAGCATCTCACATCCTGATGGAGGTGCCCTGTTCCCAAGCGTTGTGGAGGTCTTGGGGCGCAAGGCAGGAACGTGGGAGCCTCGAGGGAAGGGACGTCTGCAAGGGAGGGGAAGGGCCTTGGGTGAGGAGGGAAGCTGCTGGAGAAGGCGGTAGCTCAAAGTCAAAGGGGTGGGAATGAAGACCCCTGGCAAATGCTCTCATAGGGTCATATTCTAGAAGGTGTGAGGATTCACTAACATACCTGGCAAGAGCTGCCTTCAAAGCAACCCCAGCTAGAGTGGCTTTCAAATAAATGACAGAGACAGAGGGTCTGCTCGAGTTCCAAAGAGCACCTGTCACTGTGCCTCCCTTGCTTCCCTAAACCTCGCCGGCAGCAAACATGAGGAAAAATGTCTCCTGGAGGAATTTCGGTTGATGCTTAAGAACTGAGCGATGTAGCACATCCCCATTTTGCAAACCAGGTGTTGTGCCCAATGGCTATTAACATCGCAAAGACTGGAAAGTTATAGGAACAATAAATTCAGGCAAAGTTTCCCGATCAACCTTAAGGTGTCTGATTAACCTATTAATACAGAAACAAATTTTTCCACATTAAACAACCAGTTAGCAAATGTATTAAAAGAAATGATCTGAATCGTGGTGTGATGTGATCATGGTGATGAAATGATAGTATCATTTAAAAATAAATTAGCTCAGCATTGTCGGGTCTGAGAATTTGCACAGTGGCGCAGCAAATGATTCACTGAGACGCCTCTATACTCAGGGTTGCTAATTGGAAATGGCAGGCGTCTGGATCTGGAACTAAACATGTCCTGGTCTTCATTTATAAATTTTGTGCAAGTGAAGAGAATACACCCAGCCGTTGATAAGTAGGGGAGTTCACTCAAATATTTTCGTATGGAAATTATTGCAGTTGACCTCGTGAACAAGCACGTAACAGGCTTTAGCAAAGTCTCACCCTCCATTTCCAAGGTTGGACGCAGCGGTGGTGTCAGCCACGGTACTTTATTCAGACCCTCTAAGTTGTGTTTGTTTCTCTTTGGCCGATTTACACACTGAAGTTTAGTTAAACACTAGTTTCCTATTATTGTTATATCTATTCATTTTTGCATATCTCCAAGCAGTTATCATTGAACATTCTGATGTTCTATTATAATTTTACCAGGGCTTTGACAAGTATATGTTAATTGGAAATTTAATTTTGATTTTGTGGAATGATCAGTCTTTTCCAGTTTATCATTTTTCACTCATTTCTTAAAAAACACTGTATTTATTTATTTTTAGACAGAGGTAAAGGGAGGGAGAAAAGGGGAGAGAAACATCCATGTGCGGTTGCCTCTCACGCGCCCCCTACTGGGGACCTGGCCCACAACCCAGGCCTGTGCCCTGACTGGGAATCGAACCAGCGACCATTTGGTTTGCAGGCCAGCGTTCAGTACACTGATTCACACCAGTCAGAGCTCATTATTCACTCTTGACAAGCGTGGCCCCGCACCTCACACAGTCCGCCTGGAGACCACCTGCTGGAAACGTCACCTGCCCGCGAATTCCCTGCAGCATCACTGGAAAGGCGCTCTCCAGGTGCCTCTCTAGAACCCCTGCGCAGCCACGTCGAGGGGAGTGGCTCCCGGAGGCACGCCTCCCGCTGAGACTCGGCCCAGCACACCTGTCTCCGACCTCCTGCTGCGTGTGGCCAGGAAGGGAAGCCGCGGACACCTCCAAGTAGCCCGCCTCTGCCTGCACGTCCAGACCTGGCCGCTGGCCACCCCAAATACTGACCGTTCCCAGGCACGGCCTTCTACGTTACCCCTGCCACAGTGACCTAGTTCCAGAAACAGTGGTCTCTGTGACAGGGCTAGGCCTCGCTGGCCACTCCCTTGCGTTTTAGATTGTTCAAGTCACTTATTATTTTGAAAACATTAGGAATTTGTACACATGTGTACTGTTACCCTTACTCGGGCGCAGAGCGTAAGGCTTTAGTTAGAATTCTCCAGTCCCGTCCAACTTCTGGAAATCGAACATGTTGGACGGGCTGCCCTGAGCCTCGCGCCGGCCGTGATTTCAGGGACTCGTGGGCGCTCCCTATTTCCAACTCTAGTTCCCTAACAGCACTTTCAACAAGACTCAAAACGCCCGCTCCCTTATCTGCCGAGCACACCGGCCCCTCACCGACCCACGCCACGTTTCCACCCTGCCCGCCACGCCACGCTCGGATGTTTGCATCTCACGCAGAAGCCTCCGCGCATGACTGACAAACCTTTCTGGCTCTGGTAACTGTCCTCACGCAGATCCAGAACCACAGGTTGTTCCAACTCTTATTTTGACCCATGGCTTATCACCAGTCAGAATAAAAACTAGCGAAGAACTGATTAACCACAATATTAATGACTTCGCTTGTGCATCCCCAGGTTTCGTCTTTTGTCTCTGGAAGGGAAAATCTCGCGAGAGCCGTAAACCGTTCAAGGCAGGTCACGCAGCAACGACGTTTCCTGAGGTACCTAGTCACTCCATATGGGGCTCACAAGGAGCCCAACGCTGGGTCGGAAATTCTATTTAACCTTTCTCCAAAACCAAAGACCCATTTTAGACAGACTATTTGGCCAAGACCCTCCTAGTACCTACCTGGAAACCTAGATGACGCCAGGGGCTGCTTCTGCAGGACTTTAGTCTCACCGTGGCTGGGACATCTCATGACCCCCATTACAGCGCAGCAAAGGCCACTAACTCCTGAGGGGGAAGTTGCTCCACACCAGGCGCGCACGTAAAGAACCCACGCACTTACCGTGCCCAGGTAAGCACAACTCCCCCAAATGAAAGCCGGTCCAGAAAGCATCAGAAAGGAAGCCACTAGGCACCCACCAACATGTCTCTACAAGACACACGATGGTGTGAAGCCACCTTTGCAGCTGGCCCTCAGTACAGTTACGCCCCACCTTGCGGTGTGAAGGAAACTTCACAGGAAAAACCCTCAGTTATAACCCAGAACAGTTATGACAACCGAAAAGCCCGGGAGGGAACCCTGGGACCTGGGACCTGGGACCTGCCCGGAAAACAACCTTGCACCTGCTGGCCCTGCCGTACACCGAACAAGCGGAGCACCTCCACGGCTTCACTCCAACCAGCACATCCCAACAAAACAAAGCAACAAACTGCACTCCTGAACCCACGGGGAGCTGGAATATATAGCGAGAAGTCCCCGCCCCTGGCCCCTGATTGGTCTGCCTTGAGATGCCAAATCCTTAAAGTTTCATTGGCCCAAAAGGCAGTTCCTGATTGGTTGGAATAGAGCCACTCTGATTGGCCCGAGCTGCACGGCTCGGATCGTAGGCGGAAAGCCTCAGTCCTATTGGCTGAAATAGGATTCCAGAAACTGCCTTACGGAAGCAGGTTCATAAAGTACAGACAGGCCACTCCGCCAAGTGTCCTTTCTGTGTGGGAAGGTCCCTGTTTAGACAGGGCTGCTAGGCTATTTTTTCGGTTTGCTGGTTGTGTTTTCTGTAACTCCGTCACCCACGAGGAGCCCTTCTGAGTAGGTCTCTTTTTTATCTGCTCAGGGTTCACAATAGGGTGACTAGCCCCTGTCCGGGTCTCCTTTCTGTTTACCGGCTGCCGTTTCTCCCTTGTAGCCTGCCTTCCGCACCCTGGGCTGGGGGACAGGAGCTCAGGGGGTGCCGCACAGGGAGCGCGACGGCTGAGAGACCGTCCCCTCGGCCCCACTCTCTGGTTTGCTGCGCCACGAGTACTGAGGAACGTGGGCCACGGGCCGGATGATGAGAAAAATTTCATCACCAATGGGAAGGCCAAATTTAAACACAAAAATCGGATACAAATAATATAAGGGCCAGCCTTAGGGACTCCCTAACGGTGAAAGCGCAGGAAAAACTTGGAACAAAATCCCAGCATGCATCCCCTTCGGATAGAGCCCCGCCCCCTCGGCACATTCGGGGTCCTCCTACCACAGTCGGGCTGCGGCTCGGCCAGAGGCGGCTCCGGAGCCGGTGGAAGCCCACCTGCCTTCACCGACCCCCACCTTGCCCGTGCCCCTCGAAATGCTTGAAGAGATTATAGAAGGTCAGGGTATTAGGAACAGAATTGTCCTGAGCATCTGCATGTGCTAAAAGAAGTGGGATGTATGTTTTCGGTTTTTAAAAAAGGTATACAAAATGGAGGTACATTTTTGTTGAAAAGGAAAGTTGTAGAAGCTTGGAGGAAAAGGAATCTTTGGAAAGGAATTTTATGTATCATCGGGAGTGGTGAATATTAAAATCAATGTAATTCAGTTAATGAGTTTTCAGTATCTAAAGCAAGCTGGTACAAAATTAAAGTTTGGTTTTCTCTTTCTTAAAAGGTCAAATTAAACCAAAGTTGGAAACGGGAGGAAAAAAAGAATTTTACCTTGTGTGGTCAAGTTGGCTAAAATTAAATTGTTATAAATGTTTTAAAACTAAGCTTTAATATCAGTAGTATACTTATGTAAGATTGGAACTTAGTTTTTCATTACTGGAAGGACAAAAGTTTCTTGGATTATTGGTGTGCCCTTGATGAAAGATTATAATTTTTACCTTAAAGCAAGCTGCCCCAAAAAGCACACCAAGAATTCTACAGTTTGCCAGATTTCCTGTGTATACCAGGTCTTTGGGTTTGCTCATAACTATGTAATTTTGTGTATTTGCCTGTGAAATTGTTGTCACTTTGGTTACATAAATAAGTCTTGTTTCACAAAGGCCAAAAATCCTATTCGATGAAGTGTATTAAAACCTATTTGATCTTTTTTGGTATCCAAAGACCCTCAAAGGATTTGCGCTCTCTCCTTATCAAAAGGGAAATAGTGCACTGGTTAGGCTTGCCTGACAGGTTCTATTACATGGGAGCCATTGCGAAAACACAAGCAATTCTAAGCCTTCTTTACATTGTGTCTGTATAGGTACATATTTTGTGTTCTAGAAATTTTATTAAATTCTTAAAATTCTGATATGTCCTGATATAATGTTATCAGTCGTAATGCCAATCGCCTGAAAATATTATGTCAGAAATAAGCAAATTTCCCTGTCAATCGCAATAAATACCTCGTCATCAGATCTCTGATGATGGCCATTTTTAAATGTCATCACTTTAAGTTTTGTCAGTTGAACTTCTGCTTTTAATGTTCCTGCAAAAGTATTTTATCTCCAGATAAATTCAGGAAATGCAGCCAATGAACACTCTAGAGTGTAAGGCGCTGATAATTTCCACCTTACACCACCGAGCTGCTGCGTAAGAGTGTACGGAAGCCTAGTGGGAAAATCAGTGGTGTCAAAAAACTTCTCACAAAGATCAAGGTCAACAAGAATCAATTTCACGGGGCTGAATAAACTGAGGAAGATGACTGTAATTTTACGACTTTGTCATTTGAAACACGGCTGGTTCTTTCTGTTTTCCAAATACTAAAAGTTACTTCCTCGTTAGCTATGCCTGCACAGCAGTTTGGCTGCGATGCTGACAGACAAGGCGTTGCCTCTGTGTGTTGGTTGCAGGGGTCCTGCCGTTCGAACCGTGTCAGACCTTCCAATCCGTGCCCACGAGATGCTTTTCCGCTCGTTTCAATCTTCTTCCATTTCTTTCAACGACATTTTGTGCGCTTCAGACTGTCCTCTCCGCCCGCAGGGGACAGTCCACGGGCCCGCAGCCCCGCGGCCCCAGGCCTCACGCGCAGCTCACAGGCGGGTGAGCGGCTGGTCTCTGGCCCAGTCCTGCACTTCCACGCGGCTGAAGGCGAGGAAGAAGAGCAGGCCGGGAATGTTGATGACTGCTGAGAGCAGGAAGATGTTCCTCCAGCCAGATTCCGAATCCTGCAGGCAGGGAGCGACAGGTCATCCACGGCCTTCACGCCCCCGTCCCTCCTGGTCCAGGAAGGCCGCGGCGCACACCCTCCGGCCAGCAGCCCGGATCCGCCCCAGGGGCCCAGGGCGCCTGGCGACGGGCAGGCACACCCGGGGTGCCGGCCTTTCCCCGGCGGGGCGTCTCCCCGAGCCCTTCCCGGCCCGACCTATGTCAGACGGGGCCCGACCCCTCACGGGCCCCTTTCCTTCTCAGGTGTCACTCCCCTGACAGTCACCGGCCCGCACTGTGCCACCCACGTTACAAATTCCATCAGTTTTCAACCCGTTTCTCTTCTATAATCCAGGTTCCAAAGGGCAGGAAGTTTTGTTTCATTCACTCGGGGCAGCGTTGATGCTTATTTGCAGAATGAGGGAATGAGTGCGTGACCAGGGAGACAAGGTCAGCTTGAGGATCTCCACTCTAAACAACCGTTTACTGACAATCTGTTAGTTAGAGGCCGGAAGGGAATTGAGGCTTCAAATGGCAAAGGACGTGATGTCCAAAGAACCCCTTTCCTTGTTAGTCTCCCTTTTCTGGACTTCCTTCTGGGGAAACCCCAGGGACCTTAAAGACTGTGAGTGTCGTGCCGGTCCCGCCTCACGGGAAATCGACACCCACAGTGCTCAGTGCTAAGGTGCCAGACCACTTGTCCCGACAGCTTTACATGCGTGTCCCAGAACGGGACGCTGCCCGGGCATACACGCAGCGTGTAAGCAAAGCCGATCAGAGAGAGGGTCGCCGGGTGGCGGCTGCCCCTTCCCTCCGCCTTCGCTCAGCCGCCCAGCCTTTCGCTCCTTCACTGTGCACACAATCACTGGGCTCCTGCACAGAGCGACCGCCTCTCCCTAGATCCCTTGGAACTTTCCAGGTGTCAAGAAATGCCCCTCACACCCCAGCAATCCACAGCGGTCGGCCACTCTCCACAAGAGATGCCGTGATGTCGCCACACAAGTCATGAGATCGCGCACTCTCCCTCACTCTGCACCCCAGACGGGGCGAGTCGCAACCGGGAGGGAACAGATATCCCCCTTGCTCTGGCTTCTCCCTGGCGACCCTTGGAGGCCCCTTGGGGATCCTTTCACCAGCATGTCTGGGCTCACCTGGCTGATGAGGAATCCAGAAACGGTGGGGGCGAGGACTCCGGACAGTTGACTAAAAAACTGTGACAGCCCCTTGAGGACGCCTGTGTACCTGAGAGAGCGAGAGGATGAGAGGCAGAGGCGGGTCCCCGTGGAAGCACAGGTTCCTCTCATCTGACCCACTGAAGTCCCCCGCTTCTCTCCGGGGCGGCCTAGACTTGTGCTGACCCTCTGTCAAACCTGAGTAAGATGGGCTGGTGAGTGGTCGCTGTCACCCTGTGTGAGGGTCTGACCCCCAAGTGGTGACCTGTTCTAAATTGTCACTGTTGTTCGTGCAAAGTGCATTGATTGATGATGGGAACCGGTTTATTTGTTCCTTCGGCTCCTGCTGTGAAGCCTGACCTGGCAGCCTTGCTTGAGGAATACCAGCGCCCTCCCGGGGTGAGGCGTGGGCTCTCTGGAGATGAGGCACCTCCCACGCGTCTCAAGGGAGGAAGGACTGCGTCCCACTGGCTGGGAGAGCAGCCCTGGAGCCACGCGGGAAGTCGGGGTCGCGCCTGGTACCTGCACCGGAGCTGAATGTCGCCCGTGCCGCCCGTGCCCTCCAGCCTGACTAACCCCACAGCAGCGCGCCCTGTGGGGTGCTGGAGGCCGGGCAGTGACCTCACCCCGGGCGCTGCTGGGTCCCAGCAGAGAGAGACATGGCCGTGTGGCGCCGACCTCCCCTTCCACCTGGAAGAGCTAAGTCCTCAGTGGCTGATGAGCTTTGGGCCCTCCCTGGAGTCACCTGGGGTAAGGCAGGTGCTGACGTTTCCAGTGACCTCCACCCTGTGGCCCTCAGGGCATGACCCGTGGTCACAGCAGGTTCAGAGACACCGGACCAGACTGAGCTCCTGTGAGTGACGCCAAGGCAAAGGGGCTCTTACCGAGGAGCAAGGTCCATGAAGTTGACAAAGGACCCTACTTGGCAGAAGCTGAAGGAGGTGAAGCTCAGTACCAGGAAGGCCATGGTGACACTAAGACTGTCGCTGACCCAGGGCAGGAACACGGAGAACCCGATTGCGAGGGAGACCCCTGGGCAGGACAGACAGAGAGGAGGAGCTGCCCCGAGCTTCCCCTCCCGCCCCAGCGTCCACCCACATCCTCACCTATGGCTGTGAACAGCCTCCTGAGGACAATGAGGGAGAGGATTTTTCTGGAGAGGAGGGTGTCGGCCAGCATGCCCACGAGGATGGAGTAGATGTAGGTGGCGCCCAATACCATGGCCGACAGGAATCCGCTCTGAGGACCAGAGAGGAGGTGAGGTGCACCCCAACCCCCCCACGACACAGAGCGGCCATACGTGCCCTGGCTACACCGTGGCCTTTATCTACACTTTGCCTTTAATACAAACTCCACACCCCTGGATGAGCCAATATAAATTATGAAGAAAAATATGCACGTAGTTCAGTTCGGGGAAAAAAGAATGACTAATTCTCTCTCCATATACAACGATCACCTAGAAATAGATGCCTAAAAGAATAAAGCCCAGTAGAAAAAAAAAATGGACAAAAGACAGAGAAACAAAAACACCACGAAGTGGTTCTGAAATGTATTAAAATGTACTCTGCTTCACACCAATACCAGCACCGTGAGGTGCCTCTGCTCATGGGTCAGGCTGGCAAGAATCAGCTTTTCGATGTGGTCCACGGGGTGAGGGGAGAGTCAGACTCTCGCCCTACAGAGGGTGACGATGAACACGAACACCGGTACTGCGCCCCCCTTGACCCAGGCGTGCAGGCGTCAACAGCTGCACAACCGTGGGGCCGGCTCAGAGCCCACCCACACTTGGCTCAGTGAGGCTCTCTGCTCCCTGACATGGAAGGGCCCCATGCTCCGGTGTGTAAGGAACAGCTGCACCTACACGTCCCCTTTGTGTTAGAAGAGTTGAGAAAATAAACACACACTTGCACAGGCTTGCATTTTCAGAAATGGCAGAATGTGTAAGGATTTAGTAAAAAGGGTGCCCTGAAGAATGGACTCGGAGAACAGGACTGATTGGGAATGGAAACCAGAGGAAAATTGGTCACTCTTCCTTTTTGTATAGTTTTTAAATGTTGAGCTCGGTCCTTCTCAGTCAACCTCTAAATTAAAAGGAAAAGGAGACCAGTGGGAAAGGACCTAACCGTCCTGTAGGCCAAGCTGTTCAGTTTACCGGCAAGGAGACTCCACGCCATCATGGGAATGCATCGTCCTGAGAAAGTGTGCTGGGCCTGGGCTTCCCAAGCTGGGAACACCTGGTCTCAGCTTGTCTCTCCAATCACTGTCCCACCGTTGCCTCCTCGTGTGGCCTCTGAGGGTCGGGGGCTCACCAGGCCACACCCCATAGGTGCTCTGACGCACTGGCACCTGCAGCCGGCACCCTGCACCCGACCTTCCCCATCCTCGGGGAAGGCCCCCGGCCACCTGGCCCGGGGCCTTCTGATCCAGCACCCACCGTCTGCCTGTGTGCACCGCAGACTCTCCCTCTGCTAAGCTCACTCTCTGGTCCGGTGGGCATGCTGTCGCCAGAGGAGCCTGGTCAGCATGAGAACACTGCGTTTTGAGTGCAAAGGTGAGAATGTGGCAATGATTTGGTGACCTTGTGAACTGTTGCTGATGTCCTCTCTTGTCACTTTTGAGACATCCATCTGACTTGAACTGAAAGGCACCTGCCAGCTGACCACAGAGCCTGTGTGTTTAGTGAAGAAGTCACGGCTGCGCACGTCTGCGCGGCCCGCTCTCTGCGTCTGACTCGAATCCAGGGGTCCCTCACAGAACACTCTCCATATGTGTTTGCTCTAAGTCCTAGAGGGGACTTCGGTCCCATTATTAATGTCTCACTTTTAGCGTATGTCGTTTGTGACTCTCTGTCACAACCTGAATGTGTCCTGTTCGTACTTTGTTCTGTGCGCCATCAGCAGAGTGTGCCGTTTGCAAATGCTGATTGGGTTAAACGTAGAATTTTTCCTGGGTCAACCTTCGAATGGCAAACTGACCCGGAATCACCCAGCTCAGGAAGCAGCAGGCCACAACGACAGGAATCAAATTCAAGGGGCACTGGCTGCATTTCCTAATCGAAGGCCCTAGGCCTACCCCCTGATCTGGTGGAAAGAAGAGCGAGAGGAACCCTGGCTGGTGTGAGTGCTACAAAGCCAAAGGTCCCTGGTTTAGTTCCCAGTCGGGGCACGTGCCTGAGTCACAGGCGGGTTGGTCCCCGGTCAGGGGGCGCACAAGAGGCGACCAACCAATGTCAGTCTCCCTCTCTTTCCCACTCACTTCCCCTCCAAAAACCTATGTAACGAAGGGTTCGGGCAGAAGGACAGATGCAGTCTCTCTGTACTTACATCTTTGAAGTCAAGTTCAAGCACAGTGTGGAGGTACATTGGTGTGTATGTCAATATGACATAAGCATGCCAAAACACACAGAAGATGGAGAGCATAATGCTCCAGAGAGGCAGAGATTTGATCATCGCCTTAATGGGAAGGGACAGGGATGGCACATGGTCCTAAAAAAAAAAAAAAAAGCAGATAACAACATCCCCGCCTGACACACTCTCTCCCCGGGACACCCGCACAGACTCAGGGAGGTGGCAGGGAGGGCAGTGAAGCACCTGCTGAGCCAGCGAGTGCACGATATAGTCCCTCTCTCCAGCGCTGATGAACGGGTGGTGCGCGGGGTCCTCATACACAAGCGAGAACCAGAGACACGCACAGGCGCAGCCAGTTCCACCTGCAAGAGGCCCCATTGGTGCCGCGCTCAGATCCGAGATGGTCCCTGCGGTTGTCAGGAGGCTGGCCCCAGCACCCCTCCCTGCATTTGCACCCTGTGCTGCCCCGTCACAGGGGGAGGGCATGTCCCTGCCATTTGATTTTGGTGTCGGTCCCATCCCTTGCTTTGGCCAATGACCTGGAAGAGGCTCAGAGCCCACTGTGTTTGCCCCTTGTACTCCAACGTGCCCTCGTGGCGGAGGTCCAGGCAGCCCTCGCCCAGCTGGGCGGGCGTCTGCCACGTGCCTCCCTGCGGGGCGCCTGCTCGCGTCTGCTGCTGGCCTCGCAGAGCCGGCCGCAGCCCCGCACCACTGCTGCTCTGCCACGACGCTGGGCGACGCGGAGTGAGGCTCTTCCTCAGCACGGAGAGTTTCTGTCACCTGTGCTTTCTTCCAGTGTTGGCCCCCCAAACCTTATGAGCAGGCAGTGGGCACATAATTCATCGGGACATTTCCTCTTCCAACGCTTAGAGCCCTGAGTCCCCTTCACTCGTGAGCTTGTCATAGACACCTTCCTTCCCAGACACGGACTCGCCACCGCCGGCCAGGCACGTCGTCACATTGTGAGAACATCAGCATCCAAAGACACCATCTTGCCATCAAGGAACTTAAAATCAAGTGGGAAGGGCTGGGCAGGAACCGTCACACAGTTGCCCACTAAGAACAGAGGGCGCTGGTGTAGATTCCACGATGTTCAGTGACTTTGCAGTGTGTATAAACTGCTTCCCGTGTCTCAGAGGCACGTGCGAGGGGGCCGGCCTCGCCGCCCGAGTGACGGGTGCACACGCCCTCCTGAAGCTTCCAGGGCAGAGCCTTCGAGGGCGCTGCACGTGCCGTGCAGGTGTGCCCCCGAGAGCGCCGTCCTGTGACGGACGCCCCAGCCGGACGTGCCGGGCCCCCACAGTCAGGCAGTCCGCTGATGGGCTTTCTGAGCATGTTTCAGGGTCCGCCAGACACAGGCATCAGCCGAAAGCCACCGGGCAGTCCCGCCCAGGCTGATAAAGGCAGGCGGGGAGGGCAAGCCCTGTGGCCTCCGAGCCCTCATGTGTTTCTGGAAACTTTCCGCAGAGCCTGTGTGTCGGGGGGGTGGCGGGGGGCCACCCCAACCCACAGCCTCTCCTCTCTACCCTGGTCAGCACTTTACTTGTGACGAGGGCACACACCCACAAGTGTCTCATTATAGTCATCGTAAGAGAAACACAAAAGGCGGCGTTGCATACAGAAGCACGCCTAAGCACAGAGTCGCAGCAGGCAGCATTTCCAGCACCTCAGGAGAGAAGCTCCCCCGGCACGCGGCGTGCTCACTGTGGACCGCGCGCAGGAGCGGAGCGCGCCCCCTTGGTCAGCTGCTCCAGCTGCACACTCAGGCCGCGAAACTCGGCAGCCATGTTGCAAAGTGCGCACCGTGATTAGCTCTGGACCTGAGCAACCCTAGTTACAGAAATATCCGTCCCCCTTAGGATGTGGCTCATCACAGGTGACACGTATTGCAGCAACGCTGCCCGGCGCTCGCTGCCACAAAAGACAACTCTGAGGTTACAAAAGCATACACTCACCGAAGATGTAGAAGACAGAAGTCCAGCCTAGCGTCTCACAGAGGAACCCGCCGGCAAGGAGGACGGTGCAGGAGCCCAGCATGGAGCCTGAACACGAGTGAGAAGGCCCTGTCAGGCGGGGCCCGTGTGCGTCCTGCAGGCGACCTCGCCTGCAGCGCGGAGGCGGGAGCTCCGGGCTGCGAGCCACATTCTCGAGCTCCCACCCTGCTCCTTTACTCGCTTCTGGGGACCCTGGGCAACTCATTAGCGTACCTGTGTCTCAATTTTCCTTGAATGGGAAATAAAAATAATGAGTTTTAAGATAAAGTAACACAGACAAAGCACCTCCAAGAATTTTGCTGCCCCGTTAATGGGCAGTTAGGATTAAGAAGGACCGTTTAGAGCAGTGCTTTTGAGTAGGGACACAGAGGACGGGGACGTAGGTCCTGCTTCCGGTGACAGGCCATCGCCGGACGCTCCTAAACAGCGCACACACGGGGGCAGTGACGGAGTCGATTACCCGAGGCAGAGATGGAGATGAGCTGGTTCCTTTCCAGTGGGGGAGCCCAGTTTATCCAGATCACATACTGACTCGATACTATCATACCCTGCAAAGGACAAGTTCCGCTTTCAGCTGCCTGAGGTACTTCAGGGCCAATGTCGCCCTCACACTGGGAAAGCACCTTGGTACCTGGCTTACGCCTTGGACAGCCCGAAGGACAATGAGCAAAGCCACCCCGGTGTCAGCCGCCCATGGGACGAAGAAGTTCAGGACGGAGGAGACAAACAGGCCAGTGCCAATCAAGTACTTGGCTCCAAAAATTCCAGCCACATAGCCACTGGGGATCGAAGCCAAGAACGAGCCATAGTTGAAGGAGCCGAGGATGACCCCCTGGATGTAAGGACTCCAGTCGTACACAGGATCCTGGATGACAGAGAGGCCGTCCCTGTGTGTCTTTGACTAGGGAGTTGATGACTTCTATTGTGAGGACTTGAGAGGCCAAACACACACACACACACACACACACACACACACACAACAACAACAAAAACAAACAAACGAGAAAAAAACGATTCTCTTTTCTTTCGCCCTCTCTGCCGTCCCTCCATTCTGCCCGTTTCCCCAGGTACCCAGGGAACTGTCCGATTACAGCATCAAAGAACCTGTGGGGAAAGGGGGCGCCCTAGGCAAGTCAGTCAAGACAAGACAAAGGAGGACACGGAAAGTAGGTGGGAGGCTATTAAACCTGCTTCGTGGCGAAGAACGCGTGTCTACGCATCGGCAAACTCTGTTTCCTTCATTCTAACTTAGTCCTGCGTCACACTCAGAGGCACTGAGCCAAGACACAATCCCCTTCGCTGTGGGTCACGTTCCTGTGACCTGCAGTCCCCCGAGCAGAGGAGATGCCCCATAAGGACCTTCGCGGTCAAGCCGGCGGAGTCCCACCAGGGGCCCGGCGTCTCGCCACACTCACTGCAGCCCGGCGTCCCAGGAGGGTCTCGTTGCAGGCGTCACGGGCGTCCGACGTGTTGGCCGGGCAGGGCGGGGCGGAGGCGTTCACCATGGCAGGCAAGGTGATGTTCAAGGCCGTGTTTTGGGCGTTCATAGCAAAATTGCAGAAGTGCAACAGGAAGGCCAGCCCGTGTCGGACCGAACAAAAGCCTGAGATGAGGGGCACAGGAGGTCTGATCATCGGGGTCCTCTTCTCTCCCCCAGTTCCTGAGGCTGGAACAGGGGGACGGTTGCGGGCTGCCTGTGACGCGGCAGGACAGCGGGAGCCGGGGCCGCTGCGTTTGGCAGACACCTGCTGCCCTGGGAGTTAGGGGCCCATGGCTCCCCCAGAGCCCGTGCCGAGGGGGCGACTACAGACCGGGAGCCCGGCCTGGCGAGCCCTGGGCAGCATTTTCCAGGCAGCGCCGGGGGCTGTGCTGACAAGCGTGGGAATGGGAGGCGGCAGATTCAGAAGGGGGGCTGCCAGCGGCGGCGGTGGGCTGCCCGAGAGCGCGAGCAAGCAGGTGACCCGAGAGAGAAGGTGCGAGAGGCGGCTCCCACGTGCCCTGCTGGGGTGTCTTTGGTGGCATTTACACCCAGGGGACAGTGCAGGTGAATACATGTGGGGGCTGGCGGGAGAGGAGGCTGGAAAGGGAGGCGAGGCTGGGCGTCCGAAGTTCTTAGACTTCACCTTGACACTGTCATCTGCGCTCAGACAGGAAATGCCAGTGACCCGTGGGCAGCCGTCCCTGGCCCTGAGCCTGGGGCACCAGCGTGACCCCAGAAGGTCAGGGCGCACAGCGCCATGGAGAGGCGCCAGGGGAGCGCGTCAGCACTGGGAGTGCCCCTGGCTCAGCCTCTCCAGGGGAGCGGCCAGGACTTTGTCATAAGTAAAAGGGACACCTGTCGACAACTTCCTCCACTTCCTACACATTTTGACAGGTACAGCTTTTCTTAATTCAAATTTCTAAATATTTTCACAGAAAACCATGTGCCTGATCGACTCTCCCCACCATTAGCACCTCAGACGTTTCACAGGCTCCTACGGCCTCTGGCCCCACGTTCACTCGCAGTGACTCTCTCGGCCTGAGTCCTTTGAGCAGCGAACCGCGTCTTGTGCGGCTGGGAACAGCATCTTGCTCTCAAAGAATCAGCTCTTGTACATATTTTTCCCTTCCATTTCCTTCATGACTTGAGTTCACAGTCCTTCTACCTTGAGCTCTCTATTTCATTTTTCCCATCTACTTTCCTGGAAGTTCGAGACCCAGTGAACACGATGTTTAAGTAAGTGGCTTTATTTACTCTTGGACAATTTTGTTTTCTCTCCCTATTCATACCCATCCCCTTTCAATCCACTGTCTTGCCTCTCTCTGTTTTCCGTGACTTTTCCAGCCTCTGCTCCTGGTCGCTGGTTTGATTTTCTGTAGGATCATTTGTCTGGCAGCTGCTCCTTTCATTTGGATTCTGAAGTGACATGTTTCCCCACTGGTTTTTTTTCTCCTCTACAGCGCACTGTTCTTTCCTATTTTCCTGTTGGCTTACTTCGTACACTCTAAGCTTTATTTTTTCATTCTTCTTGAGCACTGGAAGACACTGGCAATGACACTGTCCTTCACTGTCCCCAGATCAAAGACGCACAGCTCACTACCAGACCACCCCCCACCCCGGATGGATCCGCACCTCCCGGCCCCGTGCCTGGCTGCCTCCAGGGAGCTATTCAACCTGCCTACATGTGAGTTCTCGCTCCTGTGAAAGGGAGGCGATGCCAGGGGCACCTTCGCTGCAGGGCTGCCAGGAGGAGGGGACAGCGGGCGGCAGGGGACAACGGCACCGGGCGCCTGTGCATCGTGTGCCACTCGCCAGGCGTTGTGCCAAGTGTTTTCCACATGTGGACTGACTTCGTCCCCACGGAGATCATGTGGCATAGGCACTATGACAGTCATTTCATTTTTACAAACAACGAAACTGAGACACAGAAAGTTTAAGTAAGTAGCCCAAGGTCACACAGCTCATAACTGGCAAAGTCAAGATCGCAAACTCTGGGAGTCTGACATCTCATGGGAAATTCCTAGGCAGGAATTTTCTATGTTGCTGTTTTGAGAGGGAAGGAGCTAAGACAGGAGAATTTGGCCAACGGTGCAGTCCCATAGACTCCTGGGTATTTAGAAACGAGTGTGATCTTAGAGACACAAAGCCAGGCGCTCCCAGCTTGCAGACAGGGAGCCGAGGCAGTTCGCCCCAGCCCAAGAGCCTGGATGGCCCCTGGCCGTTGGCAGACCGAGGATGAGGATGAATGTGCCCTGAGTCTGCTTTGACAGCTAGGAGGACGGGAACCCTCTTTTCCTTAAGGCCTGCTCTCTTCCCAGGAGACTTACAGGCTAAAATGCGGACCATAACAGAGCACCCCATCTTAATTTGTCTCTTTTTAAAGGTATTGTCGTAGAAAAATCCTACATCCTGGAGAAAGTTAATGACTTAGAATCAGAGAAGCCAAGATAGGATTCCACATTGTCTAGTTAGCATCTGCTCTAGGAAACTTTTCCCTTCACCTATAAATAACATCTGGACATCTGCTTTATATACCTTCCAGGGCTATTGCAAGAAATGAAATAATTCTCAGTAAAAATTCTCAACAGCTGCCCTGGGTTGTGTGGCTCAGTGGACTGGGCACTGGCCTGCAAACCAAAGGGTCACCGGTTCGATTCCCAGTCAGGGCACGTGCCTGGGTTGCAGACCAGGTCCCCAGTGGGAGGTGCTTGAGAGGCAACTGTACATTAATGTTCCTCCCCTCTCTTTCTCCCTCCTGGCGCCTCTGTCTAAACATAAATAAATGAAATCTTTTTTTAAAAAAAAAAATCCTTGATAGCTATATAGAATTCTTGGCAACTGGTGGGAGCAAGAAGCTGCTGTGGGGTGTCCAGCCTTTTGGCGTCTCTGGGCCACACTGGAAGAATTGTCTTGGGCCACACATTAAATACATCGCAACATGTTATCACAAAAAAATCACATAGTGTTTTAAGTAAATTTACGACTTTACGTTGGGCCCCATTCATAGCCACCCTGGGCTGCGTGTGGCCCACAGGCCACAGGTTGGACACCCCTGTGAGCGAGTGGAGGTGACCCAGGTCCCAGTTTTCTCCACGACCAGGGCACGGTTTTACCTTTGGTCGCAGCCGGCGGTGACACCACACACACATTGGTGCCCCCAGAGTGCTCGCCCCTGGTGGCCATGGCTTCCGCTCTGGTGGACATTTGGCCCGCCCCTCCAGGTCCGGCGTCGGCCTGCCGAAGTAACGGGATGCACGAGTGAACGCCGAGCAAGAGGACTGCCCCGTAGCGCGCGGGCCACGACCCGGCCCTTCTGAGAACGTGGAGGAAACGTCTGGTAAGAAAAGCGCCAGACCAGAGGGTTCGGGGGACCCGGTTTGTCGTCCCGACTCTGTCCCTGGGCGCCTGTGCGGCCTCGCCGCTCTGTGTGTTCCTCTCTCAACTGACGGCAGCAGGAACTGGATGTGAGAGCTTGATGGTTTCCTTTGACATTTCACCCGGAAGATTCCAATGGATTCAATGGCCTGAATTAAATGCTAGGCATACTAAATAAAATGCAGGGCATGGCACAAATAACGCCCCCTATTTTTTTTTTTTTTATTACCAAATCTTTTATTACAAAACCATAGGCATGTGGTTCTGCAACATAACAGTGTTACACTCAAACACACCAAGCGACAGTTTTGGTGAAATGTTCAAATTAAAACTATAAATCATTACACCCATTTCCTTACCCTACCAACCGCACTCGAGCAGGCCTTCCTTCTGCCGGACCCTGTACAGGAAGCAGCTTACTAAACACAGGGCTCCACAGAGAAAAGGAGACATGCCTACAGATGTAAAGAAAAGCCAGAGGCATAAGCCAATGACTCCGTGACCTGGGACTGGGGCGGGGCCTGTTAGACCAAGTGTGGAGCTCTGGGCACTTCATCGGACTGGACTGTCAGTTACGAGACAACGTGGAGTCTGAGGGGACCGATGGGCTTTTTACTCTGGAAACGATCAGAGAAGTTACAGGGTCAGCGGACGGAGAGGGGAGTGGGGCAGAGGCTGACTTGCTGGTAGAATAAACCCTTTCCACGTCCTCTCTGTGGAGTGCTACTTTTACTAATACAAAGGCGAGTATCTTTGTCTTTGGGATGCTCTATGCTTTTCACTCTCAGCGGAAGGACCGCCTGTGCGTGTGAGCTCTGAAGCCGCCAGGTGCCCTTGCTTGCTTAGTGAAGGCACGGCGTACTGGGCTGTGAGGGTCACCTGCTTGCTTCGGCTGTCTGCACCTTCCCTGAATAAGCTGAGTGGAAGGAGCGATTTAAGAGGAGGACTTTCCCAGGCTGGGCTTGTCAGCTGACCCTGTGCCCACGAGGTCACTGGCTACCAGACTGTTCATTCATGGACTCACTGCATGTTTGCTGAGCTGGGGAGCAGCCAGGACACCTGCCTCCGGAGCTGGCTCGCCCGCACTGATGGCTGAAGGACTTGGTTCCCATGAAACTGCCCCCCTCTAGACTTGCGAGGGCAGAAGCCGGCTTTCTGGTCCCAGCCTCTTCCACCCACATCTGCTTTGTCTCCCGCCGCCTTCCGCTGCCAACCCCCACTGTTCTGGTGACTCCTATGAAGCCACCGGAAAGGACACAAGATGAAGAGAGTGAGGGGAGGCAGCATTTGCTGTGAAGGAGATCAGAGGAGCGGCTACCATGGCCAGCGACTGGCATCGCCCAACGACAGCCACTACTGCGCCACGGCGACTTCGCCTGGTTGTGGGAGAAAGCGGCGGCCGAGCTGCAGTGGCGGTGGCGGGGAGGCAGCTGCTCTGAGCAGGAGCTCTCCGGGCACCACAGCCAGCGCCAGCCGACGCGGCGCACAAGGAGGGGGGGGGGGCGGGCGCGTCCAAGTGGTGGGGAGGGGCTGCGCTGGGCAGGGTCCCGGCCCAGGAAGAGGACTCGACTTACCCAGGCTACCGTGTGGTGCGTGGTCTGTGACGGACAGAATGGGAGCCGGGAGACTCAGGAAGAGTCGGCTGTGTCCAGCTGTGCAGGAGTCGGGGTCTGCGCTGGGCACGGAGCCAAGGACCAGGCCGGGGTCTCTCTTGGGGACAGAGCCAAGACGAATTGTCAATGAGGTGGACGGAGACACAAGGTGGGAACCATTGGGGTTTTCTACATTTATGCCTTGAGCAGGCGAGGCACTGGGATTGTTCTCGGGGGAGAGAAAATGAGTGGCCGTGGAGCAGGTTTCCAGAAAAAAAACAAGGGTTTCCTTTTGGACACACTGCGGTCCGGGCGCCTGTTAGACCCAGAAGGGAAGGTCTCCAAGCAGACGCCGTGTCTGTGAATCTGTGGCGTGGGACGGAGGGCCCAGGTGGAGACACAGATCTGAAAGTTGTCGGTCTTGCCTGTTTCCCCGGAGACCAGGCGGATGAGGGGAGCCAGCAAAGGCGTCGGGCCCGCTGCTCTGGCGCCCGTCTCCTGTCGGCGCCCGTGGCCGGGACGGACCGCGGGCGGACGCCTCTGCTCCCCTCCGGGTGCCGTGCCCCTGCGGGAGGCACCTCCCGAAGGCGTCCTGCAGAGCTGCTAACGGTGCACACGCTGCCTCTGCCTGATGCCGGCGCCACACGGCTCCCCCCGGGCGCGGCCCCTGGGGCCGCCGTCGCAGTCCTCGGCCCCAGCCCCGGCCGGTGGCTCAGCGGGCGGCGGCAGCGTCCCGTACACCCAGAGGCTGCAGGCTCGATCTCCGATCGGGGCGCACACCTGGGTTGTGGGTGTGACCCCCGGCCGCGGTGCCTACGGGAGGCAACCGATGGATGTGTCTGGCTCACACGAATGTTTCTCTTTCTCTCTCTCTCTCTCTCTTTCTCCCTCTCACTATAAAATCAATTTTAAAATTATGTCCTCAGGTAAGGATTACAAAAACAAAATTCCTCTGCCCCGAACTCTTTACTCATTAATTACCTCCCAGAGCCACACAGGTGGGAAGTTCTGTAACTGTGATGACCTCGTAGCCCGAATGGGACCCTTCCTTTGCCAGATTCAACCTTTCCCTTCACTGTCTCAGCCCAGAGGTGACCAGCGCTTTAAAAAAGCAACAACTGATAAAACCAGGCCCACCAGGTCACTCTCAAGCTGCGGGCCATCCAGCCTGGCTCCCGAGCCTGGGGGTGCTCCCCGGTGAAAGCAGAGTGCGAAACAGCCGCTGGGCCTGCTGTCGCCGTAGAGAACGGCGACTCTCTGCGGCGCCCGCCTCGGGCGGCGCGGCTCCCTGGGGTTCTGGGGCTCTTACTCCTTTTAGGAAAAGGTGATGTCCTCTCTCGCTTTTCAGAATTATTTCAGGAAAGACAGGTTCTCTTCCTCACCCGCACATTCTCTACCCCAAAGCGGCAAATCCGCCTCTCTCTGCAGGGAGAAGGCCCGTTCCCTGCACGGCGTGTGGCGCAGCGGGCCACGGGCCTCGGGCTCACCTGAAGGGGGCAGAGCGCTTGCCCTCCTTCCTCTCACGCGTGCCTCCAAGCTCCCCAGCTTTTAAGTCCTCGAAGGGTAAATAATTACCGCCAACCTTTAGCCCCAATGTTACGAAATGGGTAAACTTTATCGGCTCAATGGTTTAATTTTAACTATACCTTTGTGGTTTCATTGACACGTAGACCAAGCTCATTAACACTTCCTCACGGTTCCCGCCCGGAAGAGCTCACTTACATCTTCCCCCACCTTCCGTCCAGCGGCATCCGAGTCCCTTCGCAGGGATTGTGCATCACACACGCCCTGCCGCCCGTGCCGTCCCTCGGCCGGTGCCCTGTTCGTGAGGAAGGGACATGCCTCGTCCTCTCTTCCCCCTTCTCCTGTTTCATAGGCGGCGCCTCTCACAAACTGTAGACATAACACAGTTCCATCACGGCGGTTGCTGGAGCCTTTCAGCTACAGCTACTTGCCCAAAGGCCTGCGTTTTCCGCGGCAATTGACTTTGTGATCCCGGTCCTTTGTGTAGCAAAGCACTTCAGAAGGCTCATGCTTGCCTGAGATCTGTGTCCTCACCTCCTAACCTCTCCTGAGCCCACCTGCAACAAGCCGAGCGCGGCAGAGCCTGTTCTCCGTGCCGGCACCTGAAGTGGCCACTTCCCGGGTCCTGTGTGTCCGTGGCTGACAGCTGGCGCCACTCACTCCTGAGCGACCTGCTCACTGGTCACGCGCCATTCAGGCCCGGCTGCTTCTGCGCCTCATCGGTGGGTTTTTTGTGAACCTTTGAGGAACCCTCGTCTTCCCTCTGGCATCTGTAGTGGGCGTACCCAGCCGTCTGTCCTCAGACGCCCTCTCGGCCTAAACCCCCTCCCGAGCTGAACCCGTCCAGCCCTCTCTCCTCGCACACCCCTCCCCTGGGCTCTGGGCTTCCTGTCTTCAGCCGCCTTCACCTGCGGTGAAGGCTGAATTTCCAGCAAGTTCTCCAGATGCGAAACCCACACTGACTTCTCTGCCCTCCGCACTGCACGCGTGCCTCCCCAAGACGGTCTGGAAGGTCTTGGTGTTCACCTCCTCTCTGGCAGGAGCCATACCTGCTCTAGGCCACCCCTCTGCTATTGGGAGCTATTCTCACTCCTTAGCAGTGAGCTCCTCCCGCCTCCTGTTCTCTAAGTTAGTAAGTCTCTATGTGAAACGTTCCCTCCTCAGACAGCTATTGTTGTCTTGCTCCGGATTTAATCCACTGGCACACACATGAGGTGTCTTTCTGAGTATCACTGAGCATCGAGCCATGTGCATCGCCGTGTGTCCGTGTGTGCTGATTATGTCACGCTGTGCCAGAGAGGACTTTTAATAATTAAGCAATAGGTCACTCACTCAGAACAGTTTTGAGCACGTTGTCTCCATTAGGTTTCATCATAATATTGTGTTTTTTAGGTAAATAGAAATAAAACATATTTCTCTGTAATTTATTTCTGGCTCGATCTTCTCTCCACATTTCCCAGTTTCTCTACTTCTTTTTGGGCGAAAGAAACCCTGAGCTGCCAAACACAGAGAGAGAGGGAGAAAGAGAGAGAACATGTGCTTGATTCAAAGAACACATGACTCTCATTAACTTGATTCCTCTCAACTATCAAATTATGTCATTCCTTCTAACCTTATGTTAATTTTCTTGAAGGTCTTTAGAATTTTCTTTACAGTAATACACATTTTCTGTGTTTGTCCCGAGCCTCTGTAGATTTTATGTATGGTAATTAATCGGTAGGTATACAGATTGCATTGTTTTACCGCCTAGTCTTAACAGTCATCTATTTGAATTTCAGTTTTTAGTTCTTTCTGTAGGTATTTTCCTATATACAGTGCAATAAATAACTGCTTGGGAAATTTCTTCACTCGTATTTCTGAATACATCACAAAATGTCATCCGATAATAATGGAGGTGAAACAGACAGTTCCAGTACCTGTGTTTAGGTGTTAGATCGTAGAGTCTACTAGAGACGTAGGCGCAGGCCTTGAGTAAATGTGTCAGTCACTTCTGTTGCCACACAGGGTATGGTTGAACATTAAGAGAGAACACGAGGGCTCGCTCACACGCAGGCCCCGGCCCCACCCCCCGCGCCCAGTGGAGCACGCCTGCGCGCCCCTTCTCTCCAAGAGCACTTTCCTGAGTGCGGGGACCCTTCCGTACATTGTGTCCATAAACCCGTTTCTCCTGCAGCTCATTTTGACTGCCTCCAAAACTTTCTAAATAAACTTTCTCTTGTATTGACTTTTTTTTTTTTAAGTACATTGGTTATGCCCTAGAGGCCTGACTGTACACCAAGTTCCAGGAAAAATGTTTAAAAAGACACTTTGTTTGAGATAATAGAAAAATGTAGCTAGTTAAGCACCAAACCATGATAGCTTTAACAGTAGCAAAGGTTACAGCATGTTTAGTTTCCCTTTTTTGCTTTAAAGATAAGGTCACTGACTCACAATCATGAGAAGTTTTGCAGAACCTTAGTTCTTCGACATGGCGAGGTCCGTTCTGACCTCGGGAATCAGACAAAATGAAAACACTAAAGCCCGCGCTGGAACTAACTAATCGGCTTGGCAGCGACTTCTGACCCCTAACCCTTAACCCTCAATTTTGGCCTTTAGAAATCCTTGAGCTGACAGCATCGGGGAGTCAGGTTTTCCCTGCCTGCTCCGCATTCTCCTGGCCTGGCGGGGGCCAGCGCCCGGCCCTGCCTCCCCTTGGCCGAGAGCTGCCTGCAGCGCCCTGCTTGGCTGCGCACCGGGGGCGCGGACTAATTAGGTACATATGGCCTTGAAGAAAATTGCGAATTTAACACACTTGGGGGGGGGGGCGTTAGGAGGTTGGTGCAAATATTCCAATTTGGAAAAAAAACAAAAAGTAGTTACAAAATTTTTTTTCAGAAAATTAGGGAAATTTGAAAATAGACTTGGTATTAGGGACTTAGTAATTTTCCTAGGTATGATAATGATATCATGATTCTAGAAGAGAATATCCTTTTTCAGAAAATGCAGACTAAAGCTGAAGTAATATTTCATTATGTGTGCCAGATCAGCGTTCATCATACTATCCTCTCAAATTTGTGTTAAAATTTTAACAGCAAAAGGTTGAAAATTAATTAAAATCAAAACATTATTGATAGGGTTGGAAAGGGGATTTTGTTAACATTTTTAGATGAAACAATTTTATCTATTCTCATTTGAAATTTACATATAAATTTTTGTGTGTTGCATAGAAACAATTTTGTTTATTGAAAAAAATAGATTGTTAATGTTAAAATGCCTGGTATTAGACTATAGCATTCTAATGGAAGACAACAAAGAATCCAAATAATTTATATGCATCTGGTATATATTGTGCTGCCTTGCACATGCTTTGTTCTTTTAGATTTTATCACATTTCCTCGAAAGTATGACTTTTTTCATAATCTGGAACTGTTAGCTCTAGGTTGATCTTTTCCTTAAATGTCTAGAGGATAGATTTAAAAGCCTAATTTTTGACGGGTTTTTTTTCAATTTATCTTAGTCCTCACTGGTTTCTAGGTTCAGATTAAGCTGTTTGTATTTTTTTCCAGAACTCATACTTCACTTCTCTTAAATGTGCTAACAGGTTTCTAAAAATTATGTCCTGTAACTTTAAAACATCAATTCTATAGGTTAAGCTATAATTTCATGGAGAAGGTTTTGAGACAATTTTGAACTGTTCGTGTTTCAGGGATTTTGTTAGAGATGTGCACGTTTGTCTTATTTTGCATCGCTTTGAGGATTTTGAAGATTCCATCTTTGTCCAAGAATCCTGTATTTGGCTGCTTTCTGTTTTCCAGCCAAGTCAAAAGCTGCAAATTTACTTACCTTCCTCCCCTCACTTCTAACCCATTCATTTAGTCTAAACCTATCCTCATTCAAATACAAGCTCTAGAAAGGCATTCCACATTTTCACTTTCGTGAGCTGCCACAAGTCCTAACATGAACGTGCTTCTTTGGTAAGGAAAACGGCGCTTCCGCCAGGAGCTGCCGGGATGGCTGTCGGGTGCTAACGAGCAAAGCCACTGGAGTCGAGAAACTCAGCTATTTTACCTAAGCTCTTTCTCAGAGATGATTAGTGGCTCTGAAAAGAGCCTTTGGTTTGTTTTTCTCTCCCCTCGAGGTTCAGGTTCCTCACCGGGCTTCACCAACAAGAGGGGTTGCGTCACCCTTTCTAGTGGTAGCTCTGGGTCTTCTTGGGCAGCAGCACGGCCTGGATGTTGGGCAGGACGCCGCCCTGAGCAATGGTCACACCACCCAGCAGCTTGTTGAGCTCCTCGTCGTTGCGGATGGCCAACTGCAGGTGGTGCGGGACGATGCGCGTCTTCCTGTTGTCGCGGGCCGCGTTGCCCGCCAGCTCCAGGATCTCGGCCGTCAGGTACTCAAGCACGGCCGCCAGGTACACGGGCGCGCCGGCCCCGACGCGCTCGGCATAGTTGCCCTTGCGCAGCAGGCGGTGGATTCGACCCACTGGGAACTGCAACTGGGCTCTAAAAGACCGAGACCCAGAATTGGCACGGACCTTACTCCCCTGCTCCCCATCTGCCATGATGAACAACCTCCCCTATAACACAAAGGTAACCTTGGTTTGGTGAAGGGCAGACTTATAGTCGGCCGTAGGTTGTGACTTGCCACCTGATTGGCTGGGTGGTGAGTGCCTATCCAATCAAAAAGCACTTCTGGAACTACCTTATTTACATATACGTCACTACCTATTACCCAATCAGATATTGGCTGCCCAGCTTGGCAGTTGAGCGCCATCCTATAAATAGCAGGTTTTTGGTGGCTGGCGGGTGTTTGCTGACGTCTCTTCTTTGGAGGTTTTTAGTTGAGTTTTCGTCATGCCAGAGGTGACTTCAAAGGGCCCTGCTATTTCTAAAAAGGGCTTTAAGAAGGCCGTAACTAAGACGCAGAAGAAGGAGGGAAAGAAGCGCAAGAAGACTCGCAAGGAGAGTTACTCGATTTACATCTACAAGGTGCTGAAGCAGGTTCATCCTGATACAGGCATCTCGGCCAAGGCCATGAGCATCATGAATTCGTTTGTCAACGACATATTTGAACGTTTGGCAGCCGAGGCGTCGCGCTTGGCGCACTACAACAAGCGCTCGACCATCACGTCGCGAGAGATCCAGACGGCCGTGCGCCTGCTGCTGCCCGGCGAGCTGGCCAAGCACGCCGTGTCCGAGGGCACCAAGGCCGTCACCAAGTACACCAGCTCCAAGTAGACTCGGCCATCACTGTGCTTTACTCAAAGGCTCTTTTAAGAGCCACTTTTACTTCTTTTTAAAGGGCTGTAGGTCTTCAGTGTGGAGTGGGTGGGGGTACGCCTTACCACACTCAGCAGTTACTTGTCGCTCACTTGGTTTACATCTAAAACCAACTCAAGTAGAACCAGGGTAGCGTTCACTTTCGAATAAGTAAGCCCGTAAGGCTCAAGTATTAATTGCTGAGTGTAAGAATGTTTCTGCAGGGTTTGAGTTTACCGTTGGGCAATATTGGCGGCGCCAGTCTTGCTCTACAGGCTGAACTAATAGGCCTCATAGGCGCGGCCTTTCCCACTGGAGTGCATTCCTGTGTCCCACCAGGGTTACGTGTAATGGGTGTACTTTACAGATTTCTAGTACGTGTTGAGACATTAGGGTCGAATCACACATGATTTTCAGGAAAAAATCAGAAATGAACAGCCCCCATTAGGGCCTCCTCGCTGTTTAGAAGAAACTGGTTTGTAGGACCAGCACTGTCCACACACCCTGCTTTCCCTGGCATTCCAGATCTCTCCGCAGCTCCAGGCTTGCCCCCTGAAAGCAGTACAAGAAAATATGTCCTTGGCAGGCTTCTGTGTTCCTTACCAACCCCCAGAAAATATGTCTACAGGTTAACGCCTTCGGGAGCCTGCCCTGTCTCATTTCTGGTAACTGGGAACCTCTGGGACTCCACGAAAAATACTGACATACCTTTCACAATCACCGATGTGAAACTTGACTTTAGAAGCACAACTTTACGTGATTAGCTCATGACTTACAGTGCTGGCGTTGTGTACCACTACACAGAAAGCGAGCAATGTTTAGTTATGTAACCAAACAGCTCTTCCCAGAAAACATAAATGGCTCTTAAAAGAGCCTTTGCATTGTTCAATTCCTGTGACACTTGAACTTTATTTGGAACTAGTGTACTTGGTGACGGCCTTGGTGCCCTCGGACACGGCGTGCTTGGCCAGCTCGCCGGGCAGCAGCAGGCGCACGGCCGTCTGGATCTCTCGCGACGTGATGGTCGAGCGCTTGTTGTAGTGCGCCAGGCGCGACGCCTCAGCAGCAACGCGCTCAAAAATATCGGTTACAAACGAATTCATGATGCTCATGGCCTTGGCCGAGATGCCCGTGTCAGGATGAACCTGCTTCAGCACCTTGTAGATGTAAATCGAGTAACTCTCCTTGCGAGTCTTCTTGCGCTTCTTTCCCTCCTTCTTCTGCGTCTTCATTACAGCTTTCTTAAAGCCTTTTTTAGAAATAACAGCGCCCTTTGAAGATAGCTCCGGCATGACGAAAACTCTTCTGAAACAACTCTAACAGACAAATGTCAACAGACACCAGCTGGTTGCAGAAAGCCTGGTATTTATAGGGTGGCGCTCAACGGACACGCTGGGCAGCCAACATCTGATTGGATGGTAGGTAGTGACGTATATGTAAATAAGGTGATTCCAGAAGTGTCTTCTGATTGGATAGGCAGGCACCACCCAGCCAATCAGGTGGCAAGCCACAACCTACGGCAGACTATAAATAGGCCCCTGTTGGGTATTCTTTGGTCAGGTTCCTTGTTCTTTCTAGTGGGTTGTTGAGCTATGTCTGGACGTGGGAAGCAGGGTGGCAAGGCTCGTGCGAAGGCCAGGTCTCGGTCTTTCAGAGCTCAGCTACAGTTCCCGGTCGGTCGCATCCACCGTTTGCTCCGCAAGGGTAACTATGCTGAGCGCATTGGGGCCGGCGCGCCCGTGTACCTGGCGGCCGTGCTGGAGTACCTGACGGCCGAGATCCTGGAGCTGGCGGGCAACGCGTCTCGCGACAACAAGAAGACGCGCATTATTCCGCGCCACCTGCAGCTGGCCATCCGTAACGACGAGGAGCTCAATAGGCTCTTGGGTGGTGTGACCATTGCTCAGGGTGGCGTCCTGCCAAATATCCAGCCTGTGCTCTTGCCCAAAAAGACCGAAAACCATCACAAGGCCAAGGGTAAATAGTTTTCTTCAGTTGTGAAGTCCAGTAAAGAACTCGAACCTTTAGAGAGAGAAGAAACAAACCAAAGGCTCTTTTCAGAGCCACTCAAACCTTCATTAGAAGTGTGTGTGCACTGTAAAAAGCTACGCGTAGTTCTCTGGTGTCGCTTCTTGTAAAATCTTAGCGTCTTGCACAGAACATTTGGTTCTAATAAGTGAGATTTTTTTAAGTGAAGGCTGGGAAGCAGCAGTTCATGGAACCTTGAGATGCTGGGTGGGATTTGTCTCGGTACCCAGAGCCGTGGGAGTAGGCTTGTAAGCAGCAACAGCAGCTTGGTCTCTCGCTGCTAGACTCGTAGGGAGGAGCAAGCTTCCGTTTGTGTTAAAATGCCTAATGGGCTAAGTGATGAGGCTAGAACAAGCAGAGGAAGATATACAATCTTGTAGCTTCTAGTGGGACTGGGGCAGTGTAATAAGGTTGCATGATTTTCTCAAAAGTACTGCCTACAGAACATCCATTCAAACATGCTAGTATGGTTCACATGAAACACATGATATACCAGTAAGCCAACAGCAATTCAGTCTCAACATTTGGTAAAGGGTGTGTGAGCAGTTGATACCTCGGGCTTCACACAAGTGCTTAAAAAAACCTTAAAGATGTACCAAAAATTAGCTTGGTGTACCAATCATGTGGGACGGACAGATGTGTCGTTCTCAGGCTGGAGTGTGGCAAGTTCTTCCACAACTTTTTGAAACTGTTAGGGAGTTTTGGCCATCCTCAGAAGTTTACAAAAAAAAAAAAATGTTTCTACTGAAAATACCAAAAGACATTAGCAAATGAACATTTAGGTAGGTGGTCAAATACAAAATTAGAATAAATGATTTTCCACTGGTGCACTACAGGACACACATGTGCCGCAGTAACTTTTAAAACATGCAATACCTGACTGGTCGGTACTGGCCCCTTTCCCTTTAGAGTGCCAAATAGATTGACAACAGCCAATAGACACAACAATAGCTGTCCGGTGTGAAGTACCTGATTTTTTTTGTCAGATCAGCAAAAAGCATGTATCTTGGTATGCTGCATAAGTTCAGTAATTAGCTAATGTGCACCATGAGCTGAAAAAGGTAGAAAATCACTACTGGACAATATTTAACAGTTTATATGATCTCAGAGAATCTCATTGGTTATCTAAAACAAACATTGCCAGACCCTTAAGACCTACACAAACGGTTAGGAACAGATATGCAGAAAATACGAAGTCGTGTAAAAAGATAATAGATGAAAATAAACTACATAATATGTTCACTAGGGACAATCAAGTTACAAAAGAACCGTTCATGTCTTGAATTAATGTAGATAAATATTAAGGCCTGCAACTGGGGAAGGCACAAATGAAAAAATTTTGAAAACTGAAAAGGTAGTTGAACAGATATTGGACAAAATTAGACGTTTAGAACATTGCCATTAGAAACTGTATGGATGTAAATAATTGAATAAATATCAAAAATTTTCCTAAGCAGAAGAATTTCAAAAACCTTACATAGAGGCCCCCCCATGGAGCAAGTGTAGCTTACCGCCCCGGACTTGCCCAAACCCAGAGCCGGGAGAGGCAGGGGTCAGGGGGTGATTCACAGGGGACACAGCTGGCAAACACCACCTCAGCCGGACGATCAGCGTTAATGTTTTCAACCTTAAAAGTTAAGTGACAAAAGTTATTGCACAACAAATGAGTCTATTTGGGGATAGAAGGGCAATTGCTGTTCCAAACAAGCAAAATGTGGCAAACCACAGTCTGGCAATCAAAGGAGAAGGGCGTGCTTCCGTAGAGGGAAGGAGAAAGCACGGAGGGGTTGTTTTGAACCCTTCAACGGAGGAAAGTGAGTTGGAAGCGGCGGCACCTTCTGGTTGGCTGCAGGTGAGGACAACTTGCTGTCACTAGGCAGAGAGGAAGCCTTTCTGCTACTGGACCGTGCAAAGCTACCCAGGGAGCGGGGCTGAGAATGCTCCTTCTCGGGCCCTCAGCTCCGGGTGGAGAGAGGGCCCCTTTATGCGGTTCGCAGCGTCGTCAGTGGGGAGCTTTGAAGGCGTTTCACTTCTCCACCATTCCAAGCACGCACAATGCCAGTCCCACCCTGAGAAAATCAGCACTGGAGGAATGTGCTACAACGTCTCACTCTGAGTCCTCAGGGCTCTCAAAGGCACCAAAACCAAGGCAACCCTGAGACATGGCCACAGCCCAAAGGCAGCTAAGGCATGAAACACATGACATAAAACACATGACGTTATGACTGAATGTCACCCATTTCGAATCGGATCCTGGAACAGAAAAACAACAGTAGGGAAAATCCAATGAAATCCAAAGATTAGCATTCAATTTACGGTGCCGTACCAACGTCAGTTCCTTAGTTGTAACAAGTGCACAAATGTGACAATAAGGGGAACTGGGTGAGGAGTGTAGGGGGACTTTCTTTTTTTTGAACATTTTTTCTAATTATTGATTTTATTTATTTATTTTTTTTTTAGAGAGAGAGAGAAGAGAGAGAGAGTAACATCAACTTGCTGTTCCATTTATTTATACATTCATTCGTTGACTCTTGCGTGTGCCCTGACTGGGGATCGACCCACAACTTTGGTGCATCAGGACAACATTCTAACCAACTGAGTGATTTGGCCGGGGGAGAGCTTTCTATCTTTACAACTTTTGTATAAATCTAAAATTATTTCAACTTAGAAAGTTTATTGAAAAAAACAAACTTTTTGTTTTTAAATCACAGAGACACTAAGTGAAAACCATTTTCCTTGGCAAAACAAAAAACAAAAAAAAACTCATAATAATAATAAGAATAATAATAATAAAGACATGTTAGGAGGTCAGAAGTTTTCTCCCTCTGCCTACTCGGTAACCCAACTCATTGCCCCTTAGCTCCCTCGTCTTCGGTCCGAACCTCACCCCTTCCCTACACGCAGAACTCAACAAACACTATGCACGGGATTTTCCAGCCTCATCCTATTTGGGCCTTCAGTTTGTTCCTAAATGTTTTTGTGGTTTTATGAAACTTACTTTCCTGCTGCACAAACCCCGCTCCCAGCGCCCCTCCTGCGGCCACGCTGACACGGAGAGCCCCTCCTCCCCTTCTCCAGGGGGATTGCTTGTTTTTTTAATGCAATGACATGTTTTTGTGTCAAGCTGTCCAAGGGCTCTTGGCAGGTCTTTAGAGACACTAAGCCCTGAAAGGTTATGCAAGGTCTTTCATCCTCTAAACATTACGTAATTCAGAACAGAAATAAATGTTTTTGTGACACGAAATATACAAGCACGTGTGTTCTGGGATTAACAGAACTTCTTTCTGGAATATTTTGGATGGCAAAATCCTGGGGAAGAATGTCCCAAAGCTGATGTCTTCTTTTGTGGGAGCGGGCCGGCTCACGCTGCCTGCCAGGCGAGGGCTCTGCTTCGGCTGGGCCCCTGGGCTCCTGCCACCACAGTGGAAGCCGTTTGCTCACAGCGTGTCTCCTTGCTTAGCTAGGCACCCGGCGGAAGGAAGAAAGCCATTTTACGGTCCTCGTTTTCCCCCAGGGAGGAGCCCGTGGTTACGCGCGTGTCTTGCCCCTCTCGTGCCCTGCTCTCTGGCTCCACCTACATTCGGCTGTCATAACCTGGCGGAGGAAACCCGGCTGCGCGTCCGCTGAGCCTCGGGGCCGTGCTATCACGCGTGTCGGTCCTTCTGAGAACTCGGTCAGTAGTTCTCTCTGGTCTGTCTCCGTCTCACAGGCGGGAGAAGGAGAGGGGCTTTCCTAACGCCTCTGTCAGGGGTCGGGCGGTACCATCCGAAGGCTCACGCGCAGAAGCCCTGGGTCCCCGGTGCCTCGGAAGGCGGCGCATTCGGCAAACCGGGTCAGTGTGGGCGGGATTCGGGCGCGGTCACAGCGCCGGGGGGGGGGGGGGGGGGGGGGCAGGCCCCTGACCCTATGGCTGCCGCCCTCTGAGCAGGGAAATTTGGACAGACAGACGTGTACACGGAGAGGAGCCAGGTGAGGATGAGGGCGGAGATGGGGCGGCGCAGCCCCAAGACAGGAACCCCAAAAGTTAAGGGAGAAGCATGGAACGGAGAGTCCCTCGCGGTTCTCAGGAGTCACCCACCCTGCCGGCAGTTTGAGCTCAGGCTTCCAGCCTCCAGAACCGTGAGACAAAATGTTTCTGTTATTCTGGCCACGCATTTGTGCTACTTGGTTGAAACAAACACACCCGCCACCGCCAGCGCGTCCCTGGCAGAGCTGGGATTCAGGCGGCGCTTCTGCCCGCGGGGCCAGTGCGCTTCCCACTAGGCCAGCTGTCACCTTCCCGATGGAAAACAACCGCTTCCCCGTGGGGAGTCAAGGGCGGCTTCCTGGAGGAGGCAGCTCTGGGCTGTGCTTGATGATGACGTTTCCAGGTGTGGGGACAGTGGTGGCACAGGAGCGGGGACATCTCCTGGCCGGTCGGGCTGGGACAGAGGGCCCACAGAGGGGAGCACCTGGTTAAAACTTTTGCGTATGCTGAGTATTACGAATAGCACCTTCCAGCGGGTTGCCCGTCTGATGGAGAGAAAAGCTGTAGCCAATGGCGAGCCATTTGACATGTCTGGGAAGCGGGGGCGGGGGGGGGGTGCCCGAACTAAAATCGCAGCGGGGGGCGGCTGGTCTGGTTCCCCGCATCCAAGCACGACGCAGGCCCGACCCGCTTGGCTTCCGAGACCACACGGGGTCGGGCGCGTCCCGGCGGGTGCTGGCCGGCCTGGCTCCTTCCGAGGCCGCAGTCACCGCCTTTGTAAGGGCGGAGGCCGCCGATCGCAGCCGGAGGGAAAAGCGAAGCAGCAGCGACAATGCTTTGTTCACGCGTCCGCTCTGGGCTCAAAGGGTTTCCTGCTGAGAATGTCCGTCTGCTCCGGTCCAGCAACCCCCGCAGAGCTGGGACGGGCCCCCGGCGGGCGACAGCGCCGTGGGATCTCATCGAGGGCTGCGCGCCTCCGCGGCCAGACCCATCAGCAAGCGCGGCCCTGCGTGCGCCAGCTCGGCCGGGCGTCTCACCGGCGCTGCAGTCCGGACGCACCGCCGAGAGCCGCTCTCTGGCCGTCCCTCCGCCCCGCGGTGACATTAGCAGAACGCCCGCCTGCGGGTGACTGGCACTGTGCCTGTGGGGATCAGGGCTGCCTCAGAGCCGCCGCTCTGTAACAAAGACCCCGAGAGTGCGTGCCCAGTGGGTTCCTCCCCGCAAACCGTGCCCCTCCCCCACCACACCAGCAGCAGGGTCCTCTCAATTCTTCTACCACTTGCATTCCCATTTTTGCTCCACGTCTAAGAGAAAGCGGCCGCTCTATTTGGGCAGACAAGAGAGAGCTGCCTTGTTACTTAACGTGAGGAGGTCCTTCTCAAGGCAGCGCCACTGAGCAGGACGATGGGGGACTTGAGGGTCTTGGGCTCACAGACCAAGCCAGCCCTGCTGCAGAGCAGAGGACACGGCCAGTCACTTCACAGGACCAGGAAGGCCAGGACGCTCCAGCATTATTCTCCCAGCTCATCACAGACGCCGAAGCACCTTGAGCCAGAGACAAAGCCGCTCTTATGAGCAGCAAGAGATGAATTGGTTCCGACACCTGTCATCTGAAATGTGCCGGCAACCTACAAGCTCCTTCTTTTCATCGTTCCTGCTCTGCAGGGAATGTGGTGAGTGGGATCCCACGGCTAACGGCGTGGCAGGATGAACGCAGTGTATTCCGGCCGGAGGCGCGGGGCGGGTGCGCCTCCTGGTTTTGCGAGCAGCTGGCCTGAGCCCCTCCTTCACCGCAGTCAGGGCACCTGAGAACTGGGGAGGGCAGGCGGTGCGCGTTCCGGGGGGCCTTGCCCTCCCTCTCCACCCCGAGCTAGCGATGGAGTCCCTCTCGCCAACCATCGGGTACGACATATCGAAGGGCACGACACAGAAACAGCCACCAGTGCATCTTGGTTCACAGCTGGTTTATTCCCAGGTGAAAATGCACTTGCAGGCGGCACAGGGCTGCGGGGACGCGCACGGCGTTCAGGCTCAGCAGGGAGGCGCGGAGGCGCACAGGCCCCAGGCGGGCGCCGCTGTCCCCCAAGCCCCCCCTCCCCCATCACCGCAGAAGGACCGGCAGGTTCGCCGAGGTTCCGGGGAGACACGAAGCCTGAGGTCAAAGGGGAAAGAACATACACCCTGCATGGGGGCTTTTGGGGAGGCCGGGAAACACAGGGTCATTCAAAAGAGGGGCCCAGGGCCCTTCACAGCAAATGTGCGTTTGAGCGCATGTCCCCCACAGCGAAGCGCAGGCGCGATGTCCCAGCGGGAGCACAGAAACACGCGGAGCACAAAGGGCCAGGCGGCTGCAGATCAGGGGTTGGTTTTTAGCCCAAGACACAGGGCCAGCTCGGACTTCTGAATCTTCCCATCCTTGTTCACGTCGCAGTGACGTAACAGAACCTCCCGGAACTTGTCCAGGTCCGCCCCGCGGATGCTGGGCTGGGGACGACAGAAATGACAAGTCAGCGGGCAAGACCACGGCAGCCCTTCAACGCCCACCCCGCCCCGTCCCTCCCGCTCACGAGCCCGGGGGGGGGGGCCCGCGCTGAGAGGCCTCCCTGGAGCCGGGCCCCCTGGAGCGCCGCCATCTCCCTCTCCCACCAGCACCGTCAAAGGACAAGTTCACCTCTCAGGGTGTCCCTTCAGTGCACAGAGCATCTCTTCCCACAGGAAACCTGCCTCCGTAGCAACTTCGCTGAAGACATTTTGCCTTGGAACAGAGGGCAACGAGGGCCGCGCCTTCGCCCTGCTCACTGATAACAGGAGACACCCGACCATCTCCCCGTGGGAGGTTCCTGCACCTCTGGTCTCGGCGGGGCTGAGTGACCGACAATGCGGAACGCTACATGGAGTGAGGACGCCCAACCTATTCCAAGGGGGCGTCTCCGGGACAAGGCCCACATCCATCGGCAAGCGGGTCCGTATCAGAACCGGGACGCAAACCAGGGCGGGGCGGCAGGCCCCAGAGCACGGTGTGGATCACGACACTGTAGCGTCACATCCTTTCCGTCAAAATGCCCTGCTCCTCATCCGTCCCGTGGGCCGGTGTGAGAGTTGGCCTGGGATAAGTGGCCGGAAAACACTCACTGGCCCCCACGCATCCTGGAAATAGGGCTCGGCCGGCCTCCGCAGGGCTCGCCCGCGTCGGTGAGAGACAAGGTCGCCTTCCTGCCTTTGTCCCACACACCCCAGCTCACCCACGATAGCGAGGCTGGCGTCCCAGCCGTCTCTCCACTGGCTCCGTCCTAGAGTCACCCCTGCCACGCCGAGGCCCTGCGCCACCGCGGACCCCCGGAGACAGACGTACAGCTTCGATGGCGGCACGCGCCCTTTACTGGAACCCGCCTGCACTTCCTGTCAGCCCCTGAGAACACTTAATTGAGCAAAGCCCCGTTCTCCGACTGCGCCAAGCGAGGGCGTGTTCTGTCTCTCCGCGTCGCTAGGCATCGGCCGCACCGGCATCTGAAGTCACCAGGGTGACGGGCAGAGGCTGGGGCCTCGCCGCCTAAGGCTTCAGCCCGCTCCCTGCCCGTCAGCCTCCGCTTGCCTGCAGGAGGCAGGGGCGCGGAAAGCCTCTCCCGGCGCCGCCCTGCCCAGCGCGCCCCGCCCCCGCACACACCTGCCCTGGCATATTTTGCAGCGCAAACGAGGGGCAGGCGAGGGCTCTCTCAGGGCCGGTCGGCAAGGCAAACGCAGTGCCCCCTCAGACGTCGCCAGCACAGGAGCGCGTACAGGGGACGGGAGGGCGTCCAGGAAGAGCCTGGCCCGTCCTCCCGCCACCAGGCCGCACGGCCCAACGCGCTTCTGGGACCTGGGTCACTTCACCACCTCCTTGCCACTCGCGACTCTTAAAAGTTGTTTATCACCAAGGATGGCCGCACAGAAAGTCACCAACGACACCGTGAGAACACACACATACACTGGGCGGCTTCCTTCTGTGACGGACAAGCCAGGGTCGGAAGGGAGTCATGGGCTTTCCAGGGACAGCGCCGAGGGCGGAGAGAGGAGGGAGGGTCGGGGGAAGGGTCCTGAGGGGGGACACGGGACCCACGCATGGGTCTTCCTTCAAAACTCTGCCGGCTCTGACAGAGGGTCCCGGGCATCTGAACGGGGCAAGCCCCTCGAGGTGGGCGCTCTGCGCCCGCAACGAGGCCAGAAACCGAAGAGCGCGCGCAGCGAGGCGCTCGCGGCGGCGTGATCTGCGTCACGTACGTGGGAAACAGCCTAGATTACCAGCAGGGGGCAGGCCCGGTACTTTCTGACCGAGAACCGCAGGTGAACTGCCGCTCTGTCCCTAAAGCAGAGGCTGCCCTGGGAAACGCATGCGCAGCGCAGCGTCCTCCTCAACCACTCGCAAAATACCGAAAAGAACCCGCTCCGGGGCAGGGCTGCCGGAGGGTAGAGATCACGTTCGGGTTCTTTTTCTTTTCTCTACTTTTACATTTCTCTATAATGTATGCACCATCTTTACCATTAAAAAATAATAATAATAGCCTGCGTGCTAAGTGAGGGCCAGGAGCCCGTTAGGTTGAGACTTGTCCCCTCTGGCCATCTTGTCATCAACGAAAGGGACACGCAGCGGGGGCATCGAGCGCCGAGAATGGTGCTGCAGAGCCCAGGGCGGGGCGCTCGTCACCTGCCGGCTGACAACCCGCTCGTCTCTGGCGTCCCGTCTCCTTAGCCCCCCAGTGTGTCGCTGTTCACATTTCCGCCTCTCCCGCCCCCCGCCCCCGTGCGCGCGGGGCGTGGAGTGTCTCGCCTCCGCTTCCTGGTTTCGGCTACAGATCCCTATGTTTACTTTTCTCGCCGCGTTACCTACAAGTGGTACAAAACCTCGTGCAGAAATTATCGTGTCTGCTCCCTCAGGGAGGTCCTATCTTGTCACAAGACAGGAGCCTCGGGGGGTCCGAGCTGAGGCCAAGGGGTGTCCTGGTAACCGCACAATCTTGTTTGTGCTAAGCCAGCGCGCTGCCCCCCACGGCCGCCGCAGAACGGAAGGCTGGAAAGCTCCTGGCGGGGGGCTGCCATCGCCAACCTTACCTTCTCTATCTTCTCATCTCCTCAGTAAAATAAAAAATGATTGCACCCCAAGTATGGGGTTTATTGCACGAAATTAAAAGGTTCTGTTATTTCCTTAACTAAGCCCAAGGGAAAAAGACTCTGTACTCAGACACTAAAGCAGCCGCCCACGCGGTGGCAGGAGCCTCCTGGGTGACCCAGGTGAGTGCAACGATGGTGACAAGAGGCTCCCACGGGGCTTCACCTACCGAAACGAGAAACGACCTTGGGGGAGAAGGAGACCGTGGGGATCCGGGGGTCAAGGCTGTGAAAGAGACCGCCTCCCTAGATTTTCTCCCCAGCATGAACCTTCAGCCCCAAGTCCCCAGAGTAACCGGTGGAATCGACCGCCGTGGCAGCCCCAGTGCCCGACGGGTCCCCAGGCCCGCGAGGTCACCTGCACAAGCTCCATCATGTCCTTCACAAACCCGTCCACCTCGGGGCCTTCCAGGGCTCCGGTCTGGCTCTGAAAGACAAACGTGCCGTCAGCCACGCGGCACCTCCCCACGTCGGAGAGCCAGCGAGCAGGCGGGGCACCCCAGCGTGGACGGGGTTCTTTGGGGACCATGCGCGGGCTCAGAAATGGCGGCTCCAACCGACGTTCTCTGTGTGGGGTGGGAGTGTCCCATGTGACTTAAACGAATGTGCTGTAAATGACGCCGCCCCCCGCCCCCCGCCCTCTCTACCCCTGGTAACTAAACGGGAAGTGGCCGCTTTGGGCTCTGTGGCTCTTGCAGATGCCACTGACGTGACATGTGCTGGCTGGACCTGCTTCCCAAACAGGCTTTGGTTCACAAGTGTTAGTCGTATGTCACACTAACCCTTTGAAAGACAGGTTCCCGTTACTTTGGTTTGCTCTATGATGTACCAATGGCTTGAGTGTTACAAAAATGTGTATTTTCAACCAAAAGAAACTATTAATACACTGAGTGAGCATGTCAGGATTATTACTTGGTCTGTATTCGCTTTTTTTTTTTTTTGCCTATCTTATGAAAATGTCTGTAAAATATAATACATATTAAAATATTTCAGTTTCTTCTCCAAGTGCCAGTTAGGACAACCCATCTATTCCTTTCAAAGTTTCCTCATCGGAATCTTTAACATATCATTTAAAAAAATCTAGTCCTTACTGTATTTACCACATGCTACACATCACCTGTTCCACGCGGGCACTTGGCTGAGAGCTTTACAATCACGGGTCACGTCAACCTCGTCACAGCCCGGGAGGCAGGCGTTACGCCCCTGCCCGCCCTGCTCCACAGCCAGGGGGATGGGGCGCGGGGAGGCCAGCACCCCGCCCGGGGTCACGGGGCCAGTCCGCCGTGACTCAAACCCAGGGAGCAGCCCCGGCAGCGACACACGCACTCTTGGCTGCGCGGCCTCCTCCAGGTGCCACGTCCCGCCCGGAACACGGCCCACAGGCACCCGCTTCCCCGACTTCCTCCTGTTCCCCGCCGCCTGGCAGGACCGCGCCCGGTCCCCAGGAAGGTGAATCTCTGTGCCCTTTGTGCCTACGAAAGACCAAATACTTAATCCTGTAAGAGAGGTCGCTTTTGTGTCCAGGAGGTCTGACTCGGCCTCTCTTTCCTTGGGTTCAAGGCAGTTGTTAATGGGACTCGATGCTTTTGTTTTTGAGCACACTCATCTCGAGGGAGATCAAGAAAGAGAAACTCTTCTTAGTTTGGATCCAAGGGGCAAAAAAAAAAAAGTGAATTTATCCTCTTCTCAACCATAAATATTCCTTTGTCCATTTTCCTTAGTTCTCGGAAGTCGCGCAGAGAAGCGGGGGGCGCCCCAAACGCCTGCACGCAGGGTCCCCGGGCGGTGCGACCCCTCCCCCTCGAGAGATGCCACGGGCGGGGCGCACTTACGACGTCATAGTGAGCGAAGATTTTCTCGAAGTCCCTCCTCCTTTCCTCTGTGGAGCAAGCCTGCGTGTGGAGGAGGCAGCGTCAGCCCAGCAGCGGGAAGCTGCAGTGGCGCCCCCTCCAGGCCGCAGCCCGCCTCCGCACCCCGGAGTCCTGCCCTTGACACCCTGCGTTCTAACGCGGCCTCCAGCCTCCGCACAACCGAAAGGCAAGGCAAGCGAATGCCCTTTCTCTCCCTGGATCTCGGGTCTGCGAGGACACGCGGGGGCCGCGGACCCGCCCACAGAAGCGTCACTACTCACATCCATTTTAAATTGCAGAAGGAAGTTCTCCTGCAGAGCCAGAATCCTAGATGGGAAAAAAGAAATTAATCGACAGGAGAGCCTATCAACTTCCCGTTAAAGCAAAGCCACAACTCCCGTGTGAGGAAAGCACAGGCAGTTTCCAGATCACTCTGCAGAATAGGATAGGCGCTTGAAAAAGAATTTATATACTATACAAACAAATAAAGAAATTAACTGGGACAGACTTTCACAGAGGCTAGCAGCCATCACAGAGAGGCATTTAAAACTTTATCTTGGTGGAAATCAGCACAGTAACGGGCCATGAAAATTCTCTCCTCCGTCACAGCAACAAGAAAGCTGATGCACACACACATAAAAAATGGCCAGCATACCTTTTTTTTTAAAACTTTGGACGTTAACAAAAGCCCTGAAGAAATCTGAGGAATGTTTATTTCAGGGAAATGAGGACATCTTGGTAAGAACAGTGGGCTTCGTGGCGTGTGAACTGGCTTTATGTCGCCACTGTTGCCGGCGTTTTGAAAACCGGGATCCCTCCCTCCCGCGAACCAGCAGCTCAGCCGCTGCTGCGCCGGGAAGACGGGGCGGAGCTCTGCCGGAGCCGGAGCCCCAGAGCACTGCCCGACTTGGCCTTGTTCGCGGCCTGGAGGAGACGTCAGGGGCCAGGACGTCTTCATTCCATCTGCTTTTGAACTCACCCAGCGGGAAAAGCAAAGACAGAAACAATGAGAGGCGACCGTTTAAGATCCTGGCTCACGCAGGGGGATCAAAGTGATGGAAGCGGGTCTGTGCGAGCAGTAGGCCGACCCAAAAGCTGGAGAGGGACAGCTGAGGAACCAGCTACCCATCGGCGCTCCTGGAAGCTACAACGCATTTCTAGGAGCGGAGGCCAGGCGAGCGGAGGGCACCTCCGCGCCCAGGGTTGTGCGCAGGCTTGGGAGGAGCCTGCGCTGTCTCCGCGGCTTGTCATCCTGCCCTGTGACCGAGCGCGCGGGGCTCAGGCCCAGCCGCCCAGTGCCTGGTGGGGACTCGGTGCTTCCGAGCACAATCTGGGCGTGTGAGAAAAATCTCTGTTCCGTCACAAACCAACGGCTACCCCACCAAGCAGAGACCGCAGTGGCCCCGCGTGACAGAGACCCCAGCTTCACAGAGTTAGTTCAGAAAGCCGCTCAATTGAAAAACCAGCAGCCACCACCAACAACAAATACAACCTGTAGGAAATACAAAAGGAGTTTCAGGCTGCAGTAAAGAGACTCTAGTAGTCGGTCCCTTGCATCCACTTGTAGAAGTAAGAACATACGTAAATAAAAGGACCGTCTCCCCAGGAGCTCCTCCTGTCCCCAAGGACCCGGGGCGAGATGAGGCCTCCTTCTCTCCACGGGAGCTGTGACACCGCTCCCGAGCCGCTCACCTGGCCAGGTCGTTGAGATCCAACCGGCCGTCGCTGTTTCTGTCGAAGATCCTCATCTGGAAGGCAGGAGAAGCGACCGTGAGAAATGGCGCAGCGGGGATCCACTCTGGAAGCGCGCGAAGGGCTTTGCTATCTGCCCTCCCGGTTCTCTCTTTGTCTAAACTGGACAGCTGGGCCTCAAGCCACGCTGTGTCCCCAAGACCTGTTGGCAAAGACACCAAGAGAGCAGGCAAGGAGGGCAATGGGACAGACGACTGTGGGGCCCACAATTAAAAACACCGTTTAGGATAAACATCACTGTGTTAGCTGAGCGACACCCGTGGCTTCCACAGCTTCCTTCTGTGGATGTCACTGTCCCCGCCCCCTTCTCGCAAACACCCCTCGCCTTTGTCCCCTCATCAGAAGAGCATCGGGCTTCTGCCGGAATCAGTGCGTCCCGACTGGCTGTTCTTATCCGTCTCCGGCAAATGCCGCCGCCGCCCCCTTTGAAAGGCCTGTCATGTTTCGGTTCGCACATCCCGAGTCGCAGCCCGAAGCAGCTCCACTTTAGCCGGCGTCCTCCAGAGCCGAGCGTCCTCGGGCACTCGGGCCGCCGACCCCTCCTGGGCACGTGCCCGGAGCCCCCCCAGCCCACCCCGGAGCCCCACCGGCCGGTCGCTCACCATCGTCTCTGTGTACTCCGCCAGCTTCCCCTCGGAAACGACCTTCTTCTGGTGGAGGAAGAGGTCACGGAGGAAGTCCTGCGACGTGGAGACAAGAGCCACATTTCCCAGCGTGAGCCACGGAACCGCAAGGACCCCCGCAGCCTACTCTGCAGGGTGTGGGCTGCTCTGCTTTCAGGAGGGAAGAAGGGCTTTCCGCAAGGACAGCTCCAAGCACGGTCTGTCCCTGGAAGGAAGCTCAGGGGACCGGAAAATAGCCCCAGGCACGAAAACAGGGTCAAACACCCTCAACTGTGTCTCTGTCCCAGAGAGAGTGATGTTCCCGGCACCGTCTAAGCCTTCTACACAGGGATACATTTTATTTAAAGTAACAGACTCAGACCTGCGCGCTTCTTGGGTGCACAGGAATTAAACTCGTGACCCCCACACGTCAGCTCCTCCCGGGGCAAGCCCCGCCTCACGGCGGCAGGTCCCGCGTCACTCACCCGGAGCTCAGCGGCCGAAATGAAGCCACTGCTGTCCGCGTCGTATTGGCGCCAAATCTGAAACACACAGAGGCCACGATCCGCCACCCTCCTGTAACTCGGGGCTGACGTGGCCGCCGGCCGCTGCGGCTCCGCTCGGAGAACCGCACTGCGCTGCGTGCGCGCCCAACACTGCGGAGGGTTCTAGGTTTGCTCTGGCAACAGTGATCGTCTGGGGGCGGCTCACAAGAAGTGAACCGATGCCTTCGAAACTAGAATCGGTGGTCAGCGGTTCCACATAAGGAGCTTCCCACAGAGCCCAGCCGTCCAGGCAGCACCCTCTAAAGGCAGCGGCTCCTGGGGCTCCCCAGCGGCCTGGCCCGAGGTCCCCCCGCAGCCCCGCACCCGGCACAGTCCTCAGCATCGTCTAGACCCGGCGGAGACCGCTGGCCGGCGGCGGAGCAGCCAGGGCCAGAGCGCCGAGGGAGCGCATGGGGCTCGGGGTCGATGTCCTGCCCCCCAACAAGGGCCTCCAGGGGCAGCCCCAGCCGAGCGGTGGTGGGGGTCCAGGCCTCTGCTGCTTCTCCCCCGCCCGCGCACTCACCCGCATAAACTCCACGCTGCTGCCCAGGGGGCTTTCCCGGCGGAAGAGCAGAAGGAAGTTTTCATCTTCAGACAAGAACATGCCGGCCAGCTAGACAAGCGGGAGACACAGCGGGCGGTCGGCGACGCGGCCGGGGCCCGGGAGCGGGTGGGCGCACGGTAGGGGGCAGGGGGCAGGGCTGGGTCTCGCACGCGCAGCCCTGTGCTTCTGGCCAGGACGCTGAGGAAGCGCGGTGGCTCGGCTTCCTTGCTGGAGACAGAGAGACCGCGTTCCACCCCACGTTCCGCTGCTACCGTGGGGATAAGCGAACCTACATGTGGGAATCCTTTCCAGACGGCACCACCTGTGCCAGCGGCAGGAAGGACGGTCACGTGGGCGGGAGACCCCGGCGGCAGCCGCGGGCTCCTGGCTCCGCAGGGGCTCAGGGACGGGCCTGGGCCGGGGTGGAGGCAGCTGCTGTCTGTCTGCTTCTTGTGACCTTTCGGGGGGATCTTCCCCTCCTCCCCCCTGAGAGGGTGCTGAGATTGACACTCGTTTAGAGTGTGCTTAACTTTTTACAAAAGCTAAAACTGACAGTATGTTTTCCTTATGTCAAGGCCGAATTTGACCAGGTCCCGTCAAAGAAACCAATATTGGACCCAGCGACTGCGGGGCTCTGTCGCGTCGATTGCCCCGTTATAGAATCGGCGTAAATGTTGACCGCCCCGAAGAAAATGGTGGGAGGGCCACGCGCTCTTCGGTCCTAAGCAGATGGGAAAGGTCAGGGGATGGCTTCGGGGACGTCGTCCTGACCAGCTGCCGGGCACAGCGTCCTAAGCCCCCGGGCAGGTGTGAGGGGCCCGTTCTCCCTCAGAGGGACTTTCAGCCGGGAGCCCAGTCGGGTCGTACCTGCTCCATCGGAACGCGACCGTCTTCCGGGACGGGGTGGGCAGCCGTAAACTGTTGTCTCAGCCTCTGCACATTTTCCTCCATGACTGCTTCCTGCAACAGGCCAGACGGAGCCACATTCAGACCCCTGGGGACCCTGGCGTGTAGCCGGGAGAGCGACCGCTCAGAGCGCACAGCATGCTCATGACGTAGCCTGACCCGGGGACCAGGCGCCTGAGCCGTGTGAGGGCCATCGTGCTGTGCAAGAGGGGACGGTGGCTCCCGAGCAAAGAGCCACCACCCAGGGTCGTGATGGGCTGAGGCTTCGCACTCCCGCTCCTGAAACAGCGACAAAGAGGAGCTCAAAGACCAGGGCGCTGGAAGCACGAACGTGACCGTCACTACTTGTCTGGTTGTGACTCAACTCTGTGTCGTGAGGGACCCACGGACTCCCTCCCCCAGAGCTCGGAGGCTTCACTCTGTCTCCCGGCGAAGAGCCCAGCGCCGCTGGCCGACAGTGTGCGGGGGCCAGCGCTCCCTCTCTTGGCCTTCTCCTCGGTCTCGCTGAGGAAAGTGTGACCAGAGGGGAACGTGATTGAAGAGGAAACCAGGTGATAAAGTACTTGTTGAATGACCGACGATGCGGGCTGTCCCTGCCACGCATGACCATTCCCACGCGCCACGGCGTCCTCTGCCAGGACATTGTAATAACCACAGGGTTACTACAAGGAAGGGGACGGCCGATCAGCAACGGAGAATGAGTTCCGACACAGGCATGGGCCGCAGATCCCCGCACAGGGCCGGACCCGCACCCCTGACGCGACCAGTCGGGCCAAGCCGCTCCCCCAACGCGCCCCCGCTTCCCTGCAAGCGGGCTTCTGTGTGCGACCCCGCCCGAGCACACGGGGAAGCCGCCCCAGCCTCGGCGCATGGGTTCTGTGTGTGCGTTTGGTGGATGATCACGTACGTGCACCCAACAGAACACGCGTGACAGAAATCACTCAGCCAGGTGGGGGTGGGGCTCTTCCTGTTTTCCTCAAATATGCCTGTCACGTGTGACTACGTGGCACCCGACTCATGGGCTCTGGGATGCCGTGAGCCTCAGCATTGGCAGCGGTGAGTAGGGGGCTGGGCAGAGAAAGGAAAGAAACAGGAGAGAAACTGAGAAAAGAAAGAGAATGAAAGAGAAGAGCATTGGGATGGAGAGAAACAGAGGGGAAGTCATAAAAGGCAGGGCGAGGACAAGCAACAGAGAGCGGGGGGGGGGGGGGGGGAGAGGCAGAGAGAGAGAGAAGCCAGGGGGCGGGCGGACAGAGACCAGAGCGGGGCGGAGACAGAGAGCTCAGCGAGGAAGTCCGGGGGTGCTGGGCGAGGGACAGCGACACCCAGAGACGAGGAACAGTCGGAAATGGGCAGGAAAACGAGGGGCTTACAGGAAGCAGGGACAGAGTATGAGGCAGGCAGGCAGACAGACAGAGAGTCCAAGAGGTCTGCGTGGCAGCGGACGGAGCTGGCAGCTGATCTCACCCTGGGCCGCTGCTGCCCACCCCCCGCCTGACACGTCCCCTGCGCCCCTCGGTGGTGGGGAGCCCTGGGTTCCCCTCATGGGGTCCTACACGGAGGCCTGGTGTCCTCTTTGAGTTCTCCTCCCCGAGAACAGTTACATCTGAGGGTGAGTGATGCGCACAGTTCAGGGTAAAGGTATTGTCTCCGGAGCTCCTCCCCTTCCTCGCGTCCCCGATGGGGTCTCCACCAGGCGGCCGGCCGTGTCTCTGAGTTCCTTCTCTGTCTGGTACAGGAATCTCCAAAACTCCGTCTACGCCCGCAGGCCAGATTTCCGCCGGGAAGGCACACGCGTACTGGTGGGCTGGCTTATGTTTACACCTGGACTCGGGATGTGGTTTATTTTCTGGGTTGTCATGTCCTAAGAAATCTGTAACCTCTGCTAATTCAATGAATACTGGGGGGAAAAATGATTTTAAATGGTTTGTTTGCGGCTCGCTCTCAAAGGAGAACCAAATGCACTAAACACTCAGGACCTTAAAGCTCCTAACATCTGTGCCACCATTTTGAACAAAGTGAGTGACCTCATCGGCGCCAGGTTCAACCCCATTAGCAGAGACAGAACCTAAGAGATGTTTGTTTGGATGATGGGCTCCTAGGGTGGGTGACAGATGTCACACAGAAAGCCAGCTATCGGCACATCTAAGGCTGCAACGGTACCACTTATAAAACCTGCCTCGGTCCTTCCATGTTGCTAGGAGACAGAGAAAAATTGCATGTGTGCGAGGAAGAAGCCAGAGTAGATTAATGGGTGCAAATCAGCGTAAGACTTGAACGCCCCTTGTGTGTCACCGAGAGACACATAATTAATGCCTCCTGACACATGTACTTACGTCGGTGCCCGATCGCATCAACAGCTGGCGGAGGAACGCATCCAGCTTCTTGTCTTCTATGGAACCGGTGTCTAAATGCACGAAGATACACACAAACACCAGTCGCTTGCACAGGACAACACACGCCCCCTTAACGTTTACCTGAATTTGTTTGTAATCTCACAGGTCACCAAGTCCCCGTGGATTTTGGGGACTGTACTATCCCAATAGCTACGCGCCTACATCTACCTCTAGGAGACCTGGATTTGAGCAGTAAATGCGCTTCCCAGAGAAAATGCTTTGTGCTGGGCTCATATGAGTATTTAGAAAAGAAGCTTTTTGTTTTACATTTAAAAGTTTGCATATGGAAGTTACAATTTCAATCCATAGATAACCACAAGTTTTAGAATAAAATCCAATGCTAGGATTTGGGAAGCCTGGAAAAATGTAACAGCTGTACGTATCGAGTCTAGTTTGCAGGGTCAAATCACACATTTTAGATATTTGCTTATGGTTAATTATTAATACAGACAAGGCAGATGATAGGCAGCTCCAAGTTCTTTCCAGAGAGTTTTTCTTTTGGGGGGAGGTGGGCACAGTGTCTTTTTGAAAGTTGATCAAGTTCATTCTCCCTTTGAGAGAGTGGGGGTTATACACACACAGTGAAACCGACCATATTTCACACACAACCCCCAGCCTCAAATTTACTTAATGTCGCCGTTTGCGATGCCATATCTGGTCTGTCACACACACGCACGCACAGATGCTGGGAAGGGGACGCAGCCCTCCTCCCGCCCTGACCCTTGGTAACCTGCCTGCGCTCTGTGCCCTGCGTTAGACGCTGGGAGACAACGTCCCTGTTCCTGCAGGGAAGACCGACGGGTGCGGGCCGGGCCGCACCTGCCCGAGCAGGGGGCTGGCTCTACTCACCCCCGGCGTCGAAGCGCTGCCAGACCTGCCAGAAGCCGGCGGCGTCCCAGTTCCCGGCGGTGAGGCCGCGAGCGCCGCTGTCCATGGTGCTGACCCCGAGCGCGGCGCCGCGGCGGGAGCGAAGGGCCGAGAACTTGGGCGGGACTCGTCGGAGTCCGTCCCTCGCGGCGTCTTTTCCTCCCCAGCTCGCTCTCAGCGCCCGTCTGCAGCGGCTGGCGAGGCGGTTGGCGCCGGCGTCGCCCAGCCGTCCCCGAGCCCCCGAGCCCTGGGCGGTGCAGCAGCCGCCTGGAGCCCGCCCGCCCGGTCCGCCCCGCCCTGCGCCCGGCCCTCACCCGCCCGCCCACGCGAGCGCCTGTCTGCCGGGCGCCGGGGCCGGGGTGGGGGCGCACGTCTCTGGAGTCCGCCGTCCACGCTTTTCAGCCTTTCACTTGTCAAACTCAGAAAACGTCCCCCTTGCCTTGGACTCACCTTCCAAACGTGTGTCCCCAGGGGTTTTCCAGAGAGCGCCCGGGGTTAGAGGGTTGGAAGCGTCGGGGCAGGCCCTTCGCACCTTATGATGCAGAAACGGAATGTGCGGGGAGCGGGGCGGGGCGCAGGGCAGCCCCCACAGACCCCCCAGCGGACGAGGCAGGTCACCCTCAGGGACCTTGCATTCTCTCACGCAGGGGTTTCTCTTTGAGAAAAGTGTCCAAACCTTGACTAAGAAGAGAGCCAGCGCCCGGGTCAGCAGGAGCTGCGAGGCATCGTGACGAAGGTCCGTCTGCCTGGAAGGTTCCCCCACCCGGGCTGGGGATGGAAGGACCTGAGACCCTCCGCCCTACCCTGGACCTCAGAGTACAGCAGACACGAAGCACCACAATGAACGAGGGACGAGTTACGCAACTTTGGGGTGCAGTTGACCCGTTTCACAAGGATTTTGACTTAAACGGTCTGGAGCAAGGAAGTACTTTGCACTGCTCTTTTTAAAAAGCCTCTCTAAGGAAGCTATCAGGGCCTCCGCCCAGCCTTTGTCTCTGTTTCCTGTGGCTTATATTTTGGTCATTTTACCATTTGGATACTATTGGCTTCTCTGAAGGACAATCTGGAAAAGAAACAGACTTTTAGGGAATTCATGTCATGTTTTTATTAATAACCCTTTTGAAAAGAGATTAGAATTTGTATGTCGCTCTGGTAAGTTTTAGCAACTGAGGGCTGAAACAAAAGGGCGGCGATGAGCTGGTTCTCTTTTCATCCTGGCTGACTCCATTTCCGCCTGCCATCATTTCCTGGTCTCCTCATTAGCATACCTAATTGGCGGTTGGCTGTACAAGAAACGTCAGCGGCCTATAATTTGAAACGTTGCCAAGGAACCCTGACGCACGCGTTAAACTCCAAGTCGGAATCTCAGCATCTTCTCACAAAGTCAGGTGGTTATTTCCAGCGGGGGCTGCACACGAGGCTTCCTTTGGCATCGCCCCCCAAGTTGCTGGGCATTCAATCGTGGGGACACGCGTGGACTCTCTGGCAGACCTCGGAACTAAAGGCAGCTGCCGTGGGTGAATGCTTCACTGGCTCTGAAGGGCAAAGGAAGTCAGCGAAAAGAAATTGGGCGATGTTTGTCAGAAGAAAATCCTGGAAATAGAGCTAATTTCTTTTTTAAAAATATATACCTTGTCCTGTTTGTTTCATAGTCACAGGAACACTAAAAATCACTTAAATAATATAGATCAGAAAATGAGAAGATTCCTCCATAATTTTACCGCCCAGAGAAAACAAAGGATGGCTGTTGGTGTACGTCTTCCTACCTTTCTTACGTGCACAAAGCTAGACCGCACCGCTCTGTAACTCCACTTAATATGCGAACACCTCTTCATTTCACTAATGGGACATTCTGTTGTTCAAGCTGACTTATCTCTACTAACTTTTTTGACTATTTGATTTAAAAATTACAAAGTTAATGTTAAAATTCTGATGATGGATTTGCTTCTTCTTGTAGTTGCTTACATTTCTATTGTATGTGTCTTGAGACTGTTACGAGGCGATCGATAACTGATTTATAATCCTTATTTCTTCTTGGTGAATGGGCCCTTTTGTCATGTGTGACTGTCTTTAATCTCTTGCCCTATTTTTACCAAACGTGAGTAGGCAGGCCAGAACTCCGCTGGCGGTATTCCCCTGACCCAGCTCTCTCTCTCCATCCACTTGCGTTACCTTGTCGGCTGTAGACGCACGAAGGCGTCTCACGGGTCACCCTGACAGAGGAAAACTGTCTTCTTGCGCCTGAGCAGCAGCAGCCGGCCCAGCGCTGAACCCCCGCGCGCCCCTCCTGGCCGGCCTCGCAGGAGACGCCGCTCACGGCGGAGCAGCTCCTCCTCGGGCTGGGAACCGTAGCTTCCTCACAGGAAAATGGGGCCCGTGCACGCTCTCTCCCCCCACCACTCCTCACAGGCTGCACAGGTCGGGCCATGGGTCAGACCAAGTCCCTGCGCTAGGGCGGTGTCACTGCGAGGCCTCTTACGAACGCTGCCTCCTCTGCGGCCTCCCGAGCATCACAGACAGAACCCGTCCCTTCTCATCGCGCACCCAGGCGCTGCCACGCTGCGCCACACTCGGGGGCCATGTCCGCCCCACGGCCTCTTAGCCCATGGAGGCCACTTTGCCCTCGTCTGCTCCTGTGACAGCCATCAGAGGGGGCGGTTCCCGTGGACATTTGTGACAGCAGAGCTGCAGGTGCAGGAGAACGGCCTTGTGCCTGCCACCCTCACGGCCCCTCCGCAGAGGCAGCCAACCGTCCGCCCAGAGCCCGTGGCACCGAGCGTGCGCGCGCGCACGTGTGTATGTGCAGGGTGGGGCAACAGTCACGTCCACGCTCACCCACGTGATTCCTCTTTCCCACAGGCACCCGCGCAGTGGGCTGCTCCCCGGTCCCACACCACAGTCCCTGCTCGCACGCCGGGTGTGACCCCGAGGTAAGGCACAGGTGCTGACCGGCCCGTAACAAGCCTTTTGACACACCCGTCCTCTTCCCAAAGGCGAGGCAGGGAGCGGAACGAGCGTTGCGTTTATTTGGTACATAAGTTGGCTGGCTTACCTGGGACCTAGATTGCTCTGGATTTTGGACACAAATACAAAGTTCATCACCAGAAGCCAAATTTAACTAAAAGACATAACGGCACAGGTCAGATTTTCACTTGTAAAATCATTTTATTGGTATAAATATACATATGAATAAAATAGCTTCAGCTTGTCATGTAAGTGAATATTTGTGAAATGTCTTAAAAAGAGTAGTATTTTGATTTTTTACAGGTGTCAAAGTATTCTCTCTTAAAATCACACATTAAAAGCTAATATGCAGACAGAGGTTAAAGAAATCAAAAAACACAAAGATCCGTAAACCCTCATTACAGCCAACTATGTACATCAGCCCGGGCTCAGGGCAGACGCGGCTGTGGCCCCGTCCCCCCCGGGCGCCAGAGGGGGCGCTGTCCACGCCGGGGGGAGGCGTTCCCAGCGGGAGAAGGCGGAAACCGCACTCAAGACTCAAATATATAATTTTTACAAGTGATTCATTAGTGTGCTCTGTTAATCTAATTACAATGTGCAATTGCATACGTCGAGAGTAAACTGCTCTACCGAGGCAAGTGCAGGTCTGACCCAGGTGCACGCGACAGGACCCGCTGTCTGCCGCCTGGAGGGCGTCCTCGGGCGAGCGCACGTCCAGTCAGCTGTGTGCCTCCAGGCACGCACCCTGCGGGCGGCCGGCCGCCGCCCCGGGGAAACTCGAGCGGCGCTTGCGGACATTCGTTGAAGGCAGACGAAGGAACGCTTAGAAATTAAATGCCCGGGGCTGGAGATGCCCAAACAAATGTGATTTGATTACCAATAAATGGATCTGTTTTGTTTAAAAAGGAGGAGGCAGAGGAGGAGGAGAAGGAAAAGAAGATGAGGAAAAGGAAGAAAAATAAGAAGGAGACAAGAAGGAAAAGGCAAAGAAAAAGGCACCGAGACAAGCAGGCCTGGGAGGAGGGACGCAGTGCGTGAGGCCTGGGCGGCGCGGCCCTCACACAAAGATGAACTCCTTCTCGGCCTCCTCCCCGGAGTCGCTGGACCTGCCGCCCGGAAGGCCGTCCTTGCCAGGCGACCGGGGCTTCTGCTCCTGCTGTTCCAGGGGCTGCGGGCCCCAGCTCCGCCTCGACGCTGAAACGGAAGCAGAAGGGAAGGCGGTCGGCACGCGGGAGGGACCAGGCAAAGGCGCCGGGCGGCAGGCGAGGGCGGAGACCAGCACCCCGCCCCACGGGGGGCGGGGCGCTCAGCCTGCAACTACGCCCCACTGAACACATTCAGATACTCCAGACAGAAACGCTAGACAAACCAGCAACGACAGCGGCACACAAAACACGGAAGCACGCAAAACCGCAGTCTGTGAGGGGGTGAGCCTCTCAGAGCTGCGGCCGAGACGCGGGGTGGGGACCCCAGGCGGCACGGATGGCGGGAAGCGAGGGGGGTGCCAGGGAGCAGGAGGGCTTGGAAGCGGCTGGGCCAGGCGACCGGCCGCCACACTGCCACAGCCGCCCCTGCACGGCGAGGGGACGCGGCAGAGAGCCCGGGGGGCGCTGCTGGGCGGCTGGGCCGCCCTGGGCCCGGGCCCTGCAGGCCGCTGAGGGCTGGCCCTGTCAGCTTGGGGACACGGCCTGGGAGAGGCCCCGGCAAGCCCCTGGCCTTTCCGCCTCTCAGGAAACCAGTTTCACGCGCGAGGAGGCGAATCATCTCGGGAGAAGGGTCCACGGTCTGTCCGGTCCCCTGGGGAGCAGCCTCCAGGGGCGAGCGCTGCCGTCGCGGGGGCCTGCTCTGATTGCAGGGGACACGAAGGCTCCCCTGGGACTTGGCAGGGCGATGCCGGGGCGTGACCGCAGGAGCTGAGCCTCCGTCACGGGTTCCATCGGGCCCTCTCTGTCACTGCGCTGCTCCTCACGGCTGCCCCGCACGCAGGTCCTGTGAAACCCGGGGTCCGGGCCTGAACGCCTCCCCTCCCCGAGCCCACGTTCTTCCCGGGCCACAGCCGCTAGAGCCGGGCGGGCGCGGCGCCTCGCCCCGCATGGCTGGCCTGGTGACCTGAACTGTATCCGCCCAGCCCACTGCACACACAGCACTTGAGCTGCTACAGAACCCACACACCTGTGTGCGGTGACCGCCCCGCGCCCAGGTCCCAATGGCCCAACCTGGACCGCGGGCTGGAGGAGCCGCGCGTGCCCTGGCAGCCATGCCCCACCCCCCACTGCGCTGCGCACGCCAGGGGCCGGCTCCTCAATGTTCAGTCCCCGAGGCAGGGTTTCAGGAAGCGAAAGTTCAGGAAACCTGGTAGTCGAAATGCAAACATAATAAAGAACCTCTCTTGCCGATCTGGTTGCCAGGGCCAGAGTCTGATCTCCAGGCAACAGGAGTTTAAATGTTTAGTTATTCACCTTAAATGGAAATCACCCCCAAAGCGGAAAAGGCTCAAGCATTAAATCTCATCATGAAAGTGATTTTTTAAAAAACGTGACTTCTTTTCACCCAACGCTTTGGGCAAATTCTCAGATGGGGGTACGAAAGCAATGAATACATATAAATATTTTTTTTTAGCATGAATTGGGTAAAAAAATTAAAGGTTTGAAACCTGTTCACAAGCCAGGTTCTGGGACAACGGTAACTAGTTTTCTGCCGTCCGCCCTTTGCCACAGAACCAAGGGGACTGGACAGTGACGCTCGAAGGGGCCTACGGCCTCGACTTCCGAGTGTGAACAGGAGGGAGCAGGGAAGGTTTCGTCTCTTCCTCGAAGACACTGTGCGACAATCCAACCTCCGAGTAGCACGACCAGTGAAATCTGCCAGAAACTTTCATTCGTTCCACTTTAAAAACCAGAGTAAGCTGTTCTTTGGTATCGAGTGACTCAAAAATAAATTTCCGACATTCCAGTGTCAAGGAAAGAGACAAACAGCGTATACATCGCCCATTTGTCTTCAGAGAGAACGTATTTGCTCTGATTCTTAATAAAGCTCTGTGTGCTTCCTGATAACAAAGCTCCGTGGGAACCCCAGTCTCATGTGATGTGATGTGACATCTGAGCACTTTCTAAACATGGGGAAATTCATGCAGTCAAAAATGTTACTGTAGCCGTGGCTCGTGCAGCTCAGTGGGTTGAGTGCCAGCCTGCGAACCAAAGGGTCGCAGGTTCGATTCCCAGTCAGGGCACACGCCTCCGTCGCAGGCCAGGTCCCCAGCAGGGGGCGCATGAGAGGCAACTACACATTGCTGTTTCTCTCCCTCTCTTTCTCACTTCCTTCTCCAGTTTCTAAAGATAAGTAAATAAAATCTTTTTTCATAAAATAGTTACTGTCACAGATAAAAACTGCGATCGCCCTGGACCCGGGTCATTGCAGCAGGGCACGGTGACACGCGGGGAAATCCAACACAGCAACCTCCCTGCGAAAGGCAGGCTGTCCTCGCCTCTGTGCAGGTGGCCCTGGGCTCGGAGCCCTCCGGCGTGGGGACAGGAGGGCACAGGAGCCTCGAACAAAACCTACCAAGCTCCTGGGCTGGCAGACCCGGTGCCAGGCACGAACACAAGCATCTCAACTCGCCTGGCAGCCACTGGGACGAGTAACGAAACCTTCTTCCCAGGGGGCTGTCCAAGCAGATCGCCATGGCGGTGACCCTCCTTAAAAGTTCGTCCGGGAACAGGCTCACTCATTGGCTGCACTCTCCCAACTGGGCGGGTGACCGATAATGACACTGCCCTGTTCTCAGATGGGAAAACTGAGGTGTGTGGGACCGGGGGCTGAGGTCACACACATGCGGGGGGCACCTTCTGGAGCCACAGCCCCTCCGCCCAGCTGCCCGCCTTCCTGCGGGTCCAGCGGGCCGGGCCAACAGCTTCTGGGGGACTGTCCCTTGTCAAGGTCGCCTCCAGCCCTGAGGCAGCCGCCATCCGACGGCTCAGACCAGGTGCCCGTTGCCACCAAGCGGACGCAGGGTCAGCCAGGCTCCCGCTGAAGGGACTGTCGACGTGAGACACGTCGCCTGAAACCGGAATAGCTAGAAATCACTTGACAGTACGTGTGGAGTTCAGGCTTTTCACTAAGTCAGAGAACCTTCTCCTAGGCAGCCTCATTTAATGCCTGACTTTATACAGAGCGAAGAAAAAAACAAAATTAGATTTTTTACTGCTCTTCTCCAGCGCAAGCTAACGCGCTGGAACGCCTCTGTACCGGTGCCTACAGGCGTCCGTATTTACAGGCACCGTCAAAATTCTAAGAGGCTTGGGTAAGTAAACAGGCGATTTATCCTCCAGAAATACTCGCATCCCTCCTACAGGGGCGCTGATCAGCCCAGAGAGAGCCTCGAACAGGAAATCTGTCCCGCGGGGAGGTGACCTGGCGTCGCATATATATGCAAATACCTATGCTAATTCTCAACCTTCTGAAACATGCGTATACACTCAGAACTAGAGATTCACGTGAGAATCTGAGTTCCTCTCAATTTTTAGCTCCAATGACATCCTTACTTCCTAGAAGGAAAACATTGCTATGACCTTAAAATAATAGTCAGGAGTCGGCCCTGATTTTAAAACTTTCTGGCCAAAGCCAAAAATGCCAACCGGCTGCTAAATTTCTTTTGAAGACCTCGGATGCGGGCAGCAGAACCCAGACCTGGTGAAACAGCGCCCTGGCTCCCAGAAGGTAAGCCGCAGCCAAACATTTGCCGGCTGCGGGCCGGTGGGTGGAGGAAGCACGTGAAACAGAAAAGGAACCGCGGAGTAAAATGCCCGGTGCCGGGCGGGCACAGCGCAGCGCACACCGAGCCAAGACCAACTGCTTTCTTCAAGAAAACAGGACACACACATGACAATTACGTCACAGCACACAATGAAAGGAAGACAGGAAATGCCATGACATTCAAAAGATGCAGTGACAAACATTTCTAGTAAAAGCAGGCATTTTACTCGTCACAGCAACACTAAAAGAGCCACACAATCGAAACATAATCATCATGATCAAATAGGCAGCGTGCTTTGAGAACAGTCTCGTTTTGTGTCATGAGCACGTGACTGAGGACGGTAAGAAATCTGCTCTTAGAAGGTTTACGGTGAAGTCCACCCAGGGTTTAGCAGGGCTGCTCTGCCGAGTGCTACTCGTTAACCAGAAACTATTCAGAAAGCAGACTGCGGCGGCTGTCGGGGGCGAAGGCGGTGAGCGCTTGGAATTGGCACGGACAAAACACGAGTAAAATCGTATACGTAAAATGGCTGTAATTGAAGCTCCTGTAAAAATTACTTTTTTGGGTTTCTGGCAGAATTTTTAAAAAATCAAGGCAAAAAAAGGCAAACACAAGATGGTCCTATGTCATCCCATCGAAACTGGACGCAGCTCATCACAATGAGAATTCTAGGCCGGAGGTCATGACAGAAATTTCAGACAGACACGGAGTTTCTTGCCTGCCTAAGATTTGGCTTCTCTCTGTCTTCCCCCTCAAAGGGTGGTTGCGGTGCGGGTGGACCCTCGGTGGGCGTGTGGGACGAGGTGTGTTTGGGGGCTACCGAAGAAGGGACATCACGTTGCATCCAGGGTGCTTTGTTAGCAAAGTGACGTAAGTCAACTGCTGCAACAGTTCGAATGGCAATTTCCAAAATCTAGAACTGTCTACGGGACCCTGTGTGTCCTGACCACAAGGGGGCAATATAGAGCCAGAGCTCTGGGTTTCAGAGACTCCCAGACATCACTTTGCCTCCCTTCAGCAAATAAGGATCTGAGGTGTCTGCCTGGATCGTTTTCCTATGACTTAAAGGTAACAGGTTTTCTTGAAAATAGCAGAGAAAACCTGGGGGAGAGAGAAGAGCTACCATGGCTGCGTGTTTGTAAGCACACGCACCCCACGGGAAGCCCACGGACAGGGGAGGAGGGACTCAGCGGCGCCCGGGCGGGTGCGGCCCGGTGTCCCTGCGCGGGGGCGCGCGCCCCGGCGGCCTGAGCCCCACGGCCGGTTCTCCCGCACGTGCCGCCCGGCACAGCTCCGCTGGGAAGCAGTAAAGCCTCCTTGCGAAGTACAAGGTCCTTTAAGGAAGTCTCACACAGCAGAGTATTATATATTCTTTCAAGATGTTACGCTTTCCTCTAAAATGTTTTTCAAGTCACGCTTATAAAGCATTGCTCACCGGGAAACTGGTGTGTAATTAGTCACAGGAAAGACATTTCCCTTCTGAGTCAGCAGTGACTGTCCTAAAATTCCCCTTCGGGGGCTAAGGCTGATTTGACACGTCTCCGGGGACGGTCCTCTGGGCAGCAGGACAGTAGGGAACTCGCTGCGTGTCGGGCAGAGGACAGGCGTCCTCGAGTAGCTGCTGGAAACACACAACGCTGTTCCCAGAGGCGGAGAAGCTCACCTGTGTTTCCCTTCCTAACTGAGGGTCATAAAACGGGCACGGAACAGCCGTGCGCACGGCGCAGCCTGCACCGCGGTCGCTGGGCTTAGAGACCCCTCCCGAACAGCGTCCGGCTGCTGCTGGCTGCTGGCCCGCTGTCTCTAAAGGGGTAGCCAACCCGTTTACATCTGAGACGAGAGAGAGAGAGAGAGAGAGAGAGAGAGAGAAGAGCCATGACCCCGAACTCAAAATCAAACCTGCGTGGTCCCAGAATTTGAAAGGACAAGTCACCTTGCTCAAGGTAGCTTGATCCTCCTAAGAATGTCTCGCTTTAGAGGTTTAAGTCAACTTTTTGCCCCAAATGCCAGAACCATCCTGTTGCCATTTAGGGAAGAAAAAAAAAGCCAGCGGCGCGAAGCCTCGCAGCCCCAGGACGGAGGTTGCTCAATTACAGCCGCGTTTGTCCGTGCCAGTCCGCGGCGCGGGGCGGCGCGGGGCGGCCGTCGGAGGCTCTGACCAGGTGCTGGCTGCGGCTTCCTGGGCCCCGCTGCATCCAGCTCCTCTTCCGTGAGGGTGAAGGGCAGCTTCGAAGACCGCTTTCCTCTGCTGGGCGGCCTGTCTGCGCTGTGCTCGGGGTGTCTTTTGAAATAATCTCCTCTTTGCACCGCTGAGGAAGAGGGATTCATTTTACCCTTTATACCGGCAAATACATCCGCGTGCTGACACCAAGATTAAAAAGTGTTAGCATTCCACATGAAAGAGCGGCTCGCCCACCCCTCTGAGGACGCAAGGAACCGATAGCGTTGGTTCTGAACAGGCGGACCGTGGTCTACAGAATCCAACAGCCACCAGTCTGGAAACACCGTGCAAAATGAGAGATGCTAAGGGAAGGCCCCCGCGTTGACACAAATCACTGTCGCGAGGGAGAGTCCCGAGGAGCCGCGGCGGTTTACCTGCGTCAGAAAGGAGGCGGGCCGGCTAGTCCACGGGGAGGCGCAGGGCGAGGGAGGAAGGAAGGAAGGAAGCAGCGTGAATACCGCACAGGAAGACAGGAGCGCGCGCCCCGGGGACGCTTTTTGGAGAAAAGGGAAGTCGGGGCTCTCCTTCCAGGCAGCCGAGCCGGACGCTGACGGGCGAGGCGAAGCCAAGGCCCCACCACCGGGGACACGGCGCGCTGTCCCCCGACCCCACGGGCCCCTGCGGTCCGAGCTCAACCCCCAAGGGGGCCCCGCAGCAGGACTCCGCGCCTGCGCGTCCCTGATCCCCGCGGGCAAGGGGCAGCCTCCCCCGCTGACCTGGGGGGCGGGGCCCGAACTATCGGGGGAGAGGGGGTGTCCAGCATCTGCCCCAAACGCCTGGGGAGCAGCCCCTTCATTTCAACTTCCTGGAGGAAGGACGGGTGTCACTGCCCAGCTGCCGGGGACAGTGGGCAGGCAGCCGTCACCAACTTTGTCACCAAGAGTGGCCCGTGCACGCGCTGCCGCCTGCGACGCGGCGGGCCCGCTCTGGGCCTTGTTTTAATCACATGGGCGTCTAGGACACATCGCTGTTCAAACACAGGAACTGCTCTGTGTTCGGCCTTCCGACCTCTGCTTTTGAGTCCTTCCACGGCTCAGCTGCTTTGGACAAGCCCTCTCCTCCTCAACCCCTTCCCCTTTCCAGGCACGGCCATGGCTCCCTTACAGGAAGGGAAGGGGGGCGGGGCGGGGCCATGTGGCCCAGCAGGGCCCTCAGGGACAGGCCCCGGCCCGGGTCACTCTGGCCGGCACCACCAGAGCGACTCGCAAGGCCGTGCTGGGACACCGCGCCCCGAGTTCATTCTCCGAGCGGGAAGGGACTCTGGCGCCAGCCGCCACCCGCCCCGGCGTTGCCTTCTCCACGTGACGGAGCGGTTAGTCAGCTCTGCTCAAACCCGCCTCCTTTCATCGATGGCTGACAGGTGGGCCAAACGTGCACCCACAAAATAAATCCGCGGGGTGCGGGGGAGGAAGCCCACGGAGTCATTTTTGTGCTTGACTCCGAATCACAAAGACGGCGCTCAGAGACGCGCCATCTGGGCCCCCCCGGCAACCCCGCCGAGACCACCATTGATGAAAGGCAGCCGGCCGGAGCGGGTCGGGGGAAAAAGGGAAAGAAAGAGGGAAAACTGGCCAAGGCAGGAAGATGTCAGAGGCAGGGGGTTGAAGACTCCTGAGGAATGAGACAAATCTGAAATAAAACGAAGCCACCGCCCCACAGGGGGAGCCGTCCGGACAGGGCGGTGACGGCGGCTCTAGAATTTCTTCCTGGGAGGGGCGCTGAGACACACTCACGTCACCCGTCACGAAAGACAGAGCCCACAAGTCAACTGTGCGTTGGACAGAATGAGAGCAGAGAGACAGAGGGTGGCGGCCACCCAGCCACGCCGCCACGGGGCCCCGCGCCCGGCCTGCCTCTGGGAGCCGCATGCGCCAGCCAGGGTCACCTCGCTCCGCTGCCGCCGCACGCGGCAGAGGGAGCAAGCTGGTGGGGCAGTGGCCTGGGAGCGTCCCTGCAGGCGCCACGCCGCGAAGCACAGGCCACGTCCGAGCTGGTGCCTGAGCGAGCGCCGCGCGCCCCACAGCCGCCCACAGCCAGGGGAAGCTTCTCCTGGGAACAGCCGGACCTGGAAACCCACGGGCGGCACCCAGGAACGGCCAAGGCCGCCCAGGCTGCTGGGAGCCGGGCAGGGGCCCCGAGGGCCGGCTCCAAAGACACGACACCGCGGCCTGGAGTCCCGGCCGGGCTTCCCCTTCCCCGCGTGGGGCCTCCAGTCAGACCCGGGGCCCCGCAACGCCACCCGAGTTTCTGAACGAAGAGGCTGCTCTCGTTCCACTCCTGACCCGAGGGGGCCGACGTCAACACTAAGCCGCTGGCGAGGCGCCGGTTCGATTCCTTTCTCCCGGAACGAGCCTCCCTGGGGAGAGCGGGCCTGAGAAAACGGCTCCTACCTTCCTGGGAGAGCGTCCTCGGGCCGGGCTGCGGGCTCCCCTGGCCTTCCCTCTCCCTGTCCGAGGGGGCTTTCTTCAGCACGGGAGGAAGCAGCGCGACTTTGGGGGACCCAAGGCTGGGCGGAGAGTCCGGGGCATCGTCTGTGGAGGCAAACACACGGGCTGGGTCCCGCGGACAGAGCCGGGGGGGCTCTCGGTCAGAGGGGCTCGCGGTCTTAAAAGGCATCACGCGGTTTTCTGGGCAAACACATTTTGTGCTTCCACCCGTCAGTAGGTACCAACGCCCACACGCGGCAGAGGGACAGGCTGAGCAACGGGCTGGAGGCAACGTGTCCGTGCATGACGTGTGCCTGTGTGCGACATGTGTCTGTGCGATATGTGCCTGTGTGGTGTGTGCCGGTGACGTGTGCCTGTGTGTGACGTGTGTCTGTGTGTGACCTGTGCCTGTGTGACGTGTGCCTGTGTGTGACCTGTGCCTGTGTGACGTGTGCCTGTGTGACCTGTGCCTGTGTGTGACCTGTGCCTGTGTGTGACCTGTGCCTGTGTGACGTGTGCCTGTGTGACCTGTGCCTGTGTGACCTGTGCCTGTGTGTGACCTGTGCCTGTGTGACCTGTGCCTGTGTGTGACCTGTGCCTGTGTGACGTGTGCCTGTGTGACGTGTGCCTGTGTGACCTGTGCCTGTGTGTGACGTGTCTGTGTGACGTGTGTCTGTGCGACATGTGCCTGTGTGACATGTGCTTGTGTGCCAAAGACGGCCTTTTCTGGGTCCCCCGCAGCCGCACACGTCCAGCCCCCTTCCCCACATGCTGCCCTGCGTGAGGGGAGGCGACAGACACCCCACGTGCCTGCACCCCGACTGTCCCTCAGAACCGCGGGGGGAATGGGACAGGGCAGCGGGAAACGCCTGCTCCACTCTCGAGCTCCACAAAAACATCTGCTTGTTAACACGGCTCCCCACATACGAAGTGCTGAGAACACACTCAGCAAATGAACCAAACCACCGGCCTCTTGCAACCGAGCGTGGGGAGCGCAGCGGATCTCACGCCCGGCCTGAGGCTGAGGGACCCCCTTCTCCCCCTTCTCAACGGAGGTCCTTTGTTTTCCCACCACGACGCCCGCTGGTGGGCGGAAAGGTCTCAGCAGAATTACAAGCCCTAAGGGGGCTGCTCCAAGGGCCAGGGGCTGGAGGGGACCCCAGAAAACCGGGGGGAAATGGGGAGCAGAGGCCACTGCAGGAGAGAACGGGGCAGGGCCTGACCCATTGTGAATACTGTCACGTTTCTTCTGTCACTCGATTTGCCAAACAAAGTCAGCAAACTTTTTCTGTAAAAGGCAAAACGGTACATATTCGAGGCTTTGCAGGTGAAACGGCCAAGGTCACCTCCGCCCTGCGCTCCAGGTGGCCAGAGGCGACCGGCGCACAGCGGGTGTGCTCTGAGGGGGCCCGGACCAGACCCTGCCCCCCTGCCCTACACAGAGCAGCCTCTGCCGTCACCGTGACGGCCCCACCCTCCAGCCGCCACCTCCGAAGGCTCTGTCCGCCTGCCCACAGGCCAGGGCGCTCCCCGGGCTCTGCCTGAGGCTGTCCCCAAGGCCCGCAGCCCCGAATGCGAGGACAGTCAGAGCCAGCGCCTCGGTGCTGAACAAAGGCCCCCGCCCCCGCCCCCGCCCCCACCCCCGCCGGGTCATCCCCCAGCCTCTGGCCGCCCTCCCAGACCCCCGCAGGCCCTCCGAGCCCACGTCCCGGCCGCCCTGGGAAGCCCCTGGGCCACACGAGTGGGTGCCGCGCCCGCCCAGCCCAGCCTTACCGGGCCGCGAGGGGGTCCTCGGCTTCTGCGGGATGGCCGGCCGGGCCGCCAGGCCGGGCTTGGGCGACTGCAGCGCAGGCTTGGGGTTGGAGGCGCTCCGGGCCCGGAAGCCCGTGTCCGCTCTGGGGTCCGCTCTGGGGTCCGCTCTGGGGTCCGCTCTGGCGCTCTTCTCGGGGGCCGCCAAGCTGAAGCGCGTGTCCGGGAGGGCAGGCTGCAGCTTCGGCGCTGAAGGGGAGCGGCAGGAAAGGCAGCGTTAGGGCCCGACGGGAAGGAGGCCGATGACGAGAAGCCGGAGGCCGGGCACAGGTGCTGACTGGCCAGCGTCACTTGTCACCACGGACGTGCGGCGGGAGGCCGGCACCCCATCTGACCCCCGCGTACTGTGCAGATAACCCGCATCCCGCGGGACAGGGTGCGGGTCCCCACGGCGTGCACGGAGCCCAGCTCCTCCCGCACAGGAGCTGAGGCCGCCGGGACCCGCCCAGCTGCGGGGACAGGCGGCCAGGGTTCCAGCCGCAGGTCGCAGGTCAGGACGGCTCGTGAGGACGGCTCGGCACGGCCCCCTCAGGCCCTGCTCAGTCCCTCTTGCTGCCGTGATTGAACCAGGTGACCGGCTAAAAGCAGCCCGCGAAATACCACTGATATTCCAGCTCACACTGCAAGGAGGCGCTACAGCCTAAAACGTCACATACGAAAGGGGTTTGGAATGTGCAAGTTTCCACCCACGGTGTCTTCTTCCTTCACCGCCCCCGACAAGCCAGAAGGACAGGGGACACGAGATATCCATGGGTGGCCACACCTCACCTCAAGCAAGAGAGCCAGCTTCCGTATACCGCGTACAGCTTCGTTTTAAAACCTCAGCCGTGTCCCCCAAATGCCCCCCTCCCCACCAAGTCCGCGGTCTGAGATTCTCCTCCACGGGCCTTCTCCCCTCAGGGAACTGGAAAGGCTGCCCCGTCCGGGCCCGAGGCCACAGTGCCGGGGACGCGCCCCGGAGAGCCGGGCGGGAGGAGGCGTGAGGGCTGCGCCCCCGCCCAGAGGCCCGCTCCTGCGCTCGCCCTCCTTCATTCCCCGTCCGTCCCGCGGGGCCGGCCCCTGCAGGCAGGCGCTTTCCCGAACGGGGGTGGGGGCGCCCCGGCCCGACTCACCTGCCCCGCCTCCGTCCTGTTGCTCGGTGCTCACGGCCACGCTGGACGGCTCCTGGGCGACAGTATCGTTCCCGAGCTTCTAGAAAATCCAAGTGCCCCCCACCCCGAAGTGCCTAGTTATTTAAGGTGTAAGAAAAGAGCAAAGCAGGCAGCAGAGGAGCACACAGAGGGCCCTTTAATGCCATGGCCGGCGCCGTGGCAGAGCCTGACCGCCTCCACGGGCCCTTGGGCTCGAGCTCTCAGGAGCACACGCTGCTCCGTGTCCACGGTCAGGGCTCGGGGCCCAGGGCACGGCCCGTGCCTGGGGACGCCCCCACAGGCGACCGGCACGTGGGTCCGGGAGGCCCTGGCCTTGGTGACGCTCCCTGTCGCCCTGGCTGAACTCCTAGGCGGCTCGGCCGCCCGCCCGCTGCTCCCTGCCACGAGGGCTCTGCCGCCATGAGCTCACGGGACCCGCTCCAGGCCGGGCTCCAAACCTCGAGGCCCGGGAGCAGCCAAACCTCTGCCGTGTCAGCGCACAGACGCGAGGAGAAGGCGCCCGGAGTAGGTGGGGCGTGGGCGCCCCTGAGACAGAGCCAGAGGACACGGGCGTGGCGTTTCAGCGCCAACCCGCCCAGGTGAGAAAGTGGCCGGAATGCGTCACAGACACAACACGCGCACGTCACGCGGAAGGAGGCGGCCACAGTGGAGTCGGGGAGGCTCAGCGCCGCCGACTGAGGGCAGCCCCGGGGCGGCAGGCCAGCGGAGCCCCCCGCCCGCGCCCTCCTGTCCTACTGAGAGACAGACGCCACGTGTTCACCTCGCAGCTCCCTTCTTCGGTGCGTTTATTCGCAGTGCGCAGTGCAAGGAGGATTACGCAAGAGGACGGCGAGGGCGACGTACATACACGTAGGTATATTTTCTTTTATCGATAGTAGAGTCGCCGCTGATGCTTGCAGTGATCACTTTACAAAAATACAGTTATGGAATTTTAGGGGGCGATAGTATAAGCTAGTTTTTGAAGAACTTTTTCTTCTTGTTCTACTGTTCTTTCTAACAGAGTGGTGCCCCTGAGCCATGCAGATTTTAAACTCGCACGAAGGGTGTTTATCATTGTTTTTTAAATAGACACTAGATGGCACTAAGAGACCACGGTACGGACCCCGAACAACAACTAAACCGGAAGAATTTTGTCCCTGGGAGTCTGTCTAAATACCAACCCCGTGGCACCTGGAGAAAGCCCTCTAGCCCGGCTCCTCCTTCTTCCAAGAGGATTAACAGCGATTAAATAAACCGCTCGTTGGTGAAAACAGCACGTTCACCGTCATAAAGCAATTCTAAGAAACAGATTAAAACTGACGCCTTTCCACCAGCGCTGTGGTCAGTGTTGACTCAGAACTGTGAGCAGCGGCGGCCGCGCGGGCCTCCCGGGGGAAGCAGCAGAACAGGGCTGCCAGGTCCTCGTCAGCTCTGCCCCGAGGACGCGCCACGGGCGAAGGGGTCTGGCCGGAAGGGGCGGAGGGACGTCAGCGCATCCAGGTGGGGGGCAGGGCTTCCTGAAGAGCAGCCCAGGTGTCTCGCGGTGACGCTTCCCTGCCCGGGACACGGTCACCGTTTACTTCCCGAGGACCAAGCGTGCACTGGGGTGAACTGTCCTTGTCTGCTGCCCCCATAAAAGAGGGAGGCAACCTCCCTTTCTCTGGAGAACCTCGTTCCGCACACTCAGAAGAGTTCAGAACAATTATGGGTCAAACGTGGGCACGTGACGGCCAGCGACCGCGACCGCCCCTCACGGAGCTGCAGGGGGAACGTGCCACGAGGGGCGGAAACAATCCCAACTTGTGTTTTCAAAAGAGGTTCAGAGAATAAACAACGCGATGAGTCAGATTTGGGGAGACCCAGCAATTTTTAAACTGGGACGTTTTTCTTCACAGAGACAGACCACCGGTCGGCGGGCAAGGTTTGGATCAACCGCAACAGAACACCTTGCCTGCTTGTTCCCCCGAGCCAGGGACGTGCGGGTTTGGAGCGGGGAGCGCTCAGCGGCAGGACTGGGACACCGGCCTCCGTTTCCGGAGTCGGGGCCCGGTTCCCGTGTTCTGCCTCCCGTCACCCCAGAGGCCTCCGGGACTGGGCGCCCCGCCTTCCCCCAGGCCTGCGGGTCCCCCAGGGCCACGGTCTGCCACGCGGTCCGTGACGGGTACCGGAAGCACCTGGGCAGGCACCACCGTAACCGGCCTGGAACGCCGCAGCTCCTGGGAGGCATGTGGCCCTCATGCCGGGGGGCTTTTTAGGAAAAAGCCTTTGGCTTTGGACTTTTATTTCACCGACTGGCTACTCTGCGCGACCCCACCCGCGGGGACGGGGTCCGCGGGCCCTCACCTTGTGCGCACAGGCTGCGCGGCGCTCCTGCTTGGCCTTCATCTCGGCCAGCAGCCCACTGCCCATCACTTGCACGCCGTACCGCCGGCTGCCCTGCGGGCTGGCCTTGCCGTCACCGGGCTCCGGCCGCCCCGCCTCGTCCCCCGGGCTCTCGTCAAGGCTCTCGGGCGTCTTCGCCTCCTCCGTCCGCTCCGAGCTGCCGTTGGGCTCCGCCGGCTTCGGATCCCTCCTGGGCGGGTCCGCGGCTGGGCTCCGGGCCACCCCCTTCGGCGAGGACGGCTCATCCGCCATCAAGACCGTCGGGGGCCGCTCGGATTTGGACCGGGCTTTGATCAGGCTGAGGAAGCCGCTCCTCCGAGACTCCCGCTTCTTCCGCTCATCGCCCCCGTCGCCGGGCTCGTGGGGCTCGGGGCCTCGCGCCGACGCTCGCCTGCAACTCAAAGGGGGCGCTGCTGCAGCTACTGTGACTCCCGTCCCAGCCAGAGTCAGCCCAAAGGGGGACGCGGGGCGGGCGGGGGGTGCTGCTGCCACGGCAGCCACTCTAAAGCGCTGGGAGGCCACCGGGAGTCGCTGTGCGCGGGACACGGGGCGGGAGGGGGACAGCGTCCCCACCCCCCAGGAGGGCGCGCTCAGGCCCCCGCGGGCGAGGCCAAGCGGAGGTGGGAGGGCTGGGGGCAGAGAGGGGCCGTTCACGCTGAACACCGAAGTGCTCTGGCCGAGGGCCAGGGGCGCCCCGCACGCCGGCTGCCTCCCGACTCGGCGGGGCCGGCTGCCTGGCTGGCTGGTGCCCAGCGGTGTCCTCGTCACCCTCTAAAGCCCTTCCCCGATCGCTGGACCACCGCTGAAGTCCCACCCTTCTCTGCGCCGCCCCAAAGGGACAGCTGAGTCCTTGCTTTCAAGTCACGCCACCGGGAGAGGCCGCCGAGCGGAAAGACAGGCCGCACGAGTTTCCAGGGTCACTGTGACGCCAGCATCCGGCGCTGACAGACCCGCAGGTACCGCGTGGCTGAGCGGGAGGGAAAGAGCCAAGTGTGTGTGCGCACGTGGGCACGTGTGTGGCGCCTGCGTGTGAGAGCGTGCTTGCCTGTGGGTATCTATCCGGTGGCAGTGGGAGCTAAATGACCATCCTCTGTCATTAGTAGGGAGTCGCTAATTATAGCTACTATCGGAAACTGGAAAACAGGAAACTGCACGTTATTAAGGAATTTGGAGACAAAATACAAAAATAAACAGCTAAAGGAATAAGAATTACTGCCTCTGGGGAACAGGGAAAGAAACAAGAAGTTCTTTTTTTTTTCTTTTCTTTTGGTCAAAAGTTTCCTAGAACATCTGACATTTTAAATCACGAGCAAGTCAAACTCTGATGTTCCAACACCCTTCATGCTACCCCAGGGTCGGCCGTGAGCCCAGCCCCGCACGCAGCCAGCTGGCCGCCCCGTTTGGATATAACAAAATGAGATGGAACAAACGCTCCTCGTCCGCTCGTCACTATCTGACGGAAACCGACGTCTCCAGCTCCGTGTGTACGGGGACATCGCAGAGCCCTCCCAGGGCAGCATCTTTGTAGAAAGCGGATTCTGCGCCTTGGAAAGAGCTGCCGGCTCGCGTTCGGAGCCCCCCGAAAAGGCCGCCGGCAGTGAGGAAGCCCCCCTGGGGCAGGGCGTCGACCCCCCCCACTAACTACACGCCCCTTAGCGAGGTTTAGGAAGAAGGAGCCCGCGGGGGGACCTGTGGCTCACGGGCACCGCACTGAGACCGCGGGCCGGCGCATCGCACAGCCCCGGGCACGCACGTTGGGGTTGCGGTGGAAAACAAGACCCAGCGCGGCGGGTGGGGAGCCGCCTCTGACGGGGCACAGGGCGGGAAAGCAGACCGGTCAGAGGGCCCCCCCGGCCCCCGGGGCTCTGTTTGCGTGGGTGCTGCGTAAACCTCCGACATCGAGAACCTGCTGGTCCATCCCGAGCTGGGAAACCAACCACCCAGCCGAGCTCTCCAAGGGTCCTGTGCCCTCGGACGTGCACGGGGACGGAGAGAGAAGTGTCGAGAAAGAGCGACGAACTGGGGGCTGGGGAGCCGCCGAGGGAGGGCTTCCAAGGGCAAATGACATTTCGGTTGCCTCCTGGGGGGCAGGAGACTAGAATCTTCCCAAGGACAGCGCGCCCCGCTTCGAGGCCAGCGTCAGGCAGACAGCCGGTGCCGAAGCTCAGCGCGCCAGGGCCAGTGACGTCGGGCCCTCACGTGTGTGGCACTGGGGAGGGAGCATCCAGGAGTCAGGGGTTTCAGCTGTCGGAGGCCACGGCCCGGAGACAGGAACGGCCCCCGTGATCGCGGGCGACTGAGCGTTCTGGACGCTTCCAGACCAGCACCCGGCCCTCGTCCCGGCCCGGAGCCCGCGGACGTTCTCAGCCGGCAGGTCTGGGGCGAGGCTGGGGCCGGGCCTCCCCAGCGAGGTCCCAGCTGCAGGGAGGTAGCTGGCCCGGGGGGCCCGTTTTGCAAACCATCCGAGTAGTATATCCCCCTGGAGAGATACACCGCTGCCTAAAATAAAGGCGCCTCCCTGTGCACCGTGCAAGGGTAGCGCTCGCCATGTGAGTGCGAATGGAGCAGCGTTTTCGGTGGCGACTCGGCACTCACATTTTGGTCACCTTCTTGGTGAAGAATTCATCCACCCCTTCGTCCACTCGCCCCATGAGGCCGTTCTGCTCGCCGTCCGGGGGCGCGGCGGTCGCAGTGCAGACCTGCAAACCAAAACGTGCCGCGCTGACCGCCGACGGCCTGCTCACGGCGCGGCGGCGATGCGGCCCGGGGACCGCCCGCTGAGACCGGAGGGGGCCACGTGTCCAAGCGTGAGAAGGGCAGAGGGAACAAACGAGGGAGGCGGGAGGAACCAAGGCCGGGGGGAGGGTCGCAGCTGCTGGCGCCTCAGAAGCTGCTCGGACCCAACAGGCTGCGAAGAGATGAGTGTTTCTTTTTCTTTAAACCCTCACCTGAGGACATGTTTTACTGATTTTAGAGGAAGAGGCAGAGAGAGAGAAACATCGATGGGTCGCCTCCGGTACATGCCCGGCCGGGGGTCGGACCCGCCACCGTTGGGTGTGCGGGACCGTGCCTGGCCCACGGAGCACCCGGCCCGCACGCTGCCTTCCGCCGCCCCAGCGGCCATGGCTCCCCGAGTGCGAAGACCAGCGATTGCTTCCCGGGGCGAGGAGAGGCCCGAAGCTCCGCCTCTGACTCTGAGGCGAGGGAGGAGGGCCCTTCCCTGCTCATGCCATGAGGCAGTGCCATTTTGAGACCCAAGCCAGAGGGACTCTCCCAACACGAAAAAGAGCAAAGTCACAGGCCCCTCCCACTGATGCACAAAGAGGGGAAACCCTGACGGAAAACCAGAGCGGCTGGGAAGGAAGCAGCCCCGGCTGGGCCTGCGGACTCTGTCGCTGCAGGTCGAGCTCAAGCTCGGAAAGGGGGCCGAGGGCGGGCGGAGCCTGCTCGGTCCTAGGGAGACACAGAAACCAGCAAGTCACTCGCCGCGACCACCACGAGGCCCGAAGGCGGCGCAGCCTCCTCCTGCGCAGCTGCAAGGCGGCTGCGGGTGCCTCGCCGAGCCATTCCGCGCGGAAGCGCCCTGAGAACTGCCAGTGCCGTGACGTCCTAAAGCAGCGGGTTTTCCCTGTGACCCCAGGGCTCAGCGCTCCAGGCTCGGGAAGAGCTGGCCCCGGGCGGACCCACGGCCGGACTCCCCGCCCAGGACGCAGCCTGGCCGCAGACAGACCCCGGGAGGGAGCGCCGGGGCGCCCACCCTGCAGGCCGGCGCGGCTGCAGGCAAAGCTACAACCTCCCCAGGATGCACGCAGGACCCTCCTCCGCCGGACACCGCCTTCCTCCCCTCCGTCCCTTCTTGTTTTTCTAACGTGTAAAGAAAAGTGCACACCGCCCTCTTTCCCTGGCCACCGCCTCATGCCTCAGACAAGTCAGACCACGAATGACCCCCACGCGGAATGGGCCACAGGGGAACTGTTTCTGTGGTGACCTTCTAGAACCTTCTCCAACCTGACATGTGCTCTCTCTCTCACTTAAAAGGAAAGGGGAAAATTCCTCTACGACGTCACAGCGCGCTAACCTCCCGGGGCCGGGGGGCGGTCAGGAGGGAAGGCGGGTCTACAGGGAGAGAAAGTCCCGTCCCCCCAGCCCCCTCCCCAGCAGGGAAGCCGCTGGCCCCAGGCCCTCGGGGACACGCCAGTGCGGGGGCGGGCGAGTCCGGAGCTCGGCAGAGGGCAGGGGCCGTCACGGGAGGTGGGAGCCGCGGGTTAGATGGCGCCACCTGAGTGCCCCACTGAAGGCCACGCCGTGGGGGGAGGGGACGAAGGCGTGACAACTCCAAGGCCACAGAATCGCCGCTCAGGAAGGACGAGCCTTCTCGTCCAGTGACCGCTGACATCAGGCGCGACGCCACGTGTCCACGGGACCAGGTGCGGAGTGGCCAGGCCGGGCAGCTCTGGGGGGGGACGAGCCAGAAAGGAGAGGTGGGAGCAGGGACGGGACGCGAGACAGCGGGTCAAAGAAGCCGCTCCAGGGGGTCTGGCTGAGGGAGGGGAGACCCGTGAACCAGAGACCCCGGGGAGACGTGCTCCCGGCACGAACGCTGCCGTCCCCGCCTGCGGTGGAGCAGGCAGGGCCGCCGGGCACCCCGCAGGCAGAGCCCGCTGCCGACAGCCCCCGATCACAGACACATCCGTTGCTGGCTATTGTCAACGTTTTTACACTCAGATGCTGTGAAATTGTACAGAGGTGGCCTGCTCTTCTCCGCCACGTGACAGGGGCTTTGCTAGGGACTTGCGAGGACAACCCTGTACTGAAAAGGTGGACACTGCGGTGCTGGCTTTTCCAGCACCGTCGAGCACCAAGTGGAGCCCTCCTGCAGGAACGTCGCACGCACGGGCGGTGCGCCCCCTCGCGGAGGCCCCTCGCCCGGGGCTCCCCGTCCCCCCATGCCCCCGCCCGCCCCCACCTACCGCCGCCTGGGTGGGCTGCTGCTTCTTGTGGCGCCTGGGCCTCAGCTTGGTGAAGTGCTCCAGCTTCCTCCCCTCCTCGGACGGCAGCTCCGCGATGAAGCCGGAGCCCCGCCTGTCGGGTCGGCTGGACAGGAAAGGCGGGTCCTCGATGTGAATCGGCACCTCTTCCAGCGCCTTGTCCAGGTCGAACTCCATTTCTACAAGAGAGCAACGCCCGAGACCCACGCTCACTGCAGAGGCAGATAAAAACGTCCTGAAAGTGCCGGAGCCCCTCACGGAGCAGCCGACAGCCGCCCACAGGGCACCTGCCTTTCTCGGCACCGGCCGGTCCAGAGCCCCGCGCAGGGGCGAGGCCCCGGTGGGCAGAGGGCTCAGACACTCACCGAAGGCCCTGGACACCGGCCGCAGCATCCGGCTGTGGATCGTCTTCCTCTTGGACTTGGGGGTCATCTAGCGACAGAACACAGACAGCGCTGAGTCAGGCGCTCACACGGAACGTGCCCTCGAACTGGGAGGAGCGCCCGGGACCCACTGTTCCAGCTCAGGGTGGCTGCGCCTCCTTGGGGGACGGGTGGCACCCTCGGACGCCCGACTGGAGAGACGGGACCCACGCGTCTCTAAGGGCAGGGGGTTCTCGAAGGCCCGGCCAACGTGTCTCCCTGCCCACCCCGAACCAGCCCCATCCTGATGACACAGAATCCGCTCCGCGCTGCCGTGAGGGTATCCATGTGGCTATAAAGGCGGAGATGGAAGGACTGGGAAGTCAGTTCCTAAAAACCAGAAACACAACTATTCCCTCTCTGCTACCGCAGCGACGGCGGCGCCAGCAGCTGAAGGTCACGTCGGCCACCGCGGCCGTTTGCCGGGTTTGCGTCCTGTTCCCACCACCCAGGTTTCCATCTTTGCGCTGCGGGCTCAGCCGCGCGACGGCTCGGGGTCCGCATCCGCCCTCACTTCTCAGGAAGATGTCGCCGGTCCTGCCAGGCCCTTGAAACACGGGGCCAAAACCCGAACGATGGCCGGAGCGTCGGCAGGGCGGCTCCCCGGCGCAGCGTCCTGTCGGCTGCCGAGCCTGCGGGGGGCGCCGCTCCGGCCTCCGCAGGGTCTCACACGCGTCAGAGCTGGAAGGGGCTGTGGTCGCCGGTGACGCAGATTCGAAGGAGGGCGCGGAGGCGCGGACACGGTGCCCCCGGAGCAGGCCCAGGGACGGACACAGGAAGGCGGCCGCGCCCCTCCGGCCACAGCGCCCGCCCTCCGACACCGACGGTGGGTCTCGGCGATGACTGACCGGCCGACACTGGTTGAAACTGGTGTTTGTATAAACGAAGGGACCACAGCGCAAAGGCTTCCCCTGCATTTAACAGGTTGTCATCTAAGCCTTTCTAAGAAAGAAGGGAAGGGAGGAGGGGAGGGGAGGGGAGGGGAGGGGAGGGGGAGGGGAGGGGAGGAGGAGGGAAGGGAAGGGAAGGGAAGGGAAGGGAAGGGAAAGGAAAGGAAAGGAAAGGAAAGGAAAGGACAAGAACAAGAAAAAAGACCCACAAGGTGGATAAACTCTTTGGTTCAAAGAACGAATTGGTTCATGCTGACCTTCCAGGAAGACAGCTGTACAGTCGACAGTTTTATGCCAGTTCTACTAATAACATCCTTCGGCTGCGACTATTATTTATTGCGGAGAGGAAAGGGATGCACGACTAGGTCCCGCTGCGGGCCGGCTTTCCCGAGGTCCTTCCAGGGCTGCGCAGGGAGCGCCGCTGACCGGGCCGGACGTCGGGCTCGCTCCACGCAGGGGCGGGGCGGGGGCGCAGCGCCGGCCGCTCTCCCCAGACCAGCCCTGCGGCTGGCGGAAGCGGGGAGCCGCCCGGCTGGGCCAGTCCTCAGTAAAATCTCCGAATGCAATCGCTCCTCCGGAGACACAAGGGACCCAAATTAGGCTGCGTTTACGCAGGAAAACGCCTTCGGCCTTCCTCCCACTTCGTGCGCAGCCGTGATTCAGAAAAGGGTCCCGGAGCAGCTGGGGGTGTGAGTTCCCACCCGTCCACTCAGGCGGTCGCGACGGAGCAGAGGTTTCAAACGCACGGTGGGAAGTGTCCTCCAAAGTTTTTTCCTGGATTTTATAGTGTTCCCGGCAAAAACTGCCCTCACGTTTCCTACCGAACCCTTCATAACAGGCCACAAACACATGACAATTACCGATATTTCTGACACGTCACAATTTGTTAAACATGTGAAAAGGAACACACAGAATTATACGTATAAGAATCCATACAGTATATAACCTATGGAAATAACACGAAAGATACAGAGAGGGGCTGCTTTACGGACTGGCGCCCATCAGTAATGGGTCACTGAGCTCGACCTAACTTTACAGAAGGACGGAGACACGCGCGGGACCTTCAGCGGGACCTTCAGGCTCCCTGGGCACCAAGAGCGCGCTCTACGGCCGCCAAGCCCGGAGCTCGGCGCGGCGCGCGTGCGCTCCCAGCCCTTGGGGCCTCTCCCCGGCTCTTCGCGCCCCTGTGGGTCCCGCAGGCGCGCCCTGGGGCGAGGTCACAGCCACGGGACACGGTTCCCTCCTCACAAACTGACTGCTTTCTGTCTCTTCCTCTCCTGGGGTTTAAGGGCGGCCGTGAAGAGAAAAGGATGGACTTATTTCCCGCACACCTTTCTTTCCTTTCGTTAGAATGTTTCCTTCCGTCACAGTTTTACAGAGAACATGGCCGTGCTTGGTCTAATTCCTGGGTCCCCGTGACGTGCGAGCCACCGCGAGAGGAAACGGGGGTGAGCCGGGTCCCCGCCCCCGTGTGCGCGTCGTCCTGCTTCTGCGCCAGCTGGTTCGAGTCCCCAGCCGGCCCTGCGGCGACACGCAGCCGCCCGGGAAAGCCCCTGGCTCCACGTCATCTGTGGGACGGGATTCTCTTCCCGTTTTGTGCCAAGACGAAAGGGCGAGTCTTCCCAGCCTGTGTCTCCGTCCTCCTCCGCCTGCCCCACGCCCGTCCGTCCGCGCCTCCGTGTCTTCTGGTCGGAGAAATCACAGGTCGCGATGGGCCGCCCCGGGGGTCGGCACTGAAGCGGAGGCGGGCGCAGCGGAGGCCGCGACACAGCTCACCCGCCGCCCCCGGCCCGCACAGCACGGCTTCAGCTTTAAAAGCGCGTCCGACGAGCATTGCGAAGTAATTTTCAATCCATGTCTTCAGGACTCTGAGGAACCATGTGGCAAATCCTTTCAAACGCAACCGTAGAAAGGAAACCCCAAAGTACAGACTCCGTCTCGCTCTGACATCACAAGCCACCTGTCAATCTGCAGGGTGGGGACCCCGTCCTTCCGGAGCCTGGAGCCCCGGAACCCCACGCCCCGATCCGGTCCTCATGACGGATCTACAGCTGCCCCCCCTGAGCTCACGAGCAACAGGCTCGCCTCTCCCCCGAGCAAAGGGCTGGCACCAGGACCTCACAAGCAACACTTCTTTCCCCACTAAACTCTCTTTTAACATGTACTTTCTAGACACGAACTTTTTTAAAAAAAACAAGACAGGAGTTAAATTGTTTCTATCACCACAAAAATAGGAGGGAGTTGCTTACTTCTTCATTTTACCAAGTTTGCACAAAGAATAATAAACAGCCCTCTCACTCCAAGCTCAAGAATCCTAATTACTTTCCTTTCCCTTGAGTTTAACAAAACAAAACAAAACAAAAAGCTGGTTAAAAAAAAAAAAAAAAAGACACCCAAAGCCATTGCGAAGCAGGTTAGTAAGGTTCTCGCAACACAAGAAGGGGCCGCGATGCCCATGACCTATAACCCTGGGAGACGAGCAGAACTGGCCGTTTAGGTCGCTGGGCCGTCCCCGGGGACGCAACGCGGGCTGCTCCCCTCCCGGCGCGCACACCCGCCGCAGCCGCACCGCCTGCTGCCGCACACAGCCGCGGCGTCTGCCATCCGTGGCCTCTTTTCTGGCTGAGCCGTCCCGTGAAACCCAGCCTTGTCCGTACGTCGCCGCCTGCTCCGTCCAGGGCCCACGGGCGGCGGCGGCGGGACAGCGTCCTGGGGCACAGCCAGGTGGCGCGGAAGCACACAGACAGGGTGGTGCAGCCTCGGGCAGCGGGAACAGCGGAGCCGCCAAATACTTACACTTGTGCAGCAGAGGGTCTCCATGCAGCAAAAAGAAAGGGAGAGAGTATGAATGGAAGAGGAAACAAGCAACAGCGTTACAAGAGCAGGGCGGGGGAGGGGCGGGAGCCGCATTCACAAGCACAGGAGCAGCTAGAGGCCTCAGAGCCAGGGAAGGGGGCGGGGGCGAGGCCGGAGCAGGGTGGTTCAAGGCTGCTTGTGGGCAGAAGCCCCGCGACAGCTGGAAATCGCAGAACCTCTTAGACACGTTACCCTTTTTGCTACATGTGTGCGAAGTGCCATCGACCAACCCCGCCTGGGGGACAGAGACAGCGTGGGCGCCACAGGCACGCGGCCGACCAGGCGCTGCGTGGGCATCAGCCAGCCCCCAGGGCTCTGGTCCTGGGCCAGGGCCGGTCCCAGGAGCAGAGCGGGGCCGTGCGCCGTGGGCCGGGCCGGACAGCGCCTGTGGGCGGCCTCCCAGCGCCTCACGAGCTGGTCGGGGCTGCGAGGATCAGTGACATCAGTGACGCGGGTATGCCGCCCGCCCTCCGGTGCCGGGGCAGGGAGCCCGCGACGGGGACAAGGTGAGCATCCCTGGGAGGGAAGGCCAGCCGGGTTCCGTCTCGTCCTCGTCTGGACCCAAACAGCGCCTGACACGGGCCGGGGCTCCAGAACCTGCTGTGAGCCGGGGGGCAACCGCTGTGCCCAACACGACCGGCCTTCACAGACAAGAAACCTGCCGCCGCGGCAGCACGCCCTCCACAGGGGGCGGGCGGACAGGCAGAGGCGGCCCCTCCCGTCAGGTGTGCTGACTCTCAGGAAGGTCTTCTCCAACGCCCTCCTTTCCCGTCTCAGGTCAGACGGATAAAGGCTTCCTCACGGACCGGGGCCCCCCCCCGGCCCCTAAACTCATCAAAGACGCCCCACGCCTACTCCCGAACCTGTTTCTCTCAACATTTTCAAAGTTACCACAAAAACTTAAAAAGGTGTAAGGATGGTATAATAAATGCAAGCGTACGCTTCACGTAGATTCCTTAATTATTAACACTTTGCAGCATTACTTTATGGGAAGCTCTCCACCGGCAACCAATTCTGGAAGAGATCGCGACATAACTGTCTGTTCTTGGAATTACCGTTCAGAGATGAGTTCACTTAGTAACGGTGGGTACTTGAAAATGCAGTGATTGGTTTAAAAATAGCATTTGATCAAGGCAAATGTATGCTTGCTGAATTTTAATCTGTATTAAAAAAAAACTTAAAATTTTTACATTGGAATTTGAGGCTGAATTTGTTAAGGGAGAGTAATCGTTGCTTCGCCACTGGAGAAAGGCCTCACGCGACATGTCCTGCAAAACGCAAGCCTCTCGCCACCCCTTCCCCGGGAAGGAACGGTGCGTCGACGGCCGCTCCCCCGCGTAACGCTCATCTGACACGCATTGAAATAACGGGCAGAACTCTTGCGCTTAGGGAGCTGGCGACGCGTGAGGAGCACACGCCGCCCGGCCCCCAGCGGGCACACGGACTAAGCCCTGCACGGCCAGGGTTTGGAAGGCTGCGGGGGGACACATGAACGGTGTGGAGAAACTCATCCGTGGACTGTGGCCTGCAGCCCCCGCACCCCCGGGGCCGAGGACGAGCAAGGCTGCAGGCGGGCGGGGAGGCCTTCTGTGAGGCAGCGCCTGCCTCCCCGTGGTCTGCGCCCGCGGCAACTCCAGGTAAACACACGTCCCGGCTCAACACGGAGGCCCGTGCGCTGGAGTGATAAGAGGCACCTAGGAAGGCTCATTAATCACTGTCGCCACCCGAATAGCACGCGGCGAGGCGGCCAACAGTGGGCGCGCTCGTTTCAAACAATGGGAAATAGCGAAGCGGGTCACACCGTAGACACAGTTGTTCCCCACGATGTTTAAAGGCTGCGCGGGCTCACGCCGGGGTTGGGCAGCAACATGCCTTTCCTGTGTGCTTCTATTTCGATGTTAATTGTATCTGGCGTCAGTAAGGAGGTATTTTACATACGACGATGCAGTCTAATAAATCCAACTCAAAGTTTCATTCAGTCGTCAAGAAGCAGCCCCTAGGACCGCCACAGGCTGGCGACAGCGTGCTCAGCGCCCAGCTGCCTGCGCGCAGGTGCCCCGGGCACCCTGGACAAGCGCGGCAGCTCCCTAGGCCCAGCTCCCAGGGCGCGGGGAAGAAAACGGGGAGATGAGGTGCCCGACAGGGAGAAAGAGATGCCCGGAACCTCCGCTAGTCTGTTCAAGAGATGCTCACAAAAGCAGCGAGCAGTTGTCATGAACATCACACACAAAAAACGCCCGATCTGTCAACAGTCTTGACTCTGTCAGTGGAAGGCTGGGGATGAGTATCTGTGACTTTCGAAACGCTCCAGGGAAAGGGTCGCAGGGACTTGGGCCGTAAACAGGCACTTCAGGTAATAATAAAACGGCAGCATCTCCCGAAGCAGAGCCTGCGACCGCGCTCCGGCGCCGCCTGTCGGCTCACAACTCCCCGCGAGGAGGCCTGTGTGCACACAGGCACCCGTGCGTCGGAGACTTTCCTACACGCCGCGCAGTCGACCTGGTGTCCTCGCTTCGTGGGCCACGTAAGACACAAATGCCACCAAGGAAAGCTCATTGAGAAACCCAAAGCAAAGTCAACCTCTCGCCCTGTGACATCGGCACCCCAGACGTTGTTTTAAACGGCCCCATGTGCGGGTCACAACTCGAAGCGCGGAGCAGTCGGTGACTAGAAACAAGTGCTGGCTGCTGTAACCGCGGAAGGCGGCTGCGCGGGCCACCGCACGCGCCCTGCAGACAGGCCGTGAGTGTGCGCCGCTGGCCGAGGGCCAGGCGCCCCGAGCTCAGGACACGGACTCCCTCTCGGAGGGGGACCCACGGCCGGGGTGGGTGGTGCCGTCTTGGGTGGCCGGGACCCACGTTTGGACAGGGAGCGCACAGAAAATAACCGCAGCGCGGAATCCGCGGACACGCACTTCCTCCACAAACACCCTCTCTTCCATTAACCTAACTGCAAACTTAGCTCCGGTTTTCTCCTCTTTAACAATTCATCAGCCTCGTTAAAACGACGACGAAAGATGAAATTTGTTAGAACAGGAGGAAAAGCGATTTTCATGACAAAAAACGTGCTCGCGTAAGAGTTTGTGTTTTTGCGGCGAGCTCTGCCTTGTGTCTCCGTCGCCCGCTCAGCCCCAGGGAGGCCGCCACCGTCCCCGGAGCCGGCAGGTGCTCCTGTCCCCAAGGGCCCTGCCGGCCGCCCTGGCCGCCTGAGCCCGGGCAAGATCTCCTCAGTGGCCGTCCTCAGGGCGCCGTTCAGAGGGGCCTCCGCCGGCCCTGCCTCCTGAGTCACGGCAGCAAGACGCTGTCATGCGTGCGGGGTGCCCGCCACCGGCGAGCGTCCCTGTTGGTCCCCGCGATGGTCCAGTCTCTGCATTTTCAAAAGCGATTCCTCTCCTCCACCCTCTTTCCTTCAAGAGAACAGCCTTTGTCTTTCTTTCAGGTAACAGACCCAAACTGATCCGTCAAACGAACACTAAGTTCATACAACGTAAAACCCGGCAGGTGGCTAAGCCGGCCCTTCCTAAGCAGCACTCCCTCCTCCAGAACCAGCCGGCGCGCAAGCCCAGGAGGACACACCGTGCCAGCCGACGCTTCCCCAGCTCCTTCCGGCTGGCACGCGACCGAGGCGCTCCGGCGGGAACGCGGTGTGTAGTTACTTCAAAATTTTTAACTCAAGTAATTTCCCATATTTGGCCATGTATAATACGCACTTTTTTTTTTTGCCCAAGTTTTTGAGGGGAAAATAAGGGTGCATGTTAGACATGCCTATAATGATTACATACCATGGATATAATAATCCCGTGTATTGTGCGCACAAAACGTGGGTGCGTGTTATACACAGCAAAATGCGGGCGTTTTCTTTTAGGGCCAGCCTAAGAGCTTCTAGAATAATTACCGTTTGACTTCAGAGTGTCCGACTTCTATTGCCTCAAAATGTAAACAGAATTTAAAATACGTATTAAACATATGTTTACAACATACTGGAGAGGCAAGTTTAAAAAAAAACCTTGGTAATTCACTCAACGTGCACCAGACATATCCATAAGTTGATGTAGTTGCATAGAGCGCTGGGCCGTCTTTAATCACACTAGAACGTCACCTGAAATCTGGGGTTCTGTGGCACCTCTGGCTCTCTGGGCCAGGCTCCTTGAGTATGACAGCGTTTTACCTAGAAGGCACGTAGCTATTTTATGCACAGTCTTTAAAAGATCAAAGTGGTTTATAAATAAGAAACGACTTCAAGCATTGCATTTTCTTGTAGGCTAGAAATATAACGTCGGCCGTGTGAGATCCTTGATTTTCGAAGTTAAAAACAGATACTATTCCTCAGCAGCGGCCCATGTCAGACTTACTGTAACCAGAGGCTGACTTAGACACGTGTGGGCACGTGAGCCGTCCAAACCCGGACTCGCCAGCGCCTTCCCAGATTATGAGGGATTACTGAAAAATGAGTATTTTAGTAAAACATACAAGGATTGAATAGAGAGAAACACCTATGGGATACAAAGGCACATGCAACCGTTTTTGTGGTAAAGTGAGAAGTAACTGCGCTGAGAATACAAATTTTGAAATAATGAACTAAAGGTTGAAGTAAAATTGTCCTCAGAGGGAAAAAAAAAAAAGCGCCCGTAATCCGAACACAGCGGTGACGCGGCCAGAGGGAGACGCGGCGGCGAGGCGGCCAGTGGGGAGGCGTCAGGCCCCCCGCGGCGGGAGGGACGCTGTCGGGAGGAAACAGAATGGAACCCACAGGAAATGCAAATCATGTCTATCCCAAGATGTGTTCAAAAAAAACAAAACAACACGAGAAGCAGCCGCAGAGACAAAACACGATGGGATCAAGAAAGAGGGAGTCACCCTACACACTTCACTCGGGAAAAGTCCTTCCCACATTTTCTTAATGACTTCTTTATGTAACAATATTCTCCTTCGAAAACAACCTTTTCAAGTTACATAGTCACCCTGTCCTCGTTACTCTTAGGAATGTCCCCACTGTGGCCACAGAGACAGGGCCAGGTTTTACATGCAGCGAAATGTTCCGCTTTTCTTCGGGACGGGGGCGGTGGGGATTCTCTTTAAGGGAAGTTTTACAAAATTACAGAGAAAGGGTGAGGCAGCGGCCTTCGCGGGGACCTGCAGGTTTACGGCCTCTGCAGAGCAACCCTTGCTGAGAGCACCGTCTCTGGGGGAGCTTTCTCTGTCTGGACGTACAGGCAGGAAGACTTTGGAAAGGCCCAGCGGCCCGGGCGGGGCGGGGCGGGGCGGGAGCCTTACCATGCAGGTGTCCAGGTCCTCCAGCCGCTCCACCTCCGTGAGCTCCTCCGCCGCCGGCAGGGGGCGCTTCGCGGGCTTCCCGTCAGCCAGCTCCGCGTCCGGGGCCTCGGGCGCGACGGTGGCCCTGCTCCGCCGGCTGAAGTGCTCCGTCTGGGGAGTTAACACAGCACAAATCAACCGCCGGCGGGGGACGCGCGGGGCCGGACTCCCGGGGAAGGCCCGCGGCGACTGCGGTTGGGGACCACTCTCCCCGCACTCCCGCAGGGCGAACGCACCGCTTCGGGATCTTTCTCCAGAGGGCAGACTGTTCTGCCTGAGGAGGGACATCTCCTTTTCCTAAAAAATGTCTTCAGGTTTTATTTTTTGGAAAAAAAAATTTTCGCCACGCGGGCGCACACATGCACAACACAGGCATGTCTTTGGTCTCCTGAAGCGGTGTCGTGCCCCTTTTCCTGAAGCTGGTGGGATCTAATTCAGCCCTTCAATATCCACAACAACCACACGATTCTATCCACCGGGAGGCGTGACAACCTTCCGGACAGAAAAGGCCCTTTCTTTATACATTTTCTATGTGAAATGTAAAAAGAGAGAAAGTCAATACTTTCTGAGGAATTAAGTTCTTCGGGAAAGACAAAGCGCGAGCCATCCCAACGCTCGGCGGGGCCGCGTCGTGCCGCCACGACGCCCGAGGCCCAGTGCCCGCGCCGCCCGCGGGCCTTTGAGAGACTCTCGGGAGCTGCGCTCATCCGCAAACTTCTCTGTAAAGAACGCGCTACTGACTTTGTTTCTGCTTATTTAAAAAAAATATTTACAAAGTCTGAATCAGGAGCTCCGAACCGCGACGTAGCTCTTCACTGTGGCACGAACTAGAAGTTCGTCTCTCAAATGCTTGGTTAATAAACCAGTGTTTTACATTTCCAATGGGCCACACGCTAACATGTTGGTAAGATGCCATCAGTAGAGAAAGTCAGAAACGCAGCCGGCGTGTGCAGAGGGTGGCCACGTGAAACTGCTCTAGAAGCTTCTGCACGGCCCCCTTGGTTGCTGAGCTAACACCGCCTCGGACCAGCCCCGTCCGCTGGCGGGCCGGCCGCAGCCCGCAGCCGAGCGGCGCCGGCGGGGGGGGCCTGGCTTGTCTTCCAGGTTTGGGAGGGCCGCCTCCCGTGTTTTCCTGAAGCGCATTTTTCCAAACACTCATGTTGGGTGTCTCCGGGGACGCAGCTGTCGCTGTCCCCTCGTGCTGGTGTCCTCCCTCCTCCCCCGACGACCCGTCCGCCTGACGTTTTCCTCTGGAGAAAAGTCGTGGCCCCCTCAGGAGATTTCTACCGCGCCGGCTCGCTGACGTGCGAGACACGCAGCTTTCTGGTCCTCGGCGCCCGGCGTCCGAGAACCGTGAGGGAGCCGGTCCCCCGGAGGGGCTGGACACGAAGGCCCTGCCCAGAGAAGGACCGGTCGCTGCAGGGAGACGCTGACCTTTGCCCCCGGGACAGCCCAGCCGCTGTCCGGCCCCAGGATGTGGTGGTTTCGCTCTTACATTGTCTTTGGGCTCCACACGTTCCCCACCCCCCTTTCCAGACGAGTCCACTCTCCAATCGTGTCAGAAACCAAGGACAGGAGCCCAGGTAAATGAAAAACATGGGAAGCAACCTTAGTCTTAGTCTTAGGGGGCGGGAGAAGGCGCGGGGGCCTAAATGGTGATGGGCGGAGACCCGACCTGGGGCGGCCAACACACAGCACGCAGACGACGCGCCGTGAACCTGTGCCCCTGGAACCTGCACGGTGCTGTGAGCCACTGTCGCCCCCATCCACTCCATATGGAGGGAATAAAATAAAGTGAATGATATAGATAAACAATAAACAAATACATCTTATTTTTAGATCTCGGTCTCCTTCCGTCACCTCTCCCCGACGCTGGCCAGCATCGTAAACGGACAGGACGTCCGGATGCCGCCGCTTCCGCTCTCCCCTGATTCCCTCTGCTGAGCGTCTCAGACGCTCCCTAGAAGGGACACGGGAGGGGAAGGGGGACATCTGGGGTCTTCACCCCGAAAGATGCAAAAGCGCAGACCGTGGGAGAGAGCCCACCCGCCTTGCCAGCGGCGCCCCGCATCCCCGCGTCCCCGCGTCCCTGCAGACAGACACGGGGTGCCGCTCAGGCGGCCTGGCACTCACCAGCTTCTGGTGGCAGTGCGAAAGGGCGTCCAGGATTTCGTCCACGATTCGGTCGGACAGGAAGGAGGCCACTGTCAGCTTCACCTCGCTGTGGAGAGAGGAAAGGCAGGGCACGCGCTAGCGGAGGCAGGGGAGGCGCCGCCCGCACTGGGCGCCACGCAGGCCAGGCCGGCGAGCGGACGGGGGATGTGCGCGCAGGGACGAGGGCTTCCAAAAATAAGCCTTCAGCGCTGCCATAAACACACAGGTAACAGGCGGCCTTTACCAGCGCGGCCGGCCTCTGCCCTCTCAAGGCTCACGGCTTAGCGGCAGAAGTGGAAACATCTGGATCAAGTCCGATGTAATGGGAACCACATGCCCGTGTGGCCGGGAACAATCCGCCCATTGACAGAAGCGAACACACACAGGGCTGCGGCGCACGACGCAGGTCCCGTCCCCGGGCGAAGCCCGGCCGGTGGCTTCAGCCGCACTCCCCCGCCGGCTAGGACCCTGCCCGCAAGTCACGTGGCAGCTGGGCCGCCGCGCCTGCCCTGACTCACCGCCTTCCCCAAGAACAGTTACGCAGCCATGGTTGTCCTGTCTTTTATGAACAAACATCGCCAAAATGTCCAATTTGAGTGTCTCTTGTCCTGACTTTAAAAAGCTGCCCAGACAGCCCTGGCCGCGTGGCTCGGCTGGTTGGAGCGTCATCCCAGGCTCGAGTCCACTCAGGCGCATACAGGAGTTTCTTTCTCACATCAACGTCTCTCTCTCTTCCTCTCTCTCCAAAATCAATAAAAATAAATCCTTGGGTGAGGATTAGACAAAAAAAAGAAATTCTTTTACAAAGGTGCCCAGACAACAGGAAGTGGCTGGCACTGTGCACTCATAGACAACTCAGCCTCCGAGGTTTCGGCCAGAGAGCTGGTAGGATAGTGAGCACTGTGGCTATTTGCTGTCGCCACGAATTCAAATTCCACATGTGTCCCCAGCCTGAAACGCTGCATAAACGCACACGCGCACGTCCGTGTGTGGTGCACGTGAAGGCCCATGTGCTGCCGACGTTTCTCTCCTATTCCAGCATCGCCTCCCAAGCTCAGGTTGGATTTTAAAGTCAACAGCTTTGAAGTTTTTAGCACAGGGGAAGGGCTTACCAAATGGATGTTATTTAATTGTAAAACGGAAGTTGAAACGGTCTTTGTGTAACAGGGAGAACCGTTTCAGAGCTGAAGGCACGAATTTGCACGGAAGTTTCCCTGCCCAGGAACGTGTCCAATGCAGCGCGTGGGAGTAATGAAAGCGCTGAGGCTTTGATGCCTGCATTAAAAATTCACCTGGGCAGAAGATAAAGGGACGCTTCTCTCCGTTCTGTCTCTCCGACGAGTCTCAGGAGCTCTGTGGTTTACCTAACACTTCATTATCCCACAGGTGTCCGCGGATAAGATTCACCGGGTCTCTGGTTGGAAGCACAGGTTGCTGGGTCCCGGCCAGACTTGCAGAGGGGCCGGAATCCAATCGCCGCCAAGTACCTTCTCTGATGCTTCGGAGGCACGTTCGGGAACTTGACTTCCTCATGAAACCGCAGAGTCAGTAGCCGCTCTTTTCCTCCCTTCCCCCCCCCCCCCCCCCCCCGTCTCTGAGTGACAAGGACGGCTCCTGCGTTTCACGTTGCAGCACAAAAAGGTTCCTAAATGAGCCCTATTGAAGGCCTCGGCCTGGCCGGCATTCCGCTGCGCGACGCCGGGCTCGCTCCCTGGCGGCGGAATGGCCCTCCGCGCAATTTCAGTGGAAATGACTGAACCGGTATGGGCGCCCGTGCACACGGATGTGCGCATACCTGCACGTGTTTGCGCCTGTGTGGGGGCATGTGCGTGACATGTGTGTGCAAGCGTGTGCATGTGTGCGCGCATCCCGTCGGCGCCCAGGGTCCTGCATGACAAGGCCCCCAGGAGGGGTGAGCGACTTCTAACCGACCACGGGAGCCGGGACTTGCACGCTGCTCCTGTCCTTCAGAACCGGCCCGTTTTCGAGGGGAGCGAGCCCGTCTGACACCACTTACACTCCAGCGAAGCCATCACGTCACGCAGGCCCTGCTGGTGGTTCGGTCCACTGTTCCCAGAGATGGCGGTCAATACAGTTTTCTCCTTAGTACTTACAGGGCTTCAGCAGCAGTTTTCAAACTGTAAGCTGTAGAGACACACACCTAGGAAGGGCTGGAGCTCATCCACACGCTGGTCCATGGGGTCCGACAAACCAGCGCAGTGTTCTTTAAATTTCTCAAGTCCTTCCCGTTGTCTTACAACTCAGCTAAAAAGAGGCTAAAATCTATTATCTTAAAAAAAAGGCCCCCACAGACAGGCCAGCTGCCCAGAGAGCCGGGCGCGGCTGCCGCAGGGGCCTCCGCGCTCCACGCTCCGCGCTCGGCTGGCAGGGGGCCGGCCGCGGGTTTCCAGATTGTACGTAATTTGGGGCTTATTTTGATTTTCACTCTCATTTTTCTTGCAGGCTGTCATTCAGCGACGTTATTTCATGTTGGCATCACTCGCGACTTTTCAAACAAAGGTCTGGTATTTGTGCTGCGCCTAAACGTCGAGATTCAGAAACGGTTACAATGGGAAGCTTACGACGTTCCTGAAGTGGGGGTTTGTCCTGCGAGTCCCCAAGCGAGAAACAGGAGGAGAGTGGCTGAGCTTCCCCGAAAGGCCCGCGACAGCCCTGGTCTCGGCATAAAGATCCCGACAAGCGGGGGGCTGATCTGAAGCAGAAATCGCCCTGCACCGTCCAGAGCCCCGTCGGAATACTGGCAGCGTCACCGAGCCACCGCCAGAGGCCAGCGGGACCGTGCCACGGGCCGCGCCGCGCTCACACGCTGTGCGTTCTCGAGCCCCGACGGTTCCGAGGGCGGGGGCGGACGGAGCTCAGTCCTTGATGAGCCGCTTTCGACAGCAAAAGACAGGTTTTGGCAGCAGGAAAAAGTGGGGCTACAAACACATGTCCTCCCGTGAAAAACAAGCCACCTGAGAGAGCAGGGCTGCGCACTCCTCAGGAACACGCCCCACCTGCGGCTGTCCTGCCCGGGAGTGCGGACAGGGACACCGCGCAGAGTCCCGGCCACAGGACACACCACACCCCCCGCCCCCGCCGCGGGGCCGCGGGACCCGGGGGCACACGCACCTGATTTTGTTGAGGATGTCCACGCCGGACTGCTCCAGGAGGACGTTCCTGGCGAAGGTCCGGGGCACGGAGACCTTCTCGGCGCTGGCCTGGAGCAGGTCCTGCCGCAGGCGGGCCTCCCTCAGCACGTGGGGGCACAGGCTCTCCGCGGCGTCCACCATGGCCTCCAGCAGCGCCTGCAACGCAGCCCAGTGAGGCGCAGGTGGGACCGCGGCGGTGCCGCCGCCGTCCACGGAGGCCCCGGGACGCGGCCGAGTTCCCTTCCCCTTTGGCCTCCGAGGAAACACGCCCCGGCCCCGGGCAGGCACAGGCCGGCGCTGGTGAACTGCCCGTCAGTGCGTGGCGACTCCCTGGCCCCCCTCGGACAGAGCTAAGTCAGGCCGGATGAGCCCCAGACCGAAAGCGGGTCGCCGGCCCTGCAGCGCCCCCTGGGAGCGAGCGAGCGAGCGAGCGAGCGGTGACAACCTGCACAGTCCCTGCACCCTCGTCTGCCGACCCGTGTCTAAGGCCTCTGGCTGCCCTACAGGTGACGGCGGCACGACTTCGACTCCGTGAAAGGGAACGTCAGCCTGCCCCGGGGTCGCGCCCAACGGATATTTTGCGGCGAGTCCTCCGGCCGCCGGCTCTCGCCGGCTCTGACCGACGGCAGAACACAGCCCGTTGCGCTCGAGGAAGCCATTTCACTCTCAGTTTCCTTTGATCTAACAGCCTGGGAAGGGAAGGTGGATGTTGGCAACCCCGTTTGATAGATGCGGAAAGTAGGGTTCCGGCTGGCGGCTTGCTCGGGGTCACCCGGCTGGTTGCTGGCTAAAGGGACCGGGGACTTGGGCCTGCTGTTTCCTCGCTGGCCCAGAGGAGCGTCCCATTCCATTCTCCTCATTTTCTGCCATTAACCCCGCCCCCATTCCCATTCCCCGGGTCAGTGGCACCTAAGGCCTCCGTGGCGACCTTCCGGTGACAGGGATGATGGAAAGGGGGCAGCGTGACTAGACCGTTACAACGGGGCCCTGACCACATCTTTGTGTGCCGCCCCCCGCTCAGCTCCTTCACCGCAACCTCCTCCGAGGCCCCTGGCCCTGCACCCCCAGCCCGGTCCCTCACCCGTCCTCCCCCGGCTCCCAGCCGCCGCCCGCGTCCCGATGAGTCTCAGCCGAATGCCCTCGCCTGCAGCCACCAACGTGAGAGGTACGACACGCACGTTCCCACGTGGACTTCCTCCCGTGGAAAGGGCGCTGAACACGTCTCTTCCTTCCCCGGCTCCCCCCGCCCCGCCAAACAACTACTACAGCAGCAAATCAGCCGTCCTTGCCAAGGTTTCAAGGGGGGACCCCAAAGGAGGTCAGAAGCTTGTACATCTCCCGAAATGCCACCTGCTCCGACCTCCTCCACGGCCTCTACCTCTAAAGCATTAAATTTCCTCACAAGGGCGCGTACACCAAACCGCTCCTCATCAGCACAGGGGAGGCGTCCCTGGGACATCTGGTCACAGCCTAGCTCTCCAGCCCCGGTCCTGGTCACAGCTGCATGGTCTCCATTCTGACAGATGCAACCATGACGTCAAATGTGGCGGTTTCCCTTCGCAACACAAAGCCTTGTGGTGAGACGCACACCACCTGGCAGGGACGCGTCCCCACAATTCCCATGGACGCCCGCGACCCCGTTCTCCTGTCTACGGGCGGGAGCGTGCCTCCGGGCGTGGACCAAGCCTGGCACGGCAGGACAGTCCAGATCACGGTCCCCTGCCCCTGGGGCTGCTGGGAAAACCCAAAACAACGCCAACCACTCCCTAACGCCCCGCCAGCGCGTGGGCCGACCCCGGCCGGCCGCCCCAGCTGCAGCGCTCACACCGGAAGCTTCACGCGTGGGCGGCACATCCAAGGCGGCGCCGCACTCAGAGCTGAGAAGATGGGCCGTCAGCGCGGCCTGCCGGCCACACGGGGCCATCGAGTGCTCCCAACGCGGCCTGCGCCACAGAGAGACCGAACCCTGGGTTTTGTTTAATCGACTTAAATTTAAATGAGCACAGGTCTGGTCACCATCAGACCAACAACACAGGTCTCCTGTCGACCAACCGGGATAAAGCCAGGCTGTCACCTGCTGCTGCTCGCCAACATAAACAACCACGCCTAGTATTTCATTTGCATTTCTTTTTAATTTTACGGCACAAAATAGGTGTTACTGTTGTTGCTCCATAGGTTGATCAGATAAAGAGGATTAATACCCTTAGCACAGCAGCCTCCCTCGAGGTTGACAAATTCCATGTCCACACCAAAGCTCTGAAATCGCTCTTCCTTGTGCTTGGGAAACACCGTGTGCAGGAAACTGAGAACAGTCAGGGCCGTCTTCCGGCCAGACAGGGCGAACCCGGCCAAATTCCAGCCTACGCCCCTCGGGCCTCATTTCCTGACTCAACCGAAACTGACCAGCGAAGTGTTTCACCGTTTCAGCCCTGAGTGAAATCAAGAATTTCCAAGGCCAACACAAGCACTGTTAAAATTTCAGTCCAGGAGGGAAAAATAAATGTTTCTTTTATGTTAAAACGTTCAAATCTCCCTGATTCCTCCATTGCCCCGGGAACACATGTTAGTACCAAGAAAAGGAAAAACCGAGAGTTGTTTTAAAATACCTCAAACAGGCCGGTCCAGAGAAAAGATCACCTCCTCTCAGAGGACGAATTTTCCAGGCTGACTGCTCCCTCCCCAGGAAGTTTGCTAAGAGGGCGGGCCCCGCCGGCCATTTCTTTTTCTTTCTTGGAATAATATTTTTTCTTTTGGAAAGATGGCTCAAGGAGGTATTTAAAATTATTCCTGTGCCCTATGCGAAGGGCCTCCCGCTGGGCCTCGCGCAGGACGACCAGCATGAAAGCTGGGAGAGCCCTGAGCATCTGGGGAACGGCGCGGGGCCGCGGGCAGCGGCAAACCCGCGGCCGCGGCCGGGCCTCTGGGTCCCGTTTTCTAACTCACCATAACAACAGTGTGTTTTTATAAAAACACTCCATCCACGGCAGCGTTCAAGAGTGTAACACGTTAAGTTGAGAGAATTTGGGAAAGAGCGAAAGCACACTTGTAGCCAGAAAAATGTGATAATAGCCGTGAAATAAATAAGGACCCTCGTCGTTTAATAAGAAACTGAATACTGATGGCAGTAAAAATACATGTTTCCTACATAAGCTGAAGAAAACCAAGGCATTGGGAGGCTATATAAAGAGACAAATTGAAATTTTAAAAAAACAGTAAAACAGCCCCGGCTGGTGTGGCTCAGGGGATTGAGCACCAGCCTATGAACCAAAAGGTCCCCGGTTCGATTCCCAGCCAGGGCACAGGCCTGGGTCGTGGGCCAGGTCCCCAGCAGGGGGCATGCAAGTGGCAACCACACATGCATATTTCTCTCCCTCTCTTTCCTCCCTTTCCCTCTCTAAAAAGTAAATAAATAAAACCTTACCAAAAAAAAACCCAGTAAAACAACTGAAAGGAAACAGACTAGGCTGGCTGCAGGCCCCTGAAAGCCTTCTGGTGCCCAGGGAAAAGGAAACTGGCTGGTGAGATTTCCCTAAGAAGCTGTGGCTGAAGATTTGCTGCAAAGGGCAAGGAGCCTGAAACCCAAAAGGACGGAGAGTGGAGAAGCCAAGCGCGTGAGGAACAGAAGGAAGGGCCGTTTGGGAGCTGGGACCCCGGAGGCTCCCGGGAGAGGGGAGCCCCGGCCTGTGAGGACGCCGATGCGCGGGGACGCGGGCCCCCGGCTTGGGGCGGGAAGCGGGGCATCCAAACGTGTGGGGGTGGCTGTTCACAGGAAGATATTCGGGGTCCTAAACACATTTATACCATTTCCGGCTTGTGAAAAACCAGGCCTTCTCCCGCTCCCTCCCAGCAGGGCCTCGCTAGCCAGAGCCGGTCGCCAGGGCACGCGAGGCGGCGGACCACGGGCGCGCACAGCTCGCGGCGGGGACCTGTCCGCGGGGCAGAGGGGGCGCGGGCGGGGGGTCCCCGCTGCCACGGGCCGCGCGGGTCCGAGGCTCGCCCAGCCGTCTCATAAGAGCAGTTCTCACAAATGCTTCACAGGGGCAAGCAGGCGATACGCGCAAGCACGTGATTCACAAAAGAAGAAACAGAGATGGACAACCCAGCAACTGATGCGTCGCGGGGAACTAATTCCCCCAGGAGGGTTCGCAGAAACGAGAAAATTGCTGCGCCGTCTCTGAGGCCACGGACGTACCGCCCCGGCCACGGGGCTCCTGAAGCTGGCCGTTCCCTGGGTGACAGGGGTGTCTCCTGTAACAACGTGACTCAGGGGGGCTCCCAGGTGATGGCGGGTCACGGGAAAGACTGAGCCAGCACGCGACACCTGGAATGCTCGGCCCGGCCCCCGACCTTGAGAAGGGAAAGGGGCTTTGCGATGGAGCAGGTGACAGACAGGCCTGTGCAGGATCCCGGAGTCGGGGTTCGGAGAGCGTGCGGGCGGGCGGGGAGCCCGCGGTGAGGCCCCAGAGAGGCCGTGGGAGCTCAGGCCCCTCCCACCCACCTGCCCTGCGCATCGCAAGTGTCTGACGGTCACCTGCGTCCTCTAACGAACAGGTAACTGTGGGCTCCGTGAGCGGCTCCAGCCGATGAGTCGAGCCTGAGGCAGCGCGTGACCCACAGCCAGATCCACAGCCAGATCTGACCAGATCCACAGCCACTGGTCAGAAGCACAGGGGACACTGGACTTGTGCTGGCACCTGAAGGGGACAACCTTGCGGGACGGAGCCCCTCCCCGTGGGACCTGACGTTGTCTCGGGGGGACGGTGCCAGAATGGGGTCACATGCAGGTGACGGCGTGGCGGGGACACCGCCGCTCCTGGTGGCTGGCGCGTCAGAGCGAAGGGTTTGGTGAGAAAGTAAAGGAGACGCTCAGGAGGGGGACTGAGGACCGGAACACGCTGGGGCGCCCACACGACGGATGCTGCGGCGCCACCAAGTGACGATGAGGCCGCGCTGCTCTGGGCTCGCGTTCCCGAGGCTGTCCCGAGCTCCCGGGCCAGTGCGGTGCGGCCGCGCTGCCCACGCCAAGTCGCGGGCGGGCGCAGGACACCGGACGCGCTGAGTGCTCGGGAGGACGCTCTGTTTGGGATCGCAAGGGGTGGTTGTTTCTTTAAATACACTTGTTGTTATTGTTGTTTAAGTATTTCACAAAGGACTTTCATTTTACAGTCAAAAATAAGTAAGGGACCATGGCGGCCCTGTGTAGGAAGCATCCTTATATATTCCACCCTCACGGAGGACAGAAAACAAGCACTATTAGCTGAGAAATGACCTGGCGGAACCGGGCTGGCCACGCGGTCCTTTCTCTACGGCTTGTGTCCGCCCCGCACGGTTCAAAGCAGCCAGGACTGCGGGAGGCACGAGCGGCGCATGGAGCCTCCACACCACACGCATGGGGGGACGGGGCTTCAGCCTGAAGAGCCCACCGCACTTTCTCCCTCGCTGGTTGAAGTTATGGAGCGATCGGCACCCTGCAAAGTTACTACTGAGTCGCACAGCCAGCTGTTTGCCGAGCAAAACAGTCCGCACGATGCTAGGAACTTAGGGCTTTCCAAGGCGCCCTCGGGGGGGCAGATTAGACACGGCGCCAGCCTTCTGAGCGTGGGGCTCCCCCGGCGTGGCTGTCCCCTGCAGTTGCCCTAAGAGGAAGCTGGGCTCCCGCCGCCCTGCTGCCTGGAACTCAGAGGCTGCCCTCGGGCGGGGGGCCGGCAGACAGGCCTCTCTCTGCCACTGCGGGTGCCTGGGGCCCCGCTCCGACCCCGCCCCGCCTCCCAGCCGCCCCATCCACCTGTCCGCTGCCCCCCTCCACTTGGCAGTGCACAGACGGGCTTCCGGGAGCGGATCCCCTCTCCCGTGCCGCAGGCTACACACCCATCACTCTCTGGCCGGGGGCCCCTGGCCCCCGTGAGGGCCACTGAGAGATTTACCATCGAGGGTGAACTGGCTCCCGACGGGTCTTCTTGATCTCGTCATAGAAGAAGTTATTCCAAAGCTTATAAAAGAAGCCGGAAAAGGCCCAGGGCTCCCTTTGGATGCCCATGCAGGCGTGTGCAGGTGAGCACACGCACACGCACGCAAGCCACGGCATGAGGTGCGACTCTACGCAGCGCAGGCCTGACGCATCGTGTTCCAAAACAACGGAAGCCACGAACCTTGAGCTGCTCGTCGACCACTCTCGTCACCTCTCCGGCCATGGACTCCAGCGTCTCCTGGATGGGGCTGGACAGCAGGCCGCCGGCTCCCGCCCACGACGCGCTGCCCACGTGGTACAGGTTTGGTAACAGCTGTAAGAAGAATAACAAGGAACCTCTCCGTGGTATTTACATACGCACCCAAGTCCTTGCAGGGCCAGCAAAAAGGGCAGAGAGATATTATCAGGCACGGCAGTTTCTGATGAAAGGCCCTTTGGACAGGTTAGTAAACTGAGGCCCAGCGTGGGAACCACAGGGACAGCACATTCGCCTGTGTCTCGTGTCCAACTGACGGAACCCCAGGGTCCCTGCTACTCGGAACAGTCACCGCGTGTGTGATTCCACAGCTGAGCCAGAACCAGGTCACACTTTGGGGACAGATTCTACGGTGAGAGAGGCTTCTCCCAGGTGACAGAGGAGAGCGTCTCCCAGTCAGCAGGCGAGGAGAATGGCAAGTGAGCCGCTACCCTTCAAAGCACAGCCGCCCTGGGTGACCCTGCCCCCACAGGGGGCCGCTGAGGTCACATCCCTCTCTGGGCCGCTCGGGGCGCAGAGCAGAGGCCCAGAGGGTCCCCCTCACTCTGCCCCTCGTGAGTCACCTTGACTTCAGCAGAAAGGTAGAGAAAGCTGGAACTGGTTTCCAAGACTGAAGTTTAAAACACCCTTTTATCTCGCAAGACGCCTGCACGGCGCGGAGGGAAACCCACCGTCTTGGAGTTCTTGGCGTCCCGCAGGAGCTGCTCCGCAGCCCGCACGTCCTCCCGGAGGGTGTCCCCGCTGCAGTTGCGCAGGGAGTTGAGGTGGTCCTGGACCTTCACGCATATCCGATCGATCATCTGCCCACGCATGGGAGGGACCGCCAGCGCCCGGGAGCCCGGCCGGGGTTCGCGTGGAAGGAAACACAGAACAAATGAGGACGAAAACGTCTTCCCGCGGGAACCTTCGAGAAGGCAGCTGACGGCCCGTTGTTAATCACTCTATTCACAGAAGAAACCTCGGGCAACGGCAACTCCAGGGAAACCTCAGCGGGACTCCGGTCCCCTCTCCAGGTTACAACAGGCGGCACGTAGACCAAAGTGAATGGTTTGTGGCGACGGGAAGTCTCACGGCTACTCAGTGACGCCGTGCTAGACGGTGACCCTGCCTGTGACCTTCACCGCGTCCCCTCTAAGTGCCACACACAGTGCCAGGGCCTGAGGAGGCAGAGAGATGAGCCCTTCTGAGGACGACAGAACAGTGCCCGCGGCCCACTGGCCTCGGTATTTAGAAATCAGTATTTTTAAGATGAATTCAGTTATATCAGGTAGTTTTCTATAAAACTTAAGAGCCACCCAAGAAAGGCCAGTTGAGGTTTTCTCCTATTGACACAGGTGGTAAGAAAGTTAATGACATCTGTGAAGGTCCCTCCTCCAGGTTGATTACATCTGAATCTTTTTAAGTTGTTCCACGGATTTAAGCACAAAACCCAAAGGGACGCAGTAGACCACTGTTGTAGATGAAAAACAGCCCATGAGGGTAAGATTATGCTTTTCGCCCCGGCTGGTGCGGCTCAGTGGGCTGAGCACTGGCCTGCAATTAAAAGGGTCGCTGGTTCGATTCCCAGTCAGGGCCCAGCCCCGGGTTGCGGGCCAGGTCCCCAGCAGGGGGCGTGTGCGAGGGAGCCATGCATGGATGTTTCTCTTCTTCCTTTTCCCCCCTCTAAAAATAAATAAATAAAATCTTTCCTTTTAATGGATTTAGCACTAGAATCAGCCTGCGTCTTCCTCCCTGCGCGCCGTCCCTCACCCCCACGAGCGTGGGTGCCGTTCCTACGGCCCCCCCACCCCCCGGTGCGGCCGGTCCGGGCGGGGCCCTCACCTGCTGCGTGGTGCTGCTCACGATGCCCTGCTGCAGGCGGTAGGCCTGCTCCTGCAGGTACTTCCTGGTCTCGTGGTTCCGCAGCAGGTAGTTTTCGATCTGCAAATTAAGCACACGTCTCTCAAGACCACGGCTCGACGCGGCTGCTGCGCCTAAGCCCGGAGCGTCGCCTCACGCGCCCGCCCGCGCCCTGACCCCTGAGACCACCGGGTCAGGAGCCCGGCCCCAGTGCGAGGCGCCGCGGGTGTTCGCAGGGAGAAGTGTAACGGGCAGGGCGCCGGGCCGCTGCGATGGGACTCAGCGGGTGGCAGAGCTCGGCGGGCGTCTGGCTGCCCCCGGCCCGGGCTCGCCCCCTACGGAGCGACTGCTCGCCGCCTCCGCACCGCAGTGGCGCGTTCGGTGCCCCCGGTATGTAACCACCAAGCGGTTCAGCAGCCGCGTGAACTTCCCCAGGGAGCATGGGCGCGACCCCGTGGGGCACGGAGGCCGTGACATCATCCAGCCGCACTCGGAAAATTCGTTACGGGAAGAGGGAGAAAACAGGTGTGGCAGCATCTGAGGAACCCGGGCTGGTCCCATCCCAGGGACACTGGTTTCCGGGGTCCACCAGGTTCCCATACGTCACCACACACAGGACTGATCTGGCAAAACTACTGCAACTACAAACAGGAGTTTCCACAGAAAATGAGAAACCCGGAAGTTGGTTGACAATCTGTAAATTCTACAAAGTCCATTTCCTCCAGGAAGCGCAAATGCACGAACTGTGATGCGCGGATAGAAGGCGTGTGAGGGCCGTACGCGACGGCCGTGCCAAGCCGGGGCGTCGGGTTAGCTCCTGGGCGTGTGGGCACCGAGGAGGGCGAGTTCCAAAGGATACTCTGAAAGGGGGAATTGTGCTACCTATGTTTTTTGGTTATTTCGTTTGTAAAGCAGCACTTAACCCTTTAGCTTTTAATTTGTCAGTTGTTCCTTGGTTAGGAACTTCTGGTAACTGTGAGGCCTTCTACTACACTTCCATTTTAATCTTCCTTGTGCTAAAAGGACTTCTATTAAATACAAATCAGGAACAAGTAAAATTCAGATTGTAATTACTACCATCGCTGGAGACCCCGAGCGGAACAAAGTGCAGCTCCGAACTAACCCTAAGTGAAGAAATCATAAAAACGGAAGGAGCCCTGGCATGGGACACACGAACGTGGCACATAAACACGTGACATCATAGCACATGTTCTCTCGCGGCTCCCCAAAAAGCCGTCTCTCTCCAAGGTGACGTTACCGCCAACGTACAACGTTTTCGCTCCAAAGACTCTCGCCTGCAGCGCGGTGGGTGCCCCCGCCCCCGCCCGGGCCTCCTGCTTTGACATCTGTCCTTTGACACTCGGCCTTGGGACGCACTGGCTGCGGCCAGTCCTGGGAGCACACTGCTCTCTCAGAGGCCCACGCGCTTCTAGACGGCCCCCCAGTTCACCAGCCACGCCGCCCAGACCACGCCTGCAGGGAGGCTTCTAGGAACCACAAGATTCTAAGCTCGTTTCCAAAAGCACGGCAACGTTTGAGCGTCTCGAGTATCCGCCGGGCGCACGTCACTGCTGGAAGGATTTGTGTCTTGGATCAACAGGGTGAACGTCCCTTCCGGGCACCGCTCCTGACCTGGGATGGAGGCCCCGCGTCCCAGGGGCTGGGGACAGAGAGCTGGAGGGGGCTGCCGCTGCCCAACTGGCTCCCCCCAACCCAGACGAGGCTCCGCGGGGCCTCGCCGTGAGGGAGGCCTTGGCTGGGGCAAAAGCATGTCACAACCACTTTTCCCCTCCCTGCCTGAGCCATGCGGGATCGCCCCGAGTCTGCGCTGTCAGAACCCGGGGGCTACTGCAGGTGACACCCGCGGGGCGCCCAGGCCGCCCTGAGCCGGGCCCTCCTGGCCCACCCGCTCCGGGGCGGTCCGGCCCCCGCTGAGCTGTGCACAGACACCTGCAGGCGGAGGCGGGGCCGGGGTGGCCTAGCCTTCCTGCCGAGGAAGGAGGGGGACGGAGGACAAGGGGTTGCGCCAGCTGACCCTCGGCTCTGCCCCGGCCCACAGCGCGACAGGGCGCCAGCTCGGCGCGCGCTCCGCTCGTGGACGCCACAAGGACAATACCTGACCCGCGTGAGGGGCACTGCCAGCTCCAGCCTGTCCCCCGCCCCCCACCCCCTGCCTCCCTCCTGCCATTGTCCTGAGGGCGTGAGCGGACAGGAAACCGCTTTGCGACAAAACGCCAAGCACCGTTCGCGCGGTCAGAAACAGGAACGCAATCCGGCGCCCACGGGCGCTGGCTGCGGGGGGGCCGCGGCTCCCCGGTACCTTCTGCAGCGCCTCCTCTGTCTTCTCAGGGCTCGCCTTGAGGGCCTGAGCGGCGTCGTGCATCGGGACGGGCATGAACCTCAGGGTGTAGTTCCTGGAGGGGGGAGAGCGGGCGTTGGCGCACGAACATCTCCTATCGCCTTCACTCGGCGCTGCTTTGAAACCCTGGGAGCAGGGGCAGAACGATGAGCAAGTTTCTGCGCGGCCCCCGCCCGGGGACCCAGACCGCAGGCCCGCGTCTGCCCGCACGGCTGCCCCAGGCGGCCTCGCCCCAGCAGGACGCCCGACAAGAGGACACAAGGGTCGGGAACGTGGCCGTGCTCAGCTCTCAGTGCCGCCGGGAGGGGACGCTCAGGCCGGGGCTGGAGCGAGGGGCTGCAGGACCTGCGGCTCAGGCCGCCGGCGCCGCGGGCCCTGGGTGGACCGGAGCGGCCCGGTGGCCACGGGCGCCGGCCAGACCCAAACCGTTGGAGGAAAACTCAAAACAAAGCGCTTGCTTGCAGAGCGAAGATGTTCACCTCCACAAAACCCGTCTGTCCAGGCTCAGGGCTCCGTGGTGCACGCAAGTCCGAGGCAGGGGCTGCCTTCAGAAAAGCGGCCGGAGCGGCTTCCAGCCCCGCCCGACGCCCTGAGCCCCGCAGGTCCCCGCTGTTCCCATCCCCGGCCCGAGCCACCAGGCCCCGGCCCCCAGACACAGCCCTGGGGAGGTCTGTCCAGGTGGCCACAAGGCGGCTGACCAGCCGCTCAGACACAGAGCACACAGGTGTCCCTGCGTGCGAGGGACACAGAGGAACCTCCGGTCCCAGCCCCACGCCCACCGTCTGTGCGCAGGGACAACGCGGACTCTGCGCGGGGCGGGGCAGCCTGCCCTCCCACCCCCAGCGTGTGTCTGCCTCCCCCCCCCCCCGCAGGCCCCGGCGTCCCCCGGGGCGGCTGGGCCCTTCGCACCCAAACGCAGCTGCTGCCAACACATACGTGTCCCCACGCAGTGGCTGGGAGTGGACGGGATGATTACAGGGGACCGTGCTGTCGGGACGGCGGCGGCAGGCGTGGCCGTGGTGGCAGCCGGGAAGCCCCAGGCACGCGGGGGAGCCGCCCCTCCACCAGGGGCCGCCGTCCACACCGCTGGCCCCTAGTTTCCACGCACACTCTGTGACCTGCTGCTTTTACTATAAATCTGCTTGGATCTCGCTGCCATGGGAGGACTCAGAAGCTCAGAGAGAACCAGGTTCCTAGCGTTTTCCGGGCCATGTGCGTGTCAGGCGCCCACCGTTCGGGGCGCTGGGAAGGCAAACCCGGCCTCCAACAACAGCCGCGCCCGTGCTCCGCTGAGGCCGTCGTAAAGCAAGCCTCTCGCCGACACGGGGCACCTGAGCCCCGGCTGCCCTTCCACGCAGCGCGTTTTTGTTTTCCGATCTCTCCCCACTGGACGCGAAGCTGTCAAAACGGGCAGCTAAGCGACACCACTGGGAAGAGACTGAAACCACAGCAGAGGGAAGCCGGCGCCCGCCCGCCCTGGGCCTCACTTCACAGAGCAGACCCACACCAGCCCCACGCGGGGAGCGGAGTCGGCCGGGACTCGGGGGGCCGCTACACCACCAGCCCACGGGGCCCCCAGGCGTGGGCGGAACTCTGTGCCTCTCCGGGCGGGAGTCCCCGCGAACACTTACTTTTCCATAGCAACAGCTATGTCTTGAAAGCCTTGGGCGGTGATGTTGTTCTTGTCCCAGATCACGGTCCTGTGCAGAAACCAAATCGCAGGCATGTCAGACCCTGGGGAAGCAGCAAGTCTCCCGCAGGAGCTGCACCGCTGGCCCCGAGTCTTCGTACAACGGCGTCGTGCGAGCGAGGAAGACGTTCCACCCGGTTTCATGGGCAAGGACGAGCATTTCTCCAGGGTTATGTTCCTAACGCATTTTCTGCCCAAATAGTGTGGGGGGCGGGGAGCACTTAGAGGGAGCAGCGCACACGCTACTTTACCAGGAAGGCTCGACTCGCCAGAGTCTGAAACTGGGTTTCTCTGGTGTTCTCCCAACGGAAGCCTAGGACTTGTGTCTCAGGCTGAAACTATGCAGCGAAGACACTGCACAGTCCCACATCCAACATACAGAACTCCAGGCACCGAGGCGCCATCTAACCCAGAGGGGGTCTCACCACGTTTCCCCTCCCCCCCGTCCCCCTCCCCGCCCCAGCCTGGCACGGTTGGTGTCCCGGAACCACCTTGCTCCGCGGGGGAGGCCTCAGTCTCCAGCACAGGAGGCTGTTACTTCCGAAACACAAGGTCTAACGGGGGAGAAGAGTGTTGTTGCACCCTCAGCCTGCGAACACTCCCGAGGGAGCAGAGGGTGTCGACGGGGCTCCCATCTGTCGGGAGGACCCCAGGCCCACCCGCTCCGGGCACTTCCGCGCCCAGCGCCGAGGCCTCCCCACCCCCAGGCGGGCCTCGGGGGCGCCGCTGCGGGTCTGGGCTCCCGGCTTCAGGTTAGACAGAGGTTCAGGCTCTGACTCGGGCTGGGGAGCGAGGAAGCCTCGCGGAAGAGCCCCCACACAGGGCTGCGCGGCAGCGCTTCGCTGCCCGGGCTGCGGGGCTGCGGCAACCCGGGCTCCCGGAAGGACGGACGCTGCACGGACACCACGTGGCGGGTCCTTAAGGACAGAGGTCAGTGCGTGGGGGGCCACGTAAGAAGAACCACGCTACGTGCGGACACCCCTGGAGAGAGCGGTTGGCACCCGGCGAGAACTCGCCCTGAACCTGTGGGCTCCGGGCACCCTGGTGCTCAGTCCCCACGGCGGTCGGACAGGGGAGGGGAGGACAGGTCGCTGGGCTCTCACCCAGGTCACTCCCGCCACCATCCAGGCCCCGCGCGGGGGGCCCTGCCCCCAAGGGCCTCGCTGCCGCTGCCTGTCCCCACCCCTGGGCCAGCGCCAACACCAGCGTGACCAGGAAGCCACGGCCCCTCGGGCAGGGCTCCCCTCCCGGCGAGGGGATCGCTACGCTGATGTCTGGGAACACCCTGCGGTGTCTGGCAGACCGGGCCGCGGCCTCTGGAGGCCGAGCCCTGCTCGCCGGCCAGGCCCCCCGCAAGCCCTCCCCGACCCCCGCAGCGAGCGCCCCGGCCGCGCGGCCGCGCACCTGAGCTTCGTGTTGATCTGCAGCGCCTTGGCCAGCATCCGGGCGCCCAGGTCGCCCATGGCGTTGCCGCTGATGTCCACCGCCGTCAGTGAGGCGTTGCTGCCCAGCGCATTGATGAGGATGGTGACCTCGGTCTTGAGCTTGGAGTCGGCCAGGGACAGGGACTGCAGAGGCTGTGGAGGGACCGCAGACACGGGCTCGCCGCGGGGACCGGCCGCGCGAAGGGCCCCATTTGCAGGCTTACGGCCAAAAGACGCCGGTGAACGGGGCCTGCGGTTCTGGCACAAAACGGGCCTTGGCCTCAGGTGCGGAGGCGGGGCCGGGGGCCGGGGGCCCGGGGCCGGCTGCCTGTCCCTGTGGGCAGCCGCGGGGGGACGCCGGGCATGGCCGCGGCCAGCTCTCCCGTACAGTGACAAAAGCACAGCGCTGCACCGAAACCTAGCCTCAGTGTGGCCGCGCTGTCCCTGTGGGCCCGTTTTGCTTTCATGCGAGATGAAACGGCACCTCCCCATGCGGGCAGAGGGACTGCAAACCCAACGCCTGCCGAGGCCGGTCACAGCCGGCCCCCGCCGGCCCCCGCGGCATCGCAGCCCATCGACGTGAGCGCGTCCCCCAGTTTCTACAACGGGGCCGGTCCTGGGCCACGCGAGCCTCGAAGACAGCGGGGCGGTGCATTTCAGCTCAAGTTAGGTAGGCAATGCCAACAGCCTACGTTCGGAAAAGCGTAAATTACATCCTAATTATGCCCCCAATTTTCATAACCCAGACTAAGAATAACAAAATATGAGAATAATTAGCAAATGAGGACACGGAGAAGTGCCGCGTTCCCTAACTAATGATGAGCTGCTCTCGTAGCCCCGGGCGGGACTCACGCCCGCGCCGTGCGGGGCAGGAGGGGCGGGGGTGGCTCCTGCGCTCCCACCGCGGCCCACAGCCCAGAGGGCGAGCAGGACAAGCAGAGCACGTCCAGCCCCGCCTCCCCGGGCCCTCGGCTCCCCAGGAAAGGCAGCTCGCGGCTTCAGAGACGTTGCCATTACCCCGTATGAATTCAAAAGGGCAGTTACACTTTTTAAGCGTGTGACGTCTCTCTCGTGAACCACAGAGGAAATCACTCCTATGCCCCACGAAACGTGAATGGGCGGGAGGAGCGCACCCCGATTTGGAGCGCAGGGCCTCTGCAGGCCGGGCCGGCAGCCCCGCGGGGCCGGGCGGGGAGCGGGGCAGGCCCTGCAGAGCGGCCGCGCCGGCAGACGCAGGAGTGGCCCGGGCGCGGGGCCGTTACCGGTGCAGGGCTCTCTGCTGCGCCCACAAGAGACCGCCTTCTTTTTAATAATGCATTTTAAAGGGCTGCCACCCAGGATGCGATTTGAAATTAAATTTCTTCACCCCGAACCATGTCTTGGCCAGGAGCGGCCAGGACAACTTCCTTTGTCTCTTGTAACTCTGTGTAGTTTCCAGGCAGAATGCAAATTAGCTTCTCCACGGGACACAGGGTTACAAAGTCAACTGCACGGGAAAAATCCACGCCTGCCGAGCAGGGAAGTAGGTGAAGTTAGAACAGACAAGGCTTGTAAAACCTGGGCTTGGGCGACCGTTCATATTTCCTGTAAACGATTAGTTAAGAGTCTTTGTTTAATTAGCCTTGAGTTGAATCAAGTGAAGAGTCAGCACATTTTAAATGCCTTCTATTCTAAACCATTCATTCCATTTTTAAAAGATAATAGAAAATGCGTACACAGGTAAAATCACCTGGAAGCCTATCACTGTTAACCCAGGGGAATTGCTAAGAGCGGCAACACACACAAGACCAGAGGCAGAAGCTCTAAAAACAACACTCACCGATTCTTCATCTTGAATCATCTGCACTAAGTTGTCCAACACGGGGGTCAGATTTCTAGAGAGGTTTCAAAGACGTGGGCAGAGGAATCAAATCAAAAGTTGTCAGGTGGCTGGTTATTTTCATCACTGTCGTATAAAAAATTTCAAAACTCTTACTTGGATTTCATGTTATTAAAATTTTTGCCTAACGCCAGGTGTTGTATGGACCGGTTTTTACTGAGCCACACGATCAAGGTAGAGAGGTCAGACTCCAAGCCTGGAAAGAACGAGAGGGAGGGAGAATGAGGGTGCCTACAACCTGTGCCGCTCGGCGGCACGCGGGGCAGCGAGGCGGCCGGCCCAGGGCCTGGGGGCCTCCTCTCTTTCCAAAGGAACTGGCTGCCCCTTTTCCCGCCCCATCGCTGCGCAGGGATGAACTCTGCAAACTCACCCTCCTCTCTCTCTCCCTCCCTCCCTCTCTCTCACACGCACATGCGCAGTCAGGGGACTGGGGCAGAGAGTGGCGGGAGGCCTCCCTCAGCCCGAGACCCCGGCACATGGCTCCCTGGTGAAGTGCAGGGGTCTGTGCACACGTGACAGGTCCCCACACACATGCTATGACAATCGGCAGAAACAGCATCCGTGAACAGGCTTCAGAATCGGTAAACCAGGGCCCAGCCTCCTCACCACCGAGGGCGCAAGAGGCCGGACTCAGGGCTCCGCCGATGTACCCGCGATGCCTTAACTGACTTTGATGCACTGCCTAGACCTTGCACTGCTGGCCCTGGAATCAACTTAGTAAGACTTCATTCCACAAACACACACTTGCTCTACAAAGAGCCCCCACGGTTAGATGTGCAGGTCCTCGCAGACAAGGCGAGAGGGGACGCCTTCGGGAGGGGCGGTGCCCGGGCTGGGAGGCGAGTCCCTGCCTGCCCCTGCCTCGCACGCCCCCGCGCCCCCCGCCCCCGCGCCCCCCGCCGGCTCACCGTTGTCCGAGATGTCCAGGCTGGTGATGTTGTGGATTTCCGCGATGCAGCCTTCCAGCACCTGCGCGCCGCCCGACCTCAGCTGGGGACACAAACGGAGGTGAGGCTCGCGCCTGCTGGGGGCGCCACCCAACGGCAGAGGCGGGCGGTCCCCTAACCCTAACCTGCCTGCCACTGGGTCCCAGAGGGAAAGCTACACTTAAAAGCTCCCCAAAGCGGCCGTCGGTGACAAGAGCCAACACTAGGCACGGCTGCTGTCTCCCACGTCACATCAGCCCGGAAGTCATCAGGCAGGCAAAGACGTGACAGACAACCCAGGGTCACCATCAGCAAGACGTCGTCCATCACCCCACAAGAATTTTCTTCCCTTCTGATTTTTTGGAAATCTAAGGAACCCTTTTTATACACAAGGAAGTGTTACAGTTTTATTTGATGACACATTTCAGGAATAACTCCCCGCCAGCTTGCAGCCAAACAACCAAAGGGGACAAGAAAGGTTGACTTCGAACGTCCACCAGTTCAGGGAGGACGCGACCCTAACCGCTCCCCAGGAACGGCGCGCGGGCCCACGGGGCACAGCGGCCAGTGTGTGGCAGAATACGGTCACAGGAGGGCCTGGGCCAGCGCATTGGGCCACAGGAGAAAAGATGTTTGTTTTCTTCATCTAAATTATGACCATTGTGGGCGGCTTCCACCAAAACTAGGAGTGGGTTATTCCAAAAATCTAGTTTATTCCAAACAGAAGGACAACCTATAAAACCCACGTTTTCATCTTTTTCCATGAAACCAAAAGCATAGTCTCCAGAGGTTGGAATATCTTTTTATGTTCCTTTCAGCAAGTCTCTGAGTTCCTACTTGTGGGAAGCCTTGTGCTGGGCGAAAGCTTCCCAACAGGCGGCCACCGTGTTCAGCCAACTCACTGTCTAACGGGAAAGAAACTGTCACTTATTGGGGACCTCCTACGTACCAAGGATTGTGGCAGTTTCTCTATTTACTTGAGGAAATTAAAATTTACATAAACTGCTATACCAAATTTATAACACAAGGTGCTATTTTCTACTTGTTCCAGTGCTGATGTAACAATTTAAAGAATCTTTATTTCACTATCTTAGAAGCACTATTTTTTGGGTGCCCTGGACAAAAACCTTCCAGTTCCTCCAGCTTCCTGTTCTCTGGGGTCAGCAGCCAGCGTGGGGTACTGTTCTCCCGGGAGCACGCAGCTCCCCCCCCCCCCCGCGCTCCCGCCCCCACCTCATCCGCCCCCTGGAGACCCTCCCCAGGAGGGTCTCAGACGCCACCGCCTCTCAGACGAGAGGGTACAGAAGTTGACCATAATTATTTTAGAAACCTTGGTAATGATAATTTCAGGTATGTTACGCCTCACAATAAAAATGAAGGGCTTGTCCTTTCTACATCTCTTTAAATTTTTGCAAAAGTATGGATTTATTATAGTTTGGAAGCGTAAAAAAATTAAAAATCAGGTTCTTCTCTGCAAATAATTTTGAGAAGCACGGCTCAGGGTCACGGCTTGTTAGTACTTGACATGAATGTGCATGTAGTTAAAACAAGGATAATTAGGCAAGCACTTCAAAGAAACATAATTTGATTTTCAGACCATGCAAAAAATGTGCTTTTGAGAAGATAAGCAAAAGTGCCTGAGTCTTTACAATTTCATTGCTTGCTGTTGGTGATTTCTCTGTTGAAAAATAAATTTTCTACAAAACCCCTCTATCTTCTGTCATTATAAAGTATAGCTAAAATACTCCATTTACAATTATGGAAAATACAGATGACGTTAAAGCCCTCAACTTGGTTTATTTTATAAAAACTCTGGACGGATAATATTTGTATCATATAACCCATAAAAATAACCCTTCCAATTGTTAAAAATAATCACGTATATCAATATATACCAGTCGATCAGTTCATGAAGTACTTACACAATGGCCAAGCTAAGGGAAGCCCAAGGGGAAAAAACAAAAATGTTATTGGCAGTCAGTAGAGTAAGACTAAGGAAGCTAAAGTCTCTATCGATACACAATGTAAAACAGCAAAGAGTCAGCAGGGGGGAAAAAGAAACACTTCCAACTGAAAGTTGCTCCCAAAACAAAAAATCAAAAATTTAAACACGAAAATAATCGTCAGTTACCAAGAGCACTGGATTAAATTCACAGGTTATTCGATGCCTGCACTTCCCCCAGTGCGAAAGCTTTTCCCAAACAGTACAAGCTTTTCCCAGGCTGAGAATGAACCTTATTTGCACACATTTGCATAACGAGAGGCCCGCTGGTTTCTCTCGGTGGCCCTTCTTGGAACCGACAGGCAGCAGGCAGCTGCGTGTGGAGGCAGGCAGGTCCGGGAGGGGCGCGTGCAGCTGACCCCTGCCCGCTTGCCGGTTAAAAATGCAATCACATTTCTTTCGGGACCAAAGTGTCCCCTCCATGAAGGAAGCTGGAATATTTCAGAGGTTACGCCTAGTTCTCAGTGAGCAGCGACATTTAACACTCAAGCATTCAAAATGGGGACAAGAGCAGCAAAGACGCTAAAATCTAGAGAAAACATCCCAAAATTCATTTTCCATCTTCAAGATCCTGTGCCTTTTAAAAAGGTGTGGCAACTATTATAAATTTAAATATAAAATAGCCCCCTACATGATCACTTTTCTTCTACCAGTTCCCGTTTTAAGGTAAAAAAATAATAATAATAATTGTCATCCTGGGAAATTTTCTCACAGGTTTCTCTGAGGACAAAAATTGGTTTGGCAAGATCCTGCTGTGGAGCTTGTGGGCCGGGTTCGAGGTCAGAAGGCGACGTAGGAGCTAAGGAAAGCACGTGTACGTGATCGCGTCCGGGGTGAGACCAGTTGCCTTGCCGCACGGTTCCGCATGGGTCCCCGAGCCGGAACCCTGTCTGGGAGCCGTCCTCGCGCCTCACACCGGAGGGCCCGCGAGGGGCGCGGGGATGCGACCCCCGTTCCGGCCTCAGAGCCGCCTGGATGCCTGCCCCAGGGACGGGACTGCCTGCCCTCTGGGGCTCTGTTTCTGCTCACCATCAGGAGCCCCTGCGAGTGTGTGCGCCGAGTCCCACGCCAGGCCCGCGACCGGTCCCCTCGGCCGCATCCCATTTGCTCCCAGGTCTCCCCTCTTCCCTTGCACGTGGTAAGGTTTTTACAGACAGGCTGATGTGCCCGGACCCGCCGCCTCCCTCCAAGGAGACGGTCCATGGGGGAAGCGCCCAAACGCCGGCGCGGCCGCCCCATGCACCACGGCTGACACACTTGCGTCCCCGGCCCCGGGGCATTTGCACAGACGCCGGGTCCAGCCCTCTGAGTGCCACCCAGGAGCTGCTGCGGGGTGGCGAAGGCGGCTCTGTGTCCGATGGCAGCCGTGACGATATATGGGCTGAGACTAACTTTCCTTTAAAGATCGAAAATAGCTTGTGGGCGATGCCCAAAACGCTGTCTCGATAAATACGGAGCATTTCAACGCTTGTACACGGATGTCTTGAGAAAGGCAGCGTTAGCGTCCACTGACACAAACGTGTGGCTTCTCTGTAGCGCCCCCGCCCCCGCCCCGGACAGTGGCCCACACGTGCTGCCGGGCTCCGCGACGTGCCGACACCACCCCTGCACTGGCGCCCTCGGCCCCACGGGCGAGAAACAAGGCCTGAGGAAGGTGAGCCCCCTGACGAGCCAGGGGCCGGGCCCCTGTCAAAGGGGCCCTTCCGAGTCCCAAGTGCCCGCCCTCTGACTACGCTTCTCAGGGAAGAGAAATCACTCCTCGTCGGTCCTGAAAGACCAAGGAAAAGGGGGAAGAAAGTGGAACACAGAAGTTGTTTCTCTGAGTACAGATGTTGTCTGTGAATAAAAGGTTCGCGTCGCCGCCTGTTCGCGTGGTCCTCAGAGACGCAAAAGAGTGCAGCCTCCAATTTGGGATGCAAATCCCCCAGGAACACGGGTGTGCATGTGGCAGGAAGCCGGAGCCGGGGCACACAGCTGGCGCCGCCCACGCTCGGACAGATGCGCAGGTCGGGGGAGACTGGGCCTGGGCTAGACCCTCGAGGGGGCAGGCTGGGGAGGGGGGCGTCCGGCCCGGGGACGGCACAGGCTCTGCCCCAGGCCGAGGAGGGGCCGCCCTGGACGTGCTGGAGGGAGCCGGCTCTGAAGAGGCTGCCGGCTTGTTCCCGGGGCCTTTTCTTATTACTCCCCACACAAAACAAAAGTCTCCAGATGGTCACGTTCAGGCACCTTCAAAATACAGAGACCTTTAGTCTCAATTCTACGCTCTGTGTCTTTGACAGGCAGTGCCTGGAACTGCTCGGAGAAGCATCTTAATTTTCCTGTTTTGAATCAAGACGTTATGAAGTGAAGTTGGGGACAAGACAGGCTTTCTCCCTCACAAATTCCGGTTTGTGGTTCGCGTCAGTCCCCTGCTGGGGGCGCTGTCTCATCCACTTTGTGTCTCAAGGTTTCACCAAAAGACACTTCAGCAACTGGCCCCAAGAATGGGGGCTTCCCTCCCCTAAATCATTAAAAACACACTTGAATGCTTTCTGAACGGGGAGCCGGGGCTGTCTGGAGACAAAACCCACAAACCACGAACGTCAGATGCCCTTCTCTGCTTCACTGACGCTCTCTCGAGTCACAGCAGTTCCAGGAACAAAGACAAACTAGGTGAGGCCGCTCTCCCCCCGGGTGCCTCCCCAGGCGTCCTTACCTCGCAGCCGCTGAGGTCCAGGGACACCGCCTTCAGGTTGTGGTTGCTGGCCAGGCTGAGCAGCAGCGCCCTGCGGGGAGGAGACGCCGGTCACCGCGCAGGCACGGGCAGGCCCAAACGGGGCCCCAGCGCCTGCCTCCCTTTTCAATCTGCCAACTGCGCCTCTGCCTTCCGCAGCACGGGGACGAGGCCCTGTCACCTGCTCCTGTTTGACACGGGGCAGGACCCTCCTGCTGCAAACCCACCAGGACAAGCGGCCCCAGGGCACCCCTCAGTGTGCACAGAGGCGGCACTCAGCCCAGGAGAGGCCCGCCTGCGCCCGCCGGGGACAGCACAGCGCCCCCCGGAACACCGGCTCCAGCGGCTTCCCTGACGTCTGCACAAACAGCCTGGGTTTGCGGCAGTCACACCTGGAGACCTCTCATGGGTCAATTCTGCGTTGCAAAGGAAGGGGCCAGCGATAACGTCAGACTTGTTTCTTAAGCACGTTGCCGGACCTGCTATAGGGAAACGCGCCCAAGTTTCAGCCACAGGGACCTGTGTGGCAGGTGGTAACCCAGGATTCCTCGCCTCTCAGAAAGAAAAAAGAAAAGGCCGTTCATAAGCTAGATGAAGATTAATGTCCTAGCACCACAAACAGCAGGCGCAACTCAAACTCTTCATACAGGTCACGAGGGAAAAGTTCAGTGCTGACTCGCGCGCCAGCTGAGGCGGGAGAGGTCTGGGCGCACAGCCCCGGAGCGTGCCTGACCACGCAGATCCACATGTGCCTACCGACACGCTCCTTAGACTCAGAAAGCGCTTGGCTCTATAGCCCTTTGCATGATTTCTGGGAATGGTGAGCAGCAACGTCAAGGATGATAATTTATTCTTGAACCCTAATTTAGCTAAAAAGTTGAACTTCAGCGCGACACCCACACTGCAGGCGTGAGCCCCAAACAGGCGCCGTCTGCCACGTTAAATACCACGGAGACGCCTGAAAGCACCTAGAAATCGACGAGGGTGCACGTGTGTGTAGCGTTTGATTATTACTGCTGGTAGGAATATTTAGGGTATTGATTAAAAACACACGCGTGCGAGGATATACCCGGAGTGAACTAAACGGGGGTTCACCGACAGGAACTTGCCCCTGGGAACACGACCCCCGCGGCTGCTGGGCGCCTTCTGCCCCGGGCCCCTGGGGGTTGGGGGGGGGGCTTCATCGCCCACCCAGGAGGCCAGCACGTCAACCGTGCACAGCGCCCTCCGAAGAATCAGATCTCCTTCTGCCCCAAAGCCCATAAAAACCACGCCTCAGTCTTGGGGCCGCACATCCCCTCCCTCCCCTCGAGCGCACTCGTGACCCCAAGCCGAGCTTTCGCAGGAGGAAAGGGACACCCCGACCCCGGCTCACTCACTTCAGGGGCTCGGGGGGCAGCTTCGTGCCCGAGAGGCTGATGTGCACCAGGGCCAGGGAGCTGCTGAAAAACTGCTTGAACGACGGCGGCACTTCCTTCCCTTTCCTGGAAAACAAAGCCCAGCGTCAGCCTGGCGGCCGCCCTCACCCCCCAATCATCCCCCTGCTTGTCCGCGCCCTGCGACGCGAGCCCCAGATCAGTGACGCCTTCCGTAGAAATGTCAGGGTAAACGGAAACACAATGTGCGAAAGCTAAGTAAGTTAGTCCAGCCCAACGAGAGGCACGAGGTAAGAGAAGTTAAGACGTCCCGTGAAGTCCTGAACACAATTGATTCCTATTCTTTGCGGCCGATGAACTCATCGTTCGCTGAGTTCAAAGGCATCAGAACTTTAGAAAACTCCGTGCTTGGGTTTTTAAGAAACGGGAGGTCGATGAAAATACTGGGGTTAGGCCGCTGCACCTGGCAATGTTTCTGGACGCAACCAGACTGTGGCCGGACAGCAGCTGAGGGGCAACACGGTCTCACTGGCACGGATGTCCCGCCCACAGCTCTAATCCTTCCTGACCAAGTATCAGAAGAAAGACGAAACTCCCCAAAGAAATGGCTACGGCTTCCACACACGTCCCCTTCGGGCACAGTGGGAAGACGTGGATGGCGTCCGACAGCGCAGCGCCACGGCAGCGGCCGCGGCACGCGGCGAGGGTCTACGGCAAACACCGCGACGCCGGTCACTCGAGACCGAGCCCTCCTCCCACGCACAACATCCACCCTCTGACACTCTGTTGTCAGGACCTGACAGGTCTCCCCAGGAGGCGGAGAGAGGCCCCCGCGCAACAGGGCCGCGGGGCGGGGGTTGGGGGAGCGCCGTACCGGTGCGAGAAGACGGCCCGCGAGAGGCGGAGCACGGCCAGGTACTGGAGGCACCCGCGGAGCAGCGCGCCGCACACCTGCGGAGACGGAGGCGCCTTGTTCCCGCGGCGTTCGGGGCCGCGGGGCCCTTCCTTGGCGAGGACCCCCGCCCCCCAGGGCAAACAAAAACATTACCATGTCCAGGGAGCACTCGGTGTTGGATAAATCCAGGTGAGCAAGGGCGTTGGGCTGGGCCAAAAAGCTGTACATGTGCTTGAAACGAAAAACAGAAAGCAAACACATCAGGGCTCAGAAGCGCACACACAAGGCAGGTCCCCGCCTCAGAATGAAGCCGCCCCGGCCTCCCCGCGCTGCCCTCCGGTGTTCCCAAGAGAAAGAGCAGGGTCCTGTGCCATTCGGGTGTCTTCCTGGAGAGCAAAAAAATCCTAAATGTAGTTAAAATAAAAATCACATATAAGGAAAAACAGGGCCGAATGGACCGCTGGCTGTACACTCCCCGCTCGTTGCCCGTGTGCTACCGTCCCCACTGGGCCCCGCTTCTAGAACTTGGGAACAGCGCCCACGGCCTCTCACCGCCAAGACGGAAGAGCCCGGCATGGCGGTCGCCCCACGAAAAGGCCCCCCACGTTTGGAAGCACCCGAAGAGCCACTGCTGGGGATTTGAACCACGAAGGTCACGCTCGGCCCCACGCCCGTGTCCCAGCTCAGGCTCCTCCTCCCGTCAGTCGTTCCCAAGGCCTGGCAGGAGGAGGGGGGCCCGCGCTGCCCGGTGCGCTGTGTGCTCCCCCGCACGAGGCTAGGACACGTCAGGGCTCGGGGGGGAGGGGGGCCCGGGCCTGAAGCCCCCATCCCTGCGCAAGGTCATGGGCACCGTAAAATCAGCGAGTCTCTGCTCTGCCAGCCCCTCGTTGCCCAATTCTCTACAGTGCGAGCAGCCACTGCCAGCGTCCGCCGATGACACACGACAGCGTGCGTTGCACGTGCTCAGAAGGCCCTCCCTGGGCTTCTCCCGCGTCGCCTGGCGTGCGGTGTTACTCCCGGCCACCAGCGGGGGGAGCTCTCATCGCCTCGCGTGGTGACCTGACCCTGCGTGGGGGACACTCAGGCTCGGGCCAGGCAAGGCCTCCCGGCGCCTGCGATGCCCCTCCCCGCGGGGAGCGGCCCTCGGCCAGGCCTCGCGCTGGCCGCTGTGGGGGTCGGTGGCCCCGCATCGGACCCCTGTCACCTTGGGGCGCAGCAGGTGGATGAGGCCTCCGTGAAGGCGCAAGGAAAACTGGGCAGCGCCCGGGAAGGCGCGGCACCGGCCGAGGGCGCTGTCTAGGGTGTCACGTGGGAGGGACACGGCAGAGCCACCGGGGGCCCTGCCCTCTGGGGAGTGGATGCGAAAGGGAGGTGAAAAGGGACGTCCCCCTGTTCACCCGCCGGAGAGGGAGGCCCCGCGAAGACGCCCCCTCGCCGGTGGCCCTGCTGGTAAGGAGGCACCCCTTCTACGTTCTGTGACGGTGACCAGAGGGGACCACCGACCGCATCTGGGGCTGACGCTGTCCCTACGGGGAAGCTCCCCTGTGACTCAGACGGTACAAGGGCCCCGTCTCCGCCGGACCCCCCAGCCCCGGTCAACAGCCCACCACACACCAACTACGCGTGTCCCCAACAGTTTTGTCCAGTGACGAAAAAGCTCCGATCACGCGTCCCAGCCTTCCTATGGGGCCACTTCAAGAGGGGCAACAATGTTTTTAAACCAAGAAAAAAACACCTTCAAAAAAAAAGGAGCTCCAAAAAGCACCTAAACTTCAGCAACATAAAATGAGGACGAGAAAAAAAAGTCTACGTGATAGACCACGTTTCATTACGGAAGTCCCTGAAACTCTTCCCTAAGACGTTGCATAAGCTCACAGCCAAGTGCCGGGACAGACGCTAGAAAGCCACGCGTAGGAGCCACCCCCACTTGGCCGCTCAGCGAGGGGGGAACCTACCGAGAGGTCATCTCCGCGGAGGGTGTTCCCTGAGAGGTCGAGGTGGGTGAGGGAGGTGGCGGTCAGCGGGTTGGCACTGAGTGACTGGGAAAGGCTGTTCACCCCTGAAACAGCGAGAAGATTCGGCTCAGCTTCCGCTCCAGGAGGCTCGATCGGTCTGGTCTGCGAGCTTCTACAGAGCGCCCAGCAGCCCCGTCCAGCTGCGGGGCTGGCGCGGGCCGCGCGCGCCGTCCCGGGGAAGACCGGTCGGTCACGGAGCGGCCAAGCCTCCGAGCGGGAGAAACACGGGCCACGGCGTCGCTTTTTCTGCTGAGGACAGAGCGGGTTTTACTCTGAAGTCCGAGAACAGGGGTGACCCAGTCGTTTCTCCCTTTCCCCAAACCCTCCCTGCCGGCAGCCCCCCCGGGGCTCGTGTGCGGCATCGGGGATGCGGGCCATGCAGGCACGCGAGCTCCTGAAGCGTGGGGCCGTGGGCGGGCGCCGCCCCACCGGGCGCGGGGCGCTCGGGGCAGGACCCGGCGGGGGGCAGGGGCACCCCCAGAGCATAACAAGCGGCCCCGGCGACGCTGTCCGTCCGCACTCCTCACGCTGCCCACGCCGGTCCCGGCACCAGCGCTCGGCAGAGTCAGCGGAACGAAACGGGAAACACGGCCCCAGAAACCAGGAGGGGACACACGGGGCGGGGACGGGGGCCAGTCCTGCGCGGGACAGCGGTGTCCGTGGGAAGCGCAGGCTGCAGGAGGGCCCGGGGGCCACGCGGGCGGCCACAGTCCTTGTCCCTGACCTGACGGGGGGGCGGGGCGGGGGCACTGCCAGCTCTTTGTGTTCTCGCTAAAGCGCCAAGTTCTCCTTGTGCGTGTGGGAAATACGGCTCCTTCTAAACTGAGCGTACTTTTAGAAATCATTTTGTTCTTCGATGTTTTCCGTAAAACTCCTGAGGATCCCAGGCTGTCCCTGAAGAGAAACAGGAAAGGGGGCTTTGCCCGCAGGTGGGCAGCGGCTCCGCCGGGACGAGGGGCCCTCCCAGCGAAGGGCAGGCGGGCGCCACGACGCGACCCCGCGTGCGGCCGAGCAGGTCGCCGGGGCCAGGCCGTGCGGAGCGGAGAGGTGGGCGGAGCGGGAAATATTTCACTGACGCTTAATATCCACTCAGCCTTTATTAAGTGCTCATAACATGTTTACGCAAGGCCGGGGACCAGGGTTTGTGTAACGAGGACCCGTTCTTTGTCCTCAAAAAAAGTTCAAAGAAAACAAACTCCCGGGTGGAAAGGCAGCGCACACAGGGAACCCTCACTCGCTGCAGCAGGTCCTTGAGGGAAGCCTGCTGGGCCCAGCATGGACCTCGGGGACCGGGGGCGGCCACCTCACCCCCCCCGATGGCCGGACCCAGGAGACACGGGCGCGGAGGGATGCCGTGTGGTCAGACAGCCGCAGGCATGGGGAGCAGAGCCCGAGCGGGCTGGCCGGGTCTGAGGCAGAGGCCCGCGCGGTCTGGAGGACGCGTGTTTTCTGGGGGCAACCTCTGTGAGGGCCTAGGGGTCCGGCTGCTCCGGCCTGCCCATCGCTGGCACCGTGGACATGTCCCATCAGGGAAGACCCGAGTCCCAGGCACATGCTGATGCCAGGCTCTCATGAAGACAATCATTTGTAAAACCGTTTCATTAGTGGGTGTAACAAGCGTCAGTAAATAAATTCCGAAATCAGCAAGTCGGACAAGCCTCGGCCGCACACGCCCTTGACTGTGCCGGTGCCCGGCAGCCGGCCAGTCCGGCTCAGACGCCGGCAGAGAGGGTCCCACCCGCCGCCTGGCCTCCTGCTCCTGAACAGAATGAGGGTCCCCCGCCCCCTCGCGGGCCCATATCCATGGGCTCAGTGAGGCACAGGAGCAGCAGAAAACCCAAAAATGCAGGATGGGAACTGTCCCAGCCCACCCCTGCCGGGTCCTGCTGCAGGGTCACAGCTGGAAGCAGCCGGAGCAGACGGCCTGAGCCCGCACACCCGGCCACCAGCAGGGCGGCCACTGGGAGCCCAGGGCACGGTCCTCGCGAACATCTGAGGAGGAGGCAGCGTGTTTGGGGACAGTGTGGGTGTCGTGGGGACATTTAAAAAAGCCCTCCCTGAATTCCGGAGCTCTGGCTATAAATGTCTCCCGACAACGAGAATAGAAACGCTAGTCGAATTCATCAAGAGCTCACAACCACACGGAGCCTGCGTGCCCGGGCCTGCAAACCGTCGGCTCCGCGGCAGGCGGCCAGGCCCCAGCGGCAGCTTCGGAAACCCGCGTTCCGGCAAAACAGCACTTCCAGGCGCACGTTCTGAAAGAGGCAACTTAAAATTCCAGGGGTCACGTGTTATGAACAATATTCATGCCCACGGCACGTGTCACACGGCAGGGAAGAGAGGGACGCGGGGGCTTTATTTGTGATGTGCAGGGAGCGCGGGGGCACCCTCCTTCCCCATGGAGCGGGGGGGCCCTCCGCCATTGCTGCACGCGGAGGGACCGGGCCTTGGGTGCGCGGCGGGGCGTCGCTGTGGCTCTGAGCCAGGACGCGTCCTGGTGGGCAGGGGAGCGGGGTGAGTAATCACTGAACCCCTTGGTCTGTTTTATAGTGATGAACAAATAAGTTAAATAAATAGGACCCATGTTTAATCTCACTCTTAAACAGAGTTAAGCCTACGGAGCACATGATCAATTATGGATACTTTTAATATGTGGAGAACTAAAATAAACTAAGAAAGATGATGAACTCTGTAAGGGAAGTCAGTAAAGATGGGAACTAGCTCATCCCCCCAAAAGCAAGCGAACGAATGTGGAGCAGCGAGGAACGAGGCCAAAGCCGCAAACGAACAGATCGAAATGGAAGCATCTCGATGCTTTCGCCTCTGTGCCTGAGAAACACCAAAAACCAAAAAGAACACTGACCGGGGAAGGGGGAGGGCAAAGAGATTTCTGCAAAATCCTTGGAGGAGACGCAGTGACGATAAATGTCTTTTTAAAGAGCTTTCAAAATGTGCGAACTCTTGGATTTAGTGCTTCTGCTTATAGGCTTTTAGGCCAAATAAGAAATTCACATATGGCCACGTGAGCTGTTTGTGTGACGGAAGGATTAACGGTAAGAGCTCATGTAAATGAATGATGGACCGTTTCCCACACGCTGGGACATCGTGCAGCCGCGGAAAGTGACCACGTGTGTGTTGACAGAAACAAGCACAATGTATAAAATGCGGGGAAAGTTCATGACATGTGAAACACAGCGTGCACGCGTGTGCGTGTCTGTGTGTGTCGGACTGTGTGTAAAGGAACCATGACAGACGTGACAACGTGCGGAGGGACGGGCACCGAACGGTCAACGGCAAGAAGCGCATGAAGGTTTGGCGCTGACGTCACAAGTGATTTTTGATTCCTTATATTTTTGAGTATCTTCTAAATCTTTCCCCCAAATATGCACTGCATTGTTAATCTTCAATATCAAAAACCATAAAAATTAAGGGTTCTCATAAAACTGATTTGCTGAGACTCAGCAGTGGTGACGTGAAGGGACCGGCGGGCTCTTCGGCCTGTCGACGGCTTCGGGGACCAGGACAGAAACGCTGATTTCCAGGGAAACCTCCCCCTTCGGAAATTCACTCCTATGCCTGGAGTTTAAACACGTGTGTGCGAATGTGCGTCATGAAGGCATGGGCCTCGCGGGACTGAGCCTGTTTCAGATCCCTCTTAGCGAGGCTGTGTGTCCGCACAGGGCACGACCGGGCGGACGTGGAGCCGCCAGGGGCCACGCCGTCTCACCGCCCACCCGTGGCCCCTGCAGGGGGAGCCCACAGCGAGCCGGGCCCGCGGGGAGCGAGGCAACGCCCAGACTCGGCAGGACCTCCCGAGCGGGCACGCCAGGAGGGCACAGCGGGAAACGCACCGAAATGAAGGAACCTCCACAGAGCTGCGCCGCCGGGGGCGGGGGGCGCGGGGGAGGCCCCCAAGGGACGCAGGGGCAGGGGGCGGGGCAAGGCCCCCAAGGGACGCAGAGGCTGCCCCAGGCCAAGATGAAAGCAAAGCTAAAAACTGTGAGAGCACATGATGGTGATGGTGGCGACGGTGAGGAGGAGGAGGATGGTGATGGTGAGGATGATGATGGTGGTGATGATGATGAGGATGGTGAGGATGATGATGGTGGTGAGGATGGTGGTGGTGGTGACAGTGGCCCTTTGTGCCAAAAACTGCACCGTATGCAAATCGGCCCACATAGCCCCGCCCCTGCGATGAAGCAGACACTTGCATCCGCCTGAGGTGCCCGAGGACCCCCGAGGCGGTGAGGCACCTTCACAGCGAGTGGAAGAGCCCGGGCTCGGCTCGGTCCGTCTGCGTGTGACTGACGCTCACTCAGTGCGTCCGCTGCCCTCGTGAGACTGCGGCAGGTGCACGAGGCGGCAAGCCGCTCATGCGCAGACTCTCATCGAGCAGGCACAGCGGCGGGGCCTGCGGCAGGGATGGGGCCGGGGCTGCGGACGTGAGCCCCTCGCGCGGGAAGACGCCACGTTCGCGCCCCAACACGTGGTCCAGAACGAACGCAACGGCAGGAGCAATGAAGCTGCTGCTCCCCGCGGGGGGAGCCCGCCTCAGAGGGCGGGTCACCCGAGAAGGTTCTATAAAATAGCTGAAGTCCTCCAAGGTCCCGGGGCGCACGAGACCACAGAAGGCGCGTGCGGCTGTCCCCGCTGCCGGTCCCAGCACGCGGCTCCCCAGGCCCTGGCAGCCTCCTCCTCCTCCCGAGAGCGGGAGAGGGGCTGGAAATGGGGTTAATGATTAATCGTGCCGAGGAGAGGAAGCCCCCATTACGTCCCAGCAGCAGGGGGCTCTGGGAGCTCCCAGGCCGGTGACCGCGTCCACACCCGCGGGCGACCGCCCAGCCCTTGCCCTGTGCGTCCCCTCAGGTGGCTGCTCATCTGTGTCCCGCGCCACACCCGTCAGCAGACTGGGAAACGTAAGGAGGGGTTTCCCTGAGCAACGTGGGCCGCTCCCGCCAGTTCGCCAAATCGAGGCCGGGGTCCTCGGACCCTCCGGTCACCCGGCCTCGACTGGACGTCAGCAGCAGGACAAGGGGCGGCAGCCAGCGGGGCTGAGCCCTCAGCCACGGCCCCGACGCCATCACCTGCCGACGGCGTCAGAGCCGAGCCGATGACACGGCTGGCGTCAAGGGCGGGCGGGTGCGGGGCGCCCGTCTGGGGACCAGGACCCGAGCGCGGCATGGGGCGTGGGGAGAAGAGGAGACACGCAGGGAAGGGGCACGCGGGAGGAGAGGGCGTTGTCTGTGCACAGGAGGAAAGAGAACTTTCACACACTGGAAGGCTCGTGCCGAGGCGCGTGCGCACAGCGAGACGTCCGCCCTCACCGCGGGCTGCGGAAGCGACACAGAAAGCAAGCACGGGGCCTGAGGAGCCTCAGGACACGTGAGGGGAGGGCGGGCGTCAGGAGAGACCTGGGGGAAGGGCGACCCAAGAGCAGGAAAGCGGGTGCCGGGGGCCGGGGCGCGGGCCGGAGGGGGCCGCGGCAGGAGGGTGGGGGGCGCAGGGGAAGCGGAGACGCATTCCGTGACTCCTGTGAAAAAGCTAAAGACTGCACGTGTATTTCCCAGTTACTCTGGACTCTGAAAGCACTTAACTTTAGACCATTAAACACAATTCCAATCACAGAACTGCATCTTAAAACTACGAGAATGTGGTAAAACGTGTATTTTAAAGGCAGGCACGTAACCGAGCCATGAATCTACTTAAGGTAGCACAGGTAGCAGAACGATCACAGACGTAAAGTTAAATAAATAAGAGATACTGTACCTTTAGGCGACAATGAGGTTTTAGATAAATTTAAATGCTTTAGTCCCTTCGGGAGTTTGGCAAATTGAACACTTAAAGAGGACACACCTGAGGAAGAGAAAAAGAGGTGATGAGGGTCTTCACGTTCCCGCAACGGCCGCGGTTCCCCGAGGCCCGAAAATCAGACCCAGACCCGATTCCAATGTGAGGGGTCACTTTTGCTTTCTGATGTCAGACCTCGTTTGAGAACCATCGACCGCCCCGCCGCCTCCTCTTTCTGTCCTATCGGGCTGGAGAGAAGGGAGGGCACCTCATTAAGGGCAACAACATCAGAACTTTTCCATCAGAGACGGTTTTCTTTGGACCAAGCGCACGCTCCCCTCACAGCCCTGTCTCCAGGGCAAACCCTCTCGGGAGGAGCGGTGTCGTCGCCCCCTCCTCCCCGGGACCCGTATCTGGGTGCGCCCGCCGGGCCCCGGGGCCGCACACGCACGCCCGCCACGTAACTGCTGCCCAGAAAACCAGCGGGCTCCAAAGCGTTCGGAGAACAGCTCTGCCTTAGCGGATGGATTCCCATGCTTAAACTGGCGTCCGGCGAACCACCTCAGACAAGGCTTCTGAGCGTGTCGCGACGTCCCCGAGGCCGGTTTCGTAACTTGAGCTCCCGGGGAGTTGACGGTACGGACAGCCAGGCAGTCTCTAGATTTAACAGCTACGCGACCTTTTGTTATTTCTCATCCACGGGCGGCCACGAACGTACCGCTTCCCGGGCGGAAGAAGTTGCACGCGTGAGTGTGAGTGTGAGCGTGCCTGTGCCCACCTGCTGCAGAAGAGTAGCCAGCGCTGGGGACCCCTGCGCAGGTGTGCCCCCCCCGACCCGTCACCCCGGTGCCCCGCAGGTTCTGCCGAAGTTCACCAAGAATAACCAAAGACCGTGCGGCTTGGCCAGGGACCTGGGTGGGTCCCCCAGAGGCGGCGGGTGTCCTAGGAGCTCCGGCCCATCTCTCTGGAGTTGCACCATCAAATCCATTGACAATCACTGGATTAAATAATGTTAGAAACAGATTTTTTATCTGAATGATTCTACAGATGTGAATATGCTAATCCATATTATTAATTGCAAAGCGTGGGCAGGCCTGAGATTTAGTGGATACGTTCTTGTAAAAGAATTAATAACTAACAAGGTGACAGCAGGGGCAGGGGAGCTGGAGTGGTTGTCAGAACGCCGTTCCTCCAAAGGCCAGGCCGACGGAAGAAGGAAGAGATCATCCCAACGGTCCTCGAGGTACTCCAGAAAACAAGCCCGTTGTTACAAACCGCTCCACGAGGACCAGCAAAAGAAACCCAGTATGAAAGAGCACGTAGCCTACGATTCTGTACCTAGGACGTTTGAGAACCAACGAGGCTGGTCTACCCCCACACGACCAGAAGAGGGTTGTGTTTTCTGGGTGACGAAGGGACACCGTGGGGCCTTGGCCACGTTCTAGCTCCCGATCTTGGCCGTCACTGCGGGGGAGCACGCCGTTTTTTAAAATTCATTAAGATGTAAACTTGGGGTTCGTGGACGTCTCTGAATGCACATTATGCTTCACTGACAAATTTCATTTCGAAGTTTGGTGTGGAAACTAGCAGGGGGGACTACAGACGGCCTTGGGTTTGGCGATGGCTTTTCAGATACAACGCCAAGGACACGATCCCTGAAAGGAATAACTGACCCGCTGAACTTCACCCCAGTGAAAACACCCTGCTCTGTGGAAGGCAACGTCAGGAGAACGAGGAGACAGACCTGGGCCTGGGAGAAAATATTTGCCGCAGACACATCTGGTCACGGACGCTACCCGCGATATACAAAGACCTCTCAGGACTCAACAATGAGACAAACAACCCGATTGAAAAATGAGCCAAGACCTTAATAAACACCTCACCAAAGAGAAGAGGTGCAGACGGCAAGGATGCAAATGAAAGATGCTCCACACCATCTGCCATCAGGAAAATGCGAACGGAAACAGCAGCGCGGCACCACGGCACAGCCATCGGAAGGGCCAGGAGCTGGGGCCGCGCCGCCGCCACATCGGGAGGCCGTGCGGCGGCAGGAGCGCCCGTCCCCGCTGCGGGGTGTGCAGGCGGCGCGGCCACTGAGCGGGACAGCTTGGCGTTTCATTTGTTATGAAACTAAACACACTCTCAACATACGCACCTTGGTATTTACCCCCCAAACTACATGGCCTTCTGGGAAAGGCAAAACTACGGAGACGGTGCAAAGATCAGCGGGTGCCAGGGAGCGTGGGTGGGGGTGGGTGGGCGGGGCATGAACGGGACACACAGAGGATTTTGGGGCGGTGGAAACGCTCCGTGCGACCCTGTAGCAACCAACACGCCTTTATCAACTCGGACAAGCCCACAGAGCGCGCAGCTCCAAGGGGGCGCCCTAATGTAAACCACGGACTCCGCGTGGCGACCATGGGTCCCTGCAGGGTCCCCCGCCGTGACCAGTGTGACCTCTGGCGGGGGTGCTGGTGACGGGGAGGCTGGGCACGGTGGGGACAGGGGGTAGGTGGGAAATCTCCGTGCCTCCCTCTCAACCTGGCTGTGGTCTTAGATGCCGGAGTCTCACTTCCTAGTTTTCATCAAAGTCATCGCTGCCTCCTTGTGACTAATTCTTTTATGTATTTTTATGCTTAACCATGTTTAAAAAATTCTCCCAAGCCCAGCTGCACACCTTCGAACGGCTCTGAAAGCCTCGCAGTCGGAGCGCAGTTGAGACTTTTCGCTCACCTTCAGGCCCGCGGGCGGACGGCACTCGGGCTGGCGGGAGTGGTTTTGCTTTGTTCTTTGAGGACGTGACCGTCGTAAATCCTTTTGTGCGGGGCACACCCGACTGAACGCTTCCTAAAGCTGGAAACTTTACCTGCTTTAGGTAAACAGGACTCAAGGTGAAGGAGACTAAAGGCGCAGGTACAAGATTCGCTGGTTCAGGTAGTTTTTGTCCAATGGCAGGCTACGTCACTAGCTTCTTTCTTGATAAATGTGTTCAGTCCCCAGGTATCTGCACGCCACTGCCCTGTTGTGTTCCTTCTCTAAAGAAACACCCAGGCAAAGGGCCAGCGGAATGGAGGCCTCACCGGCTCCGCACTGTCGATTTTTTGTTTTAAAAGAGAACTGACCCACGAAAAAGAGGTAACACTATTACACAGAGGGTCCCCACTTTGGCCGACTTCTTTTTCGGGATCTTGGCAACGTGACCCCGTTGAGAGGCGCTGGCAGCGAGACCCTCGGGAAAAACGAAACCAGCGGCCCCGCGCTGCCGCGCCCGGCGTGCTTGCGGGACCGCCGGACAGAGCCGCGCGGGGACCCGCCAGCTAGGATGCGTTCCCCACAAAGAGGCAACAGGAAAGGGTTGCCACTGTTCAGCCCAAGCTATTCCACGTTGTCCCCCAAAATAAAGCGAAACATAGCCACCTGTGCTGGGAATTAGGACTAAGTTTACCACTAAAAGCTTCTGTTGGGAGACTTTCCGGGTTGGATTACCCTTTGGTGACTTATTTTTGCAGTCTGTGTCAACCTTGGGAGAGAAAAATGTTCTCGTTTTTATTTCTCCTTTCAGAACAAAACAATTACAGCTCCCTCTGCTTTGAAATATGCATACCGACTCAAAAAGTAATTATGAAATGTTTAGTGCTGCAATTTGCCATCCACTGTTATTAACTTATAAACACAGGAAATTAAATGCGACATCGCGGATTTAACTGTTAATCATGCACGCACTGAGAAACCTGTCGCGGCACCATAGCCCATTCTCGCAGCGGACATTCTGGAATCAGAGTGATCCCACCCGGTAGGAAGCAGGCTTAAGAAGGCCTGTGTTCACGGAAAGCACCAATAGTAATAACTGAACAGAATCCTGCCTGTGGGGTTCTAGCAACATGCGACGGGGAACAACAGGCTTCTTTCTCCTCTGGTAGGAAGACTATAGATTGGAACAGGCCCACGTCAGGCGGCGGGTGTGAGCCGTTCAGGTCCCGACCAGTTCCCGTGGCTTCTCTGCCGCGCCCAGAAACACTAAGAGGAGCGAGGGAATAAATAAAATGCAGGGAAGTATTTCCATTTCAAAACAAAGGCTGCGAGAACGAGGTCCAAGAACAAGGACTTGAGGAATAAAAGAGCCGCGGAGAAAGTGGAGTCAGTGCGCCCGCCTGCCCGACGCCCCGAGATCCACACCCGGGCCGCTGTTACAATCACGCTTTCCCTTGCGTGGCCATAAAAGTGTCCGTGAACTATGTCTGCTGTCACGAATCTGAAGAGAACAACTTCCTGTGCTGTAACTGTCACCAAACCTGGCGTCTTTAACTAGTGAGGCGACTCAACAAGAAAACGCGTTGACGGGCTCCGGAGAAGCCGGGGGCTGTCATGGGGCCCGACGTCTCGGCCCTCACGTGCCGAGGAGGTCGGGCCCCGCGGCCACCGTCGGAGCCCCAACGGCCTGGCTGACGGACTCCTCGGAAAACCCCCCGACGGCGGGGGGACGGGGGGGGCGGCCTCTGACGAGTGGCCGTGGGCGCGACTCCACAGGCTCTGCACGTCACGGAAACACGCGCTTTCTCCACCCATGAGAGGGAACGACATTGTCCGCGCTGTCTCGGTTCACGGGGCTATTTCAGGAATCGAACGAGGTCGGGAAAGCGACCGCACCTCACGCACGCGCCTGGTGACAGCCTATTCGTACCCCTGACGGGCCCTTTTCTCACTCAATTCTCAGGCACGCCAGGGGACAGGGGCTATTATTATCTGTTTTAGAGACAAGCAAACTGCGACACAGAGATGTTAGGTAACTTGTCCAAGGAAGCCCAGCAGGAACGTGGCAAAGCCCCGAACACAGCCCACTGATTTCGGCTGCAGACCCCCGGCGGGCACTCCGAGGTCGACAGGAAGCTGTAGGCGGCAGCTCCCGAATCTGTTTTTCGCGTCTTATTTGGAAGATAAAATCAGAGCCACCCGCTGCCGGCCCCGAGAAAAACATGTGGGTACTTCAGGTCAACATTTGCCCAAGAAAAACACTCAGAGGCAGGATTCTAAATCATCTCCAAACAAAATAATCAAATTTAGAACAAAGGGAGGGGAGGAGAAAGGACAGACATTCCTGAGAAGGCCGAGGTCATGAAAATGCCATGAAAACACAGCGTGCGGGGGCAGCACTTGGGGGCGTGGCGTGTGAACCGGGCAGAGCGACCGCCCTGGAGATGCTCGCCCGGCCCCGGCCCACGGAGCAGGGCCAGACCCCCCAGGCCCGCGGCCAGCAGGCGAGCCAGAGCCAGGCCGCGCGCAGCCGCGGGCCTCGCGGAGGCAGGTGCAGCCACGCGGCCCGTCCCAGCCGCCGCTGCCGCCACGGCCCCGGGAAGGAGCAGAGCTGGCGCGGTGAGCAGGATCCTCGCGCCACAACCAGCTCGCGGGCGGCGAGCACCCGAGCTCCCTGGCGTTTCCCATCCTTTGCGACCCGTGTTCACGCTCGCCTGGGTGTCATGGGCCCCGGGACCCGATCCTGCCTTGTTGGCAGACGCTGACTGTGAGTCCCTCTCGTCACGAAAACAAAACCGAGGCGGCCCCTGGGAAGGCGGCCCGCGGTCCCCACGCTGTCACCGTCTCCACTGTGTGGGTTTTCCTAACGGCGTGGCTCTGCCCAGGGACGCGCTGCACCGGGGCTGCATCACCGGGGCTGCATCACTGTGGCCCCGGCCGCGGCCCAGCCCAGGAGCTGCCCCGCACCCCGCCCCGTGGGGTCCAGCGTTCTGCCCAGCCTCCCCTTAGACTCTCTCCAAGGGGCTGGGACGTGGCTCATGAAACAGCTGCTCCGACGCCGCACGGCTATCTTTTCAGGGAAAAGCCAAGTCTATGTCAGAAGCAGAAAGCAGATGGAGTGTCTCTACCAGCATCTGCGGCTCAGTTTAATAATTCATCCTCATCAAATACACAACATTCCAAGAGGAAAAGCCCTGTCTCCACTTGGCTGGGAAACGTTAGCGACAGGCCATGAAATCAGGAAGTGCTGCGGAGATGAAGCTGTTTGCCCGCTCAGCCTGCCCAGCTGCGCTCGCCCGCGGGCCCCTCCCGGTGGGCGCCGTCGGCGAGACCCCGACCGCGCCCTGAGTGCGCGCCCTGCGCCGCCTCCCGAATCTCACTTTCAAATCTCGTGACGTATCAGAAGGCGTCTGCAGTTGGCAGATGTGTACGAAGCTCCCCAAGACGCCTGCCCCGGTCACGCGCGCCCTAGAGGACGTCCCCGAGGGGCAGGGGATCTGAGGACTGTGATGGAGTGTCACCAGCACGACTCGGTTACCCAGCAGTTGGCCGCGAGTTCATCAAAAGATAGCGTGTCCTACGTGGGCCTGACCCAACCAGCCGCTCTGTCTAAAAAGTGGGGTGCGCTCCCGGCGGCCGGGGGACCGCAGTCAGCCCGTGCCGGGGCAGAATGGGCCCCATGGTGAGGCCTGGGAGGGGTCCCGGGCCCAGCCGGACACCAGCCAGCACACAGGGCCCTCTTTCCTGGAGCCTGAAGGGGACTCCCCTACCGGTGAGCTTGAGGGGGACCCCAGGTCACCAGGAGGTCACAGCCTGGCTGGCAACTGTGTGGCAGCCTCGCGAGACTGAGCAGCGGGCCCGCCAACCTGGGCCAGGGGCCGTCAGGGGGATGGTGCCCCGGAGTCGCCGTAGGCTGCCGGCTTGGTGGGCGTGTGCTACGCAGTGATAAAGACCTAATACAATAGTGCGAAAACACTATCTTCCTCTGTTGGTGTCACTCCAGAATGTCGGCGTGAGCGCGTCCACCAGGGCTGGAAGGGACCAGAGCCAACAAGAGCGAACCAGCAGTTACCACGTCACGACAGCCCAGCCACCCTGCCCCCCGGCCCGGCTCACGCGAAGCCTGACGCCACGGTACCTCGGTCCTCCAGTGCGTTGCCAGCAAGGTTGATGGTGTGCAGTCCTGAGCTGGGGTTGTGCGCCAGCGCGCTGGCCAGCTTCTGTGCAAAGTCTCTGCAAGGAAAGCACAGCGAGATGAAGTCGCACGGCTCGCCACGCGCCGACACCCGCAGCCAGAGCCGCTGAAGGGGGATCGGCAACGAGAGACGCTCCCTTCTGAGCACTGGCCTGCGCGGCGCCTGTTTGCTGGCACCCACTCTGCGCTGCGTGAGTGTAAGACCTCGTCTGAGAATCGGCAAAGTCACAGCCCAACACGGTTCGTTGTGATGGGCCGAACCCACATTCCGACTCAAGAAGAAAATGGGTAACTGCCCCGTTAAGACGCATTTCTGGGTGCTCTGAACAGCCCCCATGGGCCCCTGCATGGCTGAGAGCAGCGCCGGTGGACGCAAACCAACCGCTCTGGCCATCGAGTTTAACGGCCGCAACTGCTGGCACCACGTTCTCGCAGAAATCAGAGTGGCGGCCTCAGGGCTGCTTAACTGAAAGCAACACCCTGAGCGCTGTGACAAGGACGCTGCCAGCCTCCCCGCTGAGGAGCCCCAAAGTCTTTGTCCTCAGACCCGAGCTCTGCTGCGCCCCACACGGGCTGGGGCAGCAACCGCAGAACCACGAGGCGAAGACAGCGCAAGTGCAGGTCCGGGAGGGAGGCAGGCAGCCGGCAGGGACCGCAGCGAAGGCGTGAAACTACATGCAGCAGGTCCTGCGGCAACTGCTGAAACAGGTTAACGCAGCAGCTAGAATAGGAAGGATACTCTTCTAAGCACTTTGCGTACGCGAACTCGTTTATTCTCAGAGCTGTCATTTTAGAAGGAAGGTGCTAACGTTATCTCTGTTTCAAAGCTGACGAGACGGAGGCACAAAGATCTGAAACAGCCTGGCCGAGGCCACGGGGCGTCTGGCTCAGGGGCCCGGGCCCTTGACCGCTACACCACGCATGGCCCGAAATATCCTGTGACGCAACAGCAAACAGTGGTGTCAAATCCGCCCCTCTGTGGTCAGGATGGGGGTTCCAGGGACTTTCCCTTAGAAAACATGACAGTCTCTATGTGAGGAGCCTACTTTTCTTTACCTGTATATTAACTGTAGGGAAAATGGCAAAAAGTTCTAAAGCGACACATTCACACGTGCAGGAAAATACTCACGCTCTAAGTCCAGCGTTTTCCAACACCAGCTCTTCCAGTCGACTGGACCTGCTCACCACCCGCAAGATGTGTTCGCAGACGTCCGCGGACTGCAAGAGAACACGTTTGTTGACCGGGCCGTGCGTCCGCCGAAACCAAGCTCACGTCATCGCCACAACCTACGCAGCCGCCACGCTGCGGTCCCATCAGTCAATCACGCGTCCGTCCACCCATCAAACCCCGACTCGGCACCCGCCAGGATGCACCCTCATGACGGGGGTCGCGGGGGCACAATGACAGGAAGGACCCGTCCCTGCCGTCCAGAACGTGCCATCCAGCAGGGGAACCAGAGAAGAAAACACTCCGTGGAGGACGGAACAATCAGGTCCTTTGGGCGATGCTCTGGGCGCCCAGAGCCGCACCGCACCCAGTCCTGGGGGAACCAAAGGGAATTCCCAAAGGAAGGGACGAGCGAGACGGAGAAGAAAGACTACAAGGCAGCAACGGCGGTGATGGCGGTGATGGCGGTGATGGCGGTGACCGTGAGAATGTCCATTCGCTTCCCATACGGGTCTCAGTAACCCGCCAAGCAGTTACACCGCGCCGCCCGCTCATTCATTCAGCACACTAGCCTGGCACCCCTTCCATAAACCAACTTTTACTGAGTAGCTATTACGAGCCACACAACCGCCAGCCCCGGCTACCAATGAACGAGACAGGAGCTCCCGCTCTCTCCCAGTAACAGCTGCGCAGGAAGCTGAGGCCTTGACGGCCCCGTGACTGACCTGCGGTCGCACGGCCTTGTACCAAGAGTCAGAATCTGAACCCGGTGTCTGTCTCCAAGCCCACGCCCCTTCCTCCCACCTCGCTGGCGTGTGATGGGCCCCGTCGGCTCAGCCCCGAGCCCTACGGGCAGCGCCTTAGGTCACTCTCCCCAGGGACCCGTGGCCCGTGCCCCAGCCAAGGGCAAGCCCTCACAGTCCCCCGATGTACGTCTGAGCCCCAGCTCCACCTCTTCCCCACGATACACTTAAACTGCCCATCTCTGTGCCCGCTGAGAGCTGGCGGCTTGAATGCAAGAGCCCCCCAAAAACCCTCTGACGCCCCTCGTCCGAAAGTGGAGCAGAGGAAGCCAATGCTCGGGCGAGCGCGCGCCCACGCAGCGGCCCTGAACCCGCACAGGAGCTCTCGCAGGCCCTTAGCCTCACCAGCAAAACAGGCCGAGCCCTGGGCTCCCCCACACTTACGAAAACTAACCGATTCTACTTTGATTTCCTCCTGCTTACACGTCAACAGGTGCCCAAGCTCATCTGAAAACTCAGCGCTGCTATCGTAAGTCTGCCTGGTAACCGTTTCCTAAATGCTTAGGAGGGGAAGCTCCGTGGCGGGGGATGCAAACCAGGAACCTAACATCTGCTTCCTGCAGCTGGGCAGGCCTGACTCAAACCTTGTGCCAACAGAAGGCATGGGCGCAAAGCCCGCGCACCGGGTCTTTCCAGTCGTCAGCAGAATTGCCTGAGGCAGCTGAAAACACGAAGTGCTTCTCTAAAGCGTCTCGTGTTGCACAGCTCAGGAAATGTTAGCAAGAGCGCTTATAGGAAAACATCTCCCCAAGAAATACAGTGCACGCAGCTCACCAGTACGGTAGACAAACAAATGTATATTTGGTATAATTGCCAGGTGGTTGAGATCCAGCCTCGCCGAGTGCCGCACGCGGCGGCGTCAGGCACTCACCAGCTTCAGGTCCTTGGCAGACAGCTTCGTGAACCACTGGTTGTACTCCAGGGCCGCGATGATGGGGATTAGGTCCCTAGGGGCAGGAGCAACAGAACACGTGAGCCCGGGCTCCGACAGCAGCCGCGGTCCTGACCCCAAGGTCACCTGCCAACGTCCATTATTCCCATTCAAACACAACATCGGCTAAAACTATTTCAGCCGCTGGACAGCCGTTAAATTCTGTGTGATGTAAGCAGAATTCCTGAAAGCCGAAGTTAAGTGTGGGGACTCTCCTTCCTGTTTCCAGAGCGGAGAGGCTGGCAGCGGTGTCTGCCTGCACGGCCTGCCCGCTCTCAGAGCAGCCGCACGTCTAACTCCTCACGGGGGTCCTCGGGTCGCTCGTCGTGAGCTTTAACCACCACGTGTGTCCTGTGTCCTCTCGTCAGAGGATTTGTCTGCAAGGCCCGTGCCCCGGCTGACAGAGTGACGGCGGATGGCTCCCGGAGCTTAGCAAGCGCCCTAACGCTGCCGGGCACCCCCTTGCGGTCCTCGGAACCTGACTGTGTGGAAGGGACAGGCCAGGTGCACGTGCTCTTGGGATTCACACTCGCTCTCCAGCCCCGAAGGGCGTCTTTGCCTCCGACACCTGCTACCACCTGGCTTTCCAGCCTGATCTCCGGTCACCATGTCCCTCACTCAGCCTGCAGCCAAAAAGGCCACTGCTCTCCACTCGCCACACAGAAGCACATTCACTCCTTGAATGACCCATCTCTGCCGTGTCCGGCTACGAAAACCCACGCGTCGGCCAGCACCCGCATCCCAGACTGCCCTGCGCACGGGCCCCAGGCCCCCCGGCCAGCACACGGCCTGCATCTCTATTCCACATCCGTCTTACTGTCTTGGATGACCCTTTGCTACCCCAACCTCCGTCCCCCGCCACCCCAGGTTCATGTCCTTTGAAAACCAAGTCTCCCTCATTTCAGTTCTGTGGCTTCGGTGGGGCCGTCATCAGTTTTGCGCTCAGGGCGTGACAAGCAGCCAAGACTCAAACTTTTACTGAAACCGCAGAGAAAGGCGGAAAGAAAGGCGACTGGAAACGCAACGTTATGCCGCAGCTTCAGGGGGCCGGGCCCTGGCCTGGATCGCGTCGCCGATGCCTCAGACCGACCCAGGAGGCCGCATTCGGAATGATTCCTCAGATGCTGGGAACGCTCTTGTTGCTTCGGACATCGAAAACAAACAGCTACTCTTCGGGGACCATTTCGAAAAGGTAAAATGCCAAAACAAAAAAGTCTAAATTGCTTGTCAAATTCTTTGCTACTCTAGATTCTGGGCCATCTACCCAATTGGCCGTTCTCATGGCATCTTTCGGATCAGTTATGACATCATAGGCATTTACTGTCTCCAGTGGTGAGTTTTAGGCCAGGTCTCCCGCCCGGACCCAGCAGAGCTCCTCTCTGGAGCCTGGGCGCACTGGCCTCGGCCTTGAATTTATTTACGTCAAGGTCACAACGCCAAGCGTCCCTCAGGGGCCTGGTCCCAGGGGTTGCGGTTTTATTTCACTATCAGTGAGGCCGGAGGCGGCTACGATTTCCACAGGCATGTGGATTCCAGATCCATAAAGAAACTATGAACGAAGTCGTTTGTTAGGATTTCAGCATAAAATTTTCTCCTAGGAAAAAATCAGTTAAAAGAGAAGTACCTTTTACACACCGGCTCCATTACATCGGCCTGGGGAGCTGGTCTAGGAACCTGAGCATTAGATTGTTTCCGCAGTCGACGCCGGCGCGTTCTCGGACTGCACGCGCAGGCCCGCACAGGCGTCCCTGCCCCAAAGCATTCACAGTGACACACACACACTTGAAACTGCCCGTTGAAAGGCAGAGCCCGGAGAGGCTTAGATGCTCCTGATTCCCCCTTGTAAAGGGCTCTCTGGAGACGGGGCCCCTAGGGATCAGCAGGACAGGGGACCGGAGGCCCAGCTGGAGAGGGGGAGGGCAAGGAGGGGGCGCCCACCTGTGGTCCAGGTGGCTGAAGTCCTGCAAGTTCAGCTCCCGCGTGTCCTGTGTCAGGTAGATTGTATCCACGTCCTATTGGAAATACAATTCAGTCACGTAAACAGCCCAGGCCAATGACCAGGCAGCACGGGGGGTGTGGGGGCATCAGACAGTGACCCAGGCAACGGTCACCGAGCCAGGGAGGTGGTCAGCAAAAGTGAAAGGCAGGGACAAAGAGAAAGAAACAAGACAAAAAGCAAGAGTCTGTGAGCACGTGTGTGTGTGAGCGTGTGTGAGTGTGCACGCATGTGCATGAGTATTTGTGCATGTGTGAGCACATGTGTGCGCGTGCACGTGTGTGTGAGAGCGTGTGCACACGCGCTCACAGGCGCACTCACCCACTGCACTTCCTCCCTGTACGGGAGCCCCAGCCAGTCGCAAACGCAGGCGTACATCTGAGAAAACCCGCCTGGAACAGAAACAGACCTGTGACGGGGTTTCGGGGACGGGGTTTGGAGGCTCAGCTTGAAAGCCCCGGCAGGGCCGATGCCGGCGGGCGCGCGGCGGGACGCAGCGGCGCTTAAACGTGGGGCGCCCCGCCGGCCGCTCTGGCCGTGCTAATTACCCCTCCGAACCAGCCGCGCCGTTGCGGGGACACGCTAGGAACGGGCTGCGCCTCCCGGCTGGCGACCCCCGGCAGCCGCCTCCATTTGGCTTGAAGACGTGGGCTCACCGCAGGGGCCCTGCTCGGGCGCGGGCTGGCTGTCCCACCGGGCCTGCAGGCTGGCCAGGCGCTCCGCCGGCTCCATGGACACTCTCTTCAGGATCCTCCTGCAAGAGCGGCAGCGACAACAGAGCCCGTCACCCGCCACCCACCACCCGCCACGGTTTCGTAGAAATCGGTCCCGGGAGAGGCCTCTTTTAGAAACAAACGCGGCGTGGCTGCAGGGAGCCTCAGCGCCGGGACCGGGAAAGCCGAGTCCCTGCGGGCCCACGGCCCCGCCCCGCCCAGCGGAGCCACGCCCACCCCGGGGGCGTCAAATCCGCACCAGACGCAGGAAACCGGGGGGACCAGCGGCCCAGGGGCCGCGCACACAGCTCGCGACCCGACCTCAGGCCCAACTGCTCACACGAAAAAGTCTGAGTCCTTTAAATCCATTTACACGAACTGATTTATTTAAAATTCACTCCCAAGGCGCGTCTAGTGTCACCCAGCCGCGGGCCCCAGAGCAGCCCCTGCTTCCAAGGTGCGGGCCACGCCACGCCACGCCACGCCACGCCATGCCACGCCACGCCACAGCGCCCCCTGCCGCCGTCAAAAGGGAGGGGCTGCCACCGCCTGCTTCCCACAAACCCCTATTTCGCCCCTGTCTTCACAATAGCCTCGCCGTTTCATACTTCAGTCGGCTTCTGACTCCCCGGCGGGACTCCCCGAGCCACTTCTGCGCCAGCAGTAACGACACACTGACCTACCACACCCGTGCTCATGGCCAGCCGACCTTCACACGCCGCAGAGCGAAGAACAACGAAGCATGAAAGAGTCATGTGAGAAGGTGATATTCTGTCACCTGAAAAGGTGTTATTATCCCATTTAACAACAGCCAAAAAAAAAAAATCTAATTACAGCAATGCAATCAACTCCCATGTAAACATATAAGAGTCAAAATCATCAACTTGAAAGCAATCCCGCCCACATCTCCGTCTTCCCGGCTGGCAGCGTGGGCGTTTGTTCTGACGCGGCCGGGTGGCCGGCGGCCCGGGTCTCCCGTGAGGCTTCCAGGGCAGCCCTCAAGCAGTTTCCAGAGTTAACCGAATCCTCACAAAGCTGCACTCACAGCAGTGTTCTCCTTCCACAGCTGGGGACACTGAGGCATCGAGAAGTGAGTTTATTGCCGAGAGTCTCACCCCTGGAGGATCCGGCCCGTCTCACAGCCGCCAGTCCGACCTCGAGGCCCTCGTAACGTCCAGGACGCAGGGCTGTGGGACGGAATCTACCTTCTTCTAAAGGTCAGAAGCCCTCCCTGGCTCCCTAGTGCCTCTGCAGTTGGACCTCAGCCTTGTCGCCAGTCGTGTCTGCTGGGCTGGGCTGTGGCCGGCCCCCAACGCAGCTGCAGCTGCGCCTGCCCTCGCTCTGCGCTCCCAGTCACATTGCCGCGGCCATCCAACCACAGGATGCTGCTGGCTCACTGCCCCGGCCCGGCGACCACCCCTCTTTCCCGTTCCCCCATCACAGCCACGTGCTCTGCTGCCTCCCGTTCCGGATGCAAACAGGAAGCCCTGCAATTCCTCAAACACCTTTGCTGCATCTGGCCTCCCGGTTCCCGGGGAGCCACACCCACCTGTCCCTCCACAACCAGGTGCCCGCCTCGCCCTGCCCAGCCCTGCGCCTTGGGTCACAGCCACCTGTGCCCTGCACAGCACCACCCGCTGGACAGCCTCTGCCCTCGGCACGCCCAGCGCCCAGCACCACGGAGCAGGGTCCCCGGGCTCTGGGTTTCCACGGGGACCCTTCCCCGGCTCGCTCTGCAGCTCCTCTCCCTCACGCGACCTCCAAATCTTGGACTCCCCGTCTAGACGCTCCCCCTTCTAGGGGCACCACGTCACCGCCAGGCATCGGCCCAGGCTGACACTGCGGCTGTCACAGGCGCTGCACCCCCAGACCTGGGCCTTCCGTCTGAGCCCCAGCCTCGCCCCCGGCTGCTACCTGATGTCCCCCGCTGGATGAGCCAGATGTCAAGTCCGGCGTTCCCGGCGCACACGGCTGAGGCTCACTCCCCCTCCCCACACACCCGCCCTGCACTGCAGGCGGCCAGGCCCCCCGCCTCGGGGAGAGGGCTCGCTGCCCTGCCCAAACCCGCACCCGCCATCCCGAGTTCAAACACCTCACACACAGAAACAAAGCGCGATCGCCAAAACCGCCCAGGTGTGCCTCAGAGGACTGAGAGAAAAGGGAAAGAGGCTAATTATTAGGCTTAGTCTTTGTTTTGTTTTTTTTCTATTTAGGTTTCCTCTCAGTGATCGGAAAATGAAACCAAGGGAAACGAAGCTCGGTCCCTGTTCGGACTGCAGGCGACAGCCATGCACCCAGCTCTCGGCCCCGCGCCTGCGGAGAGCTGGGCGCAGAGCTCGCACGGGCAGTGGGGGGTGGGGCGCGAGTCCCCCCTCAGACGGGGACACGGGCCGAGGCAGGGAGGCCGCCCGCCGCCCCGGGACTCACACAGGCGACAGGCCGGGAAACGTCCTCCGCAGGCAGGAGCCCACGTGCGCCAGCACCTCACTCACGTCCTCGGGCGACGCCATCCGCAGGGACAGGCTGTACTTCTCGGTTTCCACAACCATCTGCAAGAGCGGGGGGCGGGGGGGGCAGCGCTAAGTCAGGACCCGTCGCTGTGATTTGTCGCCGTACGAGCGCGCGCTGTGCTCACACTGGGCCCACTAACACAAGCCCCGCGTCTCTGGGTGCTTTCCTGAAACAGCGCCAGCCGCTGCGGAGTCACCGGGCTGTGGGGGTCCAGGGCGGACAGGTGGTCGGAGGTGCCCCAGCATCGAAGCAGGTGGCACGACGGGGCCCAGCTGCGGATTGAGAGCCCGCCCTGCCCCGCCCCACCCCGCGCCGCGCGACTCGGGGTCAAGTTCCACAGTCACACACGACCCCTTTTCACCGAGGTTTTGTGTGGAGGGGGCGCCGGGCCAGCCCCGCCGCCCAGAGCGAGCGAGAAGCCCCCTCCGTGGGCGCCTCAGGCAACCTGGCGGGGACCTTGTTCGCTTTTTACACTTGTTTCAGAACAACAAACCTTATGACATATCTAAGTGAAACGGTAAAAGCTTTAGCCTGGTAACAAAGCAGCAATCCAACGCGTATAAAAGCTCCCCTTATCCCGCGAGGGGACCCCGGAAAGGGCTGTGCTAGCGGCAGCAGGTACTAGAGGCCTGTGCGGTGCAGCGCGCGCGAGCCGGCACACGCCACCGCTGCGGAGTTACGGCGGGCTCGCCCGGGTTGCCCCGCCAGGGCCGCGGCCGCAGCGCTGGCCCAGCGAGGCGGGGAGACCCGCCTCCCCCCGAGACAGGAAGCAGGTTGTGAAAGAGACAAGTCTGATTACGGACACATTTCAAATAAAAAGGGTCAACCTCCATCACTGAAAAATAAAATACTGTCGAGGAGCTCAAAAATATTCACACAAAATGCGCTCCCCGTGGGTCTTTACTGCCTCAGAAGACTGTCGCACTGTTACTTCCTCTTGGGACTTAATTTGTCCAAAACCGCACTGGGGGAACGAGCGTAGCACGCGACTAACCACATGGAGTGAACCCCAAAATGAAAGGTCGATTTAACATTTGAAAATCGATCAATGTAAATCATCACATTAACAAACATTTTTTTAAAAACACAATAATCTCCAGCAGACAGAAAAAAAAACCCTCTGGTAAAATCCAACACCGATTCCTGACAAAAACTCTCAGCAAAGTAGGAATTGAACACCCTCAACCAGACACAAGGCACCTACGAAAAACCCGCAGCTACGACCGCACCTCATGGGAAAGGTCCGGAAAGCTCCCTGCAGGTGAGGACAGAAGGGACATCCGTCCCCATCGCCTCTCCTCAGCCTCGTGCCGGCTGCTGCCCGCGCAAGGTGACGGGCTGAGGCGTGCGGTCACCTGCGGACACGCCGGGAGCCGGCCGGTCGCTGTTTCACAGACGCTGGCAGACCCAGCACTTGGCTATCGATGGCACAGCAGAGGCATCGTGCCCGCAAGGACGCCGCCGTCCCCCGCGCCCCACCGGGGACGTGGCCGGCTCAGGCCGAGGCCCGCACGCAGCCGGCTGCTTATGGGGAAGGAGCCACGAGCTTGCAGAGGTCCTGCCCCCGCGGTCAACGGTCCGTGCGGGTGTTCGGAGGGAAGCACTGCCTCACCTCTGGGGCCTGCCCACTGCTCTCGTGGCCCTGAGGACGCACATGGATTCACACCCAGACAGACAGACAGACAGGCGGGCGGGCGGGAGCTGAGAGACCTGCGAGGACCGTCCCCCACTGCAGCCGGGCGAGGAGAGGAGTAAACCGCGTCCCTACGGAGAGGGAGGGAGCAGCAGTGTGTGCCTCACACAGGACACGCCGTCCGTGGGAACGGGGGGCTCGCTATCAAAATGCCCCCGGGACGGACAGGTGAGAGGCGGCGCGGGAGCGTGGCCGGGAGCAGGGGCGCCGCGCAGCGCTCAGCCGCAGTCCGATGCCCGTGAGAGACGTGGGAAACTGAATTTTCAAGTCAGTGCCACTTACGATAGCATCCGAAACAGGGGAGACGCAGGAACCCACCTGTCAAAGGGTGTGTGTGACCTGTGCCCTGAAAGCTGCCCAGGACACGACCGAGCCACCGGGGCCTGCGCAGCGGGGCGGGGCCGCCTCCGGGGCCGGGTGCCCGTTCCCCCGGGGCGGCCCCGTGGGGACAAAGTAACCCGAGTCCTACTCCTGCCCCGCGTCCCGGGGCCAAGTCACCGCAACCGCTCTGCGCGGGCAGAGCCACGCCGAAGGGCCGACGCCTTCTGATTTCAAGTCCCCCTGTGACGCTGCAGTGATCCAGGCAGCGTCACGGGTCACAGAGGCAGACAAACACCGGAGGGACAGGGCTCCGAGTCCACGCACAGGCCAGCGTTTGCAGGAACAGCTGACCTTCGCGGAAAGCGCAAGCCCGTTTGGGGCGAAACAACAGTCCTCCCCACGAATGGCACCGGATACGTGGACGTCCCAGACACGCGCACAGAGAAGAGCAGAACCGAGCGCCGATGCAGCCCCACGGCGCTTGATGTGTATATGAAAATTACACCAAAACGGACCGTAGACCGAAACGTGTAACCTAAAACTACGAAACTCACCATAAAACATTCTGTGACCTTGGGTCACGCAAAGATTTATTCACTCTGACATAAAAAAAATAAAATAAAATAAAAAAATAAAAAAGCGCCACCCGTAGAAGAAAATATTGAGATATTAGACTTCATCAGAATTTGAAACGTCTGCTCTTGGAAAGGCACCGTAAGGAGAATGGAAAGCGAAGCCGAGACTGACAGAAAATAGGAGTAAATCATCTGATAAACCCCCGGATTCCGAGCGGACAACGCGCTCTTACAACTGTAAGAAAACAAGGACCTCGACTTAGAAACAGCAAGAGGTGTGAACCAATCCCTGATCGGACACCCGATGGCCAACAAGCCACAAAACGACGCTCAGCACCTTCCGCGACATGGGAAACACGGAAGGAAACCCCAACAGGGAGCCACACGCCCAAGAGAGCAGATCGCAGGGTGCAGGGGACACACCAGCACTGGGGTCGGTGGCAGGGACGGGGCCTCTCTCCCCGCCGGCGAGGACGGACAACAACAGGGCTGCCCTGGAAGGCGGCATGGCAGCCTCTTGAAAGGCCAAGCACGCGTCTGTTGTCCGCTGCAGCGGCCACATGCCTAGACATCACCCACAGGGGACGAGGGCCCGTGTCCAGTCAGACATGCACGTTGGTGTTCACAGCGGCCTTACTCAGAGCCCAAGACCAGAGGCAACCCGGGGGCCTGTGAGCGGGGGGGGGGGGGCCGGCGGGCAAGCGGCGAGAGAGCCCGGCGAGAGAGCCCGCCGACGGCGCCACGCGGCCGCGGAGAGGAGCGCACGACGGACGTGCGGCCGGGGAATGCGGCCTCGCCCCGGGGTCGCCGAGGAGGGAGGCAGACCGAAAGGGTGCACACTGTAGATTCCATTCTCGGAAACTTCTCGAAAAGGAAACCTCCTCTGGATCAGCTGGGAGCAGGGGCCTGCCGCTGAGGAGGGCAGGAGGGAGGGCGGGCAGGCGTCCGAGAGGCTTTGCGGGGACGGCCGTGTTCAGGGCGCTGATCGCGGGAACGGTTTCGTGGGGACCCGTGTGTCAAACCTACCCCTCTGCCGCTTCAGTGCCTGCGGGTTCCTTCTGGCTGCGTAAAGCCGGCTGCAGAAGCCTACCTCCCACGCAGACCGAAAACGCACCCAGGCCCCCGGGAAGCCCTGGCACAGTCCTGGCGTGGCAGCCAGGACGCTCCGGTGCCGCGGCTCGTAGGAAGCCCCTCGGGAGGGGCGCTCTCAGGGGAGGCCGCCGGCGGGGCGCTGAGGGGCCCCCCGCCCCCGGCAGCGGCGGAGAAGGTTTCCGTCTCAGAGCCCGCTGACCCGCCCGCACAGCCGGCTCAGAACCTCCCCGCCCTGCGTCCGCAGCCCTGCGGGCGCGGCGGCCAGGCTCCGGGGCGCACTCACCTGGGCGGGCCTGCTGCAGGTGATGCCGTGAATGTCCAAGTAGCTGAAGCTCAGCTCGAGCTGCAGTTGGGGGAGGAGAGGAGACAAAGACCTGCCGTGAGGATTTCAGAGCACAATTCAAGGTAAAAACACTGCCATGAGAAAGGCCGCCGCGGCCGAAGGCGGGCGGGCCTGCTGTCCCTTCGGCGCATCCCCAACGGGACAGCGCGTGTCCGGCTTCTTAAATGTCATCCTGAGACAAACACGGGGAAAGGTTCTCTATTTCTGCTCGGGTGTTTTACTCATTTAGAAATGAAAGTGTCACGTGAGCCTTCTAAACACACGTGTTTCTTTTACCTCAAACCTCTGCTTCAGTCACGTCACGGTGTCGTCGGCGTCCGTCTCCCTCCTGGCCGACCCCGGCCTCACCGGGCACACTCTGACCCCTGCCTGGGGTCACCCCTCCCTCCACCAGCTTCCATAAAGACGCGTATTTTAAATGGGTTTAGACAAATACCGTATTTAGGAATTTTCAGCCATGTTTAAACGAAACACAGAGTTGAATAAAAGTCTTTGCTCTCTCTGCATGTAGGTAAATGACTTATTTCCTTTTTAGTTCAGTAATAAAGGTTTCTTCCACTCTTCTCCTGTGACTGGCATTAATTTTCTTCAAACTACGTCCAGCCTCGCACTTTACGCCTGCTTTTCCTGGACGGCGGCCACTAATCTCTCGCCCGGTCCTGCAGCCTTTCGCCTACAGGCCACGGGGACGGAGTGGGGACCGACTCTTTGTCCTCACCTTCCACCCAGAAATGCAATGGGAGAAGACCGCCCGGAACCAGCCCACGGGCCCTCTGCTCTGCTCCTGGGGGTGGGGCCGCCCCGTCACGCGTGTGCGGGGTGCACCCGAGAAGGGGGCCCTGGCTGCCCGGGTCCAGGGCTCTGAGCACAGCGCTGGGGACAGGAGGCGGAGGGCAGGCCCGTCCCCGTGACCCGGACGGCCAGCCGGCGCGGGGAGGCCCACGGTGCCCGGGGCTGGGCGCACACGGCCGGGAGGCGCCTGCCCACCCTCGAGAGTCAAGCGCCGCGCTGGCCGCGCACGTGACGAGTAGAGCAGAGAGTTCCTCGCCCAGAGGCATCGGACCTAGACCTTTGGGTCCTCAGAGGTCATTTAAAGCAGGGGGCCATTTTCTGAAGAGTGCACGCGTCTGCCTTCATTTGTTTCTATCTACAACGTGCACGTACAACCTCGTGTGCCGGCCTTTGGTTTCGTGCCAAAGCTGCTGCTTGGGTTGAGCCCATGGCTGGCACGCCCCGCGCCCGCCGGCACTGGCACCTGGAGCCGCAGAGAAACGCAGCGCACCCGGCTTCCCGTCCGTCCCTGACAACCGGGGCGAACCCCAAGGCCTGGCCGGGCCCTCGGGGCCGGCGCCCATTCCACGGCCACGTTCCCCAGCCCCTCGGCCGCGACCCACTGCGCGGCCTTCAGCAGACCATGGTTTTTGAAGTTCACTCCTATCAACGCTCAGTCTTTCGGAGACCTGTCCCCTTTAGAAGCCATGATCCATGGCTCCGTGAGATGTCCTTGATGAGATACACATTGCAGCACAATTAGAAGGGCTCTGATTAGGTGTGGGAACGCATCCCACTGGGCAGGCGTGAGCGGGCGTGAGCGGGCGTGAGCGGGCGTGAGCGGGCACGCCCTCCCAACCCCGCAGCCGTGACAGGCCGCTGGCGCCGTCAGCACCGTCTCGCGTGGACAGCTCTGGCCGGCGTGGCGGGGGAGGGCCGCTGGGGGTCAGCTAAGAGGCTCCCCTGGCCTGAGGGCTGTCTCTGGGACCAGCAAAGTGCCCGGAGCCGGGGATGCATTGTGACATCCAGCCCAGCCTCACAGGCTTCCGGTCCGTCAAGCAAAGACGGGGTAGGAAGGCAATTGGGACGGAAGGAAGAGCCTTGGCAAAGGCCCCGAGGCCTTGTGAGCGCTGTCGCTGCTGGCCGAGCGGGAGGGGACCCCAGACACCTGGCGGCGGCAAGGCTGAGCCCGCTCTCGGCCCGTCCACGGCGGTTTTGACCAGGCCTTCGCTCTCGGGGCCCCGCACCCACCCCGGAGACAGCTCGCAGGCCGTCGCCAGGCGGGGGGAGGCAGGCGCCGCTGAGAGGCTGGGACGCGCAGGCGGCTGGGACCCCGGGGATGATTGAGAGGCAGAACCACGGCCACTGGTGATTGGGTAGAAGAGAGGAAGGAGTTTGCGCAAACCATCCCCACCGCTAGCTAGACCGTCCCATCCCACTGGCAGGACAGCAAATCCACACGCCACCACCTGGCTGTCTCATGCTCCGCACCGGCCCGGGCCCAGAGAACTTTCCGGCCCCGCCCCCCGGCCACACACTCGCGCACACATGCTCTGCACACCCTGGGCCCCCAGCTCCTCGCGGGGAGCCCTGTGCAGTTTCACCGGCAAACCTGCAAGCAGCGGCAGCCCTTTCCCTGGCTGACAATGGGGGGTGGGTATCCCTCCACCCAGCGTCTCTGCAGACCCCTCTGGCCTACCGGCCCCCCCATCCTGTCTCCCGACCCCTGGCAGAGTCGGGCCTCCCGGGGGGCGGCAAAGTTCTGTCCCTTCGCCGGCTGCGGCTGCGGAGCTCCCTGCTTTGTGATTAAACTCTGAGACAGACGCCTCTACTCCAGGCGTTCAACCGCACGGGGTGGGGGGAGGGGGCACGCTCAGCGACAAAAAGAGAAAAGAAAACGTGTTTAATTATTCAGCCCCCAGAGAAAAAAGAAACCCGTGCCCTCCCGCATCAGTGCCGGTGGCACACGGCTGTTCTGAATATAATCATTTCCCCAGAAAGCGAGCGTCACTGGCTGGTTTGCGCCCGGCCCCGGGGACCGCGGCACGTGGGGCGGGGACGGGACCCACACGCACGTCACCTTGTGAGGCGGGCGGTATCAGGACTCAGAGCACACGTCCCAGTGCCCCAGCCAGGCCGAGGGAAACCTCCAACACGGCCAGGCTGAGCCGGGCTTTCGCGCGGCAGGCAGGTGACCCCCCGACAGGAAACACACCTGCCACCGTGCGACAGCGTTGTGATTTAAGGTGGCGCCGTATCCGGGAGCCTCCTGCTCACAAGGCTGCCGGGCCGTTTTCTCAAGCCCGTGACATCCCCTTCTGCCGCCGACTCGTCCCCGGGGGACGGTCAGGGCACTTCCTTCTCTCCAGCCCCGGGAGCGCTGACAACAGGTGACGCGGTTCAACGTCACTCGCCCAGCCACTGACTTCACTTACGACACGCAGGCTCTCCTTGCATCATCGAAGGGGGCTGGGCCTGCGTCTCCCTCTCAGGGAAACGTCATAAAATGTGGCGTTTCTGTCATCAGAGAACATAGGCCTCGGGGACCTACGCCTTCGACTGGCAAACAGTGCGCCCCCTTTGCCACGCTCAGCAAAGATCCTGCAATGGTGTGCACAGTGCACATGTGTGTGTGTGTGCGCGCACATGTGTGTGGGTATGCATGTGGGGGCGCAGTGTGTGTGCATGTTGTGTGCTGTGCCACAGCATGTGCGCATGTACCTGCACATATGCAAGTGTGTGCTCTATGTAGTGCGACGTGTGTGTGCACATGTTTGTGGGTGTGGTGCAGTGTGTGCACGCATAGTGTGGTGTGCATGCATGTGTGCTCATGTGTGCGCGCTGTACTGTGTGCACATATCTGTGTATGGTGTGTGCGTAACCGTGTGTGCTTGTGTGGTGCTGTATGTGTGTGCCCACACGTTTGTGAGTGTGGTGCGCTGTGCATGCATGTGTGCACTGTACTATGTGTGCACGTCGGTACATGTGAGCATGGTGCATACATGTATGTGTGTGCTTGTGTGGTGCTCCGTGTGTGCACGTGTGCATGTGGTGCGGTGTGCACATGCGTGTGCACACGCCAGAAGGCAGGCCCGCGCCAGCACTTACCTTGGTGGGGACCCGCGCTGTGAGGAGGAAGGCACGGCATGACGTGAGCACCTGGAAGACAGAAGCAGCAGCGTGAGGGCGCGGTCGGCCTGCGGGGCTCTGCCACCCACGGGGCCCGATGGGGGCGTCGTGCGCAGCAGGACCCGTCCCTCCTGGCCTGCCCGTCCGTCTGTGCCTGCCTCTCCCCCTCACGTGTTGGCCTCCGCCCCTCTCTGCGCTCCCGCTTCGTGTCTGTCTGCCGGACTCCGCGTCTCCCCTCACCTGCCCCACCGTCCCCTCCGCCCTCCTCGCTGCCATCGCTGCCACTGCCCCCACCGGGCCCCACGGTCCCCTCATCCCCTTCCCTCTGGAGCCCCTGCCTGGGCTCGGCCCCCCTTTCCCAGCATCCTCTGCGCTCATCGCGTGACAGCCTGCAGGCCATTGACGCTGGTAGCACAACAGACGCCGGTCACAGGAGAAACACTGCCTTGCGGAGGGTGTTTCATTTGCAACAAAGTCACAGAGACACTCGAACAAAATGTGACAAAAACGACAGACAGCTTCGGATGTTATAGCACCAGCTATAACATCGGCAGTTCAGTGATCGCAAGGCGCCCCGCACACTCTAATAAACCCTGAAAGCGAATCTCTAAACAGGCACCCAAACAGCTGGCCCCGGCCACGAACGGGGGCGCAGGGCAGCTGGCCTTCCACCCTGCAGCCGTGTCCCTGGGGAGCAGCGCCCCCCACAGGACCAGCCCTGTCCCGAACAGTCAAACTGCGGCCCCCGAGGGGCCTCTGACCAAGTGGGCACGAAGTGGCCAGGAAGAGACGACCAACTCCAGGTTGTCCACGCGGTTCACCTTCCGAGCGAAGAGCAACTCCCTGACCATGCGCAGGTATGTGATGCCCTAACGCTCCCGTCTGCCCTACCGGCGGCCCGTGTGCCAACCCCCTCCCTGTAAAAGTATTTCCAAGGCACGCTCAGCGCACGGCGTCCCTCACAAGTGGGACACGGGCCAAAATTATGGGCTTGAAGAGAAAGCATCGTGAGGGGCCCAGGCTGCGAAGGCAGGGCCCCGGTTCCGGAGGGCAGCTGGCCCCAGGGGCGCCGGGGCTGTTCTCGGGGAGTTTGGAAGGGGGCGTGGCGGGAAGGTGGGACCCCAGGGCCCCAGCCCTTCCCGCGACGGTGGCCACTGTGGGCACAGCTGTACAGCCGCACGTGGACGCAGGAGTGAAAAACCCCACCCACTGACGCGCTGAGAGCTGTGCCTCCTCGTCGCTCTGCGCGCAGGGGGGCGGGAGCTGACACAGGGCTACACGCTTGGTGGGTCCCGAAGAACCCCCTCCCCGCCCCCGCCTGGCTGCTGGCCTCGGATCGGGGTGGGGGGAGCGGCTGAAAGCACATACACACACGGCCTCACGTGCACACACTCACTCCACGTGCATGCACACGCATGCACACACACATGTCCACACTCACATGCGCACGCAGACTCTCTCTCTCTCTCTCACACACACACACACACACACACACACACACACAGTGCTCCTAGCCAGTCCAGGGCACGTCACACGGGAAAGCTCCCGGTGCTCTGCATCCTCCCACACGAAACAACGCCTCGTTTTCGTGTGGTCTCTGGCCCCCAATTCCGTGGAAAACTGGGCCACCACCCTTCTCACGCACCTGTGTCATGAGTGGGAAGGCCTGCCGGGGACCAGCCACCTGTTTCTATAAATAAGCTTTTATTGGGACGCAGCCCCAGCGGGGGGTAAGGGGGCGTCCCCGGCGGCGCTCCCACGGCCGGGCGGAGCGGAGTGGACGCTGCGCAGAGCAACCGGAAACAGCCTAACTGGGATTTTTTTTTTTTTTTTAATTTAAAAAGCCTCAGCCTTGTCTTGGCTGCTGTGAATAACGCTACAGTGAACGTGGCGCACATATATCTTTAGAAAAATATGTTTTCCAATGCGTCAGGTAGCTACCCTGAAGAGGGGTTTCTGGGTGATACGGTGACTCTGTCCTGATTTTTGGAGGAGCCTCCGTACCGTTTCCCACAGCGGCTGCACCCGTCTGCATGCCCACGGGCCGCGCACGCACGCTCAGCCCGCGTGCCCTTCAGCGCACGCCTGGGTAGAGGAGTCATGGCGCCTGTCTCTGGCGGAAGGCTCCTCGCCTACAAGGAAGGGTGAGGCGCCACCAGTCACGGCAACAGAATGCATCCTGAGCGCGTCAGGTGAAGCGAAATAAGGCCGGGGGAACGGCCAGGACCCTAGGATCTCGCGCACATGTGGGACAGAAAACAGAAAGCAGTAAAGGAACACGCAAACTCAGAAACGCAGACGACAGCTCGGTGACGACCAGAGGGGGGGCGGGGGGGAGGCTGAAGAGGGTGAGGGGCGAACTACATGGCGAAGGAAGGAGACGAGCACTGGGGGGGGGGGGGGTGCCCACGCAACGCGGTAGGCAGGCGCCACGTGAGAGAACGGCGCACGTGGAGTTTGTACAACGTGTTCGCCCCTGTCAGCCCAGTAACTCTCATCTTCACAGAGCCTCTGCCGGTCCCAAGAAGCCCATGAGCCTGGAGCAAGGGGTGTCCAAATTTTCAGTGCACCAAAGGTCGACCATGGAAGGTGCCTTGTTCTTGACCGAGAGCAGTTCTTCCGTCGCCGTCGGGTCCGCGCTCACAGGGCGTCACAGGGCCCCTGGCTCGGCTCGCCCGCCCGGGGGGGGGGCAAATTCTTAACGCGACGGCCCCCAAGGCCGCGACGTGCAGACGCGCATCCCCGCACGCTGACGGGAGGCACCTGCACGAGCCCGTGCCCCGCTGCAATTTTAATTTGCACTTTGGGGGGACGTGTTGGTAAGTTTAGGCGAAAGAATGAAAAGAGATGAAGTAAACAATCTTGGCGACATTGCCTCAGATTATTTTCCGCTGCTAAGGCAAAAGGGAATAAATCTGTAACCAGGAAGACATTTCCAAGTAGGTAGCGTTGGTGTGCAGTATTTCATTCTTTCCTTTTTTTTTTCTTTTCTTTTTTGGACTCGCCACGCCCACCAGAGAAATCGCAGGGAAGCTAAGGCGCCCCCGGGGGTCCCAGGTGAGCAGGGTGCTGCCCGCAGCAGCCCAACGCGCTGTCTGGTCCCGCGGAGGGGCCGGCCCCCGCGGCAGGCTCAGACGTCTGCTGCTGAGTCTCCGTTCCCGGGGCGCCTTCTGCTGAGTGCGCGTCCTCCCGTAATTAGCAGGAGCCGCAGCGCAGCGCCGGCCCGGGGACCTGGCCGCGGCCGCCCCGAGCGAGCGCTCGCTTGCCTTCCCCACGTAATTGGCTGTGGTCGCCGGGCACGCACGGGACCCGTCCCTCTTCTTGCGCTGACTCAGGGGCTCCCCACCCCAGGCCTCGCAGCTCAGCCTCCAGAGAGGAAACGCCGGGCTCAGCCCCAGCAATTACTCCTCTTGAGGCTTCAAGGTGACTGACTACTTCCAATCTGACTCGTGCTTAAGCAGCTAACACTACAAAAACGTAAGGACTCAAAGTTCTAAAAAACATAGACGAGGCAGTACCGTGCGTTTTAAACATCTCGCTTCAGGTCGAGGGCCGATTCCTCCGAACGTGGCCCGTGGACCCTGGCCCGTCGGCCGGGGCTGCAGGGCAAGTCCCAGGGGCGACCGTGCGCTGCTCGTGGTGCCCGAGGTCGGCACGTGCGAGGCCACGGTCCGGTTCCTGAGACGAGCCCCCGGCTTGCTGCCGGGGCGTCACCCGGCAGAGCGAGCGAGCCAGCTGTCCGCTGCCTTCTGGCGGGGCGTCCAACCCCTGAGCAGGGCCTCAGCCCACAACCTAATCACTGCGCCCAGGCGCCTCCTCCCAAAGCTACGGGGCTTCACCCATGACCCAAACACTCAGTCCATAGCAGGCTCCACGTGAGACACGGAGGCCCGCCCGCATCTCCTGGATGAGGCCCATGGATCCCCGCAGGCAGAGCCCCCCCGGGCGGGAGAGCAGCGCGGGGCGCACCCCGGGCACTCTGCGGACATGGGCACAGGGGCGCCGCAGCCCCGGGGGCGGACGTCCCCAGCCAGGAGCCGCGGAGCCCCTCCCTGCGGCCGCGCCCCTTGTTTCGCGCTGTGGTCATGCCCGCCGTCGGAGAGTGGGGAAACCGCCTTTAAAGGGGGAACGTGACGCCACTGCCCGGGCTCAGTGCCTTGGCCTTGAACCCGACAGAACTAACGTCCCTGAAGCTTCATTTCCGTCGGCTGTTTCCTCGAGGACGGACACGCCGCTCCCCCTCCACCCCGATGTAAGGCCCATGGCCTTTCGATCTCTCCGGCCTCGACTCCTGGGTTCCGGAGAACAAGGCCGTGCAGGACACGCGGGAGCGTACGGATGCCCAGGCTCTTCCCACACAAGGCGCGAGGCCACGTCGCGGGCTCGGCGGGTCTGGAGGCCCCCACTTGCCCAACGCGCGAGGCCTCCCTTTTCAGTCACTGTTTCCTTGTGAACAGCCTCCCGCAAAGCTCTGTGGTTTCCTTTCCATTCTCCCGGAAGACAGCAGAACGGCAGCGTCCCTTTGCCAACTCACAGCCAGTGGCGAAGAAGTCACGGCCCACCAGGAAAGGGCCCACGGTCCCGTGAGATCGCCCCACGGCAGACGACACGCACGTGCTATGCGCTCGCTGCTTCCCCCGAGGCCTCGCTCTTGTACGGAAGACGTTTTCACTATCATGACAAAGTCGCCGCCATCCATGGGCGTGGCAGGCTCGTGTGGATGAGAAGCCACCGCAGCCACCAAACGGGTCCCCTTTGGGTCCAGCGGCCCCACCCCACTCCCTTCAGCAGCCCCATCTAGTGAGCGGTTTGCTGAATTGAATGAAATGCCCCCAAGGGCAAGTTCTAAATTCTGCATCTTCAAAGCCCAGAGACGGTAATGAAAAGCCTAGCCTCAGACGCTGCCTGCCGCTGCGCCGCCGAGCACAGGTCGCTGTCTCAGAGCTGAGCACCCCAACGGGGAAGCGCACCCTGTCCTCCGCGAGGCCGCACGCACCTCCGTCGCTGCGCTCAGCCCACCCCGCCGCCCTGAGAACTACCGTGACGCCCACCCCAGACAGGAAGGTTATCTGAGGAGTCCCCGCACCCCAGCACCTAGCACGGCCCTCCAGCCTCGGCAGACGTCAGCGATCCTGGGTGTTTGGAGGGAGGAATGACGGGGCGACACAGGATGAGGGCCCTTCAGAAGGTCACAGTGACTCGGTTAGTCTTCCCCGAGGAAACCACCAGGACCAGGCTGCGTGACGATCACCCCGCACAGGCGGCAAGGACCGCAGGGCGGGCCCTGGTTCTGGATGGCGGTGCTGCTGCGCTTCACCTCACTTCCCAGGCTATGAGGTCCGCGCCGCCCCACGAACCGGGGACATTCTCGGGGGGACATTCTCGGGGGAGAACGGGGCGGGTTCTCTGCTCCAGGAGCGACAACCAGAAAGCCAATCTAGAAATGGCAGTGACTCTCAGCCAGTGCCGAGGCATCGATGCGGTGCCTTTGGCCAGCGGTGCTCAGCAGGCCCGGCCCTGGGGGTTCGCCTCCCACCCACTCGGAGGGACGGCTGAGCCGCCCCTCCACCCGGCTGCCCATCCCCCCTGCACCAGCCAGGCTGGCTCGCTTCCAGCCACAGTGCCCGGAAAGGTGGCAGGAGGCAGAATGTGCGCCCGGCGCGGCTCAGCGCCACGCGCTACCCCCTGCCATGGGGCGGGGCCGGGCTGTAATTGGCGGGGAGGACCTACGGAAATTCTAAAAGTGAACCCCGGTGACTGAGCGAGAACGAAAACAGGCAGGAAAACACACAGCTTCTTGAAATATCGAGACTGAGAGGTGGGCAAGTTATTAAAACAGGTATTTCCAGCCCTTTGTAAATCCAAGCCCGCTGCTTCTAGCCACCCAGAAGTGGAGAGATGGGAAAACACACGGTTCCCCCGGCGCTGGCAGCGGGGAAGGCGCGGTGGACGGCCCCAGGCAGCCCCTCTGGAGGGGCAGGCGGCGCGGTGCCAGGCCGGGTGCTCGACGCGGCCCAGGGCGCCCGTGGGGGCTGCGGCGGGCGCAGCACAGCTCCCGAGAGGAAGCGCTCGAGCCCAGACCATGCCGGAGTCGCCCTCGCCCGCAGGCGCCTGGGACAAAGGAAACGCTGAACAAATAAATGGCAGCTGAACAGGACCGGCTTGTTGGAACCTCAGGTTCTACATTTAAAAGCATAACAAAACAAACAAACAAAAAACCACAGATGAAGATATTGAGGGTTTGTTTCAAACTCCTTACTGAACATGAAGTGCACTCCACACAATGGAAGAAAAAAATTTGGTTTTTCTTGGCGCTTGGTAGAGTTAATTATCTGGAAACGTGGTGATTTATCTCATTTTACCTTCCCTTTCTAGAGCTCTCTCTTAGGGCAGGATTCACTGATTGCTTCCGAAAGCCAAATATGGCTCAGTGTCTATTTCCGTAATAAAGTTTTATTGCAAACCAGCCACATCCTGCGCTACCCGCGGCGGCGGCGGCGGCCACACCACACGGAGGGCCCGCCCCCCTGCAGGGGAAGCGCCAGAGTCCACTCTCGGCACCACGTGCTATTGAGTGTCCAGTAAAACGCACTTCTATAAATAACCAGGGAGATTTACGCAGGTGCAGTTATTTACAAGTGTCGGGGCCCAGGGCCGCTCCCTCGCGAAGGCCACTTTGGTGTATTTTAATCATTTTGAATGTAAGTGACTTAAGGGGCTGTCGATGCAGGGACAGTGACCCCGTCTGTGTCCCCTGAGCACAGGGGAGGAGCCCCCCGTGACAGGTGCCCTCCCTGTAGCTGGAGGGAGGAAGAGGCGGACGAGACGCCCTCACCCACAGAGTGCGGGAACTCGGGGCGATGAACATGTAGCAGCAAACCTTGTCGTTTTTCCACTGGTTTACCGCCCAAACGCAAGCTCTGCTTAGATTCCTCACTAATGAGCCCCCAAAACCACGTATCTTTGTCCTGTCCAATGCTCACAGCATTCTTGTTTCTTCAAGTAAAAGGCGAAAGATTTATGCGATCTGAAGAGAAACCAGAGTATGTTTCTTCAAGTAAAAAGATAGAAAAGCTGCCTGCTTTTGCGTCACTTTCTGGGCACCAATTTTACGGTCTCCCGTGCACACAAAATTAAATTGGTTTTTCTCCTGTTAATCTGTCTTATGTCACATGTATTGTTAGTCCAGCCACGAGGACGCAAGAGCGGGTTCCCCCTCTTGACAGAAGTTAATTGAATATGTTGTTTACTTCTGGTCACCCTGGTTTTATTTATACCCTCAAAATTGAGATCCACCGAACACATCCCTCAAAAAAAGGAAGGGAGGGAGGGAGGAAAAGAAAGAGGAAGCCTAGCAAGGACACGTTTTTGGCCCCGTGATTTATGCCATGATAGACTTTTCAAAGCCTCTGAGAGACGTTCTGGAACAGAGTGAATCCCATGGATGCGAAAACAAGGGAAGAAAAAAGTGCACAAAGAAGGTGAAAAGAAACTGAAGGCTTCCCAGGAATGAGCCAGGCGCAAGGCCACGCGGCACCTCGCTCTCGCTCCCCATCTTGAGTAAACGTGCCCCCTAAGAAGATGAGGCCTGAGCAACGAAAGAGAAACAGCAGAAAGAACAAGGGAAGCGTGGGGCCCGCGGCGGCCCAGGCAGAGGCGGCGGCAAGCGCGCCCTTTGGAAGCAGCCGCCCGCCCGGCGCTGCGGCAGGAGAGGCGGGGCGCGGAGAGCGCAGGCCTGACCTCGGCCTGACCTCGGCCTGACCTCGGCCTGACCGCGCACCGCGGGCCCTCCGCCCACTCTCTCCCCGCGGCCACAGCGCCCAGCCCGCTCAGAGGCCTCTCCTTCCGCCGGGGGGGCCGGGATTTCCCTGCCAACCGCCAAGCCCCCCCTCCCCCTCTCCCACCTGCTCAGCCTCCCTCACGGCCCCGCTGGCACCCAGCCCGCGCGTCGGGACCTCACACGAAGCCCGCGACACTCGCCCAGCCCTCAGGGCGGCACGGCCTGGGGACCCGAAGCGCAGCCCTGCCTCTGTCCGGGCCTCACCTCCCGGGGCGGTGTCCCTCCGCCTCCCGCGTCGACACGTGCACCTGCGGCCCCACCGGGCTGCGAGCGTCTAGGGGGCGGGGCACGCACGGTGTGTGTCTGCCGCACACAGGTCGGGATGGCACCCTCAGGGGTCAGGCCGCGTGCTCAAGGCTTTGCAGGCGTTGTGTTATCTAGCGCGGCCGCCCTTCTCCTGGAGCACGCAGGGGAAGCTGTGAAATTTCACGGAGACCACCCAGCTCCGAAGGGCTGAGCCAGGCCTGCGACCGGCCGGGCCTGTCCGGGGGGCCCAGGTGTGCGCGGCCTCCAGCCGACAGGTGCTCGCCCGGGGGCGAGGATGCACACAAGGCGCTGCTGCCCCCCGGGGCGGCCTGTCCGCCCACGTCCTCACTCAGAAGGGCTCCAGGGTGCGGCAGCCACAGTGCGGAGGTCGGGGGAAGCCGCCTCCCGTGTCTCCGCGGGCACCATGGGGCTCCAGCAGGGCCGGGCCGCACACGAAACCCCTGTCTCTTCCTCCCGGGAGCAAGCGGACCACGCAGACACCTGATGGCCATTTTCCACATTTCCTTTCAACACACCGTTCGTGTCCTTAGAGTTGACAGCTGAACTGATGATCATCAGAGTGCACGCCCTCCACTGTAAACACGGCCGCAGAAAACTCCGTGTGCTCCCCGCTCACACACGGGCAACCTCACTGCTCTTACAGCGCCACGTGTGCCGCTGAAGAAGAACACGCCCCGCCCTTGAACTTCTCCCTCTCGGCCCCGCAGGCACGGAGGTCTCGGTGAAGCAGGGGCACCCAGGCCCCCTTCCGAGATGCAGATCCCGTGCTTGGAAAATCCTTAAGGAGGCCCCCTCCTGAGCTAATTCCGCAGGCTGACCCTGCATAATGGAACTACATGCACGACACCCTGTCCCTGCGTTCTAACGCACTTGGCACGGGCCGGAGCCTGGCATTTGCTCCTCGCCAAACGTGCCTGTGTCCATGCGCACTGCCTGGCTTGCTGCGGGAGCTCCAGGGCGAGGCGAAGGGGCTCGCCAAGAGCTGGCAGGGGCAGCCGGCTCCCACGGGCAATCCTGCCCGAGGAAGCCAGGGCCTAGAGGCCGCTGCAAAGGCGGCGACCCGAGGTAGGCCGCAGCGCTGGGCCGCGGGGCTCTCATCGGCGAGTTTCTGCCTTTAAAAAAAGGCTGAGCTCTAAAAACAAGGGGCGCAGCCCTGGCCGGTGACTCAGTGGGTTGGAGCATCGTCCTGCAAACCGAAAAAGGTTGCGGGTTTGACCCCTGGTTGGGCTGTGTACAGGAGGCAACCGACTGATGCTCCTCTGTCTCTGTCTCTCTCTGGCTCTCCTTTCCTCTCTCTCTAAAATTAATAAAGATCTTCTCCGGTGAGGATTAAAATAAAACAACAGGGGCTCATGGGATGGGGGGCAGGGCGGAGGCGGCTGCTTCCCCAGAAAGCACCTTTCAGACCTTCCAGTTCCCTTGCAAGTCCGGAGGGAGAGTCGGCGCCAGCGCTCAGAGACGCCACACCGCCCCGGGCCCAGCCCTGCCGGGGCGGGGCGTCAGCGGCCTCTTCAGGAATTTGCCACCTCAAGGAACAGCGTGTGGGGGGGGGCAGATGGGAAGGGCCAGAGGGGGCTGAAGCCACCAGACAGCGTGGGGCGGGGAGCATACAGAGCCACGCGGCGCGGAGACAGGAGCCTGGAGCTCCCGGTTCCCCGGGAAGCAGCTGGGGGACCCTGAAAGAACTTTAGAAGACAACGGAAAGCACAGTGCCGCACTCAGCCACTGAGCAGGCGCCGGGGCAGGGCCAGCCGCGTGGGACCTGCCCGAGTGCGCCCCGCGCCCCACACGGGAGCCCAGCCTTCGGCCCCGGCCCTGTGCAGACACCTCCGTCAGTCCCCTGAGCCCAGGGAGAGACTCCCGAAACTTCAGGTAAACGCGGCTACGTGAACTCTCCATTACTGCAACACTGGAAAGAACACGTAATCCAGTCGCGTCCGGGTTTTTAAACCCAGCCAAAATACTGGCAAATAAGACCGTGTGAAATTTTCTTGCTCCAATGGCAAAGGCAAAACATCCTCCTAACAGAACAGCTTCATTATAATTCCGTGCTGTACACCCACCATCATGCCGTGTCAGACAACGTGCTGGTCAATACGACATATTTTGACCAATTCAAAATTGTGGTCATAAAGCATGCCTGGGACAAAGGACAGTGACATGCATATGTGAAAAAAAAAAACTTACAGACATGCAAAGCCTCAGTAATTCCACCTCTAGACACGGCAGCACTTCTGCGGACGGGCAGGGGACTCGGGGGGGGGGGGGGACGCAGAGCCCCAGGAAGCCCCACGGATCTGGGCATCAGCGAGACCTCATGCTCTTGGCCATGCTGCTCCGCACCGGGTGTTCCACAGGACGCTCAGCCCAGGCCTGCCTTGTCGCCACACCGGCTGCCCGTGTCCAGCTTCCCACGAAACCGCCAATCTTCACGCAGCCGGCGCATATTGGAGGGCGTCCGCTTTCCGCCCCGTGAGTTCTGGGAGTGACGGCAGGCTGGGCAGCGTCACCGACAGCTTCGTGATTCTGTCCCCGCTGCTCTCTGCGGCCGCCCGCGTCTCCCCCAGCGGCGTCACGGAAATCATCGCCAGAGGTGAAAAGCGTTATTTCCTGAGCTCCGCCGAGCCCCCTTTGGGTGGGCAAAGGGCAGCGAACTGCGCGTTCTCAGAAATTAAGTGCGTGCTCTCTGAGCTGTGCGAGTCGTGTAAATCCAGCGACACCTTGGCTAAGGAAGCCTCCGGAGGACAGAGCTCCATCGAAGACCCCAGTCTCTCCTCGCGAGTTCAGCTGACGGAGAAGTCTAGCCCGGCGCGGAGACAGCGGGTCACAGGCGTCTCCAGATACTGAAGGAGAGTGGGAGCCGCTGGGAAGCAAGTCCTCACACGGGGGGGCGTCTCCCCATGGGAACAGCTTCACGTTGCCCTCACACGCTCCACGCTTCAAGCCGGGCCCTCCCGGCTCTGAAGTTGTCCACGGCCCGTGACAGGGAGGCCCGGGCAGCCACATGCAGCTGGGGTCCTGCGGGCACCGGAGGGGCGCCCCCAGCAGCGCCAGCCCCCCTCCTGGAGGAGGAGCGGCCACCCTCCGAGGTCTCCCCAGACCACGACGCAGCCCCACAGGGACCAGGCCTCCCTCCCCCACCCAGCTTTGTCAAAGGCAACATTGTGCGTTTTCCGCCAGAGCATACGCCGCCCAAAGTACCCCTGGAGCAATATTTCTCTTTCCATTCCCAGCACTAACAAAAATAGCCCCAAACAATGGACACCAGAAGTCCACTTCTGTCGCGATTCGTCTTCCACCGAGAAAGGGCACAGGACCCAGCCCCAGGTCACCGCCCCCAATCAAACCGGGGGGCACAGGGCTCCCACACATGGGAGCGAAACCAGTGCTCACAGCAACAGCCAGCACGTGAAAACTCTTCTATCGCAAGATGGAAGATGTCACTCGGCAAACTCACGCGGGATCGCTTTGCAGACCTTGAGCTCACGGCCCATTCTGGCCAAAGTATAAACAGCCCTGGGAGAGTTTGAGGGTTCAGTGGCCCTGGACCTGCTGGTGAGTAGCCCGCACGTCCCCAGAGTCCTCGTTTTCCATCAGAAACGTCAGAGGCTCCCCGTGAGCACGAAAGGACAGAGTTGGTCTAAACTGACTCAAAGGAACGCCTGCCCGTCGCCGACCTGGGCGGCCTGTGCCTCGGGTCCCACACCTGAATGCCCAGAGACCTCTCCCCGAAACATCTGTTTACTCTAACGACGTCCCAGGGGACCGACACGTGCCAGGCACTGTTCTACCACGCTGCTGGGTACAGCAGGGGACAAAACAGACACAATCCCCGCCCGGGGAGCCTCGCATTCCAGCCGGGGGGCGGCGGAGCCGCCAGCCCAGAAACAAGGCGCCGGGCGCAGAAGATGCTGCCCACGGCGTGGGGGGCCGGGGAGGGGACTGCGGCTTTATGTCTCAGGGACACTGCAGGCAAAAGGCCACACTGCGACTGGGCCACTGGGCGACTCGGCGAGGGCCTGGGGGCAGGGAGGGCGAGCCAGCCAGGCGGCACCTCAGGGGATTCAGTGGGAAACGGGCAGCTCAAGATGCTGAAAGAGGAGGCTCTCTGGGGAATTCCAAGGCCACCAAAAGTCCCCATGTTGCTCATGGTTTCGTCATCTTGTTAAAAACTGTGTCCCTCGTGGATGTGTCAGTGCCACCGTGTCCCAGCACCGGGGGCCTGCTCGGCAATCCAGGGCGTCCGACGTGGCTGCGGCCACAGACGCAGGCGCGCCCCGCCCTCCCAGGGCCCTGCTGCGCTCACGGCGTCTGCCTGGCAGCGACGGGTCCCAAGGGCTCAGGGACCTGCGTGGCGCCCCAGCAGCCAAGGCTCGCGGCCGAGCATGGCCTTCGGTCGGCTGCGAGGACGAGGCCTGTGGGCCTGAGCCGCGGCAGGCGAGGACCCCGCCCGCGACCACCCTCTGCCTTTGCGCCGCTCGGGCATCCCGTGGCGAGAGGTCAGCACAGACACGGCGACCCTGGGCTTGAGCCCAAAATAGAGCCGGCAGGAAAGAGGCCCAGCCTCTGCCCTCCCAAAATAACCCGGCCTCGTTTTAAATACGTGTTTCTCACAGTCTTTATTTTGAGAAAAGGAGAACCGTACACATAAAAGAACAGAATGTGAGTCCCCGGAACCTGGAGAAAGGTCAAGTCGGAGTCAAAGGCACCAAAGCCGAGAGCCGGCGCCCCTGGGCACCCTGCCAGGTCCACTGGCTGCGCCGTTTGGGGGGTGGGGTGCCTCTCAGAGCCTTCTCTCCCTTGTCTATGGAAGAGAATCCATAATCCCCACAGTGCAAAATTTTAGCAGAGCCTGAAGCCGTGGTTTTCAGGGGCCCAGCATGCAGAAAGGCCAGCCTCAAAGGTCGTGGCCATTTATAGAACATGCATGAAGTGACAAAATTACAGCGCTGGGGACAGGCTAGTGGCTGTCGGGAGTGGGGGCGGAGCTGGCCATGATTCTGGAAGGGTCCCCGCATTAGAACCTGCCTGCGCTGTAGTGGTTGCGTGGATTTCCACGGGTGATAAAATCACCGGGGAGATACCTGGAGGCTCGGCCACAATGGCCACGTAACGCAACCGCCGTCCCGAGGGGCTTCCAGAGCGCGGCGGGCGCCTGCGTGGGGACAGCGCCGCCCCCGCCCCCTGCGGTCACCTCCCCCACGCTGCTTCCGGACCGAGCCCGGCTGTGCTGCACGGGAAGGCCAGGCAGGGGGCCCCCGGCTGCCGAGGGACCCGCTCCGAGGGCCTCGGCTCTCATGGACGCCGCAGGGACCGCCGCAGGCTCCGGGGACACGTCGCCGCCCTGAGACGAGCAGCTGACGCCTGCACCCCAGCTCTGCAGAGCCCGCGACGTCCTTGATAAACACGCCAGTGTTCATGTATCACAGGGGCCCGCTGTCCGAGTCACGCGCTGATTTTCTCTCACTTGTCCACGGCCTGTGTTCTAACCTCCCATCTATTCCTTACACGCCACAGCAACGCGGCACCTGCCCTACCTCAGAGCCCCACCTCGTGTAGTGTAGGCGCGGCCACGCCTCCCCCCAAATGAAGCCCACCTTCCACCCCACCGTCTACCCTGAGGCCGAGAGCACGCCACCGTCTGCTGGCACCCCAAGCGCAACACTGAGTTCAGAGCCAGTCGGTCTGCAAGCTCTGTGCTTCTTTGAAGCAATTTTAATTTTTGTTACCAAAGAGTTTTCTAAACAAACCTCAGGGGCTCCCGTGGCCCCCCTTACGTGGACGGACCCAGCGAACAAGAGAATTGGGTCCAAGTGCGGGGGCTAGAATCCTACAACCAGCTCGGGGTGGTAAATCGGTTCACTGGCCCTGGCACAGGTCCCGAGGGAGGGGGTCTGACTTCAGCGCCCGCTGGTCGCAGCTGGAAGTCTGAAGCATCCCTACCATCCGTCAGAAACGGGAGCCAGCCACCCTGGGGCCGCCCGTGGTGGGGAAGTGAACCATGTGCTCGAAAGGCACTTCCTTCCGCCTCAGGCGATCGCTGCTCCCGCTTCACCTTCCATCACCCCTCGAGCACAGGCTGCGCCCGAGCTGGGCAAGGCACCCTACTCAGGAGACACAGCGGGCGCATCCCGCGGGCTCACTCAACAGCCAACGACAAGACGCTAACGCTGTGGGGCCCCGGGCTTTCACGCCGCGTTGAGACTCTGTGGCACATACTTGGGAGCCTGAAACATCATCTGCTTTCTGTCTGGAACGGGAAAGAGAAACAGAGCCTGACAAGCACCGCCCCCACCAGGAAGCCCCGGGGATCCAGCTCCTCGCAGCTCATTCCGGATGAGAGTCCCCCCAGGAGACCTCGCGCAAGGACAGACACGCCTCACCGCTCAAGGCAGCGGCAAACCTAACACGACGGCGTCTGTGCCATCTCAGGACGCGGCCTCCTCTGCCCCACCAGACGGACGGCCCGCGGAGAGAGCCCAGGTCAGGGCACACCCCCTGCACCGGCGAGGGCTGCCGTCGAAGGGGCCCTGGAGGGGCCCGCTGGCCCCGCCGTCACACCCCACAGCCACGGCACCCTTCAAAAAGCAGGTCGGCAGGTCGGACCCGGGCGCTCGCCTGGCCGAACAGCTTGCTGACTCGTTCGTGAATCCCAGGAGCCTCGCCCGAGTCCGGGACCAACAGCCCAATTAACTCACAATTAAGCAGCACCCAACCGCCAACCACTGTGATTCAGCCCTGGCTGGAGAACGGCCTGGCTGCCAGGGGCGGTGAGGGCTGAGGAGCCACAGCGCGGGCCACTTGCAGGGGGACCTGCCCGGAGGCACCGCCTGCGTCCCTTTCTGTGCAAAGACCTCGTGCCAACATCAGAGGGGACTTTCGGCTGAGTGACTTGGCGGCCTCGGTACCCTGCCCGCCGACAAGTCCCGGGCCCTAGACGTGCCTTCTCTTCAACTCAGATCTCGAGCTCTTCACACCACGGCTCTCGGCCCCGCCAGGGGCTGGAACAGAGCGTACGCCCGCGGGGCAGACACACAGGGCGGCTGGTCCAGGGCTGAGAGGGAGGGCAATGGCCAGGGGCCCATTTGAGAGAAACACACAGAGCGCCACGCCCTCCCCCCGCCCCGCCCCCCGGAAGTACTGGCAGTAACGTCTGAAAAGCCCAGGCCGACCACAGACCCAGCCGGGGACAGGGTGGCACGCCGTCCGGCTGGCTCGGGCCAGCGGGAGTAAGAGACACCTCGTGGGGCCTGGAGTCCGTCCTGGAAAGGGCCCCTCCGAGGAGAAGCCCGCGCTCGCAGACTGCGCGTCCCGGCGCCGGGGGCAGGCGAGCGGGGCCAGGCGCCCCCCGCCGCGGCCGCAGACCTGGGACCTGGCGGCCTGGAGCCGGCCGTGGCCACGGCAGAGGGCGCCCTGCGCCCCGGCTTCCTCCCCTGGGGACGGGGGGCTGTGACAGCCCATCCCCGGGTTGTTGAGACAATCAAAGGAGAGCAAGTCAATCACCAGAGCACGTGGCTTCCGTGAGCTTCTGTTAGTGTTGTCCTTACCACACAGTCATGACCTGACACGTTATTTGATATGATAATATAATGCAGGAGGAGGAGGCCCCCGTCAGGGATCAGAGGACTCCAGGGAGACTGTGGTCCTGAGCAGGACCTCGAGCCCTGAGCTGGGGGCACAGGCGAGCCACCAGGACCCGGCCGCATCCAGGCGGGACGGCAGGGGGACCCCTGTGAACGGCCGGCCCAACCTACCCCGGCCTGGCGGCAGGGCGTCTGGCGCTGGCTTCCTGTGGCCGTGGCCAGGGCAGTAATAAGACTGTGCTACCAGGGGCCGCGGCCTGCCGCGCATGGATACTCGCGCTTCCCGATCGTGTCCAGGTCGGGGACGGGGCTCCGCCAGCCACGGCGAGCTCCATCCGTCGTGGGAACCGTCCCTACATGGCCACGTCCCGCAGCGGACAGGAGTGGGGGACACCCGGCTTCCGGCTGACACGGACACCCGGGGCGGCCGCAGAGGGACACCGCGGCGCCTGAGCCGCGCCAGGGGGAAGCGCTGAGCTCCGACCGATCGCCTCTGATGTGCGCGCCCCGCCCCGCGAGCAGCCTCCTACGGCCGCGGAGCCCCACGCTCCGGGCTGTGGCCCCCGATGCTTTCACAACCGGGAGGACAGATAAAGGACACGGAGCTGCGGCTGCCCCGGGCCCCCCGTTCCTCCAGGCAGGGCTCCTCCGGCGGTGAATTCGCATGGGCGCCCCCCCCCCCCGCCACCCCCTGGCGACGCACATGAATCTTCCACTAAGTCTAACAAGTTCCTATGGCACAAATATTCACGTGAAGACCCGGATGCTCAGCCTCGCCCTGAAGGAAGAGCGCCCCCGTGCGCCCCCCAAAACCGCAAAGGGCCGGGCGAGAGCAGGGCGTGAGGACACTTGCCGGGGGCCGCGGTCACGGCGGCTCCCGGCCTGTCCTCCCCTGTCCAGTACCTGTTTCTGGGGTCATTTAGGAAGCAACCTGTCGATCACTTTATGCGGCCCCTGCGACACAGGCTTCAGCACCTGTGACGATTCCCGGTGCCCACACTTTCTGGAGCAGAGCCTCTGTCGCCCCCGCCGTGGCCGGGCCTCAGTGACTATCGAGCATCAGCACCCAAAGCACGATCTGCTGAGAATAAAATCTGCGCCCTGAAAGCCGTGAATGGAAACAATCCCTTTGTAAATGTTTGCTGGTGGGTCCAACATCACGTCCCCGGAGCACAGCGGCGCCTTCTGGCTTTGGGGACAGCCTTCCTCCCAGCGCGGAGAAGTGATAAAGGAGGTTGTCTTTGCGATACTGCCAGAAATCATAATTAAAACGAAAGTAAATAGCATTTACCCGCGAATGCGGCATCCTCAATATTACAGGCATTTTACCTGTGTTGTTTCTCAACAGGGTGACTCACCTGTTTTATGGGACTGAGCTGTGAGGCTCGGGGAGGCTGAACAACGGCGTCAAGTTCTGTGGAAAAGCTTGGACTCCAGCCAGCATCTCCCCGCCCACCAGCCCCGGCTCCAACCACAGCCGCGCCGCACGAACACGGCCGGCGACCGGAGGCGGCACCTCCGGATCCACGAGGGCCCCCGCAGCCTGAGGCCGGCCGTGCCCGGCACACCCGACTGAAGCCCAGAGCCGTGGACACAACGTGCCGCCCGGCCCATCCACCTCTGCCCAGCCTGGAGGGCCGGCCGCTCCGCCCTCACCCCCAGCCAGCGGGGCCTAGAGCCGCCAGACCCACAGAAACCTAACAGGCTGCGTACAAAAGTTTACACATCCCTGCAGCCACATGTACAAAAAGTGCACAAAGAGCCCTGGCCAGGGGGTTGGAGCAGCCTCTCGATGCAGCAAGGTTGAGGGTTAGATGCATGTAGGGTCAGGGCGCGTGTAGGGTCAGGGCGCGTGTAGGAGTCAACCAATGATGCACGGATAACTGGAACAACAAACTGCTGCTTCTCTCTCTCTCTCCCCCCCATCCACCAACCCTCTAAAAATAAATAAGTAAAAAGTGCAAAAGCAATGGTGAAATTAACAACTTACTTTCCTTCACTGAATCTCAAATGTTATCACTGAAACATGCCATCAATAGAAAAGTTATTAAGGAGACATTTGCCTTTTTTTTTTTGTCAGTCCCAGAAATTGGTGTGTCTGGCGCTCACAGCCCCTCTCAGCTCCGACTAGCGTGTGTCCCGAGCTCGGAGCCACACGTGACCAGCGGCTGCCGCCCTGGGCTCCCAGCCCTGCACCCCAGTGTCCCGCACTCACTCCCCGCCCGTCCGGTAAGAGGCCCCGCATTTCCTCAACAACCCGGGCGGGAATCCCCTGGTCTCGTTTCTGCAGGCAGATGCTCCGGGGCCGAGGTGACAGGGACACCAACCAGCGACGCCTGAAAGCCCAGCACAGCCGCGTCCACTTGACTCCTTAAACAGAACGCTCTGCGCTGCACTCCGACCAGAGTGCCCTGAAAGGAGCCGTACTCGAAGCTCACACCCGGCGCTGAGCCTCGAATTCTCTAAAGGGAGCGGACGACACCTCCCGGGGAGAGGATGGGGACCCAGGCAAAAGGACGTGGCTGCCTCCAACGCTGTTCCAGTCCCTGTCCCCAGTTCCCCTCCCCCGACAATTCATCGTGAATAACCATCCAACGGCAGCCTGATGCCCAAAGGCAGACACAGAGCGGATGGATCCAACGCCCACCGCCCACCCCACCCCCAGGATGGCCCAGACTCCAGGCCAGCTGGGCATGGGGCCCCGGTGTTGCCAGGCCACCTCTTTCTGGACAGAAGTCGGAAATCTGGATTTTCAGATTCATCACCTGATTTTTGACTGTGAGCAAAGCAGATGGCCTCTTGGGGAACGAGCGTGCAAACCCTGGTACTTGTGCGACACAGCGACGATGCGTGACCACTGGCGGCCTCAAGGGCACCTTCATGCGTCCTCCTCGGACCACCCTCGCTGCCCTCGGGAGGCCGGTCTGCAGCTCGGGCCCGTGGTGGGGGGACACTGCAGAAAGCTCAGGCCGGGCCCCTCGGGGCCACCTTGTCCCAGGGCCCCTTCAGAGCCACGAGCGGTGGGTTAGGCCAGGCCAGGGCCAGGGCCGGGGGCGGGGGGCGGGGGGGACCACCAGAAATGACTGGACACACCTGCCCATTGAGAAGGGATGGCCGCCTCTCAGGGCCACTCAAGCACCCCAGGCCGTGAAGGGACCTGGGGCTGCAGGAGCCACCAGCCTCTTAGAAGGAAGCCAAAAATGGAGATTTCCCTGGAAAACGTCCTAATCGTTACACGTTGGCAACTAACTCACATCCTCTTTCCAATACTGTGAGAGCCGAACTCAGTATGTTAATTTCTAAAAAAGATGTTTTTAAAACGCGCTCGTGAGCAGAAACGTGCGCCTCCCCGGGTCCGCACGCGGGCAGACGCGAGAAGAAATCCCGAGGCGCCAGAGCGGGGCCGTCCTCGCTCTGCCGCGCGCACGCATGCGCGCGCGCCCGCTGCCGGCGACGGGGGCGCGGAACCGGGGTTGTCAGGAAAGCAGCGAACGGCTACGTTCAGGACATTGTGATAAATGGGACGCGGCGCGACAGCGAGAACGTGGTGGCCGAACGCTCCTCGCAGCCCTCGGCCTCAGACTGTACACGCACCCGCGGCTGGAGGACTGGACACAGCGCCGCCCAAACAAGACAGGCTGAGCCGGCGCAGCAAGTGCAGAAGCTCTGGAATCGCACGCAGCGCTCCCTGCAGGGGTCAGTGCCTGGGAACACGGGCATCCACATAGGCGACCGCCCGGCATTTGACACGGCCCGTGCGGGCGCAACACCCTGACATCCTCACACGGCCAACCTGCCCCTTTAAATCGTCTTCACTTTTGAAAGGAGGGGAGATGCATGTGAATAAATACACTGACAAACGCACGTATCTGCAGAGAGCGGCCCCTGAAGGGCGCCCGGCCGTGAGGCGGCCGGAGAAGCAGCGGGCGCTCTTTCCCGCCCGCAGCCGCCTGCGCCCCGTCCGCCTGCGCCCCCTCCGCCTGCGCCGCTCCCGCGGCCTGCGATCAGTGCGACACACACAGTGAACATACGCCATAGAAAACGTGAAGTAAAATAACGGGCTTTATTAGTGCTTTCTGGCAAACAGATTTACAGGTCCTTTAAGCCGAAAGGACGCCCCGAGCAGGAGCTAGTTCTCCTTGGGTTTGACAGACAGAGATGCTGCCACCAAGCAGCCCGGTTCCCAGCCTGGGCCCGCGCAGCTCGGACTCGGGAGGAGAGACAGAGGCGGGGGCGCGGACGCGCACTCCGGGCGCTGGTGCGGGAGCTCGGGGCTCTGCCGCAGAGGGAGGGGCAGAGCGAGGCGCAGGGGCGCTGAAAGGTCGACGCCCCTGCTGAAAAGGTGGCCTTTGCAGACAGGCCTGGAGGAGGGAGGGAGGGACGAGGCCGCGCGGGTGCCGCCGGGAGGGGAGGGGAAGCCGGGCCAGACGCGGGTGGGGGGGGGGGTGGACAGCGAATGCAAAGCTCTGACGGTGGGGGCAGGCCGGGGCGCTTCAGGCCGATGGGGAAAGTGCGAGGCGGAGTTGGGGGAGGTGGAGGGCACGCGCAGGTGTCATCTTAGCGGTCACAGGCGTGGCCCTGGCTTTTACTCCGAGTGGGGTGTGACGGAGCAGCGTGGCCCAGTGCGCCCACTGACAGGCGGGCCCGGTGGGGCGCAGAGAGGCCGCTTCCGGAACTCCCGCTAATCCAGGGGAAAGGTCAGGTGGCGCGGCCCGGTGGCCGGACAGGCGACCACACGTGGCTTCTGAACCGACGCGGAAGCCGGGGCTGCGAGACGTCCTGATGGGGTGTGGCGGGGGGGCGGGGGGGGGCGACTCGGGAGGGCCTCCAGCGGGTCCGTCCGCGCAGTAACTGGAAGGGTGGAACGTGCGAAGGGAGATGGGAAGGCGGGGGAGGGGCAGCAGGTCGGAGCCGGTGGAGAACCGGGATTTCCCTTCTGGACACATGATGTTCTTGTTTGTTTTCGTTGTTTCGAATGCAAGCAGTTGCTTTTCATGCCGATATTCCTGAATTGATCATCAAAGAACTGGCAGGATGCGGTCGCGGTCCAAGGGGAAAAGCCTCCGCGGGCTCTTGTTCGGCCACTGATTCCCGTCTCCGAAAGTCCGCGCCCGCGCCCCCCCCCGCCCCCGCCCCACCCCCGCCCTGCCCCCCGCGCCCTGCCCCCCCCACCGTCCACGCTTCCCAGCAGCGTGCACCCTCACAAGGCTCACGCAACAATCGAGGCAGCTTTGCCCCCAACTGCCTTCTTGCCCTCCCTTGGCCTCTAGAAGCTCCTTGATGTCCGCAAGCCTTTGCACGATGCCCCAGAAGCGACCTCCTGGAAGGGAGCCCCTAGAGCGATCCCCGGGGTGAAACAGACACGTCGCGCCCTTCAAGGGTCCCAGGGACATCGGACAGATGCACCCAAGCCGCCCTGGCCGGCGGATGATCAGGCCAAGGAGCCTCAGTCATGGCAGGGGTCCCGGCTGCGGGTATGCGGGACGTCCTCATGGGAGGTGGTATTTGAAGCGTGAGCGGGGAAAGGGAGGCGTTGGGGCAGATGAGGAAAGGGCAGAGGAGAGGAGCGGGGCGGGCCAGACGCAGGGCGGGACCAGGCGGAAAGGGGTGGGGGGCGGGGAGAGATTCAAGGAGAATATTCACTGTGTTCAAGGATAGTGGAGGAGGGGCAGGAGGTGGGACCCGCCCTGGGGCTGCAGCCAGGAAAGCCCCCGTGGAACTGGCCCTGACAGGGGGATCTGGGGGGGCCCCCGCAGCGGCTGACGAGCACGGGAGGAACCAGGCACGCAACCGCAAACGCCCCAGTCACAGTGCCCTGTTGCAGGAGGGAGAGAAGGGGAATCAAAGCCAAGAGGCGTGGGGGTCGGTGGAGAGGGGTGTCGCGCCCGCAGAGCCGAGCGCGGCCCAGGCCGTGGCAGGGGCGGCGGTGGGAGAGTGAGGAAGCTGGGTTCTCAGAGAAGGAGGAAGTGGCCGCGAGTAGGGAGACAGGGGTTTGCAGAGCGAGGAGACAGCGTGGAACAGTCGTCCAAGGGCCTGGGGGCAGGGCGGGGCGGGGCGAGGGGCCGTGATCATTAACGCAGAAGGGCAGGGTCTCTGGCCTTGGGCTTTTGTCCCACACACGTGGCTGCTCAGGGACGAGGGCAGAGACGATGTCCCCAGGATGGAGGCGCGGTCATGAGCCTGACCGAGGGCAGGGGGCCCGTGCCATGGCGGGAACATGGTGGCTGGCCGTGCGCTTCAGGCTGGGACAGGGGCGGCGGAGAGACGGTGCAGGGGCAGAGTCGGTGACAGAGTCCGGGTGGCCCGAGACCTGTGGGGCGGACGCACGGCCCAGCCAGCCAGGGGAGGACCGGGGTCATGGTGGGCCGGCCCTCGTGGGCCCTGCAGGCTCCGAGGTCACGGTGACAGCGAGGATGCGCGCGGAGGCCTGGCGGTGGGCGGAGACCGTGCCGGGGAGAGGAGGGGGAGGAACTGAGGGGCAACAGCGGGGAGAGGACGACCTCTGTGAAGACACACCCTGGAGAGGGCCAGCCCGCCAGAATCAAAAATCGCCAGCGACCCAGGGGCGTGCCAGGGAGCAGCAGCCGGTCACAGACAGGCCCGGGACTGAGGCTCAGGCGGGGGCTCTCGGGAGAAGGGGGCCGCGCCCAGCTCCCCACCACGATTCAAGGGTGGGGAGGGACACGCGGCCCCGGGAGAACCGAGCCGACGGCTGCAGAGGAGACCCGGTCCCCACAGGCGAGAAGGGGGAGCAGGGTTCACGGACGAGGTCAGACACCGGGCCTCGCTGGTGGCCGGCTGCCGGGCACAGGCACGCGGCCAGGGAGAGGGGGGACAGAGTCAGGAAACGGGGGTCCAGAGCCAGGCGAGGACCAGGACACAGGGACGAGGGACGCCGGGGGCGTCGGGCTTCCTGCAGTGACACAGAGGAAACCGAGGCGCGGGGAGGCTGGGGCGGCCATGGGTCTCACGGGGAGCAGAGATGGGGGTCCCATCAGCCCCAGCCGAGGGGGGGGGGGCGGGGGCGGGGCCGGGGGGTGCTGAGCACACGCTCCCTGACCCCGCACTTGTGGGCAAGCACGGGGCTCTTTCATAAACCCGGGCTCCTCCAAAAAGCGCGGAAATAGTGACTTGCTCTAACTATCCCACCGGTTCACTTAGGTCCTGCATGTCCAAAATAAATGGAAATCCTCTAGAAACCACAATTCTGCACTGTTTAAAAAACGACAATTCAAACTGCCCGGAATTCCCTCCAGCACAGGAGAGAAGGCCGTGGCAGCCCGTCGGCCCACCAGGGCAGCCCGGCCGCCGGCGCCGGGGGCGCTCCCGGCCAGCACAGCCTCCCGCCACATCGGGCCAGGACGCGCGGCGAGGCCCTCGGCGCCGCCGAAGGTGCTCGGAGGAAGCAGTTTGCTTGTTTTATGTCGGGAAAATCAGACTCGACAGCAGCTCCATCACACCTCCTGCCGGGGTCATCAGGGGCGTTGCCGCAGTAACGGGGGCGCTCAGCTGTGGGGAGGGGACCGGAAAAAATCAATCCCGTAATTCCAGAGCCGAAAGGACGGCAAAAGGGCCTGTCACTGGATCCGTCACCAAAATGCCCTAGAAGATGCCAAGATGGTTGCCACCTGCAGGGAAGTGCCCTTGTGTCAGCCGGGGAGAAGAACCAGGTGGTGGGGAAGCGTCCTGGTCCAGCTTACGGACGCTGGAAAACCCATCAGGAACAACGATGACAACAGGAGAGGAGGATTCCAGGCCTCGCGCGAGGGGGACACGCCCTCAGCACTTAGTGTCTCGGCCAAGCACATTCTTTCCGCCTCGTCCTCACAGCAGTCCCCATCCTCCGGGAGCCACTGAGGAGCAGCCACCGTGGCACAGTGACAGAGCTGGGACTTGACCCAGGCGAGCCCAGCCCCACACCTGTGCCGCCCCCCGGACACTCTCGATGAGCTGCTGCCAACTGGCTCACGGAGAGCTGCTTCCTTCCACTTCCTCCCTCAGTTACCTCATCTGGAAATGACATTAAATGGCCTCATCTCAGATGAAACACACAAGATGTAACGAGGTCCACAGACAGGTCAGAGGACGCCGTCCCGGTTGGATCACCGCCTGGTGCTCCCACCCCGTGGAGACACCCCAGGCCGGAGGGCGGGGCGGCCCTCTCCCACCTGAACTCTTCCACCTGCTCCCGCGACTGCCGGACAATGAGCGCGGTCCCCGTGGGCCGTCCTTGCTCTGACCCTCCTTTCATACCTGGTCTCACTCCGAACGAGCCTGGAAACCCAGCAGGTCGGAGCAGAGCTTCCGGCCATCTCCCCCTCCCTACGCCGCCCCCCCGCCCCCAGGCCCCGCTGCCCGCGAGGCTCCCTCGGACCTCAAACACACCTGACCTATCTCCTTGCAAAATGGTCTCAGGACCCGGGGAAGGGATTCTGTTCAGCCAGCAGGCATAAGCGCATTTGGAAAGCCCCATCCCTTCTTGTGTCTTCCCCAATATATCAGTAACGCTCTGGCTGTTGGAAGGCGCACAGAAGGGACAGGTGGGCAGAGGGCAGGTGTGGCTCGGCCCTGCCGTGGCCCCCACCTCCGTCCGGTCCGTTCACCACAGCTGTTGTCTTTTCTTCTGGCGCCAAACACCCTTTTACGCCGTTTCTATTGCCCCGAGCCCCTCCGACAAGCCTCAGATCTGCCTAGAATCAGACCGCCCCAGCTTGTACCCAACTCGCTGCGTGGCCTCCAGCCGCGGTGACAGCTGAGCGCCTCCCAGTGCTCATCTGTACAATGGTGTCATCTGTACGAGGGGGATCTGGCGCCCAGCTCGCAAAGGTCAAGGGAGGTCCAACAAGACACCGAGCACATGACAGCCCTGTCTCTCTCTATCTTTTGTGCACTTCCTTGAAAGAGCTAAGTTCATTAGAAGACTGTCACATGGTAGAACTTTCTGTTGGTACTTTCCCCTTATCTTCTCCAATGGAATCATTTACAAATACATGGTCAGAGTTGAAAAAGCTGAGTTTCCTTATTTTCCGGACTTCTGAACCCTGATCTATCCCTTCGCCATTCTTAGCAGCACTTTTTAAAGTTTCCCGGACAGTCTTCATCAGCGGTTGTCTTTTGGGGTTGGTTCTGATACCCCATCCTGCACCCAGGGGGCATGTGGACATCTCCTCCTGCTGCCCCTTCCCTGACCAGTGCGACCAACAGCCCTGAGGCCAGGGCACGCATTTTAAACACAGACGCTGGGGTTCGAGGGTAGGCTGAAGGCCCGGGACAAAGCACACTCATTGGCATGTCCGGAAATTAGACCTCTGGTCTGCGGCCTCTTCAAGGATCAACCCTGAGAAGAGTGAGCCAATATTCTTGGCCTCCAGCCAAAAGCAATACCTTCTAATGGATCGTTGTTAGTCATCTGCAAAGTCCTACAAGTGGAGGCTTTGGCAGATAATTCAAAATGTTGTAAGACACACTGGTTAAAAAATAGCAATCATTTCAAAAGACATCAAGCCACACACTGAACGCTGAAGATTTTAATGGAAATTGACTTCAGAAGTAACAGGAAACCTCTGCTGCTTCTTTACTGTGTAGCTTGAAAAATAAATGACACCCCTAAAGAAATCTGCCCACCAGACTTCCCCGAAGTGGGGGCGGGGGGGGGGGCGTCGCACTCAGACACTCGATCAAACTTCCAGTTCAGTTCTATTTAGAAAGGCTCTCTGACTGGTAAGGAGAAAGAAAACATCGCAAAATATAAGTAATGAATTTTTAAAAAGGAAAAAGTCATCAGGAACCAAGGACAATGCAGCTGACGGTTTCCTTGAGGCCAAGGGCAGCCCAGGCAAAACAGTCATGAGGCTAGAATCTCGGAAAGTGGAAAAGGGCGTCGTCCACAGTCCATTCTTTCTTAATAAAATCACCCTTTACTCACCCTGTGCCAGTAAATGGCTGTTCCACCGTGTGCCCGCCCCTCACTGATTGGTATGAAAACCACTGTGGTGTAGGTCACTGAGGTTTGAGAAGGGATAGTGACAGACAGTGGTGGCACAGAGCAGGGCGAGGACCCCAACTCCAGAACCACCCCCGCCCTCTACCTGCCCCGCCCAGGGCAAACCCGGGTCTGATGAGAATGGAAAGTCCCATTTGGTGGCTTTGCCAGGACTGGACACCGGGCCCCAAAGGCACAGATCAGCGTACGGCCCCATGGCCGGGAGCCGCCGTCCCACCCCGGGAAGCACGGCTGAAATTCCGGCCCCAGACACCCGAGGGCTGCCGCGGGCCCAAGCGGCCACAGGAAGCAGAGCGCGCCCCGAAGCCGGTCGGGCGGCTTCACTGGAGGGAAGGCTGGCAGGCGGAGGTGGGGAGGCCGAACCCGGCACCCGGTGGCCATCTGGGCACCCACAAAAGTCGGGAGGGGGGGGGACTCGAACGCCCAAGGCTTCTGGGGGCTCTGGCCACTGAGGATGGGGACTGGTCCCTCTGGCTGAGCCCTGGGCGAGCACTTGGGGGAGGGGCCAGCCCACCGGCAAGGCAAGAGAACTTGGCGATTTTCACCCCATCAGCTCCTATGTGGAAGCTTTACTGTATTTTATATTCGCGGGGGAACACGTGGGAGACAGGATGGTGTGGGGCGAATCACAAGAAGGGAGCTCTGCAGGGTTGCCCCCCCCCCCTTCTTGGACCACACAGATTCCATTCAAATTAACACACCCTTGACTTCCTGGCCCCTTCTACCGAGGTCGGCTGGAAATTGTGCATCCTTTGTTGGTTTCCCGCAGCTTTTCTAGAAAGAGGGAGAATTCCTAGACCTAGTCTTGCAATAATGCAACATTTCCTCCTCCATGAGGTAGTCGCCACCATGGGAACCGTGGCAGGGCCCCGGGAGCGGGTGAGTGCGGGAGGCCTAGGAACCACGGTGCTTCGGGGCCACCTGTTTCCGCCGGCGAGGCCGCCGCGGACCGGAAGTGGGAAATGGCAGCCTCCGCAGGGCGCCTAGCAATGGGCTGCCTGGACTCGAGTTTTGTATCTCCCCGATTGGAAAATGCAGCCCCGCCACCTTGCTGCTGTGGCACCATTAAACTTCAGCGACTGCACAAACCTGTGAGTCACGTGAGCGACGGCGTGACCTGCTGTCCTCGCGAGCACGGGCGCCTGCGGTTTCCGGAAGCGCAGAGGAACCGCGAGGACGCGCCGCCCGTGCACGTTACCGGTGGCTTTACGCGGGCGACGGCTGCTGAGTTCGCCGGGAGGATCCAGTGGCAACAGTAACACAACTGCCGCCCAAGCCGCCACCGAAGAACTAAACCGCAGAGGCGCCTCCGTTCCCAGAGGAGGACAGGCAGAAGGCAAGCTTGGGACTTCGGGGGAAGAGCGTCCTCGGCCAGGAGAGGGACCCAGAGTCCAGACGGGCCCACCCAGGCCTTCCCGGGAGTGCGGTCTCCCCCCAAGGATGATCGGCTACAGGAAGGAGAGCTGCAGAAAATAACGATGAGGCCAGACACTGTTCCTGATGAATTTCTCCTAAACCGCAGGGCAGAGTGAAGCAGGGAGAGACGCAGCTGCGTCTCCACAGGCCACTCGTTAGGGGCGCTGAGTGTGTGCGGGGAAGGCCGGGGGCGGATGCTCCTTCGAGAGGGAACTGCAAAGCAATGCGTTGCTTCATGGAGCGACAGGACCGAATGTGCCCGGCAGGGACCCTCTCTGGGAGCGGGAACCCCGGTGCAGACTCCGTTTCTGAAACAGGGGATGACGCCTTCGCTGTCAGCAGGTAACACGGATGTGCTGATACTCTTCATTTGAAATAGCGTTCAAAAGACAAAAAGAGCACAACCCAAAACAGCAAAAATTTAAGTGGGAAATGCTTTCCTAACAGAACAACTCATTCATGAAAGAGTTGTTAAACCCCAGTCAGTGGCCCGCATATTGGAAAAGTGCTAGAGACCAAGATTTCATTAGAAGGAAATTCTCTCAACTTCAAGTCTTTTTATCTGCTCATAAGTAATACTGGTAAGACTGTTACTAAAAATATACTCTCCTAATAAAACCAGCCAAGAAAGAGAAAAGGGGCCACCGTTTTTCAGTAAAATGAATGTAAAGACAGAACCATGAGGAAAATCGGGGGAAAAGGCCTGTGTGCTATTTCCGTCATAGGCACGGGAAATAACGTGATCTGACAAGTCACCGTGCAAGGCAGAGTCTGCCCCGGACCCAGGTTCTGGGGCGGAACTCAGCAGTGTCCCGTCACGTTCAGCACTACTGAGCACCAATCGCCGCAGCGTCCTCACCTACTAAATGTCTTTTTATATCTGCTGAGTCACCGTCTTAGTCACTAAGTGAAAGTTTTCAAAAACTCTCCACTATATCGTATCCACTCTGACCAAACAGCATTCTTTGTTCGAAGAACATTTTCCAGTATTTCATTCCACCGTGTGACAAAAGGGCCATTCACCACATTGTCCTCGGCTGCCGGCCTCACTCGGTCCCCTTGAGGGGCCTCTGGCCGCCACCACCACAGTCGCCCCAACACTGTTTTCTCAATAGCACCTTTCAGAGAAGAGCCACACGGTTCGAATGGCCATGAAGCCGTTCCAGACATGGGATCTTTGAGGGCGCTGGCTGATTACACCGCCGTGTGGAACCAGAAACGTACAAGGAAAGAAATGAAGTCTCTTAGTTCTCAGTAAATGGTATTTGGGTTTCAAATAGTTCTTGAGAAATGATACCGAGGGCAAAGATACCGGAGCGAACCCTGGAAGCTGAACCACCGCCATTTGAATTTTGAGCAGGTGATTTGCAGCAAGGCGCTCATTAACTCAGAAATGGAAATGAGTAATAAGGAAGTAGAGAATGTATTTGGGTATCTCTTTTTTAAAAGCATAAATGATAAGCATTTATTTCCTTAAAACTATGACATCATAAGCCAGCCTAATGGCCGCTTTTATTTGGGCGAGCATATTGGTAAACGTGGTATTTTCATGTTCAGTCTAGACAGCAACTTGTAAAGGGCATCTACACCAAAATGATACATCTGACCATGAAAGAACCGGCTTTAAAACAGGATTCTAAATGGCTCCTGAGTCTGAAGAGGATACGGACGTCAGGGTTTATATCTATACAACGTTCCTAAAAGGGCACATCTAGAAGAGCGATTGAAACAAATTCTTTTCTGAAACGAAGTTGGGCCTCGCTGGACGAACGCCGAAGCAGCGCTCTGTGTCTGTGGCCTGTTGGGACTCGCTCAGGGCAGCCGCTCTGACTGAGTGCCCCGCACCACGTACCGCAAAGGGGCTTCCGGGTATAACAATGGGGCAAGACTGGTGTTCACCCTTAATAAAAACTAGTTGTAATAGATAAAAACATAAGTAATAATAAGACAAGTTCAGGTGCTTTCATGAGTGATTTATGGGCATTAACTCTCTGAAATCTAACAGTCCCAGAAAATAAACACCACTATTAACTCCGTTTTCAGGGGACAGGATAATTCCTGTACCAAAAAATAGGGGCCTGTCCCTCCCACTAGGCTTCTGCGCCAACTTCTGCTAAAAGCCAAAGGCCAACACTGAAGTCTGAGGCCTGGGGGCGGGGCCTGCGGGCACCTGCGGGCAGTGAGGAGGGTGGGAGGAGCCCGAGCGGCGCGTGGGACAAAGATCACACTGGTGTCCTGCCTCCGCCGACCAGCTCTGGGCACAGATGACGTGCTCGGGTGTTCAGACAACCCACCCCACCCCCAGCCGCTGTGCTGACCACAGGCCCGAGTGCGGCCCAGGCCAGGGGCTGCGTGGAGGCTGCGGACGCCTTCCTGGGCGCAGGGATGGCAGCCTGAGCTACGTGTCCGTCAACCTCGGTCCCCACACACCCCTGCAGCGGGCGGCCGCATCAGAGGTGCCCCACAGTGGAGGCACCCGGGGAACGACATCTCAACGTCCGTGGGGGGCGCTTCCCCCACCATGAGCCCACAGCACGGAGCGGGAGCAGTCTGCGGCGTCCACGTGAAAATAAACAGGAGACTTGCTCTGACCGCAAGCGCCCCAGGGGCCGAGAGCTGACCCACAGCACTGCCCGAGTGGCAGCCGGGTGACGCCTTACCCCAGGGTCCTCAGGCCCCAGGAGCAGAAAGGCACCTCTTCCGGGAAAGCTCCTTGCTCAGGAGCATCACTCACAGAAACAATGTTACAGTCAAAGTTCTGGTACAACTTATCTTGATAAACACAATACACTCTTGCAACCTTTTATCAAAATTATGTTACTGATGAGTTCCTTCCCCCCTCCCCTCAAAAAAAAAAAAAAGAAACCTGGAAATTAAGCCATAATTTAGGCGCTCAGCCAGATGATGGAACAGCGGCTCAATCGGCCATCCTCATCCTTCTGTCCGTAACAGAGCCTCTGAGTCCGGCCTTCAACGCGGCCAAGAGCCAGCTCCTCGGGCAGCAGGTGAACTGGGGCCCCGGCCACACCAGGGCCCGATCCTCGCCGTCTTCCAAAACCGAAGGGCCTCCGGCTTGGCTACAGTTTCCCTGGCCCCCCGGCCTCCACTCCTGTCCCTTCACCCAGTCCCTGCACCGAGGTCAAAACGCAAACCTGATCGCGCCCTTCCTCCGAGGCGGCCCAGGAGCCTCCGCAGGGCGCCCTCTACCCCCGTCCCGGACTCCAGGGCACACAGCACCCTTTCAGCCCAGCCGGCGCCTGCTCAGCCTCAGGTCCCCGAGGACCATCCCTCTGGTCCTGACCTGGACGCGGGCCAGCCTGTCGCCTGCAGGCGCCTCCTGCGGGCGATGCGGGCTGTACCCATTGGCGTCTGCGCGTTCTCTGTCTCCCTTACGCCGTCGTGGGCCGGACGAGCGGGTCCCCAGCAGCGGCTCCCCAGCAGCGGCTCGCTGATCCCTCTGCGCAGCAAGGCCTCTCCCCGCCTACGCGCTACGGGCCGTTCCCGCCGTGGCTTACGGCGCGGCACAGGGCCACCTGCTCCTCACCAGGTCACCGCTACTGACTGCCCTTGAAGAACGTGTCGCTGAGACTAATGACAACGAGCTGACGCCCAGACTGGGGTGGGACTCTTCCCGCCTGTCCTCACACCCTGAACTGTCTGAGTGACAGTCTGGGGTGCAGACACCCGCTTCGCTTCCACTGTTCTCAGCCCAGCTTCCAAGGCGCACGCGTGTAACTGGCGGCCGCGATGCCACCGGCATTGGAGGAAGAACCCCCATCTGAAACGAGGAGCCCGCACGGAGGCACAGCTGAGGCGGTGCCCCGGGTCCGTGTCAGCTCCCCGGCAGTCCTCCGCGACCCGAAGCCACGGCGCCTGCCGGTGCCCGCAACACCTGCTGTTGTGAGGGGCGCACATGCTCCTGAACGTCTCCTGCCCTGCGCTCCCAGGATGAGGGCCAGGGAATGTGAACACCGCAGGCGCCGAGGTGGCGTCGTGAAATCACGAAGCAGGCTGCTCAGCACACAACAGCCTTGGGACAGGGCGAACGGCGGCCACGCACGTCTTTGGGGCGCACCGAGGACACGTCTCAGCTGCAAGGGCTCGGTCCCCAGCCCTCCCCCTCCCCCTCCCTGTGGGGCACAAACGTTGTCAAATATCCATGGTCAAAGTGGCCTCTTCAAGAGCAGCTGGACTCAAGAGTTAGGACGGAAGTCTCCCCATTTGTAAATGCTGGGGACCCATCTGAATTCTGTTTAGACACCAAATACTTACAGGGCATTAAACAGGCTACAAGCCACTTGCTAGTGACATCTGCTTGAGGTCTAAGGGACCCATTGTCATTTTAAATGGCCCACGACTGCAGGCCTCTTGTGGCTGGACACACACACACACACATACACACACACACACGACCCCCCGAGCCTGGCACCGATGGCGGGGCCTGGACTCAGGGCTCCGTGGTCCAGAGCAGCTGGAGCCAAGCGTCCCAGCTCCTCGCCGGGTCTGTGTGAAGCTCATAATTCCAGGAGAGTTTTCTGCCACATTCCAGTCTCCCCTTCCACAAGGGCTCCGGGGACAAGTGAAGGCAAACGGAGGCTCCAAGGAAGTGCCCCCAACGTGCACAGCACCTAAGACAACTCTGGGGAAAAAAGCAAAAATGATCCCAAGGTCCTGGTGAGCCTGAGAGAGACGAGGCGAGGGCACTGCACCCGCTGGACTCGGGGAAGCACGGCTTCCCCGGAACAGAAACAGGGCCTTGCAGCTCTGCAGGGAAGAAAAAATGAATAAAGTAAACATGCACACAGGAGGAAGAGAAATGACACCGAAGGAGGAAGAGAGCTTTTCATGAAATGCCCAAAGGGGCCCGGGATCTGTACCCACTTTAATTCAAGATCCCCAGCACCGGCAAGAAACCCCCTGCACCCGTCTCGAAGGACCAGAGGTCCGAAGGGCCTTCTCTGCTCCGCGTGGAACCTGCTGGTAAAGCTACACCTGCGTGCCCTGCCGTGGTGCGGTCTCCTCCGAAGCACCTCACTGGCGCTGTACCCCTTCCGGCACGGCTGCTTCCCTGCCCCCAGCTCCACCCGCGCACGCTCTCCCGGGAGCCACACAGAAGCTGCGTTCGTCTTCGACTCGGGCTTAAACCGGAGCTCTATTCGCGCATCTCCTCCTCGGCCTACGAGGAAATGCCACCTACTTCACAGAGCGGATGTGCTGCAATAATCTAAGGACCCCAAAGACCCGGCAGTGCCTACCCGTCCAGCCCTCTCCTTGAGCCTGCACTGTCCCTGCCGAAGCCCCAGCCTTTCCCAGCCTCTGGCCTGAAGTGTTGAAAGGAGAAAATTCCAAAGCTCTGTCCGTGACCAACAGAGGCCTGAAGAGACAGGGAAGCCGTAAGTCTCTTGCTGGTCCTCCTGCTCGTCGCTGTGAACCGGCCGAGTAGCAGGTGAACGGAAAGCCCGCTGCTGCCAGGGAGGTGGACACGGACACACAGCCCGGACCGCGGGGCGGCCAGGAGCAAGCCGGCCATCGCCCCCACTGCGCCTGGTACGCTCGTCGCGGGGAAGACACCTTCCTAATCTTGGATGTCCTACTAGATACAGTAGGAAAAGGAACCGGGGCGGGCCCCAGAGGCCTCTGTGGGCCCCTCTCAGGACGACGAGGAAACGCTCGCCCAGAGGCTGTGCATGGCGAGCCCGTGGGGGGCGGGGGGGGCTCAGCGAACCGATGAGAACGTGCTGTTCCAAAAACTCGCGAACAGAGTCGCCGGAGCTGCGCTCCTCTGGTTTCTTCTAATCGAAAATCCCTGATGCCGATCAAATTGATCTTTGCGTGTTTCCCTTTACTTCACGGAAGAACCACCAGAGTGTGCAGTCGATGACGTCTAAGAGGGACTCTGAGCACCAGCAACCGCGGGTCCTGCCTGAAACTCACCCCCGGCACAACCTGCCCGTTCTCCCCACGCCGCCGCCGCCTCCGCTTCCCCAGCGCGGAGTCTGGGCTGGGTCCCTGGCGCGCGCCGCCCCGCCCCCACCCCCAGCGGGACCCCACCCATTCTGGTGGCACCGGGTCCCCCCGGACGCTGGCGAGCCCCGGGCGCCTCTCTGGACACCGACCCTTCCCCGGGGCCACGCTCACCTCACCGTCAGCAGTTCAGCACCTTCGCTGGGACGTTTCAAAGCCTCCTGACTTGTGTGTTCAAAGGTCACGCCCTTCCACGGCCACCGGTCCCTCGTCTCACTGAATGAGACCCCTGCCTGACCATGTGCTCACGCTCACCCCGAGTCCTCTGTCCTCCACCCCCGCACACACGTCCTAGCGCTCCTCTGCCCCGAACCCCCCCCCGAACCCCGCGCTTCTCAGCACCCCCTCCAGCCGCCCCCCAACCACGGGGCCTCGACCTTCTCCATGCAGCTGGGGGCTCGTTCAGAGCCAGGCCACTGGGCTGGGGGCTGGGGCTTCTGACTCAGTGGCTCGGGGATGAGGCTGAGAAGGCGCGTCACTGAGTGCCCAGGTGGCTCCGGCGCTGCCGGCGGGAGACCAGCCGCCGCCCTGCACCGAGCCCGCTGCGCCCCTCCACTGCGCGCGGACGCCTGGCGACTGCTCGGCCCGTCTCCCTGGCCCCAATTTATCCCCTGTTTGAAAAGCTCGGTCGTCATCTTTAACTTAGCAGGTTCTGTTCGTTCCCTACATAAAAATGAAACCCCAACCCCCGGCTCCCCGGGGCCGGGGCCCAGCGTGCCTTCTCCAAGCCGGCACGCTCCAGCCACATTGTCCTCCTCCTCCTTCCCCGAGAACCACGGGCTCCCTCAGGGCCTGGCACATTCCACGGACTCTGCCTAGAAGCCCTTCCCCTCCTTCCCATGAGTGTCCTCTCTTCCCCCTCAGGGGGAAAGCACCCCAAAACCTCTCCTCTGCAGCCCTACCCAGCCCCCACCCCACCTTTAGACACCTTTCAATACAGTTGGTAGCTCTGCCCCATTAGCGTGCGCGTGTTGACGTGCGGCCTGTGTTTGCCTCACTGCCTGGCGGGCCGGCCGAGCCAGACCTGCTGCGTGCGTTCGCCACGCACCCAGCCCCGCGCCCACACATGGCGCCCACTGGGCTTCCACTGCAGAAGTGGGCGGGCGAATGCGGGAACACGTAAGGAATCTCGCAACGAGAGAAGGAACTCACTTCAAATTCCTAGCTCCTAGAGTCAGTCCAACTCCCCAGATTGGTCAAATCGGTCTCTTTAAGAAGTAAAGTATCTTCTAAACAAGTCAAAACAATGGCATAGGAAAGCTGGGGAGGGAAAAAAAAATGCCACGGAACACAAGTTGTTTCCACAAAACCAGGCCGGCAGCGAACCCCTGAAACCTGGAGGTGACTGCCTTTCCCAGGGCTTGTCTTCAAGATCATCAGCTGCCGGCCTTCACGCAGATGCCACTTCCTCAAACGCCTGCGGATTAAGCAGCTCGCAGTACACGGCACCACGGCACCACACTTTCACAGACTATGCGTCCCTGCCTCCCACAACGGCAACTGTTCAAGTTGGAAGTCATGCTCCAGCACACGGGGAGGGAAGCCCGCCTCGTGGCCGGCACGGGGGGCTGGTCTCCAGGGGTGCGCGGCAGTGAGCCCAGCAGCTCACTGGAACCGCACCCGCAGCCCCCGGAAGAGTGTCTGACTGCCTCTGATCCCGGATAAAGGGCCAGCTCCCCGCTCCTGCTGCAAATATGTACTGAGCAAGGGACTAAGTAAAGTAACGCTGTACGTTACTTTTGCTTACAACAATAGCAAAAGGAGGGCGTTTGCAACAGTATCCTGCAATCGCACTGCGCTGGTGCGTTCCTCCCGGAAGCAAAGTTTGTTACCACCTTGCTGCTCACAGTCCCCTCCGAGCTCCCCACCCCGCCCCTCACCAGGGCCCCTGGGACCTTCCCGCCGGCCGACCTCCCGGCTGCCTCTCCCCGCGTCCTCACCTCAGCTCAGGGCTCCTGGCCCAGCAAAGCCACCACGGCCATCACCCTACCCCGACCGACTCTAGCTTTTCCTGCGGACCTAGCTCACCGTAGCTACAGTCAGCCCTGCTGGACACCCTCGCCCTGGCCGGGGGGCTCGGCTGGCGGGAGCGCCGCCCCGTACACCAAAAGGTCTAGGGTTCGATTCCCGGGCAGGGCACATGCCTAGGCTGCGGGGTCGGTCCCTTGTCGGGGCGCATGTGGGAGGCAACCGCTTGATGTTTCTCTCCTTCTCTCTGTCCCTCTCTCGCCCCCTCCCTTCCTCTGTCTAAAATCAGTGAACGTGGCCTCGGATGAGGATTAAAAAGGAGTTCTTACTCCGGGCGGCCTCAGTGGGGCACCTGCCACAGGCAAGCCCTCGCACATACTCGCCAAAGCCTCCTGACTCCAGGAACGCGCTTCTTCTGAGCGGGCGTCTCGGAGGACAGACAAGTTTGAGCAAGAAAAGTAAATAAAAACATGAATGTTGAGATGTCCGATTCTTCACTATAATGAGTACTTTGCCTTAGGAACTCCCGGTGTGACATGGGCGTCCGGCTCTGCAGGTGACAGCGGAAGGTCTTGCCCCACGGTGACCCATGTCCCCCCCGACACCGCAGCAGGGGCAGGCAGGGGGGAGGCGCGCCCACAGGCCCCTCACCGGTGGCGCTCAGGGGCTGGCTCCGCGGTTCCTGGCCACCTGGAGTTCTGCCTGAGCCACGGCCAGCAGACAGGGGACCGGAAGGCCCGGGTCACCGGCCTGATGGCCACACCATCTCTCTGTGCTCTTCCTCCCGCCCACACGGAGGGCATCGGGCTGCACCTTCCTGCTCTGAGCTGGGACCCCAAATAGCCCTAAACCCTGAGGCAGCCTGCAGCTCCTGTAACACAGTCGCCAGTGTGTGAAGGTACGACCGAGGGGAAAGAAAGGAACGAGTGACGGAGCAGCTGTGCTCCGCTGGCGGGGACGCAAGACGCCAGCCCCAGCCTCCGAAGGGGTGACCGGGGTCCGTCCCACAAACACGCTGCCACGGGCCCTGGCCGAATAGCCAGAGCTGCCTCCGTGGCTGCGCACACCCTGAAGGCCATGCGTTAGAAGGGCACTTGCTTCTGTGAACCAGGAGGCCTGGCCTCCCTCCTGCCGGGACCGTATTTTAACAATGTGCATAAAACGTGTTATTTTGTTTCTTGCAAATATTCATAGAAGTCAGAGCAAGAAGTCGGCCAAGGGAAGCCCCAGCAGGCAGGTCCCCGTGAACAGAGCGGAACGAGGTGGGCTCCCTGCGCACGCAGCCCAGGCCGCTGCAAGGCGAGCGGGACCAGGGCCCCTTAGAGTCTAGGAAGTGCAGGGAGGCGGGGGCGGGGGAACGGGGGGGGGGGCTCCCAAGATGGAGGGCAAGCGCCAGGTCCTTGGTCTTGCGGCTTTTCTCTCGCTCCTGCAGGCGGGCGTCCTAGGGGAGGGTCCGGCGGAGCAGCCGTCCTGCCCCAGGTGCCTGTGCAGGGCCCAGGTCTCCTCTGGCCGGTCGGGGCCGGAGCCGGGGCCTTCGGTCACTGCGGGTGGTCCTGGCCTCAGCCCCTGGCTCTGCCGCCTCTCTGGGCCCTGTGGCCGAGTTGCCACACGGCGGAGGCCTGGGAGCCGCCCCTGGGGAGGCGGCCTCGCTGGGCACCTGCCCGCCCCTGGCTGGGCCCTGCAGTCAGCCCTACGCCGCAGTCTCCCCTCCCCCCGCCGCCGGATTCTCCTGGCGGCTCCCTGTCCTGGCTCCGTGGGATGGAGAAGCTTCCGTCACGGACACGGCGGGACATGCTGGGGACACTGCCGGCGAGGGAGGCCCAGCCGGGGCTGCCGGCGGCGCCGTGTCCGCGCAGCGAGAGAAAGGAGCTGCTGTGAGGGTCAGGCAGGAGGGGGCCTAACCGTTTGGACCCCTCCAGGATCCCCACGTCCCGTGACCTGCGCATTTCTCCCGCCCTCGCGTGTCTGCCCACGGGAACAAGGAAAAGGCCGACTGGAAGGAAGGAAGGAAGAGGACCTGGTGCCCGGCTCTCGGCCGGGAGCAAAGCGCCTGCTGAGGCTCGCGGCCCCGGCGCCCCGGCCACCCGAGCGGGGAAGGGCCACCGACGGGAGAGGCCTGGCCGGCAGCCCGAAGGCTGAGCCCGAGGCGCAGCAGCTTGGAAGTTCAAGGCAGCTATTTTTTCTTAAATGCACTACTTTCTGGTTTTTACCAAGAACCGGTTAAAAGAACAACTGTTTCCCAGGGAAAAGCTCTAAAGATCTTAGAAACGCTGCCCCGTGGCTGCGCACAAGCAGGTCTTTGTCCGCCCGTAGGTGGGCTGCTGGGGTGGGGGGGGCCTCGGGCTCGACCACCATGCGCGCCCCACAGCCCGGCTGACCCAAGACGTCCCCCGGCCAGAGTGGTCTGAGGCCAGGCGCCCTCTACCCGCTGGACCTGCAGCCCGAGCCACCCAGCCGCTGGCACTAAAAATACAATGTGGTGAGGGAAGCAGCGTGGCCAGGAAGCCAAGCCACTGCCCACACTCAGGCCTGTGGGCACCTTGGTCCCCGGAGGCTGTCCCCAAGGACGGGCTGCGAGGGCAGGAAGGGTGGGGGAGGAGGGGCCCTCCCCTCGCTCCGGACAAACAGTCAGGCCACCCATTTTGCAAGTCTAAGTACAGTTTGTTTTCTCCTGAGCTAACCTTTCCCACACTTGGGGAGACGACTGCGTCCGTGCGGGGAGAAAAGGAAAGGGATTGGCGCGCTGACACGTGGGCGGAGAGCCCCGCTGGCGGCGTCTCTGCAGAGTCCTCACGGGGCGGCTGGCCGCTGCGGGGACGGGCGGGATCCAGCGACCCCCTGCCTGAGGCCCTTCCACGCAGCAAGGGAGACAGAGGTTCCTCCCGGTCCTGCCCGCAAACCCCCTCCCCAGCCGTCTCGCTGAGTCACACGGGGAAGTCTCAGGCCCTGCAGGGCCGCCGAGGCGGGGCACTGCTGTTTCCTTAAGTGACGTGACCCTCCGAACCACTGGGCAGCGCTTCAAACGCGGGCTCCAGTCACCCCTGGCGTGGGGGGGGGGGGACCAGGGAGGCAGCGAGCTGGGAGGGGGTGTGCGGTCCCAAAAGCCCCCCCCCGGGGTCGCCCCTGCCGCGGAGAAAGATACAAGCTCCAAAAGAAAGTTTCCACATCAGAACGGTAATCTCCCCGGCGAGTAAATCTCCTCAATTGAAGAGACGTAGGACACATTCCAGAAAACAATGTGTTAGGAATTAAAATGCATTCATTATGGGTGTGGCCTCAGTTTACATTCTTCATTTATGAAGTTTTGCCTTTTTTTTAAAGCTTGTTTTGCAATCATCCTGGCTATTTTCCCAGGAGAAAAAGAAAAATGTGGGTGGAATAAGAGAAAGGACACCTAAAATTTGAAAAGCAGCTCGCTGGTCTCTTGTCTGGGGGGACACACAAGGTCTGTCCAGAAGGTGTCCGGCCACGCAACATGACAAACGGAAACATTTATTGAAGACGATACAAGATACAAGGAACATTGTTCATGGGGCCTCAGACCCCTTCACCGCAGGCACCGTGGGGCCTCACACAGGTCTCCCCGTCGCCATCAGCGGCCCTGTGGTGTCTTCCTGAACCTCAGCAACAGTCTGCAATGTCTGCCCTTTCAAGGTGATTTCAGTTTGGGGAAAAGCCAGACGTCACAGGGCGCCACATCTGGGCTGTCGGGGGAGCTGAGCCACCTGGGTGGTTTGATGTTTTGCAACAAACTGCACCGAATGGGATGCACGAGCAGGCGCACTGTCGTGATGAAGCTCCAATCCCCAGCTGCCCACAGCGGCGGCCTCCTGCATCATCCGAAGAGCCTCCGCAGAGGAATGTTCAAGCTTAACGCAAACTCGGATGCACATTCCGTTGCTCTACTTGCTCGGTCCTTTTGAATGCAGCGGCCACACAGCACACGCTCACTCAACAGCATCCATGGCCCCACTGACGGACACAGTGAAGTCGTCACTGCTCACACATGCGCAGTCCAGTCCGCTCTCCTCGGCTGCGAGGCTGCATCGATGTCACACAATCTGCTCTCGTTACAGTAACAATGGCTGGACTTTTTCGGGACAGACCTTGTGTATCCTCTTGTGCTAAAGCAGCCGAATAAAAGTGTTGCTAACAGGGACGGGCCTTCGATGAGGACGCCGCACGTTCAATCTGTGCCTCGGAGTTCCCTGGGCCACGTGGGAACCAAGGGCTGTGAGGAGGGCGGACGCAGGGGACAGCTCCCGCCCTCCACCGTGACCACACGTCCCGGGGCTGAAGCGGTGGCGTAGAACTCACATAGTACCGCTACCTGGGTTTTACGTTCTCTGGACATGGGACGCTTTCAGTTGTTACTGTCACCAGTAGAGACGTGGCACATGGCCAGCGCCCAGTACATACCACACACAGATGTCCAAGCGATTGGTCCACTGACCAAGAGGAACATAAGGCCCCAGTGGTTTGACAGGCGGCTCATGTCCCTGCCACAAAACAGGGGCTGGGCAGGGAGTGTCTCCAAACCGAGAGCTTTGCCAACAGCCAACCTGCCCCTCCGAGACACGGCCAGTCCACTGGGGTTTGGCCTCCGTCCCCTCCTCCGCCTCCCCAGCCGCATCTGAGAGTGAAGGGCGCCGCTGTTCTCATGGGTACCTCTCAGCGCCCAGGTGTGTATGGCGGGAGGGGCACGAACACTTTACACTGTCACTGGCTGCGGACCTCAGCGTCTCGTTTCTGCGTCTCCGGCTGTGAGGAGGGACCTCCGTCCCTGCGGGGCAGAGCCGGGGGCCGCGGGGAGAGCGCCCCCCGCAGGCAGCTGTGCGCATGCAGGCTCTGGGAGGGGCCCACGTGGCCAGCAGCCGCCCAGCCTGGCCAGCCCCGGTACAACGTAAAGCACTAGAGGGAGACGTTTTCCACCGCTCGGCAGCGTGTGCATGGAAACTGGAAAGACACACAGGACACAAGGGCGGCCTCGGCTCCCAGGCGACGTGAGGCTGTGTGAGGCGGTCGCAGGCCTTTCCTTCAACAGGTCTGGGGGGGAGGGAGGGCTCTGCGCTGCCCCGCACCACCCCCAGCCCCGCCCCCAGCCCCAGCCCCGCCCCAGCCAGGCCTCGTCGCCAGCGGCCTCTGTGAGCGGCTCCCCAGGTCAGTCTGCCCACACCAGGCCCCCCTGGAGGACACACGACCCATCCCCGCCCACGGCCACCCAGGTCCTCTGAGACCTGGGCCAAGGGTCTCCAGCAGATGATGTTTTCCAAAAAAAGAAAAAGAAAAAGACTCTCCAAAGACAGCGATGAGGAGAAGGGCCCGGGGCGGAAGGGGTCCGCTGCGTCCCCTCCACGCTCACACCCCCGCCAGGGCCCTGGCTCTGCCTCCTTTCCTCAGCCTCGGGAAAGCGGTGGAGGGAGATGGAGGGAGAGATAGGGCCCAGGAACGAAGACTGAGACAATGTGCCCCTCTTCAGCCTCCTTTAACAGTCACTAGGAACAGTGTTTCCAATGAATGGAAACAGAAAGGCGCCACAGTAACCTTTCACTAGCGGCCTTTGTTTTGCCTTCTCTGTAACCCTTGTGTAACTGCGAAGAATGTTCGGTCCACACTTCGGTTACATCTCCTGGCTCCGCCCGGCCCTCGAGGCCCCTCTCCCGAGAGACTCCTCCCGCCCCTCCCCCACCTCCCCCACCTCCCCAGGGCCGCGCAGTCCCTGGCCCCAGGGGACTAAATCCCAGAGGCTGGAAAACAGTATCTTTTCAAGAACGATGAAAAGTTACACCCGGGCTGGTATACATTCAACAGCTTCTTGCCCAAGGTCATCTGACCCGCCCGACCCAACGCAGAAGAAACTGGGGCAGCTGGCGGGGAGAGAGCAGGATGCACCGGCCGCTCAGACGGCAGGGGGCCGCGGCCCCGACCGGGGCGTCCCTGCCGCGGCCCAGCGTCCGTGGGCGCGGACTCTGGTTTTGAGTGGGGGGCAAAGCCCAAGGTGCCTGAGGATGGATTCGGTCTGAATCCTCCGGACGTCGGCCAGCGCCCTTGGCAGCAGCGGGCGCGCGGCGATACCTCCGCAGACGCGTCAGGGCGGTTCTCTTTCCTAAGCTCAGTTTTCTAAGCCATGTAACCTCACCCAGGCGCTCTGAGAATTACCTATGCACTGAATTGTAAGCGATCCTTAAAAGCTGAGACTCCTCCTGGTACCACAAAGAGGACTGTTCAAATTACCCCCCCACCCCACGGGGGCAGGAGCCTCCGCGGGGGAAGGGGCCAGGGCCGCACGATGATCTCCCAGCCACGTCCCCGGTGCCACCGCGACCCGCCAGCACCTGGCACGCACCGCACGGGCCCGACTGTAACCCCCGGAGCACACGCAGAGCCGGGACCCGCTGGGCCGCTCCACACGCAGCATTTTGGAGGTCAGCGGAGAGGGAGCCTGTGCTGAGCATGACCCGCTTCCCTGCGAACCTGCGTCTAAAGCGTCTCCTGCCGTCTCTGTTTACAGGGAAAGCGGCCTGAGATTGCGAAACTAGCTGTTTCCAAAACCGTGTGACCCGCGCGCCACGTCCCCGGCGAACGGGGGCGTCTACGACCCACGCGGCCCAAACAAAACCCGACCTCCCTTCTGTTTCTAATTCACGTCCAGCCGGACAGCCCCGTGAGTCACGGGTGGCTTTCGCTGTGACCCTGTGAAATGCGCCCGTCCTCTGAAACCGTCGCTCCTTTGCGAGTTCCGTGGAAAAGTTACGTGTCTGCAAAGGGTGCTGTTGGGGTTCTCAAAAAACGCCCGGAAACCACCGGCCAAGGCTGATGTCACCTGAAAGGAGCTACAAAACAGGCTCTGGCGGGGGCGTGTGGGAGGCCTGGCAGCCCCGCACGCGCTGCTGCGGAGCCCAGCTCGGCCTCAGAGCCGCGAATGATGAGCAGGGGACCGCATGGGCCAGCGGCACGAGGGCCGGGCCCGGCGCCACAGAGACAGGCCTTCCAACTGCGGGAGCCCCTGAGACGTAGGCAGCTCATCGCGAAGGGGGCCCGGTGCTGAGCAAACGTGTGCTTTTTAAACAGGCAGGGAGCAACAGGGTTTATGTTTTCAATAGTGAAAAAGGGCACCGCCGCCGCCGTATTTTAATGCGCACATCACCCAACGCCACGGCCCTACACCTTCCAACATTTTCAAAGTTACCTGACAGGTATGCCAATCAGGTGACAGGTATGCCAATCAGGTCTGATTAAGAGGCTCAAAAGCTATAAATAAAAAACCAAACCGGAAAAGCCATGTTAAAGGGACTCCAGGTTAACTTTTCAAAAGAAAACAAGTGAAAACAAGTGGCCCATGGCACGCCGTGTGAACGGACGCAGGTAAACCGCCCCCCAGGGCAGACCCCGCAGGCGCTGTCCCGGCCCGGCCTGCGCGGTCCCCCCAGCACGGAAGGCCAGCCTCTGGCCCACTTGACGAGGGGCGTGGAAGAACGCAGGGTTGGGAAACGCAAGATGATCCAAATTCCACAGCGAAACAGAACAAACAACACGGAGACCAAGAAGGGACCTTCCACACACGCCAGGGCCACCGCCCTCGAGAGAGGGACACCACATTCCTGCCCAAGACACGCAGCAGCAGAAGCCCGGGGGGGGGAGGAGGTCGCGGGGGATCTTGCTTCCTCCTGACATACTTTTCTTTCAACCATTAGTCCTAGGGGAAAAAAATAAAGGCCAAACAATAAGGAGAGCTGCCAAGGGCGGCAGGCGTCCCCTCCCCCGCTCCCCGGGCCGGCTGGGGAAGCCGCGCAGCTGCCTGGGAAACTCCACAGGCAGCGGAGGGCGCAGGCCTGCCGCTGGGCTCCTCGGCGCTGACCAGGGAGAGAGGACGCCTCCTGTCACACAAATGCCTGTAACCAAACGTTTTTACGGAGTTTAATTCCTAACGGTCCCAAAGCGGGAAACCACCCGCAAGGCCAGCGCCACGGGCGAGAGACTGGCGTAGGCTGCGTGAGGACGCTTATAGGACACTTTGCAGTAACAAAATCTTAGAAATGGAGAACCGCGCCGACCAGGGGCTCCGTCGGTTGGAGCATCGCCCCGTACAGCCAAAGGCTGTGGGTTCGACCCCCGGTCGGGGCGCACGTGATGTTTCTGTCTCCCTCTCTGTCTCAGAACAATAATGTCCTCCAGTGAGAATTTATGAAAGATAAATGGAGGACAGATGGGCAGCTCCCAGGGGTCAGAGCGGCGACGGCCGCACGCGCGCGCGGCTGTGGCAGGCCGCGCGGGCCCCGCGGTGATGGGCGCACTGTGCTTCACGGCGCCCACGTCACACCCGGGTTGTGACATTGTATCTTGACTTCGCAAGACAGGGAAAACTGGACCAAGGGGACACAGGCTCTCTCTGTGCTGTTTCTGATAACTGCATGTAAAACCTAAAGATAAAAAGTTCCGTTTTAAAAGAATTCATAAATTCAAATACAATTTTTCAAAGTCCGGGTACGGTGGCCAGTGGGTGAGGACTCACTAGCTGGTGGGAGCCTGGGGAAGAGTTTAAGGAGCACAGACACAGGCGCGGGGCCTGTGCCCCTCCGGGTGGGCGGCCCCCGCCAGCCGGCCCGGCGCCCAGCCTGCGGCCGTGGGGCGCCTGGGAACACGGCCTCCTTCGTCTCGGCCTCAGCCATGCAGAAGGCACACGGGCGCTGAGACATGGAGCAGCCAAGTCACGGGTTCGTCGCTAACACCCTGATGGACTAACATCCGTGACCCCGAGCACCTGAGGCACCTCCGCTCGCTTTGACCTGAGCACACCTGAGCGGCTCTGGACCCGGTCAGGCGCACCGGCGCTGCTCAGCAGGCGCCAGGACAACGCAGCCTCCCTGGGCCGGCGGAGCAGTGAGCGCCACCCCTCGGTGAAGGCAGGGGGTGCAGGGAAGGAGGAAGCAGGCCCAGGTTCCCACCTCGGCCTGGGGGGGTGTCCCTCACCCGGGAGGCATGGCTCAGCAGTGTCTAAATGCCGCCTGGTCAGTCCCCAAGGCCATTCGCAACCGGAGGCTGTGATAACTGTTTCATCAGAGGAGGGATTAACATTGTTGCAAGCGGCGAGGCTGCCTCTGGCAACAGGTGTGACTTCAAGTCCTCGGCCCTGACCTCTGCTTCCTCCCTGGGGAAGGGAGGGCGGGGTCCATGTGGATGTTATTGGAAACAGGTGGCAGGAAGAGACCTGCCTAACCAGTCCCAGGTTCCACCTGCCATTCCAGCAGCCCGCGGGGAGGGAGTGAGCGTGGCCCGCCACGCAGAGCTGCCTCTGGCTTCCGGGACGCGGCTCCGTCCCCGGCTGGCGCACCCTTCCACCCTTCCTCCTGGATGTTGTCCCTGACCCTCAGGCCTGAGGAAGGGCCTCTCCGCTGTGCTGTCCCCTCCCCAGTCACTCTGTTCAGAGCACACATCATGGCTCTGTGTCCCAGGAAGGCAGACTCCGCGGGCACCTCGTCCAAACCAAACCGCGCGTCTGCCACACAGCGGGGACTCCGTGAACGGGGAACAAGTGGATGTATCGACTGAGGACGTCAAGTCCAGTGGACAGGGGAGGCTGCCTCTTCCAAGGCCCGAGTCGCCGTGGTCACTGGCTGAAAATGCGCACCCGCGGAGCAGCCAGCCAAGGGCGCCTTCTCTCTGCTTTGAGCACAGGGCGAGGCAGACAGGCACAGCGGGTTCACATCCTCACTCTCATTGATGAGTCCTAAACTGGTCACCCACTAGCTGGCTGGCCTGTAGCCTCCGGGAACCTCAGGCTCCCCCCACGGGGCTGGAAGGCGTGCCTGCCCGGCCCCCGGCCCGGGGCTGCTGCTGATCCGAGGAGGAGAAGCGGAATTAGGTGGTCCGCCCAGAGCCAGCGTTCCGTGAATGTTCGCTCTTACGGCCCAGAGAGGAAGGAAGAGGAAGAGAAGCCCCACCCCAAAGAGAAGCCAGAAATGGCAAAAATCTCAAAGTGTAAAAAACAGGGAGCAGTAACACACAGCGCCACAGAAAGGAGGCTCAGAGGAGCAGCGTTAACAGGCCGTGGGAGCCTGCGGCGGCGGACGGGCAACCGCAGGAGCGTCGGAGGTGCACGTGCTAGGCGTCCCCGGGGGCTTTCATTTAAGTAGTTGAATTTCTCAAAATTCAGAAACTCCAGGATCAGCAACTCAAGGTGAATTCGTAGACCATCTTGCTCAAACTTGCAGCTTGTCAGGCCTTGACTATTTCTATGAATAAGTCCTGCCCGAGCAAGGAAGGAGCAGCCAGGACACGTTTACGCCAAAACCGCTCAGATTCCAGATTAGGGGAGAGAATGACTTAAATTCAAATATTTCTGTAATTAATGAGAGTCCGCTAATGTCGAGACGAGCCGCCCCCCAAAACCTTGACGCTACGTCCTCATCATAACTACGTTTCGGTGGTACTGACTTCATTAGGTGGAACATTTACATCTGTCTTTGAAATTTTAACTTCGTCAATTGCACTCGTGATAGGGGTTCCCCCTTAGTGCCCCGCACGGTGGCCACGCAGGAACACAGCTCCCACCAGGTCAGACCGGCGCGAGGCCGGCCTTCGACGTGGCAGACACAGAGCGCCTTCTCTGTGCACGGCCCCCCCGCCCCCCGCAGTACCGCGGCCCCCAGTGGGAGGCCGCTGAGTGAAGCTCGCTTCCCGGAAGCCGCGCCTGCATCAAAGCCAAGGAAAACAGGCGGCCCCTTTCTGCCGCGGGCGGCCTTTGCGGGCCGTGGCCGTGAACACGTTTTGGGCAAAGGTCCCTCGGGTTTCCCACTTCGGCTTCCCTGCCCTCCCGCCCGGTGCGCACGGGAACGCAGAGGGAGACCGGCCCGGCCACGCCCTGGCCGCCGCAGGGAGGCGGGAGGAGAGCGGGAAAGATCCTCAAGGCAGAAGCCATCAGAAAGACCCTCCGGATTCCAAAGGAAGAAACAGGATATTAAAAAATATTCTCTTCCGACGGCATGAGCGTGGGACGGGTTCTAAAGTCCTGCAGGGGAAGAAAGGCGCCCTGAGGGGAGGCGGGAAGGCACCGGCGGAGCACCGGCTGCGAGGGGCCGGAGCGGAAGGAAAGGGCGCGGTTCACTGCACCGGAGTCCGCCTTCCCGGGCGTTCGGAAAGCCCCAGCGACAAAAGGATGCACAGAACGTTGTCTCCAACAAACACACACGCAGGACGCACTCACTTGAGCTTAAAGTTAGGGTTTCCACAATCTCAGCCACTAAAGTACCACCTAAAGTTATTTGCCTCTCTGAAGGTCCCACGCTGCCCCGCCACCCCGACCTCGGTGCAGCCAGCACGCCTGGCGGGGCCCGACCCCTCAGCCCCCCAACTCCTCTTGCAAATTGCGGGGGGACCCCAAGCTCAATCTCAGCAGATGTTTCCCTCCAAAACACTGAAAAGCACCGTGGGAGGACAAATGTTTTCTTCTCTCTCAGATCATCCCCCATTAGAGGGACTTGAATACAGCGTTTGAGAAAATTTAGCTAAATAATTCAGCTGGCCAGAGACAACCTTTTTTTACACTTCTCTCTCAGTCCTGACAAACGAGGTCATACGTCAGGTGCCACGAACGATAACGCCCGGGGCCGTCCCGGCAGGTCCAGCGATGCGCGCACAGGCCCGGAGAACCCCGGCACCGGCGGCCGCCGCACGCGTGAGAAGCACGACCGTACACGCTCCAGTGTCGAAAACGTGGGCCATTCCCCTTTAAACTTTCAAAGAACAAATATTCCAGTTCGTCCAGGACAAAGATGGTCCTCAGAACGTTCGCATAAAACAGAACAAGGGCTGCATGAAACTGAAGCAATCAAACCAAAGGAGGGGAAACACAGTTTCATTCCCAAACATTTTCTTTAAACGACGAGGACACTTACCAGCACCTTGTTTTCAACTTTGTCCCCCTTAACTTCCAACTTGACTTTCTTCTTCACTCCAATTCTGATCTTTCTGCCAATAACATCCTTTATGCTTTCTGGAAGAAGGGAAGAGCTTCATTACAAACTCCTATTAACTAGAAAGTGCATGGGGTTACAGAGGGCTTTAGGAGGAGGATTTTTGATTGTTTTCATTGTTGTTTTTTGTAAATTATTTGCTTGTTTTAACGAGCCTGATCGGTATCATCCTGTATTTAATGACCACCTGCGTGGCACCTGCCCTGGGTGCTCCAGCGGTGAGGCCAATGGGAAAGCATGGGACGTAACCGCAGTCCACGCAAGGCGTGATGTGATCTTGCTGGGCTAACAGGATGCACATGCAAGAGGCACCGGAGCACCTGTCGGGCAGCGTCACGGAGCAGGGACTTGCCCGCGGGCCACGGCGCAAGAGGAGCCCGCACCCTCGCTCGGCTGGCCACCTCCTGCCCGGCCCCTGTGTGCGGCGCAGGGCCCCAGAGACAGGCCCACGTTCTGGGACCGCCTCGTCACCAAGGGGCAGGAACAAGGCAAAGAACCAGAACTGGACCGAACAATGCAGCCGGGGAAGGGTGCTCCTGGCCACCTGTCCTTCCAAAAAGGCCATGGCACCCCAGAGCAGCCAAACGGCAACAGAATGGGGGGGGAGGGGAGGAGGGAGGGAAGGGGAGGACGGAGGGGGAGGGGGAGGCAGGGAGACCTGAAAATTTGGATGGTGGCAGGAAGGAGCCCCCCAAACTGGACAGGTCCCGCACCAAACTCATCGCCTCCCTCCTCCGCCCCCTCCTCCCCCTCCTCCCCCTCCGCCTCTGGCCGCTGTCCTCAACTCCTTTCTCTCAGGTAGGTGGCCAGTCACCACCTCTCCCAAAACTGCCTCCTACACAGCTCCTGACCCCTGACCTTGACCTTCCCCCAGGCCTCGGAACCTCTTGCCAAGACCAAGTCCCTGACCTCCAACCGATCGACCCCGGTCCCTTCCATAACCAAAGTGACCCCTCCAAACCCCAGGTGTGACCAGGTCACTCTGGGCCTGGGAGTCGCACTCCTTTGAGGACGCACCCAGACTTGGCAGCGCGTCCGTCACTCAAGGTCTTTCACGGCCGTCGAGCGCCGCGTCTCAGCGCCCCGCTGCCCCTCCGCACCCCGGACCTGTGAACTGACTCTCCGACGGCCCCGCGCACATCGGAGCCCGACTGCAGACCATGAGCACGTGCAGACGCCAGACAGTCACGCACGGCGGGTCAGCCCAGCTGCCTCCGAGCGGCCGGGTGGGGGCGTTTTCCTCTTGTTCTCCCCTGCACTTCGCTTTCTTATTTTTTTTTAAGGTTTTAATTATTTACTTTTAGACAGAAGGGAATGGAGGGAGAAAGAGAGGGAGAGAAACATCGTGCGTACTTGCCTCTCATGCGCCCCCTACTGGGGACCTGGCCTGAAACCCAGGCCTGCGTCCTGACTGGGAATCCAACCTGCGACCCTTCGGTTTGCAGGCGGGTGCTCTATCCACGGAGCCACACCGGCCACGGCTACACTTTGCTTTTTCAATAAATAGCCTGTCTTACTTCCATAAGCAGAAAAGTACACAATACATTTTTAAATGCCTTGGGGGGGGTTACCACAGACTGAAGTTTTCAAAGGCTCGCCCTTCTGAATCGATCAGAGAGGAACTCTCGTGAGCACTTGAAATTAGAGATGAAACCGGGCGCAGGCATGCCCTCTGCAGCCTGAGGAGCCCAGAGAGCCCACACTGGGCGCACCGCCAGAGCGCGGGGCCCTTGGCTGAAAGACAGGCCGGACCCCATACGCGCAAAACTCCCACTTCCAGGCGAGGGCCTAAGGCAGCTCTCAGAGCGCCCCGCAGCAGCGTTTGAGCAGGTGCCTTACCTCGCCCGCCCCTCGGCGCCCTCTCTCCGGGGCCCTCGCAGCGCCCCGCACTCCGTTCCCAGGCTGCCTCCCCCGACCCCTGTGGCTCCGCAGCAGCCCCCGCTTCCCGGGCCGCGCTCGGCCAGCGGCCCGAGCCCAGGACACCCTTCCGCTTCCGGGCAGGGCGCGGGGAAGGTCTGGGCTCCAGAACCGGACAGACCACTCACTCCCTGCTGCAGCGGCAGCTGATGCTTATCTGAGAGCAGACGCCACCGGGCCGGGGCGGCGGCGGCGGCGGGGGCGTGGCGCGCGGGCAGGAGCGGCTCCCCGCCCGAAACGCGGGAGCAGAACTCCCCGCGTTCGCCTCTGCAGACCCCGCCCCAGCAACACAGCTTCTTCGGGGCAACGCTTCGCCTGCCCAGTCCACAGTCGCTGCCGGGGCGCTCACGCCAACTCCCGCAAAGCGCTGGGGCTACAGGAGGAACGGGGAGGGGGGCGGGGGGCGGACTCCTGAGACGCGGGGCGAGGGCTGAGACGCCCTCGGCCTGGGTCGGCGCGGCCCCACGCCCCCTCGCAGCGCTGCAGGGAGGGCGGGTGCCGAGGAGGGACCGCGAGGGGCTCGGGCCGCCGCGGCTCAAAGCCCCGCGCGCACACACCTTGTTAGGATACAGCGCACACGCGCGCGCCGACGCGCTGGGTTTTGAGAACCCTGTCCCCCGCCGCAGTTTAGCTCTGCCATCTCAGCCCCCACAAAACTTAGGCGAAACCCCAAGGCGTCAGATCTAGCCCCCCACCGCCACCCCAAAAACAACCTCAAGGACCTCAGACAATGGGTCACCTTGCACTAGGTACCCCGGGCAGGTTCCCTAATTGATCCGGGGTGAGGAGATCAGGTAGGTTAATTATTATTAAAAGAAGGCTTTTGTCATTAACCCTCCGTGTCCCGGCCCCAGTTCGCGTCAGTCCGGTAACCCTTTCGCTCCCAGCCTGCGGGCCGAAGCCACGCCTTTCCAGGCTGAGTCCTCACTCAGACCAGCGCCCCCTCCCCAAGTCGGCTCGTCGGCGGGACGCCTCCCGTCTGGGACTTTGGAGGGGGGGGCGGGGAAGGGGACACCGCCGGAAACCACCGCCTGCGCGCTCTCCCACCTCCAGCGCTGGGCTTCCCCGGACTTCCCCGGCGGGGCCGCGGGCCGGGAGCTGGGAGGGGGTCTCCTCTCCTCCGAAACTCCCGAGTCCCGGGCAGGCCCGTCCCCGCCAACCTCCACCCCCTGGTGGCGGCGGGAGACGGCGCCCGGGCTCCGATGGCCCTGCGCCGGCCTCTCCGGACTCGGCTCCGCAGGCGGTCAGACGGGAGCGAACTTCCCCAGGTCCCGGGGCCCCACCCAACAGCACTCGGACCCGGGGCGCGGGGCTCTGCCGGGGCGCACGGCGCGCGGGGGCGAGGAGCGCAGGCGCCGGGGACCCCTCTTACCTGTCAGCTCGCGGGGCACCTCGTTGCTCTCCTCGGCCATGGCTCCCCCACGCCGGGCCCGCAGGTCTCACTGCGATCCACCGCCCCGCCCTCCCGAACCCCTCGGTTCTGAGAGGCTGCTGCGGCGTGCGGACGGGAGGAGGCGAGAAGGCGGGCCGAGGGACTGTTTGGCCGCGCCCCTGCCCTCCGCCCCAAAAACAAACAAACAAATAAATAAATAAATAGTTGCCGATTCGCTGGGGGCCTGCGGCTGCGGTTACATGACGCCTCCAAGAAGCTCCCGCGGCCGCTGGATGGACGGACAGACGGAGAGCTCGCAGGACCCCACGTCCGCCCCGCGCCGGCCCGGCTGCGCCCCTGCTTCCGCCGCTGTTCCGGCCGATCGGGCACCTGCGGCCCTAGGTGCAGGCGGAAGGCGTGGGAGGGCGGGGAGAGCGCGCCGGGGGCTGGGGTTCCCGGCGCTCCCGAGGCTCCGCTGGGCGGGGGCAGCCGCGGCCCTCCCCCCCTCCTCCTGCTCCTGCGTCTCCTCCTCCTGCGTCTCCTCCTCCTTCTCTCCTCCTCCCCCTCTCCTCTCCTCCTCCTGCGTCTCCGCCCCGCCTCGCGAGAACGGCCCCGCACGGTCCCCGCGGCCTCGGCGCCGGGGCTCCGGCTCCCTGCGCCGGGCGCACCCGTGGGGACGCCGCCGGGACCTCGGTGGTGGCGTCTCGGCCCCCGATCGCAGCCTCACTCCCCAACCCCGAAGCCTCGCGTCTGGAGAGGGCACGCGCGGGCCCGGGAGCCCTCTGCTGGCTGCGCGAGGGGACAGCCGGGGGCCGGGTCCCCGTGCGTCCCCGCGCCCGCGGGCAGAGCGCCAGGCGGTGGGAGGCGGCAGGTTCCGCAGTTGCGTCGGCAGGGACACCCGGTCAGTCTGGGACTCGCTCGCGCGCGCCCCCGGGACAGCCCTCCCTGGGCCGTGCCGTGGCATCTTCCCCGTGTGCCGAGCCGGAGCGAGAGGAAACCTGTGAACACCGACCCCCTGTCACAGCCGCCGCACACGATCGCAGACGCTCGACTTGGGGGGGCGAGGCGCGGGGACCTCAGTTCGCCCCAGGGCAATGCGGGCGGTGAGCAGTATCCCCAGAAGCCGGGTGGGTCTCCTACCCGGCCAGCTCCCTGCGACGCCGGGCTCCAGCCCAGAGACACCGTGCGGGCCCGGAACACCTGTGAGCGCCTCCTTGCTGCCTTATTTCCAAGCGGCTGGGACTGCCGCGTCAGGACAAAAAGGACAAAAGAGAAGGGAGGGAGGAAGAAAAGGAATCTGGCTTTGGCTCCCTTGCTCGAAGCCCAGCTGGCCACCGCAAACGCCAAAAACAGCCTTCAGCCTCCCAGGCATTACCTCTGGGCTTTAGCCAATCAGCCGCCTTCCCACCTGGCTGCGGGTCCCCGGACTCAGGACTCCGCGGTCCCTCCCGTTCAGCTTATCTGCACCCCTTCCAGGGTTCAACCCCAGCCCAGCTGCATTCTCCTCGGGAAGCGTTCCCGGGCTTTTTCAGCGCATCTGACCCTGTACCTGAAACCACCGGAATGCTTGCCCCAAACACTTTTTTAAGCCCAGCGGAAGCCTTGGCACGTGGCCTGTGTGCTCTTTGAGTCAGCTCGGGCCTGGTGCCTCGTGCCCTGAGCTGGGTTTGCCTGTGGGACAAGACTGCATGAGCTCAGGGCAGGACGGACCTGTGCGAGGTCCGGGTTGGATGCACCCTTGGCAACGGATGAGTCTGAGAGCTTTGGACCTCGGGCTCCCTAAAGTTGTCCGCTTCTTTAAGCTAGACATTTCCTTTATGCCTTATCTTTTTATGCAATGAGTGGAAATTAACGCCTTCCATTCAACCCTGTGTGTGAAGAAGGGTTTTTCTGGCACATCCCAATGAGATCTCAGAAATCGCCCTGAAGGTTTCAAGTCAAGCGGTAAGTCCTCAAAATAAAAGCAAAAGATCATCGTGTCCCCTGCCCCACCCCCAGGCCCTGGGTGGTGAAGAGCGGAGAGGAAAGCCTGGCTTCGGGGCCGTCTTGTAACTCAGGCTTCTTGGCTGGCGTCTTTTAAAGAGGCTGAGGTTTCAATGAAAGAATGCTGTTCGGTTGTTTTTCTTTTTTCCCGGCCCAGGATCCCACCTGCTCCTGCGCCTCCAAAGGTGTTGGGTGCAAATGAGTCTCCTGTCTCCAAGCTCACGAAAGACTAGCCTGGAGATCAAAGTCATCCCCTCCTAGGGTGCAGAGGTCAAGTGTTTCAGAACCGGGAGGAGAGAGCCCCTGGGAGCCCCGTGCAGGACACCAGGACACCGTGCGGTGCGGCCGGCAGCGCACCTACCCCCGCCCCCAACGCGCACGCGGCCCGGCCGCAGCCCTCGGCTGTCCGCCCGCCCCACGCCGCCGGCTTCCTCAGCGGGCCTGCCCTCCAACGCCCACACCTGAGGGTGAGCCCCCCACCCCACCCAGCAGCCAGGCCTCTCTGTGAAGCTGGTTACCACGCGGCACGGCGCGGCGCGATCAGCTGCAGCTTCATCCTGAAACACTTCTGCGTGGCCGGGGTTAAGCCTCGCCACCAGTATGGACAGGCTGGATTTCGGAGAATCCCTGCCGCGGCTGACCTTTTAAACTGTTCAACACGGTGGTGATGAATACAACATAGACTGAGTAACAAAACTATTTGGGAAAATTATACATGAACTTTTAAATGATTTTAGTGCCTAGGCGTTGATTCATATCTACATACAGTCATGCTCTGTGTAATGACCTTTTGGTCAACGACAGAGGTCATACATGGTGGTCGTCCCATAACATCGTAACGGCGACCTCGGCTGGGTGGATCGGTTGGTTGGAGCAATGTCCCATACACACGAGGTTGTGGGTTTGATCCCTGGTCGGGGCACCTCCCAGAGGCAACCGACTGATGTTTCTTGCATCGGTGTTTCTCTCTCCCTCTTCCTTCCTCCCTCCCTAAAATCAGGAAACACATTCTGGGGTGAGGGCTAATTTTGAAGGATTATAATGGGGCTAAAAACTCCTATCACCTAGCACAGCGATTTTCAGCGCCCGCCGCAAGAATCTGTAAAACGTGCCGCACCTGCCTCTTCGGCCAGGGCACTGGCCTCTCTCCCGTAGGCTGTCGGATAAAAAATGACAACAGCCAGCACAGCCGGAGCCACGCAGTGTGAATGAATCAAAATTATATCTATTTTGTGTCCGAATGGCAGAAAATGAACTTTTTGGCGTGCCCCAGAATTTTCGTACTCAGTTCACTCGCCATGCAATGAACGAGGCTGAAAGCCGCTGGACGGGCAACGCTGCCACCAGCCCAGGCAACACAACGCGAGGCTCCGCATCTGCGGTGGCGCCGGTGCAAACAAGCCAGTGCGCTGCCCGCGGCGTAGAGGCGTCACAGACCCAGCTGCGTCCAGGCCCTCGCGCTTGACGAAAAATGACCACGTTCCTGGTTTCTGTGTTCACCGTACTGTGCTTTCATCATTATATCGGAGAGTTCTTTCTGCTTACTAAAAAAATACTTTGCTGTAAACAGCGGCCGCGTTCCGTGGGCAGCAGCTTCACACGCCTCCTGTGCACTGCGTCGCCTTGTTGCGCCTTTGTCCCCTGCACTGGATTTAACCTCGGCTCGTTTCGCGCAGCAGCAGCAGGTGGGCCTCTAGGTTGTGTAGGCGCCTCTATGATGTTCGCCCAACGGTGAAATTGCCTGCGGACACCCTTTCTCAGAACATATTGTTAAGTACGGAATCTCCCTGTGTCCTCTGCTCAGGTTTTCTATAAACCCAAAACTGCTCTAGAAAAATAGTTTATTACTTTATAGTTAAAAAAAAGCATTAATCCATAAGGACCAGGAAGATCAGAGACACGGCAACCAAGAAAATGCAACATTTTGGAAACTGGGAAAGCCGAGGGAAGAATGGTATCTGACTTAACAGACCAGAGAAAGAGCACTCCAGAGCCCGAGGGGGGAGCGCAGTAAGGAGGCGGCTGAGGGCTCTAGTAGACGTCACGCGGCGCAACCTCAGGACCTAGAGTCACACGTGACTCCGCGGGCGGAAGGGCAGAATGTGGGGAAGAAAGGACAGGAGGCAGGAAGGCTAGAAGGAAAGGCTACACGCTTCGTAGTCCCTTCTCTGTCTCGCACGGCCAGGCATCTCCCCAGCCCAGGACAGCGGCCTGAGATCGGACGGTCACTCTGTGGTGAGGGCAACAGAACAGACCGACTCTCAGGACAGCAGAGGGTGTGAGGGAGAAGTCACACCGCAGTGAGAAGTGGGGAGCTTAGAGGAAGCCCACCTCCTACACGGAGAGCCCCCCACTTCGCCCTCCGCGTGGCTCTCCAAGATCCAGCTGCCAGGTTGACCGTTATGGGCATAGGGCTGGAGAAGTCCTCTCCAAGTCATCGATTGTCCTTAGAAGAAAAACCGGTGGCTACTGGCATGTGGCGCTTTGCCAGTGAAAAGGCCAGGTCCCCTCGGACCTCCCCAAGGCGAGCCCGCCCGCTGGTCAGCTTTACTGGGCCTCCCTGTGAGGCAGGGACACCGGGGGACGTTACTACACGAGGAAACCCTCCATCCGCAAAGCCAGACACCGGCACAGGCAACCCCACAGGAACAAAGAAGAACACGGGAGCAAAAGAAACCTTTAAAACTCTAGTCCTGCGGGCAGGAGTAGTGACACGCCGGCCGCTGGCCCGCAGCGCCAAGCCCCGGGCGACCTCGTCGGCAGCGCTCCTCTCAGCGGTTCTGTTTTTCCCGGTTCAGGTTCCACACGTGGATTTTCATAAAAATGGGAAAACTGTCGGGCTGTGGGGACTTCCCGAAGGGTCCCCTTTCCGTGAAACATCACCATTTGTTAGGGGAAAAGAGTGGGGAGTCTGGGCTGGCACGTTTGCCTCTTAACGGAACTCCGGCAGCTGGACCGGCGCCACCTCTGCGCCAAGGCACCTTCGTGCTCCCACGCGGGTGGATGCGTCTCATGACCCCCGCAGGCTCCATCTGGAAACAGGCGTCCCTGTCTGGCGCATTGTCCCGTTCGGGGAAGGGAAGGGCTCCCAGCTCTCCTACCCGCCCCGCGGCCCCAGCCCCCTCCCCTGGGTTCTCTAAGGGTGCGGCGAGCTGACACGGAGGCTTTCAGATCCTGATTCTGCTCATCCCAGCGGAGCCCTGCTGGAGGTCCCGAGGTCGGAAATAACTGTCTCCCTTGTCCAGGCGACAGCAGGCTCCGGTGAAAGTGTCCCCGTTCTGACAGCCGCCGCGCACTCTTGGCTGCCTGGCTGGAAACCGCCTTAGCAGGCCAAGCGCCCCACTGATGAACGGGAAATCCACGCGTCGCTCACACGTAACTAGGGCCTAGCAGACAACCCAGAGTCTCCAAAAGTGACCTGGGGGGAGGCAAGTTTAAAACCTACCTGCTCTCTGGCTTCCTTGCAGATGACTGCTGTAAGGCTGCGTTGCCTCCGTTGTGATAGTTTTGGGTGTCTAGGACTTCTGCTCTATTGTTACTACTCTCCAAAGAAATACTAGCTCAGCCGCCTGGTTTAATTCCCGCCTTGGCGCCTTGTCAGCGGGCGTGAGCGCGGCATCAGCCAGGCTGAAGCATGGCGTCCGTGTGCCCTCCCGCCCTGTGGAGCACCTTAAATGCCGTTCCCCACCTACTTCTCAGGACCGGGTATGCAGTAGGCGCTTTTATCACCTCCGCTGCTCAGGCAGGGGAGCTTCGCCAGAGGGTCACACGCAGAGGGGCTCTCGTTACAGGTCAGGGTCAAGACCTTGCGGTGTTTGTACTGACTGGGATCCCAAACCCAAGGTGCTGCTTAAAAAGGCGACTACTGCTGCCCTCTGCTGGCGGCTGGCGGAGTTGCCCTGCACCTGCCCGCTCGAGTGTGAGCCGGAGCGATTGACACACGCCGGTGCCACCTGCCACGCTAGCGTCTACAGCCGTGCCCCACGCTCAGGGGGCGCTCAAACCCCGGGACGTGGACCGGATCCGCAACGCGTGCGGCGCTAGGCTCTCAGCGGCGGAACCGCAAAGGCCCTGGGAAGTCCTGGCTGTGCTTCCCAAGTTCCGCTTCAAAGCAGGTGGTGACGACGGCTCTGCGGGCAGCGCCGGGCGCAGAGCGCCCCTGGCGTCCTCGCGGGGCAACTGCGGTGACACTTTTCCCTTCGGACGGGGCAGCCTCACGGCAGCGCTGTCACTGGAGGCGAAGAGGCAGGAGGCATGAGAGCAAAAGGCCAGCACGGCCGCGAGATGCAGCAACAGTGCACGTCTGTGCGCCCGGGAACAGAGCGTCAGGGTCCGTGAGGCGCCGACCCGACAGGGCTAAGGCGGCAGCAGACATACCCACCGTCACTGTTGCAGATTAAATTTACAGCTCCAATAGTTAACGGAACAGCGAAGCCAAACAGCAGTAACAATGCGTAAAACTACGATGTGCGGGTGTTGTAGGGTCTCCAGAAATGCAGAACCAAAAGCACGCGTGTGTGTGTGTGTTTCCTATTATATATTAAAAGCCCTATTCTATGTAGCCTCTATAGCACATAGACTATACATGAGGCAGACAGAGAGCAAGACTTACCATAGGAATCGGCTTGCGCAGTTACGGATGCCAGGGAGCCCCCTCGGGCGGCCGGTGCCGGCGGGAGGACCAGAAGCCAGGTGGGATAATCTGGTGTGAGCCCAGAGGTCTGAGGATCAGAGGAGACAAAAGTCTAAGTCTCATCTGCACCCAAAAGGCCCAAGAATTCGGGGGCGGCGGTCAGTGGCGTAAGTCCTGGCCGAGCCTGGGGGTCTCGCCCAGGAGGGCCGGTGTCCGGGCTCACGCAGAGGGCAGCAGCCCTTCGCCTCCCTCCCGTTCTGCCCCGCCCTCCAGCACGCCGGGCGAGGCCGCGGTTTTGCTGGGCGTAAGCTTCCTTGTTCCATCTGCCAGTTCAAACACTCGTCTCTTCCCGAAACATGGCTCAAAGTGACACATCCAAGGCAAGGACCTGCCAGCCAGTCGGAAATGCCATCAAGCTGTCACATAAAAGCAGCCGCCCCCGTGGGGCTCACGTCTCCTCTCTCCATAACCCCCCCCCCATTCCCCACCGATCGCTTCCCTAACCAGTTGGTTCTAGAAGGCCTGGCTCCTGAGGGCAGCCACGGCCGCTCTTGAGAACGTGCACCAGGATATTTTCAGTTGCAAGGAGCAGGGAGCTTAGCTCCAACTGCCTCACACAGCAAAGGGAGCGGACGCCCTCGGGTGCGGGTCCATCGGGGTTAACTCTCCTCGGTGCTCTCAGTTGTCCCTTCTTGGTTGGGTTCATTCGAGGCCGGCACCCTACGGGCGGCGAAGGAGCGAGCGGTAGCAGGTCCAGCCCCCCGTCCCACACACGCAGAAGGGAGTAACTAGTGTTCCGCAGCAGCCGGCAAGCGTGCGGACACACGCCGTCTGCTCAGACCGCAGGCCCGGCTCTGACCCATCCCCGCGGCCACCGTGGCGCAAAGTCCGCCCGGGCCCAACGTGGATGGTTTGTCCCCTTCCGGGGTGGGGGGGTGTAGGTAGGGTAACAACGGATCTCCATCGGAGGGAAAGTGGGGGCTACTGGGAAAGGTTAAGGGGACACTGGGCCCTGGCTGGTGGCTCAGTGGGTTGAAGCATTGTCGCAGAATCAAAAGGTTTTGGGTTCGATCCCCAGTCGGGGTACATATAGGAGGCAACTGATCAATGTCTCTCACAGCAGTGTTTCTCTCTCCCTTCCTTTCTCTCTAAAATCAACAGACATATCCTTGGGTGAGGATTTTTTTAAAAAGGAAATTGGGGGCAACCACAATTTGGAAATTGTGGGTGACCACAGAGCCCGCAAATCACACACCCCCCAGACCGCCCAGCAGCAGCGACCGAAAGCCTCACCAAACCGGTGAACGTGGTCCCTGACAGAGCAGCGAGAGCGACAGGCGCATGCCGAGGACAGGGATTTTGTTAAGCCACAAAACTGTAGCCTAGTGAAGCCACGAGGAGGAATAATAGGTAACGTTGCGGCGGTTGTTTGTCACCCGTCTCTCCCACCGCAGGTTCCGAGGGAAAGGGGTGCTGACCTTCCTGCCCTTCCGGGCCTCAGCGCTGGAGAGCTTTTCTCGCTCTGTCCAGGAGCGTCACATTAACCGGATTTTAAACCCAGACTTTAAAAAGGTGGTTCCTGTCCTGGGAACGGCCCGCGCCGGCGACTGTCCAAGCCTCATCGCCCCCGCGCCGCCCCCCCGCTTCCCGCCCCGTTCGATTCTGTCCACGGAAGAGCGTCGCCAGGGTTACGACAATGGGGGTTGGCCGGCTCCGCCCCCCCCCCCCCCCCCCGTCCCCCGCGCCCTGTGAGTGCAAAGGGAAAATTAAAGCATAAAGAGAATGCGTGGAGCCCAGGAGAGGGCTTGGCTGAGCCGTGGGTGGTAAGTCCTCCAAGGTCGAGCGTCCTGGATGCCGCAGGGGACGCGGAGCTGGAGGGGACCGACCCAGGCGCCGGCGTCCAGCAGCCGCGCACGTGGAAGCCGCCCAGGACGGCGAGTGCGTCGCACTCTGGGCGGTGGGTTTTGTGTTTAAATTTTCGCTCTTAAAAAAATCGATCGAACAGTAGAGAAAAGAAAAAGCCCAATGTACTCTTAATCCACACCTTCTTGTACTTTGCAGTTGTGAAATACTTTTTAGAAGTTTTTTAAATTCCAACTCACTTCCAGAGAGGAAGCAGATATTCCAAAATAAATATTGCACTGGTTCTCCGCGAGCGATGTGAGGCAATAACTTCTTTCTTACCACCGGAGCCAAGGCGAGCACAGGGAGCTGGGGTCCATCAAGCGAGCCAGCTTCTCTGAGGCTGCCGGGAGGTGGGGGGGCCCTTTCATCTCCCCCAGGAGTTTTAAGCACACAATCCAATCAAAATGCTAAAATGTAGAATAATATTTATAAAGAACTGTCACATATTTCATGAAAGTATGTTACTCTTTTCTGCCAATCCTTGATTTATACAGAATTAAAAGCATGATAGTAACAAATTTTGTACAACACTATTTGTACCGGGAACTCAACTTCCGTTTCTAACAGTTTATCCAGAAGAAATACTCAGAGGCGGGAGCAAAGACTTACGGGCAGACGCTTATTGCCACATCCTTTCTGATGGCCGGCAGAGGAGCCCGTGAAACGCCAGCAGCAGAGACTGGTGAAGCAAACGGTGATGCGCCGGTACCGCACGATGTCAGATCGCCATGAACACTCCGAGGCTGCGGAGCTGTGAGTGTCTTGGGAGGGTGTCTGTGACCCATGTCATTGCGAAGAAATTTGAGATATAAGCAGTGTTAGAGTATAGGACCCCATTTTTTTTTTTTTAAAAAAAAGATAATACATCAAGATATCAAGGCAAACCTGACACCTTGGCGTACTGGGGCGAGGCATATGAGTGGTATGTACATATGCAGTTGTTATTTTGTTCTTTGTGTTCTATTTTCTATAGTGAATATATGTCGCTTTTGTAGCCAGGAAAAAAAACCAAACCCATAACTATTATGGGAGGGAGAAAGAGACGCCGAGAAACATCGCCGTCAGAGAGAAACACTGATCAGTTGCTTCTCACGGTCGCCCCCTACTGGAGACAGAACCCACAGCGCAGACAAGTGCCCTGACCGGGACTCTGACCTGCAACATTTCACTTTGGGGATGACGCCGAACCAACTGAGCCACACCAGTCAGGGCGTAACTATTATTTTTATAATAATGCTGCACCTTAGTTTAAGTAAATGTTCAAAATATTGACCATTTCTACACACACTGGAGCACAGGCATGCACACTTTAGCTACACTTCTTGGTCAGTCCACATACATAGCCTGGCAGCCTCGCCGTAAATTATTACGTACATTATCTCGAGATAGATCCGTGTGTTGCCACTTTTCCTTCTGACCCCTCCGTCGCAAAGGTTTTCCCCGACGGACTGCGCCGAGGTGGAGCCAGGAGAGCGCCCGGCCTGGGTGTGCGCGGCATGAAGGGCGACGGAGGTCGCACACATGAGATGGGGCTCAGTGGTGTCCTGGGGGGTGGTGAGCCCAAAAGTAAACACACCCGGGACAACGGGAGCTGAGTTTCCCGCTGAGGGAGAACGGGGTCACACACGGAACGGGAGACAATGCGGTGACCCGGTGCCTGTGGATTGGAACCTTCACGCGTTCTCGTTTACTCTGCGGCTGCCCAGTGCCCGGAGGGCCCCGGAACGACGGGAGGGTGCGGCAGTTCAGTTCTGCTGGGAGTTCCTCCCCTTCCGTTCTTGGCGCAGGCTCCCGGGCGGAAGCTTTCTACCCCGAATTCTGAGCGAGAGTGGGGGAGATGGCAGCGAGCCCCGGGTCTGCCCCACGAACGCTCGCTGAGTGGCCGCTCAGGGTCGCGGGCCCGCAGGGGGCAGGAGCTGGCCCAGCCCCAGGGGAACAGCACCTTGGACAGCTCCCCGGCGGCCGCTGCGGACCTTCACCTCGTGTCCCCATTGGCGTGGATGCAGACACACTCTGGATGCCTCGGGTCACGCCCCCCCGCCCCCCACCCCCGGCCAGAGCGCCACGATGCAGGCGGATGGCGACAGACGCCGCAACAGGGCATCGACGCGGCGCCCCGCTTCCCGCCAGCCCTTCCAGCCAGGGCGCGGCCGTTACCTTCTACTAAATGACGCAAGTGCAGATTCGCTTTGTGACATTTTCCTTCCTTCCTTCCTCGGGACACCCGCATCCTCTCCCTCACGCCGCGCCCACCCCTTCCCATTGCCATGCGTCCCCGCGCCTTCTCTGTTCCTGTCACTCTTGGGACATAATTCTCCGTGACACCATCAAGAATCTTACCAACCTGCTTCCCACTCTCACTCAGGCCCGCAGGCCTGTCCTCCGCTCACAGCTGAGCAGCACCGTCCGCTTTACGGACCCCCCTCCCCAGAGCGCGAAGCCACCGGAGCGCAGAAGGGGCGCAGGGGCGGTTTGCCGATGGGGACGGAGCCCTGGCGACCGGGGAGGAGCCCCCACCCCGCAGCGGAGGGAGGGCCGCCTGGGAGCCGCCTCTGGGAGCGTCGCCTTCGCCAGGACAAGGGAGGGGAGGTGCCGCTGCGCCAGCCTTAGGCAGGGGCCTGCCTCTTCCTGACTCTTGCCGTGGCTTCTTTCACCTACTTTGGTTGAAAATGGTCCATCTTTGAGAACCTCCCTTTTCAATTGAGAGAGTGAGATGGAAACACCGTGTGTCCCCGACTGGGGCTCGAACCTGCCACCTTGGCGTACTGGGGCGAGGCTCTAACTGACTGAGCGGTCCAGCCAGAGCGGCGGTTGGTCTTTGGGGACCTTATCTGGGCCTCTGGGACCGCTCCTCACTCTCCGGTTTGCTAGGCTCTCCGGGATTTTTTTTTTCCTACGAAGCAGCTCAAGGCTGACACCTAGCGGCCGGTTCGTGCAGGGCGGCTCAGGGACGGGGTTCCGGCGCCCCCGGGCCTCAGAGCGGAGGCGGGCGCCCGGGGGCCCCGGAGGTGAGCGCGCCGCTGGGAGGGCGCCGGGGGCTGCGCCAGAGACCGCACCAACCCGGGGAGGAGAACTGATCGGGATTCGGAGGAGAAGAAAAGAGAAGAAAAAGTAAGAGACCTTTCAGGTTAGGGAGAATGACGCGAAAGAGGTTCGGCACAAAAGGCCGTTGGCGGAGGAGGTGGCCTCGTTGGTAAACGGTTGCTTTTCAACCGACTGGTGCCGGGGACCCACGGCGTCGTGGGAGGTGAGAGTGTGAACAAACTCTTTGTTCCCTCGTTCCTCTCAGCCACACTCTGTCAAATACCCCTTTCCTGGCCCTTGAGAAAATGCGGATGTAATAACTTTTGGTTACACAATGGCTGTTTTGTTTAAATGCCAGTAAGAGCCCATTCCAGCCTCAGTAACCCCGCACCGTGTTCCCACCCCAGGCGCCAGGGCACCAAGAAAACCCCAACTTTAAAGAAGTCACACTTCAAAACCTGAGATACAATTGACACGCAACATTGTTCTTATGTTTTAATACATATTTTATTGATTGTGCTGTTAGAGTTGTTCCATTTTTTCCTCCCCTTTACCCCCCTCCGCCCCGCACCCCCTCCCTCCACGACCCCCCCCCCAGTTCAGGTCCATGGGGCGTACACGTACGTTCCTTGGCTTCTCCACTTGCTACCCTATTCTCAACCTGCCCCTGTCCATTTTGTACCTGCTATTTAGGCTCCTTATTCCCTGCACCATTTCCCCATCTGCCCCCTCCCCCGCCCCGCTGACCTCCATTTCTGTGATTCTGTTCCTAGTCTAGCTGCATAACATTGTTTTTAATTTTACGTTACAACATAATGATCTTCTATATGGAGATACTGTGATCACCGCAATAAGTTTAGTTAACATCCATCGCCTCACAGAGTCACGAATTTTTTTTCTTTTGATGAGGACTTTTAATAGTCTTAACAACCTTCTCTCAAAACGTTTCTGCCATGCCACCCGGCATTGCTAGCCACAGTCTGGGGACCGAGTGTGGCCGCCCCAGGACGCATGGGCCTCACAGCCACCAAGTCAACACTTTCCAGAGTCCAAAATCACATAAACCGTATGTCTGACCATCGTGTAACAATCACGTCAGATATAGTGACAGGACAGTAAGAAGCTGGGAAAACTAATGGGCAGGTGGAAAGAGGAAACTGGCCCAAGAAAATTAAACAAGGCCAAACAGTTTGAGCAACTGGTGAATCACAAACCCTTATCTCCCCTGCCCAAGGATGTTGGCGAGCGAACGGTTCATACCTCTCCTCCCTGACCAGAGAGTACACAGCTTAAATCTCCCTGGTCTGGGAGACAGCGAACGGAGATGCCATTTGTGCCGGCTGAACCCAAGGACAGATAAAGCCACGGGGACAAGTAACAAAAACCGCACTAGAAGCCAGACAGCCCCAAAACAAGAGAACAAGAGTAAAACAATGTTGCAGACCTAAGACTATTCCCACCCTCCTTGTGTGCTGGTTTGACACGTCAGCGTGTTAAAAATGCACCTGGGAAGCTGATGAAATTCTGCTGAAACCTCCCCGGGGATTCTCACCCGCAGAAACAAAGATAAAAAGCCGTCAACAGAGACACAGCGCAGGCTCACTCTCCCAGGGGGCCGGCCTTTTGGCGTCTCTGGGCCACATTGGAAGAATTGTCTTGGGTCACACATGAAATACACAAACACTAAGGAAAACTGAGGAGCAAAAAAAAAAAGATTTTGAGTAAATTTACAGTTTTGTGTTGGGCCACGTTCACAGACATCCCGGGCCACATGTGGCCTGTGGACCGGGGGCTGGACACTCCTGTGTCCAGACCACGCCCACGCCCCTTCCTGGGCATGAACCTTTTATTCCCTCCTCAACTCCAAGGGCGCCCAGGGACTGGAACCCGGGGATGGGGCAGCGGCTCACCCCCGATCCTGTCCCCAGGCCCCGTCCCCCGACTTCGCAGTGCGCTAACAGAGCCGCCTCGGCTGGCCGGTCTCCTGTAACTCCCCTGGGGGCCAAAGCAGCCCCACCTCGGTCCCCTTCAGGTGCTTCCTCCGCCCCAAGCCCTTCCTTTGTTTCCCTGTCCTCAGCTTTCATATACGCTCCCTCAAAGCCACCTGGACTCGCGTTGGGACATCTTTACTGCACACGGTGAAGAGCCCCAGGCTGTGGGCCAGCCTGAGGCAGGCCTGCTCGGGCTGTCCCCTGTCCGGTGACAATGTAAGCAACAAAGAGACTTAGAAGAACCTAAATGTTTGGAAACTGAGAAGCTGAATTCCCAGGTAGGCACAGCATAGAGACAAACTGCAGGAGAAATGACAGCGTATCCCCCCCGTGAGGCACTGGAAGGTATGACAGACACATCAGAACGTGTGTCGTTAAGTTAAAGGAAAGTGCACAGCCTTGTATGCATTTATTTAAAGAACAACAAAATCTGGAAATAAAGATATTAAGCTTCTTACTGGTTAAGCTAGCAAAAGAGTGATACGTAAACGTGAAGAGGAAGGAAGGAGGGAATTACAGAATAACAGAAAAGGATTAGAAAAACAAAATGAGAATCAAAAAACTTCTTCACAAAAGTAAAATAAGAAAATAAACCACCTGCCACTGAGGTGGTCAGAAGACAGAAGGCACGAATAGCCCTTATTACAGATGGAAAGCAGACATGAGTTTGATACAGCAGAGCTTTTTAAAACCATGAGACGGCCATGCATAATTTCATGTCAGTAAATTTGAAAACTTGAACATGTAGTGTCGTCTATAAATGATGGAAACTGACTCGAGGAGAAGGAGAGGCCCGGAGGGAGCTGGCGGTGGCCTCCCTTGCTCTCCCCTCCCGCCCACCAGGCCCCCCCACCCTGGGGTCTGACCCACCGGGCCACCCGCCCTGCCACAGCCGCCGGCCGATCCTCCGCAGCCATAGTTTTTTATTAATTGTGTCCTGCTGCGGGTTGTAATTTCATAATGCCTGCATTTTGCAGCAAATTTCTTACATATTGGAAAAAATTTAAGTGTACCCAATATCCACATATCATTCAATTTTCATTATGGACATTTTAATAAAGGTGGAAATTCTTCTGAGCGCACTTATGAGGTGTAAGTGCTACCATCGTAAGACTTGTGTAAATATTAATAAATAACTATCAATACTTAGGACACATTATTTTTTCCCTTTAAAAAATTTTTCACTGTAAGGCACATAATATTAACATCTAGAAGCCATTAGACTATTTAATACTTTTCATACATTATTGCCTTTATTTGTGTCACCTGAACAAAGCAAGTCCGTAGTGTAGTTATCACATATCAGAATTGATTAAAACTATTGTGGTGAAGAAACAATATATCTGTGTACAGAAAAACATCATGAAGTTAACAAAAATGGTGTATTGTATATCGACTATAGATCCTACACTGTTAGAGGTTAAAGCAAGTTGTGAGGCAGTTAACAGAAAGGGAGAAAAGCACTGGGATTTAAAAAAAATAAAAAATCACACTATTTATGTTAACATCTGAGGGGGGGAAACAGAAGCCAAAACTGAGGAGCAACAGGTTTAGTTTCCTAACTTTGTGTTTGGCTGACTAACAACAGTCCGGAAGGTCAAACACTGCATGTTTTACATTTATCCTGACACAACCAATTTAAAGAGAGAAAACTCTCCGTTGCCCCTATTCAGGAGCATCTGAAATGCCCGTTTCCCCCTCGAATGCCGGCCGCCGCAGCGCGGGGCTCAGCACCCCGGGGACGGCAGGCCCTGAGCGCGGGGAGCCGCGAGCTTTCCACCCCGACGCCGACGCGCACGTGTCCGATTCCCCAACCCCCTCCAAGGCCCAGAGCGACCGTCGGGGTCGGACGCCGCCCCCGCGCGCCCGCTGGACGGAGCCGGCGCCTCGCTCCAGCGGCCTCCCCTTGCGCAGCGCCCCCGAGCCCCGGGGGACAGCGGGTCTGAGCTCCGAGGCTCCCTGGACGTCCCTCTGCGGAGGCTGACGTCGCCCTGGGGCAGGCCAGGCTCCCGATGGTGCCGCGCGGAGCGAAGGCGCGGGAGGGTTAACGGGGGTGGCGCCTGCGAGCACTCGGCGGCGAGGGCCCGGCGACATTTCTTCTACTTAATTCAGCTCCGCGGGCCTCTCCGAGGCCTCCTCCGTCCCGCAACAGGCTCCCAACGACCCGCCGGCCCCGGGCCGGCGCTCTCCTGCCGCCCTCTCGCTGAAATTCCCTCCGGCGAACGCCTCGCTGCCCTTCCCCCGGCGCGCGGCTCGGTTTCGCCGCGGCCTGTGGCGCAGGCCGCGCCCCTGGACGACGCTGGTGGACCGGGCCCTGCCGCCGGGGACGGCGATGCCACCTGGCCAGCCTCCAAATGACAGACTGCCTGGGGTGGCTCGGCCGGCCGGGGGGCGCGGAGGAGCTGTTAACGGGGCGGGGGGGGGGGCGGGGGCAAGGGCTTGTGCTGCGGCCACGGCGCGGCAGGGACGCCCTGCCCGCTGTCAGTGTGATGGCGCCGCCGGCGTCACAGCCGAGCGACCGGCCACCGTAGCCGAGCCGAGCACCGGGCCCTGCGGACGCCGCAGCCCCAGCCCCACTGCGGCTCATTCCTTCCTGTCGCAGCTTCCTGTCCGTGGCTCCTGCTGGCTGACCCCGGGTGGCCTCCTCTTTACTTTTTCAGGACGAGGACGTGGAGCCCGGCAGGTGGTCACAGGCGTTAAGTGTCTCCCAGGCCAGCGCTCTCCTCTCTGTCGTTCTGCACGGGGGTCGTTGCTTTGTCACGGAGGCTCTCCCGCGCTCGGGGACACACGAAGTGTCAAGTAACAAGGCAAGAGATGCCGTACGGGGCAACTGCAACTGAAGACTTATCATCAGGCAGTCAGCGATTGATACAAGAATGAAGCAACACACAGTCCTCCCGGCTTCTGGGGGCGGGGGGGCGTGTGATAGGCCAGCCCAGTCACTCCCGGGCAGAGATTGCGGACTGACTGCCTTTGTGGATTATCGAATCCAGGCACAGAAGTTTACAACGGAGAGAAAGAGCGTGGCCTGACATACTTCCATTTCCTGTCCGGGCCCGCCCACACAAGCACATCCAGCTGTCCTATGAGTCATTTATGTCTATGCAAATGACACATGTTGCCCCGAGCTATGCCTTCCAGGGAGGGGCTGGCCCACGTGGGGCGGGGGGTTTCCAAGGCCAGCGGCCCACACCAGCTCGCAGCCGGGGGAGGGGCGGGGGGAATACCGGCCTCCCACGTACAGGCAGGGCAGACAGGACCCGCGCGAGCTGATGTGTCAACTGTCTACTCAGCCTCTGTCAGGGCCCCATCTTCACGTCGCCCCTTTGAATTTCCACCGTTTTCAGTAGAAAGTGCGGACAAGGCGGGAACTCCACGTGGGCGGACTTGTCGGCCCTGGGGACCCTCTGGCTGCGACTCTGGCCCGAGCCTTTGTGGCAAACGTCCGACGGCACGTCCCAAATCAGCACCGTCCCGAAAAGCCCGGGTGTGGCTGCTGGGGGTGGGGAGTGGGGGCTCACGTGAGAAAAGCGTAGGGCAAAGGTTATCACCCCCAAAGCCAGGCGGGAGTCTCCGAGCCTGTGTGCGCCGCCGGGACGGGCAGTATCTGCCGGGCTGGCACTGGGCGGGGTCCTTCCTCAGCCGGCGTCCTCGCGGCGACACCGGAGGGAAAGGCAGACAGTGACCTACAAAGGACCTCCCCTAAGACTGATTTCTCCAGAAAAACTTTACAGGCAAGAAGGGACTGGGAAGAAGTACTCAAAGCGGTGAAAAGCAGGGACCTACAACCCAGATTGCTCTACCCAGCAGAGCTGTCGTTCAGAATGGAAGGGCAGATACAGTGCTTCCCAGACGAGGTAAAACTAAAGGAGCTCATCACCACCAAGCCCTTATTCTATGAAACGTGAAAGGGACTTATCTAAGAACGAGAAGAAGAGGCTAAACTATGAACAGTAAAATGGCAATAAATTCACAACTGTCAACAATTGAACCTAAAAACAAACTAAGCCAACAAGCAGGACAGGAACAGAATCACAGATACGGAGACCACGTGGAGGGTTATCAGCTGCGAGGGGGAAGGGGGAGGCGAGGGAGACACGCACAGGGATTCAGAAGCATAACTGGTAGGTACAAAATAGGCAGGGGGAGGTTAAGAACAGTACAGGAGAAGGAGAAGCCAAGGACCTTATACGCTCGACCCATGGCCATGAACTAAGGGGGGGACGCTGGAGGGAATGGGGTACCGGGTGGAGGGGGCAAAGGGGGAAAATGGGGGCAGCTGTAATAGCGCAGTCAATAAAATATATTTTTTAAAAAAGAGGTCAACATAGTCACCAGGAGGCTCAAAATCAAATGTTATTTTTTTAAAGATGGTCCACCGGCACATCCCAGGCCTTCCTCACACAGGCCATGCGGGAGGCAGCCGCAGGGAAAACGTTGGTGGAAGGTGCTGCGAACACGGAGCAAAGAGCAGACCCTGCGCGCTGTCTGGCCTGTCCCTGTGTCCCCAGGTCTCAGGGGCGGGGGTGGGGTGGGGAGGGGGTGTGATTTCCTGAAAAGAGGTCGCTTTGATTGGTTTCACCCTCCTCCCCAAGGCAGCAGACCGGAGGCCGCTGCTACGACTTGATTTTCGCCGTGCGTTCAACCCTTGTAGTAGGGCGGCCGATAGGCAGAGCCTGGGCGGGCAGCCGGCGCCGAAGCTTGGGGAGGGCCCCGCAACTGCCTGATCAGAGGGGTTCACTGTGCCGCACCATCTGTGCAGGCAGCGTGGGCGTCCTGAACACCCGATCCTCTTCTGGGAGCCTGGAACTGGGGGGGTGTGCCCAGCGAAGGGCACCCATGTGCCCAGCTTCCCCGCCCCACCGTGGACAGCCGGGGCGCTGAGTCTCCGATAACCTTTCCCCGACGGCACTGTGTCCCAGGGGTTGTCTCAGTGGGCGCTGGGGGCGCTCAGCGCCCTGTGGACCCGCGGAGACAGCGCCAGGCGCTGGTGCCCGTGTGCCCGGCCCGGGACTGGCCCCGCGAGCCTTTCTCCTTCGCTGACTTTGCTTTGCCTCCATTCGCTGTCATGAATGACGTCCCGGGATTCGCGCCGAGCCCTGCGCCTACTTCTTCAAGTCACCGCAGGCGGGTGGCCCCGGGGGTTTCCACACGGAGGCGCCACGGAGCGTGTTCGACAGAGGCGGGAGAGGCGCAGGGCCCGGGCGCTTGGCCACTCCTGGTATTACAGCTGCGCACTCTGCCGTGAAAGGGACTGAGGTTTGGGCGCCCCGCCTCCCCGTGACCCGAGCCTTGGGGTTGCCGCTCTAAGCTTGTTTCCTCACAAGCAAAATGCAGATAATGATGCCAATTACCCGGGCGACCGAGTGAGACACTGAGGCGGCAGCCGGTCTTAGTCCGCGCAGCCCGCGGCCCGCGGCCAAGGCTGACGTGACTGGGGGAGACTCCGGCGCTGCAGCTTCACGCGTCCCTCCGGCCGCAGGGAACGGCGTGTCTGGGGTGGAGGCGACCCCCGGCTGTTTCTGATGTTGAAGAAAGATCCCAGGGAGAGGGGAGACTTTTTTTTTAATATATTATTTCCCATGCATTAGAGTTCACAGTATTTATATTGTTTCAAGATATTTCATATATTATGAGTTACCATATTCACAGTGGATGCATACGATGTATCGATGATATTTCAACATGAACGTGTCTAGTTTCTCACATCATAAAGCTATTGTACCCTTACTGTCAAAATCATTTAAATGATACAAAAATGGACAATGTAGGAAGTGAAATTATTCCTTAATAATCACCCATGATCTGGGGCTTGTCTTTTCTGCTTTTTTTTTATCCTCACCTGAGGATATGTTTATTGATTTGAGAGAGAGAGGAACATAGACCCGTTGTCTTCTCATACACGCCCTGATCGGGGATCGAACTCAACCTGGGTCTGTGCCCTGACTGGGAATCGAACCCGCAGCCTCTTGGTGTACGGGGTGGCGCTTCCACTCGCTGAGCCACACTACCAGGGCCTGTCTGACCTCTTTAAGTGTAACCGGAAACCCATAACCCTTAGGCAGGAACAGGCCCCCCGTTGCTCACATTGTTTCTTGCTCTTGGCCCCTCCTGCACTTCCCGGCTGTTACACACACAGCCACCAAATTGTTTTAAAAAGGGGCTGGTTTCCCTGCTGGGGCAGCGCCCTGCCTGCTCAGCCAAGCCCCTCCTCCTGGCTACCTGGGCCCTGTGGCCTGCAGGTCCCATAAACAATGCCACCACCATAAATAAGCTGCATTTTAGAGAACAGTCGCTGCTTTCTCCACGCCTTTAGAAGAAATAATAAAAACTTCAAAAAAACAAAAAGGCCTAATTTCCCTGAACTACCTTGCAAGACAGGCCTCCTGAACCTGTAGGTGTGGGCAGAGGGGGCTCAGTCACTCGGGGCTGCGCCCCGCGCCAGGACTCGGACACAGGGGACCCCCGGCCGATCAGAAGCCAGCTTCTGAAAGGAAACAGCGCCGGCCCTGCTGGTGGGTCGCTCCGGGGGTCCGAGCGTCGTCCCCGCGCGCCACGGCTGTGGCTTCGATCCCCATTCAGGACACATACAAAAATCAGCCAATAAACACCTCAGGGAGTGGAACAACAAATTTATGTTTTTCTCTCTCTCCCTCTTCCCTTCTCTTTCTCCCCCAGCCCACCAAAACAACAACACGTAAAAAATTTAGAATAAAAGGACATTGAAATGAGAAAGCTGTGTTCAAGCAAAATTGAGAATGCGGAAGTTTGGGCAGTTTGAGACCAGCCCAGGACCAGGCCTGGGTGCTGATTTGACCCAGAATAGACAGGATATGGGGAACTTCACTGTTGATGGGTATTTGACAGTAGGAAGGAGTTTTTAGGAACGGTGTTGGGCTTGGTGATGCTGTCGGAGTTAGGCTGATCCGAGTCCTTGCATCTCAGAGACTCGCGTGGAAGTGCTGGACAATGAAACCCCAGCGCAGGTGGCTGGCCCGCCGCCGCGGGCGGGGAGGGCAGAGCCGCGTGTGGGCGCGGTGCTGGGGCTGGCAGGGAGCAGGCGACCTTTGAGTTCGGGTCAAGGGAGTGGATCCTATCATTCTTCTACTTCTGCCTGTTATGACAGTTCCCATGATCGGGTGAAAAACAACTAGGCTGTGAGGCTGGTTTCCTACTGGGTAGAAGGAAGTTTGGAAAGAATTCTGCGGTGGAAAGAGGGTGCTTGATAAGGGTTGGCCAATGAGGTTAAAGGAATTTTTCCCTTCTGGCCTTCATCCAGGGGCAAGATGTTTTATCTTAAAGTTACTGGCTCATGGGAGGAGAAGAAACCGAACCGGGACATAAGCTTTTAATTAGAAATATTTTTTAAAAAATAAACAGAAAGCATTAACTTTTAAAATTCAGGAATGAAATTCCAGAATTTTAATCGCTAAGTAATTGTGATAATAATGAGAAATAAACAGGCCCAAATGAATAGACTGCACAACGTGACACAGGAAGTGGGGACAGAAGCGAAATGAGAGGTTAAAGACAAGAGAAATTAATCCTGAGAGACGGAGCCAGAGAAGGCGCGAGAGAGTGGATGGTGTGAAGTCTGTAGCCTATTTCTGCGATTGTCGGCGGCGTGACCTTACACTTCAACCTCCCTGAGCTCGTTATAGCTAAAAACCATCATGTCTGACCACTGCTTTGCTGGAAAAAAGAAGAAACAAAAAACCCCTGATATGAATGACATCATTCTTGGCACATTAATTACAAGCCATAAACAGTGTGTGATATTTATTAATACTCATTGCATGTGTATTTTTTCATTTTTCAAAGAAATAATAATAACAAGTCAATGCTTTTGAGTAAGAAAAAATCATCATGTTTTTAAATTTTATCTTTTATTTATTTTGCGGGGGGCTGACCAGCATTCCGTTCCGCTCCCTAACAGCCCCGCCCTGTCAGGCGCTTGCCCCTCCCTGGGCGTCTGGGCCCAGGCTCCCCCTCCAGAAGCTCTATCCTCCCATGGGCTTGGAAGAGCAAGCTCTGCGCGGAGTCTGACCAGGCCCTTCCTGCCAGGAAGCCCCCCCGTGGCCCCTGCCGCCGCCCCATGCTGCCCACGTCCAAGGCCGGCTCTGGCCTTGCCTGTTTGTTTTCTGACCTATCCATTTCTTCCAAAACCTCTCTGGCCAGAGCCAGGCCTGGTTGCATGAGAGCTCCGTTAGCAAGCAAACACTGATTCCTCTTTTCCCCATTACGGCTGCTCCGCGGCACCTGGGGAGAGCAGCTGTGGCCAGAAGGAGGAAGGGCAGAGACGGGTGAGCAGGCCCGGGCGCGGCAGGACCTCAGATGAGGAAGACGGGGACAGAGGAAGGGAGGCCCGGCTCTTCCGCCTGCTTCCTATCAGGGCCTCTAGCTCGGATGCCACCCTTCCTTCCAGAGCCCCCGGCTGCCCAGGGCCACGGCCGCTGCACAGGCACGTCCGCCCGCGGGGCGCCCCTACCCCGCCGCATCCTGCCTGGCCAAGCCCTGCTCCCCGCGGGGAGGGACCACAGCCCGCATCTCTCTCTCTCTGACGGTCCTCTGGGAGAGACGCCTGAGGGAGAGCGGCCTGCGTCCTTGCTCAGAAGGATGCTTTTTAAAACCCAGGCTAGGTCTGTGGCGTGAAGTAATTGCCATGAGAGCAGACACGTGTGCAGTCGGCCACCCAAGCACACGCGGAGCCTCGGGGGCGGCCGCGTGCCCCAGGACGGCTGCCGCTGCTCGCGGTTTTGAACCTTGTTTTCCATAGTTTCGGCCTCTAAAGCTCCTAGTTCTGAGGCAGTGACTCTATTCTGAGAGTCCTTGTTTCTGTGATCTTTGTCTTCAGCTATGAAGACAACAGTTCCCCTATTTATCTGATTTGCCTGAGGTGGAGGCCAGAGAGGCTGATGGGAAATGAGTCAGCGTCCCTTCCGCACGAACTGCTGGCCGAGTGGGTCAGGGTAACCGCTGTGCGTGCAGGGGGGAGTCGCGGTCAATGACCGCTGTTTCACGGACTGTATTTTGCCGTGTATAACGCGCACTGTTTTGCCAGAATTTCTGAGGGAAAAATAAGGGTGTGGGTTGCACATGGGCAGTGCTGATTCGTATCTGTAGAAATGCTTTTAGTCCTTTTATTTATGCGGATGCATTAAAAGTGCCACCCTAGCCCTGGCTGGCGTGGCTCGGTGGATTGGGCGCCCGCCTGCGGCCCTGGGGGTCTCTGGGTCGGTTCCCCATAGGGGCTCAGGCCCGGGTTCCAGGCCAGGCCCCCGGCGGGCGGCGCGAGGGGCACCCACACAAGGACGTTTCTCTCCCTCTCTTCCTCCCCCCCTTCCCCTCCGTCTAAAAGTAAATAAATAAAACCTTTAAAAACAAAGTGTAACTCTAGAAAGCAGTAACGATACCTGTGTGCAAAATAATTCCCTGGAACACAATAATCAGCTCGGCTTCTAAATAGAAATAAATACAAAGTTGACTTAAAAAATTGAAACGAACAATGTTTTTCCTGAAAGCCTGGGCCAGAAATGCGTGTGCGCATTGTGCACGGGAGCGCTTCACGCGCGGCAGAAGCCGGCCTCAGCACGAGGCGCGCCCGGCGGGCCAGGCGCTCCCGCCAGCCCTGCGGGCACCGGGGCGAGAAATGTCTCCCTCGGGAGCCTGTGTCCTGCAGGGACAGAGAGATCGGGACACGCGTGTAACTATGATGTCGCATGCTGCCATGCACCGTGAAGGGAAACAAAGCCAGGTACGCAGACAGCCGTGGTGCTGCTACGATGGCGACTCATCGGTCTCCTGTGTGGCCACCGTAGGCCCAGAAGCTTAATACTGAAGGGAGGAGGGCGCATTATGCTTTCACTCGGACAGCTGTGGAGCCTGAGGCTTGAGGAGGCGACGGCCACCGAGCCCGAACGCGGAGGCGGCAGATCTGAACTCCCCTCCTTGCTTCCCTTTTTTCTCTCCCCCGCCCGCCTCCGTCTCCTGTGTCTTCCCCCATCCCGCCCGCCCACCCACACTTCTCACCCTCACGTTGTGAGGGGGGCGCAGAGGAGAGATGGAGGTCACGCCGACACACAAACAATCGGCCTGATCTCAGTGACGGGGACCCTGTGACCCACTCTCTCCGCACCTCGTGCCTTGTCCGCCCAGCACTCAGGAGTCCCTGCCACGGAGGGCAGGTCCCAGGGTCACGTGACAGAGGCCCGTGGGTGTCCCAAGTCCTCGCCACTGGCCCTGTGGCCACACAGAATGGACGGGCAGATGCTGAAGGGCCGACAGGCACCTGAGACGCGGAGCACTTTCTTGGGGATGCAGGGACCCCCGGTTACATGGGAGAGGCTGGGGGGCACCCAGGCCCACGGCTCCGTCCTCTCGTTCACCCCCAGCGGGCCCTGGAAGCAGGTGCAAGGCGGACACAGCCCACTTAACAAAGCCAGGCGTCTGCGAGAAGTCCTGGGCGGGGAGGCACGGGTGGCTTTCTGATTGGCGAGGTGACTCAGCTCGAGGCTCCCACAGCGGCCGACAATCAAAACCCCCAGGGGACTTTTGGAAAACACGGAGTCCCAGGTGGAAATTTTTACAGGGGCGGGGGGCGGGCATTTCGAGGACCTTTAGTGTAAATGGGAACGAAACCACGAGGTCACAGCTTTGTCTCCCACATCTGGAGCCGAGTACCAGCGGTCGGCACCATGGCCACCCTGCCTGGCGTCCCGGGCGGGAGACGGGGTCTCTGGGGACTCCAGCCACGGCGATGTTATGTCGCGTCACACTGGAGAGCGAGCGTGGGGACCAGGAAAGACGGAGAGGCAAGAGGGACGGAACCAGACGTGGGGCCAGGATGTGGAGCAGGTGCTCAGTGGAGTTGCTACAGTCTAGCAGACAGAGCCAGGCGTGTCCTGTGTGACTGTCCCGTCGCTGGTGCGTGGGACAACGATGCCCGTTCCGTCCGCGCTGAGTGGCACCTTCTATTGTGCAGAAGGATTGGTTTGCTAACAGCGTCTTCCCGCCAAGCCCTTTTCATCCTTACGGACCAGGACACGTGTTTGCCTGCTCATTCCCTCAATTACTGAGAGAAGTATTGAAAAAGCTCTTCCGATTTTGAATTTGCCATTTACTCCTTAGAGTTCGGACAGTGTATCTGAGGCCATTAATATCTGAGGCCATTAATAGCACACGTAACTTTAAAATTGTTATGGTTTCTGATGGGCCGAACCTTTTATCTTTACGAAACCACCCTCCCTGGCAACGTTTGCTGCTTCCTGTGTGATGAACTCTTGGCGGCCCAGGAGCTCTTTTCAGATTTCTGTCGGGTTCTGTTCTTCTCAGCAACAGCATCCATGCGAGCATTTAACCCGCTTCCTTCTTGGAGGCGGGATCCAAACCCTGGCCCACGGTGCCTCGGGCTCTGTTCAGCTGGTTCTGGACCCTTTTTTCTCCTCCAGGAACAGTTGCTGTCAGGGCCCTCCCATGGTGAACAGCTGCTTTTTGTAACTACGTTTCTCACAATTAAACTGGGAGGCGCCAGGCTTTCGCTGACAAGGACTGGGTGTGGCAAAAGTAGGTTTACAGTTGCAAGTCCGTGAAACGGATCATCCTTGTATTCTTATTTATGAATTACTGCGTTACTTCCTGTACGAACAACCGAAGAACTACGTGTGCCCCACGCCGCGTGCGGCAACCCCCGGGGGCCACGTCTCGGGCCAGCCTTTAAGGAGGGCTCCGCAAACCACCGCCATCCGCCTGAAACTGCCCAGGCGGCTTGGCGTCGTCCTATATTTACCCTTCATTTGCCTTCAGTCTTTATTTCTGTTCTGGCGACCTTCTTCCAAAACGAAACTCACTCCAATAGCCTGTGGGGGGTGCTGCACGGTTCCCCCCCGCCCCACCCCCACCCTTGCCAAAGATACACCCGCCCTGAACTGCGGAGGACCACCCAGCATGGGAATAAGGTCTTCGCAGGGGTGAAGAGTTTAAAGACGAGAAGCTTCTGGGTTAGCCCGGCGTCTTCACAAGAAGAGGCGGAGACAGAGACAGGAGAGGAGGGGAACACAGAGAAGTGACGTGCAGGCAGAGGCTGAGGTGAGGGCCCCACCAGCCAAGACGCGCTAGGGCGGCCAGCGCTGGAGCGAGGACTGGGGGGGGGGGGGGCGCGGCAGGGTCCCTGGAGGGAACCCTGGTTTCTGACTTCCGGCAGCGGCAGGGGGAGGGGGCGGCACACGATTGCCTTAATTACGATCCACTCATTCTTTCAATTTCCACAGAGGAAAGCTGGTGGTCGGACACTCCCCTCCATAAACACCTGCCGGAGTGGCCGAGGGGGAACACGTGTCTCTCGAGAGTCCCCGTCAGGCGACGGATAGGTGCGGGAGCCGCCCTGGAAGTACGTTGCCTAAGACAGGTTACTTCCCTGGTACACGTTCTGACCTGCAAAGCTGCCGCCCCCAAGTCTGCGCACACACAAAGTTGGGCTGCTCCTCCGGACACTTCCCCGGCCTGAAGACGCCCACCCGCGAGACGCGCGGCGGGCGCGCCTTCGCTGCGGCTGGGCTCTCGCCCCGCGGGCGAACCGGATGCTCCTGACCGCACGGCGGGCCCGCAAGTGCCCCGCGTCCCGTGTCGGTCAACACTGCAGTCTTCACTGAGTTTAGCTCCAGAAGGACACATGAGCGGGGCGGGGGGTTGTCTCACAAGTTTACACTTAATTCCCGATCCTGGAAATCATATTTACACATACACAATAGTTACCCCTTTTCAACTGAAAGCCTCACCTCCCCACGCCCACCTAAGACATTGGTTCTGCAAACAAAACTGAAACAGACTCAGAGACACAGAGACAGAGCAGGTGGTGGCCGGGGGGGGAGGTTTCGGGGCCGGGCAGGCACAGGAAAGCAAACACGGCGTTGGCAACGGCGTTGGCTACAGCGTCAACAGCGCTGTGACCGCTCTGCGTGTAGCCAGCGGGGGCCTGGCCGCACCGGGGAATGCACCGGTCAATCAAGTGATTGCTTAACACTGCCCTGCACGCCCAAAACTGATGCAAAGTTAAATAAAACAGTGGGCCCTGCCCTGTGCCTCAGTTCAAGCATCAGTCAAGAGGCTCTGGCCTTGAACTTTAAGGGAAGGAGAAGGGGAACCGAGAGAACTGGCCTCACACTGTGCCTGCTTCTTGGTGCTGCACTTCTGCCACAAAAAGTGTTTGTCCCCTGCCCCCCCAAATTCCCTCACTCCAAAGATGGCAGGGCAGGCCTGCATTGCCACTTCGGGTGGCTGCCGAGCTGCGGTCCCCAGTGCAGGGAGGCTGGCGTCAATGCTGGGAGGGCCACAGCCACCCGAGCGGGCGCGGGTGGCCGTGCGGGTGGGCAGGGCAGCCGCCCGCACCGCGGGAGCCCAGCGTCCCACAGAAGACGCATCTCCCTTCCCTCGGGGCGTGTTTTGGTCTCTGCGCCAGCGGGGAGGACCCTGCTGCGCCGTTAGGAGGGGCTGTGCCAGGCGGCCTGCCTGGAAAACAGTAATAGGAACCCAGTTAGCCGAAAGCGTGGACTTTCTCCGTCCGCAAGGTAAAACTAAAGCGTGGCTCACGACCCCTGATCATCGGTCCCGTCGGTGTGAGCACAGGCCAGGCTGCCGCTGGCGCGTAACGAGGGGCGCCCGGCGCATCTGGGACGACTGCCCCACAGGCCCCGCGCCGCTGCGCTGCGCTTTCCCATCCCCTCCGCCAACTCCGGTCTCTTCATTGGTGTATTTAGGCGACTTCCGTTTCAGGCCATTGTTGATAAGTTCGAGCTTTTATCTGTCCTATATTTTGCTTCCTGTTTGTTTCCTCTTTTCCTTGCTCTTCTGCTTCTCTTTGTGCGCCTTATAACGCACTACGTTCAAGTGCTTCAGGGTGCCGTCTTGGCGGGGACCAGAGGCTGTGAACTAATTTTTTAAATTATGGCGCGCGCGCGCGCGCGCACACACACACACACACACACACACACCCTCACATAGAATTTGCCCTGCACCCTTTGTACATAAGCAGTCAGCGGTAGTAAGCGCATCTGCAGGGTCGTGCGGCCGCCACCACGATTGGCAGGACGCTTTCATCTTCCGGACAGAAACCGTAGCGCCTGCTGGGCAGCGACTCCCCGGCCCAGCACCCGCAGCCCCGGCTGACTCTGCGCACACTCTGTCCCCAGCGCCCTGCTCTAAGCGTGTCGCTTGACGGGGGTTGCACCATGCGTGTCCTTGGTGTCTGGCCTGTCTCACTCAGCATAACGTTCGGAGTTCATCCGTGGTGTCATGTGAATGAGAAGTTTTTCTTTTTTTACGGCTGAATAACACGCTTTTGTATTACGGTGATAGACGACTAACACACTTGGTAAGTGTGCATCGCACGTGGCTGAACCAATCGTCTGCGATGGACACTGGGCTGTCCTCGCCCCCGCTGTGAACGACGTGCCGCTGTGACCGTTAGTGTGTGCACGTCCATCCCCCATCAGGACGTGGCAGGCATTCGCCAGGGGGCGAGCCGTCCCGCGGGCCAGAGCGCCTGGGCGCTGCCACGTCCTGGGTCCTGCTGTGCTGTAAAACCTCAGTGTGACAAAGGGAGGTCCAAGGGTCAAAGGGAGGGGGTGCTTCCAGAAAGGGACAGCTGCCAACCGTAACGGCCCTGCTGCGGGGTGGGGACGGGGGAATGGGGGGCCCGGGAGGGCGCCGCCCTGCGGAGAGCCCTGTGGGGGCAGGGTTGGCATCCGCAGGGCGCGGCTTCAGGGGTCAGCGGGAAGAAAGAAGACAGGAGACAGACCCACAGAGGGCGGGTGCTGCTGGCCCGGATGCCTGGCTGTGTTGTGAAGAGCAAGGGTCCTCCCGGGGAGGTGACAGAGAGTTAAGGACCGTTGTTCTCAAGATGGGACAGGCTTGCCCATCCGCAAATGCTAAAGACAAGGGGCAGGTCCAGAGGAATCAGGAGAGAACGGGACAGTGGCCTGAGGTCCCTGAGACCGTGGCCTGGAGGAGGACGTTTGGGGACAAGGTGGAGGAACGGATCCCCTCCCCCGTTTTGCTGATATTTCCCGATGAGTGTGTCTCCGCCTGCCCCCCGTTCCTCCCCACTCCCTGCCCCCGCCATACACACAGTAGTCAGGGGCTGAATCTCCGTCAATTTACGTCCCTGGCACTCAGCTGAGAACCTAACACCCGAAGGAGCCCTGTGGGTGCTTAGTCTGCGTCCTCAGGGACATAGGGGGCGGAGACCGACCTGAGGGGGGGGCCCGGGACCGGCGCCCGGGCGCGTGCCGGCTTCGGGAAGGCCGGGCACCCGCCGCAGCCGGTCGGGAGCTGCGGCCGTGCGCGACTGGTGGGGAGGCCTCGGCGGGAGTCAGTCACCGGGAGGCGGAGCACGTCGTGGGGAACCTGAGCCGAGCGCCTTCATCTGCGTGGGAAAGGTGACTGAAAGCGAACCCTCTCCCTCCCAGCTTTCCGCTTGGTCCCAAACAGCGACGCTCAGCCCATGTGCTGCAGGAATTTTTAAAATGCGCAGTGCCTGCCTGCTTAGTCAGGGGCGCTGACCTCTTTTCCCTTAGATTGCCAAATAAAAAGTAGGCCCTGGCTGGTGTGGCTCAGTGGGTTGAGTGCTGGCCTGGGAACCAAAGAGTTGCCAGCTCCATTCCCCGTCAGGGCACAGGCCCGGGTTGCAGGCCGGGTCCCCAGTGGGGGGCCCACGGGAGGCGACCACACCTTGATGTGTCTCTCCTCTTTCTTTCTCCTTCCCTTCCCCTCTCTAAAAATAAATACACAACATCTTTAAAACACTAAATAAAGACAACAGCTAAGACGGGAATAGCCATCTGGTGGGGATGAATCAAATTATACCTTTTTTTCCTTCTTTTTTTGCTCGAGTGGCAAAAAAATACACTGCATTTTCCGGTGTCCTGCAGGATTCCAGGACCTGGCTTCCGTGTGCCTTGAGATGAAAAAGGGCTGATAGTCGCTGGGTGAGAAGGAAGCCGAACAGCCCAGCGGTTTCTCCAGGAGAAGACGGGCGCGCACTCACCCAGCCCCCTCTGCCCAGACAGGACGCCGCTGCCCGCGCAGGCCAGCAGCACAGCCGCCAGAGCGGGCCTCCAGCGACCTCCGTCTGGTCTCCCTTAAACCCTGGACCAACGTGGACATTAAGTTAATTCAGTGAGACAACTGCATGCGAAGTCTCCTTCTGTCCTGGCACAGGACACCATTGCGTTGATAAGCAAAGGTTGTTTCTTACGTATTTGCTTTCCTGAAATTTTAAAATACTTGAGAAACGCTGGGGACGTCCTGCGCCCCTCCCAGGACTGAGGAAACGGGGGGAGGGGGGTGCCTTCCTGGAAGTGGAGGGCTGGAAGGGCCGGTGCGCCAGGCCGTCTGTGTGCCCAGGAGGGAGTGTGCTGCTCCGGGGGCCTCAGGCCCAGCTCATTAGGGGATAAGAGGCCATGAAAGGGGGGCAGTGCGGCGTCCGCTCTCCGGAACCCACACGCCAGCGCGGTCGCAGAACGCGTGTGAGCTTCCCCAGTGGTACCAACGGAGGGAGCGGTCAGCTTCTGGCCGCGGGGGTGCACCCAGAAAGGCCCGCTTGCAGAGGGGAGGTGGTCCTGTGCAGGCTCCTTGGACCAAAGCCAGACCGCAGAACGTGGTGACGGTAGAGCCCTTGGTGTCCCCTCCCCGACTTCTGTTTGGAGTCGTGCATCCCCCAGTGTGTCTGTGCAGAGCTATGACTGGGCTTCTAGAGAGTTCTGGGTTCAATCGGAAGCCGAAAAAGAGGCGGGCCCTGCCGCCCTCCCCACCCCCATGGCTCTGTGGCCCTGCCCACTCGTGCACTTCCCCTGCGGGAGGGTCTGGCCGCTGGATGGGTTCAGGGTGCCCGTCGGGGACCCAGCCCCTCACAGCCTGACCCCCCCGCCCCGCCCCCGGCAGCAAGCACGCCCTCTGCCTGAGAAGAGGCGCATCTCTGGAGACGCTGAAGCCACACATACAGCGTCTCTGTGATCACAGCTGTGAGGCGAGGGGGCCTGGGAATCGGAGCGCCTACGGCCAGGCCAGGCACAGACACCAAACCAATCTGGGCCAAGCAGAGCACGCAGGCCCGGGCGGCCTCCGGAGAGAAGCGCGTTGGCGGCGGGGGGGGAAGGCCCAGAAGGAACACAGTTAGAGAGCAGGGACGGGCGTCAGGGTAGCGAGAAATTCGGCAGGTGGACAGAAACACGCAGAGAGGCCTGGGAAACGGGGGTCGGCGGCGAGCAGGCTGGCAGCTCGTGCGCCAGGGGCCTGGGGCAGAGGCGGCCTGGCTCCCAGCACCAGATCTGTGATGACCTGGACCCCTGACGGCTCCGGTGTCCAGGGAGCCCCCCACCCCGCACCCTGCGCCCCCGTGTTGGAAGATGGAGATCTCTTCACCTCCCACAGAGGCCCGGCCGCCTGGGGGTGATGTGGACCACGTCAGGGCTGGTGTCTCCCCGTGGTTTCCGCTTTCCTTCCCGGGAGGAGGGTCAGCGGGCTTTGTGACATGGGCGGTGAACACACAGCCGGACGAGCCGCCGTGGGGAGTGGGGCCAGGGCGGCGCTGTGCAGAGTCTGGCTTTTCCTTCAGCCCCGAGGAAACAACAGGCTCACTACAGCCTGTTCCTCTTCACGGGCCGCAGACCGGCTGCAGGGCTGCTGGAGGCCCCCAGGCCATGGCTGCCGGCGCTCACCTGGGCTGACCACCCCCCGCCCACCGTGTGCTCGCCGCCGCGCGTCTCCAGCCAGGACGGGTGCGCTCTTCAGAGGGGTCAGCCATGTGGAAGCTCCGCACAGAATACGAGACCGGGGTGATGCCGCCTTGGCTCCAGAAGCCCAGGCTCATAAACAAGCCTCACGGCCACACGCCGCTGCCCGGAGCTAGTATCGCTCTCCTGTTTCTACAGTGCAACCGGGAGAGGCAGACTTCTCCAGGAATTCTGGAGGAAGAAGAATCAGTTAGGGAGGGACGCAGGGAGCACCTTTCACGGAGGTGCAGGGACCTGTGCGGAGGCGTTAAAACCAGGCAGGAGAGCGAAGTGAAAATGCATGGCCCAGCAGACGTCAGGGAGGCGGCTCCTTTGTTGCGCCTGTGAGGCCGCACCAGTGACCAGCCAAAAGACGGGGCGCCTGTCCCCCCAGGGCGAAGAAGCCGCGGAGACTGCGGCTTCTCAGGAGACCAGGACTTCGCCCCTGCCCAGAGGCTGCGCAAGGCCCGAGGGACTGGGAAGACAAAACACCGGGGCCATGGGAACCAGGAAAGAGCTGGGCGCAAAACGAACCCCACACCCTCATGGGAATGTTCCCCACGCCCTCTTCCGTACGGTCAAGCCATTATTCTTTTTGCTTTGAAGAAGACAAAGTGTGCGCACACGCGCCAGAGTCACTTTCAGGAGAGGACAGGAGGCTGGAGGGGTGTGATAATCCCTCCTCAATGGTTTTTTCTCCCTTCCACCCATCGGCCTGCCGGATGCGCCACCTGCCGCTGGCAGCGGAGCCGGAGGTTATCTGAAGTGACTGGGCGCTGACGGGTGGAGGTGGGAGGGGAAAGAGGTGGACAGCTCTGCAAAGACCAAAGAGCACGTCAGCCGCCCAGTCACTGGCTTCCGAGGCCTGGCTGGCGGCTGCTTTGTCTCCATTGCATCAGAAAAGGTCTTCTGACTTCAAGGAAATCAAGTTAATTTGCTATCAGCAAATAGCCCACAGCTCAAGTATCCCTTAAAGGAACACTCCAATCTCTCCCTGGTCTGCTTTCTCTACGGAGCCGTTTAGCCTCTTCCTACCAGGAATGGAACAAAGGTATGGTTTACCCTTTTCCCCACTGAGGTGGGGGTTGGTCTCTGCTCGGTCATCTCAGGTCAGGGAAAAGGTGCCTGAACGGAGTGCTCTGGGGGGAGGTCAGGGCGGGGGGGCTCGCGGCGCGACGTGGCCTGAGTGTTCATCTCCGCGCCCCACCGGGCCTTCCTCTCCGGTCCCTGTGCCTGTCACCCACCCCTCACCAGTGACATCTTTGTAGTAGATTGCCCGTATTTTTCTCGGGCGTCCGGCAGAAATTCTCATTTTGGGAGCTTCCCTCTGTCAATACCTGTTGTTTGCCCAGGGCTCAGAAAGCTTGAAGACCAAGGGCGATTCTAAAGGCTCACAGTGGGGGTCCCGGAGGACGTGGGGTTTGGAGCTGGGGGGTGCGCAGGGCTAAGAGGTACCCTGACTTTGGGGCTCAAACGTGCGGTCAGGCTTCCAGCTCCTACGAGCGAAGCGCTCACGCCCTCATGGGGAATGGAAGACTTTGTGAGCTGGGTGAGAACTTGGAAATGTCAGCTGCGGTACCACGGGCCCTTTAGACCTTTGCTGAGCTGTATCGGGGTGCCGTCCATGGGGTGTTTAATTCTTAAAACGTCAACGCAACATCTGGGTAAGCGCTACTTCGCAATTAAACACGGGGCTGTCCTACTCTTGGTGTGGTGGCAAGTTTGTTTTAGGTTCATAACAAAGGTTTTGTAAGAATCACCATCATGGGCCAATAATTGTGACGTTCGTGTATTTGTTCAGCAAATAGGAACCAGAACCCCCAGGGGCGCTGGGCTCCGGGCGAGAGGGCTGCTCCCTGGAGTGTGGCTTCTCCTCGCGTGTGGTTTTCTGTTTTCTCAGGGGGTACAGGGGTCCATTAATCTCGTCGTTACAAATGAAGTCACATGCGTGGGGAGTCACGGGAGAGAACAAGCAGCATCTGGCGCCGCGGACTGTGGGGGGGGTGTGGCCGGCCCCGGGGCTCACAAGCGGAGTGCCGCGGCCCAGTGTCGCCCGGAGAGGAAGCGAAAGGCCAGGTGGCCTTCCGAGGACGAGAGTGAGCCCCGTTCACAACGGGCTGGAGGGAGGGATTTCCAGCCACCCGGGGCGCGATCCCCGAGGCCGTGCAAGAAACGTGGCTCTTCTCCCTCAGAACCGTGGGAGGGTATGAATGCGTTTTTGAGAGGTGGGAGAAAGGGCAACGGAGCCAAGTTAGTTCTGAAATCTCCATTTTAAATATGTTGCTCTGGCCACCGTGGGGAGAGCAGATGAGAGCGTGGAGGCAGCGTGACCTGCGAGCGGCCGAGGGCAGTGGCCTGGGAGGGAGGAGGTGGCAGCCTGGATGGCGGAGGGAGAGGGAGAGGGAGAGGGTCGCGAGGCCAACCTGACAGGGACCCTGACGGGTCTGCCTTGGGCCGTGAGAGCGCGGGCAGGGCCCGAGGTCGTGGGAAGCGTCACGAGGGACACCTGGAGGTCTGGGGGGGGGGGGGGGCCCTGCCGACTTGCACTGCGGGCTCGCTGCGTGCCAGGTGTCTCTCAGATCCGGCCCCGCCGTGCTCGTGGAGCCTTTGAATGCAGGGTGAGGTCCCTCCTACACAAAAGACACAGGCAGGGCGAGCGTGGAGAAACCGCAGCGGGCAGCGGCCAGGTGAGGGGAGGCGGTGTCCACGGAGGACACAGACAGAATGGCCAGAGTCCCACGGGAAAGCCGGTGAGCTCCGGGGCGCGGCGCCGGTCGGGCTGCGGGGGCGGGGGGAGAACCCAGCCCGAGGCCTGGCGGGCGCGGGGGCTTTTACTAAACTGAGGGCGATCGGGACAGTTGAAAAGTCGGCCCCGTGCAGTGTGCTTCTACCTCTAGGTCACTTGAGAAATGACAACAGTATAAGGGTACAGAATAAGCAAATGATTGCACAGAATCGGGATAATTTCTTCCTTAAAGGTCTGGGGGAATTCGGCAGGAAACTCTCAGGGGCCTGGTGCTTCCTGGGTGGGGAGATGGTCGGTTACTCTCCGACCTCTTGACCAGGCACAGGACTGTGCAGGTTGTCTGTTTCTCCCTGGGGGTTTTCTTTCAACACCTGCATTATTTAACTTCCCTCTCTTCCTGCTTGTGTGGTTTCTGAGGATTCATGTTTAATTCTTACCTTTGTTCCCTGAGAAGTAAGATGTTTTTCCCCCTCTGGCTTCTTTCATGAATTTTTCTTTTTCTTTGATTTTCTGAAATTTCGGTGGGATGATCCTCAATGTAGTTTTGAGGGGACATCATGCCGGGTGTTCTCTGCTCATTTTGGGTCTGCGGGTTGGTACCCAACATTAACTTGGGAGAAATTGTCAGCCACTATCGCTTCCAATAGGTCCTCTGGTTTTCTCTCTATTCTCCTGGTATTCTCATTATGCATTATGTTGCAACTTTTGTATTTGTATCACAGTTCTTGAATATTCTGTTCCATTTTTCTGGGGTTTTTCTCCTTCCTTCCTTCCATCCCATGAGAAACCATAACTTCATTAATGAAACAGTATAAATCTCAAACCAAGCCGAGTAACTCTTTTGAAACCCCCCAAAAAGGTCCTCATTTTCAGATGGGCACATTGTTAGTTCCATAATAGCATTTACAATATCGCTGCGGCTGTTCCTCGGGGCTGGAACCGCCTTTGCTTGCGACACAGTGGCTTGTGACATTGACCGATTCTATGTCCTCCACACCTGTTTCATCAGCCTGCCCCCCTTCTTTCCTCCTGTGCAGCTGGGGTCTGGGGGCTTTCCTGCCTGTGCGCCACAGCTTCGCCTTGAACTCTGAATTCCCGGTAGCTGCTGGCTGTGCTGCTGAGATAAGCCCTTGACCTCTGTTCCCCTCACTGTGGAGGCGCCTCAGGCGGGGCTCTTGCAGCCGTCTGGTTTGGTGGTGACAAGGAGGGTACCCTTAGATTTCCAGGGTGACTCCAGGAGCTCCTGCAGCCTGTGAAGGTCCCCGTTTGGACGCCGGCTTCCCTGCCTTCTTTTCACTCTGGTTCCCTGCCGAGTTCAGCAGCTGCCTGTGTGGCCGCCTGTGTGGAATCCTGCTCCTCCGGTTCCGGATGGACCCGTGACTGTCAGATTCCGTGGCAGGCCCCGTCTCAGGCCCTGTCTCAGCCGGGGCGGTGGCAGCTCGGGCTCTGTAGCAGGGACCGTTTCTGAGGCTTGACTGGGCATTTTGTGCAGGGAATGCAGAGCCCAGATCTCTCTTCACTTTGAGTTCGGGAAGGGTCCTACAGTCGCACCCTCAGGCTCAGAGGTTCTATCCTGAGCCACATCGAATCAACCCACCAAAAGCATTCTTTATCTGTTGTTGCTATTATTATTTTTATTCTTTCTTTGAATTTCGATCTCTCTGCTTATATTTCTCATCTGTTCTTTTCTTAAAAAAAGCGCTATTAACTTTATTTATTTTTAGAGAGCAGGAAGGGAGGAGAAAGAGAGGGAGGGAAACATCGATGTGTGGTTGCCTGTCACGTGCCGCCTACCAAGGGGTCGCCGGTTCAATTCCCGGTCAGGGCATGCGCTGGATTGCGGGCCCAGCCCCCAGAAGAGGACACACAGTAGGTTTCTGTGTAGCATTTTTAATGGCTGGGTTTTTTTCAAGAACATTAAAGTACTTGAAAAGATACTGAAACATTGAAAACTACGTTATTAAAACATTATTGTAACTGAAGTATTTTACTTATACCCAATCCAGAATTTACTGTGGTTTTATTTTCTTAATTTTCACGGAGTCAAAATCATCCACAAATTTGCTTTCAGGGAAAACTAACCATTTGAAAAAATACATAAAGCATGTGTACAGTTTTTCTTTGGCCAATACGCCTTAGGTTGTCACGAAACTGATACGATGTACTTAGTCCAACTGTTTACGCAGTGCAAGGGGAGACCTGTAGTCTAACAGGACTTTGGGGAAATGATTCATTCAATCAAGTTAAAAACCGAGAAAGATTTTCTTTGGACACTTTCAGACTACTGACTTTTGGAAGGGCTTCATGCTTTGGCTTGGTGTCAAATATTTGTGCTCACAAGCACATTAAAAACAAAAACAAAAAAAACCCCCTCAGCCCTAGCTAGTGTGGCTCAGTGATTGAGCACCAGCCTGCAAACCAAAGGGTCACTGGTTCGATTCCCAGTCAGGGCACATGCCTGGGTTGTGGGCCAGGTCCCCAGTAGGGGCCGCGTGAGAGGCAACCACACATTGATGTTTCTCTCCCTCCCTTTCTCTTTCTCTAAAAATAAATAAAATCTTTTTAAAAATAAAATAAAAAATTCATGAGGCTTAAAGTGGGTTGCTACCAATCAAATGAATTTGAAATGTGTTTTTGGAAACACTTCACATCTGCTGTAAACGGAGTGCCCCAGAATTTAGGCTTGAAGACAAGGAGAACGTGCTTTGAAAAACCTCGATACGGAGCTAGCTGTACCTCCTTATCAGGGTAAGGGTGCAGCGAGCTTGCCTGGTGTTCTTTACCCTGATGCTTTGGTTTTTTGTTGTTGTTGTTTTTTTAAGATTATTTAGACAGAAGGGAAGGGAGGGAGAAAAAGGCGAGAAACATCAATGTGTAATCGCCTCTCAAGCGCCCCCTACTGGGGACCTGGCCCACAACCCAGGCACGTGCCCTGACTGGGAATCGAACCAGCCACCCTTTGGTTTGCAGGCCAGCGCTCAATACACTGAGCCACACCAGCCAGGGCTCCCCTGCTGGGTTTTAAAAACTTATTTTTAATCCCATTTTTAAAATTTGCAGTACTTCTAAAAATTAAAGGAAAAAAGCCAAAAATGTACTTGGGCGGCAAGCCCACTTTGAGTTAACCCACAAGGGAAGCCCTGCCCTTGGCTAAGGAGTGGACAGAAAATTCTGTGCCCCCAGATTTCATACCAGAGAGATGCCGAAAGGCGTTTCGAAATCTCTCTTTGCAAAAGTTCTATTTCCCCTGAGGATTCAGAGTTGCACCAGAGTTTCTGTAGAAATTGGAGGCTGAGAAATGTAAAAAGTGTAGCTTTCTTGTAAAAAAAAATATATGAAAATCCAAGTGCTTATTTGCAGCCGGGGGTTTTTATAGGTGGTTTTTGAACCTGCTGCTGTGGGAGGGCTCCCTTGCTAAGGAGCTCTTGCTGAGGCGCCCCCTGGTGGGCAGTGTGCTAAGTTGTGGGGACAGGGAAGTAGAGAAGACACAGGATTTAAGAGGCGCCTGGGAGCCCTGACTGGGGTGGTTCAGTGGGCTGAGCGCTGTGAGCTGTCCTATGAGCCAAAAGGTTGCTGGTTTGATTCCCCTTTCCCCCGCCTGGACATGCCCCTGGGTTGCAAGCCAGGTCCCTGGTTGGGTGACAATTGCTTGTTTCTCCTCCTCTCTTTCTTCCTCCCTCCCCCTTGCTCTCTAAAAATAAATAAATAAACTCTTTAGGTCCCTGGTTGGGTGACAATTGCTTGTTTCTCCTCCTCTCTTTCTTCCTCCCTCCCCCTTGCTCTCTAAAAATAAATAAATAACCTCTTTAGAAAAGAAAAGAGGAGGCAACAGCAGCTTGGAGGCTCTGTGAGTGTCTGGCCTGGCACCCGGGCACCGCGGGGGGTCCAGCCACCAGTGGCAGGACCAGAGAGGCACATTTACACCCCAAATGTGGAGTGAGGGTGGGGTGAGGGTGGGTGGTGGAGGAACTGAATCAACGGAAATAACTGTGGAAATAACTGTGAACTAGCGTTCACATCCTCTCTCCAACTCCTCTGATAGTGAAAATGCAACAGAAACAGAAACAAAAGAACAGCCACCCTTCTTTCTAAGCAGCAGGAGGCGGCCAGGCAGGAGGGTGCTGGCAATGGGCAGGCAAGTGACAGGGACGGGGACAGGGCAGGGAGCCTGGGTCTCCAGAGGGCACTGCCCCAAACCTGGCTAGGGGGAGGGAAGCGCTGGAACGGTATTTTCATTAAAAAGAGATTTTGAGCTGTCAGCTCGGAGCCCTAACCGCACCCGTGTCTCCGCCGTGTGCCTCCCCCAGCATCGAGCAGACGGCGGAGATGCTGCTCTACCTGTCTCCTGCTGAAGTCGCCAGCCTCCAGGAAGGAATCAACTTCTTCCGAAATAAGAACACTGGCCAAGATTACATCTTTTATAAGAGAAAGAGCCTCCTGAGGGCGTGCAAGAACCTGTGCAAGCACCAAGGAGGGCTGTTCATAAGGGACATCGAGGACCTGGATGGCAGGTACCTGGGCTCCGGCTTCCTCCCTGGGGACTGTCCGCTCCCGCCGTTTGATCTGGCAGATGTGCCCGTGGAGAAACTGTTAGGGAACCAACCCACGAAGGGTCTCCCGAGCAAGTTTGTATATAAATGGTCGGATTTTCTTTTTAACTCCTCCCCTGAGGATCTGTTTATTGATATGAGAGAGAAAGAGACACACAGACGTGAGAAAGAAACGTCAGTCAGTTGCCTCCTGTACCCCCCGACTGGAGGACGAACCTGCCACCTTTTGGTGGCAGGGACAACATTCCAACCCACTGGGCCACCCGGCCAGGGCTAGGACCTTTTCTGAATTGTCTTAAGAACTATAATTCAAAACTGATTCTTAGCTTGAGAAACAGGAAATATTCCGGGGCACATGGCCCCATGTGAGGGGTGCTGAGGCTCTCCCGCACCAGCTCCGTCCTCACAAGATTCAAGGCTCCTGTGGGCTTTTCCCTTCTCTCCCGGGAGCAGGGCAGGGGCAGCACTTTTCCAAACCCGGCTGGAGGGCGGGTGCAGTTTCCCGGGCGGCCTCGTTGGGATCTGAAAACTGCGGCAGAGCCGCACCTGTCCCGCCCTGGACAGGACCCCCGTTGGCTCTTGACTTCGATTTCCTCCCCGCCAGGTCTGTTAAGTGCACAAAGCACAACTGGAGGCTGGACGTGAGCACCATGCGGTACATCAACCCCCCAGGCAGCTTCTGCCAGGACGAGCTGGGTAAGGCCGCCCCTCAGTCCGCGTCGTCCGCGACCGCTGTTCTGGGGGTCCTTCCTGCCCACTCGTGGCCAATATCCCCGGAAGCTTTGGAAACATGATGCCTGGACTCTGTGGACGGTCTGTCCTTTCTCTGTGATGAACACTGAAGCTCTAAGCAGAAGGTTTCTCTGAAAGCTCCCTGGGAGCATTCTGTTTGGCAAATGTGCGCCGAGACCCACCCGTGCGCAAACGCCGCAGGGGGGCGGTATGGGCCACCCCGCCCCATCAGAGCGCGCAGTGTCCAGGAGAGGACATTTGCACAGAGTGGTGGCCCAGACAAGCCGGTGGCTGTCCAAGGTCAGCGTCCCCTGTTAGGTCCCTTGGACACGGTGCACCACAGAACAGTGGCCCCGATTGTCCACCCGCGGATGCGTGAGACGCATGTCTGTGTGCGGGCCCCCTGCGTGCACACTGCAGGGTGCGTTCTGCAGAGTTAAGAGACCACGTCTCTGTTCCGGTTTCTGTCTGCTTCCTCTTCCCCATTTTGCTTCTCGGGCAGCGACGATCACGGCAGGCCTAACGCCAGGAACGCCCTTGACTCTGTTCTGGCAGATGACAGCCGTGTCCCCTCCCCCCCCCCCCCCCCAGTAGGAACCGCGACTTCGGGCAGTCCTGAACGCTGCCTCCGGGCGTTAGACACTGTTTCAGAGGGACTGCTGCGGGAGTGAGAAAATAAACTTGAACTCATCCGGGAGTGCTGGAGACATAACTTCTGGGTTTTTTCTAATCATTTTTGCTATTACAGCCGTCCCGGATTTCCCTGCTTTGTGTCCCTTCTTCACCCACCCCCGGCTCCCGCCCCCACCATGTCCGGGAGTCCTGCATGTAAGCTCTTTGGCTCCTCCATTTCCTGAGCTGCACTTTACATCCCCATGGCTGTTCTGTAACTACCAACTTGGACCTCTTCACCCCCTCACCTCCTCAGCACCCCCCCGACACCCCCGCATCGGGCTGCCATCGAAACGCTCTCTGCCTCCGTGATCCTGTCTCTGTCCTGCATGTTTGTTTATTTTGTTTTTTAAATTCAGTTGTTGATAGATATGAACTTATTGCCATTTTTATTGTTCATATTTTTCATCTTCTTCTTAAAGAAGACCCTTCAACATTTCATAGAATACAGGTTTGGAGATGAGGAACTCCTTTAGCTTTTTCTTGTCTGGAAGCTCTTTATCCGTGCTTTGATTTTAAATGATAGCTTTGCTGGGTAGAGTGATCTAGGTTGTAGTTCCTTGGTGTTCCTCATTTTGAGCATGTCTGGCCTGCAAAGTTTCTTTGGAGAAATCAGCTGACAGTTTTATGGGACCTCCCTTGCAGGTAACTAACTGCTTTCCTTTTGCTGCTTTTACGATTCTCTTTAATTTTAACCTTTGGCATTACAATTACCATGTTAGGGAAGTTTTCTTACATTACCTTTTCAAATAGGTTTCCAATTCCTTGCTCTTGCTCTTCTCCTTCGGGTACCCCATGATGGGAATGTTGGAAAGCTTGAAGCTATCCCAGAGGCTGCTTACACAATGCCCTTTTTTTTTTTTTATTCTTTTTTCTTCTCGCTGTTCTGATTGGCTGTTGTTTTTTTGTTTTTGTTTTCTGCTTCCTTATATTCCAAATTGCTGATTTAATTCTTGGATTCATCCACCCTACTATTGTTCCCCTGTAAATTGGTCTGTGCTTTAATTAGCCTACCCTTCGTCTCCAACTGGATGGATCTGGTCTACGCTGCTGAGGTCCTCCCTAAGTCCCGTGAGCATCCTCATAACCCGTGTTTTGACCTCTACATCTGATGGATCACTGTTCTCCATTTTGTTTACTTGTTTTTCCGGAGTTTTCTTCCGTCCTTCCATTTGGGCCTAGTTTCTGTGTCTCCTCATTTCGACAGCCTCCCTGTGTTTTGATTTTATGTCCTAGGCAGAGCCGCTATGTCTCCCAGGCTTCACAGAGTGGCCTTCCGTGGTGGGTGTCCCGTAGGGGCCAGAGGCGCAGCCTCCTCGCCACCCAAGCTGGGTACTCAAGGTGGGGTCTGTGCGCACCCTCCTCTTGCAGTTGAGCCTTGATCGCTGTTGGCGCATTGAAAGCCAGCCCCCGCCTGTGTTCTGCCTTGGCTGTGACAGCGTTGGCTGTGCGGCAGCCTGCGGTGGCTGCTCCTTGTGTTGGGCTTGGAGGTGCCCGGTGAGGCCGCACCGTGAGCCACGGCTGGGGTTGCTGGTGCCGGGCCTGGGCTAATTAGAGAAAGGCATGGGGCCCACGGAAGCTGGGTGCTGCTTATTTGAGGGAATTTAGGAAAATTTGAAGATCAGGCCAGGACAAGCCATTCATACGGAAAAGCCACTGGAAACAGCTTAGGCTGCCCCAAAAGTTGGGTGGGGCAGGGCCTCGGGGAATCTTCAGGGTGGGGCACACAGCGTGAACCAGGTTGGTGGGGTCTCAGACTCAGCGCCCACCTGCCAGCTCTGTGGGGGGACGTGCCAGCGCTTCTGCCTGGGACACAGCGGCCCCCAGCTCTGCCCCACCCCCCCGTGTCTCTGGTGCCGCGGAGCTGACGCTCAGAGCGAGTGAGTCGCCCGGAGTCTGTGCGGGGGTCCTTTAAGAGGACCTGCCTGGGGCTTTAGAAGTTTCTGTCTCCCACGGCCTCAATCCCGCTAGTTTTTGCAGCCAGAAGTTACGGGGACTTATCATCGTGGAACTGGAGCCCTGGCCTGGGGGGCCTGGTGGGTGGCTGGGACCCCTCGCTCCCGAGATGGCCCTCCCGCACTTTTACCCTCGCCACGTAGGTGTGGGACCCGCCCGTTCCACATCTCGACCCCTCCTACCAGTCAGATGTGGTTTCTTCTTCAATCCGCTAGTGGCAGGACCTCCGTTCAGCTTGACTGCTGATGGTCCCGAATGATGGTTGCTCTGAGGTTTAGTTGTAATTTTGATGGGGTTGTGCAAGGAGGCGCGCCGCTGCGATTACCTGCGCCGCCATCTTGACCGGAAGTTCCGTTGAGATGGGACCGCTGGGCGGAGCTGCATCCGGCAGAGAAGAGGAAGAAGGGGTTTGGGTGGAGGGAGCAGCTGGGTGTCCTTGGTTTGGGGCCACGCATGTATTTTCGACGGCTAGAGTGTCAGGCATGCACATTGACATGGTAGGATGTCTGGCTGCCGACGCACAGTGTCAGAGGGCCTTGGGTGCTGTGTCGGAAGGGAGACCGAACTCGGCGTCCTCGTGTGCCCGGTGGGGCACCGGGGGCATTGGGTGGACGGCAGGGGGTCCGCAGGGGCACTGGCCCCACGCCAAGGCTGACGTGCTCTTTGCCCCAGACCCCACCCATCCCCCCTCCTCAAGAACCAGTGGAAGCTGTCTGGTGCCACCATGCTTCTGGTTTTTAAAATGGTCTTTTAAAAATGAGGAAGTAAGACATTTCATGTTGTGCTTATACCGAGATATTTCTCTATTTAAATCCCTCAACTGGGGGGACCAGTTCTGGGCAGGAATAGTGCCTGGGCTGAGAGAGGGAAGTTTGCAACCCTGAGGGCATCTTGGGAGACTTGAAGTTAAGACCATTAATTAATCATTAGCTCAGCAGATGGTTAACCAATGCCCACGGTGGGCGGGGCACTGTCTCCCCACGTTGCGGACCTGGCAGCGAAGGAGCCACAAGCCCAGCGCCGACGGCGCGGTGAGTCTGGTAGGGGGAACGGGCCATAAGCAAACAGCACATGCCATGTCTAGTGACCAGAAGGGCCAGGAGGGAACATAGTGAGGGGCCAGGGCTGGGAGCACTACTGGACCTGGAGGGGCCAGAATGCCGTCCCCGATGAGGTGACACCCGCGTCCTCATGCAGCTAGGGCGCGGGCAACGCGAAGAGCTTTCTGGGGACAGTGGGTGCCTCGTCTTTGTCCCTCAGGAAGACCTCCAGCATCAAAGTTCAACAGCTTATGTAAGTCTGTGTTCACAGCCACCGGAGAAAATTCCAAGATGCACAGTTTTTCATTTTATGGGTGACTTTTAACCTCGGTTTCTTCCGTAAGCAGTCGTCTCAGAGTGTGCGGGTCGGACGTCCCTTTGGAAAGTGGAGGCGACCCATTTTCAAATATATTTTCAGGAAAGCTGGAAAATGTGCGGCCGGGGGCGGAGGGGGGCTGCCCGCTCTCGGAGCTCATTTGCCTTCGTGGAACAATTGATAGAATCGCTGGCGTTCGTTCAGACGAACTGTCCGAGGAGGGAGCCAGGTTTAAAGGTGGAAACACTGAAGAACAGAGAGGTCGAGCCACCTGCCCAAGGTCGCCCCGCTGTTCGGGGAGGAGGGGGGGGGCGCGGCTCCAAGGGGGCCGCGTGGGCGCGGGGCTCTCACACACACGGCCCGCCCCGCAGAGGCCCGCCCCGCAGAGGCCCCGCAGAGGCCCCGCCCCGCCCCCCCGCCGCCATCTCGCTGCCACCCTGCTGAGCAAGTCCTGACCTGACCGCCCCTCGCGTCAGCGGTCAAGCGTCGCTTTCGCCGGGGTAGCGAGAACCTCAAACCAGAGCGGTCTGGCCGTGTGGGGGTAGCTTTTCCTACGCCACAGGAAGCTGCAAGGCAGACAGCGCTGGGCGGCATGGCCGCTCCGTGGCTTATCAGGGAGCCACATTCTTTTCCTCTTCCTGCCCCTTCATCCTTAGGAGCTGCCTCTTCCTCAGGGCCCCAGGACCACGGCTGCAGCCAAGTTCCGAGCAAGAGAGGGAAGGGGGAAGGGCAAACAGCACAGGGCCCTTGAGTCGGTCCCTCTTTGTTGGATAGAAAAGGTTCCTGGAAGTCGCAGCAGCAGCTCTGCTTGCTCCTCGCTGGCCTGGACGGCGCGCACTGTGCGCAAGAGCGAGGTCTGTGGCCACTGAGTCGCAAGAAGACTTAGGGAACCGTGGCTGCTTTTTATAGTTTTAGGTTCTTGCCTGGCCTTTAAAATCTATAGTTGGCATACCATATCGCACCGGTGTCGGGTGTACAACCGCGTGACACACACCGAGGCGCCTCGCGACGTGGTCCCCACCCCAGTCTGGTGCCCGCCTGTCACGGTGCGAGGTCATTGCCGCGCTATGGGCTGCTCCCCTTCGCCATTGCCCACTCCCTCCCGCCCGCTCGCCTCCTGGCGACCATCGGTTCGTCCTTCCCTCCGACAGGTCTCTTTTGGCTTGGTTTTGTGGGTTTAGATTGTGTTTTGATGTTCCACAGGGAAGTGAAGCCCAGAGATATTTGTCTTTGGCTGACTTCACCAGGACTGTTAGACAGATGCCTCACCACGCCTGCAAAAAGTTAGGACGCTCTTAGGAAGGAAGGAGGAAAAGAGTTTCTGCGCAGGGCGCAGGGAAGACCCAGCCTTGGCCCCGCCTGGCCCCTGGTCGCGGTGGGGGCCTCGAACGCCGCTTTCCTGGGCCATGGGTTCCCGGTCGCCCTGTGACGGCCCAGCGCGCCCAGCCCCCGCCCCTGGCACGCGCTCCTCTCAGTCTCCCGTGTTTCCTGCGCGTCAGCTCTCACGTTGGCCCGAGCGCCCACCCTCCCGCCTGAGCCCCCGCCCCTGGAGCCTCGCCTGTCAGCCATGCTGGGACCGCCCTGGCGGGGTGTGGGGGTGGTGTCCAGAGTGCCAGGTGAGGGAGGAGCCGACGGCCGGCTGTCATGGGCTCCGGGGAGGGTCCCCGGGCGCTGTCTTCCCTCCTCTGGCTGCCGGTGCTGTGTGCCCGGCCGCGTACTTCAGCCATGGTGACGCTTCTCTGGAGTCCCGCTCGCTCCTCAGCCCGCTCTGTGCCCCTTTCCTTCTAGTGATCGAAAGGGACGAGGAAAACGGCCTCTTGCTGCTCGAGCTGAACCCTCCCAACCCATGGGATGCGGAGCCCCGAGCCCCCGAGGAATTGGCTTTTGGGGAAGTACAGGTGAGCGAACACAAAAATCAGCCTTCTTAGAGGCGAAAAGACGCAACATGCACATTTACACATGTGTGTGCATGTGCGCGTATATATTGCATATAAAATAAAACTGAGATGCCCATGTATGGGCGTATTTGCATCCTGTCCTGTGTTGAAGACGCCCTGCGGGGTTACTGAGGACGCGCGGTGAAGTTGTGAACTCCAGAGCCAACACCCATAGCAACGCACCAGAACTTGGCAAGGATCGCAGGAAAAAACATCCAGAAAGACACACAACAAAATCGACTTTAAAGGGCTGGGTCCCGGAGGAGCTGCTGGGGGAAGCGCGCCAGGCCACGGTCCCATGACCGACAGTCACATGTCCGGGCCCTCCGCCCTGAGCTCGGCCACAGCCCCCGGGCGCTTTGGCCCTTCCTCCCGAGGAAGCACCCGGGAGTCTGGGAGGGGTTAGCAGCCAAAAATTAATTTTTCTATGGTATTTGGGAAGCTTACTTCTGAAAAGTGAAAATGGGCAGTTACTTCTTTTTTGGAGGAAAGCAACAGGAACCAGCCCAGAAGAGGCAGAGTAAAACGAATGTGGGTCCTTGGCCTCCCCTCATCCCCCGCTTTCCTGTTACCTCATCTTTTTCCTGAGGACCCGCCAGGCCACGGGAGGGGAGTGGGAGCTGCTTCAGAGCCTCCGGTCACGGTGGCCCCAGGTCCCGGCTCACGGCCATTCTCAGAGCGCCCCGGCCTCCCGGGGCGTCCAGGCCACTTAGGAGGGAAAGCCGCCACCTCCGCCAGTGTCCCCGGCAAGCACTTGCCGTCTTCCTGCCCACGAGCACCGGCCCTGCACCCCCCGAGGTCCACCACAGCGTCCGCCCGCCTTCCCCGGGCACACGGGGCTTTGGCGGGCTGGACCCCAAAGACATTCTGCAGCGCAGACTAAGCGAGCCCTCAGGGGCCGCTGGAGACTGGAACTCGCTCCCCTGACGGGTCCGACACCCAGGACCGTCCACGAGCATTTCTCTCCTAACAAACGGCAGCGCCTGGCTCGGCGCCTAAGTCCAGACTCCGGTGGAGGGCCCCCCGCCCCGACCCAGTCCCCGCACACTCGGTAGCTGAGTTCTCCCATATGACCCAGCCCCTCTCGATTCGACCGCCAGCACGTCCCTCTCTCCCGACAGGTGACTTACCTCACGCACGCCTGCATGGACCTCAAGCTCGGAGACAAGCGGATGGTGTTTGACCCCTGGCTCACGGGCCCTGCCTTCGCCCGCGGGTGGTGGCTGCTCCACGAGCCGCCGGCCGACTGGCTGCAGCGCCTGTGCAGGGCCGACCTCATCTACATCAGCCACATGCACTCAGACCACCTGAGGTAGGGACGCCCCCCCGCCCGGCTGCCGAGGGATGGCGGCTTTCGGGGTCCGCTGCAGTCCCTGCTCACTCGGAGCCGGGGGCCTTGGGACGGTGCCCAGGCCTTGCCTAGGCGGCCGCTGCCGCCCACCTGCGCAGCCGCGGTCTGGAAGCGCTTCCTCACCTGCCGGGGGAGGAGCAGCTGGGCTGCCGAGGGCAGGGCCCGGGCTCCCCCCTCCCGCGCTGCTTGGCGGGAGTCTAGGGTAAGGGTCATCCCAGGGCATTGGACTTCCTGTTCCACTTCCCATCGATATTTGTGGCAGGGATCTTCAGCTCGACAGGCCATCCCACCGGTGCTACAGCAACTCAGCTGTACTGTTCACGTGCCACAGAATAGCACTGCCTTTTATTTTGACTGATTTTAGCGAGAAGGGAAGGTGAGGGGAGAGAGACATCGATGTGTTGTTCCGCTTACCCCTGCCTTCATTGGTTGATTCTTGCTTGTGTCCCAGATGGGGATCAACCCGCAACCTTGGCCTATGGGGACGACGCTCCAACCCACTGAGCGACTCAGCCAGGGCCACATCAGCCCCCTTTTGATTTTCCCTTCAACCACCCTGGAAAGGCGAAACCCTTCCCTGTGGCCGCAGCAGGCGGCCCTGGTCTGCCGGTCCCTGGTCTGTCCCCACCTTTGAGCTCGGAGCCAACCTCACCAACACCTCGTGCAAATCGAAGCAGCGGGCTAGGAACGCCCCTAACCCAGGCAATCAAAAAGAAGAGACAAAGAACTTCTTTTTTTTAAAAAAAGACTTTATTTATCTATTTTTAGAGAGAGGGGAAGGGAGGGAAGAAAGAGAGGGAGAGAAACATCCATGTGTGGCTGCCTCTCATGGGCCCCCTACTGGGGACCCGGCCCACAACCCAGACAGGTGTCTTGACTGGGAATCGAACCGGCGACCCTTTGGCTCACAGTCCGGCACTCAGCCCACTGAGCCACACCAGCCCGGGAACTAAGAAGACCTTCTGTGACCTTACATGACAACGTTCACACGTAGGCCATACTTTGCCACGCACTTTTCATGGTCAGGGTTGATGCCTTGTTTGCCAGCTGATGGGTCCCTTGGGTCTTTCTATTCCAAAGCACGAACAGCCTCTCCTTTATCCTTCTAAAAGGGAATGGTTTAAAAACTGAATTGACCGGTTCAGCAACAAAGTACCTGCCACACACGAACTGACCGCAGCCCATGGGTGCAATGATTAAAAAGCCGCTTACGGCCCCGGCCGCTGGGGGCCCAGTGGGTCGGAGCGTCGCCCCGCAGACCGAAAGGGTGCGGCTGGACCCCTAGTCCGGGCACGCACCTGGGTTGCGGGTTCCATCCCCCGTTGGGGCGTGCACAGGAGGCACCGATCGATGCTTCTCTCTTCCTTCCTCTCTCTAACATCAACAAAAATATATCCTCTGGTGAGGATTTTTTAAAAGGGGGGAAAAAAAAAGCAGCTACCTGTGAATTCAGTGACGCCTTTGTCCCAGAGACCCTGCTGGTAGTGACCTCAAGCTGCCCCGCATTGCGAGAGCGCTGGGGGCAAGGGTTGTGCAAGACCCGCATGAGCACTGGGAGCTGCCACGCTGGTCAGAGCGCGAGAGCCCGTGCGGGTCAGGCGTTGCCCTGCCAGGCCCGTTGCGCAACGCGGCCGCCTGCGGCCCGGCGAGGAGGCTGTCGATGGGCAGGCGCTGCAGCTCAGGGGAGGCACGAGCTCTTCACTCCGTTGAGCCTCGTTTTATGCCAGCCACAGAGCTGAAACCCAGTCTAGTTTTCATTTCGGGGCCCGCATGGGCCACGTTGTCGGGAGCCAGACCCCAGTTCTCACCTGTAGCATCACAGCAGCGAGGCTGTGCTGGACGCCGCTGATAGTTTATTCCCGGAAATTTACTGAAGCTCCTCCTGTTTGCTCCTTTGGGGCTGTTCCCCAATACTCTTTCTTTTTAACTCTTGCCTGGTCAGCTCATGAACGTGGGGGTCACATGCCCCATGTGTCTGGTCTGACCCTCCTTTATTGAATAAAACCCCCTTGATTTACAAAACCAAGGCAAAAGGCCAATGTACTTTAGAGGACAGTTCTTAGTCACAGAAATGTGATTCTATTGTGTGAATATAGTGAGCGTTTTAATAGATGATATCATTAATAGATGCTGATAAGAATTCTCAACAATTAAAAAGTCACAAAGCAATAAGCATCTACTTCAGAGTAATTTATCCTAACTCCCAAAGTCCTTTACAATAGAAGATTTAGGTGCTAAACCCAGAGACTGAAGGTGCATTCAAAGGATCCTGACTCTTTGAATCTTGTGTTTTTAGAGAAGAAAACCCCCTGCTTGGCCCACCCCCGGACCCTATATGTTCGGGGGGCTCCGAACACCGTGTCGGAACCGGAGCGTCAACACGGTTAACACTTGTTGACAGGCAGACTTCATCTACTCTTCTCTTATGATCAAATCACTTATTTCACTTGACATTATACTCAGTGTACAAATCTGATCCTTAAACCCCAGAGTATATTCATTAAGACTGGGAGTTCCCTTCTGATAGCAGAAGCATCACGTTTAGAATCTGGAAACCTGACCTTGAATACCAGTTTACTATTCGTTTCTGAGTATGTTTCCTCATTTATAAAAACAAAGAGAAAATTCAGAGGGTGTTGTGCATGTGCGTGAGCGTGCACGCGAGAATCCGATAAAGCAACCTGCGAACGCGCCCAGCAAGCACCGGTTTGGGATGAAACGGGACCCCATGTCTGCGTCTTTCTTTCTGTGCCACTGGTTTTCCGCGCCCACAGTGGGCGTGTCCCTTTTCTCTCGGGCGGGCTCAGTGGGTGAAAGCCAACGTAGTCCATGCAGGCGTGCCAGGGCGTGCCCGGTGGGGGTCACGACACGTCCGTGCGGTTTTCCGTGGCTGTGCCTCGCTGGGAACGGAGTCTCCCTCAGGACAGAGAATCCATTCTGGATACCGAAGCGCGCATCACCCGTCGAAGGGTGGACACCCGCCCCCGCGGCGGGGGATCCGCGGTGCCCCTTGCGCTGCGGCGCGGGCCTTGCTTTCCCGAGGCCCGGGAACTCTCCGCCCCGCTCTGCCCGTTAGAGCCGCCGCTGCGCAAGGCAGCATCCGTGTGGCCGAGGGACTCTGCCCACCTGGCTGGCGCACCAGGGACACAGTAGGTTCTGACGTGAAGGAACCTTCTAGCAAACTCCCTTGCCTCGCAGTCATCCTTGAGAGGAATCTCTGGTGAGGGTCGGCTTTGTGGTCACTTGCTTCGTGGCCAGGTGTCCCTGATGCCAGAGGGTCCTGTTTTCACCTCTCGCCCTTTCCGCCCTTTGGACCCCAGTTACCCGACGCTGAAGGAGCTGGCTGCGAGGCGACCAGACATCCCCATTTATGTGGGAAACACGGAGCGACCTGTATTTTGGCATCTGCCTCAGAGCGGTGTCCAGCTGACCAACATCAAGGTGGTGCCATTTGGGACCTGGCAGCAGGTCAGACATCCGCGTCCTTTTCTCAGCGCCCAGCCCCGCTTTCCAGGCCGGCGCGTAGGGGCGCTCGCTGCTCAGGGGCTCAAGGCCCCCCGGCCTGTTGTGTCCGTGGGGGGCTCCGTGTCGCTCCCGCGCCCCTCTCGGTGCCCCCGGAGCTGGAGTCAAAGGCGGACGTGCTGGCCGGACTCTAGGGCACAGGATAGCAACCCCAGCCCTGGTTCAAGGAGATTTCTTTCCCAAAGACGTGACACCTTTCTCCAGGATTGAGCTGGCAGCCGACTGACATGCACTGCTGTTGGTTTATTGTGAAATTCCAGGTGGACAAGAACCTTCGCTTCATGATCCTGATGGATGGAGTCCACCCCGAGATGGACACCTGCATCATCGTGGAGTACAAAGGTACCGTCCCGCCCTTAGCAGCCGTGACCGTTAAAAAATACTCGTGGCAGGAAGGCTCGCAGTGGCAGGCGGGGCTTTACCCCCTCGCGCATCGCCTCCCCTCCCCGCCCGATTGTCCCCGGAGCACAGCGTGTTCTCTGCATCTTAAGAGACACGGGCTATCGCTCAGCGGATCTTTGCCGCAAGCCCACTGCCCATCCCGCGTGTGATAGCGCAAGGCTTTTTTCATAAGGCAGCAGATAATCTGGACTTCACTCCCAGCAGTTTCTTCAGAACGGCCTTGCTGAGAAAGCATCTTGCCTCTTGACACATAATCACGTGACCCGTCAGCCGCCACGCGCGGTCCACAGTGCACGCGCGGTCCACAGTGCACGCGCCAAGAGCCTTGCTTTCTGAAGGCGAGCTTTGGAGGGAGGGTCAGGGGTTTGCATGGCTCCAGCGCTCTTTCCTTGGCACCCTTTGGGGCCAAATGTGGAGAGAGCGGGCGAGGAAAGGGGTCTTTCTAAGACCCGGGAGTGGAATCCAGCTAACTGTCCTCACGGGATGCCCAGAACCCCCACACCAAACCGAAGGACTTTACGCCCTTGAAAAGTCAATATATGCTAGTGAAGACTTTACGTTTTGAAACTTTGCTTTCCCCCACCATCAGATGGAAGCCGCGCTTTGCAGTCAGGTGGGTCCAGTGGTGCAGGCCGGGCGTGAAGGCCCCTGGCTGCGGCCCTCAGAGCTACGCTCTTCCCCTTTCCCTCCCCTCAGGGCACAAAATCCTCAACACAGTGGACTGCACCAGGCCGAACGGCGGACGGCTGCCCGCGAAGGTCTCTCTGATGATGAGCGACTTTGCAGGAGGAGCGTCGGGCTTCCCGATGACTTTCAGTGGCGGAAAATTCACGGGTAACCCTTTACACCAGCGCGCACTGAGGAGCCACGTGGCCCTTCGGGAAATGCCAAGAGCAATGACGAGGCCGGGGCCCCTCCCTGCTAGTAGCTTCTGACCTTATTGCAAGTCACGTAGGCACAAACTAAAGTTTCCGGCTCCCAGGGTGCTGGAGGAGCGGGCGGGGACCCTGTGGGGGCGGGGCCTCGCAGCGGAGCCCAGAGACAGGCGCCTTTCGCTGGGGGCGCAGAGGCAGACCTGGTGGCAGGCAGGGCGGGTCCGGTGCCCTAAGGATGTGGCTCAGAACAGACACTGGGCGCGTCCCCCCTCCCCGGCCCTGCAAGCGGTTACCCAGGGCGCGCAGCCAGGCGAAGCCCCCCCAAAGTGTGGGGTTACTCGAGGCCGGGGCGGGCGGGGAGGATGTGGGGACATGGAGATGGTGGCAAAGAGCACAGACCTGCAGTCGTGAGGCGAGCAGGTTCCTGGGGCGCGGACACAGGCCGCAGCGTTGTGCGCGGAGACGCACCCACACGCGGACAGAGGCACACCCACGGCAGGCGTGGCGCGTCGCCGGCCACCTTACTGTGGGGGATCGTTCAGCAATACATGCGTGTGTGAGGTCATCACACTGTACGCCTTAGACCCACACCACGTCACACGGCAGCCACGTTTCAAAGCTGAAGCAAGCGTGGGTCCGCGGCGGGAGCCCCTCTGCTCCAGGTGGGGCGGGCACAGAGCGGCGGGCGCGCTCCTTCAGCCGGGCAGCCCGGCCTGTCCGCCCGCCAAGGAAACGATCTCTGCTCAACACGCGCGGGCGCCGCGCCCCGCAGCTCGAGGAAGCCCCTGTGCGTCCCTTCCTCCCGCCCTTCCTTCTCTCGGCCTGTCCCCCTTGTTCCGGGACAACGGGCCGCGTGACAGATGCAGGGAAGGCCTGTCCTGGAGGAGCTAACACTGTGCGCGGACAGACGAAACATCCCTGTTGAAGGGTGGCTGGTACAACGTGTGAGCAAGTGTGAGCGTGAGCACGTGTGTGAGAGATTGTGTCTGAGAGCCTGTGAGCGCGTGCAGACACCCACGGCGGTTATGGGTAGGTTGGGGTCACTTATTTTTCTGTGTTTCTCAAACTCTCGCAGCAGGAGGAGGAGTGCGAACAGCTCCCTGAGGGCCCGCCCTGCACCCTGCACCCCGCACCCCCGCCCCGCGCCCCGCGCCCCGCCTGCCCCTCCCCTTCCTTGATCATGGCCGCCCTCTGTTGGCCTCCAACCAGCCTGCACTGCAGCTTCCCTAGCGCTGCAGACCCGCCTGGCACCACCACCGGGCCCGGACCAGGCGCCTGCGGTTTCCACTTCCTGGGGTGCTGCTCGGCTCCGCCTCCCTGCGGTCAACCACTTCCCTCCAGTCCCCGTGACTCAACTGTCACCTTCGCCGCAGCCCCACAGCGCCCCTCTGCCTGCCCCATCTCGCCGGCCTCCCTGACTCCGCCCTGACCTGGGACCTGCTTCTCTCCCTTCCTGCTTCCTCACTCTGTGAAATACCGTATTTATTGACTTGTCCATTACTTTCCTCTGTCACAAGAACAGAGGCCCCCTGAGCGGTCGCCTCGCTCAGCACTGCAGTCTCGGTGCCCAGAGCAGCGTAGCAGCGCTGGGTGCACAGCGGGTGCTCAGTGCGCACCGGCCAGAGGAGCGAGCAGCCTGAGCGGCAGGTGGCGGGTTCCGCCCCTGCCTGCCAGGGGAGGAAGCAGGCGGGGGGTTTCCGGGGGGCGCGATCCTGTCCTGCCCTGTCCTGACCCGCTCCACCGCCCATGCCCCTGACCCTGGGCGCAGCCCGGGCGCGACGAGCGTGCTTTGTTGTTGAACCCACTGAAACAATGAAGGCATTTCCACGTCAGCAGAGAGTCCCTCACGATGAGAGCTAGTGTGCCCTTAAAACGTGCGTGCACGGGGAGACAGCCACGCGTGCCCGGGTTCAGCTGGGGTCCCGGTGAGCTGCCGTGAGCCGCGAGAGGGTTCGGTGTCTGTGGCTGATTTGGTAGCATTTCCCTAGCAACCGGCTGAACTTTGCGAACTGGAGTGATGTGGAGATTTGCTCTATTTCAGCTCTGGTCGCCTGTCCGGCGCCCCTCCTGGAAGAGCCCCGATGCGCGAGGACGGCTGTTCCCCTGCGGCCGCTGGGCAGAGGGGACTAACCCGAGCCCTGTCCTTGCAGAGGAGTGGAAAGCCCAGTTCATCCGAACGGAGCGGAGGAAGCTGCTACACTACAAGGCGCGGCTGGTGCAGGACCTGCAGCCCCGGGTCTTCTGCCCCTTTGCGGGCTATTTCGTGGAAGCGCACCCGTCAGACAGGTAAAGGCCAGGTGTTTTCTATGCCTTCGCTCCGGGAGCCGCGGCAGCGACCTCGGAAGCCGTGATGGATGGCAGCGAGGACCGAGGATTCAGATTCCAGGGACGTTAAGGAGGCGGCTTGCAGACACCCGCAGAGGAACGCGGCGGGAGGCGCTCCTTCCAGGACCCCTGCGCCGCTGGTTCAGGGCCCGCGAGCCACACTCGGGGGCATGGCCGTTGGAGGCCAGCGCCCCGCTCGGTGCCCTCACGACCCCTCAGAGGGCGCCGCCTGGGGCTGGTTTTGCTCCAGTTTTAGACGGGAAAGGTTACAGAACGCTGTGACTGTGACCCTGTGTTTTGGGAGAGGGTCGCGGCAGCTGCCTGGTCTAGAGCGAGAAGGTCGCAGGCAGGGGCCGCCCGCGAGCGCTGGGGGCCAGAGGGAGCCAGGAGCTGAGCCGGCGGCGGGATGCGGCCGAGCAGGAGGGAGACACCGCTGGCGGCGCGGTGCGGGGGCAGCCTCACTGCTGTCTACAGAGGGAGCTCCAGGAGCAGAAGCCGCGGGGGTCACCCGGTGCCCTGGAATCGCCAACGCTTCCTGTGTTCTGTGTCTTTGGGCGCCTGAGTGCGAATACCTGTCCAGGCGCAGCGACCAAGCGGTCACTCCCGAGAGCGGGATTCCCTTCAGGGCGCTGGCGAGTGTGTCGCCCGCGACGATGACCCCGCGAGGCACCCTGCGCTGGGTCCGCCTCGCTGGCTCCGCCGCTGCCACGCGTCCCACGTGGCGCTGAAATGGGGGTTCACAGCTTGTCCAGAAAGGCCGTGGTCTGGGACTCGGTGTGGGTGCTGTCCGGCTCTGAGCAAACGCGCAGCTCGGACGGAGATCTCGGGAGAAGCTGCGACGGAGGAGGATGTAGTGCTCTGGGGTAATAGTGGCTTTTCAGTGGTTTTGAATGGAAAGATTTTTTTTTTCTTTTTTGGACGTGCAAACAACAGAACTTTCTTTGTCCCAGTTCTGGGAAGCCCAAGATCAGGGTGCTGGCAGACTTTCTCATATACCCTCAGAGGGCGGAAGGGGTGGAGAGACCTCAGACCTGACTCCCACGGCCGCGGAGGGGCCCCGGCGGCCCCTTGGGAAGGCTGGGCCGCGCCGTGTCCCTGGCGCAGGCGCCGGGCCTCACTGAGCCGGCGTCCGTCTCTGCAAAAGGAGAGCGATAATGGCAGCTCTCCCGTTAGTTTGCGAAGACAAAACCAGTTCGCTCATGTGAGGCGTTTGGTGTAACTCCTGCCAAATACCGTTCGATTAACTAATACTCAATACAAGAGTGTGCTAGTCCCACCTATTTCTCATCGTCAGTCTCATACAAATGACTTCGTTTCCATCTCGATCGTGTATTAAATGTGGACTCGGTATTGAAATGTAAAACCATATAATTATACTTAAAAAAAAGGTGCACATGCAACCTCATTTGCCTAACAGTGCTTCCCTCATCCGGGACATCGGCCCAAGTCCAGTCTTCACTTTCCGTGGGGTAGGTGGCGGGGTGGGGCTGGAGGTAAGAAGGCAGAGACAACAGAATCTAGCCTGTCATTGTCCTGATCGGACCGTGCTTCCGGGAAGAACTCTCCCACATGGGAACGCTCTTATTTCGTAGGTATATTAAGGACACAAACATCAAAAACAACCCGGACGAACTCAGCAAGCTTATCAAGAAGAGCTCTGACGTGGTGACGTGGACCCCCCGCCCAGGAGCCACCCTCGATCTGGGTAGAGTGCTCAAGGACCCGACAGACAGGTTTGGCTCAAGCATTTCTGGAGAACAAAAATGAGTTTGCGCCTTTTCTTGACTGAGTGAGGGAACAGAGGGCTCCCTGTGGCCTCATGACCAGTCCCTGGGTGGGCATGTGAGGCCTTGGAGACCAGCCTCGGGAGGGGTCACAGAAGACGAAGGTTTACCGTTGAGCAAAATAAACTCTGAAGGCGGCATCTTTCAGATCTGGGCGGGGGGCGGGGGGAGGCTGAGTTTCCCCATTAAGTTCTCATCCTGCAGTAGCTGCTCAGCCGGCTCCCCCGGCTGGGCCCTCGCGGGAAGGGTGAGGGGGTCCCCCTGGTGAGGACCCTCGGTGCGGCCCGGCAACTGGTGGCCCACGCACATGAGGCGTGACCGGCCTGACAGGTAGATTCCCCATCAGCAGACGCGTGGCCATGCCCCGCCTCCGCTCCACAGAGCACATGTGTGATGTGCAACTACGCAGCGTGTGTACAAGGCGTGGATGCTAACATTGGTGGCACAGGCCCAGAGTCTGTGAACGCCTGTCTGGAGCCACATGGAACCATGAGTTCCTCACACAGAAAAGAACCGACAAAGTTGGGGAGCGGGGCGCAGGCCCCCGAGTTCACCGCCCGCGGCCTCCCCCCGCCCCAGGCCTGCGCGGGCAGGCAGCCAGCTCCGCCTCTGGCTGAGCTCCTGCCTCGCCCTCCTCGCCCCCGCCTGGTCCATCGCCCGCCGGCCTCTCGGCAGCTGCGCCAGCATCTCCAGCCCCTCTGCACGCGCGACCTCTGCTCGGCCCTCGGTTTTCACGTGGGTCCGCGCAGGGGCCCGGTGGCAGGGCCTCCAACTCTCCCCCCTTCGGTCCACCTTCCACGCCCACCTCCTTCGATCTGATGGTCGTACAATCGCCATGTCAATCGCGATAAGCATCTTTTTACATGAAATAACAGGCTCTGGCCGGTGGCTCAGTTGGTCGGAGCATCGTCCCACACACCAAAACGTTGCCGATTCGAGTCCTGGTCGGGGCACCTATGAGGGGCAACCGACCAATGTCTCACACTGACGCCCCCCCATCCCTTCCTCTCTCTCTAAAATCAATGAACACATCCTCAGGCGAGGATTAAAAAAAAGAAAAGAAAGAACAGAACAGACTAGAATAGACCTGAGGACATTGCGCAGGACAAGGCAAGTGTCATTTTAGGAAGCTGCCATACCCCAGCTTGGCATGGGGTCCCCCAGGGTCCTGACGTAAACGTCATCCTTACCGGGGTCACAGGAAAGGTTTGACTGGCTCCTGCTGCCAAAGCCGCCTTAGAAAGTCGCCTTTTTAAAATGCTGCCGCTGCTCCTTCCGTCTTGAACTTCAGGGTCTCCCCAGCGCCTTTAGGGTACAAGCAGTACATTTTCTGTAGCCCCAGGGCCAGAGAGGTCTTTGGTTACTTTGATTGCTTCTGGGGGACCCTGGGCCCCCTCCGAGCACTGGGGGGGGGCACTGCTCGGCCGGGGGGCTTTGGATTTTGAACGCTAACCTGCGACCCACTTCTCGCCCTGCCCTCTTGCTTCTGCCTTGAAGCAAGTGCATCACAGAGCCCCCGGCGGGCGCCAAGGTGTTCAAGGACTCCTGGGACTTTGGGCCCTACCTGGAAGCCCTGAGCGCTGCTGTGGGAGACGCCGTGTTCCAGCGCCCGGCCTGGATCAAGGAATACTTCACCTGGGCTGGCTTTAAGGGTTACAACCTGGTGGTCAGGGTAGGTAGGCTACCCTGCTTCTTCGTCTGCACTTTCTTGGGCGCTGGGTGCGGATGAGCACCCGCAGGATTCCGAGGGGCGTTTCAGCAGGTGCTCCCCTGCCCCCCGCCAGCGCTGCCTCACCAATGGGCGGAACTAGCCGGCCCAGTCCCCCATGGGCCCCGCCCTGGGTGGGGACGCTTGGCCTCTCCTCCCCGCCTAGCCCCGCGCGTTTGGCGCTGCTGCTTGTTCTCGGTTTTCTGTGGGTGTTTTCCTGGACACACACACACAGAACCCAGAGCCAAGCAGTTCAAACTGTCGCCCTGGTCATGAACACTACAGGTGTAGCCACTGAGGAAAGCAGGTACGACAGGCAGGGGTGCGGCAGAAGGAGGCACCTGGCGTCGGGGCTGGGCTGCCTGCCAGGACGGCGAGTGACCTGCACTTACGTGAAGGTTTTATCCAGCTTACAGTCGGTGCCTGAGGTTGAGCATGGGGTCAAAGGTCAGGGAGGTCACAGACATGGACGACGTTCACATCCTCGGAGACCAGGACAGGTTACCCTCAGAGTGGGGACGGCTCCCAAGTTTCCCTCCCAGCCGCTGACCACCAATACCAAGGGTGCTTGCCATTCCTAAAACAGTGATCCCGCACCGTGCCCGCCCGGGGGTCAAGGCCAGACCGGAACAGCATGTGTGCTGGCCCACAGTGAAATACGTGTGGGCGTGGGCGTGCGCGTGGGCATGCCTACGAGGGTGTCAGCTCTCTTTCCTCGGAGTGAAGAGTCCACTCCAAGACGGGTCCCTTCCTCTGTTCCAGGCGGCACGGCACCCTCCCTTTAATGGGATAAAAAGGGATGCAGAAATCTTTTTAAGTCCTCCCTTGGCAAAATACAGTATCGGTGTCTACGTTAGCTCCCAAACGCCCTTCAGGAAATTGTCTTTGCCGCCCACACACTGGAAATGCCAGGGGAGCTATTTAAGCGTAGCCGCCGCGGGGCGACGGGACGCGTCCCACGCGCGGTCATCCCTCAGCCCGCGCAGGCGGCGCTCGCTGCCGCGGTGCCGCTACACGCAGGGTATCGAGAGCCCCCGTAAACCGGACAGAAGTCGGCGGCGGGGGAGGGGCCTGAGGGGGCGGAGGGAGGCCGCTCTTGTCGTAACCCCGGTTCCCTGTGACCGCTTCGGCACACTGGGGTCTTACACGGCCTAGAATTTATTTGAGGATCTTGAACCAGATTGATGTGACTTCCCTTCACCGCATTGTCATTTGCCCAGATGATCGAGACGGATGAGGACTTCAACCCTTTTCCGGGAGGATACAACTACTTGGTTGACTTTCTAGACTTGTCCTTTCCCAAGGAAAGACCCAGGCGGGAGCACCCGTACGAGGAAGTGAGTAAGCAGTGGGCAGCAGACCTGGCCCCCCGTCCCTCCTTCCCTCTTCCTTCTGTCCAAAGAAACCGTCGCTTGAGGATCATTTAGATTTACAGGGGAGCTGCGAGGAGAGCAGGACCGGGCGTTTTCCGCGCCCTACTTGGCTGTGGTGCGTTTGTCACAACGACCACACCAACGGGGAGGCAGTCGGTCTCAGGAGGCTGCCTGCCGGCTCCCAGCGAGCCCTTGGCGAAGGCCGGCCTCTCTGCACCCGCCCGCCTCGCTGCCCCCCGTCCAGGGGCGTCCCTTGCCCAGGGGAACCTGGAAAGTGGGCCGCAAAGGGGCTAAGCCAGCGGAAACTCCCCCGGTTTTCGAGCTCCAGTCTGAGCAAACCCCCGCCGGTGGCCGGTGGGAGGCTCGAGCTGTGGGCTCTGGGCGAGTCACCGAGCTGCCCGAGCCTTGGTTTTCTCCTGCCGTGGGGTGCGTTGCCACCCTGCCAGTTTTCCGGGATGGCCACACAGTAGAACACACGTGTGCGTGCACACTGCGCTGTAGATGCCACACGAATGTGAGGGCCGCTAGCTGCCCTGGGAGGAGACACAGCCGGACCAGAGCCTCCGCGTGGGCTGCGGAGACGTGGGCTGCGGAGACGTGGGCTGCCCCGCCGCAGTGGCTAAACGTGCCCTCCCTGGGGAGAGGCGTCCTTAAGCCACATGTTGAGGATTTGGTTTGTATTTTTAATTGTCCAGAGAACTTGGAAATCTGGATTTCCATGTAAAATACCCCAGATTTGTAAATGTGGAAAGATAATTCAAGTTTTCATTTCATTTTATTTTAAAAATCCTCACCTGAGAATATGTTTATTGATCTTAGAGAGAGAGAAAGACATCAGTGTGAGCGAGAAGCATCGATCCGTTTCCCCCATACGTGCCCCAACTGGGGACTGAACCCGCAACCTGATCAGGAATCGAACCCATGCCCTTGGCCCACGGAAAGGACGCTGCAACCAACTGAGCCACCCAGCCAGGGCGATGCTTCGATAATTCCGTCCTCTAGGAGGGGCTGTAGGCTGTATGTGGTCGGGGGCCACCAGCTGAGGCCATGAGGGTGAGCAGCCGGGCACCCCTCAGCACCAGCGTGTGGAGGCTCTCGTCCTGGACTTGACAAAGACGCTCCCTGCTCTCTTGCCCCTCCCAACAGATTGATTTCATTTGTTCAGAAAACTGTCTGGATGTCCTCGGTGGGACCGCGCCCAGACCTGGGGCAGGGCCAGCTGCTTCCTATGCACTTGCTGTTGTCCCCAGCACAGTCTCCGCCCCTGCACTGAGCCCTCAGACTCTTGGCACTCGGTGTCCTCTCGCTGCTCTTTGGCTACGGCTCGTCGGGACTCTGCGGCTTCTCGCTCCGCTTTGGCTGCCGCGCGTCGCAGGAATGACTTGAAATCTCGATCCGTCTCTGCTTGTCTTCCTAAGCCTGTGCGCCCTGACTGTGCAACGCCGTCCGCGTCAGGGGCTGGGGCTCTTGACAGGTAAAGGCCACGGCCCCTCGGGGAGGGGACCCTGCCCGAGACACAGATGGCTGTGACCCTGCAGGCCCTGCTTAGCTTCCGAAGGCGCAGGCGGGGGGCCAGACGCCCTCCGTTCACGACAGCAGTGACCGCGCGTGTTTCCTGAACGCTCACTCTGTGCTGTGTCCTGCTTCAGCATTTCATTTACGTTGGTTTGATGCGTCCTCCCGCAGACCCTGGGAGGAGCGGTCCGCCATCTTCATTCTCTCAAGGAGGGAACGGAGGCAGGGACGGTGGCACCGGGATTTGAACCCAGGCCTCTGACCATCTGTGCTGCAAGCTGTGGCGTCCCCAGCTCTTGATCCGTTTCCTGTTTCCCTTCCTTGGTTTCCCCCATGCTCAGGCCCCTCCTCACCCTAGCGGCCATCTCTCCTTGACGCCCCGGGCACATGCATGGCCCGCTCTGCTGGGGGCGCCCTGCTAATTGCCCCGCGTCCGTTTCAGATCCGGAGCCGGGTCGACGTCATCAGGCACGTGGTGAAGAAGGGTCTGCTCTGGGACGACCTGTACATAGGGTTTCAGACGCGGCTGCAGAGGGACCCGGACATATACCATCACCTGTAAGTCCCCTGATGCCCGTCGCACGCTCGGCCGAGGCCGCCTCCCTAAGCAGTGGGCATGGGCGAGTCCCCCACCAGAGCTCCACCCCTTTGTCAGCCTGTTAAAGGCGAGTCCGCTTAGCCCCGGCGGGGTGGCCTGGCTGCTTGGAGCGTCACGCCACATATCCAAAGTCGCAGGTTCGATTCCTGGTCAGGGCACCCACCTAGGTTGTGTGTTGGATCCCTGGTCAGGGTGCGTACGGGAGGCAACCAGTCGATCTCTCTCCCACGTCGATGTTACTCTCTCTTTCTCTCTCTCCCCTGCCCCCACCTTCCTCTCTTTCTAAAACCAATAAACATATCCTCCGAAGATTGAAAAAAACGAAACAAAACGTGAATCCCTCACGTCAGTGCTCGAGCTGACGTGTCAGCGGCCCAGCTGCCATCGTGGCGTTGGCCGCAGAGTCAGCGGCGGGAGGCGCTCTCTAGCCCTGGCCGCGGGCCCTCTGAACAGTGTGGGGATTGGGTCCCCCCCAAGCGAAACCCGCCACCCCGCTCCGGCCCTCGAGCTCGCCCGCTTGCGTGGGGTTCACGGAACTCACTGGCTTCCACACGTTTTTCAGTTATAAAAAGTGTGAAGGATGGAGAAGCACACGAAACAAAAAGCGAGGTGCCCCGCCCCCACGCCCCACAGAGCCGCCTGTCTCCCGCCCGTCCCCGCCCCGCCTCCGGGCGGCCTCTGAGAGCCGCGCGGGCCCCCGGCCAGTTTCTGGGCCCGTCCGCGTTGCCCTTGGTCCTCGCGTCTCGGTCGAGCGCCCCGTGGGGCCGGGGGTGGGTGCTGCTGCCGATGCGGTGCGGTCCCAGGACATACGTTCCGCAGGTGGCCTCTCTACCCACCGGTGTCTCTTTTCTGTTTTGAATCCTCACCCAAGGCTACGTTTGATTTGAGAGAGGGGCAGGGAGAGACAGAGACAGAGACAGAGAGAGACCTGTGCAGGAGAGACATCCATGGCTTGCTCCCCGTACGCGCCCCGACCGGGGCTCGAGCCTGCGACCGCCTGGCGCACAGGACGACGCGCCACCGGGCAGGGCTCATCGGCGCGCCTTTGGCCCCCCTGGTTGGGACACACATGCCGACCTCAGACATTCCCACAGCTGTGCGACAGTCCACGCTTTGCTCTCTTCCCACAGAGCGCGCACCTGACTCCTTGTTCTGGGGGAAGAACTGTGTGTGGCAACTTTGGGGGAATTCTAGAGGTCACTTAAGAAAGTATTTTCCATCTTGGAAACTTCTAGGACACTGATGTGTACGACGGTTTTGCTATCTTATGCCTGATAACAGGCCCTGAATGTGGGGGCTTCCCAGGGACCTCGGCGGCAGGCCCAGCCGGCCTCTCTGCGCTGCTCTTGAAACGGGACATGTGTGTCTGGCTTTGAAAATAATATGATCTGCTGTCAAAAATTTGAAAAAATACTTTTCAATGTAAGGAGAAATTTAAATGTGATGCACACAATCACATTCCCCAGAGAGAGCAATTTATATTTTAGTGCCTAGTGAGCCTTCCTCTTTCTGTTTAAGGGCGCGCGCGGACGTGCACTTCCGACAAACAGAGGCCAAGGCTGGCCACCCTTTGTAACCTCCGCGTTCATGGGACAGTTTGTTCTACCTGTTTGTCTCCTGTATGGTTCCAACTTTTCACTGTTGGAAACAGTGGTTGGCAAATAAACCCCGATTCCTCGGGGCAAGTTCCCAGCGGCGCGGAGGCCCTGGTGCGGGGAGCAGCCCCCGGCCCGGCACTAACGCCGGAGGCCACCCAGGGACCTGCACCCTCCCCGGTCTAGGTCCTGGCGCCGTGGGCACGGCCCATAAACCCACATCTCCACGGACGAGGGCCGCACCCTAAGGCGAGGCCAACGCGCGGCCGATGCCGAGCTGTCGGAGCAGCCGAGCCACCGGCAACAGGCACCAAGCAGACCCCGCAAAGCGGCAGGTGTGGGAGTTCCCAAACCTCATCTCTGCTTCATCTCTCTGACAGGTTCTGGAACCATTTTCAAATAAAACTCCCCCTCACGCCCCCCAACTGGCAGGCCTTCCTGAAGCACGGGGATGCGCTGGGGCCCGAGGCGCCCCCGGCAAGGCCCCCTGCAGGCCTGGGGGACACCTCTGCCTGAGTCCCGTTGGATGCCTGTGGGCCCCTAAATTAAGGAGGACAGTGCCCGTCCGGACGCCCGCCTTTGGGGGAAGGAGAGAACTAGCAGCGAGTAGATGGAAGGAGCCCACGGACCCTCTGGTCTGGACGAGGCAAACCTACAACCAATGAAACACAAGACAAAGTCGCCGCCAGCGGCCAGCGAGTGCCACAGTGAAATCCCAACCACACGCGGACCAGTGGCCATGAAGCCTGGAGCACCGGGGGCTGACAGCAGAGAGAGGCGGGAGGCGCCCCCGCACGCACGGGCCCTCTGCCCCGGGCCGGCGCCCTGCCTCCCGCCCAGCCTGGGCTGCGGCCGTAGTAACCGAACGGCCGTCCTCTGTTCCCCGCTTGTGACCAGGAAGCCCGCCCAGTGTCACTTCAAAAACAGGAATCCTGGGACTCACAAGCCCGCTTGTGTGTGTCTCCACTTGCTCCCCAGAGGGCGGGTGCCTTTTCCACCCGGCGGGCTCCGCGCTTTGGGGAAGCAGGCGCGCTTGCCCTGGCGTCCTGAGGCTCGCCTGGCTGGGGCGGCTCCGTGGGCCGGCCTCCGAAGCAAAGGGTCGCTGGATTGATTCCCGTCAGGGCACAGGCCTGGGTTGCCAGCCAGGTCCTCTGTAGGGGGCATGTGAGAGGCAACTGAACACGGATGTCTCTCCTTCTCTTTCTCCTTCCCTTCCTCTCTCTCTAAAAATAAATAAATAAAATCTTTTTAAAAAAAAAAAAAAAGGAAAGAAAGGACCAAGTGCTTCTGCTCTCAGTGGGACTTGTGTTTGAACTCGGCGTCAGCATCCTTACTGGTCGGTCCAATTAAGGACCTAAGCCGGACACCCCTTTCAGCTGTGAAGTTCCCTCCTCTAGGGCGGCGCTGGCTGGGCCTCCTCCTTCAGGGCCACAGGCCAGAGGGTGCTGAGGGCGGCCCCACACGACGCGGTGACAGGGCACATGTGTGCTGGGCAAACCAAGTGCTGGGGACACTGCGGGTAGAGAGGTTCCGGCAGACCTTCTGAGATGCCCGGGAACCACGTAACACTGGAGGAGCATTTCAGGGTCGGGGGGGCGGTAAGAGAGCGGCTTGAAGACTGGGAGAAGTGTGATAGGCTGGCGTGGGGGGGGGGGGGAGGGGGAGAAACAATATTCCAGACAGACAGAGCCGGTGAAGGGACCAAAGTCATAGTCCCAGGTGGGTTCCCGCTGACCTTACAGCATCGTGGACTGTATAGTGTGAACTAAAGAAAAAGAACCAAAATTCGCCCGAGGCAACAGAAAAATGAAAAAGCACTAAAACAAGTCTCACCCTGTTCTTCCTTAGTAATATCTCTAATTCACAGGAAGGTGCAAGAATTTGCTGAGCACGTCGTAGACAAGAAGCTGAGCCCGCGATTCCCCGCTGGTGGGAATCTCTAAGGCAGGCGGCACCTGTGTCTTGGGGCAGGGCACCAGCCTGTCTGCGCTTGTGCTGTCGAATTCACAAACAAACCAGCAGCCAATACAATAGCCGCCCAGGGTCAATGACTAAAAACCATACCTGTTTTCTGTAAGAATGGCAAAAATATATACTTTTTGGCGTACTGCCGGATTTTAGCAACTGGTGCATGCGTGCCCTGAGGCGAACACGGGAGAACAGCGCTGGCTTAGGCCAAAGAGCCTGGTGCCACCTGGGTGCTTCTCCCTCCTCTGTGGATGTTCACATGGCGGATGTTTGTGGATCACGGAGTAGCCAGGTGATGAGTATTTCACTGAGTCCAGCCACAATTCTTGTAAAGGAATCAGTGAACAAGGTGGGTTCCCTGGGACTGGAATTATTTTGATTCAGTGACAAAATGTGTTACTTAATGCAGCTTATAAATTCTAACAAATAGATCTCTGACTAACAAAAATAGGAGCATCACTAATAAAATGTTGTCTAGATGAAAATCAAAATTAATAGAAAAGTCAACAGTAAGGATCTATATCTTGAAAATATTAGGAAGTCCTATTACGAAACACTTAAAAACATTACGTAAGTGGTTAAACAAGCAACTAATCTCATTATTGCTGCTAATAATGTCTGCAGTTTTGTATGATGTTCACACGGTTAAGACAAATACACACAAATGCATTCCCAGGAAAAGGTGACTGTCACCCAGGCTTCTGTTTCACATGCTGCTGTGTCCAGGTCACGCAGTCGCACGCACGCAAATCCGTTTCCTGACTACGCACCTCACCTCTTTAGTTCTGCAGCTACGAGAACCCACCCATGAAATTTACCTCCTTAGATCTCTGAAGTCCCACTTTGTAGTGGAAATCGTGACCATTTACTGATTAGCACCAACGATGTTTGATTATGGTTCACCTTACACATATGTGTAACAAAAACGCTGGGAATTCAAGAATTGCATCTTATGATTTATAGTACATAGTAAAATATTCAGCTTTTGCTAAAAAAACAAATGTAACACATACCTCGGTACTCGACGTTAACCCCTTCCAGAACTCGTGGTGGGCGCCCAGACCGACTCATTCCGGTTCCAACCAGTTCAAGGAGTCCTCAGCAAGCACCGAGCGCTGAAAGGTCTTTTTCTCGTCAAAAAGCGACGTGTACAGGGTTCGACGAGTTCCGAAGCCCACGAGTTCCGCGACACGGCGTCATATGGTGCAACTCATGTCAGCAAATAAAAGGCTCTTCTAAACAGGGGTGCCCTATCTCACCCCAAGCCTATCTCGTCCTCCTCCCGAGGTCCAGCAATTCCTTCCGCCGCCCACACCTGCCGTCCTCCGACTGCACGGCCTCCCCTGCCCCCGGTGGTCCTTTCCACCTGTGGGACCCCCACGCCACCTGTCCTCGCGCCCTCTCCAATCTCATCTCTCATTGCCGCGACTTAACCCAAAAGCCATGACATCATCCTTTGCACAACGTGCTCCAACACCCACCGCGGCTCCACATCCCGCACCTCCACCTTCGAACACACACCCCTTTCCACGGCCGCCCTGCCACTGAGAGCCACCAAGAGCCACCAGGATCAGGAGGGAAGGGAAACCGCAGCGGCAAGGTGGCATCAGGGGCTGGGTTGGGAGAAAGATTGGCCCATTCCAAACCGAGTGCCTCGTGTCCAGGCGCGGGAACCGGGGAGGCCGCCGCCGCTGGGCTGGGCTCTGCTGTCCTCTCGCGTCTCAGGAGCCCTGCTCTGGAAACACCAAGAGCCAGAAAACTGCCATTTGAGCATACCAAACGCGCCTTGAGTCGTTTTCATTTTGGACGGTCCTCCTCCTGAACGGTGCCCTCCGTGGCGTTTGGGACCTGCCATGAGCTAGCGTCGCCAGCAGGTGGCGGAAGAGGACCACGTCGTTGCGAGCCCTCCCGCTCCAGACCTTGTTCCCGAGATGCGCCCTAAGTGCCCCACGCCGCCGCGGCCACCCGTGCAAGAACCCGCGCCTTGGGGTAGCTAAGAAGGGAGAGGCTTCCTCTGGGAATCTCTGCACACTCCCCTGAGCCTGCAGAGCAGGCGGTTAAAACTTGGTTTTGTGCGGAACGTGACTGTCCCTTGTTTGGGTGGAAAAGCACTCAAGGCATTCGACCCTGTGCAAGAGCGCCCCTTGTGGGCACCCAGCGGCTCCCCGATCTTCGCTACTCTCCGGCCCAGGCCTCTGCAAGGGAAAAGTTAACTTCCGATACATACTGGTACCTACTGGTAACAGTTGTTAACGTTTATTTGTGTGACTCTACTGCTAATACCAGGTGCTCCGCTAAGCACACAACATGCACTGTGTCTTTTAAGTTCTGAGGAAGGTCTCGTTACCCTTACTTCGTCCACGAGGAAACCAAGGCTCGGAGAGCAGCTAACCAGCTTGCCGGGGAGCACGCAGCCGCCTGGCCCCAGAGCTCGAACTCGGGTCCTGCTGCCCAGGAAGGCCTGGTCCTGCCTGATCCCTGGTGTCCAGTCGAGGGAGTCCGAGTGCGGGTCCTGCGCCCTCTGCCCGGGAGAGCCCAGGGTTTGGGGAGGCGACTCAGGCGTTCTCTGGCGACCCAAAGACCTTCGCGAGGATTGAAGGCAAGCGTGCGGTGTGTTCCCTGGGCTCCTGTAGCACGCGTGCTCGGGGACGCTGAAGGCTTTTCGGGGCACAGGCGAGCAGCAGGTGGGGGTGCCGCGCCCCCAGCCCCCAGCCTCGGGCGTTGGAGCACTGGACAACTGTACACCCCCCGCCCACACCTGCTCTCAGCCGAGGACGCCTTCTGCAGGTGACCTGTTCCAGGGCCCACGTGCACGCGGCCTTTCCCTGGCCGCCGCAGGGCTGCTGGGGTGCATCAGGTTCCCGGGGCTCCCCGACGGGGCAGGTCCACAGCGCTGCGCTCTTCGGATATCAAGGACGATTAAAGGTTTGCGTTCAAAGGATCCTGCTCGCTTGCGGCGCTCAAAATACGAGCCAGGTCAGCGCCTTCCCGTTACAAATGTCAGACACCGATGCTGGGTATCAAGTGATTGTCACGGGCCCCGTTCATCCAGAGCCGTCTGACGTCTTCCCGCCCATGCGCCAGGTTTTGAATGAGCGTTGTGTCATGTAATCTCCAAAACCAACCCCGTAATTCGGTGTTCATTGATTGTGTGATGCTGGGCTACAGGGCCCGGCCGGCCGCTTGGTGGTGGCAAGGGGTCCTGCCTCGCGAGGGCCTACGGGGGCGGAGCGACCCCCTAGAGGTGCTGGGCCCAGTAGCCCAGACGCAGCAAAAGCTGTGGCCGTGGGGGCCGCCCCCGTACTGATCAGGACTCGGAACCCCCGGGGGGGGTCTTGCCCCAGGTCACAGAGCGGAGACCCCAGGCTCAGGGTGCAGTCCATTAGCCGCGCTGCTGGGCAGCCTCGCTACACTGTGGGCTGAATCAAGTAAGTTAATTATTTAAGCAGTCTTTTGTCCCCTGCCTTTATTGGGCCTGGAGATAGTCTGTCCACTGTGAGAATGAGGCCGCGTGGGTCTGTCCGAAGCTCTAGCGAGGGTGGCCCTGCGTCCTGTTTGCAGTGACGGTCTTGCCTCCTGGCAACCTTCCTGTATCACTACGAGGACGGCCCCCTCCGTGGTGTCGGTCCAACAATCCCCGCGTGCCCACCTCGCCCCCACCGCTGTCCTCCTGAGCAAATAAAAGCGGCCCGCCGTCTCAGTCTGCCGGCTGCTGGGCCGGCGGCAGCCAGGCGCGCAGCCCGGCGCGCAGCCCTGGGCTCTCCCGCCGCCGCCGGGGGCTGATCGCTCTACACTCCCATCCTTCCTCCCACAGTCTCCCCCCATCCCCTCCAACCCCTCCCGGCTCGACTCTCCGCTGTGACGCGTGCCTGGAAGATGTGGTCACGTGGAGTCCCGTGACCGCGGCCTCTGCCCTGGGTCCCCTCTCACCCGCTGGCGAACCAGTCACCTCTCCAAACACAGGTCCCTCCTCGGAGGCGCGGAACACCAGGCTGGACCTCGTCATGAGACAAAGCCCCGTAGTTTCAGCGGCCTGTTGGTCACGCTGTGATCTTCGTGGGAACAACAAAGTGACATGATGGGACAGTCCAGCGACTAAAACACAAGGTCCCTGCCAGCCGCGTCCTTGTCCCTGCCAGACCGCACAGGAGCGTGACATGGCCTACGATCTGGAAGATCCTAATAGAGTATCCCTTCCCCGTTAAACAGGCCCGGGGAAGCCTGCTGCCGTGAGCGGTGAGCGCCATGCTGCCCGGCCCGGTTCCTGCCAGGCCGCCTGAGTTCCAGTCTTGCAATACACTCGGCCACTAAGCGGGGCTCACCCCAGGTCCTCAGGAGCCCCGCTGCGGCCCGACGCCCACCACGTCCCCCGAGGCGGTGCCCCGGCTGCGGACCTCGCTTCACCCCCTCGGCCTCGTCTTGTAGGCGCCTGCCCCCTGCCAACTGTCGCCGTGGAGGCAGGCAACACATAGCCAGTGTGGCAGCTGGGTTGGCGCGCCCTCTGACCACCCACTCTCTTCTGTTGGGTAGAGCACCGCCCCGTTCCCACACCATCCGCTCGGGCTAGGCCTCCAACCAGAGTCACCGTGATTGGTTCCTGGAGGCCACATGACCCAAGCCGAGCCAATGGGAGGCAGTCCTGGGATCTGGGCTGGGCGGAGGGTCCTTTGCGGTTGCTAAGAGACTGGGCCCCGCTGGGGGCCGCCGAGAGCACGGACACCGCGCAGCTAAGCGGCCAAAGGAGAGGAGATTGCTCACGACATCGTTTTGTCCCCTGCCCTAGCTGTGCCCGAAGCCAGCCCACCCTCACCACCAAGCCAATGAAATCCGGTTTTGCACGTGCCATTTCGAGTTACCTTTCTGTCACCTGAACCCCCAAAAGCGCTGCTTAGTGTAACAGAGAAGCGTGTTACGGCTCTGGAAAGGTCGACGTCTTAATAACAGACGCGCTTTCAGCGCAGAGAGTTGCGGTATTTCGGTCACCGGTGTCACGCGGGGGTGGCTGGAGTATGGTGAGTGGGGTTAGGGACTAGAGACACTCAGATTCCACTCACCAGGGACGGCCTCCTCTCCCGTCGCGGAGACCAGCCCCGCAGCCCCTCCGGCGCCAGCCCCGAGGCCACAGCAGCCCCGTGGGACGCCCCCGCGCGGGAACACTTCTCACTGAAACCGGTCCCGGCTCGTCCTGGTAGCCGGCAGGAGCGACCCTGCAAGAACGAGGACGCCTGGGTGAGCGTCAGCTGCGGCGGCAGGTGGTCCCAGGCCGTCACCTGCATCCGGGGGCCTCCGGCTCAGCCTCCAGACAGGCAGCCAGACTTGGCAGGAGGAAGAGGGTTTTTCTGAAAGTTCAAACTGCTGCCGCGCTGGCGGGGGAGGGGGCAGCAAAGTCAGGCCCCTTCCAGACCGACCCTGTCGTTCCGGTGATAAGAGCCCTGCCTGCCTCGCTGCCTTCGAAAGGTCATTTCCGAGGGAAGAGGAGGGGCTCCCGGCAGCCTCGCCCGCTGGGCCGGACGCTCTCAGGAAGGCGGGGCGAGGAGCGGGTCAACTCCCGAGGACGAGGACGCAGAGGACCCCTCCCCCGTGGGCTCAGCCGCGTTCATTGGTGGTTCTCAGATGAGCTCCGCCTCCTCTCCATCCGCGGGACTGAGTTAAAGGGACCCCTGGAAACGGGCTCTGCGAGCCGGCGCGGGTGTGCGCTCTCTGCTAAGGGAAGGTTCCCGGCGCCCGGGAAGGGGAGCCACCCAGAGGCCTGTGCCCGCTCAGCCGAGCCCTCGCGGTGCCGGGGCACCGGGCTCTCAGACCGCCTCCCAGGCGGCCGCTGTCCCCGGCTCCGGGCCCTGGAAGACAGGCGGACCTTACCCCGGGCCCTGTGGCTCACGACTCAGGGGATGGAGGGCAGCTGAGCCACAGCACGCAGAGGGGTCGGGGACGGGGACGGGGGCGCCAGGCCTCCGCACGGGCACCACGGTGCTTCTCAGAGACTCGCCGCAGGGGCTGCGACGTGCCTGGTTGCCGGGCTTGTGGCTCTGGGAGGCTTGACCAGCCCATGCACACTCTGCTCGTGTCCCTGAGAAGTACCACCGTCGCCTCCGCCCCGCCCCCCACCAGGGACCCCACCATGGGCAGCCGAGCGCCTCTGCCTCCGTGGCCGCAGCTCGACCGAGGCTCCTCCGGAGAGTTGGTTTGGGGGCGGGCAGGACCGGCTCCGGCGCCGCTGGCCTGCACGGGGTGATGTGGACATAGGAGCGAGGTGGCCGCTGCGGGGTGGCCAGGCAGGGACATGGGCCCAGGGAAGCAGGGAAACCAGCCCACAGAGAGAAAGAGCAGGCCGAGAGCGGCTCAGCAGCTAATCGTTGGTCAGCGCCGGCAGCGCGCCAGGCCGTGTTCCCCTGGGCGAGTCCCAGGGTCCTCACCCCGGCCTGCGGGGCAGGAGCCGAAGCCGTTGTCTTTGGGGCAAGGACAACGCAGGCCTCAGGCGGCTGAGCGACCAGCCGGGGCTGAGTCCATCCTCCACCCAACCCCGGAGCCATGCTGCCCGCAGGCCCGCAGGGCGGCTGGGCGCTCAGCGGTGGCCTCTTGGGTGACAGGTGATGGCAGTGGGGCCAGGGCAGTGACCGTCGGGAGTTTCAGAGAAGATCGGAGAGGCACCTGGGGCGGGAGGCCCTGAGTCGGCTGCTGGCTGGACGCAGGGGGACAGGCAGACGAGGGGAAGGAGGGAGGCCGCGCCCGGGCTGGAGCCTCTGGGTGAAGGGCGGGGCGCTCCCGAGACGGGAAGCGCCCTGAGGGGTGGTTGGGGGTCCGTGGGGGGCGGGGGGCAAAGCAGGTAAGTGCCTGTTTGTCCCTCACCATCCAACCCGGAATTCCCTGTCCCCTCCGCAACACGCTCCTCCCGTCGTGCGAGCCCCTGGGAAGTCGGGGGTGAGCAGCGGCGGGAGAACAGGGGGCTGGGGCTTGGGGGTGCCGGGGCCCCGCCCCGCCCTGCACACCGGGCCGCGCCCCGGCCACTCTGAGCTTGTTTCCCTTTCTCCAAAATGAGAGCGTGTTGAACGAGATGTTGTCCAAGATAATTCTCCCAAGAGGTGCCAAACGTTCTAAGTCTTTGCCAAGGCTACATGGTGCTTATTTCAAAAATGGAACGGTAGGGCCAGACTTCAGCCCCGAATATGTACCATCGCCCTGCGGTGGTTTTTAGTTCCCTAACGGGAAGAGTTAGCGTAGGTTGTGGTTAAACGTGGAGCCAGGTTGCCTGGATTCAGTCACTCGCTAGGTGTGTGGCCTTGGCAAATTACTCAGCTTCTCTGTGCCTCGGTTTTACCATCTGCAAAATGGGCACAGGATTACCATGAGAATGATTAATATACAACTAGCTAGAGTAAGTACCCTTTACTTACTCTAGAGTACGACTCTAGGGAGGCCCCTGGCAAGACTTGTACTAAATTCACGAGAGAAACGGAGAGGCGCGTGCTGACCCCGCCCCGGCCACTGCCGGTTCAGCCGGCTCCTGGGAAGCCGTGCCTGGGACAGCCGCGACTCACGCGGGGGGCCACCGCTGGGGGCTTCGCGGGCAGGGCAGAAGGTCTGATGCCGAGTGCAACAAGAGGGCTTTGCTTCGTATCCCACTCTCTACGTCCAAGTTCACCGTGGGCGCGGACTGGCTAGAGCCAGTGGGTGGCAGCAGGAAGCCCGCCCGGGGCCCCTCTGCCAGCATCCCTGAGTGTCCCCTCACCTCCACACGCCCCGTGGGTGGCTCCTGATTTGATTCACGGGAGCAGAAAGGTGTCACAGGTAACAACCGCCGCGGCGAAGGGCCGGCGGGGCGGCCGGGACAGCCCTTCTGCGGTCTCCCGGGGCCGCGGGTCATCCCAGGGACCTGAGCCCAGGCGCCCCGGTCGGCAAGGCCCCCTCGACGACCAGCTCAGCCTGGTCGTGCTCCTGGCCTCGCTCTCTAACTCCCCGACTTGGGACAGTCAAGCTTGGGAGGCAGGCCCCCGCGAGGACCAGCGTCCGGCCACAGAGCCCCACGTGCCCCACCACCACGCGGTCGCTGCGTTTGGAGGACAGGCCCCTGGGCTCCCGACGAGGACCCAGAAACCGCCGAGGAAGCAGGCGCCTCCCGAGGCTGGAAGAGGCGAGGGGCCTTCCTCTCCGCTCTGCACCTGTCGACTCAGGAACCGGGCGGCATCGCCCTCCGGCAGCGCCTCTCGCTCTCCTCCCTGCTGGACGGGTAAAGAGACGGGGGCACAGTGACTGTCGCAGCGACGACCAGGTGCCCAGGAGGCGGCAGGGTGGTCGGCAAAGGCAGGTCGGCTCTGGAAGGCGCTCTCCTTGCCGCCAGCCATGGGGCTCGTTGGCGGAGGCGCCTGAGCCCCTGGGGACCCTCCGAGACCCCGCCAACCCCTAGGGGGCTGTTCACCTTGACCTCACGCCACCGGGACGACCGTGAGAGGTCCGTCGGCTGTTTAAGATGAAGAAGGCGAGGCCCAGAGAACGGCGGTGCACCCACGGCAGCCTCTGCTCAGCTGTGGTCACGACCCTCCCCTCTCCGGCTGTTTCCCCGCCCCCCTTCCTGCCTGGGGCCCCCGAGAGAGGCACAAAGGACAGATGATAGTGCTTCGCCTTCAGCAAACTGACCGATTACCTTGGGCTAAACCGTGGTAGCTCGAGTGTCACTTTCTCCGTCTCCAGCCTCAGAACAGGATGGCTCCCAAGTCCGGATCTACAACAGCTCCGTCCAGCAGCGACCTGACGTGGCGGAGGGAGAGGCTCGGGCCCAGCGGGCCGTCGGTAGACGGAACGTCCCCTCCCCAGCGCGGCTCCAGAAGTCCGAACGAGGGGCTTCCGGCTGCCGCCTGCCCGGGAGGGGGCCGCACCGGGGCCTGGGTCTTGATAGGCAATGGCATGGGCTGGTCAGACCGCATGTCCCTCGGGGGCGGTTTGAGGGGGGCTGGTGGAGATTTGGAGAGGTGGACTAAAGCCGCCGCGGCTGCTCCCGGGTGCCGCCCACTGCCGTGCGCACCTGTACATGGCAGAGGGAGGGACACTCCTCTCCTGCCGCCAGGAAGCTTGCTCACTGTTTGGACGTTAAAACCAACCGGCGAACAAACAGGAGCTCTGACAAGTCGGGTCTCTGCAGGGGCCACGTGGAATGGCAAAGCCTTCATGGCGAGCGGAGAGCCGACGTGGGCCTTGGGACGTGCGAGGGGTCAGCACGAGCTCGTCCGAGGACAGCGACCCGAGCTCTTCAGGGAGCCCTTCGCTCGCTCCACAGACGCGGACTGGCGGCCGCCGCTGCGCCCAGCACTGTTGTGGGTGCCGGGACCCGGCAGGAAATCAGCCAGCAGCCGCCCCTGCGGCCGCCGGCCGAGCCGTCTGCAATCCGGACACAGAGAGGGCTCCCGTTTCAGCCCTCTCGTTGAGCAGACACACCGCCCCCCCCACCCCGCCTCCGTGCGGCGGCTCCTGTGACGTGGGGCGGACACGGGGTAAATTACCGCCCGCCATCCTCATGCATAAAACATGGCCCCGGGGCCGCCCGCCCGCCGCTGCCTCCGGCCGGGGAGCCCAGGGGAGGAAGGGAGAGGAGGGTCGTGAGATAAAAGAAGGCAAGGGAAGCCTCAGAGATGAGAACACCGGGGAGGGTGCTGTGCCCGCTTTGATTTCTGCGCGTCTGGCCTCAGCTTCCTGTGGCTGTGGGCCTCCGCTCGCCCGCCATGGGACGGCCGTAGGCGCCCGGGACCATGGTGCTGCCCTCGCGGTTGCACTGGGTCAGGAGCCGGCCATGGAGGGACCGGATCCGCAGGAGGCAGCTGAACCGTGAGTGCCCCGGGGGCCGCCCCTCGTCCCCACCGCCGTCCCGCGCCCCCACACGGCCCTCTCCCCCTTCCCCCACCTCCTCCCCCGCTTCCTGTGCCCCGCCTGCAGCCCGCGCCGACCCAGGGTAACCGAATACGCCAGCGAAGGGGCGAGCGCGGAGGGCCTCCCGCCTCCTCCCCTGTCCGTGGGGGCGCGGGCCGAGGAGTCGGGCGAACGGGACGTGTGTTACAAGGCGGGGGGCTGTGACGTCTGACTCGCAGGTTTCAGCGATGTCGCTGGAACAGGTGAAGCCCTACAGACAGCAGGTCACGTTCCCTTTCAAGGACCCAGTCAGATGTGTCGTGACATTTCCGACTCCCAGGGAGGGTCCCAGGAACAGTGACCAGAGAGAGCTCCTCGTGCGGAAGTGACCTGGGGGGCACCCACGCCCGGGCCACACCCGCTCCCCACCCACGGGCAGCAGGCGGTGTGTGCGTCTGTTGCCGGGAAGGTCTGGGGACCTCGGGTGCCAGCAAATTCGAGCGGGGAGCGGGGCGGGCGGCCAAGGGAGTGTGCGGAGGGCTGCTGGCGGGCGCAGGAGCAGCCCACCGCTTATCCCTGTCGTGAGGAAACAACAGGAAGCCACGGGGAGACAGCCGCAGAGGCCGCGGGAGGGGGCGGCCTTGTCCCGCCACAGGAGGGCGCCCACCGCGCCGCCGCCGCCGCCTTGTCCTCCTGGGGAACGGGTCCGACAGGGTGCCAGGTTTCCCAGCTGTTCAAGGAGAGGAAAAAAACGCTACTTTCTACGTGAGAGCTCTCACGTTTCGATGCTGGCGGTGACCTCTTGCCTTTTAAGAGCGGTGGCAACCGGTCGGTCGCACGCTTCGATGCAGCAGGGTTGGGTGCCCGGGCTGGTCCTGGTTACAGGCCCGCCGCACGGCGGTACCGCAGCCGAGTTAGACGTCGGTGCGTCCTTGGGCACCGGGGGCCCCGGGGCAGGCAGGTGGATTACGAGGGATGAGGGGTCCGGACGGTGGGGAGCAGCCGCCATCCCGCCTGGAGCTCAGGAGGCCGCACGAGGCTGGGCGGCTCCCAAGGACCCGCACGTAGCAGGGCCTGACCCCGCAAAACCCCTCCGGAGTGTCGGGGGGAGCCAGGCACCGTTTCCTCAGGCCTGCGCCTCGTTCCCCGTTCCCGCCCACCGAGCCCGCCTGCCGCGCAGCCCCAGTGCGTGGGAGCGGGGGGTGGGGGGCACGTGCACAGGGAGAGCTGTGGCCACCTGGACTCTGGGCGCAGGTGCCTGCCCTCCAAGAGCAAGGGCTCAGAGCCGGAGGGAGCGCGGGGGTCGGAGAAATTTTACTCAAACCGTGAGGCTCACCACAGGGCCCTGTGCCGGGTTCTCCGCCCCAGAACGGGCAGCGGGAACGTGTCAGGCCGCGTTCAGCCCAGGCCTGGCCCCTTTGACAGGAGGGGGCTCTGACTTTCCTCCAGGGTGGTCCCTCCGCCCGCTGCAGCGCAGGGAGTGGCAGCTGGCCCGGCGCCATGGTTTTGGGTTGACTGTCCCCACGCGGGGGCCACCCGCGCGTGTGCTGAAGGCAGCGGGCCACGGAGGAGGGAGGGGCCGGGGCGGCACCGCCCTGCAGACGCAGGCTCTGCCACAGCTGAGACCCGCCTTCCGTGCCGGTCCCCATCCCCCTCCCGCCCGCCCTCCCGGGAAGCCCGGCCCCCCTGAACCCTCCAAGGCAGGCGGCTCTCAGTCATCGGTCAGGGCCGGCCTCAGCCACCGAAACCCGAGGCTATTTCCTGTGGCTTCTTAGCTGATTCCCACGATTCCCATCTTAAAAGGACACGCATTGCTTATAGCACAGCCTCCGCGGGGCGGGGCGGCGTGGATTAGTGGCATCTTCCACTCGGGGTCCCCACTGCTGCGGCCCCAGGGTTCAGGGTCTTCTGAGCTCCAGGGTTAGGCTGCAGGACTGAGACCTGCCCCCAGTGACAGGGGCAGAGACAGGGCCACTGCTCGGCGGCCGCTGGGCTTTCTGACCACGGACAGCAGCAGGGGCGGGCGGGGCTATGGCGTGGGCCGGGGTCAGAGGCACCCCGGGACCCTGTGTCCTTCGCCCGCGCAAGCTGGGGAGGCAGGAGGCTCGAAAGCTGGACAGGGCATGTGCCTATGTAACACACAGGTCCAGCACCGCGTCCTCTGCGCGGTCTTACCTGCCGGCCTGGGCGAGTCACTCGCTGCCCTGAACGGCCGCGGCATTGGCCGCAGCGCAGTCGCCGCGCAATACCAGCCTCGCAGTGTCGCTGGGGGTCAAACCTGGAAAGCACCTGGCCCGGTGCCCGGCACGTGGCGGCGTCTGAGAGACCAGCGGGGGTGGCGGTGAGAGGTGGGACCAGGCGAAGCGCTGGGCACAGGCACCGCCGTGCTTTGGGGCTGGGGCCATGCCAGGCGGCGGGGGCTGCCCCTCCTCAGCCCCTGGCCGCCGCCCCCAACACTGCCCCTGCCCTCCGCCCCCGTGCCCGCTGGCCAGCCAGCCCCGGCCCTCCCCCGGGGGCGTTGACCCCAGCCAGGGGGCTGGGGTGGGTGCTCCCCCACCGTGGAGCCCCAGGCTGTGTTCTGTGTGAGTAAATGCGCCCGGAGGGTGCGGCCCAAGCGGAGCCCCACCTCAGGGGGAGCTTTGCTGGAGGAGGCAGCAGGAGGGCACCCTCTGTGGGCCCCCTTCTCTGTCCCCGAAAGTCCAGTGACAATGCCGACGCCTGTTCGGGACCAGGGACCCTGCCTTCCCAGCATCAACACAGCTTCGCCCCCTCGTTCTGCTCACGGCTGGCCCCCCGACTCCGGCGGCGCGGGCAGGGCGCAGGCGAGGCTCCGAGGGGCCCTCCCCTGAACGGCCGGCCAAACTGGCCATTAGAACGAGGAGCTGCGGATCCAGCGGAGGATCCTGGCCCCACGTGGCCTTGCAGGGCACCTGGGGTCCCAGAAAGGCCTGGGAGTCTCTTATCTCTGAGTCCGGATGCTGGGGACGGGGGCTGAGGGCCGTGGAGGGGTGGGCAGGCGTCCTTCCCAGCCGCACCGTCCACGCTGGGCCGCCACTCTGCAGATGGCTCTGCTTGTGGGCCCAGCGTCAGCTTACAGGGCGCCTGGCGCACTATCGGCTTTCGCCTGGTGGACCTGCTCCTGGGCGGGGTGGGCAGACTCTCGTTTCCTGGACCCCTCCCTCTGGGATCGGGCTCTGCCGGAAGCCAGATGGCTACGTCGACCCCGGCCGCCCTAGGCCAGAGCCTGCGCCCCGGGGCCGCGGGCCCAGCTGGCCGATTTGGGGTCCTGTTCCCACCGCACAGACTTGCTCCCAAATGTTGGCTTCCAGGGGCTGCAGTCGCCATCTGGGGCTGGGCCTCTGAGCTCCACCCATGAAATCCTCCCTTGGTACCCGTTTCCTTTAAACTTAAAAGATTCGGCAGGAGGCAAACAAGAGGGTCGCCCCACGCACAAAGAGCAGAGAGGAGGCTTTTAGGACATACTCCATAATCGAGGGGTCAAAGTTTGTCCCAGGCCCAGGCTAGTCGCCTGCAAACACCATCCCCCACAGCCCGGCCCAGACGGCAGGTGGCCGCCCCCGGGTCTCTGTTTCCCGCCAGCTCCTTGTGCGTGACCAGCACTCGGCCAATCAGAGGATTCAGCGGCGCTTGGCGTCGTGGATCCCCGTATTCCTTGGCGTTCGGAGCAGTCACTGACCAGCCTGGCCCTCCCGCCTGACAGAGCGGCCCGAGCGGCCTTGCCAAACGCCGCTCCAGCTCCTGCACGCAGGGAAAAAGGGATGAAACCCGAGAAAGGGCACGACGCTGAATAATTCAGGGTTTGTGTGTTGGGAAACTGCCCTCTTTGTGTGCGCGGTGATCCGGACAGATACGTCAGGCGGCTCCAGGGACCGAGGGCGGGCAGGGAGAGGGGGCGGGGCGGGGCGGGGCGGGGCACAAAGGCGGCCCAGGGGAAGGGTGGGGAAGGACGCAGCGACGGGTCAGCGCGCCAGGAGCTGTGGCCACGGGAGGCCTCCACCCGTCGCTCTGGTTGTTTGCAGACGGAGCCACGGAGCCCAGACGTCAATCAGGAGAACAGCAGCTGGGCTCTGGTGGGACCGGGGAATCGCCGGAATGGCCCACTTTCTCGGCAGCCCCAAGAGAGCGCGTTCGGTTGTGGGGAAGGAGGATCTTAGGGTGTGGAAACTGCCCCAAAACATGTTGACCTGAACACAGCCGGCTCCGCGCGCCAGGTCTCCCTCCGGAGCACCAGGAGCCCGTCTGCCTGACCAAGGCCATGTGCACTCGACGCCCGCCCCGCCGCCACCGCAGGCATTAGCCAGGGCGGCGCCCTTGGGACGGAATGCCCTCGGCTCACGGCCCCCGCCGATCTCTGTGCTCGGCCTGCGCAGCGAAGTGCCGCCTGTCTCAGCTCACGGCACATGAGCTGATTTCCAAAATTCTGCGGCACGCCACAAAATATACTTTCTGTTAATCTGACACCCCCCAAAAAGTGTAATTTTGATTCATTCACACCACATGGCTACGGCTGCGTTGGCTGCTGTCATTTCTGTACGTGACAGTCTAAGGGAGAGAGACCGGTGCCTTGACTGAAGAGGCAGGCGCTGCCTGTTTTACAAATTCTCGCGGCTGCCGGTGGAAAACCACTGGTCTAGCGGCTTCGGGCGTACCGTTCCAAGTTCATTTCTTAATTTTAAAAATATAACCTACCAGGAAGTTTGCAAGGGGCTTACTCTTTGTTTGTTTGTTTGTTTTAATATTTGAAACATTGAGCTGTTGCTGACAAGAGACTCGCAGCTCCGAGCGGCACCGCCTGCCCAAGCGGCGCCTTCGGGCGTCGTGGGGTCAGGGCTTGGGGCCCCGGCTGCCCGCGGGCAGGCCCTGCCCCAGCTCGGCGGCCGCGGCAGCGCGGGGCTGCGCAGGACACGTGCGCAGGCCTCCCCTGACCGCGCCTCCCCGGAGAACGGGCACCCCCCAGGCCGCCCGCCCGCTCCCGCGCCCCTTCCCTTCAGGGGCGTCCCCGCGTACCCTCTGGAACTTGCCATGGTCCGGTCACTGTCATCGCCACGGTAGCAGTGCCCGGCCACCAAGTCAGAGCAATTGCAGGAAAATTCCTGTTTTGGGTCTGTACAAATGATTTCCTCAAGCGTATACGTTAATTTTTTTCACTCTTAAAAACATGCAGATTAAGGAAAAAGTACAGCCACTCAGAACAGAATAACAAAAGTATTGCCTTCTAGAAATTCCCAGGCCTCTTGTTTTTAAGGATAAACAAGAAGGATTTGTAACTAGTGTCTCATTGTCCACATTTTGACCTGCCAAAGTGTTCGTCTATTCGATCCACCCCTCTGTCCTTCCTTTTCCATCTGCTAAGCAACAGCCCGTGGCCCACGCTAGCCTAACGTTCTGTGACTTGTCGTAAATCTGAATTAGTGACACCTCGAATAATGAAACGGGGCCCCGCTTCTGACACGAGGCAAAGGCGTGCCTCTACAGAGACCTAATCAGCCCGTGCGACCAGGCAGACACGCCCATGTTTCCCCCAGGAGTGTCCCGGTTTGGACTCCCGTGTGGTGTAAGGTGACCCTGCAGCTCCACGCTTTTGCCTGTGGCTCTCCAGCGTTCCCAGCACGGTTTCTTTTAGGAACTATCTTCCCCGTTGTGCTTTCGTGGCCCCGGGTCATAAATGAATTGACCGCATACCCGTGGGCTTATTTCTGGGCTGCCTGTTCTGCTCCACTGATCTGTGTGTCTGACTTTATGCCAGGACCATGCTGTTTTGATGCAGGTCGCTTTGTAATATTGTTTGAAATCGGAAAGTATAGTACCTCCAACTTTGTTCTCCTTTCTCAAGGTTGCTTGGGCTTGTCAAAGTCCTTTGTGGTTTCATACACATTACGATTCTAGTTCTTGCCAGGGATTGCATTGAATCTGTCCATTGCTTTGGGGACTGTGGACACTTTATGTTAATTCTTTCCATCCATGAGCACGGGAGAGCTTTCCATTTATTTGCATCTCCTTCAATTTCTTTCTTCGGTGTCGTATTAGTTTTCCAAGTACAGACGTATTATCTCCTGGTTAAATTCATATTTTATTCTTTTTTATGCAATTATAAATGGGATTGTTTTCTTAATTTCTTTCTGAGAGTTCATTATGAGTGTATAGAAAGGCAGCAGATTGTAGTACATCAATTTTGTATCCTGCAACCTTGCTGAATTGGTTTACCACTTCTTTTTTTTTAAGATTTTTATCTATTTATTTTTAGAGAGAGGAGAAAGAGAGGGAGAGAGGCATCAATGTGGGAGAGAAACATTGGTTGGTTGCTTCTCATACACACCCCGACTGGGGACCGAACACACAACCCAGGCCTGTGCTTGACCAGGGATCGAACCCGCGACCATTCAATTTGTGGGGTGACACCCAACCCACTGAGCCACACCGCTCAGGGCTATTAGTTCTAACGATTAATAATAGTTACTAGTTTTTATTTTAATCAATTATATTTTTTAAAGAGTTTTTAAAGAAAGAAATTTTGTCCTCAAAAATTTGGTTTAAATTCAAATGATCTTCCACTCTTTCCTTCTTTTAAGGCACAACTACTGCTGGCGGTTAGGGGAGGGGAACAGGATGAACTTCTTTATCTGTTCCTGAAATTTTTCAAAGGCCTTGTGGTAATAGAAATTCTTCAAAAACTTGTTTTTTAATATGGTTCCTCCAAGAGCCCACCATGCAAACGTACCGGAGCCTACAGGCACCTCTTCCTGGTTGTTTATTAGAATTAATATCTGTGTACAATTACGGTCCACACCCCTCATTGCTTTCACAGAACAGTTCCCTTTCGGTTGGATGCCAGTGTGGGAATATTTCTAAGGCTTCTGATCCCTCTGACAAAGCAGTAGCCAACCCTCCCTGAAAGCAGCAACAGCCTGTCCTGAGGGAGAAGGAGCGGCCCCACTCCTTGGCCACTTTGCTACATAGTCAAATGTTTACGTTACAAATATACACACTGGGGGACAGCGGGACAGCTCGGGCTTCGGGGGAAAGAGGCCTGCTCTCCGCTGAGACACATCAGACCCGTGACCACCTCTGAACTCCTAATGAAGCACGAACAAAACACCAGTGGTCAGCTTTGGAGGTTGCTAGGACACTAACTTACTATTCTAAACTTTTAGAAGAGACAAGTCACCTGTGGGTCCCTTCTCCCCTGTCAGAACTCTCTTTCAAGTAACTAAATAGACCCTGAGGGAATCCCACCTAAAAGCCACGTGGGAGGAACAATAAAACCACCAAGAGCAGTCCTGGAATAATGGGTCAAGACGAGGATATCAACGGATGTCAGACTCTGGCGGAGGAGGCACTGGGGACCTTGACGGTGTGGGGTGTGCTGGGCGCCCCGAACTCAGGCATCGAGCGTCACAGCACTGAGGTGGGACCACCAGGCACCTGGGCCTCAGGACTCGGTGAACAGGAAGCAATGGCAGCCCCTGACCCGGGATCCAGCCAGAGCTCATGGGGTCGGCCAATGAGGATCCCTCATTGGGGATCCTGCTGCCGGTTTATGGGAAACGCAAGGGACAGAGGGGCAAGCGAAGCAGCACCGTGAGCGCAGAGAATCCTGCAGGACAGGCGTTCAGCGAACGAATCGCGTTGGTTGGCTGAACCACCAGGACGCGAAATGCCATCAGTTCATGGAGGAAAACTCTACGTCGAAGAATCCCTGCTTTTCTCCAAAAGAAGGGAGACACAGTAACAATAATCTCCATTATTACAGAATTTCCATCATCACAACACGGAAAGCCCGTGTCGTCTAACGAATATTGTATCCAAGCTCTTTCCGGGCGGCGGGTCACTCTGAGTATCACTGAGTGCGCTTTAGCCGGACGCGGCGGTCCTGGGTTTCCGGGAGCGCACTCCGTTTGCTGCTTTGACAGAAAGCATTCATCGGGCGCTTCCGGAGCCGGGCCGCGTCCCCGGTTTTGAGGTCGCACGGCTAACGCAAGCACTTTGGGTACTAACCAGCAGGTGGCGCCATGCGACAGCGTTTCTAACCCAACATGAAGCAGCTCACCTGGCTTTAATAGGAAGCAGTAAATCTGTTAACACCTTGTCCACTCATATTGTTGTCCTGTAAGTGCATAGGTTCTTAATGAGTGATTTTTCTATAAGTCAGTTTTTAACGTCCATGGGCAAAGCTAAGTCCCAGCTCTGGGCCCTTGTCGCTATACCCGTCGGTTAGCACAGAACGTCCAACTCAACTTTTGTACTTAAGAATATTTACATAGCTTTCTCTCATTTGGGGAATTTTCCCCCCAGGATTCATGTTATTTATCAACCTTATTTCATACTGAACAGTCATGAACTTATGTTTTTTTTTTTTCCTACTACATTGGGGGCTTCTTGGGGACAAAAGTGACTGGTTTCTCTCTGGTTCGTGTGGGTGGTCAGCAGGCGCGCACAGACTTGGGGGCGCAACGTCCCCCCACCTCGCACCCCGCACACCCACGGCCTTCCTGCCAAGAAGACCTCTTCCTTTTCATCTCCCCGAGCCATGCTCCGCCTCCCGACTAAATCGGCATCGTTTAAACCGCCAAGTTTGTGGTGCGTCATTACAGCAGCCACACAAAGTGAAGCCATTACCAAATTCTCCAACCGAGCCCATGGCTTCCCGCGGGCGACGTACCCAATTGCCTGCACATTGGGACAAGCCTGCTCCTCTCAGGTTGTGGGCAGAAACGTGTGGGGTTTTCTTAAGGATTTTATGTAATTTGGGGGGAGAGGGGAAAGCAGGGAGAAAGAAAAGTAGAAACATCGATCAGTGGCGCCGGGGACCAAGCCCGCACCCGGGCTTGGGCCGGGACCAGGAATCAACCGGCCACCCTTCCCGTGGCGGGGGCGGCGCCCAACCCCCGGCCCCCATGTCAGGCAGGGCCGTTACGTGTGTCCAAAGTGCCCTACGACCAACCCAAATGTCGGCCCTGACTCGGGTCGTGCGGCGGCGCTCTGCCAGCTCTCCAGCGGACCCCCTTCGGTTCTGTGAGCGGTGCCAACCCGGGGGCTTTCTCACCGTGGGTTCTGCCCCCGGCCGTGCCGGGCTGACCTGGGTCTGGGCCGCGGGGCTCCCGTGTGCTGACCCCACGCCCTCTCCGGGCTAGGACACCGGAACAGCGGGCCACAGCCTCCAGGGTGTGCGGTGTGGCTGCGGTTCGGCGCCAGGACCCCATCAGAGGACAAGCTGGAGCCAAAGGAGGGCACACAGGACCGGCGGTTAGGCTTGGCCGGGGGGGCCAGTGGGCAGGGGTCAGGGGGGCCTGGAGCTCAGGGTGCGAGAGAGGACGGATCCAAACGCGCCAGAGCGGTGGACGCTGGAGCAGAGCGGGCAGCAGAAGCCAGCAGGCCGGCCGCCTGCGGGGCGTGAGAGGGCGGGGGCGACTGTGGCCAACGAAGGCTTTTGTTCTGCCTGAAAGGCGCCCCGCCATTTCTTCTAACACCGCCCGGCCCGCGCCCGCCCCCCGCAGAGTCTGCCAGGCTGGCCGCTTCCCTCAGCTCTTCTCCGCACAGCCTCTCGGTCTTCATGTCTCAGGGGAAGAGCAGAGGTGAATCCCCAAGAAGACGTATAAGAATCTTTGTCTCTAGGGGTTTTTTCCCCCGGGCTTGTCTATTTTGATCTTATAATTTTTAAATTTTCTTTTTGGTAAAATTGGAATTAGTAAATATTTTTTAAACGCCAAGCTAAGGAAGCAGGCGCCCTGGCGCAGCGGCCCCATCGGTGGGAGGGCCGTCGCGTTCACCGAGAGCCTGGGGGCTCGATCCCGGTCTGGGCACGTGCCGGAGGCAGCCGATTGGTGTTTCTGTGACTCTCTCTTCCCCTTCCCCTCTCTCTAAAATCAATAAACATGTCCTCGGGGCAGCGTTTTTTAAAAAGATAGGAAAGCAGGCTAAAAGGAAACGGTCTGACACTGGCTGAGTGTTCCTAACTGCAGGGAGGAAAAAGGCAAGGGCCAGCGGGGGCCACGTGACCATCAGACAGGGGACTTCTCTGGGCTGCTGGGGACGCTCGGGCCACCTCTGCTTACGGAGCGCTCCCAGACTCGGGACCACGTTGTCGCTCAGCCCTCGCTTTCCTGTCCTTCCTTCTCTTTCCTCAGAGGTGTTTCGGTGGCAATTCGGTCGCGCTGTGGAATGCTCGATGTCACAGCAAATGTCATGGAAACGGAACCTGCAGAACGGAGTCCCGTGGCTCCCCTCGGGCTCACGGAGGGGACACGCCCACCCTCCCCCACGGCCAAGGGGGGCCTGCGGGGATCCTGTGTCCACGCCGTCTAAGCGGTTCAGCGTCGTGGGCCGACTTCCCTTTGCTGTACCGCGGACGCCGCGTGCCTCGGCGAGGGCCGCGGCAAAGAGCTCGTTATCATTTATTTTTGGAACTGCATCTCAAGAGAAGGCTTTCAACCACGATCCAGCCCCCTCGCCGTCCTGCGGGAGCCGTCCCCCGGCCCCGGCCCCCTTCGGCAAACGGACGCCCCGCGGAACCTTTGTGGGAAGCTAGTGAAATGGGTTTCCGGGGGAGCCCAGCAAGGCAGGCACTTCCTCTCCAATCACTGCAACATACCCCGCATCCGTCAGTCAGCGGGGTCTGAAAAGGAAGTGAGGACTCAGTGCAAGTGACTGGCTGAACTCTCCGGAAGTTTGCAGAGGGTAGGGAAGAGCCCCTGAATTTTCCGCCGGGATCCAGACTGAACAATCGCGAGAGCCCCTCGGAGCTCTTACCTCCCACCCCGCAGGGAAGGTTTTGTGACTCTGTGCTCATTGCAGAAGCTGATGGGCAACCCTGGGTCTGTTGCCATGGCGACCCAGCAACTGTTGCCAGGGCTTCTCGGCAGCACAAATGTGCCCTTGAAGAGACGCTTGTCGGGGTCCGCCAGACAGTTTTCCCTCCTGGGTTCGCACGAAAGGTTCCAGAGGCTCCTGACGGCATTTGGGGGGATGGGCTGGGGGCTGGCGGGGGCCCGCATGACCGATGCGGCTCAGGGGCTCTGGTCCCCACCCACGCCACCCCTCCCACGTGGTCATTTCCGTCCCTTGGGGCAGCTACGCATCCCTAAAGAGAAGGACCAAGGCTGAAGGCAGAGAACGCCTTGAGGGCCACCAGGACTGACGCTTTTGGGGACTTTAGCAGACTTCAGCGTGGCTCATAACTCTCCCTGTTTCCTAAGAGGCCTCTTCCCTGCCCGCTCTCAGTCCGCGTAGGCGCCGCACCAAGAGGGGAGGCAACAGCAGCAACGAAGCCAACGGCGTGACCCCAGGCCCCCCTCCACACGCTGGCTGGGTCCCCAACCAGCTTGAAAGACTGAGCTCGGAGGACGTCGTGCGCGGCTGCAGTTTGTGATCGCACGGTGTGGGGGCCGACTACATACGGGGGCTCGCTGAGGCCGTTTGCCTTCCTCGCCTGCCCGCGCCCTGCCAGCTCCCCCTCAGAGGGCGAGCAGAGCGAGAAACACCCGGGGTTAGAGCCCCGCTCAGCAGCCCTGGAAAGGGTTTTACATGGGAGACCGGAGCCAGGGCAGTTGTCTGGCTGTGGGGATGGTCTGCGGTGCCGGCGGCTGCCGAGTCGCGGGCAATCTCCAGCTGGCTCTCCTTGGAGATATCGAGCTTCTGTCACTTGCCTCCGAATCCCATGACGGGCGCTCAGGAAGTCCGTGCGTGCCAGCTTTTGCTGTTGTTGTTTTCGTCTCTGTTTATCGCAGGCAGTGAGTGCTGGGGGGGGCGAGTCGGGTACAAAAGGCTGCGGGAAATTTCAAGGTGATCGAAGTTTCACTTGGATCCTGCTTATGAGTGGCAACGGGGCTCTCGGACGGAAGTAGCGACGACAGCAGGACCCAAGCACAGATGCCCGCGTGCCTCTCCTCACGCAGCTCACACCCGGTGGGTCTCAGTTCCGTCACCTGTGAAAAGCGGGAGTCAGCCAGCAGTACTTCTGAGATCTAGAGTTCAGTGTCCCGTCGTGGCTGCTGTGGCTCCGCGGACTGAGGGCCGGCCTGCAAACCAAAGGGTCGCTGGTTCAATTCCCGGTCAGGGCACAGGCCTGGGTTGCAGACCAGGTTCCTGTTTGGGGCGCACGAGAGGCAACCGATCACTGTATCGATGTTTCTCTCCCTCTCTTCCTCCCTCCCTTCCCCTCTCTTTAAAAGTAAATAAATAAAATCTTCTTTAAAAAAATAATATGAAGTTCTGTTTCCCTCTGCAAATTCTGGAATACCTAAGCCCCAAACGTGCTGATACGGTTTACTGAATTGGGTTACAAAAATTCTTACAGTTGGCCAGACGGGAGAGTCAGCCAAAACAAAAACAAATCAGCGTTGAAGCCCCTCCGAGCCCCAGGTCTCAGGCCTGCTCCCCTCACCCTCCCTCGACCTCCAGCTCCTTACTGAGCCATCGCCGCTCCACTTTCTAAAAATAAGGAGCCAACAAAGAGACTGCGAGTGTCTGGCTTGAATTACCGCCTCCCTCGAAGCGGGCCGGCCGCCTGGCTGGGGAGGGTTCCCACAGAGCGTGGGCTGAGCCAGATGGGCCCCGGGTACCACCTCAGGGCCCCCTTTCTGCCTGGGGATGGCGCTGTCTGCTGTGCAGGAGAACCAGCGTGCAGGCCGCCAACGGCCGAGGTCACCGACGAGGGATCTGTGGCTGAACTCAGCCCGCAAATGCCCCATTTGGCCGGCACAGGGAAGTTAAACTTTTTTTAAAAATTGGTTACCGACATATTTTTTTAAAAATCCAGATTTCTAGCTGCTAGTGTCTCATGGTAGAAGTGTCCTGGGCTGAAGCAGCAGCCGCTCCAGGCAGGGCAGGAGCCCACGGTCCCCACCCCTGCCCCGCTGGGGACCGGGACCTGTAAGACGCCTTACTGGCTGGCCAAGGACCAGCCGCCGCCCTCAGACCACCACTGAAGAACCGTGGAAAAACCACTGTGTGTTCAGAGAATACGACCTGAGCGTTATCCAATCAGAAGTCAGGACTTCCTTTGGGGAATGATTTTTTAAAGTAATGATTTTTTTTTAAAGCGAGAGAAAAGAGAAAAGCAATGTGAACACAGACGACAGCTGTTCGGCAGGCGGGGTGCTATTTCTGCGTTATTTGCACGAACGCCTCGCCCTGTGAGGGCACTTGCGTCCCAAGGACACGGAGCAGGCCCGGCCCCCCGCCCCCCCGCCCCCCCGCCCCCCAGGAGGCGAGCCTGCGCTCGGCCGGAGGGGGTGTCCTGGGAGGCCAATGCTTTTCCCTTCTCCCCCGCCCCCACCCCGCAGCAGCGGTGGTCTGAGGACGCTGGGTGGTCCTCGGCTGGCCAGCAAGCCCCGCCCCCACAGCTCCCCGCCCACAGGCCAGGGCAGGGGTGGGGCGACGGGGCACCTGAAGAAAGTCCGCGTCTCCGTAGCCGAGACGGAGCGAACGCAACGCGGCCCGGGCGCTCGGCTGTGGAGAGCCCACCCAGCCTCTGGTTGAGCAAAGCACCCTCAGAACCTGGACGAGACCCCCTGCCTCCCGCCCAGGGCCACAGGGCTGTTCCTCCAGGCTTCCCACCAAGGCACAACTTGTTTGTGTTCCCCAAAGCAGCCAGAAAAGAGAGGGGGCGTCCGCTCTTGCTCAGCCTCGCACACGGCTGTGTCCCACTCCCGCTCCCAACGCCTCCCCTCCCTCTGCTCTGCTGGTGTCATCAGAGACTCTTGCGAGGCCGCCCTGCAGCCGCCACCATGCCGGTGACCCGCCTGCCCTGGCAGGACCCGGGGCAACACGCGCAGGACGGGGCCCGGGGTCCCAGGGCACCTCCACTGGCATCGCGGTGCCAGCCTGTTGATGGACAGAGGGCACGGGGTCGTCGGGATTTGCGGGGCGAGGGAGCGGGTGGGGAACCGTCAAGGCCGTCGGACCAATGCAACGTGTTCCTCCAAGAAAGATTAGTAACCAGGGCTTTAAGGCCTGACTTCTCCTTCACGCAGGGAGGAGCACGGGAACCCGGGGGGCCACTGCGCCCCAGCCCGCTGTTCTAACCTCAGGGGGGCGCCGACCGTGCAGGAGCAGGCGCCCAGTGAACGCTCCTGGAGTGAATTCGAATGAACACGTGAGTGAGCGAAGGCAGAACAGGACAGAAGCACTTGGAGAGCTAGTTCATTTGAAGTATACGTTGGTGTGGGAAGAAAAATCATCTGGATTTATAGATGTCAACGATCCCCCCTGGGTGGAGGGATTAGAGGGTGTGCTAACTGTTTTCCTTTTATGCGTTTTCTGGACAGCCTCATTTTCCTAGAATTAGCTCTTGTTTGTTTAAGAGAAATATTTTCAAGTACGGATGCAACATTTTAAGAGTCTGGAAGGGACCATACAACACTTGCAGCAGTTTTGTGTTGGGCGTGGAATGAGAGCGTCTCCTTTTGCTCAGTTTCCAAATGTTCTATTGCTTTTATCCTCTGGAAACGTTTCCTTTAATGAGAAACAGTGAGCGAGCAGCCTCGCTGACGGCAGGCTGGGCGGCTCGCAGGCAGCAGAGCCGAGCCCCCCGCTGTCCGGGAGGCCAGGCGCCGAAGCGCGAGGCACAGGCAGATCGGGTGCCGGAGAGGCCACCCCCTGGGCCGTCGGGGGCATCTGCTTGCGTCCCCACGTGGAAAAGGGCACGGGGTGGGGGCTCCCGGGCCATTCAGGCCTCACCCTCACACCCAGCCCCCGCCTAAGGTCCTGGCTCCTGCCACCACCCCGCTGTGGGCAGGTCCCCACCTTGACCTTGGGGGGCGTGAATGCCCAGCCCATACCACCAGGGTAGGGAGACCCGTGGTTGGAGAACGACCTTGTATATCCAGGCTGGGACGCCAGGCTCTCTGCCCATGAGGCAGAGACCCATAGGGGAAGGGCTCTAGTGCAGCCGATTCTTCGGTTGGTGAAAAAACAGCCCACGTTGACAGAGATTTTGTTTTCCAAACCCCTGCTGGTGGCGCCTGCCACGCTCATCAGAAGCCCAGTGGGCGCTCCATTCCCTCCCAGAAGGGGCTGTGTTTCTGACTCCGTTCACGGCTAACGATGATTTTTTTTCACTGTCTAAGACAAGACGCGGGTTTCTTACACCTCTTTCAAAGACAAGCTGGAGGCGCCGGTTGTTGGGAGGTGTTTCACCAACGAACAGGCGAATCAGGAGCGACCCATGGCCGCCGCAGGGACGCGAGGGGGCGTACGCAGGCGGAGGCCCTGTGCCGCTTCGCAGACGCGCGGGGACCTGCCTCACAGGGTGACTTGGAATCGGGTGCAGGAATACTTCGCACCGGCTGCGATGGAGGCCGTCTGTCGGTGACAAGGCCGTGCAGTTTTGGTGAATTTACTGGGTTAATCAACATTATCAGCGAGGGCGGTGGCATCTTCTATGTAGGTTGACGCTATGACAGTGAGGACGTGCCTGGGACTTTCGATTTATCCCATAAGGTTGAAGCCACGCTTGCCACCAACGGCAAAGGGCGCTGGGACCTGGGGACCATCCGTGTGCCGGCGCCTGGTGTCTGTCCCCGCTTCTGAGCACGGCACTGCCCAGGCCTCCCACCGCCTGGCCCTTCCGGCCACAGGTGGCCCGGTTACAGACACAGGGGTCGGCTCCACCAGAGCCCCTTTGCGTCTCTGCGTTTTCGGTGATTGATTGGATCAAACAGGTGACGTGAGCCTCTTCCTCGGTCCGGGAGCCTTTCCGCCCGTGGCTTCCAGGTGGAGACTTGAGGCCTCTTCGGCATCGGGGCGTTTCCCACACGACACCACCAGCCGGCCACTCCCGCACCCAACCTCCTTCTACCCAGGACACGCAGGACAGCCGCCGAGGACACACGTGTCCCGACCTCTGACCCTCCGCTGAGGACCGCGACCGACTGCGCCAGAGGGACCACGCTCGCGCCACATGGCACCGCGCCCCCGGGCCCTGCCAGCCTCGGCCCCCGGTCGGCTGCAAGTCAGGGATTCCGGACTCCGCCGAAAGACTCTTAGAGTCCGGAACGTTCTCAGGGCACAGGGCGGCCGGGCCAAGGGGCGGGCTGGCCGCCACGCCCTCTCCCCTCTGTCTCTGCCAGGCGGCCTCTGCGCTGAGGCGCTGGGCCTGGTTTTATCCCCTGGGTCATGGGCGAGTTCACGTGACCACTAACAACCACCAAGCTTCCGTCGCGTTGAGCACCTGCTATGGGGCCAGACACCTGTCAAGGGTTTTCAATGTATTGTCTCGTTTGGGCCTCCCAGGAACTCTGTAGATAGGGACTTTTTTTTTTTTTTCAATTCCAGTTGACAAAATTATATCGTCTGAGGTGTGCAGCCTAGCGGTTGGACGTTCACATACCGTACAAAGGGACCCCCGGTGGGTCAAGTTCCCACCCTGCCCCGTGGTCATTACACCATCGTTGGCTCTGTTCCCCCTGCTGTGCTCGACATCGGGGACTGTTCCGTGGCTGCCACAGCGCTTCCCGCCCCCAGCCCTCCCACCCCGCCCCCTCCCACCCCATGCCCCACGCCCCTCCTCCGGCAGCCAGCCGTCTGCTCTCTAAGGTAGGAACTGTCATACATCTTTTCAAGTTGTATAGATTAGCAAATTGTGAGTCATGAGCCATTTGCAAAAGGATAACGTTTCCACCAGCTTTGAAGGAGGATATTTACCACGTCCTAGGCCCTCACGGTGACCGTGGGGCACACAGCCCCGGCGCACAGTCTGCCTACGGGCGGGGACTCGGGGACTCGGGGCCTCGGCCGGCTGGTCTGGTTCCTCGGCGAGTCGCACGGGGAGCGAGGTGCACAGGGCAAACGTTCTTCACTGTCTAAGGAAATGTGGATGTTAAGCATTTTTTTTCTTTCTGCAAAATAACTCTTCAGTGCCTGAGTATGTGATAAGTTCACTGAGCCTCAGAAATACGTGATCAGCAAAATGCAAAACAGGGCGCGAGAATGAGTCTTAAAAACGCAGGCCCTAGCAACGAGGCGAGCTGAGTCACTTGGAAACGGCACCAAAACACCCCTCACTGAGTTAGTTCTGTTCACAGCGGCGACGTTAGTCACACGAACTGCTGAATAATTCATTCTGTATGAATAGACCACAGAGCTAGAAGAATGCGAATCCTGGAAGAGGCAGCAACCTTATTTTTGAACAAAGCCAATAACTGTTAACAGTCCTTGGAGTGCGGGCTTTGTTAGGGAACACTTTTGGTTTGCATATTTTCTATACTGTAGAAGCGTGTGAACTTTTGCCAGCCATAAGAAAAGAAAAACATTTTCCTTTCCTTTTTCCTTTCCTTTTTCCGTTCCTCTTTCCTTTCTTCTTTCCTTTCCTTTCCTTTCCTTTCCTGTCTTATGGGAGAGGGAAAAGACGTTATAGAAGTCGGAACCGGCGAGGACATCATTAACCTCGGAAAGGGCGCGGCTCGGGCCAACTGTCTGGGCTGCGGTCACTCCCCGCCTGTGCGGCCTGCGTGCCCCGGGGAGTCGGGAGCAACTGCTGCAGCATCCGGGCCGGCGAGCCCGTCCCCTCTCCGTGACCTGGGGCTCAGAGGAGAGTGATTAGCATTTAATGCCGGGAGCCAGAAAACCACCCCAGCCACACAGCTGCTGCTCACAGAACCCTCCGCGGCGGGGCTTCCAGGACCCGCGTTTTTCCAAGGCAAAGCTGTGGCACCAGCCGCGGAGCGACTTGCTCCAGGGTGGGCAAGTAGAGAGCAGAGACGTCAGGGACGGGACCCCAGGCAATGTGCCTACGGGTCCGAGGTGTCGCCGCGAAGGAAGCACAGGGCGCAGGCTGAGCTGCCGGGGGCGCCGGCAGGAGACCCTGGGCCTCCTCAGTGCATTCGCTTGGCAGCCCTGCCTCGGAGCCTGCTCCGCCGGCTCGGAGAGGCCTGGCTGGTCAGTGCCGGGGAGCCGCGCCCCGGGGCCAGGGAGGAAGACGGCCCTTCCCCCACGCTGTGTTCTGAGTTATCTCCCTCGACCTTGTCCCCTTCCTTCCAAAAGTCAGAATTCCTTCTCCTTCAGGGGAGAGCGTGCAGGGTAAGCAAGAATTTCTGCTGACTGCGTGTGTTTGAGAATCCAGCCGGGCTCCACGGGAAGGCGAAACCTGGGAAAACATTTGGATTGATAAGCGCCGTCTCCTTCCCCGCGAGGCGCGCCGACACTGGGGACACAGAGCGCCGCCCTGGAAAACCTTTTCCGCAGACAGAACGCTTTGTAACCCTGCTGGTTCTCAGCCAAGCGCTACATACGCCCTTTTGTTCAAATGGAGGTGCACACAGGCACAGGCCAAGAGAAAGGAATCCTGAGTATTTGAGACCCGCCCAGTTTTGTATCTCATGCAGCGGCAGAGAGGGGTCCTCCAGAGCAGGGAGCAGAGGAATTTGAGCGGCGCCTGGGAAAATGGATGGAGGTGCTGATTCAGAGGACCAGAGAAAGGACGAGCACCTGCCCCTCTCTCCTGGCCCGTCCGGCCCTCGAGCTCCCCTGCGTCTCTGCTCCCACAGCCCCGCAGCCTCACTCACCTCCCCAGAGCCCCACTCCAGCGTGAGGGGCGCGTCGGCCGCGCTGGGTGCGGGGACACGGCTGGAGGAGTGGAGCGTGGCGTCCGGCCGGCGCCAGGACGCCAGGACGCGCTGCCCTCCTCTGTGCGCGCCTGCGTGCAGACAGGTGGCGAGCTACGCGCTCACGCTCCCTTCACCTGACAGGTGCGAGGGCCGGCGGCGTCCCTCATCGCTAACCGCCGTGGCACCTGCGCGTTTAACACCACGAGGGAAAGAGAGGAGAGCCGCAGCTTCACCGAGACCCCGTGCTCCCCGCCGGGAAGCAGGCGGCTCTGTTTTTAAAATTCGTTTATATAAAAATGCGTATCTTTGTGAAGCACGATGCTGTTCGGCCCCATTTCGGATGCCTCCGTGTCCTGGTTTCGCTCGCTGTGCCGCACGTGCGTGGCACCCCACTGGGTAAAGGAGGAAGCGCCCGCTTCCTGGGCAGAGTTCGGAACCGGGGCGGCGCAGAGGCAAGTGCAGCTCAGGGGCCCGCAGGGCGTCTCCTGGGACCCCGGCGGCTCTGTGACGGCATTAAACCCTCCGGGCCAAGGAGCTGCCGGGCTCCTCCAGGGCATCCTGGGGGGGGGGGATGACCCCTGGGACGCGGCTCCTTCCAGACCCTTCCTCTCCCACCAGCTGTACCCCCTCCAGTGCGAGGCCTGGCGGCCAGGATCGGGTCAGCAGCCGCCCAGCGCCACTGGCAGCTTCCTGCTGTCTCCGTGGGGGGTACGTCTGAGCCGCTGTGTGGGGCGGCGGGGGGGACGGCCAAGGGACCGTGACCTGTGGCGCAAGGAAAGGGCCGAGGGGCTCAGGGGAGGCTCGAACCCAGGCCCATCTGCTCTAAGGCCTGTCGTGCGTCTTGCTGCCAGCACCCAGATAGGCTTGTCATTTTTCTCTTTTTTAAAAAAATATTTTTTTAATTTACTTTTTAAGAGAGGGAAAAGGAGGGAGAAGGAGAGGGAGGGAGACATTGACGTGTCAGAGAAATGGCAACGACGGCCTCATGGCCCCCACAGGGGACCCGGCCCGCAGCCCAGGCCTGGGCCCCGACTGGGAACTGAACCAGCGGCCTTTCAGGTCGCAGGCCGGCGCTCCGTCCACGGAGCCGCGGGAGCCTGGGCAGGTGGAACCAGTCACGTGGGTGACAGAGGGACCAACGCGCTGACTCTGGACCCCAGGCCCCGCAGAGGGAGCCTCGAGATGCAGCCTTTCCCGCGCCCAGCGGAGCGGAGCTGGGCGCTTCCCACCAACCACCGAAGTCATATTCCTCAACCCCAGAGAGTCAGTGACAGAAAGAATAAGACCAAGTCTGCATGACTCTCACTGGGACCTTTGCAAAATGGGACAACCGGAGAGCCACACGCAGGAGGGAGACGTCTGATGCCTTCCTTCCCCCGTAGGCGGAAATTGACTGAAAACGGATCCTAACCTAAACGTAACAGTTAACACGACCAAGTTCCCAGCAGAAGGCGTGGGGACAAATGCCATGACTTTGGGCTGGGCAACGGTTCTTATAAAGCACAAGGAACAAAATGTAAATAGCATCTCATGGCGTTTTTAAGATTTCGTGTGTGAAAGGACAACATCAAGAAGACACAACCCACAGAATGAGAGGAAACAGGCGAGACTCGTCCATCTGCCAAGGGACTTGCACGCACAATACCTGCAGAAGGGGTCTTACAAAGACACGTAACCCAGTTTTAAAATGGGCCTAGGCTTTGCCTGGACATTTACCCACGAAGACCTGCCAATGGCCAGTAGGCGCGTGAAAAATTGCTCGACGTCATTGGTCGCTAGAGAAACGCAAGCCCCAGCTGCAACGAGATGGCACTTCCCGCCCACGAGGGCGGCTCACGAGGAAAAGGAGACGATCGCAAATGCTCGCGAGGCCTGGGGGCTGAGACCCTCCCGCGCGGCGGCTTCAGAAACCACGAGTCCCCACAAACGCCGGCGCCCGTGTGCCCGGGGCGGCGTTATGTGTAGGAGCCAAAAGGCCGAGAAAACCCCTGTGTCCATTGGGTGGTGAAGGTAAAAACGAAATGGGGTCAGCTCCTACGGCGAGATGTCCCTCACGACAGGGCACGGAGAACCATCCCACACTTTCAGGGGGACCGGCCGGGCAAACGTTCTAAGGGAAGGACGCCCCAAAGACGGCATATCCCGTGCTGCTGTTCGAGCGGGACGCAGACACGACGTCGAGGGACAGACAGCCGCCCCGCAGCAGCCTGGGGCCAGGGCGGGCGGGGGCGGGGCCGGGAAAGGAGCGACTCCAGACGCCGGGCGTTTCTTTGAGAATTCTTGAATGTGTTCTAAAATTAGACTGCGGTCATGGTTGCCCAACTCTGAACAGACTACAAACCACTGAACTAAAATAGTGTAGATGAATGAATTCTAGGGTATATGGCATCTATCTCCCTAAAAATGCAAGAATATGTTGCATTGCGCTCAATCGCACCACCAGAGATGACACCTGCACGCTGGCCGCGCCGAGGAAGCGCAGAGCTTCCGCAGAGCGGGGTCCATGAGCGACGAAGGCGCACGTCCCCCTCTGCCCTCTGCGCGAGGAGCACGGCCCGCCGACCGCCCATGTCGCTCCTGACGCCCGAGGGGGCAACGTGGGGCCAGAGCGGTTCAGCCGAGAGCCAGGCCTTAATCACGGACGCCCTTCTACCCACGTCCTGTGCAGTCACGTTCCTCCAAAACGGCACCCGAACCCCCTGCCTGTCCGCCCGACCCGAGGGCCGGGTGTTTAACTTTTCCCCGCGTACGAGTGACAAGTCTGCTCCTAGCAGCTGGAATGACAGCGTGCTCAGTAAACGCTGGGTGGGTGGGTGGGTAACAGACGAGGGGAAAGAATAGCGGAAGAGGAGAGAGTTGCAGAGGCTTGAAGACAGAACGGATGGCCGTGAGGAAGTGGGGCTGGGTGGGGCGTTCACTGCTCTGCCCTTTGCTTTGCCACCGGCCCAGCCAACAATCTCCGTGTCCTATTTCCTTCTGCGGTAGGTTTCTCATGCCGTGCTCTGACATATTGGGCAAAAGAGTACAGCAGAGGGCAGAAGTGTGGTCATCCTATGACTGAGTGCGCTGTTGCCTCATCGCGGTTCCTAAGCAGCATGAACTTGCACGCCGCCCGTCCCCCCGGAAGCAGCGTGAGGCGGCTCCCCCGGCCGTGCCCCGTGCCCCGCGCCCCGCGGTCGCCGTTCGCTGCGTATTGACGAGCAGGCCCAGCAGAGGCGAGGGTGGGGCCCTCCTGCGGCCAGGCCACCTTTACCACAAGTTCCGTTCCCAAGCGCCATCTTATCCCAGCGAGCAGGAAGAAAAGGGAACTGCTTGCTATGCCAGCGCTGAGCGGTCAGAACTCTGGACACCCAAATAGCTTGTCCAGAAAATGCAAGAAGCAGGGTCTGAGCTCTTGTTGTCGCCCAACTTCCACACCGTCCCCGCCGTGAAATTCCCCTTATACCAGTTTTACTGTTTCTGTGAAGAGCCTTTCATACAGTTTCCTCTGAGAGCATTAAAAAGAGGAGAGGAAATGGGGGGGGGGGGGGGGGGGGGGCGGCAGCCTGGGGCTAAGGGTGGAGGCCGTTAATGCTGGTCGCTTGGTGCTGCTTGGGGCCCGTCTGAGAACCCTTTCGGGGACCCCAGCCTGGTCCCTGGAATTGGGCAGCTTCTGCTCCTCCATGGCTGGCGGATCATGAAAAGACACGTGTGTAACCAGCAAACTCAGGAGCGGGCTGCTGAATTTGCTTGAGAAAACGTCTCTCGGTGCCTCCCCCAGCAGGGCCCGGGGCCGGCCGCTCTTGGAAGACAACACGGTGCCTTCCGAACGCAGAGCCCGGTCCGGCCCCGCGTGGCTCCGCTCCCTCACGTCCGACCCCGTGAGGCACTGGAGGCTGGGAGTCGCCGCTCATTCCCTTAAGAGAGGTCTGGGGACTCCTGGTTTCCTTCACATCTGAAGGTCTTCTTCTTCTTCTTTTTAAAGATTTTATTTATTTATTTTTAGAGAAGGGAAGGGAGGGAGAGAGGGAGAGAAACATCCATGCGTGGCTGCCTCTTGTGTGCCCCCTACCGGGGACCTGGCCCGCAACCCCGGCGTGCGCCCCACGGGGGAGTCGAACCAGCCACCCTTGGGTTCGCGGGCCGGCGCTCAGCCCACTGAGGCCCGCCAGCCGGGGCCAGGCCAGAACGTCCTGCTTGACGTTTTTCTCCCAGGACCTCGGAGTCTAAGACCGACCCGTTTTACCACGATCCTGCGGCCGCCAGCCTAACGCCCGGGCTGGTTTTAGGGGACCAACCGCAGAGGCTGGCGCAGAAAAGGAGAGATCCGGGGAGTCAGGCCCCACGCAGGAAACCCGACTCTCCCACCTGCCCCTTCCGCCTCCCTGGTACATGCGCTTGCGGCTCTGTCTGCAAGAAGGTGTTTTCACTGGCGCGGAGCCGGTCCGCGGTCCCGGGAGTCCAGCCTGACTCGCTTGGCCTTTGAGGGCATCCCGGCTGCTCTACGCACCCAGCCGGCTGGTGGCCTCGGCCCTCCTGCCAGGTCACCTCTTTCGTTGTCCTTGGCCTCCCCATGCGTGAAATGAGGGGAGTCACACCGAACTCCCCTCTTCCCCCATAAGGAACCCAGAAGAAGGAGCGACACCCTCTCGCTCAGGTCCTTCGTGGACCTGCGCCTCGTTGGTACCGATGTCATCACCGGGAAGGAACCCTGAGACCCGAGGGTGTGTGGGAGCTAATGCAGGGCCCGGGATCTCCCGGGAGGGGGACAGGGTTGGGGGCGAGGAGGGAGGGAGGGCGGGGGGAGGAGGCTTGCCCTGGAGACTGGCCTCGCCAACGCGCCCCTCGCCTCGCAGGCTGCGCTGCCCCTCAGGAGCGCAGCAGGGTTATTCCGATCAGATCAGGTGGGCGCCACTGCTGCCTGAAGCTCTTCCTGGAGGCTGCGGGGGCGGCGGGGGGCAGGGGGCGGGGGCGGGCACGGGGGAGCGGGAGGAACTCTACCCGGCCTCCTGCGTTTACCCTGGGCGCTCTGCGCAGCACCTTGCCCGGGGCTAGCACCCGGGGCATTTATACCATTTTATAAATAACACCCACACCACGTGGGTGCCCACGGCCGCCGGCGGCCTTGGCCGACGTTTGTGCAGGTCACATCTACACAGAGGAGCCAATGCGAAGGCCCCCCCTCCCCCCCTCCCTCCACCCCACCCAGCGCCCTACCCAACGCCTGCCCTTTTGGTACATCCGGATGAAACTTCCTAAACACAGAGCTCACCCGCCATTCTAACATTTCTCCGCTGGCCCTGGGCCAAAGAGCCCGGCCTCCCGCACTCGTGGCCCCGTTCTGACTCCTGGGTCCCGCCTTCCACCCCCTCACCGCCACGGTCTCCATGGCAGGGGACGCTGGGAAGCCGCAGAGGAGAACGTGAGAAGCGGCTTCTGCCAAGCGCATGCGAGAAGCCCACCGCCTCGCCTCAGCTTGCCCTGGGCCAGGGTCCCCAATTTTACTCATTTGCTGCAGGAGCTGAGAAGCCACCCAGAAAGCTGGCCCCACTGGCCCACGGGCCAGAACCCGATGGTGGGGGCGTCTGAGAAGGATGGGGACCCTTCCTGGGCAGAGACGGAGGCAAACATCCCGCTCCCCGCCCCCCGCCACCCAGCACCTTCCCTCTGCACTGGGAAGGGTTGGGGCTCATGGCCCTGGGGCCCCCGGGGCGAGGGAAGGGGTCCCTAAAATCAGCTGCAGAAATGCTTTCAGACTTTCAACCCCAGTCCTTTCGGGGGGGTTGAGTTTTGTTTTCTGATCCCTGTTTGGGGAGGGCGGCTGCCCCCGGCTCGCCGCCCCCTTGAGGCCGCGGGGGTTTTCCTTCCCGCTTTTCCTCCAGCCCCGGCCGCTGGGGCCCACGCCCTTGTTTACAGCGGTTCACCGCCGGGCTCCGCTTGTGGTCTCCGAGAGGGTGGGTGGCGCTTCTCAATCTGCTATCACACCTGATAGAGTTCTAGGAAAAGAAACAGAGGTCTTGTTTTGAAGGGGGGAGTAGGAGGGGTTGGCCCGCCCGAGCAGCAAGCAGCCAGGGGGAGCCACGGAAGTCCAAGGCCTCCAAATGCAGGCCCAGCCGTGACAATGACGTTCCCTGGCAACCCCAGCTCCAACGTCAAGGGGGAATCGTCTTCTGAAATAGGCAAACTTACTAAAAACTGCAAATTCCCATGTGTGCTCCTTTGAGAGAGGCCAGGAGGGAGGCGTGGAGAGAAGGCTGAGCCCCCCAGCTCCCTGACCCCAGCTGAGCCCCTTTCCCTCTTCCTCTCTCTGTTTCCTGCCTTCCTTCCCCGTCCCTCCTCCCACCTCCGCCCCTCCCCCGCCCTTCACCTCTCCACCTACACCAGTTTCTCGGTGTAGGTAGCGGGAGGGGAAGGGAGGTGGCTCGCTTTGCCCGATGACTTCGCGGCCGCCCCACGAAGGGTGAAGCATCGGGGAGCGTCGCGTCAGCCTCTTCCTCCACCCGCGTGGAGCTGTGCCTGGGCCACGCTGTTTTCAGGGACGAAAGGAAGCTGCTTTTGCTACTCCAGTTCTCTGGAGGTAAAAGCAGAAGCCACTGTCACGTGAGAGCCTGGGAACACGGGAGAGCCGGATTCCGGGCAATAGGGGCCCCCACCTCCCCTGGGCCGGGCTGGGCCCGAGGTCAGCGCACGGACACGCGGCGCGCCTTGCCTCCCTCCACGCTCCTCTCCCCACGGGCCTGCGTGCTGTGCACTTGAGAACAAAAGGTCATACGGGAGGAAGGGGCCTTCAGGGCCCAGCCTGCCTGGGGAAACGAGGGGGGAATAGTGATCTCTTAGTCCATCCACCTCCATTTTCTCCACGCAAATAGACTCAGACGCACTCGGGTCTCTCCTGGGTGCCGGTGTGAGGCCCAGGAAGGGCAGCCGGGGACCTGGGAGCGAGGCGTTGGGGTTCAAAGGCTTGTCCAGGCCCCGGCTCTGCTGGCAGGGCTCCCGCGGCACCAAGGCGGATTTCCGAGTTTCCAGAATGGCTGGGACTTCCAGTCCAGGAGCAGCGCTGGGTGCCCTCCCATGGAGCCTTTCAAGTGCACAGACGCAGTCTGGAAGGGTTTCCTTCCAAAAAAGAAATTCTGCCTTTCCTCGTGCTTTCTTTCCTTTCTTCTCCCTCCCTCCCTCTCTTCTTTCCTTCCTTTCTTCCTTTTTTGAAAGTAGTCTTTGAAAAGATCTCTCGCCCCAAACTATTTTTCTGTCCTCTGTATAAGCAGAGGTCGCTCATGTGAATAGGGTCCCAGACCCATGTCATTCTGTACCATAACGATATCGCACTCAAGCGCACCACGCGACGTTTTAGGCGAAATGTTCACATTAGAACTATAAACGGCCACACCCCCGGGGCTACCCTGCCCACCCCGCGCCAGCAGGCCCTCCTCTGCCACACCCTGCGTAGCAGAGAGAGGCTAAACCGGGAGGCATTTTCAAAAACTCTTGGCCGAAACCAGAACAGGACATGTCCCAAATGCTAAACCCGTCCTTTCACGGCTCTCGCTGCAGAGCGGCGGCTCCGACCGAGGCTAAGAAGAGCCCAGCCGGGACACAGGAGGCCCACACCCTGTACAGCCAGGGTGGGGCCTGCGGGGCAGCTGCTGGGCCGCCCCCAGCCTGCGCTCCCCGGCCCGGCCCTGGGCCCCGGCCCGCGCCCTCCGCACGGGGCCCACCCCACCCCATGGCACCTTGCACAGCGCCCGCGGCCAGGCAGGAACAGGCCCTTTGAGATCTGGGTGTGCTTTACACTATTCCTGTTTCTGCTTGAATTCGCACTTCCATCCTGCACCCCGCCCCTGACAGAATTTCATCTTAACTGTTAAGGCAACTTCTCAGACAAATTGCCAAAAAACGGAAATCGGCCGATTTGAAAGGTAGAGGTCATCCTGACTGAGGGACAGAAGGAAAACATAAGTTTTTTAAACAGTTAGCATTCGGGAGGCCTGCATAAGACGTCATGAGGCATGCAAAGCGGGAGAAAGGGGGCAGGAAGAATATTTGAACAAAGAATCTCCAGAAAATTCCCAGATTGGATGAAAAGCGTTAATCTGCACACCCAAGAAGCTCAACAAACTCCACTTCAGATAAGCTCAGAGAAACCCACGCCTATGCGCATCATAAACTGTCAAAGCCAAAAACAAAGAGAGAACCTTGTGAAGGAGAGAGAGGTGACTCACCGCCTACAAGGCATCCTCAGCAAGGCTAACAGCAAATGCTCGTCAGAAGCTCTGCAGGGCAGAAGGCGAGGCACCGCGTGTTTAAAATCCTGAAGAAGAGTGTCGACCAACAATTCTGTAACCAGCAAAACTAACCCTCAAGAATGAAGGAGAAAGGAGTCCATTTCCAGAAACACAAAAGCTGCGGGATTTCACTCATAGCAGAAACGTAGTATAGACCAGCCTTGTCGGAAATGCTAAAGGGAGACCTTCAGGTTGAAATGAAATGACACTGGACAGTAACTTGAAGCCATAGAAAAAATAACAATAAAGAAGATTGGCAAAGGTCATTGCGTAAGTAAAGATAAAAGACGGTATGAGTGTACTTTCGTTTATAACTTTCCTCCCATGTTATTTAAAAGACAACTGCATAAAGCAACAACTCTAAGCCTGTGTGGATGAGCCTGCGCACACGTGAAGATGTGGTTTGCACGGCACGGACAGCAGAGGAGAACACGGGCTGCACGCCGTCTCATAGAGCCTGCGTCAGAGTCGGCGTCTTCCGTCAGCGAGCCAGTGGGTGCTGGCAAAGCCGGGGTGGGACCTTTGCTCTGTCAGCTCTCAGAACCAGTCCTCTGATGCCATTTACAAAGTCACTGGTTGGCCCTGGCTGACGTGGCTCTGTGGCCGCCGGCCTGTGAACCATAGGGTCACCGGTTCGATTCCCAGTCAGGGCACCTGCCTGGGTTGCAGGCCAGGTCCCCAGGAGGGCGCGCGTGAGAGGCAGCCACACATTGATGTTTCTTTCCCTCTCTTTCTCCCTCCCTTCCCCTCTCTAAAAATAAACAAAATCTTTAAAACTTAAAAGAAGTCACTGGTCACAGTTTACCGACTCAACAATCTTACCTTTAGCCCAAAGTTATCGCCTTGCAAACCACACCCTGTACTAGTCCTACCGTAGAGGCGGTGATGTTCCACCCTGTTCATCCCAGGGCCTCCGTAAACTAATTACTAAAATCCTGCAGCCCTCCAGAAATCCAGCAAGAATAGGTGTAATTTTGATTTCATTCACACCAGGTGGCTATTGCTGTATTGGCTGTTTTTTTCTTTTTTCTTTTCTTTTCTTTTTCTTTCTTTCTTTCTTTCTTTTTTTTTTTTTTTTTTTTTGACAGTCTAAGGGAAAAGCGGCCAGTGCCCCTGACTACAGAGGCAGGCATGGCATGTTTTAAAAACCTGTGTGTCGCACCGGCTGGAAATGGCGGCCACAGAGACCTTCTGCTGGGCCCCTTCCAGAGGGCAGGGCAGGTCTGTCCGCGGGGCGATTTCCCTCCTTGTCGCAGGTCCCAGTGAAGGGGGCCGCCCTGTTCTGCAGCTTCCCCAGCCCCCGTAGCAAGGGACCCTCAGTGTGGCGCCTGCAGCCAGGAGATGCCCTGGAGCGGCGGGAGGCGGCCGGGGCCTGGCAGAGCCTCCTGGCGGAGGTCCTGCCGGAGGTGGGCGTCGCCCTTTGCCACATGGAAAGCGGAACACCACGAAAAATGAGGTCCCCTTCGTCCTAGCAGCCTGGTTGTGGCATTCTGTGGTTTGAGACGTTTTATGTATTGTTATAGGCAAAGTTACCCAAAGATAAGATTATTTCTGGTTCTGTGGGGATTTTTGCCTTCTTTTTCTTCCTTGATTCCAACCGCTCTTCATAGTTTCAATTCCTCTCTCCTGCTTTGTTCTCCTTTCTGTTTCTGGTCATTTTACCCCTAATTATTTCACATTCTTTTCTGCCTGAGAAACACTCATGAATGCTGCTCTTTCAGGCACCGCGGGAAACATTTTAAATGCGTGTATAAGTGACTGCGCGCGTGTTATGCTGAAAATATGAAAATCGACACGGTCATTATTATCATTTTCTGGTGTGAGGATTCAGGTTATAATGCTCAGCTCTTTATTAATCGTGAACTTTTTTGCATGGTTTGCTGTTTAAAAAATAATAATTTGCCATCTGCGAAGTGCTCAGAGGAAGACAATGTCGCCCAGCGTGAGCTTTCGTTCCACCCGAGGACAAGCTTCACATCTTTCTCTCCCTCTTCTGGGGGCTTTCATTACACAGGGCCCCAAGCTGGGGGCTTAAATGACAGAAATGTATGACATCACAGTCCTGGATGCTGGAGTCCAAGGTCCAGGTGTGGGCCGGACTGGCTCCTTCTGCGGGGGAGAAAGAGGGGTTCCCGACGCACCCCGGCGCCTGCCGGCTGGCTGGCCAGGTCCGTCTGTCTGTCTCCGTTTTCCTGTGGTGTCTCCCGGCCTCCAGCCTCCGTCTGGGGGGGACGAGGCACGTTGGATGAGGAGCCCAGCACACCCCGCGGGACCTCACCTTCACCAATTACATCATGGCCTTATATCCCAGCCGTCCCACCCTGAGGGCCCCGAGGTCAGGGCGTGGACGCAGGACCTCGCTCCACAGTCCCCTCATCGCGAGCAAACGGCCGCGCAGGTTAGGCCGGCTCGCTGGCTGGGAGCGGCTGGGGGCTCGGAGGCGGGGTGGCCGGCAGCGGTGAGGACCCCCGGGGCCCACGGGGACGCCAGGGTGGCCCGATGCCCCGCAGCCACCCCGGGGCTGTTTCTCCGGGAGCGGCCAGGAGCGTTGGCGCTAGTCCAAGCTGCGCCCCGTATCTGTGCGTGCCCGGGCCTTCGCCTGTAAATGGGACCCCTCTCCGCCCCGGGGGCTGTGAGGCGTAAAGGACGAGGACGAAGGGTGAGAGGTGCCGGGCCGCCCGATGGGGACGCTGTCCTCTGTCCCGGCCACGACCCGGCTGCCCACGCAGGGGCCCGCGGGTTTGCGTACGGTACAAAACACACAACGTAAACCGTCCCTCTTCATGTTTAAGCCTACGTGGCAGCATTGACAACGTCGGGCACGTCGTTGTACAAGAAAGCTCTGGCGTCTAGGACTTTCTGCTCTGGCCGGACTGAAACGCTTGCCGGCGGAACAAATCCCCGTGCCCCCTCCCCCGGCCCGGCGACCACCTGTCTGCTCTCCGTCTCTGGGGCCCTGGCTGCTTCGGATGCTTCGCACAGCGGGGTCACACGGTGTTTGTCTTTCTTGTCGCTGGCTAGTTCACGTGGCATAGTATCCTCAAGGTCCATCACGTTATAGCGCGTGGGGGTCCCCTTCTTTTTTAAGGTTGTTTGCATGCCCCGCATTCCGTCTGTCCATTCACCCACTGGCGGGCGCTTCGGCGGCTGCTGGACCCCGACCGTTGTGAACGATGCCGCAGTGCGCCTGGCGGGACAGTGTCCATTCAAGACCTTGTTTGTAACCCTTTCGGATGAACACCCAGGTGCGGAATTGGCGGGTCGCATCATAGCTGTAGTTTTAATTTTTCGAGGAAGCTCCATACTGCTTTCCACAGTGGCTGCACCATCGTACCATTCCGGCCCCTTGCAGGTTGTTTAATTTAGGTAATTACCTAAGATCCTCGACCAGAAACGTCACCTGAGCGCATCAGGGTGAAGGGGGTTGGGGGCGGGGAGTGAGGGAGATTTAGAAGAAGGCTTCGGTCCCGGCCCGTTGCCGGGGGGCGGGGGGGGCTGCATTTCTCAAGTGGGGGAGGGGCATGACCGGCGTTTGGGGCGGAACAGTTCTTCCTCTTGAGCCACACCCCCGCGTGGCAGGAAGGTTACCAAGACATGGATGCCAGTAATACCCCCGTCATTGCGCAAGCCCAAGCACCCACACGTTCCCAAACTCCCCCCTGTCGGCGGGGGGCGGTCCCAGCCCTAGCAGCTGGAGGTGGGAGGCCCTGCCAGGCCAGGCGAGGTGTGCTCAGTGGGGACCCCCCAGCCACCAGCGCCGTGGGGGCGGGGAGCCGGCCGCCTCAGGCTGGGCTTCTGCAGCCCTGCACCTCGCCCTCTCCCGGGGGGACCTGGTGTCAACGCAAGGGCACACGTGGGGGGACAGGTTCTCCGCCCGCAGAGTCGCCCCAGGAGGCTCTCCAGAAGCCCTCGCTCAGACAAAGCGCTGCCAGCGCGCCCCTGTCAGACGGTACCAAGTCTGAGCTCTGAGGACGCCGAGCGCCGCGGGGGCGGCGGGGGGCAGGCGGCAAGGAGGCCCCGTCCCCGCCGCTGCGCCTGCGGGCGGGGCGGCCGCTGCGGAGGACAGCTTCTCAGACCAGCTGACATTCTCTTGCCATTCGGCCCGGCAGCTGCGCTCCTTGGTGTCGACCCAAACGGCTTGAAACCTTATGTCCACAGAAAAACCTGCACATGTACATTTATAGCAGCTTCACTCGTATTTCGCAAGACTTGGAAGCAACCAAGACGCCCTTCAGTGGCTGATGGGTACACTGTGGAGCATCCAGACAATAGAGCGGTGTCCGCTATCAAGCTGTGGAAAGAGATGGAGGAACCTTAAACGCATAGTGCAGAGTGAAAGAAGCCAACCTGGACAGGCGACATACTATGCGATCCCAACATTATGACATCCTGGGAAAGGCAAGACGATGGAGACAGGAAAACTGCCAGGCGCCTGGGGGGTGTGAGTAGGCAGAGGGCAGGGCTTCCAGCTGGTAAAGCTGCCTTGTTCGATACCACAGTGGTGGGTACACGACGTTACATAATTGTCAAAACTCGTAGAATTAGCACCGCCGAGAACAAGCCCTACGCCAAACTGCGGACTCGGGGTCGGATGGCGTGTCACTGTAGGCTCATCAGCGGTAACGGAGGTCCCCCTCTGATGGGGACGATGACCATGGGGGAGGCTACACAGGTTGGGAGGGGGACAGCGGTATATGGGAAACCTCTGTGCCCTCCTCGCATTTCTGCTGTGAATCCAAGACGGATCTAAAAATACACTCTATTGAAATATATCAACTGATCACAACAACCTCCTCAGTAAACAAAGCTGCCAGAAGGAAGCACCTTGGGTCCAAGCTCCCAGCCAGCCTCCCCATTTGCATCTTCTGAGCCTCTGACCTTCTGGGAGGTTTGAGGACACAGCAGAGCGCCTGGGAAACCCGCCGAAGCAGGTGCAACGTCACCTGAGGTCTGCGTTCAAACAGCCAGGCAGAGCTCAGCGCCCGGGGAGCTGGCCGCCGCGATGCCGCCGCGATGCCGCCGCGGCGGGACCCACGCACGCACGCACACAGGAGCCCCTCTGGAAGGAGCCACCCGTTGCCTTACACTTTCTCCTGTTCCCTTTAGCAATAAAGGCTGAAAAAGCAGACGGGGAAAATATTGTGAGACGGACGTTGTCTGACCGAACTAGTGATCCATGGATGGGCCGTGGATTTAACGGACCCCATAAGAGCCTAGATGCTTGTTACACCTGCTTTTGTCAAGTTCTGAGTCCCACGTGCAAGGAGTTTGCACCGGACAAGAGCGATGGTTGCTAAGCGCAGGGAGAGCCAGGTCTAGGGTGGCCTTGCCCCTGTCAGCTGAATTGTCCCTGAAGCAAACCCCGGACAGCAGAAACGCAAGCCCTTCCCTTTCAACATGACTCATTGTATTCAGATTCACACAACAGTTAAAAGCACAGCTTCCTCTTTCAGGAACTATGAAAGCTGTGGCTTTGACCTAGAATTCATTGCACTCAGACTTGGAGCCGTATCTGCAGGGAGATCCTGCCAGCTCCGCGGTCCCTTCCAGGAAATTCCTTCCTGGCCGGCAGGGAACAACCCCACCTGGTACGTGGGCTTCAAAAGGCTCCGGCAACCCATTCATATGAATGAAGCCGCTCTCTGGGGCTGAGGCGGAAGCTGCCCCCAACCCCCCCCCCCCCGGGGCTTAGGCAACAGGGAAGGAAGCCGCCCAGGGCAGTGTGACAGCTGAGACGCCACCGCTGCTGCCAGGACCACTGGCCCCTGCCCACCGCGCGTGGACCACGCTCTCCAAGATGCAGTCTCCGGACCCCGAGGAGTTCCTGGTCGATGAGGAGGATGACATTTTTGGAGAAGGTAAACACGTCTTTCTGGCAGGAGCCATGCCGATGCACTGGAAACTCCTGTCCAGTTTGCGCACGGACTTGAGGACCTGGCTTACGTTCTGGCTGGGCCGGTGGCGGCGGCGGGTGTCCCTGGAGGCCCCAAGGGACCCAGGCACAGCAGCGGGCACCAGGGAGGGGGACCGCGCCCCCGCGCACTTTTCTATGCCATGACGAGATCAGGTTGAGTTTAGCTTGGAAAATAGAATGGACTCTCCCCTCCTCCTCTCCCGCGCTCTCATCAGCCCCGCGAGGGAGGCCCACAGCGGCAGGCGCGCAGGGGGCCGGGGCGGTTCTCACGGACCCCGCTGCGTTGGCCTGCACCGCCCACCCTGCCCACTCAGGATCTTTCCCTCGCCCTTCCCCGGACCCCAGCCCTCCCTGCCTCCCCCCTGCTTTTCCACGCCAGGTGTGCAGCCGCGATGCCCACCAGCGCTCGGCCGACTTTCCCTTCCTCCGTCGCTGCTTTCCACACATAGGCTCAGGGACCGGGCTGTGGCCACAGGCTTGTCATTTTCCATGGAAATCTAGTCATCTGCCACCGTCACCTTCAAATGCTGCCTGGGACACTGGCCCATAGGCCAGGGCTTTGGGGAGCCGTCGGAATAAACGGTGTTCTGGACTGAGCGACCTCCTCAGTTTGGTTGTTTTCCCTAAGGAACCGTATCTAGGAATTTTTCAGAAACTCCATCGGGTAACTTCTAAAGAGCACTAATACGTTTTGGGGGATTACCCAGGTATGCTAGTTCGTTGAAGGACATTTCAAGGGCACCGGACACCTATTAAGACCCTCGCGCGGCCTAACGTCGGGGATGTCTGTCTTTCCGCTGTTCTGTCCTGGCCTCAGAGACGGTTCCGACCCTGACTGGGCTTCAGACCACAGCTCAGCCTAGTTTGCAAACTATCTGCCGGGGCTCCGTGTTGCTCAGGTCTGAGCCTCTGTGGTTTGACCTCAGGGCCTGTTGTTCTACTTGCAGGTGTTTTCTCTGGTGATACCTACTTAGGCGTTTCCTCCCTTCTTGACTTAAAAAATGGTCACACCCAGGACTCGGAGCCTGGATTGGACGAGCTGGCAATTCGGCCCCAGCCGCACCGGCCTCGGTCGGTGCTAACGAGCGCCACCTACAGGCCGGCGCTCGCAGCGCGGGTGCGGGCCCCGCCCCGCAGGGGTCAGGCGGCGCAGGGCGGGGGTGCCAGCCCAGCGCCTCTGCCGGGCACCCAGGGCTTTAAGGCCATAAGGGCATCGCGAGCTTTAAGGTTTGAACCTCAGCAGGCACCGTACGGAGCCAAACTGCGGGGCAGCCAAGATTCAGATTCAAATTCTCATAGGGCGCCGTCTTATGCAGCTTATTTACCTGGCTCACCCTCCGCGTCCTTGGTGGTGGGGCGGGGCAGCAGCCCCTCGGGCCGCACAGACACGTCCCGACGCGCTTCCTGACGTTGTGGGACGTGCTGCCTGCTTCCCAGACTGCCTGTCTCATTTAACTAGATCTCCAAGGATTAGAGAGGGGATCCTGCGTGCCTGTGCGTGGTCTCCGCGTCGTGGCGCACGTTGGCCAGCGCGGTGGAGGTCTGTCCGAGGCGCCGCATCCCGCGCCAGCTCCGGGTGCGGTCGCTGACCAGAGCGCCTCCCTGGGGTCCCCCGGCCCAGGCTTGGCCGCCTCCTCCTGCCGTGCCTCGGTTTACCCCCTTGTCACCAGAGCACACGCCGCGCAGGTGCGCAGGTTCTGTCGTCACAGGGATCGCGCCCTGCCCAGCGCCCAGGACGCTCTGCGTCACCACTAGCTGCCGCTCTGTGCACAAGGCAGCTCAGAAAACAGTCGGAAAGAGACGCGTGCAGATTCAGTACAGTTTTTCGACGTGTCTGGTTCACCGAGTCTATTCAAGAGAGGACCTTTTACAGAATTTGAGCTGGGAAGCAGCTTTTGGGAGGTGTGCCACCGTGGGAGCGGCCCTGGGGAGGGGGTCGGGGGCTCCCGCCAGCCGCTCAACCTCCCTGGGCCTCGTTTTCCACCGACACACAGGCTCGGGCTCATGTCCCCTAAGGTCTGGTCCCAAGCCGCAGCTCTGTCCCCACATGGCCGGCTGCCTGCGCCTGGGAGCCTCCCGGCGCGCAGGTGCCAGCCGGCGGCCAGCCCACCTCGCCGCCTGAGAGCGCAAAACGTTTTGGGTACAAGAGTTCCCTTAACACAAAGAAAACTGCCGAGGACCTTGTTGCCACGGCAACCGTGTTTCCTTGTAACGGACACATCTTTAAAGGACTCTTTCCCCCTAAAGGAACGCAGATTTAGAATGGAGGCCCATTTGGTTAATGGTAAAAATAAATTCATTTAGATGTATGGACCCCATAAAGATCTGGGGAGGAAAAAACATGAGTCCTGCCCACAAATATATATATTTTTATCTGCCTTCCTAAGATCCTGTTTGCTTCAGCTACTGTGTTCTGCGGTTAAAGAGAATGTTAAGGGTCACAGAGCGGAGAGGCGCTGGTGCTGGGGGTGGCTCTGCTCCCGCTGCTGCCGGATGCTGGCATGTGGTTAGGGAGGGGCCCCCGCCTCCCGCCGCCAGAAACCCGGCGCTGGCTGCCCCCCGCCCCGTCCCTGTGCCCCCCCCATTTCCCCCGCTCTCTCTCTCTGTCACACACACACACACACATGCTTGCTTTCCAAGCAACACCAACAGCATCGCCTTTGTGCCCGGCAGAAGACAGTGACTGCTCGGAGGGCTACCTTTCCGGGGGGCGTGACGGGCCTGCTCGCCAGGGTCCTGAGAAACCAGGAAGCGGGGACTAGAGGAGCCTGTGTCACTGTTGTTTCAGACCCGTCAAATGCAAGAGCTTCCATCTGCTTTCTCCCTGGGCCTCCCGGCCGGCCAGGCTAGCAGCGCAGGTCAGCCGCACTGGCTGCAGGGTAGTAATGGTGCCGATCACTGTAACAATCTGGAGGAGGAGGAGGAGGAAGAGGAGGGAAAAGAGTGCCCGGAGCAGTGGAGGCCCTGGGCCAGCCTCCAAGAACAGAGCAGGGGCCGTGCGTGGGAGGGAACGTCCCGGGAGGAGGGGGGGGTCTTTCGGGGGTTCAGCCGCCAGAATCGCGCGCTGGCCCAAGTTCAAGCTGCCGTGAGTGCTTCCTCCCTCAGAGCCGAGTCCCCGCTGCCTCCGTTGCTGGCTCTGCTCGGCAACCCGTGGTCCAGCGCCATGGTCAGAATAACAGCACCACGAGCTCACACTCGTCGGTGCAAAGTGTTTCTCAGGCCCCTCTCTTCCCTGAACACTCACATACCTTTTAAGATCTCACTTCTGGAAAGACCACAGAGGCCTGAGACGCCGGGCCAGACCGTCCGCTGCTCCCCAGAGCTGGGACAGCACGGGACAACCCTTCTGTCCTGCGCTCCCGCCTGCGGGCGAGCTGTTCCTGCCTCCCCAGAGAAGAGCGTGCCCCCGTGGAGGCGGCCCGGCAAAGGAAGTCCCCTCCGCGGTTGCTCTTAGACCAACGGATGCTCGTAGGCCAACAGGTGTTGGGGCAAAAAGGCCACTCAGGTTGAACGAAACCTCTCTCCTGTCCCCAGGCCAAGTGTGACAATCAGTAGTGTTTCCCATTATTCGCCTTAGAGCGAGCACGGAATTTGCGAGAGGCGTCCGGAAAAGAAGCGTAAGCAAAGCCGTGGCCACGTCCTGTCTTCCTGTGTTGACTGCCTAGGAAGGCAAGGGAGATTTTTTAAAAAATAGGTGAACAATGATACACTCTGCTGTAGCCTGGCGTGTTTTGATGTTGTTTACTGAATCACAGTCAGCCGTGCCAAAATCAAAAGGAAGAAAGAAGAAAGCAAGATTAGATTAAGTTTAGGTTTTGTACGAAACCAATAAATCCTGCAAGTTCAGAGTGGTTGAGTCATAGCCTCCGGAAAAAGTATGAAACGTAGAGGCCCCTCGGCGACAGAGAGTTGGAGCTTTTTGCTTGATTAGGCCCCATCTCCTGTCGTGTGAATCACGTAACCGTCACTCAGCTACGCCGGACCTTTCTCAAAAACGTCCCTGCCGGGGTCTCCGGGGACCGGAGAAACGGGATTAGGGGGCAGGGAGAGGCTGCCCTGGTTTCCTGGGGTGGGAGAAGTTGGTCCCTCTTTGCTTTCACGGTTTGCCACGGCTGCCTGGAACAATGTCCCCCGGATTCCCGGACAAAAGCGAGGCTGGCAGCCGTCCTCCGTCCGCTCTTTGTCACAGGGCCTGGGAGCTGGCGCAGCCCCCGGCCCCGTCCCCGCAGTAACTCGCGCCGGCGCGGCCTCGGCCCTGGAGGCCTGGAGGGCAGGCCCTCCCGGGGGCCTGGGGGGGGGGCCCTGCTGCCGCTGCCAAGGAGCCAGGTCCCCTGAGGGGCCCGCACTGAAATAGCACATGGCCCTGCAGCTACGCGGACCCTCAGCCTCCAGCCCGCCCCAGGGACGGCACGGTCACCGGCTCAGATCGGCCAAGGCCAGCGGGGGCCCGCTGTCACAAACACAACACATCAAGCGCTCGCTCAGTGCCTCCCCGAGCCGCCAGCCATGTTCCTAGGACGGGACGCAACAGGCTGGCCTTGTCGCCCGCGGGCCTGGAGCGGAACAGCCAAAGCGTGTGCCTGCCCACAGTCCGTGCGGCAGAGCGATGTTTCTAAAGAAAAAGAAATGGGTGGCGGTTGTGAGGGAAGGAGTGAGACCCGCCGGGAGCGCTGCCCCGCTTCCTAGAGAGAGGGCAGGTCGCAGGTCCGCTCAGCCAGGCAGCTGCTCGTCTCGGTGGCCACGCCTCCCACGGTGGGCAGCGCTCGCAGGGGTCGGCGGGGCCGCCCCCCCTTGGCTGTGGGGGCGCTGGACGCCGCCGGCCGATCGCTGGCCGGACGGCTGGGGTGCTCAGCGAAGATGTTTACAATTCGGTTGATCTCAGAACAGGTTTTAAAGATGGAAAAGGTACTAGATGAGTGCAACTGAAATGACTATTCAAGTTCCAGAAGAAAGGCAGGAAAGAGTTGGAAAGGACAAAAAAAAAGATGACTGGTCCTCGCAAGTAAAAACGGAGAGAAGAAAATGAACCCCCAAATGCAGGTGCCGGTGGGGTCCCGGACACGCGGGCACTTTCTCGACAGTCAGTGCGTCCTATCCGGGCTGTGCGGGGGCTGGGAAGGGCTGTGCCCGGGGCTCGGGGAGGCTGAGGACCCCACACCACCCTGCAGGGCGGGGGAGGGGCTGTCCGGGGTCGGTCGCACTCAGCCCTCGTGGGAGACAAGCCAGGTCGTTGAAATGGAAAAGCACTTCTCTCTGTGCTGTGCGGAGAGGCCTCAGTCCCCTCAGTCCCCTAGAATCACCCTTCAAGAAAAAAAGAACAACCTACTTGATCGTGTTTGGATCATGTTTAAGAGAAAGACTTTGGGCTACGCTGCAAAAGCAATCAAGAGGCGGGCCGAACGGCCGGGTTTACTCCGTAAGAAATTAATGATTTACACGATTGCCATTCTGTCACGTGCGGAAGTTCCCACGCGTTTCCCTGCCTCTGCCTGCTCACCAAGGGCTTCGGGCAGGAGACGCGTAAAGATCAGCGATGGGTCCTCGTAAGGGAAAAGTTTGGGACCCTAAAATATAAAAGGAAGGGAAATGTGAACTATTGGAGGGGGAAGGTTTCCGCTCTCCCAGTTGAGGGAGCGAGAAAACAGTGTGTCAACATTTGCAGAGATGCTCTCTAGCAGGTAACCCAGTGACCAGAGGAAAGGGCTTGGGAGTCTCATCTGCTGTGTCGTGAGGCTGAACCCTCGGAAACAATCATTTCTAAACCAGATAAAGAGGAGGAAGGACACGTCACTGCCTTCTGGAAACCGGCGAGGTTAGGGGCACACCTTTCCCCGCCGAGTTTCCCTTCTTGGGTCGCGGGGAGTAAAAGTTTAAATATTTACACTGTACAACTCAAACAGCCCGTCCCTCCCCCGTCTTGACTTCATTCTCAACTGTCCATTCCGTGTGAGAAGCACTAGGCCAAGACGCTGGGGGGAAGCCACGTGGCTTTCAGACCACACGTTGAGTCGGCTGGCTGAGTAGGCGCGTGCCATTCCGTGTTCCGGCCAAATTCGCGTCCAGGGCACGGGGGGGGGGAGGGGACGGGAAAGCATTGTCTAGGGTGGGTTCTTCCTCTCGTTCCAACAGCCCCATGGACCGATAGGATGGTGTGCGAAGAACAGCAAGTCAGAGTCAAAGGTGCAGGTGTGATTTGCGGAAGGGGCTCTTAACCGCTTTCCGATAAATGACTTGGCGCGAAGTGAGCCAAAGGGTCCCCCTCTGTGTCCACTTTTACGCGAAACGGTGCCAAGGACGCCTTTGGGGTGGGGCGTGTCTCTGCCCCCCCAGGAATCTCCGTTGGCATCTTGAAATGCTAAAAAATAAAGAGGAATTTTCCATCTTAATATGACGCTTCTTCAGAACACGTTGCAGTTCTGAACGGTCTGCGCGCCGCGACCCGCGTGAAATCCCGGGCGCAGGCTCCGCCCGCAGCCTCGGCAGAGGGCCACGCCCCCCCTGCCGCGCTGCCAGGCGCCGCGCTGGGCACAGCCGCATCCTGGAGCCGCCGCTCTTTCTCCGCCTTTGACTCTGGCAGGTGGTGGCGGCGGGGCTGATACAACGGTGCTGATGGCGGTGACGATGGCGAGGGTGCTGAGGGTGGTGCCGATGGTGGCGGTGACGAGGATAGTGATGATGATGGTGGCGGTGACGATGGGGATGGCGGGGATGTGATGAAGACCATGACTGTGGTGACGTTCATCCCCTGGAAAGTCGCCGTGAAGTTAAAGGAGACAACGCCTGGGACAACGGAAGGCGCTGGAGGCCTTCCTATGTAGGTGGCGGCGGCTCTGCCTCCGTGACTTTCTCCGCGGTCCCCGCCCCCTGTGTCTCTGCCGTCCCCTCTTCGGCCCCGGCCTCGGTTAACAGGGACGCAGCCGGGGAGGGCGGGCTACCGGGCCGGCGCCCTGCCGTGGCGCGCCGGCTCGGGGACTCACAGGCCGGCCGCTGCCGGTCCCCGGCAGCCGCCCGCGCGGGGCTCAGAACAACCCCACCGCTTGGCACGGAGGTGACTTCCAGTCGGTCTTCACCGCCCTCGCCAATCTGCCTCCCTCCCGAAATCCTCTGAGGATGAGAGAGCCGTGTGGAGGGCAGCCGTCTTCCCGGGACAAGGCCGCTGCCTGCGCCGGGGCGCGGGAGGTGAGAGCGGTTACTTTAGCAGCGACCGTACCAACGGAAGCGCCCCTGTTCCCGGGGAAATAGTTCCTCGCAGTAAACACACGACAGTTACGGCTGCCCCCTCTATACTTGTTAAAATGTTTCTAACATAAAGATAACACACCCTAAAATTTGAATTCTACATACTTTACACCATTTCAGGACTGTAGTTAATCATTAAGAGTTTAGCCCTGACCGGTGTGGCTCAGTCGGGTGGAGCACCGTCCTGTGAACCAGGTCACGGGCTTGTTCCTGGTCAGGGCACGTGCAGGTTCGGTTCGTGGTCGGGGTGCGTGCGAGAGGCAGCTGACGGATGTTTCCCTGCCGCGTCGATGTTTCTCTCCTCCTTCCCCCGCTAAAAATCCGTAAGCGTGTCCTTGGGTGAGGATTAAAAAAGTTAGGATTTCAAATGAAACCTTCGCAATGTCCCCTCTGGTGGTGTTTTGTTTTTACTTCCAATTGCTTTTTAAATATTTTCAACAGTAAAGGAAATCATGATACGCCGTGTGCGTGTGTTGGTGTGTCAACATATTAATGTGCACCCACGCGTACGGGAGGCCAGACGTTACCTCCGCTGCTCAAAACTCCAGGGAGCAGAGCACCGGCGAGTAGGGTCAGCTGGCTGGGAACCGAGCGGCAAACACGTACTGAGCGCTGGGCAGGAGCACTGCTGACCGGGGCACCGGGCTGGGCAGTTAGGCGGCAGCCAGGACTGGGAAGGGAGGACCCTCGGGAGCGAAGGGACAGAAGACGCATCCTCTCACTTGCTCAGAGGGGACTGTCGGATGTGGGCCCTGTGCTGGGCTCCGTCTGTTCAGCCCTTGGGATCCGCAGCGAAACCACACAGCTCCAGCCCTTGAGAAGCTGTATTGCGGTGCAGGGAGACAGCAGCCACACAAGAGAAACCAGGGCATGTCAGGTGGGGAGACGTGTTCCGGGGAAGAGTTCGGTGCGTGGGAGACGCAGAGCGCCGCGGTCAGGGCAGGCTTTGGTGGTGAGCGCCCAGAGGCCTGAAGGACCGCAGGTCTGACCTGGACGAGTGGGGGGAAGGTTCCAGAAGGAGCCAGGGGCCAGTGCGATAGCAGCGTGATGTGAGCACACAGGGAGCGGAAGAAGATGAGATCCGAGAGGCCTCGGGGGGTCCAGGGCTTGGGAAGCCTTACAGGCCATTGTAAGAATTTTGAGTTTTGCTCTGTGGGAGTCATGGGTGGGCGTTGAGCAAAGTGACATAATTTGGTTTGCTTTTCAAAAAGAGCATTCTGACTGTTGTCTTGGAAACAAAGATGAGGCATCGAGGCAAATGCAGGTAGGCCGGTTGGGAGGCTGTTGCAACCCTGCAGAAGCAAGAGCGGGGGCCCCCCCAGGCCTGGCACTAATGGGGGGCCTGCGGGAGGGTCGGCCTCGGGGCGGGGCGGGGTGGGGTAGGGTGACAGGGCCTCAGTTGGGGACAATGAAGCCTGTGGTGTACCTATAAATAGTGGATGCCTTCACGAAATCCCATGCCAAGTGCCCAGAATAGTGGGCACTCAGGAGGTGTCGGGCGAAATGTCGATGATAAAGCAGCATATATGAAAATCCGTCATAGATTTCACTCCAGCTTCTGGGGACCGGGCTATATAACCTACGCAGGCTGTTCCGTAAAGTGGGGAGCTCCAGGATGGAACGCAAGCTGCTCCCAAACACAGAGGGGGCGTTAGCAGAAAGGCCGGGGGGGTGGCTGGGCCGGGCTTGCGGAGGAGAGCATGTCCGCCCGCCCTCCCCGTCCCGTGCATGGCTGGGCGTTGGGCGCTACACTCGCCAGGGTACAAGGCTCGCGCGCCTTGCCCTGTTGCCCCAAAGCTGCATGTCACGGGGCCTCAGCTGGCAGAGACCGCGGAGGTCTTCCTCTGTCTCCCTCGGAGAAGGCAAGCGGGGCCTCAGCCTGGTCGCTACCGCCCCCCGCCCCGCCCCTTCCCGTCCCCGGGCGCGGGTCTCCCTCGGTCACGCAGCCGCTCAGCGGCCGAGAACCAGCAGGCGGCACGTCGCTCTGGTTTCAAGTCAAGCCCCCCAGCGATGCCTTCCATCACGTCTCTTATTTCTAATCCCCGGGGAAAACCGCCCTCCCTCCTGTAAGCCGGTGTCTCGTATGCTCAGAAACCACTAATGGGACCGGTGACACCCCGGTAACTGTCCGAACAGTTACCAAACATTTGCATTCCGCCGGGCGCGTGAGCTGAAGCTGCGCCCTCGCCGGCAAGGGACCAGGCGCTCTGCGTGCCGAGCAGGCCGCCGTCGGCCAGCTGGGACCTGAAGGGCCGGGGCACGTGGCCCACAGCCATCGGACAGGAGCCCCTCCCTCCCGAGTGGCCCCAGGGCCCAGAGGCTGGTGCCTGCAGCGGGGGAGCACCGTCCCCGCTCCCTGCTCCCTGCTCCTGGGGGCAGAGCCGGAGCCCAGTTATCTTCCCCGGGGGGAGCCCCTTGAGACTGGCCGAGGGAGCAACCGGGGAAGCCTGAGCCGTGTGTCCCCAGGCCTGTGTCGGCCTCTTCCTGCGGCCGCCGTGAGAACCTCCCAGGCTTCGGGGACAGACGTCCCCGGGGGGCGGCTGGGAGAGGCCGCTCTCTGCTGACCCGCTGCAGCCGCAGCCCTGGTGCTCGTCGCTGCGGCTGTGAGACGGTCGCCGCCGCGCCCCTGTGCCAAGGACGGATTCTGAGCACGACAGCTGATAACACTTCGGGGGTGGGAGCCACGTCGTCACTGTCGACGCGGTGGTGACGCGGCAGCCTCCCCGCCGGCCGCCTGGTCACAGAGGTGACAGCGCCCTGCCCCGCGGTCACGGCCGCTCTCCCGGCCGCCGGGGACGGGGACGAGCGAGCGCTGCTGCCTGTGAGCAGACGAGGGCAGAGCGGGCCGGGCCGGGTCAGGTTTCCCCTCCCACCTCCGCAGGGAGGCTCTGCGGGGCTCAGGGGCGATCTGGTCTCCAGTCCCCAATTTGGCATAAAACGCACGATGTGGGGGCAGGGTCGGCTGTGAAGGGGTGACTGAGGAAGCGCAGAGGCAGGCGCCAGGCCCCCAAGCGAGCAGGGACTCGATTGGTCTCCAGGCCCCGCAGAGGACCCGCGCCTTCTCAGCATGCAGGAGCGGCCGCAGCCCTCGGCCCGGGGGAGCGGGGGGGGGGGGCGGGGGGTAAGGGCCTCCATCTGGGGGCCCTGGGGCAGGAGGGCCTCCGCCGCGGCCCCTTAAACACCTGGCTGTTCTCTGTCCCTCTCTCTGGCTTTGTTTGGATAGTAGCAACCCTTCGTTCAGCCTCCCAGAGCCGGTTTTGACATGAACTGCACTCCAAAACAATGTCTGCAGAGACTGGGAAGACTCACCACCCGCCGCAAAGCTCAAAGTGGCATTTAACTGCGGAAGTTCCCCCTCCGCTAACTCGTCCTAAACCCCCGCCGCCGAGGCCACGGCCCGGCTTTGGGCACGAGGCAGGGAGCGAGCTCTGGAAAGGCTTTTGCACAGCTGGAGGCAGTGAGAGGGAAAGCAATTCAATGGACAGGTTCTGTGTAGCAACAGCTCTGGCCGAAGACGGAAAGAAACAGAAATAATTAACGGAGCTACCTAAGGAAGAAATATTTTAAGAGTGGGGCTGACTGGATAAAAGTAGACTTCCCGTTTTCCCCAATAATTAGGAGGCGGGTATGAGGGCGCCAGTCAGGGCCTTGCTCCTGGTAGGGTAACTCACGGAACGGTGGCTCACACGCGATGACGCACGAAGCTGAGCGGGCAGGTGGGGACCCGGTCCGGCCTGCGCCACTGCCGGGCCCAGAGCGGGGGAGAGGTCGTGAGAACCGCGCGGGGGCAGGGCTGTGGCGCGGGTGCCTGGAGGGACACCACCGGCCCCGCGAGACCTCCCCGGGGAAGCCTCCGGGCTTCCTTCCCTCTCCCTGTCTCCCTGGGGGCTTCCCAGAGGTTGGTGTGGTCCCTACGGGGAGCCCCCAGGGCTGGGAGCAGGAGAGAGACGGGGCGGGGGGGGGGCAGGCAAGGACAGGAACGGGCCTCGAATCAGCTCGGAGGAACTTACAGACAAACCTCTCCTCCTGCGTTTCCCCCGGGGACGGGAGACAGGAGAAGGGGCCAATTGTGAAGGGAACATCCGTGCAGACCCTGAGCACTGCATTTACATGTAGCTACTGATAGTTCCGACGGCCTCTACATTCACTTTGAATTATTTCGTACTTATTTTAATGTCTTTTTTGATAAGAGTGACTCAGTGAAATGTATGCTGTTTCCTTTCCGCTTTACGGGATTCAGAGCTACAGGAATTAGTAAACCTACGTTCTGCCCAATGCTTGTCAGTCTAGGTTGGAGGCTCCCACAATGAGCCCTGAGGACCCCCGAGGCTTCCCAGGATCCTCTCTGGGGTGCCCGGGGTCCTCGAGGATTTGTTAAAAATACAAAGGGGTTTAATCTAGATTTGTTATATGTAACCTAAAACATGTAACATAGAAAATGGCCAGTCTCGATTCTGTTACTGTGTCGTGGGTCTTGGCCAAAAATTGAGAACTGCTGGTCTGAACTACATGTTGCAGAAAACGGCCTCTGCGTGTAACTTACCCGCAATGCGCGAGAACCCGGCCTCAGGCTCGGGCGGCAGCGGGACTGTCTGTCGGCCGCCTGCGGGGCACGTTCTGCGCGGGCGGCCACACTCTTCCAGCCGCGCAGCCTCCGGGCCCCTCGGGGGGGACGCTGGGGCGGGGGCTGGGGGGGTGGCGCGGGGCTCCGGATCGGGCCAAGGCTCCCGAGCCGCCTTTCCTGGGTGTGGGCCGCGCGCGCTTCACGCTGTGCAGGCAGATACGCGAGGACGGCGGGACGACAGGGCCCCAGACGGCCGCCCCCCGGGGGGCTTATCTCCAGTGCCAGACGCGGGCGAGGCAAAGGGGCCCCGCTCCCCGCGGCTCGGAGCCCTGGGCGAGGCCGGGCCGGCCCTGGCACGCGGGCCGCGTCCTTCCGCGGGCGCAGCTCCGAGGCCTGAAGCGCCGCTTCCGAAGAACAGAGGGCGGGGCGGCGGGGGCGTGGGCCCGCCCCCGTCGCTGGTCCCGTGGGCAGCAGTGACGGACCGGCCCCGCCCTCGCTGTCGCAGGGGTTACGGGGCCGAAGACGCACTGAGCACAGCCCTGGCGTCAGGGAGGATGACGAGGAGGGCACCAGACGGGAGGGGCAGGAGGAAGGCGTGAGAGGGGCCCGTGTCCGGGGGACCCGGGACTCCCAGGTGTCGTGAAAGGGACGCTGCGTGAACAGAGCTCCCCAGGCCCGGCCGGTTCTCAGGGCCGGACGCCCGGGACGGCGCAGCGTGAAGCACGTTCTCGGCAGGGGCCCCGCGGGCGCGGCGACAGGCAACCGTGCGAGGCGGCAGGAAGCCCGGCGATCACGCGGCCCAGACCGCCCCGCCCAGGCGAGGACAGCGCGGCCGCGCGGCCGGGACCGCCGGGGTCTTCGGCCAGCGGAGCCCAAGTCTCAACGCCAAGTCCAAGCCTCTCCCTGCGCTGCCCCTGGACGCCGAGCCCCGCAGGACGCGCTCGGGTTGGCCCGGCGCAGGCTCCCAGCGCCGCACCGGAGAGCGGGGCAGGGGCTGGGTTTTACCGCCTTCCCAGCACGGCCCTTACACACGTCATCAGTTAGAACGTCAAAAAGATACGGAGAGGGGATCGGTCAGCGCAGGTGGAGAAGGAGGTGGGGGCGCCCTGCGGGGCAGGAGTGGAAGGGGCTTAGGATGGGCGCCCGCGGCCTCCAGGGGGCGGCGCGGAGCAGAGGAGGGCTTTCCAGGCGCCGGCGTTAGAGCTGCGTCGGCGTGGATACTCCGCCTCGTAGTAATGAAAAGAGGCCATGGCTTGCCTCACCCTGGACCGGTCACCCAGACCAACAGGGAAAGCCAGGAGGCGCGGCCTCCCGGGCAGAAGGAACCAGCAGACACGGCACTGGGTGGGGATCCCGCGGACCTCCCGCCCACTCAGGGCTCCCGCCTGCCTTGGCTGGGGCCCTCCGCGGGTGCTCTGAGTTCTGCATTAACGTCCGCAGCTCTGCCTCAGGAGAGGTGGTGGCCGCACCTCGCGTGCCCTTCCGATCCCTGGCGGGTTCCCTGGCATTGACTGGGAGCCCAAGGAATAATTCTGCCTCCTAACCCCGAACTGGCTTCCCCGACTCCCAGGAGCCACGGGCAGGATACGCTTCCGCTGTAGAAGGAAACCGCGTTCAGTGCCGCTGAGGTTCACGAGGTCTGTTTTGTGTAGCAGAAATACCCAGAGACCCGAGGCACCCGCAGGGCCCCCTTCCATGACCCCCACCTGGCCTTCAGGGCCGTCCTCGCCGCCAGGCTCCGCGGACGGTCATCTTGCTTGTACCGCGGGTTGTTTTTAACTGACACCGACCTCCGGGCAGTGCCGGGCGGGGTCACCCGTGTTACGGTGTCCCTTCGGGAGGACCAGTTCTTTCAAAGCGCGAAAGGGCCACGCGAGGTCTCTCACCAGCAGGCTGTCTCCAGGGTCCGACAAGCTCTGGCCCTGCCATTCCCCGGGGTGTGGTCCCAAGGGCCCAGCCCACACATCTCTGACAGTTTTGGTCGGGGAATTTGGGGGACAGAAGGGCCCTGTTTTGGCAACAGGAGGGACAGAGAGCCAGGTGAAGGGCACCCGAACTGAGAGCGGAGAGACGGGGAGGAATGTACCCCCCAGGGCCTCAGCGGGGCAGCGATTTGAGAGGCAGCGTGGAGACATCTGGACGCAGCGCCAGGAGACCTTGGTTCTGCTGCAGACCTTTTATTTGGTTATGGGACCTTGGACGTGACCCTGAACTTCCCTGGGATTTGAGCCAGACAATCTGGCAAAGGTTGTGTCAAGCTGGTGCGACCGGACCCCTAGGGACAGACCGTGCTGAGAACTATGGGGTACCAGCGCCCAGGACAGATCCCGCGACCAGGAGCTCCCGATCCAACGAGGGGAGCAGGCGGGCCTTCACCTCCCATAGTCCACGTGCTCCCGAGGGAGAAGGTCCCGGGGGGCCCAGGTGACTGTACTCTCCTCCTTCCCCCTGAGAGCTCTGTCCCGAATCGAGGCAGCCTGAGGGTGAGAGCTCCCTGGCTCTCTCGGCGCCCTGGCCTCCGGCGCGGTGCGCACGCGCCGGCCCCACACCCACCCTCAGGCCTCGGCAAGACACTCACCCACCAGGGAGACCGGGGCTTGTGCATGGAATGTGCTGTGGGGAAAAGTATTCAATTTTCAAATCGCCCCCGTCTTTGAATAACAGCTCCACCCTGGTGAGCGGGAGCGGTGGGCTTGGCCCCCAGGACACTCATGTTCCTGCCCCCACACGGGGACGGCCATACAGGAAGGGGTGGCGGCAGGCTTGCGGGAAGCGGCGTCTGTGACGCACCTCCAGTCACCTGCGCTGCTTCTTTTCGTCCTCTGTCCCCTTCTTTCCCATGAGGCTTGTGGGACATCTCAGCTGTCCTATCCCTCATAGGAAGGTGGTGGCCTTAGGAAGGTGGGCGCTGTGGACTGTCCCAAAGGTGAAGGACATGAGAAAGGAGGTCGACAGAGTAAGGAAACGCCGTGACGCCTGGTCCCCGGGCCAAGAATCCACAGGGAGGGGGGCAGTGGGGACGAGCCTGGGTCCAGGGGGAAGAGGACAGGGCAGACCTGTGGCGCCCAGGGCAGCAGGTGCCAAAACCCAGCTTTCACACGTGTAGCTAAAGTTGGTTAAATTGTATCACCTTGGACAAGTATCATTCACACTCTTGAGTCTTGAAAAGGGAGTGATGAGGGCTGGGCAGGATTACTGTGGGGGCAAAGGATACAGTGTTGCCCCAGAAGCCAGGATAGAAGAAGACAGTGGTGTTTTTCCCAAGGCTTGGCTCGCCAAACCCATGAGGGACGCCGGCACCAACCAGAATACCAACCAGGGGGACACAGGCAGGAGAGCGTGCCGGGCAGGCTGGCACGTTCTGTTGTGTCATGTGGCAGACACACTCTCCTCAGAAGGAATGTCTCCATGGGGATGTGGCTGCCGTCAGTGGGAGGAAGCGCAGAGGGAGGAGGGTGTCTGGAACCATCCGGCTGGACGAAGGGCCCAGACCCCCCGGGCTGCTGAGGCCGCGTCTCCGGGCAAAGGCAGAGCCGCGGGCCGGCCGTGGAGCACACCGTGCCCTGCTGCCGAGTCCTTTGGAGGGTCGTGCCAGGTTGACCGGCTCTGGTCTGGGCAGCTCCTGTTCCAGGCCAGGGTGGGGCGCATCTGCTGGTCCCCCCTGGAGGCGGGTGTTTTCCATGTTGACATCCTTTGGTGGCTGATTCTCATTAACTCCCTCCCACAGGGACTGAGCCCTCAGTTGAGGGGTGGGGTGCACTCGCAGTCGGTCCTATTGAATGTGTTTCAAATACACAACGTAGTCAGTGTGGCGGCTTCACAGACAAGGAAACTGAGGCACAGGCAGCGACCCCTATTTAAGACCTTGTCTCTGGGTCGCAGGCGCGGGCTGCAAGCGCCGTCCACTCCCCAGAGCTCTTCCCATGGAGCGTCTCCTGGGTCAGACAGGCCCACGCTTCGCTACAGGGAAGCCTCGTGTGCAGGTGAAATCCACCGAACAGGAGGAAACACCGGTTCGTCCACATCGGGCCGGGACCCCCCTGGCACAGGCTCCCCGCAGGCAGCCGCCCCCAGCCCGTGCCGCGCGCGGGCTCACATCGCACCCCCATCCGCACGCACGCCCGCGCCCACACACCGTTTCCACGCACCGCCTCTCTCCCAGACCCCAGGTCGCTGGGGGGCCTGTCCCTGCTGGCAGGCCCCTGCCCTCTCCCTTGGGGCGCTCGCCCGGCCACGGGTTTGCCAGCGGCGACCCCAGCGCGGCCTCGGAGCGGAGCGCGAGCGCGTTCGGCTGTCTCCGCGGCCCGCCCGCCGGGTGGCGCCGCTGTCCGCGCGCTCCGGGTCCCGCGCCCCTCCGCGCGCTCCCCGGCCCCGCGCGCGCTCCCGTCCCCCGCGCGCTCCTCTGTGCTCCGTCGCCGCTCACCTTCACCGAGCTGGGGACCGTGCGTGGGGACCGACCGCTCCCGCTGTCCCTGCGCCTCCTGGCGAGCTCGAGCGACCCGCAGAGCCGCTGCGACCGAGGCGCTGCCACTCCGGAGCTTCGGCCGCGTGCCTGTCATGACAAGGGGCCGCCTGCTCTAGGTACGTGCTCCGCTCCCTGCGCTCCCCGCTGCTCCGGCTTTGCTCACAGCCGCGGAGGTCTGCTCGGCGGCTGCTCGCTCGGACGCCTGGGGACCGGGGTCCTGGGCTGCGCGCCCAGGAGCTCCGTGGGCAACCGCTCCCGAGGGACGCGGGCGCCACTGACAACAAGGGGCGCGCAGACGGAACTAAGGTGCCCGGGGGAGTAGGGCGAGGAGCCCGGGGCAGTGCCCCAGCGGGGGGCGCGCAGGCCCCTCCATCCGTTCCCCGGGGATGGGGCGCGGGCGGCCTGGGAGCCCGGCTCAGGTCGGGGTTCGGGGATCGCGGGCTCCCGGGGGTCACTGGCCCCTGGCTGCGGGGGTCGAACCTGGCCGTGGACCGGCCTCTTCCCCGCGTGTCTGGATCTCAGAGTGGCACTGTGGGGTGGGGGGGCAAGAACTGGGAGGAGGGGCGAGGAGAACGCCTTGCACAGATGCCACCCGCGTCTGGGGAGGTGGGGGAGGGGCAGTGCACCTGAGGCTGGCGCCCCGAGCAGCGTTTCCAGGCTGGGGAGGGGTCTGCAGAGGGGACACCTGCAACTGTCACCTGGAGGCCACGCCTCCTCTCGTTCTCAGGGGAGGGGGAGGCAGCGGGCACCTCGTTTTAAAAGGAGCAGGTGCTGTTCAATGTTAGACAGCGGGAGCCATGTCCGCGTTAGGGAGCCCGTGCCGGCTGTTGGCGCCACCTGGAAGTGACAGCTCCTTCGGGAGCCGGGGCCCAGGGGACAACCGAGAGAGCCGGCCGCTTCTGGGGGCCGCTGGGGTGCCCCGGGGAGACCGGCAGCCCAGTTCTTTCCCGGGGCCGCGGGGGGCTGCCTGGGAGGCAGAGTGGAGGTGTGCCCGCTGGGGCCCGGCTGGCCCTGCCCGCCTCGGAACCCGGCCGCTTCCGCGCACACCCTCCCACGTGGCTGAAGTTTCGGGCTGACTCCCCCGGCGCGTGCGGAGGGCCGCGCCTGGCCCCGGCGGGGCTGGGCCTCGGGTGCGGGCACCCATTCGCCCCTTTGTCATCTGACACCCACCATCGCTGCCTTTTTCTCCCGGGGCAGACCTGGCTCTGAGGACACTCCTGCCCTCTGGCCCTGCCCCTCCCGCCCTTCCGGGCCCGCCTCTGGGTTTGCCCACCTGTGACACCCACGCTCACCCCCTTGTGCCCCCAGCCTGTGGTGTCCTAGCGGCATCATGCAAGATCCCCCCCGGCGGTTAACCAGGAAGCAGCGGGGAGCTCTGCCCTCCTGCAGGAACAAGGGGCAGGGGCGTGCCTCCCCTGACCGCTTCAGGGGACCCGCCTGCCGCCCCCGCTTCCTCCCAGCCCAGCCGCGGGGGGCGGGCGGGGGGTCCAGCCTCCTGGCCCAGCACCCCTTCGCTCGGGTCCTGCCAAGTCATGGCTGCCCCCCAGGAAGGCCGTGCGTTTGTCTGTCCCGACCCTGCTGCGCCCAGACCCCTGAGGCGCCGGACGCTGGACACCGCTTCGTGAAAACATGTGGTCTGTACGCGTTGCTTTGCTCAGGAGACCCCAGAGGGCGTTGCTTCTCTCTTCTCCTGCCGCTCCAGCGTGCGGCTCTGCGTGGACCAGGGTATCTTGGGCACAAATATAAAGGGGTAGCGAGCTGGGGCGGGGAAAGCTGCCGGCGGGTGCAGGGGCTCCCGCAGAACCGGGGACACGCAGACACAGGTCGCGGACATGGCTGTCCCTCCTTCTGGCCCCTGCCAAGCGACATGAGTCCCAGCAGGGGTCTCCGGGAGGAGCCGGGGGGCCTGGGAGGAGAGGGGACTGGTGTCCTGAGATGCTGATAATTAAACTCACATCAAAATTCCCCTCTTGAGCTGTGACATCGGCCAGCTTGGGGTGGGGCCGGTGACCGCCGGGCACCCTCCCCTAAACGTCGGGCCACCAAGTGGGAACCACCCAACGGCGGCAAACCCGACGTGGCGCCCGCCGCCTGCCCACTTCGAAACATAGCCGTGTTGCCGGCCGTACATTCTGGTTGGATTCGCGGATTATTGGCTCCCTGCTCGGTGCCAGGAGACAAAGGCCGCTGTGGGGGGGACCGTGGGGCTTGAGCCTCTCACGCTCAATTGTCGGGTCAGGAAGCCCGCAGCCCCTGAGGCTGCAGAGTTTGTAAACCGGTGTTTTCTTTTACTGTTCGTGGCAGTCATTGGGCGGGGGGAGAAAAATGAAACGCTGTTTGTTTTCATCCTGAGAAGAGGCCGGAAGTCTAAAAACAGTGTCTCGCTCTTCGCGGGTGGAAGTGAAAGTCCGTCGGAAGCGCAGGGCGGGCGCTGGGGCCACGCGGGCCGGGCTGCTCGCACGGCTGCTCCCCTCGCCAGCCGAGCCCCTTGAGCGGGAGGCGATAGACAGCTTGTGTTTGTGGCCGCTCAGCCAGAAAAGACCACAGCTGAGAAGAGGCAGGGAAGCGGGGGAATTGGCGCTGGGGCGGGGGAGGGAGGGACAGAGAGGCCGGCAGCTTGTGAGGGGCTCCCCAGAGGCCAAGCGAGACGAGGCTGGTGTCGCAAAGCAGCCGTCACGGGAACACCGACTGGGGTTACTCGAAAGGTCTGTGCTGAAAGGAGGCGTCCCGGAGCGCGTTGCTTTCCACTTTCCTCCACCTGCGAAATCCTGTCCTTGCAGGCGGCTTCTCGGCGCCTCTTCCCGGAGGGCGAGAACCTGCCCATGGCGCACGCGGAGGCCTGGGAGCCACAGCGTCGGGACCAGGACCCTCAGCGCCTGCGTCTTGGATGAAATGATGTCAAACCACTCGCAGGCCCTTCCCCTCTGGGCTGAGGGCCAAGGTTTCGGGGCCACAGTACACTCATCCCACGTGGGCTGGAAACATGCCCTAAAAATAGTAGATGTTTCTATCAGGTGTTCTTCGCAGGCTGTGCAGAAATGGGCATGCGGCCCGGGGCCCGTGGTCCTCCCTCTGAGGGGGCCCTGGACACCGGCTCCCTTTCCCTTATCGTGCATTCTTCCCTCTTTCTTTTTTAATTAATTAATTGTTTTGAGAGAGAGGGCAAGGGAGGGGGGAAGAGGCATAGAAACAGCGCTCAGTTGCCTCGTGCGCTGCACCCTGGCGGGGGACCGAACCTGTAACTCAGGCCGGCGCCCTGACGGGGAATGGCACCCGCCACCCCCCACTTTGCAGGACGAGGCTCGACCCACGGGGCCGCCCCAGCCGGGGCTGCCGCGCGCCCTTCACGTGGCGCTTTGGTGGGGGAGATGAGCGTTCTCAGAACGCGACGTGTAAAGAAAAAGACATTTTTCTGCGGTAAAAGTAAATGAGGTGTGATATTCCTATTTTGCGCTCCCTGAAATCCAAGCAAGCCTTCTGCCAGACCAAGAGGAAGGGGCCAGACAAAGGGAACGTTTGCCACGCCAGGGAGCACCCTAAAACACAAGGCCGGGCGCAAAGAGCGCCCCTTCTTTATCACAAAATCATGAGCAGGTTCTTCTATAACCTAACACGGACACACCCAATCACACGACGTGGCATCTTAGGGGGAATGTTCCCGCTCACACCATAAATTACGACACCCGTGGTGTTACCCTGCCCACGCGAGTCCAGCAGGCCCTCCTTCTGCCGGGCCCCGCGCACGAGGCCGACGAACGGTCAGTTTTAGTTCTGAGGTGAACCGCAAGTCTAGGCCTTTCAGGGGAACACCGGCGGTGTCCGCTTGGGCGCGGGCTCCCGGGGCAGCTGCTCTGGGGTGCGCCCAGAGTTAGGGTTTTCATTCCGTGGAGAAGCGTAAGATGCGGATCCCGCCTCCCAGGGCGCGCTCAGCCTGCGGGAGAGCAGGAGGGCCCCCGCTGGGCACGCGTGGCCCGCCTGCCCGGGCTGATGGGGCTGCGTGACGATGGATAGCGCCCCATTCCACCCAGAGGTGCTCTAGTTTCGGTGATGAATTAGACGCACAGTCGCCCTAGAAACGGGGGCTGGAGGAGGTCCGAGGAGGGGAGCGGCGGCAGAGCTTTCGTCCGCGGGCCTGCTGTGAGGTTGCAGGCAAAGGGGCGGGGGCGGCACAGGAAGCCGGGAAGGCGGGAGCCCCCGAGGGCACAGGGCGTCCGGGATGGGTCCTCCCCCGTGTCCTCGGGGCGCACGTGCCGCCTGGCAAGTAGCAGGCGTCGCCACTCGCTAGCTGCCTGCGACCTGGATTTCAGATCGACCCTGAAGGCAGGGAAGTTCGGAACAGCGAGGAAGGTCAGCAGGGACCTGTTGTGAAATCGGGCGGTTGATGATGATGAAGGTGGTGCATCGCGGCTGGTGACGGTCACACCAAGGACGGCCTGTGTGCAGAGAGACGCGTCCCCCGACTCTCACTGCTGCATGTTGCTCGTCTCTGGGGGTTCACGCCGCTGGCCGTCACCCCAGTCCTGGAGGCCGCCGCTTCCTTCTCAAGCAGGCTGTGCTGGGAGGAGCGGAGGGACAATGACACCATGCTCAAGCCTGTCCCCTCTGTCCTCGTCCTCCAGGGGCACGTGAGGAGGGGAGGCAAGGACGCAGTGGGGCGCCTTGTGAGTACAGAAGCCACACGGGTGACACATGGGGCCCCGGCTTTTCCCCTCCTGAGAGGACGAATAGACTCTGGGTGGCCGTTCCCTGGGGCCGGTGCTTCTCCCGGGCGGTGTCCCCAGTGCAGCATCTGTGTCCCCGCCGCGTGCTGCACAGGAGGCCCGGGGTGGCCCTGGCCGGCCCTGGCCTTCGCCATGACAGCCCACTGGCCGGTGGCTGTGCCGCAGCGGGTGCCCTGTTGCTACGTGAGGTTCAAGGCGAGCCACCCTGAGGGAGGACTTTGGGGCGGCTGCCCCGCGGTGGCCCCTCAGTGCCACGGCCGTCCTTGTAGATCGTGAGGCTGCTGGTGGCGTCTGGTGACCTGACCCTGACCCGCGTCTCCCCAGCCTCCCCCCTCACGGAGCCCTGTCTCGGAGACAGTTGGGGTTGGAAAGGGAGGGAGGGGCCCGCATGGGGACAGCGCTGAGGACGCCCTCGGGCTCCCCAGAAACGGCTTCCGGAAGGGTGGGGTCGCAGGGCACAGCAGACAGACCACGGCCCGGCCTTCCGGGCAGACGCTGTGGGGAAACGGGGCGGCGAGCGCAGCCGCTGCCTGGCCGGCCACGGAGGGGCGCCTGGCGCGCGGAGCTGCCGGCTCCAGAGCGAGGCTGCAACGTCGCGGCCGGAAAACGGCCCACCAGGCTGGGGGACCCCCCGGAAAGCCAGGAGGTCCAGGGAGGTGGCTGCCGTGGCGACCTCAGCAGGAACCGAGGTCCAGCACAGCCGGCTAACGCATGCGTTGTCCAGCCCACGGCGACGCCACATCCGGTCCTGGGACCCAGAACGCTCCTTCCCTTTGCAGGCGGGACAAAGCCAGGCTCCCGGCGACCAGCCTGCAGGGGGGCCCAGGCCAGGTACCGGAGCGCGGCGTCAGCCCCGAGAGCCGGGCCCCGCTGCGGTCCCAGGGCGGCGCAAGAGGGGCCAGGCTGCGCGGCGCTCTGGCTTTGAGGAGGGAGCAGAAGCCACCGCCAAGGGGACTAGGCAGCCTCCCGAAGCGAGACAAAGCAAGGCCCCGGGCCCCCCCAGAGCCTGCAGAAGGGGGCGCGGCCCCCGGGCCCCGCCATCTCAGCCAGTGAAACCCACGTCAGGCTTCTGACCCCCCTCCCTGCCCGCGGTGGCGGACGGGCACCATCTGGCCACTGAAGGGGGAGTGTTTGGATAGCTGTGCCCACGGCCCCCCACCCGCCACTCCGCCTCCCCTGGAGACCCTCGCCGCAGGGGGTTCTGGGAAACGTGGCCTTCAGCTCCCCAGCCCCGCGCAGGCTCCACGTGTCCCATGCACGCAGCGCAGCTGCCCCGGGAGGTCACGGCGCCTGGGAGCCACAGGTGGATGCGGACGGCACGGCTGTCCCTCCTGCTCTGAGCGTCGGCAGCATGTGGCGGGACGGGAGCGGATGCCTGAGATGCTTGGCACGTGTAACAGGTGCTACAAGGCCATCGAGGCGAGGGGGCGGGGAGGAGAATGCGGCAGGACCGTTGTCCCTCTTACGTGCCTGCAGTGGCGGCGCCGTCTGTGAGAGGCCCCTCGCAGCGCGGCGTCGGGACAGGGGGAATGGAGTGCCAGCCCCGGGGACCGGCAGGCGTGTTCGGCGGCCCACCCCTCACCGCGCGCAGCAGCCCACGCGGCGGGCAGGACTCCCGGGGCCGGCGTCTGCCTCCCCCGTGCTGGTCCCACGAAGAGGCTCCGGTGCTTTCCCCGTGGAGAAACGAGGCGTTTGTTCCCTCCCCTCCAAACTGTGACTGCCGACAGCAGAGAATGTGACTCCCAAGCCTTCTCCCCGCTCCGCGGGCGGGGACAGTGGCCCCGGAAGCCACCCTGAGGCTGCGGGGAGGCCGAGACGCCGGCCAGGCTCTGGCCCGTCCAGCCCCTGCGGCCCCTGTCCGGCCGCCTCTGCCCCGGGAGCGACAGGGCCCTCCCCGAGTCCGCGCCTGCCGCTGTTTAGCCACCCCCTCGCCGTGGGTCCTCGCACGGCAGTGAACGGCGGGGCTGGTCCGCACAGCCAGATGCTAAAAAGTTCAGTAGAGACCAGCGTCCCGTGCTTTCCTTTCAGACCTCTCCCTGGGAGGCAGGCAGCGGGCGGCGGTCAGCAGGACAACCACCCCGCAGGCCCGTTTCTCCGGCTGTGGGGTGTCGGCCGAGGAGCCGCTCCCTCAGTGGACGCTGGGACCGAACCATCACACACGTGGGCTCGTGTGCTGGGGGAGGGAAGCCGGGGGACCCGGTGTGAGCAGGCGCGGATCGGGCTCCCTCCCTTCGACGGGGCGCTGCCCGAGGCGCCAGGCAGAGGCGCTGTAGACCTCGACTTTGGAGGTGGCTCGAATCGGGGACCCCCGTAGGAGACAGAGAGAAAGAAGGCGCGGTGCAGGCTCACACACGGCGACCCGGCCCTGGAACGGGCGCCGCACGCAGCCCCCTCCTCCCAGCAAGCGGGCTGTGCCGGCCACCGTCCGCACACGCCTCCCTCCCTGACCCCTCAGGGTTGCTCTGGGCGCCAGACATTCAAGTTCAAGTTCAAGGTCCCCTCGACAATAGTACATGAACACGTTAGTCAAGTGACAGCGCCTTCTGTGTCTGCGGATTTGTGCAGTTGTCAGCCACTCCCACGCCTGTTGCCCCACGTGAGTCACGGAACAGCCCTGCGGGAGAGGCACGGCCGACACGAAGGTCCCCAGTCTCACGGGGTAGGAAGCGAGCCCAGGGCTCACCGGCCGTCCGGACCCGGGCGTGAGGCTGTGTGGGGGCCCGGCGCGGGGCTGTCCCCGCCCCGCCTGTCCTCGCCCCCGGCGGTTGCCCACGCAGCCCGAGAGCAGGAGGGGCAAGGGGTCTGCCTTCCCACCGCCGCCCCCGCCACCAAAACGCGGCCGTTCGAAGCCAAGGCCGCTGGGAGCCTGCAGCCTGGCTCTTCGCTCTCGTCGCCGACAGACAGGCGCTCTCGGTGGGTCACCGCACGCTGCACGCGGAAGCCTGCCGCCGTGACACCGCGGGGACGGCCGGGAGCGGCTCCCTGCGACCCAGGAGGAGCTTGCCCTTCGTCACCGCGGCCCTCGGCCTAAATGGGGATGGAAAGGGCACGTGATGTTTCTTTTTCAAGGGTTGTTTTGGGGATTTTTTTTTTTGGATTGGGTTTCAAATTGTGTTCTTTCACATTAAGAGATTTCCCAGATGTGGTTTTGTTCGGCTCTCGGATGGTCCCAAAACGGCTGCGTCCCCGCGGGGGGAGAAAGCGGCAGAGCCAGGAGAGGCGGAGCGGCACAGGCCGCCCCCGTGCGCGGGCGCCGCCGGCTGCCGAGCCTGGAGCGCCGCTGCGCGCGAGGCCCGCGTCGGTTTCCATTCAGGGCGCGAGCGTCACTCCTTTCCCGGCTAACCCCCGGGGCGGGGGGGCCCCCGACCCAGCTGGACCTGCCGTGGATCCTGCGTCCGCACGAAGGGCTGTCCCTGCGTCCTGCGCCCGCGCCCTTTAACTAAATCACGTGATTCCGATGCGGCCCGGAGGCTTGGCCTTCCTGGGCACATGGGCATCGGAAGCCATTGCAGTTTTCAAAACCGCAAATTCTGCATTACAGGCGTGTGTACGTGCGGGTCATACAACACGTTGACGTGAAGTTCTCTTACGTAGGGACGGACCGATCCAAATGAGGACTTTTTCTAGAATAACAGCAGCTGTCACTAGGAGCACTTCCAGGGCGCCAGGCACGCGCGGACCGGCCGAGGCCTCCTGGTAACCCGAGATCGCCTCTGTCCGCGCCCCCAAGTCCTGGATGAGAGAAGCGAGCCCAGCGGACCTGACGGGGGCAAAGGGTCATCAGAAACCCAGGCTGCGGCCGCAAACGCGCAAAGACCCCACATTCAGAGCTCCCGCCGCCCGCTGAGCCTGGCTTGTCCCGCGTGGCCGAGCGGTGGCGGCCGGATCGCCGGCTCACCCTCGGTGCCCCTGCGGGCCAGGCGGCCTTCCTCTCAGGCTGTCGCTCAGCGCAGGGCGCGGATGAGACTCTTCAGGACCCTGGTTCCCACCGAGGAGCTTCGTGAGGAGCTTCGAGCGTGGCCAGCCGGGAGGGGCGTTACCCCAGCTAAGCGAGCGGTGCATCTGCAGAGGGTCCCCGGGAGGCTGCCTGGCCGGCGGTGCCCTGTCAGAGGCCGGCCCCCTCCTCCCTCCCGCAAAGGGCCGCCTGTCCCTCCTGGTGTCCCTGAGATCCCGACGACCCCCCAGAAAAGGAGGAAAGCGGGGGAAAGGTGAGCTTGAGAGAAATAGGGGACCATCGCGTCCCTTTTATAAGAGTGGGTGTCTGAGCCACACCTACAAGTCGAGCGCCCTTGGTCGACTTTGCCCTAATTACGGAATGCGGGAAGACAAGGTCGCTGTTGGTTCGCGCAGGCGCGGGCCCCTCCGGGGGACATGCGGGGTGGTGGCCTGCCTGGCTGGTCCACACGCTGGACACTCTCCAGCATCTGCGCGGGGCGGAGAGCGCACCAGCGTGGGCAGAATTGCCTGGATTGGTTAGATGGGAGTATTCTTTTCCTCGGATTTGCATCACAAATGGAGTCATCAGACTGGGAGCCGCGTCTGTGATTTCCAGAACAATCGCCCTGATTTGCTGAGTGAGTCCTCTTTGAGCTTTTCCCGGAGAGGCTGTTTGAAATCAGCGCAGGGGAAACAACCCCCCACCCCCAGCCGGGCCCTGAGCCGCCGGAGCCGGCCCTTTGACACGAGTGGTTCACAGGGACAGACGGTCGTCCCCTTCCTCAGGACGACGGGGTTTGCAGGAACGGTCGCTGCGCCCCCGCGGCTCCCAGACACCGGACGGAGGCAAGCGCTGCGGCTGGAAGGGACGACAGGCCCCGCGGGGTCGACCACGGGTGGCAGCGTCCCTGTCAGGCAGGCGGCAGCTGCTCGGGCTTCTCTGAACCTGCGTGGGCGTTGGGAGAAGAGGGAGACCTGGTAAAAGTGTGCCAAGAAAATTACACCCTGGGGCTTTTCCGATTTTGAGACAGGTCACGATAATGTGAGATTAAAAATGAGACTGAGGCTCTGGCCAGGGCGGCTCCGTGGGTTGGAGCGTCGTCCCGCAACCGGAAGCCTGTGGGTCCGACCCCCGTGCGGGCGCGTTCAGGCCGATGCTTCTCTCTCACGCCGATGTTTCGCTCTCTCTCCTCCTGCCTCTCTCCCTAAAAACAATTAAAAAAAGTCCTGGGGTGGGGATAAGAAAAGTTTTTTTTTTTAATGAGAATAAATACGAAAAGGAAGAGCTGGGGCAAGTCCGTATTCTGACCTTGAAGTGTCCTGTGTGCTCTGCCCTTCCCGGTAGCCAGGCAAAAAGGGGCGCGTAGTAGGTTATCACTGAGGTTGCTGCTCCCGGAAAGATGGATGTACATCTCTCGCAGGAGAGAAAGTCTCCTGGGAGGGCACGTCCCATTAGGAACAGATTGTAAAAGAAATGTCTTATGTGAAGACTTACACTCATGTGTTTTATGTGAAGAGGTTCGACTAAGCTACTGAAATCCAGCTTTTCTCAGCGGAGCCACATGCCTGTCATACAACTGGGTCTTCCGTGTCAGCAGGGAGCCAGCCCTCAGCTCCCGCCCCTCACGGGGATGGGGGGGGAGGCCCAGCCCAGACCACCCAGCTGCGGCTTCCTGTCTTAAGACCCGGACGGGCTACAATGTATCACCTGAGATTGTAGCTTCTGCAAGAGCAACTTGCTTAGCAAAGTACAGCAGAGCATAAGAACATGCACCTCCTGTTGTTTCAGGCCGTTTGTTTTTTTGTTCTCGACCTCGGCGATGACAACACAGCGATGGTGACAATGACAGGCATCAGTTGCTCTGGGCACATAGTTTGGTGTCCCAGGAACTCTAAGACGCTAATGGGGCACGAGCCCCATTACAGAAGAGGGAGCCGAGCCTGTTGACACGCCTTGTGTGGCCGCGGACGGCGGATCTGACCGCGCCGCGGGGCGTGTCCGTGCGTGCACGGGCGTGTGCGAGCCTCTGCGCCGGCTGCTTCCTTGCCTCCCTTGCTGCTTCCCTCTGCCTTGTCAGAGGCGCTGGGACAGCCCCCCAGAGCCCGTGTAGCTGCAGGCCCCCCATCAGTCAGAGCCGGGATGGCGTGGAAGTGTCCCGGGAAGGGCGGGACGCACACAGGTGGAAAGTCCAAGCGTCCTCTCTCCGACTGAGACCAATGCTCTCGCTTGCGCTGTTTGCTCTGAGTCCGGCAGAACCGGGAGACCGGACCCTGCCTCACGTTAGCTGTGGCCCGCAGCGTGACCCGGGGCGGCTGATGGGGGCGGGGGTGGGGCAGGGACTGGCTGTGTCCAGCCACCTGTCCCCGCGTGGCCCCGTCGCCCCGAACACCCCAGGCGGAGCAGCTGGAGTGCATCCGCTCCTGGGGCTCGGGCCCCGCACGGCTGACTCGGGGACAAGAGGCCCGCCCTGCCCAGCGGTTTATTTTTGGTGCAGAAAAGAATTCTATCCCCCCGAGGGATCAGAATACATTCTAACGTGCATTCGTGTCATTTTTGAAAGACGCGGCCTTGTTCCCACCCCGCATCCCGCTCGTCCGTCCGCCGGCCACCACGCGACACCCCCGGGCGGTGCTCCCGGCACGTTCAGTGCCACCCGTGCGCGCGGCAGAGGGAGGGACGTGCGTTGTGAAGGGCGGCTTCCGAAAACTGGAAGGGTCAGGGTGGCCGCTTGTCTGGGGGGTGTTCGCTGAACGCCTAACAGATGCGGCCACAGAAAACCGACTCTTCAAAAGCCGGCGATATCGTGGGAGGGCGTCCCTGGGCCCTGCGCTGCATTAAGTGGGAAAATTGACTTGACGGACAGCTCCCCCCGGCCCCCGCCCCCAGGTATCACAGTCTCTGTACTTGAAGACGAGCTCTGTTTACCAACTTGACTTTCAAGGACTTGAGAAGGCGCAGTCTCTGTGAGCGTGTCCAGGTAAATTGTCAAGCTCCTGGCACAACCTCCGTCGACGCCTTCCGCCTCCCAGGGACGAACAGACGGCCTCCACCCAGGCCTCGTGCCCCTGGAAATGACCGGAGGGCACGCCCTCGTTCCTGCTGCGACAGAAAGCGCGAGCTCCTACTCGCGGCTCTCAGCACGTCCCACCCATTAGCCCGCTGGGTTCCCACGGCCGCCCGGCGTGGGCCTTGCGTCCCCCCACCTGGCAGAGCAGGGCTCTGGGGCCTGGAGCGCACGGCCGGGCCCAGACGCACGCAGGCCGGGTTCAGCCGCGTTGGCCCAGCGCCGGAAGCAGAGGAACAGAGGGAACCCCCACCCTTGTCCCCGTCCTGACCTGTGGGACCGTTTTCCTTTTATCGTTTTAAATACTGAGAGTCCCAGAACCGTGCCTTCTTTTGATGTTAAATGAGAGACTGAGCGTCATCCTCTTTTTCTGGCCGAGTCTGGACACGCCCTTTTCAGGTGTTTTTGGCCTCTGGCAGCTGGAGAACATTAATGACCTGACTCTTGACATATGAAAAGAGTGGGAGGCAGATGGGATCGGCCACTGCTGCTGTCTGCACACAGAAAACCTAAACGTGGGGGAGCTTTTGGAAAAAAAAAAATTCCTATTCCGCCCTGGCCACTGTGGCTCGGCTGCTCGGAGCATTGTCCGTCAACCGAAAGGTTGTGGGTTCGATTCCCAGTCAGGGCACCTGTGAGAGGCAACAGACCAATGTTCCTCTGTCATTGATGTTCCTCTCCCCCTCTCTCTACCCCCTTCCCCTCACTCCAGAATCAACAAGCATGTCCTCACGTGAGGATAAAAACAATGCCTATTGCCAGGCCCCACCCCGGATCCACTCAGTCCCCGGGGCGGAGGCTCCGACGACAGAGTTTCACAGCTCTCCGGGCAACGCTGCCAGGCGGCCAGGTCAGCGAATCTCCGAACTGGACGTCGCGTCAATTGTATTAGGCGCTTTCTAGGGATCGTCGACAGTCACGTCTCTCGCTGGGTGCGGAGGCTGGGATGTGGGTTGTATATTCATTCCAGCGCAGCAGACGTCTTCGTAATAAACCCGGGAACTCGGTTCCTAAAAGTGGGCGTGACCTTCCGGGTTTAACCACAAGAGAGTAAGGGACAGGGCCTTACGCCAAACCGCAGCATCACCCACTTACTGCTGTTGCATCTAAAACGCCGTTGCGGCCGTTGTTCAGTGTTCTGCGCCCGTAGGGAGACCCGGTCATGGGGAGTGGCTGTGCAGGAAGAAGGCGCAAGCGAGGACGTGAGTGCCACAAACGTCACTTGGTCAGCACTGGTGACGCCGGGGGCCACAGGGCGTCCCGGGCACGGCGGGCCCTTCGCTCCAGGGAGACGGAAGGTCACATGCAAGGGCAGGGCTGGCGGGAGGTGGGGGAGGGCACAGGCAGGAGCACAGGGGCGCAGACACTCTGCCGGGACCAGCTCCGCCTGCAGTCCCCTCCCCGTGCCCCAGCCCTGCTCTCGGCCCCGCCTGCCCCCAGGGCCGCCCTCCAGGAGGAGAGGGGGCGGGGCTGCGCCGGGAACAGCACAGCCTGTAAACACAGATGTCGCCGGACCCCCCTCGCCGGCACAGGTGTTTCTTTGAGGGCCCAGGTGATACCAGCGATAGAAGCAGCGGTGTGGGCACCGACAGTGCACCACTCTGTGTATTTGGACACCAAAGGGTCGCCTACTCCAAGTTCTGGCACGTTCAGCATCTGGCACCAAACCCCGGGGGGGCCGTGAGGTGCAGGCGGCCCCGTGGGCAGGCCTGGCCGCCGGCTTTGCTGCGGGGAGATGACGTTGTCTTTGCGTTTCGCCGGCTGCTGTCTCCCAGCGCACACGGCCGGTGTGCTGGAGGTGTTCCTGCATCCCTCCAAGCCCTGACGGCCCGCGACCTCTCTGCCCCTTGTCGATGGCGAAAGTCCCAGACCCTGCCCCAAGCGTGTCCCTATGAGTCAGGGGACGGTGGCAAGACCGGAGGCCCCCTGACCGCAGAGCTGCACCTCCGAGAGGGCGGGGGAGGGGCCGTCCAGGGTTGCTTTGCTCACACAGACGGTGACCAGGCTGCGGTGGGAAATCAGGTGAACCTGGGACGTATTGCAGTGGCCACATTACGGGCTTCTTGTTTGCTATGAAGCGGGACAGGGTAGAGACCCCCCCAAGTGAAAAGGCCAAACCGCACCTCCTTCTCCTTCCGGAGAAACAGACGAACTTCCCTTCGCAGCGGCCCGCTGCTGTCCGCATGGAGACCCGGGCGGGCGGCGTGATCGGGCATCAGGTCCGTCCGCACCCACCCCTCTCACGGTCACTGCGTCCCGGCGCGCTCCCCACGGGGGAGCGGCGGGGACGCGCCGTGCCTGCGAGGGCGCCGGCCTGGTCTGCGGGCCGCGCGCCCGGACGCCCTGCGAGCGTGAGGCGCCTGATGGTGCCCCGGGGGGCGCAGGCAGCCTTGGGAAAGACCTCCGAGCCCTCGCTGGCCTGCTCTGTAAAACCAAATCTGACCCTCCAGGTAACCTGGCCGAGGACTGGGAACGGGCCAAGGGGACAGACAGCTGCGAGGGGAAGCCAAGCGACCACCCGAATACCACGAACAGGAACGTAGTCCTGCTTGCCCGTGACCTCGGTGTCTGCCATAGCTGTACGTGCCTGCTTTGCACTCCGATGACAAATGTCTTGCTCTGGGCAACCAAAAATAGCTCAGCAGGTGTGACTCACATGGCCGCCTCCCAGGGTGGAACAGCAGGAACCAGCGGCGGAACCTTTGTCCCCCTTGGGGCAGCTTAGTCGGCTAACGCGTCCCCCCGCGGGGCGCGCGTGTGCCAGCTCTGGAAGCCACTTGGCTCCGCGACTGCACTGCCAGAGCCCCCGGCACCCCGGGACCCCGGGCCTTCCCCACGAACCCGCCTGCTACAGCTGCCTTTCCCCTCTTCCTTTATTACTTGATTAGTGATAATTCACGCAGCTTTGCACAGAGCACGGCAGCCTTGGGAAGGATACGGTAAAATTATCGGAGACATTCACTTCGAGGCAGAGGGAATTAAACGCAGCCCCAACGTTTCTCTCCATCAGTAAATGATGAGTAGAAAGTACCAGCATCCAACTAGCTCGTGTCCTTAGTAAAAACATCTGTTTGGATGTTGCTTTAAAAAATTATGACGAACATTTCTATGCTTTTAACAGCCTGCAGGGCGTGCCCAACAGGCCATTGAGCTCCTGGGGGTCCCTCCAATGCCAGGATCCTTTATCCCTTAGTAATTTCCATAACACGTGGGTGTCAGAATGTCTTTCTATGAAGTTCAAGTTGCACAAACAAGCCGTTCCAATAGCTAATGAGCAACTGTTTGACGTCGTCTCTGGACCTGAGATCTGCCAGCACGGGCTGTAGCCAAGACACCGGGTGTAGCCCTGGCCAGGGGGCTCGGTGGGCTGGAGCACTGTCCCGCACACCGAAAGGTTGGGGGTTCGATTCCCAGTCGGGACACCTGCCTGGGTCGCAGGATCCATCCCCAGTCGGGGTGCACGAGAGGCAGCCGATTGATACGTGTCTCTCACGTCCAAGTTTTTCTTCTCTCTCTCCCCCACTTCCTCTCTCTCTAAAATCAATAAACATGTCCTTGGATGAGGATTGAGAGAGAGAGAGAGAGAGAATGAGGGGGAGAGAGAATGAGCACACAAGGTCTTGAAGGAAGATCGGGTTCACCAGTGCGACCCCAGAAACCAGACCGTGAGTAATAATTCCAATCTTCCCACAGGAGCCTTTCAGCCTCCTCCCCGAATGAGCCCTCACTGCTTCCGTCGGTCGCAAAAGGCCAGTCCGGGGCCAGGGCCGAGGTGGCCCGCTGTCCACGGCGCGTCTGCCCGCGCACAGGCCCCTGAGAGCCCCTGGGCTCCGACGCCCTCGCGCAGGAGTCTCAGGTCTCTAATGAGATGCCTGAACGCCTAGCATGTGAAGTGCTGCTTCCAAAAGTGTTGCCATAACAACGGGAATAAAATGACGCACGTAGCTCCGCTTAGAAAAGGCTGCCTCGGCTCTGAGCGCACGGTGCGACCCCGCGGAGCGAGGGCCTCGTGGGGACCTCCCGCTCAAAGGGGGCCGGGACCCCTTGCCCCGTCCGGCGCGTCCTTCCCTGTGGCTTTCATGGCACGGCTGCCCGCCAACGCCCCGCCGACCCCACCGGCCTGCGCGGGTGGCCGGGGAGACAGGAACTGACCGCCTGAAACATGCATTCGTCTCCTTACATAGGCCACGTCGGAAACGCTTTAAGGTGATTTCCTGTCCTTTCTCGGAGATGAAATATACACCATGCGGCCGCATGTGTGAGGCCGGTTCCACAGCCCCCTGCCTCTCCCGCCCGTTGGCGAGCCCCGTGTCGGGCCATGTGCTGCCCACGGGAACACGAGTCCGTCACGTTCCCCCAGAACCTGGTGGGGCTTCTGTTCAGGATTTCCGAAGATGGGGCTCAGTTCTAATGAAAACAGCAAAGAAGATACATGAGCTCATCAAAATGGTGATTCCAGTGACGTCAGATTGCCATCGATGTCGGCATCCTTCCGATGCTGTGTGGAGGCAAAGGAGCAACGCGCGCGTCAGCCGGCAGCGAGCCCCCGAGCTCCGGGGTGGACAGGCCGCGGCCGGGCCGGGACCGGTGCTTCTGCATCCGAGCGCCGTTCTTGAATCTGGTGGTTGAAACACGAGGGGTGGGGGTGGGTGTGCGTTTCTCTCAATAGCGTCTGCCAAGCTGTCTATGAAAACGACGTCCCCAAGAAATTTTCCTTTTCACTCTTCGTGGTTCCGCGGAGGCAGGGGTGCCCAGCCTTTTGGCGTCTCTGGGCCACGCTGGAGGAAGGAGAGTCGTCTTGGGCCACACGTGGAATATATGGTGACACGTAATCACAGGAAAAAAAAATTGCATCATGTTTTAAGTCACTTCACAGCTTCGTTTGACACTCACTGCTACCCTGGGCTGCAGGTTGGACACTCCACTGGCAAACTTACTCGTTGTTGCTAACGGCATCCGCCTCCACTGAAGTGGAAAACAGTCTTTCAAACCGGGGAACAGTTGGTTTGCCTCACGTGAAGGTGGATGAGTGTTCTAACTTTGCATTTTAAAATGAGTTATGACAACGTTAGTGAAAAGCCACTCCGCTCCTTGTGAGATCTAAGCGAGTGTCGCGGCCTGAGTCACCTCCCTTCCCATCAGCGTGAGGCCGGCTGCCAGCCCCTGCTTTCGGTTAACCCGCCAGAAGGGAAGAGCACAGGGTGTTCGCCCCACGGGCCGGAATTGCCGTCCGTTACCTCGCAGCGCCTGCCCGCGCTGACGGTCCCCGCCGGTCGGCATCTCCCAAGGCTTCTTCCCCACCCTCGAGGGACTCAGCCAGCCTCTTAGAGTGGCGTCCCGGCCTCTGCTGTCCTTGCGTGGAGGGGAAAACAGAGCAGAAAGAGGAGCGCATTAATGCCGCACGTCACTCCACCTGGTCTTGTAACTGGAGTGTCCCATCGCATTGATAAAGTCCGATGGAGCTTCAAAGGGCACGTCTGCGTGAGTCAGAAACGATCCTGTTTCCCTCTTGCGGCAGCCTTGCTGACTGAGGGATTGTTGTCCTCATTTTATTGGCAAGAAAAGCCGGAGCTCAGACAACGCGGCTCTGCCCGGCCCTGCGCTGGGACCGGGACGTCACACAGGCTGGTGGCGCCCCGCCGTGGGAGCCGGCAGCGTGGGTTAAGAGGCGAGGAGTCCAGGGAAATGATGATAGTGCCAGCGAGTCCCCGCTCCGTGAGTTCCTGCCCGCGACGCGGTTCTGTGGTTCACAGACGAGGCCCCCCGCAGAGCTGCCCGGGAGGCGCTTCGAAAACCAGGTGGCTTTCGCATCCAGTGGTCGTAAGGGAGTCCAGCCTCACCGTTCGGACAATAAACAAACAAACAAATACACGAAGGGTTGGGAGAGCGCTTTGTTACAGCAGAAAACACCAAATGGTGCCAAGAGAACGTTTTTGCCACCGTCACGGTAGTGATTGACTTGAGCGAGAATCACCAACAGATGCCACCGCTCCGGGGCTCAATTAGAAACAAGATATTCGCATCGCCTTAGAATACCTCCTCACCAACCTCTTATCACTTACAAGGGCAAAAATAGAAACTTTCCAGGAAGCAACTGGCCAAGAACACCTTCACCGAGTGACCAAAGCCAACCCCGCCAGTCACGGGGCCACGGGGCTCCGTGTGCCTCCTGAGGCAAAACCTCGAGCAGGGACGGCGTCACTTAGGGGACGTCACTGCCCCAGGTCCAGAGCCTGCATCTCATCACGAGGAGACATTGGGCAACCCCGGGCCAAGGCACAGGCTGGGAAACAGCTGGTCTGCACTCTAGGAAAAGGCCAAGGACCGTGCCAGGTGGGCGGGCACTGGAGACGCCTGGCACAAGAGGAGAGGCCGATGTGACCGGACGGGCTTCCAGGGTGGGGCTGGGGACAAGCCACAGGACGCTATTGGGACAGTCGGTGACGTGGGAGTACGGTCTGTACATTGGATAATAGCGCTGTGTTGATGTTAAATTTCCTGATGTTGGTAATTGTCCTGACGTTATGGAAATGGGTGTCCACGTCCCAGGAAACACATGCGGACTATTTAAGAGCAAATTTGCAGCCCTGGCCGGGCAGCTCCATTGGTTAGAGCATCATCCCCATCCACCAAGGTTGAGGGTTCGATCCCCGTCAGGACACGTGCGAGCCCCACCCAGTGAATGCACAGATAGTGGAGCAACAAATCGATGTTTCTTTTTCTCTCTCCCTTCCGCTCTCTCTGAAAACCAACTCTGAAAAAAGAGTCCATTTGCATCCTATTTGCTCAATGGGGAGGAACAAATAAAGGTGCATGTGAAAGTGCTCTCCGGTGACACAGGGAGCAGCACACGCGTGTCCGGGGGGGGTGACAGGAGAATGTGACAAACGTCAACGCGTGGTGAACCTGGGTGACGGGTATTTGAGCTTTCGTGCTTTTCTTGCAACTTTTCTGCACGCTTCAGAGTCAAATATTGGGCAACTTAAAGCAGTGCCTAAAAAATAGCCAATGACTTAGAGACATCTTTTTTTTAAAGATTAGTCAACTGTTCTGTAATAGGTACCTTGCAACCGTATAATAAGCAGGCACCTATTTTTAGGATTCCCCTGGAATAGCCGTTTAGCCCGGCAGACTATTTATACCTGGTCCGCAGGCCTCTGTCGGACGACCGACTGACACTTCTGCTCCGGACCAAGGTGGGGGGCCCGGGCGGGGCTGTAAGGGACAGCGCAGCCCTGGCCGGTGCGCTCGGCTGGTCGGCGCGTCGTCCTGTGAACCCAAAGGCTGTGGGTTCGCTCTCTAGTCAGAGCGTGTGCAGGAGGCAACAACTGATCGATGTCTCTCTCCCTTTCTCTCTCTCTCTCCCCGTGTCTCTCTTTCTGGAATCAGTGGATTAACCCTCAGGTGAGGGTGTAAAGGAAGAAGTGACTCGGGAAGCGCAGCAGGGCCGCGTCCTGCGCCTCGCGGGGCAGGCCTCTAACCCCGACGCCTCGTCACTCGGGTTACTGACCCGGCTTCTGCTCACCAGGCCCTGAGTTCTTGGCACGTCCTGTTGAGGAAGGGGTGGCGGCTTCCTCCAGAAACTGACAGAGATTTTAACGGCTTTACTGACAGAACTTTCACGTGCCGTAAACCGTTAAGTGCCCCGTTTCGGTTTTAGGAATCGTACCCAGGGGAGCGATCGTCAGCATGAAGCCCTAGAACACGTCCAGCGAACCCCCACCAGCCCCCCGCTGCCCAAACGCTTCCTCCTGCTCCCGGGCCGGCTCCCATCTTTGGCGCCGCAGACACGCGCGTTGGTTGTAGACTTTGTTATTTTTGCGAGCACATCGCGCCCGCCGCCTGCCAGCTCCCCGCCTGGCTGTGGCCTCGCCCCACGCGGCCGCCTCGGCCTTGCCTGTGGGCTTGGCATCGCTTCATAACCGGCATCTCTTGGTTATTAAGTGGACACTCTCCCGCCACGAGACAGGCGTTGGTGAGAACGGAGGTGTCCTCACTGCCTCATTCGGAAATCACGGCGCCTCTTACATTCCTATCCTCGGTGAGGGCCTTCCGGAACTACTTGTTGTGGCTTCATTAGGCAGAGGCCTTGCTTAAGTAGAAAAGGTGGAAACGCCATAAAAACCTTTCTCTCCAGAGGCTCGGGCAGTGACGCCACCTCCGGTGGGGGGTGCTTTTAATGCCGTGAGGTTTGCCGCCCGGCGGTCAAGGTGCACAGACGCCAACATCCGCCCCGGTTCCCAGGGAACAGCCCCCGGCCAGCCTGGTGGGCGCCCCCTCTGCCCTGGGCCGCTGAGGGAGCCAGCGGCCAGGAGCAGATCTAACGGCTGCCGGGTGGGTTTCCTTCTATTATCCAGACGAGCCCTGAAAATTGGGGTGGGGAGAGCGGGGGGGCCTAGGTAGCTTTTTAAAGACAGTTTAAGAAAAAAGCCAATTTACAACCCCCTGGACTTAGCGTTAAAAAAGAATTTGATAAAAGAAGCAGGACACAAAATTTAGCTTCACGCCCAAAATCGCTGTTTTAAACGGGGAGGGAAGAGTTGCAGGCAAGGAAATGCGCCCGGGGCCTCCGGGGACCCAGGCCGCCCGGTGGTTCCCCCCACCCCTTCCTTCTCCCTTTCTGTGTTTTCCCAGCAAGCAGGGCGCTTTTATGCCTGGAGAAACTAAAAATAACCCGGCGACTCCTGCGGGCTGTAATGGGTCTCCGTGTGCCTGAGCGGACACTCAGCACTGACACTCCAGCTGCCTAGAGGCTCCCCGGCGCTTTCTGGGGTCATCGGAGCCCCCAGCGCCTCCCTCCGCGCCGGGCAGCTTGGAGGCCGGGCCTGACAGGCGGTGAAGGAGGTCGCCTGTCGACGGGCAAGCAGGGCCCCGGAGCAGCTGTGCACGTCTGGGGACAGAGGTTCGCCCGCTCAGGCTAATCAGACTCATTGGACAGCAGACGCCAGGATCCTGGTCCGCAGCTTCACAACAGAGCCTTGCGTCCTGCCAATAACACACAAATGCGTTTCCTTTGTGAAAACTCAACACAAAGTTAGAATGTCCCCGACTCCCTCAGTCCCACCCCCAGGCGGCCCTGTCGCTTTCAGGACGGTCCTCTGCACGGGCGTCACTTTACACTGCTTTGTGGTTCACCGCCTGGCGTATGGCCGGGAGGCTTTAACGGCTGCGCGGCGTCCCAGGCCGCGCCGTGCCTGCCCCGCGGCGCCCTCGGCATCCCCGAAGCGAGGCGCACGCGTCCCGGTTCCACCTTCCAGCGCTCACGCTGCCTGTCGTGGACGTCCCGGAGGTGCCTCTTCCTGAACTGGAGTCTGTCTCCGCAGGGGACGCCAGAGAGCAGCTGCAGGGGGGGCACCTTTCCTGCCTGAGGCTGATACAGCCCAACTGCCCACGAGCCTGGGCGCCCGGCAGGTCGTCAGGGTCCCCAGGGGCGGCTGCTATTAAAATGCAAAGGGCTCCAGCGGCGGGGTGACCGGTTCTCAGACCCAACGTCTGAAAATGTGCAGAGTGTCTGCAGGGGCGGCTTTGCCAGGGCTGGGCTTTCAGGAAGCAGGGGCCGCCTGGGGACTCAGGGACCGAGGGGTGGGAGCGGGGTCCTCGCAGCGCTGATGACAGAGCGCGGCAGCGCGGCGGGCGAGGAGGCTGGGGCGCCAGCGACAAGGGACCCTGGCGTCCTCAGAGGTGGGGCGGGGGCGGGGAGCGTTCCCTGCGCCCTCGGTCCCGTGCCGGGGCCCCGCCCCTCCCGGCCCTGCCGCCTCGGCCGCTCCCAGGCCTCTGGACTCTCCCGGACCCTGCTTTGCCGGGGAAAGCACACGCCGGCAGGATTTGTGGCTGTCCCCGGGCGGTGCGTCAAGGCGTGTCAGCCTGCGGGCCGCGACTGCAGCCTGAGCCCCCAGCCTAAACCGGCTCTCCAAATTCCTCCCGTGTGATACTGATCGCTCCCCAGACCAGAAGGCCCACCCAGGCGCCTTCCGCACTGGCCGCCGGTTCAGCACGTAGATAATGAAAAATGTCTGAGGAGCTTCTTCACCCCCAAGCGTTTTGCAGTTCTCAGAATCCGGACTCAAGCCCGTTCCTTACCTGTTAGGGAAACAGGGGGAGAAGGGGAGTTGGTTCACAAGCAGTTCGTGGGGTTTACTCTCTCGTGTTGAGTTACTTTAATGGGACATTTAAACTTTGCAAGGAGAGGCTTAATGGAGACCGGGTAGCGTATATTTAAAGTTGGACTTGAGACACTGGGATAGATTATTGTAACTAGAGTTTTAAAAGGTCAGCCAAGGTGGCCTCGCGTTTTTTCCTTGTCTCTGTGGAGCCCGAGAATCACCTGGGGACCTTTTCAAAACCCCCAAACCCGGGTCGAGTTCCACGCCCCCTCTGTCAGGAGGCCTGGGGCGGGCGCCAGGCATCAGTGCTGGACTAGGGATCTTGTGGAGAAGACAGAAAAATTTGGGGGCTTAAAAATATGTAATTCCTAGCAAGCCCACGACAATCATACAGTTAAAATATTTCCAATACTCTCAGTCTCTTCCTGGGTCCGAGTCGTGTGACGCTGTAGACCTAGTTGACAAAGCGAGATACGATGCCGACCAAGCTTTGCCACACTGAGATTTTGGTTGGGATTTTGGTTAAAGAATTCTCGGATACACAAAAAACAGACAGCCCAGTGTCTTCGTGGAATTTGTGACATGTTTGCGCGTGACGTGGTGATGCTTTCGGAACCGAAGGAGGAGTTTCCGTGAAAAGTGGGCCGACCTCTTAGTGAGCGCATCAGGTCCCGCCGCGGGGGCAGCAGGAACCGATTTCACTGCGCAGCGTGCTGCCACGGTGCTTTGAAAATTCCTGAGAAGGTCCGAAAGGCAAGCTCCCCACCCCCACCGGAATGGGCGCGTGCACGTCCCACCCAGATCAAAGAGCCGGTCTGGTGCCCAGTGAGTCAGCACCTGGACCTGCAAGGAGGCCGAGAAACGCCAGCACCAGCGGTGCTTTCTTCTGGCGGGGGTGGGCGGTTGAAGGCCTGCCGCTCGGGGGAGGGGCTGTGTGTCCCGTCTCTGGGGACCTCCTCCCTCCTTCCCTACGTGGAGCCGCTGGCTGGGCAGGTCTCTCACAGGCAGTGGTTGCAGCCACCTCCTCTCACCTGGTCTGGCCCCGAGCCCCTCCCCTTCTCGGGACCGAGTGGCCTACGAGTCGCCTGGGTGCAGACTCCTCCTGGTCGCGGGGCAATGGCGTTGCCTGAACCAACCTGCGGCTGCTGCCCAGCCGAGGCGGAGCTCTGACCGGGTGTCTGAGCCCGGCGCGGTGAGTCTTGACCGAAGGGAGAAGGTGACTGACCGGGCCGCGCCCCGGGCCGCGCTTTCTGCGCCCCGTGCCCCCCTCTGACCGCAGCCTCCACGGTCAGCCGTCCGTGAGTGCCCTCTGCCTCATTTTGCAGGGCCCCTGTAGCAGCAGCAGCTATGCCTCAGGGGAGGACACGGGGGCCAAGTTTAAGTGAGGGCATTGCGAAAGGAACCTCTGAAGGCTCTGGGCGCAGGCGGGGTTCGGCCCTAAGCCCCGGTTCTGAGGCCTCCTGCGTGTCTGGCGTGTTGTTGAACAGACGTGAACATCACAAAGTGCTCGTGTTTTTTGAAAGTGCGGTTGAAACTTGTTTTAAAAAAAAAAACAAAAAACCCTGAAGGAGGCCTGAAGGGCCCGATGCGTGTGTGTAATTTGTTTTATTGGTGTCCCAGGAGGGAGGTATCTCTGTTTCTTCGCCCGAGAGCTGAACCCTTTGGCTTAAAAACAACGCGGCAGGAGCAGGGCGCGCCCGCGCCTAACGGCCCGTGACTCACCGGGCCTGACCTCCCTCCGCACCTCCTCTCGCGGTCGACACGCCTGGTGTCTTCTGTCTGAACCTGCCCGTGACCTGCCGTGCCCTGTCCCCTGCCCACAGGACTGCCGGCCAGACTCCCGGAGATCATGCTGGTGGGGGCCCAGGCCTGCTCGCCCGGGGGGCCCAATGGCATCATCCGCAGCCAGTCGTTCGCGGGGTTCAGCGGCCTTCAGGAGAGGCGGTCCAGGCAAGTCGGGGGCCCTGCCGGGCGCAGCCGGGGAGGACGGGCGTGTGGAGGCTGCGGAGGGTGAGCGAGCACCTGGGCGCCGCGGCCTCGTCAGCCCACGCACACACACACGCATGCTCTCACACACGCGTGCATCGCCTCCGTCTCTGATGGAAAGGATGGAAGCCACCGCGCTGACGTGCTGCGGTTTCTGCTCCGTCACTCGGACTCCCTCCTGCACAGGAGCGGGCTGCAGGCTGAGGACAAGCCCCCCGTGCGGGGTGCGGCTCCCCCACATGGCCCCAGTCCTTCCTGTGAAGGCCTTTCGATCGATGTCACCAAAGAGCCGCACGTGTCTGAGCCCATTTGTCCTCTCACCAGCAGACGAAGATGGGCTTTTTCCACCTATTTGTGGATACTGAGCGCTTTCTAAGACTCTTTTCCAGTTTTTTACATCATCTCTCCTGAGGTTAAATGTCCCTTCCTAAGTTCTGTCCCTTTTGTATTCACTTTGAAGAGAACGAGGTGGCTCATGTCTAGTGCCTGTGCTGGGGTGGACATTGGCCCATTTTCTTCCCAAACAATATTCCATTTTCTATCTGTACGTCCACACACGCACAGACGCGCCCGTCCCGATCGCCTTTCTCATTCCTTCTCGATGGACATCGGGGCGCCCTCCACGTCTCCGCTGCTGCGCACGGCGCTGCGGTGAACAGAGGGCTGCATCGGTCTTGTTGAGGCCCCGTTTTGTTTTTGCTTTGGGTGAATACCCATCAGGGGTTTCTTGGGGTCACGACCACCCCGCCCCCACTCGTGGAGATGGCGGGCTTTCTGTTACGTACCCACAGCCCCTCCACAGGAACAAAGCCCGAGGAAGCGCTGGCAGCCCGCGGCACACACCTTGCTGCACGTCCACATTGCACCACGCGCGTGGCTCTCTGTCCGAGGGGCGTTCGCTCACACGCTAGTCACATTTAACAGCCGCTTGTGTCTGACGTTGCCAACGCACAGGTGTTTTACTTGATTTACGTCCTTCTGCTCGTGTGTCCCTTCCACCTGCGTGCATGTCCTCCCTGGCTCCCCGGGGGGTTTGGGGGGCGTGAGGCATCGTCACTCCGTGCGCATGTTACCTGAGGCCAGGCTTCGACCTGAGGAAGCCGCCGCCCAGCAAAGCTCCCGGGTGTCAGCAGCGACGCCTCACGCCAAGAAGCGAAACGGAGGTGGCTCGGATGTGCCCCTGTGCGGGGACCGTGACCTCCCCCCAAAGCCACAAACACACACATGGGGTGATTGAAAGGCACTCCTTTCCCCGAACGCTTTCAGACGCCTGAGCTACAGTTTCCGATTGCTTTTCTCTTTTCACAGGTGTAACTCCTTCATCGAAAATTCTTCTGCTGTCAAGAAGCCTCAGGCCAAACTGAAGAAAATGCACAACTTAGGACACAAAAACAGCAGCCCGCCCAAGGAGCCGCAGCCGGGGAGGGTGGAGGAGGTGTACCGGGCCGTGAAGCGGGGGCTCGAGTGAGTGCAGCGAGCCCGTAACCGGGAGCCGGGCCTTCTCGCGCCGGAACGGCAGGGGCTGGATGGGGGAGGAGAAAACCAGCCTTGTGGGATCGTTTTTAAAATGTCCCTCTCTGGAGCAGGTGTCGCGTTCTTGCACCCTCCTCGGGGGCCCTCACTGAGTCCCGGGGCGGGGGTCCCGGGGCGGGGACCCGGGGGGTTTCCACGCGAGGCCGTAACACTGACGGGGTGACGTGTTTCTGCTGCCCTCCCGAGAGTGTGGATCCCGCGGAACAACGTGGGTGGGCAGCTGATTCAGAGGTTGCTCCCGAAGGTTCTGAAACCTTCCCGAGTCCCTTGGAGGGATGGTTTGCCCCAAGCAAATCTTCCCGAGTGCGTGGGACAGTCTCCAGTCCATGCTGTGCAGAGCCGGACGGAGCTTGGTCAGCCGGGCCCAGAGCTGCTCCGCACGCGTCTGGCCCCTTCCGTCCCCCCTGGGTTTTCTGTTCCGGGCGATCAGCCTCTGGGGTTCCCCTCCTGGGCCATCTGGATAGCCTCAGACGCAGCCGCCCGAGCCTTCAGGGTGTGGGAAGACGGGGAAACGTGGCGCCTCTTCGGCTCCCGCGGGGCCCTCCACAGAGCGAGGCTCAGCTCGCCACACCCCTGCGGACGGCGGGGGTCGCGGCCCCAGAGCTCACAGCTGTGCCTCGTTTCCCCTTCGCAGCGAGTACCTGGAGGTCCACCAGACGGAGCTGGACAAGCTGAATGCTCAGTTAAAGGACATGAAGAGGAACTCGCGCCTGGTACGTACTGTCCAGTCATCGGGATGCTAACAAGGTGTCCTTATTTTTTTTTTAAGATTTTATTTATTTACTTTTCAAGAGAGGGGAAGGGAGGGAGAGAAACATCCATGTGTGGTTGCCTCTCGCACGCCCCGTACTGGGGACCTGGCCCGCAACCCAGGCAGGTACCCTGATTGGGAATCGAACCAGCGACCCTTCGGTTCGCAGGCCGGCGCTCGATCCTCTGAGCCACCCCGGCCAGGGCTTTTTTCTCTTCTTTAATTGTTTGGCTAAATATCTTTTCCTACTGGATGGAGACAGGTACAGAAAACCTTCAAGAAGAGCAGATCCAAGGGACGAAGTAGTGTCTGCTTTATGACTTATATTTTAATGCTTTGTTCTGAACATGTTTACGTATTTTCCAAGCATGTTTATGCAGATGAACTTTAAAATCAGGAAAAGTACTCCCTGTGTCCCTCCCCGGACTGATAGAAGGAAACGAACAGCGGGGGTCCCCCCGGCATGTGATTCGTGCAGAACTGGGGACTCAGAACTTTGCTTTGTCTCTGAATCTCTAACGAACGTAGCAGGCAGTGAGGTCGGAGAAGAACAGCAGGCCCTCGAGCTGGGGCGCGTGCCGGTTTCCTCTCTTCGAGTGGCTTGTGGCGCGTGTCTGGCTGGGGAGGTGTTTCCCATGAGCACGGTGTGTTGAGCGATTCTGCTCACGTGCGAGGACGGTCCACCGCCGTGTCTCAGAAGGCCCGGGAGAACCCTACACGTCCCCGGGAGACGCCGCTCCCCATGAACGGCTGTTCCCTCCTTCTTTTTTAGGAGATGGGCCAACATGCATATTGTCCATTCCGAAGGCTAGAGGTTAGAGGCTTCACAGAGGTTAGGGGTTTTCTATTGTAACGGTGCTGGAGTGGAGAAGGGCCCCATCCGCGTGGAAGTCCCGTGAAATGACTTTCGGGGCTTCCGACGCCCTTGACCGTCCTCTGTGGCAGCCAGCGCCCCTTCTCGGAGGATGATGGCGAGCAGAAGGCAGGGCTTCGCGAGGCCGTAGAGTCCAGAGAAACCCTCCCCCTGGGGGAGGCGGGGGACGTGAACCGCGTCCCCTGCAATACTGGGAGCGCACAGGACGTGAACTTATGTTAGAAAACAACTTGAGAAAAGCACGATCCCACCCTCAGGACTCCTCGTAAATGCCGAGTTTACCTGTTTAGGCAGGAAGGCACGTGTATTTTTAGCACCTGTATCACGGCTACATGTTATGGCTACACCATTCATTGTGTAAACGTTAAAAAAGGGAACATGAACGTGTGTCCCTCAACCGGTGAGAGAAAAGAGCTCAAAGCCAGCGAAACCCCTAAGGCTCGAAGGGGCAGGGGCCGGGCCGGGGCCGCGGACACAGGGCGCACAAGGAGAGCCCTCTCCCCGGTCCTTCAAGTAGCCTGGATTTCCGCTCCCGTGAAGTGAGCGTCCAAAATCCCAGAGAACCGGGCACGGGCCGGTGTTCTGTCACGGCCGGCAGGCGGGACGCAGGGACGACGCGGCGGAAGCTGTGCCCGGACTCAGGCTCTCTCCTTTCTGTTGCAGGGCGTCCTCTACGACCTGGACAAGGTAGGTCCCGTTCGCGTCGGGGACAAACGGGGCCCCGCGTCCTTGGGCAGAGGCCGAGCGCCAGCCCCCCCACCGAGGGACGGGGGTCCCGGAGATTCGATGACGCTCTAAGCCCAGGAAAACACACGCTTTTATCTATGAGTTTGGCGAATAAGGACTACGACCTACGGGTCCGATGGTACTTTCACCGAAGTGCAGCCCGGCAGCACGGTCCCGGGGGAGTGCGGACGCGTCTCAGAGCCGCCGAGCGTCTGGGGGCCCTGCCCTGCCCTCTCCATAAAAATTAACCATCGTAGCTCATCGACTCAAAGAGATAAATGCCCCATTATTTTGGGTTCCATTAAGGAAAGAAAATGACTTCCGTTACCCCGTGACACATGCTTTCTTCCACTTAGACTTTGTATTTGGTACTTAGCGGCGAGGCTCTTTGAAGCCGATTTTAAACGTAGGTTATTTTTAGTTACGTGCGGTGCTGTCTCTTGCCTTTCTGTGCACACACACGACACACTTTCTGCTGAGTCATCCCATAGCCTGTGTGCCGGCGTCGGAAAGGGTAATTAGACTTAATGCACGTAGTAATAATATTTGTAACTCAAACGAGGAGGCGACACAGAAACTACCGTGATCGCCTGTGAGCATGCAGGGGCGCGGCGAGTGTGCGGCACACCGCAGTGTCCGAGGCCGTCGGCGCGGGGCCGAGGTTCATCTTTGAGCTGACCCAGGGTGTCAGGGCGCAGGAATCTGGGTGCCTTCCAGTGGGATACTGTTCTGCCAGAAATCCAGCGGATCCCGTTTGGTAGCACTTCCTGATGCGGAACGCAGATCGCTGTCGCCAGCCACGTCCCGCGCTCAGGACGTTCGTTCAGGCGTTTACACCAGTTTCTCACCTCGGAATGAGACTCCGGAAATAACAGCGGGGGGCAGGCGCGGGGGCGGGCGCGGGCGGCAGGGGGGGGGCGGGCTCCGTGTTCCCGGGTGAGGATGTGATGAGAAAGGTTGGGAGTCGCTGGCCTGAGCGGCTGGACTGTAAATGGCGGTGCTTTTTCACAAGGTGCTTCTCCTTTTAATTCCAGCAAATTAAAACGATTGAAAGATACATGAGACGCCTGGAGTTCCACATTAGCAAGGTAACGGCCCTTCGCGCTGTCTTTGCCTCTGTTTCTGACCAGCACCCCGGGGGGCCAGGGCGTAGCCTGCCATCCGAGGGGAACCTCCTATCGAACGGATTCCTGAGCTGATTAGCAGTTAAGACCCCCCGACAGGCAACGAAGGTGAAGGGACAGTGAGGCTGGGGAGCCTGGAGCCCCGCACGGCCGCGGCCGCGCGCTCCCCTGGGAAACATCCCTCTCGCCCGACCTCAGCACCGGGCCCGTACAGACGTGGCGCCCCCTGCACGCCTTCACGAAGGCCATCGACGCACTGGGGGACACCTGCCCGCAGCCCTCTCAGTCTGTCCCGAGTCCGGGTGCCTCCAAGCCTTCTCCCGCGGCCCGGGATCCGGGTGACCCCAGGCACGGGCCGGCCCCCGACACCCAGCCTGGAGCCCTCCTCATGGTTCGCTGACGGTCCCGCCAGCCCACAGAGGCCGCGGCTGGCACCCCGCTTCTGAGCACCATCGGGAGCTGCAGCCCAGGAGACGTCTCCTGTGGGAGCTGCCAAGGCACGGTGGCCGCAGGCCCTGTCCCCGCGCTCACTCACCAGCCTCTCTTCCAGGTGCAGAGCCGGGGCTCAGTCTCTCTCGGCGAGGGCTCGGAAGCCTCGGGCTGGGGCCCGGCCCTGCCGCGGTGCCCTGGGCTGAGCCGCCAACGTGGGCCTCGCTTGCCGCGCTCAGAGGCAGGGCTTGGGGGCGGTGTGCGTGTGTTCAACCTGGATGGTCCTAAGAATCGGTTCCTTTCCTTTTATTTATTTATTGTTAAGCCTCTCCTGAGGATAAATGTATTGATTTTGTAGCAAGAGGAAGTTGAGGGGGAGAAACGTCAACCCATTGCCTCCCACATGTGCCCCAAACCAGGGATCGAACCCCCAGCCTAGGTATGTGCCCTGCCCGGGAATCGAACCCATGACCTTTCAGTCTACGGGACGACGCTCCAACCAACTGACCCACCCGGCCAGGTCAGAGCCCTCTCCTTTCAAAATGCCTCGATGGCTTTATACTGGAAGCCGCTGCCGCTGCACCCTCCCACTTCCAACGACACCTACGACCTCAGGCAACCTACATGGCTCCTGTTTCTGCCGCCCTCAGCGGCTGCAACGGCGAGGCCATTAGACGGTGTCCGTGTGGCAGGCAGGCTTTGACACGCGCCCCTGTTTAGTTTGGGAAGCAGCAGGGAAACAGGGTCAGTGCTGGGCAGCCGCGTGTTTCCCCCGCCCACGCCCGTCCTCCCTGGACGCGGCGGTGCCCGTGGTGGCCGGAGGCTGGGGCGCCCGTGTGCGATGCCCATACACAGGGCACCCGCGGGTCACACTCACCGGAACGAGTCAGTCCGTTTATTTGATGAGGGTCCACTGCTAACCTGCGGGTTAGACACGCGCTCGCCTACAGGTGGGCCCACGACGCTCAGGTGCACGCAGAGTTCCCCTTTACCCTCGAGCGTAACTCTATCTGGCTGAGACAGGTTGACATTTAACGAAAGCAAAGAAAGAACTTCTCTTTCAATGCGACGTGACAGGCTGAGCCGTCCGGGCCGAGGCCGGGCTCCTTACTGAGACGGCCACAGCGGTACAGACGCCGGTGGGACAGGGCCGTGGGGCGTCCCCCGGGACCGCAGGGGCGGCCGCCTGGCGGGCCATGAGGGAGGCCCGGCTCCCGCCTTCCGAGAGGCAGCATGGGGCCCCTCCGCGCGCGAGCGCCCTGCCACGGTCGCGGAGCATTTTGGACCCCGGCCCCGCCCTCGCCTCCGGGGTCCGTATCTCAGAGCGGGGCCTGGACATCGCGTTCAGCGAGCTGGCCGGGCCGGTCTTGGCTGCGTTTCAAATTATGGCGACCACCCTCGCGGCCAGCCCCCACCCTAAAGCTGTCATCAGCGGACAGGCCCCCCCCTTGCGGTCGGGACCCCCCGCTTCACCAGAGACAAACCCATCGGCCCCAAAGATGAAAGGCCGCTCCGTTCTTGCCCCAGACGGGCAGTTCCTCTTAGAAAAGTGGAGGGAATCACTGAGCGAAAGAGCACAAAGTGCGCCCTCTGGGCGGAGGGGGAAGGGGCCAGGAGTCACCGGCTCGCGGTGCCTGGGACGCTCACCCGCGAGCAGCCACCAATGTGCCTTCAGGGCGGACAGGGCTCCTCGGCCTCCGAAGTCCGCGAGCCTCCCCACACACCCCCCGCCCGCCCCCGCCCGCTCTGGGCGCCCCCGCGCCAGCCCCTTCCTCGGGAGCAAAGCTTGTGCTGAAATGAGACCCCCCGCCGTCCTCCGTAGGTGACGCCCCCCGCCCCGCCCGGACTCACGGCGTCCCTCGCTTCTGCCGACGCCGTTCACCTGCGGACGCAACCCCCGCCGTGGTCGGTGGCGGTTGTGCGGGGACGGGAGGTGGCACGGGACTGTCGTGAGACGGGTGGTCAGGAAAACCTTCCCAGCAGGGCCTCTGCCTGGCGCGGGCGGCGCCTGGGGGCGATTCCGTGTCGGGGGCGGGGCTGTCCTCTGCGTCATAGGACACGGAGCAGCATCCTCGGCCCCAACCCTGAAAGATGTCTCCACGTGGGGCCCAGTGTCCCGTGGGTGTCACCGCGGCCTTGGCTGACGGAGAGCCCCACCCAAGCGGCACGTAGGGTGGCCAGGCTCGTGCAGGGTGTGACCGGCTGTCATTTGTAGGGGGCGTGGGACGGTGCGGGAGCTGCGGGGTGGCCGTGCAGCTGGGAAAACGCTCGTTTCCATTTGTTTTTTAAACGGTGCAGTAATTCACATCCAGCAAACATCACAGTTCTTAAGTGTTCCGTTTGGTAGGTTTTCTCAGTCGTGCTTTGCCCTCATTTCGAGAATAACTTCATTTTCTCTCTTCGTGGTTGAGCCGGGAGTGTACCCAGGTCGTTTTCAGGAGCGAGCCTCACGTTCTGTTTTACAAAATCGGCCAAATCTGGATGTGTGGCTATCACCCTGGGGCGCTGTCTCTCAAACACCACACTCCCAGGTCTCCCCCGCACGCCCCTGCCCCCGGCGAGAGGCTGCACGGTGCCCCGTTTGGTGCGCGTGCAGGTCACCGCACCTGCCTCACGGGGTCCGCCCACGTTCACTTCTCTGTCACGTGTGCTTGGAAAAGCGACTCAGGGCACAGTCGGTTCTGACGTAGAAAGTGGATCCTTGTGGCGAAAACAAAAGGGCGAAGTCTCTGTCTGAAAGGACACCCCCGCGCCAGGCCAAGAACGGCGCCTGAGCCACGTCCCACCGGCCGCGTGGCTCGGTGCCCGCCTGCCCCGGCCTCACCGCCCTCGTGCTTCCCGCTCCCTCCGGCAGGTGGACGAGCTCTACGAAGCCTACTGTATCCAAAGGCGCCTCCAGGACGGGGCCAGCAAAATGAAGCAAGCCTTCGGCGCGTCGCCCGCCAGCAGGGCCGCCCGGGAGAGCCTGGCGGAGGTGCACCGGAGCTACAAAGAGTACACGGAGGTAGGACGCCCGGCCCGCCTGCGGACGCCTGCCCAGAGCGGGGCGCGACCGGCCCCAACCTCACCCCGCTCCGCGCAGCTAGGCCCGCCTCTCGGCCTCGCTGGCTGGCTTGCTTTTTCTTGTCTTTGTTTTCTTTTGTTGTTGTTTTTTCTTTTGAGGCTGACAGTGGAATTGTTTAAAATGACACTCGAGTGGTTCGCTGGCCTCCGAGGACCGGCCTTGGGCGGTCCCAGGGCGTCGCCTGTCAGGCACCGCCCCCGCGCCTTCTGAGGGGCAGCTCACGCCCCTCCCTGGCCGGGCGACGCGGCCGGGGCGGCCCATGCGCGCGTGGACCGCCAACACTGGTCGAAGTCCCGGTGAATGACCGACCGACCCACTGAGGGAGCCGCAGTGCCCGGGTTTTAAGTCACTCCCAGACGCCCCAGGGCACAGCCTCCTGCAGCTGCGTTTCCGGGAGCCGAGCAGGCCCAGCGGGGAGGACCAGCCCCGAGGCGGCGTCTGGAGCCGCTTCCTGCTCGAAACCCCCTCCTCTCCCTGGGGAGGGGAGACAGGGACCCCGGGGCCGAAGTGCTGTCCCAGTTCCCGACTGTCTCCTGGGCCGGAGCACATGACAGGCAGGTCTTTGCTCCGCGGTGTCACTTGACACCAGCGCCTCTGGCGAAATGACTGAATTATTGAAGTGGCCCTTCTCGCTGCTGCCGTGGGGGGTGGGGGGAGCTCAGGGGTAAGGTTTCCCGGGTGAAGTCACTGCCCAAGGAGGCGCCGCCCGACAATTCCCAGAGCTGGGTGTCCGTCTCAGCCCCAGGACCGAGGGCCCCCTTGGGTGACAGACGCCCGATGGCTCTGTGCGTCACCCGAGCATGTCCGGGCGTCGCCAGATTTACCTAGACTGTGGCTTCTTACCTAAGGGCCCCTTCAGGATAACACTTTTCAAGTGCAGGAAAGGAAAACGGAAATCCTAGTATAATGGACAGGAGACTGGATTTAACGCTTGGTAGCGTTCTTCCACCTGTGTCTTCCTCGCTCATAAGCTCGCTTTTTTCTATTTTTGCAGAGTCATTTAACAGTCAGTGGCAGATGTTATGACACTTCATTCACCCCATAAATGTTTTGCATGGATTTCCTAACCATGTGTAACCTACGTAGCACACGTACCCCCCGCACAACCACGGACACCCCGTTATCGCAACACAGAAAGCCAAGGCACGCTGCGGACTTCCCTCGCATTTGCAGATTTCCCCTGTTGGGCGCAGGGGTGCCTTTATCACTGTTCCCATTTGTCTCTGAAATCAGGACGCACCCCAGGTTAACACGTCTCACCGGGTTATCTCTTTCCTCTCTTGTATCTAGATCTTCCCCCCACGCGACTGCCGTTTTGTAGAATTCAGGCCTGTTCTTACAGAACATCCCATATTCTGGACTTGGTCGTTGATGACAGAACTTAACTCGTTCTGTGCTCTAAGTGCCCTGGACACTGGAAGTCTCGCCCAGACCCGGGCTAAACTCTGTTGAGCACGCCTCACAGGCGGTGCTGGGCAGGCGCCGGGAACAGGCCGTGCGCCCTGGGGCTAGTGCTCGGCGCCAGGGGTCCGTGCGTCCCGGAGCCGCCGCAGGGGGGCCCAGCTCTAACAGGCACCTGTCTCCTCTCCCTCGCAGAACATGTGCACCATCGAGGCGGAGCTGGAGGGTCTGCTGGGCGAGTTCTCCATCCGGATGAAAGGTACCGTCAGCCTGCACCGCCTTTCTGTTCCTCGCGAAGGCTCCCAGCCCCCACACCGCTCCCCTGCGTCGCGGAGGCTCCAGAGCCTTCTCGTTCTGGACTTGCCCCCCCACCTGACTGGGTGCTGTGACGGCCGGTCAGACGCTCACGAAGGCCGAGGGGCCCTTACAAGGAGCCTCCGTACGCCCATCACTTAGATCGAATAAGTAGCGAGATGTTGCCCCACTCGCTTCATCTGTTTTCCTGTGATGAGAGGGAATCGGTCTGTTGGTTGAAGAAAACGCTTCTCCAACAGGGACAGCGCCTCGGGGAGCCGCAACGCGGGTCACCTCGCGTCTCATAAAACGCGCGCGCTGGGGAGGGCCCATTCCAGCGCCAAATTCCCCCGGTTTCTCCGAAACACTCTGTACCGCTGGTTTGCTCAAACCGGGATCCCACCGGGGACCGGGCATCGTGGCTGGTGGTCGGGCGAGTCTCTCAGGTTTCCTGTCCTCGAAAGCAGACCCTCCTCCCTGCTCTTCCCGCCCCGTGACTTGCTGTGGAAACCACTGTCCCACAGAATGTCCCCCGTTCTCCATCTCTCTACCGGCTTCTTCCTGGGGTCATTCAAACTGGTCCTTTATGCCCCGTGTCCCCTGTAAACCACCTGCCACTTTTTAAATTTTATCTTCTCTTATTTGTGTTACACCCCCAGAGGCCTGGGCATCTCCTTCCTTTTTCCTGTACCTTTTCGGTGTTTGCCCCAGAAAGCTCCCATCCTGAAGCACGGCGACCAGGGCCACACTTACTTTGCTCCTGGAATCAGCATCTGTATTTTATGTCCATTCTCTTCATTTGGGTCCCCACCTGAGCCGGTGGTTCCGAAGCCACTTGTGCCCTGCCCCCATCCCAGCAAGTCGGGGATGCGGGAGCCTAGAGTATGTTTATTGATTTTAGACAGAGAGGAAGGGACAGAGAGAGAGAGACATTGACGTGAGAGAGAAACATCGATCGATCGCCTCCCGTGCGCGCCCCGACCGGGGATCGAACCCACAGCCTTTTGGTGTGCGGGACAACGCTCCAACCAAATGAGCCACCCGGCCAGAAATATGCGTCTGTGTGTACACACACGCTCAGAATGACTCTGTCAGCAGCTGAGTCTGGAAAACAAGTGCCGTGAACTGTGTGCAGCTGGAACCGCTTCCCCTCCTGCCCCGACACCCGGGCCCCAGCCAGGCAGACTCCACGGGCGGCGCAGACCCCACGCGTCTCGCCGAGGCCCCAGGCCGGCCACGGGCCCCCTCGCCTGGCGCCCACGCCATCACAGGCCTCGTTTGCGTGGCGGGATAAGCTCCCCCTTTTATCGAGGGACTCTGGGGGCTCAGGGACCTGCCCCAGACGTCAGCCTGTAAGTTGGGGTCAGACTTGAAACTGTACCCCAGGGCCCTGGGCCCGAGGACATCCCTCAGCAGCCGGTGACAGCAGGGCCGCCCTGACATGGCCAAGTGGGCGCAGCAAACTGCTGCTCTCGGGGGGCGCCTGGCACGCAGGCAGCTGGGCATGAGCAAGGGGGCCCCCCCACCAGGCCGGGAGCTGCTACGCTGGTGCTCAGTGGGAGGCCGGCGCTGGGGGCCCGGCCGCCTGGCGCGGCAGCAGCACCCGCTGCAGTGGGCGGGCTGTCGGGCTGAGACCTCGGTCCCCTGCCCTTCTGCCTGAGTCCCTGTCCTGCCTGGCCGGCGTCCGTAGCTTCTCCGGACTCGGGGTTCCTCCCGGGGGTGTCCCGGGCGTCTCCCGGGCAGAAGCTGATCGTCCTTTCTCACCGTGGACGTCCCTACTTACACTTCCCTAATCTCACGCGGACAAGCGGTCTGGGCGGCCTCGCAGGAAACGCTCCTCCCTGATAAGGAGAAGCCCTCTCACTCTGCCCGGAAATCTCCCCACAGGGCCGTTGGCTGCTTTCTTATCTGTTATTCGTTCTGGTAAAAAATAACCACCCCGCGCACGCGCTGGCCGAAACGGAGGATGTTTCCTAACACGGTGGGACCTGGCAGCCCAGCGTCCCCCGGCCACACCTGCCCACACTTCCCCTTTTGCCCCTCCCCCCACAAGAGAAACCCTGCTCGCGGAGGGGGCCGGGGAGGGAGTAAGATAAAGACCGGCCTCAGCCCCAGGCTGCGCGTGCTGACCGTGCGGACCGGGCTGACCGCGGCCCTCGGCCTGGAGAGCCACGCCCCCTCCGGGCGAGCGGCCGAGCCGCGTGTTGGGCGGATCCGGACCTGCTGGGCCCGCCGCCCCTGGGCCCGGCGCAGGAAGGCTCCGCGGGCGACCGCTGAGTCCGAGCGACGCCCAGCACGGGAGCGGCTCTCACGGGAGGGCGCAGCGGCCTTGGAAAGGCCGGGCCTGGTAGTGAGACGGTTCTCAGGGGACCCTCGGGTGGGGGCCCCGCCGCACGCTGGGGAGCTGCTGCCACCTGGCGGCCGACCTGGCAACGCAGGTGCCGCGGCCGCCTCCCCGCCCCGGGCCCCCCAGCAGCCAATCCCGCGATGCTCGTGGGTCCAGCCTCGCTGCCCAGCAGGGCTCTTCGTGCGTGGGGTGCAAAACACGCTGTGGCACGGCCCTCATCACTCCTCGTGGGTGAAGTCACGTGTACACTAACATAAAAGCAACCGAGACCTCCGGGGTCACACCTCTCAGGCTGGTCTGTCCTGGGCGCGCACACAGGGGGCCTTCGGGAAACCCTGGCGGATGAACACGCGCGCTCCCAGGCCTGCAGGTGTCTTCTTGCCCGGGGCCTCCGGCGCGGAGCTGAAAGCCCATTAGCCACGTGCTGCCTCCCTCCGAGGAACTGCCCTACGTGGCAGGGGACAGCTTCTTTGTGTTGTGATTACACGAGTAACCCGTTCTCAGAAAACCTCCAGACACACAAAGAGCGAGGACCGCCGCCTGCCGTCCGCCCTTCCCTGCCCCCCTCACGTGTGCCCGGCGGCTGTATCTGTTCGTATGGATGGCACCTCTCAGATGAACGGTCGCGGCCGCGTCCCCACGCTCCTGGGTGTATGGCCGGCCGCTGCCACTCACTGAGCACCTGCTGGGGGCCCAGCGCCCTTGTCCCGCAAACAAGGCTGTTGGGTGGACACTGCTATCCCCACGGGAAGGTGAAGAAAGTGGAGTTGGGCGAATTGTCCAGAGTGGGCCAGCTGGTAGGGGAAACAGAAACCGACCTCGGGTTTGGCCCGCGGCTCCTGCGTGTGTCTTTCCTGTGGACTTGACCCGCCTTCTGCTGCGTGTGTGGGCATCTGCCAAGTCTCCTTTAATTTCCAGAACGTTACCCCGAAGCACAGCCCCCACACGCAGTGAGCACTAATAATGTCTATAAAAAGGAAGAGCGGTCAGGGTCCCTGAGATGCCCCCGGGGCAGCGCGCGTCTCGTCTGAGGAGGTCTGCGTCTCCTGCTGCTCCAGGTTGGCACACCGGACCTCAAAACTGAGCGGGTCCTGTGAGAGGTGACCTGCTGGGGGGCGCGGGAGCGGAGACGCCCCACCTTCCTGTTGGGGGTACAGGTGGTTGGCATGTGGCTGGTTAGTTTGCGTTGGCTTCTTCATCCCTAGTTTTGTGTCGATGGTCATGGATCGCGTTTGGAGATTTCCTAACACCGTAGGGGCGGGGTTATTAGGTGCAAGGAAGACACGGGAGGGGGTGAGCTGGGGAGAGGTCGGCGAGGGGTCCACGAACCTCAGCCCAGACGGGAGGTCCTCCCCCGAAACTGCAAATCTCAGGGCAGAAAGAGAAACAACGAGAGCAGTGTATTTACATGAGGATATTCTGGGTAGTTCAGTGCATGTATCTTTCTGGCCCTAATTCCATGAGGCTGGAATCTGCCTGGACCTTATGCTGGTGCAAAGGGACGTGGAGCTGTAGCCCCCACTGTGCAGCCTTCTCCGCCCAGAAAGCCCCCCTCACCCCCTCACAGCTCTTCCCACACATGGTCCCAGCTATCGCCGCGGGAGTTCACAAAAGTCGGACGCCTGGCCTGAGTGGCCTCGACGTCCGGCGGGGGGCGGAAAGAGGGAAGCCGCAGCTCAGACCCCGCCCGCTTCCTGCAGGTCTGGCCGGCTTCGCGCGCCTCTGTCCCGGAGACCAGTACGAGGTAAGTGCCCGGCCAGGGCCAGGTGTCGGGAGGCGGGGCTCGGGGGAGAGGGGTCAGGGGTCATCACTCTGCTTCTTAAATCTTCCTCTTTCACATCTGTTATCTTGTGGGGGGTGAAGCCGACTGGAAAGTTTGGGGAGCGATGCAGGACCCCCCAGGTCACTCGCATCGAGACACGCCGAGTTTTAACCCCATACCATGTGGGCTGTGTCATTCTTGTTACTGTTGTTGTCGTTTTGCTGAGCCATTCTCGAGCGAGGTGCGCACACCATGACCCTTCCTCCCTTGATTCTTCTAAGAATGTGTCAATGCGAGAACGTTCGAACACAGAGAAAAGTTTTAGAGGAGTTTCCTGAGCCAGAATTTTGAAGACTTGCCCAGAGGCAAGATCTCAAGGGAAGGAGCTAAAGGTGCCGGTGTTTGCAGCTTGTTTTACACAGTAGCATCCAGGAGACAGAAGGAGTCGGCAGGGGACCCAGGGGTGGTAGATGAAGGGGCGGGAGGCGGCGAAGCGGGAAACCCCCAGGCCCGGGTAAAGAGCCAAGTGGAGAAGCAGAAGCTCCTCTCCCCCGGGGGGTCCGCGGTAGTTCAGAGTGGGCGGTCACAGCCCGTAGAGACGGTCCCGGGCGACCAGGTAGCAGCGAGGGGCTCTCTGCCCTCTTCCCGGGGGCCTGAGCATGTGCCCTGAGAGGCTCTAGCAAAGAAAAGCACTCCCTGGCGTTTCAAAGGCCTGCTGCCCCAGACGTTAAGAATGGGGGGGGGGGGCTCCCTCACGTGAGGGCGGGCCTTTGCTGAGGAAGCCCACGCCTGGGACACGACTGTGACCGCAGCCGCCAGGAGCCGCCCAGGCCGGGATTCCTGACCAGATCGCTTGGCCACCGAGCCAGCGGGCACAGGTGTCCCTGGCGGGGTGGGGCTAACCCTGGGCCCCTTTCTCGTTGACCAGCGTGAGGACACCCTCCCAGACAAGCTCCACCCAGCTCTCAGCGCCAGCTCGCTTGGCGTCGGGCCCTTGCGAACGCCCTTGGACACACGCTCTGCATTCAGAGGTCCCCAAGTGTCCCCCCCGTTGTACTTTATAGTGGTTTTCTTTTCCTGATCCAGAATCCAACCCGGGACTGCTCCTGAGTGTCATGATTGAAGAATAATAGCATCTAGATCTTTCTTTATAAAAATACATTTCGTATTAAGGCATATAGATGCGGAGTCACTGTGTCGCATACCTGAAACTAATATAGAACTCTGTGTCCGCTGTAATTAAAAACAAATTTAAAATAGATATACTTGTAAAGTAAAAAAGCTTTTTATCTTGTCCCCCTTCCAAAGGGAACTTACACCATTTTTTCTACCTATAAACCCCCTGTAACCCTACTTCTTGAGGGGGGTCCCCTAAGCAGTAAAGCTGCCTGACCCTCCCCCCGGACGGTGTCAGGTTTCAAAGCCCCTGTCCAGAGAGCGGACGTTTTATTTCTTGCTCTGACCGCGAAGTAGAGTTTAGCTGATGGCCTCTCGTCTCTGTAAAGGAGCCGGGGGCGGGGGCCTCTGTCCCGCGCTGTCCCGCTGAAGCAGGACCGACCAGAGAGAGAACGGGGGCGGTGTGAGCCGCAGAGGGTTAGGGTTGGGGTTCGGCGGCGGGTTGACTGGAGGAAGGGCTCCCCCCGCGGCCTCCGAGCCAGAGCCCCCGCTCCGGAGCGCCCTCCCGCTCACCGGGGCTCCAGGAGCCGTGGACGGCGGGGAAGGCGGAGGCGGCGGCCGCCTCGCGCACCTGCCCTCGGGCGGCGTTCCTTGGCCGGAAGGCAGGTGAGGGCAGCGGGGCGCCTGCCGTGTGGTGTCCCCCCAGATTTTCATGAAGTACGGCCGACAGCGGTGGAAGCTGAAAGGCAAAATCGAAGTCAACGGCAGGCAGAGCTGGGACCGCGAGGAGATGGTGTTCCTGCCCCTGATCACTGGGCTCATCTCCATCAAGGTACAGTGTCCCCGCCGGCCGGCGTCCCCGGCACCGGGCAGTGGCCGCGGTGGGTCCCGCGGCCCGTGGCGAGGCGGCCACTCTGCACGGGGCGGCAGCCGTGCAGGCTGGGCTGGGGACACCACCGCCCGCGTCGGCTCTGACCCGTGTCCCGCTGCCACCTCCGCCGTCCCCCAAAGCCTTGCCCTCGCTCTCTCTCTAGGTCACAGAGGTCAAAGGGCTGGCGACCCACCTCCTGGTGGGCAGCGTGACCTGCGAGACCAAAGAGCTGTTTGCAGCCGAACCGCAGGCGGTGGCCGTTGACATCAACGACCTGGGCACCATCAAGCTGAACCTGGAAATCTCCTGGTAGTAAGTGGCTCTGGAGCTCCCCGCGCGGCGACGTGCGCGGCAGGCCCGGCGCCGGGCGCGGGCGGCGCCGGGCCTGGCGCAGCCGGTTCCGGTTCCGCAGCCGGCGCCCGGGCCCCGCCCTGCCTCCCCGGACGGCCTCTCGCCGGCCCGCCCTCGGGGAGGCCTCTGCGTCACCGCTCCTGTCCTCGCCGGCGCCCCATTTGTAACCGTTCTGTCTCCTGTCCTTCCTTTAAACGTGCACAGGAAATAGTTCCCTCCAGCAAACGCACTCGGAAGAAAACTGCCCCGTCTGCCCTATTTGCCCTCGGGAAGACCCCGAGTCTTGCTGCAGTGCCTCACTCGCTTACCTGCCTCTGTCCCCTGCGCCTTTCGCTGCCCTGGGAAATGCTTAGTCTCCTAATCCCTCCAGACTCTATTTCCGGAGACTGAATTTTTCCAGAGGACAGGAGATACCTTTTGTCCAATCGATGAGCTGGGAAGTGGTTTTCTGACGTTGCCCCGTGGGAAAGGTCCCGATGTGTTATTCCACACAGGCCGTTCTCGCGTGACACTGCGCCCGGGTGTGTTACCACGTCAGGGCGACGTGCGGAGTGCGAGGTTCAGGGTCCCCTTGACGACACAGAGGTCGGGGCGTGGAGGCACCTGATTCCGCACCTGTCGCCGGCCCGTCCCCTTACCTTGGCGTTGTGGGCGTCTCAGGCGCAAGCTCCTTCCCTGGCTGGGGGACCCGTGACATGTGGACAGGCCCTGCTGTGGACAGTTATTCTCTTGGTCGCGCAAGAGGCGTGCATCACGTGAAACGCACGGCACTCTGTCTCTGAGTGTTTTCTCTAAAACTGAACAATGATCTATTGTCAATAATCTCTGTGTTTTTCAAGTATCTGTCTCTACAAAGCTCAAGGCATTGTTACTGATTGTTTTAGCATTTGTGTTGGGGCGAGTATTGATATGTTTATGTTTTAATAGTAATGAGAAAGAGTGCACAGGTTAAGCCGTGGGCACATATGGAAGCTGTATTTAGAGTCGCGATGATACTAAGTGGGCCTTTGGGTGGACCTGAGACTCGATTTTCTGCTCCACTTTCTTTCATCTTCGCTTATATCTGACAAACCAGCGGGGCCAAAACCAGCCGGGTTCCCACGGGTTAGAAGTTACATGAGTAAAATGAGGCGTTTCCTGGCCTACGGGCCGGTGACGTGACAACCTGCCCTCACGGGGACCTGTTGTCTTCCAGTCCGTTCGACGTGGAAGACGTGACCCCGTCCTCGGGCGCGGGGAGCAAAGCAGCCGCCCTGCAGAGGAGGATGTCCATCTACAGCCAGGGGACCCCGGAAACGCCCACCTTCAAAGACCACGCCTTCTTCGTAAGTGCATTTCTGCAGAGGAGGCGCGCTTGGCGTGGGGCGGCAGGGCTTCTCAGGAGCCCCCGGGGTCATGACTCTGGCCCGCACACAGCTGCGAGCCTCTCTGTCTTCCCTGCCCCGCCCCCGCCCTACCTGGTGCATCGGTAACAACATGTAGCCTTCCCTGAACCTTCTCTGAGATGAGCGTTTTAAAGAAGGGGGTGTTCTCACGGGAAACGCTTGCTGAAAGCTAACCCGGTACCCTGGTGCTTTCCCCGCCCCTGCCGCCTCGCCCTGGCTCTGGAAGAGATGGCTGCGCCCTTCCCCGGGCGGGCCCCGGCTGTCTGTCTTGAGTGCCTTGCAAGACACTGTCTTTGCCAAGCTGCGCCGCAGCCGCTCTGTCTGTGAGCTGCCCTCCCTCAGACTGAGGCCCAAGGCTGCGCTAGAGTCCTACGTGAGTGCGGGAACCACCGCGTGGCGTGGCTCGGGGCTGGCTGTGTGTCTCCTGCTTTGTCCTCCTTTCTGTCTTGCTCAGGGGTGTCGGTGGCCGCTGGCCCGTCCCCCCGCCGGGGCCCTCGGTCCCGCATGCGCCGCGGGTGGAGAGGCGGTTTGTCTCTCTCCTCACGGCCCCTGCTTTTGCGCTACGATGTGTCTCTGCTGTGGCAAAGATATCCATGGTAACAAGGTTTTTGTTTTCAAAAAAAACACCATTATGCCTGAGGCCAGAGAAAGTTTTCTGTCCCAAAGGCGAACTAGTCCTCCACCACTCCCAGTCTTTACACACGGTTTTCTCATCGAAAAACCAGCGTCTGAGGAACTTGGAGGATTTAAATCCATTTTACTAGGGTGATTTTTATTTAAAAAGGTTCACAAGACTGTGAAGACTTATTGGAGTGCTTGTACAAGACCAACTTAATAGAAGAGACTCTTTAATTCACAGTTGGGAATGCGATCAGTAACGTGCATTCTGCGTGGTGTGCCCTGTGTCACCGGAGAAGGCACCCGCGCCCCCGCACACCCCCGCACCCCCGCACACGCTCACACACGCTCACACACAGGTCCTTCTGGGATGCGCCCCCCCATCACCTCTCGTGCGCCCCCCAGGCTGGGTGCAGGAGGCAGCGCGCTGGCTGGGCACCCCATCACCGAGCACCCGCGCTGACACACAGCCCCCCACACACACGCGCGCGCTGTCCTGCACCCACAGTGCAGGCAGAGCCGGGAGGAAACAGGCTGGGTGCAGCGAGGAGCCTCCTCTGCAGCTCCCGGGCCTCCGCGCCCCGCCATGCCCACCCCCAACTCTGGGGAGCCCGTTCACTAATCAGCAGTAGAGGCGGCAACTCAGCGTGAGCGGCAGCTTCGCTGCCTGCGGAGGCTCCGCGCGAGCCCCCCGGGATCTTCCAGTTCAAGTCGCCTCCCAGCCAGAAGAGGCTGCGGAGACCTGGCCACAGGGGTCCGGGGCTGCTGGCCCCAGCCTCGCTGCAGGAGGACAATGGGGCTGTCTGTCTGTCTGTCTGTCTGTCTCTCTCTCTCTCTCTGTCACACACACACACACACACCCCCGTTCCCCTTGATCTAGCATTTTGTCACCCCCAGCACTGTTGTGATAGTTCTTCGTTGCTTTATTAGTAATAAGAGGACATATTTACCTAAAAAATCAAATCTGGAATCCGAGAGCGGTCATCCACGTCCAAGGACCGGCCTCAGAGACCAGAGAACGGCCCCCAGAGCACACTGGGCGCCTGGACACCGCCCAGGCGCAGGGTATGGACGCTGACCTGGAAACGGTGCGATGGAACCTTCTTGGCTACCTGGATATTCCCGACCTCTGCCTTCCAGTCCTGCCCCGAGCCGCAGCCGCCCGACCCGCCTCGGGCGGCGGGACTGAGACCTCGGGCGCCCAGACGCCGGCGCCGCGGGGTCCGCAGGCCTGGAACACAGAGGCTCGATGTGTCGGCCTCTCTTTCTCTCGAAGACGCGATGCCAGTGTATCTCTGGCCTTGAATCATCTGTGATGTGGTTACCAAATTCATACACCATCCCAAGAGTGTGGGACTTGTGGGTAGAGATTCTCAGACAATAATTTACAAAGACCAAAGCAGAACAAAGCATCGCGTCTTTTCAGTGAAATAGCATGAATGTTGGAGTCTTTTAAGCTAGATGCCAAAAAATAATAATGATAATTGGTGGTGTGACTCATAACTGTGGCTGCCAAATAGTGTGAGATCCTGGGTGTAGGAACAAGTTCCTTTCCAGGCAGCAGCGCTTTCTTTGGGAAAAAAAAACGTGAATGCTAAGAATATGTCAATGAACTTTTACCTATTCAGCGTGGCACTAGAGCTTGCAAAGGCTTGTTTTCTTCAGCCAGATGCACACACACAAACCCAACAAACGACATGCTGCTATGGTGCAAGTTCTGGGTTTTTATTTTATTGGATCTGTATTTTACCTGGAAACCCACCACGGCCAATACCACGCCCGTGTTTGAAATAATAACGCGATGCCTTTCGTCCGCAGTCGAATCTGCCCGACGACACCTTGGAGAACGGAAAGGCCGCCCCGCAGAAAACGCCCCTGTCTCTCAGCTTCAGCGACCTGCCCAACGGGGACTGCGCGCGCCCCGCCGGCACGGGCTCCGCCAACCCCGAAATCACCATCACCCCCGCCGAGCGGCAGCCCGGCAGCCTGGCCTCCGAGAGCGAGGGCACCGACGACTCGGGCTCCGCCTCCTCCAGCGGCTCCTCGGGGAGCGGCCCAGGGCCCCGGGCCCCGCCGGAGGAGGAGCAGGAGCAGGAGGAGGAGGGCGCCGAGGGGCCGCGGAGCGCGGAGGCCGTGCGCGCGCCCGCCGGCGCCGTGCCCGAGCGCCTGTTCCTGGAGAGGGGCGTGGCCGAGGCGCTCCTGCAGGAGTCGGACGAGGCCTCGGAGCTGAAGCCCGTGGAGCTGGACACGTTCGAAGGCAACATCACGAAGCAGCTGGTGAAGCGGCTCACCTCGGCCGAGGTGCCGGCGGTGGCCGCGGAGAAGCTGCTGTTCGAGGGCTCGGTCAGCGGGGAGTCGGACGGCTGCCGCTCCTTCCTCGACGGGAGCCTGGAGGACGCGTTCCACGGGCTTTTCCTCGCCCTGGAGCCGCACAAGGAGCGGTACAAGGAGTTCCAGGACCTGAACCAAGAAGTCATGCACCTGGATGACATCCTGAAAGTAAGTGCCTTTCCAGGGGGGTCGGGCTGGGCCTGGCAGGGAGAGAGGCCTCGCAGGCCAACCCCCTGTTTAAAGCAGCATCTTTATTTTTCCCCCGTCCCATCGCAGCGTTTATACATATAATCGCCATTTAAATGACATCGATTTTCATCACAGGTAGCAAATACCACTTTTTATTTTCCTGACGACAGATGAACTTAGTGAACGTGACTGGTAGTTAGATTAAGTGCTCCAGAGCAGGGGTGCCCGACCTGCGCCCCCGTGGCCACACGCGGCCTGGGAAGGCTGCGAATGCGGCCCGACACAAAATCGTAAATTTCCGTGAAGCGTGATGAGGGGTGTGTGTGTGTGTGTCTGTGTGTGTGATTCCGTGTCGCGTTGTAGTTAATGTGTGGCCCAGGGACACCAAAAGGTTGGACATCCTCCGTGTGTAAACCTCTTCAGTCCCAGAGTTGTTCATCCCAAATGTGCGCTGGTGGCACCTGGGTGACCTCGCTGAGAGGTGACGCCGGAAACGCGCGCCCGGGTTGAAGTCAGAGCGGGCAGCCCTGATGGGCGGCCCCGGGCATCCCTGCCTACCCCTTCCCCACACCCAGTTTTAAATAACACCGCCCAGGAAGAGGGCGCGTGAATTGCGGTCCTGAACCCCACTTCTTGTGTCCTCCTGTTCGCTCGGATTAATGTCCCCTTAGAGGAGACCTGGGATCCTTTTCCCTGAAAGAGCCGTTGTTTGAGGACCTCTTCTGGAAGCTAGATTGGCTTCCAAGTGAAGGGCCTGGGGCCTGCGGGGAGCCGGCCGCGGGGCGCCGCTGTACCCCGTGTGTGGCGGTCCTCAGATGCAGCGTCCCCGATGCTCCGGGAGGGCATTTCCTTGGTCCCGCGGGCCTGGCTCTGGAAGGGAGCCGTGCCCGGGGCCGGCGACAACCCTGCCCTGCCTGCCCAGGGCTCCGTGTGCTCGTGACGGACGGATCCTCTGCCGGCACAGCCTCCGCGAGGCAGGGAAGGGCGCACGGACTCGGCGCTCTGTGAAACCCAGCCAAGGCCGCCGCCGCTCAGGACTTGCGCTCGGAGGCCACTTGTTCAGAATCCCGGGGAGAGCACTCTGTCATCGCCGCTGCTCCTGTCTGCGCCGCTACCTGCTTTGCTCAGGGGGCCGCCGTGCCCGATGCCGAAAGCTAGGACGCACCAGCCGCACCTAAAGCCGGCGCCTCACAGAGCGGCGGCGGCCAGGCCACCAGCAAACAGGGCGCGAGCCCCCTGTTCGTGTTAGAAACACCCGGCGGTGACGGATCTCTCTCGAGTGTTGTTTCACCCTGCTGTCCTTCCCAAACCGCCCTGCTGCTGGAACCCTTCACGGCCCCTTCTTTGTGGCGGTCACTGTTTAAACCCATTCACATTGTGCACGGCTGGGTGCTGCTGGTAACAGGTGCAGGAGAGAGGACCGCGGAAGTGGGGAGCGGCGCCCCCCCCCCCCCGCCCGCCGCGCCCGAGGCGGGACGGGCCTCGCGTTGCGGCCCGAGGCAGGTGCTCTGTCTCCAGCCAGAGTTAAACCAGCGGCTGGACGGAGCTTTCTCTTTTCCCCTTCACGTTCCTAGGAAGCTCACCACCTTGAGGATGAGCAAGTAGACGCTGCCGCCTCTCGGACGGAGATCGCTGAGGGCCAGTGAGCAGCTCTGGTGGCACAGCCGGTCCGCTCTGTGGCCCTGGGGTGTCATGCGCAGGGCCCGGCGGGGCCTGCCTGGCACTCAGACGTCGGCAAGGAGCGCCACCTGCCTGCACGGAGGACTCTTAGTTCTTCCCACTCACAGGACTTGCCCCTCCACCCCGCCCCGGCACCCCCCTCTGCACTGGGAAGAGCGTCTGTCCGCCTCCGTGCCCGCGGCCGCGGGCCTTATTCTGTCTGTGATGTGTGAGTCTGTCCAGCACCGCAGGGGCCTCCAGGCCGCCAGCCTGTCCCCGTGGTCCCTGGCCCGGTCACGGAGGTGACGGGACACGCTTCCTCACAGGCCAGGCTGCCTCTCCTGGCGCCCGGCCTTCCATGTCTTCTCCGCGCGCGAGGACAGTTAGACGCTGTGACTGTAAATGAGTGTGCAGGGCCGCGCCCCCGGGGAGCGTGGGCGAGCGAGTGCAGCTGCCTCTGCTCTGGAGCCGTCGTGCGGGTCCTGCCGAGCCGGGCGTGGCCGCGCGGAAGGAGAGACTGGCCCGCGGCCCTCGCTGCGCCCGCCACCTTCTCCGCGTGTGTTTGGTTGTGCTTCACGCGGGGCTGAGCTCTCGGCAGAGAGACATGGCAGCCCCGCTTCCCAGGGCTGTTTGGTTGTCATATATGTTCTATTTTTTTAAGTTTTTATTATAAAAATTTCAAACAGAAGTCACACGAACATGTGACAGGCTCCTGCTCCACCTCCCGCCCCCACCCCGGCTGCCGCCGTGCCCGACCCGTGGCCAACATCATCGTCTGTTCTCCCTGCTCACTCCCCTTGGCGCTGCTGCTTTGGAACAAATCCCAGTTATTGTGTCATTTGATCCCTGGTTGTCCTTTTTTTAATAGGAGGATTGTAAATGGGTTTTTTAATGCCAATGAAATAAAATAAAACAAAAGCTTAAAACAAAGACCTGTCGGGTGGAGCGAGCGCCATGTTTCTTCCCCCCCGTCCGGGGGCGCGGGGCTGACGGCGTCCCCCCGGGGGTGCTGACGGCGCCGGTGCCCTGCCTCCGCAGTGCAAGCCCTCCGGGAGCCGCAGCTCGCCGTCCAGCCTGAGTCTGACGGTGGAGAGCGCGCTAGAGAGCTTCGACTTCCTGAACACGTCCGACTTCGACGAGGACGAGGAGGATGCTGACGAGGGGGGCCCGGCTGGAGGAGGCGCCGACTCCGTGTTCTCAGACACAGAGACCGAGAAAAGCAGGTGGGTGTCGCTGGGCCTCCGTCTGCGGTCTGTGGTCCCCGAGCTGCGCGGGGCTGCCCCGCCCTCCCTGCCCGTCCCTGCGGCCGGGCGTTCCCGCAGGGCCCTGAGCTCATCCGTGCCTGCCGAGGCCAGGCTCGCCCGCACACGTTGCCGTAGAACAGAAGGGAGCGTGGCTGATGAGGCGGGTTTCAGAGCCTCGTGACGGAGACGCTATGCAACTGGCTCTGCGGGCACGGTCGCTCCGTGCGTGCGAGGCGGGTTGGAGGTCACAGAGAACTCCGGGCGCAGCTGGTGTGTGTGACCTGTTCTCACAGTGGGCAGGCCGGCGCCCGGGCTGAGTGCGGACGTCGCTCCTGCAAGGCCGGTGGCGGCTGCGGGGACCTTGGGCGGCCGTGGCGAGCTGACTGGGGCCCGTGTGTCGCCCCCTCCCGCCCCACAGTTACAGGCCGGCGCACCCGGAGGCCAGGGTGCACGTGAGCGAGGCGCTGACCGAGGACACGGGCGTCGGGACAAGCGTGGCCGGCAGCCCCCTCCCGCTGACCTCGGGCAACGAGAGCCTGGACATCGCCATCGTGCGGCACCTGCAGCACTGCACCCAGCTCGTGCAGGTACGGCTGCCGCCGGCGTCTGCGGCGTTGGGCGCGGGGCGTGCTGCTCCCTCGAGCCCTGCCAGGGAAGCGGGAGCCCAGCAACCACGGGTGGTTCCGCTGGTCAGAGCGTCGTCCTGGGCACCAAAAGGTTGCGGTTCAGTTCCCGGTCAGGGCACACACCTGGGCTGTGGGTTCGAGCCCCAGTCAGGGCGCATAGAGGAGGCGACCGATAGATTTTTTCTCTCACATTGATCTCTCTCTTTCTCTCTCTTTCTCTCTTTAAAATTAATGGAAACATATCCTCAGGGAGGGTTTTTTTTAAAAAAACTTTTTTTTTTGAACTCTGGCGGGTGTGCCCGTCCTGCGACCCTGGGTTTCCCGTCTTAAAACCCAGCTCCCAGACGTCACGCGCCAGTGGGAACAACGTGGTCCGCTCACTCCAGAACCATCTGATAACAGATGGGAATAGTGTGATTAAGCAAAGAAAGGAATTTGCTTTCTGCCCCCTACAAATGGCGTCTGGAAGCCGGCCTTGCTGCACACACGCTTCCGTGAAGGCCTCCCGTGAGCTTCCCACCGCCCGGGGGCTAAAAGCCACAGAACAGCGGTCCCCCCACTTGGATAAGTGCTGATCAGCAACGGGACACACGCTGTACAGGCCCTCAGCCTCCCCGTTCGCCGTGGTCTGGGACACCATGGAGCTTATTTTCCTTTCGTATCAAGCTGTTTACCGCTTGCAATTTTGCAACAGTGCAGCCCACATTTTGAAATCCTCCCGTGGCAGGAAGTGTTCCCGCCCCCGCCCACAGGCTCTGGCTCCATCCTTCCTCCTCGCCTGGCGGCTGGGCTTCCGTCTTCCCCCATCCGCACCTGCTCTCCCCGCAGCGCGTGGGACGCGAGGGGAAAGGAACAGAGTGTGCAGGCAAACCGATGATGGTGTCAGGGTGCGGGCCCGTCCAGAGGGTGCAGGCGGAGCAGGAGCCCGGACCGACAGGAAGACGAGGGGTGGGGTGAGGAGGGGCGTCCGGGCGGCCCGCGGTGAGCGGAGCTGCTGCTTCGTCATGCACTTGCGACGGGACGGAGAATTCACTTCCCGTCCCTGACGTGGCCCCCGACGGCTGCCGTGCGCGGGGGGGCTGGTCTCCAGTTACACTCTCGCCCCTTGGTGGCCCCCCCCGCCCCCCGTTGATCTCATCCGTTGACTGTTGGGTTCACAAGTCACGATCCTGAACCAGCCTGGCGAAGGCGCAGTTCTTTTTTCCGGCCCAGATGGGTATGGATTGCTCTTTACTTGTGGCCCTTTGGACGAGACGGTTCTCACAGCTCCTGGTCACTGTCCCCGCTGAGCCTGAGCCTGTGCTGAGGGAGCCACCCGCTCGCCTTTTGCGGGAAGGCGCTCTTCTGTGGGCCGGAGCCGCCCCCTCCTGTGACGGGGTGACGGTCCCCCCCAGACTGCTGGGCGTGCAGCGCTCGGGCGGTGCGTCTCCCGCGATTCGGCCACAGTGCTGGCAACTCCCCTCTCCGCGGCCAGGTCCACACTGGAAAAACAGAAAGACCCTATAAAGAGGAGTGGAGGAGGGAGCGTTAAAGCCTTAACCTTGAAGTCACGCCCGTGCCGGATCAGGGAGGTCGTGTGTTCACTCGGCACAGTCGCAGAGAGATGGAAACGGGCACCGCGTAAGGACCGTAACGCCCGCACTTATGCATAAAGGGCAGCAGTTCAGCCCTGACCGGTGTGGCTCAGTGGGTTGCAAAGTCCTGTTTGTTTTCGAGTCCAGACGCCTCAGGCAGGACAGGACAGTGGCCCAGGTGTGTGCGCGGCAGCCCTGCCCGCGAGGGGCGCGGGGCGCAGAGGGGGCCCCGTGCTGCCTTCCTCGGGCCCTTCCTCCCCTCCTGACCTGCGTGTGAGGGGGCCACTTACTGCGTAGGGGGCCTTGGTCGCTGTGCCGCAGTTTCTCAGCTGTAACATGGGGTCGTGGGGTCGCTGGGAGGGAGCGCGTGAACTTGCACAGGCCCAGGGCTCTGACCGGCACCTCGTCCGTGAGCTCTCGCGGTTACAGCGAGAGAGGTCGATCGCGGTCCTGACTGGTAACACAGTGTGCACTTAGCTTTCGGCTTGAAAACAAGGAAATAGGCCCAGGCTGTCAAAAACGACATGTGTGAAGTAAATCTTTTTTGTCTTACACATGGATAGGCAACCTAAACGTGCCCTCCACGTTTAAGAGGGTTTGCGGGTCTACCGTGGCCTGGCAGCCACACTGCTGAAAATTCCAGAATTTATATATAGGCATTAAAAAAAAAACCCAAAACTTAAAGCAGCAGAAGCTGTCTGAGTTCATCAGGAACGGGGAGCATTATTGCAGGGGAAGCGGGGGCAGGAGGGAGAAGGGCGGGCGGGCGGGCGGGCGGGCGCTGCAGACCTCGTGACGGAGATAGTGCTTTCGTTTGTTTTCTCAGCAAATCGTTTTCTCCAGCAAAACCCCCTTTGTGGCGAAAAATCTCTTAGAGAAGCTTTCTAGGCAGATCCAAGTGATGGAGAAGCTTGCAGCCGTCAGCGACGAGAACATAGGGCACATCGATTCTGTCGTGGAAGGTGAGTCCCGGCGAGGCCACCGCCGCCCGCGTCTGCGGGGACCCACCAGCCCCGCCGCCACTGTGCCTGCTCACTGCTCGGTCACGACAAGTAGCAGAGAAGCGTTCGGAGAGCAGGGGCGCCAGGGCCTGTCCCCACAGCCGTGTGGCCGCGTTAGCGCCTGCTTAGCACCTGCTTCAGCTTTCGGGTCAAACCACACCCACCCCTTGTCCCCCGGGGGTCCCCACACCCGGCGGACAGACATGAGTGGACAACCAGAACCAGAGCCACCTCCAGGAAGTGTCACGTCTGCCCGTGCAGTTCCGTTTGGGGACACAGGACCGGGGCTGTCCTCACGCCACAGAGCTGCCTAAGGCAACTCCCACGGTGGCCGAGGGTCAAATGCAAGATGCTCCCCAACCCAACGGGTCCCGTGGCCTTTGTGAGGGTCCCTGGGTCAGCAAGTTTTAGGTTGAAACCTGTCCCAGGAAGATGCCTTTGAACTTGTGTGGCCTGGTGACAGGGCCCTTTGGTAACAATGAGAATCCACGTGGCCCTCACGTTGGCTGTGCGGCAGGAACAGCAGAGCGGGGACCTGCCACGCAGGTCCTCTCTGGGGGAGCCGGGGTGGGTTGGGGGTCTCCCTGTGCCCTCTGTCTCCTGCATCCGACCTGCCAGAGCAAGAGGACGTCGGCAGGTGTCACGAAAAGGGGCGGGTCGGTGCTCTGTCCCGTGCGTGTGTGCACTGTGGCGTCACAGCACACGAGAGGAGGGGCCTCTGTCACAGAAGGCCAACAGCTTGGCTTGCCACCCAAGCTGCGCGAGCTCCTCCTGCGATTTCTGTGTCCTTTGGGCCACCTGCTGCTGCTGACCACCAGTCTTTAAAAAAAATACAAAAATGAAACCCAGCCCCGGCTGGTGTGGCTCAGTGGATTTAGCGCCCGCCTACGAACCAGAGTGTCGCTGGATTGATTCCCAGTCGGGGCGCAGGCCTAGGTTGCAGGCCAGGTGCCCAGGAGGGGGCGTGCGAGAGGCAGCCACACAGGGATGTCTCCCTCCCTCTCCCTTCCTCCCTTCCCCTCTCTCTAAAAATTAAAAACAAAACAAAACAAAAGGCCCGCAGCAAGGCCTCCCCGCCCCGACACAGGCCCCTCCACCTGCCTCACCGGCTCGCCCTCTTCCCCAGCCGTCCCCGAGCTCCACAAAAAGCCGTCGCTGCTCTCGTTCTGGACCCAGTGCTGCGGCCCGGCAGGCGCGTACCACAGCTCGGCCGCCAGGGTGGTCCGGCAGCTGGAGGCCAGCTTCGCCACGGCCGTCAACAGGGAGCACCCCGGACTCGCAGATCCAGGTGAGCCAGCGCGAGGGAGGACAGCGCTTGGTCCCAGGTCCCCGTCCCTCCCCCCGGCAGCCGGCCCTGACCCAGGGCTTCCCTGCCCCAGAAAGCACCGTCCGCTCAGTGGGATCCAAGAAAAAGACCAGACTCGCTCCAATTCGGACTCCAGCAGAGACTTGGAAAAGCACTGTAGTTCTGTGTTGCTCTGTGGGCACATCACCAACACGGGACTGTCCCTGGGCATCGCTAAATAAAGCCCCCCGTCCCCGCGCCCCACATCCAGCTATCCCGCTCCTCAGTACTCGAGAGAAGTGCACGCGTGGGCCCGCCAAGCAGGGACATGCCTCAGAGTCTGTAGCAGCTTCGTAGACAAGCCAGACAGGAAACAGCTCCCGCGCCCACCGATGAGGGAACGGATAAACTAGCACATTCGCGCTCTGGGGCGTCGCGTGGCGCGGCTGCAGAGGAATAAGTTACTGGCGCAGGCTCCGCGTTGCATGAATCTCGCAGACACTCTGACGAGTGGAGTGAGTCAGACCCCGAAGCGTTTGCTGTGTAATTTCATCGAAACGGGGGCCGGGAACAGGCCAGGCTGACCTGTGGGTGGGAAGGGGCACAGGGCACCCGCGGGGCCCAGCTGAGACCTGGATCCCCAGCGCAGTGCCGTCACGCAGGTGTGTAAGGACGCACAGGTCGTCGGCTGCACCCTGAGGGTTAGGCCACGTGCGTACGTCCCTCTGTCCTATTCCACAGCAAGAAAATGAAAGAACGCATGAACGAACAAACACATGGTCGTGTTTCTTAAAAGCCACTTCGCTGCTTCTTCTGAACAGTGTTCCGGACGCTGGTGTCCCAGATCCTGGACCGGGCGGAGCCCCTGCTGCCCTCCAGCCTGTCCTCAGAGGTCATCACTGTGTTCCAGTACCACAGCTACTTCACCAGCCACGGCGTGAGCGACCTGCAGAGCTACCTGCACCAGCTGGCCCAGCAAGGTGGGGCCTGCTCTTGGGAGACGCGCCACAGTGGATTGATGAGGGGTGGCCTCTAGTCTGCTGTCGGTCATAGGTTTCAGCTGCGTTTTTACGAGGGTAGGTACTTATAAAACAGTGAAGTGAGAAGATCATCTACAGCAGGAGAAACAGGAGATGAAAACAAACAAAAAAATACTCCCGCGCGCATCCGCTGTGACGGGGCTGCTGCTCTGTCGCTGGAACGGGGAGGTAGCTTAAGTGCCGCGTCTGCAAGGGCCCCACACGCCTGCCCCTGTGCCTCTGCGGCCTGCAGGAGCCCGTCCTGGGGATCGAGGTCGGGGCTCGCCCCCTTCCTGGCTGCGGGACAGAGTTTGTCCAAATGGGACCCAAGTCCTGTTTTCCGTCAGACGTCTCCCTACTCCAATTACTACCAGGACCGCCCCGGCGCCCAGCTGGCTGAGCGCCCACAGAGAGAAGGCAGAGGTGGGGTCCTTCGGGGTCTGGGTTTTGCCCGAGCGATGTGACCAAAGAGAAGCTCCCTGTCTCGGGAAGACTGTAACAAGTGTGTGCGTGGCTTTCCGTCACTGTGCGCTCTTGCGTTTGACAATGTAGCTCATCAGTAAGCTAGTCTGTAGCCACCTGTGTGGGAGACCCACGTCCACTTCTCCGCGTATGACCTGCCATTTGCCTTAACCGGGCCACGGGAGGGACTGTCCTGTTCTCACCCGGGGGCAGGGGGCACGCCCGCCGTCACAGGCACCCGGGTCTGTCCCTGCGGACTTGCGGGCCTCGTGCTCCCAGCGGTAATGAGCGCCTTGCGGTTCTCCCCCCTCCAGTCTCGCTGGTGCAGAGCCTGCCGTCGCTGAGGGACGAGAAGCTGCTCCAGGCGGTCGGCGGCCTGGCCGCCCGCAGCCTCCCGGCCCAGCAGGAGGCGCTCAGGACGCTGGCCCTGCTCCTCGCCGGGGGCCACAGCGACGTGAGCCAGGCCGTGCGGCTCCACCTGGCCGAGGCCGCCCGCAACGAGCACTTCCGGGAGAAGGTAGGCGGGGCCGCGGCCGGCGCGTCCCCAGCGGCGCCCTTTCCCGTCGCCCGCTACGCCTGTGTTGCCATTTTTCTTCTATAACATCATTTGCTTCTGCTTATTACTAGTATCTCCTCTCTAAGGCAGTTTTTTGACGTTGAAACTTATTTTTTCAATGAGGGTTGGCATTCAGTATTTATGTTAGTTTCAGGTGTACAGCATAGTGCTTAGCTATTTGTATAACTTGCGAAGTCATCGCCCGGTAAGTGCCCACCTGGCACCGTACACAGCGCTTACGTTATTATTCGCTGTATTTCTTATGTGGTACATGACATCCCCATGAAAAACCATATTATAATAGCTAAGTGTCTGTAAATCCAGCCCCCAGACAAAACTGCTAATAATTTAGTGCATAGTAACGCAGGTTCCTCCGTTTTCTACGCTAAGACGTAATTACTGTTTCTCTTCAATGAGGTCACACTGTCCTGTTGTGTCCCTGACTTTTTAAATGTCACGTAATCAAGGCTGATCCCGTGCAGAGCACACTGGTCTTCATTCTCTTTGTCGGGTTCCTGGCTTCCCAGCGCCTGGATAGCCCATACTGTATTTCCTCCTTCCATTCGTACGGGCGTTTGTGGAGTTCCCAACTCGGAAAAACGTCGCAGTGAACCTACGTGTGTGTCCTAATAGTGGTTTGGGGCCAGGTCGTCAGACTGAGGGGTCAAAGGGCTGGGAGCATTTTAACTTGAGAGTCCGTCACTCCAGCTGCTGGGGACGGGGCGACGCATGTCTCCCGCAGCGTGAACTCAGCCGCCCTGGCGGGTCAGCAGGCGCCCGAGCTCCCCGCGTGCTCCTGGGCAGGCCGGCGGCTCGGCCCTCGGGCGGCTCCAGACGGTTTGGCAGCCACTCGGAAAACTTAAGTTACGTCGACCTTCCGGCCAGCTCAGGAAAAGTAAACGCGGGCCCCTCTTGGGCTGGGAAGGGTCAAACGTGGAACTCGGAGAAGAGTTTCCGTTTCCTGCAGCATCGCTAGGCGGGGGTGCGGGGGCCGTCTGAGCACTCAGGACAGGGTAGTCCCTTCTGATGCCAGGCGAGGCTTCAAAGCGTGGGCTTCACGTTGTTCTTTCTGCCAAGCCCAGGTCCTGCAGGGGAGTTAGCTCCGACGCCATCTCTGCGGGCCGGCTACCCTCAGCCCCTCTGAAAAGACAGGGGTGCCACCACATTCCATAACTGTCACCCTGTAATTCCAGGGCATTCTTGTCACCCCAGAAAGAAGCCGGGTCCCCACAGCAGCCCGCTGCCCCGCCCTCTGCCCGTGGCCTGCCCTGAGTCCCACGCGAACGGAATCCCTCCGTGCGTGGCCTTTGTCTCTCTCCGCCCTGAGCTCGGCATGTCGTCAAGGCTCACCCACGTGGCGGCAGGTGTCCGCGCACCGTTCCCTTTGTCCCTTGTAGGGAGAGGCCACATTGTCTTTATTCAGCAGCAGATGGGCACTTGGGTTGTTTCCACTCCTCGCTCTTATGAATATTATAATAATAATAACGATGTCCCATTTCCCTCGGCCTCCTACCTGGTTACCATCAGTGGGTCCTTGGTCTCCAGGGCGAGTGGCTCTCTCCCTGAACCCACCGAGCACCGTGTAGCTTTCTTCTGAGATAAGGCCACCCTGGCATCGCTACTAGACCTGGGGGCCTCTGAGAAGCTGGACTCATAATTTTGCATCTTCCAGGTTCATATTCCCCGGAGTCCATGACCTGGGACAATATAAGGGCTCAGAGTATTGAATTTTTTTTTAAATCTCTTAATAAACAAGAATTGTGACGGACTTCTTTGCTCTGAAGGTCGTGCAGAGTGTCTGGGTTCACCTGTAGCCTGTGTTGGGCAGTAAAAGTGATACAAACGCCTAAAGCGGCCACCAAGCCTGTGCTCACCCTGTCCTCCCTCCTGCCCAGGCCGTGCTCTATTACTGCGAAGCCCTGAGCGCGCCGGACGTGCAGCTGCAGAAGGCAGCGTGCCTGGCCCTGCGCAGCCTGCAGGTGAGGCCGGTGCTGGCCGGGCTGGGGCGCGGGGGCGGGGCGGGGGGCGGGGCCGGGGGTGGGGCAGGCCCGGGCGCGGGTCTGCTTTAGGCCTGGCCCGTGTGCCTGGCCTAGCGGCTCTGCTCGGGTTCTTGGCACTGAGCATTAGTTTCCTTTTAAACAGTGACTAAACGTGAGTTTGTTTGTCGTTTGGGAACAATTATGTTCTAGCTCGCCTCCGGGTCGGTACTGGAAAGGTGGGTCTCACCCCAAAAGAGAGAGGAGGGGATGACGCACCAGTTTGCACTGCGCACAGGCAAGCCGGGCCTCACGGACTTTGCAGAGGACTGAAATCCGGTGCGCCTGCCGGCGTCAGCGCCCCAGCCGGGCCCGCGGCGGCCTTTGTCAAGCAGCCCCGCCCGGCCCGGGTCAGAGGCGGGCAGGCCTGAGTGCCAAGCGCTAACGAGAGGCCACGGAGAGCACCCCACGGGGACGCGTGCCTCTCTCGGGCGTCAGGGTCCCACGTTTGGCCGCCCCGAGTCACAAAGAAATTAGACCAATCACTCCCGAGAGAGGCATGAGAAGGCCACACCGCGGCCTGGCTACCGTCAGGGGCAGGTGCAGGGGACCAGGGCGGGGGACAAGGACAAGCGCCTCAGAGGAGAGGCTCGCGGCCGGGGACGAAGCACAGCTCTGGGAAGTTGCGCTGCCTCGTTACTTGGTCAAACACGGGCCTTTCCGTGGCCAAAGAGCCCATGGTGACGGCTCGCCCTTTGGACGCCCAGTCGTCGGGGCGGTGGCCGAGGGCACGGCGGCCTCTGTGTGATCTTTCGCTTCCGGGCTGCGCAGGTCATGGTAAAAGCTACAGTTCTAGCCTCTGGCTCCTCCCAAGTCCAGGCCGGGGGGAAGGGGGATCCTCCGGGCTGAATGAAGGACCCTCTCTAAACCCTGCATGGCCCCAGCTCCCGGGGCCCCACGCCAGAGGGCGAGAAAACCAGGGTGGGCGCAGGGCTCCTCCCCCACCCCAGCCCCCGGGCACGGGCCGGAGAGCCCGAGGCTCTAGACGCAGGGGCCCTGGGCGTGAGCCCCGTCTCCGGGACCTGGCCACGCCACGTTCCGGCCCCGCCCCACCACCTCTGCGCCGCGAGCCCAGCTTCTCCCAGGGAGTAAAACGCTAGCCTGTTACCCCAGTCAGCTCCTCCGAGTCGTAGCCAGAGCCTGCGATTGGGAGCCGCTTCCCCTCCGCAAGTTCTCCCTGGGTGACAGCATTTCCCTGCGCCGTGTCCCCGCCTGGTGTCCCCGCCGGGTCTGTCATCCAGCCTGCTCTTCGGTATTGCCACGAGGAGGCACCCCAGACTCCACCCACCGCTCCCCACCCCCAGTCTCCTGGATCTGGCAGGACCCCGCAGCCACCTCCCAGCAGCGACCCCCCTCGTCCTCTTCCTCCCACTCGCGTCCTGTGAACCCGCATTCCGGAACAGCCCCCACTTTCCCCCTGCGCGGTTCCTGGGCCCCAGCATCCTTCCTCCCAGTCTCTGCCTCCCTGGACTCCGAACTCCCATCCGTGCCTCCTCTCCACCAGGATGTGAATGCTCATAATAAACACACATCCTTCTCCAAACGCTTATGTGGCTCCCCGTGATCTCGGTACGAGCACCAACCCTTCCTGTGGCCTCCGAGACCCTTGACCTGGCTCTGTCTGTCACCCACTGTTCCCACAGCCGAGAATTTATTTCTTTCTCCAACACCCCCAAACACACACACACAGAGACCACCACCACATGCTGCAAAGGAACAGGGCTAATTTTTCTAAGATGCTCCTTCCTCCAGGAAGTCTTCCCTGATCACACCTGGTCGTGTTTGGCCCTCACACCCTGACTCAGCCTGTCGTTCATTGTGGTAGTTACTGTGGTGGTTTAACAACCTGTCCCTCCCCAAGACTGCAAAGTCCTCAGGGCCAGGACTGAGTGGTGTCTGCTGCTGACCAGCCACCACACCGCCCCCCAACCCGCCCCGTGCCTGTGAGCTGCCTGGTGCAGAGAGAGCTCAACAGTGAGGGATAAACGGGACAATTCCCATCCTTGACCTTTATTCTTCTCCAGATTGGCTAAATAAGAAGCTAAATGTTAAAGAGTTGCTTTGGAGACAGAGAGATACAGGGAAAAGCATGGATTCTACTGCAGAAAGACAGGCTAGCGCTCCGCTCCTCTGTGCCCAGGTTCCCCCGAGAAATGAGGGGTTTAGCAGGTCAGAGCACCTGCAAGTGCGGACCTGGGCCCCAACCCAGGACCTTCATCCCAGGGCACCTTGGAGGGGCACCCAGGGACCTGTACGCGGGCCCCTGACACCGAGCTGGGCCGGAAGTCCCCACGGGCTCTGAAACGCTAAGTCTCATGGGGCCCTAACAAGCATGTCAGGACGCGCTGTTGACTGGCTGCCTTCTCCCTGCAGGCCACGGAAAGCATTAAAATGCTGGTGACACTGTGCCAGTCCAACGCTGAAGACATCAGAAACGTGGCCTCGGAAACCCTCCTGTCTCTGGGTGAGTGTCTGGTTTTGTTTTTGTTTTTATAGGATGGTTTGCATGGAGGTCCTCAGCTGTCATAGCCCCTAGTTCCGGTTGGAAGAAAGCCACCATGGTGTGACTCCGGTAGCTTAACAAGGTCACGGAGATGCCCTGGCGTCTATCATCGCTGTGAACGTCACCTCGTTAGCGTTTTTCCTGGGTGACCGTTTAACGAAACTCCATACTGGGCTTGAGTGTATCGCCACGGGCACAGAAATCGTAGCCAGCATGCTCATTTAAAGGACAACAGTTAGTCCTTATGGCGTAGAAATTATTTGCTTCCCTAAAAACATGCCCAAGGTACTCTTAGTTTGAGCTTCATTTACGTTCTGGAAGAACCATGAGGGAAGCCAGGTGTTCATGACGTGCAGCCACCCCTCAGGTCTCTGCAGCGCGACCTTGGCAGGCGACGCCGTCCAGCGAGTCAGCCCAGCCGCGCAGGCGGCAGCGTGGGAGGAACCGCCCGCCCGCTCCGCTGGGCGCTCGGCCCGGGCCCGGCCCTCTGGTGCACGCAGCTCACAGTCCCGAGGCCCCGGGCCCGGCTCCCCTTCCGGGGGCTCTGCCCTCGTGGGAGTGAGGCGTCAACTCCCGAACGGCTGCTAAGAGGTTATTTCTGACACAGTTTTGGGAGGCTCCCTTTCCAGACACCGCAGTAGACTGTAAATCTACCGCATTTCTCTTTTCATATTTTTTTTTAAGATTTTGATCTGTTCTTAGGGAGAGGGGGAGGGAGGGAGAAAAGAGAGAGGGAAACATCTGTGTATGGGTGCCTCTCACGCGCCCCCTACTGGGGACCTGGCCTGCACCCTGACTGGGAATCGAACCGGCGACCCTTTGGGTCGCAGGCTGGTGCTCAGTCCACGGAGCCACACCAGCCAGGGCTCACCCCTTCACACCCTTCACGCCTCTGGCCTTAGCTCTTCTAAACATCACCCAGAAACAACGTAATTAACGGTCGCAGAGGATGCCCTTTCCCTGCCTCTCGTCTGCCTCAGCAAAGCCAGCAGCCCACACCTGGACAGCGGCCCCGATTCCTCATCCCGAGGGGGCACGGGGACGTGAGGCTGACGCTGTGTTCCCCTTTCCCACTGTCACCCAGGGGAAGACGGGCGGCTGGCGTACGAGCAGCTGGACAAATTCCCTCGGGATGGTGTCGGCGTGGGAAGTCGTCCCGGGATGGAAGTGGCCACGGCCTTCTAGCGACCGGCTGGCTCGGCCACGGAGCCGTCCAAACAAGGGCCTTTTGTGCCAGCGGGCGCTGTGACGGCCGGCCGGTCTCGGACTCGCAGCGGCCGCCGGCGCCATCGGAAATGGCCCTGCCCAGCCGCCCTCGGCGGGTTTCTCCGCATCCCCGCCACCGGGGGCCAGGACGCGGGGCATGTGCGATTAACCATGTTCCTCACAGTGGCAGCCACGTCTGACAAGACTCAGCAAAAGGGCCCCTCGCCCCCCGATGCGTGTGGAATTTCACAACAGCCCTGTTTGTGCTTCTTGGGAAGTTCCTCTGTGAGCGTGAAACGTCCTGTGGGCGGCGCCTCGGGAACCGCGCGCGGCCTGCGGTCCCCGCTGTGCCCGCGGGGCTGGGCCCCTCCCCCACCGCGCCAGCCACCTAATTTTACCTGAAATGCAACACGCGAGAAAGAGTTTCTTCAAATAAAAGTTTGCCTGCAGAACCTGGTAGAACGACACATTGTACGAGTTGAACGTGTTTGTAAATTCCAGTTTTTCAAATGTCCACTATTTCTTCTGTTTCTTGTCTTCATCCTGAAAATTCTGAAAGCATGTTCCCACGGTGGTTCAAACAAACAAACAAACAAACAAAAACCAACACACAGGTAGATGACTGCAGACCATCTTATTCTGCTTATACCCCAACGCACTGAAAACAAAGAGTGTAAGCTTTTATTTTTTCAAACACAAGAGCCATTTTTTTTAATGATATTTTTCCATAGAGGTACTTTGCTGCTAAGACAAATCAAAACCAAAAGGCCTGGGCTCAGGAAGCTGGGTTGCTCTGTGAGGTGGAAGAACGCAGAACGTGGAGGGGCGTGAGGGGGGTCCTTGCTTCCGGGAAAACTCCCGCAGATGAGGGGGCCTCTGCGCTGCAGCGCGGTCGCTGGCCCCGCGGGGTCCCCGTGGCCAAAGAGCCCAAACGGCAGCCGCCCGCGCGGCTCGGATCGGGGTAGCAGGCCCGCACCGTGAAGTACCAGGCCTCCCAGGAGCTCCTCCGAGGGAACCTCTCTTCCTCTTGAGAGTGTGTGAGGTGGGATATGCCAAGACATCACGTGATGTGTGCGCGTGACTGAAGCTGTGCTGTGGGCGTGTGTGTATACGAGACCACGTAGGTGTATTTTAAGGATTTACATTTTAGCAAGACCTTTCAAGGCAACTCTTACTTCATTTTCAAGTTAACGTTGTTTGCCAGGCTTCCTGGCAGAGTCCTTTCGACTGTGAAGTTGTATTGTGTATATATATTTGTATATTTATAAATATTATATATATGCAGATAACCTTCCTTTTAAAGTACATTGTACAGTCTGTAGGTAGTATGTTTAGTCTTTAGTCCATGTTAAATGGTTGAAATGGTTCTTTCTATAGAAAGTTTAATCACAAATGTTACAGTTTTTGGTTTGCAGTTGGTTCTTTTTTTAAATTTTTTGAGTAGTGCATGAGTAATTGACTCCATCCCTTTTGTATTCACTTCTGCATTTTATTTTTTGGCGAAGGGGGTGCCTTTAGTTTTGTGGCATTTGTATTCACCGCTGTCTCGATCCTGTAAGTTAAAATAAAAGTTATTTTTGAATTTCCAGCCTCTCGCAGAGTCTGCTCTACTGTTTTCACGTGCCCTCTTGGGCTGGTACATACACACTACACCTCGTTCTCCACTTGAAATTCCTGCATTCGGAAATGAGGATAATAGTATTTACTTCTCAAATATTTGGTCAAACTAACAGGAGAGAAAAGACCGTGAACTCCTCCAGGGACAAAAGCGTCGTCACCTACCTGTGTCCCCTGCCCACGCCCCCAGCACCCCTTGCTCCGCGGCCTGTGTCGTCCTCGCTCCTGTGTTGCTAGGCGACGTGCTCCGAGTTCTCGGCCACTCTCCCGCGATGGCCCGGGCCCAGGCTCCCCGCCTGCAGTTTCTCGCCTGGGTTCGTCGGCCCTTTGTGGGGCTCTACCAGTGCCTGCGGAGGCTCTGGAGCGCCCGCGTGAAGGACTCTTTCGTGAAGCAGGAAGAGGAAGAACAGATCCCTCCAGTGGAGAGAATTTTTCACAAGGAAAAAATGGTGGTGCTTGGCCAGATGCTGAAGGACAAATCTCTGGCCATGGAAAACAGGGCTCAGGCGGCCTACCGAATCGGACTGCTGGCCTTCACAGGTACTGACTTAGCCTGCGCGCTCAGCCCGCCGTCTCAGAACCCTCTCACCCACGACCGCGCTGCGATTAGCGGTCTTCCTAGTTCTAGTCTTGAAATCCGGTAGTGCTTCCTGTGCTAAATTATTAGTATTTTTGTCTTTGTGCCACGGACGATACTACTCGTTATTGTCTCCTCAAGGATCTGTTTTTGTAAAGTGTGTCCATCAAACGAATTACTAATTGTTCCTGCTTTTATTAGTTAAAAATATATATATACTAAAATTGACTATCAAAGTTCGTATTATTTTTTTAAAAAAATCAAAGGATTTACACTGAGAGGTGATATAACTCCAACCTGAGGAGTCAGACTACTTCATTTTTTTTTTTTATCTTGTAGGAATGCATGGCACAGAAAATAGCTTAGAAAAACAAATGACTCGCTGCTCTTAAAACACCGGGCAGGCGCCCCCGTGGGAAGCAGCGATTACTGTCTGCCTGGCGAGCCAAGTCAGCAGCAAGCCATTTAAACACGCAGCGCTCTAATGATTCAGTCCGAACTCGTTCTTTTTTTTTTTCCTCATAAATTTCAGGATGTGCCATGAGACGTTATTGATCGACAGTCCTCAGCAACACGTCTCCCTATGAAAAGTGCTGGCTGGTAGCTGTGTCAGTATTGTTTTTAATGGGTTACTCAGATGTAGTTTGATACACTAAATCTTTCAAAGAATGTGTCCATGAGAGAAAACATTTACTGTCTCCAAGGACCACAGAGATGGAGAGAAGACAGGAAACAGACTCCCGCCGCGGGGCAGGCCCAGCTCCTTCCACGGCTGTTTCCCCCTTTGGGGGAAGAGCTGCTTGTAAGAGGGTCAGAACCCCGTAACTTGATGTTGCTCAGCTCCAGCTGTGCTAGTGGGAAGCCAGGGAACAGGCTTATGCCCTGGCTTCAGCTAAGGCTTTGATGTTGACGAGAACGTTCTTGGGACATAAAGGGAAACGCAGGCCGGGTGGACACTTCAGGGCTGGGCTCTGGCCAAAGACACCAGCTGCTCCCACCATCTCAGAGTCTCCACGCTGCTTTCTCGGCTTCTGCCTCCTCAGAGTCTGGGGTTGGAGCTAGGAAGATCGGGGGTCAGGTACACAGACAAAAAAAGTGGAGTCCGCGACCAGGCCAGGCTCAGAGAGCAAAGCCGGGAAAGCTTGCGAGGCCACGTGGGTCCCGCCCTGTGGGAGCTGGGCTGTGACGTGGCCTAGGAGGTCGGGAGAGAAGGGCAGAGCGACCGGCAGCTCGCGAGCCGCCTCTCCGACTGCCAGACCCGGCTCTGCAGCTCAGCCTTCCGGTCTTCCCATTGCCGCTCTAACGCCAGTGTTCCCTCACGTCCTGAAGGCGGGGAATCAGGGACGAGGCTGCGGGGGAAGAGGGACTGGGCGAACACAGGCTTCTCAGGGGCCTCAAAGGGAGCTGGGCAGGCAGAGGCCTCCCAAAGCCTCTCACGTCACCACACAGGCTCCCAAGTCCCCAAGTGTCCGTAGGTAGCAACTGGAATAGGAAAACCTGAGCTTGCCTGTCACTGGCCACCAGGGACCCCGGGTCCCTTCTGGAAACGCAAATGCTTGTCTTGCAGGAGGCCCGGCGGCAGGGATCTTCGCAAGTGAGTACATGAAGGAGGTAGCCCTCTTGCTGCAAAATCACCAGATGGCACCAAAGGCGAGAATCCTGCTGCTCCAGGGCGTGGCGTGCTGGTGCTACCTGGACCCCACCAGCCAGCGGCGAGCCCGGTGTCTGCAGTTCATCCCGATTCTCACCGCGACTTTTGACAACCCGCTTGAGTTGACCTCCAAGAGTGAAGTCAACAGCCACCTCCTGGTGAAATTTTGGACGTGCTACGTCCTCTCTGTGATGACGTGCAATAACTGCGCCTTCATGGAGGAGCTGAAGGAGCACAGCTCCCTGAAATACCACCTGCAGCAGCTGGCCAACGAGAACTGGTCTGGGTGGCCGGAGAACTTCGCGCAGGTGCTCTATTTCCTGATCGGTTTCCACAAGAATTAACTCCTCTCCGCCCACCCCCGGGCGTGACCCTGGAGGACAGAAATAAACGACAGAAGGGGCGGTGGAGCCCTCTTCAGTGTTCTTCTTTTCCGTGGCGGAAAACTCCCAAGTCAATTTCCAGTTTCTTCAAGCACCAAACTTAGAGAACACACTGATGTTTTTTAAACGTCACGGAGACTGGGTTCACGAAACGGGAGGTCACAGGCGGGTGCGAGGGGCGTTGGCAGGATGTGGGGGGCATTACATGTCACTAAGCCAGGGCACCCAGACATGCCAACCCTAACCCAACCCACGGCCCCCGGACACCCCGCCTGTGTCGCGTCAGCCCTGTCCTGGGCCGAGGTTGTTTCCTGGCCTCCAGGACCCGGACGTCAAGCCGCGGTTCTGACATTTGGTATCTAACGGAAAATCAGATTCATTGTCTAAAGGAAGTCTGTCCAAATGCCCTCGATCAACTCGGGCCGCAGTTCCCAGGTGCTGCAGCCTGAACGCCCCTCCAAGTTTCCTCTTGAAATGCATCCCCAACACACACACACAGACACACACACACAGAGACACACACACACTCGACCCCCAGGCTACCCCTCTGCTGTCACGCGGCTTTGCAGTCTCACAACCACATTTAGGTGGAAGCGCACGGGACGGGGAGGGGGGGCGGGGGGCTCTTGCCCGGCTTCTCTCCCTCAGCGCCGCGGGCACCGTCCACGTCTGGCTCGCGTGTTCCCATTGCTGAGCATGCTCCGTTGCACGGCTGTACCGCGATTCACTTACCCGTTCACTTGTGCACAGGCACCCCGGCTGCTGCCGATGAAACGGAAACTCTGCACACTCGTCTTCCTGTGGGGGTACACTTTGCTGTCTTAGGGAGAAACTAGGAGTGTCCTATTTGGGAAGTGTTTGCCAAATCCAAGGTCACTAGGGTTTTTCCCCTATATTTTCTTCTAGATTAATAGCTTTATTTTGCTCCCGGCCACCAAACCCTGGCAACCTATTTTTGGCATTTTCCAGAAATACTTCCTATTCCCCAGGTTACCCTATTCTACGTAGCTCTCCTTTATGCCCCGTTTTGACAGCCTTTCAGCTCATTTCCTGCTCTCCTTAACCCAGACTTCTTTAAATCATTTTTTTTAAAGACTTCATTTATTTTTAGAGAGAGGGGAAACATCGCCTCTCACACGCCCCCTAGTGGGGACCTGGCCCCCAACCCAGGCATGTGCCCTGGACTGGGAATTGAACCAGGAACCCTCTGGTGTGCAGGCCTGTGCTCAATCTGCTGACCCACACCAGCCAGGGCAAAATTCTTTAAATCATTTTTATCATGTTACCAAAAAAAAAAAGGATTCTCTCTTCTTCAATTCCATCTCCAGGCTGGCAGCCTCACCCCACCAGCAATACCTCGAGACCCGCACCGTCCGATACAGCGGCCGCTACCCCCACAGCAGCCACGGTCCGACGCTCCACGGCCACATGCCGCTGACACTATTGTACGGGACCCCACAGCTACTTCCGACTCAGGAACTTTTATTGGATGTCCTTGCTGTAGATTAATGATAGCTTCCATTTTTCACGACTCCATTCAGGCACTGCAGTAAAGAGGCAGACTTTATCTCAATATTAGAAATAAGGCAATTAACATCGGGAAGGACCAACAGCCGGCCTCAGGTAATCCTTCAACGCTTGACCCCACTCCCTGTGGCCACTTCACACCAAGGCCCCTGTGTGCCCTCCCCCAGAACACGGGCAGTCGCAACGCTGGGCGCTTTGCGGTTTCCCTGTCCTTCCCTTCCTCCAGAAGGACTTATGGGAACCGCCCAATTCATTTTACGCTGCTCTTACTTATTCCTCCCATACACATGTGCTTTGTGCTCTACCACGAGACACGAGTGCACAGAACGTTCCAGAGCCCTCACGCATGCCCTTCCCTTTGGACTCCACCTGCCCCCACGCAGGCCCTTCCCATCACTGCAAGCTTCCCAGGGGCCTTCACTCGCGGCTCAGGTGCGCGTGAGCGCGTCGGAAGCGCCGCGCTCACCTCCGTCCCGACGCCTCGGGAGGAAGAGCTGGCCCCGGGGTCCGGACACCAACAGTCCCGACGGAGGGCTTCGGCTAACGACCAGATTCGGGAGTGAAACCTCGACTATTTCTGCCTAAAGAAGGATGCAAATTCTCTCTCTCCTCATTTTCTCCAAAATAACAGGAATAGAAAGAAAACAATATAAAACCACGGGCATAGACAAATTTTACTCCTTAGACTCCATTTTCCCAAGAAACACACTACGCTCAACGGGACACTTAAGTTTATTTATCATGTACACAAGTAGTGTCTGACATCTGAGAAAATGCTATTTACATAAAATGCCACAGATTAAAAATACATAGTATTTGTGCTTTAATACAATAATAAGGTCCCAGGATTCCATCAGGGAGGCGTGATCTCAAGTCTGCAGTGCACAGCTGTTTGCTCTGCTACAAAGAACTGCAGGCAGGGGACCCGGGCTGGCACGTGTCTCATATCGAATGTTCCCGGCCCTCACGCGCAGGGCCCTGCGTGCGGGGAGGAAGATGCGGCCTCTTTCGTGCAGCCCTCGGCTCCTGAGTCTTCCCCCCCGGAGCCCTCGCCGGTGTCCTCTTCCGAGTCAGAGTCCTGACCATCCGGCGATTCAAAGCCACCCAGGGGTTCGCCTTTCAGTCTCTGTTAAATAAACCAAAAATTTATCACCACGACTTTGCAAACCCACATCCCTCATCAGTGTATGAATACAACCGGCCTTCGCGTCCTGATGAGGTTCTCTTCAGGATGTCCCTCAATTAAGGTCACCGAAAACCTGGACTTCTGTCTAAGGCCCCCCCACGTTAGAACGTATTTCAGCAAAGGCACGTGGCTGTCACGGCCCGAAAATGTAAGCGATTCAGTACGAAAAAGGTTTAATTTGAAAACCTTTATCAGCAAGATGATTTTCTTTTTGGCAAACATGAGTAAGTTTAAGACTTATTTTTTAGGCAAAGACTGGTACAGCAACAGTCATGAGACTAATTCTTACAAATTAGCTGTTTCTAAATTTTAAAGAAAGTCAGGTGAGACCACCAAGCTTATTTAGTAGACCAACGAACAGCTTCGTAAAAACAATGTCACCCTGGCATTAAAGTTAAATTAAAAACTGCCTAAAGATGTAACCACTGTGAAATACAACACCTTTCCATAATTTTTCAGATATAATTCTTTGTATATCCTTGTAAAAAAAAAAAAAAAAAAACCCAACGATGTTCTCTTCCTCCATAATACCAAACACCAGCACCTCACGGTTCCAGGGCCCCCTCCAAGCGCGGACACGACCCCCGACGTGCACGTCCTGGAGCTCCCTGTTCTCACCCCAAGCCCACGGGGGAGGCCCTTCTACAGACGGGGGATGAAGCCCCAGCAGGACACCCCACCCGCTTCACCCAACAGACCCAACGGGCCCGGCGGGGCATGCAGAGCCCAACACGGGCTCATCACGCTCAGGCACAGAGAGGACGGGGAGGCGGGGCCGGGCGCGCAACACCCACCTCCAGGACCTCCGCCATGGCCTGCACGTGCTCCGCCACTTCGGCCAAGTCCTTGTTCTCCTTTCTCAGGCGGGCGATCTCACTGTCCTTTTGTTCAATCTCTTTATGAAGCTACACGACACACACAAAGTTCAGTGTTCCCCAGATTCCCATGCAACAGACCACACGGTATGTCTCCCAGGATATAGCGGACGGACACATTTGGCGAAGTCCCTAACGAAGGCGCCGTCTTTGGCTCTCAACACAACAGGCGTCTTCTTTTTGTGTAATAATCCTAGTAACAGTCACCTGTCCGACAGTGAAACTTTTCTCAGGCCAAATTACAGCTAGCTTATATTGCTCTATCCAAACAGGCTAAGCAGCACATGGAATACTGAAACGCACACACTGCGCCCTGGCGGATGTGGCTCAGTTGGCTGGAACATCATTCTCTAAACTGAAAGGTCGCAGGTTTGAACCCTGGTCAGGGCATATGCCTGGGTGGTGGGTTTGGTCCCTATTCAGGGCATATACCAGAGGCAACCAATCGAAGAGCCTCTCTCATATCAATGTTTCCCTCCCTCCCGCTAAAATCAATGAGCATGTCCTCAAATGAGGATAAAAAGAATAAAAATAGCCCTGGCTGATGTGGCTCAGTGGGCTGAGCGCCAGCCTGCGAACCAAAGGGTCTCCAGTTCGATTCCCGGTCAGGGCACAGGCCTGGGTTGCAGGCCAGGTCTCCAGTAGGGGGTGTGTGAGAGGCAACCACACACTGGTGTTTCTCTCCCTCTCTTTCTCCCTCCCTTCCCCTCTCAAAAATAAATAAATAAAATCTTTAAAAAAATAAAAATAAAAATGCCAAGAATTCTATTATGTACGTACTTTCTCGTTTTCCTTCAGGGCTTCATAGAGAGCCTTTCTCCGTTGTTCTGCCATCTCTTTCCAATATTGAGAGGGCGGATTTTCTAAAACAAATTAATGTTTTACATGTAACTTTGAAAACCACCACAGTGCCTCGCTGCTATTAAAACCCCAGAATTTTCTTTCTATTTAAAAAACAATTTACAGCCCTGGCTGGTGTGGCTCAGTGGATTGAGTGCCAGACTGCGAACCAAAGGGTCGCCAGTTCGATTCCCAGGCAGGGCACAGGCCTGGGTTGTGGGCCAGGTCCCCAGCAGGGGGAACACAAGAGGCAACCACACACTAATGTTTCTCTCCCTCTCTTTTCTCTCTCCCTTCCCCTCCCTCTGAAAATAAGTAAATAAAATCTTCCCCCCCCCAAAGTTTACAATCTTATTAATACCCATTTTTATAAAAGTTAAGTTAGAAAACCAAGTCAATTTTTTTCTACTTTATTTTTCCTGACATTTTAAGAATTTCCAGGCAGCCCACTGAGGGTCTATAGTTTGAGTTCTGTGTCCGAGTTACACGGACTCATCGTTTTCGTCTGTGCGGCTACATTAGCACTATGACATGGAGTCGCACTGTTCGTCTCTGCACGTAACTTGAGTGTTTTGTGCCGCAACGGTAACCACGTCGGACCTGAGTGAGCGCCGCAAACCCTGCGGTTGGCGTCCGCAGCATCGCTGGAGAGCCCCGACTTCCACGCGGCCAGCCTTTCCTGCCCTTTGCCCAGTGAACCCCACTGCCCGCGGGCCTCCCTCCTCGGGGGCCTCCAGGCGGGCCCGGAGCAGCCCGGGGACGCTCCAGCCTCGAGGACGCCGCTAACTCCTGTGCGCCTCCACGCCCTCCGTGGAGAACAGTGCCGCCGACCGTCCATACTGCTCAGGAGCCCCTCCGGCTTGCCCTCCGGGGCCGGCCGCCACGCCGTTAAACACCAGCCTTTATCCCGCCACACGCCACTCGCCCCCACCTCGTTCCTGCGGGCTCCCCGCGTCCTGTTCTCCCAGGGCATTCAGGTTCCCTCCTGCAAATCAGCCTCTCGACACTTTTATTTTCCTGGAAAGACTGGTATCCAAGATGCCACATTAATCACTAACCTCTTCTTTAATATTTCATCCGTATTTGGATCTTAGGAAATAGTAGAACTTGTCCAAATTTAGTGTTTGTATATTTACAACCAGAGGAAATATTATCAAAATATTCCAGTAAACTATATAATAGTGTCTCCAGCTTAAGAGGCTGTGGTCAGAATTTATAACAGTGTAACAAATAAAACTGACCTTTACTACAATGGAAGTTTCCAAGATAAAAGTTGCACGTATATTTTTGTCATACCTGTAACCATGAGGTCGAATGCTTCCTGGGCGGCTCCTCCGGGATCTGCGCTGCCGCCGCGCTCTGGAACAGCGGCAACCCCAGGGCTGCGTTTCTTCGATGCTAACCGGTCATCCCAGAGCTTCACTTTGGGCGAGCCTTTCACCAACTACAAGGGACACACGGACGTCAATCTCGTTTATTTTGATCTAAAATGAACAGGAAAGCTGAGTGGACTTGGGAACTAGAGCAAGCACAGCTTCTGAAGAATGTGCGTTCAGAGAAGAAAGAACCGCCAGAGGACAACATGCATCGCTTGAGTCCAGAGAAAAGAGGCAAAAGAGAGGAGGAAAGGGAGGGGGAACCATTGGTTAAAAGCAGAAATTAAAAAAATCAGAAGGAAAAAATCAAAGGCAGTGTAGAGGCAAAGGATAAATATGCACAAACTTTTAAAAGACTATACAATCATTGTTTAATAAATTCGTTAAGAAATAAAAAAAGAAAGCTCAGTGGTTTTGTCATTTACGTACTAAAAAAGGAGTGCTCATTTATCTGTATCTTTCTGATATCTTTGGAATTTCTTTTTTTAAAAAAATCACAATTTAAAACTCTACCAAAATGCATAGGTATATTTTAGAAATTTCATTTGCAGCAACTGCTTTGGATTAGACTTGGACCTAAGGCTTAACTGAAATCATTTTTATTACTGAAATAATTCAGTACCATGGAAAGGCAGTATTTTCCACCTGCGAAAGTCCAGACACGTTCATCCATAATTTTGCCACTTATATACAGAAGGAAGGAATCTACCATTTTTTCATTCTAAAAACATCCAAACATTCTTCCTGTAGGTTAATTCATAACGTATTATGTCACCTCAGCTCTACCAACATCACACCAGTGTTCTATTAATATCAAATTGGAACTTCAAGTGATCAATTAACATAGCAACCCCTTTGGTGGGGAAAACCAACAGCCATTCTCCAGCTACTTCCCAGCAGGAACGCCTGGGCATCCCCGAGGGGCTCGCGCGGTGCCCTCCACGTACCTCGTTCTCCCGTCCCACGAGGGGCCCGGCCGTGGAAGGCTGGATCATCTTCAGGGTTCTCCTCGGGACGGGGCTATTCTAAATGTCGAGAGAATTCGTCACCCGGTTACTGAGTGCCATGTGGACGGCCCCTGCCTTAGTCCTACTAACTGCAGGAGAAGACAATGCTAAGAACACTGCCCCAGGGGTAGGCAAAATAGGTTCACAGTGGTGAGGACGGCAAACACAGTTTATTCTTGTTCTTATTTTATTTATTTTTAGAGAAGGGAAGGGAGGGAGAAAGAGAGGGAGAGAAACATCCCTGTGTGGTTGCCTCTCACACACCCCCTGCAGGGGACCTGGCCCGCAGCCCAGGCCTGTGCCCTGACTGGGAATCGAACTGGAGACCCTTTGGTTCACAGGCTGGCGCTCAGCCCACTGAGCCACACCAGCCAGGGCTATTCTTGTATTATTCTTGATTAATTATTGTATTACTTTCTATACAAACTGTAAACCTACTTCTGCCCCACCCTGTGTTTGGTCAGCTATGTAATTTTACAATGCTATGTGTGAAGAAGACATCAGTTTAACCAACTAAACAAACTTATTTACCTAAAATCACAATAAAGAAAAAAATAAATAGAATTATAATAAAGTTTGAAGAAACTCTGAGAATGAGTGCACCGCATCACCCAAACGTGACACGTTTATGGTAAAACCCACAGAAGAGGTAAACTGGGGGCAAAGTCAATCATTCCCACTGCAAAGCCCTTCCCCGCTCACCAGCGGGACCCGCCTCAGACCTCCTTCCGTCCTCACTGTCCCCAGCACCTCTCCGTGTCCACCGACGGGACGCGGCGTGAGAGCACCCTTCCCACCGAGCCGCTCCGAGGAGCAGCCTGGCTCCCAGCCCGGCCGCTGGGAGACACCCGCCCGTGGCCCGCCTGTCCGGGCCGGCACGCTGGCTGCCGCAGGGGCCCACGCCGCAGTTTGGGGAAAAACAGAGCCTTCCTTGTAACATGTAAATACCTTCCCGTCTGTTTCCTGCTCTGAAAGCTCCGAGTTTTGCAAAAACCCATCCGTTATCCTGCCACCCTGGGACAGCAAACAATGGCAGGTCCTCCAACAAGGTCAGCCAGAACAGGACACCGGAGCCCGTGAGAAAGCGGCGGGCGGCACGCTGCGCCCGCAGGCCGGGGCGCGCCTTCCCACGGTCGGGTTTCCCCGCCGGTGACGCGCTCGCCCCTGAACTGAAGAACAAGCGCTGGCCTCTGTGAGAGCAAACGCAACACCCAGTGCTTCAGGCGTAACTGAGATCAGTCCACAGTCTCCAGACAAACAGAAACAAATGCAGCTTTGGAGTTTCCATAATAGAAGACAGTCTCCAAGATTTACCTTTAGTAATGAAAGCTTTAGAGCACCTATCCCCAAAATGTAATATGGCTATTATCATTCTCTTTATACAGATTACGCATTGGAATAACAGATTCATTACAACCAAAAAGGTTCTTATATATTATGGACCTTAATCTTTTTAGAAAACAATTTGAAATTCTGTGAACCTCTTTAAAAAAAAAGAAAACAACACACAGGAGCACACTCACCCAGAATTTTGCATATAATTAGCAAGGACTCCATGAGAAGGAAAGCAATAATAACCAATAATAATCCTGTTTATAGAAAACCCTAAGGAATCTACTGAAAACCACTAGAACCAATAAAGAAGTTCAGCAAGTTTGCAGGATTCAAGATACAAAAATCAACTGTATTCCTATACAGGAACAACAAGCACAATGAAAATTTAAGGAAACAATTCCATCTACAATTGCATTAAAAACAAAACATTTTAGGGAAAAAGTTAACAAAAGAAGTGTGAAGCTCAATATTCTGAAAACTACAATGCACTGTCGAAAGAAACTAAAGACTTAAATAAGTGGGAAGACAGCTCATGTCTGTGGACCAGAAATTTTAACATTCGACCATAATTCTTTAATAGTCCTTTACTGTTACTTTTCTTCTGGCCAAAAATTTCGTAATTTAAAGTTGATAGAAACTATAGCCAGGTCAAATTTGGCTACACTGCGTCAAAACACTTGAGGCACACGCTTTCCCCAGAGAGGAGCGGGGCCCCACCACATACCTTCACGTGCCCTTGGGTCCCTTCTGGTTTCTGCTTCATGGTGGGGTTCATGGTGCGCCTGGGGGGGACACAAGAGCAGTCATTCGAAAGCAGGATGTGGTCTGGGCCCGAGGGCGGAGCCTAGAGGATCACCCCAGCACGGTGGAACCACTTCTCCACTCGGCGATGACTGAAGGGGCAGAAGTCAGTGACTCTCGCTGCCTGTATTTTATATACACAGACACACAGTAATTCTGACTTGAAAAAATACGTATATTCTGAACAAGCGCACAAAACATGCTTGCGTCCTGGAGGAAACACTGGGCTCTGAAAGATCGGGGAGGCGGCCCAGGACAGCGGCTCAGGCACCGGGCATGCCCTCCTCGGTCCTGGGGAGCCGCACCCCGATGTCGCGCCCCCCCGCCCCCCCCCCCACGGCAGACAGCTATGACCGACTTGGCTCTGGCAGCCGGCAATAAACCTGATAGCGGCTTAATATTCGACTGAATGAGATTATTATGCATTTATATCTGTAGGCCATGTTTCAGCACCACCAGGAGCTGAGAAGGGAGGGCGGCAGATAAAGGGACATGTATTGAGGTGAACCACACCACGGGGCCCCACCCACTCAAACCCGCCCCAGGACCCCCAGGAGCGAGACCTCCCTGATGTGTGGCCCTGCCTTTACTCAGTGCGGGGGGGACGGGGGGGGGGGGCCCCTCTGATACTTTGACTATGACCCATCACACGTGCGTTTTACTGTGTGACCTGGCACACGACTGCAAACTAAGAAGTTTAAGAGATGCACCCAATTTTCTATTCTATTCTGTGTAAAGCGAATGCTGGTCGGCACCCACTAGATTGAGTCAGGGTGACGTTTTCCAAACGGGTTCGCGGCCCGGGACCCCACAACCAACCACTCCCTGGATCACCAACACGGTTTGGAAAAATTCATCATAATGAAACTGAAAAAACGAGAAAACGTCGGCGTGCAGGCTTGTGGGGAGCTGGTTCTGCTTCGCGAATATTATGTAGCCGGATGGCTGCGTCCTAAATTGCGACCTAAAAGAGCTTTTGCCCAAGTCACATTACAAATGCTAAGAGTCACCGATTAGGGTAAGTTCAAAGGAAATGTTAACACACAGGTGAACCGGGGTCACCAACACCAGTGCCGCTCTTCTACCGGGGACCAGGATTCGGCGACCTTCTCCTCGAGCCCAAGTGTGCGCCCCACCGCCGCCCCCGATCACCGTCAGTCGCTAGTCCAGAGGGGTGGACGTTCCCGTTCCGCCTCCGGACAGCCCGGCGCGGGGCAGAGCCCGCAACACCGCCGGCCGCAAGGCCTTCCGACCCCGACCAGCAGGGGACGCTGGGTTCCCATTGCGCGCGCCAGCCAATAGGGAGCGCGGACAGAGAGCGCGCCAAAATCGGCCCAACCAATGGGGTAGCCCCGCGCTTTACCGACCGCCCCGCCCCGGCCCGCTCCCGCCGTTCTAAAAACCCACTTACTGGGGCTCCGCGGAGTCACGGGAGGACCGAGTCCGGCGGGCGGGAGCAGGAAGCGGCTTTTCGGGCAGCCACCGCCCTCACCCGCTGAAGGGAACCGCTCAGTCCTGTACGCGGCACCGCACACGACGGCCCCCAGCCGAGCGGCGCCGTCCTCACCTCCGGAGAAGACGCCGCGCGCAGCTGGAAAAACTCGTCTAATCCGCTCGCCCGCCCCGACGGCCACGTGACCCCGTCCAGGGGAGGGGGCCGCCCGAGTCCAACCAATCGCCGCCCGCCTCGGCCCCGCTTGCTTGCGCCTGCGTGGTGGGCCTGGCGCGTCTCTGCGCGAGAACGTCCGGGCGTTGTCCTGGGTCCTGACCTCCGACTGCTCGCAGGGCGGCCTCCGCCAGCCGCAGACAACGGCGGGACGACGTATCGCATGTGCAGAGCACGGCTCCTCGTGTTGTGTGCAGCCCTGTTCCGCGGGCTCCCGGCCGTGAGCAGAACCTTGACGTTCGGGCTTCTTGCATTTTGACTCTTAGGGGTCGGGAGGCGCGCGGACACCTCTGCCCTGCAACTCGGGGCGACGCGACCTTAGTCCTGAGGCCAGCGTTTCTTATTACTCCGTCAAACCCTCCCATAGCCGTCTTTGTGGACGTGGTGCGTCGGGCCCACCGGCGCCTGTCACACCTGCCGCAGGTGGCGCCGAAGTCTGCGCTCCCATTTCCCGACTCTTGTTCCCAGAGGGAGGGAAGGTCTCCCTCTTCCCCGAGCCGCTTTGAGCACGAGCGTTCCCCTCCTTGCCCGAGGCCCTGGTGGCCGCCTGTCACCTCCCTCCCCGGACCTCTTTTGACAGCTCAAAATGTACAAAGCGTAGTCAGACGGCTCTGGCTTTGTTTGAGGAACGTAGTAAGCATGCCATCTAAATTCATAAAGGACACGCCAGGAAACCGGGTTTCCGGAGTGGGAACGGTGACAAGCGCGGGCACCGTGTCCCTTGACTTTGGAACAGCAGCCAGTCCACCTAGGGGCTCCGACTGCCCGTGTTTCCCGTCAGCGCGGGATGACAAGGATCGCTGAATAGAGCCCAGATGGTAAGTGTACGTTCAAGAGTATATAGCAAGTTACATTCAGGTCGTCTGCTCTAGGTAAAGTGGAAAGCGAAGTTCATCATGACGCCATTTCTCTCCAGAACCAAAACGCTGGGAAGGAACGTTGCCTTCCGTGTGAAACTGGCGAGCAAGGCGGAGGGCAGGGTCACTATGGCTAAAAACCCGCAGAGCTGGGAGAGGCCTGGCGGTTTTCCGCGCGTGCGCGCAAGCCCGCGTAGCCAAATGTCAGCTGCGCCTGCTCACAGTGTCGGTTAGTCCGGAATGGCGTGTCTTTAGGCCTCTCGGTGCTGTATTTCAGCGTCCCAAAGGGGATGGTGCCTAGTTTAGGGGAAAACCGTGGAGCCCCGGGGTCTGCGACCGCGCTTTCTCCTGCTTAGGTCCGATCCCGTCTGCTCTCCCGCTGCGTCATCAACTAGCTCACGCGACAAGGCCGGTCGACACCTGCGCCATCCAGGGGGTGGCCGCAGGCCGCACAGGCTGGCTATTGCGCTTTTGAAATGTGGCTGGTCTTCACTGAAATGTACAATACGGACCGGACCTCAAAGATTTAGCACAAGAAGAACAATGTAAAACATTCGTATAACTTTTGGTGTTGATTACATGTTGAAATGATACTTTACATATGTTGAGTTAATGTATCTACTCACAATTGATTTCACTTGTGTCTTTTTACCTTTTTTTAATGCTCCCCCCCCGAAAAATGTCAGCTACGGAGGCGCTCACACTGTGTCTGGCACTCTCTCTCGGTGGGACACGTGCGCTAATCCACCAAACATACATGACCCCCTGCACCTTCTCCACGGGCCCGGGGGGCAGACTTTTCAGTTTCCTTTTTACAGGACTCGATGCGAAATCCCAGCCCCAGAATCTCACACACGTGGTACTGTCAGACTGAGCCTTAAAGTCACATGTGGAAAGAAATCTCAGGTCCCTTCGGGCTGAGCAGTCAGATCTCCTAAGCTGCAGACCAACAGAATTCTTCCTGAAATAGCCTGTTCCAGAATGTTAACCCTGCTCACAGTGATTTACCAGACAACATGCGTGGCATATAGTTCCAGGGAGAATTTGTTCCTGCCCACTAGGTGGCAATGCTGTCTGACATAACAGAAGGCAGAACGTGCATTTGGAGGACTCGTTCGTTTAACAGCCTAGATATTGAGTTGATTTTCTCACCTGTTGAGCAGACTCAACGTTCATTAATGTGTATCCAAAGTAACATTCTTCAGAATTTAGTAGCAGAGAGAAATAGATCCTGTTTCCCCGCACAAGGACTGAGAGCTGAAGGGCGAGCAGAGGCTAGACAGGCGGGTGCCATGCGGTGGGGGAGCGGCTCTAGGCCCGGGCGGGTAGCAGGGATCGCAGGGGGAGAGAGCGTGTTGCTCGCAGCTGCATCCCCGCTGCCCAGTGCCTGGCACACAACAGACTTGGGTTAAACGGCCGTCGCTCGCGGCTGCTACACTGCATGACCTTGGACAGACGCTCCACTTCTTAGAGGCTAGGAGTCCCCGCTCTCAATGTGAGGTCACTCAGGGAGGCGGGCGGGGGCAGGCGGGCAGGAGGGCTGAGGACCTGAGACAGGCGGAGAAAGCAGCTCTAGCGAGGGGGGCCCCGGAGGCAGTGGGAGCGGCCGCCCGCCCTGCTCCCAGCCCGGCCGGCTCTGCTCCTGCGGGGTCTCCAGCCTGGAACGCGAGACACGGCCACGCACAGGCTGGGAGCCAGGTACCCCCTCATTCTGAGGCGCCCTCCTGTGCCTGCCGCTTCTCTGCAGGACACGCGGAGGCTCCGGCAGCTGGAAGCCCTGGTGCCTGAGGGTGTGTGCAGGTCATTGGAGGGAGAGGCGGCAGCTGAGCTGCCTGGAGGGGGGAAAAGTGCCCTGCAGGGCGCTCCCCCTTCCCTACCTCGGGCTCCCGTTGCATTCGGGGCCCCTCCTCTAGGCCTCACTTCAGTCCCCTCGCCCTGTCTCGAGGACAAGGGCTGTTAAAAGCAGGTCTCAATTGAAAAAGCGGCAAAAGAAGCCGTGTTCTCTGCTGCTTCCTCGGACTTAGCATCCGCGCTAAGAGGTGACGGTCAGCAAGGAAAATAACTGAGCGGTTTTCTTCATCTTCTTTGTAAAGCAGTTGTGGGTGAGGGGGCACGTCTACCCCTGACAAGCCCAGGGCAGCCCGCGGGGTGGCCTTAGCAACTCCGAGACCGCACGTAGCCGCACGGGGCGCTTGGAAGGGCAGCATTCTAACCAGCGGCGGGGTGTGGAGGGCAACCCAGGCCCAGGCCGGTATCGTCCCTGACAGAGGTCAGCCTGTCCCTCAACCGCGCCCGCCTCTGGTCTGTTTGCCTCTGCAGCAGCGAACCCGCGGAATGTCGGGGTGCCCCCTTTCTCCAGGCCCCTCGGGGTGCAGTCCCTGCAGCGGAGTGGGGGCCACAAACTGCGAACTGCGAACCCTCCCGGGCCGCATGCGTCTCCCCATTGGACCCTTTATCCAACCCGCAGAGGTGTCCCCTGCTGTGCTTTCCCCCGCCCTCCCTAAGTTATGACCAATGCGCTTCATGTCATCCCCTCATGCATCCTCCTTTGAGGCTAATGCATAAAATAAGGTGCAAAATCGGCGTTCTTCGGATCATTTTCTCAATCTGTTGAGATTTTGCTTCCCAGCAATTGCCGTCCATTTGGCTCAGATAAATTCATAAAAATTCTTAAAGGCTTGGACATTTCTCTCGTTGACCTCATTCCTCCCTTTAAAAAATGAGGGTGGCACTTTTAATATGTTTGCATGTATATGTGTGTGGCTTTTTACTTAACTGCATGTATTTACTGAAAAATAACGTGCACATGAAAGTACTAAAACACGATTACAAAGGTAGACCCCTGCCTGGGTGCCCAGCCCTCCCGAGCGGAGAGGAGCACGAGGGGTTTCTTGGGTCCCCGTCCTTCCGTGCGCAGGGCAGGGCGGTGCTCGGCGCCGCGAGCTCTGGGCCCCTCCCCCAGGGGGGCGTGTCCCAGCGACCTTCCCTTCCCTTCCCTAGCAGAACACTTACCATATTCATCTACCTGTCCGCACATCAAGGTCTTTTGAGTTTGTGTTCAAGTTTTTGTTTTTACAAACAATGCTACTAGGCAGTCCTCGAGCCAGCAGTCAGATTGGCCAGGTTGAAATTCCAGTGCTGCTGTCTCTTTTATTAACTCTGTGACCTTGTCTTTGCTCGACCAACTTTCCTAAGTGTCAGATGGCAATAGCAGTAGTGACAAACTCACAGGGTCCTCGTGAGGATCCGTATCAAGTGCCTCGCTTGCTGCCTCATACGTAGCAAGCTCCCAACACCTACAAAATACTCCTGTTTTGCATTTTCCAACTTTACTTGCATTTGAATTTCTCTGCAGGGTGAACTCCTAGCAGCGGGACTGCTGGATCCAGGGGCGTTCATTGAAAACTGCTGCCGTCAACTGGTCTCTGAGGTGGATCATCCGTTTGCCCCTCTGCTCTCTCTGTGCCCCAGGAGGCTGACCCCTAGGACCTGACCCGTTTTTGTCCCCGGTTTCCACTCAGGTCCCTGGGAGGAGCAGGCTTCGGCTGGAAGGGCGCGGGGCGAGGAAGGGGGCGCGGGGCGAGGAAGGGGCCGCAGGCCTCCGCTGGGCAGGGGGTGCGTTCCCCCCAAAGACGCTGTGGGCCGCTCCTCCCCCAGGCTTCGCCCACAGCTCCCTCCCTCGCCTGCGGCCCGTCCTGTCCTTGGGCACAGCCCTGAGCACACCTCTCTAAATAACGCTCTAGGTCAGCTTCCTGCTTGCCCGTTCCCCGCGCCGTCTGGTTGGTGCCCGGACCAGAGAGCCCGCCCACTGATGAGCTCTGCGAGAGCGGCTTTCCCAAGCTTTGGGCAATGCTGTCTCATCACATGGTTTTGAGATTCTCCCCAAAAATCATCCTTTAATTCGTTACGTTTTCCAGGCACCAGTGCTGTTATTTTTTTATCACAGAGAGAGGGGTCCCTGTTGGACTTCACTTTCCTAGGGGCCTTTGCACAAGCTTTGACTTCATCCCTCCAGGCTGCTCTAAGAAGACACCGCAGGCCCGGTGGCTTATACACAGAGGTTTGTTTCTCCCAGTTCTGGAGGCCAGGAAGCCCCGGGTCCGGGTGGCAGCAGCTGTGGCGTCTGAGGGCCCACTGCCTGCCTCCGCGTGCCCTCAGGTGGCGGCAGGCGGGAGGAGGCTCGGGGGTCCCTTCTTGAAGGGTGCTGTTCCCACTCCGAAGGCTCCACCCTCAGGACCTAGTCGCCTTCCAAAGGCCCCGCCTCAGGTGCCCATCACATCGGCAGTCCCTTGTTAGTGTGTGGCTTCTCGGAGGGGACGCAGTCTATAGCAAGTACAATGGTCCCCACCTACCTGCGGGGCGGGGGGGGGCGGGGGCGCGCTGTAACCCCTCCCCACCCCGGGATGCCGGAAACCTCTGATAGCGTGCTGAGAGGTACCTTTCCCCTGTACATCCATAGGGACACACCTTTCACTTAAAGGAAGCGCTGTCTGGCCTCTTTGGTGTACCCGGATCGCCAGCACCACTTCCTCCATTAGAAAGCTGTGGGGTGCCCTTCATGCATGTCTCCCTCACCCCTGCGCGCGATTTAAAGCTGACGGGTACACGCCCCGTTGGCAGGTCGGATGCATCCAGGACACGTTGGTTTCTGTCTTAGTGCTTCACAGGGCCAGTCCATCTGTGTTGCTTGAAAGGACTGCATCTGACCCTTTAAGCATCGAAGGGGAAAACCTCGGTGGTGGCCCCCCCGTATTAGCTGGATGCCAGGGGGGTGTTCCCATTCGGACAGGCCGCTGAGCATTCGGCCTGGACCCCGGTGAGTGCGCCCCAAGGCTGGAGAGAAAAAGACCCGAAGTGCAGCGCTGATCTGCACGTCAGGGCGTGGGGAGGGGGCGGGCTGAGTTGTTTTTAAATGAAGTAAGGAAATCAGATATTTGAATCGACAAGGAGTAGAAAATAAGTTAGTGTGTAAGGTGAGCACAAATAACAGTATGTTTATTATGGGAAAAGAGAGGTTAAAAAAAGCAATTAGCTTAAAGCACTATAGTTCCCTTTTCTCCCCAAATATGGTAAAACTGTAACAGCTACAGATTTAACAGAAGTAAAACAACTGGTGTTATTCGGAAGTCACAGATGCATTGGTTTTGGTCTCTGTTGGTTTTTAAAGATAAAACAGCTGCCCTCTTTCCCCTCCAGCCCACGCTGCCGACTGAGCACTCTCACAGAGCCGGCCAAAGGGGCCCCGGCAGGCTGTCGCCCCAGTCCAATAACCCTGACGGGGCTTCCTCCTTTTGAATTCACTAAAATCATTAAGGAAAGAGGAAGAATGGTTAAAAAGATATATCCTGTGATCGTAACCTACTTTTAATCTAACTAGAAACTAAATTGACTGCTTACCTTTTATGCCTGTGTGGTCAGTGGTAGCCCGGCTGTAACGGCCCACTCTGATTCTGGTACCGCCAGGCAGGCACAGGCGGCGCCTGGAGGGGGCTCGCGTGGAGTCACTAGTCACGTGCCAGCACTGGGGCCTCACCTGAGCAGCTGGACCGCTGCGCTGGGAATGCCAACGCTGGGGAGCTCGGTGAGGCCTGTAAGGAACTCCTATTATCTTGGCAACTTTTCTGTTATTTAGAATAAAATTATCCCAAAACACAAAGTTTGTTATTTTTGTTCAAATTTATTTATTGATTCTAGAGAGAAAGAGAGGAAGGGGGGAGAATAGAGAAGAGTGGAACATGGATTTGTTGTTCCACTTGATGCATTAGCGGGTTGATTCTTGTATGTGCCTGGCTGGGGATCAAACCCGTAACCCTGGCGCATCAGGACGACGCTCTGACCACCCGGCGACCTGGCCAGGGCTGCCTGAGCTCTGGAGCAAGACGCCTTCCCCGCCCAACCAGCCTGTCCTCCGCCGCCCACTTGCCGGCCTGGCTTCCTGCACCCCAGCAACAGCGCAGCTGCTCCCTCCAAGGTCAGCCGTGGCCTCCGCAGCTCCGCCCATTGCTCTTTGCTGGTTCCTCGTTCTCTTGGCCTCTCAGCTGCATTTTTAAAACATGGTCTCGCCTCCCTCCAGGACTGTCTTCCTCGGCTTCCATCCCACGCACCTGCAGCGTCTTCTCTTTTCATTGCCTCCGCTTCCTCCTGCCGTCCACTCCCAGGCCTCCCCGCCTCCGCCCTGGGGCCTGTGCCCGACCCCCTCACCCCAGGGCCTCTCGGACCCTGGCTGCTGCCCCTGCCAGGCCTGTGCCCCTTCCTCTCTTGAGCTTCCCTCCCTCGCCCCGGGTGTCCCACTGGCCTTGCAGTTCAAAGGCACCTCCCCTCTCAGACTGGCTGCCCTCTCCATCCTACTACCTCCGGTCATGACACACGGTCCTTTTATTTGTCACTGCGTTAGTGTGCTAGGGCTGCCGAAGCCACATGCCTCAGGGACGACGGAAATTTGTTTTCTCGCAGCTCTGGAGGCTGGGAGAGCCGAGATGAAGGTGTTGGCCGGGGTGCTGTCTCCTGCGGTCTCTCTCCTCGGCCGGCAGACGGCCACCTTCTTGTCGTGTCCTCACGTGGCCTTTTCTCTGTCCACAACACCTCTTGTATGTATTATACACGCATATATCTTCCCCATTCCCTTTTGATAGAGAGGGAGAAAAAAAATCCCCAAATATTTCGATATTCCTGATGGCATTTGCTTTGTCTTTTACAGATTGAGACAATCGGGCAAAGAAAATGGGTAAAAATTCCTTCCCGAATTGTGGGACAGGTCTGTTTGAACAGCAGCCTGCACATCTCTACCCCGAAGAACAGACTGGAGGGGCTAAGGCAGGTTGTGGGACGATACCGGTGGGCACAAAGCATGAGAAGCGGCAAAGAAAGGGGGTTCAGAGAGAGAAAGGCAGGCCGCAGGGGAGGAGAGTCCCCAAGGAAAGAGAAAGCCGTGGCGTGGCCAGGCCTGGACCTTCCTCTGGTTCCGTGTCCTGCGTTCAGGGACAAGTAAGTGCTGACCCCACAGGTTCAGCCTGCGGGACGTTAGGGTGAGACCAGAGGAGAAATGAACAAGCGTGTTCGCCCCCCGCCCTCGAAGGGTAAGCCAAGGCCTCAAAACAGAGCATGTCTCTAGCTTTTATATCATTTTTGTTTCAGAACCTCATGCGACAGCACGTTCCGTGAGTGACCCCCGCCGGGCGGTGGCCTGTGGCATTTTTAAAATTAGCCCGTGTTGACAGTCACCTGAGAGGTAAACCTGAGGTTGAAATCTGGAGAGCGGGCGCCGGGGGCTGCCGCGTGGGGCACTGAACGGCGCAGCATGAGAACTAGCTTCCAGGCCTAGAGAGCAGAGCGTGCCCTTGTTCTGGGTAGGTGCTTGTGAAACTGTAAATCATAAACATGAGCAAAAATCAAGACTGTGTCTCATAAACTTAATAGCATGAATGAAGGGGCAAATATCTGAGAATTCCTGAAAATCTAGCATGCTTGCTGGCCATAAATATGAGAGGGGAATGTTGAGAAAACCAGATTTTTGTGGGAGAAGAGAATGTGTGCGCAGTGAATGTACCGGTCTATTCTAAAGGCAGCTTGTTCTTTTTAGAAGAACGATTGTTTTAAGTACTTTGCTGGCTTGCTTTTTGGCATACAAGTATATTAAGGCTATGCAAGTATGGCTTGGGGAATCATTTCTTAACTTGGCAGGAAGGCAGAGGAGCTGTGTTGCCTACGGGTTGGAAGGGTTGGAAGGTTAGCAGCGGAGCCCACTGGATACTTCCTTCGGCCGGGTGGCGGCGCGGGGCGCGGGGGGGGGGGTGTGTGGCAGAGACCCTTTATAAGGCGTTACTTTATGAAAAACGTACGCTTCTCCCGTGGTATCTGCATTTCAACCAAGAAAATGTCTTAGTGTTTCTAATGGTGCGGGGAAATTAAGCAGGTGTTCTTGGTCAAGACTCCACACAACCCACTATTTTTGAAGTTGTCTAACTCCAAAGAAGCCACTTCTAAAATAATGAAGTGGACTCTACCCATGGTTAACAAAGCCAAATGTTAAGGGTGTGCTATCTCACTTTCGTCCGAATTCCATCACGGAACGGTTGTGGGTTTATAAAAATTTAGTGCCCTTGATCATTGTTCCCGTTTTACAGCCCTCCCAAGTCACATTCCCCTTCCAAGGGGAAAAGGAGCTAGAAGTGTTTCCTTCCTCCAGAGCGCACTGCTGCTATTTCTTGCCTCCTCTCACGAAGACCTGACACAGACCCAGAGCACAGCGTCAGGGGACCTGCTCGGCTTGTGGCCACATCACCTCCAGTTCCGTTTCAGAGCAGCTGAGACAGAAAACCTCATGTTTTACCTCAACATCTGCTCCAACCTGTTTTTTTCATGATTATTATAGTAGTGTAGTGTAAATTTTTTCAATGGTTTCTTAGAGGACACATCAAAAGAAAATGCAAGAAAAGAGAAAACAGATCAGTTGGGCTTCAACAAAATTAAAAACCTGTGCTGCAAAGACCACCACCAAGAAAGTGAAAAGAAAGGATAACTCCCAGAATGGGCGAACATATTTGCAAATCTAAGAACAGGCTTGTAGCTAGAATAAAGAACTCCTACACCTCCATCACAGAACACAATGAGCAGGGCTTGCTTAAGGCAAGGATAAGCCTTTCACTAAAGAATTATACACCTGGGGTGTGACTCCTCACCAGGACCTGCCTGCCCACTTAGGGGTTGATGGCCCGATCACCCCATTCTACTTTTCATGGAACTCCTTTTTTGTCCACAAAGACAAACAATTCTTCTTGGCAGTAGTAATAGAGGAAACTTGGCCAGATTAAGCAGAAATGACCCAAGGCTAATTTCATATTTACATTTTTAAACCGTCATAAAGTACTTGAAATCTTCCATTTTACCGTTGTGAGTTTTCCACACTATTATCATTATGCAATTATGAAAATCAATCAAGGAAGCACCAACAAAATGGTAGCTTTATCTTTCAAGGTTAGCAATAATTTGGAAATCCTAGGAATTCCATCCTTTAGTTCTGGACAACAATTTACATTGAAGGGTGGGTCCCAATTATTCTTTTGGCTCAAGGGTGAAAAAATGTTGCTATGGGCACTCCATGTTGATTTTACCAAGTGCAGAGCAACAACTCGGGGAACCGGAGGACCTCTAACATTTTATCACGAAGAGTAGCCCATAAGGAGTACACAGGCTTTGCTTTTGTCCAGCTTTGACTTGCTGTTCACCTAATAACACAACTTCGTTTTCATCGGTACATTAAAGCTCTGAAAAATGGGACGGAAGCCTCTCTGCTGCCAAGGACTCTTCACATTTCGAGGACCTAGGCCTGGGGTCCTGGGGGATCCCAACAGAAATCATGTTCCGAAGGGAGGGAGAAGTATCCACGCGGCAGCGTGGGGTGTTTTTCTCCCGAGTCTCCGTAGCAGCCCTCCCGGGCATCTTTGACCTTGTGCACAGCCTGAGGCCCGCCCAGCCTGCCGGCGCTCGCGGCCAGGCAGGGACAGAGCCACGTGGGATCCGCGGGAGCCACTTCCCGCTGCCTGAATCCCAAAAGTGGCAACGAATTCCCCTCTGGTCGCTGCAGGACCCCGCGAGGCACAACGCCCTACCCCGGCCCAAGACTACCCACCAGTGGGTTAGGGACGACACCGTAACGAAAGGAGAAACTGTCCCGAACCTCGCGACAGCCTTCTCTCTCCTCCTTCACCCCGCCCCGAGCTCCCCTACGTCCCGCCCCCTCCCCGTCCGCGAGCTCAGTCCCGCCCCGCCCTCCGCAGGCGACGCGCGGGCGCGAGAGACCCCGGAAGAGCTGTTCCATCCGGGTACTTTGCGGGGCAGGGCATGGGGCGTAGCTTTATTACGAAAGGGGGGTGGGAGGGGCCAACTCCGGGATCTGGACTTCCGGGCGGAAGGGCGGAGGGAGTGGAAGGTGCCGTATCCCCGCCCCAAGGACGCTCCAAACGGGCAAGAAGGGGCGTCTCAGTTCTCAAACTCTCCTTCGAGTCGTCAGTACCGGCTAAGCAGTTTCACGGCAAAGGCTTCCCGCTTTGGGAAGTCTTGCTCGTGCCCCTCCTCCTGCTCCCCTCTCCTGCCTCCTGAATAACCCCGACGATCTGCCCGCCTCAGGCGCCTGTCCTCTCCGTCCTCGCGCAGGTGGTGGGGTCCGCGGCGCGCGCAGGCGCAACGAGCTCGGGGCGGTGCCGCTGAGGGCGGGTGACGCAGCGGCGTCGCTGCCATTTTAAGTTGTTTGTTCTGGCTGCTCGTCTCGAACGCGGCTTGCCCCGATCCCAGAGTCGCCGAGGCCGCCGCCGCTTCCGCAGCCACCGGTGGCGGGGAACGAGGCTGTGCCGCCGCGGACGCTCGTCTTCAGCTCGGCGTTCGCCGTCCGGGCCCCGCTCTCCTGCGAGCCGGAGCCGCCTGGGGAAGAAGGACTCAGCAGATGCTTGGACTGAAATAACTTTACTTGGGGTTGACTCGCCGACAGACCTTAGCGCAGGGCTCCCTTCCTCCCCCGCCGCGAGACCGTCCCCTCCTTCTCGTTCCCCTCTTTCTCTCTCTCGCCGCCGTCCCGTCCTCCCTCCGCCCGGGGCGCCGAGCCAGACTATGGGTCCCAGGCGGGGGCTGCGTGGCGGCAGCAGCGCGGGCGGCCCGGCCCCAGTGCGCGCCGCAGCGGGGATGGGGGGGCTCCGTTGGCTGCTGGTGTTCTCTTGACATGGCTCCTGCCCGAGCTGCGAGCAGCGCCCCCGCCGCCGCCACTTCCGCCGCCGCCGCCTCCGCTCCGCCCGCGGGCTGCGGCTAAAGGGCCATCCGCCCGCCCGCGTCGGTCCGCGACCCCGCCCTGAACCATCCACATTCGGGAAGCATGGTCTGTTCCACGTGAGAGCGCTCATCCGGAGTCCGGGCACTTCGTTTCCTTGGGGGGTGGGGTGGGCGTGCTTTAAAAAGTAATTAATATTAACAACTCCTTTTCCCCCAACTGATCCTTCCCCTTTACCCTGTCCCGCCTACTCTACCCGGGCGGGAATTGTTTCCACGATGAAGTAAGAGGAAACCTGAGTGATCCAGTGTCTCCCGTGGTGCGAGTGAGTCGCTGCCGCTGAAGGCAAAGGGTGGGGGTGGGCCTGGGGGACGGAAGGCAGGTGGCCCCCGGGCACGGCCTGGATTAGGGAGAAGAACCCGCCCCCTTTGGTTCAGCGATGCCCGTGGTCTTGGTCGGGGTGCAGGCGTAGGGAAGGCGCGCGGGACCGACTCCCTGGTGGGCCAGGGGCGCTGTCTGAGCAAAGCCGCGGGGCTCGTTCCGTCGTGTTCTGTGCCCCTTTTCTGTGCCATCATGGTGCTCCTGGGCAGCAGCCTTCGCAGCCGCCTGAGGGTGGAAATGTGGGCGCTGGGGAAGTTGGAAATGACTCCGCTGTTTTCCCTCCTGGCTCCTTTGGGCAGCAGCTGCCCGCCCCCGGTATACACTGTAGTTGATTGCAGGGAAACCCTGAACCTCTCCCCGTCCTTCTCGACCGATTTTGCACTGTTCTCTTTGCTCACCACCAAGTGTAATCAATAACAGCACTGACAATACATAGCAATAGTGAAACCTGGAATAACTAAGAGTTAAGTAGGTACTACAGCCATGGGTCGGGCTGGGTAAAACCCAATTGGATATTTCAGTCTCATTCGCCTTCCCTGTTTTGGTGTTTTTGGAAGGATATTTTGGTGGGGTTTTTTTCTCTCGTCTTTTTTTTTTTTTTTTTTTTAAGTACTTGGAAAGCAAGGATCACACTTCCCCCCTCCCTGTTCCTTTTCATAATCCCTTTTCTAAAGGGGGGAAGTCCGGATGGGTTTTAAGGGTTGGCCTGGTGCCAGCTGTGTTTTGCACACTTAAGTCCTGGTCTTAGGCTTTTCATTGGCCACAAAGCCTGCCTGTTGGCAGTTAAGCTAAATGTGTTTTCCAAAAAATTAGTTCAGTTATTTTCTTCTCTTTCTTTCCTTCCCTTCTTTTTTCCCATCCCACCCCAAACGTTACTATCCAAACATGACTGGGGAGCCCCTTTTGTTTCTTGACCCTGTGATATAACATTGCCAGAAGGTGCAGTTTTGGGTTACAGTCGTGATTTTAGCTATTCAATCATATGAGCAGGGGGGGAAAATGACTTGTTTCTGTTGTACTTGAGTCTTAAGAAAAAGTGCCCATAGTTTAGCGACAATTTCCAAAGGCTTTAGTACCACCTGTATTTCAAAATGGGGGACCCAAACTCCCGGAAGAAACAAGCTCTGAACAGACTACGTGCTCAGCTTAGGAAGAAGAAGGAATCACTAGCTGACCAGTTTGATTTCAAGATGTATATCGCCTTTGTATTCAAGGAGAAGGTAATCTCAAGTTCTTCCTGGGCGTTAATGAGTACAGGTGGTTTTGTGAGTTCTTAACGCGAGTATCTTCAGGCTGGACGCAGCCCCCTCACCGGCGTGGCTTCTCCCTCCTGGGGTGTTCTCTGAGCGCAGTGGAACTGAAGGGAAGGAGCGGGACTCTCGGCTTCGGATTTTATTCCAAAGCTGAGTGGGGTCCATTTCAGTTAGCGTGGGGTGGGCAGCCTGGTAAAACTTGGAACTGATGCTTTACAGCAGTTACTGTTGACGTGGAGTCACGTGACCACATCCCTGCATTTAAAGCTTGGCTAATGGGAAGTGTAAATAGACTGAGCGGAATTAAGAAGTTGAAATTTTTGGTCTTAAAATCAATTCCACAGTCAGACAGCAAATAACGAGTTGCAAGTCATCCAGGAGAAACATGGTAAAGCAGTTGCTTTTTGTGTTTTCTGTTCACAAAGTGAAATCACTTCTGAGCTGATTTCAGAGCAGAAAAGCAACCATAAGTGTGGTATCTATTTAGTATTTGGGGGTTCCCCAGGTTTTCACCCCACTCTTGACTCCTGAAGGTTAGGTGTCAAAGTGTCTTTTGCTGCTAGAGACACAGCACATGAGGTGCATTTGAAAGGGGTACAGTTATGTTCTGTGTAGCTTTGTCTTTAAACTGCTGAGATTTTAACTTACCTGTTTGTAGAACCAGCTAAATGAAATTATTTCAAGAGTAAGTCACTTTTTTTTTTTTTTTAGCCTTGGGGAAGCTGGTGTTAATCTCCCACAGCATTTCAGGCCACAGGAACACTTGCTGTGGGTGCCCTGATGCTATGAACCTGTGTGGTCAGACACTAACTGCCTGTTGGGCTGGGGTTGGGGGTAAGCGGAGGGCAGAAGGATTCGCCTGTTTGAAAATTGGTGTTTTCAGTGTAAGAATTACTTCATTTAAGGGTGTTGGTGAGTTAGAATGAAGGTACGTGACACTGTAGCGTGAACTGAGTGTTAAGGCTGTGTGTTAACCAGCGGATTAATACACTTGCTTTCTTTTAGAAGAAGAAGTCAGCGCTTTTTGAAGTGTCTGAGGTTATACCAGTCATGACGAATAACTACGAAGAAAACATCCTGAAGGGTGTGCGCGATTCCAGCTACTCCTTGGAAAGCTCCGTGGAGCTTTTGCAGAAGGACGTGGTGCAGCTCCACGCTCCTCGCTACCAGTCCATGAGGAGGGTAAGCGCTGGGGTTCAGTCTTGGCCTGGGAAGTCTTAGTGAGTTAAGCTTGCATCCCCCTTCCCCCAGGAATGTGTGGTTACTGTGGAAATGAATCTCTTTGAAGTTGACTTCAGATAAAACACAGATGACTTGCCTGACGTGGTATCACGCTGGTGATGGCGTCCCTTATTGCTGTGAGCAGTGCTTCATATTACTGTTCATTGGGTTTCCTTTTTGGGGGGGCAGAGATAACATCGTGCCCCTCGTGAGTAAGAAACTTGATGCAGAAGATACTCTTGGTGCCGGCCTTCTAAACTTGTGCGACTCCTTGGAAGTTAGGCCGCCGTATTTGCACGGGGGACGCCCCGCCGGTGGCGGGGCCGGGAGGAGGCCGGAGCCCACGCTCTGGCCTGGGTGGGGGGTCCGGCTGTCGGGGCCCCTGCCGCCCGGCGAGGGCGGGAGCAGTGGCAGCGATGGCAGCTCTGCTGTAGTGAGAAGGCAGTGGCTCGTAGTAGACGCTCCAAGAGACCTTGGCTTAGATAGTTCTGATTTTGAAGAGTGGAAATAAAGGTGCAGGGGACCCCCCCTCCCCGAAAAAAGAATCAGCTGTAGTTGGTGAATTCAGGTCCTGATGGAAGAACATAGTTGAGTGACTGTGGACTCGAAGAGACAAAAACAGAATTGGGCTCTGAGCTGTTCATGTTCTACACAGTCCCGTTCCCTCGTCATGAAACAGCACGCGGTGGGCCCGGGGCCCCGTGCGGCGGCCTCGCGGCCCAACTGCGTACCCGGGACGTGGCCTGTGAGAGTGCTGTCTCTGTGCGAGTAATTGCTTCCTTCTTTTCCTTTTTGTCATTTCATAGGACGTGATTGGCTGTACTCAGGAGATGGATTTCATTCTTTGGCCTCGGAATGACATTGAGAAAATAGTCTGTCTCCTGTTTTCTAGGTGGAAGGAATCTGATGAGCCTTTTAGGCCTGTTCAGGTATTTTACTCTGAAATAAGTGTGGTCAGCACCTAAACAAGTAGAAGCTCCCGGAATAGGGTCTGCCTCAGGAAACTCTTGGGGATATGATTTCTACTAAGTTTTGTGTCCCTTTCGTCCTTCAAATGTTGTAACGCAAGAGGAGAAAGCATGTGCGTTGTAGCCTCTGGAGTCGAGGGGCTCTTGGCCGCCCCTGTGTTTGCCGCTGTGGCCGGAGGAGGTCTGGTGCGGTGGGCGTGTGCTGATGTGGGGAGGGGCGCGTGGATGGAGGTGGCGCGCTCGCCCCCCGTGCCCCACGCACTCCGGGAACAGTGTGTGCTTCCCCTTCCTGGTGACAGACTTTTGGGATGGAGAGACTTCCTAATGGGAGGCACCAGCCCCGTGTGATGACTGGGCATTTCTTTAAAACAAGGCTGGTGTTCCTGAAGAACTGGGCTTTACGTGCCGGTTTAGTTGTCGCCGGGTCAGCCCGTGTGTGGGACAGCACAGCTTGTGCACCTGCGCACAGTAGGTGTTTCATGTTACAGGACAGATTTGTGTTTTTTTTTCACTAGGCCAAGTTTGAGTTTCATCACGGTGACTATGAAAAACAGTTTCTGCATGTTCTGAGCCGCAAGGACAAGACTGGAATTGTGGTCAACAATCCAAGCCAGTCCGTGTTTCTCTTCATCGACAGACAGCACCTGCAGGTGAGTGCGGAGCGTGCAAGGGCTCCCTGGTCATCCGCCTGTGTCTGTGCAGGTCACCTGAGTCTGTCGTGCCCCTGGCGCCACGGTAATTTCGAAGGCACTTAAAGAACAAGGAGCAGAGTCCCTGGGCCTCGCGCTCGGGGCGTGGCCCCGGACTTGGCCGCACGGCGAACTGTGTGGGGAGCTTCTAAGGCGCGAGTCCAGTGGCCGGGGGAGCTTGAGAAGGACGGTCCTTCGTTGTGCGCAGAAAGCGGCGCCTGAGAACTCCTTGCCTGTGTGCAGCCTCGGGCCCTGCTCGCTTCTGCTCAGTCAGGGTCCGCGTTCTGAACCAGATCCTCTGGCCACTGGTAACAGTCTGTCTGCAGAAGTGCTGGCCCACTTGAAAGTAAATGAAGTCTAAAGGGATATGAGGTACATTATATTTAAAAGATCCATATATGTTTCAAATCAGCACTTCCAACATAGGCAGCGATCCAGGCACCCAGGTTACTGTTCACTCGTAAAACGCCCTCTGCTCTCAGCCTGAGCCCGACTGCCGTGACCCCAAGCTCACAGCGGACGCTGTGCTGTTAGCCTTCATCATAACGCGGCGTCCGTGCCAAGGCCTCCGGCGAAGGCTGTGCCCAGAAGGGCTGGGCTGCAGAGCGGGGCTCGGGGCTGGAGTCCGCACTCTCCTGCTGACGCCACCACCCCCCGCCGGGAGCCTGGCCCGGGCCTGTGGGGGCAGGTTCTGTCCATGGCGCTGTGTACACGCTGTCCACAGGGTGGTGGCATCGATGGTCACACGTGTGGGCTCGTTTCCACGCACAGACTGCAGACACACCAAGGCCGTCTCTTTCCTTCTGCCACCTCGAGAGGCGTCACTGTGGGAGGGAGGGGCCTGGAAGGTGAGCCTGGGGTGGCTCTTCCCCCGCCAGCAGCCACTGCGAGCGGAAGCGTCTGCACATCTGTCCTGCTTGGGGGAAAATCTAAGTTACTCTTTAAGAATAGTACACGGAGTTTGGTTTATGTTACTGGTAGTACTGGGACATTTATTGTAGGCTTTTACTCCAGTATGCGCGTAGATTTTTTCTTTTTGCCTGTTTCCTGGCCTTCCCCCTTCTCTCACTGTGTCTGTTGTCTTCCTGTGTACGTATAAACATGACTTCAAACCTTTCTTCAGATCTGTCTCCATGAAATGCCTTTAACCCCAGTTTCTTTTAGCAAGGAGTCTGTGGTTGGCTGTTTCATTGTATTTTTTTCCATTATCATTTATGCCTCTTCTGTCTCCGCCCCCTGCGGTTGCCACGCCTGCAGAAAGTCTGTTTGCAGGCGTGCTTACACGGGTTCCCTGTGTTTTGCATGGGAAAGTTCTGACTCCCTAGGGGCCCTGTGGGCAGGAAGCATCATTTACTCCCTCATTCTGTGTTGGTCGTCCCTGTGCCTGTGGGCACTTAGCAAATTGTGGGAGACGGACTGCATGTGGCAGGTGATCGCTTGTGTTGGTCTTATTTATTAAGAATATTAAAACTCTTCTCCTCCAGACTCCAAAAAACAAAGCCACGATCTTCAAGTTGTGCAGCATCTGCCTGTACCTGCCGCAGGAGCAGCTGACGCACTGGGCGGCGGGCACGGTGGAGGACCACCTGCGCCCGTACATGCCCGAGTAGAGGCCGGCCCGCAGAGGGGGACGATCCGAGCGCAGCGGCCGTTTTTCTTGTTTTCTTACCACTTTATTCTTTCAGCGTTTAAAGGAAATGGACTCATGCACAGAACACTATGCATTTTGAAACTTGTTCATCCTGGATTTTTTTTTTTTTTAAATCATTTGTATCTCAGAACTTTAAAAAAAAATTAGATGTCTCCTGCACGGACTGTGTGAAAGAAGCAGCTCTGCATCTGCGCCGCGTCAGCATCTGAAAATGTGAAGCGAGAGGCCTGCGCCCCAGATGCGCTGTCCCTGGAGGCGCCGGGTGGCACTGCCCGTGCCGGGCTTCCGTTCGTGCTGGGTTTTGCCTCTTTGACACCTGTTGTCAACATGCGGGGGTGAGACGTGAATGTAACGGGTGTGGCTTTGCTGTAATCGCCCCCGTCGTTCCCGAGCGCTGCCAGGTTCGCTCTGATGACCAGAAGTGGTTGGTAAACAAACGCAGCCACGGGGGAGAAATCCTAAATGAAAAAAGCGTCTCATAGCAGGCACTCCGGCCTCGCCTTGTGCGGGCGCGTTTGTTTCCCGGTGCTCACGGATACGCGCGTTCCATTCCCGGGTGTCTTTCCCGGTGCCCTTGGGAAAGTGCCCGCAGCCGGGCGCTGGGCCCGCAGAGCAGGGGCGGGGGCTGCTGGGCAGAGGCGCGCTCGGAGCCGCAGGCGCCGCGACGGGCAGACGACCTTCCTTTTGGTTTTTGTTTTGTTTTCTGGTTTTAAAGAGGAGGTTTTTATTACAATGAAAAAAATTCCAGTGAATTGTGCAGAAATACTGGTTTCTACACCATTCTAAAAAACTTACGAGGGTTTTTTGGAGTAGAAAACGTTATTAAAGTTGGAATTTTAAATTGTAAAAACAGCCATTGAGTGTCAGTTATAAAAGCAGAACTCATTTTGTGCAATGAACAGAAGGAAAGACTACTGTATAGTTTTGTTTTTTTGGGTTTGTTTTTTTTTTTCCTCCTTTCAAATGAAGAAAAGCTTTGCTTAAGGGTTGCATACTATATTGGAGTAAATCTGAATGATTTTACTCCTTTGGAGCAAAACTTAGTGCTTACTGGTTTCCAATTGTATTTAGCTTCTGGTTGGAATTTGAAAAATGAAAACCTAAATAAAATAGGTGAAAGTTCCCTGACTCTCCAGGTGAACACACAGAACTTGACTTGGTAACATTTTTTCCTGAGTCTGGGTAGGTGTCCCTGACCCTCACGGGGGGTTACAGTCCATGGTTAAACAATACACTCAGCAGGAAAACCTGGCCATCGGGGTTGTCCTTTCAACAAGAAAGGAATCAAGGACATCTTGTCAGCTTTTAACAGTTATTAGCCGAGCTTGAGGACGCTTTGTTTCATGGAAAAGAAAGAAATTCTAATTCCAAGACGCGTTCCTACATTTTCCTAGTCCATCGATCTGAGATGAGACCGCGCGTTTGCCCTGGCGGGCGCCGTTCCAAGCGCTCGCCCCCACGTATCTGTGGAGGCTGCGTGGGCACGGGTGCTCGCCTGAGGGCACGGGGGAGAGCAGGGAGGGGAGGGCCCCGCTCCAGGGAGCCCCTGCCCCTTGCGCTCTGCCTCTGTCGAATGACTCGATAGTTAATGTAGTTTGGCATTTCAGCAGCCATTGGTTTTGTTTTTATTTTAGAATAAACTTAGAAAAGCTTTTAAAACAAAGCTCCTGTGGACCCTTTCCCCACTTCTAATCAACATTTGCCACGTTTGTTTTCACTGTCCTACGTCTGCTCACACATCTGAAACGCTGAACATTTTGAGTCTGGCAGCACCGCCACCTGCCTCTTGATTCCTGACCCCTCAGTCTTAGGCACGTGTCCCACGGCAGAGGTGGCGAACTCGGGGGAGGTGACAGCGCCACCCTGGCTGCCACCACTCGTGCTCAGAGCTCCCTGTCCTCACAATAATTCCCAGGGTGCCTCCCAACCCCCTGCAGCGCGGGACCCTCCTCGCGTTCAGCCGCCATGTCTCTGATCTCCTGACTCAGTCCCTCGGGCCTTACCAACCTTGGCATTTGTGAAGAGTATGGGCCAACTTTTGAAACACAAGGCTGCTCGTCTGGCGTGTGACATGCCCCTGGTGAAGTGGCGAGGGTGTGCTGGCCAGCGTCAGCGACCTCACGCCCCAGGGCCACTGTTGGGCGGTTCTTGCCCACATCCGTCCGGATGGCTCCAAGGCGGGGGCCTGTTGGAGAGCCAACCTTTCCCTGTCGACTGCGTTTCCACATTTAAAGTGGCCTTTCTTTGTTTCTTTGCTCTTCTGTCTTGATATTCACTAAGACTCCCTGATGCAGAAATCTACGCTAAGAATGCCACAGGCAGTAGAACTGGGATAAATGGACTCAACAACTGGTGACACGTGTTTGTGTTTATATTTTTTAATATTTTTATATTTTTAAAGACTACTAGTTTTAGAAGGGAAGGAAGGGAGAAAGAAACTCACATGCGGGAGAGACATCAGTCAGCTGCCACTCACACAGCCCCCGCTGGGGACCTGCACCCCTGTGCCCTGGCGGGGAGTCAGCTGACGCCCTCCGGGTCTGCCAAACCGGCCGGGCACGTCTGACGAACTGGAGGCTGAGGCTGAGACTCGAGGTCCGCGTGGGTTTATCCCAGGTGCTAGAAAAGGTGCTAATAGCATGCCCCGTCCCTAAGAAAATAGGCCAGTCCCATCACCGGTCACCAGCACAGCGGCACACCCAGGGGACTGTCCCCGCCACGGCGCACTGTGCCCCCAGCTTCCCCGAGGGCTGTTCAGGCCACGTGGCTCCCCAGTTTTCCAATATGGGCAAAGGTCCAGGAGTCTTGCAGTTCCATAGTCTCGAAACTGAGCTTGCAAAAAATGTAGATGTCATTTTAGAGCGGAGAATGACCTAAGACTCAGTAGGACTGACCATTAATTTCTCTTTCTCCTGTAGCTTAATATTAGAGTTGAGTTTTAAGGTAATCTTAGCTCAAAGCAGCCCTGCTAGTGTTTCGCTTTACCTCGGTTCCCAAAGCGCCGAGCTAAGGACTTTTCGTCCCCAGGATTAAAACCTGAAGAGAAACGACGATGCTCCCCCCCGCCCCACGTCCCGCTCGGTCTCTGCTCCCACAGAAAGCAGCACTCCGGGGCCACTCGGGTTGTGCTCCTTTATTGGGAAGGTGGCAGCCCAGCGCGCGGCGCCCTCAGCTCCCCAGGTGCTTCGTGTGCCTGCCCTGCGCCACCAGCTTCCCCGTGGCCTTGTTGGTCAGGTCCACCGTGGCGAAGGCCAGCGTCCTTCCTTGCTTCAGGACGTGCGCTGTGATCACCACGTCCTCTCCTGCTTTAGCAGGCGACATGTACCTTGAGGGGAAACAGTGATGCGCAGTTACTGGCGGTGATTTTTAAAAGGGAAAGCAGTGCAGGGGCCGGACAGCCCCGCTGGGAACTGCTTCGAGGAGGGGCGACAGGGTCAGCGGGCACTCTGCCCTCTCAAGGGGCGTCCTCCTCCGCACCTGTTCCTTTTCCTGTAAATGCAGGGAGGGGCTCTGGCCCCCGGGCCCTCCCTCCATGGGTTCCCACTTCAGTGACTGCGAGCTGGTGACACAGTCGTCCTGGCTTTCCCTGAATCTGCTAAGCTCCCACGGTGAAGTGACACTTGGTGCCTGTGTCTTGCCATATCCGTACGAAGAATTCACTCAACTCTAAAATGACTATAAAGACTCTAGGGAACTAGTAAGAGGTGCCGACAGCCCTGGTGAGGAACTGTGCACACGCGGTTTTGACGCGCACTCTGCCTCCGCACCTGTGTGCATAAGCTCTCATCCGTTCACTTTTGACATGTTCCGGTTTGGTCACCACATACTTGGAAAAGCGAAACCTGACTCCCTAAACATTCTTTGCGCTGTGAAAGCAGCAGTACCTTCTTAGAAGGCGTAAAAAGCAGACCCGGCTCCACAAGGAGGCTCTGAAGGCCAAGACACGCGGCCGCCGGCGCAGTCTGGCCGCGGGGAGGAGGGGAAGGGCGGCGGCTGCTCCCAGCGCCACCTGCAGCATTTTCGGTGACCTTGAGCTCCAGAGAGCACCTGCATCTTGTCCTGTGATTTGCTACTTGTGTCCTCAATCTAAGTGACTTCCATAGCAAAGAGGGGACTGCGTGTCTCTGACGTGAGTGTAGTAAGACTCGGATGGGTTGAAAGCCTACCAGCTGCGCTGCCTCTGCCCTCACCCACCTTTGCCAGCCCCTCCCGCCCCCCTGCAACTGCTTTTCTGTCCGCTGGGTGGCAGAGACGGGGGTCGGGAAACAAGCCCCGGGCCCTGCACTCCTCGCGGGACAGGGCTGGGCAGCAGCGCCTGCCAGCCAGCCCCGGGCCGAGTCCCGGACCTCCGGCCCCGCCCCCCGGGTGCCGCGCCCACGCCGTGTCTGCCAACCTGCAGGGCGTGTCTGTGCGTTAGGGAGACACGCCGGGTTGCCAACTGGACACCCGCAGCCACCTTGTCACAAGAAGATGACAGTGTCTACGTGAAGGTTTCTCCAGCTCCGCTCTGAGCCTCACTCAGGCTCGCGTGTCCTGAACACGTGTCAGGACTGAGAAACGGCCAGGAGCCAGGAGCCAGGAGCGTGCAGGGACGTTCTCCCACCACATCCGGGTCGGAGGTGGAGGCCTGGCTTTCTCGAAGGGCGAGCTCCCTCCCCGTTGCCAGCCGGGCACCAGCCCCTCGGTTGGCCCTCCCCCTCCCCCACCCGGAGGCCGGCCTGCAGGCGCGCCCGCTACCCACGTGATGTTCATGTCCACGCTGACGCCCGGCAGCGCGCGGTCCGTGCAGAGCAGCGCCAGCGTCGAGATGCTGTCCACCAGCGTGGCTGTCAGCCCCCCGTGGAGCGTGCCCATCTTGTTGGTGTGCTCCTCCTCCACCCGCAGCTCACAGGTCACCTTCCCGGGGGCTGCGGAGACAAGAGTCACCTACACACAGAGGGAAAGGCCGGTGAGCGCCATGTGGTGGAGAAGCGCTGGAGCCGAGAAGGTGACCCTCAGGCAGAGTTTTTAAAGGCAGAGGAACACTAAACCAAAACCAGGGGGAGTCGCGGTCGACGTCCAGTCCTCCGGTGGACGTCAAGGATCCCATCAGAGCTTTTCCGCTTCTGTGCGCCCAGCCTCCTGGCCTCCGTCCACGGAGAGTTTGCACCAGCAAGGCCAGCTGGTCCCTGTGACCTATGGACCCCTCACAGGTTTAGTTTGGGCGCCCTCTAGTTTTGCAGAGCAATTTTTAAGATGACGTCATAATTACCGGTTTAAAACAACTTTAAAAACAAATGGGAAAAATTCAGTAATTCACTGTGTTACTAAATAAGGTTATGCCATAAATTCATGATAGTATAAAAAGTTTAACCACTGAATCCAGCAACGTGAAATGATGGCTTTTAAAGCCCTGTCCACACACAGGATCCCAATGCAAAAGAATTACACAAAAGATAAAATGTAGAAAAATAATTTCAATTTTATATTAAACATTTAAAAATAAACCACAGATAAGCAACAGAAACGTGTTTCTTGTATCTTGAAATTACTAGGAAAAGCCACGGCAGCGCGGCATTTAGGAGCTCGACGGAGCTGTGAGAGGCTGTGCGACCGGCAACAGCGATTCCCACCATCGGTCAGTAGGGGGCTCGGGCAGAACCCGGGCGGGGGGCGCGCCCTGGGTGTCTGGTGTTCTGGGGGCCGGCAAGGCTGAGGCGGTCACGGGGCGGTAGCGCCCAGGTAACTGCCATCTTCTGAGCGCTTTGATATGCCGGGCACTGTGCCCCACACAGTCCACGCGCCGGGTGGCCTACTCTCAAGGTCACCAAGGACGTGGCAGAACTGAGCTGGAGGCCTAGGTCTGTCTGTCTGTGACGGTCCCTGGTCGCTCACTATGAAGTCCCTTGATCCGTGGCTCCCATCAGGAAGACACTGTGAGTCCCACGAACCACAAAGTCAGTGGTTTTGTCGTTCATCCTCCAGGAGGCCCTAAAGGAAAACGACCAAACAATACCAGCCATCCTAAATGACACTGCGATTTGCCTCACAGGTAAATTAGCGGGAAAAGAGATCTCCCAGCAGGAGCTGGTCTCAGCAGACAATGAATGGCCTGGCCCCGGGTGGAGACCCATACCACGGCCAGGCCGGCCAGGTGCGAAGGCCCGCGGCCAGGTGCGCGCGGGAGTCCGTCCGGCACAGGCGCCGAGCAGGGCCGGGGGTGGGGGGCGCCGCTGCCAGCGGGAGATGCAGGTTGTTTGCAGTCCTGGACGTAGTCATCAGGGAGCGAGAGGTCGTGGGAGCAGGACAAGCAACTGCCATTTCTCCCCCAACACTGGCGAAGGGCCGCTTTCATTGGCTCGTTCCAAAACACCTATCGAGGTGGCTGCCACTAAGGCCTCCGCCACCCGGGTCTTGTCAAGAGCTCGCTCCCACACGGGCTTGAACCAGAAAGAGGGGCCGACGGGCGGGGCTGCCTCAGCCCGTCCGTCCGGACCCTGGTGCAAGGGCCGCGCCGCTGTCCGGCCAGGGGACGGCCAAGCCCGTCCGGGCCCTGCGCGGCCCAGCGGGACAGAAGGCCGGGAGCCGTTGGGCCGCGCGGACTGGCTTGGCCGTCCCGGCGCACACACACCAGCTGACAGCAGGTCTCGCACCCCTCAGGGCTCGAGGGCAGAGGCTGCTCTCGGCAGTGGCAGAGCGATTCGGCAGCGTGTTTCCAGAGGGCGGCCATGAAGGACTACGCCCCTCGCCTGTCTCCGCAGCAGGAGAAATGTGAAGCATCACCTTTCTCCTTGGAACTGGTCACCCACTCACCAGTGCCAGAATGAGGCATTTTCCAAAGTCCGCAGAGATGCTCTGAGCGGACGCCAAACCCCTTTCCCCTCAACGGAGCATTGACTTGGTCCCGTCATTTCACTCATTATGCCTTCGTGCCGGGCGGCCCAGCCACCGAAATTGCTATGTTACTTTGTTTTAAATTAAAAAACTTTTTTCAATCACACTGAACATACAATAATGTTAGTTTCGCACCAGGGCGATCAGACATTTAGATAATTTACGAGGTGGCCACTCCGAGGACACACGCAGCGTCCCGCCCACCTCCGGTCAGGGCTGCGGGTCCCCTCGTTCTCTACATGCACCCACGCGTAGGCACGTGGGGGCCCCATTTTCTTTTTATACAACGTAAAAAACGGATCACGTTACAGACACCCCTTCGCCATTCGTTTTCCCCTTCCCAGTAACGTCAAGGCCAGCTCGGCCCCGCTCTGGGAGCCGCGGTGCGGCCGTTCCCTGGCCGGGCCTGTCCTGGGCCACTCTTCCCGCCCGGTCTGCGTCCAGGCGGCCTCTCCATCACACACAAAGGTGCTCGCAGGGGTAGGGACGGCCAGGTCAGGAGGCCGGGGGAAGGGCACATGCATTGTGAAGGAATCTGCCGCTTCCCTTCCCCCAGCAGCGCGAGTGAGGGCGCTCGCTCCCTCCTCCCCCGTCAGGACTGCGGTGGCGGCTCCCCAGGGCCGCGGGCGAATCCCACGGCACCTGCTGGGTTAGAGGGCGCGAGCCAGACGGCCAGCCCCCGGCTCCCGCTCGCTGCTGACTCCACTCCCTTTCCTGTGCACGGCCTCTGCGCTCCTCTGCGCTCACCAACCCGCGGCCCCCGCTCCACGGCAGTTCCCACCGCAGCGTCCCCACCGCAGGGTCGAGCAGTGCCTTCCTTTTTCAGATCGTTGCATTTTGACTTTGATTACGTCTTTTGCCATGAAAAGATGAGTTCCTATTAGCAACGCACACTATGCCTGACACATAGTAAGTGCTATCTAAAGACTTCTAAAATAAATGCGGTAAACAAAAAGTTCTAATTTTATAAAGTCATACAAGCTACCATGTTAGTAAAATATTTTTTAAGTTGTGACTCCTTCACAGAGAGCTGGTGATTTCTTTTCCTAGTTCCCCTGTAGTCGGATATTAGGTTATTTCCATTTTTGACATTACAGACAATGCGACCATCAAGACGCGTGTATATGTCTTTGAATAAATCTCACTTTATCACTTTCTTGTATATTTCTCGCATCTAGACATTTTTAGCGGCCAATAAGGAATATAGAAATATCTGTTGGCATGTTAGGTTGATATATTCCAAGTGCTATCATTGCCCTTTTGTGGTCAACCCAAAAATAACCTGAGGGACAAAACTTTTTGACACAAAAAACACAGAGGTTATTTTAACAGAGACTTTAATACAAAGGACCATTAACCAGAGATTTAAAGCATGGCAGGTTTTGTTCTGCGTGAAGAAATCCTGTGACCTGAACAACCAACTCAAAGCTCAGTACAAAGACATGGTTCACAGTCAGAAAAAACAGGAGTAAAGATTTTTCTAGCTTTGATCTAGAACAAAATGAACAAGTAAGAGGATGAGCTTGCGGGGGCCGCTCTGAGTGGTACCAGGAGCTGTAGCCCCGCACAAGCTGAGGCCTGGGAGATCGTAAGTCTTGGCGGGAACCTGCTGGAGGCAGGCAGGACCGATAAAGACTCCGAGGGCCCCCAGAGGAAATCAGACGTAGAAGTACAGGGCACCCGCGAAGCGTGCTTCGTTTCTCCCTCAAGCTCTGTTAATCTTATACCAGATAAATAGCTCCAGGCTGGGAGAGAAATTTACAGACCTCCTGGACCCAGACCCAAAGCAGTTCCAGGTGTTCCTGCCATTGTCATCTTTAAACAGCACCGTGGAGTGACTCGTTATTTCATCCACGGCGAATCGGAGGCCTCCGCGGCACGGAGTCCCCGCCGGAGCTACGTCCAATTTCTCCAACTTCAGCACTGCTGGCACTGGGCTGGACAACCGTGTTGTGGGGACAGGGCCGAGCAGCTCTGCTCACGGCATCTAGCAGCTTCTTCCCTGCCTCCACCCGCCGGATGCTGGGAAGGGGCTCTCCCCGCCCAGCCCAACTGTCAGTACCTGAGATGTCTCTAGACAGGCACTGCCAAATGTCCCACGGGGGACAGCTATCCCCAGTGAGAGCCACCGGTCTAGGTCGAATGACCTTAACATTAACGGGAAAAGGAGAGGAACCGTGTTCACAACTAGACTTACGGATCACTATGCATAAATATCTACTTCACCCCTAACAATTCGGCCCACACAAAACCTATTTTAGATAAAATTAACAAACGCAGAGCACCTACTACTACGGTGTCAACCCATGTGGTTAACAGGGGATCGAGCACTTGACACACGGCTAATCTGCACTGAGAGGTGCTGTAAGTGTAAAATTCATCTGGATTTCATCAAAGATTAAGTATGAAAAAGACATACTTTTTGTATTTATTACATGTTAAAAGACTTTCGGATAGAATGAGTTACTTAAAATATATCACTACAATATACCACCACATATATACCACTAAAATATAATTCACTACAATGAATTCGCCTATTTCTTTTCGTTTTTTAAAATGTGACTACTATAAAATTTATAATCCCACCTGCGGCTCGCATTTGTAGCTTGCGTCATACCTACTAGACAGCGCTGGTGTGGACTGAGGCGGTTCCGCGCTTATCAACCTTAGTGCAACTTCTGCGAAACCCAATACATTTGGGCTAACAGGCATATATTCTTGGAAAGCAAGCTACCACCAATGCCAACTCTAGGTATTATTTCCTTTGTTTTCCAAAAAAGCCCGGAGATCATGAGGGACAGCTATTTCCGCGTTGAAAATACAGCCTAAAAGTTGCCTTCGCGAAGGGAGACCTTGTTCCAAAGCCCTACCTTCTTCGTTTGCAGTCGATCTGTGTTCAAAGTTCACTTCCAAATTGTTTCCAAATTTCCCGGTACTCTATCCTAATTGTAAGGAAAACAGGCATGCATGCACTTAAACATGGGGGAAAATCCACAAGTTACTTAGGCCGTTAAGTATGTTACTCGTGCTATTCGATAAATGCTTCCTATGTAGTACGTTCTCTATAGACACTGGAAACTAGGAGCGTGGGCTACTTTGTTCCTGGGCACCCCGCCGCCACCCAGCACCGGAGTCTGCTGCCTTCCTTCAGCTGCCCTGCTGCTACAAACGCGCGGGCTGCGGGCGCGCCTCCCGCGCTGTCGGCCAGCTGGGAAGGAAGGGTCGCACTACCGTCCTTTCCGGCACTAGAACGGAGCAGTGCTATCTCCACGAAGGACAACTATACACAGTTATTTATGGACGATTACATGAGCTCGTCTGTGCTCTGGACCTGGCACACAAGGGCGTTCCGTGAAGTAACCGTGATCACTAAGCGACGCGACGACAGAAGCGAGCGAATTACAAACGCGGCGCCTCCTCTCCCAGCATCCCAAGCCGCGGCTGCGCCTGTAATACCTTTTGCAAAACTCTATCAAAACCGGAGACACTGGTCATGGCCTTCATCAGCTCCTGCAGATTCTTGGTCAGACTCATCGTGGACGGTCTGCCAGCTCCAGGATGCAGCGTAAGACGAACCTCGCAAGAGACAAGCAGCCCAGGAACTGGCAAAAGCGCAAGGACGCAAGGACGCAGAGGACGCAGACCTGCAGACGTCCGTCCGCGGCGCGCACACCGTCGGCCCCGCCCGTGCCCTGCCCACGCTCACGCACTGAGGTTCCGCGCCCCATTGTGAGAGCGCGCGCGCGCGCGCTCGCTGTTGTCCTCCCGCCGTCCCCGCGCCCAACCCTTCACCCACTGCGCAGCCGCGCCGATCGCCCTCCGCGGGCGGGCTGCTGTTCCCCGCCGGACCGTTGAGGCGAGAGCACTGCCGCGGGGCGGGGGGGCGGAGGACGGGCGCCTGCGCAGAGCGGCGGGGAGGGCGGCCGCGAAGGGCTGAGGTGATGGAGCGGAAGCGCAGTCTGGATTTTTGGCCGGCGGCGGGGCTCGACGACGGGGATCCAGCGGAGAAGAAGCGGCTCCTGCTGTGTGCGGACTTCACCACCGTCGCCAGCTGCGAGGCTGCCGTGGCGCGGCGCTACCTGGCCGAGAACGCCTGGGAGATGGAAGTACGCTCGCCGCGTCCCTTCGGGCCTGGGCCGCGCGCCGGGCGTGCACGAGCCCACCCACCTGTCCGTTTGTTTTTTGTTTTTTTTTCAGAGGGCGCTGAACGCCTACTTCGAGCCTCGGGCGGAGGGCGAAGCCCCACGCCGCTCCGAGGCCGCGCCCACGGCCGCGCAGGTGTGCTGGTGAGTGGGCGGGGCCGGGCGGAGCTTGGGTGGCGCCCCGGGCGGGGATGGAGGCACGGGCAGCAGCCGGGCAGCCACTTTTCCCGGGGACCACGCAGTCGCCGCCGGCGAATTGGGAGTGCGGGAACCGTCTGGAATTCTGCACTCGAAGTATAGGAAACACGCAAGCGGGAGGTTGCAAACCAATGAAGGAGGCAAAAACCTCTATGGAAACAAGGTCCCTTGGGAATCCGCCTGCGTCCCGCGTTGATTGTTTATTTGTTCTCCGCGGGCAGCCTGCGTGCCACCTAGAAAGTGGTTTTCGGTAAAATTCACACCTGCTCCTGTAACTCCAGTGACAGCGAGGCTTTATCCATAAAGTAAGAATCCGCACCGATCTCAGTACTTCGTCCTTAGAGTAGAACTTCACATACTAAGTGTAGAAGGCATGATGGCGTTAGGGGAAAAGCAGCAGGTGGGAACCACCGCAGGACTAATTATTTCAGACGAGAGGCGTTTACATAGTTGCGGAGTATCTACCCATCAAACGCCTACAGGGGGCCGAGTGCCTGCGAGTGGAGGCGTGCGCGCGGCACACTCTCGCTTCCGTGCCCTGCCTGCCGAGACACACAAAATCTGCGTCTAAAGAAAACATCAGACTCCCCGTGAGACACGTGCTACTAAACGCATGGCCTGCGTGCTTCAGAAATAGCGAGGCCGCGGGAGGCAAAGCCTGGAGACCTGCTCTGGAGTAAAGGAGACCGACACCTCCCAGCTCCTGGGCGAGGCCCTTAGTAGCACGCTTAGCGAAATTTGAAGAGGTCTTTAAATTTTAATGCTGTGTTACTTAATTATCGGACCTTCGATAGTCGTACTGGGCTGTGTATGTAAGAATGCCCTTGGTTTTAGGAGCTACATACAAAAGTATTTATGCAGGTATTTCAAGATAAGAACAATTAAATGTTATTTAAGTAAAATGCTAACATATCTGTGAGTGGCTAGCATTCTTTTTACCGTTCTTGCGGTACTTTTTTCAAAATTATTATAACTTTTTTTAGAGCGAGGGGAAGGAGGGGCAAGAGAGATATTGATCTGTTCTACTTATCTACGCCTTCATTTGTTGATTCTTGCCTGGGCCCTGACCCAGGGTTGACCCCATTAAGTCCTGCCGTATGCGGACAAGGCTCTAACCCCGAGCGGCCCAGCCAGGGCAATGTTCTTACAGTTCGGAAAGTCTGAGGTCGTGTCCGAATAAGCACCTGAAACAGTAAGCAAGCTAGATTTGCTGTGCTGACCCTTCCACAGTGCACGCTGCATCAAATCCCGCGCTGCACCCCAGAAACCAGTTCACGGTGCCGTATCAGTTACACCTCTGTTTTAAAAAAAGGAACTTAAGATATTGGCATTCAGTTTATTAGAGTTATGCATCCAAGAGCATATTTCTTACACTTATCTGTAGTTAATATAAATGCTTAGCAGCCACACCCTAATCATGTTTTGCTTCTCCACTGCAGTGCCTGAGCCTCGTGACCGAGCAGGGGTTCTGTGCCCAGTGCGCACAGAAGCCAAGGCTGTAGCTCCAGCTTCTGGCACAGAAGGAAGTGTTATTTTGACCTCAGCTGGCAATCAGACCGGAGACACGACCCAAATCTGTCTCCCCAGCCATCCAGGGTTCGGGCAAGATTTAAGGGATTTCTGCACCAGACTTTTGTGGACAGTGGGCCCTCGCTTCTGAAAGGGCTCCGGGTCCACATTCTGAGCAGTTGGTCCTTCAGTTCAGAGCATAGTTTGCACCATTTTCTCCTCTGTGTCTCTGGGAGCGCATGGCTTGCAGCTTTGTTCTGCTGTCTCAGAAAACAGCTCAGTACCTTGTAAGAGACAGGGTAGGGTCAGTTTGCACTGGTTCTGCCCTTGGAGCCCAGGTAGAGCTGGGGAAGGTGGGTCAGCTGTGGGGCTGCGGCCAAAGCAGGCACTCATGGCCTCGCCGGCGCGGCAGCCTCGGGGACTTCCAACCTAGCGGACCGAGGTCCCGGAGAGAGTGTTCCAGGAGGCTGCAGGAAAGCCGCTAGGCTTCTGACCAAGCCTCAGAGGTCATGAGTGTCCTGTTGGCTGTTCCACTGGTCACGGAGGTCACGAGGCGCAGGTTCCTGGAGGGTGTGGGACTCCCGCGCTCAGGCCATGACGGAGCATTTGCAGTGATTATCCACCTGCCGCAGCGAGGTCGTTTTTCAAGCCTGGCTTAGAACAAATCCAAATAAATTTGGAAGCCTTACATCAGTCTGATTTAGGGTCCGAGTTTATAAAACTGTTTCCGTGACACACGTCATGGAAGGATGCTGAGGTGGCTTTGTGTGAGTGAGCAAACAGTTGGAGAACACGGTACAAGTCTGTTTTCCTCCGTCACGGGATGTTTGCTCTTCTACTGGCACATACTTTGGGTCTTATTAAATGTGTTTAACTGAAACGAGGGCCACAACTGATTATGAAAGACTTGTAAAAGCTAAGCAGTGTGTAGAGTAGCGAAGGTGTGTTTCGTTCTGGTCTTGCAGCGTTGACCTCACCAACGAGGAGCCAGCCCACCCCGCCGGCTCTGGAGGCAGCGCGCCTGAATGCCTTCGGCAGGAGGACGGCAGCGCCTTCTCCTTGGTCACCTGGAACATCGACGGGCTGGACCTGTGCGGGCTGCTGGAGAGGGCCAAGGCCGTGTGCGCCTCCCTGGCTCTGTGAGTGCCGTGGCCGCTGCTGCGGGCAGCGCGGGACGTGTCTGACCTGCGTGCCCAGAGGGCGGCTGCCGGGGGCCTGGGGCCCGGATTCGGAGTCCTGCTCTCGGGCCGGGGGCTCGGGGGACGGGGTGGGAACGCTGATTTTGTGAGACCCCTTCTAGTGCAGTTTCACTTGTTGACCTTTGTATCCAGGGTCCGGCAGAAGTAAGGCCTGTGTGAGTGTGGTTGATAGGGTGATAATTTAGTTTTAATTTGAACATTTCACCAAAAATAGCATATGGTGCGCTTTGAATGTGATTGTCATGTGACAGAATTACGTGCTCACGATTTTGTAATAAAAAGGGCATTCTTTGTGCCGGACCCTGCATAATTACTGCTGTGAGAATTAAATCACCGAAGAGACCTTTGTCACACCCCTGGGGAGTCAGTGGTGAGCCACCCCGTTCTCCGGAGCTCAGTTTTCCGCATCCTGTTTCTCGAGGGTGGGGCGCGGTGATCTCGCGGGGGGTGTGCGTCAGCGCCATCGGACACGCTCGGTGTCACGGTTCCTGTTGGCAGTGACTCCCACTCTTTTAACTTGGAAGTATTGTTGCGTGTATGTTTGTTAAATTAATCCTCACAGTATTGTGTTAAAAAGCACAGATCTCCCATTGTATAGTTACCAGAGACGAGTGTAAACGCTGAGCGTTAGGTGTCCTAGAGGGTAAGAGCGTTGACTTCATGCTGCGGGAAGCGGCAGACGACGCGGCGTCCCTGGTGCTAATCAGGCGATGTGTTTAAATCAGGTACAGCCCGGACGTGGTGTTTCTGCAGGAAGTTATTCCCCCCTATTACAGCTTCCTGAAGAAGAGAGCAAGGAACTACACGGTTATTACAGGTAACGTCTTTCCTGTTGTTTAACTTCTTCTTTGAAAAACAAGCCAATGAAAGGAAAAAATCAAAATTAGCTTTTTGCAGTCCAGACCAAAAAAAAAAAAAAAAACCAAAAAGAAAAGCACAACCAAAATAACCTTGAGCAAACGAGCCAGACGCAGGATCTAGAAAGGGCTAAGAACTGTAGGAGAATATTTTTACAGCTTAATGTTAATTTTTGTGAAAAAGTTGAAATGGATGATATCTCAGGAAAATAGAGATTGCCAAAATCTGAGACACTGAGTAGCTTTTTGGGGACATTAATTGTTAAAAACTTTAAGTGTGGTGATTGCATTGTGGTTATGCTTTTTTTTCAAATTTTTTATTTTTCAGTTATACTTTACATACCGTATTTGTTTCATGGGGCTATGCTTATTCAAAAGGTCTTTTATTTTTATTTTTCTAGCTTTTTACGCTGAATAATTTAGGCCTTTGATTTTCCATCTATTTTTTTACTAAGTGCACTGAGAGGAGCCCTTCAGCTGCCTTCACGATTTGGGGCTCCCTCTCGTGTTCTGCCTCCCGCTTTTACGTAGGACAGGGTTTCCGGTTCTGGGCTAAGGGGAGCGTCCTCGCTCCGATTCTGCTTGTCTCGCCCTCTTTGTCGGAGGACTTGTCCACGTTCTCCTGGGGAGTCTTCCTGTCCCCCGCTTTCTTGCTTCAGGTCCTCGGTGCGTCCCCTGTGACGGGCGTGACCGCCGTCTGAGCGGCCGTGGGCGGTGCTTCTGAACCCCGGCCCCCGGGGACTGCCTGCGTCTCTCCTTGTCGTTGGCTCACAGTTTGTCTGGGCGTAGGTTTCCAGGTAGAAAGTCGTTTTCCCTCAGAATTTGGAAGGTACTGATTCAGTGTTTTCTGGTTTCTGTTATTGGCGATTACGAGTGTGCGGCCCTGCTAAGTCCTGTCCTCGCCCCGCCCTCTACGCTCTGAGCGGCTTCTGAACCCTAGGGCCCTGCGCGTCTGCTTTTTCATTTATTGTTCTGAACGCTTGGTAGGAACTTTGGTCTGGCGGTTTGTGACCTTCGGTTCTGGAAGACTCCTTCCGGCCTCCCCTCCCTCCGGCCCTCCCGGTCCTGCCCGCCGGCCCCTCTCCCTCTCCTGCCCCTGCCCCTCCCTGGTTCCCCCCTGTTCTGATGAATCAGTTACCACTCCTCCACCTGCTTGGTTTTCTGGAAGCCTCCAGAACCCTCCCGTCCCCACCCTCAACGTCTCGTCTCTTGTCTTGCAGCTTTGTGCCTTTCGCCATCTGGTCATTTACTATAACTTTCTGGTGCTCCCAGAGCGAGACGTCAACACATGTCAGTTTGCCTCAGTTTAAGTCTCACGTACTTTTTCAGAAATTTCCGGGGTGTTTTTTTGTTTGTTTTTTTCCTGTTGGCACTGTTAACTATTTTTGGCACTTATGTGGAGTCATGTTTACTTTTATATTTCTTCCATACTTGCGGTTACATTTTGGGAGGGGAAGGTAAACGTGGGGATTTGGTTGGCCATCCTGAACTGTTTTGAAATAGTTTTAAGATTGAGACCCGTTTAAGTTTCTCTACCGGTTTGTTATATAGTGTTCAGTGGGGGAACCTGTGACGAACTGCAGATACTCGTGTCCTCTCCACCTAAACTCTCTTCCATAAACATTTGAAGGTCATGAAGAAGGATATTTCACAGCCATAATGTTGAAGACATCGAGAGTGACATTTAAAAGCCAAGAGATTATCCCTTTTCCAAATACAAACATGATGAGAAACCTTTTGTGTGTGCATGTAAGTAAATTTTAAAAGTCAAGTGCTTTTTAAAAAAAGAATAGATGGTTCCGTGGTGGTGTCCTTTTTTTAAACTATTGTCTTTAGAGGAAAGTTTGCTCCTCACTTACAGGGTCTTTTAATGGTTTTAAAGAGCTTTGTGAAGCCAGGGCTTTCCTTCCTGTGGCGGCAGGGGCTCGGTTGTTCGGGGGAGGTTGTAAGGAGGGAGGCGTGGTCGAATTGGGCCCTGAAGAGCCTGTAAGGGGGAGCCGTGAGCAAGCTCACGAGCGGGAAGGGGTGGGGCTCGAGTGTGGGAGCCAGGCCTCGCGCGGGTGTCGCAGGCGCGATGTTCATCTTGGCACAGAGAGGGGTGGTGTGACGAGAGGCTGGCACAGCCCGTGGGACTGGATGCTGATGGTCGCGGCGCTCAGCAGCAGAGAGCGCGCCCTGGGGTCTGCAGGCAGCCCGTGGAAATCGGGGCGCGCCTGCCTTGCTGGCGCCGTAGCTGCGAGTGGCAAATGGTTCCGACTGATTCATTACCTGAGCCCTTGTGAGCGCCTGCGTGCCGGGCTCGGGACACTAGAGCCGTGGATAAAGGAAGCGCCTTGTGTTCGAGGAGTTACGCTGTAACTCCGTCTGGGGACGTACGAACGGTCTAGCCCCGAGCAGCAGAAATGTGGAGGCGGGAGCGCGGGGCCTTGGGGAAGGGCGCACAGTGGCGGGACAGTCGAGGTGGGTGCTTTGGGAGCAGCGGCAGCACCCCAGACTTCTTTGACCTGGGAGGAGAAGCACAGTGCGGGTGGCCGGTTGCCCTTTAGTTAATATGTATGTACCAGTCAGGTGAATGATCTGCTGATTCTGCTGTCAAAGCTCAGAGGCCGGGGCTGATTTTAACCACTGGAATGACGTGTCCTGTTGCAGGCCAGTGTCTCGGGGAACGAACTGTACCTCATGACGTCCCATTTGGAGAGCACCAGGGCGCACGCCCAGGAACGAATGAATCAGCTCAAAATGGTTTTAAAGAAAATGGAGGAGGCTCCGGAGTCAGCGACAGTGATATTTGCAGGAGACACAAACTTAAGGGATCGTGAAGTGAGTGGCAACATCAGTCCCATGTTTACGGGCAGGTTATTGCTGTGGGAGCTAATTCAGGCTCCTTCTGGCCAAAGCAGGTGACACGCATAGGTGACCTCCCATAAATGACCTTGCGGGTGTGACCCAGCGAACAGTTACTCAGCCCTGCTCCACCCTCGCACCAGGAGGCTGAGGCCTGTCCGCCATCGAGAAACGCAGGGGGCCCAGGAAACCGCACAGAGCACGGCGCGGGGTCACGGGGTCTAGAGAAGGCAGCTGTGAGGCGTTGAGAGAGGTCACGTTCATCTGTGGATCTGTTCAGCAGTTGCTGGGACCGTCGTCATGGTTGTCCCCCCTTTCCTGGTGCCACCGTGTCCAGGTCTGAGGCAGTCTCCTTTTCCTTAGTTAAGTTGAGACTTGGCGGGACTTTTCAGGACCTGATAGATTTAGAGCGCCACAGGTGGTGAGCCTGTCTTGCCTTTTCCCCGACGGGCAGGGCTCACGTCAGACTGGGAGGGGAGTGAAATAGAGACCTGCTGGTGGTCACTGCCGGGGCCCCGGGCGGTGGGGGGGGAGCCTGGGGACGGAGCAGTCAGGGCGCTGCGCGGGGCGGGCGGCGCCCACGGGGAGCAGTGGGGCTCTGCCTCCCCCCGGTGCAACTGTGTCCTCGTATAGAAGGTTAAAAGCCAAGCTCTCCGTTGGCCTGTTTGCGGGTTAGCGGGCTTGTAGCGAGCGGCTCTCGGCAGCTACAAGTGACTGATGGCCTTGTAAAACCCAGCTTCCGAACAGACGGTGTTGGAGAACTGGATATCCGCACGCAAAAACGCGAAGCTCGGTCCTTACTTTACACCCTGTACAACAGTTTATTCAGAGTGGATCAAAGACCTAAAGGTAGGAGCTAGAACTATGGAACTCTGAAAGAAAACACAGGGAGAATCTCCATGACACCGGACTTGGCAGTGAATTCTCGGATATGACACCGAAAGCACAGACGACAAAGGAGAAACAGAGAAGGTGAAGTCATGAAAATGCGCAGCTTCCCTGCAGCAAAGGATACTGTCAGTGGAGTGAAGAGGTAGAGCATGGAATGAGGGAGATACTCGCAAATCATGTATCTGACAAGCAATATTCAGAATACATAGAGGACTCTTATAATAAAAGGCCAACGATAAAAAAGAACCTGATTTTAAAATGAGCAAAGAGGAGGTTCGGGAGGTGGACGGTGTGGTAATGGCTCCGCCACTATGTAGGCGTCCTTAATGGCATTGACCTGTGTATGTTAAAAGGGTAAATTTTATGTATATTTTACCGTAGTTATTTTTAAACCCTGGAGGGTGAATGGAGGAGGGAAGAATTCATGCCATTAGTAAATTTCAAATAAGACCGAAAGCAGTTGGCATGATGGGATCATACACGTGGCAGCCTCCACGTTTCTAGACTAGAGCAGAAAAGAAGCAGTTTTGCCTTCTTTTCACTTGTGCTCATTTTTTGAGACTGAGCAGCAGCCGAGGCCCGGGTTCCCAGCCTTCGGAATTCAGCCGGCACCCGGGGCTCGGGACCCTTTGTGGGAGAAGCGCAGGGCCCGACTGCAGACCCCCGGCTCCCTCCCGTCCCTGTTCCGCCCGCTTCTCTGTTGCGCAGCAAAGCGTGTTTCCTCACACAGCCACTCACAGCCCCTAGAGTTGCACGTGCGCACTAGTAGGTAACTTGGGATATTTTGATCGGAAACGGTGTACTTAGGCGTCGTAGTAAAGACACCTTTTTAATAGGGAAAAACGGAGTCTGACAGGTTTTCTGTCTTTTCAGGTGACCCAGTGCGGCGGCCTGCCCAGCGGCATCTCGGACGTGTGGGAGTTTTTGGGCAAACCTAAGCATTGCCAGTATACGTGGGACACACAGGCGAACTCGAACCTGGGAATACGTGCCATCTCCAAGCATCGTTTTGACCGAATCTTTTTCAGAGCAGCCGCAGACGGCGGCCACATCATTCCCCAAAGTTTGGATCTCCTCGGGCTGGAGAAGCTGGACTGTGGCAGATTTCCCAGCGACCACTGGGGTCTCCTGTGCAGCTTGGATGTGATACTGTGAAGTCTCCAGAGCTCTGAGTCAGTCTCTGCTGGGGATTTGCAAAGATGATCTCTACCTGCTTGGAACGTCGGGTTTCGTACAGAAGAATATACTGGATCACTGGAAGAGGAGAAAAACTACTGTGATTTTATTTTGTGAATTGCGTCCTTAGAGTCCAGAACTAAACTTTAATGTTTATTTCAACAAAATACTTGCACTCAGACTGAGGCCTCGGGGGGAAGGGCACGACAGCTGTCCGCAGGGGTCGCGGTGTCTCAGGGTGGCCTTCAGGGTTGATTGATTTTACGAATCGGGAGCGAAGATAGTTTGTATTATAAATGAGTCTTCCAAGGGAAGAAATGGGCGGTTTCTGAGTCCTTGGGACTGGGTCTTCGGTGCCACCGCACAGGCTGAGGTTGGCCAGGCGGCCCTGGGCGTCCGTCGGCGGAGACGCGGGCGGCCCCCTGCTGTCAGACCTTGTGTTTGTCCCCGCGCTGTGCCTGCCCAGGGAGCTGTTCGCAAACTCATGCTTTAAAATTCCTTAACTTTTTAAAATTCACGTTTGTAGCTGTGTGGCCAGAAGAGTGAAGTCAGGCCCGATGAGAATTAAAGTCGGTTTTATAGCAGCTCTGGACTTTTTTTGGAGAGAATAAATGTGTCAAGCGAAACAGCCTCTTGGTTTTGCCACTCTAAATTATTTTACAAGAGGTGAGGAGCACTTGTAAATGTGCTTGAAGGAAATTTTTTTCCCCCATAAGAGAAAAGTGCCTTAAATAAAGATTTCTATTTGTTCATAGGGTGTTTTGGTGCCCCAGTGGGGCTGCGTGTTTCCCTCCGGTTTCTGGCTCCAGCACCACGGTCGCCTGCGCGTGGGAGCGCGCGGCTTTGTCCCGCTGCCTCTGCCGCGGCCAGGAAGTGTCTGTAGTGTGGACTTTCTTGGCCTAAAAAGGAAAGCCAGGGAGAGGAATACCAGAATGAGAAGTAACAGAATCTTTATTTTCAGCAGGGGCATCAAGATTCACAAATAAAACACCTCAAAAAAGACAAGCTGAATGTATACAGAATGTTGCCTTTGTAGTGACAAGGAAAAGGAGTTTTATACGTTAATCATTAGAAATAAAATGAGTGCTAATATTTTAGCATTCGTTCATCTTTGTGAGAAAGGATGCTTTGGGTAGAAGTTGCTGATTCCCTTGAAGGAGTGAGTTAGAAGAACTACACCTCACATCACTTTCCTGTATTTCTCTGTGTGTGTGTGTGTGTGTGTGTGTGTGTGTGTGTGTGTGTGGAGAGAGAGAGAGCGGAAAGGCTCCCTATGAAAAATGAAAATGTAGTAGAGTGCATTAGATTAAATAACTATCAGACTGTTCTAAAACCATGAGAGGGGTGGTCTTCCTTTCTCTGGCTTGCAGCATCCAGGTGGGACCTGCTCCCATCGCCGTGCCCGCCCCCCGCCCCCCGCCCCGTGCAGCTGCCCCCCTTCTTGGGTGGGGGTGGGGGACATTCCACAGTGCACACCGGCCCCCACAGGGAGCACTCAACCCCAGACATGCCGCATTTTCTCCTTTGCACACGCACCGATGATAAAGTTTAATTTAGGAGTTAGGCACCATAAGAAATTAACAACAATAAGGCAGAACAGAACAATGTACTGTGATGAAAGTTACGTGAACGTTCTCTCACTACCTCAAAAGTTCCTTCTCGTCTTGTACTCACCTTTTCATTTAATGGAAGCACTGGGCAGCTCCTGCCTGGGTATTGGAGTTGCCCGCACCCCTATTTCTCTGCTTTGGGGCCATTATTAAGTAAAATAAGGGTGACCTGACCGTAAGCCCTGTGATACCTCCACGTCCATCTGTTAAGCCGGAGAGATGGCGGCGAGTCACTAATGCGCCGGGAGCGTCCACGGCGGGAGGACGCAGCCTAAGGTGGGACAGAGCAGAGTGACGAGATTTGTATCACGCCGCTCGGACTGGTGCACACCTTAAAGCTTAGGAATTGTTCCTGGGCTTTTTGATTTGATTTTTTTTGGACCTGTTGCCCTCGGATAACAGACGCGGATAAGGTGGGGGGGGGGGGCGCTACTGTTGTGACAAAATCCAGGAAGCTAAGCGAAGTGAACAGTCCTCGAAGGCAAGAGCTACCCTGCCGATGCGCAACATCGGGAATTTCTCCTCCGAATCTCCCGTTTTCCAGCGTAGGAGCTGTCCAGCCTTCCCTTCTGGTGGACCTGCGCCTCGGCATCCTCGCTTCCGGCAGGTGAAGCACCCCTGTGCCCTGATGGGGAACGTGCCTTCCACACCTGTCTTCTCCCACCTTCACAGCTGAAGTTCTTCGTCTTTTATCGCGCGACTTAGGAACCGCGTATCAACAAGAGCAACGTCGGAAAAGCTGTGCTAAGGGCCCATCACTTGATCGTTAGTATTTATCGCAGCGTCCGGCATATAATGACACGGCGGAGGTCCATCAATGCCCACCTAATGCTGAGGACAAGTGCAAGGGAGCGGCCCCGCACGTGTCCCAGCGAGGCCGACCCACGTGTTCCCACAGTGCCGAGGGAGCTGCTTTATTATCACACATCACAACACGGATGCTTCTGGCTTTCTCTGCGGCTCACCGCTCAGCCCGACCTTTTTAAAACCTCTTCATCCAAACCGATTTTCACTCTTTCAGTTGTGGACAGGTTTTTATTTTCTCAAGGTGCGTTGTCTCCTGCACCCCTCAGTCACGCTGTACGAGTGCGGTTGTTTTACCCGGGGGCGGGGTTTGGCCGGCTGAGGTCACCCCCAGGCTCGTTCTCAGGCCTGTCCTTTCGGTCCTGCCACGTGCCGGGAGCGCAGGAGGAAGACCCCCGTTGCCACACCTGGACGCTTTAGCGCTTTTGTTGGAAGAAAGCAGCATCAATGCAAGGAAGCCTTCCTCCTGGGCTTCTGAGGTGGAGATGGGTGGGGCGGGAGTCGGAGAGCGGCACTTGCTCAAAACACCGGGACTCCGCCAGGGCGGGGGTGCCCCAGGTAGCGCGCTGCCGGCTTGTCGGACCCAGACGACGGGGCGGGGCGGGGCTCCCGGGAGCCTCCTGCTCGGCGGGCGGCGAGGTCGGAGTGCGTGGCCCCGGCACCTGGGGTGCAAAGCTCGGAGCACCGAGTGGGGAACGGGCCGGGCTCGCAGATTCCGGCGTGCGTGCGCATGCGCGCACGTTGCCGCGGGAACGGCGGCGACGGCCGGGCGGTGCGTTTCCCGCGCACGCTCTCTCGGCACAGCGGACGCACACGCGTGGACCCACGGCCGCGCTGACCCGTAGGCCTGGCCGCTGTTCTAGTGCAGGTGAGAGCCGCAGGAGCCCCGCGTCCCGCGCTGGGGCTGCGTCCCGGGGAGGACAAGCAGGGGCAGGCGCCCGGGCGGGGCCGGCGTGGGCGTGAGTGCGCGTGCGCGGGGAGGCGGGCAGGGGGCGGACTTTAGGCGCCACCCCGCCGAGTACCCTCTCCCGTCCCGGTTCGCGGCAGCGGGTGGAGCCCGAGGACCCGGCAGGTCGGGGCCGCAGGTGTCCGCGCCGCCGCAGCTTTGCACTTCCCCAGCCTCGGGACTGCTTGTCTCAGGCCCGGATGGTCCTGTGCTTACAGTCGGTCCGGCAACAGGCGTGTCATCTCCGCTGTCATCCCCCGGTTCTCGTTGTCGCTGTGCCTTGCGCTGAAGCGTACACCCTTCTCATGGCCCCTCGCTCCTTCCCTGCCCACTGCTTGCCCGAGGTGGGTGTGGATCAAGATACTATTAATCAAAGCCCTGGCCGGTAGCCCAGTTGCTCAGAGCGTCTTCCTGGTGAGCCAGTGTTGCGGGTTCGCTTCCCGGCCAGGGCACATGCAGGAGTCAACTAGTGAAAGCATCATAAGTGGAACAGCAGATCCAGGTTTTTGTGCGCCTCTCTCCCCCTCTCCAAAGAAAGTTTAAATTTTTAAAAAAGATGTTATTAACCAGAGGCAGAAACCTGCGATCAGCAGTCACCATTGTGTTCATCATCCCTTCTCTCCATTTCTGTTGCTCGGATACCCTTCTAAACATTTTTGTCAGTTAGATATTAGTGTTTTTTTCCGGTGCTTAGTAGAAAAGTGAATGATTTTTTTAAAAAAGGTTTTATTTTTAGAGAGAAAGTAAGGGAGGGAGAGAAACACCGATGTGAGAGAGAAACACTGACTGGTTGCTTCCCGCATGCGCACCCTGGACTGAACCTGCAACCCAGACGTGTTCCCTGACCAGGAATCAAACCAGCGACCTTTGCTTTGCAGGACAAGGCCTAACCAACAGGGCTAACTGAGGTTTTTGATAATCATAGAAAAAGTAAATTATAGGCAACCCTTCCCACCCCCAAAAAACCCCAGCATTTTTGAAAGGAGTGATAGTGTTTCTTTCTTTATTTCTGCAATGCATGCTCACTGTCCAGTGCTTCAAATTATTTATCATAAGAAGTCCACAACCATCGACACTGTGGAGTTACTCCAACTGTAAAATTTTGGTTTGCGCCATGACTTTGCATCACTTTTCATACAAAGGAGAGAAACTCAGTTACAGACTTCGGCGTCAGAGCGGCAGCTGAATTTCTCTGCAAGGTGCAAAAGAGAAACGTCACCCCGTGTCAAGACTGCAGACCCACAGACGACAGAGACTCATCACACCTTTGCCGTGTAAAACGCTAAGGCTAGGACCTAACTGCCCATCGCAATTACAAAATATTTCAGCCCAAACCTTTGGGTGTTAAAAATACATAAAGGGAAGAGTGCCTTTGCTGTTACATTCTCTTGACTTAATTTTCATTTTCTAGCCAAACAGAGAAGCCTGCAGAGCCAGGCATGACTGTTTCCGACGCAGATTGTCAGGTCGGGCGGCCAGGTCTGGTGGCCGCCCCGTGACTGCGTGACTGCACCCCTCCAGCCTCATGTTCCTCAACCCCATGGAGCCTACGGCTCCAGTGTAAGACGCTCCTGATTTAAATGCCACCAGAGAAGGACAGTCCTGTCACCTGTGCCATGCACGCCATTCCTTCCCTTTCCGAATAATCTCTGCGCACGAAGGGGATTGCTCTGAGCAGACGGTCAGATACGGGGCTTGCGGGCAGCTCTCCTGTTTCGGCCCGCTCAGGACGTCAGCTCGGGGGGCAGAGGCTGGCTGCCCGGGGCTCTGCGCGGTGAGGTCGGAAAGGCTGTGCCCCAAGCCTGGCTGCCTCGCAGCGTCAGGGACGGCCTGGCTCCCTGTGCTCTCCCCGTACCTGCCGCGGCTCACTCACCTGCAGCTGAGAATCCCGATACCCAAGTGGCACATCCTGGTCCCCTTCCTACCTGTCTGAACGGGCTGATACCCAAAACAAGCTCAAACGGTGAACGGGCAAAAAAACGCCGTAACCAGGATAGGAAATTCTGTTAAGTTGACATTTATTAATGACACACAGTTCTGCTGACATCGATACACGCACACAATGACCAAACCTGGAAAACAGGAGTATGTGCGCTCACTTAAAAAAGTAACATTCGCACACGTCCAACTAATTCCCAAGTTTTATCCCACAAAACATAGCACGGAGAGAGGCACAGCATAAATATTACTCAAGTGAAAAGCTACCTAAAATAGTGGCACACGAGTCGTCAGAACCCTGGGCCCTGGACTTCAGAGGCGGCCGTCACGCGGCACGACTTCGCATGAGTGAGTGAACAGTGAGGGAGACGGGGCTGCTTTGTGCTTGGACCTCCCACTGGGTGTTCCCGCGAGAACAAAGGTAGACAAGGGAGGAAGAATGAAGCCTTAAGATCGCACTGGACAGCCACTCAAAGGGGCAAGGATGAAAGACGTCGTGAGCTCTGAGACAGGATCTGTGTGTGTCGGGGGCGGCGTGGAGACGTGGGGCCGAGGGGCCGGGACCTGGGTGGTTTCACCTGAGGCGTGTGACCGGGCGGGGGCTCCTGGTGAGAGCTCACTGCAGTGACCCCGGAAAATGCTCTTCACCCAGCAGGCGTTCTACAGGAAGCGATGCGTGAGAGGCGCGGACGGTCGTGCTCTCCCTCCTGGGCTCCGTCAGGGATGGGGACGGTTCCGAAAGGAGCCGGTGTAAGTGTTTTAGACCAGGAGCCACCGTGTCTGCGGCAAGTAAATGAAGGGGCGCGGCCGGGCTCCCGTGACACTGTGTTTACGGACACTGAAGTCTGAATCTCATATCACTTTCTTGCATCATGAAGCCGTATTGTTCTTTCCCCCAAGCATTTGAAAATTAAAAAAAAGCACTCTTAGCTCTGGGTTGTATAAAACATGTAGGAGCCCATGTGACACTCAGGCGTCCCTTCTGCTCTGGGTCTGAGCTCTGGAGCCACGTGAGGGTGTGGCGCCCACGTCCTGGCGGTCACCAGCCTGTGTGACAGGTTCCCCCTCCCCCCACGCTGCGGCGGGTCCTCGGGGAGCCTGCAGCTACGCGCACGGGGCCCCGTTGGTCCCTGGTGAGGTTGGGGCAGGGCAGGAGTCCCACTGTTTAAGACCATGAGGACTGGGAGAGCTCTAAAAACTCCATAATCCGTAATTCACACACTCTGCAGGTGGATTTGGAATGACAGATGGCATGTTGGCACGCATGGAGGCAGCCTCCCTTTCATGGTCTCAAGAACGGAGAGGCCTACAGGCCTCCGAGGCACACGTACTTGACCTCCAGGTACTCCTCAATGCCGTACTTGGAGCCCTCCCGCCCCAGGCCGGACTGCTTCACGCCGCCGAACGGGCACTCCACGGAGGAGATGAGCCCCTCGTTGACGCCCACCATGCCGACCTCCAGCTGCTCCGCCACCCGCCAGATCTGGGCGGGGTCCTGAGAATAAAAATAGCCTGTCCCGGGAGAAGGGACACAGCCAGTGTGAGGGACGGCCTCTGCCGACGCCGTGTCTAAAGCCGAGGGCGGCGCGGACGCCCGCCTCATCACGCAGTCCCGGGCCGCCTGCCTCCCGCCTAGACCCCGAGGTGGGCCTGTCCCTTTCTGCCTGTCAAACCTCGGACACGGCCTTTCTGCGTCGGTCCCCGCGCTCACCGTCTCCTAGCAGGACAGTGACTGTGGCCTCCCAGTACCTGGGGCCTGCTGTCCGGTCCGTACTACACAGCTTTGTTCAACTGTCCACGTGATCCTTGTGCCCAAGCCTCCCCAGTGACTGACTCCTTGCCTTTGTGAAATAAGGTTCCTCGGGGGCATTCGAACGCTGGGTGCTTTCTCCCAACTTTAAGCGCCACCTTTCCTCACTCCAGGGACCAACCTTCTTCTCCAAACTCGCCGACCACATCCTCCCTTTCCTACTTCTTAGCCCCTCGGTCGCCTCCACCTAGAATCTCCTCCAGCCTCGGTGCAGCCAGACGCTGCTTGCGTTCCTGGGCGTGGCTCCCTCTGCCCGCACCCCACGGCCAAGGGAAGGGAGGACACTGCCCTCGGCCGCGGGGGCGCCGTGCATACCGGACCCCAGCATCCGTGCCCCTCCGCGTGGGCAGCATGCGGCAGGGCCGCCGCGTGTGGCCCCCTCCTTTGTAGAGGGTCCCCTCACTTGGGCTCCTGGAGAGCCAGTGCTGCACCTGGCCTCACACCTCACCGTGGGCACTAACGACAGATCGGTGGAGTGCGCCTGCGCCCAGGTAATTTTGTCGGGGTGGCTGGGCACGCAGTGCTGAGTCAGGATGGTAAGAAGCTAGGAGAATCCCTGGCACGTGGAACGGGGAAGCTGAGACAGAGCCGAACAGCGAGGTGCCCTCCAAACCCAGGGTGGCGTCTAGCAGGCCGACTCCAGCGTCAGCCTGAGAAGCAGGGAGACTGGCAGTGAGCCAGGACGGACACCTACCTGCTAGCCCAACGTCCGTCGCATTGGCGATCGCCACCGCCTCCTCCTCTGTGTCGAACCTGCCGAAGTTAATAGGGGTCATCAGCAGACGCTGTAAAGGGGACGCAGAGAAACCCAGCTGTCTCTCTTCCCTGATTCACGTACCCCGTGATGGCGAGACATAACTGGAGTTTTGCAAAGAGACCCCAGAGCAGCGCACAGAGGAAAACGGCCCTGCTGGCTGTGGGGACGGCGGTCAAGGCCACCGAGCCCCACCCCCCTGGCCGGCTGCCTCTCTCGGGGGAGCCGGGCCGGGGGCTGCCGTGCGGGGCTCTGCGGCGTGTCCACGGGCCGAACAAAACGCCATAAGAAAGAACCGCTGAGCTCGCGACCTGCTGGAGTGCGCACTGTCGCGGCCGTGGCCGCAGAGGCAGCCCTGACGGGGGAGAGCTGCCCGCCCGGGCGACCTCACCTGATAACCGGTGCCAGAGGCCCGAACGTCTCCTCCCGGGAGCAGAGCATGTCCCGCGTGACGTTGCTGAGCAGTGTGGGCTCAAAGAAGTTTTTTCCAAGTCGATGCCGTTTCCCGCCCGTCACAACGGTGGCCCCTTTGGAAAGGGCGTCGCTCACGTGTCTCTCCACCTGTGAGACCGGAGAAAGCAGAGCCCTTGGGAAAGCTGGCCGAGGACACCGTGGGGGTGGCAGAGCCTCAGCGTGGGCCAGCGGCAGGGAACCGCTCCATTTACAACGTAGCCCCGTCCCCTGAGGTGGAAGGAGCCAAATCTGCAGACAGGCAGGTAGAGGGCCCAGAGCGCCCCTCCCTGCTCTGCGACGGCTGCTGTCCCGTCTCATGGTAGAGACGGACCCGCCCTCTGCGACCCTCGGGGAGCTCAGGGTCTGGGATCCCATGTCACCCTCCTCCCTGGGCTTTGTTCTGAGGAAGGCGCACTGGACGCGCTGGACAGTCCGAGCTTCCGACTGTGTCCGACGTGGCACCTGCCGTTGGCCTGGTGGAGTTTGGATCCAGTCACCCCTTCAGAGCGCGGGGCCCGGCTCCCCTTCCAGAGCCGCTGGTGGAAGGCCTGGTTCCCTCTGCGCCTCACTTCTTTGTGGGTAGCTTCCCCTCCGGGAGCTTCTAGGACCTTCTTTTATGTTCCTGACATTCTAAAACTTCACAGAATCGATCTTGGGTTTTCTTTTCATTCATTCTCCTCGGGAATGGGTCAAATCTTTCAATCTGAATACATCATCTTAAAAAACAAAGCAGGTCGTCCTTCCCTTTTCAGTGCCGGGAAAATTAAAGAGCTTTGCATTTCAAGGTCCTAATTCCTGAGGCAGCGAAGGATGGAATTGTCGCCGCAGTCAGAGGACATCCAGGGAGAGCAGAGGAGCTGAAGCGGCACCTGTTGGGAACTCAGCGCCATGACGGAGCCGGAGAGCTTGTGACCCGAGGATGCCACACCAACTCACGCGAATTGGCGGCGGCTCAGGCTCCTTGCGACTTCCCCGCTGTTTCCAAGACAGCTGTGCCGGGCACCTTACCAAAGTGTCTTCTGCTAGTTAAGCTTTTGATATCAAAACCATGTGAAGTTTACCAGGCGGTAAACGAACCTACCTTTTCCACTGCTTTTTCATTGATTAACGGGCCTTGAGTAGTTCTCTCCTCAAATCCGTTGCCCACGTGCAGATTGGTTTTAATCGCCTCAGCAAATTTTTTCACAAAGGCGTCGTGGATGCCGCTCTGCACCAGGAACCGGTTTGAGCAAACACAAGTCTAGGCAGAGGAGAACAGACTCGGTGAGCGGTGTGCCCGCAGCTGGTGACCAGATACGCACGCGGCCGCGCGCCCGCTGAGTGCAGGCACCTCCCCGGGCTCTGGCCTGGCCGCCGCCCCCCACCGCCCTCCCCGGCGCGCCTGGCCGAGGGAAGCCCCGAGCAGGGGCGCGCTCCCCTCCACCCCTGGCGGCCCCACAGTTAACGCAGAGGAGAAGTACCTGTGCATAAAGATCAGAGGGCAGCTAACCCAGCTCTCTTCAAGTGGCTTTATGGAAAAAAAACAACAACAACAGGGAAACGCGACCTAAAAACTACCCTGAGGGGCAGTGACCCCGCAGGGACGGGCCAGAGGAAGGCCGCGCGCCAAGCCCGGCCGCCGGGCGCTGGCGGGCCTCACGTTGTGCAGGCGGACGCGGCCGTTTCCCACGCCAGCCTGTGTTATTGGAAGGACCCTGGCTTTTTTTTTTTTTCCTGTTTTTTTCCTAAAAGACCTAGTATTTTAAAATTACGTAGCCATAGGATAGGAAATACAGTTATCACTGATAAACCTTCTTCTTGTGTTTTTTTCTTAATTATATATTTTTCTAGTGGAAACAAGTGTATAGATAACTTTGTGTCCAGTGCATTTTCATTGGCTAAAAGCAGCGTACCCAGAAGCTGCAGCTTCGTTGTGGAACTCTGAAGGGTGCACACAGTGGCACTTTGTGTTTCTAAAAGGAAATGTCCTCCTCTAAAACAACCAATCTTATTTAGGAAAAACTAAGTACCAAAGGCCAAAACAAGGATAAAAACTATTTAATATAGAATATGACACATTTCGTCTTTTTGCCACAGAATGTCTTAGGAGTTTTCATTGTTTCTGGGCTGCATTTACAACTGCTTGTTGGTGGCACTTTCAGACAAGGTGCTTGAGGACACTCGGTAAGGAACCAGGGTCCTGGCAACGGCTTGGACAGCACGGGGGAGACAGGGCCCCGCGCTCACAGTCCGAGCTCCTTAGCGGTGTTGGGGCCGCGACCCGCGGACGCGGAGCTCAGGCCAGTCGGTCTTTCGCGAGTCTCATGCCCTCATCTGTGAAGTGCCAGGTTTGGGTCAGCTGACTTTGAAGTCCCAGCAGCTCTAACATTCCTGGGCTTCCTATCAAGGCGAGCGAGCTCAGGCCACCTCTCTCCCTGTGACGGCCTGGGCACCCGCGGGGGTCGCCGGTCCCCGGGGTGCACCCTGCCAAGGCGGCCTTTCCTGCCCACTATCCCCAGAGGCAGGCGGCCCAGGCAACAGGATCTGGAGTTTGTCCAGACAGCACCTCAACGTGCGCCCCTCCTTGCCTGCAGGCCAAGGGCTCAGGCCCCAGCGGCTGGGGCTGCTGTGTGTCCGGGACGCGATCCCGCCTGCCCGGTGCTGAGAAGCCCGGTGGCGCAGACAGACCGTCACCGGGCTCAGGGAGCAGGGGAAGGAGAGAGGACGAGCTGATGAAAGGCCTCTGCTCCTTGAGAAGTTCCTGAAGCCAGGGGCCCCGCCCTCTCTCTCCTGGGAGTCTCGATGTCGCCCCTGGCAGAGAGGGTGCCTACCGAGCGTTTGCCAAAAAAGTGGAAGAAGAAAGAATGGAGTGTGGGAGGAACCCCAAGTTCCCCCAGGAGACGAGGAAGGCAGCAGGAGCTTCGCCCGGCACAGACGCGCGCGGACGCTGGAGACGCTGCAGGCTCACCTGTCCAGAGTTCCTGAACTTCGAGGCCATGGCCCCTGCCACGGCCTGGTCCACGTTGGCGCTGTCAAACACAATGAATGGCGCGTGGCCGCCCAGCTCCATGGACACCCTCTTCACGGAGTCGGCCGCGTGGCGCAGCAGGACCTGCGTGCAGAGCAGAGGGGGCGCTGTGCGCAAAGGGCCAGCTACAGCCCTTCCCGAAACCGACGCAGCAGCGAGGAAAGCCAGGTGCACGGCGGGGCAGGTGCGCCGGCACTTAGCCCAAGCGAAGGGGGAAGCAAGAATGTACGTTGTCATTCGCTTGTATGTGACAAAGACACCCCGGAAGGTAACAACAAACTAAAGTACTTCCTCCCCCGGCTGGTGCGGCCCAGGGGACTGAGCGCTGGCCTGTGAACCAAAGGGTCGCCGTTTGGATTCCCAGTCAGGGCACAGGCCTGGGTTGTGGGCCAGGTCCCCAGCAGGGGGTGTGCAAGAGACAGCCATCAGTGTTTCTCTTTCTCTAAAAATAAATAAAATATTTTAAAAATGTAAATAAAAGTAATTCGTTAGTCGTAGGTGGGAGGGAGTATGGACAGAGCTGGGGGCGAGACTTCCCAGAGGGAACACATCTACGTCGTTTTGGTCTGTGCACCACGTAAGTGCGTTATCACATTCCTTTCTCTGAATAGGTAAGCTTAAAAGTCACATTGAGATCAGATAAAATTGCCCAGGGTTCCAGAACCGTAGCTCAGCACTGGTAATGTCCTCTTCTGTTTTTGTTTCTGGGTTGGTGTTTTTTGTTTTTTGTTTTTCCTTTTATGTCTTTAAAGAAAACAGGATGGTGGAGTTACACCGTTTTATAACCTGCTTTATCTTTCCTGTTGACCACGTACCTGGGACGCCTCCTTCATACCCCCTCTGACGTGGAAAGAACGTCCTCTCGTGTCGGCACACGTGCTGCTTGCACGCTTCTTCGCTGCCTATGTTGTAGTTTCGTAACTTACTCAGTCCTCCTCTGTGGGAAGTGCAGGGTGTTTCCAAGTCCTTGCTATTAAAAATAACACTGCGACTGTTACGTTATGATAAATCTGGAAAAGTAGAACTGCTCAGTGCACAGCTGAGAGGCTTTCTGGCTTTAAATAACCAGTAAGAGATGCGTACAGTCCAGGAAGGCTGTGTGGGCTTGTTTCGCTGCTTGACCACAGGTGGCAGGTCTCTGTCCAGTCAGAGCCACAGGAAAGATGGGGCCCCGGACGGTTTGGCACGAGGACAGCAGTCACGGGCCCAAGGTCACGCTAGGCACGGCCGCTGGCGGTGCGCACAGAGGGCCTGGGGTTCGCGATAGGGCTCTTCTCGGTCGAAATTCGGAGCCGCTGGGACAGGCTGCTGTGCCGCACCTCCCTGCATGTCCGGGGCGCATCGAGCAGTTGAGGGGTAGCAGCGGTCTTCTCATTGAAATGTCCCACGAGCCAGTGCACGTTTTAAGACGAAACAGTCTGATGCTGGACCCAAGGTAGCGACTTCTGTTTGGAGTTTTTAAGAAATGCTCCCTGCCAGCCACTGGCCCCCGCCCGCACCCAGCCCTGGGCACGGCACCGTCTCGTGGTTCTTCCCCCGCCGCCTGCGTGTCCTTCCTTCCCTTTAGTCCTCGGGACGGTTCCTGAGCCTGGCTCTGGCTGCCTGCGCCCCTGTCCCCTCGTGAAGAATCCTGTCCACTCTGGTCCCCGCACTGCTGACCTCAGGGCCTCAGCCCCCAACAGCCCGAGAGAGGGCCGGGCTGCCCAGCTCGTCCCTTAGCCAGGCCGCCTGTCCCAGGTCGCTGGCCAGCCTCCGAGTCCGTTGTCCTCCGGTCGGGGGTCCCTTCTCAGTGTGGGAAGAGACGGGGGGCTCTGTGCTGTGAACACAGCTTCTGTCCCCTCAGTGGCTCTAGAGGGGTGGTCCCCTGGGTGGGGCGGGGGTGGGGCAGGCAGCTCCAGAATAGGCCCCCGTCGTGGGCCCGGTAGAGGCAAGACTGTGTCTGGGGGCCAGGCGCCCAGCCTCCAGTTCTCTGCCGAGATCAGCCCAGAGGTGGTCACTGACCTCACAGCGGCCAGTCCCTCATCGGTGGCTCCTGTCCCTCTCCCTGGAAGAACCACGGTCCCGGGCCAGTGATTTAAGAGGCGAGGTGGACTTGGCAGGAACGTGGCTGGCACTGTCCGGGGGCCGTCAGACAGTGGGAGTTTGCTGAGCGAAGCGAGAAGCCGTGAGCCACCGGCCTTTGCTCGGCACCTGGGGCAGGTCAGTGCTTCCGACGGCCGAGCTCACCGCGCGCCCCCAGCCAGGCCTCTCTCTCTCTCCGGCTGCCTCCCAGTGGCGTGTGGGCCCTGTGAGGGGTCTGCTCTGCAGGGCCCCTCACCCGGCGGCACAGCCGACGAGTCTCTAGCCCTGCCGCTGGCACGGGGGTGGCCGGCTCCCTGAGTGCCGGGTGCGAGCCTAGGGCACGACCTGGGACTGTGGCCAGGAGCTCCTCCTCCCAGCCTCTCGTGGCCTCTAGACATGGCCGGTTCCACTGACACTTTCAGACCAGGTTTAGGTTATTTTTGTCCGGTGTGTTCACGCATCCAGCATGTGTGCACACACAGACGTAGCAGCAGGAAAAGGCACACTGCGTGGAGGGGCACGCCGTGAATACAAACTTGTTCCGTCTGCCTTTTTCCTCTTTGAAACATTTAAAAAGCCCTTTTTGTTCCTGTAAGTACCTGCATGCTAAATACAACTTTCATTCAGTGGCTGAGATCCCCAATTCAGTGCCCGTTGTGGGCTTCTGGAGTCTTTAGCTCATGGAAGAAACCTGCCTCCCAGAACTGAGATGCGATGTCCGTCTCTCGGCCACTTCCCCTGCAGCACCTAAGGGGACCTTCGCTTCGCTGCCCGCCTCCCCTGGGAAGTTCTTCCGTCAGCCTGGAACCTGCGTCATGTCCCCACGAAGACTGCCACCCAGCATTTCTCCAGAGGCGACCAGACACGACTGTGTTTGATGGAGCTCTTCACGCTCCGCGGGACTCCTCCCTGCCTGTGGCGGTCGCGGGGAAGGAGCACTGTTAGACGCTCTACAGGGAGAACAGTAGAATGGCCCATTTTCGTAAGTCACGTACCTTTCCGGTGGCTGTTGAGCCAGTGAAGGAGATTTTGGACACGAGAGGGTCCGTGCAAAGCACCTCCCCCACGACCTTGGCCTTCGTCTGGGAGCAGGGCACGACGTTGTAGACTCCGGCAGGGATGCCAGCCTGGTCCGCGAGCTGTGGAGGGAAGCAGTAGACACATGGCAGCACATGAGAACATAGGAGCGAGGAGTAAATCGATGTGTTAATTGAAAAAGTAAAGGGAAAAAACTAAGCTGGCTTTGGGGACAGGGGCAGAATATATTGGGGCTGAATGAGATTCTTAGTGCCAGTGTGATATCATTGTGTCATTACGCGTCATTCAAATAAAATTTCTTAGGGTGTAAGTTTCAGTGCCACCTTCTCTTGAAAAACAGACAACCTGGGACCTGTTTCCTAAGAAAAATCAGAGGAGGGTTCAAGAACCAAGTTTTGGTTCACTTGCAGGATCAAGGGGCCAGCGCAGCGAGAGCACTCACTGAGCCCTACTGTGTGTAGGTGGCCCAGGTGCGGAGGTGACGCAGGGCAGGATCCGCGGGGTAGAGCCGGGCCCCGGCCACGCCGGGAGGACCCGCCCCAGCGGCCAGGCCCCGGCTGCCCGCCGGGAACCCGGCCCTGCTCTCTGGCCCAGGCGCGGCCTGAATGACAGGAACCTCCGAATCCCACCAGCAGGGAACGTCCCGCACAGATCCGAGCAGGAGTCTGCAAAGACGGCGGGAGCAGCCCAGTTCCTCAGTCGCTCTGACCCCTCATAAAAACAGGAGCAGTGAGAGAGCCACCGCCAGACGCCAGAGACGACACTTAGCAGAGGGAGGTGGTCTAGGCACCTGACGGTGGTTTTCATCTTAATTCCAGCGCTGGGCCCCCACCCCGGGCCCAGGCCTGTCTCAGGTGAGCACCTGCCAGCCCCGTGAGGAGATGGGCCGCCTTCTCTGGTAGAGAGCCCTGGCCGACTTAGAAACCGACCGACCGCGTGGCCCCTTGTTTTCCTGCACCTGAGTCCTGCGATTTCGTTTTAAACACACCAGTCAACTGCAAACCTGCCCAACCTGGCTGGCAGCCCTCGGGGTGTCCTGTCCCTGGGGGACCTGTGAATAATAGGCCTCCTCTTTGAAGCTCCCTGACAGTCACGGCTGCAGGCGTCTTGCAATGACCGCGAGAACCACCAGGGCTGGTCCGGCCACAACACTGGCCCCAGCAGGCGTCCGTCCGTCTGGGGCGCCCGCTGCGCGTCGGGTGAGCGCCCCCAGGCACTGCTGCCTGACCGCGCTGTCGCTGGGCGGACACGCCACAACACGTGGGCCGACCAGGTATCCCCACCGGTTGCAAACTAAACGGGGGCGGGGGGGGGCGTACCACTGACAGCCGAGGCGAGAACGGGTTGTTCGACACATCCGCGAACATAGCCCAACAGCCCGCAGGTGTGGACGGAGCGCAGGGCAGCCGCCTGGGAACAGCTGCCGGAACTGCCCAACGCAGGACACAGCAGGAGGGCGCGAGGGGCTCCCTGCGCGCCAGGGCAAGACGCCGACAGACCTCGTGGCGGTCGAGAAGCGCACTCTGCCCAGGCCCCGCCACGAGTTAGGAAAACAAGCTTCGTGTAGCAATGAGCTGCGTGCTCAGAAAAACACGGATGGCAAATCCTGTACGAAGTTGTTACAACAGAGGGATAAAGAACAGAAAAGCATCCTCACAGGCGGCCACAGCAGAAACAAGACTAGCCCACAACCGCCCGGAACTGCGCCTTCCTCTGAGGCAAGCGGCGATAAGGGACTTGTACCGAGATCCAAAAGAACATGAGTCGGAATGAGAACAGATTCAGAAATGAGGTGAGGGAACTCAGGAAAGAATTAGAAATAAAAGAAAAAATTCATCCCAGAAACGAAAAACAAGAAGGAACATGAGTGCAAATACACGGCAGATAAATACCGTAAACAGCACAGAAGTGACAAAGGAGATGACTGCAAAGATTGGGGGAAAGATGAAAAAGATGCAAGAAAACCTGACAAAACAGATCCAACACGTGGGGACAACAGAGTTCCTGACGGAGGACACCAAACCAAGTGTCTAGAACAGGCCCCGAAAATGTTCCAGGGCTAAGAAAGATCTGGACCCACAGACAGAGCGAGCGCCCCGCACACCTGGAAAGCTGGCCTCACGCGGGCCTCTCAGAGACACACACCGGTCTCGTATCACTGGGCTTAGAGATGAAGGGGGACCACCCACTGTGGGGAACATAGGCGGAAAGAACAAGCTGGCTTATAAATGCGAGGGCGACGCCTTATGTCACAAGGAAACAGAGCACACGGTCACACCATCAAGTACAGAAAACGTGAACCAAGGGTTTTCTAACCACAGCAGAGGTTTCCGAGCGCCGTGGGCCCCGCCTGTGGGCGTCAAGGCAGCCTCGGGCTGTGGTCCCGTGAGCCCGCCCTGCGGAACCGGCCAGGACCCGGCGTGAGCAGCAAGTGGAGAGCCAGGTATGGGCTGCGATGGTACAGCTACGGCCGTCGGGGCCCCTATTCTAAAATAGGGGGAAGCCCTCCCCGCCGAGCGGAGTGGGCGCTGAGCCTGGCGGGGTCCGAGGAGCAGGAGGGGCCGGAGCAGATATGCAAAGGGCTCTGCAGTGACAGGAAAGGGCAGCAGGGGACGAGGCTGGGCAGGTGGCATCTTTTAGGGCCCGACCGCCACTGGAGGAAGTTTGGATCTTACTCTGACAGGAGAAGAATGACAAGATCTGCCTGCAGACCGAGCTGGAGCAGCGGGAGGTCCCCAAGCGGGGCAAGTGCCCAGGCGGGGTCCCTCGCTAGCACCGCCCGCTTACCACCAGGAAGGATGGGCAGACAGCGCGTTTAGGGCAGTTTAAAACACGCACTACCTACCGGTGTCAGGAAACCCTCCGTCCATCGTTACCTCCAAAAGGGGCAACGTCTGGCTTGGAACACGTGCTGGTCCGTTCGAGTAGCACCTCCCAGCCTGAGACGCAGACCACAGCGGGGCTTCCGACCGCTGCCCCCACCCTGGGCCAGCGTCCCTGTGTGCGTGGCCAGGCCCCCCGCAGCCAGGGCTCACCTCGGCCAGGGCCAGGGCTGAGAAGGGCGTGTCTTCGGCGGGCTTCACCACGACGGTGCAGCCGGCTGCCAGGGCGGCCCCCACCTTGCGGGTGATCATGGCGCTGGGGAAGTTCCACTGCGGACAGAGGAGCGGAGCGGCCGTGAGAGGAAGCCCAGCCGGCGCGCACACGGCGGCCGGCCAAGCCCCGCACGCAGCTGACGCGCGGGGCGGTTCCCAGACCCTCACGGGTGAGCCCCCGAGCGCCCACACTATCAACCCGAGGGCTCGGGAACAGACGCTCGGACGGGGGCGGGGGGGTGGTTTCAGATGTCAAAACTGCAGTTATCTACAGCAGGCGTTGGCAGACCTGCAGATACTTTAGGCTCTGTGGGACGTACAGGTGCCGTCCCAAACACTCGACTCCGTGGCTGTGATGCGGAAGTTGGCACGTGGCCATGCCCCGTGAGGCTTCAGTGACAAACACAGGCAGCAGGCAGGGTGTGGCCTGGAGACCGAGGTTTCCTGGCCCTTTGGTAAAAAATATGAGCAAAGGTGGCTTTGAAAAGTGGCCAGTGATTTATTAGTCCCCTCTCTTTCCACAGATACCTGTAGACATGCGCCCTGTTGGCAGTGTCTTATCTTCCTGTGACAAATACTTGCTTATTCTGGGGCAGGCGCTATTCAAGCAGAAGCCTTCATGCCAAGTGCGAAGAGGCCCTGGGAGGACCCACGCGTGGGCGTTGGGGAGCATGTCCCCTGCCACCCCCACGCCCCCCAGGTCTCAGGGCGCCAGGAAACACAGCGCCGCATCCCGAAGGGGACCAGAAACCACGACCGGTGGCAGCGCTCACGGGGTGAGCAACCTCTTCCACGTACCGGCGTGATGACCGTGGCCACGCCGAGTGGCTGCTTGAGGACCAGGGCCCGCCTCTCCTTGGCGGGGGTGCTGATGATGTCTCCGTAAACGCGGCGGGCTTCCTCCGAAAACCACTCCAGGAAGTTGGCGGAATACAGAATCTCTCCCTGCGCCTCCTTCAGCGGCTTTCCCTGGGTCCGGCAGAAAAGGCACCGTCAGTGCCGCCCGGGCAGGCGCGCAGCTTGGGGTATCAAGGCCGCGACGGGGTGGAAGAGGCCCCCATCGCAACCCCCGGCCTGCTGGGAAGGCGCGGAGCTGAGGGCCGCGTGGGCGGGCGTGGGCCACGGCTGGCACCCGCGCCTGCTGACTTTTCTCCCCTTGTGGCACCTTCTCATTGTGCTAGCGGGTGGAGGCGACCACAGCTACAGAGGAACCACTGTGTGGCCTTTGAATGCACAGCCGCTACAGGGACGACCACCGCAGCAGCCGCACGGGGCAGAACTGGAACGGGGCAGCCGGGCTCACTCAGTGCCCGCGACCCGTGAAACCCACCTCCTGCCCGCAACGCGAGAGCGAATTAGCACACGCAGGCCGTGCTTTAGCCAAGTAAGAGCCTGGCTTGAGGTAGAAAACGTGTGCGGCTGGCACCGCGACTGCTGGGTGGCTAAGCAGGGGGGCGGGAATTCACAGTCTTCGCCGCAGGGCCGCGCGGGACCCGCCGCTCCCCGGCGGGTTCTCGGGTAGCTGTCGGGCGGGACTCACACTCTCCGCTGTGATGATCTTGGCAAGGTCGTCCTTATTTTGTACCATCAAGTCGTACCACTTCCGGAGTAATGAACTCCTTTCCTGAAAAAGAGATGGGGAGTTAGAGAACTAGCGCAACACCAAGTGCACGAGAGACTGTTGAACAGCCTTGGGCTTCCCGAGGGCTCATCCGCAGGGCTCAGTCCTCGCGGGGGCCCCTCGACCTTCCTCTGAGAAGCAAATAAAGGCCCAGCCTGAGGAGCGTCCGCAGGATGAGGGGAGCGGCAGGTTGAGAGAAGAAGTTTGTGGACACAGCTCTCACTGTTGAGGGCAGATAGGAGCAGCTTTAGTTTTCATTGTTATTTTCTATAGCAGAATACACGTAAAACCACCTCAACCATTTCTGAGCATGCGGTCGGTCCAGTGGCGGCATGTGCGGTCACACTGTTGGGCCACCGTCCCTACCATCGTCCCCCGCAGCCTTCTGTCTGGCCAACCTGGAACGTAGTCCCCACTGAACACTCACCCCCCACCCCCCGCCGCCGCCACCAACCTACTTTCTGTCCCCACGGCTGTGACCACTCCAGGGACCTCAGGGGGGTGGGCCCTTCCAGCACCTGCCCTCGTGTGGCCGCCTTCGCTCCGCGTAGCGCCCTCCAGCGCAGTCCCGTACTCTAGCAGCTCGCCGGCCGGGCGGCGTCTCCCCGCCCCGGGCGCGCGCGGCGGACGGAAGGGTCTGCCGGCTCCCGAGGAGGCCCCGGCCCAGCCCTGCGACGCACCGCGAGCCCCGAGCTGTTCACTTACAAGTGGCTAAAATGCTGAATTTCGTGATGTATGTTCACCACAATTAAAACGTATTTCCAAATATTGAAAGTCAAATAGAAGGATAGACTAGGTGATTAAGAATATAATGGAAGGAATAGTTTCTAAAAATAAACTTTTTTTAAAAAAAGGAATTCATTTGTAGAAAACCGTTAAAATAGAAAAAAGCGGGCCACCGCGGGCCCGCCAACGACCGCAGCGCCGCAGAGCTCAGCCACCCGCACCGGGCAGGGAGGTGTCCCCGAGCACAGGGTCGTCGCTGGGCTTCCCTCAGCTGTTGGTGGGGGGACGGCTGCGGGCCTTGCGGCAGGTGTGAGGTTTTAATTCTGCCCTCCCTGTGCTGACGAGCAGAGGGCCTGTCCCCTCCTTATCTTGGACAAGCAGCTGTGTGATCTCATGTGCCCTGTCGAGGGCGCTGGTGAGGTGACGGCTTCTACATCTGTACCCGACTTTCCGCCGGCCCCTCGGAGAGGAGGCACCGAGTTCTCCTCAAACACGTCCCTCCAGCAGCTGCCCAGCCCCAGGTGGGCGAGTGGCGGCCGGGGCCGGGCTGCAGGGCTTACAGCGGAGGGCGCCAGCCTCGGGCCGGGCTCCGCGAAGGAAATCGGCCCCCGAGGGGCCAGCCCGCACGTCCCTGAGAGGGCTGTGGGCGGCAGGTGCCCTGAGCCTGCTGAACCCAGAGGCCAGCAGAGGCCGGGGACCACCCTCCCTGCAGCCCCCATGATGGGTGAGCAGTGGCCCCAAAGGAAATGTGGACGGCCCTCAGCCCTGGCCCGTCAGACGGTGACACCGCCTAGAGATGGGCGTCTTTACGGAGGTCATCAGGTCAAAGAGCCTCATTAGGGTGGGCTCCAATCCAGCGTGACCGGTGTCCTACGAAAAGGGGAAGTGCGGGCTCCACGGCGGGAAGGCGCTGCGGGGAGACAGGAGGAGGGGCCTGGGCCAGGCCCGGCCCCCACAGCCAGCCTGGGCGCCCGGATCCCGCAGGCCAGCGTGGCCAGCCAAGACAGTGCGTTTCTGCTGTCCACTCCACCAAGGGGGTGGTCCTTTGTTGTGCAGCCGCGGGAGCAGGGCAGCCTTTGTGAGCGAGAGCCACTCGCGGTCTCCAGTGGGTGGCATCGTACGCAGCTCTGACGCCAGCTGCTCCCTGGAGCAGGACGGAGGTGAGGACGGGAACGCGGAGCCCTCGGCCAGTGTCCTCGCCCACCTCGGCCAGCGTCTACCTCACGGGGCCTTGGAAGGGCCAGACACCACAGGCGCAGGCTCAGCGGTGGCAGGTCCGGTGGCGGCCACGCTGGGGCTCCCCCGCGCCCGGTGCCTACGCGCAGGCCCCGAACCTGTGAACAGGTTCCTTCACTGGCAAAAGGCATTTTGCAGGTGGATTAAGTGAAGGATCTTGAGCTGAGGAGACAATCCTGAAACAGCCGGGCGGGCCCAGCGGCACCCTGGGGTCGCTGTGGGAGAGGCGGGGTCCGAGTGGCCGGAGCAACGCGGGGCGCCGGGCCCAGGACTGGGCACAGCGCCTGGACACCGGGAAAGCCAGGGGGACCCCAAGAGCTGCCCCGAGGAATGCGCTCCAGAGCCGCAGGAGAGCCAGCTCGTGCCTGTGCTAAGCTCATTAGGTCACGAGGTCTGTGGCAGGGGACCTGGGAAACGGGCGCCCGCTTGTGTGGTTGGCCCAGGGCAGCGCCCTCGATCCCTGAACTCCTCCAGGGCTTCAAGGTGGGGACAAGGCTTGGCCTGAACGGATGGGCAGCAACGCAGAGGCGTGGGCCGGACACTGTGCCAGGGACTCTGAGAAGCGGGGCTGGGGAAGGTCGTGTGCGCAGCAGGCTCGGTGGCAGAAGTGACATGTGAGCTAGAACTCAGGACCAGGCGCCACGGGAACGCGAGGAGAAGGGGAAAGCCGGTGTCTTGACAAGAAGATGTTAGGACCTGGACAAGCCGACGGCGACCCGTGAGGACGCTGGGAGGAGATGCCAAGGGGACAGGCCTCCGGCGATACCAGCCCCGGAGCCGGAACTTGCAGCCTCCAGGGCTGGGCCTCGCCTCCGCTGTGTAAGCCGCCGGGTCCGGGTCTGCCGTCCTCCCTCGCTCTCGGTCCTGCTCCCTGCTCTTCTCTCGGCCCGCCTGGCACACGCGCCTCAGACGCTTCCCTGCGTAGGCATCACCCGCGGTGTGCGGGCGGCAGTCCCCTGCGCCCCAGGGGGCACCACCAGGGCGGGCCTCGCTCGCTGAGGCGCACCGGGAGCACCTCCAGCAACCGCCACCGCGGGTGGGGGGAGGCGCTCGGGCCACGCCGGTGGGCAAGGGGCCGCTCAGGCTCCCTGCACTCGGGCCTCCTCGCTGGGGGCCGAAGGGCGGGCAGCAGATGCTTTCACCCTCTGGCTCTGGGCGCCCCGTGGTAAATGGAGGGGGAAGAAAATCTTAGTTTGCTTCTTACTCTAGTCTCCCCACCGCACACCCCTCCCTCAGTTCTCCAGCGTCTCTAGGTGAGTCCACAGCAGTATTTCCCTATTGGGGCTGAAAACGTACAGAGCGGTCACAGACGCCCCCCTGACTCCCCACAGTGCTTTCTGCAGCCTACCCCATTCCGTGTGGCGTGGCTGTAGCCCCGAGCCCAGGTGCAGCGTCCTGCCTGGTCTCCCTGCAGCCTGGGGCCACCGACACTGCCTTGGCCACGCAGGGCGGCCTCCGTCCAGGGCTGTGTCCCCAGCGCTTGGCACAGTGCTTGGTGCCAAGCCCAGGGCCTGAACTTATGTGTCCAGCGTCTCGTTTCTTGTTTGTGACTCTCCGTGTGGTGTACCCCGCCAACCCGGGACGGGCTGGTTTCACGGCGACCCGGCCCGCGGGGCGCACTCACCTTGGCGGAGACGGCTCTCCAGCTGCGGAAAGCATCGTAGGCGGCGCGCACGGCAGCGCGGGCCTCAGGCGCCCCGCAGTCGGCCACCCGGCCCAGCTCGGCGCCGCTTGCCGGGTCGAGCACGGGGAAAGTGGCGGCGGCCGGGAGCCAGCGGCCGCCCACAAAGCTGTCTGTGCGCAGCAGCGCTGAGGGGAGGCCGCCCGGGCCCGGGGCGTAGGCACGGAGCGCGGCCGGCCGGGGCTCCCAGCCGCCGGCGCGGGGGCGGAGGCCGCGGCCTGGAAGCGCCGGTCGGAGGCGCGGGGCTCCACAGCTCCGCAGCCCCAAGCAGGTCGCCATGGCCCCGGCGGTGGCGGCGGCGGCGGCAGGAAGCAGGCAAGCGAGCGCGCGCCGGGCGGAGCGAAGGTCGGGGACGCGCCGGGCCGCGGTGGCAGGTGGCGGAGCGGAGTAGCGCCCTCTCCCGCGCTCCGCAAGGCCGCGCCAGGCTGGACTTCGCCCCAGCGCATCCTGCTCCGGCCCGCGGGGCCCGGGAAGGGTCAGGGGCGGGGCGGGCGTGCTTAGGGACTGTGCCATCTTCCCCCTGGAGTGGTCGTGTGTCTGCAGCTCTTCCTGAGCAGCCCCTGCCCCGCCCGGACCGCTGCCTCCCGAAGCCGCGTCTCCGCGGCACGTGGGATGTGCACTAGGTCCGCGGGTGCGCGGTGTGAGCCCCGCTGTCCCCGCAGCTATGCCGGGGGAGAATGTGGACACCAGCTCGGAGCTGCGGGGGGTGGGTGGGTATTCTCCCCATCGGTGGGGGCAGGTTGCCCTTGTTACGCGACAGCCTGGCGACAGGGCGGCCTGCATCCAAACGCTGAATCCGGGCGATGGGCTGGGTGCCCTTGGGTGGTTGCTTACCCTGCCCCTGTGCCGGTCCGGGCCGAGGCTCGCTGTGAGGTAACCCAGGCGCAGGACAGTTGCCATGTGAAATTCAGGATGTTGTTCAAGGTCATACCAGCTGGCCCAGGTCAAGCCACTAGTTAGGCTGAAGGTAGGCTGCCAACTAGTCATTTGTCAGAGTTTCGTCAGCTGAGGGGTGGCCTCAGGGGACCTCGGCCCCCAGCCCTGGAGCAGCAACGGGGCCGCGGCTTCGGCGAGCACGAACGCACGCGAGCGCAGGCCTGCGCGGGGGCTTGCGGGTCCCTGTGCAGCCCCACCGTGTGCACTGACCGGGGGTCGCTCCCGCGGGCTGTCCTTTCCCACGGGGATGTCAGCTCATGAGGCCAGTTCTTGTTTTTTTATTTTAAAGAGTTAGAAATTTGAATTTCCATGTGAATTTTTCCATTCAAAGAAAGTTGGCCTAAGTCTGGAAAACACCCTGTTAGCCCAACGAAACCACCGGCCTCCGGCTCCCGGCCTCGGAGCAGCGGGCCTCACGCCCCGCGTGGGCAGGGCCGCGGTTCCCGTCCTGGGCTTTGCAGGTGGCGGAGTTAAGGTTACAGGAAACTTGGCAGACGCCTAAGGGTCTCAGATCATCCCCCTCCTGGCCTGCTCCCCCGTCTGGCTGGGCTGAGGCCAAGGATCCTCTCTTCCCCTCTTAGAATCTCCATTCCTGCTTTGGGTGCGTGACGTGCTTGAGCTTTAAGATCGCCGTTGGTTCCGTGAAGAATTAACCTGATTTTCCCCACAGACCAGGTGCTGCGGGTGGGCTGGCTCCCGGCAGGCACACTCGGAGCCTGGGGTGCTCCGAGCCCTTGTGCCTTGGTCCTGCGTGTGCCCCTGCCCCCACGCCAAGTGGGACGGGCACCTCGGCTCGAGCCGCAGGAATCTGGCTGTGTGACAGGCTTTGGAGCAGCTGTGGGGACAGGCAGGGCGGGAAGCAGGAGTGGCCGCTCTTGTGTAACTGCACCAGTGTTGGTATCTGTTGCCACACACGGAACGAGGAGCCGGCTCCAGGTGATCATCATAACAGCGGGCCCCGCACAGGAGGCTCAGCACCCGGGAGCCACGAGCAGGGCAGCGGAGACAGGCGGGGAGAGGATGCACGGGCCACCAGCCCTTGCCAGGTGAGGCGGCCAGTCCAGTGGCTCCCCGTGCAGACAGGGGATGCTGGCTTTTTAGAAAGTGAAGGCTATTGGGAGGCAGCTTTGCGTCTCCACACAAACCACACATTGGGAGCCGGAGGGAGCCCGGCTCCGGAGGCGGCCGGCTCCCACCTGCAGGTGCTTAGGGCTCAGGCCGCCGCTTTCCTCTCCCAGCTGCCGTGTGTCTGCTGCTCCCGTGAAGTGGAACAGTAAACAGCTAACTGGGCCGGCAGGGGACGGGACTTGGAGGCGCGGCTGGGGCTCCGCGTCGGTGATTGCGCCCACAGGGAAGGCACAGCGTCTGGGTCCGGATCCCGCACTCCCTGCGGCTGCCGGCCGGTCGGTCGCCCGGCCCCAGGGAGTGGGGAGTGAGGACGTCCTGTCTGCTTGCAGGTTCTGGCCTGGCCTGCTCGTCGCGCTGGGGGCCCTCTGCCCTGGCTGCTCGCCATGTGGCATTTCAACACACATAGAAATCGGTAAGTCAATGCCCGGTCGTGGCGCTCAGGGCCCCACCTCTGGCGGGAAGGCTGAGAGGGTCGGAGTCCACCCCGCGTGGGGACTGGCCCCTGGGAGCAGAGGGGCGGCGACCAGGACGGGGGTTGCCAGATGCGGGACTGTCGGGGGGGGGGGCTCAGCAGGGGGAAAGGAAGCTGGAGGGGCCGGGGACGTCTGTGGGGCGGGGGGGAGGGCCCAGCCGGACACCAGACGCAGAACAACAGAGGGAGGGGGCGTGAGGGGTGGGCTGGGGGAGTGAGGAGTCTAATGTTTTCCAAGTACATGGGAAGGGCCACTGTGGCCGTGGGAGTGGGTCCCCCGGGTCAGGTGGCTTTACAGGTGGCTGGCTTCGGGGAAGACAAGGAAACAGAGGCGTTTGCACGGTCCCTGGCATTTGAAGTGCCTGGGGTGACACCACCGTTGGGGCGAGCTGGGCACGCCTGGCCAGGGCCCGGGGGCAAGGGGCGCTGAGATGCGGCTCCCACGTGGCGTGCACTAGGCAGGTGTCTTCACTCACGAGAAACGTGAGTCACTTGTAAGGTCATTAGATACGGTTCCATTCGCCGCAGTTCTCACGTTAATTTCAGCTGGACCTGAGTCTTCGGGATAAAAACAGCAACAGTGCACAGCTGTGCCACCTCCAGGAGGGACACAGCAGAACCGGACGCAAAGAAAACACGAGTGTCCGTGCGGCATCGGCCTTGGCGCTGAGCCTGCCCGCGGGAACCGGCCGGGCGCCACGTCCTGTGGTCTTGAGGGGACACGAGTCCAGCCCTTTATTTTACAGGCGAGGACGCTGGTCCCGTTCGCTGTCCTTTAAACGCTCGTTGCGGCCAGGGCGCCAGGAGACAAGGGAATCACAGCATTTCTAACCCCAGCCCCGCCATTGAGCGCACGGTGACTCAGTTTCTCGATTCCTCTCTGTAAACGAGGGCAGTTGAAATTGCTAAAACTATGTAAGTGCTCCAGAGAGGAACCAATGTAAATAGGAGTTTTCAAGTTTTTAATTCTTAAAGTTTAGGCGTTAACAAGACAGATGAAATCCAAAAGTTTCATAAAATCAAATAATGGCTTGCCTTTCTTCAGTAGCTGCTGAACAAAGGTCCCAATAGATTACTACATACTAAAAACATGTAAAACAGGTTAATAGATTAGATATAAATGTTTGTGTGAACGTAATTGAAGGCAACTTCTAACATTTTCAAATACAAAGAAACTAAAGCTCCACTTATTCCCGAAGTTATATGTGGTTTCAAACACCTCGGTTCCCGCGTCGGCGGCCTACGCAGGGCCTGGGGGGTCAGCGCGTGGACTCGCCCTCCTCTCGGGTCGGGGTCCGCAAATCAATGCGCACGGCGTCCGTGGGCGGGGCACGCGTCTCTCGGGGTGTTCCCGCCTCCAGCGGGGGCTGTCGGTGGTGGTGGTATTGGGCTAAAAAACTGGATGTGACTCCCCGTAGAAATAAGGTGCCACCTTTGAACGCCCTTTCCCATGGACCGTTCTCTCCTGGTGCTTCTGAGAAGGCAGGTGGGGTGGGCGGGCGGCCCTGCGCCTTCTCCGTCCCCCCACGCAGTCTGGTGATGACGGCGCACTTGAGGGTCTCGGGCTCATGTTTGCTACTTGGGTTCCTCTCTGCGGGGCCGGGCTGCTGAGGGCGACGGCCCTGTGGCGGGGTCGTGACAGACGCTTGTGCTCACTGAGCTCCTTCCGCGTGTCCGCCGCGGTGCTGTCACGGTGTGTGTTTCTGTGCCTCTCCCCACGACGCGGAAGGTGGGCCTTGTTAATTCTCCAGAGGAGCGAGCGAGGCCTAACGTGGTCCAGCTGCCCACGGTCAGAGCATCGGGAGCTTTAAGTCTTCGTGCAAACTTGATGTATGGTTATGACACTTGTATTAACATATTGCATAAATGTACGACTCTTATAATTATGGCTGATGAAGATTACAGGTGCGTACGAACTTAATTGTCACTTCCCACTTCTGTGACAAAGCCATAAAATTGTGTTTTCCTTTTAAAATGATGCCTGGGAAGCGCTGTTCGGGGTTTACAGCTGAGCCTAATTGAGCACGTGTTTATTTCTCAGGCCACAGAGCCCTCGAACTCCTCCACTTTCAGGACGGCAGCATCAACTACAAAGAGGTATCGTGGGACTCTTCTGCCCTGGGCCTTAGCTTTCTGTCAGAGGGCCTAACAGATACTCAAACAGTTCACCTCAGAACCATTTTTCTTTCTCTACAAACCATAAAGCTTTGGGTTAGAGGGGGTATGTCCCCGGCGGTGCTACCTGAACTCTTTATGGAGACCATTTCAGGAATATTGCTGCAATGCTGTGATGCTGGATCTCATCGTTGGAAAAGCATGTGGGAGAGAAGGTTAGGAAGGGTGCGTCCTTCCGTGCTGTAAAGCGCGGTCGCACCGGAGCTCAGTCACACATTCCCCTCTTCTCGGCCGTGTGCTGCGTGCCAGTTGTGTCACGGCGGAGGGGGCAGTGGCCGCCGGGGGCCGCGGGAGGCGCGCCTTCCCGCCCCTCCTGCCGGTCGGGGCCGACGCCAGGGCTCGCCTTTCCCACCCCGGGTTGGCTGAGCCATCTGGCCCGCCCCGCTGTTCTAGTTCTGTGGCCAAACGATACTTTGGACAAGGACGACACCTAAATTCTCATGTTGGATGAGGGAGGTTAACGTTCGTTCCCTCTCCCTGCGGAATTGGCTCGCACAGTGACCAGCAGGTCTGGCCGGTGCAGGGCGGAGAGCTGGGGGGCATCATGACCAAAACCGCTGCCGCTGTCAGCTGTGACGTCCCCGCTCGGCAGCGTCACTGCCCTCCAGCAAAAGGTGGCATTTGTTTTCATTGTCGTCTCTGAGGCCGACAGAGCGTGGGCAGAAGAGAGAGAGAAGCAAGGGTCGCGGATTCACGGCGCGGAGCGCTCCGCGCCGACTGCGCCCCGCGGTTCCCTTGCGGGGGGGCTCCCGCTCATCTCACTGGTGTGCCCCTTATGAGACGGCCGGGCCTGCCCCTCTGCATGGTCCGGCCCACGTCGTCCCCGGCCAGTGCCGTGGGCCCTGGGCACCCACCCGTCCCCTTCCGAGTTATGGAGGCAGTTCAGGTGACTCTGCCTTTTAGAACGTTGTCACCCACACCCTTTCCAAAGATGGGTGATTTTTAAAAAAAAATGTGTGGGAGTCCTTATGGATTCTTCTCACTCCAAAGCCTGCTCTTTGGTGACTTCTGGCTCGTGGGTACCGTCGGGAGGTGCTGTGGGGGAGTGGCCAGAAGGGCTGGCCGGCCACACAGCGGCCCCCGCAGGCTGGCCGTGCTCGGCCGCCTCTGCGCATTCCAGGTCTGAGTTTGGTCAGCTCTGGGGTTTTCTTTCGTTAAAACATCCAGAGGTGCCTGGTCTGCTGTAGAGACTTTGACTCTCACTGATCAGATTAATACGGGAACAGCATGTACGGCTGAGGAACTGGTTTGTCAATGTGCAGGGGCTGGAAGGGCCGAGCGGACCTCCCATGTGTGGCCACCATCACCCCGGGAGTCGCTCTCTGTCCGAAGGACCAGTGGAATGTGCGTTGGCGAGGGAGCGAGAACCTGTGCTCACCTGGCTGGTTCGCTCCCCGCCTGCTCCGCCCTCCCCACCCAGCGAACAGGTTGTGGCTGATTCCAAACCAATAACTCGACGTGAGGGAAGTTCTCAGAGAACCGATGCTGACATTTGGCTTTCTATACTTCCAGGCGCTTTTCTGCATTTATGAGCACTTTTTTCTTTTCCAAAAAGAGATTATACTCTACACGCTTTTTTGTAACTTGTTTTTCGTTTTCTATATTAGAAATATCTTTCCATGTCAATAAAGAGCTTCCGAATAGTTTTAAACAATGACCTATTTTCCTGTTACCTGAAATGTACCATAATTTATTCAACCAATTCCCTATTTTATTTTTTTGACCAATTTAAAACGGATAGTTGGAATCGACACTCCTGGGAAGCCCTTTGTGCAGGTCCCCAGGTGCTGACGGCTTGTCCCAGCCGCCTTTGGGTCCTCTCGCTGTGCATCCATCTTCCCAGAGCCGCTGGCGAGGGCCGTGGTCCGGGCTGTCCTTTACCACGCTGTCGTGCACGCGTTCTGAAAACAAGGGCGTGGCTGCGACCACTCAGTTCAGGACTTCGGAGCTGCAGGCAGACCGGCCGCAGCCCCGCCCCACGGTCTCACGACCCTCGTGGCTCCAGGGCCTGGGTCTGGGTCTGGTTTGTTGTTTCGGTAGTTCGTGCCCTCTGACCTCCTCTAACCTGGGACAGTCCCTCCCTCGGGCCCACCTGTCTTTAGTGACCTTGACATTTTGGAAAAGTATGGGCCAATAACTCTATACAACTTAATTTTGGTTTCGCCTGGTGGTTTGTTGGGTTAGATTCTGCTGCAGGCATTTTTGGTAGAAATGTGGCAAAACATGGAAGTGAGATATGGGGAGGGACCGGGGCCAGCTGGGGCCGTTTCTGGTGCTGATTGTTATCTCAGCCGTCACATTTTGTCTAGCGCTTCGGCTCAGGCCTCCTCGCAGCCCCCGCCCCCGCCCCCGCCCGCTGCGGCCGCCTGCAGCAGGCGAGCCTGCCCAGAGGCTCATCGGGCCCTCGGGTGTCAGAGGCTCACAGGCCGCACCTGCCTGCCGGCTGCTCATTCTTTTTGGGACCCCCTGGCTCCTGGTGTGACCGGAACCTGGGGGTTAGGCTCTGAGGCTCTGGGTCTTTCTTAAACCTTCCGATTCAGATGGCTTCTCATGGCACGACTTCAGCAAGGGAACGGGTGGGGGACACGCCCACTAACTGCCAACTGGGGTAGAAGTCAGGGCCCCCTTTCCCCCCACCCCTGGCCACAGAGGGCAGCGATCAGCCTCTGCTGAGGTCAGGGCGCAGGCGGCCTCCCCTGACCCCAGCGGGGACAGCCGCCACGCCCATGCCCTGGGAAGACGCCCTCAGGGCCTCGGTGCGAACCAGGGGCAGCTGGGGAGCAGGACGCAGCGGTGCAGGCCGGGCCCCCCTTTGGCTGCATCGCCTCCGGCGGGGGCGCCGGCGCCTCCTGGGGGCCCCGGGAGGAGGACGTCCCACCCCGCCTGCCTTCGCGCCTCAGCAGGTGGCGGGGCGGGGGGCGGGGGGGAGGGCTGTGTGTTCAGGAGGAAAGGACCGGAGGCCGCACGCTGCAGGCGCCGTGCAGGGTTACACGGGAATTTCACTCTTACTCCCACCGCCCGCCCCCGCTGTCCCGCCTCCCGCCCGGAAGGTGCCACGTCCCCCTCACCTCTGTGTCTCCTGCTCCCCAGCTGCTGCTCGAGCACCGGGACGCGTACCAGGCCGGAACCGTGTTCCCGGACGCCTTCTACCCCAGCATCTGCGAGAGAGGTGAGCTGCGGCAGGATCGCTCGGCCGGAGACAAGCGGTTGCGTTTCCTGTGGCCGGGCGTCCACAGCTCGGTCCCCGCGTGGCCGTGGCCGTGGCCGTGCAACAAGCACCTGCTGCTCCCGCGCAGACGCACGCCTCGCCGCGGGCGGCAGGAGCGGGAGCACCCGGGAAGCGAGCGGAGGCCTCCGCCGTTGCTTCTGAGTTGCCCGGGAGCCGCTGACCTTGGAAGCGTCTGTCAGCTGGTGACCTGCAGAGTCGCTTCCACGCCTGCAGCGCTGCCTCGGCGGAGCTGGGTGGTGTCCGCGTGGGTGCAGGCCGCTTTGTCCCACGTCACGCCAAGCCCCAGTCAGATCATGCGTGGTGTCCGTCACGGCCCCCGCAGGGCACAGGAGGTCACACAAACAGGGTCCCGTCAGGGTTGTGACACGAGCCGTGGGCTCCACAGGGGCGGACGGGGCGGTCGGCAACGGCAGGACGGTGCCGGGGAGGCCCCTGGGAGAAGGACCCCTGAGGGGTGGGGCCTTCGGTCACGGTCACCACCCCCCGCCCCAGGCCCCAGTGGCAGGAGCTGGGAGAGTTGGTCCCCAGCCTCTCGGCCCCTCCTCTTCCGTCCAGAGGCTGGCGAACCCGGCGATGGGAGCCGGGGCACAGACAGCCCCGGGAGCGGGTCGCCTGGGAGGCCCAGCACAGGGCAGACGGGGCAGGGAGTGGGCCTGGGGCACGAACGAGAGACCCGGCCCGCCGGATCGCCGTGCGAGCATTTGCGGGGTCTGGGGGCCACCAGCCTTCCTCCCGTGTCCACCGGTCGGGGGGCTTCAGGACCGGCGGGCGCTCAGGCCCCTCGCCCGGCCGCCGGGGCCCTGCCGGGGCTCTCACTTGCAGGGGCTTTGCGGTTCCCCTGTCAGCCTGTGAGCTGCCGTCCCCCGTCCCTGCGCCCGTGCTCCCCGGCCCGGCCGTCCCCCGGCTGCGTGGGGGACGCTGCTGTCTCCTGACACTGCCGCATCCCTTGATACCGCGCCTCGCAAAGCAAAGAAGGATTTTGGTCATTTAAACCTAAGAGCTATTACTTAATAAAATGCCGATTAGATACGGGCAGACAGGAAAGGTTCTGAGCAGAGGGGAAGGAAGATCATCCAGCGTTTTCCTTTTTTATATAAACACACGCCCTCCCACCTGCTGTAAAGACGGGGCCAGCACGGGACAGACGGACCCACAGGCAGTCAGAAAGAAGCGTAAAATATACCACAATTATAAGCAATTCAAATGCAGAGTTCTCTTAGATTTTTATGGATTTTTTCCAGATCTTACCTCTGCCTCATCTACTTCAACAGGAGTTTCATTTTTCTTTGATGATTCACTCTTATTGTATCTTTCCAAAGCACTTTCTTAGATACTTAGTTGCCAAGAAATCAACTTTGTTTCTGTACTCATATTTCCTCGGTTCACCCAATACTGAATAAAATTGTATAATTACAATGACAAGGACCAGGGTCTTCAGCAGCGCAGAGCGGCCCAGCTGCCCCGCCGCCAGGGAGCAGGGCGCTGGGGTGAGGCCCCCTGCCAGTTAGGGAAGGTGCGTCCCGAGGGCTCTGCCCGGATCCCGGGTGAGTACCGGGTTCCGCACGCCGGACTGGGAGCGTTCTCGCTAGGAAAACCGGGTGAGTGTGGAGGATCTGATTCAGAATCTCCTCCTCAAGGAATCCTGAGCGTGGCTTCTCCCCTCAGGGCGATTCCACGAGGTGTCCGAGCGTACCCACTGGACCCCCTTCCTCAACGCCAGCGTTCACTACATCCGGGAGAACTACCCCCGTCCCTGGGAGAAGGTAGGCCGGCCCTCGCGTCCTGGAAACCCAAGTCCTCTCGCAGCTGCGCCACCTCCCCTGGAAGCCGCCCCGGCGAGGTCCCTCGCCACCGGGCCTTCTGCGCCGGACACAGCCCATGGGGCCGCAGGCGGCTCATCAGCGCTGGAAGCAGTTCCTTCCAAAGGCTGGGGGTGCCACCTGGTCATTTTGCCCCGATACTAAGTAATCTGAAAGCACTTCCCAAACATGCTGCCTAGTCCTGTGGTTTTTGGAACTAGACACTGACTCTTTGTTAAGGGTCAATAACGGAGAGGAGTTCAGGTTTGTTACGACGTCTTACAGGGTTGCTGTGGCATAACCAGAGCGCCAGACTGTGGTTTGCTTGCTTGGCAGGACACAGAGAAGCTGGTCGCCTTCCTGTTTGGAGTCACGTCTCACATGGTGGCAGACGTCAGCTGGCACAGCCTGGGCATCGAGCAGGGGTTCCTGAGGACCATGGCAGCCGTGAGTACCCGCCAAACCCGAGATCGCAAAGCGACCCTTCCCAAGGAAAGGGAAGCTTCAGGTTGTTCCATGTCACGTGGAAATAAGACTTCCCGCCTACAGTGTATTTGCTAGGTTTCCACCTTCCGTCCTCGCTTCTTGGGGACACTTGTCCACGGGAGCAGAGTGACTGATGTGCACGGAAAATCGCCACGGGTGTGCTGTGTCCCTTGTCACAAACACTATTTGAGAAATTTTGTGACTTATTCAAGCGGCGTATCTTAATAAGGATAGGAGTATCTGCTACTTGGCTCTGTTTAAAAGTAATAGTTCCACGTGCTTGGGACTTTGTTTTTCTTTTTAATTTCCTCTATGAAAATGCCATACCCCCCAGGGGACATTGTCATCTAACGGGTGACGTGGCTCCTGGGGTCCCGTGCTCGCGCGTCCGTGCTGGCGCGGCTCTGCGAGGAGCGTAACCGTGGGCTGGGGGGCGGGGGCGGGGGCGGCGTGGGAGCCTGACCGGACGTGCGCGCGCGGCGCCTGTTCTGTTGCCAGGCGCTAAGCGCATGGCTCAGCTGCCAGCATCGTTGCTGGTAACAGATAAAATACGGGAAGCTCGACATCCCTCTGAGTGTCGAGCCGTGCGCTGTGCAGCCGCCGCAGCCCGGCTCTGGGGGGTGGGAGCCCGGCCACCCTCGCAGCACTCAGAGGCCTCTTCCCTCCTCAGATCGACTTCCACGGCTCCTACTCCGACGCGCACTCGGCCGGGGACTTCGGTACGGTTTATTTGCATTTGCCAAACTTTCTTTTGTGGGGCTTGTGTTTTATGTGTGATGAAGTCACTGCTGTACTTATCTGTGTGTGTTTTATCCTGCCTTGCTGGTAGCACATACTGCCTGCTACTTCAGGGGGGCTGCTCGCCTCGAGTGCGGGCATCTAACGGAGCTGTCCTTCCAAAAAGCTGTGCATATGGCGTTTCTTGTATTTGTTAAAAAAAAAAAAAAAAATCACATTATTGATTTGTGTTGTAACTTTGGAGACACTTTACTCTCACTTATGTTTTTAAAGATTTTATTTTTAGAGCGAGGGGAAGGGAGGGAGAAAGAGGGAGAGAATTATCAATGTGTGGTTGCCTCTCACGCGCCCCCTACTGGGGACCTGGCCCGCAACCCAGGCCTGTGCCCTGACTGGGAATCGAACCAGCGACCCTTTGGTTCACAGGCTGGTGCTCAATCCACGGAGCCACACCAGCCGGGAGATACTTTACTTTTATATCAGATAAACTTATGACCTAGTGTCTACTAATACACTAGCTTTAAATTGATAAATGTCATCTTTTTTTCTGTAGTACATTACCCTTAAATATGTGCACAAGGTGGTGAGTGGCGTTTCCCTGAAAGAATGCTTGTGGTCCATCTTAAAGCGGAAAATTTTGGTTACGTGGGTGACTTTTTTTTGTCCTTAATTCATGCTTCACTAGCGAAGATTTTAAAAGATCAGTTTTCTTAAAGACATGCTTGTCCCTAAAACAGGGCACAGAAGCCCGTAGCGATGTCAGGAACAAAGTTGACGCTGCGCAAACTTGGGTTGAAGGAGGCCCGCTCCACACGGTCCCTGACCCGCCCCTGTCATTGCTCTTGTCCCCGCAGGCGGCGACGTGCTGAGCCAGTTCGAGTTTAACTTCAATTACCTCTCGCGGCACTGGTAAGAGCGGCGTGCGTCCGGGCCGGGCCGCGAGCGCCATGTGGCCTTCGGGCCTTGACCCCTTCTCTCCTAGAACGTGGAGCTTACAACGTCCTGGGGTCTTCTGCTTGTAAATCTTGAAAAATGAAACTGCAGATTAGAATAGTGTAAGTAAATTCTTTAAAAAAATGCGTGAATTATAGCAGACGTGGAAAAGAATGTGTATTTGTAGATAAAAGATAGGAAGAGGGCATGGGGCCGCCGCCCGGTTGAAGCCCCAGGTTGTCCTGTGTCTGAGGAGCCACAGGCCAGGTGGCCGCACTGTTTTCAGTCAGGCCCATGGAACAATTACAGAGAGAAATTTGTTTTAAAAAACCTCCCGATGATGTGGACTTTTTTTCATTTCTCCTTGTAATTCTGTCATTTTGCTACATACGAGCTTGAAGGTATGTTGTTAGGAACATTCAGGTTTCAAAACTGCGTCTCTTCGGGCAAACCGAGCCCTCCTACCGCTGCGGCGACCTCACCGCTAACAACGCTCGTGGGCCCCTCGCCAGCCTCTCCGGGAGTTCTATGGTGGCTGCTCCGCGGTTGCCTGGTGTTGTGTTTGTTTTCTTTGAATGTTGGCTAAGCTATCAGCGGTCCCGTGGTCTGTCCCCGAGGCTGGGGCCAGGCGGCAGCGGCGCCTGCAGGGCCCAAGGAAGGGACAGCTCTGGGCGAGGCCGGCGCCCACGCCTGCCCCGGTCCGCTGCCTGTGAATAGGGAGGCCCGGGGCCAACGAGTCACTCTCAGGCACCCGAGGCCGACTGACCTTGGGTGTCCCAGGGAAGACGCGGGGACAGCAGCGGCCTGAGGGGGCCGTCCGCGCTGGACCCCTCGTCGCTTCCAATGGCGCGTGGCCGGCCGGTCCCGCTGCGGTCCTGTGCCGCGGCGCCGTCCCTGGAGGCCGGGTGGTGGCTGATCCTGCGGAGGGGCCGGCCTTGGCCCCTTCCGACCTGGGGCCACGTCAGGTTCCACTCGGCCTTGGCAGTCTCCCTGGGGCCCGGGCGGCCCCCGCCTTGCCGGGCGAGCGCAGGCGGTCTCTCGCGGCCGTGCCCGTGTGTGGGCCCCTTCCTGGCCCGCACTCACGCGGGAGGGGCAGGTTCAGAGGCGGCCTCCGGACCGCCCGGCGGGTGCCTCCCCGCCCGCCCTGCGGCCCTCGAATTGCTGCTGGGTCCCGGGTGTGGCGGCCGCTGGCCCTCCCCCTCGCCTCCCTCAGAGTTTCCAGGTTCGCTTCGTTTGGGTCTGTGGAAATTTTTCACTTTCTTGCCAGCAGGGCGATTCACGCAGAAAAGCGTGTGTTATTTTGTCCAGCCTTTAGCTGTTTTCATTGGAAGGACCGCCCTGTGCTCTGGCGAAAATAAAACCTGGACCTCGGCCGGGCTGTGCTGAAACTGGCTCTGCTGGGGGGACGGCCGGTCCCAGGCCTGCGGGATGGAGGCGAAAGGCGCCTCCGGGCAGGTCTGTGGTGGCCGTGAGGCGCGGCCCTCCCCCCACGGAAGTGGCGCGTGTCTGCGCTCGAGACAGCCCGGCCGGGAGCCCTTTCGCCGCCCGTCCCCGTGCGAGGCCATTTTGGGCGTCTTTACAGTCATCGGTCTGGAGGCTAACGCAGCTGGAGGGAACGGAAATGCTGCCCATCGCTCCCCAGAGGACACCTCTGCGGTGTCCGCGCCCCGGGGCTGCTTGGGGCGGCCCCCCCCACCCCGCATCCTCTCTGCGGGGGCCGTCGCAGGGCAGACGCAGATCTCCGGGGACGCCGTGGGCGAGGCTCCGGCCCCCGCTGAGCGTGGGGTGACTGGCCGCCACGCCCCGCAACGCGCCCCTGGCCTGCTGCCCCCCTCAGGTACGTGCCCGTCGAAGACCTCCTGGGGATCTACAAGGAGCTCTACGGCCAGGCGTCCATCAGCAGGGAGGCCATCGTGGACTGCTCCTACCTCCAGTTCCTGGAGATGTGAGTGCGGCCAAGGGCGTGCAGCCGCTTGTCGGGGCGCCCTGGCGGCCCGGGGTCCGGGAGGGGGCGGGCCCCATGGAGCTCGCGGCTTCGGGCGGCGCCGGGAGCGGGGTGCACGTGGGGGAGCTGGTCCTCGTCCTTTGCTTCGTTCTCTGTGGAAACCACAACTCACGGCCCGCACTGTCGTTGTGTTGCAGGTACGGCGAGGTGCTGGCTGTTTCCAAGGTACGGGCGTTGGCCCTCGGAGCCTGCGCGGGACGGGCATCGGCCTCCCGGGAGAAGCCCTGAGGCCTTTGCGTGTCTGCTTTCCTTGTCTCCGCCGCAGCTGTACCCCACTTACTCCAGGAAGTCCCCGTTTCTGGTGGAGCAGTTCCAAGAATACTTCCTTGGCGGGCTGGACGACATGGCCTACTGGTCCACCAACGTCTACCGCCTGACCAGCTACATGCTGGAGAACGGGACCGGGTCAGTGGCTGCTGCGCCCTCTCCCGACTGCGGTCGCCCCGCACCCCCGCCCCCAGCGGCACTGCCGGGCTTCTCTGCTGAGCAGTGGGGGCGGCAGCGTGTGAAGTGCTTGTCCTGCCCTCGTGCGAAGGAGCCAGAGCTCGGCTCGCCCCCTGGGGTTAGGCTTGCTGGCGTCCCTGGTCCCTCGAGTGTTAGGGGTCGAGAGGCAGAGGTCGCAGAGCCTGTGGTCTCGAGCAGCAGCTCGGCGCCCACCCCTCCCCCTCCTGCCTGCCTCTCCGGGCTTGAGGGTCGCCGAGGGAGCGTCGCCCGGCCCCGCCGTCCACAGGGCAGTAGCCAGCGCGCGGGAGAGCACAGGCTTCTGCTGGGACTTGGCAGGTAGCCCAGGTGGGGCAGCTGGTCACCCGCCAGCCCCTTTCTTGCCCTTCCCAGCATGCCCTGGGTGAGCGCGAGCCAGAGACTCAGCCAGCAGGAGACCTCCCGCTCTCACAGAGCCTGCGCCCCATGGGCGGGGGGGGGGGGGGGGGGGCGGGTGCACGGTTCCAGGTGGCGCGGAGTTTGCAGCCCCTCCTGTGCGGCCGACCTGCGCTGGCGGCCGTGTGGGCCTGGCCAGGGCACGGCGAGGGCAGCCCTGGAGGCGGGGAGGGCCAGGCAGGCAACGTGAGCTGTGACCGTGGCAGCGGGGGTCCGCGGTGACGGGGCGGGGGGGGGCCGGGGGGGCGCCCCAGCGGCTGTTCCCAGAAGGAGCTGGCAGGGTCGGGGTTCGCGCGTCGCAGTGGCCTGCGCTGGTGCAGCTCTGGAAGGCCACGCCCTAAAGACGCTCCTTTGCCCTTAAACACGGTGAGGATTCAAGCCACGTCACCCCTGAGCGTGTTCTGTGGGGATTCGAAACGAAGTCCCCTGGCACGACAAACGCGGCGTGGGCCCCGCGAGTGCTCGGTGACTCTCGTCCGGGCAGGACAGACAGTCCATGACCAGTGTCATTTTTAAGAGTGAAAGAAACTTCAGGTAAAATCTCGAGGCCCTGGGTTTTCAGGTGCACACAAGTGGTGGGGGATGCGTTTTGGGGTTCGAGGGAGTGGCCCGTGACGCGCCTTCTGCCACGGCTGAGCCCCCCAGGCTCTGGGTGTGTCCTCAGTGAGCGGGGCCGCGGGGGAAGGGGGCACCGTGAGCACGGCCTCGGGCTCCGGCTCCGGCGTCGCTGCGAGAGGGGCTTCAGGTGACGTGGGAGGGTTTCCAGGGTGCGTGGCCCCGGGAGGGCGGTGCCCTGCGCTACCTGTCCTGTGAAGCCCCCCAGTGTGACGGCCCCCCAGTGTGACGGCCCCCAAACGGGAGCGCGGTTCTGCTGGTTGCTTTTGGTTCGATGGTCCAAATGCTCAGGAGACTCGTGGCCAGACCTTGTTTTTTTACTTAGGAGTAAATGAGTGAGAAGGAACAGGTGTCTGCCTCTGGGCCCTCGTCCTGACCTCATCAAGGCAGAAAATCTCATAAACTGCTTGCATTTTACTGCACACGCAAATATCCAGCAGAATTTGTGGACCTCTATGGGGAGGTTGGAGAAGGATGCAGACAGACACACACCTGTGTGACACACAGGAAGCACGGCCGTGTCGCACGTCACAGGCGCTGGGAATAGGTCGCCTTCCAGAGCCGACCGGCGTTGCTGGAAGGACACGGTTTCCTGAGGAGGCAGTGAGCCGGCGGCGCTCGGGCTCCGGCCAGACCTCGCTCACCCCGGAGCCCCTGCCGGGTCCCGCTGGGCCGTGAGGGCGGAGGACGGGATGGGGGACAGCCGCCCCTCGGCCGTTCAGGACGCGTTTGCCGCAGGCGCCGCCCCTCCTCCTGCCCAGCCCCTGGCCCTGCTCGCCCGCCCCTGCCAGGCTCCTCCAGTCCCAGGCCCCGCACCCGAGTCCGAGGCGGCTCCGCCGTGCGGGCAGGGACGGGGCAGCTCAGCCCGGGCGACCGTGGTGCGGGGCCGCCCGTGTCCCCGCAAGACCCCTCAGTCGGCTCGGCCGCCCCATCTGGAGATCGGGCAGAAACGCCTGACTCGGGTAACTGTGTCCCCAGGGACTGCCACCTGCCCGAGAACCCGCTGTTCATCGCCTGCGGCGGCCAGCAGGGCAGGACGCAGAGGTGAGTGCTCTCAGGAAGGGCCGCAAAGTCGGGAGCCCCCCCGGAGGGGGCCCGGTGGACGGGAGAAGGTGATTGCGGACGGACGGACGGACGGACAGACAGACAGCAGCTCAGACGCCACAGCCGGGTGACTGAGCAGGTCGCTGAAAGCTGGGGTGGGCACGGGTCGCGCAGGAGAGCCGGGTACTCGGTCGTGAGCGCATGGGTAAGCCGTCCCCGGCAGTCGACGGTGTCCTTGCTGTCACCCTAACTGTCCTCACTCGTGACCTTGACCCAGATTTGACACTGAAGAGAGCCAGGGAGGCCGGGCCTGCGGCAGCCAGCGCCCCTGGCATGTGCTGGGACCGGTGCCTCGCCAGGCTCGGGCGCCGGCGTCCTAACAGTGTCGGTGTCCTTGGGGACACGTGGTTGGTACAGGCCGGGGGAATGATGGCAGCGAGAGGAGGAGAGCAGACGGGGCGACTGGAGCCGCGTGGCCCCCGAGGGCAGAGCCCAGCGCACGGCGGCCGCACCGAGGCCGGGCGGGGTTCGCGGACCGGGAGGGTCCTGGTCGAGGCTTGGCGTGCTCGTGGGGAACAAGGCGGGGCGCCGCTCCTGGCCGCCCTGGCTGAGGGGGCCCCAAACCCTCTGTGTGACGGGACCAGTGCCGGGTGCTCTGGCAATGGCCACGCGTGTCCTTACCCAGACATGGGGGGTCTGGCGACGTGTGTCAGGCCAAGAGAGTCCAGGGCACAGGAGCCGGTGCTCAGCAGACGGCCTTGCCGGCGTGGCTCTGGGGCACAGCCTGGCCCTTCGAGGAGGCTGAAGGCGGCAGGGGCGGCTCGGCAAGGCCCCGCGGTTCTGTGGGCTTGGGGTCGGCTGGGGTCGGCTGTGTGCCTCCACACCGGGCTCACGACTGCCCGCCCGCGTCCAGCCCGCGTCCAGCCCGGGCCTCACAGGGGCCCTTCGGGGTTTCCGCCGCCGGCTCCCACTTCGGTCGTTCCAGGGTCTGTCCAGCTCCTCGAGGCATCTGGCTGTGGGCCGGTTGAAATGCACACACGTGAAAGTGTTCTTTACCGGAGAGTCCTGGCCCGTGGATGCCGATCAGCCCGCGCCCACGTGTCAGTGCCCCGGCAGCTGTAGACCGAGGTCTTGACCGTGTGTGAAATCCTGAGACACCTTGGCTTTCTTCCCTAATCTGGAAGGAGTCCAGACCTCTTCTGCTAGACCTTTGCGGCTGTAAGAGACACTTTGTAAGAAGGTTTTGTGGAATCTTCCAGGAAGGTTTTTCTAAAATGTTGTTCCTTTGTGTTGCTGTTCCTTCAACTTTCAGGAGTTAAGACTCTTTGGACTTTTCCCATGTGACGAACTGGATGTCAGTCTTCAACTCAGTTCTTTGTCTTAACGATTCTGTTTTTCTCTCCAGTAACTCAAAAGCACAAAAAAATGACTTCCATAGAAATCTGACTGCGTCCCTGACTAAGGAGAGCAGGAAAAATATAAAGCACACCAAGCGAGGGGTGGTCTTCAGTGTGGACTCCTGGACCTCGGTAAGAAGCTCCCGCTTTCCACAGAGAAGGGGCCCCCGGGGCTCCCTGTGGTCCCCGGCTCTGAGGCGTCTGGCGCTGTGGTCGTTCTCGGAGTGCCCGGGCGCGCGCGCCGGGCCAGCGGACCCTCGGCCTCCACACCGGTCTGTGGAGCGTCCTGAGAAGTGAGTCCGGACCTGGGGCCTTGGGCAGGCCCGGTGGAGCCCTAGGTGACCCTGGGCCAGTCCTGGTTTGTCCCTCCTGGGAAGTGCGCCGGCAGCATGGCAGGCTCCCTTGCAGCGCGCCCTGCCGAGGGACGCTCGGTGTGCCTGACAGCCATGCGCGAGGCCGTCTGTAGGTGACAGACTGTCCGGGGGGACGACAGGAAAGGGAAATAGTCTCTGACCCTCAGACGGCTTCCGTCTACCAGGGCTGGTAAATACAGAAGTGACCATACGGGACTGGGCGGGGGGGCGCTACTTGGCCTCTAAGATGAACACTGCATCCTGCTGTCTGAGGCGGCTTCATGGAGGAGGTGGCCTTTGAGGTAGGCCGTGAATGGTAGGTAGCTTTTCCTCAGCGAGCGTGGATTTCCGGCAGTGGGTGGGGAAAGTTTCAGGATTTCGGGAACCGGAGTGGTCTCGCTCGCCTGGAGCACAGGGTACCCTGGGATGGCGGGAAGGTGCGGAGGCGGCGGGAAGGTGCGGAGGCGGCGGGAAGGTGCGGAGGCGGCGGACAGGAACGGCGCCAGGCGCGCCCCCCGCTGGGAGAAGGCGGCAGGCAGTCGGGGCGCAGCGCCTGCGCCTCACTCAGCTGCCAGGAGCCACGCCTCCCCAGCCGGTCCTTGGTTTAAGGCTCCAACGGCCCCGCCCTAACATCCGTGACCTGCCACGCCGCGCTTGCGTGTTGCAGTGGGCTCTGCGCATCACGTAGCCAGTCCCCGACCCGACCCGACCCGACCCGGGGCCGCCGTCGAAGCACATGCCCTGTGGTCTCGCCGTGTTTCGGGTCTTCCCCCTTTGCTGACAGGGAAGTTGTGGGAGGGAAAGGACCATGTCTTCCTGAGGCCCATGGGGGGCCTGGAGACAGCCTCCCAGTGAACCGGGGCCAGAGTCGGGCTGAGCGGCTCCCGTCCGGGGGCGTGGCGTGGAGATACAGGTGCGCCCGCACCCCTGCACTGTCGCTGCGCCGCCCTGGCTCTGAGCCGGCGGCTCGGGGCTGCCGGGCTCCCATGGGCCTCGGGTCACCCCTGGGTGGGCGCAGAGCTGTGTCCCCTGAGCTTGGGTGGCCCCAGTCCTCCACCACTCCAGCCTCCATCTGCGTCTCTGCAGTGACCACGTGAAGAACAGTTCAGCATTGCAAGGTGGGGAGCTTGCCCCCCAAATTCTATCACATAAAAGGATATGTGTATGCAAATGCAATTACAGTTCCGGATGGAACGTACTGGTCTTTTGAGACACCGTTAGTCTGTAAAACATGGTTTTGTTGGCTTCCCTCCTGCAAACCGGGGCAGACCGTCCTGACTCAGGGATCGGGGTCAAGTCACGCAAACCCCTCGCCGCTGGCCCAACGCCAGGGCTGTAACGGCCCTCGCTCAGCGCCCGTAGGGGCTGCGGTCACTCCTCACTCCCTGTCCCGGGCGATCTCACGTGGTGACAGGCGCTGACAGCATCGTCTTTAGCGCCTGGGGAAACGCATTTCCTGAGCACGTCTGTCCAGGGCGTGGGCGGGGCCGGGGCGCGGCTGGCGGGCAGGTGGCTGGAGGGTGGCGTCCTCACCCGCCCGTCGGGCCTCTGCTCCAGGACTCCCTGTCCTTCGTGTACAAGACTTTGGAGAGGAACCTGCGGACCATCTTCACAGGCAGCTCCCAGCGGCCCCCGAAACACGTGTCCAGCCCCCTGGCGTCTTACTTCCTGTCACGTCCCTACGCGAGGCTTGGCTGGTAGGTGCGAGTCTAGTTCACTGTGCCATTTGACAGATGCCGTGCGTGGCACCTGTTTTCCAGTCCATGGAACCGTTCCCTTGGTTCAGTTACTGCCCAGATACCACCACCTCCTGCACATCCGTCAAGGTGCGCGGGACTCCAGGACAGCCCCGGCCCTGGAGGCGTTACGCCGTGACGGCAAGTGTCCGTGTCCTGAGGGGCACGGGTTGCCGGCGTGGGGGGACGATGCCGTCAGAGGGAGAAAGGCAGGCAGCGGGGTGGCGCTTGGGACAGCGGAGCCTCCCCGGGCGCAGCGAGCGCACCACGGCGGCCGCGCAGAGGGCGCGAGGGGCTCGCCGACTACGAACACCCACGGAGCCCAAGGACCTGATAGGGACAGCTTTCTGCAGGGTTTGAAATGCCTCCTTTAAATGGCACCTGTTATGTCAAGTGACATTGCATTTCCTTTTGGGGTCCCTCCCGTGTCTGCCCCGGGAGTGGCTGGTGATGCTGGCTCTTTTTGCGGACAGTGGTGGCCTTCTGGAAAGTTCCAAAAGAAGTGCCTGGGCATTTCTTGGCAAAGTGGTGCCTTCCCGCTGGGCTGGGCTGGCGGCCACCGTGGGGGTGGGGGCGGCCCCTTCCCGGCATTGCTGGCCCCTGTCCCGCCTCCAGGACGCAGGGAGCGGCAGGGTCCCTGTGCGGCAGGCGAACTAGGACGCGGCTGACTGGCTCCTGGTGTTTCCAGGCCAACAGAGGCATTCTGGTCAGAGCCTTGTTTACGAAGGCCGAATGTGGGACAGCGTCTGCCCCGGCTCTGGGCAGCCTTTCAGTGGGGCTGGACGTAAAGGGCCGCTCCCCACAGCTAGTCTCCCATCAGGACGGACCGGCCAGAGCCGAGCCGCCCAGGACGCAGCCGGGGCCGTGGCAGGATGTGCTGCCGGGGGCGGGGGTGCGGTGAGGCCTTGGCTTGTCTAGCGTTGTGGTCTGTCGGTCGGTCAGTCGGCGGTTTTCCCTTGGCAGGCAGGGCTGGATCACGCGCATGGCATAACCTCAGACATGACCGCTCCCAGCGGCCGGGCCGGGCGGGGAACCCGTGAGCGGGGCTCGTGCGCCGGACCCGAGACAGGAGGACGAGGCCGCCTCACTGGGGACGCTGCAGCGGGTCCTCTTTTTCCCTGCAGGGCCATGACCTCGGCCGACCTCAACCAGGACGGGCATGGCGACCTGGTGGTGGGCGCCCCGGGCTACAGCCGCCCTGGCCACGTCCATGTGGGGCGCGTGTACCTCATCTACGGCAACGACCTGGGCCTGCCCCCCCTCGACCTGGACCTGGACAAGGAGGCCCACGGCGTCCTGGAGGGCGCCCAGGTCAGTCGCCGCGGCCTGCCTCTCCAGTGGGCGCCCCGGGGCGAGGCGTGACAGCAAGGACAGCGAGAGGGACAGCCGGGGAACGCCGTGCGGCGCTTCCCACGAAAGGCGCGTGCACATCGCTGCTGTCGTGCGACCGCCGAGGCCCAGGCTGCCACCTTCCGAACACACGCGACTCAGAAGTGCTTTGAGTGGCCAGCGAGGCTGTGGTTTCTTGGTAATAGGAAACCACCTTCTGTTTTTTTTATGCAACTGTCTTATTTTGTAAGAGCTTTAGTAGTAGCTCAGAGGAGTTGAAGCGGCGCGTCCCCCGCCCACTCCTCGCGGGGTTTAGATACTCGTCAGAACGGAAGCCGGCGCTGGCCGGTCGCCGCCAGCCACCCTCGGACTCTCTGCGGGACCCGTTGCTTTGAGGGTCGGTCACACCACAGACTTCTCAGGAGACAGTACAGGCGTCCGCCCGGGGTGGTGTGGCCGCTCTGGGGAGCGCCAGGAGCCCAGAGGGCTCCCCGGGGACGTCCGCGGGGCCTGCCGGCTCGGCGTGGGGGAAGCATGGGTGCAGCAGCCGCGTGTCGTGGGTGCACTCCGTGTGGGACGCCACCCTTCCGCTCCCAGGCCCCCGGTGACAGCGGCCTAGGCCCGTCCCCTCCCAGGAGCCCGGCGGTGCTGCCTGAGCTGCGGCTCAGCCCCGGGGTGACTGTGTCTCTGCAGCCCGCAGGCCGCTTCGGCTCGGCCTTGGCCGTGCTGGACTTCAACAAGGACGGCGCGCTCGACCTGGCCGTGGGCGCCCCCTCGGTGGGCTCGGAGCAGCTCAGCTACAAAGTAAGGCGGGGAGGAAGGGGGGCGGCGGGCGGGAAAAGCCCCAGGGCGGCCGTGCTGGACGGGGCCTCCGCAGGCAGCGGGCAGGGGCCCGGCCACAGCTGGGGTCGGGGACCTCAGGCCCTGCTTTGGGTCCCTGCCACGGCCTCGGTTGCCTGGTGGCAGCTGCCCCCGCCTCCCTGGCCTCAGGCCGGCCTCGCGGTGCCCCGTGCCCAGCACGTACGCCGCCCGCCCGCCCCGGGAGATGAATGGCGTGGAGGTGACGAGCTCCAGGGAGTCGCAGCTCCCTGTCACCTCAGCAGCGGGCACTCGGGGAGCTGTCCTGCGGGGCACAGACCTGGGCCCGCCTCACTCTCCGTCTCAACCCATGAACGTGCCAGCTCCCGACCCGTCAGGAGTGACGGCACGTCTCGTCCGGGCGCCATCGTGTGACTCGGGGTGGGGCCCTTGGCCGTCCTCACACCTGGGCTCGCACCTGTCGCAGCCGCTTCCTGTTGCGGAGTCCAGATGGCCCTCTGCCAGCTTTTCGGGAGGGCGGGGTCATGTCACTGCTCCTGATGGGAAGCAGGTGCACGGGGCGGAGACAGGGATAGGTCTTGGCCCCCCCATGTGGCCCCGCCTGTGGCCCCGCCTGTGGCCCCCACGCGGAGGCTTCTATCCAAGGCGCGAGGGGTGGAGCCAGAGCCTGAGGCGGTTGAGGGGGCCGTGGGGGCCGTCGGGGGAGGCAAGGCCTCCCCAGAGCTCCAGCGCAGGACCCTTGGGGCGGCGCCGGTGGATGCACCTCTGCCTCGGGGCCGGGGCCTCATGGTGCAGACACAGAAGCGCGGAACGAGCCGCTGCCACCCAGCGTCCAGGCACCGGGCTTGTCAGCCTGCGCGGCTGCCCGAGGGCGTCTCGTTCGGGGCGCACCAGCCTCGCGGCCTCCGGGTTTGTCCCCGCCCAGGGCGCCGTGTACGTCTACTTCGGCTCCAGAGAGGGAAGAATGTCGCCGTCCCCCAACGTCACCATCTCTTGCCAGGTACGTTGTCCCCCAGCCAGGCGCCGGCACCGGGACTCGGCCCGGCTGCTCCAGGCGAGCACACGTGGTCTCTGTTTCCCCAGGCCACGTACTGCAACCTGGGCTGGACGCTGCTGGCCGCCGACCTGAATGGGGATGGCGAGCCCGACCTGGTGGCGGGCTCGCCCTTCGCGCCGGGCGGAGGGAAGCAGAGGGGCATGGTGGCTGCCTTTTACTCCAGCCCTGGCCGCAGAGACGGAGGTAGAGTTTGCTGGGGCCGCGGCCTCCCGGCTCTGGTTGCTGGGACGTCTGCGTCTCCTCTCTTCCTGGTGTCCCTCCGCCCAGATTTCCTGGCAGCCTCCCACCCCTACAGGTGTCCTCAGGTGACAGGGTGAGATTAGAGTCAGTTTGGGGAGCGGCCCCGGCTTCTGGGTCCAGGCCCTTCTCTGTCTCCCACCGGCAGTGCAGGGACCCCAGCACCCGGGACGCATTCAGCGCCCAAGACAGGCCTCTCGGCAGCACCCCGCACCCCAGAAGCGAGCCCTAGAGACCCCTTACGGGACCTGTGAGGCCCCGGGAAGGGTGGGGAGGGGCCGGCTGAGCGGTCGCCCGTCCTGTGCAGGAAGCCTGGCTGCGGAGGCGGCCGACTGGCTGGTGAGGGGCGAGGAGGACTTCGCCTGGCTGGGCTACGCCCTGCACGGCGTCCGCGTGGACAACAGAACGCTGCTCCTGGCGGGGAGCCCCACCTGGAGGAACGCCAGCCGGTGAGCTGGGCGCAGCGGCTGGGAGCCCTTACTGCCCTGCGAGGGGGCCTGAGGCTCCGGGGCGGGGTGCCTGTCGCCCCGGGAGCTTAAAACCGAGCCAGCAGGTGTGTGTGTGCTGGGGCGGCTACAGGGAGGGCCACAGACACGCTCCCAGGGTCCGGGAGGCTGGGAGTCCAGGGTCACGGTGTCTGCGGGCCTGGCTTCTTTGGAGGCCTCGCTCCCTGGCTGCCGACAGCGCCTCCTCCCCGTGACCTCCCTGCCCGTCCCGGGGGGTCTCCCCTTCTGATGGGGATGCCAGAAGGGGATCCCTGTGCTTGCCGTTGGCGGGGGCAGGATGGCGGGCCTGGGCCCTGGGCTCCCTCCGAAAGGCCCCCAGCCCACGCCGTGGTCCGGTGAGGACACGGGTCGGGGCAAGGCGGCTGGCTCCTGACCCCGGGCCCACCAGCACCCTGTGTGCTGCGTTCCAGCCCCAGCTTCCTGTCCCGCACGCACGGCAAGACGCAGGCCCTCGGACGGGTGTACGGCTACTTCCCGCCGCGCTGCCAGAGCTGGTTCACCATTTCCGGGGACAAGGTGGGGCACTCCCCTCCCCCTCCCGCCCCACCAGGACAGGGGCACCACGGGGAGCCGACGTTTTCCAAGCTGCGCTTTGGTTTACTGTGTCTCACAGGCCATGGGGAAGCTGGGCACCTCCTTGTCAAGCGGCCGCATGATGGTGAACGGGACCCGGAAGCCGGTGCTGCTGGTCGGGGTCCCAACGCACGGTAGGTCCTGCCATCGCCCGGGGGGCAGGTCATGGGCCTGGGGCCAGACAGACCTGGGTCTGCCCGTCTCCTTTTCTCACGAACGGTCAGCCGCGCGGCCTTGGGGAAGACTCTTGACCTCCCCGAGGGTTAGTGTCCCCACCTGCCCGTGCAGAGGGCGAGCCCCCCGCGGCTGCGGGAGGGCGGCTGCTGGGTCACATCACCTCTCCTGGCCGGGGCGGGCGTCTCCGCCACTCTCACGCCTTGGCGCCCGGAGCGCTGTGGGCCGGGGCCGAGGGGGAGTCTGCCACCTCCTGGTGGGGGTGGGGACAGAGCGCTCTGGGTGCTGCTGTTGTCACCCAGGAGCTCAGGTTGCTAAGGGACACATGAGGGGAAGGGAATGAGGGTCTCTCCTGGGTCACCTGCTCTGGACACGTGGGGCTCTGCCCGGCAGCGCTGTGGGCGGCTGGGGCCGGGGCAGGTGGTTTACGTTAGGTGGAAGCGCCCAGCGCCGAGGTGGACAGCAGCCCCTCGCCCCCACCCTCCCCACCTGCTGTCCTGCCGCCTGCTGTCCTGCTGCCTGCGCTGGCCCTGCCGGGGGCTCTGCTGTGTCTGGTGCACCACGGGCCACGAGACAGAGGGTGTGCGGTGCCCTGGGAGCAGTGAAATTGGCCCCCCGTTCACCCCCAGCCCTGACGGACGCCGACGTTGGTGCTGGTGGCAGGGAGCCCTGCAGAGCCCGCCGGCCTGGTCCTGCCGCTGTGGAGCCGCAGCTCAATGCAGGGGACACACGAGGGGACTTGGGGTGGCACACGGCAGGCGGGGGACGGGTGGGAGCGGCCGGCTCCCTGGAGGAGGGGACACCGGAGCCACATGCCGCAGGAGGTGCTGGGGGTTGGCTGGCCGGGCCGTGTGCTGGGGCAGAGCGCACAGCGCGCCCCCAGGCCTGGAGCTGAGGGGAGGCACGGGCAGTGGTGGGCCTTCGCCACGGGCGGGAAGCGGCAGTGCCCCCGAGCAAGGCTAGAGCTGCAAGGAGCCCAGATTCCACCCAGAGGGCGGCAGGGCAGGGCAGGGACACGGCCAGTTCGGGCCGTAGGGAGGGAGGTCGTGTGGCAGATGTCCTGGAGGGTCAGGCAGGAGGGCGGGCGGCTGTCTGGGGGTGTCACCGAGCTGACCGTGCTGGTCTCAGGGCCCGAGCTGCCACAGCCCCGTAACAGCCGCCCTGACTGGCGCTGCGGCCCTGTGATTGCGGGGCCCGCGTCCCCCAGGGGACAGAAGCCCGGAGCAGGAGCAGGAAGCTGCCAGCGCTTTATGTGCTGTCGTCACGTGTGCACGCGGTGACCCTGACGTGTGCGGCCCATTTTAGACGACGTGTCCAAGATGGCCTTCCTGACCATGACCTTGCACCAAGGGGGAGCCACGCAGATGTACGAGCTGACCCCCGAAGGGCAGCCGTCCCTGCTCAGCACCTTCAGCGGAGACCGCCGCTTCTCCCGCTTCGGGGGCGTGCTGCACCTCAGCGACCTGGACGGCGACGGCATAGGTAGGGAGGGAGGGGCCGTGCCTCTGGGCCCTGGGCCCAGGCTGGGTCGGCGAGGCTCTGCCCTGGCAGCCGACCCCTGTGGCCCACGGCCTGGAGGTGGAGTCAGGAGGGCCCAGCGCCGGGGGTGGGGGACCGGAGCCAGCTGTCCTTCTCGGGGGTGACTGGTGACAGCAGAGCCGCCGCGCCGGCTGTGGACAGCTGGTCAGACGGGAGCCGAGGCCTTGACTGTCGGGGCGGGCCTTGGGCTGACTCACGGGAGGCAGGCAGGAGGGCCAGCAGGAGGCGGGAAGGGGCCGGGAGCAGGCTGACACCCCCCGCCGGTCTCGGTCTCGCGCGCAGACGAAGTCATCGTGGCGGCCCCCCTGAGGATAGCAGACATGACCTCTGGGCTGATCGGGGGCGAGGACGGCCGCGTTTACGTCTACAACGGCAGAAACACCGTCTTTGGCGATGTGACGGGCAAATGCAAATCCTGGATGTCCCCGTGTCCAGAGGAGAAGGTAGCGCTCCCATCCACGCCACTGTGTCTCACTGCCCAGCGACGGCTGCGTGCTGCTGCCGTGGTAGAGCGCTCCTGCCGTGGGGCTCGCCGCTTGTACGGGAACCGGGTCCTGGGGTCCGGATGCAGGCCCCGGGCTGCGTGTCAGAGGCCCAGCCGCAGCGTCGGCCCCGGGGTCACGGTCGCCCTCGGCACGCCTGCCGCTGCCCGGCTGCGAGCCCACGGCAGCTGCGTCCGCTCCCACTCGAGTCCTGTTTCACCATGTCTTTTCCTGGACCTAAAACGCTGGGCTGTTATTTTCAAATTTGAAAATTCATTTTTAATTTAAAAAGTGAAGGAAACTTTATTGTAAAAATCTGAGAAAACACAACGGTATGAAGAAAATTAAAAATCAATGACCTAGAATCCCGAAACCACATCACAGCTACCAAGCAGGTGTGAGTCCCCTTTACAGCCGAGAAGCTGGGGATGCGGGCGGAGTTGCCCCATCACCTGCTGGGAAACAGCAGAGCCGGGGCTCGAGGGGGCCAGCGCACTCCTGGCCGCACCTGGCGCGGGTGTCAGCAGTAGCTCGCACTGCTGGCGGTTCCGTGCACGACTTCGCAGCGTGTTTTTTTGACCTGCCCCCCTGCTGGAGCCCTTCCCTGCGCCCTGCGCTCACCAGCCACGGAGTGTTTTTTCTGTAGAGGAACTGCAGTTCATTCAACCAGTGTCATGGAGTGATAGTCACGTGTAAACATGTTTGCACATGTTTTTCGGAGCTAAAGCCCTGTAAGTGGAATTTCTAGTGTCAAAAGATGCACACATTTTTACGGCTTGTGCAGAAACGTAGTAATGGAGCATACGGGTGTAGCGCTGGTAAAAACCCCATGTGAACTGTAGTGACACAGTCTGTCTTTCTCCCCATTTTTTTTCAGGCCCAACATGTACTGATTTCTCCAGAAGTAAGTACCTCCCCGAGGAGGAGAAACTGCCCAGAAGGCCCTCTCCTCTTATTTCAAGCTCATGAAATGTTACAGGGTGTCTTCCTGGCGCCCTGGTAACCCCACGCTGTCCCGCAGGCAAGCTCGAGGTTCGGGAGCTCCGTGGTCACCGTCCAGTCGAAGGACAAGGTGGGTCCCGGGCTGTGCTGCTGACACCTCTCTGCTCTAGGGCTGGGACTTAGGACGTTCTCATTTTGTTTGTTTTTTTAAAGATTTTTTTTTAAAGATATTATTTTCAGAGGGGGGTGGGAGGGAGAAGGGGAGAGAAACATCAGTGTGTGGTTGCCTTTCGCATGCCCCCTACTGGGGACCTGGCCCGCAACCCAGGCCTGTGCCCTGATTGGAGAGCAAACCTGCAACCCTTTGGTTTGCAGGCCGGTGCGCAGTCCACTCAGCCACACCAGCCAGGGCCATTTTGTTCCTACTTCTGATTTTCTTTTTTACTTGAGAAATAGAGGAACATGCACTGCAACACCTCATGCAGGGCCACGGCTCTGGGAGCAGCTGCGTGGACCCTGCAGCTGTGCTCTGGGCGGCAGGGTGGGCACACGTGGCCGAGGCTGGCTCCTCTGGCTGCCGTTTCCGTCCAGCCTGTGAGCAAAACCGGGCACTACACATGTGAATGGCCAGAAAGCAGGGACTCGCTGTTCTGTCCACGGGTCTCCCTGGGACCTGGGCCGTCAAGCTGCTCCTGAGACTTCCCTGAGCCCCGAGCGTCTGCGTCGAGCACCCTGGCTGGCACCGTGGGGTCAGGTGCTGTGTGAACTGGAGGCAGACGGATGCACACGTCCTGCCTCCACTTCCCTGGCTGCCCTCTCAGCTGCCCCTCCCACACACGCACCCACTCAGGCAATCACACAGCTCGGGATTTGCTGCGGAGGATTTGGCTGCCCGCCGTGTTTTCGTGGTATTTCGTCAGCCCGCACTCCCGCAGGCATCTCCTCAGCTGCCTCCCGCTCCGCACTGTCCCCGGCGGCGCCACTGTGAGCATCCTTGAGTCTGCAGCTCCATGTGACTGTGCACACGTCCCTGCAGGCGCACACTTGGAAAGCTAATGTTAGTAGATGCAGGCGGCCAAAGGGCCCCACCGGGACCCTGCCGAGCCGGTGCCCACGTGCTCGTTTGGGGAGAGGAAGAGGCACAGAACCGAACCCGCGTCTGTGCTGCTGAGGCCATTCTGCCTGTGGGAAGTGAAAGAAAACGCCCTGGGCGCCAGGCCACTAGGGCTGGCGGCGACCTCTAAGAACTGAGCTGAGCCTGCCTCCTGGCGGCCAACTCTGCATGGCCGTGGCTTGGCCCCAGTGACAGGCGGGTCGCCCAGTAACAAAAAATCCAACGTTAACTACAGCGATGGATAGTTTTTGTGAGGATTTTCAAAAGGTCTGTTCCTAGGATGACTATGTCCTCAGCTTGGCTTCCATTTAAAATTTTACTCGTTTTCCAAGAACTAGACAGTGTCAAGAATCCACGCTTCATACACACTCCCCCACGTCCACCCCGACCTCCCCAGCTGAGGAGGGCGCACACCACCGCAGTCCCTGCTGGTCCCGGCAGTCCCCGTCCTGGGCCTGGGGACACGGAGGCGCTCTGGCGGCCGGAGCCCCCAGAATGGGCGTGACTCAGCCCTGCCTGGCTCGGCTGGAACCGGGGCCGACCCTCGGGGAGCAGTGGGGCGCCCCGGCTGGGGCTGGGCAGGCCGAGCGTGAGGAGCAGGGTCACCCTGGGCCCGGGATGGGCAGGGCGGCGCGGTCCCTGCTCCTGGAGCTTCGAGTCGGTCGCGCCCGCCCCTTCCTCGTGTTTCTGTCCACAGGGAGACAGTCTGATGACTGACGTGTGCTGTGTCTCCACAGAACCAAGTCGTCGTGGCCGCTGGAAGGAGCTCCTTGGGCGCCCGGCTCTCCGGGGCGCTGCACGTCTACAGCCTCCGCTCAGACTGAAGCTCCGCCCCGCGGCCCCTGTGGCTGAGGCGCGTCCGGGGGGTGCTCTCTCGGACAAAGGAGCCCATGCCCTGAGCCTCGGCAGACCCAGGAGGCGGCGAGGCTCCCTGGGCCGCCGACACGGGCCGCCGCGGCGCACGCGCACCGTCACTCACGCCCACAGCCGCCCTCCCCGCTCCCTGCGCAGCTCCCCTGCCTGCTCGCCGCGTCGGCCTGCTGCCCCTCTGGCTCCTTCAGGAAACCTCCACACTGTTCCTCCGAACAACATCCTTCGAAGTCGGTGACCCGTTCCCGTCAGGGGAACAGGATACAGGGAGATTATAGGGGGAACAGGGCCGCAAGCACGGGCTCGCTGGCAAATGGCTCGGCCCCGTCTCCCCACAGGTCCCTGCCTTTTCCACAGGGCACGTTGTGAAGGGCAAGTACACAAACCTGTCACCTGCTTCTGGAGAGGTGCTGACACATGACGGACCCAGTGACCCTCCCCTAGTCCCCAGTCCCGAGGAGACCAGGTTGTGCCGACAGCGCCGGGCCGGCCGCGGTCCTGGCCTGGCGTCGGCAGGGCGGGGACACCTGTGTGGGGCACAGCCAGGGTGGGGGCCACCCCCGGGCTCCGGCCTCAGCAGCGTGTGAACTGGCACCCCTGGTCCCGTGTTCGTCCGGGGAGAGCCTCCCTGAGATGGGGCAGAGGCAGGACAAGGTGACGTGTCTCTGCGGTGTCTCATGGGACGCAGTCCAGCCGAGGAGGGTGCTTACACGAGGGCCCAGGAGGAGCCAGAGCGCAGGTGAGCGGGCCGGCGGCTGCGCAGAAAGTGCACCGGTTCCTGACAGCCGGGCCCATTTGCGGGGTCGTTAATTATGAGCACACTTACTATCGGCGGACTGGGAATTCCGTGGCCATTTCCACAGACGAGCCGATGAGTCTGAGTGCAGACAGGGGAGGGCGTGGGTCTCGGGGAAGGCCCATCCCCTTGGAGGCAGCCTCCTTCCCGCCTCGCGGTGTCCCGCAGTTGCACCTCACCCTTCGCTAGGTGACAGCCCTCTGTCCCCACGTACTCGTCGCTCCCAGCGGCTGACTAAGCCAGCCAGCAGGCACCAGGTGAGGAAGGTTACAATTAATAGTGGGAAGCAGGTGTCGCACGGGAGTTACAGGGTTTCCCATTTAGCCACACTAACTCCATGTTCACAGATGGTGTAAATTGTACCCATCAACCTACATGACAAAACTGACAGGACAGCCCGATGTACTACCCCAACAGGTGGAATAAATTTTCATTCTACTAAGTATTAACTAGTTCTAAGCGCTGATTCTGAATGAAAGTAACTGCTAAAGTTTTAACTTCTCATTAACACAAATCTGTACTTGCACCGCTCAAAATTACCTTTAAGATAGCGGAACACATGTAACATGTATTTGTAGTTTCTGTCTAGGCAACAACATAAGGCCAGTCGACAGGCACGCGGGCGGGGCACGGCCGTGAGCTGTGGGGCGCAGGTGCGCGCACCCGGCCCGCCCGCCCGCCCGCCTCCACGGTCATTACTCGGGTGAATCCTGGGCTTCAAGTGGGGGTTTAATGTGCAATTCCCAGAAGAGCTATGCACAACGCTCGGAACAACTCACCGAAATAAGCAGCTTTCAGGGCTGTTGGGTGGCAGTTCCCACAGCCTGCAAGGAGGAACAGGGCCATGGTAGCGGCGTCTGAGACACGCCGCCCCGTCTGGGAGGCCTCCGGCGCCGGGCTCCGGGGCGGGCCCTGCCCGTGCGCGCGGCAACCGGGTGGGACTGCCGGCCGCCTCACCTAACCGAGCACTCAGTTTTCCGTCACCCACTTTCAGAGAACAGGTTGTGCTCTGTGTTTTAATTCAAAATGTAAAACCGCTGACCCCTGTGCATTTGGGGGACAGGCTGTCATTGGAACCTTAGATGAAGCGGTGCCCCTCTTGCCATATCTGTGCATCCGTGTCAGACTTGTGAGGTAGGTGCATAATTCTCCCTTTTATTGACAAGACACGACTCTATTTTACCCAAAGCCACAAACCAACACCAGAAGAGACCAAACCCAATTCTGCTCTGGACGACCGACTCTGTCATGGTGAAGCAGCAGTCGTTACTTGCCTTCCAGTAGTAAAAGACCGGAATCCGCAGCAGAGCGCCCCGTGAAACCCACCACCCCCAGGTCTGTGGTGCCAGAGTGGTGTCCACCACGCCCAGGGCACGCTCCGGCCCCACGGGAGCTGCGTGGGGCCCCCAGCCTCCCTCTTGGGGCTGCTCCCGGCCTTAGCAGGGCGCAGAGAACATCCCTGGTCTTCTCTCGGGTCAGCAGGCCCCGCACTCCCTCTGCCACCGCCTCACAGGGTCGGCGCCCCCCCGTAAGCCTTCACCAGGACCCCCACTGCGGCCAGGCGGGGGCTGCGCTGAGGCTGGCCGGGCTCAGCCACTTGTTCTGACCCCAGAGCTCTGGTTGTGGGAACAAAAGGGACCACAGACCCAGCGTGTCTTGCTCCCCTGCCTTAGGAAGCCCACCTGCCAGCCTGAGGGGGGACACAGGGATGCGGCCACACAGTTTCACTTGGGGTCGGGGGGAGGGTGCTGGCTCCTCCCCCTGGAGGTTGGGGACGACCAAAGCAGCTACGAACCAGTGACAGAATGGGAATTCTCTCCTTCAACTCCACATACTTTAACCAGTCAGACTCCATGTAAAGCTGATGCTGTACTATCATTCCCTTCTTTTTCTTCACCTTACATACGGCTGGAGCAGGTATGAGAATGAGGCTGTGGGTTGGAAGCACAAGCTTCCAGAGTCTGTTTTAAGGCTGACCTGTGTTTCGCTAGCAGTCCAGTCCCCTGAGAGCAAGGAAATTCGCGACGACAGGGCGCCGGTCTGGGCACTGCGGCCACGTGGTCTCGTGACTGGGTCTGTCCAGTGTCCCGGCTGCGCTGAGCCTGAAGCTGGACTTTTCTCAGTACATACAAAATCCATACAACAGTCGTCACATTAACTCCTCCGTGTCTCACAAGGCTGTAAAAAGAGCTCTTTAAGTTGGTAGAAAATAGAATCTTGGCCTTTTACACAACAAGTACTTTGGTTTACTCAGAATTCTGAAAAAGCGATCACGTTCAATCGTCACTGCCGTGTTTCATCATCAGACAACGTAACTTAAATACCGGGTTTTTCCGCGCTTCTGGTTCTACAGAGGGACCAGGACTCCCCTGCGACGCACACACGAGACTGGTTCTCACCGGGCCGTGAGGACGCTCCTGCCGGGCCCCAGCCCGTCTGGCCTCCCGCCCGTCCTCCTATCGGCCTGCAGGGTCTTCCTGGGGAGAGAGGCCACCTGCAGGGAGCCGAGGACAGCGTGTTAGTCCGTGTCTGGGAGGGGAGGCTCCAGTCGGGGGCCCGTCCAGGGGCCTGGCAGCCCCCAGCCCAGCGGTGCCACCTGTGAGTGGGCACCATGTGTCCACACTTGCGTTCTGGTCAGGGATCGCTAGCATCTGTCTAGAGGCATCACATGCTCCACACAGAGGAAGCATCTCTAACTTGTCCCATGGGCCGGGCGCTCCCAAGAGCTCTACACACATCGTCGTCTTTAACTCTCCCACTGTGGACACCATGGGGCGGGGAGTGCGGCAGCGGTGACCCAGCTGACAGGCGGGACCCCAGGGAGGCTGCGAGAGGTTAGGTCGCCGTCAGGGCCACAGAGTCGGCGTGACCAGAGCCCAGGCTGCAACTGCCCTGCCTACTGTTGGGCCCTGTGCCCTTCTTACCGCAGGAGGCAGAGGTGCTTCCAGCTGCCGCCCGAGGAACGACAGCAGCCGCCTCCAGATCAGGCCGCTGCCCATGAACATGACGCCCGTGATCAGCCAGAACACGCGGTGGTCCTGCGAGAGAGCACAGCCCGGGTCAGCCCTGCAGGCAAGCTGCTTGTCCACAGGGTGTCCCGGGCTATCGCTGCCCCGGGTCTTAAAAAGAAGCCCAAACGATCAGAGAGGATTTCCCAAAAGCCCTTTTCTTTCTTTTGGAGAACAGGCATCAGGTATAAAGTGGATTTACTTGTACAGTGAGTCATGTACACAAACGTGGCTGGTAACCAAGACGATGTGGGAGGAGGGCAGGGGTCGCAGGCTGGGGACTCTGCAGAGGCCTCGGGGCGCCGTCTGGGACACCTGGGGTCGGCCTGCACTGCACAGGAGAACATGGCTCCTTCTGAACTTTCCAATCGTCTAGGTCTGGGCTCAAAAGCCTCCGACAGGTTCCCGTCCACAGAACCCATGGAGGGCTCCTGAGAGGAAGCCTCACCGCACTCTGTCCCTCCGAACGCTTGGACCCGCAGGTCCTCGACAGCCAGCTCACTCTTGCTGCCATCGTACACGGGGTCCCCTCTGCTTACAACACCCTGCCCCGGGCTCCCTGCTCTCTTTCCATCCAGGTCTCTTCTCTGCTGTCCCCTATTCAGAATGGCCTTCAAAACCTTTAAAAAAAAACCCTAGATTATTGAAGTAAGAGAATCTCACCTCTTCAAGAGAGGATTCCAAATTCATCCCAAAAGCAACGCCGATCAGCCCGAAGAGCGAGAGGGAGAAGGTCCCCATGGTCAGCTGCAGGTTCAGCCTCATCATGACGTTGCGGTGGCTGCAGGAACAGCAGCAAGATCAGACGGGCCCACAACACACAGCAGGGGCACAAGGAGCACTGAAGACGCCAGGCCTGGGACCAGACCTCAGAGGACACAGGGCCACGCAGCGGTGGGGGGAAGGGGTGGACTTCCCCACAAGCTGAGCCGCGCCCCATGCGCGCCCCAGGAAGAAAGCGGCCTGCCCCGGACCCACCTGTCCAGGTTGAGGAAGATGACGCTCTGGGAGTCGTCGATCAGCGCCCGCAGCTCACGGGCCGCGTTGGACAGGTCCTCTGCCAGCCGGTAGCAGTTCTCCAGCAGCAGCTCCATCTCCTCCGCGTGGTCGATGCCGGTGCTGCTCTGCTCACTCCAATCACAAGAGCTCACGTCACCCGCACGCCCCGCGTGTGCGCCACACACTCAGGACCCAACCCCCCGAGTCAGCAGATGGTACTCGGCCACCAGCGAGCACACGCGCCTCTGGTCGACTGTGGCTGGGGCCAGCCTGTGGGTGGCAGCATCCCCGATCCTGGGCACGTCCCGGGCACAGGCTCTCACCCTGCACAGGCTGGCGGTCCCACTGCACTACCAGTGACAGGAAAGTGCGACATGTGAATGTGGATACACTGGTACAAAGTAGCACCCATCGGAAAACAAAACCAAAGACTCAAAGTGCATGCACACAGCATTTCCTCCCAGGCGGATGCAGGCCCTCCCCACTGACCAAGGCTGCTGACGCACAGCCCTCGGCCCCGCCCTGCAGCCGGCTCAGGGACGCTGCCGCCCAGCAGACGCTCAGCAAGCCAACGAGAGGGGCAGGTGTGCTCCAGTTTCTGCTACCAGACCTTGCTGGTAAAAGAGCCCCTTTTATCAATCGGAATATAGATACTGTCTACAAGTCTGGACAGGCTGCGTAAACTATGCACATCACTAAAGTGTACTCGTTTCTGACACTGGGCCACAGAAAACAAAAATGAAACACTTGGTGTGCTCGGAAAGCAAAGACAGGGCCGGGTTGGGCCTGGAAGAGGAACTGACTTCCAAGTTCACACGAGACGGAAGTGCCCCGCCGTCTGTGAGAAGGACCCCCAAGAGCGGCGGCAGAGCGAGGCGCACACTCACAAGACGTCGGGGTCGCTCCACTTGGTGAGGCAGAGCTCCTCCAGCAGCTCCTCCTCGTCCAGGATCTCCAGGATGGACTCTTTGAACATCTTCACGTCTGTTTCCAGCTCAGACAGGCTGGGGGAGAGGGTGCGCAGAAAAGGTCAACGCCGTGCACTTGCAGACACACCTCACCGTGCGGACAGCGCCCTCTGGGCATCTAACTAAGCAGACCCACTTACACACTCGCGATGAACGACTGTGTGCAGAATAACGTGCAGACTAAGAGCTAAGCCCCAGCCACAGCCGCCGCACAGAGCGGACCCAGCTTTCCTGCAGCGCCCGCCGCAGCCGCGCTCCCACTGACAGCGCTGACGGCAGTTCACTGCCATTAGCAAGGGCAGCTGGTATTTTAAAAACAGATGATAGTCACACTGACCTGTATTTGAGTTTATGCTGAACACTTCACTGTGAAAACTACTGACAGAAGCTTAAGGTGGCTGTTTACCTTTTGCCATTTTGCAGTAAGATGTGCAATTTGCTTCTGTCCACAGAGGAGTGTTTGGGATCCACTAACGCTTCCAAGGTGTCAAGGATCCGGGGCTCCAACACGCTCAGTTTCCCCTGAAGCGTGCCGATCTGTAGAACAACACGGCCCTTCAGTGCCACTGCAGCACAGCAAACCAGAGCAGGTGCAAGACGCCACGCAAACAAGCTTACCCGATACTGCAGGAGTGCCTCTATGGCCCTGAACTCAAAAGGTAAAGGGTACGTGACAAGCTGACCTTCTCCGGCCAACTGAGAAGGGAGTTCCCGGAACAGCCACTGCTCCAGGTTTAAGTTACGATAATCTAGTATCAGAAGACACTCTGGAGTTATCACAGCTTTCAAATACTGTGGAAAAAAAGAGAAGATACATGTATGTGTACACACACATACACATGCATGTCTGCAAGTTATCAAGCTGTAGGATGAAGTTATACTCATAAAACAGGCTTTAATACTCCCTTAGTTTGGATTAAGCCTCAACTGTTCATTTGTTTTTCACAATTTTTTTTAAAGGAAGGAAGTCTAAAATATATGTACATCTTGATACCTTGAACTCACTCTCAACAGAAGTAGAATTAAATAATACCTCAGGGCAATCATGAGAAAAATACGGAATAAAGGGAACAAGGTAAGGTCTGAAAAGTCACATATTCAGTACACTTTAAAATTTAATCATGATTAGTTTGGCTGAAACGGTAACGTTTCTTTTTTAAAATTCCACCAACACATACTAAGCTAATTTGAAATTATGCAGCTACAACATCGGATTAAGCTCTAATTTAGAACCTGATGGACCTCCGGTCAAGATGGCAGCATAGATACACAACGTGCTTGCCTCCTCCTAAGACCATGTCAGAATTACAACTAAATTACGGAACCACCACCCAGAGAACTGCCTCAGGACTAGCTGAACGCAAGTCCTAGCACTAAGGCTAGAAAAGAGCCACGATGAGACTGGTAGCAGGGGCAGAGACATGGAATGGGCAGGCGCCACACCCACATGCGGCGGCTAACAATTGGGAGGGAGCCCTGGCCAGGTGGCTCAGTTGGCTGGAGTGTGGTCCCGTACACCAAGAGGCTGCAGGTTCCATCCCTGGTCAGGGCACATACGGGAAGCTACCAATCGATGTTTCTCTCTCCCCCCCCACCCCCCTGCTTCTAAAAATCAATAAACATCCTCAGATGAGGATTACAAAAAAAAAGCACGGGACCCAAATACACATTTCTCCAAAGAGGACATACAAATGGCCAGTAAATGCATAAAAAGATGTTCAATGTTACTAATCGTCCGAGAAACACAAATCAAAACCACAACAAGATGTCACTTCACACGTGTCGGAACAGTCAATAAACGCACCAACAAGTGTTGGCGAGGATGTGGAAAAAGGAACCCTAGTGCACTGTTGGTGGGAATGCAGACTGGTGCAGCCGCTGTGGAAGGCAGTGTGGGGTTTTCTCAAAAAATTAAAAATGGAACTGCCTTTGGACCCAGTAATTCCACTTCTGGGAGTATATCTGAAGAAAATAAACATGCTAATCTGAAAAGATATATGCACCCTCCTATTCAGGGCAGCGTTATTTACAATAGCCAAGCAATGGAAGCAGCTTAAGTGCCCATCAACTGATGAATGGATAAGGAAGATGTGGTGCATGTGTACAATATTATATTACTCGGCCATAGAAAGGAATGAAATCTTGCCATTTGCGGCGACAAGGATGGACTAGAGGGTGTTATGGCAAGTGGAATAAGTCAGAGAGATACAAGTAGCATATGGCTTCTCTTACATGTGGAATCTAGAAAAACAAAACAATGTAGAAACTCAGATACAGAGAACAAACTGACGGGGAGCGGATGTGAAAGGAGAGGATGAAGTACGAACTGCCCGCCCCGCAAACAGCCCCGGGGATGCACCGGCCAGCGCTGTGAGGACTGCGCGCAGCGTCCGATGGGCGTGCGGCTTCGGGGTGGCCATCCCGCGAGGGGTGTAAATGACCCCTGTGTTGCAGGCCTGAAACCCATGAAACACTGTATGGCAATTGTCATTTTAAAATTTTGAAAAGTAAGTTACATGGAAAAAAAAGAACACTACGAAATTAGAAATTTATTCTAAAGAGAAACCTGGCATCTTTCACGTGAGAAAAGGAACCCTGAAGGGTAGCCTGTGGCCACTATATCAGTGATATAAAAATAAGAGGGTTTTAGTTTTCACATTTTTTCCAAGTGTATTATGAAAATTTTTATACAGAAAAATTATATAGTGAACTGCACACATGCCATTTATGCAATTAAAATTCTGCTTAATTTGCTTGACCACCTATTTTTCTATCCATCCACCAACGAGACACTTTGTCCTGGTGCTACTGGTAGCAGAAGCGACTTTTCTCCTAGAGAGGATCGCTTGGGAGAAGACTGCTTCCGTTTTTCACTTGATTTTTATTAGTTCTAGGTAAGTGGACAAAAGCCTGCCACCAGCGGCTCTCCGGGTAACGCAGGCCTCGCGGGCCCTGCAGGGCCAGGGCGGCGGCGACGCGGCGCCTCCTCTGGTTCAGAGCCGCGGCCCGCGGGACCCCAGGGCGCGCCAGGTGACGCCGGGCGCCGAGAAGGCGGGGTGGGGCGGGGCGCGGCGTGTCTTGGGGCGCCTCCACCAACGTAAAAATTTACCCCAGGACACCTCCCCGGGCTGTCCGGAGAACCAGACCGCTTTTGGCGGCTGGTCACACCACGGCCACGGCTGACCGGACACTGGAAGTGTCTACCGTCGATGGAGCGCCAGCGCCCCCTGCCGGCGGGGCCGCCGCGCCGCGCCGCGCCCGCCGCTCACCTCCATCCTGAGGATGATCCTGTTGTTCCTGGTGGTGATGCTCATCAGGTGCTGGAACCGCAGGTCCCGGGCTTGGAGGCCCAGCTCTTGGTACAGGTCGGTTTTCTTTCTTTCTGCAACAGAGGCGTTTCCCACGCGAGAGCGGCTCAGCCGGTCCCCGAAGCGCGGAGCGGTCTACGCCGGGCCCGCCCCCCACGGGGGCTGCGGGCCGCTCGGAGCCGAGGCGGACGCCAGCACCGCGCTCTGCCCCCGTCAGAAGCGCCAGAAGCTCCAGGCCGAACCTCGGCCGGCCCTACCGGCCCCTCTCCCCCTCCGAGCCCCGTGCGACGGACGGACGCCCGGGCCACGGGGCGGACCAGGCTGCTGGTCGCTCTCCAGCTCTGGAGGCGGCCCATCTCTTTTCGACAAGAATTGTGCAGAGCGACTTTTTTCTTTCTTTCCTCGCTACGTTCCCATCTCCCACATTTTAAATCCGCGAAGAGATAAGTTCCATTCCCTTCCTTCCCGCACGGACACTACAGGGGAAGCCCGCCCCCACGCGCACTCTCCGCCGGGAAGAAGCCTGGCGGCACCCTCAGGGAGCGCGGCCCCTCACGGGGACGGCGCGGGGGGCGTGGCCGGGGAGGCGTGGCCGGGGAGGCGTGGCCAGCCCCAGCACCGCCCCTGCGTCCGCCCCGCTGGGCAACCGGGCTCTCCAAGTCACAGCGCTACCATTTCTTCATTTCCCTCAGATTGGCGCACTCGTTGATTTCAGAAGGTGACTTAGAAGAAGCTCAACGACACTCACCGAAAGAAGTAACCTTTCCGTCTTTGTCGAATTTCGTCTGAGGAGAGATAATAAAAACAAAATATTATTTCTCCCAAACTGGCGCGCCATTTAGGGTGCCACACCACACGGCACTACAGTGGCTACGAAAGCGGGAAAGCAGGCTCAAGCCTGCCGCCCCCGGCCCCGCTGAGGTCCGCTAGGCGCAAGGGCCCGAAAATCCCCTTTGTTTGCCGCGCAACTCTGACGGGGGTGAACGTCCTGCGGTGGTTCTGGGAAACCTGGCGAAGCTGTTACACCGCGGGGAGCCGCGGCCCCGCGCCCAGGTGGCTCCCAGGGGCGGGGGCTCCACGCGAGGCGGACCCCGCTCCGGCCCTCGCGCCTGAAGCAGCTCCCAGCCGCTGCCCGGCTCCCGAGGACGAGGACACCCCGCCGCTGCCCTCGTGCGCCCCCATCCTCCGTCCCTCCGACCGAGCGGGGCCGGCTGTGCTCGCCTGTGACTCAAGCGTCTGGGGGGCCCGGAGGTCTCCGGTGGGCACGGTCAAATCGATTAACATTTACGGAAAAGGCCTCTTCTGACAGTCTGGGGAGAGGCCATGACGCAGAAAGTGCACGTCTGGCGGAGGAAACGGTTTTCTGCAGCACCTGCCCCCACGGAACGACTCACAAATCCCGCCACAAATCCCGCCGTGCGGGGCGGCCCCGGTCGCTGTTCCGCACGCACTTTCGCAAAGACACTGCGGCGGTGGGTGCAGTACGAGGCGGGGGGGGGCGCTGCCGCGGCGCCACGCACGCCGTGTCCCCACCACGACCAAAGCCCCCAGCGCACCCTCATCTCGGCTCCCGAGGCCGTTGTGCGCGCGCGGCGAGCCCTGCGACGCACCCCTGGCACAGGGGGCTCTGCATCCGAGGAGGCCCCCTGTTCTGTGTGACACAGACCGGCTGCGCTCCTGGACTTTACCTCCCAAAACACACATCTGCCGCAGAAAGCCTGAGAATAAAGGTGGGTGAAATAAAACCAGCCACCCGAAATGGCAGGCTTTAGAGAACGCCATGCTAAGCATTTTATTCCTGACCGCCCGTCCAGACTGTCGCTGTTAAACATATTCGCGTTAGACTCTCCTCCAAAGTCTCTGCTCCACTTGCAACTTAATATACTGATTATTTTGGCATCTCCATACTTAGCTGTCATTTTAATGGGATTTTTCGGAAGATCACACAATGATTTCTTAAGATGTTTACCTCGTAATGTAACTCACATTAAAAGTGAGCAGGTTAACTCACTTTCTAAAGTCTCATTACTTTAAGTGGCATCAACTGATTTTCTTAATTGCTCTTGGTGGACAATGATTTCACCTGCAAAGAACCTGCTTTCAATATTTAGCATCTGATTTTTATATTCTTGTGCAGCTGAACTGGCCAATCCTCTGGAACACTGAATAACAGTGATAACTTTAACACGTCATTCCGGGGGTTATTTTGTTGTACAAATATACAGTTTACAGAGGAAAAGGTACGTTAATATGCCTAACTACCAATAACGATAATGCCTAAAATCTAGTGAATGCTTACCCTGCGTGGAGCGCTAGTCTAAGGTTTTCACACGAGTGACTTAATGTAAACCTTACAACACTGGTAAAGTAGATACCATTCTCCCTAGTTTACAGGTGAGAAAACTAAGACACAATGATGTTATCATAACTTGTCCAAGGCCATCCAGTTAGTAGTAAGAGACTGGGCTGAGATTCAACTTTAGGAACTCTGGCTCAGAGCAAACACACATTTTTTAAATTAAATTTCCTACCAAAAAAAAAAAAAACGCACGAATATTATAACCAATTCCCATGTAACTGTCACCTAGTCATTCTTTGTTAACACTTTGCCCCAATGGCCTTATTTCTCTCCAAATGTGGTTGATACACATCCCTCTTGTTATGTAATTCATTTTTCCTGGACCATTTCAGGGAGAGTGGCAGAGGTCATGCCCTTCAAAGCACACACTCTTTACTATGCTGTGCTGCCTTCAAAGTGCATCTGCGTATGTCACGTGGCATAGCACAGGGCAAGCCCCTCCACGGCTAACAGGCTTCAAGGACTCAATGGATTCACGGGAAATCCTGAGTACAGACAGGTCTTATTTTATTGCGCTTAGCTTGATTTCACCTCGCATATCGCATTTTTTACAGACTGAAGACCCTCCACCAGCAAAAAGGTTATGATTTGCTGTATTGCCCCACTAGTGTTATTGCAGTGGTCTGGAGTGGAACCTGCAACATCTCCAAGGTATGGCTATTTTCAATTGGGAAGCACTGCACTGTGATTCAAATGACCCCTTTTAGTACTAAAGAAGGGCTCCGAGTCATTGGCGAAGTTCCACTGACTGAGCAAAACACAAAGACACCAAGACTCGTAAGTATAATGACTCATTACAAAGCAAAAAATAAGTAAATCTTGGCCAACCAGCCCAACCCACACGTGAACCACATGTACTCACCACAGTAAACACGGGGGCTACACTGGCTAACGTGGCCTGAGAGGCATCAGACGTCCTTAACCGGTGCATTTCACCTGAGGAATGAATTAGAGAATTCCCTGTAATCATACCACTGGTTTTCACATGTAGCTTAGCTACAACCCTCATAGTATGTGGTCTTCAGGCTATTTTGGGGTGTTTTTAAAATTTTTTTCCTAGAGGGAAAAAGAAACATTTGTGCATTTTAATATCTGTGGATGACTATTTTTTAACATGGCTTAGGTGAGGCAGTAGAATAATTATGGATCCCAACCACCATTTTCCTTTATAATTATCTCAATAGCTGGATAAACAAATGTACAACACAGTGTTCTGAGATGAAAAGAAAATGTCGATTTTTTTTGCGTAATTTAAAAAGGATCTTTGTGCAAATTATGTTGGTAGATACATTTTAGAAAACAGATCCCAAATACTCCCTTTCAGCATTCCAGTATCAGGATTATTTGCTTGACCTGTAAATTATGCAACCTACAGACTTTACTTCTTTGTATTATTTTCTACAGAAACACTTTATTATTATTACTTATAGCCAACTGAACTGGAATGCAGACCTCAATGAAATGGAATGAAGACAAAGCTTTATTTGAAAATTTAAAACGTGACTACACTGAGTTGAGGTGAGTGCTGAAATACTGTCAAGTAAATTTAGTATCTAAGAAAAAAACGCTGTTCAAAATAATAAACAAGGGGAGTGGGCAGTGGTGTAAAAATACTACCAATTATTTTATGCTTCCGCAGTAACCCTGCTGATTCCACAGAATGAGCAGACACATTCTCAGTTCTGATCTTGCTCCTTCCCGTTACACACTTTCAATGACTTGTGGAACTGGCTGGCAGCTGAGGCAGGTTACCCTTTTGCAAACTACAAACTGGGCGCTAAGGGTCAGCTGAGTCGAGGCAGAGCGTAAATCAGCAATTGCCGACCAGTCACAGGGTGCACCAAGCGTTACCAGAATGAGATTCTGGATCTCAATGCCCTAAAACATTAGAAGGGCTGCACCAGGTGTGGACCCGACTCAGGCTCTACAGAGAGCTGCGTTGGGGGCAAAACTGAGGACACATCCGACGACAGTGCGGCAGTGAGACGCCGACACTTTAATGCCGCTGGTTTCTCGGCAATATCAGCACCATCTCTCATCGGGGGAAACGTTAATGGTGACAAAACCCTAAGTCCGCCTCCTCCTCCCGGCCTCACCGGACCCCTCTGGCTGCACTTGAAAACTACGCCGGATCTTTCTCCGAGCAGCTCTTACCACGAAGTCTCCCTTTCAAGTGCGTGCCCACCCGTTACCTGGACAAATGTCACCGCGCCCGCGAGGAAGAGGTAGCAGGCAGGCAAGAGAAACTAAGGCAAATAATTCGGCGAAATGAGCCTAATCTTAATGACTAAGGGTGAAACTGGGGTTTAAAACTAAAGCTGCGCAGAGCACTCGGGAGGAGAGCTCTGCACCGGAGACGGCGAGGACAGGCCGGTTGTTGGGCCGGGGACGGACCGGAGGCCGAGGGCACGCGGCGGGCAAGCGGGCAAGCAGGGGCCCGAAGTCACCGCGGGGCGGCGTCCCCGGGCTGCGGCCCGGCGGCCGTACCTGCCAGGCGGGGCCCGCGGGGTCCGCACGGCGACGCGGTCCGGCTCCCGCCAAGGAGTCCGGCGGCGCGCCCGGGGGCCAGGCCCCAGGCCAGAGCACACAGGCTGCGCCGGGGCAGCCCCACCGCGCGCGGCAGGAGCCGGGGCAGGCTCCGCAGGCATTCCATGGCGCTGCAGCGAGGCGGGGGCAGAAGCGAGAGCCCAGCCCGTCATGCCGGACACTGCCGGGTCAGCCGCCCTGCGCGACCCTGCGCGGGCGCCCGGGGTACGGTCCTGCCTACTGCGCGTGCGCCGCACTTTCCGCGCAGGCTCTGAAGGGACCTCGGGGGCGCGCTCCGATCCCGTCCCTGTGACGTGAGGAGGGATCGGCTCGGGGCGGGGCGACGCAGCGCGTTCTCTCGCTGCTGGCGCGGCTAGATTTGACCCTGGGGCCCTCCTGTAGGTTATACTAATCACCAGAGGACTTCCCCAGCTCCGTTTTACGGGCGGCATCCCTTGGTGTTAACTGACTTGTTCCTCTATCCCCTGTATGTCTTATAACTTGGAGGTCGGATTCAGGGGGACTTTCTGGCATGACTACGTCATAGGCGGCAGTGTTCTTCCCTCGGGGGAGGCGGATGTCTGTCTCTCTGTGATATTTGGAAAATTGATGCCTTGAAGTCTTCTGAAAGGAGAAATCCCCCCAAATCTTCTCAAGGCAATCAACAAGGCTCTACTTCTAGAATTGTGAACTTAATATAAACATATTTGGTGTTTCAAGGATAGGATATGTGTAGTTTTTTTAGGTTAGGTTTTTAGGGCTGGTGGACGCGGCAAGGGGCGTGACCCTGGCGGGGCGCAGTCACGTGACGGCCCAGCAGGTGGATCCGAGGTTCGGACCCGCAGCCGACATCCTGATGGGAGCTGCCTGGGTAGTTTCTTTCTCCAGCAGATTTTTAGGAAATTTCTACTTAAGAAAATGTATTTGAAATGTATGTATTTGGCTTGAGACCTGCCCGTTCTACCTGAGGTGTATTTCTTCCTTTCAACCTTAAAACGTATGTTAGTCTCAAATATTTCTTCCTCTCCATTTTTATACCTCCCCCTTTCCGTTCTCGTTCTAGCCTCGATATTAATTAGAAAAATTAAAATAACTTGCCGTATTTTGTTTCTTTAAACCTTTTCCCGCTGCCTCTAGAGAGTTGAAACTGTCCAATCACAAATTCTTCTCCAGTTACACCTGTTCTATTATTCAGAGGACCCCCCCCCCCGCGTTTTAATTCTTGTCGTCTGTCTCGTGCCTCAGTTTCCCTCATCGGCGGAGCAGGGAGAACGACCGTTTCTGCCTTGTGGATTCTTTAGTAATGCCTGCAAAGCAGTTAGAACAGAATCTGGCACAGGTGAGCGCTACTCACCTGTTAGCGGAGGATCACACCGCTCCGCACCGGTTTTCACTCCTCCGAACAGATTGGCTAAGGCTCCCTGCGTCCTGTCCCAACCGTGCAGGACCCGTGCTGGTCGCGGAGGGAGGCGGCCGGGGGGTCAGGCGGGCAGCGGGGTGCGGGGGGGCCTCTCCTTCCCAGCAGGGCCAGACTCTGCGGAGCGACCCCGGCGGGCCCGCTCTCGGAGGCCGCCGCCAGGGGGCGCTGCGTCCCTGCCCGCCGCTCTGCCCCGGGTTCTCCCGCCACGGGCGCTGCGTCGGCCCCCAGTCCCGGCCGGGAGCACAGGATGCAGTGCCTGGGCGCCGAGAGCCCGGTGAGTGCCTCCCCGGAGGAGGGAAGGGACCCGGGGGAGAGACCTGGGCCGGGGGCTCGGGCCCCTCCTGCACGCACCTGCCCCAATCCGTGAGAATAAAGCCCCGCCTGGCGGGCAGAGCCCTGCGGACCATGGCGGGGGAGGTGGAGGGCACCTCCGACCCCACTGTGCTGGGGCGCTGGCTGGGGAGAGGCTGGCGTAGGGGCACGAACTTGGGGCTGCCTCCAGGTGCACCACCAGGCAGGGCCTGGCCGCAGGTGTTTCCAAGGCCCCTGAAAGCTCGAGATGGCCAGGGCACAAATCAAACAAAGTTTTTCTGAGCAGTCTTCGAGTAAGTTTAAATTTTGTTTCCAGGTAAGGTTGGGTCAGCCATACAGTGACTTATTCCCTCCCCCCCTTTTTTCCCCAACTTTCCCTTTTTTTCTGGAAGGCTTCTGCAGAGAGAACCCCCAGGCAAAGAGAGTGGAGGCCCCAGATTTATAGGAAATGCACAGACACGCCGTGGTTGCTCCTGTTCTTTCTCTTCTGGACAGGTTTGGTGAGTGTGGCTGCCCGGCCTAGAAGGGAGCCGCGCGCGGGCCCCCACGGAACTGCGCCGTGATGGAGATCGCCTGTCGGGCCTTTCCTGGGGAAGCGGGGGTGGGGGGTGGGGTGACGCCAGGTGAAAGCTGGCTGCAATGAGAGACACCTGCCACTGGGCAAGGCAAACACCTACCCTGGGGGATTCCGGTCAGGTGTCTGCGCTCCCAGCCTCGCTCCCCTGGACTGGCTGCCTTTTCCTGCAGGGCCTCCTAGCGGAGGACCCCCGCTAGGGGAGGAGTCACCCCTTGCAGCAGCGGGATTGTTGCTATAGCCCGTGTGTGGTCTCTTTTCCAAGCTCTCTGCGTGGAAGGTCTTTTTACCATCTCAGCTCTCAAATTAAAATGCTCCTCAGGCGTTTGCTGTTCCTTTAACACAGGAAAATCCAAGGTGAGCCCGGAACAAAATTACCCTTAGCTGCGGAGGACACACCGTCCCCCGGGTGCTGTGTTCGGCAGCAGGCTGGGAAGTGGGCCAGCACTATGAACCCTCTAGTTGGGTGGGTGGTTCTCCCCCTCCCACCCCATTTTTTTCTAGCTCCCAGGTATGTGACTGTTGGTGCAGCTCAGCAGACTGTGCTGTCTCAGTCCTGGGCGAGCTCCTGGGAGGCTGGATCCGGAGGCTTTGCTGCTGCTTTCAGAGTTGCAGGGAACAGCTGGAAAAAGCCGCTCTCAGTGTCTTCAAAGACCACACTGAGGAAACCGTCCATTTCAGAGGGAGGCATGCATTTGCCACCTGGTTCATAATTAAATTATAAAGCAATTACCTTTGTTGAAAAGAGTTAAATTTGAGTAGGTTCTAAAACACCGTGTTTCCCTTCCGTTCCTCTTTCTTTGGCAAAGAACTTATTGTTGACTTTCTCACCTGCTCTCTGACTGGTTGAGACTTAAAGGTGTAGCCAAAATCTGTGCTGTGCCTTTCGGGGCCCATGGAGCCTCCCACAGGTGGCCGGCCCTTCTGTGGGGGCTGCCGTTGTGCAAACGCAGGGAGCCTCTGTCCTGTCTGCACCGGGCAGCTTTGACCTTGGGCTTTGTCACTGTATGTCGTGGTCTCCCCCAGCCCCGCCACGGCTCCCGCGAGCACATCGCTGCCGAACTCTCAGCCCGGCGCCATCCGGGGACATCACAGCCCGTGCCACAGTGAACCCCCGAGAGGTGGCACAGAGCTGCAAAAAGTGCTCTGAAATGGCACATCATCTGCAAAGTAAATGTGAAGGCTTCCTTACGCCCTTGTTCTCCCTTCAGGTTTGAATAATGAGACCCCGCGCTTCGCTGACTGGCTTTTAGTCTCTTCTGCGACAAACCGCAGACATTTAAAACCGCACAGGGAGTGTTTTTCCGCCTCTGCTGGGCAGCCCCCCCGGCCCCCCCCCGTCAGGGGCCGGGGGGGGAGCGTCCTGACCTCGGTGGCCTGTGACGGGGCCTGTGACGGGGCGATTGCTGGTGGTGCTGCCCCGGGAGAGGGCCGGGTGACCGGCCAGGGCGGCCCAGGCGATGGAAAGGGTGCCAGCGGGTGTCTGTTGGCGGAGGACCCACGGCCCAGAGCCTCGAGGTCTGGACCATCGCTGCCTCCGCCTTCCCTCCAGGGCCTCTCCCACCTCACCCTTCCCGACTCGTCCTTCGAGACTCCGTTTTGCGCGCCGCTGGCTGTGGCCGCCGCGGGGTCCCCCCCATGCCTGGCGCACACTGAGTCACCCATCACGTGGAATTGCAGTCGTGTGATGGAGATTCAAAGTTTGGGAGGTTTAAAATAATAGCGATGTGGCAGGGGCTCAGGATTTCCCACATCCACCCCCAACCCCTTCCGTTCCTCCTCCTGAGCTTCCCACAGGAGACGTGAACAGCAGCAACATGGGGAAGTGGGAAACGCTTCCTCATTAGGTCTCTGGTGAGCCGGGCGGCGGCACGGGACCCCTCCCCTGCCCAGTCAGGGCTTCAGCGGGGCCACGTTGGGCGGGCAGGAGAGGGTGCCCGGCGGGGTCAGCCTGCGGGCTGTCCCCCCCACACCCAGGAAGTGGAGGGCGCGGGACCCCTCCGCCTGGACTGCCCCGGGGGGCTGAGGCGGCGCCGGGCAGCGGGATGCCTGCAGTGCCCACGCCCTGCTTGGCTTCTAGGCCGGGCTCCTAGAGGCAGGGACTCGGCTTGTTCATCTTCCGGTCCCCAGGGACAGCCCCTGGCTCGCACTGGGCACTCGAAGACGACTGTTACTTTGATTTCTAGGCTAATAATGAGGGCTGACCCCGAGAGACTATGTCAGGCTCTGGACAGGCCCCTCAGAAACATGGCATCGTCCGGGATTTTGTTGGAGGTGCACAGTGCTCCCCCACCCCGCACCGGACTGCCGCGGTCGGTGCTGAGTGTTGGGCAGTGTCCTGTGCATCGTGCGCTGGTCGCTAAGCTCGCGACAGGACATTTGTGTGAGGGGAACGCCCATGCTCAGCCTGGCAGATGGCCTGTCAGGGCCTGTTACGGGACTGACATGTTGAGGTGAAGTTTCAAATATCCCCCATTCATCATGAAATTGGATAAACGTGACAGCACATTGCAAGGTGTTCTCGTCCCATGGAATTCCTGAGGGCGTGGGGGTGTGTGTCAACTGTGTGATTCAGGCCTTGAGGGTCAAGGGCTTTTCGTAAGACAAAAAGGAGGAGGTGGAAGGGAGGGAAAGAAGGAAGCCTGGGAAAAAGGAGGAAGGGCGAGAGGCAGGATGGGCGGACGGAAGTCAGGGAGGGAGGCGGCCGGCGCTGGGCCGCTCAGGTGGACGCTGAGGTGTCCGGCGCGCCCCGGGGTCACCGCGGCAGCGTCCTTGCCGGCCGTGTTGCCAGAGGAGAGAAGCGCAGGGGTGCTGGGGAAGACGGTCTTCGGCCCAGCTCCCCTGGGCCAACGTCCAGGATGAGGGGACCCTCCTCAGCCCTGTGGCCAGGCTCTCAGGTGCCACCTGGTTTCCCCAGATGTTCATCACGGGCTACTCAGTGGCGGCGGGAGCCGCAGAGAGACTGCTCTTCGGCTACGACAGCTTCGGCAACGTGTGCGGCAAGAAGAACTCCCCGGTGGAAGGGGCTCCCCTTTCGGGGCAGGACATGACCCTAAAAAAGTAAGTGTTCCAGTACGTTCCCGCCCCACAGAAGGGCTGTTTTTCAAACTTGGTGTAAATCGGTCACTTCGAGCTGGAATGGTTTTCCCACTCAAAACTCCGGAGCCTGTCTCCCGACGGGGCAGGGCGCGTGTGGCAGGAAGGACGCGGGTGTTAGGTCAGCAGCCCTAAGATCAAGTTCAGCCTCCGCCACTTTTCGGCCGTGTGGCCTTGGGCAGAGAGCTTAGCCCCTCGGAACCGAGTTTTGATCCGCGGCTGATCACCTCCACGTCACGAGGCTGTTTGGAGGGTGCAGTGAGACACCGGAGCGGGGCGGGGCGGGGGCGGGGGGTGCGCCGTGAGGCGCCGTGACGACTGCACAACACGGGGGCACACTGGGGGCCCCTGGACCCTTCCAGGGGTTGCCATGGCACATGGAGGCGTGTTGTACCGCAGTTGCCTGAACTTTTAATGAACTACTCGATATGCATCCTACCAGGAATTCGGTCCCCCACCTCCCTTTCTAGCCCCCAGCTGGAGGGAAAACGGCTGTGGGGCCCCTTGTCCCGGCCCGTCCCCCAGCGGGCTGCTCCTCTGGCGGGGTGCAGGGCCTGGGGCTCGGAGCGGCGGCTGCTGCCCCGCGTGTGACCTGTGATGGCCGTCACTTGGTCCTTGTGCCCAGGGGCTGGGCAGCAGTAGGGGACGGTGGGGGTCTCAGGAGCCCCCTGGCTGTCGCACCACCTGTCGCCCCCACCCTGCGTCACATCTCTGGGCTCAGCTGGCCTCTGAAGTCCAGAAGGACGCCCTCGGGTGCAGATAGGCTTTCTGGGGATTCGCAGAGCAGCCTGAGCGCGGGCCTCCTTCTGCCGGCCCTCCCGCTGCTCGGGGATGTGTTCAGGTGGCGGCTGCGTCCTCGCCCGGACCTCACTGGCTCGGGAAAGGGAAGGCAGGGAGCACGGAGCGTGGTCCCCAGCGGGGTGGCGCTCCGGAGGGCCCGGCGGCGCCACCGCTCAGTCCTGCTGAGGCGTTTAACTGCGAGGGCTTGCTCGCTTACGGCCTTCCTGCTCCCTCTCGCCCCCAGACACGTGTTCTTCCTGAGCTCCTGCCACCTGGAGGCGGAGCCTGGGCAGCCCGGTCCCACCGCCCTGTGCGTGTCCCGCTGCCCCGACGAGAAGCTCGACACCCTGGAGGAGGTGCAGCTGTTCGCCAACAGGAGCGGTAAGCACTGGGGGGCGGGCTCTGCCCGGCGCGGGAACCACGGTGGGGCGCGCCTGGCACCGCTTGCCCAGGAAAGGCGGACGTCGTCCTTTGTGGGGCGTCTTCTTGCGTGGAAACGGCCACACACGTGATCTCTTGAGCGTGTTCAGTTCCATTCAGGTGTATCGGATTCACCTGGGCCCTCGCTCTTCTCTGCTCGCTGCAGGGAATGGTCCTGCGTGGAGCGCAGGGCGGGTGGCTCGGAGGCTACAGCCCACGGGCACGGTTAGTCCAAGAGAAGTGCCCACGGGCTGCAGGCTGCATTGCCAGCGAGCGCGCTCTGTCTTTGAGATGCTGGGGCCTGTGGCTCCTTTCTCTGAGCAGCGGGACAGTCGTGAGTTGCATCAGATGTGTGTGACGGACGTCCCCTGCTCGGAGCACGCGTTTCTGATTTATGCTCTAAGGGCGAAACAACCACAGGAAAGGGAGGGAAGCTGGAGGTGACCCTCGGCCCGTTTTCTCTGCTTCTGAAACTACCCAGCCTGTGTGAGAGATGACCTTCGTTCGTCTCATAACCAATCCTGTAACGATAGTGCCAAGCACTTCGGCTGTGAACTCAGGGTTTGAGAGAGAAAGAGGGCCTCCGTGGGCCTCGGACGGTCTGTGGGTTCCTTGTGTCGGGGCCACCCACAGGCCTGCTTCTTCCGTCTGAGTGAGTCACTCTGTCTCCAGTTTGTAAGACGCCTGTGGTTTCTCACCGGCCCCCAGGACCATGGGCACATGCAGAGGATGCTCCACTGTCTGCCTTCTGTTTCCAGGCTCCCTGCTGTGTGTTTACAGTTTGAGTTCCATCAACTACACCCAGAATCCAAGTGTGGACTCCCTATGCCCCAGGCTCCCAGTTCCTCCAAGGTAAGGACTTCTATTTTGTCCCCTGGTCTGTCAGTAAAGGTGATTGGGTGCCTGCCTTGTCTGTCACTCCTGTAGGTATTATGGGCGGGGCAAAGGAGAGAGCTGGGAGAGCCCTGTCTGCAGGAGGCAGGGCAGTGCTGTGGTAGGACCTTGCTGAATAAAGAGAAAATACAAGAAAGATGCATGTTCTGGTCAAGGGATGGAGGTAATGCCAGAGCTGTTGCTGATCAAGTGGTTTTATGAAGCGGTTACTGTGTATTCTTTCTACTTAAACTTTTTGTTGCAAAGTAGAAATTGTGGGCTTTTGTTTTTCTACTGCAACCAGATGTTGCTTGTGGGTTTTGTTTTGTTTTTTTAAGAGTTTTCATATTTATTCACATAGTAACGTCCTGCTCCTTCATCCAGAAATGTCTTTCTGTTTTCCTTGAAAATCACGTATTTCTTGTGGATATATTTGTAACCTCACGGTTAGGATATTGAACCTTTGTATCGGACTGCCAAGGCGTAAATGGAGGCTTTGCTTCTTAGCTCTGTGAACTTGGACAAATGACGTCACTCCAGCGTCTAGTTTCCTCCACAGCAACGTGGGGAAGAGGGTCCCCCTCCATCGCTTACTCATTCAAAGCAGTTTGCGAGGCGAGGCCCGGCTGCCACGTATGGTTTTAAAGCAGGGAGTACAGCGGGCGTAAGCAACGCGAAGCCCCACGACCTCGGGTTGCCTGTGCTGTTCGGGGCGCAGAAGGACTGTGTCCAAGCAGAGTCTGGACGCGGCGGCGACCGGGGAGGAGAGGCAGCGAGGGGAGGGCGGCGGGAGCGTCGGTGGCGTAGAACTAAGCGAGGGGTCGGTCCGCATGGGAACGCGCTGTCCGAGCCAACCTGGGCTCAAAGTGAGAAGCAAGGTGCGGCCGCCCGCGGGAGAGTCACTGCAGGCTGAGGTGTCCCCGTGAGAAACGGGCGCGGAGGCGGGCGGCGCGGCCGCTGCCTGTCTGCTGGGCGAGGACAGAGGCAGGCCCTCTGGCTGGTCGCGCCTCTTGGGACCTCCTCCGGGGCCAGCGAGGGCAGGCGGGCAGCCGTCAGCGTGCGGGGGAGGCACGCGGCGAATGTCATTGCCGTCCTCAGGAGGCCAAGCAGCACTGAGGGCCCCCGGGCGCACCTTTGTCCTACCATCTTGGGAGATTGTGAATGGGGTTAAGCAGATGAGACCTCAGGGCAAAGTCCCTGAGAAATAAGGACAAGGAGAACGAGGCACTCCGCCACCTGTCCGCTTTTCCACCTCTGGGTTGGGACCCCCAGGGGGCAATGTGTTCTGTGCTCCCCACCCAGTAAACGTGCCCCTTCACACGCTCTCAGGTGCATGAAACAAGTCTCCCAGACAAGGCTTTCCTTACGCGTAGGGCTCACACAAATAGTTCCGATTCCATTTTACTTCTTAAAAACTTACTTATGTTGAGTGAGCAAGAGGGAGAGAGACCTTGACTTGTTCCAACTTATTCACGCCTTCATTGGCTGATTCTTGTATGTGCCCTGACTGGGGACCGAACCTGCAGCCTTGGTGTATCAGGAACGGCACTCTCACCGACTGAGCAACCCTGCCAGGGCTTTCGAGAAGGATTTTTAAATGAAGACTCTTTGTGACTGTTCCCGCAGGAGGACTGGAAAGGGGGTGCTTTTGAGGGTGTAACCCGACCATGGCCACCTTTCTCCTGCACTTACCGTAAACGGGTGGCGGCGGTGACTCCACAGGAGGCTCCCAGCTGATAGCGGCGATAGCAGCGAGCTTTTGTCGCGCTTTGAGACTTGCCAGGCAGGTGCTTTCCAAAGCCCTTGAGGTGTATCCATGTATCGGGACCTCGTGCAACCTCTGAGTGTAGGTGGTGTTTTCATTCCTGTTCGCGGCTGAGAAAAGTGCAGCGTGGCCGGGCTCAGGCCCAGGCAGCGCCCGGTTTGCATCTGTGACCCAGCGCGGGCCAGCGAGGCTGCGCCGAGTTTGTCCTGCCTGGCAGACAGCCTGTTCGGGCTGCACCCAAGTTGGGGGGGCACTGCCACGCGCCCCAGGGTCACCGTTTGCTCTTTCTGAAGCCAGACTAGCTGAACCCTTCCACACAGGCCTTGCCAGTGCTACCTTTTCAGCAAAGACAAACTGCTGATTGGCCGGCCTTTCCCGGACGGAGTTAGGGACATAGAAGTGGCCCTGAGTGCTCCCAAGGCTCCGTTTCCTTTCCCTGCATAAGCAAGGGCTTGTTTGAAGGTGGAAACGATCGTATTTGTCGTGGACGAGCCGGGCCAGGAGTGAGAAGCGTGAAAACCGAGAAGTGTGGCTATGGGGCCAGAGTGCGTGCTCCGAATGCCTCTCTCGGACCAGACCGACTGTTTCCTCTCCATCTGTCGGTCACGGGGCTGTGTGTGCCCCGTGAGAGCCGTGGCTGAGCATCAGGAGGCTCGAGTGGTGAGGAGCTCTTGGGCAAGAGCTTTAAAGAGCAGCAGGGTCCCTGTGGCCAGACACCAACCAGCAGACCTTTCCCCGCTGGTGCCCGTGCCACATCGCGCTTGGAGCCCCGTGTGTTGTAAATCGATGAGGCTGCAGCTCCCGCAGCCAGTCCCAGGCCCCGCCTCCCTCCTGGGCACCCACACCAGTCGCTGCGTCGTTTGGTTGGGTGAATTCCAGCAGGGCCAAAAGCCGCGATCAGCTGTCCCAGTGACTCCCTGCAAGCTTTGCCAGCGGGGAGAGGGAAAGCACACGCGGGGAAGAAACCGGCGTCTGTAGCCAAGAGACACACCCCCATCCCAGCCGCTGAGGCCGGTCGTGGGCAGCTGGTCAGCCCCACGTTGGTTGCTGGGGGCGGGGGGGCCCAGGCTCCGCAGGCCGCCCCCGCCCCCCAGGCAGTGCGGGTGGTCTCCACCAGCACCGGCAATTCAATGCCCAGGAAGCGCCACAGTTGACACGCTGTGTTCACCAAACCGAGGTGCCCCGGAGAGTTGTATTTGGGGAAAAACCAAATCAAATGACAGGACGTCTGTGTCGGGCCTTGTTTGTCAGAAGCACCAAATGACGGTCCAGGACCCACTTGCTTTCCAAACAGCTCGGGCACAGCGGCATTAATACGGTTCAGTAACAGGAAAGAGAGGGAAACCGAGGGTTAGAAATTGGAAAGTGGGAGATAGAATCGCTACTCTACCAGTGGTGAGAAAATTAACCAAAAAACTACAAATGATAAGGGAACGTGTTCTAGGTGGTAGGAAACAAGGGTCATAGACTGAAATCTGTGGCATTCGTATGTTTTTTTAAAAGACTCATTTTACACAAAGAAAAAGTATGTGCTAAACACAAAGGTCCCTAAAAGCAAGGCCAACACAGGGAAGAACCGCGGGGAGGCAGCCAGAGTGGGCCCGCGAGGACAACGCGAACACGGGGAAGGGGCTGAGTCCTGATGTCCCAGCGGCACGAGGAAGCCGTCGCCTCCCCCTGAGCGATCGTCTATCTCGCCTGCGTGCAAGTGATAGCAGCATCTTTCCCGAAACTGGAAAAGCTGATTCGAAAGTTTGTAAGCAAAACTGAAAAAAAAAAAAAAGGAATGACCAAGAAAAATTTGAAAGAAAAACAATGAAGGGGCAAACCTTTCTAGTTTTTAAAATATGAAGTTTCATAACTGAAATACCGTGGTACTAGTTCCGGCGTAGAGAGGTCCATGGAAGACCACGGACAATCCAGAGACAGGTCCACACGCTAACAGGAATCGAGCGCAGGATGCAAGCGGCATCTTAGGGCAGCGGCAGGAGATGGACTCTTCCGTGGGCGTGGGCGGGCCGGCCCGGCAGGCGGGTTGGGGGGGAGCAGCTGGGCCCAGCCTCGGGCCGTCTGCGGGGCGACTCCAGGTGGGGTAACGGTTTTAGTGACACAGTGAAACCAGGAAGCGCTAGAAGCCATGGGAAAATTGTTATAGCCTGAGAGTAAGGCAGGCTTCTCACTGACTTAAAACTTAGGAGACGTACAATTTAAGAATTGATACATTTGGCTGCATTAAAAACTAACTGCTGGCTGACAAAAACAGTAGAAGCAAAATGAACTGGCAAATAAGTTGCAATTCATATAAAAAGAGGTTAATGTCTAATTTATGTACAACATGCCTTGCTAATCAAATGGAACAGACCCACATCTCAACATAAAAATGAGATAAGACTATAGACTGGTGCTTCAGAGAGAAAGCACGGTGTTTTAAAAACATACTGTTAAAAGAGGCGGGACCTCCATCAAGACAGGGAAAATTGTATGTGAGATTTAATGTTTTCCCCTGGTCGACGGCACAGCCTCCTGAAGGTTGGATGGTGCGTTGTGTTGGATGCGAGGGCGTGGCACTTGGACTGCCGGGGCCCTGGGGGTGGTCCATCAGCATTCACCGACGCAGAGGTGCAGACCCGGTAACCGAGACTTTCTGTTTCTAGAAATGTAGTCGGCGGACGTCCTCGTGCCGGGGCGAGAGGGCGTTGGTGCCCGCTCATTCGCAGCGTTGTTTACCGTCGCGCAAGGCTGAAAGCCAGGGCTGTGAGAGGGCTGCTTAAATGAGTTACGGCACAGCAGGCGACGGAACACTGCTGAGCTCCTTTTTTTTATTTTTATTTTTTAAATAAGAGACCAGCAAGCTAGAATAACTCAGAACTTTCGCAGCGGGGCAGAGGGCGTCAGAGAGAAATCGACAGCGAGTGTCATTTTCACGTGAACTGCTACATGCTCCACGCCTCACGTTGGAAATGGGGGGGCGTCTGTCCCAGCCTGTCTGTTCGGCGCTGGAACAGGGGTCCTAGGAATTGCGGTCAGGTCAGGAAAAGGGGAAGAAAGGGTGGGGTGAAGCCCTCATTAGTTACAGGCAACCTAATTATTTACCCAGAAAATCCGGAGGAATCTGCAGAATAACTGGTAGGCGGATTAAGCAAAACTGTAAGACAGGAGCAAACTGCACTTCTGTCTATCAACAGCAAACGGTAAATGCTTCCTTCAAGTCCGTCTTCAGCAACAGGCAAACATGTGGCATGTTCAGGAGTAGAGTAACAAGCCGTGGGAGGCCTCTGCCGGGAGCTTGGAGCCCCCGCTGGGAGGCACAGGAAACCTAAAGCAGCAGAGAAATGCTCCTTAGTCACTGATCGGAAGTTTGCACATTTGCTAGGGCGTCACTTCTCCCCGAATTGTTCTGTAGACTCAACACAATCCTCTCAGTATAAGTTTGGAGAAATGGCAGGTTCGTTCTAAAAAGTACAGACAAGCCAAAGACCTGGGATCACAAAAAATCTTGAAGAACGACAGAGTTCGAGGGCTCCAGCACCTGGTTGCGAGGCTTAGACTAACGTCACAGTAACTAAGACAGTGGCGTTGGAAGGAGGACAGGCGGACGGACAGGTGGATCAGGACAGAGAGCCCAGGAATGGGACTACTTGTGCAGAGCCATCTTCCTGAAAGCACCAAGGCGACCTCGTGGGGGAAACGAGCCTCCCCACACATGGTGCAGCAGGGAGTGGCCAGGCAAGAGGGGAGGCGACTCCTGGTCGTTTCTGTGAGGGCTCTCGTCTGCCAGGTCGCACGAGGGGGCCCGGGGTGCACCTGAGGCCTCAGCGTGAGACCTGGGGCTCTTGTGTTGCAGTCGGTGGTTTGTGTCTGAGAAAGGCCAAGGGGTGAGTGTCGGGGAGGTCGCTCCCAGGGTGTCTCCGGGCGCCCGGCGTCCAGGGGGCCCCAGGGTCACGCCCCCTCCAGAGGCCTCTGCTCGCCGCGACGGTGGCCGCAGCTGCCCGCTCCCCAGGGGCTCTGCGCGCCGGGGTGGGGCCTCTCTTTATGAGAGCCTGTCGTAGGCTTTCTTGGTGGCCGAGAATTTTAAATAAACGTCCTTTTTTAAAGGTGCGTAATTAACCCTTTTGTTTGTAGCAAGCCTTTCCCCTTGCTGAACCGGTGCGCCCCTCAAACGCCCGAGTGCTACTCCCGGTTCGCGTCTGTCCTGCTGAACGACGCTGACCCCCTCCATCGGACTCTCAGCGGGGTCATGTCAGGAAGGGACACCGTCTTCGGCCTCTGTGTTCTCGCGTCAGGTAACCTCCAGCTGCTTTTATCCGCGGCCGCATGAGGCCTGCTGGGGCCTCCTGTGCTTACGGAAGCGGCACAGTGAAAATTCGCTCTTGACTACATTTAAAGCTTCCCTTTGTACATTCCCTTTATAGAAGCCTTCCGTGCACCAGGTTCAAGAGGGAGAGGGGGCCGTAACTGGGGCAGGCCAGCTGGCTCCCTGACAGGAGCCTCACGAGGCCGGGCCTAGTGACCGCGGTCTGCCCCAGTTACTGCCGCCACGGGAGGACGGAGGTGCGGAGCAGGGGGCCAGTTCACGGGTTGGCCGTGAAGGGTGCAGTCGTTGGGGGACCAGTCGCACCTGTCTGCCCAGTGCGCCCTCTCCCCATGGGCAAGCCGGGCGGCGCCTCCAGGTTACATAGACGGCCCTGGCCGATGTCCCGACTCCTGCGGGGACCATCTTTGCTTCGGGCCGTAGGCAGGGCAAGGCCTTCAGCCAGGACGTGCCTCCTTCAGGCCTTTCTAGAAGCGGCGACCCACCTTAGCCCTTTGGCTTCCCATTTCCTGAGCCCTTTAAGGTTGTGGGCTAGGTCCACATTGGTGTGTGAGGCAACCACACACCAGTGTTTCTCTCCCTCTCTTCCTCCTTCCCTTCCTCTCTCTCTAAAAAGAGAGAAAAAAAATCCGAGGATGTTTAAGTGAAAGCTTTGCCTAAGCCCAGTGCAAAGTCAAAGCACTTAAATGTGATTGAAAAAAGAAAGTAAAATGGCTCCTTTGGACTTAAAATGAAAAGAAAGATTTAAGTATTTGGGAATAATACGTGCTTTAAGAAATAAATTCAAGGGGGATGCCAGCCCGTGAGAAGCTGGGCTCCTCGGCCTCCGGCGGCCTGGCCCGGGCGCTGGCCCGGGCGGAGGTCCTGGCTCGCGGAGGCGGGGCCGCCGCACTTCCTGCGCTCTGCTCCCTTCCAGCCTTGTCTCTGGCTGTGCTGTTGGCCTTCCGACTCATCCCCCGCCTTCTGCTTCGCACTCTGATTGCGCTGGTTATTCTGGGATCGTTGTGTAAGTATTTCCACTTGATTTTCTTTTTGGGTAAGTGAAAGGCCTTTCTGTTAAGTGTGGAAGTCAAAAGTTTCCATTTTTGAGCGAAACAGGGTCTTAGAGAGTCCACTCGCCTGACCCCGGCCTGGTACCCGAGGGGGGCGCAGGTGCAGACGCGACAGAGGGGAGCCTCCAGGTCAGGACCCGGCCCCCACCCTGGGAGGGCAGCCCCGCGCTGGCCCGAAGCCGCTGGAAGGACTCCCTCAGAGCACGCAGCCCCCTGGGCGTAGGGGCTGTGGGCTGCACGTTGTCGGGCAGAGGCTCTGAGCCGGGCCGGGTCCGGGGACCCCCTCCTGGGCCTGCCGTTTCCCTTTCATGGCCGGGCTGTGAGTCCACCCAGGGGTCGGGGGGAGAGGGGTCCGGGAGGCAGGGGCCTGGGGCTGCGGCTGCGCCAGCGGGTTTGGGGCAACTGAGTTTCCGGTCACGGGCGCAGCCACAGCTTCATTCCCCGGAATAACGGGCTGAGCCCCCAGCGTCCCGCGGCCCCAGGCACATGGCATCCCGGGCTGGGGGACGCGCCCCCAGGCTGGGGAGGGACACTTTCCCTGTGACCTTGCCAGTGACCCATGAGGCGTAGGCGGCCGTCAGCACTCAGGTGCTGAGCAGGTGCGGCACCCAGTGTCTGCCTGTGTTTTGTAGGTGCTGCCCCGCTGCACAGGCCCCCGTGGGGCCCGCCCCTGCAGAGCCCGCGGGGGGTTTAGGTTCGGCTCTAACGCTGTTCCTCTCGCTGTCCTGTTGGCACAGCCCCTCCCCTGCTCGCACCCGGGCCCAGGGTGTGGGCAGGGCCAACGGGATGCACCTGTGTTCTGGGGTTTGCCCGCCCCCCGCCCGCCCCCGCCACGTGTCTCCCGAAGACGAGCATCCGCTCTGGGCCTGGGTGGCCCTGCCCCTGCCCCTGCCCCTGCCCCTGCCCCTGCCCCTGCCCCTGCCCAGCTCCTCGGAAGCACAGGAACTCGGGACCCACTGGCTGAGCTGGGTGTGAGGTCCCCGTGCGGGGGTGGAAGGCGGGGAGCGGGGAGATGCCGGGGCCGGTGCTGAGCTCCCTGGCATTTGCTTTCCAGTCGTGTGTGGCGTCTTATGGTGGCTGTATTATGACTACACCAACGACCTCAGTGTGGCATTGGACACGGAAAGGGACAACATGACCTGGTTGCTGGGGTTTGCGGTTGTGTCAACGGTTTTCACGGTAAGAGACATGCTTCCAGGAGGCGGTCACGGAGCCTCCAGAACTCTGAATCCAAATCGCAGGGTTTTGACAGGGAACCGCGAGAAGGGGCTCGCCCTCCCCCTCGGGGGCGCCTCCGCGGCTGCGCACCAGGGTTTTTACCCAGCATCCCCGCAGGGGGCGCCTCGGAGCCTCGGACTCTCAGGAAACCGCCGCCTCTGCACGTTGTTTCTGCCACCCCCCAAGGCTGGCTTGTCGCCCGTGTGCCCTCCTTGTCCTGGAGCGCAGCAGAACCACCCTCGGCCCCCAGGGGCCACCGGGCAGAGGGCGGGCTGCGCCCTGTGCGGTAGGGCGGAGGCCTCTCCAGGGGGGATGGCGCATGCCGCCCAGGGCCTGGAGCGCCTGGTCCCCACACCCGTGTCCGGCCGCAGGGCCCCTGCGGTCAGAGAGCCGGCTGCCGCCTCCCTGACCTGCTGACCCCCTGACTCCCTGACTCCCTGACTCCCTGGCTGGAATCGGCCAATGGCGGGAGCAGTCGGGGCATCAGAGGGGGCTGCGAAGGGAGGTGGCAGGTCCCTCCCCACGGCTTCCCTCCCGTCCCCTGCACTCCCCTCTGCCCCCAGTGTTCTTCCCGCGGGTCCAATCACCGGACAGACAGGTTAGCCGGAGAAAGTAACCAGACGGAACTCCTGTGTGTGGGAACCCCGCACAGTGCGCGTCAGCGGCCCCCCGCGGGAGGGGAGGGGCGAGCCCGGCCCGGGCTGCCTGGGGCTCTCAGGAGCCCGGCCAGGGACGGGGAGAGTGACTGTCCAGCGAGCAGCTGTCTGCCCGCCCTGTGGACGCCGGAGGTTCTCTGTGACCGTCCGTGGTTAGGGAGGCGCCCCGACCCAAGGGAGGGGCCGACGGTCCTCCTGCACCCGAGGCTGGGGTGCCTTTAGCTCAGAGCAGGTGTCGTAGCACAAAGGCACATCCTGGGGTGACCAGCCCTGAACCCCCACGCCTGCTCAAGGTGGAGGAGGGAGGACAGGGAGCCAGGTTCTGCTCCCTGATCAGGTGCCACTCCCTGTCCCCAACGCTGGTCTGCAGGGCTCCCCCCGCCTCGCCTTCCCAGACAAGGGGGAGACAGGGCGGGGGGAGCTTCCCACACTGGCAGGAGAAGACCCGAGGCAGGGGGTCACCCCCCCCACAGCCTCCTCCCTCCTTGCTCACCTCGGAGCCTCACCTTGCTGGGTGGTCCTCCCCGACGCCCTCCCGCATGTGGGGGCCTAGCAGAGACCCATGAGTCTCACCTGGTGGCCTGAATCCCAGGAAGACCCTGGTCTGCCACCGAGGCCGGCCGTTGGGGTGGGGACGTGTCCCATCTCCTGAGTGTTCTGGGACGACGGGCCTTCCTGGGAACAATGTTGAAATCAACTCAATATAACCACTCACGGCAGCGAAGAACAAAAGTTGAGTGGCAGGAAAGGCTCCCCTCGGGAGGCAGGCAGCGCAGCCAAAGAGCCCGGGTTGCGGCTTAGAGCCCAGAGGGGCCCCTGGGGCAGGCGCTCCTGGAGGCCTGCCCGGGCGGGGGCGGGGGGCGGGTCGGCAGTGCTGGGCCAGGGTGTGGGGGGAGGGCGGCCTGCGTCCTCAGGGTGACGTCCTGCGCAGGGGGCAAGGCACAGAGGCGCGGTCAGGCCTCCCCCTCCCCCGCTGCGCCCAGCCCCTGCCCTCCACCGGCCTCCCAGGGTCCTGGGCCTCTCGGTGCCAGGGCGGGGGGACGAGGGGCAGTCAGCTCCCCACCCTGGGACCCGAGCCTCATTTTCTCCGGCTCTCCAACCAGACCACAGGCTGCACGGCGTCCCGTTGGCTGTCACAGCGGCAGGGCCTCGCCCGGGGACCAGCCTGTGGCAGGTGCCCCGAATGCATTTGGGGGTCTGTCCCCAGGCCTTGCTGAGGCCCCAGTGAGAGCCCCGCCCAGTCCCCAGCCCCGCCCGTGTGGCGTGGCGCGGCGCCGCATATCTGACACAAGCGTCTCTCTCCCCAGGCGGTCCTGCTCCTGCTGATCTTTGTCCTGAGGAGGAGAATGGAACTGGCGGTCGAGCTGCTCCGGGTGGCCAACACGGCCATCGGCCGCTGTCCGGCGCTGCTGCTGCAGCCTCTGTGGACGGTCGCCGTCCTGCTTTTCTTCTGGGCGCTCTGGGTGGCCGTGCTCCTGAGCCTGGGCACCGCAGGTGAGGCCCACGGGCGGTGCCACCCCCTCGGAGTCCCCACCGAAACCCTCGCCCTGTCGCCGGCAGCGGCCCAAACCGCCCTAGCGGCAAGAGGTGTCTGATGCCCGCGGTGACGGGGCTCGGGGCCCAGGGCTCTGTCCCTGGGACGCGGGAAGTTCTTTTTCTTCTTCTTACTTGAAGCGGAGCTCGTTTTATGCATCGTGAGAGATAAGTTCAGGAAAGACTGAGAGAACTTGAGGAAAAATGACAACATGGAAAAAAAAGCTTGTAGAATGCAGCTCATCAAAGGCCTTTGGGTTTAGCCTCTCTCCGAGGGCAGTTCTCCACCCGCTCCCGAAGCCGAAGGCACTGGTGGAGACACGCTTCTGGCCCACCCTGCTCAGCAGGGCCCGCTGGGCCACAGCACGCGGGCCCCAGAGGACGCCTCCGGCTCCCCGTCCTCCGGCGTGTGGGTTCCCAGGCACCTGGCGAGAGGGAGGACTAAGTGTCTGTTTTTCAAAGCCACGGTCCAGAGCCACGCTTTTCAAAGAGCGCCTCAGACCGGAGGAGGAGCTTGTGCCAGACTGTGTGTCCCTCGGCGCTTCCCTCACCAAGAAAGCCTCGCTGCAAAACACAGGCAGCAGGGCAGCTTGGGGGTGCGCTGGGCGTGATTCCGGCTCGAGTCCCTTAGCGCGCCGCCGGCCTGGGACGCGTGGTGTGGGGACAGGTGGCCGGTCGGTCTGTGCCCCCTTCCCTGGTTCCTCCGATTTGCAGGCCCCAACTCGCGCTCTGGTGTGTGTACACAAGAGGGTGCTGTTTTCTGGGACTGTCACCAGGCAGTTACAAACCACCGCCGCGGGTGGGCGGGGTGGGACATGTCAGAATCTGCATCTATTTTGAAAGGGTTCCTGACACACCCACTGAGGGGCCTGAGCAGCACAGGAGCGTTGGGGGGGGGGGTGCACCCTGAGGGTGCTGAGGAACTGGGGGAGGGGTCCCCGCAGACTGCGGCGGGGCGAGGCTTTGAGGCGAGTGTTTGCGGGAAGTTGGATCATCCTGGGTCTTGTTCATCGAGGTGCCTTCTAGGCAGCTGGACGGGGAGGCCCCGGAGGCCGGCAGCTGCCGGAGTCTGGTGTGCCCAGAGGCCTTCATTTGGGCACTTGGGGCACAGATGGTAGGTGATATTGGAAACCGTGAGATCAAAACGCGTGTGGAGAGGAGAGGAGATCCAGGGCCGCGCTTCGGGCGCTGCGGCTGTTCAAGGGTCATGCAGATGGAAGAGGGAGGAACGGAGACTGAGGAAGGGGGTCGCCGGGGCGGGAGGCCAGAGCGGCTGCCCTGGAGCCCGGGGCAGGAGAGGGATGGCCGGATCAGCGCCAGGGACGGGCCAGCGCAGAGATGACCCCAGGCAGCCCCAGAGAAGTGTGGGCGGAGCACCGAGGGGAGAGTGCAGCGAGGAACTGGGCTGTCAGAGGAACAGGAGTGGCAGGGAGCGGGAGCCGAGCTGCCTTGAGCTGCCGTGGGGCAGATGTTTAAAGAGGATGTGAGATAAGAAGGCTGTGGGGAGGGGTATTCTCCTGGAGCAAGAAAGCGGGAGGGTCTGAAGAGATGCCTCCGGGTCATTGAGAATGTTGGGGGGGGCTTGGGGTCAGGCACAGTTCATGGTACTACGCGGATCAGACTGAGGACCCACTGTTGGCGGCAGCTGGACGGGGGCGTGGCCACCCGCGGGGGCTTCTGATTGGTTCTGTTTTCTCAGGAGCCTCGAGGCAGGCCCTTGTCGGGTGGGGGGGCGAGGGGGAGGGAAGCCTTGGGGCCAGAGGAGACAAGGAAAACAGCCGGGAAGCAGGGCTGAGTGGGCTAAGGACCCGCGAGTTCCTGAGAGTCACTCGGATGGCATCTTTCTGGTTTTTTGTTTGCCTCTTTCACTCCCCCCAGCCCCCGTAGCTGACATTCAGCATAATCCCAGTGTGCGGTACATGCTTAATAACCAGTCGCAGATTTCAGAACCGGAATCCCATGTACGCACAAGTCCGTTACGGCTAACTGCGTGCTGTGCTTGCTGTTCCACGCTCCTTCCGCCTCCAACCCTCACGGCAGCTGCCTGGGCAGCAGCCGGAGCCGCCAGTGGGGACCGGAGCCCCAGGGCCGTGAGGAGCAGGTGATGCCGGTGACGATGAGGCTGGGGCGTGCAAAGGCCCCATGCCACGCCCGAGACCGGTCAGCACTGGGGGTCGCTGCAGAGATGTGACTCTCAGCCCACACCTGTGACCCCGGGCTTCTTCCTGCCCATCCCCCCTCCTCATCTTCGCAGTGAGAGACCCGAGGCCCGGGCGGCTTCTGACGTGTGCAAGCTGAGCCTGGAGCCAAGTCCCTTCTCAGCTCAGTGTCCTTCCCCGTGCCATCAGGAGACCCGCACACCCAGGCCTCCCTCTGCAGTCCAGGTCCCTGGTGACGGTGGCTGCTCTTTGCAGGAGCTGCGTTGTTTCAAACCTTAGCAACTGGGTGCCTGGCCGTGGCCCTGGCTCTCGAGTGTAGGGGCGCGGCCCTCCAGGAGAGGGCAGCCTTGCACGCGGGAACACGCCCGGGGACTTCCAGGCCCGGGCTGTAGAGGAGGTTTGCTCACAGCGCTGGGTCTCAGGCAGGGACCTCACCCCGCGGCGGCGCCCGGCTGTGTCTGGAGACATTTGGGGTTGGCATGACGGGAGGAGTAGAGGGAGGATGCTCCTGGCATCGAGGGGGTACAGGCTGTGGACGCTGCTGGACACCCGACGGGGCACAGGGCCGGCCCTGCCCCCCACGAAGAGCCCGTGTGAGGGAGAGCCGGCCCACGGCCCTGCAGCCGACGCAGAGGAACAGGGGGCGGCTCCCGCGGGCGCTCGGTGACCAGCCCACAGCGCCGCGCGGCCCAGGGTCTGGAGGCAGCGTGGGCCTCGACCTTGCACCTTTGCCGCTGCCTGCCGTCCAGCGCCCTCCAGGGCTGAGCTGGGATGGCTGCGACGGTGCCGTGGGCGGCACGAGGCACCCCTGTTCTCCCTCCTGTCCCAGGGAAGCGTTCCCCACCCCAAACCCAGCGTGATGTCTTGGTCCTGCTCCTGCCCCCGGCACCAGGGCGCCACGGAGCTGAGGCTCGCCTGCCATCCCCGCCCTGCGGGCTGGGGAAGCTCTTCCGAAACCCGCCCGCTCTGGAAAGCAGGCGCGCTTGCTAGGGCCTTACCTGAGACAGGGGCGCGCCTCGCGCCAGAAAGAGCCCAGTGTTCGATAAATGTCAGCGTCCCTCTGCAGGGCAGGCTGCCCGCGGCTCCTCACAATGCAGCTCTTGTCGGACGGAGCCCAGAGCGGAGGGGCGGAGACAGCGCTGTCCGGAGCCCGTGGGCCCACGCGGCCTCTTCGCCTCCGCTTCCTTCGCACAGGCCCTGCGGGGAGTGTCAGGCACCTGCATTATGGCTCTGAAAGCGGCATCCAGCTACGGGAGGGGGTAGGGCGCCGCCTTCAAAGGTGGCTCAGGGGGTGGGTCTTGTTGGGGACCGGAGGGCCCCTCAGCGCAGTGCGCTTAGACCTCGGAGCGGAGGATTGTGGCAGTCGCACAGGCTTTGACAAAGTGGGATCATATCGTGGGGCTAGCTCCGGAGATTGCTAGATGAAGGCGAATGAAGGAGGGGACAGCCCCACGCGAGGCAGGGTGGTGTCGGAGTCCCCTGCAGGCCTCGGTCCGGCGCGGCGTTGTGCTCCCGAAATAGAACAGTAACGCTCGTTATCGGCTCCTGGGTGATATTTCCAGGACCAGGCCCTGTAGTAGCCACCTACCAGGCAGTGTCCCTCAAACCTCCCCAGGGAAGGGCTGTCGCGGATGAGGAGGCCAGGGCTCCAAGCGGCTTGACCCGGCTCCGCAGGGCAGGGGGGGCTGAGGTCCGGACCTGGAAGGGTAACCGTGAGGCCCAGCGGACATTTAAAGCGCGCCAGGAGACTTTGTTCTTGAGGTGAAACCTGAAACGAATCCCTTAGACAGAAGGAAGGTCCTTGTCCCCTTTAGAAGGGCCGCATGTTCCGTGACGCAGGCTCTGTGTGTGGTCCCGACAGCTCTGTGCGGCTCTGTTTGTGTCCCCAAGTGCCGTGGTAGGGCAGCCGGGGGCCTTGGAGCCCGTGGGCCGGCCTCCCAGTCTCCCACGCGCTGGGCGCGGTGTGGTGTCCCAGAGGCCTTGGCTCCCCCAGGCCTCAGTTCTCACGCCCACGAAGTGGGGTGAGCATTCGAGTGCACGCCACACGCCTTGCAACTCTCCTGCCCACCCTCCCCTGTAATTGCTGTGTTCGGATCGCTCGTAGGTTCAGTGCGTCCACGGTTTCTCGTGTTTGCTACAGAGCATTTAAACGGCGGTGGTGCGTCACCCTCGGCGTGGGCGTCCGGGGGTCGCGGAACGGCAAAGGCCAGGCGCGAGGAAGTGTGTCCTGGCGGACCGCCCTCCGGGCCGGGGGCAACATGGATGCGAAGCATGTTTGTGTTTCACGCTTCAGGAGCCGCCCGGGTCACGGGAGCCGGCCACGTGGAGTACACGCCTCTCTCCGGCATTCGGTACCTGTGGGGGTACCACCTCGTGGGCCTCGTCTGGACCAGCGAATTCATCCTCGCGTGCCAGCGAATGACGGTGGCTGGGGCGGTGGTCGCCTGCTATTTCACCAGGTAGGTCCAGCCCTCGCTCTTGTCCGTCTGTTCTTGTGCGTCCTGCTGTGCGTCTCGCGAGGAAAGTTGGAATTTTGACAGCACCTGTCAAAGGGGTTGGGTTGGCAAGTACTAAGTGAAGCTAAAAGTTTGTCTGGATACTTATTTAGTGGCGAAAAGAAGTGGTGTTCCCTAAATCTGCCACCGTTCCAAGCTCTTTTTTAAAAAATAAATAAATATGTCCTCGACTGACATATTTATTGATTGGGGCGGGGGGTGGAAGAAGAGAGAGAGAGAGAGAGAGAAACATCATCGATCAGTTGCCTTCCATACGCACCCAGACCGGGAATCAAACCTGCGACCTTTCAGTGTACGAGACGACGCTCCAACCAACGGAGCCACCCAGCCAGGGCCCAGGCCCTTCACGTGGAGATAGGAACTTCAGAAGGAAGCCCAGCAGGGACATGACAGTCTGCTTAGATGGAGGCGAGAGGCAGCCGAAAGGCCTCGCGGACCCCGCCCTGCAAAAAAGTGCTGGTCTGTCTGGGACGCACTGAAGTAACCTCTGGGGACCCGCATCTGTCCTAGGAAAACGAGGGGAACATGCGCTTGGAAAATAACGGAGCCCTCAGGCACCTGTGTCTGACTGTAAAGCGTGACCGATGTCCTGTAAGTGCCAGTGCATTAGCTACACGGAGCGACGCGTACTTAAGTGTTTCTGCCCTGTGACCCCACAGAATAATGGGGGACACGCCCTGCCCTCGGCGCCCCCCCTCCAGAGTGCGGGGCTCCACGGGGGCAGCGGTGGCGCCTGGGGGTGGGGGCCAGGGCAGTGCCGGGGCTGGACCCAGAACAGGAAGTTCAGTCCCGTGGGGCTGCTGCGTCTCCCGCCTCGGCCGGTGAGCAGGTGAACAGGTGAGCCGGTGAGCAGGTGAACAGAGACCCTGGGGGAGAGAGTGTCGCAGGGGTGGCGCATGCCCCGGGCAGTCACCTCCTGCCCTGTAAGGGGCCGGGGGGCTGAACACGGCGCTGCTCCTGGGGCCCCCGTCACTGTGTCGTTCGCCGTGCGAGAGGCGCAGAGGGGCTGTAGCCCTCGGCTCTACGCGTCGGGGGGCCGGCGGGGCGCGTCCCCTGCGGCTGGGTTGCAGAGCAGCGATTGTACCAGCCAGACCGGCTGACGGCGGCAGCCGGGTTACCACGGAGCCACGGAAGCGAAGCATTTCCAGTGGCGGCTCCTGGTTGGGACTGTGAGGGCGGCGCGTGTGCGCACCCCCGCCCCCCACTCCGCGTCCCCACGGAAGAATGAGAAAGGCGTGGGCGTGCACAGGACAGCGACCAGCAGAGGCCATGCAGCGGGTCAGAGACGGCCACCCGGCGCTGACCGCTGTGGGGAGGGAGCCGGAACGAGGGGCCTGCCTGCGCGTGCTGCGTGGGGATGGGGGTGGACGTAAGATGCTGGCCGATCGGAGCCCCCAAACCTCGCGCGGCTCAGGAACTCGCGTGTGAACGCGCTTCTGAAGGTTAGCCGGGCATCTTCCTGCGGAGCAGTCAGTCCACGCCAGCGGGGGGCAGAGGAGGGCTGGATGGGGGGCGTCTGACCCAGCGGGAGCTGCGGCCCCCTCCCTGCACCATCCCTGGCCCACGTTCCGCAGCTCAGCCCCCCGGAGGCGGCAGCCGGGTGGGTGTCCCTGAGGATTCTTCATTGGAGAACTTGCCTAACCCAGAGTGGGGAGGTCCAGCTGGTGCCACGTGGGGCTCCCCAGCAACATGACCTGGTCCTCTGACTCTGAACGGACAGTGACAGTCACCCACCCCCTCGCAGAGCTTCCAGCTCACCCCTGGGCACCGCCTCTTACATGCAAAGGGCAACCAGTGATTACCAGACGTTTGAAGAAAACCTCCGGAGAAAGGAAGATCGAACTGAACAAAACAAAAGCAGTTTAGGGAAACAGGGGCCATGCAGGCAGCAGAAGAAAACTACAAAAACCAATAAAAAACATATTATCTTTAGAACAAAGCAATACAGCATCCGTAAATAAGGAGAAAGGAATAGAGAGCGAGAAAGACCTCTTAGTAATTAAAAATATGATTACAAAGTAAAACTTTTTTATTAAAGGATGAAAATATGAAATTGAAGAACTTCTAGGAGATAGAGGCGGAGGGAAAAACAGATGGAAGGTAGGAGAGAAAGCATGAAAAGTTAGAACATAAGTTTAGGAGAGCCAATATCTGACTAGTGTGAGTTCCACAAACAGAGAACAAAGGAAAAAGAAGGGATGAAATCATCAAAGTTTCTCAAAGCTGGAGGGCAGGACTAAAGATAAGACCCTAGAAGCTTCCAGATGGGAAAAGCAGATCGCAGGCTGAGGATCCAGGCCTGGCGCGGGCCCTGGCGTTCAGCCGCAGCCAGGATGGCGGCGGGGCCAGGCTGCCCGAGGCCCCCGGAGAGGGGGTTTCCGGCCTGGAGTTCCCGACCTGCCCACACTGTCAGTCAAAGGAGAGAAAAGTCCTGTTCGGGCCTGGGACATGTCAAAGGGCTTTCCTCCCACGTTGCTTCTCAGGAAGGATGTTCTGTGTTGCAATGAATGAGCCAGCCATTCATGGGACTCAGGAATGGGCTTGAACCCAGTGGAGAGGGGAAGACGCTTTCTCAGCGGGCGGCGCGTGGCCATGGAGGCAACAGGCTGTCGGAGGCGGGGGCCGGAGGGGTGGGCTCCAGGCCGGTGTCTCCAAGGGAAGCAGCAGCCAGGGGAATCCAGGTGTGCTTGACCACGTGCAGGGAAGATGTATGCTTTGCCAAAGGCCGTGGAAAACCAAGCAAATAAAAAAAATGTAAAGCATTTACTGACCTCAGGAGAACCCAGAAGCCGTACAGGAAAGGGAATATAATCAGAATTCACTACTACTCGGATCAGTTATTTATGTACCAATGATACGATCTTATGTATAGAAAACTCGAGAGACACCACCCAAGAACTGATAGAACTAACTGATGAGTTCGGTAAAGGTGCAGGATACAAAATGCACACACAGAATACTGTAGCATTTTCTGAGCACTAACGAGGAAATATCTAAAAGAGAAATAAAAATAAACCCACTCAAAATAGCATCAAAAACAATAAAATACTTAGAAATAAATTTAACCAAGGAGGTGTAAGACTTATACACTGAAAACTAAAAGGTTTTGATAAGATATTGAAGAAGACACAAACAAATGGAAAGATCCCCTGTGTTCATGGATCGAAAGAATTAATATTGTTAAACTGTCCATACCACCCAAAGCTATCTACAGAGGTGATACAACCCTCATCGAATTTCTGATGGCATTTTCCATAGAAGTAGAAAAAAACAATTCTAAAATTTGAATGGAGCCACAAAAGACCCCAAATAGGCAAAAACAATCCGGAGAAAAACTAGAAGTATCACACTTTCTGATATCGAACTATATTACAGGCATATAGTAATCAAAACACTATGGCACTGGCATAGAAATAGACACAGAGGTCACTGGAACACAGTCAAGAGCTCAGAGTTACGCTTCACCAATACCGTCACCTAATATTTGACACAGGAGCCAAGGAAAGCCAGTGGGGGAAGGGCAGCCTCTACAGGAAATGAGGCTGGAAGACCGGACAGTCACAGGCAGGAGAGCGAAACCACACCCCTGTCTTACACCACTCCCAAGAATTAATTAGAAGGGGATTGAAGGCTTAAACAGGAGGACAGACACTGTAAAATTCCTGGGAAAAAACTCAAGGGGAAAGTTCCTTGACTTTGGACTGGGCTCCATTTTTTGAATATGACCAAAGGCACAGGCAACAAACCCGAAAACTTAGAAGTGGGACTGCACCAAACGGAAAGGCTGCTCAGCAAAAGAAACAGCAGGATGGAAAGGCGGCCTCTGGGAAGGGAACGAATATATGCAAATCAGATATCCGATAAGGGGCTAATATACAAAATATGCAAAACTCCTATGGCTCAAAAGAAAAACCACCCAACCGAAAAATGGGCAGAGGAAACTGAATGGACGTTTGTACTAAGAGGACACGCAGGTGGCCAGCAGGTACATGAAAAGGTGCTCAACATCACTCATCACGGGACTGCCTGAGGGACGGGGGAAAGGGGGGAAATTGGACAACAATTAGGGTAGCATAACCAAAATATTTAAAAAATAAAAGGCAGGATTTTTTTTAGCACTACAATTTATTAAAGAGTCCTACTTTCTCTTTTGATTTTGTGTCTAATTTTGAAACCTCAAGGTTTTTCCTGATCTCAAAGCTCATGCTTCATTTTTTTAAATCTTTAACTTTCCATGAGGTTCACGATTCCTTCCCCGCGTGTTCTCGCCCGCACGCAGGCCGAGGATTTAACGCAGCCAGCCGGCCTTCGCCGTCCGCACTCCCCCGAGCCCAGGGGCCGGAGAGTTCCTGCGGAGACCGTCAGGCCCCAGGGTCTGGGCCACCTGTAGGATGTCCCTCTTTTTCAGTTGCCTCTCTTGTGCTGTGATAGCCCAGCATCTGAAATCTCCCAAGGCAGCCACGGGGAGCCCTGGGCTACCCCTGTGGAGTCCCAGTGAGAGCCGAGCTTGCGCCTGGGACCCTGGAGTCTCCGTCGGGACAGTGGTTCATCCCGTCCGGGTGAAGCCTCAGAAGGCCCATGCCTGACCCCACACGGCAGCGCCCAGAGGACAGGCCGGGGCCCCACACGTAGGTCCCCGTGGGGTGGGAAGCAGACCCTCCCACCAACCCAGCACCACAAGACGTTCAAAGGCACACAAACCTCCTCAATGGAAAAGTAAACATTCTTTCTTAAAGGAAAAAGAAAAAAAAAAAAAGGGGGAGGAGGGCGTGTCAGATTTTCCCGGCCTGTCTGCTCTGCCTGGGGATCCGATCAGAGTGCGGCCCCATCGGTGCGGCTCCCTGGCTCTGCCGCCTCCCGGGGACACGCGTGGGCCGTGACCGGGCTGTGGTGCTGCCACCCTCTCCCTCTTCCTCCCTCCCTCCCTCCTCTCTCCTGGGTGATTAGCAGCAAGCAGGGCCGTTGCCAACTCTGGAGGCCTTTCTGGCTGCGTTCCTTCCTCCGTCAAATGGAGGCCCTTGTCAGAAGCTCATCCCTGAGCAACCCGACCCCGCTGCAGAATCCCCTGCCGGGAAGGAACCCGGCTGTGCTTGGGCCCAGAGAGGCGGCTTCCGGGAACGGCCTGGCTCTCTGGAGCGGGCCTGCGCGGAATCCGAGGGTCAGGGCGCGTGCCTGGGCCGCGCTGTCCTCTGCGTGACCCTCAGGTTTTGGGGTGGGGGGGGCGCGGTCCTTTGCCTGTCACTTCTCTCCCTGCTTGTGCAACTGGGATTTGCATTCTCGGGAGCTGTGTCCTGACAAGTCCTGCAGATGAGTCACAGGACGTGGCCTTTGTGGAGTGGGGGTCAGCCCGGTTTCAGGGCCTCCAGCCGAGCCCACGCTCGCCGCAGGGGGTTCCCTGTCCCCAGCCACCGTCCTGCCCGTGTAACCAGCAGTGGTTTCAATGACCCAGCCAAGGCAGGTGGCCTTTCCCTGTGTGATTCACACCTTGCAGATGGTTACAGAGTGGAGCTTCTGAAAATTAAAACGAGAGTAATAGGCCCCTTAAGGGGCTGTTGGGGGGATCGGTGTTGTCAAGAGGGAACCTGGTTTGTTTTACCCCATCGGCGGCTTTTATAACATCTTCTGTTGTATGTTTGTCGCGCTGAGTGCCGCCAGAAGGGACGAGTCGCCCCAGTGCCCGGCGCTGCCCCGTGCTCGCCGCCGCTGCTGCGCGCTGTCGGTGCCCTGGCCGATCTGGACCGGAACGCGGCGACCCTTTCGCAGCAGTCGTTTTTAAGGGGCGCCTTTTCTTCCTGTTCCCAGAAACGGTAACGACCCTCCCGACCGCCCAGTCCTGTCATCACTCGCCACCCTCTTCTGCTACCACCCGGGGACAGCCGCCAAAGGCTCACTCCTCATCCCTGCGGCGAGCATTCCTGGAGCTGCCGTCCTGTGCATGTCTCATGCTCTGAGAGGCCAGGTGAGGAGGCCCCGCAACCGCACCCTCACCTTGCAGGAACCTGCAGCAGGTCCCGGGGCAGCCCTGTGACCTGGGAGGCGGCCATTCCAAAGGCCACGCGCCGCACCCCCCCCCCAAACTGCTTCTGGTTCCCAGGGCTGGGCTTCCCCCCCCCCACCCCGACACGGGAGGGGGGTGGGGTCAGGAGGGGGCCCTTCGGGGAGAGGCAAGCTTCTTATTCAAATGCCGAACAAATGGGAGGGATTTGTCAGAGGAAATTTAAACCCGTGTTTTTGGACATTTAGGGGCTTTCTCTTTTAAAGGAAGAAAACACTACAAGATAACGTTTGTTTTTTAATGCTAAAACATCCCCTGCCTTTGCGTTTCCTAGGGGGCGCCGTGGGGAGTCACTGGTGTGTGTGTGTGAGAGGGAGGGAGGGAGCGAAGAGTGAGAACTGGGCAGCGTGACCCAAATCCCAGCCCCAAGACAGAAGACTGAGGGCCTTTGTCCGGGCTTTTCTCCGCCCCGGCTCGGATTTCCGAGCACAGTGGCCCCGAATGCCAGCAGGAACCAGAGCCCCAGGAGAACAGCTGTTCTCAGGGTGTTTCTGCCACCGCACAGGGCGGGGCTGGACTGCGCCCAGGGCTCTGCCCGGCAGCGCTGAGCGCCCTGCCCCGCCCCCCGCGCCCGCGCCAGGGGCTGGGTCAGAGTTTCACAAACCTGACTCCAGCCTGGGGGCCCAGGGAGGCAGTCTCGGCAAACTGGAGGCCTTTTACACGGGGCCCCTTATTGCACTCAGGGGTGTTCTTACCAGCTCTTTTAAGCAGACGTCTGAATTGTTGATATTTTTAAGTCCCAAATCAAGATTTGAGATTAGCGTATCATTGATTGGATCTCAGAAAAAGTTCCCCAGCCTCCGTGTCTGGAAATGCCGGCAACACAGTCGCACCCGCCCCCCACCCCCGCCCCGCCCCGCCCCACCCCTCCCCGCCCCTGCGCTCCCTTGTACTTCTGTGGAAATGGTGCTTTGTAGGTGCTGGTTATGAGCCTGCAGTAAAAGAGAGTTAAGTTTAATATTTTTGGAAATAAATTCTATAGAGAGACTTTCAGGGCTGAATTTCAAGGGATAAAAAATACATACATGTTGGTGACTTGCAGAGGCATTTCCACTTCCAGGTGAAATCCGGCTACGCTGGCTCCTGCATTTTGAAATTTATCCTTCAATTTTAGGAAACTTGGAGGATTTCTTGATCATATATATATGATTACGTAAATATATATAAATTTCTATATAAAAAATATATAAATATATATTTACTCTTGTGGCTGATCCAATAACTAAAATAGACATAGACAGATGAACACGAGAAAATGACAATTTAGTTACGTGAGTGGGAACTCCAAGCTCAGGATCCAGCTCAGAGGCAGAGACATGACACTCCGAGCTGAGGACAAGCTCCGGCGCCTTGAGCCTTCGGAGGGGAGGAAGTCATTGCGGGACAATAGGAAGACCAGGGGTTCAGTAATCAGCAGTTTTTCCTGACTGTAGATGAATCAGAAACATTATTTCCAATGACCACTCTTATTAGGGACAAGGCCCTGAATTTAAGTTCTTTAGGGGAGAGGTACAAGTTCCTCTTGAGCCTGCAGGATCTTGGTTGCCTTCGGCACCACATAGTTCACACGCTGAAGGGGCACATCCTGGGGTCTGTTCTGTGTGTGTGGCAGGGGGGCGGGGGGGGGGTGGCGGTAATAGTCCCGGATTGAGGAGCAGCAGGGGACTTGCCATCCCTCCCTGAGGGTCTTCCACTCGGGGTAGAGCGCCTTCCCTAAGCCTGGGGGAGGAGTCAGCGGGCTGGCTTAAAAGGTTATTTATCCCCCCCCCCCCCCCCCCACTATCCCGTGAGGACCAAGGGGCCAAACGCCCTTCCAGTGACATGCCTGTTGGAGAAATGTGTCCTTTCTCCGGGGGAAAGCCCCGGTCTTGCTCAGCAGCCTGGCAGCCTGTGGTGTGTCTGCAGTTTAAACATTTCCCGCGGCCCCACACGATCCTTCCATCCTTTGTATTGCAAATGGCTCATTCACAACCACACCACCAGGCTGACAAGCCTCCAGGTCAAGTTTCATGCATCTGAACTAACGTGGGGACGAGAAAATGCCCATATAAGGCTGCGTTATTCCTGGGTCCTCAGAGAGGTCTATTTCAGGATTGTTTATCGGCATTTTCCTCTCAGACTCTGGGCTGTGGGTCGGATGCAATCAGCCCCCTCTCCTCTAAGGGTTTCTGTAAGTCATTCACTCTTGAGTTATACACTAGTCTAAGTTACAGTTCAAAGAACTAATTTATCCCTTGAAATTTAGCCCTGAAAATCTCATTATCGGATTCATTTACAAAAAACATAAACTTGATTCTTTTTTTTAATGTGAGCACATAACTAATATCTACAAAGCATCCTTTGTTTTATCGTCTTTGGGATGTGAATTTGTCATGACAACAAGCTGGTTTGAAAAAGCAGTTTATAACCGAAACACTGAAGGGGAGATGAAGGAAAAGAGGGTTTTTTTTGTTTGTTTGTTTTTGTTTTTTTACTGGAACCAGAGGGCCTAGTTTTTACCTTCGATAGTAAATAGGGACTAACCAACCCATTTCCCTTTCTGCTGAGGTCAACAGCAGTTGTAACAGGTAAGCCCATGAGAGAGAAACTTGGGTCCCTGGTGATACTAATCATAACGGTAATAACGATAACAATAAGCCGGAGCCTGCACGCAGTGGCGGAATCCCGCCCGCTTAGTGTGAGCAGCACTGCCACAGCGCCCCCAGATGTGCAGCCTCCAGGCAGAGACAGGGCGTGTGGACTTAGCCTGCCGCTCGCCTGCCTTCCCGGGTGGTTTCTGACTCTGTTCCTGTGGCTCTGCTCCTGCTCCCAGTGGTCAAGTGCCTGGTCCAGGTGTGTGTGCAGGTGCTGCTCCAGCTGTCTCCGCTGTCTGGACAGATGCCTGGGCCCTGTCAGCCAGGTACGTCTCCCCGCCTTGTCCCCGGACACAAGAGGGGCCCATGGGGCAGTGGAGGAGGGTGACTCTGTCTCTTAGCTCAGGGATTGGCAACTTTTTTCTAGAAGCGGCCAGGCTGTGTCAAAGTTTTTGGCTTCTGGGCCATACCCTCCTGGGCACCGCTGCTCACCTCTGCCAGGGCCAAGGGAGCAGCCATAAATGGGAGTGGCTCCGCCTGCTTGTGCCTCAGTAACACTCGATTGACAGACGCTGACATTTGAAGTCCATGTAATTTTCGTGTGTCAGGAAATCTTCTGACCCTTTTTTTCCTAACCATTTAAAAAATGTGAAAATTCTTCTCCGCTCTGGCCAGAAGAAGGCGGGCTGTCCGCTGGATGTGGGCTGGAGTCCGCAGCCCCCGCCCAGGGAACCTGGGTCGTCAAAGCATTTCTTCACATGAGGAAAGAAGTGTGTTTCTCTTTTCAGATATAAAAACGGGGAGAGGCTTTCGAAGCCCTGGCATGATGACTATAATCTGTCAGCTGAGAGCTCATTTTCAGTGTCTTCTGCAGGAGCTATAATTTTTCTGAACTAGGAAGAGAGTTGCCTCCCTGATTTTTACGTGTTTCTTGACCTTTCCCACTCAAGCCATCAACATTCCTTTGAAAATCAGAGAAATCGCGTACTGTCATTGTCTGGATTTCAGATTTTTTCTCTCTAGAGTCTCTCAAATTGATGGGAACTTGAATACGTGTTATGTTTCCGTGGATAATTTAGGAGATTTTAATAGCCCTTAGTCAGATTTACACAAATCAGTGTTTTTGTAAGTGAGCAAGCAGGCTGTTTAATAATTTGAACGTCCCCAGGAATCTCACATAGGGAACGGCTGCTTCTCAGTGCCCTCTTCCTAAAAGCCTGCTGGTGGAGGTCAAGGGAGAGTCCGGCCGTCCACGCTAAATGTCGCACAGGCGGACCTGCAAACACCGCTCACGGCTCAGGGGACAGTGGAGTCTTCCTGTGGGAAAGCTCTATGTTAAAGGCTCTTCTTAAGAATCTTGGAGTGCATGTTAGAGTGTATTTAGTTTCTATTTGGGTTGCTTCAAGCCAGCACACATAAAACACAGTAAAATACCACAGCACCTTCCAGAATGGCGGGTGTGGCCAGACCTGTGGCTGCCTTGTCCTGGGGGAGGGGCCCCCTCTCCCTCTGACCTCTGTGTGCACAGCTCAGAGGCCAGCGTCTTCCACAGAGGCTCGGAGATGCGTAATAATACGTGTATTATACAACTGTGATAATACACGTATGCGTGAAAACCAAGGCCAAGAAACACACAGGGAGACTGGGAAGGCAAGGGCAGCGGGACATCCGCAGCTGAAGGCGGTGGCCCCCTGCGGGCCCTGAGGTTGCACAACCAGCCCCCCTTGCTGTGGCGCATACACAGAGGTTCCTTCCGTGTCCCCCTTTCACGCGGAGTTTCCAGACACCCCCGTGGAAGCCTGGGGACTCCTCGTGGGTGGTGAGCGGAGAAATGGGCGGAGATTGAGGAGGAGGGAGGTGGGCCCGGGCCTCGTCCCGCCAGCGCCCCGCCTGCCTCCCCACCAGGGCGGCGCCACTTCCATCGGGTTGAGGAGTGGGCTTCCACCGACGGTGTCCTTTCAGGTCGGGACCCTGCTGCTGAAACCCATTGGGAAACCACAGTCTCGTGCCACGGTCATGTTCGTTTTGCTGCCCTGTTGTCCTGAGGGACCTAGTTTCAGCATTCTTCACTTTTATCACCTTATATTGGCCCAGAACCTTTCCCCTTGGGAGTTCAAAAGGTATCCAAGATCGTAAGAAGCTTAGTATTAACTGCACTGTAATTACCTTTGTAAAGGTGAGGAATCCTTGCAACAGATGTGCAGTGGGAGTCGCTGTCCCTGGGTCACAGAAAGGCTCCGCTGACCGTGATCCAGCCTGTAATGAACCAGTGTTGCACACGGCGATTGATCGTTTGGATTCTGATCATGGTGCTGGTGCATGACGCCTTGACCTTGTCAACAAAAACGTCACTGCTACCAGTCCGATGCCAAGGAGGGACACATGGCCTCCAGTCTACAGACGGGAGGAAACCAAAGTGCCCTCCCGTCAAAAGGGAGGTGGGCTTATATGGAGAAAGTATCTGCCCTAATCTCTGATTGGTCCATTTCTATGCAAATGAAGAGTTCAAATTTTCACAGTTTGATAAATTCAAATGGTACTGTCCTGATTGGTCAGATTTGTGCCTCCCGATTGGCATATGGAACCACTGGTCAGTAAAGATGCAAATGAGGATATGCCTGTGCAGCTCTGATTGGCTGGGGCAGGTCTTAGCCGATTGGTTGAAATGGGACTGTAGGGACTCCCGTGTGAGGTTGGGCCGAGCTGGCAGGAGCACAGTGCGTGCGGGAGGCCGGCCCCTCGGGCTGCGGTTGCTCCCTGAGGTGCGTCCTGCCTGCGGGCCTCTGCCGGCGAGGGCTGCTGCGCTCTGGTTATGGACCTGAAGCCCAGTTAACCATCAGGGTCCTTCTTGGCAGGAATTTTCCTGCTCAGGGTCAACAACCCAAACCAGCTGTGAGAGCATCCGTAACTGGGAGGCCCCTGCAGCTGACGGCGTCAGGCTGGGAGGCCGAGAGTTAAGAGATTGAGAAGGCAGGGGTGGGAGAGTGGAAAAGAAAGGGAAAGAACGGTGTGAATATCGATGGGGGGAGACCACGTCACCTCTAAATCGACTGCTGGGAGGCAGAGCGACGTAAGGGAGTTTAAGGGTGAAGGTAACTCTCATAGGACGGTGGTCAGCACAGTCATCGACCTCACTTGGCAGCGGACAGAAGAAAGGGAGCTGAAAGTGAGACCAGGAGCTTGGCCTTTTGGAACACTTCCTGGCCCCGGAATGAGTCACTCGGGGACGATGTCTCTGGAAATCAGATCATGAAAGGCTGAGGCCCGTGCCATGCCCCCTGTCCCGTGCGGCAGGAGCCGGGCGCGCGGGCAGCCTGGGGTCCACCTGGCCCCCTCAGCACCCTGATGCCCCTCCGGACTCGGCGCGAGGTGCGGGTCCCGTTTCAGCGTTGCCGCTTCACGCCCAGTCCGTGCTCCCCGGTCCTGGGGGGAGGCAGGCGGCTCCCGCTACGTTTTGTGGACCCCCAGGCGAAGGCCAGGCACTCACTCACTCCTGGGGGGGAGGGGTGCAGCCCCACTCCTGTTACTTGCCCATCTGCACCATGAATACCAGAGATGTGTGCGCCTGAACAGAACTGTACGCCTCGCACATGTATTTACTCAGCAACCATTTCCTTACACAGTGCTCAAACATTTGTCCTCAGGCCGAGGGGCGGGGACTATGGCGAAACAGTGACCGTGGAGCAAAGCCAGGCCTCAGAGGAGTGGGCCAGCCTGGGGAGTGGGGCGTCCGAGGCGTTGTGTGAGCCGCCCCGATATCGGCACGGAGGGGCACGTGTTTAAGCGCGGAGCGAAGGCCAGCAAAGGGGACCAGGGAACCGGGGAGGGACTTGGACGCGGCAGTGAGGGAGGTTTTGTGGGAGACTGGGGCCTGCCGGACCTGGGCGTGGAGTGCCCCAGCGGCGACCCGCTGACTGCGGCCGCCAGGGGCTCCGCGCCCTGTGTGGCGCTGGTGGCACGCTGAGCGCTGGTCCTGCTTGGCCTGCTCGACCCCTGGTATCAGTGTCGAGCGGCCCTCGGAGCTCTCCAGTTTGCAGACGAGCGAGCTGAGGCTGCGGGAGGTGAGGGGACGGTTAGAGGCGGAGCTCAGACCGAGTTGTTGCCTGCCTGCCTCTGGGCCCCGAGCCTGTACCCGCTGCCTGGGGTGGGTTTCTCTGCCACCTGTCCGAGCCCGGGCCCGGGGAGGGGGTTTGCTGGTGGTCCAGCGGGCTCATTACAGGTGGGTTTTTGTGGAGGAGGATGGGAAAGGCATGGGGACACCTTTCGTGGGGGTGAAGGGCGGCTCATGCGACTGTTGGTCCCAGAAGGGCCTGTGGGGTGGGCCGCGTCCCCCGCAGGCAAGTCTGCGCCACAGCCTCCAGAGGGCAGGCGGTTCTGGGGGTTTGCAGGCAGGGGGGTCTGCGACCTCCGCTCCCTCCCCGCGTGTCCAGCAGCCTGGGGGACACGTGGCCCGTGGGCCCGTGTGCGCTGACCCGTGCACAGGAACGGCCTCCTCTGCCCTCCTCTTGCATGTCCACACGCAGCGGCCGCGTGCAAACGCCTCCCGTCCACTGAGGACACGTTGGCGGGCCCCAGGAGGCTCCCGGAGGCTCCAGAGTGGCACAGACACTCCAAAAGGCCCTTCCCTCATTCCCAGCCACGGCCAAGGCTCTTGGCCATCAGTAAATTGCAGAGTGTGTGAGTGAAGCTTCTAAGATGTGGTGTTTAGGGACCAAGGCTGGCGCTCTGCTTAGCCTCCTGAGGCCTCGGGCTCCTGACTGTGTTACGACCTCTGGCTGCCCTGTGTTGCCTGGCAACGCTGCAGCGCTTGTGAGTTTTGCCACCTGGGGAGGCTGCTGGGCTGCGGGCCCACCAGGGGCGGCCCTCCGTTGGCTGTGCTGCTCAAGCGCGGTTGTCTCTTCTTAATTCGCGTTTTACGTCTGTTGGTCATTGGCCATTGTTAAATTCATTATGGACTTTTTCTATCACGGCGAGCACTGCGTTCCTCTCCAGCCCCCTGCTCTCCCGCAGCCCGGCCGTGGGAGCGGGGGCAGGGGCAAGCCGAAGGCCTGCCGGGGGCCGGGGTGGGCCTCTGCCCTCTCCCAGGGGCTGGGGCAGACCCTCCCGCCTCGCGGGGCTTCCGCAGACGGAGGGGTCCACCTAAGTGACCCCAAGTCCTCTTGCGGGCTTCTGACCCTTCTTGTGGCGCTCAGCCGAGACCGGGGAGTGTGGGGACCGCCCTGCTGCCTGGCAGGGGCGACGCGCTCTGTGTGGCAGAATGGGGAGCAAACGCGGCAGGGACATTTCTCCCCACGCCTCACTTCTTATCCAAGGCAAGGACTCACCCGGGGGCCGAGGAGATCGGCGGGGTTTCCGGTCTCTCTGACGCCAAGCCCCCGAACCCTGGCGAGTGGACCGAGGCGGCGAGTGGACTGGGGGGCATCGCCCCCCGTGCCCCGGACAGTGAGGCTCCCAGCACTGCTGGGGTGGAGCGAGGACGACGGGGGACAAATCCGGGGACGAGGGCCTGGCGAGACCAAGGCATGGTCCACGGCGCCCTCGCCCCCTTTCTGCCGGGGCCGTGGTGCCGGCCACGAGGCCAGGGCCGGGAGCCGTCAGGGGCTCGGCGCAGGACGCGGGGGCGGCCACCTAGGTGTAAGGTGCAAGCCGAGGCTCGGATTGCTGCCTCCCGGCCTGTGATCGGAAACACCCTGGCTCTCCAGCTTCCTGACTCCCAAATAGACTGGTCAGAAAGGCCCCGATCACCTGGCCGAGTCCAGCGCCCAGCGCCCAGGAAGACTCGCTGTGCGCCCCGCGGCCCCGCCCCCACGCCTGCCAGCAGCGCTCTGTTCTGCGCACAGTGCTGGTCTCTGTCCTCTCAGCCTTTGTGGCAGCCCAACTCCGACAGCCCAGGGCCTCCCCCGCCCCTCCGCGCGGTGCATCAAAAGCAGGGGCGCTCGGTGACTTTTCTGTGTCGGGATTCGGTTCATCCCGAGCCAGCTGGCAGGTCTCCAGCAGCCCCCCTTCCCTCTGCTCCCCAGGGCCACCTGTGCACCTCAGGGGCACAGTCGTGACTGAGTGGAGTTTCTCCAGCTCACGTGTGGAGACGTGGGAGTGTCTGAGGAGGACACGGTTCTTTTGGTAACACGTGCCGCAGAAGGCAGCCTCGCCGCGGGGCACTCACCAGCCCACCTCTCTGGGGCGGCGGTGGTTCCGCATCCTGCCACTCCCTGCGCCGCTCCCTGCTCCCCCCCGCCCCCCGGCTGTTTCAGGGCTATTCTGGGCCGGCCAGCTGATGGCGAGAGCCAGGGAGACGCCGCCACACGTGCATGTCGGGGAAAGAGAGACACGTGCGTGTCGCTTGGAGAGCTTGCACTGTGGCCCGTTTATAGACGCGGTTAATCCCCAAGGCCCAGCTGCTTCACGCAAGGCGGCCGCCCAGCTTTAGATAGAAAGGAATCGAAGCACCTGTTTGCCAGAGGCCCCAGGCTGTCTGGAGGAGACTGGCTACATCCTCGTGGTCCTGCCGCCTCTTCGCAGCCCCTCCGGGGCCCCGCTGCCACCCGCCGCAGGCCTGCCGTGGCAGTCAGGGTGCCAAAGGGGAGGTGCGGAACCCCCTCCCCATGGGCCTCGCCCTTCCGCCGCCTCCTGGGGCCGCCCTGGCAAGCAGCTGCGGCCTTAGCCTGTGCCCTGAAGTCCTGCCCAACCTGAGTGCCCCTGCCTTCCAGGGAGGCGACTGCTGTTTGCGGACAGCGGCCGCTCACTGAGGGGAGGGGAGCCCCCCGCAGACATGGACACCCTCCCGGAGGCAGCCGAGGGCTGGGCGTTGTTACCTCCATCCTCCGAGGTGCGCGGCTCCTGAAGACAAGAACCCCGGCCCGTGTGGGCCAAGCGCCGTGGTAACAGGCCCCTCCTGTGTGCTCACAAGTGACCCCGCGAGGGAGGCGATGTGCTTCTCCTGCTTCCTAAACAGGCGGTGGCTCGTGGGGTCAGAGAGTGTGAGGAGCGCGGTGCCACGGGACGGGGCGGGGGCGGGGGATGGCGGGCGGGGGGGATGGCGCTGAGTGTGGACCCTCAGGCCCCTCCCCCTTCCTCATCCACCCTCCCGACCACTGAGAGACAGAGTCCAGCAGGTGAGGAAGAAAGGTGACAGCCAATCAGCAGGTGGCAACAGGCACTCTAGGAAAAGCCAAGGGGACCAGCTCACCTTCCCCCAGGCCTGGCCGACAGCGCCGACCGCCCCAGTGCCCGGTAAACCGAGGGGCTGAGGGGGTGTGTGCTCCGTGTCGGAGGCTCCCACAGAGAATGGGGACGGCTGAACCAGCCTGTGCTTCGCTCCCCCACAGCCCACACCACCTCTCCAGTCTGTCCCCCCGCCCCGGGCACCGATGTGACATGTGACCCTAAAGGGGGTCCCTGGAAATGCTAACCCAAGGTCACCCCCAGCTGGGTAGCTCGTGGAGCCCCTCTGCTCCCCGCAGCAGCATCTGGGGCCTGGAGGGCTTGGGCGCCTCCGCCAGGGTCACGCAGGGCAGAGCTCTTCCCTGCCCTCCGAGCGGCGCTGAGACGCCGGGACAGACGCACAGGTATGTCAGGTGATACAGCACGAGCGGCCCTGGCTCACCTTCCAAGCAGAGCGCTGTCGGCAGACGCGGGCCAAACCCACGCTTCCAGGGGCGGGAGACCGGGGGTCTCACTGCCGGCGGACGTCCCCCGCCCTCAGCCGCCTTCTCCGAGCGTCCGCTCTCCCCTCGGGCCTCAGCCCCCCCGACCCGCCCCCGCTCTCAGGAGACGCATGTCCACACTTTCGGAGGCCTCCCTGTTTCTCACACCTCCCGTCCTGGGACGGGACCACGTGTCCATCTTCACAGCCGTGTGACGGAGCGGGGAGAAGGCAGGTGGCTCCTCTCGGGACCTGGGACGGGCCACCTCACCTCCCTCGGCTCCGGTTTCCCTGGTGCAAGAGCGGGTTCAATGAGCGAACGCCTTTAAACGCTGTGGCGTGGTGCCCGGCTCGGAGCGCCTGCCCCGTAGCGCGAGTTCCCTTTGTGAGGGGAGGGGGCTCGGCGCCTTCACTCCATCGTCCCTTCACCGCAGAGGGGGCGGAATAGCGCCAGGCTCCGTGTAAACGGTCGAAGGGATCGCGTTCCCCAAGCTCTTAGTTTGGGGCCTGGCACGTGGAGGTGGGCGCTGAGAAATGCTAGCTGGTGACAAGGGTGTCACTGTCGTCACCCGTGAGATGACTGAGCTCTGATAACCCTTGCAGTGTCTCTTAGTTTCATTTCTCTTGTTGAAGTCAAGCAACCGTTTGTCCCCCGATTTGGAGGACCAGGCAGCGCAGGGCTGAGTGGTCATAAGGAGCTTGCACGCCCCCCCCCCACCCCCACTGCCCCACATGGTGTGTGTGGCTGCCGCCGAGGCCCTGGGGCCAGTGACTCCTGAGGACGGGGCCCACGGTGACTTCCTTGCTGTCCTCTTGGTCTCTTTCTACGGTGCTTGATTTTTTAAATAATGAGCATGAAAAGAATAAACCATTATTCTAAAAAATAAGCAAAATGTCAGCGAACGTTCGAAGAGCCAGCAGACCAGCACCGCCACGTGCCTGCCTTCCCAGCGGCCTCAGCCAGGGCGCGTCGCCCGCCGCACACCTGGTCTCCCCGCCGCGGGGGCTGGAGTCTCCGCACTCGCCCACCACCCCACTGGATTTGGGCAGCTGGGGCCAGTGAACTCTGGAACAGCCCTGCCCGGGGCCTGCCGGGCCCTGCGAGGCCCGAGGCTGCACAGCGGCCCCGGGCCTGTGTGTACGGTGAAGACACAGACGCAGCCTGCGGGCCTGCCGGTCCCCACGGTGCCGTGCGGGACTGTGTCGGCCTGGGCTCCACCGCAGCTCCTGCTGTGCTGAATGGCCGTGTACGCCCGCGCTCCGTGTTCACCGTCCAGCTCCCGGGCTGTTTCAGGAGTCCTCATGTGGAGTTAATAAGTATCAGGCCTTCGTTAGGAAAACCTTCAGAAATAAAGCTGGCCATTCACAGCGTGGTTTCTGGCAAAGGCCTTCCTTCCTCTACGGAGGGAAACTCTGTTTACCTTCTTGAAGAGTCAACAGAGCCCGGGGTCACCGTTCCTCCACCCAAAGAAGGGGCCCTTCCGTGTAGAGGGGGGACGGACGGATGGATGGATGGATGGATGGACGGCCGCCGGGACGAGGAGGACACGGGCCGGGACTGTGCTGGCTTTGGGCTGCACTTCGGAGCCCAAAAGCGTCTGTGTGTGTCAGAGCTGCGCCTGGTGTTCTGGGGTAACTCTCCAAGTCCATTGGCGCCATTCTTGAAAGTCTCCTAAATCTCTTACGTGTTTCTTTAATAATTACAATTTTCTCTGGAATGGGGGTGGTGATGATGTCACTGAGTTGCATGAGGAATGGGAGGGAACCCGGTTCCCCCTGGGAGCACCGTGTGCAGACACTGCATTAGGGTGGCCAGTAGCCGCGGGCCCTGCGAGGGGACACTCCCTGGTGGCCGGTCTTTGGAGGCAACGTCCTCAGAACCCAGCCTCCCTGACTGTTTTTAATGGCCCGTCTCATGAGGGCACCTCTGCCATTTCAAACCTTTGGAAAGACAAGCAAAGTACAGACCCAGGTAAACGTTGTCCTGCAGAGGGGCCTGGGGGAGCCGCAGGGCATCTCTGGTAGGCGACGCCCCGCAGGGCGCAGGGGAGCGCAGGGCTGCGCGGGGGGCGGCCTGGCCACCGGGCCTCTGTGCCTCCGCGTCCTGCCCTCGGACAGTCGGGTCGGTGGGAGGGTTCCACGAGTGCGCGCCCGCCCTCGGGACGTCAGAGAGCCAGGGAGCGCTTCCCGTCATTTCTGGGGACAGTGCCTGCCCCTTGGGGCAAAATCAAGTAAACGAGACGCAGAAACGAGCCAGGAAGCCAGGAAGCCGCTGTCAGTCTGAGCATCTCTGGAAGGGGGTTGGGGGGACCAGAGTGCCTGAGACCGCCCCCCCCAACCAGAAGAGCTCATTTCCTGTGGGTCCCGCCCAGCGTCCAGCTGCTGAGGGGCCAGCGAGCTCGGGGCGGGCGGCCACACAGCCTCCCTGCGTGACTCAGGCGACGCCAGTGTCCGCTGCGGAGGCCTCGGGGGCCTGGGGGTGAGCCCGGGGAGGAGCCGGCTTGGCAGCCCCGCAGGACGCTGATGAGGGAGGTCGCCCTGAGCCGCACAGGGCCGTGGGGAGAGCTCCCGGGCTGGCCGTCACTCCGTGGGGCACTTCCTGTCCTGCCCCCTGAGGTCTAGCTTGTGGCTCCCAAGCCAGAGACACGTCTGCCTGGCCCGAGCCTGACTCCCCTGCCTCCTGCTGCTGCCTCAGCCCCCTGGTCCCCGCCCCCCCCTGATTTCCTGCACAGGACAGCAGCCTCGGGGACCCACTACGGTCCCTTCTGAGAAGTGCTCCTCAGCTCTGCCCTCCCGTCCGTCACCCAGCCTGCACTCTGGTCCCAGTGGCTGTCCCGTCCCTGCCCCTGGGACAGCCCCAGGGCGGGGACAGCCCCAGGGCGGGGACAGCCCGTGTGTCTGGGGGCGAGGCAGCCGGTGCCGGGGGTCTTGCCTCTGGCCGGGAACGAGAGTGGGACCTGAAGGTGCCGCCACAGTCCGGCCGGGTTGGGAGTCGGTCCCTGTATCTACAGGGTCCGGCTCAAATAACGCCCCTTTTTTATTACAACGTCATCAGCGTGTAATTCTGTAACACAGAAGTGTCACTCTCAAGCACACCGCGTGACATTTTAGGAATGTTCCAGTTAAAACTACAAACCATGACGCCCATGTCGTTACCCGACCCCCCGCGCCAAACAGGCCTTCCTTCCGCCGGACCCTGTAGTTGGTGCTTCTAGGTTCGGTTCCGGGACAGAAAGACCGCCCAGCGAGCTGTGTCTGCTCATAAATGAGCCCGTAGCAGGGCCTCCTTTTTTCCTTGCTCACAGGTTAGCCCTCAGCCCTGGCAGGTGTGGCTCAGTGGGTCGGGTGTCGTGCCGCAAACCAAAGGTCGCCGGTTCCATTCCCAGGGCACATGCCTGGGTTTTGAGTCTAGTCCCCTGTCAGGCTGTGTGGGAGGCAGCCGATGGATGTTCCGCTCTCACATCGATGTTTCTCTCCCTTTCCTTCTCCCTCCATTCCCCTCTCTCTAAAAATAAACAAAATGTAAAAAAAAGAAAAGGTTAGCACTCAGGATCTTCTGAATAATTTTCACGAGCCACAGAACATGTGAGCCGATCTTCACTACCCCCGATCCTCCCTGCGTTTGGGTCTGCGGGTGGCCTGGCTTGTGCGCCGGGCCCTGTCGGCCCAGGCAGGTCAGGTGCCCTACGGGGGCCTCCGTGCAGCCCGCCCCCTGCCCGGACGCGTGAGCGAGGGAGCGGCTCCCCTCGGAAGAGGTGCGAGGGGCTGACGCTGGGGCTGCGGAGACCTCAGGCCCTGCCTCCCTGCGGTCCCCCAGCCCCGCCCACTGTGCGTCCAGACAGGAGCTCCAGGTCTGTGTGTGTCCCCCTCGGGGTGGGAGGCGCGTAGGACTGGGCGTCAGAGCCATTAAGGTCCTTTTCTGTGGGCATTACGTTGCACTAATGGAAGATAAACAAGATAAACAGCTACAGGCCAGGATCCTGGGCGTGGACAGGCTCCATTTTATCCTTTAATCCTTGTAGTCAGGGAGCCAAACGTCCCGGGAACTGTGGGTGGATCGGGAAGGACCCCGAGAGCCTCTGTTTGGGGGGCGGGGGGGTGGCTGGGGACAGAGCCAAGGCACAGGTCAGCCCGTGCGGGGCCTGGGGGGTTGGGTCCTGGGGAGCAAGCCCTGCCTGTCCTGGACGGGGTGGGGGTGGGGGTGGGGCTGGGCGCCTGCCCTCCCCCGCCCCTCCCAGGCTTGGGCGGAGCTGCCTCTGTTTCCCGGCTCTGAACGTCTGGGTGACCTGCACCCAGGGTGGGGCAGGCCGTGTGCGAGTGCCGCATAGGAAGCAGCTGCCCTCCTCCCACGCCCCTTGTGGCAGAGTGGACGCGCCAGCTCACCCTGCAGAGGAGCCGGCGGAGGTGTGAGAGGCCCAGCCACTTACCTGTCCGGCTGGGATCTGAACCAGGAGACTGTCTGGCTCCAGGGCCTGTGTCTGCCGGAACCACTTCGCCTTCAAAGAGCATCTTGTTCTAAGGAGAATGGACAGGTAGCTTCCAGAAGGTTAGAAGGGAAAAAAGAAAAAGAAAAAGAGAAAGGCTCTGATTCAGGGGCACCTGCGGAAATGCCCTTGATCTTGGTTTCCGGTGTGTGAAGGGGCAACCATGCGGTCCTTCCCCCGCCCGTGTCCCCACGTGCTCCCAGTCACCAGGGCTCTGGGGACATCGGACGACTGGCTGAAGATGCGCGTTCAATAGTGAGCAAGTGAGCTTCCACCTCCCTGCTCGAGACTCAGGTCCCCACACTGGGGACAGCTTCCCACCAGCAGCCAGTGGGGATTTTAAAAGCAAATTTTTAAAAAAATCCTCACCTGAGGGTATTTTTATTGGTTTTAGAGAGACAGGAAGGGAAAGGGAGAGAAACATCAGTTGGTTGCCTCCTGTATGCGCCCTGACCAGGAATCGAACCCACGTCCAACCTTTTTCTGTGCGGACGACGCTCCACTGGCTGAGCCACCCGGCCGGGGCTGCCAGCCAGCTTTGCCGCGATCTTTCAAAGGCCGAGCCCAGCCGTGTCTCTGGGGGGTCCCTCGGAGCGGTTTCTCCGCCGTCTGACTGAGGTTTTCTCCACTGCAGCGGGCGGGGTGCCCCGTGCCAGGAGGTGGGCCCCCAGCTTTTGTCTTTAGGCACCAAACCCCCTGCAGTGGCTTGGTGAGGGGGGCTCAGTGAAGCTGGGCTCCCCCCGACGCCACGCCGAAGCCCCCGGCGTCGGCCGACGCGCGCCCTGACGCAGTCTGCGTCGTGTGCACCGAAATACTGTCATGGATGCCAAGCTGCTTTCCTCACCACAGGAAAGTGCCTGCGTGAAAGGATATCGTGAGATGAAAACTTTCATCTTCATCCAAACCAAAAGGAATGAGAAACCCCCAGCAGGTCGACATCGTTTTGTTTTTTCCAAGAAAGCTCTTCAGGGGCATCCAACCCCACAACCCAGGACGGCTGTGGACACGGCCCAGCACAAAAATCGTAAAATCACTTAAAACATTGGGGGATTTTTTTGTGATTACGTGTTGCAATGTATTTCATGTGTGGCCCAAGACAACTCTTCTCCTTCCAGTGTGGCCCAGAGATGCCAAAAGGTGGGACACCCCGTAACCTTTTTGAAATTCTTTGTTGTAAACTGCTGTGTGAGAAGTGTTCTTAAACATTCCCAGGGGGATAGAAGAAATAGATGTTTTTGAAATGATGGTGTAGTCGTAATGGGAAAGTATTTTGAAAAATGACCTAAGAAATCTTCTCGTGTGAACACACACGCACACACGCCCTCTTTGACCTAGGAATCCCATTTCTGGACATTTATCTTCAAGAAATTATCCACAGTCAGGAAATGAGAATGTTCATTGCACACTTACGCATAATAACAAAATACAGGAAGTAGTCTACTATGCTGTAGCCCCCCACCACGGCCCTGATAGAATGTATATTTATTGAAACTTAAAACGATCAAAGCCATGCGTTAACATGAAAACGCCTCTTTTCTGAAGGAAACGAGTCAGCTGTGCGGTGGGGCCACCCACTTAAGTTGCAACTTGACGTCCCTGTCGAGGATTCCTGGTGGCGGGCTTTCCTCCCCGGCCCCCTTGGGTCGTGGCCAAACCTTCCCTGTGAGCGCTGCGTGGTCCCCAGGGACGGTGGTCCACGGGGCCCCCTGCTCCTGGCCTCGGACGGGGCCCCGTCTTCCTCGCCCCGCAGACCGCAGGGAGTTCAGTGGGCCCAGCCGGCCGGAGGCACTTCTTCACCGCTTTCCCGGGCTGGTTGGTTGAGTTTAAGTTGAGTATAAATCCTGAATTTGTGCAGGGAGCCCAGTCCCCCTGAGGTGCCCGATGCTCACTGACCCCTGGGGTCGGCTTTGTTCCTAGCTTGGGAACTTCCTGCCCTGACCTCGGACCCTGCTGTGCTTTAGAAAACGCCGTGTTCTTCATCCCTCATTTCCGTGTGTTTGCAGTGGGATGCTTGGTCCTAAACTGGCCCAGAGTCCGCACTCCCCTTCCCCCGTCTTACGGCCACTCTGTGAGAACATCCTTGCGGAATACCCGGCTTTAGAGTGAAGGGGCACGTGGGTTTATAGTGACCATTTACCCTTTGCAAACATTCTGCCTTGACGTTACAGCGTCTTGAAAACAGTCACTGTACGAATCGCCCCTTTAACTGCTGTCTTTCCTTCCAGCACGCGTACACGGCCACAGCCATTAATGGGACAGACTTCTGCACATCAGCCAAGGACGCGTGCAGGCTCTTGGCCAAGAAGTCGCATCATTTCACATCTGTTAACCGCTTTGGAGACTTCATCATTTTTCTAGGAAAGGTGAGGCGTCTTCACTAAAACAATAAATAAAGGCACTTGGGATCCAAAAATTAGGTCATACAACAAGGCTTGGAATGGGAACAGACGTTTCTCGCGCGCCTGCTCTCAGCCAGATGCTCTGCTCCCTCGAGTTTATCGCCAACCCCGGGAGGCGTCCCGGTGGGTCACGGGCTGGGGCCCCGCGGGTAGCTGGAGCCGCACTTGGAACCCTGTCCTTCCACCCAGTCTCTCCGTCCTTCGGGGTCCCACGTGCTCACATGTGCAATGAAAATGCCACCCCCTCAGGAAGCGGGTACTTCCTCGGTGGGGAGTGTCACGAGCTACGTGAAGCGGCGGGGAGACCGGGCGGGCTGCCCGTGCTGTGTGTGAAGGTGTTCGGTCTCTGCAGAGACGGGATTGGTGGTGTCCCAAGCAGGGCCAGGGCCACCTTTCTGCTGTCACCCGAGTCGTTTTCTTCAAGGGACCGCCTGTGACCCCGTGGGGCAGAGGAGCTTGCGAGTGAGGGGCCAGCCCTGCGGGCCCCGTGTCTATAAACTCGCCCCAAGAGGCGCCCTGGAGCGCGCGGGGAAGGGGGCGGGAGTGCCGGCAACACGGCCCTCACGGCGCCGCCTGGGGGTTCTTACACCGTGCCCCCCAAGTCACTTTCCACGTGACTGTCACCCGCCGGCCTCGTTCTGCGCCCCGCCCCGCAGCCGCCCGATCCCACTCCCACCGGACTGCCCTTCGGGCTCCTGGCCGCAGACGTGCCGCCCGCCCTGTCCCGCCCCCCCGCCGCCCCAGGCCGGACGTGCCTCCCAGCCGCCCTGCGCTGGGGCCGCCGCACGGGCGAGAGCCTGGTCTCCAGCTGCGGCCTGGCAGCGCCGCACGTGGGGACGCCTGGCTCCTGACCCAGCGCGCCGTGCCGCTGTGGCACTTGGCTGTCCCTGCGCATTGCTGTCATAGTGAGCGGCCGTCCGCAGCCGGTCCCGGCCTGCTTGGGGCTGACAGGTGTCTGCTCAGGGCACACGTATTTTCAGGCTCAACCGGGCCCTGGCGACCGTGCCCGTGGCGGTAGCTCCGGAAGCACACACTGACGGCGCCTTTCTAAACAGGTCAAAGGAGCTGTCGTTAAGTGGGTAATGCTGTTTGCATTAGCTTGGCAGGCTTATGGGCGATAACATTTTCTAATCGTTACCTGTTAACATATTTTGGAAGGAGGTTTCACCTTTATAACAGACTTATTTTTTTATTTTACTTTGGGAAACAATCCATTTTTCCCGTATTTCCTGTAATGAACGCAGAATTGCTAAGAGCTTCTAACAAGCGTGTGACAACCAGGGTGTCTTTGGGTTTTTTTTTTAATCAAGCAGCGTTCCGGCGGTCGCGCATCTCTGCGGGTCCCCGAGGGCAGAGCGGACTCCAGGCAGGCTGCATTCTGTCTGTCAAAGAACTAGGTGCCTGCGGCCCACGGTCCCGCCCCTGGAAATAGAAGAGTTGCATATAGAGTAACCCCGTCCTCTTCCCACCAATCGCTGGGAAGGCCTCGCTGTCCAGCCCTCGGGGGTCCACATGGCCACGTGGAAAACCACGGTATAGCCACCCCATGGGTTGTTGCGCTGTTATTTAAAAAATGGCGTTTATACAGAAGTTTCTCAGTGCAGATGCTTATTGTGGTGTAAAAGGGGAAAAGAATCGTTATGTGGGATAAATACGACCCCTAGGCAGGGGGGACAGAGGCACACCCCCCTCCCCGCCCTCCGAGTCACCAGGCCCCTTTGCTGTCACCGCTTGGCACGTTTTTCTCCAATGCACTTCATCATCCCCAGTGTTCTGGCGCGCGTCCCTTCCAGCGGGGTGCCCAACAGCGCCGCAGACACGCGCATGCGGGCGCCACGGGCCCCCGATGGCACCCTGTCCCACGTGAGCCCGGCCAGTCGGCGAAGGCGTGCGCGCTCTCTCCTTGTGCCAGGTGCTGGTGGTGTGCTGCACGGTCTTCGCAGGGCTGATGGCCTTCAACTACCACCGCGAACTCCAGGTGTGGGCGGCGCCCCTGCTCCTGGCCGCCTTCTTCGCCACCTCTGTGGCGCGCAGTGCGTTGTCTGTGTTCGCCACTGTGCTGGACGCACTTTTCCTGTGTTTTGCCGTCGACCTGGAGACAAACGATGGCTCGTCCGATAAGCCCTACTTCATGGACCCGGAACTCCTGGTAAGCACACAGCCCCTTCCCCGGTCGTCTGCACGCCCATGGGCATCCGGACGCGCGGCCTTTGCCCGGGAGCCGGCCTCAGTCCGCCCGTGGGGCCTCTCGGTGCCCCTCCAGGGAGCGAGGCGTGGGCCCTGCCCCTGAGGCTGAGCTGCGTCCTTGGTGGCACTCCCTGGAGAGAGGTGAAGTGGAACCACTAGCGCTGACCAAGCGAGCTGGCCACCCGGCGTGCTGGCCACCGGAGCAGCCCAAGGCCCATCGGAACCCGGGGCTCGGTCCGCCTCCCAGCGGTGGCCCTTGTCCCAGAGCTGCCCTGCAAGCCCACGTACCACGGCTTCGCCGCCGTCTGCCGGGGGCGCATGGGGACAGGCCCGCTGCTGGGGCCTTTTGCTAACCATGCGCGCCCCCACGAGAAGGCCGCACCCCGAGCACAGCCTGCGCCTCCTCTTCTGGAAATAGCAGGCAGCTGTCCCCCGCAGCTTACGCAGCACAGCCGTCACCTGCCCGATCCTGTGCAGACAGGGACCTCTGAGCAGCTGACGCGGTCTGGCCTCTCCTCCCCTCGCCTGGGGCCAGGGGCGTCTGACTCTTCTCTCCATTCCCCGCTGTAAAACCTAGGTGTTGCAGCCCCTTAGCTTTTGAAAGGAGTGTGCAGGGCGCTCTGCCGTCCAGCCGGGCGCCGAAGCTCACCGGGCACCTCTGCGGTTTTAGAGGGCCACGTCCTCTCCCGCCTGCACGCGAGGTGTGAAGCCACGATGGCACTCCGGCCTAGTCGGACATGGTGGCAGGACGCGGGCCCAGTCTTCTCCTGATTTGCGCTTTTCTGATTTAAAATCCACTCGGGAATCTCCTCCACACACACCCCCACCCCACCCCAAATACTTTAATGCCACAGGGGAAAACCTTTTTAAGGACTAAATTCCCCCAAATGATACGGCCGAGGAAACGCTGCCAGCAGTGCAGGCCATGACCCTGGTCTAACTCCCTCTCCTGTTTCTCAGAGTTTTGTGAAAAGGATCGAGAAGCTAAACGGCTCGAGGTCACGGAGAGGCAGGCGCTGCGCGGGGCACGAAGAAGGAACGGAGCTCCGGCCCGTCGGGAGATAGGCGGCCCGTGGGCGTTTGCCCCGGGACAGCTACCCCGCTGGGAGCCGGCCAGGGGCTGCGCCGAGGCCGCAGGTCAGCGCCGCCCGAGCGGCCCTTCCCGCCTGAGCGGCCCTTCCCGCCCGGCCGCCTTCCCGCTTCCCGCCCTGCGGCCGTGTGGCTCGCCCCTCCGCTGCACTTGCCGGGACAGGACAGCCCTTCCAGAGCATGTCTGCAGCGCCAGTCAAAGAGCACACTGTGTGCCCGCCCCGTCAGGGCTCACCCCTCCCTCGCCGCCGGCGAGCCACCCCGGCAGAGGCCCTTGGAACGAGCCCCGCCCAGAGCAGGGCTCCTGGCCCCTCCTGGCCCCTCCCGGCCCCACATGGGCGCAGTAGGTTATAACACTGCAGGGCACCTGCACCTCTTAGGCACTGACCGCCACAGCCAGAGCCGCCACCGACCAGCGCGGTCGCAGACCAAGGCAGGCGCCCCATTTGCGGGTTAGGAGTGCCAGACCCCGTCTCCCAAATCGGCAGGTGTCCTGGGGAAGCGGCTTCCCACCTCCGCCTGTCTGGGAGTCGCTCAGACCCCGACCCAGGACCGAGCCTCCATGGCCACAGCAGGTGTTGGGGGGCTTCTCCTTTTTAAAGCTTTAAACGTGTTGGAACCTGTCACGTGTTGACAGGTGGCCCCACTCCAGTCAGATGAGAAGGGGAACCGTCACCCATGGTCCCAAGGGAGGCCGGGGCCGGGTCGGCTCCTGCAGGACAGGCAGTGCCGCAGGCCCCCGAGCCCCGGGAGGGACACATGGGACAGCCGGGGCCCGGGTCGGCCCGAACAAATATAAATGACCATTTGGGTCTTAAGCAGCAGCGCCAGAGGGGTTCCCAGAGCAGTGTTTTGGAAATAGTCCCTGCGGCCTGAGAAGCAGCAGACAGGGCTTTCGTGGGGACCCGGCCCCCTGCGTCCTCGTTATCTGCCTCAGCCAACGCGGGCAGGCGCGGTTCACCGCCGCCCCCACCCCCACCCCCAGCCTGTCCTATCGGGAGGGGTCACTCGCCTGAGAAAACATCCCCGTGTGCGAGCCGCCAGTTTTCTCTCACCGAACGGACTTGCCTGTCGTTATAACCCACTTAACTCTTTGGCCTCCTCTGTCGTGTCTGGAGGTTAGGGTGTGCTGGCACTTCCCATGATAAACCCTAGTTTAATATCCAGCAGCATATCCTGTGCCTGATCCGAGACGTTTCTCTTATAAAAAGTGGATGTTCACTAGAAGGTAGAAATGAATAGATTGTTTAAAGTAACGGCATTATAAGTGATTTTAAAATTGTATTCATCTGATCATTTTGTGTGCTATATTTCTATGGATTGCATTCTTTTTTAAAATTAATTTTTCAATTATAGTTGACGTACAGTATTATATAGTTTCCGGAGGACAACGTAGCGATTAGACATGTGTGTACCTTACGGAGTTGTCACCGGTAAGTCTGGCTCCCACGTGCGCCACACGTAGTTCCTACACTGTTACTCACGTGTTCCCTGTGTAGCACTTTACATCCCCGGGGCTGTTTTTATAACTGGCGACTTGTACTTCTTCATTCTTCCCCTTTTATATCCAGCCCCCCAAACCCCCTCCTATCTTGCAAGTATCAGTTTGTTCTCTGTATCTACGAGTTTGTTTCTGATTTGTTCATTTACTTTGGTTTTTTATCCTCCACACATAAGTGAAACCATGTTGCTTACCCTTCCCCGTCTGGCTTATTTTACTTCATGTAACACCCTGGAGGGTCACCCGCGTTGCTGCACGTGGCGAGGTCTCACTCCTCTCTAAGGTGAGTGAGACTCCACTGAGTGAATGTACCGCAGCCTTTTGACCCTCGTCCGTTGACGGGCTCCGAGGTCGCGTCCCCAGCCAGGCCACTGTAGGCGACGCTGCAGTTCACACGGGGGTGCATGGGTTCTTGTGCATTAGTGGTTTGGATTTCTTTGGATAAAAACCCAGAAGCAGAATTGCTGGGTCGAAGGGCAGCTCCATTTTTGGTTTTCTGAGATAAACCCACACCGCTTTCCACAGCGGCCGCACCAGCCGGCACGCCCACCCACGCTGCACGAGGGCTCCCTTTTCTGCACGTCCGCACCAGCACTTGTTGTTTGTTGATTTATTAATGACAGCCATTCTGACAGGTGTGAGGTGGTATCTCCCTGTGGTTTTAACTTGCGTCTCTGATGATCAGTGACGTTGAGCGTCCTTTCATATGTCTTGGCCTCCTGTATGTCCTCCTTGGAGAAGTGTCTGTCCCCGTCCTCTGCCTATATTGTAACTGGATGTTTTGTTTTGTTTTCCAATGTTGAGCTATGTGAGTTCTTTACACATCTTGGACACATCATTTGCAAATATCTCCCATTCAGTAGGTTGCCTTTTTGTTTTGTTGATGGTTTGCTTTGTGATGCCAAAGCTTTTCAATTTGAGGTAGTTCCATTCGTGTACTTTTGATTTGCTGTGTTTGCCAGAGGTGACATATTAAAAAAATTACTAGACCGATGTCAAAAAGCTTATCACCTGTTTTCTTCTAGGAGTTTTATTTAAATCTTTAATCCATTTTGAGTTTACCCTTGTAGATGGTGTAAGAAGGTGGTGTGGTTTTGTTGTTTTGCATGTATCTGTCCAGTTTTCCTGGCGCCATTTATTGGAGAGACTGCCTTTACGCCCTGTGTCTTCTCGCCTGCTCTGTCGTGTATTAATTGACCGTGTACGGGTGGGTTTATTTCTGGGCTCACCCTTCCGTTCCACTGATCTGTGTGTCTGTTTCTATGCTGGTACCAGGCTGCTTTGATTACCATGGCCTGGAAGTATAGTTTCGTACGAGGTAATGTGATACTATTTCTTCTTTCTCAATATTGCTTTGACTATTGAGGCTCTTTTGTAGTTCCATATAAATATTAGGATTATTTGTTCTAGTTCTGTGAAAAAAAAGTCACTGGTGTTTTGGTAGGGATCACGTTGAATCTGTAGGTTGCTTTGGGTGATAGGGTCATCGTTGCGACGATCATTCTTCTAATCCATGAGCACGGTATAGGCCTCTTCAGGTGTGTCTTCAATTAAATTCCACAAGGTCTTTTGCAAATATAGATCTTTTATCTCCTTGGTTAAACTTATTCGCAGGTATTTTATTCTCTTTGATGCCATTGTAAATGGGAGTGTTTTCTTAATTTTTCTTTTGGATAGTTTGTAATCGGTACATAAAAATACAGCCTATTTCTGAACATTACTTTTGTCTCCTATAACTTTACTGAATCCAGTTAATAGCTTTTGGGTAGACTCCTTAGGGTTCTCTATGTAGTATCGTGTCATCTGAAAATAATGACAGTTTTACATTGTCCTTTCCAATCTGGGTGACTTTTATTTCCTTTTCTTGTCTGACTGCTGTGTCTAGGACTTCTGGTGCTGCGTTGATAAAAGTGGTGGGAGGGGACAGCCCTGTCTTGTTCCAGATCTTAAGGGAAAGGTGTCTGGTTTTCCCCGCTGAGTATGATGCTGGCTGTGGGTTTGTCATACATGGCCTTTTTCATGTTGGGATATGTTCCACCTGTCCCCACTTTGCTAAGAGTTTTTATCATAATGGGCGTTGGATTTTGTCAAATGCTTTCTCTGCATCCATTGATAATGATCATGTAATTTTATCCTCCATTTTATTAATGTGGCGTATCCCGTTTATTGATTTGTCAATATTTAACCAGCCTGTATCCTGAAAATAAATCCCACTTGATCATGGTGTACGATCCTTTCAATGGATTGCTGAATTTGGTGTGCTAGTATTTTGTTGACGATTTTTGCTTCTAGGTTTATGAGGGATATTGGCCTATAATTTCCTTTTTTGTGGCATCTTTACTGGTTTTGGAATCAGGATAGTAGTAACCTCATAGAATGAGATGGTGAGCTTTCCCTCCTCGTCAGTGTTTTGGAATAGTCTGAGGATATTCACTGAATGTTTGGTAGCATTTATCTGTGAAGACATCTGCTTTGCTGGGAGTTTTTTTTTTTTATTACTGATTTGATTTCATTACTGTGTTTGATTTGATTTCATTTTGTTTCTTCTGGATTCAGTCTTGGGAGGTTGTATGTTCCTAAGAATTTATCCATTTGTTCCAGGTTGTCCAATTTGTTGGCATATAGTTGCGTGTAGTATTTTCTTATAATCTTTTGTATTTCTGTGGTGTTGATTGTCACTTCTCTTTCATTTTTGATTTTATTTACTTGGGTCCTCTCTATTTTTTCTTGGTGTGTCTGGCTAAAGGTTTATCTTTTTTGTTTATCTTTCCATAGAACCAGCTCTTGGTTTTATTAATCTTTTTAATTTTGTATTATTTATTGTATTTATACATGATCTTCCTACTTTTGTCTTTTAACCTTCATACTAGCTTTAATTGGCGATCCGCTACTTTTACTATTTGCCTTTGTCAGAGGGATTTTTTTTCCTTTCTTATATTTTCTTATTCATGTTTTTTTATCTTTTCTACTTAAAGAAGTCCCTTTAACATTTCTTGTAATGCTGGTTAGTGGCGATGAACTCCATTAGCTTTTGATTGTATAGGACACTATACCTCCTTTTCAATTCTAAATGATGATCTTCCTGGGTAATCTTGGTTGTAGGTTTTCCCTTTTATCCCTTTGAATATCTCCTGCCAGTCTCGTCTGGCTTGCAAAGTTTCTGTTGAGAAATCAGCTGACAGTCTTTTGGAAACTCCCTTGTAGGTAACTAACTGCTTTTCTCTTGCTGCTTTTAAGATTCTCTGTCTTGAGCCTTTGGTAATTTAATTACAATGTGTCTTGGTGTGGGCCTCTTTGGGTCCATCTTGTCTGGGACTCTCCGTGCTTTCTGGGCCTGCTTGTCTATTTCCTTCTCCAGGTCAGGGAGGGTTTCAGTCACTATTTCTTCATATTAGTTTTCGATCCCTTTCTCCCTCTGGGACCCCTGTGATGTGAATGCTGTTAAGCTTGATATTGTCCCAAAGGTCCCTTCAACTGTCCTCTTTTTTTACAGATTTTTTTCTTTTTGCTGTTTTGGATTGGGTGTTTTCTGCTCCCTTACCTTCTCGATCATGGATTCGATTCTTTGCGTCATCTAATCTGCTGTTGGTTCCCTCGTGTGTGCTTTTCAGCTCAGTTACTGCATTCTCAAGTTCTGATTGGTGCCTTTTAATATTTCCTACCTCTTCGCTGCAGTTCTCAGTATTCGTGTATTCTTCTTCCACATTCATCGAGCATCTTTGTCGCCAGGGTTTGGAACCCTGCGTCTGATGGATTGCTCGTCTTCATTTTGTTTAGTCCTGTTTCTGGAGTTTCATCCCTGCTGTTTCATCTTGGGGCGTTTTCATCGCACGTTGGCGGGCTCCTGTGCGTGTTCCTGTGTATTAGGTAGAGCTGCTACGTCTCCCAGCTTGGAAAGGGTGGTTTTATGTAGGTGTCCCAGGGGGCCCTGTGGAGCAGCCCCCCGCAGGCACCCGAGCCAGGGTCTCTGGGGCGCCCCGCGTGTAGGTTGTGCGTGCGCCCCCATCCTGATTGGGCTTTGGTCGCTGCCGGCATGTTGGGGGCAGGGTTTCTCTCAGGCTGACGGGCTCTGGTGGCCCGGTCACCAATACAGCAGATGGGTCACTGTTTGAGGGCCGACCCCCACGGAGCAGGAATTACTTCAGAAGGGCTCTGGCGTCAGCTTGGCCCGCCTGTCAGGTGTGTCAGCTGTGGGGCTGCTCGGGAGGGGCGCTGGTGCCAGGGCGCTGGGTCTGGAGCCTTGGGCGGGGCTCCGGCGCGGGCCAAGGCCGGCCGCCTGTTGTGCCGGGCTCGGGGCCGCCCGCCAGGAGCTGCGGAGTGACCCGCGGTCAGTCGCCCCTTGTGCCGGGCTTGGGGCTCCTTGACGGGAGCGGCCGTGCTCGCCAGGGCCTGCTGCTGCTGTGTGGTGTTCGCAGCCCTTCGAGGGAGTTTGCTGAGGAGCCGAGGCCGGCAGCTTGTGTGCGGGCTCTGGGAGGGGGGGCCGCGCACAGGCACGGAGGGGGCCTCGGGGCCCAGCAGGGGTGGCGGCCGAGGTAACGGGCAGCACAGGCGCGGTGTCCGCCTGCACGGGCCCGGCTGGGTGCAGCGCTCGCCAGCAAAGGGCCTGTGGTGCCCACCAGCGCTTCCGTCCGTGGGGACAGTTCCCCCGACCCGTCCCCCCAGCCCTCACCCAGAAGTTAGTCATTTTAGTTCCCCCCGAGGTGGCCGTCCGGGCTGGGCCTGAGTGTGTGCGGCGCCCTTTCCCTGGGACACAATCCCTGCTCACAGCCAGGTGCTCTGGGACTCCCCTCCCCGATCGGTGTCCCATTCGGGGGCCAGGTGTGGGCGGGGGCCCCTTGCTCCTTGGGAAGCGGGGACCTCTGCCACCGAGACACGCCCCCCCCCGCCCGGTTCTTAATGTCCCATGTGGGTCGGGACCTGCCTGTTCCGTGTCTCCGCCCCCGTCTTGTCACGGCTCCTCTCCCTCCTCAGTGACAGGACTTCTGCTCCGCCAGTCGTCCGGTGGTTCTCAGGGATGCCTGTTCTCTCATTGGCTAAAGTTCTGATGTGGCCGTGGGGGCGGCGACACAGTGTTCACCTCTGGACCCTGCCCCGGGTGCTTCTCACTAACACGTATTCACCCCGGAACGTGAGTGCAGAATCCCACCCTCCCCTCCACCGGTGTTTCTGAAGATGAGTCTACAATTACTGGAAGCCGCATGCAAGGTAGGTTGGGGGCAGCTGTGTCACAACAGAACAAGCAAGGGCCTGGCAGCTGTTGGACTCTTGGCCGTGGACAGGACGGGCCACACCAGGTCCCCCTTTGGCGGGGCCGCATCCGCCGCCCGGGGCGCCGCTGTGTGGGTTGAATAGGGCAACGCTGTCCACAGGCACCGGAGCGGGGCCTGGGGGAGGGCACTTCTTAAAATAATCAGCTGGTGGCTCACATGGATGTTCAAAAAATATTTATTTATAAAAAATACAATGGGATAAGTTTATGCTGAGAAATGCAGCAATAAATACAGTGGAAACAGAGCAAGTCTACACTGAAATATTGGCACAAACATGGAGGGCACACGCACCGCCCAGGCCCCGCGCCCGCAGGCCGCGTCCGTCCACGCCCCCGAGAGGCGCCCCTCGGAGGAGACCTCGCCGGCTCACGTGAGAGAATGAGCACACACGTGATCACAGATGCACACGGATCATGACTTTATTTAAAAATTAGCAAACAATACTGTAGAAATATCGATATGTAAATTTCTAAAAACGCTGCATCTTCATTTTAGTTGGCAGACACCGCCTTTAGCTAGAAGCATGAATTTAGTCTTCCACGTGGACACCAGACACTAAGCTGGAAGGAAGGAAAAGAAGGGGGGAGGGGCTTCCTATTGTTCGAAAACACCGGCTTCAGTAGAAGATTGTACAGATGCACAGGTCTGTAATGAAAAGGGCTGGGCTGTACAAGAGAAGGCCTCTTTCACAGTTTTCCTCTTTCCTTCACTCACGAGTTACTGGGTAGGCGGGGGCTCGGCTGCTACAGCGCGGGAAGGCGGCTGCGGAGGGCGGAGGCAGGGGGAGAGGGAATGTACGTAAGGCAGTGTTTCTTTCGGGTACAACAAGCATGACAGAGTTTCAGGAAGACAAGATAAACATGACTCAAGGCTAGCGTGGCTCTCGCTGCATAGGGCGACAGGCTGCCTGCGGCCCTCTGACTAGTAGTCGATGCCCTGGTCGCCGTACTGGTAGTCGCGGGGGTAGTCATCCTGGTACTCGCCGTGGTACTCGTCTGGGTACTCGGCCTGGTAGTCGCTGTCGCTGATCTCCGAGCCGTTGGTGCCTGTCCCTTGGCTCCCGTTGTGAATGACAGGTTCTGTCGGGGCGGCGCAGTACTTGGGGTCGTACACCTGCCGCCCGAGCCCGTACACACTCATCCCCTTCTGGGAGGCGACTTTGTTGGTGCCCATCTGCAGCGAAATCGTCGAGTTGTCCACGGGCTGCAAGGTGAGCTTCTGGTCGTAGATATCTCTCCTGGTGCCCGGTGCCAGCATCCCCGCCTAGAATGGGGGCAGGCACAAGGGTTAAAGCAGCGGCAGAAACCTGCTCCCGGGGCTGTTCGGAAACTGCCGAGAACGCACTGAACGGGAGCAGGCACACGGCAGGCGCTCGGTCCAGGGGCGAGGCCACCTGGCCTTCGGTCCCAGCTCCGCTATGCAACTGCTCGGGGCCTCAGACAAGTGTCTGTTGGTTTTAGGTTTCTCATAGGGACAGCAGAGGAAATGCCACCTCCTTTGGGTTTTGGGGAGGATCAGACATAAAGAATGGGAAATCAAAGCTTCCTGCCACAGCCCCGGGAGCTACGTGTGAATATGCCTAGTATTGCCCGTGGGCTGGGTGACCAGTGCCAACGTTTACCATACGTTCAGCAAAAGCCACGCTGAGTCATCCTCAAGGACCTGAGGTTGCCCACAGGGCTCAGGGAGCACCGGCCACACAGGACACATCCCCTAAGGTGGACAGCCCCGGCTCCCCCGTCGGGCTCACTGAGGAGACACGTCCTCAAGCCCACCCTGGTCGCACAGGAGGCCTCGTGCCCGCCCCACTCGCCAGTGGGTGGGGGCCCCCGTGTGGTGCTGCAGGCTGCCCTGAACACGAAGACGCCCCCCTCGCGCGGAGCCAGAGCGCGGGCATCCTCGCCTGGGGGCCCTCCTGCTGGCTGGGACCCTCCCCCAACGTGTAACAGGAACCTGGCGAAACGGTCCTTAGAAGACCACCGGTGACTCTCCCTGGATTAGGTGACTGATTACGTAATTAGCTAATGAGGGCCCCTTTGAGGACACAAGCCGGCAGCAGGAGGCCAAGCGTCGACTGAACTGGGAGCCAGAACACGGCAACAGTCCTCCCCCTTCTGGTTAGGCCGCAGGGCCGGCCTTCTGACCGCCAGCAAGGGCGCGAGCCACACCTCGCTTGGCGGCTGAGAAAAGGGCCTTTCGTTCTTTTGCTTTCTGAGCAAAACCCCCTTCCTGGAAGGAGTGTGCTGCCAACGCAGCACGCCAAACCCGGCCCGTCCCCCGCCGTCCCCGGGACCAGGCGAGGGCCACGCGGCCGCCCACCGCCGCTCACCTGGCTGGCCCCCTTGTTGGTGCCCATCTGCAGGCTGATTGTGGTCTGGTCGAAAGGCTTGTCCGTTTGCATTTTGGGGTCGTACAGGTGCCTCCTGGTCCCGTAGGCGGTCATGCCCGCCTGGCTGGCGCACTTGTTGGTGCCCATCTTTTAAGGTAAAAAACAAGATCAGCGCTAATCGCCAGCCGTCAGCAGCTTCACGACACAGACAAGGCTCTGTTCTGCCAAGACGGTGGGCCGGCCCCTCCCTGTGCGGAGGCCTGGCAGGGACAAGTCTCCTCCGTCCTCCCCTCAAGGTCAAGGCGCCCCGTGACAAAGGACACTCTTACACAGTTCCCTGGACCGAAAAAATGCATCATTAACCATACAGAGAAGGGACTCAGGGAGGGATAGACAGACACCAGAAGTTACTACGGCGGCCACGTGGTGACTAAGTAATTTCCCCCGCTCCCGGCCCCCCCAGCAGCACAGACCACCGTGACTGAAAGGGACGGAACAGCCTCAGGCATCAGACCCCTCCAGCCCAGGTACGACTTGCATAGGGCAGGGCAGCACGTGCCAGCAGGCCAGGGGCGCTTGGCTGCGTCAGAGTCGCCCCCACGTCCACGGGAAGGAGCCACGTCTCGGCCCCCCGGCTCCCAGGCCCGCGGGCTGGAGCCCGAGGGGCAGGCGAGGCCGTGAACCCGCCTGTTTGGAGGGGCAGGGGCCGCTTCCCCGCTCCCAGGGGATAACCCCAGGCTTCGGAGCCAAACGGCGGCAGCGGACGGTGTGCAGCACAGCTCGTACCTGGTCTGTTCTCCTTAAAAGTGTGAAGTAAAGGGGATTTTGTTTTTTTACTAAAAGTAAAAACCCGTTTGTTGGAAATGATTCAGAAAACATATATAAGCAAAAAGAAGGAGGGGTTGTCATTGTGACTGTCCCACCCGGGCGCCGGCTGTCAGCGCGCGTGGGGGTCCTGCTGGCTTGTCCCTGGGTGTCGGTGTCTGTCTGTAAACCGACACGCAGGGAACCCCCCGCCACCAGGCCACTTGGGAGTTCAGGTATCCGATTTCCCACCACGGACACCATTCTGGCCTGAGCAGAAACAGTCCCGCCCCCCACGGACTCCGCCTGGGGGGGGCGCCGCGCCCCACGGGGGCCGGGGAGTGAGGCCCGCCGCCCATCGGGCCCTGGGCCGCAGCATTTTTCTGCCCACCTCCAAGGCAACAGTGGGAAGGGAAGAGAGCACCTGAGCGAGGCATTTCCCAGAAGTTAAACCAACAGCCCCAGCAGCGCCCGGCTACTGCGCGGCGCTGTCCCTGTCTGAACGGCTGGGGCACCGAGGCCGTGTAAGCCTGCCTCTCGCGTGACCGGGGCCGAAAGTCATGCTCCGCGGAAGTACTTGGGAAACCAGACGGCGGCGTCTGAGCATTCCCACTGCCGCGCGGGCTGTCTGTGGACTCGAACCATGTGAACCGCACCTCCAGCCCCCAAAACCTGCGTCATGGTCCCGCTGTTCCTCACTGACAACAGACACTCCGCGCAGCGAGAATTAACGCTACTGAGTGACACATTTAGCAACCGCGCACACCCACCTGCAAACCAATGACACTCTGGCCAGCTTTTAACTTCCCTTCGTCAAAGCGCCGAGTCTGTTTCTCCGCGTACTTCACGCCGAGGTCGATGGTGGTGTGGAACCCTTTGGTTTTAGCCTGGACAGAAACACGCAGACCCACTAAGTGCAGGGGTGCACCCCCGGGAAGCCTCTACCGCAGGGGCTCACAGAAGGAACAGCGAGGAACCGATTCCGTCCGTGGCTTGAGGCTGCGCGAGGTGCGGCCCAAACGAGGGGCTGTAGTTAAGGCCTTTCCACAAAGCTAGTGCTCACAGAAGGGACGGGGCCCCTCCTGCCCCGCCTGCACTCCCAAGGGGGCGCCGGCGCCTTTCATCACCCCCGTGGGGGTGTGCGATGAAGGCTTGTACGCACCAGACCGGCCAGGGCCACCAGCGTCGTCTGAACCTGCGTCATGTTTCCATTCTCAAAAAGATCGTTTGCTTCGAATATGTCGTGGGGCTTCATGCCATAGGCCTGGATGGCTTTAATGAAGTTGCCGATGTTCTCCAACTAAGAGAGAGAGAGAGAGAGAAAGTGTCACGTCGCGTCTGCAGCCAAACTGCATCCCTCCTGGCGCCCGAACGCTCTCAGGCTTCGCGGGTCACGAGGAGCCGGGGCAGGAGGCTGCGTGGCGGGGGCCCCGCCCGCACGCACGCACGCACGCACGCAGCGTGGCGCTCGGGGAGAGGACAGGGTGAGGAACCAGAGTGCCTCGCAGGAGGTTACGCGGCAGTCTCTCCAAGCACCCAAGTTTTCTTAGTTCAAGGGCAGGACCCTCCTCGCGTGCATTTAAGAATTCGGTATCAGTTATCTGGGCCTGAAATCTTCTTTGGGAAAGGGACATAAAATGTTAATCAGCAATTTAGCATGTTGTAATTTTGATCTAAATTTAAACTGGTGGCCACGAAATGCTTCTTTGGTTACATCTCAAAACACACGCTAAGCCACACTGTGCGCTTTTACTGGACCGTGCGCGTTCATGAATGACGGCTAAGCCCCTGCCGAGTTGTGTGGCCACCCGTGAGTTGCCGTGCAAACCCCCTTGCTTTCCCCTCATTTATCCTTACGCTCTAGGTGGTATTTCCCTGGGTAAACTTGTCAAATCTTCTCAGGCTAAATATAAGAAAACTAGGCTACACATCTGGTGACCAGAGAATTCATTCTAAGTAATTACGGAAGCATTAAAAATAACGTGGTAAGAACAAAAATTAGCCAGCTCCTGCCAAAATGTTACTTTGCCACGGTGATGGAGTTTTCACCGCCTCAAGAGTAACCAGTGAAGGCGGGGGGTTGGGGGGTGTTACCTGAGGCCAGTTTAAGGAGGACTCGTTGACCTTCCTCACGGAGCCCGGCTGCAGCTTGTTTATGAGTCTGGAAGGGAAAGCGCGACAGCTACTTACTGGCCACACAGGGACGAGGGCCGGGACGTTGAGCCGATGCCCCGGGCAGCAGCCAAGGAGGCGTGACAGATGGCGGGACGCCCAGGTGGGCCACTGGGAAGGGGCGGGGCAGGGGCCGCGCAGACTCACTCGCAGAGGATGATGCCGTCCTTTAGGCCCAGCTGGAAGTTGGGGCCGATGCTCATGCCGGTCACCTCCTCGATCCAGCTGCGCAGGTCCTCCTCCGCCTGGTGGTCATACTTGGAGGCGATCTGCAACACAGGACCCCACCCGAGCGCGTTCACGGCGGCCCAAGGATGCCAGCCCGCAATGTGCCTGCTGTGATTGCCGCAGGGACCGCGGCCGCGACATGCGGCGAGGTCCCTGGCCAAGTGGACACCCTCCTGAAACTTCCGTGGCCAAGAAGGACATTTTTGGGTAACTCAGTGTTCAAACACGGATCAGCACATGTAGAGCCAGAGCCACTGGGACTGAGGAGAAAACAGGGACCAGAGAACAGAGTCCCACCCTCAACACATAGGAGGTGAGGTGGGCTTGTCACACCTCACAATGTGGCACCAGCCACGTCGCTGTTAGAGGGGAGCCACACCCCAAACAGGAGGGTGGCAGGCCTCTGACACATGGCCCTTCCACACGGCGCTGCAACTGTCTGAGATGTGTCACATCCACTGCCCGCAAAGCCGTGGCACTGCCGCGCCTCCCGTGGAGACACGCACCCGCTCCTACTGCTGGTGCTCCCGGGCTCCAGCCACGCACGCGGCCCGTGTCCCCCTACACGCCTCGCAGGAGTCACGCTGCCCCCTTCGACCCTGGCATGCTCTGCCACCCAACCATTCAATACAGAAAATGTGTAAGTTTTCCCTACTGAAGGCCACGCAGGGAAGGCAGCTCGCTGACACAGACGTGGTGCTGTCACGCCTGCCGACACGCGCGCACGTTCTGGAGGGTCCCTGTGTAGCAGGACCATAACCCTCAATTAAAAAAACCAAACTTCACACAAAATACTGTTTAAAATCACACATTCGCGCTCTTAGGCGATCCCTTGTCCCTGGGCCCTGAGCCTGCCCGTGGGCCCAGGTGACCACGCCAGCCCCACCTGTGGACAGTGAGCGCCAGGGGCCAGCGGCAGGCGCGAAGGCTCCGTCACAGTGCAGGAGAAAGGGGCACGTTTGGTCCGCCACCACAAAACACGACTAGAGGCCCTTCAGGTTCTGAGCGCAAGGGCACAGACGAAGCCCCCCTCCTCCAACTGAGGTGCTCAGCGTCACCGATGCCAGGCTGTGCCCGGGGCCCAGAGTCGGGACCCTGGGGTCCTCCCTCCCAAGTTAGAAAAATGGCTCCCCCCCTTTGACAGAATAACAGAATTTATTTACAGATTACACAACGGAAATTCAATGAGCCTACATTTTCACATCAAGGCAGCTAACACTGCCAGGTCCCCGGATCGAATTTCAGCCCGGAGGTCCGGCACAGCGGAGGCTGGAGCCCGGAGGCTGGAGCCCGGGGCGGATCTCTGGTCCCGGGGCCTGTTCCTCAACACCCGCCTCCTCTGGCTTCCTGCCCGCCTGGGCCCATGTGCTGGAAGGTTCTGCACAGGACACGGCAGCCCCTGCAGAGGAAGGAGCTGCCACTGGCGTCCCCCGCATACGCTGACTCCAGGAGGGCGTCCACGGCAGGCGCGCCCCACACCCCCAACGTGCCTGCTCTCGCGCGGCGCCCTTGGAACAGGCTGATGTGTGCGTTGGGAGGTGGTAGGAGAGGATTTAACACCTGACTGTATTTTCACACAGGAGTCTTGTTACTAGCGGCTAGAAAAGGAAATTCTCTGTATAAATTTTGGGAGGGCGGGGGGTGGATAGAAGGAAACAGGCAAAGGAGAGAAGGTAGAATCCCAGCATCGGGCACGGAACGCAGGCTGAGGTTTCTCCAAAAGCACTTCCAAGATGAGACGCATGTGAGCCAACGAAAGACAAGACGGGGCGGCGGTCCCACCGCGGCCCAGCCGGCTCCCCCAAGCTGCTCCGGGGCGTGGGGGGGGTCTCGCCTCACTTCAGATCCACTTCCCGTCTACACAACAGGAAAGCCGAGTTCACGGGGTGCATGGGGCTGCTTCCCGTCCCGAGCCGTGCAAACAATGTCGTCTGTCAGCAAAACTGAACCAAGTCCTCTCCCTCTGTTTTTTCCAATGCAGATGTGAAAGTCACACTGGAGGGCCCTGGGGTGTTTTGGGGGTGGGGGAGGTGGTAATTCTTGGCCGAATGACACCAATGATTTATTCAACCAAAAAGTATAAAAGCATATTTATGTTTCCTTTGTTCAGCATGTGAAAGATTCGACGCCGTGCCCAACCCACCAAGCAGTCACAGAGCTGACGCGAGACATCCTGCCAGGAACGCCAGAGGGGACCTTCCCCTTCTCCATGGGCCGTTCTCATCAAATGGGACAGGCGAGGCTGGAGCCGCGGGGCCTGGGTTCGAACGTGGCCCACCGCCTGCGGGCCGGGCTCGGGGAGGCTGACTCCGGGCGGCTGACCCGGCGCAGCTGGAGCAGGCTCAGCCGCTCGGCGGCAGGGCTCCGGCCGAGGGGACCGCTGCCGCTGTTCACATGGGGCCCTCACGCCCTAACGCCGCCTGTCTTTCAAACAAGCGGGCTTTCTGCAGTCACGCCCGGTGAGTAGAATTCAAGATTTAGGAATGTGTACTTTAAAAACAAAAAGTTTAAAATGAAAAAAAATTCTTATGAAATCACCTAGGGAAAAAATCCATTTCAAATGGCCTCTCGGCCCCCACCCGCAGCCCCCTGCTCCGGAGGGCGAGGGCCAGACGTTCCCTCTGAAAGAAAATCGGCCGCGGGCCGCACCCCCCCGCGACGCAGGTCGTTGCTGAAGCGTCTGATCGACACATCTTCTCTGATCGCGGAACAGAGAGCAAGGAAACGTGAAAGGTAAGCTTTGGCAAATAAAGTGTGTCCAGTATTTTCATCTAAAAAGGGAGAGTTTCAGAACTGCAGACAAAATGCTGACATTTTCTCCCTCACAACAGGACGGCTTGCTCACATTAACCCTCGTCTACCCGTGGAAAGTTCACTCCAATCTGTTTAAAAACCACTCTTCCAAGTTGTTTAGAAGCACCAATTCTCCCCTCTGCCTCAGGATTTGTTTTACAATACTTGACCTTCCCAGCGACTTTCAGAGTTCCTGCCTGGTCCCCCCCCCCCGCCCCTCCGGGACAGCAGAGCCCAGCAGTGTGCCCCCCCCAATACAATCAAAAGGCAAAGAATCCTGTCACGTGCGACAACGCACGTCAGACGGGAAAGGACAGGAGCTGCGCGATTCCTCTCACACATGTGACAGAAAACAGAAAACAACAAAGGAACAACCTGCGCACAGACACAGGCCTGGGGTCGGTGGCTGTGGGCGGGAGGGAGGGGTAGGGGAGGCCGAAGGGGGCAGAGCGTCAAATACGCGGTGACGGAAGGAGACGAGGCCTCCGGCGGCGGTCACACTGTGCGACAAACGGGTGCCGCATCACAGAAATGTACCCCTGAAACTTACATAGGAACCGATGTCACCCTAATAAATTCAGTTAAAAAAGGCAGAGAAAATAAAGACCAAGAAAGAAGCTCCTGGGGGACGGCGCTCAGCGCCCCACCCACGCGCCGCAGCCTCGGTGGCTCCTGTCCTCGGGGCCCAGCTCCGGGCGCTTCTGCCTTCCCGTCTGCCCGCAGCGGAGCTCAGCGCCGCCGCCCGAGCCTCCCCACGTCCTCCCTACTGAGGGCTTCTAAAGCAACGCTCACTGGTCAAAGAGCACACAGTATTGGGGGGACCGGGGCCCCCGGGAGAGAGAAGCCTTGGCGAGCGGCTCGCCCGTGACCCCCCCAGGGAAGCCCGCTGCTGCTCGGCGGTCGGCCCGATGGGGCCCCGCAGTCAGGGGCCGCGAGGGCACGAGCGGGCCTGCGAGAGGCTGAGACGGTAGAAAGCAGGGGTCTCTCCAGCACCCGCCTCCGCCGCCCCCCAGCGCTGAGCTGCGGCAGGCTCCCGGGGGTCAGGGCGGACCAGGCCCCGGACCGGGCCCCTCACGCTCTGAGGGTAGAGGGCCTCCCTGAGAGCCCTGCGGGCAGGTAATGGGGGAGCACCCGCGTGCAGGGCCAGCGGAACAAGTGGCCTGCCCCAAAAGCAGCGGCGAAGGTGAAATGAGGTGGAAAGACATTTGCCCCCAGAGAGAATCAAGACGGGTGCTGAAAACAGCAGGAGACTAGAAGCCGGGGGACTCAGAGGGGAAACACCAGGCCTCTTCCCTCCCTCTCCTCACTCCCCGTCCCCTGACGTCGCAGATGAGGGAGGACAGGCTTTAACATGGCCACCCACCTGGGCCCCTCCCCCACAGAGCCGGTGCAAATGTTCAAGTTTTCATGAGGGGGTCACAACAGTCGTCACATGCTTTGAAGTCAAACATCAACACTTCTAAAACCGCGTGACCCAGCTTGGTAACTTAACCCTGACCCCATTTCTTGCAGGTCCTCTCCCTCCTTCCAAGGCCTCCTTCCAGCAGCCTGAGGTGACACCAGGGCCACAGGCAAGGCGGCCGGTTCCAGTGCCTGAAACACAGTGCCGCCGGCGCCCTGCGCGGGCATCGCCGTGTGCGCAAAGGGCAAGGTTTCGGTTCACCGAGCGCCCCTGCCACCGCTCAGTTGAGCGTCTACGGTTGGGAAGGTCACCGTGCACAGGCCACTCAGCCACGGCCCCCGCCCTGTCCCTCCCCACCCCCCACGGCCAATGCCGACCCTGCCCGTCTCTGCTCTTCCCTTCAGCGAGAATGTCTTCGCGTCCCTGTTCCGCATTCTTTTTCAGGTGATTGCTGGTCTGTACCTTGTGGGGGCAGGGTGGGAACTGCAGAGAAAATTGCCTCCTGTTTGGGACAGCGATGGCCAGGCGCAGCTGGTGCCCCCCCACCCCCAGGGCACTGTGGGGGCCGGGACTCCCTCGCGGGCCTGAACCTGCTCAGACCCATGGGAAAGGACTGCGGAGTTTGCCTCCCCAAAATATGCCTTCTGGGATACAGACTGTTTTAAGCTGGTTATTTTTAAGAAACAAAAGCCTGGGTGGAAAAAAAAACAACAAACTTCTGACCTTCCCCCTAAGGGCCTTTTAAGAGACTTTAGACAGAGGACGCCCCAGGAAGGGTTGCTGCAGCCGACCCTGAGATAGCGCGATGGGCCGGGAAGGACCCAGCGAGGCCGGCCGGTCAAAGTCCTCGGTGTGCCCCATCGCGCCGGCGGCCCGGCAACCATCGTTTGCCGAACATTTGCTTCCCCCTCTCCACGTGAACGGTCTTCCTCCCCCGTGAAGCCCCCCCACAGATCCCTTCTCCTCGGCTCAGGGTGGCGTCTAAGCCTCCACGTGGACCTGCCCGGCCCCACAGTCAGACGGCACCTGCACACATGTGACACGTTGGGTCATTCTCTCCTGGGGACCTGTCTCATGTTAACCTGATGACAAGGCTGGCCAGGACTCAGAAGGCGGGGGGAACTGTGGAAAATCACGCTGCCTCGCGTGAACAGGGCGCTGCCCGGGGGCACTTTAAAGTCGCGCCTCTCGGGTGCAGCGGATCCGCGGGTGGAGGGGCTGGCCTGCGGGGGCAGCGCCACTGCGGTGTCTTCCCTGCACGTGAGTGCCGTCCCGTGGACGGCAAGGCTGGCTTGGGGCGCAGACGCCGCGAAGCTGCCAACGACAGCCTGTCTCATAACTTAAGAGGAGCTGATCCAGAGCCTGAAGCAAACAGCCTAGAAACCAACGCCAGGAAAAGCGCAGCTCCAACACAATGCGAGTTCTGTCTTGACCCAGATAACAGCCCCCCGACGACAAGGTCCGAACAGACCCAGGTAAAAGTGGGTTCTCAGAGTCCGACGGGCACAAGGAGGGAGTCGGCACTCAGGCCGGACTGCCAGAGTCCCGACTCAGAGGTGGCACCCAACGACGACGCACGTGGAACAGCCCGGGCATGTTGGGACGCACCCGCCCCTCCCCTCCCCCCGCTCCCACCCAGAAGCCCGCTGCAGACCCCGCTGCCACGCGCACGGGAGTGGACGCCTGCAGAGCCTGTGTGGCGCCTGGGGTCGGGGCAGCCCCACCCAGAGCCCCTGCCTGTGTCCCCCAAGGGCCCGAGCCTGGCCCAAGTGGGTGCCCAACACAATGAGTAATGTCTCACGCCCTGAAAGTGTCACCGGGCTAGGAAGATGCCGCAGGTTGGGCGGCTCCCTGCATTTGAATGCTGCTGGCTCCCCTGGGTGGCGCATCCCCTTCATCTGCCGACCCGGCCGTCTCGGGGGATCGCCAAGCCCGGGCTGGTTCCACCTCCTGACAAAAGATGCCTTTGTCCGCAGTGCCCGGAGTCCAGCGGAGTAACCTGAGACGCGGCCGGTCAGGAGGGACGACCTCGCCCCGTGCGGACGACGTCACGCAGGAGCGCCTGCTGATGCGCACCTGCAGGCTCGGGCTGAGATCCGTTCTCTTGTGGTGCTGGGTGACGATGTGGGAACGCCCGGGCGTGCTTATTCAACTGACCAAAAGTAAAACCGGGACAGTGGAAAACAAGCTCAGATTCTGAAAGGTCCTCGCTTAATGAACAAGTTATTGAAGTCAAAATATGCAAAACCCTGCCCCAAAGTTCTGAAAGTTCTAGACTGTGTCTCCAATGTGGACTCAGTGAGCAACAAAAACAAAAACAAAACCAAACCACCTTGAGGGCGCAGGTGTGCCATTCTTTGTAAGATGCTACTGCTCACCTTATCGATCGCAACAGTCCCGAGGGGTACCCAAGGCGAGGATGACAAGTGAGAGGAGCTCGTGAACACAAAACCGCAGGCAGCTGTCTTGCCCTACTTCACAGACGGGGAAAAGCAAGGCTCTGAACCCCCGCCACGCGGAGGGGCCTCGTCTCCCTGAGCAGGGGATCACGTCTGCCCCCAAACACGGGAGCTCGCTCCTAATCCCACTGTGCTCTCGGTGACCACTGCTGGGGTCACCTCTGGGTCCCTCCCTTTCGAAGGGGACACAGACACACTGGCAGAGGTCTCTAGGGGGAGCAGACTGGGCGGGGCCGACGGCCAGCCGGCCGTGGCTCTGTCCCGCTCCTGCTTCATGTCCCCGAAGCCAGACACGGGGGAGCAATGTATTCCGGGACCAACAGGTGGAAGTTCTTGGCAGACGGACAAGTGACAGGCGTGCCACCGATGCACGCGGGATGGGACCCAGGAAGGCTGGCTGGACGACAGCACATCCTCACTAGGGAAGGAGGCTGCGGGGCCTGAATCCACGTCACTATGGAGACCCCACCTGAGGTCCCAGGTAAAATAAACTCTAACGGAGCGCTCACCTGGGGACTCCTCGTCGGCGTCTGCAGGTGTTGAAGCCCCACCCCGCCCGGCGGGACTTAGGTGCCCTAAGGTAACCCCGAGGGAGCCCCGTGGGCCGCACTGGAACATGCTCCTGTCTTGTCCCACAATGACATGGGACAATGTGGCGGCAACCTTTCTGCAGCTTTGGAATCTGTGCTCACTCCTCCTCAATGCTTTGCCCGGCAAATCCACCTAACAAGATGGGTCCCAGAGTCCACTGTGACCTGGGGGAGGCGTGAGACCCACCTCCCCCGCCCCCAGCGGGACCTGTGACTCACCCCCACCCACCCGGGAGACCTGTCCGTCCCGGATCGCCCACCGTCCACCCAAGCTCCCCGCTGCCCAGCCCGAGGCTGGCTCCGTGTGTCCCTTCCTCTGAGCCGCGGAGAAGCGGCCACACTCCAGGGGCTCGTCACCCTCGGGCTCCTCTGGGCCGCAGCACGGGATCCCGACCACGCGCGCCTCTGCTGCTCGTGGCAGAGGCGTCCGCCACCGTGAGGCAGCTTCCTGCACCCGGCGGGCCCGGAGCCGAGACGCCCCGAGCGCAGGACGGGTGCCGGCTGGGGGCGACCGGGGGCCTCCTGGGTGCGGTCGCTGCGCCGGGCGCCACCTCTGCCTCCCCAGGGCAACGAGAGGGCGCGCCGTGTCCATGAGCAGGAAGGACGGATGTCCCCGCTTCCCACTTCCTAAAAAGCCACTGTCTACCTCATGAGACACGCATGAGAAGGCGTGTATGACACTTACTTTTTGAGCCCTTTTTTAGATTAAAAGGGTGTTTGGTGCACTTGGCATTAACAGGGGCTGTGAATAAAGGGTGAGGTCAGGAGCGAGGCTCAGACACCAACAAGCCACCGCGTCCTCCACTGATGCTTCCAGAGGCAGGACGCCCGAAGAGCCAGGCCCGGGTGCTCGCGGAGACGGGACCAGGCTTCCTCGGGGAAGGAGCCCCCGGGCGCGCGGCGCCCTGTCCCCGTCTCGCGGGCGGGCCGGAGCCTGGACAGGGCCACACGCCCCCTCCACACGTAACACGCAGAGTCCACGCCTCCCACATGGGCCCCACACTCCCCCGAGCGGACGGCAATGCAGGCACTGGGCGGGAGGGAGAAAGTGCCCAGCACAAAGGTCCCCTGGAGGTGAGGCTGCGAAGGCTGGTGACAGACGCGCTGCAGGGCCACGCACACCGCTCGTGACACCACTTCCACCCCAGGCGCAGGGCCGAGGCACACAGCGCCGGGCCTGGCCGCCTCCTGTCCCTGCCGTCGCGCCGGCGGCTCCCACGGAACAGGACGCTGGCTGTGGACAAGGCGCCTGGGCCGCAGGCCCCCCGTCTCCCGCCCGCCCGCGGGCCCGCGGCGCCCTCCTCCCGGGCCTGCCTCCCCGTCCCCTCGGGAGACGCCCGCCCCGCACGCACGCCGGGCCTCAAGGGGCACGTCTAGGAGCTCCGCCCGCCGGCGCGCGGGGTGCGGGAGCCCCCTGTCTCCACAGCCGCTCAGGTGGGCGGGACGCGGGACCTGGCGGACGAAAACCGCCCCTGGAATAACGTCGGCGCTGTCCTGTCAGTGCCTGGCCGGCCGCTCCCGTTCGCACGCCAGACGGGGCGCCTCCTTCAGACTCAAGGCCTCGGACGCCAGTCCCTCGACGCTACCTCACAGCCGTTTGGATAAGGGGTCTCTCTGAGGCCGCCCGCCCTTTCTATTTTAAAAACGACTTCCATTACCCACTAATCCGTGGAGAGGCCCCCAGCCCGGCCCTCAGTCCCCGCTCACCGCCGACCCCCACCCGGGGGGGTGAGCGGCGCAGGAGGGTCCCCGACGCCCCCGACTCAAGACTTGAGAGTGAAGAGCTAAAACCAAGGAATCGGAATTTGGGCACGGCTGCGCCGGCGCAGTTTCGTTCCCCTTTCACACCGAGGGGCCTTCCTTGACGCGAAGCCCTCCCGTCGGCGGGCGTCGCAGCCCACGGGGTGTTTAGACCGCAGCCTGGTCATGCCTGTAACACGGCCAGGCCTGTAACACACAGCTGCTAGGTCACACGTGACGCGCTTCCCCCACACGCACCTGGCCCGGCCCTCCCCGCGTCACGTGGTCAGACGTCGTTCACGGTTCCCGTGGTTGGACGCCGTTCACGGTTCACGTGGTCGACGTCGTTCCCGGCGGCCCCCGGGGTGGGCGCGGAGGAGGCGCCGAGGGCGCTGGCGCTATTTGCCTTCTTCATAGCAAATATTTCACAAAATAGGGGTAAACGAGAGGCCTCCTGGGCGGGACGGTGGCTCCGCGAGGCAGGCGGCCGCCCTCGGGCCCCCGGGCGCGGCAGGGGTTCATTTGGGCCCGGCGTGGGCCCACCCCCGGCCCAGAGAGGGACCGTGTCCGCCGCGCCGCGACGACACAGGCACGCGGCCCGGGCGGGGTGTCCCAGCTGCGCGCGGGGCAGGGCCGGGGCGGCAGGGCGGCGGCTCAGACTCGGCTCACCGTCAAGAGCGTCCACCTCACAGAGCAGCTCGGGCGCCAGAGCCGCCGCAGCGCTGCCCCGACCGACGCCCTGAGGAAGCCGCAGGGTCCCGCAGGGCTCAGAGCCCACCAGCCCGGGGCCTGCGGCCTCTGGTCGGCTCCCACGCTCACGTGGGGACGCTGACGTCTCGGACTAAATGCTTCCATGTCTCCACCGGCCCTAGAGAGCGGTCTCCGGCCATACGTGTGCTTTGGAAGGTTCAGGAAGAGGGATGGGCTACAGGGTGTCATGCGACCTCTCACGGAAGAAGAAAGGGGACGTTTCAAAGCCAAGGCCAAGAGCAGGGAGGCGGACTGAGGCCTGGCCGGCAGAGCACAGGCCGGGGCGGGGCGGGGGCGGGGGGTGGTGCACACAACACGGAGGCCTCCGGAAAGGTGATAAAAGAGCAGACGCAGGGCGCCGGGTCCTCAGCAGGAACAGCCCAGATGGGCGCGACATAGCCCCATGGGCTGCGGACGCTCAGGAGCAGCCCCAGGGGCCCAGCTCGGTGCCCGGGACCAAGGGCCCCGCCCGCTCGCGGGCGAAGTTCACTGAGCATGGTCTCCACACTCGATTGGAAGCATGATCGCGGCTGCTATTTTTGCATTCAAAGCAGAATCACATGTTTGAATTATGAGACTCAGCACACATGGTATTGATTATTCTCTCTCCTACTTCCTTCCACGTAAAACAAAAGGAGGGGAGGGAGGCCGACCGCAGCCGCAGGCGCCCCCTCCGTCCGCCGGAGGAGCCTCGCAGGCCGGGCTGATGGGAGGCGAGGCCCGCGGGCCGAGTGAGAGGGGCGGCTCAGCCCTGCAGCCCGGTTGGGCCTCCCTGCAGCGAGGACCCCTGGGCAGCGTGCTGGGCGAGACAGGAACACGGCCACCAACGCGGGCGTAGGCTGTGGCCCAGGTTGGTCCTCAAAGGGCCTCCTTGGCCCCCACACTTGCACCCCGTGCCCTGGCTGCCCGCCCAGCAGGACCCCCTCACGCCCCAGGTCGCCTGGAAGGTGCAGCAGAAGTGCCCCACCCCGGGGAAAACGGCGTCCGCCGGTCTCCCTGTGGACCTGCCTCACACAGGCCGGGAGGGGCCTCGGCGCCCGCTGTCTCCCTGCCCGCTGTGGCGAATCCCCGGCCCCCTTACCCGAGAAATGGAAGGTGTAGCTTGGGTAACAGAAATCCAGCTCTTGGGGAGAAAAAGCCAAATAACACCACGCCCAGAAATAAAGTCCTCGCCCCGAGGGCAGCGGGGACTGAATGAGGACGCGGCCAGTGGCCCCCGAATGTCACTGACGGAAGCTGCCCGCGGGGCCGGCGTCATGGACAGGGGCCCTGGGGACAGGCCACAGTCCTGACACCAAGGCGGGGGGAGAGGCTTTGCTCGGGCATCAGGTCCCCTCTGCAGAGGCCTCATTCGGAGACAACGAGGTCTCAGCATGGCTGCCCAGCGCCTGGGGACCACCGCCACATCTGGAGGGTGACAGGGCTCAGGCGGGTGGCCAGACCCGCCGGCAGGGTTGAGCCAACGCGGCCGCTCTGTCACGCAGGCCGGGCGGCTCCTGCGCGCTTCCTGGTCCCTCCCTACCACCCTGCGTAACCGGCGAGGCACACACAGGCCACTCGCCCGAAGCCTGAGTCAGAACCTGGGCTGAGGTTCCGACCCGGGTGGTCCCCACGGTGCACGTTCTTTTTCTCACAGACCCCTGGAGGAGACCAACCGGCTAGCCCCTCCGGTCCACCTGGATTTCGTGGTCGTGTTTGTCTAACACGTGTGAGGTATGTTTGTAGTTTTCTGTAACAACGACCCCAAAACTGTAGGAGCTCCAGGCCCCACAAATCAGCCTGACCTATCCTGGGCTCCGCAGACCCTGAACAGAAAGCTGAGCACCAGTGGGCACGAGCCAGGGGTCTGTGGCCCGGTGGCTTCGCGTCCAGGGCTGCGGAGGGCCCGCATCTGCGGCCCGCAGGCTGTGGGAGCCAAACGCCCGGAACTGACGGGACCTTGCCCCCGAATTCTAAAGCCACGCCCCTCCCCCAGTCACGGGAGAAAAGAAATAAAGCATGTCTTCCCTCTCCTGGGTAGAATGGGACGACTGGCAGAAAAAACCATCGACGGTGATTATTGCCGTTTCCACATCACGGGTCATTTTAAGCGTGGCTCGTGAGACACTGTTAAAGTGAAACACTAACCCTCACGACCCCGCCTGGAAGGGAAAAGGGTCTCTCTCCGGCTGAGGACAGTCCAAGCAAGGTCTTCACTGTCACGTTTATTGATGGAATCCAGGAGGGCGAAGAGAGGCAGCTGGCACATGTCCGGAGAGGGCAGCAGGCAATGCCGAAGGTCTGGGGCAGCCCTGAGCACCGCGGCAGGTGCTCCCGGGCACTCGGCACGGGCCGCTCTCACTGCCGCGCAGCGCGCCCTCACCACCCGCCCCGTCCGGAGGGGCTGCCACCTTCCTCCCTAACTTGGGCACCTAAGGGAGAACCTCAGTAATTGAGAAGGAATGGTCTTAGGGATAAGCTTTCAATGTCACACTAATTAAAGGAAAAAACTGCTGAAGAAAAAAGCTATAAAAACCGCCACATCCACCAAAGGCAGCGCACTGACAGCAGAGCCCTTGCCCAGACCCCTCGAACAGGGCGCGCCTCCAGCGTCTGAAGACGGAAACACTATTATTCCCGAGGAATCAGTTCATTAAATCCACGAATGTGTGTTGAGCATCTACCGCGTGTGAAGCTCTCGTCTCCGACAGGGGCCCTGATGGAGCGCATCAGCGAGTGAGAGACCCTTAACGCTGGTGGAAAGAGACAGACAACAGAGGTTTCGAATTAAACCCCAGCTCTGAACTGTATGTAAGGTGAAAAAGGAGCCCCACCGAAGCCCATCTGAACATTATGACGACGAGTTCCAGCAGCAAAGCAGGGCAGATCCTTGGGGTACAATTCACAGCCAAGTTCTGAGGTCCCTTAGACCAGGGGCCCCCACGGAGCAACTGGGGGTCCAATCGGCACAGGCCCGGCCGGCCGCCGGCCTCACGGGACACTGGGGCCGCTGCAGTGTTGCTACAGGATTGTTTAACTTCCTCCTCAGTGGCTTGTTACAACCTTGGTCATAAGGCTTCCAAACGGACTGCAGCGGCTGAGGTGCCGATTCGTGACCAGGGCTCGGCGCCGAGCTAAGGGCTCTGTGCACCGATCACAGGTTCCCTGGGAGCGGGGAGCTCCCGGGCCATGCCCTCCGCTCCTCTCGGAACACACACCGTCAGATTGCCCCTCCTCCACTGCCCCCGACACCGAAGACCCCCACGCCCGAGCCCTGCAGGAAAGCGGCCCCGGCGTCAGCTGTGCCTCAGCAGCCCCGGCGTGACAAGGCACCGGGGCTGTGCCGTCCTGCTCGTGGCCACGTGTCCGGAAAGGCGGTGCTTCCTTCAGGATCTTTGGGTTTCCTCCCCGCTCACAGGGCACGCAGGCGTCCCCTTTCCCTTCCCGTCCTGGGGTGCAGCCAGAGCCCCAATAATCAGTGTTGGACCTCCCGAGTTTAGGGGTGCTCCTCCACCTCCTGGACCCCCCGCTCCAGCCGCTGTCCCCCCCACCCTGCCGCCAGCGGGATCCCTGCGGAAGGCCGGTCGCTGGCCCTTCTGTTGTTGTTAGAGACACTGTTCACGTGCCCAGCTGCAGGATTCCACTTTGTAGGCGGTTTTTGAACATCCTCTTGCCCATTTGTAAAAGAAAAACAGTAACTTTGTATTTCTCTCAGGTATTATCACCTAGTCCAACAAGTATCATAAATTTACAGATTTTTTCCCCCTGAAATTCTACTAATTAAAAGTATCGAAGATCAAAACCTTTGGAATGCAGAGAAGCCCGCTCTCACAGATCGACAGTGAACGGCCACGGGCGTGTGTAACAGGCTGGAACAGTTAAAGAGGCGGTGCCTTCCAGCGGCCACTGAGCACTCAGTACGGGCCAGCCGCCTCCACAGCGTGGGGCTCAGGGGGTTAACTGCCATTCCCCCCATTTACGGACTAGGAACTAAAACAGACAGCAAGTCCGTTGCCCAGCGCCACACACAGGGCAGGAGTGGTGGGGGGTTGGGGACTGGAACCTGGAACCGCATCTGCGTGGCCCCAAGGCCCTCCCACACAGCCTTGCCCGGGGGCCTGTGCTTTGCCTACTCGGTTAAATGACGTTTGAAGGAAGAAAAATCACCGGGCCCTCGCCCGTGAGTGACTTATCCTTAAGCATCACAGAAAGCGTTACGTGAAGGCCTCCCAGGAAAGCAGAGCCCAAGTTCCTGCTCCGCGGACCCTCAGCTAAAATGCAAGGCCCCCTTCAAATGCCCGGCCAACAAGGACACCGCACTTGCGAGCCAGGACAAAGGCAGAGTTCCAAGCCCGATCACGGTGTCCAGGAGTAGTGGGGGGGGCCACACAAACGGGGTGCAATCGGGGAGGCCACGGGAGCCGCAGCGGGACTCCCCTGGGCCGGCTCTAAACCACGACACCCCGTCAGAGTTAATGTTCTCGGAGTTCCACACGTCTTCTGTCCTCTTGAGCAAGTCACCCCCTTTCTGGGCTTCGGGGCCTGTTTGTGTATGAGGTTGGGTGACCCCACCTCACGGGGCTGCGAAGATCAAAGCCCCAAGCCCCAAGCCGGCCTACAAAGGATGCTGTGGGGAAAGGCCAGGAACATGAAAGGGGTTGTTAAGAGAGAGCCTGGGGCGTAAAGGGACAGACCCGTAGTTGTAACCAACTTTCCACAGTTTCCGAACACTCGGGTTCCAGGAGAAGTTTCAGTGGTCTGGCCGCAGTCTGTCTGTCCTCCAACAGCAAGCAGGAAAAGAAGTCCCTTTATTAGTCAACAAGAAGGACTTCACATGGATATCAACACCCAAGGAAAGCCAGTGCCTTGCGGGTGCCCAAGGGACGGACCCCATTTGCAGGGCGGAAGGGTCATGGCAGCCCGCTGTCCGCCGGGGGGCCGGGCTGCTGGGCACAAGCCAGGCCCGCCCCTCCAAAGGGGTCCCCAGAGCCCGTGTGAGACCCTGGACGCTGGTCTCCGCGGTTTCCAGGGCGCGAGTTTTGTGGTCCCTCGCACGCAAAGCACTTGCTTTTCTGTTCTTTAAAGAGACGTTCGGGGCAAGGACGGAAAAAGCGCAGGGCCTGAAGGTTTCGGTTTTAGGGAGAGGGCTGAAGTGGGTCCCCCCTCCCCCCTGCTTCAAAAGGCGGCTCGGGGTCCTAACGGCCGCGTGATCCTGGGGCGCCTGGACAGCCGCGGGGCCGGGCACGGCGCAGCCCTCCTCGGGGTGCACCCGGGCGCCCCTCGCTCTGCCGAGCGCGCCGCACACCGCGCCCCCGCCGCGCCCGGGCCGGGCCCTTGAGGTGCGGCGGCCGCCGGAGGCGCCGCGGCTCCCGGAGGCGACGCGGCACGAAGCACAGCGGCGCTCCTTTGTGGCGCTTTGGCCAGAACAGCAGAACCGAGACAATGAGCGTTCTGTGCGCAGTTCCGCGCCGATTGGCTGGTCCGTCCCCCCCCCAGAAGCCCCTGATGTCATGGACTTGGAATGCGGGGAGGGAGGAAGGCGGAGAGGATTTGGGGAGGGGGACGCCTCTCATCTCTTTCCCAGACCCAGAGTCCCAGGGCAGACCCGGCGCGTTCTCCTGCGCGGCCGGTGGCAGAAGGGAGCGCGCCCCCGGCCCAGGCGCCGCCGACGGCAGACCGCTGGGCGGTCGGCCCCGAAAAGCGACCCGCGGAGGCGCCCCGATACCGTTACAGCCTCCCGGCCACCAACTTCTCAGTTTTCCTTAAAAAACCTCCCGTCCCCGCAGAGAACACCCAGAGCGGCGCGCTCGGGCTTTGTCTCGGTTTCCCGAAGCAGCAGCACTTCGCCCCGGGGGCACCGACATCCGGGAAACTAAAGGGTCCCGACGGGTCCCGCTTCCCGGCGGTGGCCGGCGTCGGGGGGACGGGCGCTCGGGGGCCTCCCTCCCCGCGAACAATGGGGGCCCCGGCTGGCCACGTACCCGCCTGACTGCGCTCGCGGCTCCCTGGCCCGCGGGTTGGGAGAGGGCGCCCGGCTGCGCGCACCGACCCCACCTAAGGGCGCGCGGCCGCGCAGGGGTGCCCCCTGCCTGGAGGGGCGCGTCCTGCAGCCGGAGCCGGGCCCGGGGGCCCCAGGCCCGCTCGGCCGGATTCCAGCTGCCCGGACCCCGCCCGCCGCTCGTCCGGCCCGCGGCGCGGGAACAAAGCCAGGAGGGAGCCGGGGGCCGGATCGGGGCAAGCGGCCACTGCCGCCGCCCGACGTGTCCGCTCCGCGAAGCCTGCGCGCGAGGGAGCCGCCCGACCCCAGGGACTCCGCCCGAGCCCGGCGCACCTTGTTCTTGACCTCGGCCGAGAGCCCGTAGGAAGGGCCCTTGTTGAAGTGGGTCATGGTGGTCGCGGCGCGGAGGGGCTGCGCTCGACTCGCGGTCTCGCACTCGGCTTCGCGCTCCTGGCCCGGGAGTGGCCGCCGCGCAGACGCCTGGAGCTCGCTCCCCTGGGCAGCTCGGTCCGACTGGGTCCCGCGGAGCCTCCGGCCCGCCCCGGAGTCCCGCACGCAGTGCCCCCGCCTCCGCCCGCGGCCTGGAGGGCTGGGCCGGCCGGCCCGACCAATGGGGCGCCGCCTGCTCCCGCCTGGCGGGCGAGGGGCGGTGCGCTCGGGCCCCGCGGGCCCGGCCCCCGCCCGCCCTCCCGCGCTCACGCCACCGCGGCCGCGGCCAGCGCCCCTCCTCCGGGCGGGGCTGCCGGCCGAGTGGGAGCGCCTGGGGCTGCCCGAGCCTGGAATTCCCGTGGTCGTCCAGGCCGCCGCGTCCGCCGCGTCCCCGGCTGCAGGCCCGCCGCCCCCCCGCCCCCCGCGGCAGGAAATCCCGGCAGCGGCCCCGCAGCCCCGGGGCCGGGAAGTGGCCCCCCTGCAACACCTGCTCCTCCCGCACCTCGCAGCCTCCCGCACCTGTCGGTTTAGCCTTTACCTGCCGCCGCTCCGGGAACGGTCGGGGCTTATGCAAAACTGGGGGCACCCCAAGTCCTGTTCTGGGTTCGCACTGGCTGCTTTTCAGAAGGAATTCAGCCGGACCGGAGTCCGCGGGGGGCGGGGCCGTGCTTGCAAACCTGGGGTCCCTGAATCGGGACGTCTGGGCGAAGAAGCGTGGCCTCGGGCGGGACCAGGCCGCGCCCTCAGTGCCCCGTGTCCCCCCCCAGCACGTGCTTCCTCTGGTCTGGGGGACAGTTTCGCCCCCGAGGTCCCAGGATGAGGGTGCTGTGGGCGGACAGCGGCTCCTGCACCAGGGGAACCGTGGGACCCGGTGTGGCCAAAGCCTGAGAAGAGGCACCGTCCCTCTCTCGGCAGCTGAGCCACCCGCACGGGGACAGACGGACTTGGAAAGAAAGCGCAGAAAACGGCTGTTAACCGGTGCAGTGCTCCGCGGGGCGGGGGCGGGAGCGGGGGCCCGGGCGGGGGTGGGGGGTGCGCTGGGAGGAAAGGAGTTGAGGCGACTTCGCTGGGGAAGTCAGCAGATAGTCACATAATTAGGTCATTCTTCCTGCGCAACGATGACGTCTTGACCCGCAATTAGTAGCGAGCCGTTTGGGCAGTTTTTCCGGCGGAGTGGTGTTGGCTGTGACTTCACCCACTTTTCTTTGCGACCCGGCCGTGTGGGAACAGCCAGGCCGGAGCGCCGGCGCAGGGTTCCGTCACCTGCCTCAGGGCGCTGGGCGTGCCAATGGGCTCACTGAAAGGTCACTGCCTGCGGAATGCTCGAGAATTGCCCTCGGTTTTGTCCTGACAAAACTGGTACGCGAAACGGGAGTCTCGTTTAATGGGCGTCACTGTTGAATGGGCACAGAGTTTTAGTTGGGGGGGATGAAAACTTTCAGGGGGCGGCCACCAAACAACGCGAAGGGGCCTAATGCCCCCTGAAGGCAGCAGGCCGAGCAGAGACCCAAGGGCGGGAGGCGGGGATGGGGGCGGGGAGACCCCAGGGGGCAGGCGGCTGGGAGAGGACAGGTCGGCTGGCCAGGCACAGGGAGCCAAACGCTCCCTCGGGACTCGGGGCGGCGGCCGCCCGTGCGGGCCACCCGCCTCCCACCTCCCTTTCCAGGCCCTCTGTCCGGCCACTCTCGGGCCCCGGGCCCCCGCTCCTCCTCGGCCTTCTCTCCCCTCGCCGCCGTCCCGCCTTGTCCCTGCTGGAAGCCACCCCAGCCAGTCCCCGCGCTGTCATGCCAGCGGCGGCGGCCTGGCGTTGAAGGGTCACCACCCGGAGAAGCCGTGCGGAGAGGCCTCGCGGGCGTCCGCGACCGCGACCTTCGCGGGGCGCGGGCGCGGGCGCGGCAACGTTGGTGCCACGCGATGCGATTCCCCTGGGAGGGGACCCGTGGGACCGCTTCCACCCGCCTTCCGGGGCGCGGGGACCGGAGGGCCTCGGGGCCTCTCTGGGTGTCCCCCGTCAGGCCGTGGCCTCTACAAAGCTGCCCTTGCTTTGGGCGAGGGTGTGGCCTAGAGCCTCTGCGGCTGCTGAGGGAGGGTTAACAGCCAGACTCCCAGCCTCTGAAGCACCGAATGATTCACATTCCAGGGTCACATTCCAGCCTCCCTTGCTGCTTATCGAAGACCTTGGACAGCTTGAGATGGTATCAAAATACTAATGCAGCTCATTCCTTTGTGACCTGTTTACTGGGTGGGCCCAGCTCCTTCTGGACGGGCGGCCTTTTCCGCCCCGAGGAGTCGTGTTCTCAGGGGTCTGAAGGCCAGCGTGGGGCCAACTGCTCGGGCGACAGACAGCCTCTCCAGATGGTGCCCGAAGTGGCTTCCCACCTGTTTCTGGAAATAAATGCGCCTACCTTTTGGCAACAAAGACATCTGGAAAGTAGGCATTTCATGCAGTAGAATTAAAAGCAGTAGCCCTGGCTGGTGGGGCTCAGTGGACTGAGCGCCGGCCTGTGAACCAAAGGGTCGCCGGTTCGATTCCCAGTCGGGGCACAGGCCTGGGTTGTGGGCCAGGTGCCCAGTAGGGGGGCACGTGAGAGGCAACCACACGTGGATGCTCCTCTCCCTCTCTTGCTCCCTCCCTTGCCCTCTCTCTAAGAATAAATCAAATCTTTAAGATAAAAGCATTAACACAGCAAACAGAACGCTAAGCTGGCCGAATTTCCCTTCCTCATCCGGCTGCATGCGCGGTGAGGGCAAGACCGCCCCGCGGCCCCACGCCCAGCCCACAGCAGCCGCTCAGCAAACACTGAGCGCGGCACGTGGGTGAGAGCAGCGCGCGGACGGCGGGCGCGGGGACGCGTTTCTGAGGGCACGCTGCCGCGCCACCCACCGCCTTGGCGTCGCTCCGCTCGTTCCTGAGCTCTCGGGGGCCTGGGGGACACGAGGGTGAATGGGCCCGTCAAGTCCCTCTTGGGGGCCACTTCCTGCAGCGGGGTCAGCGAGTGCTGTAAGGACTGTCATTTCAGGGCGTCAGAGCTGCCTCAGGGAGGGTCCGACCGGCCGGGAGATGGGTGGGGGGCGTGATCCTGGCAGAAGAAGCCGAGAAGGCAAATGCGTGGAGAGCCAGGGCGGCCCTGAGCCAGAGGGAGGAGGGCGGGGCGGGAGGGCCAGGCCAGGCCCGGCTGGGGGTCGCGGGGGGGGGGGGGGGGGGCGGGGAGTGGGCCTTCGGGGCAACGGTGAGAACCGAGGTCCTGAAACACACTCTGCGCTGGTTTCCTGAATAGAGAGGAAAATGCGCCTGGGCAAATTAGGTGTTGAAATGACTTTAAAGTAGAAGTTCTTCAGTTGATGCATCTGATAATTCATCCGAAAAAGGAAAGTAAGGAGGGGGCCCGATTCCCAGCCGCTGTAGACAAATGCCACCCCTCATCCTGGAGGCGCGCTCGCCCGAACCCCCGTCGCTCCGGAGGGTCCGCGCAGCAGGCAGCACCGTGCCCGCTGTTCCCGGCGTGTTTAGAATCAGCCTCTACATGCGATTCCGCTTCTTTCTCCAGCTTCCCAGTTTTAAGTGCTTGGGTCATGATTACCAATTTCAAAGATATTTTGCCCTCACCTAGTCTTTTTTCCAAAAGTTTTGAAGGAAATTGCTTCCTGGGGGTGTTTTATAGGTACTATTCCAAAGGCAAAATAATAATGATAATTTCAGCTCTTAAAACTTGCCCCTTAATTGCTTGGTTTTTACCAGTGCCCTACCTAAAGTTACACAGGGAAGAAAAAAAGGGAGGAGCATATGTCTGTGTGAGATTTACATTTAAAAAAAATTTTTTTAACTTATTTTTAGAGGGGGTGAGGGAGAGGGAGAAGGAGAGGAAGAGAAACAGCGACGTGAGAGAGAGGCGTCGACCGTTGGCCTCCCGCACACGCTCCCACTGGGGACCAAGCTCGCAACCCGGGCGCGCGGCTGATTGGGCACCGGACCTGCGACCTTTTGTTTCACGGGACAATGCCCAGCCCACTGAGCCACGCCAGTCCGGGCTGTCTGTGGGAGGGTGAAATGGTAATATGTTATTATCTTTAAGTATATGTTCTCAAGGCGAGGCTTCCCTTACTTCATTAAAAGCTAACGCTCAATTATTTCTCTCACGCTCCGTTTGTTCATCGGGGCCCACCTGCGGTGTACGAGCGAGACTGCCACTGGTGATCACCGCACAGTCCGCCTTGGTTGCGACCGCCCTCGTTCACGCATTATAGGGGCGGAAGAAAACACTTCTACCCCTTGGGTTCTGCAACTGGTGTCTGCAAATTAAACAGAGAGCGCTCGTCGTGCACATCAGGTGAAAACCCCGAGAAGCGGTTAGGCTGAGGGCTGAGATACCATTGAAACTGAAAGCGATAAATCGCCGAGAGGTGACGAGGCAGAGAAATCGTGGGCAAGAAAACCTGGGGGAGGAATGAAGGAGCTGGAATATTTCAGTGAGGCCCGCAGTGCAGACTCAGGGATGCGTCTCCGGGGACTGAGTCCCTCCGCAGAGGAGCGTTTGCGCCCGGAATCCAGGTGGGAGAGGGCAGGGCGGGGTCTCCTCTGAGTTGGCGGCTGCGCCTGAGCCGGCACCTGCACGCAGCCTGCAGGCCGCGGTGGGGGACATCGGGCAGCCGGCTCCGGTCTCCTTGACGTGGCGTCCTTGTCTTTCTGGTTTATCTTAATTAAAGCCATGGGATAGAGGCCACGTTTTCTGTCTGCTCCTTCCTGGTTCCCAGCCGAGTTCTGGGTACAAAGCAGGAGTCCACTTAGGTTTTATGAGTGAAAATGGCACTATTACCTGCGGAGAACTGCTGAGTCATTTCTATAACCATCAAACGGCAGGTTAATGTGTAACCCGGTAGCTGCGCAGCCTCGTCAGATGTCAGCCAGAAACGCGGGCCCTGCCAGCGCCGGCCCCGGAGGATGCGTGGAGGCTGGCTAGTGGCGCTCTTAAAATACGCACCCCTTTCCATCCGGCTGGGTTGTTCGCTCGCCAGATGCCTGGGGGACGTTCACTGTGGGCCGGCCTCTGAGGCTCCAGAAAGGCAGCCAGAAGGCAAAGTCCGCGCGAACCTCAAAGTCAGGCCTGCCCCTGCTTGGTTTTTATCATCTACACCGATTCAGGAAAAGTCAAGAAGTTCGCCCTTCTGCCTTTGATGTACCCCTGCCACATGCGCCCGAGGGCAGCGGTACCTGCCCTGTTGTGGGGCTCCCCTGCGCTTCCGGGCTGAGCCCCGAGCACGTGGGCTTATAAAGCGTCCTTCAGGCGGACGGGCTCCTGGTCACTAGCCTGGAAAACAGGAAGACGGAAAACAATCAAAAGCTCTCCAGCCCTGGGGTGTCCCAGCTTCGCACTGTGTGTTCTGGGCCATGGCCTGCCTTTAGGAGTTAGCGGAACAGCTGTGTCCAGAAAGCCCCAGTCCCTTGTCCTTGCGGGCCTGCCCCGGCCCCTCCCTGGGCCAGAGTCCTCTCCTCCATGAAGCCCCCCGACCCTGGGTGAGCCCCCTCTGGGCTCCCGCGACTTTGAGTTTGTGACCTTGCCCCGGGGCCTCATCGTACTACATTGTCACTGTTCAGCTGCTCTTGCTCCACTGTGCGCGCCTTACATCGGAAACAAAGTCTTCCCCATCTGTGACCGTGTGAAGGGAAGGAAAAGAAGAAAGGAAGGAAGGAAGGAAGCAAAAAGGGCGTGTGGCGAAGCCAATAAGAATTCCGCTCCGAGCCCACTTTGTTGGAGTCCGGCCCCTTGGGCCACGCCCGGCCTGAAGGAGTCTCAGCGGGGAGGCTCGGGCCGTTCCCACCGGGCTGGCCTCTTCCCCGGCGCCACGGCGGGGCCTGAGGGGTGTGTGCCGGCCGAGAGCACCCCGGTTATCGGAGGCCCGAGGGAGAATGAGAGCCGCCATCCCCGGCGCACGCCCTGCCCAGCCCTGTTCTGAGCACCGTCCACATAGCTCCGCAAGGCGGGTGCTGGACATTCCTCACAGAGGACGGAGGAAGCTGCTGCCCGGAGAGGGGGCCGCCAGGCTGCTGGGGCTCCCGAGTCACCGCGTGAGCGGCCGGCTGCCGGTCCCCGGGCACCGGGCGCGCGAGAGACGGAGGGGAAGAGGAGCTGCTGAGCACGAAGAGCCCCGGGCCCAGCAGGGCGCGCTCGCCCCCACCCCGTGACAGTGTTTTCCGGCGGTGGCGGGGGGTACACCCGCCCGTGTCCCCTCAGTGCAGGTCTTGGGCCCCTTGCTCTCCCTCCCACCCCCACCCCGAACATCTCAGGTTAATTACAGCAACGCGAGGGGCGAGCAGGAGCGAGGGCTCCTTGAGCAGGCTTGGCCCAGGGCCCGTCTTCCTGGCACCGTCACCCTCTTGGGCAGAACAAGAGCTCTGGACCGTCTATGAAGGACGATGGTGCTGCCGAGCCCGCCCGGCCACCCCCACCCCCGCGGGAGGCCTCATTCGGGTGGCGGGGTGGGGGGACTTCCTTCCCAGGGTCGGAGGTTCCCTCCTCCCTCAGGGGGCCGCCTAATGCACGTGCTACGCATTTACAACCTATCAGTTACCTATTTCCGAAGTAACACTCCTGTGCCGGTGCCTCTCAAATGGCTGCTCTCAGCCCAGAAGCACCCCCACCCCCGCCGAGGCCCCACGGGGGCGCCCGGGGCGGGGGGGTATGCTCTGCCTCGCGCTCTCAGCCGGGTGGGCAGGGGGACCGAGGCGGGGCGGCCGAGTCTCTTGCCTGGTTGTATCGCTTCAACTGAGGCCTTTAAATTTAGACGTGATGCTGTGGTCATCGTCCGTCTTACACATAGACAAGCAGAGAAAGCAGGGACAGACGCTCGCGACCTCCACGGGGCAAGGAGCGCCACCTGGCTCCGGCTGGCACCTGGCTCTCGGTTTCAGTCTCTCGTGCCAACCCCCGCCCCCGCCCCCGCCTCGGCGGGCCCTCCCTCGACACCAGGGCGGCCTGGCCCAGGCGGTGAGCCTCCTTATGCTGCTCCCCCAGGGCAGAGCTCGCCTCCTGGTTCCCGCCGCGGGGTCCCCGCGGTGCCGGCGCGCAGCCGGTGACCCTCGATGTATGGCTTCCTTTGGCAGCGCCTTTTCCATCTGTCCCCGTCCTTTTCACCGGTTACAAACGGCAGGCCCCCAAGTCACTCAGGGAACAGGGAGGGCAGGTCACAAGGGGGTCCAGAATGTCCCAAGGGGGGACCCAAAGAGGGAAACGCCGAGCGTGGGCAGGGCCCTTCCCTGAGGGGCCGCAGCAGCCGTGCGGGGACAGCGTGTGGCCGCGGGGGGGACCCCAGCGCACCCAGCTCCACTTCGGGCGCGCGCGCCCGTGCCCAGGCCCGGGAGCAGCCGTGCCTGAAGCTCCTTCCTCAGTGTCTTAAGTTTTCTCAGTGTGTGAAGCTTGTTTCTCATTCTGGTCAACCTTTTTTCTTTTTTTTAACTGAAGAACTTGCTTTTTAATGGGAAACCTGCCCTTCCTCAAAGGGATGGAAAATAACGCGCCGACTGGTTCGCCTGTTCCAACGCCCGGCACCGCGCACACGCCCCGGCGCCTTCAGGCTGCGTCCTGCACGTCCTGGTGGGAGCAGGGTTCAAGGTCAGCGAGGCCTGTTCACATCCTCCTGGAAGGCGGAGGCACTGCCTTAATCCCTGCGGAACTGACGCTGCGGCCACAGTCTAGGAACTTCCCCCATGCGATACATTCCCATGTAGCTCTGAGAACACACAGGACATGTGAGCGGTGTCAAAATCGAGGTCACTCACCCCGAGCCCCGACTCCAGCCTTCGAGATGGCAGCAGCGGGGCCTCCAAAGGGAGAGGACCCGGAGATGGGCCGCAGCTGCTCGCCCCATTGGAGCGGCCTGGCCAGGGACAGAGCCCTCCTGTCTCAGGGGACGGTCACCGAGCGCAGGACGCAGCACTTTTATTCTTCGCGCCTTCAAGAGCATTTCCCCAAATCCCGCGTGTCCGAGTCTTTATGAGAAGCATGTTGATTTGCTGACCATCAGTCCAACAATGCTGTTACCAGTGTGTTCCGCCCGGGAGGCCCACCGGCCTCGGCCCAGGGCTCCCAGGGTTCCCGGGCCGGTCCCCGCTCGGTGCCGGCCTGTCCCGGGCTCTCAGCGGGACGCAGGAGCGGAGCCTCCCCCAGACTGTCCGTGCAGACGGGCCGGGCCGTGAGCCCCGCTCCGCCGGGGGGCCGGACCCTTCATGGAGGCTCCTGGCCGCGCCTGCGGTGCTCACTCCCTGTGGCACAACCTCAGTTAACGATGATAATGACACCAACGCGCTGACGGGGTTGTTTGTTTGTTTGCTTTTGCTAATTCAGTCCAAAGCCAACGCAGATTTAATTTGCCTTTTTAAAAATCATTCATCTCCCCAGCCCCACCCACGGTCAGACTGGTTCGCGGGCCTGTCTGACCTCAAGTCCCGTCTCTGGTGGCCCCTGGGTTTTGCCCCCCGCCCCTCCCCTCGCCGTTCACCCCGCCCACTGAAATCGCGCTCCTGTGGCGGCCCATCCACGCGCGCGTCTCCGCAGACGCCTCCGCGGAACCAGCCGCCCCGAGTGCGCTGCGTCCTGGGTCCGCGCCGCCTGCTGCTGTCGTTTCGCCGCCGCTTTGTGCCCACCGGCTGTCCTGCGAGAGTCTGAAGCTCAGAAGGAGCACAGTCCCTCGGGAAGGCCACACAGAGGGGACGCCACCCGAGGACGCGCAGCAGGAGGTGCGGTGTGGGCGGGGGCGGAGGGAGCGCGCACGAGCAGCGAATGTGTGTGCAGCCCACGGCGCAGCGGCCAGACACCGGTGCCGGTCCCGCAGCCCTCTGGGGGGCCGGCTGCGGCTCCCCTCTGCCACACGGCCCAGCGCCCCTGTCCCCCCCCAGCCCGGAGCCCTGTCACGTCCCCAGCCACGGCAAGCGGGTGCAGGGGCCGCGGGTCGCAGCCGGCCGAGGGGCTGTGCAGCAGAGGCGCCTTCTCTAACCACACCGTCCTTCCTGCTGGCGCGACCGGAGGGCTCGGGGGCTGGGGCGTAAGGGAGGCTCAGAGGAGAAAGGGGAACGGCTCCCTGACGTGAACCCCAGCCTCGGCTCGCTCCCGCGTTCAGCCACCCAGATGCGCATCTGCACACACAGACAGGCGGACAATCAGAGAAACTGGTCAGAAGGAATCGGCTCCCGGACCCTGGAGGCCGGCAGGCAGGAGGGCTGCTGTTGCCGTGCCGGAAGGCGCCGGCGGAAGGCCAGAGTTTTGGCGTCCTGAGGTCTTCGGCTGATCGGGCGAGGCCCACCCGCACTGGAGCACAACCTGCTTTGTCTCACCGAGGCCCCTTTACCTCCTCCGCTGCCTTGTGGGGAAGTGAAGGCACCCAAGCGACACGCAAACCTACTGAGATCAGCCACGTGTAGGGATCTCTCTGGGGGACCCTTTCATCTTTAGTCGTGTGAAAATCCAGATTTTGTACATAGGGGGTGGGACAAAAGCGTGTTTGCAGCTGTGAGGAGGCAGAACACAGAGTCTGTTCTTGTATCGTTATTTATTAATCACCGCATTGTCTTTCATGCCTCCCGCTGTGAACCTACGTTAGCACCCCCACATCTGTGTGGCACTTGAGTTCCGGCAGGTGTCAGGGGCGCGGTGTGCAGCCGTCCGGTGGGGGCGAGGCCAGACCTTCCCAGGCCCCCGTCGCGGGTCCGCCTGCCTGAGCGCGCAGGCGAGGACAGCGCCGCTCCCGGTGCCGCAGGCCGCACGGCCCCCTGGGGCCCCCGCTCCTCGCCGCCCGGCCGCTGACGGCAGACCGTCCGCTTGCTCCATGGCAATAAACCAATGGCTTAAAAGCGTTTATTTTTCTCTTCTGCTACCACAGTCGTGGGTCTCATTGTGAAAACGAAAGCAGCAAACATGGTGGTCATTTATAATGTAGGTGTTTGCAGTACAGCCAGTCTCAAAGAACATGCAGAAATACAGATGAAAAATGGACTGTATAAATGTCTTCCTCCAAAGGGGCACAGAGTAAAAGGGCTGGCGACCCCGCCTGGCGACCCCAGCAGCCCACAGGACGCGGCAGGCCTCCTTCGGGACGGCTCCGGGGCCGGGGACCGGCCGAGACAGCTGGGAGTCAGCAGGAAGTGGAAGCCTGGCCAGAGGGCCTGTGAAGGCTCCCCTTCCCTCGCCGCGTTCTTTTATTTCCATGAGAAGCTGCCAGAGACACTTAAACTTCGGACTGTTCTAGAAGACGCGGGGTGGATGCGCACCAGATGGCTGGGAGGGACGGGCCGGCGCACCGCCCACGCCCACTCGTGTCTGCTTGGGGAAGCTGCGAAAACGCTGCCCGGGTGTTTAGAAAGTTAAACCCAGACCACGCTGGCACGCAACGTGCAGGCTCCGGAGGTTTCCCATACACTTAAAAAAACAAAACAAAACAAAACACAACACCCCTCAGCGAAGGGGAACCAGCCCTGCGTTTCTTGGCTGAGGCCTTTATTTTGCTCCCCTTCCTGCGATTTCTGCAGCTGCCCCAGCTCCGAGGGAGGGGCCAAGGTGCAGGCCTCGGCAGCCACGCCGGGCAACGCTGCCCGGGCCAGCGGAGCAGCGGAGTGTTGGCCCCGGGCGTCAGCTGCGCGCGCTGGGCTTCGCTGCGGACGGGCAGCGGCGGCTTCCCGAAGGCTACCGAGACACGAGTGTCGGTCGGCGAAGCCCTCGACTGCGTGTTTCCCACTCCTGACAACGTGCTTTACATCACGAACTCCCTTCATCTTCCAAACGGCCTCACAGGGCAGTCACAAGTATAACCGCCGCCCTGCAAGCGGAAGGGCTGAGGCACGGAGCTCGGTCACCCGCCCGTGCGCGGGTGCGGGGCGGAGGCGGCCTGGTCCCCGGCCCGCCGCGCGAGCGCCCTGCTGCCAGGACGCCTGCTGGCTGCGGAGTTTTCGGTGGCCCGGCTTGCTGCGTCCCCGCAACGTGTCCGACATGGTGACAGTGGCCGCTGTGAAGTCCTCGTGCTTCGCTGCAATCGGATCTGCCGTGTGCCCTCAAAGGCATTGACTGAGGCCCCCCGCCCGCCCAGCGACGCGCCAGCCCCCGTCCGGAGAACAGTGGCGAACGAGGCGCACCCCCGCCCGGCGGGGCCCGGGGAGCGTGCGGTCACACGGGCAGGTGTGAGCCTCGGCCCCGCGCCTCCGGCCTTGGGACCGCGGGCCAGCGTCCCCCCCCACAGGAGGAGGCAGCGCCGCTGTTTCAGGCTGCCCCTGTCTGTGGGGCCGGGCAGGGCGCCTGGAACAGCCAGGCGGCGCCGGCTCTGCCTCGGGCCCCCGCCCAACAAGCGCAATGAGAGAGGCCCACGCGTGACCATGACCCCGAGGGACACCCCGGGCGACCCGGGAAGGACCAGGGGGAAGTGACGTCAGAGGACATGCGTGTGGGATCGCCTGTGGCAGGAACACAGCCCCTCAGGGTGGCGGCCGGTCCTGGGGGCACGAGGCCGGGTCAGCCGCCCCCTGGGTCCCGGCTGCACTGCGGGGTTCCCCGCCCTCGGCGGCCGCGTCCTCGGGGTTAGTAAGTGCAGGGTGGGCCACGTGATGCCACCGTTCCTCCCAGTCCTAGGCTGGACTTGAGTGGACTTTTTGGTCTCCATTTTTCCTTGAAGGCACAAAAATAAATAAATAAATAAAAAACCCAGAAAGAAAGGAGCCGTAACTGCAGAGGGCGAGGCCGCTTCTCTATCCGTTTGCGTGCCGTCCCCAGGCCGAGGGCCGACAGCCGCCCAGCGCTGCTGTCCTGCCGGCGGACACGCGACGAGGACCCCAGGGCGCAACCCTTTTTAACTCGAAGCGTACGAGTCACAGACGACTCCGGCCAGGGAGGACACGCAAACCCGCAGGAACCCAAGCTCTGAAAAGGCAACGTCCTTCGCTCTTCTCGCTCCACAGCCCTCACAGGGCAAGGATAACTTCCGATGAAGAAAGGGATGCCCACGAAGCCGGTTTTAAAACCCGCTCTGGCCGAAGACCCGGAAGGGCCGAGGTCGGCCTCCGCTCTGTGCGGCGTTCCTGTCGGGCGCTGCTCCGCGACAGGCGTGTCTTTCGGCGCGGACAACAGTTTTCTGAATTCCAGGCGTGGCCAGCGCGTTTTCGCTGCGCGTTCCCTGATGGCCTCGTGCGAGGGGTTCTCCCTCGGGGTCTGTGGGTGGGAACAGGCGGCCGGCAGGCCTGGGGCGCAGAACACCCAAGGTTCAGGCGCAGCTTTTGTGACCCGCTGGCTCCGTGTCTTTGGTCCTGGGTCCTCGCCTGTTAACCACGAAGCGCGGGTGCCCACTTGTGAACCGCCCGCCTTGAACTCCAGGTTCCTGGCGCCGAGTTGTAACTTCCCTGTAGAAGAAGGGCAGCCAAGCCCTTCTGTGAGCGGAGTCTGCACGTTCGCACGCAGGCGAACTGCGCCTCCTGACGTTCTGTCTTCCGTTTCGACCCCGAGGGGTTTACTTTGTATCTCAGACTTATGTTCAGATGCCGTCTGATTGTTTTGCGTGTCAGCCTGACCACTAAGCATAGGTCAGCGCGTAATTTGTGACAGGCGTGTGCGAGCTGCGTCGCTCCCGCAGCCGTAATGGACCCCGGCCTCTCGCGGTTGCCCATGGGGAACCCACGAAGGAGACAGACAGCCGGCAGGGCGGCTGCCCGGAGGCCGGAGGGGAGAAAAAGCTCCGAGGTGGAGTTCTGTTAAAAAAAAAACACAAAAACCCCCAAAACACCCAACAATCATTCTCTTTAAAAATTTCACTCCACTATCTTTGATTCTTTTCCTTTTCCTTGCACCCAGAGAAGGCTTTGTGCACGCGCTCGCACGCGCTCACACACATGTACACACATGCACACACATGCACACACATGCCCTATTCGTTTTTGGACGCCTGGGGTGGCTGCCCCAGCCCAAGAGGAAAGGAGATAAAGTTGTTTGTTTTCCCATTACATTTCAAGCCTCGGATTGAAAAACAGGATTTTAAAATAAACAAATAAATGGATATATAAACAAACAAACAAACAAACCTGTAGAGAGACCCAGGATGCTAAATGTAAGTTTGGGGCTCCTTTTTGGAGAAGGGTTTCAGAGAACTTAAAAAAAAAAAAGAAAGAAACCTATGGCCTATCATTCCAGGAAAGGCATAAATAATGCCCCAGAGTGGCAGCCATTTCCATAGGCCCTAGTTGAAGAATTCCTGGCTTAGTTATTGGGAGAAAAAAAAGATAAAAAGAAATAGGCTGGATGTACAAATGCCAGATATATTTCATAGCTGCTGATAGGGTGAGCCAGCCCTTAGTTTTCCAAAACATGTAATTTGCAATTTGTGCACGGAATAGATGAACCCCATTTACAATCTGGTAAACGCCTAAAAACCGTGGCGCTGGCGGGTTCGGCGGAACACCCCCGGGCTCCAGGCCGCGGCGCCCGCCTCGGCAGCAGGACGGAAGCGCGTCGGGGAGTCCTCTGTGTGAACGGCCGTTCCCTTCCCCCGGGTCACGCCGGACACACGCGTCGCCCCGGACCTGTCCGCTCGGCCCGTGGTGAGCGGGGACTCGGGGGGCGGCCCGCGGGCCCTCGCCCGGGCGGACGGTCACCTCGAAGGCGCTGCGAGGTGGCGGAAGGAACACCACGTTCTCACAACCCCAGGCCCGGAATTGAAACGGTCTCGACGTTTCAAACCGGTCAGAATCTCCACAGAAACGCCGGGAGCGCCAAGAATGCAGGGCCTCCGGGCCCGGGCGAGCTCTCTCGCGCCGCCGTCGGCGGGAAGCCACGTTGGCCGCGCACAGAGGGGCTGCCGCTCACCGTTTGTGTTTAGGACAGAAACAAAGCCCGGGGCCGGCTCTCCGGGGGTCCGCCCAGGGGGTCTCGCTGCTCTGCAGAGAAAGGCGTCTTCCCAGGAGGCTTCGCGGAGAGAGACTGACAGACAGGCGGCCGGAGCAATAACGTGGGACGAGGACGCGGGGGAAACTGGAGAGAAAGAGGGAAGGGACTGTCCCCCCGGGGTCTGGAGCGGCGTTTTCAGGCCGTGGCTTCGAAGCACGGGGAGGGGCGGACGGACACTCCTTGAACCAGCGCCATGAATGGCGTTTTCCGTCAGAGAAAGGCCTTTGTCAGGTGGAAGGAAGAGAGAGAAACACCGATGTGAGAGAGAGACACCGACCGGCCGCCTCCCGTGCACGCCCCGCCCGGGGACTGAACCTGCAGCCCAGGTACGCGCCCTGACCGGACCCGCCACCTTCCGGTATAGGGACGCCGCCCGCCCTCCCGAGCCACGCGGCCGGGGCAGGTCCTGGAATCGTCCCTCAAGTGGGGCTGGGAGGCCCGTTGAGAGCGAGAGGTGCTCACCTCTCATTTGACAGGTAACTCTAGAATGTCACTAGCAGTTAGCGTGCTCCCTGTGCCCCGCAGGCCGCCCCCGGCCGGGCGGGAGCTCCAGACGCTGGGACCAGGTTCGCTCAGGGCCTGCGGAAGGGGTGGGCGGTCAAGCCGCCGCGGTCCCCTGCAGCTCCAAGAACAGTCCCGCGGAACTGTGGGCCCGAAACAAACGCTCAGTGAATGAAAACAGGCTTGGCCCAGGGAGACGCATCGGACGGGCGACCTGAGAAGGGAAGGGCAGAGGGGTTCTTTTTATTTTATTTTTTTCCTTTTTAAGGGGAAAGGAAACAGAAACAGAAATCGGGCAGCTGGTAAGGAAGAGGGAGCTGGGGGAAGGCGGTGTTTAAGGAAGCGGGAAGCCCGTGGCGCCGCCCGCACGATGCGATCCGCCGCCCCTCAGTCTCCTGCGCGAATCAGCTCCGCCAGCCCAAGGCCTGGCCTCCCGCCGGGGGTCCAGGCGGCTGACCGCAGGAAGCCCGCGGCGCCGGTGCTGTGCCTGGAGGGACAGAGGAGGGCTCAGAGAGGGCAGACCCGGCCGTCGGCTGAGCCAAGGCCAGAACCCAGGTCTCGATCGTGGTTGCACCAGCTTTGCAGGCCAGGACGGCTCACGGTGCCACGCCGGCCGGGGTCACCGCGGCTGCGGAGCCCACCCCGGCTCGAGAGGCAGGGTGCGTCCGGCACGTACCAGGCGCCGATCCTGCCCGCCGCTCAGATTGCGGCCGAGCTCAGGTACCTGTGCCATCACCAAGTGGACGGCTCGGTGTTAAGTAGGTCAGACAGTCCTTCTAAAACCACGGTGAGGCTCTTTTTGTAGCGTGGTTCAGACTTTGCTCTTTCAAATGACCCACCGCTCGCAGGATGTCCATCATGACTAGCGGTGCCGCGGGCTCAGGTAGACTCGCTCCCCGCGCCTCGGACGTCCTGGGGGGCCGGCGCGCGCCCCAACACCTTAAGAGGCATGTCCTGGTTTCCGAGTTAAAGGAAACAGCGAAGGCCTGCTTACCCGACCGCCAAACCCTCGCCGAACAGGGCCACACCCAGCTCGGGCGCCGCCCGCTGGCCGCGGCGGGTCGGAGGTTCGGAACCAAAAGCGGGGTCCTGCGATGGACGGCCAGAGTCTTGCAGCGAAGGCTCTTCTGCTGGGCCAGCTTCCCACGGAGGGGGTTTCTGGAGGCGGCGTCGCCACGTCACCACTGGGCTCCCGTGACGCATGCGGAGTGGAGGCCACTCGAGGGGTGCCCCACGGGAGCCAGGGGCCCTCGTTCTGGGGTTTCCCAAGGGCAGCGGTGTGTGCCCGGGCTCAGACGCCGGCCACCGCGGCCCGAGGCCAGCACTCAAGGCTTCCACGTTTCGGCGTTCGTCTCCGTGAGCAGACAAGGTGATGAGAACGGCTCCCACCTGGGCAGGCCCGCCCCAGAGCCGCCCGCAGGCCCCGGGCGGGAAGGTGAGCACACCCAGCCTCGTCCTGCCCGCCCTGCGGGGCCCGAGCTGGGGTCCATTCCCCCCGCCCCCACTGCGCGGGCCCGGGGGGAGGGCGGGCCACCGAGGCCAGGGGTCCAGACAGCAGGCGCCAGAAGCGAGCGTGGGCGTGGGCGGGGGCTCCTTGCTGCCCCCGAGGAGGGACGTGCCAGGGGTGCGTCTCGGGGGTCTGAGGGCGCAGTGTGCCCGTGTGGGGCCCTGGCACGTCACTAGCTCTCAGTGTTGTCCTTGTCACTGATGTGCTGCCTGGAGGCTCATGGAGGAGGGTATCCTCCGTGCCCTTCGTGTGGGGACCTGGGGGGAGGAAGCCGCCGTGGGTCCCCCCGAGGCCCTACCTGGGGCTCTGCCCACAGAGTCCTCCTGGCAGGGGCTTTCAGTGGCCCCGCCTTCGACCTCCTGTCCTGTCCTGGGGGTGACCTTGCTGTCACCTGTGCTATCAGTCCCCTGAGGGGGCGGGGCCTGTGTCCTTGGAGAAAGCGATGCCTTTGGGAGTCAGTGTCCCTGAGTCCCCGAGATGGTCTTGTCAACGTGACGCTGGTCACCTCAAATATTTACCGCATGACGGGAAGCGCACCCTGCCACGGGCCAAGGTGACATTTGTCCCTGAGAGCAGGCGCCGGAGGCCGGCCGGGCTGAGTTCCAAGAGAAGGCCGCTGTGGCCTGGGCCTCCGGCCGGCAGGCTGAATCTCTCGTGAGTGGACGTGAAGTTAAGGTGCCTTGACCGTGTCCGTCCTTCCCTCCTCCGAACACCTCCTGGGTTCGCCTGACGGATAGTCCACGCGTCCCGCGGCTGCTCTCCCGTGGCGGGGAGTGTCAAAGCTTCTGATTGTGGAAACACTCGCCGTGCGTGAGGTGGGGGAGCAAGGAGCGAGTTTGGGGCGAGGTGCCCTGTGCACCCCCGCCCCCAGGTCCCCGGCGTCCAGGAGGGCTGACCCGCCCCGCCCGCCCCGCCCCGGCGATGCCCCTGGAGCCGAACCTCGGACCCTTCCCCACTCCAGCCATCGATGCGTCGTTTCCCGTGAGATCGTGATGGACGCTAAGCTCCGGGTGCATCTGGCTCTTTGGACTCGGCTTTCCCATCGGGGCGTCAGGGCCCACGGGGGGGCGGGGGCGGGGAGCTGGGGGGCTGGCACGTTCACGGGTCCCGAGGACTCGGCAAATCGGCTTGAAAATGGAGCCTCCTTGAACTTGGCTGCCAGGGGCTGGAGCTGAACAAGGGGACATTTTAGGTTCTTTTTATGCTTGCTGAACTCCTGCCAACTCTGTATATGGTGTTTCCATAAAAGTCCTGTTTTCCTTCCCTTTCCTTTGAAGAGTGAAACTTCTTTTCCCTTTTCATTTTCGAGAGAGAAGACTGTCATTCCAGACCCTCCGGCCGCCCCTCCTGCTGCGCGGTGGATTGCGGAACGGTCTCGGCTTGCGTCTTCTGGGCTTCGGCAAGTCACAGGAGGACCCGGAGCTGGGGAGGGTGGCCCCGCTCGATGTCGCTGAAAGATTCTTGTACTTCAGTCAACTCAGAACTTGACAAAGTTCTCTTGATAGCCATTGAATTTCAAATCATTCTTCTCAATAGACTGTGCTGGGGGCGGGGAGGGGTGAGGCGGAGAAAAGGATTCCAAGTTACACAGGAAAAGGATTTCACAGTTCTTTGCCAGAAACATTGTTCCGATTTCCAGTCGAATGTCCTGGCTGTTAATTGAGGCTTCGTGCTCGGCGGCTCGCTCCTTCGCTACATTCTTGCTGCGGATCGTCATTCATGGGACACATGACTTCTGTTTAAATGCTGAAGTTTATTAGAGTGGAAAAAAGCCCTCCGTCATACGGGAAAGGAAAAGAGATTTGGAGTGGAGTCCAGCCGTTTGCTTATCCATGTGCATGTGGTTAAACCCGCCGGCTTCTGCATCCCGCCGCCGGCCGCTGGGGAGCAGGGAACAAAGGGCCTTTGCCTCCCTGGCCAGCGATCCTCTTCCTCCTTCTGCTTTGGGGGTGAGAAGTCGGCCCCTCTCCTAGTTGCAGGTCAAAGGAACTGCACGGGGAGGGACTGGCTCCTTCTGGAAGGTTCTTGTGCTAATTACCTATTGCTTTGTAGCAAATCCTCCCAGAACTCGCTAATGGAAAAAAGCAGCCGTTAATTCTGCTCATGGACCCTGGGGTAGGAATTCATGGGCGCAGAAGGGGGCTTCTCTCTCTCTCTGGTGCCCAAGTGCGGGCTGCGGGGACCAGAGGGGCTGGCGGTGACCCCACGACAGGGCTGGAGCCATCTGGAGGCCTCTCCCCTCCCACGTCCGGCGCCTGGACCTCAGCGCCTCGAGCCTGCTCAGAGGCGGCGGGAGGGCGCAGATACAGGGGTCTCGGGGCGGCCTGGGTCCCACGGCCTGGGGGCAGGGTCCTCAGGTGCGTCCCTGAGTCCAGCACGCAGAGGGCGAGCGTTTGAAGCGCCCAAGTCAGGCCGTGCCCGCCCTCGGCAGCCAGGTCCCCTGGGAAGGCGCCGTGCGCACAGAGGCATGCAGACACAGAGCCGGGGAGCAGGCCCGGCCTCGTCGTCCTGGCTCTGTGTGGGTGGGGCCCTCCCACGAGGGACAGTGAGGAGGGTGTGGGGACGCTGTTTCACGCCGGACTGAAAGGGGCAAGGGGCTTCTCAGTGGAAGGAGGCCCGTCCTTCAGGCCCCTTCCATCCCGCGGACGCCCCGTGGTTACGGAGACGCGAGGCTGCTGAGCCCGAGCGCGTGCCGGGCTCTGAGCCAGGGTGGCAACTGTGTCTTCCAGCTTGACACTCGCAGCAGCTCTACAGGCAGGCGCCCGTGTTACGCCTCATGGCAGCCTGGTAAACTGAGGCACGGAGCCAGAGGACTTGGATTCCGAGGCGGGGGCGTGCCGGTCTCAGTGAAAGGCTGGAAGTGACTTTCCCAACACAGAGCTGACATCCCCGGCCTGCTGCGGCTGGCCGCGTCGCAGGCGGCCCGCCGCGACCCACGGGCGATGTGCACACCCGCACAGTCCCCTCTGCTGAGGTGTGGGCAGGACCCACGCGTGTCACGCAGGGGGGGCAGGGGACACGACTCCCCTCATCGTGGGACATCAATGCGGCCAAAGGCATTTGGTCGACGCACGACGGTCCCTAAGCAGTTGAGCCTGTGCTGATGGGAGGGGGGTTCCCGCAGGTGCGCCCAACGTGGCCACCTGAGGCCTTGGGGGCAGAGCCTGCCTGGCTGTCACCGTGGCCTCGGCCCCGCGGACCCCAAGCAGAGCCGCAGGGAAGGCCCGCAGGGTGTGTCGCCGTGGCGCCGGGAGGCGGTCTCGCGCCGCGAGAGGGAGTGAGCACACAGGCCCTGACCGTCGCGGCTGCTGGAGAGGAGGCCATCGGCACGCCGCTCTGTGGAGCGGCTGTTCCCGAAGGCTGGCCCAGGCCCTGCGGGGGCCGGATCTTCTCAGGGGTCCGCGGAGTCAGAGCTGCCTTCCTGAGAGCGCTAAGATGCTGCCTGCCCTTCCCCACGCAGCCTCACGACGCGGGAGGTCCCTGGACGCTCCGTGCGAGGCGGTGCCATCGGTGCCCTGGCGGCTGATGGGACGCGTCTCTGTGGGTTCTGTTCAGAGCCTTTGCCGTAATTCCTTGTGTGGTAAACAGGCAAACACGGCCCACGCACACGGAGGTCCGTGGGTCCCCACAACCTGTGAGTGCAAAGAGGCCCTGAGACCACATGCGGGGGAACCCGTGGTCCCAGCGCAGGTACTGGGGTGGGAGGCGTAGCCGTTCCACCCAGTTAACGCCCGCGCCTCGGGCGGAGCTGAGGCGGGGCGGCCGGCCGCGGGAGCAGCCGCCTCTTCCTTCCTTCCCGGGTGTTTCTACGTAAACGGCACCGACAGGGATGGCGCGCAAGTCGGCACCGACCTGGCCCCGGGGGGACAGCGCCACACAGGCGCTTCGGGAAGAAGTGGCTGAGTCCCGGCCGACTTTTCGCGGGAGGCGAAAGGTCACTGGGAAGGAGAAGGCGCCGCAGGAGGGCAGTGTCTAAGGTGAGAGCCGGCAGGCAGCTCGCAGCTGAGCGCCCCTGGCCCAGAGGCCTGTCCCCGGCGCCCGCCCTCCATCTCGGCGCCCTGGCCACGCTGCGGTTCAAATCCCAGCTCCGCCGCCTTCCAGCTGTAAAATCTTGGATGCGTTACTTAACCTCTGTGCCTCAGTTCCTCCAGCCTGTGCCACCGAAACAAGGAAGGTGCTGGGGAGGCCGCGCAGGTGGTGGCCAAGGGACTGGACGGGGGGCCCCGAACACCGAGCTGTGCGGGGAAGAATGACCGCCCTTCACACGCACGACGGCGTTTTTGTTCTGGGTAACGGCTGCCTGACACGCCGCTTTCAAGCTGCTTTGGCTGGGACGTCGCAGATGAAAGAAAGCGGTGAATCAACCTAAGCAACTGCCCTGCGAGGCGGATGTGCCCCCGCATCCTCACCGGCCTTGGCAGGCCACGCATCGCGCGCCGGGCGGCTTTTGGGGGCCAGCTGGGCTCGCCTGCTCTCCGGCCGGCCCCCTCCTGTTGCGTTTGAAATCGCACAGCTTCCCTCCTGCTGACAGGGCCCCGCTCTCGGCTGCGGCTTCCTGGGGCGGCTCCCGGGCGCGCCGTTGGGAGAGCGCGGACTCTGGGCTGGCCGGCCGCCCGGGCCCCGGAGGACGGCTCTGGCCGCAGATAAAAATCTTCCGGGGAAGTAGGTGTAGGCAGGATGTGCGGTTTCCCTGCCTCTTGTCTGAAGACTGAGGTAATGAACTTTTTGTGAGTAGTCTCTTCCCATAAAAGCTGCGTCCCTGAGTGAGCCAAGAGGACCCGGGAAGGACAAGCTGGCTTCTGTCTCCTTTGGTTTGCGTGGGGACCGGGGCGCTGCCGTTCCCAGGCCCCAGCACGGGGCCTGCCCCCTTCGCTAGGCCGCGCCGAGGGCTCGGGTCAACCGGGGCAGCCCCGAACAGCAGCACGCGGGGGCCCGGGCCTGGCCCGCGCCTGTGCCCGCAGCCTGGGCCCGGCAGGCATGCCCGCGCTCCACGGCAGGACACGCGTGTCTTTCTCTCACATTCAGGCTACACGCGGCCCCCGCAAAGGCTCCGCAGAACGTCTGGGACGTAGACCCCTAGAACAAGTCACGGCGTCTCCCCTGCAGCTGTTGCGGCCTGAGCACCGTGGGCTCCGGCCACGCGGCTCTCCAGCCAGGAGCCGGACGATGTCCTGCGGACAGACCGCCCGGCCCCGCCCGAGGAGGAGGCTGGTGGGGGGACCCGGAGGCTGCCTGAGCGTTTCCCTCTATGTCCTGCCAGGCAGCTCTTTTCACTCAAAGTCAGTTTCTTCAGTGATGCCTTAGCATTTCTTTGTTAGGTTCATGCCCCACTTGTTAAAAGGGTATAAGAGGAAAAAGTAAACACTTCCAATATGACCCAGGGTCTTCTCATTGGGTTGCCTTGTTCAAGGGACAGAGCGTAGGGGCGCAGGCTGGGCTTCCCGTTTCCCAGGGAGCTCCCGGCCAGGCCCGCGCCAGCTGGGACCCCGCTGTGTGTGACCCGCGCCAGCTGTGCACAGGGCGTCCCTGGGAGCAGGACCAGCGACACAGCGCGTCCCCGCCTCCCCGAGCGGCTGCCGGGACTATAGAGGGACTTGAAGAGTGCGCAGAAGGGCCCCTGGCATTCAGCGAGCACTCACAAGCGTGACGCGCCCACCGAAGCCCAAGCGTCTCAAAGCAGCAGAGCCCCGTGGGGCCGGGCCTCGTGTTCTGGAAACATCCTTGAACACTGTTCCGAGAGTCTGGATGCCAGATCAACAGAACCACATTTTTAATGCTACAGCAATGGTCACCTTTTAATTTATTCAATTAAACAAGAGATTCCAAAAGGTATTTGGGATGGAGGCCAAGTACCGACACAGCAAAACTGAAGGACAGGAAAAGGGGCGGGTTTCTGCTCAGGGTCCTGGCCGGGAGCCCGAGGTCGGAGTTGGGGGGTGGGGCCCGGCCTTGTGGCTGCTTCCTTCCCACTGGAAGGCTCCCCAGGGCCGCGGGTCCCACAGGAAAGGAAGCCCGTGCATGGGAACAAAGGAGAAGCAATACCTTCCTTTCTACACCACAGAGTGCTGGTTGGAAAAGAAAAAGCAATTTTGCAAATGATACAGACTCTATATTTAGATTTAGGAAAAAATATGATTAAAACAAGTCAGAAGATACCTTGCAGGCAGCGATAGGTTCTTCGATGTAGAAAAGAAAGTCGGTACCCAGAGGTGTGACTACACAATGGTTTATTCGCGCCTCTTTCGTAAGAGCTCTCAGCTACTTCCCTGGGCTCCCGCACTCTCCCCCGAACCCCGGGGTCCCGGGCGCCTGCCCGGCGCACACGCGGCTCCCCCAGTGCAGTCAGCGGCGGGGACGCGGGGCTGCACGGGGCACGTCGCGCCGTCAGACGACCCGCCCCAGGTACACGGACGTAGGGTATCTCTCCTTCAGAGTTGGCCACTGCACCACGAAGTAGTCGGAGAAGGGGCGGAGGATCCTCCCGGACAGGGACAGGTGCTCCACGCGGCAGACGCTCTCCACGTAGACGAGCAGCACCCGCTTCACACCCAGCAGCCCCAGGAGCAGGGCGGAGGCGCAGACGGGGACGCACGTGCCGGGCCCGTTGCACAGCACCTTAAAAAAAGTTGAAGGGCCAGTTAAAATACAGAACACTAATCGAAATGAGGCATTTTGCATTAAAAACAGCCACCCGTGAGGAGGGACTGTCTAAGCATTTCTACGCCTTGAGTGATTCCTCGTCCGGGGGCAGCGTGTAGCCGCCGCGCATGTCAGGGTGGGCGGGCGGTGCGGGCTCCCTCGCTCCCCCACCCGGAGCCCCGAGCAGGGGCGTCTCTCTGCCTGTGGCACCCGCAGCCGGTGCTCCCACTGCCAGATCCGCGGGGCCGGAACCACAGGGCGCCTCCCGTCCGCTGCGCTGTGACCGGCGGCCAAGGGCCGCTGTGTCCCCGGCTCTTGCTCTCAGTGTGTGGGGGCAGCTGCCTCCACACCCGACTCTCAGGAGAGGACGTGTGGCCCCAGTGTGACCAGCCGGGGCCTCCAATTCCCTGGAAGTCACTTGTCCAGGCAGGAGCACGCGGCCCAGTGAGAGGCCGCGAGATGGAGCGGCGCGCCAGTGGGCGCCTCGTGTGCGGCGCCGGACCCTCGGAGGACGGGGCCTGGCACCGCCACCACTGGCCTTGCCACCGCACGGTGACCCTCCGGTGCCCTGAAGGGTGCCGCAGGCGAGCACCCAGTCAGCGGCATTTGCTGCAGCCTGCAAGGCCGCGAGGACAGGGACGAGCGGGGTCTTTGGGCTCAGCTGCAGGGACGGCGAGGGAGCCTCAGAGGCGGCCACCCCCACGGCCCTTTGGGCAAATGCGCAGGGCGGGGCAGGAGGGCGGGGGCAGGGAGCTCTGCCCGGCTCGGCTCGGGGAGTGGAGCCACCGGGAAGGGTTTACAGCTGAGAGCAAGGGGCAGCGGGAACAGCGGGGGAGGGAGGGAGGAGGGACTGCGCAGAAAAGGGCCGGCGACGGAGCACCCAGGGCGCTGAGCTTGGGCGCGGTTTGGGGACCGCTGCGCTGTCTGAGAGCGCGGCAGAGGATCCACGTGGCTTCTCTTTCCAGCGAGACTGACTTTCCGGCTCCGCGCGAGAACCGGAGAGCAGCGCGGAGAAGCAGCGGCCCCGGGCTCTCGCCGGTCTGTCAACATTCGGTGCGTTCCCCGCCACGCGTGTCCCCCCACGTGCGCTGATGTTTACTACAGAACATGTTCGTGTGGCACATGGGGCTCTTGTTATATTTGGGGGCATTGTGAAAAGTGTGTCCATATCCGCACGTGCTTCGTTCTCTTTATCGTCCGGCCATCTTTCCGCCCTGCCTGGCCCGCCCGGGTGATGCCCACGTGGACAGCGACGGAGGAGCCCGACTCCCCGAAGCGGGGTTCGCGGGTGTCCAGGGGCGGAGGGGTCCGGCCTCCCTGCTCGGACTGTGCGGCCCAGGACGCCCCTGGCCGGCTGTGCTGCCCCGCGTGGCCACCTGGGCGTCCGCGGCCCCTGGGGAGCCCCCGCCCCCGCCAGGGCCTGAGCCGAGGGCCGGCAAACAGGCGGCAGGGACACGCAGACGCCGGCCCCCGGGTCCTCTCACGTCCCAGCGACGCCCCGCTGCCGCCTCAACGCCCGCGAGGAAGACCCTGCTTGCTGCGGGCTCCAGGCCCAGCTCCTCCGGCGACCGGGGGCGGCGCTGGCGGAGAGCTGAGCGGCCACGGGGGACTGGCTTTTCGAGTCCTTGCCCTGTGCTCTGTCACGGACAATAATACGACATCAAATTAAGACTTGATTTATTGTTTCTGGCCTGGATGGCAGAGCCAAGGCCGCCCCAGCCATCGCTGCAGATCACGGCCAGGCCGGCCGCCCCTGCGCCCCGCGGAGGACCCGGGGCCTTGGAGCCGTCCTGCCCTCCGGACACACGGTCAAGGCGCCGCTCCCTGCCTTCCGGGCCGCTCGCTGTGCCCGTTGTGTCCGCTGCGACGTTGTCAGGGAGGTGTCGCCGCCCGGCAGCCCCGCGTCCCCCCACCGGCCCTGCGCGCGGGCGGCCTCCAGCTCCCGTCCCCGGAGGCGAAGGGCAGCCCCCGACCCTGACAGGCAGGCTCCTCAGAGGGCGTTCAGCGGAGGGGCTGCACCCGGACCCGCGGCGGCCCGCCAGGCGGACGCTGTCGCCCCCGCGTTTGGGGGGCCCAGGGACATCAGGCGACGAGGTAAAACCACACGGCGGGGTCTCAAGCCCCGCCCCCGCCGGCCGGGCCCAGCGCCTGGAACCCTGACGTTGTGAGGAGCATTTCGTGCTTTCAGAGTCGGTGGCAGACTGACCCACCACTGGGCTGAGGGCGGTTAGAGAGGCTTTTCAGCAGGTAAAACGGGGACACGGTGAACATGAGGAAAGGGGACTGTCCTGCCCAAACAGGGAGGACTGGCTTGAATTCAAAGCAGCGACAGAACTCGGTCTGTGAGGGACGAGTCCGCTGCGGTCCTTCCCCGGCTGGTACAGGGCCCCGTGCGCGGCCCGTCCCGCCCAGCTGACCGCCGGCTGGCCACGCGCAGGCGACTTACGCACGGGTCAGTTTCCAGTGTAAACAGAGGCTGACGCATTGTCGTGGAGGATTATCTGGTCCCTGAGTTCTCAGTCACGAGGATGCATAGAAACACTTATAAGATTCTGGCTGTGGCCCTCGCCCGTGTGGCTCAGTGGGTTGGGCGTTATCCCACAAAGCAAAAGGTCACCCTTGGGATTCCCGGTCAGGGCACATGTCTGGGTTGCAGGTTCGGTCCCAGTCATGTCCGGACACGCAGGAGAGGCAACCGATTGATCCTTCTCTCTCTTCCTTGTGCCCTTCTCCTCCCTCTAAAAAGAAAGAAAGCAAGCAAGCAAAAAACAAAATTCGGGGTATGTGTGTGCAAGAGAGAAACACAGCAGACAGTTCCACGACTGGAGACACGCTGGCTGGACCTTGTGGTTGAAGGATGTGGTCCCCGCGAGCCCCGCCTGGCTTGTGGCCTTCCTTCGGCGGACACGTGCCCCCCGGGCGTGCTTGCGCCCTCCGAGCTGTTTCCCGTGCGTCTGTGGCCTGCCGCTCACTTACGGAACCCGGCGCGGCCGCCCCCGGCCCGCCCGCAGCGTGCAGGACTGAACAGCCCTGCCCGCCTGAGCGAAGGTGTTTCCGAGGTTTTTCTGGCCTTCGGGCTTGGCCAAGTTTTCGGAGCGTGTGGCCCTGCTGGGGACCCCTCCCAGTGCTGTGTGGCTGCGCTGGGGACTCCGCCCTAGAGCGCACTCAGAGAGGCAGGGACACAGGGTAGACCTGAGCGAGGCAGCCTTCTCCCCCGTCGGTCCGGGACGGTGTCCTCCACACCAGCAGGCGACCCAGTGCCTCAGTGCTGGTGTTTCCCGGGCCCCCGAGCCCGTGGGAGCCGGCCTTTGCGGGCCGTCCCCGTGCGGTGCCCGGTCTGCCCCTGACCCGCGCGGCCTGCGCTCTGGGCTCTCGGGGCTCGTGAGCTGCTCCGCCTCCTGGAGCTGCTCCGCCAGGCGCGACCGTCACCCCTGCCTGTGCGGCGGGACCGGGACAGGGCTCGCCCGCCTGCGCTCGCCTCCCCATGAGGCCTGGGCGGCAACTTGCCTCCCCTCCGTCGCACGGCTGCTTCCTTGGCCCCGAGCCAGTCCCTTCAGGGTCCAGGCCGCAGGCCCCCGCCCCCGGCCTTGGCCTCTGGGCCTCGCCCGCCGCCCGACCCTGTGAGCGCGTCCTCGGCCCGTGCCCAGCTCCGGCCTCGGTGCCCAGCGGTTAGAGCAGAATAACGACGTGCTTGGGAATAATTTACCTATAAACATTCACAATTTCTAATTTGTCAATGAGGGTTTTTTAAAAAGATTTTATTTTTTATTTTTAGAGAGAGGGGAAGGAGAGAGAGAGGGAGAGACACGCGGATGTGAGAGAGAACCGATCGGCAGTCCCTGACATGCCCCTGACCGGGCCCTGGTCGGAAGCCCACGCACACGCTCTGACCGCGATCGACACGGTGACCTTTTGCACATGCTGGTCAGGGCTATTTGTCACCAAGTCTATAAAATAACACCAAATCCAGGAATCAATAACTCCAAACACTAGAGCTTTACAGGAAAACCTCTTGCTCTGATATCTAGGTTGTATAATCCCAGAAAAAGGCACCAGAAAGTAATGCTACGCTAGTGGGCGCAGGTCCTCTTAGCAACTGCAAATACTTCAGTGACGCCATTTCCCGTAAGAACGTGGCGGGAGCTCCGGCGGACCGGCCACAGAGGAAGCCCCCCGGGCTGCTTGCGCTGCTTAGCCCCCCGCAGGCCGAAGAGACGTGCACTGCCGCAGGCGCGGCTCTGAGGCGGGGCTCCGAGTCCCGGCTCCCGGGCGCATAGCGAGGGAGGGGCCAGGGTGCGACGCTGACCCCGGGGACGGCTCGCCTGTCCGTGGGGTCGACGGTGGGAAAGCAGAACCGCCCGCTCACGCACCGGGGGCCTCTCTGGGCACCTGACCCAGCGCTGAGCCATGTGGGCAGGGATGACGAGGCCGGGAGGCTTGGGTCTGGGCCCCCACAGCGCTCACAGCCTGCGCTGTGGGGAGGAGGGGACGGTCACAGACTCCAGACGCCCGGAGAACCTACGCGCTCCCCGGGAGCTGGCAGGAGGGAAAGCAGGTGCTCAGCCTACGAGAGCAAACCTGCTTCCACGGACTGTCGGCTGCACGTGCATGTCAAACAGTGCGTTGCCCACGCTCTGCAGGGACGGCTTCAGCAGTGGGAAACCGGGAGCCTAAGAAGGCAGAGCGGTGTTTGCTACCGAACGGAACAGCCCTCTGCCCGCCCGCGGCCGCCCCGCCACACGTTCCGTTCTTTGCGGCAACGTCCGCCGCGGGCCCGTTCTGACGTCACACGCGCGCCGTACGGCCCTGCGCTCACGCGCCCGGGGGCACGGCCGGCCACCGCGTGTTCTCCCGGCCTGGCTGCGTCCCACCAGCGGGGGGCTTCCCGCTGTGTGAAGCGCGTGCAATACTCGCACAAGCTCCATCCTACTTGTTTCTAATCGCCACCTTCTCACTCTCGACAGTAATGCTCGCAAATTCTGTAAGCCGCACAGCGTGCAAATGTGTAGTGTGCTCGCTCCTTCTTTAGTAAATCTGTGGCGGTCACAGTGTCCTTGTCCCTGGCTGTAGGTCCTGTCGGACAGGTTTGCAGGCACTTGCCCCTGGGCCCTGGGGAAGGGCAGAGCTGCGGGGCAGGCCCGGCGGGTCGGCCGGGGCAGACGGGGAGCTCTCCCTGCGGCTGACGGAGCCTCGCTCAGTCCAACACCAGCAGGAGAAATTCGTCTTCCTGTTTCTTATAGTTCTTATTTGTGTAGCATGACCAGGAGGTATCAGGCTACACAAAGAAGAATTATACCAGGAGGCCAGGAGGGACGGAAGTGACCGGAAAACAAACTCCCACAGATGGAATGCTGGCCTGAGAAGGCGCATTTCCCTCGACTCGTAGGTGGGACAAGAAATTCAAAACGGGCGACGAGGAAGACGGCATTTTGTCCCCACAGGCTGTCAGCAAACACTAAGTTGTAATCTTTTCTTTTTTTAAATTTAGTAAGAAAGAACCCTAAGCGGTTCCATGATCCTTGGGCATGAAAGTAAAGCAGCTGTGGGTGAGACTGCCTTGGAGCCTCATCCGGGGGCAGGCGGCGCAGCAGGGCGGAGGCGCCGGAGGCCACCACGCTGAGCACTCGGCAGGGCTCACTGCCTGTTGTGTGAGTCTCATCTCAGGGTGCAAAGGAAACGACTGCACTCTGCTTAGGAGGAGCGAGGAGCTTCTGCCATTTTCTCCTGATCGCTTTGGCAGAGACAGCATTTAACCCTTCAGAGGTGTCCCGAGTCCGGGGAGGGGGTGGGCGGGTGCCAGGGGTAACTGAGAGGCCCTAAGCAAAGCGCTTTTCCTGTTCTGCCTCCAGGACTTCAGGGACCTGAGCGGCCACCACTGAGCTCTCAAGGCCTGTCTGGCTCCTCCTTCCTGCCCTCTTAGCGGGCCCCTCCTCTTCATAGGCACTGAACACCCCCCCCCTCCCCGCCCTGGGTCCCCAGAGCTGGCCGCCTCCTTCCCGACCCTGCCCACTGGGGACCCTGCCCACTGGGGACGGGCTGCAGCCCCCCCCCCCCACCACTGTGCTATCTTGCTCGCTGTGCACTCCGCTTTCCCTCTGCCCCCAGACCACAGCCAGGCTTGAAAAGTACTGAACAACAGGTCGCTTGATTGATTTTCGGAGGCCGGGAACACAGATCTCTGCCCGCCCCCAGGCCCTGGAAGGCAGCCCTGAGAGCCTCTGCACAGGGCCCGGCCCAGGAGGGAACCAGGGCCCGGAGTTGCCGAGCCTCTGGACACTGCCACCCGCCCAGCTCTGGCCCCGCCCGCACGGCCGGGTCCCTGCAGGTTCACCGCCTGGGAACACAGCCCTGTTTCCTCCAGGCTCCCTCCCCCACCCCTGCGCTCACAGCGGGGTTCTCTGCTGCCCCGCCACCCTTAGGGCACCGTGCCAGCTTCCACCTGGGGAGGAAGAGGCCGCTGGGATGGGCTGGAGCCAAGGCAACTTGGGGATGATGCAGGCAAAGCGAAAGGACAGAGCGAAGCGGAGGCAAAGCCATACTGGCTTCTGCAGGAGGAAACCCGTCACATGTGCCAAGTGGAAAAGGACCCGCTGAGAAGGGAGAGAAAGACCGGTTTCAAGCTTCGGAGAGTCCCCCAAAGGGGAAAAACAAAAGCAATTAAAGCAATCTCTGGCTGACAGAACCCAGCCCAATTCTGACCGCCACGCGCTGAGGTCACCCCGAATGTGAACCAGAAGCCGTGCCGTCTAAATTACAGACGTCACTTCTGGAAGGAAGCAGCGCCAGGCTGTCACCAGCCAGCGTGTTGGGCACAGCTGGCCGCTCACCACACAGTTGGGAAGGCAGTTCGTCAGCCCCAAGAAACCAGATACGTGGGAGGATTTCCACACAAACCAGTCTCCCGCCCAGGGGACAGGCTCGGTGTCCGCTCCCCACGGAACGGCCCCCCGAGTCTGGCGGCGGCCACGGAGTGGGCGGGGGCTGCTCAGAGGGGCAGGCACTGAACAGACATGACCAAACGCTACCGGTCGGTTCCATTCATCGTGGAAATCACAAAGCAACGGACGATTGTGGTCAATTGCTTCTTATTTGACTTGGCTTGAAAACCTTACTCTCCCTTAATTCCACTTAGAGATAGGCATCTGGGGTCAGCTGACCTTTCTTTGTCTAGCTAAGTTTCCTTTGCACATGTCATAAAGGTTTTTGATCACCAGAATATATAAAACCAGATGAAGGTCGGTGCGCACAGAGAACCAAAGGCCAGCAGTGGGGGGAAATGGAGTTCCCGCAGGGCCCTCTGCCTTATCTACAAGTTAATTGACTCTCGTTAATGTTTCAAACACATGTCAATCAATAGGCCAATAAAAATGTGATATACTAGGCCAACAGCGGTAATCAGTGCCACCCAGTTTGTGACTCACCGCAGAAAATGCCCAATTAAAAAAAAATCACAGTAATGCTTGTGGACAATAACCCACGATCCATTGTCAACTGGCTGCCGCCGTGAACTTAGACATTTCACCGCTCAGGCCGGGCATGAAACGCGGAAAAAAATGACGCAGGGAAACACGGCCCCCTTTCACGCGGAGCGCGGGGCACAAGCCATAGATGCGTCGGGAGCTGCCTCGCCGAATGAGAGCAGCTTCAGCTTCAGGCAGAGGCCGAGCACCAGGCTGAAATGGTCCATTTCTCCCCCATTCGTTATACATGTAGAACCTGAAATTTACTTTTCACTCGATTAAAAATGAAACGAGGCTTCCTGTATGTGTGCGGAGCCCCTTGCCCACGTTTCCTTCAACGGCCGGGCTGCGGGGAGGCCGGGGGCGGGCGCGAGGCCCGGGAGGGGCCGGCTCGGGGGCGGCGCCTCTGTCCCCGTGCTGACTTGCAGCGCCCGGTCCTGGCCCTTCTCCCCAGGCCACCCCACAGCGCGTGACAGGCCCCTCTCCGGGAAGAGCCGCGGGAACGCCGGGGCCCGCGGAGAGTTTGCAGGCTCAGCGCCCCCCACGGCCTCGGCTCCCCCGCCCTCCCCCGGGCGGGCGCCTCTTCCTAGTGCATTTTCAGGGGAGGGGGAGGTTGGCCGCTGTCTCGACTCCCTCAGAGACTCCTGCGTTTGGGAGAAACTAAAGAAGACACAGCGGCGGACAAATCCTTGGGTTCTGAGGTGCAAAACAGGGAACTGCAAAGAACGTTTAGAATTCAGACCCCTGCGCGACCGACGTGCACACTGCCCTTGGCGGAGAGGAAGCACAGGGAGGGTTTGGGGACCAAGGTCGGTGGGGCCCCTCGGCCGCGGCTCTGAAGGGCTAACGGGCCCATGCCCCCCACTGCTGCCAGGAGAACTGGGGAGGGGCGTCAGCAAAGGCGGAGAGGAAGCCGACAGTCCCCCAACTCACCTGCACTCAGAGCGTTCAGCGCTGTATAGAAGGCTACAGAAAGCCAAGTGCTCTGATAGTTTTGGCAATTATACCTATTTTAATCCAGTGTATCTTTTTAAAATGTATATTGATTGAGATACAACTTACCTACAGTCAAATGTGCCCTTTTCAACGTACAGTCTGCGTTGCGACAGACGCACACAATTAAGGAGCCCCTGTCACCGCCGCAGTGAGGACAGAGCCCATGCAAGGTGTCGGGCCTCCGCGGGGACTCACAGGGGAGCCTCGCGGGCCAGAGCGGGGGGCAGGGGTGGGGCGGGGGCTTCTGCCACGCGGAGGCCGAGCCCCTGGAGTGAGGGGGCCCGGGCCCGGCCTCGCTCTCCCCCTGGGCACTGACCCTGCACCGGCGGCTCCGTGCCCCCGAGCCCCGTGTGCAACCCCTGAAACGGGGACAGCGTCGCCGATCTCATGAACTCCGGGGCTCAGCAAACGTCGCCCCTGGACGCGGGACGGATGGGCTTTCCAGTGACTAAGCCGCGAGCTGCTCTGTTATTCGCACGCGCCCTGTGGCAATGAGGACGGTGGCCAAGTGGGCTCAGAGGCCGCCGCCTCGGGCACGCGCATCAGCCAGGCGAGGCCGAGGGGCGCCGGGCCGGCGAGACGCGCGGTCAGGGGAGGGCCGGTGCCGCCGTCCCTGCTAAACGGGGTTTTCCCTCCGATTGTTAAAGAGGTAAGAAAGAGACAGTGCTTTGTGACAGGTCACAGGACGACTGGGCGGGCCCTGGCCGGGCTCAGGAGGCCAGCGAGGGGCGCCTGGCCCCCACGGAGTAGAGAGGCCCTTGGCCGTGACCTCCGGTCCCCACTGGGGGGCCTCACCGCAGGAGGGGGCTCCGCTGGCGACGCCGGCCGTGGCGGGGCAGCCGACCAGACAGTGTTCGAAGTGTTCAAACTGATGCCGTTCAAAATGGAAATAAGTATTCCATACTCTCTCTTTTCCCCCTTATTCCTTTAGAAACATCCTTCTACTTTTTACAGGCCAGTTTATAGCTCTCATAAAATTTTAGACTAAGTTAGAAGGAAACTGAGAGACATCCAATCCAACCCTTTCGTTTTAAGGCAAAGAAAAAGGTCCCAAAGGGAACTGCCTAAAATGAGATAAAAGCCCGCGCGGGCCCAGCAGTCCCTCTCGCCGCTCGAGGGGGCCAAAGGCCGGGGCCGGGCCGCCCGGAACCCGCGCGCCCACCCGGCCGCCCGCCACCACATCTGTCCTCTGTCAGCAGCGCACACCCAGCGATCGCTCCCGGCGCAGGCCGGCAGAGCAGGGTCCGCCCACAACACCGCCCCCAGAGCCGCGGGGAAGCGGCCTTACCTACCAGGTCTGGCTTCACGCGGTAGGTCAGGGGGAAGGAGAGCCAGGCGGAGCGCAAAGTGGTGAACACCGTGGACAGCCAGGACTGCCGGACCTCGCGGCTCCTGGGGATGCGGTGGATGTAGTATGCGGACGCCTGGGAGGAAAGAGCAAAACCCCGAATCAGCTGGGCCGCCGACAGCAAAGCCACACAGGCGACATCTGTGTGCCATGCGTTCTCGATTGTTCTTGATGTTCATTCCAACGGCTCTTAAATTAAAAAGTCTTTTTCATGCTTTATACAACACTGGGTTATGACAGAAAGTTTTCTAAACAGGATTCAAAAATGTTAGTCAGTTTTGACGGTAACTTGGGGGAAATTTCCTACAAGAGATGTTTTAAGTAGAGCATAACATGCTGATATACAAAGAGTTCTTACAAATCAGTACGTAAGGCACAACCTCAGGCCACGATGGACAAGGCAGAGGGACCGGCCACTCCAAACAGAAGGCACACGCAGGCAGCACACCCGCAGCCGGCGGGCTCGCCACTAGGCCCGGAAGACAGTGGCACGTGCCTGCCCTGCCGCCTGGCGAAGCCTGCGTCCCCGGCGTCGCTGTGGGCTTGCGAAACAGACCCTCGCCCTCCGGGGCCAGCGCGTCGCCAGCGCCCGTGGGGAGGGCCGCCTGGGCAGACCCCCGCACTCTGCGTCCGCTGTCGATGCAGCGCTTTAGCAGCCACAGAGAGCGTCGGCCCGCCGGCTGCGCGGCCTGTCACTGCTGTGTCACTGTTGTGCTTGCGGACACGGAGAGCAGCCCACGCCTCGACCATTGGGGAGCAGAGAAGTCCATACAGTGACACACAAGGAGCTGCCGTGACAAATGACACAGATGACACAAATGTGTATGACAGAGAGGCCAATGTAAGTGGTTAAAGTGAATCGCACGTTGCAGGGCGGTTTGTTTCATATGACCCAGTGTGTGGTAACAAATCACACGCGTGTGTCTGTGCACACACGTGTACATACACTGGTGTTGCAGGGCGGACACCAGGACCCGGCTGCCACGGGCTGCGCGGCGGCGGCGTTGCGGGGCAGTTCCGCTCTCCAGGTTCCCTGTGGCCACGTTTGGGGTGTGCCGCGAGCACGCGCCTCCGGAACCGGAGGAACCAGCGCCCCTTCCTGGAGGCGAAGTCTGAGGGCACGCGTTACCTCTCGGGCCACCCAGCACTCGGCAGCTCAGAGCCGCGGCGCTTTCGGCTCTTAGCCTCTGGGGGCTGGGGACGGAGTGGCCCAGCGGGGTGGCTCCGGGTGGGTTTCTCATGGAACGAGAAGGTGCTGGCTGGCACGCCGGCGGGGCCGCGCCGAGCTGGCCGGGTGCCCCGCCTCTCTGCCACACGGGGCTCCCCGCGGGGGCGGGGGCGCTCGTTACCCAGCGGTCAGCCTCCGAGGAGCCAGCGACCCGAAACCGGAGGGTCCCACCCTCAAAGGCCACACTTTATCATTTCCACAAAGTCCTACTGTCCACAGGGCACCCTCTCTCACGTAGAAGGGACACCCACAGGCTTGGGGAGCAGGAGAGGACAGTGACTGGGCCTTCTGGGAGCCGGGCGACCACCCGGGTTACGCCGGGGAGTGCAGGGCTGCGTGCCTCACACGCTCCCCATCGCGTCCCCCTCGGGCCTTGGGAGCACGCTGCCCCCGCAGAAGAGAGCCTTTCCGAAGCTCGCGAGGCCGCGTCTGAGGCATCGGCTGTGCGGCAGGGCGGTGTGCGCGAGCATCTGGCACTCACAGCCCCAGAACGGGACGGCTGCGTGACCGGGACGGCTGCGTGGGTGGCCGCTCCCAGCCACACGTGATCATGGTGGCCGGCCGTGCCCCTCCCCCGGGACCCGGAGCAGGAATGCGGGGCTCAGCGTGGAGCTGCTGCCGCTCTTCACCACCACCCACCGTCGCTCCAGGATGGGGACGAGGCTGCGGGTGTTGGCTCGAGAGCAACGCCGGGCCGCTCCCTCACCACAGAGCCGACAGGCAGCAGGGACCAAGCCCCGGGCCCGTGGGCTGGCTGGGCTCGCCGCACAGGAGCTGGTGTGGGGACTTCATGTCCCGTGTCACCTGGAGGAAACACCAAGAGCCAGGCTGTGGCAACATCTTAAGAGGGGTTGTTATTACTTTATACCGTTGTAGAAAATAATCAAATAGCAGCATATAAAGACGTCAATGGAAAAAAAAAATGGCCACTCAAAAGACTGAAGACAAAGGAACGGGACAGAGTGTCAGAGCCCCCAGCAGGCCTGGCCGTGGCCTCGGGCATCGGGAGGAAGGCCCGCGGCAGACGTTGGGCTTTGTGAGTCCGCAGCTCGGCCCCGAGGGCCGCCCCGGCCCACGTTCACGGCCTGTGAGCGGGCCACGGGCCGAAGGGAGGCGCGGCCAGCGCCCTCGGACCAGGCGGCGCCTGCGGCCACAGGATCCGAGTCCAGCCTGGGTCGGGGCCGGGAGGCACCGACTCTTCGTCTCAGGGCTGCAGGAGGCCAACTAATCCCACCTGCGCACGTCCCAGATGGGGGCCCGGACCTTTCCCAAGGCGGCGGCCTGCGGGCGAAGGAGCCAGGGCCCAGGTCTGCACTGTGCCGCGGGCCCTGTCTAGGCCCCCTGGATCTCCGCTTCACGGCCCAGGGGCCCCGCGTGCCCACGCACGCCCGGCCGACCGGCGCCCCACGCCCTCTGGGCCGCCGCCCTCCCGGACCCGGGCCCTTCCCGCCTCTGCTTGCAGCTCACCAGCCTGCACGGCTGCAGCCCCAGCGCCCCTGGCGGGCGCCCTTCCCGCAGTCCCTGGGGACCCGAGCTGCCGCCTCCTCCCACCGCGGCCCCCTTCCCCAGCTCCGCACGGGGGTGTGCACATCAGCCCCATCTGCCCTGGCCCCGTGCCTTCCTGGGGAAAAAGAGAATAAAAACAGAGCCTTAGAAATAGTCAGACGCTGCTGCTGAACCCGAGACCCCAAGGCCCCCTGGCAAGCTCTGCCGTTTTGCCGCTGCCCTCCCGCCTGGCAGCCGCCGGGTGGCGCTGTTCCCCGCAGCTCCCTGCGGCCCAGCTCACCCTGCAGGATGTGGCTGCCCAGCGGCGTGGCCCCGCCTCTTCCCCTCAGCGGCGGGAACAGAAAAGAGCAGCGAAGAGTGAGGCTCTCTCTTCTTCTCTATCAAATAGTCAGTGAAACCCCCTGTCACTGGTCCATCTGTCCATCTGTCCAGCCATCCGTCCACCCGCCTGCCCATCTACCTTCCTCCCTACGCCCCTGATTAGGGGGGCAGGGACCACGCCCCATTGTACCGCGTGTGCCCACCGCCTGCAGGGTTCCACACGCACCTCTGACCGGCACGTAACAAGCGTGCAGCGGGAGGACCGACACGGAGGGCAGAATGCCTAAGGGGCAGAAAGCGCCGTGGGCAGATGAGTTTTCCAGGCCTCTGCTTTCTCTGAAGTGAAACCCTGAGTTAAATGCTAACAGTGGGTGACAACTTGTAACTTTCAAAGTGTCTTCCAGTATTACCTCACCACTAAAAACCACAAACATATCTGGCTTGAGATTTGTGATGAACTAAATAGAGGGTTCCAGTGATTTAGATGGAAATAATTCCACCCAGGAATCCCGATAGCATCATAAACCACAGCAGCGCAGACGCGGGGGCTATGAAGCCGCTCTCTGCCGTCCCCACCCGCGGGATCGCACAACGCGCACATTATTGAACAAACGCTGCACTACTGCAGGCTCTTGGAAACAAGACAAGACTGAAACGGTAAAATTTCATTCAACCAAAAATGGTTTCAGCTTTCTTTCATAACTGTTTTTTATTAATGCAAAGCGTAACACACACTGAAGGATATCGGATGGCCCCGCCAGTCATTCTGAAGTCACGGCGGCCGGCGGGGGCCACGCCGGAACGCTGCTCTCACACGCACGCCCTCCCAGTGAGGCACAGCCCGCCCCCCCGGGGGCCTGGCTCTCCAGCCTCAGGGTCTCGCTGTGGAGCACGGAGGTCCCGCAGGAGCCGGGACGCCCGACCAGCCACAGCGATGGCATGACCGGCCTGGCAGGTCAAAGCCTCGAGCCCCTGCTCCGGCGCCCGCGGCCCCCTTGCCGCCCGGGGAGGCCCTCCCTGCCTGGAGGTGCTGGGCTCGGGCAGAGGAGCGAGCGGTGTGTCCCGGGAGCCTGACAGCCTTCACAAGGCTCGTCCTCTCCCGGCCTCGGTCCCATCCGTGGCCCCCAATCGCCTGGTTTCCCCTGCGGGCTCTCACAGCCGCAGCCCGAGGGCTTGGGTGGGATTTCAGCCCGCCCCCTTCGCCCCCGACCTCCAGCTCCCAGGGTGGGCCCGGAAGGGCTTAAATGACATGGGACGACCCCGAGCCCGGCCACCACGACGGGCTGCTCGGTGGGAACATCGCCTGACCAGGCCATCGGGCAGGTGTGTGCTGGGCTCCTGGGAAGAGAGGCTGCGTGTCTCTCAGAGGCCGACGGAGGCCGTCTTGTTCTGTCCTCGGGCTGGTCATGAAGCCACGGCGCGAAGCCAGGGTTGGGCGAGGGTGTGCAGTAGCGCGGCCCATGGCAGGAGCCCCGTGCCACTGAACTGGCACGGGAGCAGGCCGGAGCGAGTGCAGTGTGTGTTCAGCTCCATCGATTCAGATCTGAGCCTAGAAGTCTAGCCTAACCTGCCCTTCCTGGGGACGTGGAGGATGGGACAATTAAGGTTTAGGAAGGCCCTGGCTGCTGTGGCTCAGAGGACTGAGCGCCGGCCTGTGAACCAAAGGGTCGCTGGATTGATTCCCCGTCAGGACACAGGCCGGGGTTGCGGGCTGGGTCCCCAGCAGGGGGCGCATGAGAGGCGGCCACACATGGATGTTTCTCTTCTCTCTTTCCCCCTCCCTTCCCCTCTCTCTAAAAATAAGTAAATAAAATCTTTTAAAAAAGAAAAGATTTAGGAAGGCATTTCAGGTGGTAAGCCACTGAAAATACTTTAGAACTGGGCACATGTCTATGTGATGTATTGTTTTGAAAATAATCATTTATTCACTGAAATGGCCACATCGGGATCTCTGTTTGCAACAAACTATGAAGATTTTCTTACTCAGATATTCACTCATTCAGAATAAGCTTCCAAATTAGAGGTGTCTTTCTTTTTTACCTCAACATAAAAGTGAACAGAGTTAAGGTTTATTATAAAAGGAAAAGTGCCCATATACATTAATCGCTTTCTAAAAATGGAAGTATATTCAGCAGCGGGTTGTGATACCTAATCGACAAACGGGGAAGACCCCACAGCCGCAATGACCTAGTTTGCGACGCGCTCCTAGAACCGCTTGGGAACGAGGAGACCGGCGCCGGCGCGCTGCGCGGAGTCAGGGCGCCCCCTGGTGGCCGCCGGCGGGGTTGCGCGGAGCCCGCGGGGGCCGAACGGCGCGGCCCGCGGGCGCAAACCCACGCAACGCCCTGACTCAAGCCGCGGGCCAGCTACCTGCTTCCCACAGCCGGAAGGCCGGCCCCAGATCACTGGCGCCTGCGACGTGTGTTTGGGTTATTTCGAAAGTAACGATTTCCTATCAGTAGGTTGTTACTTCCACTGAGGCTTTTATCTCTTCTCAGCTTTGCTTCTAAAAAATAACTTTCACTGTTTTCTAATCGTCATCTTAGGAAATGTTGGAGGACAAGACCAAAAATCAACCATCATCCATGCACCAGGGGCAACCTCTCTACTCGCTCTGCACAGCCTTTAATTTAAGTCGCTCAGGCCGCGCACTGAATCCACTCTGCGACGGGATCCGGGGAGACTCCGGTCCCTACAACTGGTCTGACCTGTCTGGCAGTGCAACCCACTTCTTCCCCGGTTCCCTGTGCGCAGGTGGCCTGCCCGCTCCGCTTCCTCCCTTGTCCCCACGCTGCCTTCCCCGGTCGGACCCCCCTCCCCGCCTTTCTGGGGCAGACCCCCAACACCCCAGCCAGGGAGTCCGCTCTCCCCCTGCCCCTGCTTCTGTCCGAAGCCACAGGTGCCCGCCGTCTTGCCGGTCCCTCCAGTGCCCCCGGGCCGGTGGGACACCGGAGGGCACTGGCCGCTCCTGCCACCCCGGCTTTCGTGGCGCCACCTCCTTTGACGCCTCTGTCCCGGCTCCGCTCCCCCTGGTTCTCTGGAGGCCCATTCCGCGCAGGGATCGTCACCCACACCTCCGGCCGCTGCCCTGCGGCGAAGCCCCGCTCCTCCCGGGCCGGCCCTGCTCCCGGGACCGGGACTTCCCCCTTCGTGCGCCCTCGGGAGAGAGAGGGTGCGTGGGGTCAGTCCAGGGCTCTGCACAAAGATGAGACCTCCCCTCCGCCCCCTAACAGCCCGCCCGGATCGGCTCAATGCTGGCCGCGCACCGCCCCCTGGCGGCGGCGCGCGGGACGACAGCGCGCGGCGGAGGCGGCTGGGCCGCGGTCCTGCCGCCCCGCGCCTGCCCGGCCAAGCAGGGCCGGGGAGGGAGAGCGGGCACGGCCTCCCCAGGTGCGCGGTGGCCGCTCCGTCCACGCGACCGCTCCGACCACAGGCTGTCGCGCTCTGCTTCCCTTCTCTTCACGCCCCCCCCTCCCCGCAATCGTATCAACTCCGTTTTCAGCAAAGGCTGGAAACCCGCCCGCGCCGCCGCCGGGCTGCCGCCGGTCTCCTGGGGGGTCCCTTGTCCCCGGCCTCCCTGCAACCCTCCCGCCCCAGCGGTCCGTCCGAATCGGCCAGCAGATCGCGTCCCTCCCCTGAGCGAACCTCCCCCCGGGCGGCCCTCCGAGCAGCGAGGAACGGCCTCGCAGGGCCCGGGCTGCCGGGCCCTCCCCGCCCCGTGCTCGCAGGGTCTGCCCGGTCACCACCGGGACCCAGCCAGCAAGTGCAGGGGGCGCGGCTGGGCCTGGGCAAGCCCATCGCTTGGTTGGGCTTTTTTTCTTTTCAAGCTTTTTTCTAATTATAGTAGCACCCACACTTTCGGTAGGAAATTTGTAAAGATATAAAAATGCTGCACAACCTGGGGGCCTCAGGAAGCACCTCCCGAGGCCGTGGGAAGCTGGGAAGCAGCGCTTCAGTCCTTCCGTGACCCCTCCCGGCCACCAGCACAGGCCCGGGGGTCCAAGGCCGAAGCCCAGCCCACGACGGGGGGCGGGGCGGGGAGGGGGCGCGCAGGGATCGCTGCAAGCCCACGCCTGACGAGGGCGCCGCCCCACCCGCGAGCTGGCAATACGGTGGCCTCCAGAGCGTGGGACCCAGGTGGGGCTGGGGAGTCCCACTTTTTACTTTATGTAATTCCTTACGGTCCAAAGTTGTTACATTAAGGAACAAACATACATGCAGTTTGGAAAGGAAAGAGTAAAGAAACTAAGTAGCCACTGAGGACCCAGCCTGTGAACTGCGGGCTGCGTTGAGTCAGGAGGTGCGGCGAGGCCTATGGGCGAGCCCTGTCTCGCGCAGATCCCGCACTGGGTCGCTGCTCTGAGTGAGGGAGCAAGTGTCTTACTGGTCCAGGTCCCCCCAGCTGCGTCGCGGGGGCAGGCAGTCTGGGCAGGTGGCCTTGGGCCAGGGAGGTGGCTCTGACCTTCGACCCTCAGATCCATTCCCCGACCCCAGCTGGGGTTTTGCCTGTGAATGGAGCCCCGTCGTTCGTCGTTCACGTTCTCAGGTCCTACTCCAAGTCACCGCGCCGTTTCCTTTGGTGACAGGACCTAAAGATGTCAGCGCTGCTCCGACAGCCGTTGCCAAGAGGGTGGATGACAGAGGAGGCACTGCCTGGGAAGCAAGGGAGAGGCGCCCGCCTCCTGGTGGGGGAGACCCGCCGGCCAGGACGCGGCCCCGGGGGTACTGGCTCTGGCGGGGGCGGCAGGCTGATCTTTGGGAAGCATAGCTTCAGCCACTCTTCGCTTTAGAGCTCATCCCAGGGGAAATCACACTTTCTTTAGAAGGTTTTTCACGGTATTTTTTCATCTAGGTAATTTCGCAGCTAACGTCCGGGGTTTTAGCATTTTGCTTAGCTTTCTGCTACTTGCCTTCCTAGTCGCTTCATTCGGGCGGGACTGAGAGGTTCCCCCGAGGGAAACCTGTTTCCCTTAAGACGTGAAGCTCCTCAGAGACGCGAGGGCTAACGGCAGGGCTTGAAGGAGCCCAGAAGGGCCCTGGCTGGCGAGGCTCGGCGGGCGGGGCGTCGGCGGGCGGGGCGTCGCCGCGCAGAGCGACAGGCCGCGGCTCCGCTGGGCCGGGGCCCACGCCTGGGGTGCGGGCGCCCTGCAACGATGCTTCTCTCCTTTCCTTCCCTCTCTTTAAGAGCAAATAAAAAAAATCTTAAGTGTAGAAATTAATGATTTATTTTCATTTTTGTGTACTTATAAATAAGGCGAATCTTGCACCTAAAGCCTTTAAATGCCATTAAAAAGCTACAGCGGAAGAGAGGACCCGTGAGGGGTCCGAGCGAGGCCCCGCCGCCCAGGAGGCGGTGCTGCGGCCGGACTCAGGACACAGGCTCGCAGCCCGGGGCTGAACCTGCCTGCCGCCTGCGCGCAGCGGCACGCCCGGGGGTGCCCGCACCCCCGCGACCCCCGCAAGCCGGCGACACGGAGGACTGCGCTGGTAGCTGCGCCTTGGCCTAAGCCACAAAGCAGCCGAGAGGGAGTCCCTCTGCTGCTCGGGCCGCCACGCCGCGCCTGCTGATTTCCAGGGAGGCGGTCACTTTCAGGGAAGGGCAGCCTCGCAGTCACGCTGTGGGCTGGCCCGTCCCTGGAGCCGCGCGGGAGCGGCACTCCCAGTGGCAGGGTTGCGGCCCCCCGCCAGGGCCCGGTTCCCAGTGGCGCGGGTGTGTGGGCCCCTCAAGGAGGCCAAGGCGACTCAGCTGCGAGGAGTCATTCAAAGCTGAGCCCCGCGAGCGCAGTGCAGGGCCAGGGCGCGCTGCTGCACCTGCGGCCGCACCGGGAGAAGGGAGGGACGGGGCTGGGCTGGGCGCTGCTCCCACACGGAGCCCCGCGGGGACTTCGCGCGAGGCGGCACTGCGCCTCTGCCCCCAGCCTGGTACGGCTCTGACTGCAGTCCTGGTAGGTGGGGAAAACGACCCTGAAGGCCTCCTCCCACAGGCAGACTGAAATACTGTAAGAGACAGAACTACATACTTTCAAAAGACATTTTTGAACTGGGAAGAAGGGGACTCTCTCCTTGCCAGGAATGCGAAGAAAGCCCAGAGGGAGCGGTCAGCGTCGCCTGGCAGCTGACCTTTCGGTGACGGTGACGCTCCCCTGCCATGGAAAGGCAGGGCACCTTGGGGCTCAGGGCTCGCCCTGTGCTGCACTCTGACTACACTCGGTCCCGGGGTAACGTCACCCACTTTCTTCCTCTAAGTAAGTGCCATCCCGTAAACACACGTGGCTCCCAAACCTGTACCCCAGACCAGGCTCCCCCTGAACATCAACGGTGGACCCAGCCGCACAGCCCATGCTGTGCTGGGACGGTCACAGATGTTCCCCGGGGAGACCCCACTCCCTCCTGGGGTCCTGCTCACGCACATAGAGCGCGTTTTCTGATAGCGCGGGACAAAAGTCTGGATGTCACCCTCCACTCCTTCCTCCAACGCCCCACGTCTTAACTGAGGCGCCATGAGGTTGTTTCCAGGGAACATGAAACTCAATACACAACTCGAGACCTTTTTAGAAATAGAAACGATCACTTACCGTGGCAGTGGGGTCTCTCTCAGCTCGACTTTGTTCAAAAGAATGTATCTTCTGGGCACTGAACTCATCCGTGTCAGCGACGACGTAGTGCCTGGGCGAGTAGGCGCTGGACAAGCGCTCGAGCAGCCTCAGCATCTCCGTGGTGTGCCCGCCTGGAAGCAGAGCGGAGGCCTTAGATGAGGAGGCCATGCGGCCGAGCTCTTCGACCACTCACGCTGCCATCGGTGCATTTCTCAAAAGCAGAAGGAACAACGGGAAACAGTAGCCTGTGCCCTTGTGTGAATACTACTTTTATGTAGGGAAGAGGATCCCTAATGTATAAAAACGAAAGCAGCGCTCGCAGTAGGTGCCGAGGAAGGTCTGAGGAGTGTCGCGCTATCAAGAAGCCTGGGTGGGGGAAGGACACGCACCGAGAGACACCGAGGGGTGCAGGACAGATAGAAAAACTACAACGGGGGAGGGGGAGCACACGGGCATGAAACACTGAGCCTTGGAGCGAGTTGGGGAGACCCCCGGTGAAGGCGGAGGCGAAGCAAGGAGATGAGGGCAAAGTAGGCCAGAGAGCGGGCTCAAACGGGGGACGGTCGCTGAAGGTGCCTGTGTTGGGAAGTCGCGTTGGTGGCGGGGGGGGGGGTGTGTGTGTGCGTGTCATGGGCGCTGCCTCTGTAGTTCTCGCCCCGACGGGGCTCGGCACAGCGCCGGCCCTCCAACAGTTACCAGCTTCGCCCAACACTGCACACTCCATTTCTGAAATCGTACAGTCTCCAAAATTTCAATGTTTTCATTTCAAAACCATGAATTAAAAACAAAAAAAATCAACTGTGTTCACTGAGTTTCCTTCATGGAACAAACACCCAAAAGGACAACCACCTGCCACTTTAACTATATGCTGCGTAAGCCAAGCAAACTCCTCGTCAGCCGGGTCAGACCTATTTGCTTTCCTTCCAGTCTCTCGGCCTCCGGCAGGTGAGGTGCTCGCCTGCCCCGGTGCTCACCTTCCTCGTTCCCTACCCCGCTCCCCACGCTGCCGCGCCCCCCACCACTTCCCCCGCGGTTGTCAGGAAGAGCTCCCCGGAGCGACACAGTGAACAAAAGGGAAGGAATGTCCCACAGATGGAGCACCTGGGTCCTCCCAACAGACAGGCTGTCTCACAGGAGAAGGGGAAGGACGGCTGGATTCCAGAAGGAGCTAGAAACAGAAACACGATCAGCACGGAGCAACTGAGAGCCTGAGGAATTAGGATCACACTTCAGCTTTCAGCTTGTCACCCACCTTCTTACCGGGGCAAGCGATTCACACGCCCAGTTCACACTCACTTTACTCCCGTTTTTAGTCTCGAGCAAGTGTGTGGTGCGCCACGTAGCTACTTGTTCTCAGCTCGGAAAATTACGGACAAAAATCGAACATCCACAACACCTTCCACTGCGATTACAACGCCCGTTAAACTCGCTTTAGCTGTCTTTTCCATTTTTAAAATAAGGGGAACCTTCACTGAACACCTACGTTGCAAACGGCGCCTTCCTACTGAATAAAGTCATTGAAAGGATGGGCTTGGTCTCCGACTTCAGTTGATTAAGATGTGCTCTTTGGGAATGAAACCTTCCCAGTTTACCTTAAAATACACCCCAAACCAAAGCGCCTTTCCCACGACCCCTGCTCCAGGCCGCCCACTCCCCCGGGGCCACGACTACAGCTTCCTGCTCTGTCGCCCCCCGCCCCCGCGCCCCCGGCCCCTTTTATTCGGGAGTCACGTCAGTCTGTGACCAGCGCAGCGCGAGCGCGATCTCATTCAAAAGCGCGGATCCGCGCACAGCCCGCAAGGCCCCCTCCCCGCAGGGGCAGGGCCGCCCGTCCCCGGACCCGCAGGGACCCGGCGGCCTCCCGGGCCCGCCCGCCGCGCTCGTCGGTGGCGCCGCTCGGCGCGCGGCGCTGGTGGCACCCGCCGCCCGCCCCGCCCCCCCTGCCGATCCCGGCCAGAGCGCGAGCGTTGGCCGCTGTAATTATTTACCACGCGGGCCGCCTAGTTCTCATCTCACTCTGGCAAGTTCCCCGCCATTTTCTGTGGATTCCTCTACATTCCTAATTGCGCACAGCGAGTGGCGCAGCTCCCTGCCGCAGCTGTCGTTCCAAGGCGTGAGCGCCCGCGGGGCTGGGGACCCCCTTTACAGGCGGTCACCTGCCGGGACAGCCTGCTGTTCTCGCTGTGGCAGGACGTGCTCAGTGCGGGTGTCCTACGGATGGCACGTAGATGTTTCCTCCTCGCGGGCTGTGTATGCTTATAAATGTGACAGTCCGCCTCGCCTCCTGGATCGTGATTCCTAAACTAAACACGAAATGCCTAGATTGATCGTGCAAACCAGCAGTCTATTTTTCAGGGAAGTTGCACGTTAGCACCAAAAGGCACCTGCGTCCTTTCTGTTCACGAAGAATTTATTAGACTATTATACGCTGAAGAAAGGCTTAATGACAGAGCATTGCAAGGCACTCCTTTGTCATTAAAGCCGGGCCAGGCAGCAGCCGCCCACCGCCCCTGGGCCGGGCTGGGGGTCGGGTCCGGTGACGCAGGGAAACTACAACTCTCAGCGTGCAATGCGCACAAAGCGCTAAGGCGGCCAGGGGACGGTGCCGCAGTGCACTCTGGGGTTTGTAGTCCCGACCACGGCCCGATGGTCGCCGCCCCTTACTCACCGGACCCGGCCACCACCATGAGGCTGACAGACTTCCGAGGTACGATGACCCGTGAGTGAAGCACGAGCCATAGCCGCAGGGCCAGGACCACTGCCAACGCCCCTGCCGCCGCTGCCAGGATGAGGAGGGTCCCCATTCAAAGGAACGACGCATGCGTGATGGCCTCTGGCCAGCCCGGAGACACGGTCATAGTTCAGGAACTACGGGCACTGAGGAGACTCAAACTCGACGTGTACACTGTCTTGCTGGGCGGGGCTTGCTTGCGCTGGGCGGGGTTCAGGGCCGGAGGCGGAAGTCCAGTGTCTGAGGACTCTGGAATCTGCGCAGCTCCCGCCCAAGCGGACGCTCATATTCCGGAAGTTAATGTCTGGGGAGGTCGGATTTCCGGCCGTGATGAGGTCAGGTCACTTGGGCGTCCCAAGGGCCTGGGAACTCCCAAGTCAGCAGATATTCCAGCTCTACCGAATTGGTGAATTCCACCCGAGGCCCAGTGGCACACAGTGCTTTTGTTTTCTTTCTTTTTAAAATGCCAAGGGAGATGTTTCTGCTGTGCTTGCAGATATTTACTGAAAAAAAGTGTTTGCCAGTGCAAAGTACCTTGATAGAAAGAATTGAATTCAGGGCTCATCTGTCAACCAAGGTCACTGTCACTAATTCAGTGCCAACAGGAGTCCCCAGGCCGGGGCGCAGGAAAAGGAGAGACTGTAGGCAGGTGACTAGGTTGCAAATCTCGGAACCAACCTCAGATGGAAACTTTTAAGTTCCTTCAAGGAGGCAAAGGGAAGGCTGCCTTTTATAAAGTACTTGCCCTGGTTTCTGACTGGTCTATTTTTTATGCAAATGAGGAACTCAAGTCTGCACAATGTGGTCAAAATAGCACTGTTCTGATTGGTTGGTATCATGGGTCCTGATTGGTTGGAGCTGCTCTGATTGGGCTGGTGGATGAGATGCAAATTGCGGTGTAGCTGCGCAGCTCTGATTGGATGGGGAGCTCTCAGCCCATTGGTGGAGGTAGCAGCCCAGGGACTCCTTTATAAGCTTGGCTCTGCCGACAGGGACTCAGTGCTCGAGGCTGGCGGTTCAGCCTGTGGTTTTTTTCCTGAGCTGCACCCTACCTGCGGGGCCTTTGCACACAATGGCTGCTGGGCTCTGAAGATGAATTTGGGCCCAATTAACCACAAGGAATCCTTCTTGGCAGGTATATTCCTTCTGAGGGTCAACAACGCAAATCTTCTCTTTCCCAATACTCCCGCTTTGTTCTCGGCTGTCACAGAGCTCTCTAACCTCCTGAGCAGGGTAGCCGAGGGTGATCAACTCAAGTTCGGCCAGGATCCCGGGAGGAGTGGGAGCTCAGTGGCTGGAGCTGGCAGCATAGAGGAGGCGTTGACCTTCAATTAATATCCATTTAATCTAACCACAAAGCCAACACCTCCCCAATCCTACTTGTATTATTTTATGTCTAGTTCATCTACACTGTGGCGATATAAAAATACCAAGATCGGGGAATCCCCTTCATCCCAGGTGTAATTTGCTTTTAGTCCCTTGTAGATCTACAGGTTAGGGAGGGCGTGTCCAGCAGGCCCAGACTCGGTCTTCCCCCATTAACCCTCTTAACCCTGCATCCTCACACTAGGGCCAGCAGGCAAACATTCCTCTCTTTGCAGGCAGGATTGTGATGGACTCAGAATCCCCTGGGTTGACTGACTCACGGTTGGAAGTTCAGGGGTAGGGCCTCTGGCGCAGTAGGAAAAGCAAGAATACTACATGAGATGTTGTTTTCTTTCACTTGTCTATCCTGCCGTTCCTGGCGATGGTTTCCACCTAAGACTCTCCCTCCTCCTACCTAAAGGAAGAAGTTAGCGATCTCAGAAATACATCCAGAGAAGGCCATATCCAGAGCCAAAAGAGAGGTTATCTTGTCACTTGGTGGTTTTTTTTTAAAGGATAAAGAATACTTTGTCTAGAAGCCCTCGCAGTGGACTCTCGCTCGGTTCTCTGGCCATGTTCATACCACCGGCTTCTTCCTGAGGGAATGAGACCTCAGGGCTGGCGGGGGTAGCGTGTGGGAAGACATGCAGCGCAGCTGCTGTAGCTGGTCTGTTGATGGAGGGTGGGTACTGAGCAAAATGGGCTCTGTCTTGGGGAGGAGGAAGGCGGAGGAAGGTAGCGGAGAGATGACTGTTGGGTAGGCAAATAATAGCTTTTGGGTTGCTGTCTCTCTAAAGAAATAAATATTTTTTAAAAAAGGAGATGGACTGGAAAGGCAAGAAGGGCTGAGTGGGAAGAAACAACTACTAAACCTTCTCTTGGGAAGGCAAGTCACAGCCACAGGGCAGGTAACAGAGGCTCGGGGGCAGGTTGTGGTGCTGTGAAAAGCTTGAAAAATGAATGAATAGTTGTCGAAATGAATAATGATACCGAGCTATAACCAATCATAAGTAAAGTCCGTCTGGAGAGTGATTTTTATCTTTTTAAAATGTATTTCCTCAAGTTCCTATGGCAAGACTCTCTTTTTCATGAATATACTCAAAGGTAAGATTATGGGGTGCTGTTCAGTAGGCGTGTGCTCGTTAATTGAGTCAGTGCGTTGAATGGGCGCCAGAGTCTGTGTGCTAGATTTAGGTGCTGGGGGTCTCACGCGAGTAGGCCACTCACCCGCACGAGAACCTTAGACGAGGGAGGTGACAGTGGAGGTCGAAGGGGACAGACTTGACCTGCATTTTCCAGAGTCAGTAAGACTCGCTGATGGTTTAGATATTGGGAGTCAAGGTGGCTCCTAGAATTTGGGCTTCAAAACTGGTGGGTTTGTGTCACGTACTGAGAACAGAGAGCCCGAAAGAGAAACAAGCTTTTGTCGGCCGAGCACGGGGAGGAGAGGATGAAGAGGAAGTGTTCTCGTGTGTGTGTCAGCGCGAAGAGCCTGTCAGACATCCAGGCGGTGGTGGCAGAGCGGCAGTTTGGGGTCGCAGTCCAAAGCCGGGGTCCGAGCTGGACGAGTAGATTGAGCGCTCAGCGTAGAGGTGGTGCTCACAGCCAGGGGCCGAGTGAGGTCGCTGGGCCAGGGAGCCTGAGGCGGCCCGTCCACCAGGGCTTCGCGCAGGGAGGGACAGGCTTCAGGCCTGTGTTTTCTGCCCTCTGCTGTGCCTCCTGAGCACGTGAGCCGGGCTAGTGAGCGCGAGGAACTGAATTTTCATTTGACGTCATTTAAGTTATTTTAAATTTAGGCAGCAGCCAGTGGCTCCTGTATTGGGCTGTTCAGGGCAGAGACGAGTTGGGGTGATCGGCATCGAGCAGCTGAGCCGGCACAGAGGATGGAGGAGGAAAGGTCAAGGGGCGGGGGGGGGGCGGGGCGGGGGGGCGGGAGGGGGGGGGGGGAGCCGGGAGGATGGCGCCCATCCGAACCCGGAGAGGAAGGCGGGTCAGGAACGAGCGCCGGCCGCTGTGTCGCCTGTGGCCGACGGGCGGGGCTGGGGAACACGCGTGTCACTGGGGAGCTAATAAAAGGCCACATCTCTATGGGACGGTGGCCGTCAGATGGAAGCGGGCAGGGAGAGAACAGCAGATACGGAAAAGCAGTGTCTGTACCAGGTTGTCCGACCCGCGGCCCAGGACGGCTGTGAATGCGGCCCAAGGCAAAACCGGAAATGTACTAAAAACAGTAGGAGAGTTTTTTGGTGTGATTATGTGTTGCCATGTATTTAATGTGTGGCCTAAGACGTCTTCCAGTGTGGATGTCCCTAGACAATCATGTTAAGTTTCTCTTCGAAGAGGAATGGATGAATTAGATGGGAAATGGAGGAGAATTTGGAATCGAGAAACTTATTTTTTTTTTTATCTTCACCAGAGAACATGCTAATTGATTTTAGAGAGAGAGGAAGAGAGGGAAAGAGAAAGAGAGAAACATTGATGTAAGAGAGAAACGTTGACTGGTCGCCTCTCATACGCATCCTGACTGGAGACCAAGTCTGCAACACAGGCACGTACCGACTGGGAATCGAACCCGAAGCCTTCCGATTTACGGGCGTGATGCTGAACCAACGGGGTCACAGGGGCCGGGGAACTGAAATGTATTGTTTAAGGTGGGAGCCATTTGCGGTATTTGTTTGGTGTCACCAGTGGCCAACAGGAGGAAGGCTGGCGAGGAGAGAAGGAGATGAGAGCAGGGACCCATTTCTTCACAACTGAACAGGTCGAACAGGTCGGGGCCCAGGGTGCAGGTGAGGGGCGGGCTTTGATGGAGAGGGGACCCCAGTCCGGAGTAGGGGTGGAGGGAGCTGCGTGCGGGCCTGGGAGCGCTGCAGAGTTGCCGGGGAGCAGACGCGTGTGTGCGGACAGTGGGTGCGGCGCCCGAGGAGGGAGGAGCGATGGCAGCGGCCCAGGGCGTGTGCGGGCTGGGGGCCCGGTGCTTGGGCTGGCGCGCACAGAGAGCGCCCGTGGGCAGACTTCGTGTCCTTCCCCTGCGAGAAGAGGCAGGTCACCGGCGTCACGCAGAGAGGGATCTTTGAGAGGCGGCTGCGTTGGAGCAGGTTTCTCCCAAGGGGGCGAGATGTGCAGTTTCCTCCTGACGTGGTGGGAAGCGAGGCCAGGAGGGTGGAGGTGGGAGCGGGATGGACGGAGGGAGGGTGCAGGGTCCGTGGACGGGAGGCCGGACGGAGGCCGAAGAACCACAGTGCAGAAACTAGGGACTGGAGAGAGGAGGCGGGCTCGGGGTGGGGCGTTGGAGGTCAACCTGATGGCAGCTAGGGTGTGACAGGAATGGAGGAGAAGATGGGGGGTGCGGGGGGGGCTGGGGGGCAGAGAGGAAGGCGATGAGCGCGGGGAGGACAGCGGCCTGGACGGGCACTGGCCCAGCGGGGCGCCGTCCCTTTGCCCTATCCACTCGGTGCCAGGGGGGCTGGCGCCTGCGGGCGAGACCGGCGGGTTTCCTCGCCTCGGGTTCCGGTTGGTCTGGGCCCTGGGGGGCCCCTGCGGATCCTGGAGGGGGGCTGCGTCGCAGAAGTGACGGTCCCTGCTCCTCATCGTGGCCTTGTCTGCACATCTCCCTCCTCTTGGGTCCCCAATTCCTTCAGGCCTGGGGCGGAGACCCGTCCACTCTTGCCAGCCCCCAGTTCCCGCACGACCCGCCCGCCCTTCCTGCCCCGTTCACGCCTCTGTGAATGGTCCCTGGAGTTGACCTAATGTCGGGGACACTGGTATAGGGCCGTCCGACCGCAGGGCGAGGACCCCCGGGAGCGGGTGTTTCTGAAAGGAGGGGAAACGGTTTGGAAGCCGTGACAGGGCTGGGGAGGCTTCCGCCCGCGCAGGAGCCGGGACGGACGTTCAGAGGGGCCCGCGCATCCAGGGGACGTTCCGGGGCGCCGCGCGGGGCGCCGGCGGGTGCAGTGAGGGTCTGTGGGGTGGAGAGGAAGGGGAGGCGGGTCAGGCTGGGGGTTCACACGCAGCTGCGGGTACGAATCGGGGTGATGGCGGCTCACCCGGAGGCTCTGGGGACCGAGGCGGAGAGAGACGAGGCCAGGCCCTCAGTCGTGTCCCTTCAGTCCCAGCGCAGGTAGTGCGGCCCTCGGCGGCAGCGGTGACCCCGGCAGGTGGCAGGCGGCAGGCGTGACTCAACAAAGGCCTGCTGTGTGAGCCACGCCCCCCCACCTCCTGGAGGCAGCCCCGCCCACGCCAGGGGTCCCTGCCAGGGGTCCCAGTGGCAGCGAGGACCCTGCCCGCCGGCGTCCAGCAGCCTCGGTCCAACAAGGGCGGTTGGCGTGGATAGGGAGGGCGGAGGCTTCCCTGCAGGAGCCGCGGAGGCCACGTGGCTCACAGGATGTTCGCCCAGGACAAGGTAGGGCCGAGCCTGAAGGGCATCCTCCGTCGGGCCAGGACAGAGCTGCGGCCCCCGGGGCTGCTGGTTCTGCCTCCCTTGGAACGTCTCCTCTCAGCAGGGCGGGGGCGGGGGGCAAAGATCGTCTGTCACAGGCACGGCCTCTTCTGTCCCATCCACTGTACTAACATGGGGCGGTCGCAACCTCTCGCTGCCTGACGCCGCTGCCCAGGGCCCCTGGAGCACTGCCCGAGGCGGCGGAGGCTGCCAGGCCCTCGGGACACGGCTCAGCCCTTCGGCTCTGACCGCCACCCTGCCAGGTAGGCGTCGTCACCACCCCTGTTCGGTAAGCAAAGACAGGAAGGTGCCGAGGGTCCTACCCTCGGCTCAGGGGCTCGAGGCTGGAACCGGAAGTCAGAGCTCAGGAGAGTTCATGCCCTCGTCTTCGGCTGTAGCGTTGGAAGTGTTTACTGTACGTTTGCGGCAGCTGCCGTGCTGTGTCGTGAAGAAAGCAGGTCAGACAAGTAATATGCACGGCGCCTGAATTTTTATTTCTGAAACTAAAACGAAACAGGAGGGCAGGCATTTGGAAAAAGTGGCTTTTTCACCTGCCAGTCAAAAATTGCTTTTCTGCTTTCTAGCATTTTCTCCAGGTGTGTTTGAGAAGGCTGCCAGGTTAGATACACAGACAGACACATGTACGTGTGTCTCTCTACTTACATATATACGTAGGTATTACTCCATGTAAGACAAATGTACAGTGAAATCACCGGACGCTCACTTCATTCTCTCGCTTCACGTCCGGTGATCTCGCATACCTCTTTCCAGCTATGTTTACAAATCCCTCGCTCCAAACCTGTAAACCGCACACGCCGTCTCCGTTTCAAATTGAACAAAACATTAGAGTCTAACTCTAAAACGCGTTCCCAGATCCCGCCGACGCGGGTCACACCAGGTTACACCACCCGCAACGCCCACCCCAGTGGTCGCTCCTTCAGCTCTGAAGTGACTGTAATTTCAGTGTTAGGCGCGAGGTAAAGGACGACGCCGTTCCGTTTCCGCACTGAAGCTGCTTGTCTTTGAAATCGGGTGGGTCCGGGTTCTTCTCGTCGCAGCCCCGCCCCCGCCCGCCCCCAGGCCTCCGCCCAGCATGTCCGTCAAGCCTGTCTTTTGTGTACTTCCCCGCCCGCCTCTCCCGACCCCCTGCGGAACCGAAGAGCCGTCGTGTCCCCATTTTGCAGGGAAGCCAACGGAGGCCTTGCCACTCCCGCTGCGCTTTGCTGGTGCGCTGATGATGCCACGTGGGGAAGACGGCGCTCAGTGCGGAAAACACGGTGAGAAGAAGGGATAAGACGGCGGGAACCTGTGGAGCTGCCACCTCTGGGTGAGTGCGCCTTTCCCTGGGAAGCTTTGTGCAAGCGACAGGCGACCGCGCTTCACAGCAGCGGGCGCAGAGCACCAGCTGCGCCCTCCCGCCTGGTTTCTCCTCGGCGTCTCCTGGATGGAGTTGCCACCCGCTCCCCTTCCATCAAGGCCGCATGCCCTCGCCTCTGGCCCCCCTCTGTCCGGCGCAGGCAGGCTTGTTGCCTTGCCGACAAGCGTTTGCTCGCGCCCCAGGACGCCAGCGGGCCTTTGCTGATTGTTACCGTTTTGGAGTAAGTTAGGACGGAAAAGACCCTGAGAAAGTCGAGGCTTTGTAACACTTGAGTGAGATCTACCCAGGGAACTGTGAAACACATGTGTTTTTAACATAGGAATGTAGAAGAGCCTTGAAATTTTCCTTTCGGAAAAGGTCTGTACACGCGACAAAAGCTTCCGTGGGCAGCGTCCTCCACCAATTACATGGCCTGCTTCCCTGACTCTCTAACCACAGACTCTCCTCTTACCCTGAGCCCATAAAGCACCCGTCTCCCCATTAAAAACTGAAAGGCGATCCATAAACCCTCCCTCCGTGGGTCTGGCTCAGGCCAGCGCCTTCACGCGCCCGGCCCGCCCGGCCACACGGAAGTGCACGTCCGGCTCGGCCGCACGCCATCTCCACGCCGGGGCGCGGCCCTCTGCGGCCTGGTCCTGCCCGTGAGGCTCTCACGGAGCTGAAGGCTTCTGGAGAGTGCAGAGCAAAGTGACCTTTCAGACGCCGAGGGCGGTCACCCTGCGCGTGGGGCCAGGCAGCCTGTTCTGGGTGCAGTCCACGCCCATGGCAGGTCCCTCCCGTGTACGGCGGAGGCGCGGCCCGCCCGTGCTGCAGCGGTTAGGGAGCGACGGATCAGGCCTTGCCCGAGGGCGACACTGTCCTGTGCGTGCGGGGCGCCCCTGCACCCTCCTGGCCCAGAGACCCCCTGGGCGTCTGCTTGGTGGAGTCAGGGCGGGCGCCGCATGGCCTCAAACGCAGACAGGCCCGGCTCTGGCAGGGCTCGCAGAGAGCGGCCCCGAGGCGTGCCCTGTCCTAGCGCCGCTTCCCGCCAGCCCCCGCCCTGGGGCTCTCCCGCAGCCCGTCTACAGGGGCCCCGCGAAGCGCCCGGGAGGGACCTGTGAGACTTGGGCCTCGTAAGGAGAACAGCCCCTCGGTCCTCGGTGCCTCGTCCCCAAACCTCTGCGTCAGGCGGCCTCGCCGCTGCCCCTGCCTTCGCACACATTCAGCCGCGGCTCCCCGTGCGGGCGCGTCTCTGGTCTCCTCCTCCACAGGGCAGTGCCTCGGGCCGCTGAGGAGGGAGCATTACTTTTGGGGGGGAGCGGGAGGACTCCAGAGGGTGACGGCCGAGCCTTGTGGGTGCGGTCGGAGGCCACGCTCCCCAGAGCCGTTCCGCCACTCACCCCAGCGACCTCTGTCACCCAGAGCGCCCGCCCGCGGGGCAACAAGAAGCACTGGTTTCCCTCAGACCCGACCTGGTCCTGCCTCCACGGAAGGACGCTTCTCACAGGGGTCTGTGGCCTAAGGACGAGACAGCGCCCCCCCTCCCCCGCTCTGACGCCCGGAGGGAGCGGCCCCGGCTTTAGTGTAGGGCGTGTTGGCTCTGCGTCTCTCCTTCTGGGCATTTGGGATGGAAGGCGGCCGTGTTTCCAGTTTGAAGATTGCAGTTCGCGTGCGGCTGTTGCGGGTTCACATCCCTCTTCTCCGTTCCCGGGCACTGCCCTGGAGGGTTTTGTCCAGACGCCAGCCGTGGCTGGGGGCTTGCGCCCCGCTAAGCCCGCCCCAGCCGCCCCCGCCTGTCTAGGGCGCCGGCCGCCTGCGTCACGCAGAAGTGGCCACGCCGACAGTGCGCGTGCAGATGGGAGCGCTGTCTCCGGGGCCCCCCAGTCCTGCGCTCATCACCCGCCACATCCAGGGGTGCACCCCGCTTTTGGAGACCTTCACCGGCCGAGAGCCATTGGGCTCTGTTCTTCCAGGCGCAGGAGCTGTAGGTGCTGGGGGGGGCGGAACGGCTCCCCGGGCCCCGCCCCCCGGCCCCGCCCCCGTCTCAGCACCCAGCCCCCGGTGCGTGCTCTCTCAGCCCACGTGCACGCGGGACCCGTCACAAGGAGTTTCCACCTTGCCTCTTCCTCCCTAAAAAGTCACTGTTCTTAAAAAAGACTGTCCAAGCTTGTCCTTTGCTCAGAAATCCCGCTTCTGCTGTGAGCGTGCCCCCGGTTGTTACTAGTGGCATCGCTATTGTTCTATCTTGACATCTTGGGTCTTTCTCATCTGATTCCCTTAAAGTGAAAAAAAAACCCAAAAAACCCTTTTATTTATAAAATATATTCAGAAAAGCAGTAGAAATAGTAAAATAGACACGTGGGTACCCACCAGCTAGGGTTTGCCTTTCTTTTCGATCTTTTGTCACGTTCTTTCCCTCTAAGGAACAAAAGCCACACTTCCCCCCTTTTGGTTTTTGTGTTTCTGAGGATTCTTAACCCTTGGGTTCCCTCCTACCTTTGGGGCAGAGTAAGCGTGCTCACCGTAAAACCCATCCTCGCTGGTCACGTGTCCGCTCAGCTGGAGTCTGCGGTTCTCACCCTGCCGGGCAGCGAGGTCTGGTTCTGTGGCTCAGTTCTGGCCAACGGCGCGCAGCTGGGGGTGGTGAGCGCAGCCCTCGCGCGGCCCTTGGACAGGAAGCCGGCTCGCCGCCTCCCAGGGCCCCCTGTCATCGCCACGGGGGTCCCGCAGGGACAGGGCGGAGCCCCAGGACGGGCGGAGTCTGTGCCCGGAGCGACTCCCCAGAGCCGAGGCCCCGCCAGTCGTGGCCCACCTGCTGCGTAAGAGTTCAGGCCCCTCCCGTTTTCTTTCTGTCCCTGTTTCCTGGGGTGTCTTCCCTAGAGCGAGTTAGCCTTTACTCTATGGCCAAAACCGGATGCCTGGAAATGAGGGAGTCGTAACGAAACCTTAAGCCACGAGGCCTTACCTAGGCAGCCGGGCCGCCGGCGGTGCGGGGCCGGGTCTTGCAGCTGGGAAACAGGTGGTTGTTGCAACGCCATGGCCACGCCGTGGGCCGGCATTTTGGCGCGGGGGCCCGGGAGCTGACGGTGCTCCCGCCACGCACGGCAGAACAGAGGGGAAGCCCGAGGCAAGAACCAGAATGTAAATGCGTGACGGTGGTTCTTGCCGAATAGCAAGGTTTTTCAAGAAAGAAATGAGCTCACTTAAGAGACAACAAGGTCACAAGGGGAAGGAAACGGAGTGTGTGGGAAAGGAGGGCCTGGTGGGTTGGAAAACCCAGCCATTTCTGTGGTCTGAGCGGGAGAGGGCTGTTTGCTCAGAGACTTTCTGGAAGCCTGGCCTGTGACGGAGGTTTCTTAGCCAAACGAGATCGGGCCTTGCAGCGAAGGTCAGGTGAGGGGGTCCCCTGCGCTATGTAAGGCCACTTCGACGTAGCCGCCATTGACACAAGAGAAAGAGACGCAGGTAGCACGCAGAACCTGGAAGGGCAGCAGGTGCGGAGCCGGTCCCAGAGAAGCGCCCTGGGTCTGGGCCCCGGCGGCTGCGACAGGCTGCAGAGGGCCGGCGGGGCTGCCTCCGCGCCAGGAGCCCGCGGGGCTACAGACACCAGAGGTCTGGCCCGCGAGAGCCCGCCGCGGCCCTCGGGCGGCTTGCAGGAGAGCGTGCCCTCGTGCCCGCCGCAGCCCCAGCCTGGAGGGGCTCGGACGGCCGGGCCGGGACGGGCCTCCCCGGGGCGGGCTGGCTCTGCGGGCGTCAGCGGAGCCACCCAGGCGGCCCCGCAGGGATGTGCCCAGGGCCTGGCGGGGGGACCTCTGTTTGGGAAGGAAGAGCCATTCAGGGTTACTGGCTGCCGCGTCTTTCCCCATTGAAATGGAAGTTTTTGTGGTGGTGGTTCGTGCTATACCTGACCCCCCGCCCCCGCTGTCCATGGGGGTGAGAGTGGGGTCAAGTAACTGCCTCTGGGTTGTCGGTCACTGAGTGACCTGTGGCCGTATCTGGACAGAGGAGAAGGTAGAATCTGGCAGTGAGCGGCGGGCGGGCTTCCCTTCCCCACGGGGTTTCGGGCTGACCAACCAATGCAGACAGTTAAACCAGCGCTCTCAACGCTTCGTGAGAGCTTAGGGGTCAGGGGAAGCTTCCCCGAGGAGGTTGCATTCCTTGGGAAGCTTGAAATACGGATGCGAAGGCCTCGGAGAGGCCGGCCGCAGGGAGAGCACATGCCCGTGCCCCGGAGGAGGGGAGGGGGGCCCAGGAGCTTGGGGGGTGAGGGGCGCGCAGACAGGGTGAGCGAGAAGCCAGGAATGGCTAGAGAGGAGGCAACGGGGATGAAACCTTTAGCTCTGGTGGGAACTTGGACTTTACCCTCAGAGCAGTGGGAAGCCATTCCAGTGTCCGAACAGGAGGAGTGGCGTTTAGATGGAGGACCATCTGCACAGCAGAAGGGGCCGGGCACAGCCCAGCGCCCGGTTTGGTCAATAAAGTTTTCCTGGGACACAGCCGTACCATTCACTGACATGGTGCCTCCGGCTCCTTCCAGGCCTCCAGTGCAGAGACAGGGGACCGGCCGCTGGCCACAGAGCCCGAAGCGCTGTCCCCTGGCCCCAGGAGGACGTGGGCTGGCCCCGGGGAGGCAGCTGCCTGACCCGGGCGGGACAGCGGGGCCCAGCGTGGAGCTTGGGGAAGGCCGACCTGTGGCGCCTCCGAAGAAATCGTGGCGCAGATGCCGGTGTGGATCGTGAGTGTTGTTCCCCCCTAGACAAGATGCTCCGAAGCCCGTTACACAACTCCAACGGAGTTCCGCGCCGCCCGACGGCACTGCCCGTTCCCGACAGCCGGGCTCGGGTGCTGCCGGGCCCTGCCCGGCCCCGGGCTCGGGGGCTGGGCGGCCCCGTGGTCCGGGCCTGCCGCCTGCATCTGCTTGTGTGGGATTGTGCGCGCCCCGCGTCCTCCCACACTGCGCGCGCGTGTTGTGGGGAGCTGCGGGGGGCGCGGAGGGCTTACTGCAGACGCGGGAGACGTCGGGCGGCTGAAGAACTGTGAGGGAGTGAGAGAGCCGCACGGCGGTCGAACAGGGTGCGGAGGTGAGCCGCGCCGCTGCTCTGCCTTCCGGTTTGTGTCGCTGTCTCCGCTCTGTCGTCTCCCCGACCTCCACCTCCGTCCGTCCGTACCCCTGGGTGAACCTCTAACGTAGAAGAGTCTCTCTGTCATTATCCTGTTTCTTGCTACCCCACGTTCTTGAGCACGCCGTCCGCGCCTCACGACGCAAGGCGGTGTCCCCGGGGAAGAGGGCTAGAGCCCGCTGCTGAGAGGGCTGGCCTCGCTTCCCTGGGGTGGCAAGGTGTGTTGGGCCCAGGCGAGGCTTCCTGCGGCCTAGAGGTTTCGGTCAGACAAGGGGTCATCTGATTCGTCCTGCGGGAGGGACCAGGAAAGGATGGAGTCCAAAGGCGCGGGGAGGCGTCGCGGGAGCGGTGACACAGTAGGGAAACTGAGGTCGCTTCCGCAGGAGCAGTGCCCCCGAGCGTGAGCGGGAGGCTGTAAGGAAGACAGGTGGCCGGGGGTCTGGCGTACGGAAGATCAGCCAGGACTTGACTCTTTGTGAAAGGAGACGGTGTCTTCGCTGCTTTCATAGGTGCACCACGTCATACAGGGTTAGACACGCAGCAGGGACGCGAGACGTGCGACACAGGAACCCTCGGCCTCGCACAGACCCTGAGACCCGCTGCCCTTTGTGCTCCGGGGCGTGGCTGCCTTCCCCGGGCCCCCTCCTGGGCCCGAGCAAATTGAGCCACATCACTGTTTCCTGAACAGCCTCAGGAGGAAGGCGCCGGGGAGCACGCTTAGCGTGCTCCTCCTTTGCAAAGACCCAGACCAGGTCTCAGGGTATTTGCACCTCGACCCAAATCACGCGCTGCGACTGCACCCCCGGCGTTCAGGGCGCCTGCTGCGGCCGAGGCCGGGGCGGGCGCTGCCCGTGCGCTTTCAGGCCGGCCTCCCTGTGACCCCAGGCGTCTGCTCCATTCGCAGACAGGACGACTGGCTCAGGAGCTCCTCAGGAGCTCGGCTGGCATAAGTGGCAGGTTGATGTTGAGCCCCTTGCTGACCCTTTGAGCTCCTCCCCTTGTTAACCCTCGCCACCGTTTCCTCACTTCCTCCCACGCATCCTCCCACGCAGCTCTCAGGGCTGTGTGGCAGAGCTCACTTCTCACAATTCCGACCACCTTTCATGGCCAAGCCTTCTGTCCCTGTAAGCGCACGTTGATTTCCAAATGTCCCCGCGCCTGGAGCTGCGCCGCGCCCCCGCACGCTCCGGGGTTTGGTGCCTTCTTCCCCTTTCTGGAGTGTTCCTCTTCCTCCCTGTCCGGCTGGGCTTCCAACCCAGAGACCCATTTCTGATTCTTCTTTCCTGGGCGATCTCATAATCTCCCGGGTTTCGATTCTTGTTAGCAGGTGGAGGTGGTATTTCCTAGGCTTTGGAAGGACGCTAACTGGGACGAATCGTGGCTCTGCCCGCCGCCGGCTCCTCTGGAGACCGTTGCTTGATTTCTCTAAGCCTTGGGTATTTTCTCCTTCATAAAGTAAGACGATGGTTATTTAAAGTAGCGCCCAGTGCAGAGAGCACTCAGAGTGAGCTGTGGTTTACTGTACAACTCTTGTACGAATCAAATTTAACACGTGTAACGAGCCGGCGCAACAACCGCTGGCTCGCTGTGCTTCCTTAGGGACGTCTTGCTCGCCCTTCAAGATTGAGTGTGAATTTGCTCTGCGGCGCCGCACTGTAAGCGGTCTGTGCGCCCTGCACGATCGGCCAGTTTGTCTGCTGGGCTCGCACGCGTATTTCCACTTCCTGTGCTGTGCGTGATTGTTATCCACCCCCAGCACTGGAATAATGTTTAGTTTTTCACTTGGCAAAGAAGTCAAGCACTAAATATTTTAAAAATCCTCACCTGAGGATATGCTCATTGATTTGGGGGGAGGGGGAAGAAAGAGAGGGAGACACACACATCGACGTGACAGAGAAACGTTGATTGGTTGCCTGCTGTACACGCCCTGAGCGGGGATTGAACCTGCAACCTTTTGGTTTATGGGACCCAACCATCTCCACCTTCTAAGCCACCCGGCCAGGGCTCAAGTATTACATTTTTGAAAAAGCACAAAACATCCTACTTCAGATCTTTACTTACTTATTTTTAACATACAAGTCAGTTTAAAATGATAGAAATTCTGTGAGAACTAAGAAATCCACGGCTGTAGTTAAATAATAGAAAAAAATTGAGACAAAAGATCGACAACACCCAGCATTTTGCTTCCTCCCCTGTTGAGAGCACCTGTTTCTCTGGGTTAGAGGGGGCGAATTCTAAAACCTAGAGGCCCTGCCTGTACCGCCCGGGCGGTGGGGACTGCGGACCCCCGGTCCCCATCCTCGGCGGGGGGCGTGCCCCGGTCAGCCTCCCCACTCACGCCGGGCGCAGGGACCTCCCTGGGGGAACGGAGCGGAACCCGGGCTTTACTTCCTCCTCGGCACGGGGCCGCTTCGCTGCCCGCCCGGACCAAGCGCCAGCCAGTCTCGGACACGCGCTGGCCCGGTGAGTGGCTGCGCCGGCTCACTGGGGTGCAAGAACGCCCTCCGGGACTCGCGGTTCGTCAGTGCGGCGGCCACCACCATGCTGCCCCTTCTGGGTGACGTGCTGCGGGATCCTGGGCTCGGCACCGTCCCGAGCTCTGAGCGCTCACACGGCACTGAGCTCTGAGGGTGCCTCTGTTCGGTGAGCATGATCCCTGTGGCAACTTTTAAAAAATTGTGACACTTTGTAGCCATGTTACAGGTAAAGGAATTGAGGCTCAGAGAACCTAAGTAACATACTCAAAGCCACACAGCTAGTTAGAGGTGTAGAAAAATGGTCGTGTTTCAACAGAAAACTCATGTAGCCTGGAGGACACTGTCCAGGTGCCCTGGCTCCTGTTCTTCGCCGTCTTCGAGCCACTGTGCGTCCTCTGGGTTGTCTGATTGTCCCCTCCCGCCATCTGCATCTGGCTGTCACCCGTCCCCATCTCTGAGGCCTGGTGCAACTCGATGTCAACGTGTCTTTCAGACTCTCTTTTGAGCAGTTTGTAACATCTGTCTGCTTCCCTCATTGAAAGAGTTAAGTAAAATCTTTCACTCTCTTTTCTATCTGTGTCAGAGCCATGATTTGAGCTTTGTCTGCAAATGACCTTTTAGCAGAGACACAACGGGAACGCGGGTCCCTGTCCACCGTCCAGGCCCCTTCCTGCAGCTCGCAGCTCGGAGCCGCCTGGCCTCCCTGTGCCTCACTGCGGAGCTTGCTTTCCGAAGGCGGAGCTCGGGGTTCCACCGCAGGAAACCCTCATTGGGCAGGGTTTTGGCTTTGTCTTGTATTTTAACAAGACTCCAGCTATTCTGTTGCCTGTGGTCGGAAAAGCCCTGATCCTATCTTTTTAGTAGGAGAAAGGAAATACTTGTACAAAGCAAGTTATAAACTAAGTTTCAAGGAAGGAGGGAAGAGATAGGGAGGGACTGTCTGCCTGGAGGAATCTGTAACTTGTGGCGTGTGATCTGGGTCTTTGCACTAGGAGAGCTGGTGACGGGGAGGGGCCTGAGAAAGGGCCGGCTGTGCCCAGGAAGCAGCGTGAGCGAGCAGGGACCGGAGGTGCCGAGCCCTCCCCGGGGACGACGGGTCGGATTCGGCCGGACCGAGCCCCGAGTGCAGAGGCCGGGTAGAGCGTGGCCCCGCCCCGGGCAGGCAGGACGGGGCAGGCCGTCGCACGGTTCCGTCAGGCTGGCCCGGGCGACGTGTGATTGATGACGTGTGGACTGTGTATTTCTGGAGTTTTTCTTTTCATCATTTTGGACCTGTGGTGACTGTGGGTAACGGAAGCCGAAGAAGACAGGGGCCGTGCAGAGGGCGGGCGCGGCCGTGGCGGTTTGTTGCCCTCCTGAGTCAGCGTGACATGTGTGTGGTCTGACCGTTGCTGTTTGGAGCTGTTGGTCACAGTTACTTATTTTCCGGTAATTTCTTGTCTGGCTTTGAATCCGAATTCATGCGATTGTTTTAGAAGTTCCGCAACGCTCTTACAATTTGCATTCTTCGTCGAAAGAATTAATAACCCGGATTGAGACGAAGGGAATGGAACTGGCTCTGCCGCTCCGCTGAGACCTGGGGGACCCCTTTCCCTCTCTCTGCTATTAGGGCCCTGCGTGCCCGACGCCGGCGCAGCCCGGCCGGACCGGCGCCGCCCTGTCGGAGCTCAGAGGGGCAGGGACGGCAGGGCTTTTCCTCGCTGGGTTTAGGCAATAGCTTAGGGTGAAAACCAAGGGGAAACCATTGCTATACCCTTTTCCGCCCTAGAAAGTAGGATATTGGTTAAGAGTCTGCAGACCATGACCCCTCGAACCCCTACATGGGCTCCCCGACAAGCCAGGGAGGGTGGGCAACGCGTGCGGAGAGCGCAGGCAAGCGCCGGTCTCGCAGGGCTCAGTGCAGGTGGTAGGAGTGTGCGCGACAGAAGCCTTGCCCCGGAGCAGCGGCGGTCGCGGATGCGGCTCCTCCTCCTGGCTGCGGGACTCTTGGCTGCGGGACTCTCGGCTGCGCCTCCGAGGGACCGTGTGTAGCCGCTCCTCCTGACGATGGATAAATAGGCGCGTGATTTCATTCCTTTCTAAATTCAGAAAGTGTTCCCTGTTTTCTCACCAACGATGGCAGGACAGGTCAGTTAGAAGGCGCGGGGACAGGACTGGACATAGAAGACTCGTGGGAGGCGGGGCCTGGTGGGAGAGAGTCTCATCCAGAATATTTCTGCTTCAGTTGTCTCGGGGGCCGGGGGGCCTCGCGGGGCCGGGGGGCCGCGGTAGGGCTGTGTTGCTGAGAGGTCAGAGGGCAAGCGAACTTCCTGTCGCCATCAGAACAAATCATTGCCATGCTCACAAATTCTGAGGTTTTATTTCAACTTGGTGTATAAATATATATATATATATTGTGTGTGTGTGTGTGTGTGTGTGAAATTCTGGATTTGTATTTGATTGGGGGAAGACTTCATAGATTAAGTGAAATTTCCTTATCCTGATGGTGTTTTCATTGTTGATATGATAGTTTTTAATGTTATGCATATAGAGCATTAATAAAGTTTTCCTTACCCCACAATCCATTTCTCCCTAGTTTTTTTGACTATTAAACATTAGCATTTTGAGATGCTCAGAATATCTTTGTTTGAAGACATTTAATTGTAACAATCTTTCCAACATTATTTTTTATCCAGTACTTTCTACAAGAAGAATTTTAAAATCTTAGAGGAGAACCATGCCTTTCCTAGCGGGAAATAAACCCCTACCAGAGGATTTTTTAAAAATTAAAACTAGATTGTCTTCTTTTTAAAATTAAAAAAAAACATTTCTTAGTATATTTCAAAATGTAACAGAAGTATTTCGAAAAGAGATGGCAATGGGCAATTTTTCAAAACTGTCCCTTATGGGACGGCAAAGATGTTTTGTTTTCACTCAACCGCGAAGAATGCAGGCCTTACGTGGGAGGCCTGAGAGCGGCGCCGGCGCCTGCCGTGCTGCGCGCGCCTGGCCCGCCGGGCCGGTTGTAGCGACACGGGTGCAGGGGAGCGGTCGCGAGGACCTGAGGGGGCTGATTTGACTGGGACATACAAGGGGAAGGATATATTTGTGTATGAAAAATTAATGAGAAAGGTTACTCCTGTTTTTTCTTTGTAGTCACTTTTAGGATAGTTCATGTGCCCATTTGAATTTTCACTTGTATGTATGACTCTCATTAAAAATTACCTAAGTTTTAAAAATCCATATCAATGATAGGTTACATGCATTTATAATAATTGATGTTACTCTCACGCTATTTATAATACATTATATTACTACAGAATTACAGGCAGGGGAAAAAAATTACATAAAATAAGATAAGCAAAAAAGAACACAAAAGGCAGCCCTGGCTGGTGCGGCTCAGTGGACTGAGCGACAGATTACAAAGAAAAGGGTCACCGGTTCGATTCCCAGTCAGGGCGCAGGCCTGGGTTTCTGTCCAGGTCCCCAGTAGGGGGCACGCAAGAGGCGACCACACATGGATGTTTCTCTCCCTCTCTCCCTCCCTTCCCCTCGCTCTGAAAATAAGTGAATAAAATCTTAAAAAAGAAAACAAAATCCACAAAAGACAGAATCTCACCTGCCCAGAAATAACCACTGTTAATGTCTTGAAGAGATTTCTGAAAAACAAATGATAGTACTTTTAAGTACTCAAAAAACCTTTCAAAAATTATTTTAAAAATAGCGGCTGGGGTCATCCAGTTTTTACTAAATCAACCTTTCTCATCACAATGTTTGGTGTCATTTTGATTCTGTGTTCACTAATGGGGACCGGTGGGCAGCTGAGGCCGTTGTCCAGGCTACTTCTGCTTTAATTATCTTGTTGTCTGGCAAAGGACCAGCATTTAATCTCAGTTTTCCAAACAACTGGCTCTGTTTAGAAGTGTAGGAATTTGTGGGAACAAATTTATCAGAATTTGCCTCAAAAGAATTTTTGCACTTTTATCTCTGTTTAAGTATGGATGAGCAATCGTATTTTTCTGTGACCTATTCCTTTGAACTGTTTTCATGCACAAAAAGTATAAAAATGAAATTCACTTTGATTCCTCCGATTTGAAACCCAGAAAATCTTAGACGGTGAATACAGCCTCTGGGGAACTGTCCTTGGGGAGGGAGAATCAGTAAAAAGAACTTGAAGAATAATTGAAGATTTAAAATGTGAATAATGAAACGGATGTTTTAAAGAAAATAAGCTGCATTAAAATATTGAGGAAAAGTATGCAGCTGATGTTAGCCTGCCTCCTAAGGTCACTGATTTCTGATTAATTTAAAGTTTTCAAAGTTCAGCTAGTGTTCCCTGGACCCCATTCCTACCTCCGAGGCCTGGCCCCGGGCGCCGGCGCACTCGCTGCCGCGCTCTGGGTGCTCTGAGGACTGGGCAATGCCTCCCTAGAGCTGGGCCCGAAGGCGTGGAGGGCAAGGTGCACCGCGGCGGATTTCTCGGCGTTTCCTCAGCCTTGGCCACGGCCGTGGGTGTTCGAAACATGTAAATCCATTCCTACCTCCGAGGCCTGGCCCTGGGCGCCGGCGCACTCGCTGCCGCGCTCTGGGTGCTCTGAGGACTGGGCAATGCCTCCCTAGAGCTGGGCCCGAAGGCGTGGAGGGCAAGGTGCACCGCGGCGGATTTCTCGGCGTTTCCTCAGCCTTGGCCACGGCCGTGGGTGTTCGAAACATGTAAATCAAAGGTAACGATGGCGCAAGCAGGACGAAGCAGAGCAGAGGTCAGCCCTGGAGATAGGCACAGGTACGTCCGGGGGAGGCAGCCTTGAGGCAGAGTCCCGAGGCCGCCTGTGCACGGCGACCTGGCCGGCCGCCCTGCCAATGCAGCTGGCGAGCGGCTGCATGAATGCAGGGGCCGGGGGGGCGGGTGGGGGGGGCGGCGACCCAGAGCTGCCACGGGCCGGGCCGCATATTGCCACGCCACTCCAGTGGGACAGCCTGTGGCCCTGCCGGGCCCTGTGCGGAGCAAGGAGGCGTGCCCTCGAGGGCCTGGGCCGCTTTCTGTCCTTGAGGGGGGTTGTGTGTCTGACGCCGCTCGGAGACCCATTTGCTGAGACAGGGACTTTGCAGGTAACTGCACATCAGCACCCCCAATTTACAGATGAAGAAACGGAGCCCGGTGGGGGCCCGTGAGCTGACTTGTGTGTTTGTGTGCGTGTATGTGTGTGTGAGCCAACATAACTGTACGGCGTTACCAATGGCGGTGTTTACTAAGTAATCACTTTAGAACCTACCTCTTTCAAAGAAAGGTTTGTCATTGGTTTTGCGATTTATCAGCGCCTAAACGCACCTCTTCCTTGTTTTGTTTCATTCAGAGCAACTCCCTCTGTTGATGGGAGTACTGGGAAGTTTTTGAGGGTGCGTGTCTTTAGCAGGTCAGGAGAGCTGCTTTAAGGCAAACTTTCCACACGGCGCAGCTTGGAAACGCGGCAGCCTTCCCTCGACAGCCCAGAGGCTCGGCGGGGGCGGAGTGCGCTCAGCGGCTGTTTTCCAGGAGGAGCGGCTGAGCCCTGGCACCCGCGCCCGGCCCTGCAGCCCCTGGCCGGGGACCCCCGTCGGCCGTGGCCGGAGAGTCAGTCACCGAGCTGCCCTCTGCTTTCCGAGGATGAGATCTCGCGCTTCGTTTGGGTCGAATTTGGGCGTTTAAGGCAGAACGTAAACTCACAGCCTGAACGGGATTTTGGTGACGTGGCGAGCCCAGGTACTGCCCGCTGCGGAAGCGGGCTCGGCCGTCCCCGCTGGCGGGCTCGGCTTCCCGCTTGGGACAGCCAGGCGCCGCCCGCCCGTCCCTGGCCAGGTGACAGGGATGGCCCGCCTCGGCGCTTCCACTGCTGAGCCCCGGCCGACCGGGGTTCCAGCCCGCGAAGGTCGGCCCCGCCCACTCTGGCCGCGGTCGGAGTCTCCGGGCGCCAGAGCGCAGCGCGGCGCTCGCCGCGGCCCCTTTAAGGAGCGGCGCTGCGGTAACCCGAGCCCGCAGTCCCGGCGGGCGGCGGCGGCAGCTGCACTCGGGACGGCGCCCGCCCGCTGAGCATCTCCGGCCGCTCTGCCCGGCGCCAGCCCTCCGCCCGCCCGGAGCACCAGGCGCCCGGGACCGGCCGCGCGCAGCCGCCGCGCGCACCCGAGCGGCTCCGGCCGCGGCACAGGTGACGCGGTTTGCAGGGCCCGGGTTGGAGCGCGGGGAACGGGCGGCCAAGGCTCCGCGGGCTGGGCGTCCCGAGAGCGCGGGGCGAGTGGTTCCAGCAGGTGCGCGTGGCGGCGCAGCATCTCGGCCCGCGGGCCGCGCAGGCGGGGTGCCGGCCCGCCGCCCCACGTCTCCGGGCGTCCCGCTCCTGCTCCCGGGCTCTCTGGGTGCCTACGGGTCTCAGACGCAGGGGTGGGCGTTTGGGCGTCGCCGAAAGCTTTCCGGAGGCCGGCACCCAGGCGCATCAAGTGGGTGAGTGCCCTATCCCAGCTCCCCTGAATAAGACAAGCAGCTGCTGTGCGCCCCGCGGCGCTCCGGAGGGTCCTGCTTTTAGCCACCGAGTCCGAAGAGCCCAGTGCAAAGGGACCGGGCGCAGAGTCCCGCTGACACCAGGCTCTCTGTCCAGCGCTGCCCTGGCGCCCCGGCAGGCCGGCTAAGCTGCGTGCCCACCTCGCTGTACCCAGCGGTGAGATGGGATCCCCGAGTGCCAGCCTTGCCCTGCCGCCCGCGGAGTTGTCTGAGGTCGCGAGAGGGTCGCTTTGCTGGTCAGTGCCGACCCAGCTGCGCCCATCTGAGCGCTGGTGCCGTGCACGTACGTATCCCCTGGACAGTCTTTAAATGAGTCGGATACCCGTTGGGGACAAGACAGGAAAGTTTGTGTGGACATTCGGAGCTGAAGTGTGAGGTAGGAAGAGGGCTGCCATCTTGGTGGACCGGTGCCCCAGCCGCACGTGGAGGGGGAGAGAGGGTGGCAGGCTGTGCCTGTGAGTGACACGTGGTCGGGGGCACACAGCACGGATGGAGCAGAACGCGGCTTCCCCCGGGGCGGCCCGTCGAACTGGCGCGAGGAGAACTCCGTTTCTCTTTGGAGGGGCTCTGGGTGAAGCAGAGTTTTCCTCTTGTTTGTCTTTTAATTGTGCGGCTGAAACCGAATGAGAAACATGCATTTCTGCCACCTAGAAAACCGGAGGCAGTGCCCTGAGGAGCCAAGGATTTGGGTGTTTGCCCTCAGGGGGCCCCGCAGGGGGGGGCGCTCTGCGTCGGAGGCGCTGTACCCCACTCCCTGCAAGTCCTTTGGCCACGCCACCTCTCTCCAGGGTTCGCGTCGGCCCTGTGTGACCTGGCGCGTGGGGAGCGTGACCTGGCCCCGGCCGCTCAGCCCAGCACAGTTGTTTAGACGCCGAGGCATCCTGTGTCCCTGCGCCTCCCTTCTGGCCTTGGGATGGACGTCGGTTTATTGGTTTTTTTTAACAAACGTCGCGCCTGTGGAGGTGCCTGGGAACGGCGGTGGTCGCGGGGCGGACGCTTCACAGCCAGCTCCAAAGGCGCGGGGTCTTCTGATCGGCCGAGGAGTGCGGACGCGGGAGTCAGCCTGCCTGTCCCTGCGTTTTCTGGAATCTCCCCTGGAGAGAGATTCCTTCGATTGCCACAGCAGAGGGAGGCCTCGGGAGCAGGAGCCGTGGGGACTCCAGGTCAGAGCCGGCCTGCAGTCGGGAGCGCCCCAGCGGAGGCGTGGGGAGGAGCCCGTGTGACTTGGGAGGGGACGGCAGGCTGCCCCCCCGCCCCGCCCCCGGGCAGGCACCAGAGGTGCTGGCGGAGCCCTGGGCCGTGTGGCACTGGCGCCCTGGCCTGACCTGCCCTTCAGAGCCTGGCGCAGCTGTCCTGCAGCTCTACAGCTGCGCCCCCCCCGGCCCCCCAAAGCCACCCTCCCTGGAGGGGAGGCAGCCGAGCAGCTGACTCCCAAGAAACCGCTGGGCCTCAGCCTCTCCCGCACGCTCTTCTCAAATGACTGTGCCCTGCCCTGCAGACGGGGATCCGTTTTGCTCCGATATCTCAGCTGGGCTGAGAAAAGTCAAATGAACAGTCCACAAGAAGATACGGAAAACAAGGTTTTCTGTGGAGGAAGATAATGAATTAATTGTCCTGTGGGTGGCTGGGCGGGGGAGCTGGGTGCCCGCGTCCTCGTCCTGGGTGGGAGCCCTCGGGTCCCCGCGGGCTCTGTGAGAAGCAGCAGGAGCGGGCGGTGTGGATGGCGGTGAGGGCCCGTTCTCAGGCGGGGCCTGCGGGACAAGCTGGAGTCACCCGGCACAGGTGTCGGGCACCGGGCGCGGCACAGCAGGGGCGCGGCGCCCCGGGCTAGGGAGGCGAGTCTGGTAAGGATGTCGGAGGCATTTCCAGAGTGGCTTTGCTGGCAGCGTTCCGGGTCGAGAGGAGAGGTGGCTCGCACGGAAGCGGTCCCCCCGTCCCACGGTCAGTGCTGGGCGGACGGTCGGCGTGCAGCCCCAGTTCCCGGACTGGGGAAGGCGGCATGGATAATCGCGAGGTGTCATTTGTTTTGCTCTGTTTTGTTTTGTTGCTGAGGCCAGGGGTCAGTCCAGGGAGAAGCCAGTCCCGCGGCTACGGGGGGATCAGCCGGTGGGCCCTGGGGAGAGGCCGAGGCCCACGGAGGCAGCTGGACATGTGGCCAGAGCCCCAGCCGCACGAGGAAGGGAGTCCGAGCAGAAGGGCCCGCAGCTGGGGGCGTGCCCGCGGGGCGGCGCTGCAGACCTTCCCTGAGGGCCGCGCAGCATCCCGCCCACCTGTGCCGGGTACGCGCGGCGCGCGCGCGCGGTCCGCAGGGCAGTGCACGCGCTGGCTGCGCTTTCGTCCCATCTTCTGTTTCGGCTCTGTGTTCTGAACTGGTCAGCTGTTCCGGGGTCACAGCCCATTGTCTGGAAACCATGTGTCCCGTGGGTGGAGCCACGGGTGTGGGGCGCAGCCTGGGCGTCAGGCCGGACGGAGGGCCGCGGGTGCGGGGAACACGGATGGACCCGCGCGCACCCGCGCCGGTCGGTGTGTCTTACCCGGCGTCTGGGGGTGTGGGGCCCACGCTAGGGAAAGGCAGCGGGCCAGGCAGAGGCAGAAAGGGTGCCCACCACGCTCTGCACGTCAGAACAAAACCGAGGGAAGGGGAAGCGTGGAGGGGCGCACGCGCATGCAGCCGGGGAAGGGCTGGGAAGCTGCGTCTTCAGGGCCGCGGATTCCTCCTGGCGGTTAAAGGAGATGCAGAGGCCACAGAACATGGTGGCCAGCGGGTTCGGGAGCAGAGTGGCGGTGGGCAGCCCGCGTCCCCCTGCCAGCTCTGAGGAGTTTGTGCAGAGGGTGCCGATGGAAGGTGCGGTTTCCAAAGCCCATTTGCTGATCAGACTCATTAGGAGTTGGCTGCCTGCCTCACAGAGAATTGGAAAAGGATTCTTATTACATTTTATAAAAGGGCTGGGCAATCAGGACTTCCTTAGACATCTGTTTCAAGACCGACAATCAAACTGGAATCATCACTCCTAGGCTCTGGGATTGCCAAAAGAGCTTTTTGGAGACACGGGTGCGGCTGCACTCAGCAGCCCTGAGCGATCCTGGCATCTGTGCGCTGGGCTTAATCAACGGCCCCATCTCTCTGCAGGCCTCTGGTTTCCTCTCTGTAACAATTCCCGTCACCCCGCACACCGAGCGCACACACCGGTGGGCGAGAACCACCAAGCCTTCAGCAAGATGTGCGGGTACCAGAGTTCTCCCGCTGCCGGGGGACTGCTGGCCTTCGCCAGCCGCGGGCGCCCTCCCGGGCTCCGGCCGTGGGCTCCTGCCGTGGGCCCACCCTGGCCTTGCCTGCTGATCTCAACAGAGTGGCCGTGCTTTCCCAGTTTGGCCTGAGCTCTCCTAGGCTGTCTGGAGCCTAACTCACGCTTTCAGTCCTGGTTTCCCGGAGGCCCCCTCGAGCCCTGCACCGGACGGTGTCCACCTGTCTCGTCCTAGGGCGCCCTCCCTGGGCCCTGGCCCGTGCTTGGCTGGCGTTCGCTGTGTCTGGCCGCGGGCGCCCCGGACAGAGCTGGGCGTCGATGGGCTTGTGCACGGGTTTGACCTAGTTTTTAAGTTCCGGGTTTATGGAGAAACTATCTTGTCAAGTTAATTTAATGAGCTTTCTCCAAATAGGCCTTAAAACCTTTTAAGAAGTATAGTTTGAAGGTATAGAAAATGTCTCCCCATCTGGTCTCCATTTACTTGGTGGAATAAGAGGAGGAAGCACTTGACATCTGATGAAAATTGAGAACGAATCAATCAACCCTCTGGACAAAGTGTTACATTTTAGGGTCATAAGCCTCCAAACTCATCTCCCTCAGTTAATGTGGTTTGCGCTAAGACATTTAAAAATAGTGAGGCAATTATAGTGAGACGCTTTGTAATTTGTCACGTGCTATTTCAAGGACTTACAAAGACCGCAGCTGTGCTCCGGTTGAGAAACATTTTTGCCTTTTTTGGGTTTTACACACCGGCCCGAGCGTTACCAGACCGGCGGGAGGACCCGGGAAGGGAGGACGGTGGGGCGGGAGCCCGGCGGAGGCCGCCTGCCGAGCACGTCGGGAGCGCCCCGGCTTCGTGGCGCGGGACTGAACCCGCGAGGCCACAGGCGCTTCTGGGGACTTGGCCGTGCTTTATGGCCTCGCGTCTCTAAGTGTTTCCTGTGATGTTTTTAAGTGGCCTCACGACCAGAGCTTCCGGTCAGGATGGCGGCGTAGACAGACACAGGTCCCACGCCCTCCCACAGCCACATCCACATGATGGCTAAACTGCAGAACAGCCGTCATGCAGAATGGCCTGGAACCTGACTGAGTGGAGGTCCTACCGCGACAGAACCAGAGGAGAAGCCACACCGAAACCGGTAGGAGGCGCAGAGATGCGGACGGCGTGGGCCCCAGGCCCGCCGTGGTGGCCAACGTTTGGAAGCGGAGCCTCGGCTGCGGAGGTCCACCCTGAGGAGCGGAGGGTCCCGGCCCTGCGACAGGCCCCGCAGCCCAGGATTCCAGTGCAGAGAAGTCCCGTAACTTCTGGCTGTAAAAGCCAGTGGCGATTGTGCCTGAGAGAGTCAGAGGCTTCCCGAGTCCCAGGCAGCGCCCCTTAAAGGGCCCGCGCAGGCCGACTGGACTCACTCCCTCTGAGCTCCGATGCCAGGGCAGCAGCTTGAAAGGCACCGGGACAGACGGGGAGGGACCGAACTGCCCGGCATCGGGTCGGCGCCTGACTGAGCTGGGGGGCCGCTGTCTCCCAGGCAGAAGTGCTGGCACTGTTCCCTCGCTGAGCCCTGCCCCTGCACAGCCAGCAGGCGGGCGCCGGATCTGAGACCCCACCCGCCTGGCTCACACTGTTCCCCGGCGCTGGCGATGCCCTGAGTTTCCCACCCAACTTGCGGGCCCACGCAAGCTGCTTCCAGCGGCTTTTCCCCATGAACGGCCTGTCTCGGCTCAGGCTTCAGATTTTCCTAAAACTTCTCAAACAAGCAGCATCCGCCGCAGCGTCCCCGCACCTCTTGCTGAGTGGCCCCAGGCCCAGCACTAGAAGCAGCCACCTTGGTTCACAGCTCGGCCTCCCCGGGGCACCGCCGAGCCCGGCACAAGCGGCAGCCACCCGCAGATTGCCGCGTAGCTCGTGCCGGGTGGCTCCGGGGCAGAACACAGGAGGCAGCTCGCCGCCCCCCCCCCCGCCCCGCACCTTCCTGGAAGCCCCGGAGCCAGAGCGTCCGGGGGGCAGACTCAGGCCTCCCCGAAGCACTGCCCGCCTCCTCTGCAGCAACACACTCAAGGGGCGACTCAGCGGCCTCCGGAGCCCCGGCGAAGTAAGTCCGGCTCCGTGGGGAGGGACCCCGCACAAGTGACCCTCTGTGGTGGCCGGGGGTCACAGCCAGTCCTTGCAGCTGAGTGGCCAAGAGATAGGTCCCTCCTAGTGATGTGCCAGCAGCGATCAAGGTCCAACTGCAACCGGAGGGTGCACTCAGCCCTCACGGGGGACACTCCTGGAGTGCTCGGCCTGGGTGATCGGGGAGACTGTGCCTCTGGACCCCGCAGGACACTTACTGAACAGGGCCACCCTGCCCAGACAGGGAGACATGTCTAACACGGAAACCAACTCTGGGAGGCGGCCAAAACGAGGGGACAAAGACACATGGGCCAAAGGAGAGGACAGAACAAAACTCCAGAGAAAGAACTAAATAAGATGGAGACAAGCAGCCGACCAGATGCAGAGTTGAAAACACCGGTTATGAGGGTGCTCGATGAACTTGGGGGAAGAGTCGATGAACTTAGCGAGAACTTCAGCAAGGAGGCAGGAACCGTAAGAGAAGAACCGGTCAGAAATGAAGGCTGCATCAACGGAAGTGAAGAATTTATTACAGGAAGTTTAGAGTAGACGAACTCAAGAGCCCAAAGTCAGGGACTTGGAATAGAAGAAAACACACACAGAACAGCAGAAAGAGAAAAGAATAAAAAACAGCGAGGGCAGTGACAGGGGCCCCGGGCGGACTGCGGGCGCACGCACATTCGCATCGCGGGGGTGCCAGGCGGGGAGAGAAGGACATTGAAAACGTATTGGAAAAAATAGTGACAGGAAACTTCCCTAACTTGCCATACAAGTCCAGGAAGCACAGAGTCCCAGACAAGATGAAGCTGAAGAGACCGAAACCAAGACACATAATTAAAATGCAAAAGGTTAAAGGCGAAGAGGGAATCTTTTTTTGTAAAATCCTCACCCGAGGATATGTTTTTATTGATTTTGGGAGGTGGAGGGGGAGGGGAAAGAGAGAGAAACATCCGTTGGTTGCCTCCTACACATACTCCAACAGGAGACTGAACCCATAACCTAGATATGTGTCCTGACGGGGAATCGAATGCGTAGCCCTATGGTGCCCAGGATGACGCTCCAAACAAACAAGTCACCCAGCCAAGGACGACAAAGAGAGAATCTTAAAAGCAGCAAGAGAAAGGCAGTTAGTTACCTGCAAGGGAGCTCCCATAAGACTGTCTGCCGATTTCTCAACAGAAACTTTGCAGGCAGGAGGGACTGGTCGCAAGTATTCAAAGGGGTGAAAAGCAGGGACCTACAACCCAGATCACTCTGCGCAGCAAAGCTGTCCTTTACAGTCGAAGGACCGATCAAGAACTTTCCAGACAAGAAAAAGCTAAAGGAGTTCCTCATCACCAAACCATTATTATATGAAATGGTAAAGGAACCTTTAAGGAGAAGATAAAAAAAACAACCAAACAATAAAATGGCAACAAATTCATATCTAGCAACAATTGAATCTAAAAAATAAATAAGCAGAACAGAAACAGACTCCCAGATGTGGAGAGTGGACCCATGGTTGTCGGATCGGGGGGCCCGGCGGGGAGCCGGGTGAAGGGTGAGGGGTCGGGGAGCACACGTGGGCAGCCACAGAGCAGCGCGGGGCGGGAAGCACAGCCTGGGGCGTCCGGTCAGTGGGAGTCTGTGCGTCGGGTCAGATGGCCCGCGATGTCACGGCACCGCGGCTTAGTAACTTATGTGACGTCTGATCCCTGGGGTGTGTCCCTGCAACCGATACAACGGCGTGTATCAGCTGGGACTGAGATTTTTAAGAAGTGATTTAAAATAAAACATCACCGCCTTCATAAGCCGTGAGAGTGGAGCTGCGCCCGCGTGTTGAAGCGCCTCCCTGCCGGGGCCTCTGCGAGCTGCAGGGAGCTCCCCGTCCGTGCGTCCTTCCCCACGCACGTGCGTTCGCTCTGAGGGTAAAGGGAGGAAGAGCATGCTGCTCACTTTATAATTCAGGCAGTGCTGAATTATACGTAGCGCTGTGCACATGTGCCTCTTCTCCCATTTAATTCCCCAAAGATTCGTTCAGCAGTACAAGCACAACGAGAGACCACAGGGATGTCAGAGTGGGGCCACGCGCAGGCTCCCTCGTGAGGGAGGGACCCTGCTGGCGTAGGGACGAGGCACACATGCGGAGTGCGCCGTCTTCGATTTTGTCTGTCCCCTGCCTTGCTGCGCGGCCAGGCTGGGATGCCGCACTATGACAAGGCGACGTCAAGGCAGGGTACAGAGAGAAGTGTGTCCGAGCGAAATCCAGGGGGCAGGGCCGCGCGTCGGCCGCTAGCGCGCCCTGCTTCTTCCCGGAGGTGCTGGCGGTGACCGTCGCCGGCGGTAAGAGGAGCAGAAGAGAAGCCAACGCGGGGAGCCCGTCTAGTCCGGGTTCCGGGCGGCGAGAGAACCGCCTCCCCTGGGTTTTCATCCGGGAGACGCTGCGTTTGCAGCGGCCGGCATCGTCCATGTGCCCCACATCGCGGCCCGGCCGCCCTTGCACCTGAGGCCGCTTCGCATCGCGCCCCTCGGAGCTCGGCAGGTGTCGTGCCCCCACCTGCTCTCTGAAGGGTCACCCGGCTGAGACGTACGCTCATGGGTTCAGTGCGGAGATGGCCTCACAAGGACCTGAAGGGCTACGAGACCGATGACAACAGTGACCTCACGCTGTTCCTGGGCACTTCCTCTGCCGGGCAGCACAGAATATGTCGCTCCGGCGGGATTGCCACGAGCGGAACCCACTGCCTGGGGAGGTGAGGCTTGCGGCTGCCCCGCCAGGGAGTGAGGGTGTCCAAGGTGGCCTTCGTGCCTTAGAACTGCAGCAAGAGCTGAGCGAAATGTTTTCCCGAAAGAACCCCAACTCTGCACTTGGTCCATATGGAAAATACGGGACCTGCCTGCACGGGGGAGCTCCGCGGGTCTGAAAGGGCCCCGGCCACCCTTCCAAGGAGTCTCGAGAGCACCTCCAAGCTGAAGTTCGTTAGCGGTTGTGGACCGTGAGAGCATTAGCGGCACGTCGGGATCTGCAAGCTGGGTAGCTTGGCGCAATCCCAGAGACCCGGGAAGAGGGACTGAGCCCTCACGCCCTCGTTCGTCAACCTCTGGCCTCGGGGACACCGCCTCGGACACCCAAGTCCAAGGGCCACGCGTAGGTTCTCTCGCAGGACTTTGCCTGAACTGAAACAGGAGGTTGGCAGTGAATATTAAACCGGAGGTCACCTGGAGCCACCTCGCCCTGCCAGCCTGTTAATAGTGCTTCGAAGAAACACGTCCATGCGGTTAGATTCTTTGGCTACGGCACGGCGTCAAACCCGACGCTGAGTCGCGTTCAGGGGCACCGCGCTCGCGGGAGGCAGTGCCGCGGGAGGCAGGGCGGGGCGGGAGGTCAGTCGAGGGGCCGCCGGCCCCGCTGCCGGGTCACGGGCGGGGGCGAGGTGCGGCGAGCGGCGGGCACACGCTTCGGGTCGGGCTGTCCGGTCCCTCCGAGCCGGCGCCGTCGGGAGCGGGGCAGCCTGTCCTGGTCAGGACGGGATGCCACAATAAGCGCGCTCCTCTGTGGACTGGTGTTTTCATCGGTTGCTCCATAACAAACCACCCCCAAATCGAGTGGCTTAAAACAATGGCCTGTTATTTCTCATGGCTCCGCGGGTGGCCGGGCAGCTACTCAGCGGGTTGGAGGCCCGCCCACGGGGCTGCCTCCCGCTGGAGGGTCAGCTGGGCAGGAAGGCCCCCATGGCTTGCCAGCAGGGCTGGTCGTTGGTGTTGAGTGTCACCTGTCAGCTGGGCAGCCTCAGCGCTCCGTGTGGCCTCCTGTCCTGCAGGACTAGGCAGGTGGCAGTCTCCCGGGTGACACCCAGGAGAGTGACAGGCAGGTGCCAAAGGTCTCGAAGGCCTAACTGGGCTCCAGAAGCCTCCCAGCCCATCCTCCAGCACATGGTCTGTCAGCAGGGGGCAAGGCCAGCCCAGGTCCCTGGGGACGGAGGCAGGGCCCCACCCGGGGACGGCAGCAGCGGCCGTGTCCTGCTGTGAAGCAGCTTGCGGCCATTCCAGGATTGATCGCGGTGGCCAGGGCGCTCGGGGCGCTGACGCACATGTGCAGCGAACTTCTGACGCCCCTCGTGGCTCCGAGAGGTCCCGCGCCCCTTGCCCAGGGCCGTGTGATGGGGACGGGGACAAGGCCGTGATTCCTGGTCTCGCTCCCACTGCACAGACCTTGTCTGAGAGCAGGACCCGAGGAGAGATTCACTCGGTTTTCTTAGTCCCTCAAACCCACCGCCTCTCGTGTGGGGAGCAGGCAGGCGCACAGCCCTCCTTCGGCCACGCCGCCGCGGCCAGGGGGCTCCTCCGTCGGCAGTGTGAGGGTGAGAAGGCCCTCTCTGTCCCCCCGGGTCCCCTTAGGCTCTGACTTCCCCAGGGGGTTCCGTCAGGCGGCTGGGCCGAGGTCCTTCCCACAAGGTCCCTCGGTGGTTGAGATGAGGTGCGGTTCCAGGCGGAGGCACAGCTCGTCAGGGACGCCTGGCCTTCCGCGTGGGCAGAAGGTCACTCGGGATGGCGGCAGGGCCGGCGGACATCCGCGAAGCACGGCGGGACCGCTGGATGGGAGGACGTGGCGGGGAGGCTGGGATGCCAGCTAGTGAGGACGGGGAGGAGGGCGGCGCCGCCGACCGTCCGACGGCGGACACGAGTGCGTCTGGCCTCTCCGCACTCGGCTCGGAGAGCAGCCTGCGGTCCAGCCGGTGAAACCGCCTGGTGGGCGGGGCGGGGGCGGGGACGCACAAACACCGCTGTGTTCGGAGCAGGCGGGGCGCGGGGAGAGTCCCTCGGTGGCCGCGGCTCTGGGAACGGGAGGGCCGGCTGGCGCCGGGGGCGTGTCCGACTGCCGTCTGCGCCCTGGCCTCGTGCTGGTGCCGGCGCTGCGGGCGGACGTGTGTGAGCGCGGCCCTGCCTTTGCCGTGGGCCTGAGCCTCTCCGAGTCCTGAGCATCATTTGGTTTTACCAGTTTTCACCGTTTTCTTGCCTGATTCAGTGAGCGGACAGAGGCCTTTCCTTCCTACCGGAAGCCTGGGTTCCCGGGGCAGTTTGTGAAACTCCTGGCTTCGTCCTCGACCGAGGAAGACAGTGGCCACTCGCTGAGAAGCAAAGCTGGGAGGGCGATTTAATCGGCTCGTGTTGGCTGAGCCTCTGAGTGGAAGCCACAGCTCGATTACGTGGGGCCCTTCGGGTTTCAGTGAAACCAATTTTGCAAAGGGATTCAGCGAGTCCCCCATAGACCCCAGGGAACAGGGAGCGGGGTCTGCGGAAAACACGGGGTGCCCGGGAGAACAGAGACTTCGTGAAAACTAGCTCTTTAAGGAAGGCTGAATTTCCAAAGGGCGTACCTCTTAAAAACAGTTTGTAAAACGGATAAGGTTGCCTAATTCTTGCTGTGCTTTATAGCGTAACTTTTAGCGACCATCTGGGAAAGAGGGGCTCACCCTACATGTTGAGGTCCCGCAGGAGTAAAGGAGCGGCCGGCGCCCGGCCGCCCCCCCAGGGCCAGCAGGGAGCGTGCAGGCTCTCGGGGTGGCCCTGCCTCGCGCCTGAGGTCCCCCCGCTGCCCGTCGGGCCCTGTTTCCGGGCCGCTGCGCGCTCTTCTGGTGCCTGACTTTACCTGCTTCGTCTGCCGGATGCCACGGTCTCCACATCCTCCTCCTGTGTCTCACTTAGAAAATCATAACCACGTGTAATTTATGGACACGACGTCCTTTTATGTATTATTTGGTTGATGTTAATCTGAAAGACCACACATCGAAACCCTTAATACGCAATAAATATATTTTTAAAAAGGTAGACGAGCAATAAGGGTAGTGGATCTCAGAGAGGAGGATGGTAATACCGGCATTTTAGCCGAGCGCACGGCCCAGGAAAAAGGAGGGCAGAGTTCGTCGCTGGACGCGCGTCCGTGGGAAGTGCCCGTGAGGGGCTGAGCGCGGGCGTGAGAGGAGGGGGAGGCGGCTTCTGCTGACCCATTTCTTGTCCCTCTGAGCTCGGCTCTGTCCCAGGAGCGGCAGGAGAGCGGCTGTGTTGGCCGCAGCCAACGCTTTCCTGGACTGTTTCAGTCTCAGCATCGCTAAGATTTTGAGGAGCCAACTAGCGTTCAGCCCCAGGAGACAGAAAACTTCCTTTGAATGTGCACATGTGCATGCCATTCCGTTCAACTAACTCTGTCCTGAAAACCCGAAGCTCTTTTATAAAGATCTTTTATTAGAGATGAAAAGCTGGGAAGACTTTTTTGATCCAAGGATATGCGGGATCGCCGAGGTTTTAAAAGTTCAGTAGCAATTTAAGCAGCACCAGTGGTATGGTTATTTTCCCAGACGGTATTCTTCTTCTTAAGATTTAAATTGTGTTTTCAATGTTGTTTGTTCTGTACTGTAAAATTAGTTTTTATTACTCAGTTATTTTTTTTTTTTGTTTTGCTACTGCAGACAATGTTAGTTCTATTACAACTTTTGGCTTAATTGTTTCCTAGAAATTATCTAACCAATTCTCATTTTACAAATGAGGACATTGAGGCATAGAGAAATCAGGCAATTTGTCCTAAGTTTAGTTAAAAATTTTACTAAAACAACATTTCAGTAATAGCACTTGAAATTCCCTCTTAATATTACATTCTAAGACTTAAATAATTTTGAGTATCATGATATTAAATGTATCTCTTGAAATTTATAATATTGAGATCTTCAGGATAACAGGTTCCCCTCTTTTTTACTTTAAATGCAAATTAAAGATCTATGCCCAATTGTTGACAAAGGCTTTAAATTCCTACGGTTTCTTAGCATGCTTACGTGTGTGCTAAATTATGAAGTACTACAAACACAATCACATACTCTTTTAAAATTAAGAAAATTAATGTAGGGTTCTCAAGAGCGACTGGACGCCTCCCCCGCCCTCACTCCCCCAGCAGGAGCATGGACGCCTTCGCCTACTACACGCTGCCGGCCGGCACCGCGCTCGCCAGCTTCTGCACCTTCCAGCTGCTGTTCCACGTCCTGAGCTCCTGGTTTTCAGCAAAAGTGTCTCCAGGTTTCAACAACCTCAGCTTCGAAAAGAAGATTGAGTGGAACTCAAGGTAAAGCTTACGAACACGGGAGTGGATTTTTTAAGAAGCTAGTTTTATGGAAAAAAAAAATTATTTAGAATATTTCCAAAAAGCGTTTCATGCAGGATCTAAGAAAATCTAATAAGCGCGTTTAAAAAAATGGCCTTAGGAATAAAAGAAAAGTAGATACGTGTCACACGAGAAGAATGTTTACATTTCCAGTACGGAGAGATGGTAGGACACTGCGCCTGAGCTCTGGGGCGGCGGGGTGCAGCCAGGGAAGCCGGCCACCGCGGCCGGGAACGCTCGCGGTGACCAGCACGCGTCCCCGGGGCGGGAGGGGATGGCCGGGTATTTATAATGACCAGCACGTGTCCTGCGGACGGGACGACAGAAATAAGCAGGAGCAGGGCCAGCAGCGGCCTATATATAGCACGGCCGGCCGAGCCCGGGCAGGGCGTCTCTCTCGATGAACTTTGCAGTCCAGCCTGGAGCCCTCCAGAATCTGTTCTGCTGTTACATGGTTCTAAAGTAAAAGTTGCTTTTTATATTTTTTAAAACAAAAATAAGTGGCGAGGGAGTATTGCTTAGGAGGCTATGGAAAGTTGTGTCAGTTGCAGTCAGTTGGAAATTTTTTGTGTGCGCTACGGGAACACTTGCTGTTGTTAGTTGAAGTTAATGCTAACGAATGAATTCAGCGGGTCTCCAAAATTGCCGTAATTATTGCCAAAAATTACATGGAGAAAGAATTCTCACCCCTTGGATGGAAAGAGCTGTAGCATGTATGGTTTGTCTGAAAAAGTAAGAGCTATGATTTGTCTTAAGAATAGATCAAAGGTATCGTCCAACTGCGGGATACAGAAGATACTTGCCATTGCTTTTTCAAACCCTTCCCACCACGAAGGTAGAAGAATGGGAAGGAGAAGGAAGGGCGGGGGCTGCGCTCTCTCTGCGGCTGGATCTGGAACTGTTTTCATTGCCTGTTCACCAGGGTTAGCAGTGGCGAGGCCCTTTGCACCTTGGAGAGCTGCTCGCCACGGGGAAGTACAGAGGGAGAGAGGTGGGCGGGCCGGTGAGCCAAAGTGAGGAAACTGAGACGCACTTGTCCCCGTTGGTCCTTCTGTGCGCGGGGCCACCACTCGGGAGACCGAGTTCCCCGCTCGAAAAGGGGTCTGGGCGGTAGACGGGGCTTTATGCTCTGCAACGGGCTTCCTCCCTCTCTCTCTAATCCATTGAGTCCTCTTCCCCTCTGGAGCTGGGTTTGCACGGGACTTACGCTGCGAGGTGGGGAGCGCAAAGAAGGAAAAAAATTGGCGGCTTTTCAGTAAACACGCGCGTCTGAAGCAGACCAAAGCCACCGCACACTTGTCCCTGGTGATTGGGAAAGAGTGTCTGAATGAGGCGCGGTCTAGGCCACCCGCAGGGAGGGCAGGAGCGGAGAACGCACCCGGCAGCTCCCACCTGGGAGAGAACAGTTTAATTCATTGTAAGTGACAAACGGCAGTGCTTCGTTGTTGCTTTTTCTGAAAGCCTACATACCTATAGCTATTATTTCTATCACAATCTCTCCACTTCCTTTCCTGGGGGATGGAAAGTCCTGTCGCAGTTCATACTCCTAATCTGAAGTCACCTTCTCCGAAGGCAGACTCTCCTGCCGGAGCTCTGCGGCCTCTACGGTGATACGCGTGGTGCTCATGCACGGCTGAGCCAGCGGCTCTGGACTGCTATTCTGGAACGGGCGTTATTTCCTTAAAAATGAAGCGCTGCCTTTTTATAAGCATAGGGATTTCTTTTCAATCCTCTTTGGAAAAAAATGGAAATATTTTATTCTGGGTAGCATTTCAGTGTTTCTTTTTAGACACTAAGGACTCTATACTCCTGCTTTGCCAGGGACCTGATTTCAAAGGATGAGATGTGACGTTTTTACCGCCAGAAGTTCCTGAGCAAACGGGCTTTTGATGCCGAGGAGCTCGCTTGGGCCCAGGGCCTCTGCTTGCCCTGCCCTTCATGGGGTGGGGGGAAGGGGGCGGCTGTCCCTCCCGGTGACGCGGAGCTGCTCCCACGCGCCTGGCCGGGCCCTCTGCCAGCCAGTGGGGTCCCCAGGGCCTCCCACTCCCCACGGAGCCCTCGGCGGAGCGGGAGCCGAGGCCTGAGTGTCAGCAACCGATGGAGTTTTTCTGAAAGAATTTTTTTGATACAAGTGTACTAAACACTAAGACAGGCTCCAGAGAGGTTACGTTTTTCTCCTCATGGAATTTTCGAACGGCCCCAGAAAGCTGAGGGCGCGCTTACTGAGGTGGAGAGTTTCACGTGCTGTCGAGCGTCTTTCCTCTGTTAGCTGCTGTGCTCAGGAGGGATGCGGGGGCCTTGGCGTGAGAACGCCTTGTAAAGCGCAGCGGCTGGTGGGTGAGTCACCCTTCCGAAGGGCCCTTTCGCATGACACAGGGCTCTTGGCCACTGTCTTTAAATTGGTGTGAATCTTTGAGCGTCGAAGATTCGGTTGAGTTGAACTTGACATATCAATGTAGGACCACGTTATCAGTTAGACTAAGGATGTTGATTTTTCAAGTTACAGTCGTGTTTTCTAATATCAAGACTTATATTGGCTGATAGAGTTCACTTTTAAAGATTTGGGGGTCACATCGAGAGAAATCCATTGCACACTGTTAATTTCTAAAGAAAATTTCACTGTTCCTTTCATCCTTTATTCTATTGAAGAAGAAAAAAATCTTTATTGCTTATTAGCATATCACAGAGCTTAAAATTAAAGTGTCAGAATTAAAGTTCACAGAGCTTAAAATTAAAGTGTCAGAATTAAAGTTCACTGCGAAGAATCTGAAACCTCCCTCTGCATTCCGTTTCATTGCAGGGTGGTGTCTACGTGCCATTCCCTGCTGGTTGGGATCTTAGGTCTGTACATTGTCTTTTTCGATGAGGTGGTCATCGCGGACCCGCTTTGGTAAGCTGTTTCTTTCCAATGCAGTCAATGCAATTTATGCTTTGATATTAATTATTCATCGGGACATCTCTTATGTTGCTTTCAAACAGAAAGCACATTGACGGGGTATGGTTTATTAAAATGCTTGTGTTCGGGCTTCTGTCAGCAAGGCGCACTAAGCGATGGACTGTAGCTTTGAATACAGACAGCGGGCACCTCTGTGCCTTACAGTCGCCATCATTCTCCAGACACAGGAGGATGTGCGGGAGGGGGCGTTTATACTGCGCTCGCGAGTAAACCCGAGCTATCGTAACCGCTGTTCTGAGCAACGGGGAGTTACCGTGGCGAGCAGTCGGTTTCAGACCTGGCCCTCAAACGGCTGTTCGACCCTGCATTCGACCTCAGAGGCGTGAAAATGAGACTCCCAGGTGTGCGCGTGGGAGGGGTGTAGTCCTGCAGAAGCAGATTCGAAGCCTCAGTAATAACTGTGCTCAGCAATGACGAGGGAATCTGCAGGGTGGTTCTTTCGGAGAAAACTTAAATGTCATTCCAATAGCAGAAATTTCACAGATGGCATTTCCTGGCATTTTATGAGAAGACAGTTCGGCTGCGTTTGGGAGATAGGTATGTTCTGAACAAGCGCTGCAGAGGGACATCGCAGCCGACCCTGGCGTTGGGACTGTCCCTGGTTGACTGTTTTTTCTTCATAAATACGAAATTATGCCCATCAGAATTATGCCACTATTGATACCTTTTTATTGGGAAGATTTTTTCCAGAGTGAATCCATTCAGTCCATTGACTTCTTGGACCGGGTTTTATGTAAGCGGCCTAAACAATTTCTAGCTTTTTTTTTTTTTTTCATATTTTTATTTTACAAATATGACAGTCAACAGAACCTGTTCTTTTGGGAAGTGAATTTTATAATAAAGACTTGAGTCATTGGTCGATTTTTGCCCTAACCAGGCTTTCGCCCGGGGTCCTTCTCCACATTTTCATACTTTCTTCAACGCCCTCGTTGACGCCGGGCCCAGTTTCACCGGCTCAGACCGGCAGGGCCGGCGTGTGGGGAAGGCGTGGCCGCCGCTGGGCCGTCCCCGTGCGCTGCCGCTGCGGTCGGCGTCCCTTCGGTTCCCGTCGCCAGAGGCTCGCCCTGTAAACCAGACCCTAGGGGGCGGGCGTCCCTGTCTGTCCCCAGAGCGAGGAGCACCACCCGCACACGTGGAGGCCTTGCTCCGTGGGGGGCTGGCCCAGCAGGGTTGCACGGCCTGTTCCGGCCGGCCTGGCGTGCCGCGACAGGCGAGTCCCTCGGTCCCCAGGACGGTGACGATGAGGAGAGTAAACTGCCTCAAAGCAGGGGCAGGCGAGACGATGTCGTCAGGCTATTTGAGTCTCTCAGAATAAGGAATTAAAAAAAAAATCAGCATTCGAATTCCATGCCAGGCCTTTGTAAAATCACATGAGAACACATTTATAAGAAGTCGCTTTTTGGTAAAACTGTTTTCCTAAAACTTTTAGCTAATCAAATATAAGAAATGACGATTGTTCACGCAGTTAGAGGTATTACCGTAGCTAACAGATTGCTTTGTGCAAATGACAATTTACTGTTTGAGAACCTGTGGGAAGCATTTTGATTATACTTAAACCTCAATAGGAAAAAAGTAGCCACCGTCTATAACCTATGTGCTAAAAAAGGAACTTTTTTCCAAAACTGTTTGCAGGGGCCACTCATCGCTCGCGCAGATGAATATCGCCGTTACCTCGGGCTACCTCGTTTCCGGTATGTGCTGTGTTTCTCACTGTTCCTTTTAAAATTACTCATGGAACCGGGCAAGGGTTGCCGGTCCGGGCCTCGGGGCGACCTGCTTGAGAAGCCGCCGCCGGGGCCCGCGCCGAGGCCCGCAGAGCCGGGCGTCACGGCAGCACAGGCGCGCGCTCCCGCCTGCACGTCCCGTGGACACGTCTCACGAGCGACGGTCCCTTCCGGCCCAAAGAGCCTGTGCTGCTCACACGGTTTTGGCCGCAGCGTCTCTCACTTGCAAAGTCCCCTGAAGCGAGTTCCCACGGCCACGGTGTATTGTTTTGGGGAAGTTTGCAAAAGTAGGCTGTTTGAGCTGTAGTCAGTTAAGATCCTGGAATCTTCACTCCACATCTTCCTGTGTGGGGCCCGCCTTGTGCCGGGTGGCCTTGGAGGGGCCTTTGATCCACGGGCGGCAGTGCAGTCGAGCCTCTGCCACTGAAGCAGCTGCGTGAAGGGACAGGCCGGGCCGTCTCCATAAGTGAGGGAGAGGGCAGAGCCGTGGCACCTGGGGACCCTGTTCCCTGAACAGCGGGAAGAGAGTCCAAGCACCAGCACCTCAGGAGGAGGCAGGCGTGAGGGTTCTGCCGGGCGACGGGCTCGGAAGGTGCCCTGCCGTCCGGAGGGGCTGGAAGTTCGGCGACCCAGAGTGTGGGCATCCACTTAGGAAGAGGCGGACTTTGCCTAGAAGTAGGGAGGGGACTCTTGCACGATTGGGTGGCCCAGTTAGGAGAAGAGTGTGTCATGTGAACACAGTGAAAAAAATGATGCTCTTTTGGCACAAAACGCTGCTGTTGACAAGGATAACACAAAGTCCCCACCTCAGCCCCGGGCCTGCGGGTCTTGTCCGTTCAGAGAATCCCGAGCCCCCGGGAAGGCTCAGGTGGGGGAGGCCCGAGGAAGGCTTCCCCGACGAGGCGACTCCCACACACGCACCAGCGGGGCGGGGAGCGGAAAACGCCTTTTCCAGGCCACGCTGCACGGAAAGTGCGTTCTCTGTGTTCTCTCCACAGAGAGTACTTCAGCGTCATTGTCACGTAAACTGGGGACCGAAGTGTGGGGGGCAGGTGTGTCCAGACGGGACAGCGGCCCTGAGTCCCCACGGTGTCTCATTTTCCTGATTTCCACGTTTGTGGTATTTACTTTCTCTTTTAAAATTTGTCATCCGATGTTTTTTTTTTGTCTTTATTTATAAATAATCGCAGTGGTTTGGCATCAGTAATGTTTTATTTTTAAGAAAAGCAGGCCCCTGTGGTTTCTAAGCCCCGAGCCCACAGGGCCTGGGTGCCCGGCTGCCGCTTGGCCGCGCGGCTCCGGTGCGCGTCTGCCCGTGGGCGACAGAGAGGCTGGGGCGGCACCTTCAGAAACTCCTGTTTCCTTCCAGGAAACCACGTCCTGAACCATGGTGTTTAGATTCAGGGCCTTTTTAAAGAAAAAGTGATGCCTTTTTCGTTGTTTATCTTCTTAACAGCCGTCAGTCACGGCGGCCTTTTGCTGTTTCTAATTAATATTTGATCACCTCCTTTGTTAATTTTTAAATACGTTTTGTGGAACTTGTGCTATAAAGGAGTCGGTCATTTTTTTTACCTTTCCTGTAACCAACTCATCTACTTGAATTATTTTGCAGTGCTGGAAATGAGTAATTTAAGCTTACTTTAAAATGATTTTTTACGTAGTAATAGTATTTTCACTTTATTTAGACCAAGAAACACACTACTCCTTGGTGCTCTCAACAGGGCGCTGCCCATTGCTCGAGGCCCGCACAGGTCTCCTGTCACGGCCGTCCCCGGAGTGGGGGACACAGTTACCCGGCAGCGGTGCCTGACGTCAAAGTGGGTCACTGGCTCTGAGCCGGGAGCGCGGCCCTGTGGCCCGGCGTGGCCTGGGGCGAGCAGCCAGGAGAGCTAAATGCACTCGGACAGGGGGTGTGGCTTTCTTCTGCGTGATAATCCTGCCGACTTTTCCTTCCCACAGATCTGCTGGCTCTCTTTTTGTATTGGAGAGTGATCGGTGACAAATACTTCGTCATTCACCACTGCACGTCACTGTACGCCTTCTTCATCATCATGGTGCGTGCTGGGGTTCGCAGCGGCCCCCTCCCGGCAGAGGGGTGGGGCGGGGGGCTCGGGGTGGGCGTGCGTGCGAACAAACAAGTCTCAGTGCATTAGGACCACGTCCAGACGTTACCTTGTCCATGAACAACAACACTAGCCTCGCGTGGGAGTCCCTGCTGGAGTGTTTATCTGGATGCCTAAACGTTGAGAAAGGCAGGAGACCCTAAAAACCTTTAGGACCACGTAGCTATTGAAATCTGTCTTCTAGCACATGTTCCTGGTTAGAACTGTGCCGAGCCGGGGCGAGTGGGCACGTCCCTCCGGGCAGAGCTCCCCTGAGGCCGATGGCAGCCACGGGAACCCCGAAGCGACCAGAGGGAGCCGTGGCCTGTGCCACGATTCACTAGCAGCGAAGTGTCAGGGCTCGTAACTCATTTACTCAGAAATACTAGAGCCGCTTAAGCCTATCCCTTTGGTAGCCTCTCTCTCACCGGTGTTTCAGAGGTTTTCCCAAGGGGGAGAGGGTGTCCGGTAAGGAGGTTCATCGCACAGAGCCTGGAGGTCCCGGGCGGCATTGTGTGCCACGCCTGGCGCTGACTCCCACAGGCGCACGGGGCGCACGGCGGTGTGAACCGGGGGCTGGGGGGTGAAGGGTGAGGGGTGAGGGCGTGATACGACGTCCAGGAGACTGTTCCAGAACTCCGCGGTGCGGCGCCCCGTGGTGCGCCAGCAGCGTCACAGCAACACTGGGACAGACAGGCAGCTGCGTTGATTTCTGTTAATTTTTTTGGTCTGAATATGGATGTTTGTAAAACAGAATTCTGAGTTTGTAGAAATGTAGGGCCTGGTAAGTATAACATTTTCTAGGTCTGACTCTCCAGAGATAACTTGGGTGATACTTGTCTATTTTTGTAATTTATGCGCCATTACTAATGGCTGTTCAAAGAATTTCTTCATTCAGCGTGAGACAGCTGCTGGGAATCTGTCTTTATAAGGGAACAATGTATATACATCAGGGAACAATACGCTCTAGTCTTTTAAAAACACTGTAGCGTTCTAATGACATTTCTAAGCTCTCATCAAGGGGGAAACAGCCTCGCAGACTTGGCCACTTTTGATGCGGGTGTTGTTTTGAGCTGGAGAACTACGAGTGCGTCCCCAGTGTCGGGCGCTCGGCGGGAACGCCGGCCCTGACGCCGCCTTTCCCGCCCCTGCCCAGAGATACCGCGTGCTGACCTTCGTGGGGAACTTCCGCCTGCTGGCCGAGCTCTCCAGCCCCTTCGTGAACCAGCGGTAGGTGTCCTTCCGCGCTCTCGCGGGGTGCTTCCCCAAGCCCCTAAGCGCCTGTGGGAGCCCGCGCGTGAGTGACGGGGTCGCCGTCACGGAGCGGGGGTGGGTGGGGGCAGCGATGCCAGCCCTGCCGTGTGCGGCTCCCGCTTGCTCTCCCCTCGGCCGATCCTTTCGGCCCTTTCGGGTTAGGTTCCCCGTCCTGCGCTTGCAGGGCTGGTTTCCTGGGAGGCACCACGGCTTCCAGCAGCCAAGTTCAACGGCGTCCAGGGCCTGCCTCCTTGTCTCTGTGCCGGCCGCCGCAGCCGGTCACCTCCTCCTCCTCGCGCTGGCTCCCCGTGTGTCCCCACACCGTGCTCCCCTGGGCCCAGCCTGTCGCCTTGCAGGAGGCGGCCCCTGAAAGCCGGCGTCCCCGGGCCGCTCCCGGCAGGCCCGCCTCTCAGAGCTCCAGCTCTACCTGGCCGCTCGCCGTGGCGCCGCAGGCATTTTAGAATCAGGTCCACTCACGGGGCGCTTCAGCCGGGTCACTTCTTCGCTCTGACCTTGGACGGGCCGTGCTGCGCCCACAGAGTACGGCTGCCTCCGCCTTAAAGGAGCATGTTGAGGCTCGTTACCGCTCCTCGGTGCTCCCGCTTCTTTCTCCCCGGCGCCCGAGGGCTCGGCTGGGGGACACAGGGCACGCCCCCACCCTGTGCGCTCTCTGCGTCGCTCCGGCTCCAGGGTCCAGCGCGCTCGGCCGTTCACACCCCACGGGGGCCCCTCCCTGGTGTGGGGCCCTTGGGCAGCGGCTGCGGTCGCCCCTCCTCGATCCCCCTCATCTCTCCCAGCTCCTCTCCGCCTCTGCTGTCAACGCCCCATCTTGGCGTCCCTGCCCGGGCCGCAGTGCCGGCCTCGAACCCTGCACCGCCCAGGGAAGCAGCCCGAAGCCGCACGTGACCACTCGCATTTAACGGAGTGACTTACAGATTCAGCCCCTCCGTCTGCCTTGTGACATCCCTGTGCTTCCTGGCCCCGCGCGGCCCATTTCCATCGCTGCAGAAAGTTCTGCATCTTGTGGACGGGCTTGCAGGGAGGGTGGTGGCGTGGGCGTCCCCCAAACCAAGGCTCACGGGCCGGCCCCCGCCTGTCTCTACACGGAAGCCTCGTCTGCTTACCACGGAGCCTGCACCCCGCGGGGCGGACCGTGACAGCGGGACGGAGCATCCGCAGCCCCTGCGTCCCTGTCCACCTGCCTCTGGCCCTGTCCCCGGTCGCCCTGAACACAGACGCGAGCGCGTGCGCCGCCCGCGTGGAGCCCCCGTGGCTGCCGTCCCACGGGGTGCCCGTGGGCTCCCTTCTGCCGGGACGCAGCGGGCTCTCCAAGCTGCGCGGCCCCTCAAACGCCTCTGCACACGCCACCCGGCCGCCTGCTGGCAGGCCTCCCGGGTCCTCAGTCATTTTTCGGGACCTGCCCTGGGTCGCGCCCCTCGTTCCACAGCCAGCGCCTCCGGGGGGTGGGGGAGGTGGGCACCCTCCCCGGCTTCCCTGACGGCGACCCGCGGCTGCACTGGGCGGCAGGGGCAGGTTCCTGCAGGGCCCGGTCTCCCCGTCCTCCCTGTTTAGCGATGGGGGGCAGCTTCTCCAGAGCTAGGGTCCTGCGCGCGACGTCTCCGGAGCCGCGCTCATCAGACAGGTGTTTCGGAGCCTGAAAGAACCGCACTTTCCCCAGGACGCAGCGAGGGCCAGCCACAGCCCCGGCGCCGCGGCGCGTCCGGGGACAGCGCAGCGTCCCAGCCCTGCCTGGAGGTTTTCCAAGGTTGTCAACAAAGGTCCAGTTTGTCCTCCCAGCGACACTTGTTAAAATTCCCTTCATTCCTCTGGCGCTCACAGCGCCCCCCCCACCCCGGCCCCTGCAGCCTGGCAGGGCGCGCTCTGCCCCACCCCCCGCCCTGCCCCGTGGGGGCGTTTCTGCCTCGTCCCTGGCTTTTTTCCCCTCTCTCTCTCCCTGTAAGTAAGCCCTCACTTCTTACCACATGTGAATCGGAGCAGATAATACCAACGAATTAGACCGGGCAACACAAACGACCCTCAGGGTGTTTTTGTGTAATAGGGTCCCAAGGACCACCCCACAGCGAACCCCCGGGGAGCTTGGCTGAAGGATCCAAGTCCCTTTAGAGGGGCAGGGGGAGGGGGCGCGCAGAGGCACCCGAGACACACTTTCCCCTGGGGGCCGAGGGAGGAGACATAGGACTCTGCGGTCCCTCCCACCGTGCCTGGCTGTGCGGCAGCGGGACATCAGGCCATGCAGACCCTCGCACCGCGAGCCCTGCCGTGGCAGCACGAGGGTCCCAGCAAAACAAGAGGCCGTCTGGCACAGGAGGGAGATGGGGCTGGGTCCATAAACATGACGCACCTGGACGCTCGCTGTGAGTCCTTCCCTTTAAGAGGGACGGGCAGGAGGGCCAGGCACGCGCCGTGGGGGAACGCTGGCAGAAGACGGCAGGGTGGCAGCCAAGGACATCCAGGAGGCTCGGCCTTCAGTCCGCGTGTGTAGATAATCACCTCCCGCAGGACCGGGGACTCAGGGAGCGTGGGAAGTGCTCGGAGAACGGGCTGCACAGAGCGTGGGGCCCGCGGCCGGGGGGAGGGGCCGGACAAGGGGGTCCTGGGCGGATCCCAGGGAGGGGTCACAGAGCGTCCTGGGAGGGGCGGTGCTGGGACTCGGTCAACCCCAGGAGTCATCCAGGATGGCGGAGCCCACGGGACCCCAGGAGGCTGGGGGGCGGGGAGGGGAGACCGGCGGCCGTGCAGAGGGGCGTCGAGACATGGAGCAGCGCCCGGTTCATCGCTGAGAAGCGGCAGTGAGTCAGGTGGCGAGATGGGGAATGACAGGTGGCACTTAGGGGAGGACGTGAGCCAGAGCTCTGAGGTCGGACGGGGTGGCCAGGGGCCAGGGAGGACGTGGCCCCTGGCAGCACAGGTCCCGGGGGACGGAGTACGGCCCCCCTGCGCGGGGCTGTGACGGGCAGCCGGCGCGTCTGTGAGCAGAGGGGGCCCGCGTGAGGGAGGACGAGAGCCTGCGGGAGGGGGAGGGAGCGTCAGAGAGCCGCCTGTGGGTGGGGCAGCGAGGGGCCTCCGGCGGGCGGCGCCCAGAGTGCAGGGTGAGCCAGCAGGGGAGCGGCCTCCAGAGACCGGGGGTCGGGCTCCGGGTGCAAGGCCTTCGTGGCTGCACCTCCTGCTGCGCGACTTGCCTGGTCGCTGACAGCGTGACCGTTGTTGCCTTTGGGAGCCATTTCCTTTGGTCTTTGTGTCCCTGTGATGCGACCTCATCCTTTTCTCTTTTGAGCACTTTCTTTCTTTTTGGTACTAAAAAATACCCTAGACCTGTGGAGTCAGCCGCTGGTCCCCCATTCCTGTGGCTGGAGGACGGGGCGGGGGTTAGGGACCGGAAGGTGTTGGGGACCGTGGTCTGGCCCGGGGGGGCGGCCGGGGGGGGTCTCGCCTGTGCGCCCACATGCGCGCGAGCGCTCCGACGCAGGTCCTTTGCCTCTTGGTAGGCATCTGAGGGGGAGGGACGCTCGCTGAATTTTAAAGACTAAAAACTAAAAACGGTGGCTCCTCCGAGATGCAGAGCAAACGTGATGTTTCTTCACTTTTTCCCAGGTGGTTCCTGGAAACCCTGAAGTACCCCAAGTTCTCCGTGGCCAACGTGGTCAACGGCGTGCTCATGATGGTCGTGTTCTTCCTCGCGCGGGTGGCCGTCATCCCGCCGTTCTACGCCTTCATGTGCTCGGTGTTCGGCACCGAGGCCTACGTGCGCCTCGGGCTGACCACGCAGTGCTCCTGGCTCGTCACCTGCGTCGTGCTGGACGTGATGAACATCATGTGGATGGTCAGAATCTCCAGGGGCTGCCTCAAGGTCCTCTCGCTCTTCAAGCGCGAGAAGGCCAGCCGCAGGCTGCAGAACGGGAAGCTGGACTGAGGCCCGCGGAGCGGCCGCCCTCTGCGCCGCCCACGCTCGGCGCCTGGCACCTGCCCGTGCCATCCAGGGCCTCCGCGTCTCTGTCCGGTCTTACTTTTAGGAAAGGGAAACTAAAACTCTGTTTTTTATCCCAAGGTTTCTTTTCCGATTCTCTTCTGCATTATAAGCATGGACAAAATCTTCAAGGTTTAAATAAAAAGGTACAAGTCAGCCCTCCCACCAGCACCAGCGTCTTCCTCCGGGAGTCGGTGGCTGTGCCCGGTGGTGGCCCTGGGTCCCGTTGCCGAGGTGCGGGGAGCGCCGGCCCCACTCTGCAGTCCCCGACCGGGCGCCAGCGTCCTGCCTGAGTGCACGTGCTCCTTGCCCACGATGGCTGCACAGGGTCTAATTTCTAAATTGCTGGAATGTTCTTTTTCTGAGGCTGTTACAGCGATGCGCTTTTCCTGTAGATATGCTGTCATCTATTAAAGGTGAAACCTTTTATTTACTTGGGCACATTTAATGAGCTCAGTCATGGAAAGTGCTTCCTACATTTTTAGGTTCTTCAGACCTCACTTTATTATTTCTGTGTTTTGCATTTTATCAAATTACTGCCTTTTTATTTCACAGCGAGAAGTCAGACGGCGGAGAGCTCCCTCACAGGTGACCCCTCCTCCTGAAGCGAGGCCTGGGGGGACCAGCGGGGGCGGAGGGGCTTCACCACTGCCTCTCGGCTGGCTCCCCTGGTGGCTTTTCTGTGAAAAATACATTCTTTCTGTTCGTGAAACACGCCCTGAGTTCAGAACCCAGCATCCTCAGTACCAAAGTCTTAGGTAACACGTGTGTGTCCCGCTCCTAAGGCGGGCCTTGTTCTGATGAGACCAACGGCACAGAAAACATCAGCATTCATATTTCAGGGTTGACCCCCATGGTTGCTTTAGCCAGCACTTCCAGGGCTTGAAATTTCTGTCTTTCCTGAAGGACAGGAAAAAACAAGATGGTTTAACCTAAGCGTCCTGATCACCGAGATTGTCTTACGTGATGATCAGTGGCCGGTGGCTCTGGTGTCTTTGTTCTTGTTTGTTTTCGCTTCGGTCCTGCCAACGCAGATAGAGAATGACGGTTAGCTGTTGTTGCCTTTCTTTTTCTCAAGGACTTGACCTCAATGATTGTTCTCACCGAAGAAAAACAGAAATTTAATTTGACTGGCGGCGAATGCTTGAATTTAATTGAACTCAAACCAAAAGAGGCGCCCCCTCCTTGAGTGTGCCCGTTTCCCGCACTCACGCGAGGAGAGTGGGGGGAGGCCGGCGGGCACGTCAAGGCTCTGGGTGTGGCGGGGCTTGACCAGGGCCAGACGCCGGTGCGGAGCAAGCCCAGGAGGGCTTTCAGCCGGCCCCCGAAGCTCAGTCAGCCGCCCAGTGATAAAACGAGATCGATGGGCGTCTCCTAGGTCCACTTATTTTTGGAAGACTTAATTAAAGTAATGTAAAAATAGAGGTGCTGGTCTCTGCCGCTGCCAACACAGCTCGGATCGTTTGTTCCGCACCTGGCGTCTTCCGCGTGGCGGGTGTGCCCGGTAGGCGTGGGCTGGCATGGGCTGGCATGTCGAGGGAGCGCCAGGCAGCGGCTGTGTCTTCTCCTCCTCCTGCCCTTTTTGCAAGAAAGCTGGCTTTTAAAAAGGAAAACCTGTATATTAGAAAACTATTTTGGAAATTAGGCCCTTACGAAAGACAGCAGGCTTGAGGGAAACATCTTGGACTGTGAACACAGAGTTAGTTCCTGAACACAGGCGCTCAGCCCGCCGTCCCAGTGGAGTGGAGCGGGTTCCCAGGCCGCGGCTCTTTCCTGCTGAAAACGTCACGTTCGCCCTCCCGGCAGTGCCTCTGATCCAAGCGACCGCTCTTCAAACCAGGGCAGTGAAGGTACGGGTGTCCCGCACTCCCGTGTGCGGGCCCCTAGTCAGCCAGTGCAGTCAGGCCGGCTTCGCAAGAGCCGATCCAGCGGCCAGACCCCACGTCCAACGCGGCTCCTGAGTTTCCCCCAGACCACAGCCCTGGCGCGGGAAAGGCAGCCTCCCGGCTGCTGTGCTGTTGCGGGGCAGAGCTCCCCAGGAGCAGCGTTCTGCTGCCCTGTGACCGTGCGCACCCGCTGCCTCGGATGCAAGTTGTTAAAAGCGGGGCACCTCACTTACCAAACAATGAATTTTTCACGTATTAAGCAACAAAACCTTTTGCATATGAAGTATGTTGACTGTGGGTTCATTTCAATGAGTCTATTTGGCATTCTGATTTTAACAACTCTGTTAAAATATTTATAGAAAATAAAAGCAAATTGGTATACATTTTTTAGCAACTCTATTTTTGGAGAAAAAAGATTAGTCACACCCTGTAACTATAAAGATGCTCTTTGAATGTGTAGTTGGGTAGAAAATAAAAATTCTTACAAAATGTTGAAAATGAATGAAAATCAACTAAATAGCACGCACCACCATAGCGTCTGTGTTAGATACTTTATTTTGTACGGGGGAATTTAGAAATTTATGAGCCCAAGTGTCTAGAGTTTGCATTCTTGTGTCTAAAATCTTTTTTAATAAGTATTGTTTACATTGAAAACTCGGAGTGGAGTCATCTACCAGCGCAAAGACACAACTCCTTCCGTGTGTCTTGGTACCTCACAGCAGGTAGAAATGCGATGTCCGCGGCTCCCGTTCGACGTTGCTTTCTCACAGGCTGGCCCCGGAGAATGCGCGCTCCCGGGGGTGACGCGTCAGCGGGGGGGTCGGCCGGTGTTCGTCGCCGTGTGTTCGGAAGCAGCCTTCTCGTGGAGACATACCGGGGAAGGGTGTGTTGTAATAGTCACGTTTGTCGTTCCATTTCTAAGGGAAACACACACGTCCCAAAAGCCACGGTGACGATAAATGCTCGCCCAAGTGTCCGTTCCTGGGCTCCTCTCAACCCCAAGTAGGTTAACGTCCATTTGCGTGGCTGGAAGCGGCCACGTCTGTGGGAAGTCGCTGGAAAGGCCGTGCGGTTGTGGACGTCCTGGGCTATACTTCGCGGGAGGCCGCGCGTTGATGTGTTTTGGATCCCGTGGGGGCGCTCGTGTGGCTTATCAGGACGGGGGCGCATGTGCCCGGACAGGTCCCGGCCAGCAGGGCAGGGACGCCCCGGCCTCCAAGAGCCGGGGGCCCGGGGCCCACCGACCTTCCCAGCCTTCACCACCCCGGCCGGCGACAGACACGCGAAGCTGCCGACGGGGGTCCTGACAGGAAACGTGACGTGTGAGAGCGGTGCCGGGCCAGCCAGCCAGCAGGCCAGGAGCTGGGGCGCCCGGGACCGATTTCCCCGAGAGCCCGTGCCGTGCCCTGCGGCTCGCCGGCCGTGCCCTGTCCCCGGTTCCAGCGCCTCCCTGCTGGCCGCCGGGCTCTGACGCCTTTCTGTGTCAACTTCTGAGGCCTCCCCCTCCCCGGAAGCTCCCTGGCCTCTTGTTCTTTCACGGGGGCGGGAGGGCATTGCAGGAAGTTTAAACAGCGATCAGACAAACCCTAATTTATTAAGAGGCTATAGGAAGCCATTTAGCACTTAATAATGCTCGTTTACAACAGGGAGCAAAGCTAATAATGTTACAGCTTCATCGAGACTCCGCTGTGGCTTCTCTTTTTTCTTAAACTGGTTTGGCCACAAGAGCGTCACAGCGCGTTTCAGCTGGGGAGCAGCAGTAGGCGTGTCATTACCTGCACGGTCCTCCCTGGACCCCAGGGCTCAGGGTCGGCGGAGGGAGGGCGTGCGGAGGCCCGGCCCGTGGGCGGCAGTGTGAGGGGGCCCTGCTCTTCATCCACGTTCCTTGCGGTCATGCTTCTCCCAAAAACAAGTTGGCCAGCAGATTCGGGGTTTCCAAGGCAAAACACCCAGGGGTTTGAGCCCCGGTCCCTCGGGCCCAGACCTCAGCCCGCCGCTGCCGGCTCTGACCGCGAGCCGTCCGTGCTGGGGCGTATTGGGACGGCGGTGAAGAAGGGCGGCGGCCGCCGCGGTCGCGCGGGAAGCGGTCGCACCGACGTGCTGCAGAGGCCGACGGCGTTGACGTCCGGCCCTGCACTTAAGACCAAAACCAATCAGGAATATTTATAAATCTCAAAGATACCAATACAATACCTCTGGCTGGAAACTCGTTAATGTCACCTGTACGTGAATGTTTTTATGTCTTTATGTAATTCCTTCTGTAATTAAGTGTGCATTAAGTTATTTGCTATGTCTTGGGTAATGGAGCCTAAAATATAACCAAATAAAACGTGCTACATATTTTTGTTTCTTGCTTGGTTGGCGTCTAGTTTGATATGTCTACGTGTTACTAAAGGAATTTTTGCACAGATCATATACTCTTATTAACATAACTAGAATGAGTTATGAAATTTGGGGGTAATTATTCGAATTTGTAATAATTTTAGGTGTAGATTTCATTTGAAAAAATTACTTGAATACTGCAGTAAATGCATTAGCTAGAGTGGTAGATACACTTTTCCTTCTGAGACTACATAACATTAATATTTAATTGTCATAAAGATGTTGGAAGTCTTTCAAAATAAATTTAACATTTTTGTGACCACGCCTTCTAATTTATTTCCAGAAGGCTGAAGAATGTTTGCTCTCTTGACAAAAATGTGAGCCTTGGTAATTTACAAGTTAGTGTTCCTCAGATTTATTAGCAATTAAACAGCAATTTGGTATTCTTTATTTTGATTTCTGGTTGTGCTTCATGTGGTGGGATTCGTAAAGGTCTTTAGGTAATTCCCTTGATACTTGGCGATGTTTGTATTGGTACGTGTGCCATCTTAAAGTACATGCAAGTGCAAAGCAATAATCTGCATGTTATACAAGGTCAGCATTACTTTATTGTGGCAATGGAATTTAATATTCATATGAAGAACGTGTATGAAGTCAATATCTTGTAAATCGTCCTTCTGCCCAGCCACCACCCTGGGATTTTCTTGTGCTAAAACACTAATAGGGTGCAAAGCTTTGTATTTTGTGGGGAAAAAATAAAATCAATTATGTAGTGCAAGAGTCTGAGTCTGCGCGGCGCAATTTTAATAGTAATTAAGGTAGACGGGTGATGAAAGTCCCTTTCCTCAAATCCAATGATCTGCCGCAGCGCCTGAGCCCTGACGTCAATATGTGCCCTTCACCGGGCTGAGGCCCGTTTGTCCCTGACCTCCCACCTCCGCCCTGCTCCCGGCCGTCCGTCCGTCCCGTCCGGTCCCTGAGGCCGGACCGCAGGCCAGCGCACACCCCAGCGGGGCTTCCAGCGCAAGGGACGTGCGGCCTCGTCTGCGCCCGGGCCTCTCGGGCGCCCCCTGGCGGCTTCTGCCTCGCGTCGCCGCCGCGCTCCTGCTCCCCGGTCGCCGCGGTCTCGGCCCGGCCGCTGGTCCGCGAACCCGGCAGCCACCGAGCCGCCCGGAGCGGGTCGGCCTCCTCGGAGGGTCGGGGCGCAGATCGCGCTCGGAGACAGGCCGAGGGCTGAGTGCCGCCCGCGGAGGAACGGCTGGGCCGGCGCGGAAACGGCAGGCCCCGTGGCCGGGCGCCAGGGCACTGGAGCGACGTGGCAAGAGGCCTCCGCGTGGCCCGGCCCCTGAGGGTCGCTGGGTTGCTGGGGCGGCTCGCGCTTTCGGGGGGCCTAGCACGTGCACACGCTCAGGGACGCGGCACACTGGCATCTCCATCCCCGCCTAGTCCAGCGACCGGTGACCCGCTGGTGTCCACAGCGGCCTGGGCGGCCGCGTTTAGGGCGCACGGCCTGAGTCCTTCGAGGGCCTCCGCTGTCGTGGCCACGTTGTCCCGCCCGGGCGGTCTGGCCGTGGGACCAGGTCGGCGCTGGGACCCCCGAGCGGAGCTGGCGAGGCGGGGCGTGGACGGGGCGGGCGGCGGCAGGGGGCGGCCGCGTCCTCTCCCGGGCGCAGTGCGGGCACCAGGGGACAGGGACGCCGAGAACGCGCTCCGCGGGCGCAGACCTCGCCGTTGTGGGGGACGTGTGTCGAGCGCAGTTCCTACATGTGGTAGAACGAGGCTTGTCTTCCCCATGTTCAAGTTCACATGTGCGTTACTCAGGCGGAGCCTCTCTCTGTCCACGTCCGCGCGTGGCTGTGGCGCGCGTGGGTGCAGGTCTGCGCCGCACCCACGGCCCGCGCCAGGCCCCTCCCCGGGGCAGGACGGAGCGGCGGCCTTGGTGGCCCAGGTGCTGCTGGGCCGCGTGGGCCCGTGGGCCGGCCGCCTGGCCTGGGGCGGTGGCCCCAGACGCGCTCCGCGTGACCGCCCTGCTGCCCGGAGCGACCCCGCTGTCCGGCGGCGGCGTCACTCCGGCTTTGGGCGCCGTTTTCAGGGTCGTCGTGCGACGCGGGCAGGAGGGACGGGTGAATGGTCGCTGCGGGGACGGGCGGGCTGAGGACACGCGTCGGGAAGAGGGGAAGAGCCGGCGCGGCGCCCGCGTCTCCACTTTCTTCCCTGCGGGATCCTGTTCGAAGGCCTCCGCGGCTCCGACTCCCACCCGCTGTAAGAGCCGGAGTTGGAGACGGGCAGTAAAGGGGTGGGCGCGGGGGCCGCCTGTGGCCGAGTCCGTGGCTAGAATGACGCCTGGGGTCCGCGGAGCGCGGACGGCGCGCTGGGCACCGGCTCGCTCGCCAGCCTGGTTCCAGCTCTGGCTCCACAGCCGCCCCGCCACCCACGACCCGCGACCCGCCCGGGCAAGCGCCACCCTGCTTACTGGCCCTTTTTCCATCTGAGAAGTGGGTGCACGGAAGGCCCCGTTCCTTCCAAGTCCCACCTTTCGATGGCGCTGGTGATGCGGCTCGAGGTTAGGAGACAGCCCCGCTTTTCTGCCGGACAGCAAGCCTGGAGCGCTGGCTTTGTGCCCTGGCTGGTAGCTCAGGGGGTTAGAGCATCGTCCCCACGCGCCAGGGTTGCGGGTCCGAGCCCCCGTCAGGGCACATGCAGGAATCAACCAGCGAAAGCATCAAAAAGTGGAGCAACAAATGCATGTTTCCCGCTCCCCCACCCCCTTGCCACTCTCCCCCTTCCTCTGTCTCTAAAATCAGTAAGTGGAGCATTGATTTCAGCTGCGTGTTTGTGTAGCAGTTCAGCTGTGACTTTGACTGGGACTGTGTGCCCTTGGATAAGGCCACTTGTTTCTGACTCTGTCCTCCTGGCTTGCAAGAGGAGACGATATCTCTTGCAGACCATGAACCGAGCCAAGAAGGCCGATTGCGTCAACATTACTGGGGGGGAGAGAGAAAGTTTTAATGAGGTACTTTCCCACCGTAGTTGAGGCCAAGTGGATTTTTAAAATACTCTTCCGAGTGTTAACCTTTGGAAGATGTAAACATCCAAACATGGAACCCATTTCTCTCTCTCTCTCTCTGATTTTGAGAGGACGCTTATTAAAGCTGGGGACAGTGAAGCGAGCAAAGGCCTGGGACAGGAGAGGTCTCAGGGGACAGGGCCAGGCGGGCCAGCTCTGGCTCTCTAGAAACGCTGTAGGGAAGGAGTGAGCCTCACGTAGACTCTTCAAATTAAAAATATCTTTAAATGTTCATTTTATTTTCACCATAGAATTAAAGTCTGCCTGCTGTAATGAGAGAGAAAGAGACATGACCCATGACCTGGCCATGTAAATTGACCATGGTTAATATTTTAATGTTTCCTCAATGCAACTATTTCTAAGCGCCTTTTGGTCATTGCCGAAGCCTTTGAGAAGACAGTCGTTCAGGACTGGTGTTCCATCGGCTGCTCGGGGACAATCGGTGGGCTCGGGAACGGTGGCGGGGAAGATCGTCGATGCCCGACGAGCGGTTTTATTTCTGTAACGAGAAGGTGGATTTAACGGGGGACCCCACTGTTTAGTCTTTTGTTTCTCCAGCTTTGAAAATCCAGGCTCGGGGCCTGTACTTTCCCACCGGTTTGGCTCTGTGCCCAGATGTGGACGGAGACGCCCCGCGGGCCCCCGGACGGTCTCTCGGCCCTGGCCCAGCGGATGGCGTCAGCCGGCAGAGCAGGACCTCAGGCTGCGTGAGGAGCAGCGTTTTTTATGACTAGTCCAAGGTACAGCTGTGCTCAGCTCTGAATGGAGACAGTGGGTGCTTTCTGCGGCGAACGCTAGACTCCCGAGTGGTGCCGGGGGAGCCGCGTCGGTCTCGTCCAGCCCATGGCAGGCGGCTCCTCGACTTCTGAGATGCGAAAACGTGCAACACGCGCGCACCAAAGATCTGGCCTTCGAGCGGCAGATGGCCTACGTCGGGGCCCTCACTTAGCAAATAAATAAACAAATCATAAAATTAAAATAGTGGGCTCGTTTAGTGCGCTATAATACTTGAACACTCACTCTCTTGTTTGCATAAAATGAGGTGCACCTGTACCAACCACATTTTTTTTTTCTTTTTTGCACCAACAGACAATGGTAGGCTGAGCTGCTGGCTAAAAACAACTCGCCTACATGGAGGGTGGGGAGGTTTTCTTCGGTTCTATTAATGTCCCCTCACAGAGACCAGTTGGTGCCATTTGACGACACCTGAAACCCACAGCTTTTTCTTGCCAAGATTTGTTGTTGCGACCTAAAAATCCAGCAGTAGTGAGGCTAAAGGATTGTTGAAAAGAATAAATTTTTTTCAATTTCCAAGCTGAGGGCATACTCAGCTCAAATTCGGAATAAAAGGAATCCTATAAAGTGATGATGAATTTGCTCACCTGTCTTTCCCCCAACACTCTTTAAAAAGGCCACTGAGATATGCACACTTAACACACAACACGCAGGTCCCAGAGGCTCAGTCAAATGGCATTAACTCACGTAATTGTCATACCCATCAAGAAGAAGAGGGCCTCCTGGGACACAGAGCCCCCGGGTCCCCCCCGGGTCCCCTGCCCTCTCCCACAGTCTGGTCTTTACGTTTAAGTCACGCGTCCCCCACATATCGAAGTGTCAGAAAAATAAGAGAAAAAGGGGGAAAAAAAAACCCCTTCTGAAGTGATCACGAATCAGAGTTGCACAGAAAAATCTAAGTCTCGTAAGTCTTCCTCCGAGTGACTTTGTTATTTCTTTTTTTAATGATTCATATTGACCTGAATAGTAAACACAACATAATACCCTGGTCACACGTCCAGGTGGAAATGTGATACATCTCTAACCAGGCCAGGCCGGGCACCGTGTGGGGTCCCATTTCAGCTCGGGAGGTAAACACCATGTGGATTGACCTACGCTATGGCTTCTGGTCAGGCCAAAACTTTTTGTGCATTAGCTGTAATGATTTAAAATGTATTCTTCTTTGTATATAACATAATCAAGCAGAGTGGCAACAGTAGGCAACGATTGCTCAAAGGAAAAAAAATACTGTAAAGGTGACTCTATATATGATACATTGTACAATTGTTACTTGTTTATTATACATTTGTATATTACACCCCTTTGGCTCCCCTGACGAAACTGTGGGGCCCCGTTGGGAGCCCTCTCTCCCTATTCCCTTTGTTCATTTATTTCTTCATTAATCTGAATGCAATCCAGGTGATAATCTTGTCGGTTGCTATTGCTGTGTAGCAATCAACACGTCCTGGGATTACCAAACCGGCAGGAATCAGGGTAAAGTGAACCCAGGCTGTTGTGCAGACGCCGAAGCCACCACGCCCACGCTCCGGCGCGTGTGCCCCCCACACGCCAAGTGCCGCGCACACGCCAGTCTCGGGGCAGGAGCTGGAGGCCCGCGGACGGTGGCCTAGAACCCGCCCCGTGAACACCCGGGTCTGCGGAGGTTCCAGGCACCTCAGCCAGGGCAGTGCCGTCGGACGAGCATACAGAGGAGGGGTCCCCGACGCAGACTCGGGGACGGGGGAGGCGGGGGAGCCGCAGCTGAGGAACAAGCATTCACAGGAAGGGTGCAGAGTGTGGGGCTGTCCCAACAGGCAGAGCCTGGCCCGCTTTAGCGTGGAGCGTAAGGCTTCTCTGGTGCGAACGATGCTGGCGGCGGAGAAAGGGCTGGTCCGCCCTCGTTTCCAAGGGGGGCGAGAGTCACAACAACAGGCAGAATTTTTATCTGAAGCGCTAGACGTCCCCGCCCCACCGTTTATTCTTTGTTTTTACGTTCCCCGGGCGGTGGCGGGAGGGGGCCCCTTCCAAGTGGTAGCGTCAGAAAGGAATTCTTTTGCTTGTTTGTTTTCTTGGCTGGCTTTTTCTCCCCACTGAAAACAGAACGAAATGAAAAGGGAAAACCCGCATCAGGGAGACGCAGAACCCCGGGCGCAGCCCACAAAGGGCCTATTGTCCTGCCCCGGATTGTGTTAGGAAGGCGGGCAAATCTGGGCTTCGGGGCGGCTGGGAACGACGTGACCGTCCTTGCGACACCTTGAGGTGCAGGCAGGCAGTCTCGGCTTCCAGGATCTCACCAGGGAGCGGACGACCGAACGTGCGACCTCTGAAGACCCGTCTCCCTGCGAGGCCACAGTTTCCATGAGGTCTGTGTCGCAAACCAGCAGCCGTGGGACCGACCGTGCGCAGAGTAAGAAGTGAGGTTGGTGTGCTTGTTAAACACCCAGAGCAGAGCCCTGGCCGGCAGCCCAGTGGGTTAGAGCGTCATCCCAATGCGCCAAGGTTGTGGGTTTGATCCCCAGTCAGGGCTCATACAAGAATCAACCGACGGGTGCAGAAATGAATGGAACACAAATTGATGTTTGTCTCTCCTCCTTCCTCTTTCTCTAAAACCAATCAATGCTTTTTTTTTTTTTTTTAAGAATGAAAGCAGAACTCCATCTCTCCAGCCATCCTTCCCTGCAGCTTCCCCTTCTGCCCTGCCGTGACCGGACACCTGCGCCTGTGGCCGCACCAGGCCCCACCCCCTGCTGGTCCTCTGTTCACCCGTGGGACACCCGGCCCCTGCCCAGGGAAGGCCGAGGCCTCTCCCGGACTGGACTTGGGGCTCCGGAGGGCAGCCGGGTCCCCTCCATCGCGGAGCGCTGGGGGGCAGCCTCGCACAGCGACGGGTGTGGAGCAGGCGCCGTTCCTCAGCTGAGTCAGCAGTCGTAGGAGGCGTGTGTAAACCTTGCAGGGGGTTTATTTGCTTCAACACATGTGTCCTGAACCCCTCACGTGCCAGGCGCCGTTTCAGACGGGAGGGCGGCCCAGTGCGCAAGGCAGCCGCAGCCCTGGCTCCACGGAAGAGACGCTTCCCGTGGGGACGGACAGCCTCACGCCTGGCCCTGTTTGCCTGTCCGACCGCAGACGGCACCCTTCTCCTCCGCCCGCGTTGGGCAACAGGGTGAGGGAGCCTGGCCGTGCCCCGCCCGGTCCCTCCACAGAAACCCCAGCCGCGCCCAGGACAACTCCAACCCTGGCCGGCCCCCCCAACGTGATGAGCCCCGGGCCCCGCCTGCCACCAGGCCCCGCCTTTCCCAGACCTGGGTGGGGTCACGCGTCCTCGTCACTCGGGATGTCCGCGCCGGTTTGAGCTCCTGGCGGGGGACAGATCCTGCTGTCCTGTGGCAGCCGCAGGTGCACAAACAATCGAGGTGACTTCAGACGACGGCACTGTTATGGGAGGAAGAGCGCAGGGCGTTGAGGCAGAGCTGGGGGGCGGGGGTGGAGCCCTGCAGACGTGGCCTGTGTGACGACCCAGCGTCCCAGCCCAGGCTCAGCTGCCTCCCAGCAGCGTGGTAAGAGAGGAATAACAATAACACTGCTTCTCTTCCTCCGCGTTCAGCTGGGCGCATGGCCTCCCAGGACGAAGATGCCCTTCTTCAGCTGGGAGTGGCCGGGGGCTCCACGCCAGCCGGCGGGGCCGGCCATGTCCCGCTCTCCCGCGCAGATGGAGACCTGGTGGCTGGAGCCCCGGGGCCGCCCTGGGCCACGCAGGACCGTGAGCAGCCAAGCTGCGTGGAGAACAAGCGGAGCCGCTGGGCCCCCTCCCTGCACCGGAGCCGTCTCGGGGCGGGGGGGCCGCGCGTGTCTTGTTAAGGCCACTGCAGCTTCAGGCTCTGCTGCTGTCACCTGATGAACCCTGAGCCCTGCGTTTGCGGAACACACGGCCGCAGGGCCCGGCGTCTTCTGTCCCCACACCCCCGCCCCCGCCCCTGGCCTCTCTGCTTAGCCCCGGCCGCTCCCCTTGCCTCCGATTCCCCGTTGCTTTCGGGCCTTAACTGGGCCTCAGACACCTTCAAGGATGATCCATGGAATACATTCTGAAAACTAACTTTTATTACGGAGAATATGAAATACGCAGGCGTAGACAGACAGACTCACCCCCAAGCCCTCTGCCCCCACAGCCCCGCCCGGCCAATTGTCACCCTGTGCTCAGCCGCCCCCGCCCGCCCCCGGCCGGCCCGGCCTCTCCCCGCTTCCGACAGGACCTCGTGCCATCGCTGAATAGAGTCCCCGGTCTCACTATCGCGTAAGAAGCAGGGAACTCAAGCCTCTTCCAGAAACAAAGCCAAGCCGCTACTCAGACTTCCCCTCACGTGATAAAAACCATCCATTCCGATTGTCTTCCGAAGTGTTCGGGGTCCTTCTCGTCTCTCCTCTCCTCCCCTCCCTCCCTCCCTCTCTCTCTGCCTTCTCCCTGCCCCTGTATCTGATACATCTTTTACCTGCAGCCCCCCCCCCCTCCGTTTTTAATAAAGGAAGTCGGGTCTAATTCCCCAGTCACAGCTGCGGGCCTCCGATACGCTGCTCTCCCTCCACGTCCGACCACGGAGCGTCGATTGTGCCAAAATGGCAGAGTTTACTCACATCCAGTTCCTTTGTGAGTTGGAGACACGGCTTTTTGAAACGGCTTCCCACCGAGCAGGCAGGCGGCGGCTTCGACGTCCCTCGTGAGGAGCACGGGGCACGTTTCTCAGAGGCGGCCCGTCCTGTGGAGGGAGCACAGGCGACCCGCTCGGGGGACCCGGCCGCTTCGGCGGAACGGCAGGAATTAGAGAGTCAGCGTCCTGTGAGTATAGATTTTACGTGCTCTTGTTTTGTTATCTTGGTGCCGAGTGAGTCTGTGGTCGCGTGCTGACGCAGAACAGGAAGGGCTACGTCCTGCCCTCACCGCCGACTCCGCGTGCTTTGGAAACCCGCGTTCCCAGCGGAGCGGACAGCTGTCCCCTCTGGGGGTGGCCGGGGGCACACGCTGTCCCCGGTGTGCTGCTGCCTCCAGGGTAAACTTCGTGCGCCGAGGACACGAGGGCGTCCCTCTGCCCGCGGGTGCCGAGGGCCCTTGGGGCCGTTGCCTGTGTCCTTGCCTGTCTAGGCGGAAGGCGGGGGGTGTCTGAGGCAGTGGGTGGGCGGCCCTCCTCTCTGGATGGCGACGCTCAGCTCCCGGAGCCCCCGACCCGCGGCTGTCAGCCGAGGTCGCCCTGCGTGCAGAGCGGGCCGGCACGGGAGCCCTTGGGCCGGCCCTGCAGCGCGGCCTCCTGGAGTTCAGGTCCGTCGAGCAGGCTGGCAGCTAATGCCTCTTTCGTTCTTGATTCCTAGTGGTTCTCGAAGCCTTTTCACTTTCCTCAGTCTCTGCCTGACAACTGTCCCTACGACACACCGCTCAGCTCCGTGTTAGGGTCCTCGGCGTCTCCGGACAGGCCATCACGTCATCCCGCCGAATACTCTTACGATCAGTCGTGGGTTCTCGGGTCTACGCTCCTGTGGGGCTGGACTTAAAATTTCAGAGGAGAGTTGAGGATTTAATTCTCCATCTCACTCTTGACGAAGCGAGAAGAAGCGTTTCCCCTGACGTGTTACAAACCGTCTCCTAGGCAGAGTGGCTCTCACTGGAGGTGAGAGATTCCAAACGCCTCCTCCTCATGGTCTCCGGGGAGCAACCCCTTAGAAAAGCCACGAATGTACGTCATATTGTCCTAGCAAATCATGCACGGTCGCGGGCGGGGGCGGGGGGAGGGGTGGAGGGGGAGTGAACTCGGAGCACAACTCATCTGCACATTGAGACGTCCGTTCCATAGGGAGACCTTTCGAATCGTCCGTAGCCCACGCACACAAGGAAATGTGTTACAGGGAGGCGGGCTGTAGGTGCTTGACAGGCTGCTGATGTTTTCAGGGCAGGAGAAACGTCACGCTGGCGTCAAGGGGGCCTGTAACAGTCACACTTCCAAATGTCAGGGAGCAGAGCCTTGTTTAGCGGACTTCAGGCCTTAGGATGGTGCCGGTGGAAAAGACATCCACACCGATATCTTTTTTTTTTAACAATTTTATTTATTTATTTTTAGAGAGAGGGGAAGGGAGGGAGAGAAACATCCATGTGTGGTTGCCTCTCGTGCGCCTCCTACTGGGGACCTGGCGCGCGGCCCAGGCCTGTGCCCTGACCAGGAATTGAACCAGCGACCCTTTGGTTCACAGGCCGGCACTCAGTCCGCGGAGCCACACCAGGCAGGACTCGCACCTACGTTTTTAACTGAACACGCTACAGGGAGTAGGAGAAGCAGGGGAAGAAACCCACAGAGGAAGGGAGCGCGAAGAAGCCTGCCAATTAGAAAACGTGCAATAGATGGAGGTACTTGTGCCCGTTTCCCGGACACCTGGCTCTTCCTGTGCTATTTCACGCCTGTTGTATTAAACTTGGGAAACTAAAAGCCAGGTATGATCAACCTAACTTTTTCAAGGTTATATTTAATAGCTCAGTCAAACAACTAAATCCATACTTTCCTATACCATTTTAATACTAACATCGGGCTCCAAACTAAAATGAAATAACCTGATGATCTTTTCAATTAGAAAATGGACTCTTGTGTTCGCCAGCCTCTTCAGCAGCTAATTATGAATCTCTTTCGCTGCTGCTGTTTTGGAAATAACTCAAAGGAACTTAAAAAAAAAATTACTGTTAAACAAATTGGCCACCTCGGAGATAACTGAGTTTAGAGAGCGCTCTGTTCCCCCCTTACGGGCACAGGGGTGCCCTTGCTGACGCGGGTCCCGGAAATCCCACGGGCCCTCCGCGGGGGGGCCCTTCCGCAGCCTGTCTGGCCAGACGCCCTTCTGTTCTCGGAAGCCGCTGTTATCTCCCCCTTCAAATCGCGCTTTGGCAACAGCGGGAGCGGCGGCGGCGGCGGCGGTCACGTGACTCGTCTCGCCGTCGGCCCGCCTGTCCCACGGGCCTGGCTTCTTCGGGTCCACGACAGGAGCTGCTGCAGCCACCCAAAGCCCCTCGCTTATCGCTCAAATGTTCTCTCTCTCTCTCTCTCTCTCGATGCAAAGGGAGGGGAAAAGAGACGGAGAGAAACACCGATTAGGTGTCTCTCCTACGTGCCCAATCGGACCGAGACGAACCCCCACAGCCCGGGCCGGCGCCCTGACGGGGAGTCCAACCTGCACGCTTTGGATCTGCAGGAAGGTGCCCAACCCAGAGCCGCACCCCTCAGGGCTCAAACTGTTATTTCTGATACAAGCAAAAACTGTGGGACCTGCCTGAGCAAGGCCAGCTACCTTTACAGGGAAGAGGGGCTGCAAAACTTGAAATGAGTTACTGAAAACAAAAACACACAAACAGTACACCCCCCAAAAGGTTTTGGTTGAGCCCAACAGGTTGACAAACAGAAGTACCGCAGAGGGTCACTGCAACCTTGCTCAGGAATTCACAGCCGAACTAGATGGGCTGATAATCGCCACCCTGTCACTATTGCTCAAATTCTTCAACTTCACTGCTGGATTCAGGGACCATCATTTCATTGATTAAGGGTCAAGAGTCCCACTGTTTTGTATGTGCTGAATTTCACAAATTAAACAATGTTAAGAGCTAGCGTCTGCAGAGTTTACACACTTGACTGAGCCCGCCCTCAAAGGCCAAGGAGTTCCCCGGGCCGAGGTCAGCGCGGCGGTCCCCCGTGAAAGCAGGGGACACATGGGCACCTGGGCGCAGAACTGCCCGCAAGGTCCGGGGCCCCCGGGTGACATCCTTAGAATCCCGGCCCTGCAGGTCCAAACTCCCTTCTTGCACCGGTAAGGGGAAGGGGTCCTGGGCAGGGGCCGCTCCAGGTGGCGCTCAGCCTCGGAGGCGGTGAGTGCCCGGTCTGGGTCACTAGAAGGTCTGGGTCACTAGAAGCGCCAGGAGGGGGCGAGCCCAGTCTGTACCCCCACGCCTAGCTCAGCTGCGAGCCCGGCCAGGGCCCACCGCCTCCTCTGCCCGCCTCCTCGCTCGCTTTTCTTCCTAACCAGGTTCCCCTCGCCCACCGCCCGGCGCGCGTTCAAGGTCGGGGAGGCTCTGCTGCGAGGCCGCCCTCCGGCAGGACAGCCACGGGCGCGACCCTGTCCCGGGCCACCGGCCCCCAGGAGAGTCCCCGGAGACGCAGCCTCCCTGGGGCGATAGGAATTGGGCGCCCGGGGCGGATCTCCGGGCCTATCCGCCCGCCCCGGCGTCTGCCCCACGCTGCGGAGACGCGGGCTCCCCCTTGTGGCCGCGGCCCGGCTGCGCGGGGGCGGGGCGGGGCGGGGCCGGCGGCGGAAGGGGCGGGGCGGGTCGGGGCGCGCGGATGGCGGGGCCGGCGCAGGAGGAACTGTGCGCGCTGGCGGCGATCTTCTGCGGGCCCGGCGAGTGGGAGGTGCTCAGCCACTCAGGTGACCGCCGCGCGCCAGGGGACCCGCTAGGGATGGGGGCGGGGGGCGGGGCAGGCGGGAGTGGAGGCCATTCCCCCAAGAGTGGCCGGTGTCACGCCCCGGCTCGCGCCGCTGCTTGGAACCGGGAACCTGAGGCCCACGCTCGGGCGCCCCCGTCCGGCAGGTCCCGGCCTTCCGTGCCCCTCCTGGGCCCGTCGTCGGCTCAGCGCGCGCCTGTCCTGTGCCCCGCGCGCCCGCTCTGCTCCGCAAACTCGCGGAGCGCCCGCCCCGTAGGGCCGGGTGCCCCCTCCCGGAACGCGCTCCCCTGCGCTTTCCGGGCCGGTCCCGTACTTACTCTTCAGCTTTCACCTTAAAAAGAGTTCTTTCCCGACCCCTCGTGTAAGACAGCTTCCCCAGATTGCATTGCTGGATGGTCCTGCGAGCCCCGTGCGTTCTGGCCCCGCTACCGTGTTAGGTTGTCTCAAGTAGCTGGAGGGCAGGGCTCTGTCTGCTTTGCAATCACAAAACTCCAGGGTACCTAGGACAGTGCCGGGCGCACAGTAGGCGGTCAATAAAGGCGGGTTTTGAATTCACGCCGCGCGCGGTCTGAACCCTTTCTCCGTTCTGTTCCGAGGTCCTTGCTTCTCTGACGCTTTTTCGAGGCCCCTGAAAGGCAAGTGTCACTTGAAGGGTCCTGGGGGCGCGTGAGTTGTTCTGCCTACACTTGTTTATCTCCTGCGAACAGACGCTGTTTCCAAGGCTGTTTTTGGTGACTCCTAAAACTTACTCTGTCCCTGTCCGTGGCTTCTATTAGGGGAAAAAACCTATAGCTTATGGAAAAGGGCAAGTGGTGCCGATAATTGCGTTTTCGCTGGGCTTTCGGGTATGAAAATTTTTTGTCCCAGGAGTTCGCCCCCTCTTAGATGGCGGCCGCGGTTAACGGGGGCTTCCCGACCATAATCGGCTGATGGTTAAGGAGGCCGTGGACAACGTGCTGGGTGTTGCGAGCAGGCCGTCTGGGGCCAGGACGGTTTCCTGCCTGGTGCAGGGAGGCTGGCTCCTGTAACCACTGCTCCTTCTGTCCCCCACCTACGCAGGTCCCCAGCACTGCTCTGTGCCGGGCACCGCGACACGGTGGCTCAGGGAGTGTGACGGACCTGCTTTCTCGTTAGAGCCTCGCCTGCCCCGTGTTTGTCTCGAACAGTCGTTTAAAATCTGCACGCAAGGGCTTGCCCCCTCGTCCCGTTCCCTTGTCACCGCTGTTCCGATCGGACGGCGTCCCTAGCTCATCGCTTCGCCCGCTGTCTCTGCTGCCCTCTCGTTGGTAATTATTAATCCTGGGCCCGCGCCAGCCCTTCGCAGAGGTCATCGGACCCCCGAGTTCCTTTGTTACGGCTCAGCCGGGGCCATCCGGGGAGACGAGCCTGTGGTTCCCCACGGCTCCTGAAACAGGCCTGGGGCGGTGGCCTGGGTCTGGCTCTGCTGCTGAGCGTGGGTCCCGGCCGACGTCGGGTCGTAGCTAACCCGCACACGTAAGTGTGGAGAGAGAGAGCCGCTCCTTAATATCCAGAACGCCGAGGATATTTTATCTGCTGTTTAATTAAGCATGACTTTCAAGCCGTGCCTCCTAATTAATTTAATTCTGTTCTGGCATCAATAAGTAATTGAATTATAAAGGAATTCAGTGTAACAGCTTAGGACATTTTGTTGCTGAGAGGTTCGCGGGAGAGCAGGGCGATTCGGGGACTGCGAAGCGGCCGCGTGGTGGTCGCAGCCGGGCGTCAGGGCGCGGCGCGGGCTTCCCTGCCGGACCCCGGCAGACACGCGCGGTTCTGCTGGCCCCGCAGCCACGGTCGCTGGCAGCCTGGGTTGGCGGATGTCAGCTTGCTGCCCCCAGTTTGCCGGGCCCCCTCCAAGTAAGCGTCTCTTTGCTGCCACGGGGACCAGAAGACCCTGGGACGACGGCACTTGTGGGACGCGGTGGCCCAGGCAGGCGGAGGCTCCCACCCAAGCGTCGCCTGGGAAGGCCGCGTGAGCGAGGAGGCCGAACCGTCCGGTTCGGTTCAGCCGGGCTGGCTTGTGCCGAGGGCTTCTGGGGACTCCTGCACGTTTTGGCCTCTTTGCGACGGTTCCAGGACGCTGATAGCGCTGATCTCATAGGGGGACAGGTTTCGTAAGCCCCCCCCTGGCCCCGCCCCGTGCCAGGCGGTCTGCGGACACACTGGTCAGGGGTCTGCGCCTCCCGTGCCGTGCGGTCCGGCTGGGGCCAGGTGTCACGCGGCCCCGACGGGGTGCCTGACACTTTAAATGTGTCGCGCTTGGCGAGGGTTTCTTCGCTTTATTTTACAGAGAAGGTAACGGATGGTAAGGCAGGCTCCAGGGTGTTCGGACCCTCACGCTGTGTCATGCCGCCTAAGGGACGGGGTGGGAGAGCAAGGGCGAGGACCCAGGGAGGAGGGACACGGGTGCGGCGCACCTGTGAGACAGGTGAGGTGGGTGTTGTTATAAAGCTTCGTGTCCCGGCCAGGTCTCGGGGGTTCGCAGAGAGTCCATTGCCATCGTCAGTGCTCACTGTACGAGGAGTTGTTTCTGGAAATTAGTTTACAGATGAAAAAGGTGAGACGGCGACAGGCAGCTGAGCCCTGGCAGCACGTGACGCGTTAGTGGCCCTGGAGGGGTTGGCGCTGTGCTCACACTGCCGATCGGACGGCCACCGTCACCCATGGGCCCCCGCGCGCTCCGCTCTGTCCTGCGGATGGTGGGCGCGTGCCCACCCCGGGAGAGCCGCTCAGCCGTGGCCTCCGCTGCTAGAGGATGGGGCTGCCCCTTGGGGCGTCGCTTACTTTAGGTTTTTCTTTCCTGTGACCACATTTTAAATGTCAGAAAAACCCCAGCCATGATGTGGGGACCGGCCGTGGCGTCCGCGCACGTGGGGGGCCCGCCTGGGGCAGGGGACAGGAACCCGGGGGCGGCACTGAGCCGGAGGCCATCGGGCTGCTTCGTGTTTTCCCGAGCAACTTCTCATCCGAGGACGTTTACAGATGGCAAAACAAACAAGCAAACAAACAAACAAAGAAAATCAAGTGTGGGAAGTCGGCTGTCTGTGCTGTAGAGGTGGTTTCCCCATGGGCCCTGAGCGAATCGAAGATCTCACTGCCTGAACTCTCGCTTGCATTTTCCAGGGTTGGCTGTTACTGGACGGCGTTTACTGAGTTTCTACTGTTGACTATGAAGTACAGCAAACCCTTAAAAAGGACATTCACGCGGAATCGGGGCTTCCCTTCCCTTGCTCTAGTTCGGGTTTCCGCTGTCAGGAGCGTGGTTGGCAGCGCGGTTTCTTTGCTGCCCTTGTAGGGAGGAAGGAGGCTTGACGCCTGTTGTCGTTACCGTGTTGGTACCATGGGTGCACTTCCTACAGGGCGGATGACTTCTTAACCCGCCCCAACAGCTAGGGAACATGTACGTGAACTTCAACCAGGGGCCAGACCGGCACACCCTGGAGAGGCCTTCGGAACAGACGGACATCGTCTGGGGACTTCGGATCATGTTAGTTTTGGAGGCAGCCGTTGGTTTCTGGGGCATAGATGTTAATGACGACTTTGTGAGTTACGCTCACTACTGAGTTTGGGGGCTGGGGAGGGGCGGAGATTAGCATTAGATTCAGAGCACAATTATGTTTTTGGTGATCACTCTGCTTCTAAGCTGATGATAATCTTACAGCAGAGAAGGGCAACTTTGTTTTCATTTTTTATGGGGAAAACATCCACAACCAGACAGGCAGTACATGGGGTTATGTGAAAAATTCCAGGGCAAAAAGGAGGCAGTTTACTTGCATCTCAAACGCAGGCAGATGAGAAATGGAAGGGTGGTCTACATACGTAGAGGTTTAAGGAGAAAGTGAGTTCTTAAAAAACGTGCACCTTTATTACTACATTAAATATCAGCAGAATGGGCTGTGTTATCGGGCTTCTCATTTTGTGACAGGGGTAGCGTTAGTCTGGGTCGTTTTAGTTTGTAGCTTGTGTGTGTGTGGTGGGGAGCTGGGAGCCAGCTGATGTTTGTTAGGTTCTTAAACAGGGGGATGTCCCCTTGCGCACGGTTGGAGCCGGGGCGAGGGGCGGCGGTCGGGGGACGGAAACGAGAAAGCTGGGCCGCCTCTCGGAGGGAGGGTGAAACGGGGCGGGCGGGCAGAGGCGCTGGGGAGCAGCAGGGAGGCAGGTCGGCGGCCCCGCGGGTCCTCCACGCTGCCCTCTTCTGCTCCACTTGGAGCCCGAGCCGTGGGCTCCTGCCCCTGGTGCTTTCTCAGCTCTGCAAAGTGGGCAAAGCGTGGGGAGCACCTGGCGGGGGGATGCGGAGGGCGTTGGCAAGAGCGACTGTTTCATCTGGCGTCCTGGGTGCCTCCCGCTCCTTCCTCGAAACGGAAACCGCTGGCCGGGTGTCGCCGAGGTTCCGTTCGTTCATCCCGCGGCCCTCACGCCGCCCTGGTCCTGGCAGGTCTGGAGTGGGACAGGGCGGGTCCGGCCGTCGCGGCGCCAGGACGGCCGTGGGGCGCGGCACCCGGGCTCCCACTGGGGCTCAGGGCCCGCTTCCACGCGGACGGACCGCGCGGTGACCCTCGCTGCGCCGGGTGCGGAGCCGGCGGCTCCATCACCGGTCTCGTAGACACGTGCTGCTGAGCCTGTGCAGCTTCCTGTGAGTTTATTAGGGGTTTCCAGAATCGTCAGCGAAGTCCGGGTAGAAAACGGTTTTCTGCTGAGGAGCCTTTCTGGTCACCCCATAAAAATGGGGGAAGAGCCAGTCGAACGCCAGCGAAGCCCCTGGTGCTGGTGGGACGGGCTCCAGGAAGGAGTGTGGAGGTGGAAGGAAGTAACCTGTAAACCAGGCTTTCGCACCAGTAGGGGTCTCTTCCAAACATTACTCAGTTTTCACGTGAAAAATACGTCGCCATGGGAAACAAAACTCTTAGCTGGCCGGGGCCCTCCTCAGACCGCGCGGCGGGCAGCTAACGGCTCTGTTTGGATGCCTTCCAGAGACGGACGGCGCCGTGCTCAGGATTCTCACGGAAGCCGAGGGCCCGGCGGAGGACGCGGCCGTTCCCCTGGAGTTGGTGTTCCACCTGCCGGCCGGTTACCCCTCGTGTCCGCCCGGCGTCTCCGTCAGCTCCGAGCGCCTGACGCGGGCGCAGTGCGGGGCCGTGAGGGAGAGGCTCCTGGAGCACGCACGGAGCCTTCTGCCGGAGCCGATGGTCCACCAGCTGGTCCTCTGGCTCCAGCAGCACCTCCGGCACATCCTCGCCGAGGCGGGCGCGGGCGGCGGCCCCGGACAGTGCCCTTCCGCAGCGAGCGCGACGGAGGACGAGGGGCTGTGGCTGGCCCTTCTGCACGTGGACCACATGAGAGCGAAGAGCAGATACGCGAGGGCCGTGCGGCAGTGGGCTGCCGGTTTGGGGCTGACGGGGAGACTGATGCTCATGGGCAGAGTCATCCTGATTTTGCTGCAGGGACGCAGAGACGACATCAAGGTGCCTGCAGGTTTGGTGTTGAAAGGGCATCCCACCGTCTTCTGCTAACGTGATGCCTCTGTACATATGCGTAGTAACGGTGGGCAGACCGATCGCGTGCCTGTTTTCGCTGTTCCCACGCGCGTGGGTCTCCCTTTTTAGAGAGTAGCTCTATCTGCTAATTACGACTACAGACGTGAAAAACTTGACAATCAAGGAGAAGGTTTTATTTTAAAAAAAATGCCACTGAATGTGGGTGGGAGGTCGTAAAAAGCCTCCGTGGCCTACGAGTGTGCGTTCTCTGATGAGCCTCACTCCGCTCATGCACGCGCACTCCGCGCCTGTGCCTGAGGTAGGCCCAGCAAGTGCTGTATCTGCGGTCAGTCTGCAAAAACGTTACTCTGTGGCCGTGAAGGGTGCCGTCTGACACTGTAGTTGGCTACCTGTCGCACTGGAAAGGGGAGCCAGGCCCCCTAACCGCGGTGCAGTGTGAGCGCCGGCGCCCCCGGGGACCGTCCCCTCCCTCCTCAGGTTCACGTGCCGCCTGACTTGTCTCGGCCGCGGCTTCCCCGCCCTCGTCTGCCGATGTCTCGGGTTCGCATTCTGACGCCTCTGACCTGTTTCACGTGGGGCCAGATGAGGAGAGAGCTAATTATACCTCCCATCTTCAGAGAGCCACACGTCACCTGTTAAACGTTGTGCCTTCAGAGGGGTTGGGTCAGGAATCACTGCAGTTGGGTCTGCTGCGAACGGGCGGAGCGTGCGCAGGCCGAGATCGCGCAGGTTTGTGGAAGGGCGGCCGAGCTCGTCCAGGACGGGGTCTGACCGGGAAACTCGCCTGGCGCCTGGCCTGGCAGCTCAGTGCGGGTCACAGCAGGTCGCTGCCACAGGTGCTCGAGTTTCATAGAGATCCTGGGTTGGGGCCTGGCCGGGAACCGTGCATCGTAAGGGGATTTATAACCTACCTGTAAAAGTCGATCCTTTTGAGTGCGATCACTGGCCGGTAAAAGGGACGCAGCTTACTTTTCTTGCTCTTATTACCCCAAAGGTTCTGACGGTTCGTTCAGGCAGCCCAGGCCTCTCAGCTACAAGCAGCTGCTTTGCAGAGATTAGACTGGACCCATCAATTCATTAACAAGTCGTTACTCACACAGCTCGAACTTGGCTGATGTAGAGAAATTTCACTTTTAAGGGGTTCTTTCTTTTTTCTTAACTGTCCCTAAAATGCCGTTTCGTGTAAACGCCTCTGTTGCATTTTCATAGGGTTGCAGGTTAGCCCCGAGAGCCCCAGGCGCCTGTGCCCCTGTGCCGCCCCCGGGGACAGGCAGGCGCTGTGCACCTGCGAACGCCATTCCGACGCAGGGGGGTCGCAGGGACGGTGACAGTGGCGGTGCCAGCAGCGCTGTGCACCTGTCAGCTCGCTGAGCCGCGAGCGTCGCCTGCAGGTGTGGGGCAGGTTTCTGAGGCTCCGGGCCAAGAGCGGCCTGGCTGCCCGTCCGGGATTCAGCCTGAGTCGGCGGATGGCGTCAGCCCTCCCTCCCGCGTGCCCCGTGCTTCCCCCAACCCAGGGTGTAAGAGCACGTAACGCCCTCCCTGCTCGGTCCCCAGCGAGCGCCCTTGAAGCACGTGGGTCGCCTGCAGGGTGCGGCTCCGGGGAGGTTGGGCCCTGCCAGCGCATAACACCCTGCTTTGTCGTTTAGGAGTACCTGGTGCTTCAGAAAACCTGCAGAGTCGACGTGGACTCGAGCGGGAAGAAGTGCAAGGAGAAGATGGTCAGCGTGCTGTATGAAAGCCGGGTGCAGCCGGAACACGCCAGGTGCCGTGCAGCTCCGCGCGGGCGCCGGGGGCTGGTCGGCGGCGGGGCTCGGACGCGCGGGGCTCGGACGCGCGGGGCTCAGACGCGCCGGGCTCATCTGCCCGTTTCTCTCTGCCACGCAGGTTCGCGGCCTTTGACGTCAGAGAGTTCCCGCGCTTGGACGCGCTGCGGGAGGAGTTTGAAACCGCGGGCCTTCAGGAGCTGTTCTCCGACTTTGTCCTCGGGCTGGTGAAATGAGATGGAAGGCAGGATGTTTTTTTTGGAAAACAACAGTGTTTTTATTTTTTCTGTTGTTTGCGTTGGATTTTGGGGGCGGATACCTGAAATCACTCATAAAGGGATGATTTTGAAGTTTTCATGAAGCAAAATGGTAGATACCATCTCAACTTCCGGAACAAAAGCCAATTGTTTGTGGGACGTTAGGCAGTAAAACCACCCATGGCGCTGATTTCGGGCAGTGAAGGCTGTGGGTTTAGTGGACGGAACTTCCTTTGAAAGGTAAGAGGGTGACGGTAAACACGCCCTCGTGTTCACGTCGATTTGTTTGGGTCTGTGCGATTTTCTGGCTAATTTTTTCTTTTATAATAAAGTGATCTTTTAAAAGAGATTTGTTTACTTGTTTCATGTTTCCATGTTTAGCATTCGATCATGATTCCCCCCCCCCCCCCTTATTTGATTAGGTCTGATGTTTTAAGTTGAATGTTAAGAAAAATGGATTTCTGTGTAGAATTGCACAAACCTTAGATTAAATTCCAACCAGAGAAGTTCTGTGGAATCTAATTTTCAGTTGCGTCCATCGGGGGCCCTGAGTAGCACCGAACTTGCTAACTCACAATAGGACCCGGGAGTCACCGAAATAAAGTCTTTTGAAAAATTTATGGTCTGGTTTTAGAAGCGGGGCCCTGTTTCCCAGAGTGGACGTGACTTGCTAGATGGTGGGAATTCTACGGAGGTGCTGTGTTTTCACTTCTCATGAAATACATCAGAGTGGGATACCCTTAGAATACGTTTGCGGCGCCCGCGGAGCGGAGACGCGCTGGCCCTCCAGGTCGTGCTGAGGTCCGCCGCGGGTTGGAGGGCGAAGGGCCCGGTGAGGACAGGAAGGCCACGCGGAGCCTCGCCGCAGCCTGGGGCGCCCCGGGATGTCGTCACCGACCGGACAGACACGTGACGGGGCCCCGCGTCGCGTGGGCAGCGTTCCCCGAAGGGCTGCTCGGGGACCGCGGCGGCGTGTCAGACCACTCACTCCCAGGCCCCCTCATAAGACAAGTGTCCCTGCCTGTTGGCCACTTTACGGGGGTCTGTTCACAAGAGGGGTTCGTTTTCGGTTCGTTTTATCCCATCCGGGGCCTTTACGACTGTTTCCCAGAGAACGAGTTAGGTTGTTCTACGGGCAGAGCAGGCCACAAGGGGCAGCTTCGGGACCAGCTCCTGACACTGGGAACGCAGGCTTGAAAATGAGGGTCTGGTCCTCGCCGCTGCATTGGACTGAGGGCGGTTGGAGGAGGGTGAAAGCGGTGGCAGAGGGCAGGGTTGGGCATGTGGGCGGGCAGGTGGGGCGGGGGGAGGGCGGCCGCCGTCCAGGCTGTAGCCGCCGGAACAGGAGGCGGGGTCTCGGGGTGTCTCCTGGGATCCCCTCCTGCCCTGCCGACCCTGCCCCTCTCTGTTCAGGGGTTGCTGTCGTCGTGCCTGTGCCCCCCGCACACTGTCACCTTCAGGCTGGACCCCCTACCCTGAGGGAGGCACTCAAATCCGGTAGAACTGAGTGTTAGGGATGACTTTCTCCCATGTAATTACATTTCTAAATCATGTTTACAAAACCATTGCTTGTTACCACTTTCTCGGAGGTTGGCATCTAAGTGCTTCACAAACAGAAGTACATTCACGTCCGAAGGCACAGTTAAACCTCGGCGGGTTCAGTTTAAGTTTGATTTGACCTCTGGGTAACAGGACATTTACCATTGGATGCCAGAAGGCTGAGCCCCTTTGGCCTCTTTAATTTTAATAGCAGAGGAAAAGAATCGTAATTGTTTCCGTGGGAATTTTTGCCTTAAATCTGGTGCTTTCCTTTGAACCCGAGGTACTTAGCAAAGCTCGTGAGGATGTCTGCTTCAGGAGTGGCCGGCCAACGTGCCACCGAACAGAACTGAAAACAAAACGTCCAACTGTCCTCCCGGCGGCAGCGGCAGCAGCAGCGGCGGTCAGGAAGGCCTGGGGGTTCCCAGGCTGGACCTGCCAGCGGGGGCAGCCGCACGGAGCCAGGCCTGAGGCTGCCCCCCCAGGGCATCAGTCGGGAGGGGCTGAATTAACTCTGGGCAACGCGAAGACCTAGGGAGGAAAAGTGGTCTGAGGGGCCCAGGGTGCGGGGGCCAAGAGCGGGACCCCCCAAAGGCTGCCGTGCAGCAGTGCGAGGGGAGGCCCTAGATGACAGCTGCGCGCTGAGGGTCCTGGTGGGCTCCGTCCCTGCTCCCGGGCTGACTGTACTCAGCCCGCTGAGCCGGCGCTGGGCTCCGAGAGGGAGGGCGCCCGGCGCCCCGGGCCCGGCCCACCTGGGCATCTGACCGCGGGAGGCTTTCTCTGCAGAGGTTCCCCGTGACACGCTTCGTGTGGGGCGCAGAGGGCCCCCATCTTGGGCTCATCCTGCGAGGCCCATGTGCGCCCCGGCCCAGGTCTTGTCTCTAATCTTCTGATCGCTGCCCGTGGAAGAGCGCGGGTGTCTCTTTACTGAGCTGCAGTGGACGCCCACTCAAGGTTCTGCCGTCGAGGCGATTTCCCTTCGCCTTTGCCTTTCGGAGGGAGCACATTTATTCTTAATTCTGTTCCTGTCCCATGATTACCACTCGCTGAATAAAGAGGGATGGTGGCTTGGATAAGACGGAGCTCGTCTGTCATGCTCAGAGGCTGCATGCACAGTTTGTAGCAGAGAGCAGGGAGAAATAGATAAATAATTTCCCCCTGTTGTGAAAAAGAGATCAACATGTCTAAAGGCGGCACAACGGCCGATGGTGTATAAACATGATCAAGAAGTGAAATAAGTTGAGGACTGAGATCTTTATTATTGATCAGCTTGTCGTTTCAACTCATCTAAAGCCTCAATCAATTTGCTTTCCACCATTGGGTTTTTGACTAAATTGCTTTCTCCCCCCGAGACGATCTGGATCATAAGTTTTCATTTCTTCAACTTCTCTAGGTCACCAGAAGTGAAGTTGCCCTATCCCTTCTGTCCCTCTGGTATTAGTCGGGGTTCCCCGGAGAAGCAGCCAACGGGATACTGTACGCAGGGCCCGGCAGATGCAACGCCATCGAGTGTGGCTGGTAGGGTAGGTGAATACCTCTCACGCGAGGGACAGCAATTTGAACATTTCACCTAGAATGTCTTGTGATGTGCTTGAGTGTGATAGTTACGGGACAGAATTACATGCTCATGATTTTGTAATAAAAGATTCTGTAATGAAAAAGGGGCGCTGGGCGTGCCGGACCCTGCGTTTGCTTGTCTGAAGGAATTGGCTTTCGTGATCATGGAGGCTGGCAAATCCCAGGTTCGCAGAGGCCGGGGGGCTGGAGGCCGGGGAAGGGCCGAGGGGGCAGCTGAAGTCTGAAGACCGTTGGCCGGCAGAGTCCCGGTTCTTGGGGGAGGTTGGTCTTTGGTGCTGCTCATGCCTTCGCCTGATTGGACGAGACCCACCTGTGCAGGGAGAGCAATCTGCTTTCCTTGACGTCCGCCGATTGAGATGGGCACCTCCCCCAGATCAGCCTTGCAGGAGCATCCAGAATAGCGTTTGGCCACGTACCTGGGCCGACTTGTAAAATCAGCCGTCAGCCTCTCGAGAAACATCGCTCTGGAGGTTCACTGTTGGAGGAGAGGCCCGCGCCCATCAGCTCACACCTGCCGGGCTCCCTGCGGGCTCTTCCCGCCGCACTGTCTGCGCCACAGAGCAGCGATGCCGAGGGGAGTGTCGGCAGCCGCGGTAAGAAAGATGCTGTTTACAAAGCAAGCGAACAGCTTGACTAACTGGGGTTTACTTTGGCCTGAATGGCTCTCTTGAGTCAGAATGGGCCACAGTGATAGACTGCAAAAAAGCTATGTTTGTACTGGCATCGGGGTAAAAAATGTGGACTCGAGGACATCTATTGATTTTTTTTTTTTTTAAAGAACCCACTTGCTTTGGGGTGTTTTTCCAGAGCTTTAAACGGGTGTTTGCTCAGTTCATTGTCGGCAACAGACACGCTGACGTGACACTGGGGTCGGGGTCGGGTGGATTCTGCTTTGGTGCTCCTCCCGGCGGAACCCGGACCGGTGCCTTCGGAGGTGGCTGTCCCCTGCTGCTCTGTCATGGGGGGGTTCCTGGCCTCTGCTCATCTCAGCAACAGACCTTCCGTGCAAGTAAGAAAGCCCTGCGGTTCAGAGCTGCTGGTTCCCCCAAATGCCGGCGTGTCCTTTCCCTCCGTTCCTCCTCGGGAGCGTCCTCCGTGCCCACAGCTTTCCCCGCCCCCCGAGCAGGTGGGCCTCCCTCCGCCCCCCAGCCCGGGCGCTGACCGCGCCCCGACTCTAAGCGCCGCCCCTGCCCGCTGCCCGCGACGGCCGAGAGCCCGGCCCGCTCCTCGCATCCTGTGTGACCGCAGCGCACTCGCAGGCCTGGGCATCGCCGCGGTCGCTGCGGTTGCCGCCGCTGTCCCTGGGCTCCCAGAATCAACCGGGGGCTTTCCTCTGACTTCCTCCTCCCTCTGCTCCCTCCAAGCAGCTGCCGAGTCCAATTCCCCGTGATTCTTATATTCACCCATTTCCCCCCATTTTCAGAGATGCCGCTATACATCAGGTTCTTATTTTTTCTGGCCAGGACCGTTGGAGGTCTCCACACTGGTCTTCTCACCTCGGTCCCCGTCCCATTTTACACCGTATGCGGCTACAGTCACTGAGCTGTCCTGTGAGAAACTCTTGGGGCCAGATGTGTCTGAGGATGCAGGCCTTTCTCCGTAATTCCTGGAGTTTCAGGAAGGTACCGTGGAGAAAACACCGCGCATCGGCCCCCCGCCCCGGGGCCGGGGGCGGCACCGGCCTCCAACGTTGCTGCTTTACAGCGGATTGGGTGAGTGTTCACACCCAGTGAGACAAAGAGTATAAATGGTCTCGCATTTTCTTCAGGTTAAACTTCAATGCCAAATCAGATCAGATCAGATTGCCTTTTGTCTCCAAGAAAATTATAAAAAAAAACCCCGGAACCCACAGTTTTGACTTTTAGGACGTTTGGACGTCAGACTCGTGGGGAGGGTCGGCAGATCTGAACTGGAGAAGCGTCGCCAAGCGACCGCCCCGCTCCCGCCTCCTGCTGGGCTCGTTGTGCGCTCTTCGCTCTGCCACTCGGAAACGGCTCCTTCCGAGTTTGTCCCCAGAACTGTTATTTTCTGGTTGATCTTCCACTCATCCTCCACCCGTCTTTCGGCTCCGTGGGCTGACCACAAATACGTGTACTGCTGAGAGAGAGAGAGAGAGAGAGAGAGAGGGAGAGACATCGCTCGGTGTCCCCCGTACGCGCCGTGACGGGGGATCCAACCCCAGCCGAGGCAGGTGCCCGGACTGGGACTCAGGCCCAGGGCTTCTGCTCACGGGACACTGTCCCCCCAACGGGGCCTCCCGCCCGAGCCTGCGCGGCGTTTTACGGCCCCGCCTCTCTTAGAGGAACCTTCCTTCTTGCTCCAGAGAAATGACTGCATTTTCTAAAACATGACGACGTGACCGTTATAGTTTGATTTATGATGTGTCAAAGACTCTCAAGAGCATCAATTATCTAAAAGTACGTAAATATTCAGAAGAAAACTGAGTTATTCTATATTGTCCACGCTGAGAAGAAAGTTATTTTAAAAAAATAACCCAGGACATGGCTTGCAAGCGTTAGAGTATTCTGATATTTATTGAGAAAAATTAGAATTCTGGTGACTCATTCATTTGCTGGCGCAGTCTGTTTTTAATTGTGCGATTTTAACTTTATCATCCTTTTTCTGGTTGCAGACCTTGGTGACTGGGGCCATATAAATGGGAAGGATTCAGCTTTTAAAAATTAGATTGAGAGTCACATAATTTAAACTTATGCTACCAGGTCCAGACTTTCTCTTCTTACTGGGTTTTATTTCATAGTTAAAAACATTACAAGTAGATAACACTTTCTAGAGAGAGACTGTTCTCTCTTTATATTTTGTGAGCTTAATCTTCCTAAGCCAGGCATTGTTTGGTTAAACATACAGTTTATAGTTATACACAGACTGAAGAATTATAAATATTCTCACAGCACCTAGTTGTTATTGTTTTTGGCTATATAGATGTGTTGGCTTTTATATCAATATTAGTTAGTGTTTTCTAAACTTCATAGTATTTTCCTCCAGGAAAGAACTCTCTCTTTTCTGAGAAAGAAAAAAGAAAACTTGCTTATAAAATGAGGCGATTTTGCATATTAATTAGGAGGTCTTTGAACTCCAAAAGTGAACTCCGTTAGTGCTTTGGGTATGGAACAATTATGCATTCAAGGGCTTTAATTTTATGCTAATAATGCAACAAGCTTTACATTTCTCTTTGTGCTGTTTGCATTTCCTAAAGATAATTTAGTGCAGCTAATCCATCCCTACCCTGTGCGGCGCGTGGCGGATGGCTTCCCGATCGTTAGATCCTATCCGCGCCCCCATTATAAATCTCTATTACCCGTGGCTGGTAATTTAATGGAAAAAACCCACTGCAGGCAGAAACTCCACACTTAGGGTTTTGCGCTAAAAGCAGTATTTCTCCTTTAAAAATTGCTTCCTCTGTTTAATTTCATAGTTCATGGAAATGGAGCAAGTCTCGTCCTGGAGCTAATTTTGAACATGCCAAACAGATCATTGTCTGGAACTAAAATAACTTCTAAATAAAAGTAGTTGATCCCCTCTCTCGTGGGCCTGACGTGACACACTCAACCCAAGGAGAAAGGCGAGGATGCGAAGTGCCCCCGCGTTCTCTAGGCAGACGTGCGCCCAGGGCACGCGACGTTCCGTGGGCCCCCCGGCTGTGAATCGGGCGCTTGGCGGGGTTGCGCCGGGCCGCACGCTCCCCCATGACCTCGGTGCGCATGTGACTCCCTCCGGGGGCTCTGGGCTGGGGCTGTGCCACCTGCCTTTTGTCAGACTGGGTCGGGAGGGGGCTGGGGAGGACAGAGCCCTCGACCGGGTCAGCCGCAGAAGTCTGGCCCTGAGCCTGTGCCCCCGCTGCCCCGCCGGGACCCAGGCCGACCACCCGGCAAAGCAACAGGAGCCGGGTCCCACGGCACAACTGGGGGGCTCGGCGCTTTGACACCGGGGGCCTTGTCATCAGCCTTTGACCCCACGTCCTGTAGTGCGGAAGGGCCGCCTGCGGTCAAAGCCTGTGGGAGTTTTCCCAGGGCCCGTGAGACAGCCAGCGTGGCCGAGCCCGAGCCTCTGTGCTCCGTCCCCGCCCCGGCCAGCCTCTGGCTGCTGGGCTCTCACCGGGCAGCCGCCCGGGTGACAGGTGCGCAGCGTCCTCGCACGGGAGCCGTCCCCGCAGACGCGCTCCCGGAACGCGCTCCCGGCTCTGTCCAGGAGAGGGGCTTCCACACCGGCCGCCTTGGAGAGTCTAGGGACAGCGTCTGAGGGGAAGAGCCCAGACTCACATTTACTGCCGCCCTGAGCCGCTCACCAAGGGCGTTAGCCTGCCCGGCAGACACAGCCACTCAGAAGTAGAAGACACAGGCCGCGAGAGTGACTCGTCTGCTCACCTTACGTGGGAGCGAGGGGCGGTGAATGGCCTCGTCTTCAGTCACGTGCGGCTCCAGGGTCACGGGGCGTCTGGGGACGCACAGTTTAACTTCGAGAAATGGAGCCTGGTCACAGCGTGGCTCCTCCTCCTCGCTGACATTACAGACGACGGCCCAAGGCCACAGGGAACTCATAACGTTTCTAAGCCCGATTCTTTTTTTTTTGAACTCTCACTCGGAGGAAGAGAGAGATGGAAACATCGGTGAAAGAGAGAAACATCCATCGGTTGCCTCTGGTGCGGGCCCAGGCCGGGGGTGGAACCGGCAGCCGAGTCACGTGCCCCGACTGGGGACTGGGCCGGCCACCTCCTGCTCCGACCCACTGGGCCACCCGACCTGGCCAGCGCTCTAAGCCCCGTTCTTAAAATGGTCCACAGAGCGTCGGTCCATAAAGAACCTGAAGGCTAGAGGAGAGTCACGCATATCGCAGCTACACAGCAAATCAGGGCTGAAGTAAGAGGAGGTCGCGGGGTGGCTCGCCCCTCTCTCTCGGACGAAAAATCATTCTGCGTGCTGGCGTTTGGGTCGCGTCAGAGACGTCGCGCGGGTGGCAGGGGTACAGGAAGCACGGTGAGCGCATGCTCGCGCCGTCGTAAGGGATTTTTGAGAAAGCGGGAGGTGAGTCTCCCCCCAGGGAGGCAGCGACGTCGCCCCGGGGTCCCGGGGGCGGCTCTGCCCCAGGAAGCCCAGACCCGGCCGAGCCCCAGGGCCCGAGCCCCCTTCCCAGGCCTCCTCGCAGGCGGCGCCCGCTCCCAGCCAGCATTGCCTCTCTGTCTGCCTTTCTTAAAATAACAATTAAAGGAAGGCCACGGTACATGGGGACATTTAAATGTGTGACACAGATTGCCAATTTCTATCAGGCCAGGCTATGCTGTATTACATCATATTTGATAACAATGTTTATAAGGAGAGCCAACGGGCGTGGTCTGTCCAGAAAGTATCCAGCCCCACCCTGTGAAAAATAGGGGCATTTATTGACGCGGATACAAGATACAAGACCCATTGTACACAGGACAATGACGCCTCTGTCCCCGTCACAGTCGGCGCCTTGGGACCTCACACGGTTCTCCCAGCGTCTCTTCCACTGTTTAAAACACTGTGCAGAAGCTGTGAAGTGAACTTTGCCACGACACCTTTCATGCCAAGAGACCTGTGTCAAACTCTCGGACCCGGTCGTCTTTGGAATCCTCAGGGCAGCTTCTAGTTCTCGCGCCGCCGGTCGCCGATCTTTGTTGACTGCAGCCGGTACATGTTCGCCATTCTCAGGGGCTCTGCTTGTGGCAGGTCTTCCAGAACGTGGCTCCCTGTCAACAGACTCTCGACCGTCTTTGAAGCGTTTGTGCCACACTTTGATTTGCTCTGCCCTCATTGCATTGTTGCTGAAAATCTTTTGAATCATCCAAATAGTTTCCATGGAGGAATGTTCAAGCTTAATGCAAAATTGGATGCAGATTCATTGCTCTACTCGTTCAGTCATTTTGAATGCAACAGCCACACAGTACACACTCAGTGGCACCTACTGTCCCCACTGACTAGCACAGTGAAGGCGTCACTGTTCACGCGTGCGCATTCCAGTCCTTTCCTTGGCTGCCAGATTACATCAATGTCGCTCAAACCGTTCTCCTGGTACGAACAATGGCTGGACTTCTTTCTGGACAGACCTCGCATGTATTGCTAATTTAGGGTTCCCCAGCACCTGCTGGGCACCTCCTCTTGCCCCTGTGGGCGTCCACTATTCTCTCCGCACCCTGCCGTGTGCTCTGAGGGGCTGGCCTGGAGGACAGGTCCCTTGCCTTCTGACTGATGGCCGGGCTGGGTAGGTGGGGACACCAGCGGGACCTGGGAAGGAAGGGCTGAGTTGACGGGCTGCTTCTCCGGGCCTTGCCTGTGGGGTTTCTGGGGGCTGGTGGCCTCCCCAGACTCAGACCCAAGGCCACAGCTGGGACGGCAAGCCCTCCGTTCAGCTCGGCCGCTCCACTGACCGCTTTCCCCGCTGCGGGTCCCTCCGCCCTGCCCACCCCAGTGACTGACCCTTTGATTAAATGCTCTTCACATGGCCCGTTCAGAGCGTGCCCTGTGTGTTCTGATGGGACCCTGAGAAATACTAGCAATTCCAGCTCTACGGGACCGTCGCCCTCAGTTCACGTCCAGATAGGGTGTTACCGCGTTTTTATTCATTTCCCCGCTCATGAGGGGAAAATAGTGTCTTGTTTTAATTTATATTTTCTTGATTATTATTGAGTTTGAACATCTGTTCATATGTTAATTGGCTATTTGCATATTTCTCTTAATGGCTTGTGAATCCTGTCTGCCCATTTTTCTTTCGAGTGATTTCTCTCTCTCTCTTTTAAATTCCTGTTAAGAGTGGACTATTTTTTCCTATTATATTTTTCAACAGATTGTTGTTAGTATAAGTGAAAATTATTGCTCTTGTATTTCGCTCTTCTTCCGACCCATTGTGTTAGCTTTGCGACTACATTTTAGTCGCTGTCTCGGATTTTCTCGTGTTCTCTGCACAGGATGACAAAGCTGTTCCTTCCCCCTTTACGCCCCGTTTCCGTGTCCCGACTTGCTGAGCTGGCTGCTCTTCCAAGACCGCTGGGCCCCAGGGGCGTTCGTGGGACCTTGGTCCCTTCCTGACGTCGACTCTGCGTCCCCCGCATATTTCCTCAGATCACCCCAGGGCGCCCCCCAACCCCCAGAAAAGGTCAGGCGCCTGTGGGTGGCAGTGCCGCCCCTGTGTCCCCGGGCCCACGCTCTCCCTCCTTCAGGCTCCGAGGTGGCGGTGTCCCGGTCCTTGCCTAACACAGCTCGGGCACCGCATTTCACGTAGTGCACGATCAACTCGGTAATTTGCGCGGCTCCTGCAGGGCCAAGATACAAACATGTTTTGTAATACGGTAGCTAAACCACCGCGGTGTCATGCAAAACCCCGACTCACTCTGAGGCTCAGCGCCTCAGCCTCGGCTCCTGTCTTCCGCGGGCACAGACAGGAGCCGCTGTGTTTCATATTTAAGGGACTGTCTGACTCAGCCACCACTTGGGCGCATTTTGTTCTCAAAAGAAGCAACTGAGATTTTAAAAACTCACTTCAGTGGAAGGATGGGTGTCAGGAAATCATACTGTTCTTTTCCCCTTTCGTATCCTTTTCACGTGTGCACACGCGCACACACACACACACACGCAACCAACCAACCAAACAAACAGAAACGTCCAGGAACCCGTGACCTCAAGTTAGCCATGTTCTTAACCTGCTTACGCTCCCCTGTCCCCCCGGCATCATTTCCTTGGGCTTGTCCCTCTCCTTTGCTTTCTTCCGGGGGATGCTTAGTTGTCTCCAGAAAAATCTTTATCATAGCTCTTTTGCCGTTCCCGTTCTCAGGTGCAAATGGCTCTTATTTGTTGATCACAGCCAGGGTAACGTTAGGGAATCCCTGTCCCAAGGGGAGCGGGTGCTGCCGTGGCTAAGCGAGTGTCCACCCGCCTGCAGGCCTGAGGCAGGACTCCCCGCAGCCCCTCGGGGGGCGCCCCGTTCCCGCGCCCCCCTCCGCGACTTCCGCTCTCCCTTCCGATGAAACCTGCTCTTCCTAGAGCGTTTAGGGATAAACTCGCTGGCATTCCATTTCTCTTTTCCTTTTTGTTAGTTACTCGTATTGGCATGGTTTGCTTCCCGCACTATTTCATTGCACGTCCGCTGTGCTACCAGGCTGCTTCAGGGTTTATAGATTTCTTTTTTAAAAGATAAAATTAACCCCCATTTATTTTTTTCCAGGGTAACATTCATCTTAAGTTTTGAAAAACTGATTGTAGATATATACTTAGAAAATAACTCGTTTATAAACTGGCAGCGTCCTGTGTGGCGAATCAAACAAGGCAAACAAAGCGAGAAACAAAAGACGGACTCTCCGGTTTTCCCAGAACGCCTTCCGTTAGTTCGGGGGGGTCAGATCGGTGGGGGCGGATTTAAATCGCATTCTAGGTTAGGAGGGAAGGACGGAAACCTAGTGCTACCTCAACTTAATTGTTATTCTTCATTTTCGTCATATGTTTACTTTTCATTTTTCATCACGTTTCTGTAATCTCTGACATTAGAACCCCAATGTTTAAAAGACTCAATCCATGACTTTGTGCTAAAGGTAATGGCATACTGGTTTGTTGTTTTCCCCCCTTGGACAGGGTAGGAGGTGCTATCTGGCAAAGTACCTTTTCCATTAAACAGGTCTGTAAGAGGAAAAACGTATTACTGCTGATGAGTTGGGGGACCTTACTTTCGGGGGTCGCCAGGTAGCCTGCACCAAAAGCGCACGTTGCGTTATCAGCCATAGCAGCGCAAGTTTGTAACAGAAGAGCAGCTAAATATATTCTGAATATCAGAAGGGCCGCATTTCTTGCCTGGAGCACACTCTTTGTTATATCCTGCTTCTCATATTCTTATCTTTGCCGTGAGCAGTGACTCTCAATAAAATCTATGGGCTGTATTATGTTTAAAGGCTTCTTACTGAACCAATATTGTCACAGATAAGATCAATAATATATGTGTAAACCTTTGAAATTTAGATTGGAGAAGAAGCTGCCTACTAAAACTCTGGTACTGAATTTTATACATCTTTCCAGCCTTTGAATTTTATATTCCAGTCCCAAAGGACCGGAAGATGAGCTGAACGTATCTGCAATTATCTGGATTAAACCATCACGGTTTATGCAAAAACTCTGAATGCAGTTAAGGCTTATGCGTTGCAAAGCCAACGTGGAATGGGTCCTCATTTCATTTCTGTCTTCAGAACCCCTGTCTAATGTTAAAATTTTGAATTATAAGTTTTACATTTATACCTATTTCGTAGGTATACGTAGGATCGTTCGGATCGTCAGTTCAAGATTCGGACAGAGGAAGCGCTATAGTTCCAACGTGTTTCCTCCAATGAACTGTTTTTAAAAGTTGGCATCGCATGCTCTACGTGTAAGGCCACCAGCCATCTAAGCGTGTAAATGCCAAATTCCTTCTGAAGCTTTCAAGAGGTATTTTAATTAAGTTTTCAAAATTGCTTTTGGATCATCTTCGCAATTCTTTAGTGGTTTCTTTCCATTAACAAAATAGTAATTAAAATTAAATTTTAAAAGAAATAACCACAGTAGGTCATACTTTTATTAACTGGAGGTAGACAATGAGCCTGTCCTACATGAAGGCTGAGCTACATCTGCCGAGGGGCTGGGGACAGTGTGTTTAATTAAGGTGATCCTTATTTGCATCCAACAAACAGCCTTGCTACTTAGATCTGTAAGGCCTTAGTGACGCACATGAGTGCATTATCTCAACAAATCTAATAGAGATTTACTCCTTGTGTTTAAGGAGCAATTTGTCATAAATTAAGAGCATTGGCATAGTACTTCTCAAGGATGTTATTCTTTGCAGAGTTCCCTATAATTAAGGAACACACCAAACATTAAACATTTATAATTTCTGTCGTGCGAGGAAAGCTTGCTTTGTTATTAAACCGATCCTCGTTTTCAGCTGTGCGGAACCCCGTGGAAAAGTCCAGCTGCATAAAGACATGATGAACGTACAGCCACGAAGGGCTCTGCCCCTCTTAAATCCGGAGCGATGGCTTGTGCGTGTGAAGAATGTTTCGCATGCACCGCGCAACCCTGAGACACTCGTCCGTGGGATGGAGAGTATCTGGTCATTTAGAAAGTGGGCCAGAGAGACCTGCCCGGGCGCTGTGGGTCACGGGAAAGCGAAGTGCCGCCTGAGTGGGGTGGGAGCAAGGCCTTCCGCGGTCAGTGAAGTGTTCGCGGTGTTAATATCTTGTTAGAGGAAGGGCATTAAAAAGTCCATCTTAATTAAGAATGACAACTTTATTCTCAAGGTTCCTTTTATTTTGACGGTTAACGAGATAATTTTGGCATTTGCATATTACGGATCCAGCAAGAATGGTTTTATGAAATATAACCTAAAGGAAGGCCGGGCAGCCAGCGGCGGCTGCGTGGATTTTGACTTGGGGCGAGGGTCTCCGTTACCCCAACAGTTTTACATGCCTGGCGGGTGGGACTCGGGATGTGGAGCACTGGGCTCCTCCGGGCATTTTTACCTCAGTTTACCTGAGATTGCTGTGTATTCCTCCCTCTCATTATCTCTTCCATAAAGGCACTGGGTCCACTTCCTTTTCCCAGCCGAGGGGACGGAATCTAGGGCGGGTTTGCCACCCGCGTGTCCGTGGTCCGTCGGCTCCTCCGGCTGTAGCAGGTTCTAGAACTTCCCCTTGTCGGAGAGCGCAAGTCTTTACTCGACGTTCACTCGGTGAACTTGGTGCTGCAGGGCCCTGTGCTGCCGGCGAGGCCCGGTGTGGGTCACCGTTTTAACTCAGCGCCAGGTCCGAATGGTCATTGTAGACAAGTTAGGTCCTTGGTTTTATCAAATACAGGGGCCTGCGTGGGAGGTGGTGTTTCAAGCTGTTGTCACACTTAGAGATTTCCGTGCTCTTAGTACACTTTTATTGTTACTGTATAATTGGCCAAGAGAGTCTAATAGTTATAACGTGTTAAAGTTAGTTACAGCGAAGACATTAGTTAAAGAGGATTTTTGAATTCTTCCCTCGCCCGAAGGGCAGGTTCGAGGGGCGGTAGTTACAGGGTAATCACTGGGTAACCGCTGCCTCCCCCGCGGGTCTCGCGCGCCCATCGGTCCCGAGCGCCCGGGACGGCAGGGTCTCCGCTGGGGACTGGGTGATGCTTTGACGAATTGAACGAAGAGGGATCGGCAGTCGCGGGTGGAGGGTGCTGCAGTGAGAAGGCTCAGGGACGCAGGCGAGGTTGAGGCCCACACCTGCAGGGAGGGCGGGCGAGCTGTGTGCGCCTCAGAAAGAAGCGCCCGGCAGAGGGACAGCGGGTGACAGGGGCGCGGGCAGGCCTGTGCCAGGTATGTTCTGCGGGGGCCGGGAGGAGGTCGGGGCGGGGATGGAGCTGGCGAGGCGGCCGCAGGCCCTGTCACCTGGGCCCCAAGTCAGGGCGACGCCTTGGTTCTCAGGGCGAGTGACACGGGACTCCGCGGGACAACGTCAAGTGTGCGGAGAGGGACCGGGCCCGGGAACCTGCCCCGCGGCTCAGCAAGGCAGCGGCCACCGAGCCCCCCGCCAGCTCCTGCCTCGTCCGCGCCCGGCCCGGCCCTGGATTTCCTGCGTCTCCCTGCTTTTAAACATAGTCTTATCACGGTGGTAACTACTCCTCGATTATTGTTCACGTGTATTAGCTCCACACCTGGCAGGCTAACTTTTAGACATCACGAATTGTCCCTTCTTACAGCTAATAACCGCGGTACGTGCTCTCTCTCCGTTCTTTCTGTGCCCGCCCCTCTGGCTCCTGTATTTCAGACGAGCAGGCTCAGGCCGCAGAGCGTTGGGTTTTCATCTTTTCCTCTGGTGGGACCAACTCTCTCTCCGTTGGAGTATTTAGTCTATTTACATTTAATGTAATTGCTAATATACTTGGCACTATATTTACCAGATATAACAACCTGCATCCTTACGTAACAGAGTCTAATATAAATTAGTTGCCAGCCGCCTTTCAGGCCACGTCAGGATTTAAGGACACACTAACTCCTCTTACCCCTTTGGCTGTTTGAGGTGTCGCTGCCATGCCTTTTAATTATACATGTATCTAACCTCCACGACATGTTGTTACTGCTGTGTAGTCAACAGTCACTTATATTCATGCTCACGCTTACCCTTCCATGGCTCCTCGCTTCTTCCTGCACTTTTGTCTTTGCATCGGGCCCGTTTTCCTCCCGTCTGAAGCACCCCTTCCTTATTTATTTTAGGATGGGGCTGCTGGCAACGAAAGCTTTATTTATTTCTTCATTTTGGTGGCTTTATGTTTGCAGGCTCTTGACACTGTATTGGGGGGTCCAAACTCCTGGCGTCTCTGGGCCACACGGGAAGAGGAAGCGTTGTCTCGGGCCACACATTACATACGTTGTGACACGTAATCCCTACAAAAATCTCCTAATGTTTTAAGTGAACGTACAGTTTCGTGGTGGGCCGCATTCATAGCCGTCCTGGGCTGCACGCGGCCCGCGGGCCACGGAGGGACGCCCCGCCACAGACCACTGAGTCGCCGACAATGTCCTCGTGACGCCGCCCCCAGGCTCCTCTGGGTCCCGCGGTTTCTGTCCAGAACCGCGTGGTCGCTGTGTGCTCCTTGGAAGGTCGTGAGCTTCTTGATCTGCCTGTTCTTCGGGCTGAATCTCTGTCGTTTGGCCGTTTTACGGAGGCCTGACTGGCTGTGTACTTACTCTGCTTGGAGTTTACCTGCCGCCTATTTGGGGACATTCTCCACGGGTGTCTCTTCAAGCATTCTTTGGCTGCATTTCCTCTCTGACCCACGTCTGCAGCTCTGTGCTACACGCGTGTTAGACGTGTGACATCTCTCCTGTCCCTTGCACATGTCTCTGTACTTTTATTCCTTTTTCCCTTTGTTCTTCAGTCTGAGTACTCTCTCCTGAGCTACCTTACAGTAGTAATCCTCTTTTTACCTGTTTAATTTGCTATTAAACTCAGCTGTTGTGTTCTTTATTTTAATGGATGTATTTTTCAGTTGTGGAATCGCCACTTGGTTTTTTTTTATGGATTCCATTCCTCTGGCAACGCTGCCCTGCCGTCTATGTTTGCTCATACTGATTCGTGTTTGAAAACTCTAATATCCGAGTCACCTGTGTCCCTGTTTGTAATGCTCATTTTTTGGTCTGACTTCTTGGCAAAATCAGGTGATTTTTAATTGAGTGCCAGACGTTTTGTACGAAAAACTGTAGGGCCCTGGACACGTGTCTTTCCCGAGGGAGGGTTCACTTCCTACGACGGTGGCGGCCTGGGTGTGGGCAGAGCCACTCGGTCCCATGCGCGTGTGACAGGAAGGAGTCTGGTTTCCGGACGCGGAAGCTTCTAGACTCACCTCCCTGGGTCCAGCTCGCAGGCTGGGTCACCTTGGCAAGCTACGCAGTATTTCGTTCATCCATTTTCTCACTGATAGCCTGGGGGAAGTAATAGCACTTTCCTCCCTGGTTGCTAAGAAGTTAGACGAGTTACTGTATAAAAAGTATGTAGACTAGTACCTGACACATTCTAGGTGGTCAGTAAGTGTTCACTAGGGCAGCTACTAATTCTTGCCCTGATCAGACAAAAACCGAAGGCCAAAATTTCCGCCCTCCATTCCTGCGTTTAACAAACATTAATTGGGGTGGTTACTGACGCAGCTCAAGGGGAGAAAGATTAGGGTTTGCTCGGGGACGGGAACAGGGTGGACTTGTTCCCACTCAGATGCTCTTGGTGCATTGCTAATGGGGTCGGGGCGGCCCTGTAAGCATCCCAGTGCGCGCCCCTGATTACCCCAGATAACTTCCTACCGGTAACCCAGCCCGTTCCCACGAGGCCAAGGCGACGGCAAGGCCAGCGCCCCATGATGCGGCCTCTGGACTGGACGGAGGGGCGGCCGGGGGGCGGGGAGGCTGGCCTCCGATGGCCCCTCCCTTCGGTCCCTCAGCCTGAGTCTGTCCTTCCTCCCGCATCTGGGCTCCGGGAAGGATGTTCTATCAAACCAGGAATCAGACGCCGTTTTATTAGAGAACTTCCCGACGAGTGCACCTTCCCCACTCACCCTCTAGTAGGATCATTTCCATTTGATTGGATTCAAGGTGCATGATTACGCTGCAGACACTGCACTTGAAGCAATCTGTGTCCCGACCGGTGATAAATTGATAATCACCTCGCTGGCTAAGCCAGTCCCCGGGGAGGCAGTTAATATTGTGAAACTTCAATAAAGTCAGCTGTCAATGCGATAGATATTACAGGTGAACTCTTTGGTCTCTCACTGTAATCCTTTGAATCTCTGTTATCCATCACTCTATAATACATTTGTTTAGCAGGGACATCGGTTTCTAAAATCCCGCCATCAAAGGGAGCCTCCACAGCCGCGTCGCTAAGTCTGACACTCGAGTCTCCGCAGCGTTGCCAGCACGCCGCTCAGCCATCGCACCGAGCAGAAGACGCGAGCTCACCGAAGACGGCGCGGGGCTGACACCGCTCCCCTTGGTTTTCTTGGACAATAAAATAGTTTGGGGACCCGTCGGATGTCTGCGTAGCAGCCTCGGCGTGAGGCGTCTGAGGTTTCCCTGTTGCTGCGTCTTAAGTAAAGAAAGTCGACGCGGAATAAGAATTAAGTCAGAGGAGGTTCCGCTTTATGTTCACGAACGGAGGCAAAACTTGGAAGAAGCAGATCGTACAAGCGAATGTTTTTTATTTAGGAAAAAGGATTTACTTTACTTTCATTTTTTTCGCCCTCTCGCACCGGAGTCTCATTGTGAAAATTGCTGGGTTACCACTTGGGAGGTTCTTCCTGGGGAACTCGTATCCCACAGAGGCCCAGGCCCGAGAGGGAGCCCGGCCCTGCCCGCGTGGCTCCGCGGGTGGCGCGGCCTGGGACGGATGGGGAGGCTCCCCGGCCGGGGCAGCGCCTCCTGAATTCCTGTGGGCGTTGTAATGAATGATGGCGCTGCGCGCGGCTCAGTCTCCCGAGGAAAGGATTTTCTTCTATTTAATCGCAGGAAACAGGATCGGCTCTGCCAAAGTAGAAGCGAGCGAGCGAGCCCAAGGAAACGCTTCCCGTATTTAAATTAAGCAGCTCTGACCTCGCTGAGAGGGGCCTGACTAATCAGAACTCCAGCGGAGAGCGCGGGACGGTTTCAGAACGCCACGCGTGTCCCCACGTCTTCCCCGGTGGAAAGAGTGGGGGGATCCTGCGCGGTTTCCCTCGGTGCTCAGCAGCAGACTCACGTTTCCAACTCGCATCCCCAAGTGGCAACACGCACGAAGGCAAACGCAGCCTGTAAGCTGTGGCGCAAGGCGGAGCGACTCGGCCACGGGAGGGTCCCCGACAGCCAGGCGTTCTGGGGTTTCCGCGCCCGTGTACAGAACAGCCTGGGAGCACCGTGGAATCTGCTCCTTCCGCCGCCGCGGCGACTTCCCCGCAGGCCAGGGAGCTCGCGGAGGGCGGGGCGGGGGCCGAACCCACTTCCCGCAGAGCGCAGGCGGCTTTGCTTTGGCCTTTGACCCTAAATGGACTAAATGTAATAAAAGGGCTGGGAAGCAGCAGAGGCAAGAATGAGATTTAAAAACATTTTTTTTTTTATATACTGTGCATTATTATTTCCAAAGAGAAAATTATATCTAACATTATGAAGCAAATTTTCACAGACTTATTGGGGCACCGTGTAATATTTTTAATCATAGTAATAAGCCGTAAGTTGAAATGCTCAGAAGGGAAATAGTAATAATAGCTAATATTTATTGAATCCTTAGATGAGCCGTACTCTTAACCTCTAGGAATATTGCCTTCCAGAGCTGGGTCATGGTTTCCATTTTTTTTCTTTAACAACTTGCTTTCTCACAAGGCAACCGACCGTGTTTCAGGCCCGGCCCAGTTTCTTTCCGTCCTAGGTCTGCGACTGTGCCGACTTCCGCAGCCGTGCCAGGCTTGGGATCTTTCAGCAGCACTTCGTCAGGTGCGCCCGGGGGCCTGCGGGAGCTCAGCGCGCCCGGCCCCCCGTCCCCGGCTGCCCTCCGCCCTCGGCCTCCGAGGGGCGTGTGGAGCTCACCCCACTCCGTTCACCGCCGCCCGGGAGCCGCCATGGCTGACGTGGGAGTCCGTTAATTTGGAACTCGGTGTCACTGCGTTCAGGCAAAGCCAGCCCAGAGGGCGGCCAGAGGATGTTCCGGGGAGATGGAAGCCAGGACAGCACCCAAGGCGGGGACATGGAAGTCACCCGCCAGTGTTGTCACTTCCACCCGAGGACGCGCGCAAGGGGTTTCCAAACCATCCTGAATCTCTTCGTATGAAGAAGCTGATCAGCCTGCTGGGTTTGGGGAGGGGCTGTGGTTCTGGCCTCCTGGCCGCGCTGCGTGACGAGTTGGGAGAGGCTGCACAAGCGAGAAAAAGAAGGAAAGCAATCACCACGGCAGCAAGTGTCGCGGGACGCAGAGCAGAACACCCCGGACACGGGCATCTCCAAAGACCGTTCGCTCGGGTTCCCTCGTGCAAACGGGGCGGGGGCAGCGCCAGGGGCCCGGGGGCAGCGATGGCCGCGGCGGGCTCCCTCTTGAAGGCCACGCGTCCGTGCGGGGACATCTTCGGTTTGCAATGTAAAGGACGCGGATGCACGTCGGGGCCTGGGCAGCCAGGTGAGCTTTCTTGATCTTCAAAACTTTTTTCTGTGCTTGCCTGTCTGTCCCCGTTATTCAAAAATGCCACTGAGTGAGCGGAGTGCAGGGGGCCAGTCTCGGACGCCTCGGGCAGGGTTGGGGACCAGCTCCCAGGGTCTGTCCGGAGGCCGGGGGGCGATGCTGGGCCCCCTCCCGTCACGCCCGCCGGCGCCTGCAGCCTCCTGCGCCTGCGCCTGGGGGTCGCCCCACACCCCTCTCTGCCCGTGCGCAGTAAGTCCCCACGTCCTCTCAGCTCGTACCTGACACTGCTTCCGGAATTTGCCATTCCCTCGCCAACCCCTGTCCACCCCTACTTTCAGGCCGTGGCCTCTTTCTTTGGACAATGACACAACCCAACTGTCTTCTGACCCTGAGCCCCCTCCCATCGCCACTGTGTCACTCACTGTTTTACCTAAGTCTTCCGACCGTCCCTGTGCCTGTGGGATAAGCCCGGCCACCTCCGGAGGGCGGGACAGGCTCCCCACGCCCGGCTTCCCTGCCGCCCCGCCCTGCTCTGGCCGCACCCCGCGAGGGGCCGCGCACCCCGCTGGGTCTCCTAGGACTCCGCACGCTGCCGCCACTCACCTCAGCGACACGCCGGTAGACCCGCCCCTTCCACGGGGTGGTAACTCCTTGGAGGCCGAGTCTTGTTTCTTTGTCTACGTCTTACTCCCCGCCACCCCCGTGTCAAACAAGGTGCTGGCGCCAACAAGGGACTCAGTGAGCGATCCACCGCGGGACCGTCTCTGGCCTCCGCGCATGAGCTCTCTCCCTCGTCCCCCTTCCGGGGACATCGGTGCGGGACCCCAGTGAGTGCAGGGGCGAGCGAAGGCCTGAAGAGAAGGACAACACTCGAAATCTGAAAACCGCTTCTTCAATATAAATTCGTATTCATTCTATCCTAGTATTTAAAAGTGCCGTCTGCCTTTCCTTTTAATCAATAGCGTCCTTTAAGGAGAGAAAAGCCAAAATACACACAAGTCAAGGATGTTCAGCAAATTTGCTCAAGTCTACCTCTGGGTCTTTCGAGCAAATTGCCGCCTGCTCCTTCGTCCTAACAGGAGCCTCACGGCAGGCGAGGGCCCCGTGTCCCCGAGCCCCGCACACTTGGGACTCTCCGTCGGGAAAGCAAGCGTCCTCGGCGGCTCGTTCTCCGCCCTCCCAGTGCCAGGGCCGCCCGTGGCCTGCGTAGCCGCTCAGCTCCGCCTGAGTCACAGGAAAGCACCGGTCTGCGGTGAGGCGGCCCGAAGGCCCGGGGCTCGGCTGCAGGAACAGCCTTTGTGCTAAGGGGAAGGGGACCGTCCCCTTGGCAGACGGCCCCACAGGCCGGGCAGCTGCCTCGGAGCCTGTCCGCCGGGCACCGCTGCGGAGCGGACTTACCGCGCGTGGCGCAGAGCTGCGCAGGCCCTCTCGCCGCCCGACGCTCCCCCTGCGGCCCGCCGCGCGGCCGAGGACGAGCCCCCCGCTGTCTGTCGGAGCAGCGGGGGGCTGGGCTCTCGGGGAAGGCTCACTTGCCATTTCTCGGGCCAGACAGTGGCATCCTGCCTTCTCTGCATAGACTTGTCACTCTGCAGAGCTCATTTTGCTAAGTGACAAAGTCGAATCTGTCATAACAGGCGTCAAACAAAACGGTGATGGCCAGCGTGTGAGCGTTCCGACACCCTCTGTGGTCGGCGTCGCTCATGGTTAATTAACGGTCTCCATGCATAACACGGATGTGACATTTGAGACAGGTGTTTATTGCTGGCGACATATAGACGCACATTTTTCAAAACTCCAGCCGCCGAGACTGGCTGAATTCCCCCCACAAAGGCCAGCGCTTGGCCGCGCGGGCCGCCCCTGCTCCGACCTGTCGCCCGAGCCCCCAGGCGCGCAGGCCACGCGGCCACAGCTTGTTTTCCTTTCAGGCAGGATGGATGGGGTTTCTTGAACGCTTGTGCTTGGGTTGAAACAACTGCAGAGTTCCACCAGGGGCTGCTGTTGAACTTCTAAAAAAATAACATTTTGGAGGAGAAGGGGGTGGAGGGGGAGCGAGGGAGGGGAATGGGGGAAGAGAAGTCGGGAAAAAACCATCTTGGAAGAAAACCTGACATTTCTGTCGGAGGTGGAGCGTGCTTTGCTATTGCCACACACGGAATGTTTCGAAAGTGTCAGTAATAAATATTCGTATCAGAAATCTTCATATTCTCCATCTCTGCACACCATACCCCAAGGAGAGCTGTACAAAGACATCGCTGTCAGGGTCTAATTTTGGATCTGAAAACCACGGCGGCTGTCAGGCGTCTTTCCCCATGTGTGATATTTATCTTTTCTCACAAACAAACCGAGTGCAGGGTTTTTAATTAATTTCCAAGTGTTTCCCATGATAATTCCCCCTCCCCAATATATTAATACGATGATTTAAGCTTTCGCTCGGAGGCAGACGTTTGGTTGACAATCACGAAAGGCTTAGACGGGGTTCAGGGTTATCAATAAGCCGCGTGTTCATTGGTTTCAGAGAATCCGGGAAGTTGCCCTTTCCTCCGTTTTTAGTTTTGGAGGGATTTTATCTTTTCTAAGTCTATTAACGACATCATGAGCAAGCTGGTTTTGTTTTTGTTTTCATTTTCTTTTGATTGGAGGCAGCTCCTTGGCTTTTTCTCTTATTGCTCGTGAAACAGTTGCTCCCAAACTTCTGGTTTTGGTGACGAGGAAGTGGATGTTCTTCCCTAAAGTGTTTCCTTCCGGTAAACTTGATTTTTTTCTTCTAATAAAGAAGAAAGAAGGGGCTCTTCCCTGAAATAAACCAATCAATTGGGGACAGCAAGTGAGTTCATCTCTTCTTTCCCTGTCTAATGCCTCTCTTAATAGATAATGTGGAATATAAAGCATAAGCTCATAAAAAGTGTAAGGATAGGATTAAGTTGTAGTTATAATTTATGTTTTTAAAATAGCATATTTTTAAATAGATAAAAAGGAAAGCCATGTCTCCTATAAGAAGAAGCCACATTTGGAAGAATTTTATTTACTTTAGGCCATGCTTATATTTTTACTTGATCTTATACCCCTCTTAGCGAAAAGTTTCCCTCAAATTTCATAAAGATTTCTTTTCTCGATTCACCTTTAAAATATTTGATTACTGGGGCGATAGGGCAGTCATTGAAGAACTATTTATCTTTCTGTGGAAAAGCCATGCAAACATCATTTGAAAGTCATGGCACGAAAAGGCAAATTCTTAGAGTCTTATAGGGGACTTTTCATTATTGGCAATCAGATATTAAATTCCCGGAAATGCACGACACTCCTTCCTCCGTGGGACTGGACCTACACCTGTGACCTTTTTTCCTCCGGGAGGGTCTCTGTCCTCCCTTCTTTCTCCAACTTCCGCCCGCCATACGAAAGCCTTTGGCCCTAGATCCAGGGAAGAGTTTTACAACCAAGTATCTATCTAGTAAGGGAGGAATGTTTAAGGTTCAGTTGCTCTATTAGTAATTTGTATTTTTTTTTTCTGTCTCTGAGGTTTGTAAGCACCACAAAAATCAACCTTTCACATGCAGGTGGCTTTGACGGTTTTTATTTCCCGTGATTTCTAAGCATTGGCAGAGACATGGATCTAACTGAAGTAGTTCTTCTCCCTGGCTTTTATTTTATTGTCCTTTACTTCTTGACATCTTGTACATGAAATCAGAGGCTGTTTTAGGGACATGCAATGACAGCTTTCTCAGAGCCCGGTTCTGGTCCTGAGAGGTGGGCCATTCTGGAAGCGGGGAGGCCGAGCTCCACCCTGAGAGCCCTGCGCGACGTCCCAGGCGCGGTCCCCGCAGGACAGCTGCGCGCTGCGCGGACGTGTGGCGGCTCCCCGCCGGCGCTCCCATCCGGAGGAGCAGAGCCGAGCAGCAGGTTTTCCTTGCTACTTAACGGAACGCAAACTGGGTTCGACTTGGGCTGGAAATTGCATTTCCTCTCCGCCGCGTTGCAAAGGAAAACCAGAGCATCCTCCCTGATGTTTGTCCCCGTCGTAGCTTCCTGGGAAGACGCAACGCAGACAGCGAGGGACACGTGTCGTGGGCGTGCCCAGCGGCCCCTGTGTGATGCGAGAATAATGGGGCGAAGGCAGTTTGTGCTACTGGGGTGTTCTGGAGTTAGCAGAGGGTTATTTGGGGAATAGGTGTGTATTTCTAGCAGAGTCAGTCGGAATGAAACCGAGACGCTCCGGAGAGGGCCGGCGGTGGGGCACACCAGCGCCCCTCCGCGGTCGGAAGGACTCCTTCGGGGGCGACGCTGACAAGCGAGGGCTCCGGGCTTGCTTCCCAGGTCTGCATCCTCCGGGTACCTTGACCGTGTGAGGTTCAGAAACGGGAGCCAATTACCATAATACGTGGTGGTTTGTGGGAGGGTGTTCTACACCAGACAGTTAAAAGGTTTCATCGCTATTAGGAGCATGTTAATGCTCTTGATTACGTCTCCACTTGCTTTGTAATGTCTCTTGTTGAAGTATAGAATTCTTTTATCGTCTTATTACATTATGCAAAAACTCGAATTGAAAAGATATCTGCAGGAACATTTAAAGTGGGCCATCAATCAGCTTCAAAGAAGAGAAAATGTTCTCGGAATAGCTTATAAAAGGATAACTGTCAGTTTTATTTTGGATGAACAAAGGTGGCAACGTAAAAAGCACTTTATTGTAAAAGCATACTGTGCGATTCAATAAATATGCCGTATAAATACAAAAGAGAAGAGAGCTCATAATTACCTGATAGCTTCGATGGAATTTAAGTAATACTTTTCAAGTGCACCGAGCGGTGGAGGACCCTGTTTTCCCCGTGCCGAGCCCCAGCCTGGCTCTCCCGCCCTGATCGGCTCGGGCCCAGCCCGGCTTCACGGCCTCTCGGAGGCTGTAGGAGTGTGTGCAGAGAGCACTGGCACAAGTTTTAACCACCACCTTGGGGCGCGAGCTTTTCAAAACGATTGGCTCTTAGCTGCACGGGATTCAGTGGCTTCTCTCCCGGTCATTGCCGCTCCCATGCAACCTTGAACTTGGAAGTAACTGTATTGTGGCTTGAACTAGCATTTCCCGGGGCTTTGTGTGGGTTAGGAAGACCCATTAGCCATGTGATGTCTGCACTTTATACATCAGGGTGCTTGATTACTTTTTACATTAGGAGGCTTCCTTATAATTAGAAATATTTTTCTTATTTTAGAAAGATGGTTTTGAACGGCAAGTGCTAATTATACAACCTTGTTTTGAAATGTGTTTCCTAGGTAATAGGCTTCAGGCTGATCGATGCTGCTGAGACGGCTCTTTCTGACAAGGTGGGAAAATCTACCATGTGAACCACCTATTTAAGGATCCGATGCAGCACACAGAAGACCTAAGTAAATTTTGGGGTAGGGAAAAAAATCCATTTTTCTATCATTTATGTTTCTACGCACACCTATATGCATCTAGGCATGGAAGTCACTAGACAAATATTCATTGATTAAGGTTAAACTATAAAAAGAAAAATATCCCTATCAGTCAAAATCTGTCTTTTGTTTTGTAACTGATACAGGGATGCTAATTCCTTATTAAATATAGTAATGTCACTGTTCTCCCGGATTCACCCTTTTGGAGACTTTAAAGAACTTCATTTAAAGCTGAGTGACCAGGCTCATTCACCCCTCTACCCTGTTGCAGCTTGTAAAATTGTACCAATGTTTGTAACATTTCTAAGAAACCATCTTCATTTATTTTACAACTGCAAATATGGCAACTTGTAAGAAGACATCAATTTATAACTTGATTTGTAGCGTCACTTTGCCAGTGAGTTATTTCTCATCGCTATTGGACAAGACGCCTAATTCATTAAAAGAGTTGTGTCCTCATTTCAGGGGGCTCCATCCCGCTGCTGCCGGGAACAGCGTTCAGTCCACTGTGGTCCTGGGATCCCCGCGGCCTTTCCCCCAGCCTGGCCAGGGACACTCTGATCTTGAAGGTACATGGAAAATTATCTCGTGGAAGAAATGCAATAACCCCAGAACTTCCAAGATTTCAAAAATGCAGAATTCCTAAGTTATTGAACTATGGGAAGAGCTGTAATTTATAACCAGCAAGTTGGTATGTGGTACACATCTGTGTACTGTTTCAGGAAATAAAGGTTGTTACCATAGCAACTGCCACATAATATGAAACATACGTTATTTGTGAGCTGCCAGGCTTCGTGGTAAAAAAAAAACAAAACAAACCAACACAAATTCCCTCCTCAGGGTGGCTCTCTGCTGTTTCAAGGATTTCTACCTTTTCTTTACTATTATAAAGGATTCTCTGTAATGTTCTGTTATTTTAAATGTATTTTTTATTTTCCATTTCCCATACTTGCAGAATTTGTGGGCTAATTCGATAACTTTGCATAAGTACTGCCATGATTTTGTGACCACTATTGACATGTTTCCTCACCCAGTCTTATCTTGTTCATTTTAAAGAAACTCTAGTCGGTTTTTCAGGCGTAGCCACCTGCGTGTGGCAAGGACAACTGCAGCCTCAGGGAGCGCCCCGGGCGGGGGGCCCAGTGACGTTTCCTTTGAGTGAGGGGTTTATAGCTTTGCACTGCACAACCATCGCGGTCTTTAACTCCTTCCCAAAAATTGAGATACCCCATAGAAGCAGGCACCTACTTTACGGATGTCACAATTCATTAAAAAATTTGCCTGTTCTGTTTCAGTTTCTTTGAAATCACTGTTTAGCTCATGCTGATCCTTCTTTGATGAGAAGGCTTAACTCCCCAGCAAAGAGAGGTTTCCAGCCTTTCTTGGTTTAAGCAGCAGGGTCAAAGAATAGCAAAGTTGACCGACAATTCTGAAGTCTCTCTTTGAGGAGAGCTCCTTCTCCTGTACAGGCAGGATAATGAGTCAACAGCAGGCCCGAGGTGCTCACGGGGAGCCCGCAGCGCGGCCGGCAAGCAAGCGGTCAGACTGTGCCACTGGCTTGAAGTGAGTCTCAGAGCAACTTGACACGCCCAGCATGGCTTGCGGCTCTTGCTGGGTCCCCACGGAGGTGGAGATTTTTGATGGGTACACGCACCTGATACGGCTGCACTTCCTGCGCATGGTGACCCGTTAGCTGGGACTGCAGATGAAACTACAACCGCTGATACGTTTGTTGGGAGGCTTCTGGCGGGGGATGGGGGGGGTCTCTGAGTTCCCTTTTGCCCCGGACAGGCTACTGGGCACCGGCCGCCTTGGGGATGGCTGCTTGCGTGTCTTCAGGACAGTGCGTTATGGAAACCTGCCATGTCAAGCCTGAAAACAGCGCTTCTGGTGACAAATGGTAGGTGAACAATGCCTTCCTTTCCTCATACAACCCCCCCCAAACACCTTAATAGTTTAATCAATAAACATTTATGAAACACCGACCACGTGCCCGGCACGGTTTGGGGGGTGTAAAGATGAACAGGGCCTCCCCGAGACAGGGGGCACGCCGGTCCCCTCCGGAGAGGAGCGCGCTGGGCGGCACGGGGCGGGGGGAGGGCTGTGCCTTGGCCTGGTGTCTGCGGCCTCACCAGCCGACGACAGCGACAGCAACAGCAGCGCACCCGTTTATGGAACGCTGGCTTTTCGACAGGCACCTCGGGCGCTTTGTCATTGAGTCCACGCAGTCGTGCTGGGAGGGTTTTACCGACAAAACACTGAGGCTGAAAGCACTGGAGCAACTAGCCTAAGGTCGGATGGCTGCGCTGGGACCCTCGTGCCTGCTCCGCCGGGAGTAGTCTGTCTTCACTACGTGGCCCCCTGCACGGCCACCGCCCTCATCGCGGCTCCGGTGTCTCTCACTGGGCTTCGCAGTGAACCCGTCTTCCCTGGCCCCCCAAGTGCAGGACGCGAGCCAGGGCGCATGTCTCCCTGCTCGGAACCTTCTGGAGGCTTCCGTCACACGCGGCTGTATCTGCAGCTTGGCCGAGGCTCCCCCGTGTCCCCTCCTGCCTTGGCTTGTGGTGAGGTTCGTCTGGAGAAACTCTCGAATCTCCCCGGGCGTGCCTGCTCCGCCCCCTCTGCACGCAGGGGCCGGCACTGCGCTACGGTGCTTTTACTCTTTCGAGAAATGTTTTCCATGAACCAAGGAGAAAAGGGGAAATAAAAAGTATTTTGCTCTACCTCGGGTTTTAGTTTTAGTTTTCTTCCAATTATTATTATTATTTTTTTTAATAGGCTTTTTTTTTTTTAAAGAAAAATTAGAAACTCAACCCCTGATGGAGAAGCGATTTGCCAGGATACTGTCTTCTAAGCTTAGTCCCCTCTGGCCCTCGTTCATGGCTCCGCTGGGCCTGGGCCGCCTGCGATGTGCTCCTCAACGTGCTTCCCTAAATCAGCTTAGGGGACAATCCTAAGTCATGAAACTGGTGGCACCACGAGTTGGATGTGATGTTATTTTTTTAAAAATAAAGAGATAGGAATGAAAATATTTGGATATGTGGCAACTAAGATTATTTCACCCGTGGAAAACGTTCCACTGTTTGGGAAGCGCCACTCACTGTAGGAAACTGTCTGCTGTTGGTCCGCGACTCTGACTCTGAACTGAGGGTCTGATACAATTACGCACAATGCACCAAGGAGGTGGTAAGCGGGGACGCTGGTGGGCCCGGGGGAAATTCATTAACATCTTGGATTTTTTCCCACATAAAGTGCACATGTCTTTATCATGCATGCGACTTTAGTTGATCTCCCGCTCTGCGTGAAGTTTCGCGGAGTCCATGGCACAAAGATGGCTCCGCATCTCCGTTGGTGCCTGGTTGGTCTCAGCAAGTCAGTGGACACGGCCGGGCGTTTTCCTGCCAGCGGCGGGTTGGGTCTCTCGTCGTCCTGCATCTGCTATTCCGTAAATAAATAGGGCTTCTGGGACTGAAAAATTCACACGATTTAATAATGCTCTCCGTCAGCTGAGCACCTCTGTGGTTTCTCAGGAAAAAGATAAAATAAGGTCATATTATTCCTTTTATATTTTTCCATTTGCCTTTTCATATTCTAAGGCAAATGGAACAAAGGATCAGTTTTTACAATTCAGTTTTTCTCCAGGAGCGCATTCTGGTGTCTCGTTATTTGGGGATGGCCGTGAAAAGAAGGGTCCGGGAAATAGAAAGGCACAGGTAATTGTGTAATTCACGATAATAGCAATTTTTTCCATTTATATGTCTTTTTGGAAGCATTTTTTTCCCTGAGAAAGATTGAATGAAATAATTTTCTCTCGCTCTCAAAACTCATTGAGGCGACAGAAAGCACGTTGCATAATAATCGCAGCTACTACAACTCGGGGAAGCAGGGTGTCAAGTAAACACACTGTATAAAGTGCTTCATGAACATTTTGATCCTCACGTTTGAGGATTAAAAAAAGGATTCCTTTGCTTCTCAGAAAGGGAATCCTGAGAACAAGCGAACACACGGGCCGGGTGCGCGGACACTTCCCTGAGCCCGGGTCCGGGAGCCGGGCCGTGACTTCCGCAGGAAGTAGCTTAGAATAAGACGCGCAATTAAGGAGGGAAAAAATCTGAAGCGGGAGCCCTTAAAGGGGCTGTGATAGGAGGAAAACCCAGGGCAAGAGATGCGATCAAAGACCTCAGATCTGAGAGCCGAAAGGGAAAGAAACTAGTTAACATTCCACCCCTCATTTGCTCTGTGGGAGGAACACCTTTATTGTACAGCGCTGCGTCCTTTTTAGAAACAGTTAAAAATGCAAATGTTTATGGATGGCCGTGCATGTTGTCACGCTATTTTGGAAACAAACAGCGCCTTGTACCTGGGGTGCTCCGTGCTGGTGGCGGTTGGGACTTGGGGCAGAGGTCGCGCCCGCAGCGCGGAGGAAGGGCCCCGAGCTGGGTTGGGGAAGGGTGTCCTCCGCCCCCGCAGGCTGCGGCCTTCGCCACAGGAGCGTTTTAAAAACCAGTCAAATTCACTTGAGAATTTGTAATTATATTTTCCCCTTTAAGTGCAACTTATGCAAATGTTATATTCCAGCTGTACACAGAATGGTCGCTTCAGACGGCCACACCCACATTCCACGGGGCACATGGCCCAGGCCCCGACCCCAGGCGCCCCGGGCTGGGGCTGCAGAGGCGGAGCCTGGGGTTGCACCCTTAGCGGTGGCCTCTGGTTACCCACAGGTCTGTGCGTGGAGGTTGCGCAGGGGTGGCAGAGAAGGGAGGCGCCTCTGCTATAATGTGCTGGCGACAACGGATGAACAGAACACGCAGAGAACAGGAAGGCAGACCGAGAAACAGAGGCACGGAGCCCAGGACCCCTGGACGGCCTGTGAGCGGCGCTGCCGCCTTGCTGTGGTCAGCCTGCCGGCTTGCAGGGCCAGCGTTCCAGGGAGCGGCTGCTTGTGACGCCTTTGTTGACATCGTGCATTTTTAAATCACGCAAGGCAAACAGAAATCGGGTATTTTTCCATTTTCTTTTTAATCCTCACTCGAGGACATTTTTTTTCATTGCTTTTAGAGAGAAAGGAACATCAGTGTGAAAGAGGAAGAGCGATTGGTTGTCCCCTGGCCGGGATCGAACCTGCAATTTTGGGGGGTATTAGGCAGTGCGCCAACACCTGGTCCGGGCAAGCATGGGTTGTTCTAAACACACACATACAGGGTCACACACATGAGAAAAATCAAATGGAAAAGAAAGAACGCCCCCCAAATGCAGCATATTGTTCTGATTGCCGAAGCTCTTTCTTTAATAAATGTGGGGAGGTTTTCATACCCTTGGGAGGGAGATGTGGGGAGCTTGCAGTACGTCCATCCAACTGACCCCCGATGAGCTCTTTGTGTCTAACAGTGCTAGTCTAGAAGCGACGGGAGAGACGCAAGTTCACGCCACGCCCTCAGGGACGCACGCCCTGTGGACGCCCACGGCACGCCCGCGGGCTAAGAGGAACCGTGGGAGACGGCACAGGCGCATTTACGGGTCCAGCAGGGGCCGCGCCCTTTGTGTTTCCGTGGGGCAAACAGATCTTGTGTGCCATAAAGGCTTCTCCAGGTCGCGCACAAATTGTGGTGAAAACCTATTTGAAACCAAGGAGGTCTAACTGCTTGTCCTTCGCTTTTCCACCGGTTGAAGGTGGCACACCTGAAGACCCTGTTTGCTACAGGTGGGTCCTTCCATACCGTACTTGCCTGCGACGTGACCTGGGACTCCCTTGGAAAATTGTAGGGCTTTTAAATACTTTCATAGGCCCTAGATAGAGATGGGAAGGTTTTGTTGATCTCTAATGAGCTCTAATGAGTTAAGATCGATCTTTAAACATGGAAAACGCAAGGTAAAGTTCCCGTCGCCCTGAAAAGAATGCTGTAAATCCATAAGCGTTAGGTCAAAGAACACATGATTAAAAGTTCAGATCGATTCTTGTGGTAAAAGCAGGGGGAGGAAATGCTTCAAAAAATGGCGGCGGTCAGAGACCCTGATGCCGTGCGAGGCGTCTGCCTGGGGCCGTTCCTGGTCTGAGCCTCGGGTACGACTGCTCTTGGCTCCATCTGTCATGTGAGCAGCTCTGACAGCTACTGTACCCCTTGTGCGGAAGCCTGGGGACCGACGTCCGGGAGAAAGGACTGATGAGGGGGGTTGGCGTGTCGGTCCGCGAGCAATCGTTTCCTACAGGTGCGCACGGGGATGCTGCGGCTTCATACATGAATGCCTTCGTCCCCCAGTTCTGTGTCACTGACTCATCTGTCACGCGCTCGCCGGGCGCGGACTGTGTGTCAGGCGGTGTGACATTTCATACTGGGAATACAGATGGACAAAGTCAAAAGTAAATAATTTATTTAATGAATATGGATCCTCTACATGTTACCGTCTGATGGAACCAGACACCCGTGACGCTGGTCTCGGTCCCCGTCCAGAGAGCCGGCCGTGCTGCCCAGGCCTGGGCTGCTCCCCAAGTGTCTCGGGGTCCGTCCCCCGGCCACGTGGAGCGCAGACGCCTCGACGGGGACTCTCGTCCTGCGTGTCCTTCCTGAGGGCAGCTGTCGCACCCCCACCCCTGCGAGGGCCCCGCACCTCCCCGTCAGGCTGCCGTTCACAGCAGGGACGCTGGGGTTAGATGTGTGTGGTCCGCGTCCTGGCTCCTGTCCTCGCGAGACCGGTGTCCTTAGGGACACACTGCGTTTCCCATCCGAGAAAGGAACCTGGGAAGGTTGGAGTGAGGATTCACGTTCAGTACACACGTTCGACACTCACCACGGCCGACAGCTGGTGGCGACCAGCAACATCTCCCTAAAACGTGTCGTCCCTCAGTACCCACTCCCGTTAGCGAGCGATGTCCCCGTGCCCGCGACACTTGGCTGTGTGAGCAGGGACTTGGACACCTGGGTTTGCGTGAGTCCTCTGCATTCCTGCAGCTACTTCATAGACCCCTGATTGTTTGATGTGCTTTGTTCATTCTTTTTTATCTTTTTAACTTTTTTTTCTTGTTCTATTATGGTTGTCCCAATTTTCTCCCATGGCTCTCCCCTGCCCTGCCCACCCTCATTTTTTCCTTTTAAATAAATGTTTTACCATAATGACCTCAGGCTCTTGGCATCGGGGGTATTAACAACAGGATGTCTATCTCCTTAGTTCAGGCAGAACTTAACGGTGTGTACAGAGCCACCCCGAAAAATCATGGGGTCGGCTCCACCGCTGGGGTGACGCTGGGGTGGCCGGGAGTCCAGGAGCACAGGGGTGTTCAGGGCATTCAGGAAGCAGGGCGCCGAGGTCCTTCCGTGCACCCCGAGTGAGAAGAACAGGAGCCGTGTTTCTAGGGGGCAGACCCATTAAAATCGGAGCAGCAAAACCGACGCCAGCCACAGCGAAAGGCGGAGCCAGAGGATCGGAGTAAAGTGTCTGGCTCCTGGCTGCCCGAGGCCGGCCGGGCAGCGTGTCCCGCGGCGGGTCCTGAGAAGCCTTCAAAAGGGGGGACGATGGAAACGGGAGAGTCTCTGTCATTTTTGGAAAGACCAGGAGACACACACAAAGCACAGACTCTGCAACACCGGTGACAGCTGCCCGGGGGAGTGGACTGGGATGTCACTGCAGAGGAGGAAAGAGAAAGGCAGCGGCTGGGCCGTGGTGACAGAGCCCGGGGGCGGCAGGTCGCAGGGAGGGGCAGCAAGAGCCGGTCCTGAACTCGGGCTGCCACGGGCGGGGCAGGGAGCTCGGGTGGGGCGCCGGGCAAGGCGGGTCCTGACACGCTCACGGGGTGGGGGGTGGGAACTGGGCCCGGCGGGGAGCAGGCCTCAGAGCGCGCGGGAGCGCAGCGCAACGCACACCTGGAGCTTCCACGGTGTCACCAGCCGCTGCCACCGCGGCGCATTCGATTGAACGTATGTTAGCCCTGAAGGGGGCGCTCGCAGAGGAGATCGGCGACAGGCAGGGGCCCCCGGGCGGGTCAGCGAGAGGCTGCGCTAAGGACGTGGCGTGACCCCTGTTTGGCTCGGACGGTGGGGCTGCAAGGAGGGGGCCAGGCCTGGAAGCCCGCCCCGGCCCCTCCCCAGAAAGGAACTTCTCGAAAATAGCCGGTTGGAGAAGCGCAGCAGGGTTCCATGATGAAAAGCTTTTGCAAAGGCCTTGAGAGGAAGATGCTTTAGGCGAAGGGGCGGGAAGGAGCCGCAAAGCTAACCCGCAGCCCGAGACCTCTAACGACCAGACGAAAACCTCGCGGCAGCCACGGGCCATGAACTGCCGCAGCCGTGCGCTCGCGCGGCAGTCACCGCGGCGAACGAGGACGGCCAAGCAGCAACGCGAGCGCGCAGACGCGAGGTGGGCGGCAGCAGACACGGGAAGGTGGGGCCGAAACGCAGAGCACAGGCGGCCGGAGAAAACAGACACCACGGAGGAAGCGGAAATACAAGGAAAGGACATCCCGGGTATGCTCCGCCGAGGTCCAGGAGAAAACAACAAAACATGCACAATGGAGGAGAAGCCAGACATGCCAAGGGTAATTTAGGGACACGTCCTGATAATCGCCGTGTCTCTACCCACCGAGAGGACTCTGGGTCCGGGGCGGGGGACCCGGCCACCAACACCGCGGCGCCCTCTGCTGCAGCTGCTCAGGAAGCGAGGCCGGAACGCCGGCGGGGTTCGGGGGGCAGGAGGGCGGAGCCGCTGAGCTGGCCTCACCCCTCAGCGCTGCCCGTCCCCCCCCCCCTCCGCCCCCCCGCCCGCGGAAGGCGGAGGCAGGCCTGCGAGAGTCCCCGGAGGAAAGGTGGCCCCCGACGTCCGGGCGGCGCGGCCGGTGCCTGGGGGGCCGCGGGAGGCTGTCCCCGGTGAGCCCTGATGGGTGAGCAGGACATCGCGGGGGGCGGAGGGGTCCTGCCAGGCAAGGGGCGGCTGGCGGCGGAGCCGGCAGGGAGCTGCTTTTTCTTCCCGGAGCTGCTGACATTTTTTTATGGGGAAACATTTCAAAATATACAAATGTAGAGAGAACAGGGTAACCAAGCCGCATGGACCCACTACCCAGCTACCCCTCACGTCTGCCCCACTCACGTCCCATCCCCCGCGTGGGCAGCGGCCGCCAGTCCTTTGACCCGTGCGGATTTCAGTAGGTGTCTCCACAACAAAGGGAATAGAAGCTGTGTTTTCAAAAATACAACCCCAGTGTCTTCAGCACACCTGCAAATACAGGACAGGAATCCTTTAAGAGGATCAAATACTCAGTCCGTATTCATATTTCTGTGATTCTCTTAGATTTTTTAAGTCACTGGTTAGTTCAAATTGATCTCCAGATAGAGACGATACATTGCAATTGATTGTCTTTGAGTTCTTCCTAATCAATACATTTTTTTCCTCTCTTAAAATTTTACTTTTAATTGTGGTAAAATGCACATACAGAAAATTTACCACCGTGACCGTCTGTAAGTGCGTTCTCCAGTGGTGCTCAGTACGATCGCCTGCCATGCACCCGCCCTTGAACCCTTCATCTTGCAGAACTAAAAGTCTGCCCTGGGAACGACCCCACATCTCTCGCTGCCCCCGACTAGCCCTTCTCCCAGAGGAACCAGAGGAGGCGATTTTATGTCTCGTGAGTCCATTCTTGAGATCGTTGTGTGGATTGCCTGTAGTCTCTCTCTTCGGCATCGATGTTTGAAATTTCCCTCGGCAACGTTTTTTCAGCCTCAGATTGAGAGAGCATCGTTTTCGCCCATGTCAAATGGCGCCGTCTAGAAAAATGCATGCATTCCCTTGTCTTTTTGCGAAGTAAGAGGTTTGCATCTCTGTAATTATTTTCAAGGTGTTTATTGGTTTATGTACCACAGGGGTATTAAGTGAAAGGCAGCAAGTCACACAGAACAGATCGTGAGATCATTAGAACAGCAAGGCAGTGCACACAGGTGTGACCGGCAAGAGAATGTGTGTCACCTGACAGGAGGGCCGTGGTCTTATGTCCCGCACGGGAGAGTTTCCTCAGCCACTCGTCTGAAAGCACCTTTGACTGGAACACAGGTGCCGGTGGCATGCGTGGGTGGAATCGCTGGGTTTTAGAACAGGGACAGAACCTTGTATAAGGAAACAGGAAGAGGAGAATTAAGACTCGCGCGTAAAGTCACAGAAGGTGGGCGGGGTGGCCAGAGCTCAACCTTGGGGTCCTGGACATCCGTCCTGCGTTGACTTCCGACACATCCAGTGTCTCCCTGAGCCCCTATTTACCATCCCAGTGACCTTGAGCAAGTCGCTCTTCCTCGTTGGCACTGGGGACAGCATCTCGCTGACAAGATCCCACGCAGGGGCGCAGCCCCGGGCCGGCACAGGGCGATGCCACCACGGGCCCTTTCTGCGTTCATTTGAAGGGTCCTCGTCGCGTCCCTGAGAAGTTCCAGGTGTTCGTTTCTTCAAGAACAGATTTTTCTCTCCCAGTAGAGATATCTACTGTAAGCTTTTAACAAAATTTATATGGCACATTTTAAGTGTGTAGCATAATAGCGCGCAATTGAATTTAAAAAAACACAAAGTGGATAAATTCAGTTGTCTAAAAACTCTAGAACCCTGTGACTTGTAGTGCCGTCCTGGAACGCATTGGGCTCCAGCGGCTGTATAACCACTTCCTGAATGTCACCGGCACCACCGTCCCCTGATGTCTTTTTAAAAAGGGCCGTGATCGGTGGTCCTCTCCCTCTGAAGTACTGGCCCCGACGCGCAGGAATGTGGGGGTCAGCCGGCCCCATGGCGCTTCGCGGCCACGGAGCCGCGCATGGGTCTGGGCGCCTCCGACTTGTCCTGGGCCACAGGCTTTTCCCTCCCGTTTGTTTTCCTCCCAGCTCTGTGACTTGTGTGGTCTGACCAGGAGGCTGAACAGGAGGCTGTGGGGCAAGAGGAGTTCGGGCGGGGGGGACGGGGCGGGCATAAAACTTCGTCCGGGCCCTGGAGAGGCTCGGCTCCCGGCACCGGCCCGCGGGGCTGCCTCTCTGCCGAGGTGGGAGGTGAAGTTTGTGGAAACAGAAGACGGGGCGTGGGAGGCCACTGCCAGCGCCCCCGCCCGAGAGGCCTGTCGACCTGCCGGTAGTTTTTCAGAAGTTGAAGGCGGGCTTGGGGAGCAGCAATAGATCCATTTGACACCCTCTTCTGCGGGACCAGATGCATCTTTCAATTTTGGGGACAGGTGGGTCCAGGCCATACCTCGGCCAGTCTGGGCGGGGGCGGGTCGGCAAAGGCCTGGGAGCCCTTGGGGCTGCTCTCTACTTTCGGCTGAGAACCGAGGGTTTTCCAGCAAACCCCATCCCCTCTTTAAAAGGAGGCCTCCTCTAGGTCTCGCTGGAGGTTTCCGCAGAGCGCCCGCGTCGGTCGATGGCCGTTCTGGGTCCTAGATGCCACAGGAGCAGTGTTTGTGCCTAGGGCGCCCTTTTAAGAAGTTTCTTTGAACGAGTGTCAACTCTTCTAATAAGTGAAATGTATCTATTCTTCAGTTCGTTTGTGAAAACCCTGGCATTACAAGGTTTCCCACTTTCACGGAAAATCAGCCGCTCGTGGGTGCTTGTCATCTGACCTCGCAAATGTCTCCCTCCCTCTTATTAAATTTGCAAATATGTTCTCTAACTGTAATCATAAAAAAACACTGATTGAAAACCCAGAACAACGTTTCAGACAGAAACATTGTGACTACGGTTACATTCCTACCCAACTCTCTTCATGTCTAGTGCACCTGAAATATTGCACGTGTGTAAATTCAGTATCCTGACAAGCAGACAGAAAACCATGACTAAAATAGCAAATAAGACTAAAAATGTGAAGACTGTGAAAGAAACCAGTATGCAATTATAGGAATTGCTAGATGCTGGGAAGAACAATTTTCATCAGAGGCGACTTCTACAACTTGCGGCGCGCACCTAAGGGCGTTTTCCGGAGCACCAGAGCGGCTCGCCCTGCGGGCGTTGTGATACGGCAGCTTTCGTTTTTCTGTTCTTTCCCGCAAGTAATGACGTTCTTACAGAAACTCATCCAGGACCAGGGCGATGGCTGGCTCCCTGCGTCGTGTAAGAGAGGGGCGTGTGGCGCCCTGTCGCGGCCGGACAGGTTCAGGGGTTCGGGCAGATGGGAGACTATTCATGGAGCCCTGAGGGTGCTTGCCGCGCGGTTATTCGAGGGTGGGCAATCCACGCCCGCTGCAGGCTATGTGTGCCCCCCTCCCCCGCGTCGCTGCATGTCCCACCGCGCGGCCATTGTCCCTGCCCCGAACTCCCTTATATACTAAAATACGGACAAAGCTGGCAGGGAGCCAGAATACATTGCGTAACAGCGAGGCTCTGCGCACGCGAGCGCACGCAGTGTTACGGGAACCGTTTAGGGGACCCAGGGTCAAGGCCATGAGGACACGGCTTCTCTCAGTTCCCAGACGTCTGGGTGAGGGGGCCGGGCTGACTCCATTTACCCACGGGGGGCGAGGCAAGAATGAGGAAGAGGGCTGAAGCTCCCAGAGGGCGGATGGCGCCTCACGGCTGCCGAGCCTGAGCTGGGTCCCCATCACACCTGTGCGGCAGCCCTGCCCTCCTGTGTGTGGTGTTTGCAGGTGGGGCCGCTGGTAGGTAACTAGAGTCAGGTGAGGCCCCGCGGGTGGGGCCCTCACGATGGGGTTAGTGCCCGTGGAGGAAGGGGAGAGACCCGAGCTTCCTCTCCTCCCCGTGCGGACAGGCTGGGAAGGTGGCCGCCTGCAGAGGGGGACCAGGAATGGAACCGGCCGCACCTTGGTCTGGGACTTGCAGGCTCCAGAACCGTGAGGTTTAAGTGTCTGCTGTGTGAGCCCCGCAGTCTGAGGGGGTTCGTCACCGCCTGAGAAGGCTAATTCGGGGGCCAGTTCCAGGCATCCTGTGGCCTTGCCAGAGGTCGGGAGTGTGGGGGGTCTCACGGCTGCAGGGCTCCATTTCCGAGGGGGAGGGAAGGCCGGGGCGGGGGCGGGGGCGGGGGCGATGCCAGAGGCGGGGAGAAAGGGAACTGGCCCAGGCGATCGGGCCTGGGGTCTGGGCTGTGCGGGCGGAGGGCCGGGAGGGGCTCGCCGCGGGGCAGGGGAGCTCTGTGGGGCCCGCGGGCTTGCTGCGGGCAGCCGGGCTCCGGGAGCGTGCTGTGTGGCCAGGGCCAGGCTGCCGTCCTGCGGCGTTGCGCCCGCCCGGCCCTGCTGTGCTGTTCGGATCTGGGACTTGAAGCTTCCTGTATGTGCGTGCGCGTGTTTTCAAATAAAACGCGATGCTTTTCCATTTCTCTGCTTTCTACATTGGGACGTTAGGAAATATTTTCAAAACCCGATCATAGGACCATGTGGTGCGCAGCTCCTTGCCTTGATGGTGTTTGTCAGCTTTGATTCATCTCTCTGAATAACTTTCACGTTCGGTCCTTAAGTAAGGCATCACAGGGATTGTGCAATTGTCTCATAATTAGCCTTATTTAATTAATTTCATAAACGAGCCTATTTGAATAAAAGAACAAAAATCAAAGACATGGGGTATTTGTTAGGGTCCAGAGTGGATACATTGGATCTCGGGCCAGATGTTGCCGAAGGACATCTCCCCGCACCTGCACCCCAACTTGGAAAGGTGCGGATTCGGGTGGGCGCCCAGAGGTTTTAGCTACATTTCACAGCTGTTTCCCAACGCCTTCCTGCGCTGGGGACACCCGAGTGCGTTTCCCCATCTCTCTCCCGAGGTCCTGTGAAGGGGCGTGTGAGCGAATGCGCCCGTGAGCACCTTGCACATGGTCGGGCCCCACGCACGTGTTAGCGCCCTGCCTGGCTGCTTGGCTACGGAGGCCGTGTCCTCAAACGCAGACCTGGAGCGGCCCCGCGGCCCCGGCTGCCTCCTGGGCTCACTGCCCCAAGTGCAAGGGCATGGGGCAGCCTCCTGACCCCAACTCCAAAGGAGAGAGTGGGTGTGCAGAGATTAAACCCCGTGTGCTCGCCGCCACGGGACGGACAGGACCGCTTGCCGGGAGTTCGATGTTCCTTCCCATAGTTTCGCGTCCCGCTGCTCTGATCTGATGCAACTACGCTACAAGTGTGCGTGCCAAGCGTGGCTTCAAAATCGCAGGTTATGGACTACAGAAAACGCAACAATTGCCGCATAGAGCGGAAAGCCCCCCGCTCCGTCCCTGTGCCGGGACTTCAGTGTTGGGGGGGTGGCACCACGCGGCACCGGGAGGCCGGGGAGGTGGAAGGCAGCGTGAGCCTTTCTCCGGTTTCAGCTGCACGTTAGCGGTGGGGTTCTGCCTTGTCGGCGGTTGGCGTGCGATGCGATGAGGGGAGCGCAGACTCGCATCAGGAGGGTGCAGGGCGGCTCGTACTCCTGACGAGGGCGTGGAGACGGGTGGCGATGCCTCCCCGCGCAGCCCACATCTCCGCTTTTAAACAACACGCCTGCTCGCCGAGGCGCGCCCGTCAGGAACGCACAGCGATCACACGGCGGGTGTGTGTTTGCACGTGGAGCAGAGCGGAGAGGGGGCATTTCTGCTGTTGATGCACCTGTGTGGGGACACAGTTCCAAGGCCAGCTGGCCTGGTGCAGGTCACGTGTACTTCAGGCTCTTAGGGGAACTGCCCCTCCTCCCGGGCCCAGGTGGCTCTGGGCTGGGAGTGACTGGCTTCCAGGAGCAGGGCCGGTGTGATTTGGGCAGCAGCTCGCTCAGCGGTGGGAAGGGCCTGCCTGGCTGCATGGGGCCCCGGCTGTGTGGGGCCCCCCGCCGCTGGTCGGAGCGCCCTCAGACAGAAGCTAAGAGCGGCAGGCGTGGGCCGGGGGAGCAGCGAGCTGGCACGTTAGTGGGCGGTGCCCAGACGCTGCGGCCCGGACACGCGCCCCAGGGCATGGGACGCGTCGGGAGGCTGGCCACCTGGGGCTCCCTTTTGAGTGCTGTTTCCACCCTCTCTCGACAGGCTGGCCTTGCAGAGCCTCCGACGCCCCGGGTGTGGGCCCTCAAGACCCACTGGGGTCAGCGGGAAACAAGAACACGCTCGCTGGCGGGCCGCTCGCCCAGCCACCTTTGGCCCCGGATGGCAGCTTGGCTCCGTTGGGGAGGGTTTCCCCCAGTGCACGGGGTCTGCGGCCCGGGGGCCGGCCTCGCTGCCAGCTCCCCTGGGCACTCCGCCCAGCCCTTTTACCCTCAGGGTGCGGCGATGGAATCCTAAGGTTTTCCTTTGGAACCTTTGGAAAGAGACTCTGTCTCCAGCAAGTTTTATGAGATGAGAGGAGACGGATGTGGAGACAGGGCTCTTTCAGCCTCCAAAGCGCTTTCTGCGTTTTTCAGGGGCCGCGCCCAGGGAGAACGGTCGTCGGAGAAGGCCATCGAGACGTCGCGCCAGCTTGACCTGGGGCAGGCGCCCCCTGTGCAGGTGCTGGAGCAGAAAGCCCCGCAGACGCGCCCCTCGTGTGGGAGGCGCTGCCAGGCTCAGGCTGCCCTAGCAGAGCGCGGCGAAGGTTGTCAACGGTTGCGTGGCAAAAACATGCTCTTCTCCTCCTCCCACTGACTTCCTGTGTGTGTGCGGCGAATGTTAACTGGGGAAACTTAAACAAAACCAGATTTTCCCCACAAAGAATAGTCATCAGAGTTTCTGTGGGATCTGGTGCTTTCGCCCAGGCGGCTGAGTGCAACGGAGCTGCCGTGGAAGCCGCAGGAGGCCGCTCCTCGGCTCCTGCCCGCAGCGTCTCCCCCTTCTGGGGACGCCCCTCCCCCGGCCTGACCGCAGTCTGAACGTGCCTTTCAAGAACGGGGCGGGGGGCGGCGTCTGTCCGTCGAGTGAGTGCACTGGGCAGGGATGGCGGGACAGGTTCATCCAAGGGACACACCATGTTTTAATTTTTAAATCCACGAGCCTGAATTCCCTGTGAGTTTCCCACGGTGACAAGCCGTTGGCCACGTGTCTGTGGTCGCTCGATTTCCAGTGCTTCGTGGCGTCGAAGGAGCAAAGTCTGGTGGGAGGTTAAGTCACACAGGGAGGGGTCTGCAGACCGGACCAAGGTGGAGACATAAACGAGGAAATGGGAACGCAGAGGCGCCTTGTGCTCGCGGCCCGGGGCGTGGCCCTGAGCCACCTGGGCGGCAACCAGGGTGCTGCCGGCGAGAGGAGACGAGGGGGAGGCGCCCAGCCCGCAGGGCCCAGACTGGACCCGCCCGCTGACCGCGAGGGCCGGGCTGCGGTGGGTGTGGCCCTGCGGACACTTCACGTCTGGGGGGTCTGGGGAGCGGCGTTTAGATTGGGGCGTAAGGCAGGAGCAAGCGGGGCCTCAGTTTTCCTTCGCTATTAACTCTCCCGCGCTCTGCCGACGTGCCTGTTTTTGGTCAGACCTACGCGGTGTGTTTGCCTGCATTTCTGTGAGCTGGGGCCCTGTGATTCCAAACGGCTGGGCTTTTGGAGTCTCTTGTTTTTGCGAGTTCCTGCTGCTGAGCTTTCTGGGGCAGGAGGGTCCCGTCGAAAGTCTTCGTGTCACTTGTGACTCGGCACAAACGTGGTCACCCCGCAGTGTCCACAGGGCTCGGTCCGGGCTGCCCTTCCTGACGCTGGGACCCCTCCCCCCACCGCCCTTTGCCTTCTTCATTCTTCTCCAGGGCCTGTGTCACTGCGTGACAGACCGTGATTCTTATTCGGGCCGCTGTGGTTCTCCCTGTTCTGGTGCTGGACCGCGCGGCATGTGGGCGTGACGCCGTCCTGTCTCATTGCTGTGTCCCCGAGCGCGGGGCCAGGTGCGCTGCGGACTTGGTGCATGTTGCCGAGTGTTTACTGACGGGCTGGCTGTGTGACTACACTGTCCTGTTTTCTTGCGCGTGGCGTTACTTTTTATTTTATTATTTTTAAACCCTCACCCACAGACACGCTTACTAATTTTAGACAGAGGGAAAAGGAGGGGGAGAGAGTGAGAGAGAGAAACATCATCGATTGGTTACCCCCCATACCTGTCCCGACCGGGGATCGAACCCGCAACCTTTCGGTGTGCAGGGCGGCACTCCAACCACCAGAGCCGCCCGGCCAGGGCCCGCTGCCTTGCTTTTAAGCCTTTGGGTGCATTGCATTGATCTACTTCCCGCCACCTCGGGGCAGAAAAGCAGGGCCGCTGGGAGCCACCAGGTCACCCACTTGCAGGTAGGATCCCCGGGGGCTCGATCCCTCCTCCTGCGACTCCCAATCCAGTGTCCCTAGGCCCCGCCGCATAGGCCAGGCCACAGCAAAGGAGGGCTATTTGCAAAGACCATGACAAATTCTTGGGGGTAGAAAGAGGGACGGGCCTGTCTGGGGTAAGTGTCCCATTGCCTCTCCGTTGTCCCGTTTTCTCAGTCAGAAGTGCCTGGCTGAGAGGGCTGCACCTGCCACAGCCGGGACAGGTGCCCGCGGAGCCTCACGGCACCACACCAGCTGCGGCCCCAAAGGGCAAAGCTCCGGGCCCAACAGTGCCAGACCAGACCATGTGTGCCACGAGCCTTCCTGCGGTGCCTTGGCCAGCCCCATGGCACGGGGGCAGGGGCGGGGGTCCCACAGAAAACAGCGCCTGGAGCGCGGATGGACTTGGGTCCCCATCCCCTAGGACTAAAAACTCCCTTTTGTCAAGAGATGTATATCACCACCTTTCTTTGATGCTTCCCCTCCAGCTTTAAAAAGAAGTTTTATTTATTTGTTTTTAGAGAGAGGGGAAGGAGGGAGAAAGAGAAGGAGAGAAACATCCATGTGCGGTGGCCTCTCGCACCCCCACCCCCCCGTGCGGGGACCTGGCCCGCAACCCAGGCAGGTTCCCTGACTGGGAATCAAACCAGCGACCCCTCGGCCCACAGGCTGGCGCTCAGTCCACTGAGCCATACCAGCCCAGGCCCTCCCATTGGCTTAACTTCTTTTAGAAAGGCAGTGTGTTGGTGAAGAGGGGGCGGACGTGACCCGCCCCTGCAGGGGAGGGCTAAACAGATTGTTTACTAACTGTGACGTCGGGCTGTTCTCACGGGACCGAACAGAATTTTCAGCCCAGGAGTTTTGAGGCTGAGATCGGCACCGTCTTTTATCCCAGAGCGTTTCTTGAAGTTGAGCATGAATAAGAGGCACAGCGAGAATTCTAGGGCGCCCTGAGACCCGGGGCCCGTACGTCTGGGGGTGCCTTCGGAAGCTCTGCGCGTCCTGCACGCTCCAGGCAACGCCGCCGTGGCTGGCCTGGCACCGCTCTTTGAGTAGCTGCAACCCGAGGTCACCTTGGGCTTCGCAGCTTCCTGTGCGACGGGGGTCCCCCCAGCCACACCCCAGCCCTCGGCCTACACCTTGGCATGCCCTGCTCACATGCCTTGCGCTCCCCTGCAGCCACAGGGCCCCCCGAGGCTCCCATGCTCCCCACGCCCCCTCCCCACAGGGCCTTCGCCCTCGCTGCTCCTCCTGCCTGGATGGTTTTGTCCCTTGAGGGCCGCCTGGCTCGCACGTCTTCCTCCCACCCGCTCTGAGGCCCCTTGGGCGACGCCTTCTGGACCACTTCCCCCGCAGATCCAGAGGATTCTGCCAATTTCCACAGCGTTTGTCACCTCGGAATGCACCGGGTAACCGCGTGTATTAATTACTTCACTGTCTGCCTTCCCACTTTTAGGGAGCCCGCAAGCTCTGCGGAGGGATCGCGGTGCGTTCTCTTGCTCTGTCCTCGGCCCGGAGGACAGCGCCTGCTGCGTGGGGCGCCGCAGCAAGCAGCCGTCGAGGGAGCCGGGGAAAAGGGGGCCGGGGAGTCAAGGGCTCAGCCAGCCCATGAACCCAGGAAGTGGGGAATCTGGTCTGTGTTTATTTAGGTGAAGAAGTAAAATTATATTTTCCAGTTCTTCATATATGCGTTTTGAGGAATTTAACCATTGCACAAATGCGCGAGGAAATCACCCAGGTGCGCCCCCCACGCGATGAACAACTGTTACCCTTTTGTCAGTTTACTTTCATATTGAATACACGACATGAAACACTACAGAGTTCGCATGCGTTTCGTTGGCCATCCCCCGGCTCTGCCCCTCCCCATCGCCCCAGAAAACCCCTCTCATGAATATCAAGTGTTTCCTTCGTCAGTGGAAAGAGGCCTCTCCCCACATAGCCTCGCGCCTCTCAAAATCCACGGCGTGGCGCAGGAAAGGAAGTTGCCGAATGAGTTTTCACAGAAGCGCCTTCAATCGAAATGCTGACAACGGAGTGCTACTTACTGCTCACCTATTAAATGGAAACTTCTCTAAGGGAAGTGCGCACTTGGGCAAAATTTCCGAAAAATCAGCGCTGCTTAAGAATAACTCTCCATGAAGAAAATCTTTGTAAAGAGAAGAAAACACTGCCCCGATCCTAGTTAAGATAATGTCAACTCCATTTTCCATGTTTACGTGTTCTCTTGAGTGTGCGAGGATGTTTTTCAAACTTTATGTTGATAAGAGCTACAGAAATTCTAACACAGGTGGGTTCGATTTTATTTGTCGATATGATTCCACAGTTGCAAGAAGCCCTTGGAATGAATTAGATACAAGCTTGATTAACGATTCGTCTCATTCATTCTTGGTGCATGGTACTCAGGGATAAAGCTTTCTGTGCTATGTTTGTTTGCAGAACTCTATTTAGCAAACCTTTGTTCTTGGTAACTATATAAATTGGCAATTACATGCACTTTAAACAGAGGGATACTGTGTTGAATTAAATCGTACGGCGGTTTGGCTCGAACTGAGTTCACGCTAGCGAGTCTTTTGCTTATTATATCTGTGCGTGAGCTAGAAAATCTTTGTATTATCTGAAGACTTTGACTCTTTCACAAAACAATCACGTTATCAGATGGTTTCTCAGGGTGTGAAAAGAACGAGATAGTGAGACGCACTGGCCTCGGGGAATCAGATTTGACAATGTGCTGCCTTTCCCTGGCTTCCTTGAGGTGGGGGCTTGGCAGGGGGCAAGGCGGCTCCAGGGTGGGTGGGTGGAGGGCTGGGGGTGCTCAGCGCTGCCCCCTGCAGGCAGGAAAGAGTTGCCTGGATGTTCACGTTTCTCCAATGTCACGGGACTTGGCATTCTGTCCTGAAATAGTCCCATTAAAATGCATATATAGACATACACATATACACATGTGTATATATTTAAAATTACTAGTTTATTTTTATCTCAAAATCTCACAGCCAAATGGGCGCTCCAGGGCAGAGGGCCCTCTTTCACCGGGCCAACGAGAACAGGGGGCAGTAATCAGGACTCCGTGCTATTGGGTTATGTTTGTGGAAAAACTGTATTTTCACTGTGTATGTTTTTTGTCACCTTAATATTTCTTAGAGTTATCTTACCGACAACAGATGTATGGGTTGTTTAAACCCGTTTTTTCCTCTCTGCTTTGGTTTGTCCCTTTGCACAATGGTGTGAGGAAAATACTGAGTCCCTCAGATTTTTCCTGGAAGGACGCGCGTAAGGCTCTCCTGCAGAGTGAGGCTGTGGACGGGGTAGGGGGCGAGGGGCAGCCCCTCACACTTCCAAGTAAAGCGGCTTGAGATGGCCCACGGCCCTGGTGAGCGGCCTCGGTCCTCCCCGGCGGGGATGCGGCCCCGGGCTCGGCCTGTCCGGCTCAGCCCCTGCTCTCCCGGTTGGGACGTCCCTTTCCGTGCAGCTGACGCCCTTCCACAGCCCGACCCAGCTGGCCCTTGCCCCAGGGGCCAGGCACCCGTGGTCTGGGAAACTCCTTGGTTAGCAGGGTTTTTCTTCTGAAGGTGACAAGGAGTTTGGAGCTGCGGCTCCTGACTCTTCACCGCCTCCCGTGACGAGGGGGGAGCTTGGAATGATCTGGCCTTTTGTTGTAAAGGGAGGTCATCACTGCACCGTCCTGGACCCCGGACCTGTCCTTCTGAACGGGTGCCGTGTTTGAGTCCTGGTCACGCCGCGGCCCGTCGGGTCCTCGAGGGGGAGGCGGAAACTTCGGTTCCGGGTGCAGCGGGGACTCCAGGGTTTCCCCTCTGCGCGGGCCTGGGTGCCAGGCTCGCCGCTTTGGCCTGTGGTCTCTGAAAAGCAACTCGGTGTCCTGTCAGGCAGGACAGGACTGCTTTGAGCTGGTCGGGAGCCTGCTGGGAACTCTTTCTGGGTGCGGCCCCCTGGTGTGGGTGACAGCCGCCTGCAGAGCGGCTGGTGGGCGACGAGGGCAGCACGCACACCGTGCTGTGGGCGCAGCGTTGTGGGCGCGTTGCCACGGGTCCGACCCTTCGCGCTGCTGCTCCCTGGCCCTGTGGTCTGGAGGACGTCGCTGTGGGACGCTGACCCTCAGTCTTTCCATCCGTCAAACAGGGGTAACAGTTCTCATCTTACAGGGTGCGGCTGTAAGGGACGCCACAAACGGAGCCGCTTCCAATGGAAGCCAGGGCCGCCGCCCCGGAGGAGCGGCCTGGCAGGTCGTAGCCCTCACGCCGCTGGGGGGTTCGCACTGGGGGAAGTGCCCTCTGGGCCCCTGGGCCTGCAGCAGCCTGTGCCCCAAAGAGCCGTTTGCCCCGACAACAGGAGAGCCGAGCTCTGACTGCGGGGAAACACCTGCTCCCCAGGCTCCCGTGTCTTGCGCTTGAATAGGGTTTGACCAACGGGCAACCACAGCCAAGCCTTCCGGGCTCCCGCTCCTTCCCCCATCCCCCACCCCATGCGCCCGGCCTCCGCGTCACTTTGTCCTTCCGGGTCACGGGCGGCAGTGGCTTCCTGCTGCTCAGGTCCGTCTGTGACTCCTCCTCGTGTCCACCCCCCGCGTAGCCACGCCCCTGGGTTAAACGCCCTTTTGTGGAAACAGCCGAGACTCTCCTCTGTGTGGCTGCATTTGGCTGGCGGCGCGGTTCGTGCCGGTTATGTGATGAGCACGCACCGGACGCTGGTCTCAATGGCGCAAACGCCGCCTCAGCGAGTCCTCACCGCTCATTCGGCTCCGCGAGCAGGTGCGGGGATGTTTCCGCGGTTCAGAGGTGAGAAGGGAGACAGACACGGGGCTTGGCGTTGCCGTCTTGTGCTGCCGTGGGCAGACGTGGATCCGGGCCGTTCTCCCCGAGCTTTTGACTTTATTCTCCATCGCCGACTAGAGCAATCTGAACCCAGGGCAGGCGTTTCAGAGGTTATAGAAAACGGACACAAAAAACAAGCCCCGCGCATAACAATACCTTCATCGGGCGATTGGGCTTCCTACCCGGGCTTGTTTCTTCCAGTCTTTTTTTCCTTCGAGGCTGTTTTTGCATAATTTGGTTTTAGAGGAGAACACTGACTCTCACCAGGGACTGTATCTTGGAAGTACACACACCTGAAGAGAGCACGGAGGCCTAATGAGAACGTCGCGCTCCGTCGACCACGGCGCCCTGGCAGCTCGTCCCCCCGAGGCGGGTGCTGCGGGCGCCTGGCCAGCCGGCCCGGGCTGCGTGCCACTGAATCTTGCTGCCTGTGTGTGCCGGGCTCCTCACATTCCGGTTTTCCCCAGATGACGACGCCGGGATGAAATACTGGGGCTCGTTCGACTGAAACAAAACACTTTCTATCTGTTACACCAATAACGCTGTAACTCCCTGCATTTTACTATGTTCTCCACCAGAACCCTCCCCATCCACCTGGAAAAGCAAAGCCCAGCTGCGATTCCAACCAGGAAGCTCGGTTCCGAAGGCCAGAGCGGCCGCCTGCTAAGCTCGGCATCAGAGACGCCACCCGGGTTCTCCTCTCTGAACCCGTCCGTGGTGGGTGGCTCACCCCACCGCTCCCCGCGCCGCAGTTGGAGAAGCCAGCGCGGCAGGGACTTCCGTGGGCCTGCAGGGGATTCCAGGAGGAATGCCGCGCGACGCTTCCCGTTCCGAGTCTAGAGAATGACCTGTGACTCGGAGGTAAGTGACTTGGGAGTCTCCCTGGAACGTGCACGGTCGTGCCCCTTCACCGGCCTGGAAAGCTTCCTCGAGCTGCCACGGGGTGCGGTGCAGTCTGGCCGTGCGTCCCCCGACGGCTGGCGCTGCGGTTGGCGAAGCGTGAAGCCTGTGGACTGAGGCTGCCGTGCCCCAGTGCCGCCCCCGCCCCCGACCTGGGTGGGTGTCAGAATTATGAGAACAGGCATGAGATGGTGCCTGGTCCTTACGGACGAGGACTCCCTGGTCAGGAGGTCCCCAAGCACCGGCTTTTTCCCTGGGCGCCTGCTGTGCTCTGCCCGGGCCTGGTCGCTGGAGACGCGGCTCAGCAGCCAGCCCCCTTCCCGGGGCAGTTTCAGCGGGGGAAGGGGGGTGGGGACCGGACTTCCTGGAGCCTCGCGACAGGGCAGGGGCAGGGAGGAGAACACAGCGGTGAGGACACGGATAGAGCGGGGGTTGCTGTGTTGGAGACTACCGAGAACCCGCACAGCTCTTCCTGCGGGGCAGGTATGTGTGACTTTGGCACCATGGGTCCCACGGAGAGGCCGCCCCATAGTCAGCCCAGCCAGCAGGGAGCGTCCTGTTCCTAGGGGGTGGGAGTAACCCACTTCGGTAGCTCGGCAGGTTCAGCTCAGGACAGGGGGTCGCCCAGAGGTGTCTGCGGTGTTTCTGCCAGAATTGAAGGAGCCACGTCTGAAGACACCACGCTGCTTCCCGTCGGAGGTGAGCGCCGTCTCTGGAAACTAGTGCCAGCGCCGGGGGCCGGGAGGAGCTCCAGAGGGCGGTCAGGGCGTCTCCCTGCTGAGAGGCGCCGCCCACCCTGCAGGTCGGAGGCCCAGGAATGCAGAGTTGGGGAGGCCTGCAGCTCAGCCGACACCTGGCCTCCCTGCAGGCGTCAAGAGTGGAAAGTAAAACCTCGTCCAGGTTGCTAGGGAGGAAGAGGAACGCTGGGTTAGGAAGACGGGCCCCGGGGACCAGGACCGGGCAGCAGAGACAGGGCCACAGTGTCCCTGGGCTGCCGTACCACGGGGACCGAGGGGACCCACGGCCTCGTGGGAAGGTGAAGACAGCGGGGTCCTGGGAGCGGCTCGTACCAGCCCGGCTTGGGACGGAGATTCAGAACGCGGAGCGCCTGTTCCCTCTCGAAGAGCAGCGAAGCCTCGGAAGCGCACCCTGACTCCTGGGTCAGAAACACACACGGCTGTTCTCGGCGTGCAGCGAAGTTAAAGTTTTCATTCCGGGACGAGGATTTCTTTTTTTCCTTTTTTTTTTTTTTTTTTTTTTTTTTTTAGCAGAAGGAACCAAGGCATAGCAGTTGCATTATTTTTATCCCTCGGCTTTGGGGTGGGGGGTGGAGAGAACTTGAGACCGGACCCCTGATCTGCCTGCGCCCCCACACTCTGGCGACGTTGGGGCTGGCCCGGCGTCCTCAGGCTCCGTAAAGAGCAGCCGGGCTCGGGTCCTGTCGCAGGGAAGTCACGGGCATTTGGGGCTGCAATTTTGACTCCTGAACAGGCCTCCTACCTCAGAGTCATGCTCCAAAAAACGCTCAATTAAAAGGAAAAAGCCTCCAGGAGATGGAAGGCACCCCATTACCGAGGTCCGGGGCTGCTTTTGGAGGGAAGCGACGCCCCTGCCCCGCCCCCACCACTAGGAGCCTGTCTGCAGGTGGCGGAGACCGGGAACAAGTGTCGCGGGGCTCAGCTCGCGCTCTGCTCTCCTGTGCGTCTCCTTCATTTCCCTGCAGACAGACAGGCCGCTTCTCTCTCAGGTGGCCGGGGACAGGGGTCGCACTGGTGGCCTGGCACGCATCTTCCCCTATCGCTTTCCTTAGCTCCCCTGCGACTTGCCCTTGGGGGCGGCCCTGCGTCCCCTTGGGCTCAGGTCACAGTCCTCCAGAGACGCGGGAAGAGAGCAGCTCGCCGCAGGCGCACGCGCACGCGCCTGCGCAGACCGGGAGGCGGCTCCAGCCGCAAGTCCGACGGTGCCCGCCGCGCCGCCTGCTTGGCTTTGCTCGTCTGACCCCCTCGTGCTCCCGGCCCACCTGGGACATCCCTGAGGTGCTTGCCCTGCAATTCGTCTTGTGAGTCACAGTAACCTGGAGGGGAAGGACCTTCCTCCTCAATCTCTGAGTCCCCAGTGTTTGTCGTGCGGCCCGATATCGTGCTGACCCGGCAGGCGCCCACATAATACGTGTTTTGTTTCCTTAACCTTCTGCTGGAACCTTTGGGCAGCATAGAGCTGTTGAGGAGAGTGTGCAGAGCGAGCTTTAGAGCCCAGTTCTCACCACCAAGGGAGCTCTGGAGCTGCTGCGCCGACGGGAAACCGCGGTGTGGCCCGCGCTCCCCCCATCCCCCCACCCCTGGCCCGTCCCGCCACGCACGTCCTCGCCCCTGTTTGTCTCCCAGTCCCCGGTGTTTGTGCTCGTCCCCTCATTGGCTCTCGTTACGGGGCCGTCTCCGAGCTTGCCTCCCGAAAGTCACCGTTTGGTTTGCTGGGCTGAGGATGGCAAGGGGTCCAGCCTCACCGGTAACCCAGAAAAAGGCAAACGAGGGACACGATGTCCCCACGCTGGACACACAGCAGACGCGTGACAATCAAGATGGTGGCGGCGACAAGACCATCCCAAACGGAGATGGCAGACATCTTCGGGCTGCGCTGGGGGACAGAGCAGGTGACAGGGACGAGAGACATCAGACTGGTCCCTTGAAGTGGCCAGCGAGCGGCGGCCAGAGAGGGAGCGTTGCGTGAGGGAGCTGGCCTGTTGCGGCAGGTCTGCCCTTGGTCCTGCTCTAAGTCGGTCCAGCCCCAGGGAGAGGCTGCGTCCCAGGCGCCCCCCAGGGCTGCCCGCAGAGTGTGGAGAGCGGCCGGTGCTCATCGACGCGCCTACGGGGAAGCGCCTTGTAGCTCTGGGTCAGCCAGCTCGCTGGTTTTTGTTGGCTGACCTCAGAAGGAAATACCGGGACCAGATCGCCTGCTGAAAAAGAATTTAGTTTAAATCCGAAGCAGATGAAAATGCCTTGACACTCGAAGACCATTCTCGTCCTCGGTGTTTCTGGCAGGCTGTATTTAACGGGCTATCGTTCTTCCGAAGCGCCGTTTTGTTCCGTCTTTTGAAACCGGAGGTGAGTCATTCGATGAGAAAGCTGCCTGTCGCTGTGAGGACGGAGCACAAGGCCTTCGGTGCACTCATGCTGGGAGGAGCGAGCGTATTGGGGCGACAGATCTTTAGCCTGTTGTAAAAACAGTGAGTGCAGCAAATTTATTTCAGGCAAGACAGGGTGACTCCGGCGCTCGGTCATGCCCGGCCCACGGGGCACGAAAGACACACCCTCCACGTCCCAAACTTGGAGAACGATTTCAGGGGTGACGTCCGTTGCCACTGATGTCAAATTGGGCGCCCGTGACGGAGGACCGGGGAGGGGGACACGGCGACCTCAGAGCAGAGGTGGCGGTGGCGGTGCCCCGTGCCTGGGCTCGGGGGATGCGCTTTGACCCTTCCTTCGGGAAAATGCAGAATCTGAAGAACGTCCCAGCAGGTCAGACCACTGGCGGTGGAGACCGCGTGGGGAGAGGTTCACGCTCTCTGCCCAGCCTCAGCCTCGTGCCCGAGCCTTTCCCGGCAGGAAGCGTCTGTAAGGACGCGCAGCCCCGACCGCGTGACCGCCATGGTGGGGCTCGGCTCTGTTCCCGCCTGTGCTTTCTGCTGCCTCTGTTCTAACCCGGCCCCTGTGCCGCCCGCCTGTGTACTCACCCCCATCTGTGGCGGGGGTGGGCGTGGAGGACGACCTCAGTCTGGATCAGTGTAGGGGGTGGGGTTTGAACCAGGCCTGAAAGGCAGTTAGAGATCTGACGGGTCTCTTAGGTGGGGCAGATGCTTGGTGCGGAGGAACCGTCCTGTCAGGGGAAAGCCCGGCCCCACCTGGCGGGAGCTCAGCAGAGCCGTGGACCCAGGTCCCCCACCCAGGAAGCTGCAGTGGGGACTGGGGCTGGGACGCGGCTTAGTGGCCCCTGCGTGGCCCAGCGCCGCGGACTGGGCTGGACCGGGATTGCTGCGAACCACCCCCGCCTCTGTTTTTGGCAAAAGCAGCTGATCTTCAGTTTCCTGATGTCTTGGGCCCCGAGGAAGACTCGGGGGCATGAGCCCCAGAGGATGGGAGTCCCGGGAAAACCCCTCCCGGAAGGGAGCCTCGCAGGCGGTGCCCGCGGGGACCGCAGTGGCCGGCTCTGTGTGGACGGCTGCCCACTGCCGTGCCCGCGGCCCAAGCGGGGACACTCCGGGTTCCCCCGAGCACTGCCTCCTTCCACCTGCAGCGGGGGCTTGGAATAGTTTTTCTTATAATAAACTTTTGTCGTGATCGAAATGGCGAGCGAAGGATCTGGCCTCAGGGCTCCATTTTGCTGCAACAAAATGTCGTAATTTCTAAAAACCCGAGTTGGACAAGCCCCCGCGGAAGGGCGGGCTCTGGCAGGCGTTCTTGGCTGGCTCAGGAGCGGGATGGCCAGCAAGCTCTCCCAAAAGGCATTCCGCCAATGAAGGTGGTCATCTTGCAGGTGGAGACAGGCCCTGGCCATTCCAAGAGGTGACATTTAAAAGCCCCCTGTGCCCTAGCGGTGCGTGGTGTGCCCAGGACCAAGGCCGGCAGAGGCCAGTCCCCGAGGAGTGTCTCCTGAGTGAACGCATACAAAATACTCCTGGCTCGGGAAGGGGTCCTTGCAACGTTTACTTTCCTTAGGATTGTTTTTTTATTGTCAAGTGACTCTGCTAGGATGTTGCAGTAGCAAGAAGGCAAAAACAACACCCCGCTGTCTTCTCTCACCTTTGAGAATCCCCAGACCAGGGTGAAGAAGAGTTTGACTGAAGAATCCATACAGCCAAACCGTTCGGGACATGCGATTCTGGCAAAAACTATCCCAAACTTGTGCGGGCATCCTAGCAAGAAGCAAGGGGAGAATATTAATTTCAAATTTAGCGTTTTGAGTTCACGGGAGAGGATGCATTCTGTTTACCGCACGGTTCGATTGGCTTTTCAAAAACGCAGAGGCGGCTGCAGAGTGACTTGCACGGCCCGGCAGGCCTCCCCCGGAGCCGGGCGCCTCTCGGGCCCACAGCCTTCCCCCGGCGAGGCCAGCAGAGGGACGAGAGTGTCCAACCTGGGACCCATCGTTGGCGGTGGCTTGGGACACGGCGGGGCCGGGGTATGTACATGGGCAGCTACACGGGTTGGGGGTTTAAGGGTCACGCTCTAAGGTCGCAGGGCCCCCAGGAAGCATGGACTTCTGGGCAAGGCCTCCCGCTGTTAGGCACCGTGTTGCTTGCAGGGCCTCAGTGCGAGGGCAACGTCCGGCAAAACCCAAGGGTCATCCTCAAAGGTTTTCCCTTTGATGGGGATGTGGGGTGGCGGGGGAGGGGGGGAAAGAGAGACCCCCCTGGGAGGAGCCGCGCAGACCTGCTGGCGTCTGGCTGAGAGAGGAGAGCAAGGGCTACAGTGTCGGGGTTCCCGCCCTTCATCGCCGTGGAGGGAAGGCTTCGAGGGCCTTCGGCGTTCTGCGGATGGAACTGGTGTTTAAAAACGGGACTCCTGGTGGTAACAAAAGGGAGTTGGTGGCAGATGGACACAGAAGGGGCGCTGGCTCCTTCCAGGCGAGGACGGCCCCGCCGGGGGGGCTGGGCCGCAGGGGCAGGCTCGGCCAGGAGACGCCTGCCCCGGGGGCTCCTCTCCGCCCCTCCGGTGAATGCCCGCGGAGTTTCGATTGGAAGAGAGGACGGAGTTTCTGGCCTTGCAGCGTCCGGGGAGGCCTGCGGCGGGAGTCTCGCGGCATCGAAATAATTCATGGGTGTTTCGTGAAACCTTGTGGCCGGGCCGAGAGCCTGGGGCTTGCGAGCATTCGAGAGTAGCAGGCAGCATTAAAGCGGAGAGGGTAGAATTTTTATTAAGGGAAGCTATTTTTATTAACTGAACTCGAGGGAATACCGGAAAGGATCAAAATTTAGGGATTCTTTGAAAAGCCTCTATTTTCCTTTGGTTTTCTCAGACATCGCTTCGGTGCCTGACTCCGCGGCAGAGCGGACCTGCTTTGCCTGCCCTGACAAACGCAAGGGCCGCGAGGAGGCTTTGAGGCTTCTGCGTGTTGCTGAACGCGGTGGGAAGGTGGCGTGGGGGGGACACGGGTGAGGGGGGAAGAGTAACTTTTTGAAGAGCTGTTTCTTTCCTCCAAGGCTTATACCGTTGACAAAGCTGTGTCCCTTCCTCCCCGGGCTGCGCTTGGTTTATCATACGTTCACTCTCTGCTTTAACTCAACAGGGGCATTTCCAGTGCCAGCTCCGTTGAGGGCACGTGCCGAGCTGTGTAAGGATTTAGGAATAAGTAACCCAGGGTCCTGGCTGGGCTCGTCCCTTCCCCGCCCCCAGTCCCAAGGCCGCAGGCTCGTCTTTGTCCCTGGTCCCTGAAACCGTTAGGAATTTTGCTTATAAGCAACAGGGGCGGATGCCGGTTTATTTCAGGCAAAGAGATATTTATAGGGAGAGATGGAAGCAGCGGGTTCGGAAGCAGCGGGAAGCACTCTGTGCCCGGGTTCTGACGGACGTGCCCGCCCAGCCGCTTGTCGGGGCGAAGGGCTGCCCAGGGACAGGGGGGTCCGGGGGCTTGGGCTACTCTTCTCACAAGGGACGGTCCAGCACGGGAGCCTCTGATGGGACAGGGTCACATGCCGCCCCCGGGGCTGGGATGAAGGGGCTTCCTGGCTGATAGCTGTAAGGTCCTGTGACCCTCCAAGGAGGCGTCGCACATCGGGACCCGTGAGTAAATGAAAGGGGACGGGGCGCCGGGCAGTCGGGGCCAACAGGTGCCGATTCCCGCCTCCGGGGCAGCCTGGCGCCAGCTGGGTTGGGGCCGGGGGCCTCTCCTCCGGGCGTGCGAGCAGCTGCCTCAGCGCCAGGGCCTTGGGTGGCCTTCCCTCCCGCGCGCCCCGCTCCTGTCTCATGACCTCGTTTGGCCTGCATTGCCTCTGAAAAGCCCTGCCCCCAAACTCAGCCATACGGGAGGCTGGGGCTTCAGCGCATGAGCTTTATAGGGGACACAATTCATAATGCGGGGGGCTAAGTTATGGCCACGTCTCCACATCTCAGTTTATCCGTAAAATGAGGGTAATAATAAAGGGCATCTACGATTCACTCATTAACAATATTTATTGCTTATCTAGTATGGGCCAAGTCCTACACTAGAGAATAAAAAGGCAGAGAAAAGTCCTCCCCCCATAGGACCGTTGTGACTGGTTCATGAATCGGTAATTGGAGAGCGTTTAGCAAAATGCGGTGCTCAGTCAACACCAGGCGCTGTCACTGCTAGTTGGTAAGGGACATGCCTGGGTGAACTTGGGTCCTCCTCCTGGATGGAGAAGGGCCTCTCCTTGGGTCATATGATGGGGGACGGCCCACGTGGCTTGAGCACACCCTGCTGCATAGGCTCCCCCCCCGCCCCCCAGGGAGGCGTCCGGCAGGGCGGGGCGCTCAGCCGTAGAGGATAAATGGCCCGGCTTCCCATAACTGAGATGGAGAGGGATCGCAGGGACCCTAATTGAGATGGAGAGACGGATGGAACCACAGCTCTGCAATGTGCCAGAGCGGGGCTGTCACAGCGCGGGGGACAAAGGGCGTAGGCACCCCGAGAGTGGGGAGGCGTTCTGCTCGAAGCTGGGAGGGGCTTCTCTGGAGAGTCAGATCTGAGCTTTTCCCTCTTAATTTTCAGGGGGAAACGGAGGGGGAGGTGTGGCTGAGGAAGCAGCTCAGGTAGAGATGCAGGCACTTGCCCCGGGAAGGGTCAGAGCCTGGGGGGCTGGAGCCACGTCTGAGTTCAGTCGCAGGAGCTACAGGAAAACAAACTCCCGGGAGGGCGGGAGGAGGCAGGCCTTCCAGGCCGAGGCGATGGTCGGTGGTCGGGCGGGGGCTGCGGGGGGCTTGGCAGCGGCGTGGGGAGCCGGGCGGACTCGGAGAGGCACGTGGAAGCTGAATTTATGGGGCTCGCGGCCTATGGGGTGCGGGGGTGGGGAAGCTGGGGGAGTCACGGTGGCTCTGTGACCCCCCCACCTTTGGGAAGCAGAAGGGCCTTCTCTGAACAGGAAATACGGGAGGAAGAGTGAGTTTGGGGACGCTACAGAGCTCACAGTGGACAGGCTGGACTTGAGGTCTCCACGGGGTCTGTGTAAACAGTACCTTTGTGACGAGGAGGGAAGGGGCCGCACGCTGACCCACGGCGGCAGGCTCGGCCTGAGCGAGCCGTGGACGGCCCCGTCCCCCCCACTTCCAAAAACAAAACAAAACAAAAACAAGCAAGCGAGCCACATTTGGAAAAGGTGAGCTTGAGAACTACTCGGCGCGTCGGGCTGTGAGGAGGGAGCCTCGGTCTGAGGACGCGTGCACGGCTTCTTTACTTAGAAACTCTCACCAATATCAATTAAACCGCAGTTAAATCTGACATCCCTTAACCGCACGTCGGGGGGAACTCGCTGCGACATGGAGCCCAGATGGCTCGGAGGCAGTGCCGGCGCCAGTCCGCTGCTTCCGGAGCGCGCCTGGCCCCACGCCAGCCTGTAATCGCTGCTTTTTGTTAATAAACATGTTTGCTTTGCAGTCATTTTATACACAGGGCTCTGGATTAATTAGATTGAAATCTGTCATCCATCTAAGAAACCAGGAGAGCTCACTCTCACTCTTGGTGCTTCTGAGGGAAGGGAAATGGCAGGCTTTGGCAAAACTGAAAAACATACACACAGATACAGTGTTTGCTTGTTTCGTGGGGCTGTCTGAACACCCGGAGCAAGCCGTTTCTGGGAATTAATAAGCAGCCTCGCATGGGTCGGGGAGCTGAGCCCTCCAAGGAGCCAAGGTGAGATTTTTCTCTAGATAGGAGTTGGCTGATTGTCTACGAGGCCCGTGTTGTTCTGGGGTTGGTTTCCCTGAGGGTGACCGGCTTTGTTCGGGTGTGGAGGTTTGCGAGGAGAACCCCAGACCCCCAGGTCAGAGTGGAGTTCAAGCTGAAGACGTAGCCAGCAGGTTGCTTTGCACGGGGGTCTGAGGGGACGACGGGAGACCTTCGGGCACGTCGGCAGTAAGCACCCCCCGCCCCGCGCCCCCCGCATAGCTCCACCTCCGGGTCGCGCACCGAGCCTCCTCCGGCCGAGGCCCCGCGCCTCGGGCAGCTCCTGCTGTTGCACTAACGAGGCCCCTTGGACATGTCTTACGCGAAGTCCTCCCCCGAAGTCAGTATTTCCAGACCGAGTCTCTCTTACCATAATGCAGATGTTGTTCGTTGTTTCTTCTACGGAGGATTCAGATGCCAGAGTTCCCGGCCGGTGCGCGCAGGAGTAACTTGTCCTGCTGCCTGACGCGTGTCCGCTGAGCCGTGTGGGAGACGGGTAAGGGGCAGAGGGCCCAAACCCTGGCGGATGCTTCTGCAGGTCTGCATTAGAAAAGGCTCCGATGTGCTGTGTGCATTTGACCTCTCGATTAAAAATCAAACCTATACCCCCCAGAGCTTAAAAAATGGGTGGATTAGCCTTATGTAAACCGCTCGGGTTGCTGCGATCAGGGACCTTGCAATTCGAACAAGGGCTCACTTCCCTGTGTCCAGCTGTTTTACGTTTGTGGATGACCCCTGAGCTGGCTCACTGTCCAGCCGCCTGGGGCGCTGGGCGGCGGCGGGTGGGAGTCGGCAGGGCTGAGCCCGCTGCGCAGGTGGCCCCTGCCACAGCGGCACCCTGATCACACAGAACGCGGCCCTTCGAGGGACCGCAGCCTCTTTACCTGCCCTGGTCCTCGCCTCCAGCCTCCCCGGCAGGAGAGGAGGACCCCCGTTTGCCTGCTGGGCACTAAAGGAGACTGTGGCTGCCGGGGGGTGGGGCGGGGTGGGAGGCAGGGTGGGGGGCGGTGTCCAGGCCGGAGACGCAGCCGGCGGGGCGGCACAGACAGGGCACGTGACCAGGGTGCCGTGCTGCAGGCGCGGCAGGAAAAGAGACACCAGGCGGAGTCCCACAGGGCCCTCGGCCGGGCGCCGGCAGTGTAGGGGGAAGGGAGCCGCGTCCGTGGAGCTCGATGCCCGCTGCTGTGCCAGGCCTGCGGAGCCAGGGGCCTTGGAGGCAAGGGCACGTGGCCAAGGGGTCCTCGCCCAGCACCCGCCTGAGTGAGCCCACGAGGAAGCCCACGGCCCCCGGAGAGAGCCGGCAGGGCAGGGTGACAGAGAGGCTGTGTGACGGGCCAGCTGCGTGGCTAGGGCAACGGGGGCTCGCGGATGCTGTCAGGGGTGTGATGTCATAGTGGGGGGGGCGGAGCCTCGGCTGCAGCCCTTCTGTGAGCTGCATGTCCGCGGAGGGGCGGAGTCGGGCGCCCCTCGGGGCAAGGGGCTGAGCCTGCACCCCTGCACAGTCCAGGGGAGGCGCTGCCCATCCCCTTCGGTGAGCATCGCCAGCCTCGCGCTCGGCGTGCAGCCTGCGGGCCAACCAGGCTGACCGCTGTGAGCGCTGGGTCACAGCTTCGTGGGACTGCGGGCCGCTCAGCCCCTCCGCCGACCAAGGCCTGGGGTTCTTAGGTCAGCAACACGTCCCGAGGAAGCCGGAGAGACGCAGCGCCAGGGCGGTCCTCCTTAACCGCGGTTTCCCTTTCCACGGTTCCATCACCCGCAGCCCAATGTGGTCTGAAAACAGGGGGAAATTGCGGCAACAAACGATTCCTGAGTGTTAGACTGCGCACTGTCGTGTGATGAAGTCTCCGCTGTCTCACTCCCTGTCTGGCGTGGTCCACGGATCGCCCCCTGACAGCGTCTTCACGCAGTGGGCCCGCGGGTCCCTCGGTGGATGTCTGGGTCACCGCAGTAGTTACCTGAGAGCGGGAGAGAGAGAAGACCTCGTTCACATAGCTTTCATTTCAGGATAGTATTATAACTACTCTACGCTCTCTTAGTTATTGCCGTTCCTCTTTTACGGCTCCTAATTTATAAATTAAACTTCATCACAGGTAGGTGTGTATAGGAAAAAAACAGTATATGCAGGATTCAGCACCATCCCTGGGTTCGATTTCTTTAACAGATGTCAGATCGCTCAGGTTATCTATTTTTATTTCTTGAATCAACTTTGATAGCTTGCACCTCCTAATACATCCATTTTATCGAGACATACAGCCATCTATCGAGGCTGTCAAATTTCTTAATATAAAAAACATGTTTAAGGTTGTAACTCTTTTTAAGTGGTGGATTTAAGATTTACGGGGTTCACTTTCAACTTCTCGCAGTCTCTCTCACGCGCTGTCACGGTAATGCGCGTGTGACCCGAGAACCTTAAAACAGGGTACGCACACTTCCCTCCCAAGTGCTCTGCTTTTGTGTCAAAATTTGACCTCTAGGGGGAAGGGTTACCTCTGGCTTAAGGCTTCCACCTTTTTTTTTTTTTTTTTTTTTTTTTTAGTTTAATGTCTCATTTTTTTCTTGTGTTCATGGATTTCTGTTTTCCTTTTGTGAACTGGAACACACACGACCTCATCCGCTGAAATCCCGCCCGGAGGAAATCCTGTGCTGTGTGGGCCTGGAGCCTCCTCTACATTTACGGCTGGGCACGCATGCAGGCATGATTCCGTGTTAACGCAGGAAGGTGACGCAGGAAGCTGCTGCTGCTCCTCGCGGAGCAATGTTTTGCGGTTGCCCTCCCGTGTCGGGATGGCAGGCCTACCTCCTGTTTTTAAATGCTTGTCCAGTATTTCATTGTGTATCGAATTCCCACACTGCTCGACGCTTGCTGTACATACAGTTTCGCGCTTATGAAATCAGGTCGCTAGGCACCCTCACGCATATATCTTTGCACATTTGTTTAATTGTTTTCTTTGGATACATTCCTAGAAGGGGGGTTTTGAGTTGATGGCCTTGGAGCAGACTTTGCCAGGCGGCGCCGCGGAGAGGCTGCGCAGCCCACACGCCTGCCAGCCACGTCCCCCACCCCCCCGCCGCCGCCTCGGTTTCTCTGAGGGGGATTTACACGGAGGGGAGTGTACAAACTGGAAGCGTATTGCTCCGCCCACTTTTACAGGGTCTCTGCATGCCAACCAAGAGGGAGTACGTTTTGTTCATCCCAGAAAGTTCCTCCTTCAGGACCCCACTGTTCTGACTTTTGTGACCAAAGATTAGCTTTGTCGAACTTCCCGCACATGGGACCGTAGAATGCATGCTTTTGTGTGTCTGGCTTTTATTCAATGTAATATTTTAGGGATTAATTCCCATTGTTGCCTCTGTCAGTTTTCCTTTCTTTTCTTTTTGAATTTGAGGGTCGTGTTTCATTGCAGAAATAAGCCACAAACATTTTTAATGCATTACCCTGCTGGCAGGTGTCTGTGCTGCTCCAAATGTGAGGTTATGGTGGCTCAGGTTGCTGTGAACGTTGCCCTGCATGCCTTTCTGTGACTGTATCCATTCATGTTTAGTGGTTACATATTAAATAGTGGAATTCCTGGGACATAGGGTAGCCGTATTTGTTTACCTTTATTTGATATTGCTAAACAGTTTTCCATAGTTGCTGAGGCAATTTGTACTTTCTATGTGTTAAACGTTCCCGTCGCTCCACGTCCCCTTTAGCACCTGGACGTCTTTTCCTGGACCTTCGTAGCCATCTTTATGGGGGCATCAGAGAGAAAATATTTTCCTCTCCACTTCTAGGTTCTTCGGGCTGGCCTAATAATTTAATTCAGATGAGACAAAGGAACAGGAGAAAATGACCAAATTTAATTAGGTACACACGAGAGCCCCATGTCCTGAGAGAGTCCGAGGGCCCGCATTCCTGGAGGTTCAGGGATGGGAAGGGAAGGTGACGGGTACAGGTCACTCTGAGCTCAGGGTGATGTGAGGGGCCCGGGCCTTCAGGGGCAAGGCGGTCATTGCGAGGCCGTCCGAAGAGCAAACGCTCAGTAGTTAGAAGTTGGTGCGGCCCTGTCGATTGCTCCTAAAGAGTTGTTCCGGGTGACCACCCTTTTTACGGGCAAGGCCCAGCTGAAGCGTTTTTGGGGAGCAGCACCAGCTCCGCGGGAGCCCGCAGGCCTTGGCTGCCTCCAGCTCCGGAGTCCACGTGCTGAAAGGGTACGTCTTGGGGAGCCTGTCCCGAGCCCCTTCTGCGGGAAGTGTTTATCTCCTCCTCATCCTGGTTGATTTGCTTAATCTGGCTCTTGCTACACTCATTCATTCACACATTAATTCCTGTATTCAGTTAATGAATACCAGTGAAGTGATTATTTGGTGCCCAGTACTGTATTAAGCCTCGTGGACACAAAGAAGAGTAGGAATAAGCTCTTAAGGCACCGGCCGAAAGGACAGACACAGGCACCGAGTTGCGGTAGGTGAGGAAGGCGGCGGTGCCGGCTCACACTGCAGCGAGGGGCCGGTCATTTGGGAGGGGAAGTGACCGGGGGGGGGGGGGGAGTGGCGGGCTCAGGCGGGCGCAGCGAGGCTGGGGTTCCCACGATGGCTTTCCACGCGAGGCCGCGTCTCCCTCTGCCCCATTGCCGGACACCAAACGATATTTAAGATGCCCTACCACGTTGCTGCAGGAGCCACTGGGCACACTTGCCAAATACTGGCGCGTCTGAGTTTCCAGCTGGAGCGGGGAAGCCGAGCTGGCGGCTCCCGGGCCTGCTTGCGGGTGATCCTGCCCCACACGCCCATCTGGTGACAGGCCCTGACGTGGGCTGAGGACTGTGCTCAAGACCCCTGGAGGGGGTCGGTCATTAAAGAATGAAACACGCACACGGCTCCCGTGGGCAGTGCTGTGGGCGAGGCCAGCGCTCGCTGGAACTGGCTGAAGCCGGACACCGCGCGCTGGGAAGCATTGGTCTGGTTGAATAATTGAGTGGGTCTTGCGTTCCTGCTTCAAGTCGGTGCAGCAGAGGCGCCTCTCTGGGTTTTCCCCGGGGGCGTCATCGGCGGCGTTGTGGGGAGGGTGCCTGGGGCCAGCGGGACTGGGCAGAGCAGGCGTGGGCGGCCCGCGATCACCAGCCAGGCGGCGGTGCAGAGCGTCCCTGTGGGGAGACACCGCCCGGCGGCCGCGGAGGGCGCGCAGCGTCGGAGGCCTCGGCAGCCCCCTCGCAGCGCGCCTGGCAGATGGCTCGCATTTGCATCGGCGTCTGGAGAAGAAAGGTGCCACCAACAACAGAAGCCGCGACTTTTCTTTCTGGGATTCACAACAAATTGGCCAGAATGGCAATTAAAAAAATAAATAAATAAATAAATAAATTAGCATCTCTCTTCCCACATTCCCTTTCTGAATAGGGTAAATGAGTCCCTCCCCCACTGTGTCATCCACAGCCCCCGAATGTTTATTAAAGTGATTTAGGTATTTCATTATGCAAAATGACTTTTATGAAAAGAACTTTCTTTTTGCCTTACAGTCTCACATAATTCCTGTTGTCACTTATTACAGAGTGGCGTTATGTGAAGTTAGGACATATTATTTGTTCTAGTCTGTATTGGATAATTTATTACATCAAGAAACCAATAATTTTCAAATATAATCAGATTTAAGTTTTTAATAAGATTCATCTTCCCATTCACACGTGCTTAATTTAAGGATATTAAATCTGCTCAGGAACTAGCTGCCTCTCCAAGCCTCCCATGCCCATTACAGAGCTTTCTTCTTGATGTGTTAATAGGACTTAATGACCTCGCGGTCCCCACGTGGAGTCACAGTGCAATCGTTAGCTGCGATAAGCCAGCAGACAACAGCCTGAGAAGGAAGTGAGTTCCAGTGGTTGGTTTATCACCTTAGAAAAGCAGGACGATGATTATTCTTAAATGGATGGTTGCCTGCGTTTGCATCATGTGTAGTTCAAATGCCGAGAGCAAACTTTCTCTTTTTCTTTACAAAGCAAACCACTCAAAAGGCCACCCACAGAAAAGGTGCACAGTAAACACCGAACAGAAACTGCTTAATTGCCGTTTATCTTTTGAATTGCAATGAAGCTCCTTGCCATCGACAACAAAGAGATTTGTTTCAACATTATACCCGGCTCTCCCTTTGTCTTCTTGCTGCTCAGGTCCCTGGTTCAGGGTTCAGAATAACGGCCAAGGTTCCTTTTTCTTTTATCCCCCGACCAGTCTCTCCCCCCCTCAATCCTTCCCCCCTTTGCCTTTGTCCATGGGTCCCTCATACATGGTCCTTGACCACCCTTCCCCTTCTTCCTGTGTTCAGTGTTCAAATGTAATGGTTTCTAAATTGCTGTTTTAGCCTGTCTTACATTTTTTTTAAAACTTCTGCTCCTGCTTTGACCCCTGGTCCCCTTCCCAAGTCCCCCGTTGAGTTTAGTGAGGGACAGCAGAGCTCCGGGCTGGCGGGGACCGAGCCCCGGCCCGCGGTGAGTCCGGGCAGTGTCTCCATCAGGACCGCGGGCGCGTGACGAGCAGTGTTGACTCCTTGAACTTCTGTTGCGTGTGAGCGCGACAGAGCCCTGCCTTTGCTCCACCCCAGGTGCCCGGAAATGAGGAGCATGGTTGCCGGAGTCCTCTGACGAACAAAGCAAGAGAAGGGAGCCAGAGCCCAGCAGAGTGCTGTCCGGTTGGACTTGTCACTTCCCAAGTGATCGATGACTGACACATCACCCTCCGCCTGAGATACGTAGGTTTATTTGTTAAACGTTATGGTAGACGTAGGAGAAGAAAAATAACACCGCACTGAAAAGCGTCGGAGCTGAGTTTTTTAGACACGGTCTACCTGGGCCAGACAGGTGTTTCTCACGCCGCTCCTTCTGCGAGCCCAGGCGAGGGGGGGCTCTTGCCCCCTGCAGCGTCTGCTCTCAGAGCTGCGGCCCCTTGGCCTCCTCCAGGGGCGGGGCTTGAGGCCTCCCGTTGGAGCAGCGCCTGCTGCCCACCCTCCCTGGGCCACCGAGATGCGGGGGAGAGGAATTCGAGCCCACAGCCGCAGCCTTAGCTCTTCTTTCTCCATATGGACCCTTCTGCACCCAGCCAACAACTTCTGGTTTACAAGACACACCTCATCAATATTTAGAATGTCAAATACTCCGTTTCCTTCTAGGTATGTGGGCTTTGGTGAGGGGAGCTCCTGTGCTCTCTGGTGCCTGCACGTTTCACGGTGGTTTTGTCACCTTGTGCACGGTACCGATGCGGGCTGACATACGTTCCTCTCCCTGCCTTGCCTTTTCTTTTCCTTTCTGTCTTCCTTTCTCTCTCTCTCCCCCCCTTCCTGCCTCCTCCCTCCTCTCCCTGCCCCCCCAACCTCGTTTCCTCTCCCCTCACACCCTGCCCTTCCCCAGCCCCACGGAAGGCAGGAGACACCTTCCCCCTCCGCCTGCTGGGCTCCATGGCTAGGCTCGCCCGCCCAGTCGGTAAAGACAGAGTGACCAGAGAAAAACCGCCTTTGATTACGGGCCTGCGCGCGGGAGCTCACGCACAGGAGCGAGGTTTCTGTTCCGAGTCGCAGGCCAAACGGAAGAGGAAGGGCGCGGGGCCCCTGGGCGGAAGGGGCCGGCGGGGGCCGTGCGGAGAGGGCGCCCAGGTGGACCGGGGCTGTTGGGTGCAGGAGAGTGTCTCGCGGGTGCTGAGATTTGCCCCCAGGAAACAGACGTGGACTGCCGTTGTCCAGGGCGCATTTACCCGGCCTCAGGCAGTGGGGGACGGTAGGGAGGGCTTCCCGAGCCCCGGATTTATGGTCTGTAGCTAAGAGTGGTTCCCACGGCAGCGGCCCGTTTTCGGGTAGACGGTCCTGCCCCCTTCCTCTTCCTCCTTCCAGGGCCGTGAGAGTCTCCAGGTTCCCCTGGTGACAACATTGTCACTAGTCAGGTGTCACCCTTATGGTTTATTTTTAAAATATTACCCGCAATCTGTAACTTCAAGGTTTATTTACTTTCTGGGGGAAGGTGGCATTCAATTGACTTTGTTATCTACTGTCAGTTAAGGGCCTGGAGCATGTGACGTTACATGTTGACGTGTAGCTTTGTATCCAGTTTTGGTGGAAGTGATTTGTGTTTAGCAGATAAGGTAATCCTAAAAGTTTTGGCTTAAGTGCCTTATAGTGCATTAATTTAACAACTTTATTTTAATATTCCTTTATTGAGTCTCCTATAAATACCCAACTCCACGAGTATAATTTAAGTCAGTTTACCACCTTACTGTTTTCTTCCTTCACTTATGAACTCAACAGATGCTTTCACATGGGTTCATTCTAGTTTTATGAGAGTCACATTTTTGGCTTTTTTTGGGTGGGAGGACAGTGTACTTTGATACTATAATCCCAAGCTCTTTACAGGCTTTAGGAAATGTAAAGACCAGAACTTGTACACCCATAGCATCATCAGCGGTTCAGGAGCCAGGGAGCTGGAGGCTTTGGTGGTTCTTATGCATTTGGATCCAAAGCCGCCCCTCGCTGCGCGGCCCTCCTCCGCGGGTGCGGGGCACCTCTGCACAGTCCTTGCCTCTTTCCCCCCAAACCTTCCAGTTTCAAGAGGATCGGAAGCTGTAACACCGCTGAAGCTACGCGGGAGAATTGTAGTGCGGTCGGATCTGAGGGAAATGATAAAACAAGGCTTTCGGAGGTGCTTTCTGTGCAGCTGGCATCTGGGAATCCAGCGGCAGCCTCCCAGGAAGCTGCCGTGGGTTTGGCTCGGTTTGGCCCTCGCGGACCGAGCGCTTGCCTGCCCGGGCACTAGGAATGGCCGGGGTGAACCCTCGCTGGTGCTCGTATTTGTTGGATTTGGATATTTAGAGCAGAATGTGAGGAGAACAACAGAGTGTGTATATATACACTTCAAGTTCCAGTGCAGAGAGGAAATGATCGCTGCCTTGTCTAGGCATTACAGATGGACATGCAGGCTTGTTTCCAGGATAAATGGGTGACCCTCAGGCTGAGGGGTTGGGGGAAGAAAGTGTCCACGTTGTTCTTGGGGACTTGGATGCGGTTCAGCTTTCCTGGGGCGTCAGGGTCAACGGGAAGAGGTGAGAGGGATGGGGCGGAGCTAAGCAGGGGGCGGCTTGTGGAGGATTCAAACAACGCTTTCCGTGTCTGTGGTCGCTGTACCAAATGACCACGCGTTTGGTGCCGTAAAGCAGCAAACGTGTTCCCTTGCAGCCTGCAGCAGAGGCAAGGTGTCCGCAGGCCTGCGTCCCTCTGGGGGCTCCAGGGAAGAGCCCGTGTCCTCGCCTTGTCCGGCGCTGGGCTGGGGGTGGGCGGGCGGCCCGCAGCTCCGCCGCCGGCTCCCGCCCCGTCCCCGTGCCCGGTTCTGCTTTCACGCGACGGCTCTGGCTCTGGCCTCCCTGCTTCCCTCTTGTCACAGCCCCTGTCATGCCGTTGCGCTCACCTGGAGAATCCAGGATAAAAGCCTGCCCGTCCCCGCGTGCTCCCCGGTTTCAGAGGCGTGGCAGGGGGAGCGACGAGGGGAGCCGTCACGCAGGCCACCGCAGACGGAGAATCGTCGTGTGGGGAGACCAGTGGGAGACCGTGGGCAGGCGATGTAAGGATCACGTTCCTCTAAAAAGTCAGGCGGCGCTGACTGAGTGCCTCCTGGGGGGGACAGGGGCCGCTTTCCTGGCAGGCTTCCGGGCGTTTCTGTTTGGAGCGACCCCCGGGAGGACATTGGTGGCTGAGGTATGAAGGACTAGAGAGGGAGGAGCTTAGAGGCACGAGGCCCTTGGATGGGGGAGGCAAAGCCGTTTGCGGAGGATCCGTGGGAGCCTTCCACGCCCCAGGGAGGCGGGGCAGCGCGCTCGTTAAGGGCGTGCACGACGCAGTCAGACACCTCTCGTCTGGTTCCTGTTGCCGTTATTTCATGCCTTGAAGTCTCAATTTCTTTATCTGAAAATCGCAATAATAATCTCTCTTGTAGGGTGGTTTTGAGGATTGAATATGATGTTCAGAAAAGCCCTTGGTAGCGCGCCTGGCAAAGAGTAAGCACTCACCGATAATGGCTATTGTTTTAAGGAGCTTCGTCTCTAAAGGACAGATGTGATTTTCTAGCAAAGTGCTCCATTTACTTCTGAAATGATTGCAGAGTATCTGTGGGTTATTCAGCTGTTCGTCGTCCAGTACCTAAAGCTCTGCAGACAACAAAACGAAGCGACAACAGAAAACTCAGGAAGAGCCCTCTGCATGCGGCCGGCTGGCCCTCCCAGATCCTTGAATTTATCAGACCTTCCTCAGGACACGTTCCTCTTCGGTGCTGCGGACTCTGTCTTCCAGCGCTTTGTGGGCCCCAAGGCGGTGATCGGCCTAAAGGCCGAGGACGACACAACGGGAAGCCATCAAGCCCTGCCGGGCGCGGCCCCCGGGGCGGACCGCCGGTGGGAACACCCACGAGAAAACGATGGAAACGCCATCTGCCATGGCACCGGCAGTAAGAGAATTTGATCAGACGGGGCTTTGAGTTCAGAAACTCCTCCGTTTATAAACTCTCAGGGAGTCTGAGGGGCTGTCAGGGACATAAGAACAAAGTCGGTCTCAGGAGCAAGGTGTTCCAGCTTTGCCGCCCGGAAGGCGTTGGCGGTCGCACGAGGACGGGGCAGACACGGGCAGCCTGGCGCTGTTTTGTGCTTATGAATCGACGGGTTGGAAAATTGCCTCCCAGCACCAGCCTGGGACCAGCTCATGGGGTTCCTGTTCTGAGGTTCACACGAGTCCCTGTTTTGTTAACTAAGTGATGGAAAGTTGTTCTTAAGAGAGTTCGTGCAGCCCTGGCTGGTGTGGCTCAGTGGGCTGAGCGCCGGCCTGCGAACCCAAGGGTCGCCGGTTCAATTCCCCGTCAGGGCACAGGCCTGGGTTGCCAGCCAGGTCCCCAGTAGGGGGTGCGTGAGAGGCACCCACACATGGATAATTCTCCCCCTCTCTTTCTCCCTCCCTTCCCCTCTCTCTAAAAATAAATAATTGAAGTCTTTAAAAAAATACTTAAAAAAAGAGAGTTTGTGTATGTTGAGGTCGACACGTTTGCCTGCCAAGAAAGGTGGCTGAGGGCTCCGGCGGTGCCGCAGGGGAGGTGACGTGGGAGCAAGGAAGGTGCCACCTGCACCTTCACTCCTGCAGCCGGTCTCACCGGAGACGGTGCCCACGGGGCACCGGGGGGCAGAGAGTGGGAAGTGGCGGGAAGACCCCCGGGCATGCACACGTGGGCTGCACTCACGTCGGTAGCGCGGTCGGGAGAGTGTTGTACTCGCTAGAAGAACAGAGGGATCATCTGTACCAAAGGCCAAGGAGACTGGTTCACCTGCTTACGCCATGAACCCGCTGGCCGGTCTGAAGACTGTGGTGGGCTGGGCGGGGGCCCCGGGCCCTGCGTCTGGCAGGAAGGAGTCGGCGGAACGTGCCGGGGCGGAGCCTCGGGGACGAGGGCGCAGTCAGGGTGCCTGGCAGTCAGGCGGGAGGCCGGGAAGGACCAGCCCTGCCCGCCGCTCTCCCGCCCGGAGACCAGCCGAGGGCCGCGTGTCCCGTGCGCGGTTCTGATGGGGATTCGGCTGCTTGCGGCCCACACGCCGCCAGCCTGCCTCCGGAGTCTCTAGGGCATTTTACAGTAAAGCCGCATGTTTTCTGCAGTTGGGTCAAAACGGAGCCTATGAAATTCCTCAAGTGTGAAATTCCACTTAACCCCATTAACGCTCCCAACCCTGAGGAGTTATTGTTTATAATTCCCTTCCAGTTGCCCGCGGGTGCGTGCCTTTGCCAACCCTTTTCAGCTCTTCCTCAAACTTAGTTTATTTTAGGGAGAATGTGTCTTCCTGTCAGAAAGCTGAGAATCACCAGGCCCCCTCACCCCCGACGGCTACGACTTGTGCATTTGGCTGTAATCGTGTGTGTGCACGCGTGTGCGATGGGATTCTGAGTTTCCTAATGCTTATGAATTTAGGATCGTAAAGCCTTCACTTGCGTGGGCCTGCACATTTACCGAAAGCATTGCGATGATCTCATTGGTTCTGTCCATGAAAGGGGCACTGTGCAGCGTATCCGCTTTCCCTCGTACTTGGAGGAGGACGGGGGAATTTTCTAGAGCTTTTACAGAGGGCTTCCAAACCTGGTTGGGGCTGGAAATATCAAAGTGATTATTTGAATTACAAGGATAAACCCATTTGCCTGCACGTACGGACACTGAACCATTTTCCTGGAGCAAAGGGCCCGGCTGGCACGGCTGGAGCCACCTGAGCGCCTCCGTCCTGCTCTCGGATGGAGTGACGTCTTCGTCACAGCGGTGCGGGGCCGCACACACCCCCGTGCACCAGGAGCTGGCAGGGCCCCCGCAGACAGCCACTACCCCGAGTCCCATGACGCGGCATTTGCTCTAGGTTTAAAGAGTTTTCCATGGCCCCTGACTTGCTCTGGTTAGTATTTCAGAATCCTTTGATGGAAGTCCAAGGTGTAAATCTTCTCTAGGGGTCGTTCACATTCACTCCAGGGTGGGGACGCATCTCTACGTTTTCTGCAGGTGGAGAACTCCGTCCCGGCTGCCACCAAGGCTCCCCAGAGCGCAGGCGGCCCGCCGGGCACGCGCACGCGCACGCGCAGGCCCCGAGGCTGGCTGCGCGCGGGCGCGGCCCCGGGGAAGCCGCCCGCTCTGGGGACCCGGGGGCTCTTCCGCGACACGGGGCTGAGCGCGTGTGCGGTTTCGTTGTGAGGCGCGCGTGCACCGAGCGCCGCGTCTGGCCGACCACGGTTCCCCCCAGACGCGCGCTCGGACAGTTTTTCTTGGGTGATGCAGGTTTGGGTGAGCTCGCTTTAAGCCCGGTTTGCGGGATTTTATGTAGACACCTTGTAGACACCTTTTATGTAGACCCCTGGGATTTTACGTAGACACCTACGCAAACACGTACGCTTGCGTAGCACTGTGTTTCCCAGCTGGCTTTACTGAGCCACCTCCTGGAGGCCCGTCCTCGCTCCGTAGGGTCCTCAGCACTTGAGTCCCCTCGCTCGAGGCTGTGGGGGCGGGGGGCCGCTGAGGTCACCTCTCCTTCGCCTCCTTGGCTGTCGCCTCCCCCTGCAAGACGGGCTCGCCCCCAAGAACAGACATTGCCCTTTCATCCGAGGCCCACAAGCCATTTCTCAGGTGTCCTTTTCGGGACCCTCTGAACCCGAATTAATCCACACCATCCTCTGAAAGGAGCAAAGCAGGAGATAGATGTGCTCTCCTGGTCACAAGAATTGCTGGGGCTCTTTTTTTTAAAATTTTTTTATTTTTTAATTAAATGAGGGTAGATGCCTTCACTCATCCGTCCTCTTTTTAATTTCCTATGTTCAATTTGATTAAGATGTGTTCCTGGAAGATATGTGCTATCTGGTTCTTGTTGTATAAAAAGTTTAATATCTTTCCCTCTTTTATTGGACTAGTAAGGCATTTGACATTAAAAATAATAGCTTTGAATTTTCTGGTTGCTGTCTGCATTCAGTAGGGGGAATATTAAGAATAGATGGGAAATTCATTTAGTTCTTTCTCTGAAGGGCCCTTTCAAAGGGCTGTGCCTAACATGATCTACTCTACAATCCACAGATGCACAGAATAAATAAAATAGAATGATAACATAGGTTCCTTAGTGTCTAATCCAGGAAATGAGTGTCTCTTAAAGAAATATGGCTACTAATCTTTTAAAAAGTCACTGAAAGTTATTTCTTTCCTTGTGTTCAGCCGAAGTGCGCATGCGAATTTGTTCTCAAGGCGGGGGACTGTGAGAGACCCCGAGGGGTAAGTATTCCATCCTATAATTTACCCCTTCCACGTTAGTGCCACGTCTGCGTTGAGTCCTGTGTCCCATCTCTCAAGTCTTTGCTTTTGGACAAAGGCTTGGATTTGGATACAACTTCTGACGTCTTTTTTTCTTTTTCTTTTTAATTCTTTCTTTCTTTCGAGGGGAAGGGAGGGGGAGAGGGAGAGAGACATGGATGTGAGAGAGAGATGTTGATCGGTTGCCTCTCGTACGTGCCCTGAGCGGGGACTGAACCTGCAACCTAGACGTGAGCCCTCACCAGGAACCAAAGCGGCGACCTTTCGCTCTGGGGGATGACCCTCCGGCCCACGGAGGCACACCGGCCGAAGCAACGTCTGACGTCATGACACTTGTGGAATGAAAAACAAACAGAGCCGAGGGCCCTGCACCAGCGTCCGGGTGAGATTTCCGGTCCCGCCGGCGTCCGACGGGGCCAGAGCTCTCAGGCCCGAGGCGTCCGGGGCGGCCTTCGAACAGCGAGCGTGGTCCCCAAGTCTGCATGACCCCCAGCTTCCTCGACCCCCAGCTTTCACTCGACCCCCAGCTTCCTCCCGGTCGGCTCCAGGACGGCTCTGCTTTCCGAAGGGCTGGGGCTCCCGGCAGAAGCCCAGCCCCGAGTGTCATCTCGGTTTCCCCAGGGCCAGCGCCGCGCCGGGTGCGTCAGGGCTGGTGGGAGCCGGCTTCCAGGAGGGCCCCCCACGCGCCCCCTCTGGTGCCGACACCCAGTGCCATCACCTCTCACGTTGACCGGGGGCCTGTGAGACAGAAAGATACGCGCAAGTGATGGGACATCGCCGACGGGCGCGGTGACAGGGGGCGGAGGCCTCCTGCGTGGAGGCCTGTGCGCCAGGAGGTCGCTCGTTCCGGGGGAGCCAGCAGCTTCCGCGTGTCGTGGGCGTCCGGGCGGGTGTTTACGGACCAAGCGGGGAAGGCCCGAGGTCCCCGCTGCGCCGCTCCCGGACTTCTGGCCCTCGAAACCGCCTGAGACGACACTGTTTGCTGTTTCCAGTTGCCACCTTTGGGGGATAAGTTGTTATGCATTCACAGGTAACTCATGCAGGCCTCTCATGGGCAAGAGGCGCGTAGCGACGGCCATCGTGCCCACCCAGGCCCGGAGTGAGGCCGTGTGTGTGAGTGGCCGAGCTCAGTGCCCACAGCGGTTACTGTTGTTGTTCACGCTCCTGAGCGGCCAGTTGACTCTTCTGTCAGATCTAGACGTGTTTCCAGCATCTATACGTGTTCCGTGCTGGAGTTCGGCCCATGTTGTTGTGTCTCTATGCCTGGGTGTCCCCCTCCCACCCCTGCTCTGCCCTGTCGCTGCTGCTGGTAGAGGGACAGGGTCCGGCCAACTTACCGCCGCGGGTGCCGGGCCCCGGCCTCGGTGTGGCCTAGACGCGGGGCCGCATCGGCCGGAAAATCAGCCCCGAGAATAAGAAGGTTGCTTTGGGATAGAACGTTATCAATGAATTTTTCCTCCTTTGACTAATTAGTCCGTTTTGAGAGACAATGGAGAGGACGTCAGTCAACGGTCGGGATGACAGTCTGGGATGGAGCCAAGGGAATGCATCTGAATCCATTTTTTCAGTAAACAGTGGAAGAAAGTGCTCTCGTTGACCCTTTTGCACTTTATTTTAATTCACTCTCGTGTGCGTTATCAGCATACATCTGTGCCACGGTGGCTCGGTCATTGATTTCCTTCCTGTGGACAAGGAAAATGCAGCTGCTCTCAGCTATGTGCCGGAGCAGCGCCCGTGCCTGCTTTTTCGGGGAAGGCTCCCGGGCCCAGCTTGCAGCTCCAGGCACTGGAGGAGAGGGGAGGAGAGGGACCGCGCCCGGCAGGCCAGCGTGGGGGCGCCGGCCGCAGCAATCGGGGAGAAGCAGGGGTCACCCGGGGGTGTCCCAAACCGCCCTCACCGCCTGGCTCTTCGAGCACTCGCAGCTGTGCCTGCTATGGGTGGGTCAGTACCTTTTGATAAATGCGTCATTTCCCTCCATAGTTAACGGTTTTGGTCAGCGGCGGTCTTGGCAGGGAGGGGAGGCGAGTCAACGAAATCGCCTCTTTCGCGGTGGAGTAAACGGGAGCACTAAGTGATCACGTTCTTCACCTCACGGCAGATAAGCTAAGAGCCGGGGGCTCGGGCTCCCCAGCGATCTGTGTGCTCCTGCTGCTTTGTTGCCATCGGTGCCATTATTTTAAAATCGCGGCAGCCGCCCCATGACAAACGCTACAGGCTGCAGAGATGGTCCAGTGGGTTTTTGTGAACATGGTGGCATTTTTGGTTTATTTACTTCAATTACATATATTCAGAGGAGTCACCTGGTTGTCTGTGAATCTTATAGTTCCCTTTCATCTCTAAATCTTTGGGTACCAAAGACGCTCTGGAATATTCTATAAGTTAAAAAAATAAAGCAGATTTATCAAGGACAGACCTGGGGGGAAAGGGGTCACGAGCCACTCCGGAGGCGGGAGGCTCTCTGGCCTTCCCTGGGACGCCGGTGGCCCTGGCGGGGTGGCTCCTGCTGGCATCTCAGCCGCGTGTCGGGACCACAGGACACAGGAGGCTCCTGCGTCTCGTCCCTGCCTCCGTGTCACCTCCCAGTCGTCACCTGGGAAACGCCGCCCTGTGGCCGCTCTTCTGTGCTACGGTCTCAGACAGAGCCTGGCGCTGTGTTGCTGACATGTGGCGCCTCTTGCTTCCTCCCCAGCCGGGCGCCGTCCATCCTCTTTGTCTGGACATCAGAGCCCAGGGCGGGGCCGGGGGGGGGGACTCAGCGGCTGACGCCCCTCCCGGGGAGGCCTTGGCTGGTCCTGTCCCGCAGAGCCGCCGTCAGCTGCTCTCCCTCAGCTCCCCGGGTGCTTCCTTCCCGCCCTTCGGACAGGCGGTTGTTACTGTACCTACGTATTGGCTTTCTTGTCTGTCTGTCTGTCTGTCTGGACCGGACACTCCCTGAGGGTGTCACTTGCTCTGTCCTGGGCGGAAAGCACGGGGCTGCCAAGAGGAGAGGAGACGCTCGGTAATGTTCCGTCAGCAGCTAAAGGGGGAAGGCCGTGGCGCTTCCCTGCCGTGACCGCCGCCTGCCTGTTGCCCGCCCCCCGGGCCCAGCTCTGGCTCCTGCCCGCTGCCTGACGTCGGCCCCCAGTCATTTCCCAGGTCAGGAGGGGCGACCCATCCCGTACGAAGGAACCTGCGGTCTCCTTCGTCTGCACACTTCCTGTCGTGGCCCCGACAGGAAGAAAATCTGGGGTGGCACCGCCCGGAGGTGGGGGGTGCCCCTTGCTGTTCTTCGGCGATGGATGAAAACGCAGGTTCTCTCTTGTCCCCGCTCCGCTGCCTGTGCAGGCCTCCCCGGGCAGGGCTCCCTGTGGTTGGGACAGGGGGTCCCGGGGGCCACGTGCTGGGCTTTCACATCCTCTGTGTGTGTGTGTGTGTGTGTGTGTGTGTGAGAGAGAGAGAGAGAGAGACACACACACAGACACACACACACAGTGAGAGGCTTTCTGAATCACCGAACAAAAGGCCCTTTCTTTCCTTCGGAGGGACTTGGCCAAATCAGGTCTCGCGCCCACGTCTGAACCCGCAGCCCCTCCCCGCGGGCCTTTACCGAGTGCCGCGTCCGGGGAGGCCGCCGCAGCCCCCGTGTCTGAGATCACAGCCGGGGCGGCGTAGCTCCGTTTCTCCCGGGCGCACCGACCGTCGTGTGACTGGCTCGGCGTTTCATTTAGCTTTCCCTTTGCAGTTTGCTTATTGTTCACAACCCCCCGGGCCTGGAGCCGCGCTGGGCTCGGAAGCCATCGAACAAACGCTGCCGGATTCAGGAGATGGATGAGCGTGGCCGGGAGATTTCACGGGACTGGGGGCTTCAGCCTTTGCTTTCGAACAGCTTTCGTAAAATAAAGTCCACGTGCCGTACAAGCCGCCCGCCTGAAAGGCACCTGTGAGTGGCTTCAGCACATCTGCCGAGCACGTGCCCGTCCCCGGCGCCGCTCTCAGAGCCTTCGCGTCCCCGCGCCCCGCGTCCCATCCCCGCTCCTCCCTGCCCTCCGCCCTCGGCAGCCCTGCTCCGCCTCCGTCGCCCTGGGTCTGCCCTCCCGGACATGTCCCACGAACGGAATCACGCCCTGTGTGGCCGCCTGTGACGGGCTCCTCTCGCTCAGCGTGATGTTGTCGAGGTGCGTTCGGGTTGCAGGTTGTCCCAGGGGTTCATCTCTCTCCGTTGTCGAGCAGCGCCGCGGAGGGAGGGTGTGCGGCGTTTCACGGGTGCGCTCATCTGCTCGTGGACTGGCCTGGGGTTTTCAGCCCGTCTGTGAGGGGGTGGATTTGCCACGATGGGCTGCGGGCGGCCCCCCTCCTGCTGATCAGCGCCGTGGCACCCACGCTGTCTTCCTGTTTCCTGCCACCTCGTATCTTCGTAGTTCCTTCCTTCTCATCATCATCATCATTATTATTATTGACTTATTTTATACTGGAGCGTCTGTGACTTATGGCATTAAAACCACAGGAAGAGAGAAGGGCCAGCAATAGACCGAACCACGTTGGCTCTGTCTTCAGTGTCATGTCTTCATTAAAAGTCTCTCATTCCTCAATGGGAACAGAGGCGCTCCCCTGAAAATCCACAGCAAAAGCCACGCTTCCCCTCGACGTAAGGCAGGCAGCCCCGGCTGCCCTCTCTTCATTCCTGGCCCCTCTTGGGTGAAGGCTCTGTGCGGAGCCACTGGGAGCGACGCTGCGTGTCAAGCAGATGCCGTTTGGTGCCGGGGGACCGTGTCCCCTCTCTTTGTTTGTTTGCTTTCCTGACCCCGTCCTGGGAGCTTTAGGTTTGCTAAGTCCCTGGAGAGGGGCGGTTGCTACCAAGTATTCCTATTTTCCACACTGTAACCGAGACATTGTCTGCTCTACAACTTGATTACTTGTTCATTACGATTCCATTTAATTTGATCAAAACCCCTAGAATTAAATCATTTTATATTAAAAAATTTACACAATTTGATTGTTCCAAGAAAAGATTATTAGAGTGCCAATCAGGTAGTTAGGGGAAAAAAAAAAAGTCATCAAATAATCAGACTAATCTTATAAACAAACTGGAAACAGGCAGAAGAGCCGGTGTAACCTGTTGTCATGGCGCACCTCGGGGGACTGGGGGGGGTCGGGATGGGGGGGCGTCTTCTTAATGAAGGATCGCTGGGCTGGGCCGACCTCTCAAAGCTCAGATGCTTGCAATAAGGCAGTGGCCACGGGCTTGTCGGCATGAACCGAAAACGTACCTGTGCTAAGTAACGAAGTCAGGCCGCTCTTTCTGCTGCCTGTTCCGGCTCAGACTGTACTCCGCGGCGGAGAGACAGAGGTAGAGGTTGACCGTTCAACTCAGCTTCCTAGGAAGGGATGAAACTGAGCCTTTCTCTGGTTCCTTCCCTTGCCTCCTTCAAAGCCGCTGAAAGAATAAGAAATTGCTGCAACCAGTGTTGAGGGAAAATTTGGGCTGGTGGGGTTGGTGAACTAGACCAGCGATGTGCGGTCCTTGGAACTCCAGAATAAAACCTCCAGGCATGCTGGGGGGAGGGGTCTCTTCCGAGCTTCCCTTTCTCATTTCTAGGGCGCGAAACCCGAGGGGAGGCTCCGGCCGGCCTGGCGTGGGCCGTGGGCTGTGGCCGGGCAGGCGGGGTGCGTGGGAAAATGGCTGCTCTCCCAGGGGGCTCCCGTGGTGGGACGGGAGTGGAGTTCGGAAAAGTCCCCAGAGGACAGGAGCCGGCAGGGCGGGCGGGGCAGATGTCCGGCAGGAGGGGCGTTCGCCCCCCACGGAGCCGCCACCCCAGGACGTGCTGTGGACCGCTCGGCACCTGCCTGCACCGGCGAGGACGCAGCTCCCTCCCGGCCCCCGGTGCCACGGGCGCGGTGACAGCGGCAGCTGTCTCGCGGCCACAGGTGCTTGTTTATTCACTGCGGTGACAGCTACATTTCACGGAGCAGCTGCAGAAGCCAAAAATGTCCAGCAAGGGCCGCATGGGACCAGAGCTCAATGCAGTTTGCCTGCACATGATTGGGTTGTAATCCTTTGGTTGAGGAATAAATTTTGTTTCCTTGTAGCCATTTGTAACTTGTTTTTATAGTTGGAAAAGGAACGAGTTGCCCTCGCCCAGGGATTCAACGGGTTAGAACGCCCTCCTGGGTTTCAGACCTGAAACAGGCAAAACAGGATTTTGTGGGGGCAAGGGGGTGGTAGAGGTGGGGTCCTACGTGTGCCAGGAAATGAACGTACAGTGCGGTTCGCTTTTCTGCATCGATGTTTTTTCACCTGTAAAATGAGAATAAAATTAACACCTTGTGTATGAAATGAATGCACAGCGCTAACCGTCAGCTACGGTTGTTACATTGTTAATCAGTGTTTCATGGTAAATGAACACTATGTTGGCCAACAACTTCATTTGGGAGCAGCAGACAGCCTCCTGAAAGCCGGGCTTTACTACGAGGCTCCATCGGCTGATGTCAGGGGCAAAGGGGCCCCCGGGCATGCGCGGTGAGCCTCTGCGGGGAGACGGGGCAGGCGGAGCCGGCGGCCTCTCCCCCCGGCCACGCGGTTTCTCCCTGTGCTTCTCTGTGTCTTGGTTCTGTTCTCTCAGAGCCACTGCTCCTGCCCAGGAGAGCGCTCTGCCCCCGGACCGCCCTGGAAGGTGCCGCTGGCTTTGGTTTGGCACCAGCTTCCACCGAAGCCAGGTGGTTCTTCGTTCCAGAGCCTGTCACAGAGTGGGGCCTTCCCAGGGCTCGGTGGGTGCGTGGCAGAGAGTGGATGGCGGCCCTTGGCCTGGATGAGCTGTCCCACCTGGAAACGGCCACTGAGGGGTGATCAGAGGGCAGAGGGGTCCCCTGAAACCTGGGCCCGGGCCCCCGGCAATTGCCAGAGACGGGACCGCGGGCAAGAGGCATCGGAGACCGCATCTGCCCCTGAGGGCCGGGGAGTTACCAGGGTCCTCGGGCCACAGGCCCTGAGGGTGGGGTGGTCTGGGGCTCAGGGCTACCTCGGTGGCGGGACTGCCTGGCACAGGGCTCCAGAGGTCGGCCCCAAGCCAGCCTCCAGGCGGCAGCGTTCTCGGGTCGCCGCATCAAAGGAGGAAGGTCGAGGGAGACCGCCCTTTGACACGCTGAGCGCCGCGTCGCCTGGACAGCGGTGACCATGCCCGGCCGCGGGCGCACGGGGATTGGGTGAGGGGAGGCCCCTGCGTCCTCGCCCAAGACGCCTGCCCCCGGGGGCCCCGTAATGTCCTGCCTCCTCTTCTCTCCCTCGTCCGTGGGCATCGCCCGCTCTGGACACACATCCATTAAAAAGATGCCATGGAATGATTTTCCTATTTTGTTGCGCTTGAAAATCAGTTCAATTACTGGTAGGTGGCTGAGGTAAGTGCTGTCTCTGCGAACAGCGTCCCCGCTTGGCCTGTTTCTGGTGGGCGACGGGAAATCAGGGGCGCTTCGCCCTTTCCCATGGCCTTCTCTGGAGGGGCGCCGGGCGACTGCAGACGCCGGCTGTGTGCTGGATTTGCGAGGACGGGCTAGTGCGGGGTCCTCTCCCGGGCCCAGCCCTGCCTCTCAGGGCGGCGGCGGCGGCTCAGGCACAGCCCCTGGGGCGGGGGGCACGCGGCCGAGGCCGCCTCCCTCCCAGTTACAGTCGGGCACCTGGCCCCTTCCCCTCCGAGCCCCGACGCTGCAGTCCCCTCCGGATGGAGCGTCCCCCTTTCTTCGCAGGCTCCCACGAGCGTCTCCGCCTGGGACCCTCTCTCCCCTCCGCTCTGGGCAGCGGTTCCTCCTCTCCTGAACCCTTAGCCTCTCCCGGTCCTCAAAGAACATCTGCTTTCCCTTATCTTAGGAAAGTCCTCCCAACCATATTTCCTTGTCAAACCACCTCCTGGTTCTCGCCTTCCCTGCCAAACTGTCCTGCATGGTGCTGGGGGGTGATTTTTCGTGCTCCCTTGCACCCCCGTTATTCTTGACCCAGTGACCATGGTTTCTGTGCTATCCACCCTCGGAGGTGGTCCCCTGAGCCACGGTGGCCACCTGGTGCCAAGCACAGAGCTTCCAGGAGACTGCCATTGCTTACAGACCCTCTGTGCCTCCTACGAGCCACGCGACTCCGAGCCAGCCACTCACCGCTCAGGCTCCTTGTCTGACCAGTGGGGATAACGGCATTGTTGTGAAAATGAGACAAGCGAGGGCGTGTAAGGCGTTCAGAAGCGCGCCTGGTGCACAGAGAGCCCTCCTTAATGTTTAGCTTTTTGTGGTACGGATGCCACGGATGCAACGAATAGTCACCAAATGCCTGTGACTGCCAAGGCCCTGCCTAACTGCGGGGTGGGGCAGAGCGACCGGAGGAAGGAGCAGGCGGAAGCTGGGGAGGAGCCGAGCTCGCTCAGGAAGTTCGGAAGGAGAGGCCGGGAGTGGAGCCCCGCGCGCGCGCTTTGTTTGAATTGCCCTCGGTTTATTCTTAGACCTTTTCAACTAGCCATTACCTCTCGAAGTAGAGAACACACAAATGTATATTATTTTTCAATTACTTTAAGGACCAAGAAGAGCGTATCTTCATATCGATTAGACATAGGCCCACATTCCTGTTCCTCACGACCCGTAAGGAAGGCACCGGCGCAGCCAGACACTGTGGCCAGCGGGGCTAGGATAACAGTCGCCCGCTCGGCCTCCTGGGAGGGGGGAGCTGGGGGCGCCTGCCTCCCCGTTTCTGCGCGGACGCAACCGCGGTCCCGGGCCGGGCCTCAGCGCGCAGCCTTGCTCTTCTCCCAGGCTGGAGCGGCAAGCGTCTGAGCAATAGTTGATGTAACGGCGGGGGGGTGGGTGAGAGAGGCTTATGTGTTGTCAATAGTAACCATCGCTCGCCCTGGCTGGCGTGGCTCCGTTGGCCGGGCGTCCTCCGCGGAGCAAAAGGTCGCTGGTTCAGTTCCCGGTCCGGGCACGTGCCTGGGCCGTGGGCCTGGTCCTCGGTTGGAGGGTGTGCACGAAGCAGCCGATCGATGTTCCTCCCTCGCATCGTTGTTTCCTCTCCCTCCTCCCCTTCCTCTCTCTCTAAAATCAAAAACATCCTCAAGTGAGGATTAAAATAATAACAACAACAACCGCCACCACCATCAGTGGCTCAGCCCTTATGGGCAAACGTTGTATCGAGGACTTCACTTGGATTATTTAATTTGGTGGATTTTCATGTATCTGTGGACTCTGAGTGCACAGGGAGGCCTCGGAGTAATTGGATCCAGCCCCTTCATTTTACAAATGAGCAACCGGGAGCTGGGAACCAGGCGAGGACATGTGCCCAGCATCTCAGAGCCGCATCCTGCCCCTAACGATCTGGCGAGGCCACGGGCGGAGGAGTAACTGGGCACAGGAAACCGCGGGTCCCGCGATCTCCCGGGTGTGGGCCAGGCCAGGCCCGGCCGACGGCCCGCGTGTCTCCTCGCAGCTTAACTGACACGGCGCCTGGCAACCTCGGGAAAGACAGAGTCTAACTTTCAGAAACAGAAATGTAGTCTTTTTGTTTTATAACCCAACCTCCTTAGGTTTTTGGAAAAACATAAATAATGCATGGAGCTGAATGACTCTTTTTTTTTCGTTTTACCATTTGACCCTGATTTATATTTCTTTGTAGTGCGCTATTAAACATTTAGAGAGGAAGACCGAGCCAACACGCTGGCTGTGTCTGTGTTGAGGGAAGGACTCACCTCGAGCCCCTCCCTCCTTCAGGGAGCTGCTCTGGGAGCACCCCAGGGCTAAGGAAGGAAGAGCCCAAGTCGGGGGTGATGGGCCCTCGGGCTGGCAGAGCCTGGGGCTGCGTGGGGCAGAGGCCCCCCCACCCCCGTGCACCGCGCTCTGCTGCTGGAAACGCCAGCTGCTCTGCGCCGCGCCTGGGTCTCTGCCCAACATCTGAAGGGGAGCCGTGCACAGAAGCCATCTGCTGCATGTGGGGAATTAAGGGCGGGCCAGCGATGCGTCGGACAAATGTGTCCAAACAGGGCGAGGAGAGGGGCTGGCGCGGCGCGCGCCTGCCTGGGGTGCGGCCCCTTGGGGCGTCCTCTCTTGGCCGGCGCCCGATCCGGATCTGGGGAAGTGAGACAACTGTTACCCCCCTGCCCGCGCCGAACGCGCTCTGAGGTGGCGACGTGAGAACTCGGGGTTCGCAGACGGGCTGCGAGGGACGGGAGAGCCGCTGTGCTGGGAGGTGCGCGGGGGCGCCTGGGCCTGGCGCGGCGGGCGGCTCTGCCGCGCTGGCTCCTCCCCGCCGGCGGGCCCTGCCGGCCGGGCTGCGCGTGCCCTTGCCAGCGCCGTGCGCAGGTTTTGCTGAACATCTGCAAATCCTCCGCATGGGTTCACTGCCAGCCGCGGCGATCGCTGTGCCCAGGATACGGAGCTCGGGCTTCTTGCACGCGGCCTAGGAGGCGTCTGCTCCCCGCTGCTGCGAGCGGAGGCCTGGGTAGTGAACTCGGGGTCCCCTGGGCTGCGGGCCACGCTCAGGAGCTCCGGAGACACCTCTGTTCCTTCTTCAGCACAATGTGCTCTCTTTTCAGGGAAGTGGGATCTCTGAGAACCGTGCTTTTCAAGTTATTTTCGCTGGAGCGTCTAGGGCTGCTCGGGCAGGGAAATGATGCCTAATTTGTTTCCAAATACTTATTCTTTCTGGGAGAGGGGTATGAAGGTAGGGGCGTGTCTGGGGGCTCCCATAGACCCCCCAACCCCGCATGGAGTCACGCTGTGAGAGCGCAGGGAGGCAGCTGGCAGCGACCTGGGCAGAGGGTGCAGAAGGCGCGGGGTGGGGCAGGTGCTCGGGGTGCCCAGTCTTTCCACTCAGCTCCTCCTGGAGGCTGGATCCCTGCGGCCAGACCGCGGGGCTGCCGCGGAATGTGAGCTGTCCAGGGTGCTGATCGGGTGCTCATCGCCGGCGCCGCCGGCTCGGGGTGCGCCACTCCGTCTGGGGGAAGAGGCTCACTCAGTCTGTCCCCCAGCGCTCTGCGCCCCAGGGTGCCTGGGCTTTGCTGACTTCAGGCTGCCTCTCCCGCACGTTTGTCAGTCTCGCAGGAGTGAGTCTTTGCTGAGATTCTCATTCTCCGTTCCACAGACATGTGACACCCTCCCACAACGTTTCACACAATCTGGGAAGTTTAAATAGTCTCCTCTCATCTATGAAGACACTGATAGTCAATTTAGAACTTCAAAATAAAAGAAACTCTCAAGTTCATAAAAAAGTTTTTCCTCTCCTCAAAGGAAAAAAAAAACAAAAAACAAAAAACAGCAGCAAGAGTAAACAGGAGCTTCTGTGTGGCGGTTCCGGAGTTTTACCGCGCTCACCTGAATGCTTTCAAAATGTATCCGTTCACACGGATGGCCTCCCTGTCTGGCCGGAGTGTCCCGAGGAAATGTCCTGTCTTTATGAGAGAAAGTCCAGTCCTTCCAAGGGCCCAGGCTGACCGTTCAACTTATGAGTAAAAATAACAACATTTATTAACAAGATGCCCTTTATGGACTTCTTCCTATGGCGAGACTCTCTGCAAATAGTGCCTTCCACCCCCGACACCTCCGCAAGCTACTGCTACCACTGCCCCCATTTCAAAGCCTCGGAAGCTGAGGGCCAGGGTAGAGTGGACTGAGCTCACCCAGCGGGTGAGTGATGCGGCAGGAACTGGAACTCGGCTCTCTCTGAACCCAGATCTCACGGCCCTTGATCATGTTTCCCTCTGGAGTTAATTGTGTTCCCTGCGAGGACTCGGAATGTCAAGGAAGTCACAGTTGAGAGACGTTGGTAGTTAGGGTAGTAGGGGCGGCAATCATAGCATTTACTTGCTAATTACGGAGCAAGGACTTACTGATTTCAAGAGCCTCTAGGCGCACGATCTTACTCCTAGCGCTCACAACTCAGAAGCGCGTCTCCCTTGCCCTTCACACCACCTTAGCCTGGGGATGCACCTTGGAGTTACTGGTAGAGCCAGGACGCTGGAGAGTTGCCGACCACAATTTGTCAAGGCACCGGGACACACTTCCCTCGTTCCTGACCTGCGCCTGCTCTGCTCCGGTCCCCCAAGGACACCCTCATTCAGTTCCAACTCCGCTTTTGCCCTTTCGATGTCTCATCTGCTATTGTTCGTCCCCACCGAACGCAGAAGCCGTTCACTCTGATGTTATTTGGCTGATCTGGTAGAACGGCCCACCCAGACCCATGTGAAATGGGGACGGCCAGCTCCGCTGGGCCGTTGGCAGGTTCCGCTCGGAGTGGGGGGCCGCGGGGTCCTTTCCTCGAGGGGCAGCAATTCAGAGCACTAGCGCATCGTTGGGCCTAAATTACCCCTGGAAATATGAGACGATGGAGGAAGGTAATATCTCCGGAACTTCTCTCAGGAAGGGCTCTGCATATAAGAAAAGCGCAGACAGGCTTCGCTGGAGGGGAAGGTGACAAGACCCCCGTGGCACATTCTCGAGTAGCAGTGGTTGGCGGGAGTGAAAACGCTAAGGAAAGAAGGGGGAGAGAGGAAGCGTTGGCCTACGCGCCAGGATGCTCTGTCTCGTCTCGGCCTTCGCCGTCTCCGGCAGGGGCGGCTAACGGACACTCAAAAGCAAAGCGAGGCCTGACTAAGGACCGCCGTGTTGTCCGGTCACCAGTTACGTCTTGGTCTGATGCGGACCCCACCAGTTCCGGGAGACAGTTGTTAGAATTAGGCTCCAATGCTGCGGAGGAGATTTAGACCGGATGCAGGTGCCACCGTCCTCCGCCGCACCACCGCCATCGTCATCGTCAGCCGCGCCACCGCCCTCTCCATTGTCGCCACCACCCCCTTCATTGCCTCCAGCAGCGGCATCTTCCTCACCAGCACCGCCCCCTTGCCGTCATCCTTATGATCGTGTTTTCAGGTGAGGCTCTCTGAAGGGCCCAGGGAAATGCCCCAGGCAGCTCATCCAGGGAAAAGCGATGGCCCCTAACACGTCCCCAGGGTCCCACCGGGGTCCCTCAGCTTGAAGGGACAGCTAACTCCCTTCCGGAAATGTAACAACGGGCACGGGGAACGGAGCTGATCCTACATGTTCCCTGTGAAATGAACCACCTGTGCACCTCTTCCTGGTATGTGAGGGATGCTAACCTCGTGCAAGCGTCCTGCCCATGCCCGGGGGCGGGAACCACGTCAGCCCTTGCCTCTCGTTCCAGAACACGTTCTCAAGGGAGGCTAAAGAATAGCTCTGTTGCCTGCAGTGACCGCTTTGCAGGGAGCCTTCACGTTCTTTCTCACGAGGGTGCTGCCGCCACGCCTCCCCCTGACCAAGAGTTGGGTTGGGTTCCCTTGGATCGGGAGCATTCTCATTAAGGTGCCCAAAGAGTTCTTCTGCTTTGGACTTTATAAGGTTCTGAAAACTTGAGGGGGAAGGTAATCAAGATGACCTAGAAGGTGAAGCATGCATGTTACATCAAAAGTGAACCGCAGCGCAATATTAAAAATCCCAACCGCGGGCAGGTGTCTCTGTGACTGGGAGTCTCGGTCATCCTCAGCGTCCTGGGTGCTCTGAGGGAGGCGGGCGGCCGTGAGACCCTTCTCCAGTCGCCCTCTTCTCTCCTCCCGGGCTGGGTCTTGTCTGTGAGGATCCTTGGCTTCCGGGGGGTGGCGGGGTCCTGGACCCGCCCTAGGAGCACTGGTCCTGGCGCTTAGCCGAGACCTGCCCACTGGGCCGCTCCGAGGAGTCCACGTGAGCGCGGGGCAGGCGGTAAAGCACCGGCGCCCCGAAGGCAACGCAACTCACGGCTGGTCTTTCTCGCCCAGAGGGGCAGGCACGTGTGGCTCTTGTAGAACCGGGGCGTGTGGGCGTCTCTCCCGTTCCTACCTGTTTAAAACTAAGGAGGAGTAACTGTTTGTGCAGTACACTTAAAAAAAGAAATACAAAGAAAAAAAAAAAAAGAGGAAAAGGAAACCTAAGGAGGAGGCTGAGAGCCGACCCAGACCTTGGACCCTCGCTGCTGCCAGAGCTGCCCTGCCATTGCCTTGGCTTCTGCACCGGGTTCTTCTGAGTAAGATCTTCATTGGAAAGAGGAGTCCGCTACAGGCACAAAAAACCGAAAACCGTTCATCTTGTCCAGTCACTTCGTCACACAGACAAATAAAATGCGCTATGAGCCGGTTTGAACACCTGGTGAACATCAGAAAAACTCTGCATTGTCTTTCCCCGGGTTTGGAGTCTTAAACCTTTTGCGGGCTCGAGATGCGGAGGTCAGACAGGATGTACGTCTGCACGGCCTTTCCAGAAAATGCGATGGGGCGCTCGATCTACCTGAGACAGAGGAGGACAATTCCCCGGGAACAAGAGTGTCTGCTCCTCAGAAGGGCTTCGTGCCTGCGAAGCTGCCGCCATGCGGTCCTTGCACGGGCTCTGCCGGCCTTCCCGGGGGGCTCCCCGCGGCTGCTACGGCCCCTCCTGCTGGGGGCGGCCCACGTGGGACAGACGGGCAAGCTGGGCAGGGTCCTCCACGAGTAAGACTGCAACTGCGTCTGTGTCCACGGAGGTGGGGGTCCCCTCCACGGGAGCCCGTGGAGGTGGCGTGGGAGCCGGCAGGGCTGTTGGGGAGCAGGGCTCCGATCAAATCAGGGCTGATGGGTGTCTTCCCCCAGCCCGTGGCGTGACTCGAGCCAAGATTTATTTTTCTGAAACGTAAAAAATGTTACCTTTGGAGGGCATTTTCTCCCCTTTTCTGCATGTCCTGTGCACTGAAAGCTTTTCCTCTCGCCGCTCTGGCCGGGCGCTCTTCGCTGCGATCGTTCCGTGTTCCGGGGTAAGGATGTCACAAAGCCCCGACACAGGGCTCTTCCCTGGGAACCGGGCCGCTCCTCCCCTGCCCGCGGGTTTTCTCCCGTCCCGGGAAAGGGGCGGTCCGCAGACGCCGTTTCTCCTCCGGATGGCAGACGTGGGAGCCTTGTTAGTGTCCAGCTCCTTCTCGGGGCGGAGAAGGCCAACAGGCAGGGTTCGAAGTTCCTGGAAAGGGGGCCTTGGTAACGCTGAGCCCCATGGTGGCTGAGGGCCCGAGCTCCATGGCTTTTGACAACCTCTGCCATGCCGGTGACTCTCGTCACCTGTCACATTCACAAGGCTGATGAGACACGGTGTGGCAGGCACTGGTTTGCGTGAATAGACTGGTACGTCGTCCACAATGCCACTTTCTCACCATCAGAGACATTGGCCTGCCCAGGGTGGGCGCCGCCGGACATTCCTGGTGTTTAACCAGAGCCCTGCCTCCGAGCCGGCAGATTTGGGGGCACGTGGCTCGCCGCTGCACCCTGCTCTCCAGTGCATGTTCCGATTCAGGTGGCGCAGTTGCTATTTGACTTCTAGAAACTGCTGCGCTCCACCTGGAAACGTATCCTGTTACGCACGGTGGCCCCCAAACACCCCCTTTAGCCAGTGCCATGTTCCTCCCTGTTTGCCAGCCCAGCGATGCCCTTGTGTTTCTTAATACTTCACACCAAAGGGTGGATCGAGGCGGGGACAGGCCTCTGTCTTCACAGAAGTGCCTTCGCTCCGCAGGCTCTGAAGCGGTGCCCCCGCCTCGGCCAGCCCCACGGCTCCCCGCTCCCCGCCACAGCAAGTGGGGAGACCTGCTAGCTGGCCGCGGAGCCAGCCTCCTCCCGATGCAATCAAACTGGGGAGCGGATGTCCCTTGATTAACAGCTGCGGTATTAATTTCCCTTTTTGGTTGCTTGGCTCGCAGCAAGAATCATGTCAAAGCTGCAGAGAAGCAATTAAACTGATTTTAATCTTTGTCAGGGAAGATGCCTCTTTCTCTTCTCATTTAAATAATTAAAGTTTCAGTTGGTATTATTTCTGGCTTTAAAGAAATTGGGATCTTAATGTAATAGAATCCTTGTAATTATCCATTTAATGGTTCTTAATAAGTTAATCATGGTTTTTCATTTAAAGTGTATTTTTTTTTTACTTATTAAACTTCTATTTGTTGTAGTCTCTTTGCTTTTAAGGAGAAGGGGGGAGGCACAAGGCGCGGGAGGTGTAATAAAATAGTCCCTTCATTTCTCGTCACGGGTCCTTCCCACAGACTCTCCGCCTCCTTGTGTGGGGCGTTGGACTTCAGCCTCAAGTGCTACTTTTGCCTCCCAGCGCTTTTAGGAGAAGCCCGCGCCTTTCGGGGACATCATGGTTAATGGTTATGGTGATGGAGTTTCTGCCTTCGAGGAAAATTTCCTCATAAAACATCGTATGTATGTATTTCGTGCAGAGCTGCTTAAACTTAACGTTTCATTAAGGTCTTAGTGAAATCTGAAAAAATATCCTGTTTTCACTCCTCTTGGGTAGTCAGTCAAATATCATGTAGTTGCTTTATTTCTCACCCCGGTCTCGTGAGATGCTTTACGGACGTTTCAGAGACAAGAGACTAGGGCCTGAGTTCAGAGGTCGAGCGGCCTCCCTCCCCAGCTGGTCGGCTGCCACGCACGTGCGGCCGCCGGGATGGGGGCATTGCACAGTTCAACTCTCAGCGACCTGAGTGCCTGCCACCGGGGGCGAGTGACTCCTGAGGTAGGAGGTGACGTCCCAGAGAGAGCCCAGGTCCCAGCCTGGAACCCAATCAGGCGAGCGCCTCACCCACGCGTCTCCAAAACGCTTCCTCTTTCAGGGTCGTGACCGTGGATGGGAGGGCAGAGACCGCGGACCCTGGACCTGAAGCGTCAAGGTTGTCAGGAGATCCTGCCAGGCGCTCCAGTGGGTGCGGTCTCCCGAGGAAACTCGGGGACAAAGATGTTCTGCGGCGGGAGCTGCTGCAGGTTCCTACGCTGTGACGTGCGGAGGCGCCCCTTCCGCCCGCAGAGGCGGGCAGGGCAGGGGGTGCTGGGTGGCACGGCCCCTTCGGAGCACAGGCCGGCAGCTCCTGGGACCGGGATGCAGAGTCGCCGTGGGCCCCCGCAAGTCTGTCCCTAGGCAACACACACCCACGAGGAATGAAAACGTGTGCGCAAATGTTCATAGCAGGTCTAGCCACGAGAGGTCGGGCGCCCCCGAGGTCTGGCACAGGAACGCCCCAGCGAGCCACACCCGCACCGGGGATTTTGCCGGCCTGCAAGGGCGACAGCGGTTCCGACTCCCGCGGCAGCGCAGACGGACCTTAACCGCGTGCTAACGCAGAGGGGGCGGCCGCGCAAGGCCACACGTTGTGCATGGCTCCGTTCACATTAAATTTCCAGAACGGGGTCCTCTGTAGAGGCCAGAAGAATATCGGTAGTTACTTAGGGCGTGGGGGCGGCGGGGAGACGCCGGGGACAGAGCTGGAGGGCACAGGGCTTTTTCTGAGGCGACGGAAATGTCCTAAAATTGACTGTGGAGAAGGGTGCGCGCATCTGCGAATACACTAAAAACCACTGGATTGAACACTTGAATGGGTGAATTGAATGGTTATGTGGATTATATCTCAATAAAACTTTAAAAAATACCATTAAACCCCCCTAAACCTAAGGGTTCCTCAGAGAAAACTTTCCAGTCCAGGTCAGACATCTTTGTGCCTCAGGGAGCATCGTCGAGGAGACCCTTCTCGGAACACAGAGCTCTCCTTCCCGACGACGCTGGAGCGGGCCCGCCTTGGCCCTGGCAGGAGCCCCCCGTGCCTCCCGCCGGCCCCGCTGGGGGCCGTGACAAAGGCCTCCCGCGCCTTCCACTCTTCGCCCGGCCCCAGCCCGTGGCCAGCTAAGGAGGAGGTTCACGTCTCCTCTCCGCACAGGCCAGGGAAGCCGCGTCCACGCCCACGCGTCCACGCCCACGGGTTCTCCGCGGCTCCCGTCCCCCCGAGCTCTGTGTGGAAAGCGGGCAGAGAGCGGCTTTGGGACCGACACTGGGCTGAGAGGGTGCGCGCTCCACAGGGACTCGGGCAAGTTTCAACTCCTGTGTCTGGGACCGCAGATTCCTAATTGAGTCTGGAATTCAGACTCTGTTCCTGTTTCCTGGACGACAGGACATCTGTCACTGCGTTCTGCCACCTGGAACGTGCACTCGGTCCTGCAGGGGACAAGGGTCCCTGCAGAGGCAAATGGGAAGCCCTTTGCATTTGTTAAAAAAAGATGATACTTATTTTTAGAGAGAGGGAAAGAGAGGGAGAAAGAAAGGGAGGAAGACATCAATGTGTGGTTGCCTCTCATGTGCCCCCTGCTGGGGACCTGGCCCACAACCGGGCCTGTGCCCTGACTGGGAATCGAACCGGCGACCGTTTGGTTCTCAGGCCGGTGCTCAGTCCACTGAGCCACACCGGCCAGGGCGTCCTTTACATTTTTAAGACAGCAAAAATCTAGCTCCTCTCGGTACTCTCCACACATCAGTGCTTTTGGACATAATACTTGTCCAGTAGATTTTTAAAATGAATTTGAATGAATAGATCCCTAAAGTTGGAGAGCAGGTCAAGAGACTTTTTTAATGATTGAAAATAATAAGATTGAACACTGCGTGGATGGTAGGAGTCCCCGGTAGGTCTGGCTCCACCTGGGAGCCGGCTTGCAAATGCAAGGCGGTTAGAACAAGGGCGTCTCCAGCAGCCAGTCAGGAAGCCGTGGAAGCGACCTCATGAGTTCATCCAAAAAGGAGGAGGAAAAGAAGACTTGGCCAGTGTCGGCTCGATCAACCAAAGAAGGCAAGGTACCGCCTGGCAGACGCGAGCATTCGGCTTCGTTGCCTCGGGCTCCGGTTGGGCGGCAGACTAGTTCGCCAGGCTTTGCCACAGTTCCCACGAGATGTCAAACTTCCACCCCCTTCTGAGGAGACAAGGTTCCCAGGAGTCTGAGTATATGGGAGCTTGTGTATTGGCCAGTCACAGAAATCAAACTCGTCTCTTCCCTTCCTCGTGCCCCAACGGTGATCAATTACAAGGTCACCCCACATGTGTGAAGCCTGTTTTGAAAGAGCCTGTGGCCCCTCTTTCAGAGAAAAAAATTAAAGTGATTTCCATTGGTTTTTGCTAACGTTTTTGTCTTTCCTGCCACCTAGCAGAGCGGAGCCCATTTTCCCACCTTTCCCAGTCTATCCAGTTACATGAAGGCATGTGAAATGTCCAGATCCCGCAAATGCAGCTTCGAATGTGTGAGCTGTGCTTTGAGAGCCAAGGGGTAGGCTACTGATGCCATCTTAACCACACATGTGGCTCTTAGCACTTCACAGCTCAATTTTCTGCTTAAAAGGGTATCGCTTATAAACCAGCAAATATAGCAAGCGACTAATTAGCCAAATTAATGAAGGCTTGTTTACTTGAAGTCCCCAGTGCCCTTGGAACTTGGGATGTTTCATTATTACAATCTGCAAGTGGTTTCCTCCAATTAATTTTTAACATACGGCTCTTGCCTCTTCTCAGTAATATGCAATGTCCTGATGCTTCAGGGGGGCTTGCAAGCATTAACCCATTAGGCCTCACAGGAGACCACTGGATGGTTGAAAAAGAATCAGTGTTTTTTATTTTTTATTTTTGTCAACACTGCCTTTGGTAAACTTTACAAATTCTAGTCTACAGGTCTAGAGGAAAATTGGTGAAGAGGAATTTATTAAGGCCCATTCTGAGAAAAGAACAGAAAGGAAGAAACAGATGCTGATATGAAGGGAATTTCTCTTTGCCACTGAATGAATGATAAACAATCTAAGAAAAGTCAACCATCTAATAGAGAGCCCCTTACAAAATCACCTGACTGGAGACAGATTCAAATCTAAACAGGTGCATGGAGCATGTATCTAGAGTACATTCAGAAGTGAGGTGCATGAGCGATCCACAGAAATGGTGAAGAGCGGAGCTCTAAGGTTTGGTCCTTTCACTGGAGCACTCAGTACATTGGTAACAATGATAGAATCATGGTTTTCAGAACTCTAGAACCTAATTAAAAACTTACAACCAGAGTACAGTTGCTGTTTCTCAAAGAAGAAAGAGATTTGCTAAATTTCAGTGTTTAAAGGAATTTTGTCAGATCACTGGCTGCCTGCTGAGATGACCCAACGGAGACTGTAGGAGTCACACATGATGAGGAATACAGTCTCTGCAAAAACAGTTTGGAAAAATACCACGTAGATGATCAAAGCCTTCAACAATTGCTAACAGCAGAGGGAGAGAATCTGGTTTCCAGAGTTATCACAATTTAATGCTCAAATGCCAACAATTTTCAACAAAAGTCACAAGCCACACAAAGACACAAGAAAGTATGGCTTATTCACAGAAAAAAAAAAAATCGACAGAAAATGTCCCTAAGCCTGCTCAGACATTGGATTTACTAGACAAAGACTTTAAAGATCTAAATGAGACTATGAATAAAAAACTAAAGGAAATCAAGAGAACAAGCTATGAACAAATAAAAATATTAATAAAGATATAGACACTATGAAAATGAACCAAACAGAAATTGTCAAGCTTCAAAGTACAACAGCTGAGATGAAAAATTCACTAGAGTGATTTAACAGCATATTTGAGCAGGCAGAAGAAATAATGACAAATCTAAGGATAAAACAACTGAAACTATTCAATCTGAGAAGCAGAGAGAGGAAAAAGAATGATAAAAAATAAACACAGCATAAATAGTTTGTGGAAGTCCAGTAAGAATACTAAAATACACAGTATGGGAATAACAGAAGCAGGAGAGAGAAAGAATGGGGGAAAGGTTAATATTTAAAGAAATAATGGCTGAAATTGGCCAAATTAGATGAAATACATGAATCTACACATTCAAGAGGCCGAACAAATTTCAGGTAGGATAAAGAGATCCACATGGAGGCACTTTATTATCAAACTATCAAACAAAGAATCTTGAAAGCAGTGAGGTAAACGCGATTCATCACACACAAGGGATCCTTAATAAGACTGATAGCTGATTGCATGTCAGAAAGCACAGGGTCCGGAAAGCAGTGGGTGACATGCTTAAATTGCTGGTAGCAAAAATGGCCAGTCAGGAATTCTATATCTAGCAAAAATATCCTTCAAACATCAAAGGGAGTTTAAGACATTCTCAATAAACAAAAGCTGAGAAAGTTCATTGCTAGTGAACCTGCTCTACCAGAAATGTTAAAGGGGGTCTTTCAAAGTAAAATAAAAGGAAACTAGACAGCGACTTGAAGCCAGATGAAAAAATAGAAAAAAATAAAGAACATGGGTAAAGGTAACTGCGTGGACAAATATAAAAGCCAGTATTATGGTATGAGTGTATTTTTTGGTTCATAACTCCTTTTTTTTTTCTGGTTTCCCACATGCTTAAAAGACAAATGCAAAACATGCCAATTATAAATTTATGTCAGTGGGTACACAAATGTAAATGTGTAATTTGTGGCAATAACATAAGGGGGGACACCAAACCATAGGATCAAATTTTTATATGTTATTGAAGGTGAGTTGGTATCAGTTTAAACTAGATTATTAGGGATGTAGTATGCTAATTGTAATCCCCATAAAAACCACTAAGAAAATAACTTAAACATATATAGAAAAGATATTTCTAAAACACGGCAACAACACAGGATAACTTATATTTGAATCAGTGGAGGCGAATTCATAAAAAGCAATATTTAATGTCAAGAAATTAATAGAAACATTAAGAGCAAAAAAAAAAAATCAGCATCTGCACATACCAGTTACTCACTTAGAATGTAGAGAAAATGGGTTTTGAGGTTGCCTTTGATGAAAGGGAGACCAGATGCTTCCCTTGGGAGGCGAAAGGGGAGCTCCAGGTGCAGGGAGGCGGTGAGGTGGGCGTTGCGTAGAAAGCGGCTTTGGAGTCTGGGAGAACAGGGACACTGTGCCGTTCAGGCCCATCCTGGTAGTGAGTGATGAGCTTGGGTTCTTGGGGAAAAATAATCCCACCCTTAAGTATCTGGAGATCTACCTAACGCCGAGCAAGCTAACAACGAACTCTTGGCGGCCTAATAACTCTCTCCTTCCGCCGTTTGAGGCACCATCTTCTTCAGAGGTTCCCTTGTCCAATCATGTTGACGACTGACTCTCCGCCGATAAAGAGTGTAGAATCGGAGCTGCTCGGCTTGGATCGAGGCCTACCACAACCCCGGTTTTCTCGGCCCTTCCATCTTTCCTCCGCCTCTTTTTTAAATCTCCCAACTTCTCAGGGAATGAATGGAATAGAAGTTACAAATTATACACATCTTTGAGAAATCCGTTTAGAAGAGTGGGTATTTGGATGATACGATCATTGGAGACAAAATGAACCAAAGAGCGTTCTCAGCCTTTCCCACCCCCTAGTTGGCACAGTTCAGTGAGCTGTTAAAGTTTTGCCTACGCAGCCTCCTAAGGCGTGTCCTGCTGTTTCTAGGCCAGACTTTTCGGGTTTGTGATGCAGAATAAGACAAGGCAGAATAACAAGCATGCGCAGACTGGGTGTGCCGGAGGCGATATTTGTAGAGAGGTTTGAGGAGGGTCGCCCTAGAAGTGTCCCAAGGTTTGAGGGAAATGGATGGAGAAGCAGCTAAAGTTTTAAATGGCCTATCACTGTGGATCCCATATCTTCTTCCAAGGCAATCCAAAGGGGTGGAGGGATTTTGGAATTACGGCACCTGCTGAACAGCCTTCCGTTGACCGCGCCGTTGAGGCTCGGTAACCTGGGTCCTGGTCCTCACAGGCTTACACGCATGACAATGGCGTTCTGGAAACGCTAGGGAGAATTTGGATCTAAAGGCACTGACACTAGTCCTTTCCCCGTCTTACCTCTGAGACGCAAACGTGTTTTATTTCGGATTCTTTCAAGACCCAGCTGAAGCGAAGCCTTCGGGCGCTCCTGGTCTCTCTGAAGGAGTTGAGCCCCGGCCTCTGAGTCTCCCTTCCCCCCAGGCGGCGTCTCCTCTCACCCACAGCGCCCGGCCGACCCTGTCTGTCTCTCTCCGACCGACTGGGAGTGTCTTGGGGGCAGACGCCGTCCAGGGCCCCCGCAGCCTGCACTGCGCCGGCCCGCCGCAGGCGCTGACTGCATATCTGCTGAGCAAACGGCCTTTTGGCCATTATTATTGCTTTGTTTCCAGGCCTGCGTACCACTAATGAGCGCACCTTCCTGGAGGACAACAACAAAAACCTGCGCAGCGGCTTCCCGCTATTACAAAGACAGTGCAAATGCATTAGCGTAGCGTGCGAAGTTTTTGATTATCTGACTTCCAACGATGTTTCAGGCATCCTCTCCCTCTAACTCTCTGTTCTGTCCAAGTAGAATCACTTGTGTGTTCTTTTCAGACTATGTCTTTTCAGTGGGAAGGAAGAACTTGATCAAATATCTCAGCCTGCCCCCGCCAGTCCCAGAATTAGTGAGGAGAGCTGGGAGCAAGGGACAGGAACCCACAGATCATCCCATAAGAGGATATGAGACAAGTTACTGTGAATGTTCTACTTTCTACGTTAGGCGGCAAGATCACTGTTGTTTATTGTATTTTAAACAAGCAGGCACGCCAGCAAACAAACAAACAAATGAGAGCCACAGAGACCAGTGATAAAAGTGGGCCATAAAAGTCAAGGGCGTGATTCATTGAACTCCACGCACATGAACAAACAGCGGAGCGCCTGGGGGCGGAAGTGTGTCACGGAGGGAGGGCGCAGGGGTGTGTCTGAAGCTGCTCGCCCCTCCCGCCCCGCACGCCTGGGGTCCCTGCTGCCCTCCCTTTGCCGCCTCCGCTGTGGGATGGTCCCAAATAAGAGGCGATGATGTTTTTAAAATCTGTGTTCCATGCCTGGGCACCTGGATAGAAAGGGCTTCAAATGTTATGTGGAGGTTTCTCAGAAACGACCTTCTGTAGGTGGCCCTCAGGCTTCGGTGCGCCTAAGGGTAATGGGAGGGCTTCTCGTTCATTTGTGAATTTTGGGACCTACCTCCCAAGGGTTCTGATCCCTCAGGTTTGGTTGGACGATCCAAGAATATGATTTTAGGTAGTCACTCTTGGTGTATTTTGATGCAAAAGGATGAGGAAAAGCGTCACTGTGACTTTGGGAGGCTCCTTCTGGATTACGAGGTTGAGCCACAGATTTCTCACGGGCGCAGCGACAGACAGCGGCCTGGAGACCCTTCAAGAAGAGTGACAGGAGCGGTTGGAGTGGCGGGCGGCATTTGCCAGGCTGACAAATCTGCGCTTAACCTGGGAGCCCAGCCCGGCGACCGTGGATACGAGGTGGGCTCGTGCTCTCCAAATATTTGCGTAGCACACGCGTCAAAGACGGAGAGACATCGTTACTCCGCTTGTTGGATGGAGGTGCACAGTAACTAAGGACGACCTCTGGGCTGGATCTAGGATTAGCTTCCTGAAAGCAAAGTGACTAGATTTCAGGGTAGACTCTTCACAAAACTGGTCAGTCGATAGGGATGGGCTGCGGGAAGATTGATCTGCAGAATCACTTTGATTCAACGGCCGGAACGAAGGGTTTCTTCCAGGCCCCATCTCCGGCTGTGGCGCCCACCCAGGCCCTCCTCCCGCCCCCGCTCTCCCCTGGCAAACGTTGGGGGGCGCTTTGTCTTGCCTCTGGGAGCATCAGAGCTTCCCCCGCCCACAGGTGCTGCTCCCTGTCTTGCCTCACTCAATGAACATGTACTTTTTATTTTGGATTCTTTCAAGACCCAGCTGAAGCGTAGGGAGCGCTTGCTGGTGAGCACCTCTCAAGGGTCTCGGGAGTCAAGCGCTGGGTGACGAGAAAATCAGAGCCTCTGCCTTCTGGGAGCCGCAGGGCATCCTGGAGGGTTACCGCTGGTCATGGACCGAATGTTTTGTCTCCCCCCGTGTCTATACTGAGACCATAACCCCCCGAGTGACAGTGTGAGCATGTGGGGCTGCCGGGAGGGGTTCGCTCCTGAGGGCGGCGCCGCCACCAACGGGACTAGGTCCTTGGGGCGGGCGGAGCCGCTGCTTCCCGGGGCCTGGCAACGTGGAAAGAAGGGGAATCCCCATGCAACCAGCCCCCGAGTGCAACCGTCCCCCTCCCTGACTTCCTCTCTTCCCCATCCCGCTGCCGCCGCTCTCTGGTGATTGGCTCTTTCAAGGCTGCTGTTCACTCAACAACAGACAACCCCCCCGCACCCCCCGCTCAGTTCCACCCGCATACAAAGGCCCGGGGAGGGCGCGCAGGGTGGGCAGATTAGGGGTCGGGGGGCGCTGGGCGGCGCGGCACACACCCACGCCCGGGAACGCCCTGTGTTCTCACCCTCCTGCCCTCCCTCGGGCTCCTCCCAGGGCCCCGGCCTCGGTGTGGTCCCCGGGCCCACTCAGACCCAGAGCCGCAGGGCGGGCCGGGGCCCTGACCTTCTCCGGCGGCGACTCCTCGCCGGGCCCAGGGTGCGGCCGGCCCGCTGCGCGCCCCGCCTCAGCTCCCCGGGTGCGCGCCCGCTGCGCGCCCCGCCTCAGCTCCCCGGGTGCGCGCCCGCTGCGCGCCCCGCCTCAGCTCCCCGGGTGCGCGCCCGCTGCGCGCCCCGCCTCAGCTCCCCGGGTGCGCGCCCGCTGCGCGCCCCGCCTCCCCAGCGGCTGGCGAGGGTGTCCGACTGCCACTCAGGGCCGCGTCTCCTCTGAGTCGTGGGTTCTCTCCCTTCCCGCAGGCGGACGGAGAACCCGAGGCGTCCTCAGGGGCTCCAGGAATTTTAGAGAAGTTTTTCATAAAAAAGCATGTTTTTTCCGAGCTGGACTTAGAACTACGATCGCTGTGGTCAAGTGGAGGTGCCCAGCTGCCCTCTGTGACGAGACGCACGCAGGTGTCCCTAAGGGACTAGCGGGTCGTGGGAGCCTTGCCGGGTCCTCGTCTCGGGACACCCATCACCGTCCACGGTGACGGATTGGCTGTGGCCCTGAGCGCAAGCAGCGGAAGGGGGAGCCACGGCCCAGCGCCGCCCTGGAGCCCCTGAAATTCCCCTGGCCGCCACTGGGGGGGCCACGTGCCAAACACCCCCGATTTAGGAAATTCAATGGGAAAAGAACGTAAGATGGACAAATTCTCATGTTAATTTTACATTTGAGATACATCGGGTTAAATTATACTATTAAAATTAAGCTCACTTGTTTCTCTTTTCTTCTTACCACGCGGGCCCCAGAAAATTTAGAATTCCGTGTGTGATTGCATATGTCCCCATTGGACAGAGCCGGTCTCGAAGAGAAATATCTAGAACTATGTGCTTCTAATGGTCATACCTCCCATTTCTGCGCCTATTTGTTGTCTCTGTTCCTGCTCTGCCGACCATTTAAACTGGCGGAGGACGACGCTGCCCCCTTCGCTTTAAAAACATCTGGCGTGTGACACCGCAGCGTAATTACTTTTCTGCTGCAAGCACGCTGCTCGAGGAGCAAAGTTATGGTGCAATAAAGAACAACCCGAGCTAATAACTTGTATATGAAAATAGTTACATCTTCATTGTGGGAACCGCGAGGCTCCCATGCTGTTTCATTGCGCACACAAATCCCTTTTATAACAACGCTTCTTCATTCATTTGGCATGCTTTTATTATTATTAATACAACGGTGAAAGCCCCGCGTATGCCAGGGTAAAGCATCTATTTTGGATAATCAAACCCATAAATCTTGCGACTGCTCAGACACAGCCAATTAGCAACCTCGCGGTGCATGGCCCGTGCGCCAGGTGGGGCGAGGCGGCCTCCTTCCCGCCAGGCTCCGGCTGGAGCCACACAGCCATGGAGCCGTGGACGCCTGCGGGGATGAGACTTCCTCTCGCCCAAATGCTCATTTTAAACTCCAACAGGAAATGTCTTTACGTCCCCACATTGTGGGTTTACTAGCGCGTCTTTATTGGCCGCACCCACGTGCTGGTCCGCACGGTAGCCGACCCCTTCCCGACTCCAGCAGGGCCCCTCCCCTCCCCGGAGGCCTCTGGCGTCCTATTGTTTGATACCCAGACGGTTGTTTTCTAAAGACAAACAGACCGAGGGGTAACGCTCTATGCAGCGCTGTGGTCACGCGGCGCGCCCATTCTGCGGTGCTGCCGCCTTGTCGTTCCACCGGCAGCGCCGGCTGTGTGGCTGCTGCGCGCGCGTGTGTGTCGGGGGGAGGGGCGTCAGGGTGGGGGCGTGAGAAAGGGCAGCGACCGGAGGGTGAGAGGCAGTCAGTCAACAGGCAGGGTGGCGTCGGCCTGCCTGATGGTCTTGTATTTTTGTTCCGTTTTTTACCGTTACATAAACATTCTCGATTTCGTGCTGCAGCACTTGGGTGGAAGCTGCCCACACAGGCCCCGAGTTACCGACTTACACCTCCGGGCAGAGCACGCCCGCGGCAGTCCCCAGGGTCCGGGGTCGCCCTTGGCGGCCCCGGGGCTCCGGCCTGCGTGTGTGTTGCTGGGAATCGTGTTAGGGCGCCTGGGGCCTTGGTTTTGTTGAATTAACTTTGCCCTGTGGTTCTAATGATTTTTTCTTAAGCTGCGTGTTAGATAGTGGCTGCTTCTGAATTCTTCTGACGTTACTGATGGCAGCCTTTCAAAAGGCTCAGGTGTGGTTTAAAATGCCGGGTAATAACACACCGAGAAAACTTTCATACGTGCACACTTCTCCGATATTGCTCCTCGTCTCCGAATCTCCTCCATAAAATACTGCGGATTTCCGTTTCTGTCTGAGTTGTGTATCATCCCTCCAGGTGACAGCTGACCTTTTCATAAATTTGTTTCTGGAGAGACACAGTGACCTGGACGATATTTCACCCTGTGAAGTCCTGCCAGAACCTGATGAGAGTGGCCCACAAAATCCAGCCGTGTCGCGGGAAGGCCCGCTCTGGGGGACCGGCGGCACCTGTGGGGCCGGGTGCCCGGCTCGCGGCCCGAGTTCCTGGGGGCCGGCTGAGGGTCCAAAGGTGGCTGCGTCCTGGCCGCAGCGCCGTGGCCCCTCGCTGTGCTGTCCCCTCCGACTCCTGCGTCACCGGCTCGATCCAGTGTCCGATGGGAGGCTGAGAGCTCTGGAAATTCCAGGAATCGCTGGTTGTTGAGGCTGCAGAAGGTGACTTGTCTTTCCGGCTCACTGCCGCCACGCCACTTGCAGGCGCCAGTGGGGGTGCCGGTGGCCAGACGGAGTCCCTGGGATGGCGTCTCTTCCACACGCCCCCTCAGGCTGTGCCTGTCATGACATGGCTCCCTGTGGCTGCGAAGTCCCCTTGAGCCCGACCCCGCCGGGCGACTGGGGCAGAGGGAAGGAGGAAAGGGCCGGGAGGGCCGAGTCTGTCCTGGGACTCGCCCTTGGCCTGCGTCTGACCCGCTGGGTGCGGCCTGGTGGGTGCCGTGGTCGCCAGACCAGCCCAGCTGCATTTGATTCATAAAATTGCGTCTCCTGCAGGGCGGACGCTGCCCCGTCAGCCGCTCGGCTGTGTCATCCTCAGCCTGCGCCCGCGGCTCAGCCCTCTAAACGTGCGCCAGGGCCAGACTCTGGGGCGCCCGTCGGCCGCGTTCACGCCCCTTGTTTTGGGTTCAATGAATAAGGCAGATCGGGAGACGGTTCGGATTCTGTTCGACCGAACTCCCATTTTTTACCCCCCCCCCCAGGGGGTCCGTTCCTCTCTTCAGGCACTTCCCTCGCGCGACCCTTAATTTAGAGGTCATTTCCAGCAAGACATTTAGAGAAAGTGTGGATGCGTAGAGCTGAATTCCAGGCCGCGTCTTCTCCACACCGAAAATTAGGCTGCTCAGTTCTTCTAAACCATAACTCATAGCAATTCAGCCCCAGGACAGAAGAGCATGAAAACATTTCTCTGCTGAATTTTAATTCAGGTGCACAGAAGAATGGTCTTGGAAACTAGTCAAAAATTAGAGTAATAAAGCCGACCATGTCTTGGCTGGTGTACGAAGCCTTATCAATTTCAGTCCTTCTGTGCGGCTTTGTTTTAACTAGCTGAGAAAAATACAAACCGCCCAAGATGGTTTCCAGTGTTCAAAGTCAATGGAGACGGAGCCGGTGTTGGTAATTACAGCCTCGCAGCTTCTGGGAGATTCTGTCCCCACCAGACCGGCCGTCTTGTGCCCGCGTTTGTAACGCCGTTCATTATATCCAAGCAGCTGCCGTCACTCTGCGGCCTTCCCGTGCGTTCTGGGGGCCAGCTTGCTGCGGGACGCGGATAATGACATAGTTAGATGTGACTGGTATTATAATCGCCTCACCTCACCCCCATTTAGCTTGAAAAGTAGACTTAATAAAAGCAGAAGTGAAAGGCACTTTCTGGTTTTAATAAGGAGCCCCGTACGGTATCACCCGCTGTTCCTCATTGTGTCTCGCCTCACGGTTCTCCTTTGAGATACGTGGCAGAGGAAAGCCACGCGCCTCTCTTAATCTTGAAGCACTTTAAGAACCTATGGCAGTAATCTACCCAGATCGATCAATAACTTCCGCTAACAGGGCTGAGTTCCAAAGTACATATGTGTACTTACCGAGACAGACACATTTGTTCACCAGCAAGCACAGGCCGTCTTTGGCCGAGAAACGAGAGGATTCCACCGTCTAATAATTTAATGTGCTGTTTGCCGAAGGTAATTATAAAGCTCTCCTTCCTGCTCCTGCTCTGATGGGCTCGGGGTTTAAACTGGATTAGGAGGGAACGGATAAGACGTTGCGTCTTGCTGAACCCTGCCAGGTGTCATGGCGCGCAAACAGCGAGCAGAGCGCTGGCCCCACGGAGTCCACACTGAAGAGGTGACGGCTCGGAGGGGAGAAGCCGGGACCTGCCTGAGAAAAGGGCTGGGAAGCCATTCACAGAGGAGGCAGCCGGCGGCGGCGCAGGCTTCTCCGAAGGCGTTGCTGCTTGGAGCCGGATGCTGGAAACCTCCCCCCGACGTCCCTTGCCAGGAGGCCTCATTTCTAGACGAGGCTTTGCCGCCGGTCGGCTCTGTGCCCTTCGCCCGGCGCGGTGCCGGCCGTTCTCCGTGGCCCCGTTTGGAGCTGGACGCCGCCGTGGCGCCCCCGAATCGATGCCTTGTGACAGGTCCTCAGGGGAGCGGTCCAACAGCCAAACTTATTATACGTCCTTTTTCTTTGCTTTCTGGCCCGTTTGCCCAACTCATAATAGTTCCTGTTACTTCTTGACTCTACTAGAGACTGAAGGGACGCTTTTTATCCGTTTCTTCTTATTTATCTAATTATGCTTTATTGATAATGTTATTACAGTTGTCCTGATTTTCCCCCTGTATCCCCCTCCATCTGGTGCCCCCGCTCCCTCAGGCCACCCCCCACCATTGTTCGTGTCCCTGGGTTGTGCGCACAGGTTGTTTGGCTGCTCTGTTTCCCAGGCCGCACTTCACGTCTCCCTGGCTGGTCTGTAACTACCTACTTGTCCTTCCTAATCCCCTCACCTCTTTGCCCATTCTCCCCTCTCCCCACCGCGCCTGGGAATCTTCTGGTAACCGACTTCTTTTCTCTTGCTGCTTCGAAGACTCTCTTTATTTTTAACCTTTGGCATTTTAATTATGATGTGTCTTGGCGCGGGCCTCTTTGCTTCTCTCATAATTGGGACTCTCGGTGCTTCCTGGACTTGCCTGTCTATTTCCTTCACCCAATTAGGGAAGTTTTCTTTCACATTTGTTCACATAGACTTCCAAGTTCTTGCTCTCCCTCCTCTCCTTCTGGTGAGCCTAGTGCGTGAACGTCGTACCCCTGGAAGCTGTTCCAGAGGCTGCTTACACTGTCCTTGTTGTTTTGGGTTCTTTTCTCTTCTTGCTGTTCTGTGTGGTTGTTTTTTCTTCCTTATGTTCCAAACCATTGATTGGATTCTTGGCTTCAGCCGCTCTACTGTTGTTTCCCTGTAAGTTGTTTTTTATTCCATTTAGCGTATCCTTTGTTTCTGACTGGGTCCTTTTCATGTTGCTGAGGTCCTCACTAAGTCCCCTGAGCGTCCTAATAACCGGTGTTTTAAACTCTGCATCTGGTAGGTTGCTTGTCTCCATTTAGTTTAGCTCTTCTTCTGGCGTTTTGATCTGTTCTTTCATCTGGGCCATGTTTCTTTGCCTCCAACTTTTGGCAGCCTCCCTGTGTTGGTTTCTATGTATTAGGCAGAGCTGCTTTGACTCCCTGTCTTGTTAGTGGCCTAATGAAGTAGGTGTTTCCCGTAGGGTCCAGTGGCACAGCCTCCCCTGTCACCCAAGCTGGGTCCTTGAGATGTGCCCTTCATGTGGGCTGAGTACACGCCCCTCTTACAGTTGAGCCTTGGTTGCTGTTGGCATATCCATGGGACTGACCCAGGCCGGTCAGCTGCAAGGATTGGTTGTGAACACTGACCCCCAACCTCCGCCCTCCGTGGAGGACCAGCCACGCAGGGGCAGGGCGGTGCTGCTCCGACGTGGTCTGCAGCTGTCCCCTGGGTGCGCAGGCCTGGGGTTTCCCAGGAGGTGCGGTCCAAGCTCAGCCCCCACCTGTGTTTTGCCCAGGGCACCCTGCCTGAGCAGTAAAGCAACCTGAGTTGGCCGCTACTTGTGCTGGGCTTGGAGATTCCCAGGCAAAGCCAAGCTCTGAATATAATCTGGCTGCTGCCAGGGCTCACGGAAGTCAGCTGTGGTTTGTTTGATAGGATTTAGGAGCCAAGACCAGCCATTCTTATGGAAAAGCAGCTTGGGTGGACCCGTAAGTTGGGTGGGGCAGAGGCCCTGGGGATCTCCCCGGCGGGTCACACAGTGTGAGCCAGGTTGCTCGAGTCTCAGATACGGCGCCAGTTTACTAGCTCTGTGGGGGGCGGGGGAGGTTAGCAAACGGACAATGGCCTCTGCTCGCCTGGATGCCAGACACTTGAGTTCCTCCCTATATACCACTGGGGCCTTTCAAGATGCTACCCCGGTGCTGGAGCTCAGAGGGAGCGAGTCTGAGTAAGTTTGTGCGTGGGTTCTTTAAGAGGAACTGCTTGGGGCTCCGGAAGTTTCTTCCCCCGACTTAATCCCTGCTGGTTTTTGCAGCCAGAAGTTGTGTGGACGTATCTTCCTGGCACTGGAATCCCGGGCTGGGGGTCCTGGCGTGGGTCTGGGACTCCTCGTTCCTAAGACACCCCTCCTGAATTTTCATCCACATGGGTATGGGTCCAGCCTGTTCCACATCTGTGCCCCTCCTACCAGTCTGGATGGAGGTGGTTTCTTTAGTTCTGTACTTGTCAGACTTCCATCCAGCTCGGTTTCTGATGTTCCTAAGTGATGGTTGTTCTATATTTTAGTTGTAGTTTTGATGTGATTTTTGTGAGGGGCCAGCCGTATCTGCCTATGCTGCCACCTTGATTCGAAGTCTCTGAGTTTTTTAAATTTAATAAAAACAGTGCAATGGGAACAATGATTGTGTGAGGAAAGGAACGAAAATTTGACATTTTTATTATTCAGTGTGGTCAAAGCCCTATTGTCATTTATTTCCTTATTGTGTGATTTATGGTGGAGCTGAAATCTACCATTTATTGGGGTTGGCCTGTCGTTGCAGTTTTCAAGTTGGTCTCCCTTTCACCGGCTTCGCACTTTTCGGTGCTTCTAACACGTGAGTACATCGAGCGTCCTGAAGGTATTTTGTCTCCCAGATGCTAGAATAGCTCCCACCTCAGCCACCTACCTCGACCCAGTGACGCGTTAGATACCAGACTTTCCTGAGGGGCCTTGTTCTCCTCTTGTCTTTCTCTTGTTCTCCTGGGGCTGTTTCTACCCCTTGTCTTGGCTCTAATAGCAGCCGATGACCCCCGCGACCCCATCTCCCATCCCCAACTGCCCTCCTAAACGCCAGACGTATCTACGACGACAAGGAACATGATACTGAGTTCCTTCTGGGTCCCGCAGGGGTGTCAGCCTGCACGTGTCCAAACCAAGGTTATGTTCCCCCTGAAACTCCTCCTCTTCTCAAACTGTACCTGTCCAAGGATAGAACTGCCTCTCCCGCGGTCCCCCAAACCAGAACACCTGCTCATCCTCAGCACCTCTCTACCCCGAGCCTAGCTACCGCATGCAACGATCATCCAGGTGTTTTAAAATCTCTCCAGAGATTTGAAGTCTCCAAGGCGTGGAGAAATGCGGAGTTACTGTCCACCTGGGAAGAGCAGCAACCTTTGATGAACGGCAGTCACGGGCGCGTGAGACTCCTTACTACCCCTTTGAAAGCTAACAGAGGGTCTGGCGCAGAGCTCTGAACGTGGCGGGCATCAGTCAATGCTGACTCACTTTCTGCCTGACCTGTGGTCCCTTCACCCCACGATCCTGCCGTGACTGATTCCACGTGGTGCTTCTCTTGGAGATGAAACCCGAGCTCCGCAAAAGCAAGAGAATGAGCTGCCCCCCAGATACAAAGGCAGAAAACATTTGAAAGGCTTCAGCACTTTCTGAACTTGGCAGTGATGAAGACCTCACTAATAGCGTAGACGAACTTGAGAGTGTGGGCCTATTTAAAAAAAACAAAAACAACAACAACAACAACAACAAAAACAAAAAGCACTGAATCCTCCCAGCTGGATGTAACTGATGAAACGGCTTTGTCTCAGTGTTTCCGGGCTGCCATGAACAACATTAAATTAGAGATCAACAGCAGTGTTTTGAGGAGCTGGGAGCCACCTGATATCAGAGAACAGAAAACAGGAACCGACAGAGGCTTTGTAATCCGGGCAGCGATCGTGTGCCGGTTCTGACGCTCAAGCTGCCCCACCTGAAGACGCGGAGCTGTAACCAGGGTGAACGTGGGAAGTCGACCCACTGCGTGGCTTTTTAACTGGGCTTCTTGTGGGAGGGTAACCACAGCGGGAACGGAAGTCCCCAGACGCCCTGTCCCATCCCCTGCTGTGCCCGTTAGCAGCCGGTTCATTGTAATTAAGGAAAACCGGGCGGAGTGCACTGCAGGGGAGCTCCCCCGGCTCCGCCGTGGAGGGTGGACCGGGGAAGGTGCCGTCTCCCAGGCTGCGGGGCGGGGCGGGGAAGGTGCCGTCTTCCAGGCTGCGGGGCGGGGCAGGGAAGGCAGCGAGCGGCCGGACGTAGCTCCGCCCCGGGCACGTTCTCCGTGTCGGCCGCCGCGGCCGCGGCACACGTTTTCTGAGGTTGCTTCCCCGTGTTGGGTTTTCTAAAGGAGACAGTGCCGTTCTATTGCACTGCAGAGACCGAAGAAATACGTGTCTTACCTCCGATGGGGGAAAAAAAAAAGAATAAGTCAATTCCATGTGGCCACCCCAAAATCAGTGTTTTTCAAACAGTTGTTTTGTGACCAATTAGTGGGTTAGGAAGTTAGTTTGAAAATAAGTCATGATGAGCATTTAAACTAGGAAATAAAATGGAATCAGGAGACAGCATTTGACATCCAAGACCGAATACTGTCCCATAAAACTTTTATTTCATGTGTGCAGAGTGTGTCTTGGTTACCGTGTGTGTGTCCTGGGTAAACTGTCTTTGCCACTCTGGGATGTGGCCATAAAGCCTGAAAGTCAAAATTCTAAATAAACGTACGGGGGCCTCATTCATTTATCAGGCTCCCTGCCCCCGAGGTATGCCTGACTCTCCGTTGAAGACAATTTTCTAAAAATGTTCTTATCATCCACATTTGACGTGTAGGGGTGTCACACCCTAAAAACGGTGAGAAATTGTTTCATAGGTTTCTGGTGTCAAGAATAAAGCACGGTCCAGGGAGGTGCTTTCCCGGTCGCATCCCCCCGTCTGCCCAGATGTTGTTTCCCACAGGGCACACTGCAGCAAGCGTCAGCCCCCAAGACCTGGGCGCTGCTCCGAGGCCCCAGCGGGGCCGCCCGCGGCCGACCCTTGGCCCGGCCGCCCAGCAAGCGCCGAGCCGGTCACTTCCATGCCAGGGCGCGCGGGTCTGCGCCGGGGCCCCGGGGCTCCATTTTGGCAAGCGGGGGGGCCCTCTCCGATGGCAAATGGAAGCCAGGGAAACCAACGGGTGGCGTGGTTCCCCTGGGCTGGCCAGGCTGCGGGGCCAGGCTGCGCGCTCGCCGGGCGCCTCTTCCTCGGTGCGGGGAGAGCGTGAGAGACACGGCCTCGGGCTGAGTGTTCGGTCGTTCCCCACCGTTCAGGCGCTGCTGAGTCACGGGGAGCGCCCCGAAGCTCCTTTTGCTGAGGGCGTCCTGCCGACTCCGGAGAGAAGGCCAGTCCCAGGGAGACAACGGTCGTCATCCGCGGAACCGTCTGCCTTTGCCCGGAGACATGGCTTCTCCTGCGGCCGGGGCGCCGGTGTCCATTGTCTCCCGCGCGCCTCCTGTCCCTCCTTGTGTTTCCACCGCTGTGTGCGACCGTTCTCACTCCCCTGTGACGGGGACACCGAGCTTTGAATCTGGTGTCCCGGTGGCCGCCACCCGCACCCGCCTCTCCGTGCCACGATGTCGCTGAGCCCCAGGGGCCGCATGTCTTCCCCGTTTTAGCTCCTGAGCCCGCGTCGGTCTCGGTGCCACCCCGGTCGTCCCGGTGAGCGGACGCTTGGCTCGCAGGGACCTCCCACGGGGCTGGCCTGCGGGGCTCCGGCCGCTCTGCCCCAACCACCTGGTTCTCAGGGCCACCTCGGCCACGCCCGTACGGTCACCTCCCAGGCCTTGTCCCCACAAGGAACCGTGACCTCTGCCGTCACAGCGTCCCCAGCTTTACCGAGCAATAATTGGGAAGTAGGAGTTTTAATGATTTCGAGTGCCCAGCACGGCGGCTTGGAGTAAGTGTGCCCTGTGAAAATGGCTACGCAGCCAAGGAAACGAACACGCCAGTCTCCTCCTGTGCGTCCTGCTCGGCTGTGTGCCGTAGTCACTGCCACGGCCCATCCTGGCACTAGAGGAGGCAGCGCCTCTCATTGGAATCCCCTCCGCCTGCCTCTCCGGGCCGACTGCGTCCCCGGCCGGTTTGCTGGGGCGCAGACCGTGCGCCTCATTTGACGCAATTCTTAGCTCTGTATCTCGACTTCCAGCTCGGCGGTTGCTGTTCCTCCTTTGTCCTGTCACCGACCTCTGGGAATGAGGGCGCAAGGTGTCCCTAACGCTGGTGCCATAGTTCAGGACTCCCTCGTTTGGTTGATTGATGGGATTTGGGTCTATTCCTCTAATAATTTGTTGCTGTCTATCCATGTGAGCATCAGCTGATAAACACTGCTTCTTTGTAGCAAATTAGGAAATTACCAGCTCACTGTATCATTAAACACTTCCTGCCTATTTTTCTTCCCTTCAGAAAAATGAGAGAAGGCTCAGGTCTCCTGATCTTTACCATTGCTTTTGCACTCAATAATAAAGCAAATATTGAAATTCACTAACTCAGCTATTATTTGGAATAACCAATTACGGGTTCATCACATTGTAGCTATTTTAATAAAAATCAGTTCAACAGTACTGGCTTGATCTTTTCATTGTGGAAAGAGTTTATTTTTCACTCTGGTAGCTGCATTAATTTGCCTTTGCTACTGGAATATCATTAAATAAATTAATTCCTTCACGAATGTCTCCAACGCCTCTCGTGCAAGCGAAGGTGCTAAGAAAGCAGAGACGCTGAAGCCACGTGTTCTGTCCTGTGGCTCCTGGCAAACTGAACAACGGGATAGGGCTGAGCCGGTGGTTAACGACACCGCAAACATCCCATATTTTTGTCCTTAAAACTTTAAATAGCCCTGGCTGGTGTGGCTCAGGGGACTGAGTGCTGTCCTGGGAACCAAAGGGTCGCCGGCTTGATTCCCAGTCAGGGCACAGGCCTGGGTTGCGGGCCAGGTCCCCAGCAGGGGGCGCGCAAGAGGCAACCACGCATGGATGTTTCTCTCCCTCTCTTTCTCCCTCCCTTCCTCTCTCTAAAAATAAATAAATAAAATCATTTTTAAAAACCTGACTTTAAATAGCCCTCTAATTGCGGCGACCTGGTGGCTGCTCAACAGACCAGCTTTCCCCGCCTTCCTTGGCCTTGAGCTGCATCGGCTTTCCCAGGTCCCCTTGCAGTTAGGGGCGGACAGAGGACTGTGTCCTCCCCGGGAATGTGGGCACAAGTGATACCCCACTTGCATTTAAGCCCCGTGAAACTTCATCCGACCCTTACTCTCCGTTTTGCGCTGCCTGCTCGCGGGGCGCGGGCGCCCGAAGCTGTCGGGAGCCACGTGCTGAAGACGGCAGGGCCTCTGCCAGCTTAGGTCCGCGGATGAGCCTCGATTTTCCACACGGTGTGTCCCTGATAAACAACAACAAGATAATACATCTGCAGGTGTTGGGCCAATGAGAGGATAAGGTTCGTCTGTCACAAACGCTACGGTTACAACAACTAACATCCTAATGGACGTGAAGGGTTAATCCTGGTCGTCAGAGTGGAGAGCGCATCTCATGTTGTGAGAAAATGAGGTTCCTAATACCCCTGAGCTGCGTCACTATGGAAACTGAGTGTGAGGAGTGCCGGGAAATGGGGGAATCATGGGTTATTTGTTATTGTTACTCATCCAGGCTTCTCCTACCCGTTCCTGCCTGGGTCTTGTCACGGCGTTTGGATTTTATACCCTAATTTCTGTAAATGAATGCTTGTCCTCTCTCTCTTTTTTAAACCAAGGCCTGAGCACCTGTTTGGAGAGCCTGCCCGTGGTTCCGAATCCGCAACAACACGGCAGCCCTTGTTCCCGGGCATTGAGAGCTCGCCCTAGAACCGGCGCCGTGGCGGTCGACGTGCTCATACACCACCTCCCGTTCGTACAATGACCCCTCACAGCAGGGGCCTTCGTTCCGTGACCACGGACAGAAACCGAGGCTCGGGGGCTTTCTGGGCGCTTGACCCCGGCTTCCCCAGCCAGGTCGGCGGGCGGCGCGGGCGCTGCGAGCCGGGGTTTCACGGCCCCGACAGCGGAGGCCTGGCTCGGCCTGCTGTCCCTGCTCGGGGCCCTCGCGGAGTCTGGGAGCCAGCTGGTTGTCACCCTCCGCGCCTCCAGCCCCGGCAGCTCCTGCTCGTCAGCGCCAGCGAGGCGGTGCTCCGAGCTGGCTTCCCCTGGGCGGGAGGGGAGGCCTGGCTGATGGCCACGCCTGCTCGCCCCGGGCGCGAGCCGCTCCATGGCCCTGCTGCCGCTCCAGAATGCGCTCCAGCGTCTGTTCGGGGACCGCGCCAGGCTGGAAGCTCAGGGAGCGCCGCGCCACCCTCGTGTCCGAGCCGGCCTGGGCCCACCCAGCATGGCTGCCCCCCGGCGGGCGCCTGTGAGTGGGTCACGCGGCTTGGGATCCACGTGCACGTTCTCCAGGGCAAACCCCATTTCGGGGGCTTGGTAGAATGTTCTAAGTCTCCAGGGTTCACAAAGCGCTTGTCGTGACAACTGGGTCAGATCTTCTACTCTTGATTAAACAGCAGAAGACATTTCCTCGTCACAAATATGGACGTCAACATACACATGGATAAGTGACCGTGCGTCGTCGCGGTGGCCCAGCCACCGCGGGCAGCGGGGGGACGCAGGGACCACACGCTCTCCTGTCCTCACGGGGCCAAGGCGGGAGAGCGCGCCGGGCTGGGGCCGGGAGGGGCGCCCGGCTCTGTGAGGGCGGGGGGGGCTGCCGTGCGCGGGCCGTAGAGCCCCCGCCCCTCGCTCTCGGGGGGCCGGCGGCGCAGACATGAGAGGGCTGCTCGCTTGGAACTTTGAGTTATAGATGCAGTTCTTGGGAAGAGGCAATCCTTAAATGCTTTTATTCAAAAATGAAATACTGCTCTTCGTGACAACATGGATGGGCCTTGAGAGCATCGTGCCAAGCAAAATAAGTCGGGGAGAACAAGCCAAGTGCCATGTGATTTCATGCACATGTGGGACAGAAAACTGAAAGCACCAAATGAACAAACAAGACAAACAAACAAACAAAAGCTCATAGACACAGACAACAGCGTGGTGGTTGCCAGAGGGGGAGGGGGAAGGGGGTAGTCAAGGGTCAAGGGGGTCCTATATGCGGCGACGGAAGACCTGACTTTGGGCATTCAACACACAACACAGTATACAGCTGATGTGTCATGGGATTGTACACGTGAAACCTATAGAACTGTATTAACTGTGTCATCCCAATAAGTTTCGTAAAAAAAGTAACAGAGTAAGTCTGAATTCTAAATCTGTCCTGCTGGCTTAGACTTCGTTGACAAGTAAAATGCGTTTTTGGAGGGGAGGGTTGCTATTCGTGATTCTTCAACACTGAATTGTGTATGAAGTGAGCCCCCGGGATCAGACTGCCCTCTCAGGTCGTCCCAGCAGCCGCCTCGAAGGGCCCTGGAGACGCGATGACAGGGCCTCTCGGCGCGTCGCTTGGAGAACTGACTGGCAAACGACAGCTGTCAGGAGCTCAGCGCAGTGACGGCGTCTCCACGCACTTTCCGTCGTACGTCATCCTTCTCTCCGAGCTGAAGCCAGCGCGGCGGGGCCCCGGCGCCCGGCGGCCCGGCGTCTCCCACAGGGCTGGCGGGCCGGGAAGCCGCCCTGCGCGCACGGAGAGGGTCCGCTGTCCTCCGCGAACTCGGTCCCTCCAGGCTAGACGTGCTTTCAGGATCGAAGGCAGACAAAGGCCCGTGAGCCTTCCTTCACGGTTCCTCAAAGGCCCGTGAGTCCTGTGCCGACTGCTCGTTCACGCAGTCCCTTATTTCTTTATCTATGAAATTTCTGCTACGTTTTGGTGACTGTGGCAGGCATTTGTGACACCTAGTTCTGGCAACCAAGGGTTGACAGTGTTGCAGAGAATACATGCATTTTATTTTTTGCTGTTTTTTAAGGTATAATTTATTCAAGATAAAATTCTCCCATTTTAAGTGTACGATAGACGCCGACAAATCTCAGCGCGGTCAAGATGTCGGCCACGACTCTGTCTTCCCCAAAGCCCCCAACCCTCTGCCCAGCCAGCCCCCTGTCCACACTCTCCCACGCCAGCCGCCCTGCGCCTTCGGCCCTGCCGTGGTTCCCGGCACGGGGAACACCTAGGAGAGTTCTCTGATGGAGCGCTACGTGCCCGAATCCTCTTCTTGACGGTGACTGTGTGCCGTAGTTCGGTGCCCTCCGTTTCTCCAGCGTCAGTCTCCAGGTTCCCTGGCAGCCCAGGCTCTTATCACGACTTCAGACCCTGCACGTGCCCTTCGCTCTTCTTTCCCCCTTGAGGCGTGACTCAAATCGCCTCTCATGGAGCTTCCAGGAAGCCCACATGACCTGTGTTCTTCCCACGAACCAGGCCGTACAGACGGCCCTAAAGAAAAGTGTCATGGCTTAGTTTTATTTCCTTGTTCTCTGATTACTTTATGGCTTCATTTTGTCTCCATGACGGAATGGTAAGCTTCTCAAAGCCAGACCTCGGGGCTCCCTCACCCCGCATTTTTTTTTCAATCTGGAAAGAAGACTTGGTCTAAGTCAGGCATTTAAGACAAATCTTACGATGCTCAGCCTGTAGGCAGATGCGGGAAGGCGACGGCTCAGGCTCTCAAGGTGCATCAGTGCACGAAGTGGCGGCCACGGCAGCGGCCTCCCCACCACCGTTCACCTGCAGATGTTAACTAAGCGCGATCCATGCACCGGGCGCTACTTGGCATGCGGAGGGTGCGTAAGTGAATAAAACAACAATAACAGCGAAGCCCTGAACTTTTTGAGCCCGTGTCTTGGGGGGTCGACAGACAAAACCAATGTAATAAATAAAATACATGTTGAGTCACCATAGGTAAAGCAAAGACCTTCAAATTGGAGGGAGAAAAAGAACTCAATAGCTCAATTAAAATATAAGCATTGGGTGCTCAAAGTGTTATAAAAGACATTTGCCTTATCTTGTGTTTAAATACAGCGTCTCCAATTTGTTTTAAAACAATGACGAATAACTTCGTGGGGCTAAAAGGGGAAGAATATTATTGCGTTTGCTTCAGTGTAGACTCTAGTTTCCTCAATGAGTATAGTTCCCTCCTAACTTGATCGGGAGTCCCTGTGCTTCCCCGTGAGCCACAGAAGTTGATTGGACACAACCCTGAAAACTCCAGAAACGCAGAATCAGAGCGGCTTGTGCCTCGGGTCGCTGGGGTGTGTCAGTTGCGGTCATTGCTCTCTGTGTCCCCATCTGGACTCTCTCCCAAACCCTTTAAGCCTGACATTTTAAATAGTCCTCTGTCTCCGCCCACCCAAGAATCCACTCCAGATGGGGCACAGGAGTGAACTTCGTGGAGGCAATTTTATCTCAAGCTCTTCTTGGGCTCTCTGTCCGTGCAGGTCCATTCCACAGGGACGGAGCCGGCGGTCGCGCAGCCAAGACCTGTGGCCCAGCAGCCATGCTCCTGGGAACATATCGGTTTCGATGTCCACATTTCCTAAACAGCGCCGGCTTCTCCCAGCTCCCTCTTGGTCTCCTGGAGCACGTTGTCTACTTTCCAAAGTAGCCCATGGAAGAAGGTTTAATATTAAAGCATTTCTACAGTGCGGTCAAAGAATAAAAAAGAGCATTACTGGCTTAGCAAATATATTGGTTGCAGAAATATTAATGACCATCACAAATAAATACCCTTCGCTAGGAAAGTTTTAAACTGTGAAGTTGTCATGGATTTTAAAGCTAAATATTATATGAACTTTCAACGTGTGTGATAAATATAGTCCAATAACATTTACAGGATTCATATATTAAAGATGAGATTAATTTCTATTTGTTTTTCATTTTTATAAATGTCAAAGTATAATGTATTTTGAACGATGCAGGGACGAGAGGCCATGAGATTTCCTAGGGCATTCATAATTTATCAGTGTGGTCTGTCTTCTCCCAGGACGGCCTGGTATTTTTGGATAGAATGATAAAACAGAGTATATTTGAGACCTAGGTAAAGGTTGAGATCTAGGAAGAGAGAGATGCTCTGAAAGCTTCTGCGCCGTATCCGCCTGACTTCCTCCACCTCGGGTTTTTGAACACGATTCCACGCTCACGTATTTGTTGAATGGGAATTTCTTTATCTTCTATGGCAGACACCATTCTAAAGGCTGAAGATACAGCGATGAGGAAAACGATCCTGTCCTCATGGAGTCTATCGCCCAGTGCGGGAGGCATAGGGTGGAATCAAGAGGAAAACGTGTGCTGTGCTAGCTCTGGGAGCAGGAGGGGCAAAACCGGGAGGGTGGAGCTTTCAAGCGGGACGACAGAGGCTGCGGGGGAGCGTGGGGGGTCGTCTGGGCAGGGAGGGAGGCTCGAGGCAGGAGCAGGCGGGGGGTGCGGCGCCGCCGCAGGAGGCGGCGTCCCGGACCCTGTCCTCCGCGGGGCCGGGCGACCGGGGACTCGCGCAGCCTGACTGTGCCGGCTCGCGGCCCGTGAGGAGCTCCGCAGGCCTGGGCCGCGGGAAACCAGGCCAGACACGTTAGTTCAGGCCAGCCCTGGCTGGCTTTCTGTTTATTTTTTAAAAAGACCTCCTTTTTCAGAGCACGTCCAGGTTTACAGCAAAACCGAGAGGAGGAATAGAGGTACCCGATGCCCTCCCTGCCCCCCACGGGCATGTTCTTCCCGCGCCAGTGTCACCCAGCAGGATGGCCCTTTATTTTCCAGGGTGACCCTGCGTTGAGGCATCCTCATCCCTCAAATGCCATTATGGGCCTGAGGGCTCCCTCTCGGTGTTGTGCGCTCTAGGGCTTTGGACAAATACGCAATGAGCCAAATCCAGCACTGCGACCTCACGCAGAGTGGGTCCATGGGCGGGACCTCCCGGCGCACCCCGAACTCACCCCTCCCCGCCGCGCGCAGCCCCGGCCGCGTTTCCTGTCTCCGCAGCTGCGCCTCCTGCAGGGCGCCGAGAGCAGTAACTGCGCCCTGTGTAGCCCAGTCTCCCTTCGCTGGGTCCCAGGCTTCACGTGGTCACAGGCACTGATGGTGCCTTCGTGTCGGTTCCTGGCTTGACTGCTCGTTTCTTTTTAGCGCTAAATAATGCTCCGTTGTCTGCATGCGCCCAGTTTCCTCATCCACCCGCCTCCTCAGGGCCTCTCGCTTGCTTCCCGGGTTTGGTGACCGTGAACAGAGCGGCTGTAATCACCTGGGTGCAGGCTTTTGCGTGAACAGAAATTTTCAGCTCCTTTGGGTCAGCACCGCAGAGGGAAAGGGAACAAGACTTCTGCTCGCTGTTAAATACGTAGGAACTTAGCCCCCCTGCACCCCAAGGTAAAGCTGGCAGAGTCCCTCTGGACTGTCCCTGTCCCGGCCCCAGGGTGGCCTGGCCTCACTGCACCTCACGGCGGAGGTGTAGAGGTGGCGGCGAGACCGTGCTCACGCCGCATGTTCTTGCTGCCGCCGGGGGACTGGCCTTGCCGCTGCGGCTCCTCGCGGGCCCACGGGCGTGGGGGTCTCTGAGGGGTCTCCGCCACCTCTTGGCACGCACGGCAACCTGTTGCAAAACCATCGCATTCGGTCGCGGGGTCACCTCTCAGTCCGGACACGGTTGCGCGGCCCTGGTCCCCGTGAACAGAGCCACCAGCCGGGGCGCCCTGGGCCTCGTCGTCCCCGCGTGCTGCCTCTCCCGCGTCGGGGCCTCAGCACACGCGGCAGCGCCGTCCTTTCTCCATTGCGTTTCTCTTTCTCACTCAGTTCCTCATCGACAAGAAACAACAGCACCGGCGCGTTGGGCCAAGCGACCCGCCCGGACCTTTCCGCCGTCTTTCCCTTTGGTCTGGCTCCATTCTCCCGAGGCTGGTGACAGAGTGGAGGGTCCCTGGGACAGGTGCCATCCTTCCCCATAACTGACACTCAAGGCCAGGCGTCCTTTGGGTGTGGATTAAATTTTATATATAAGGCATTAGAAAACTTGGATGTCGTGACTCCAGAAATACTTGATTCTTTCTTTTAATTTGTTGTTGTTGTTAACTTTCATTTTTTAGTGGCTGGTGCAAATAGGAAAAGGCAGTGGCGTCATTTGAATGGGGAAGACGTTTCTCTAAATGTCAATACATGTGAAACGCTGCTTCGAACCTTTATAAGCGGTTCCCCTCCCGGTACTGATGGGGCGGTTTCACGTTGCTGCTCAGCGGAGTTACTCAGGAGACCAATTTATTCCGCTCCCTCTGCTCTAACGGTTTGCATTGACGTGCAGGTCTGCTTGGAGCAAGCCACTGGGACAAGTTGTTTATTGAACTGTAAATAGGTATTGTCTGAATCCAAACAATGGCTTTGTCTAATTAGGGGCCTGGGCAAACCCTCCTAGCCCCCTGCGGCTATGCCAACCCAACCTCGCACCTCCAGGAGACTTCACATGCCTTTTAGAATCTTCTGGCACAATAAAAACCCGTCCCAAGCAGGGAACGGCCGATCCCCGTTTTGTCCTGCTCCCTCGTGGACGGGGGCTCCGTGGAGCGCCGAGCAGGGGCGGCTGGACTTAGAGAGGCTGAATAAGGGAAGGAGGGTGCGAAGGAGACACGAAGAGCAAAGGAGGACCAAGGGCGAGCGGGTCTGCGGCTTAGGCTGTTCAAATGTCTTGTGTCAAGTAGAACAAACGTTTTCCTACCAAAGGGGAGCTCGCTGAAGAGGCGGCGATAGGGTTTTCAGACACAGGCACAGATGTGATTACGGACAGAGTAACAGGAGAGCCGGCTGGGGGTGGGGGGGGGCTTTCTAGGCTCAGATGGACACAGAATGCTCTGGAAAGCACTCCGAGCCCGCGTCCTGTCCCCATTGCTTTGTGTCTGAAGGTGCCGATTGGGGCCAACAATCACTGTCTTTGCTTCCCGCTGCCGGGGCGTTTCCGGACCGCTTTGCACGGTCCCGGGGAGAGGGGTCTCGACGGCAGCTTCGCTTCTCCCGGGTCATTATTATTACAGTTTCCTCTTGGAAGGGGAGAATTCATTGCCATCTTGCGGGGAAAGGCACTGCCGTGAAGTTTTCCAGTGCGAGGCCCAGCGGAGGTCTCTCTTGGCACGGACCCGGTCGGCCCTCGGCCGGCAGCGCAGAGAGCACGCGTCTCCCGGGGGCGGGCCGTCAGGCGTGTCCTCCCGCCTCCGCGCAGACGCGGCTTCCCCCTCCAGCCGGGCCGCCCGTGCGCCTCGTCCCTCCCCAGGTGGGGAGCGGCGCTTCCTTGGTCGCATCCCTAACGAGCTGCGTAACTGGTCTCACGCGCCGAGGCCCCGTCGGCGGGTCCACTGTGAGCGCCTTATGAAATATGAATCTGTTTAAAAATTAATCGTAAATCAATATTAATTCAATAAAATATTTTAATCTGAGGTATGAATATTTTATACGTTTGCCCAGACATGAGGATTTCAAAGCCGTGTTCATGGCTCTGACAGGCTGTCCGTTCCGGCCGGGACGACATTCAAATACTCTTCCCGGCGCCAGCCCGGGGCCAGGTGCCGGGGGCGGTGGGGGGCCGCTGGGTCGCCCCGGGCAAGGCTGCGTTTATTCAGACTCTGAAGGAATGCAAACGGCTGCTCAGGACGCAGGTCCTCGTCGGAGTTTCATGCCACCTCCGATCCTCCGGGTGAACCCATCTGCACCAGGTTTGACTCCCATCGGACCCAGTGCCCGGCCCCTGAGGGCTGTCCCTGACAGGGGCTGGGGACAGATGGCCGGCCGCCAAGCCGGACGAGACGAGCCGGCGCGTCCCGCCGAGGAGTGCAGAGGGTCCCTGGAGCAGACGGGCCCGAGCTTCAGCAGGCTTCTCCCTCCATGGGGACCCTGTCACTGAATCCGTCACCTCCCCTAAAAGCTGGCCTTCGTCGGCTAAGCCGGTAGCATGGCGTCCGAGGGGGGCTGGGAAGGGGGCGCTGAGGGTGTTGTCTGTTTCCCGGCCGAGTCTGCAGCGTGGTCGCTTCTGCAGGTGCCGAACCCGAACCCAGGAATCCAGCCGTCAGGGCCAAGGTGACACTAAGGACCTGGCCGGGAGATGCCGTCAGCGCTCACTCGACACCGAAGGCGGTGGGCGGCCAGAAACTGCGTTCGGTTACCGAACCCCGGAGGAGACCTAGTTTCTGACACCTTGCAAAGGAGTCTGGGAAACGTGGTTAACGTGGTTCGGAGCAGAGCAGGAGAAGGCGGGGAGCCTACCTGAGAACAGGCAGCAGAGGACCTGCACACGCGCATCGGCGCCGCGGGGCTGGATGCACGAGGGCGTTGGACCCCTTTCGTCCCAGACCTGCCCGCGCCCTCTGCCCTCACCGAGCCTGGCCGTCTGTCCAGGTAGAAAATAGAAAAAGCCATTTCTGGAAAGTTCTGCGGCAGGGCAGCTCTGTGTGCACGTGGGAGAGGAGGCTCCTCCGGCCCTTGGCAGAGACGGGGGAGACAAGGAAGATGCTCCCAAAGAAACAACACGCACTAAAACGCGCACGAGTGCGAGGACCGGGGAGACGCTGGGGAACAGAGTGTCCTCAGCATTGGGAAGGGGCCGTGAGCAGGCAGATGCTCGCCTCCCCGTGGACACGGGACAGTTTCCGCACGGCTGGGGGAGGGAAGATCAGGAGCCTTCACAGGTTTTATTATTATTCTTTTTACGGAGTTTGGATACATCCTAAGGGCATTGGGAATAAAGCTTTACAGCATTCGGCAAAATGACTGGATACAAGATAAATATACGGAAGTCACTAGATTTCCCATGTGTTAGCAATCGTCACTGAAGACATGACCGAGGACACAGTGTCACCGATCACAATACTGACAGTAAAGTGACTACGTGTCTGGGGCTCTGCCTGCCACCAAGGCCCCTCCTCTGTCCCGCGGGGCAGACCTCTGTGCTCCCGTCCCTGCCCCACACTGTTTGCTGTTCCCAGAACCTCCCCGAGCGGCTCACCCTCTGCTGACCCGTCCTCGCTCCCCCAGGCTGTGCAGGCCGCCCCCGCCCGCCCGCTGCGGGGAGCCAGGCCCCGCTCTGCGCCGGCCCAGGCTCACCGGCCGGGTCCGAGGGGCTCCGTCCCCGGCCTCCTCTCCTTCCACTTGCCCTCTTGTTCTGTCTTTAAGGTGCTCTCTGCTCAGAAGCTCATTTGCTTCCAGGGCTTCTGCGTCACTTCCACGCTGCGCCTTCCCTGCTGGGTGCCATGCTGACGTGCTCAAGGATGGCTCTGTGGCTCCGTGGACGCGCCTGTGCTTCCCAGCAGGCTGGCCTCAGAGCAAATGTCCGCACCATGACGGCGAGGTGTGTGGGCGGCCCGGGGCGAGCCGGCTGGAGGTTCTCTGCACCTTCCGAACGTGCCGCGCCGGCTGCTTCGGGAGGACCCGGGGTCTTTGGGCTGGGGGGTGGCGGTCACCTGGCTTCGCTCCATCCCTTCAGGCAGCAGCTTCCAGAAAAAGGCCCAGGGAGGACTTATTTGCGCACTGCTTTCTGCGGTGGAGTTTTTATTTCGCATTAAACATACCTGTTCCATAAATTCAGCGCCTCCATGTGGTACCGTCGTTTTGTGGATTTAAAATGCCTCACGCTATGCACACAAGCAAGCTGCTTGTTTGCTGTGTCTCTTCCTGAGCTGAGTCCAGACACCACTCAGCCGAGAACGCATCCCACACCCAGTGGAGACAAAATGCCGACAGGCGGAGCGAGGCGGGCAGCGGCGGGCAGGGAGGGAGGAACACGGGGGCTGCAGCCGGCCTCCCCCTGCGCGGCAGCGGGACCCTGGGTGGCCCCTCAGGTGGACCTGAGCCTGGCCTGCCTCCCCCGCACCCAGGGCAGCGGGTCCGGCTGCTCGTCCTCCTCTTTGCCCACTTGGGAATCTCAGTGCTTGGGGAACCAACGCAGGCCGGGTGCCTTCCGTGAGGCAGGGAGGCGAACCCCCGCCGGTCCTGCCATCGCAGGTTTTTGCCTGTAGCTGGTGCGTTGTGCTGTGTCTGTTCCAGGTGCGCCATTTGCCTGCCTTGCAACGGCACCGCCCCACGAAGCCCGGCGGCCACCTCTCACTGCGTAAGCTCGTCACGATGGCAGGGACGGAGTGCCCCCACACGGTCCCACCCGCCCCCACCCGCCCCTCTGACAGCCGGCAGCTGAATCTCTCTTCTCGCCCTCCTAGGTTTTTATAAAAGTCAAACTAAACACTCTCCGCAGGTGCGATCATTTATATCAGGGGCCTACATGTGCCGTGAACTGGACATTATCATTTCTGTCGCGCTACGTGCCAGGGACTCTGATTACCTGTCTGGCCCCACGAGAACCTTTCCAGGTACTGCTCACCCCCACAGAGACACGCAGTAATAGAAGCTCGGTAAGGAGCCTGGCAGTTAGATTAACTTACGGGGCGGCTGGGGTTTGAACCACGGCGAACCTCGTTCAGCGCACCCTGGCAAAGCCTGCGGTTGGAAGGTTCTTTAGAGGCGTAAAGCACCAGATAAAAAGAACCATTATTTACGAGGACTGTTATCCACATTCATGCATGATGCTTGAAAGATAGACCAGCACCCAAGCCGAAACAGTGAGCAGGCTGGTCCTGTTGAGGGGGCTTGGCCCAGTGCTCTGGTGTGGAGTGCCCCCGGCCCCCCGCCCCGACCCGAGGGGCACATGCTGCCTGGTCCCTCTCCGTCTGCAGGTCGGGGCTGGACCCGTTGCTTTTGAGAAAGGAAACAGCTCCGGGGGAGGATCACCGTGCCAAGGAGGCCGCGTACGTCCTAGACGACGGAAATGCCAACGTCGCATAAAAAGGCACGACCTCTCCTTTCAAAAGGTTGTGTCTGATGTTATTTAGCTCATTACAAATGGCTACTTTAAGGTCACCGGAAGAGTCCGCATCCAAGAGTAGCCCCTGGGGTCTGGAACATTTGCGTTAGATTCGAGAAGGGATACGTGCTACTCCGTGGTGACCTCTTGCCTTGGTGTCGGGCTCCTCTGACAGGTGGCGCGCGTCTGCCGGTGGCCTGGCTCTGGGCAGCCACGCCGCGTCCGACTGCATGCAGCCGTTGGAGCTACGCCAAGGCCGTGCTCTGGACACAAAGTCCGTGCGTTGTTTCCGTAGCTTCACGGAAACCTCCATTGAAACGTGTCATGCAATACTGCAAAATGTTAAGGGTACTTTTTGCAAACTAGGTCGTTACAAGTACCCCCAACGCCTCCTTCGTCTGTCTTTTAAGTGCACCACGCCCACAGGTCCCCATTGTTCTGATTTCCTTTAAGGAGGTGAGTCTCGCCTGCTTCTGAGCGGGATAGGAATGGCAACAGACCCCCGTAAAATGTCCCCGTAGGGGCTGGCCTCATTCCTTGCCATCGTGCCTGAGGGACTGGCCCACGGGCCGTGCACTGGGGGTGTGTTTCTCCTTCCTGCTGCGTAACAGGCCCTGGTCTGAACGCATCACGTTTTATTTCTTATTCGCTCCACCTACTGTAGGTGTTTCTGTGGTCTGTTCCCGGCTGTTAAAATCGATGCTGCTTTGCATATTTGTGTCTATGCATCTCCTTTGGTGTACGTATCTATTTGGGTGCGGGTATACATTTGATAGATACATACATCTGTTTCTCGTGAGCGGGGCTTAGGGACGAAGCTGCTGGGCGTGTGAGTATTCATCTCAGCAGCAACGAGAAGTACTGCTATGCTGCGTCCTCACCAGACTTTTTAATACTGGCTGTCCTGGTGGCCCAGCAACGGTAGATCTCTGTGACTTTAATTTATATTTTCCTAATTTATGACTAATCAGGTTGAACCCTTTTCACATTTTTCTCAACTGCTGGTACGGTCTCCGTTGCGATGTGTTCTGTAGGAGGCAGAGTAATGTCCCCCACAAGGGTCCCTGCCCCAAACCCTGGAACCTGGGACTATGTTAGGTCTCCGGGCACTGGGGAAGGAAGGTCGCAGGGTCAGCTGACCTCCCGATAGGGAGATCGTCCTGGGTTCCCCCAGTGACTCCGTGTAATCACGGGAGTGCAAGAGAGGGCTGAGGGGCAGCAGAGAGGACCAGGGACGGAGTGGCAGAGGGACTTGGCTCGATGGCGCTGACCGTGGAGGCGGCAGGGTCTGGAGCCACGTGGGCCGCGGCCTTCAAAGCTGGAAAAGGCCAGGAAACGGATTCGTTCTGCCCTTGAATGTCCAGAAGGATGAGATTTTACACAGCGACGCCACTTGCAACTTCTGAACGACAGGACTGTAGGATCATTTTGCACACAGTCCCCTGATTTTGTGGTAATTTGTTGTAACAGCAGCAGGAAATTAACCACAGGCCGCCCGCCTGTTCTGCCCAGTGTCCTTGGACCCGTCCCTCGGCTTGGGGGAGGGTCTCGTGCGCGGTGGGTGGGAGCGCTTCGTTGGGCTTGCTTAGGGTTTCACGGTCCCGTTCTCACGAGGGAGTCACACGTTTTCTCTCCTGCGATGTCCTTGTCCAGCTCTGATAACTTCTTACTCGGTTAATTCAAGCAGAGTAAGAGTCACCACACCGTGTGTGTGGGGCGAGAACTGGTGGCTAACCATGCGTTTGGGGGGAATGGTAGATTTTTGACGCTTTTTTACTCTTTTGCTGTTCTTTTTCCTTACTCTTTAACTTTTTTCCTAAAATGAGCATGTATCAATTTTTAAAAATCTATGAAGTCATTTTCCTAAAAAAAAAAAAAAAAAAAAAAAAGGAAAGACTGACAACAGCAGAGCCGTCCTTAGCGCGACCAGTTCCTCTCACCTTTTTCTGAGTGACTTTCGGGGAGAAACTGCGTGTCCTGTCTTTGAAGACGCTGCGGACGGAGTTGCTCCCTGTCGTGGCGAGCCTCCTGGGGCGGGTTTCTGCTCGGGCGTCACGGAGCAGGAGCGGGCCCCCCCCTCGCAGCCGCTGGCCCGGCCCCGCGCGGCGTAGCCTCGGCCCTGGGCCTCCCCTGCTCTCAGCCGGCCTGCCATCCGTTCTGCCCAGATCTGCGGGCGTCACCCCGAGGGCCCCTCCGGGGAGCGGGCGGCTGCGGCGGCGCCGCTTGGAAGGCTGAAGGCCCTGCTGCCCTACGGCCCCTGCGCAGCGCCCCCCGGCGGAGGCGGGCGTCACAACGCGGAGCGCCGCCCGGGGCCAGCGACCCGGGGAGGACGGGAGACCTCGCCCGCGACGGCCGAGCGCCCGGTGCGAGCCAGGCGTGGCCACAGCAGCCCGGGAGCCGCGCGGGACCGACGCCCGGAGGGCAGACGAGCGGCCGGCGTCCACTCTGTCCCTGCTCTGCTCCCGCTGGTGCTCGCGACGGCTCCCCGTCGGCTTCTCAGCATTTTTACAATTTTGTTTACTGCACTTAAAAAAAAAATCTTAGAGTTTACCTCCGATACAGAGAGTCAGTTTTACTGCAAGTCATTTTTATTTTTAAGAATTTCTACGAAGACAACCGAAGCGGAAGGTTCCAGCCAGAATCAAAATTTAATGGTGACGCGAGATCACGCCCACAAAGTTAATTACCCTCGCTCTAATTAAGTGCAGTCTTCTTGAGGGGAAAAAAAAGCCTGCTTTATCCTGGCAAGAAGCCCGTGGAAAAGGGACGGTCTGTCAGCGACTCGCAGAACACAGTAATTAAGGTCTGAAGTGCTTTCCAATCACAGAGCAGGCCGGCTCTGCTCCGAGTTAACCGTTTCCACGGAGTCCCTTGTGAAATGGTGTCGCTGCTGCGTGTTTCAGATGGAATTGACTTCATTTCCTCCTGTTCAGGCCTCCGTCGGGAGTGGCTAGCGGCGCCCCTCCGGGACCCCAGCCCAGGGTGGCAGAGGGTGGGGCGGGTTCCCCGTGGCGCGCGGGCGCCCGGTTCCAGGCCAGGGCACTGAGGACGCCTGCAGCCACGCGGGGCTCCCGCGTCACCTTCTGCACCTGATCCTGCGTGAGCTCCGGGGAAGATGCGCTGGTCTCACAAGAGCAGGGAAATTCACGATGAGCACGTGGACAGGTTCGAGCGAGGGCGTCTGGTTCCCGGGGCTTGGGCCGGGTCAGCGCCTCGGGCAGTGACAGCTGCAACCATCCCCCCCGCCCCCACCCCCGTCCGTGGTCCTTCCTCGCGGTCACCATCTCACCGGCGTTCAGGCTCTGCCCAGGACCTCGGCTCTGCCGACCAAGTCCAGCAAACAGGCAAAACCGTGGAGGCTGTCCCCTCCTCTCACCGAGGGTGGGAGGGCGGGCCTTGTTCTAGTCCTGCTGAGAGTTCATTTCTCTACGCACATCAAACGGCCGTTTGTGGCTTCTGTCAAGGGACAGAGTTGGTGAGTCCTACTTAGGTCTCATGTGGATTGTGAACAGAAATATGTTGCGTACACATCTCCAAAGCGGTTAACTATTTCAGCTCCCTAATAAAAATAATTGCTCTCGTTTGTCAAGATGCTATTCTTGGTGTGGTCCTAAGCCCTTTGTGTGTCGTTCCGTTTAATGTTTTCAACGGCCCTTTGAAGGAAATACTATAACGACCTCTGTTCTGCAGGTAGGAGCCTGAGTTGAGGTGACACCTCACGCAGGGTCAGAGAGCGCAGGGCTTCAACGCGGACGGTTTCACCGCGAAGGCCTGTCTGCTGTCCCGTGCGTCTTCTTCAGACGGTGCAAAAAGCGGGTGCCTTTCGGGGGCCCCGGAGGGCGGGCTGGCGATCGGAAGGGAACAGGGAGCCGCTCGGGGGCTGGCGCTCTGCCCTGGCCGCGGGAGGTGAACCAGGGCGGGTCTCTGTCCACACCCGCAACACGCTCGCCCATGGGAGTCAGTGCGAGGGGAGGAGGGGGCCGAGGGCTTCGCCGTCTCAGATTTGCCATTTCCGACCTCTGACTGGGGTGCAGCGTAGAAGCTGAGCGAACGCGGACGTCAACTGCGTCCGAAACTGGAGGGACCCCCACGCCTCTTTGTTCCGCTGCTCTTTTCAAGTTTATCTGAACCCACACCCCCTGCCTATGGGTCGGCCCCAACTGATGCCACCCATTTTCCAGTCAAAAATGTGTCACGTCGGAGAAACCGTGATATCCAGGGGACCGAGATCACGGGCCATTTTATTCCTCTTAGTATGATCCAAACCCTTTGGAGAAACGCTGGCTTCTGGCACAATATTTCCCAGTCCTACGAGTTTAGTTTCCTATGAGCTCAGTGGTATTTAACAATAAATCCTGAACTATGTGTTTAGCAAAAGCAGTGGGGAAATGGATGTCAAGTCCATTAATCACGGATGGAAACAGTTCTCGGGGTTGGAACCGCCAGCCCGGCCTTCGCGAGGCCTTGGCCTCTAAAACCTCTTTCGGCGGCCCCCTGATTGGGTCGGCTTGCCCTTCTGCCCCGAGACATTTTAAAAACAGAAACTGGCAGTTAGAGTTATAATTCTGATGATGCTTCTGGCTGTGCCTGGGAGAGATTTACTTAAGATTGATTTTGGGGAAAGGAAAGGTAAGCAAAATGGTGTTTACTTCTCACATCCCAGGCGGCGGAAAGCTCGGAGGACAGACCTCCAGACCGCACTGACCGGCGCTGACCTGGTAGAGATTTCACCGTCTGGGGGCCTCTGTGGCTGCGATGGAAATGGAGGCATGTTATTTGCCAACCATTCAAATGTAGCAAAGGCCCATTGCTGAACTCCTGGGGCAGGCACGCACCTGCCCAGCCGCGGCCACCTGCCACTGCCACCTGCGCATCGCTGAGGACTCGAGGCGGCCTCCCTGGCGGCTGCCACGCACGGCTCAGCCCCCGCGGGCTCGGGAGCAGAGCCGCTTCTGCAGAGGAGGGGGATGAAGGCTTCCATGAGCGCAGCTCTGGAACGCCGTGCATTTTTAAAGTGGGCTTCTGTGCCGCTGTGAAACAATGCGAAGGGGCACTTGCCGTATTTCTGTTAAACATGAGGCCATTTCCACAGTGACAGAGACGGTGAGTCAGGAGGGGAGCAGGGAGAGGCTGGAGCGAGCATCTGAGGGCACCTTCTCCCCCTGGGGCGCTGGGAAACGCCGCGGTCGCCAGTCCATTAGCAGAACACAGGACAGGGCTGAGCCGCGCGGGGTGCCCTCGGGGGGAGCTGAGGCCGCCTGGCTCTGCTGCTGACGCCCTGGTGCCACGTGCTGGGGGCTGCAGTGGGAGGGGGCGTCCAGTGGGCTCCGCGCTGAGGGTGGAGCGCCGAGGGGTGGACAGTGCTGGATTCTAACTGCAGACGTGGCTGAGTTTCCTCTTCAGCGACCTGGGGGTTTTCAGTAGCTCGGAGTAACGGGACAGTGGCTGGAGCTGTTATTTGGTGGCTGGAGAGGAGCTCATGAGAGGGGTAGTTTGAAGGGACAGTGGGTGACCAAAGTAAAGCGCATTATAGTCACCACCATCCACACGGAGGGCAGGGGTCGGCCTGCGGCTGGCAACGCGGACGTTTCGGGGGCGGCGGAAGGGGACCTGCGGAGGGAGAGTTGCTGCGGAATAGCCGCCACCCGCCAACCCTCGAGCCACGGCCGGTCTACCGCCCGCCACCGTTTGGATGAGTGAGCCGGCGCCTTGCAGGGACATGCCGCTCCCAAGATCACACAGCTTGTCTGCGACCCAGCTGGGACCCGAAGCCGCGTGTGACCGGCTGAGGGGCCGCTGTGCTATCTGCTCCCTAAATCTTAAAAAAAAAAAAACCAAAAAGAAAAAAGAAACAAAACCCCAACCCTGAATAACAAGGGAAATAGGAATACAGGACCGAGTGAAGTTAGAACCCATGACAGAGCGCTGACTGTCCCCGAGGCGGGGTCGGCGCGGATCTGGCGCCACTCAAAGCCCTGAGTCGAACCCGGCGCGTGGCTCACGATGCTGTGAATTGGCTTTTCCGGCCCGGCCCTGATACCAAACGGGCCCCTTCTCCCCGCGGGCCGGCATGCGGGCGCCCCGGACTGCGGGGGCCGCCAGGGGTCTCGGGCGGAGTTGGGGACCGGCTGTCTCCCGTGGGGCCCGCGTTGGAGGAGGTCCCAGGGCGCTCGTCCCCTGTCCCCATTCCCCGCCACCTACGCCTCGTTTTCTCAGTTGTGACTCACTATGACGAAAAGCCCTCGTGAAAATAATTCCACATTTGGGTTTCAATTATGCGCCGAGTGAGGGTCTTTGAGCAAGGTGTTCCTTCATAAAGAGGGGAAGGAAGAAGACCTGGCCTCCACGTGAACAGGTGCGTTTAGGGAAGCCCCCGCTGGCTCCAGAGGCCACAGGCTCGCGGCTCCTGTCTGCTTTCGCCGCCGTGCGTGAGACCAGGGCGGGTGCGGGGCGCTGAGTGCGGCTGCGAGACGGGGCGGGGGGGGCCGCGGAGACGGGGCTCCCACCGCCCGCAGCGCCGTGTCCTCCCTGGAGCCTTTCCTCTCTGTCTTCATGGGCGTCTCTTTCTGGGATTCTGTGCTGGTGGAAACATCTTACCGGCCGTAACAAGGAGGTTAAGCTGCCCCTGCCTGCGGGCGCTCTGGCGGCTCGCGGCGCCCAGCACCCGGGTGGCCTCTGCCCCGCCGCCGCCGCGCGCTCAGAGCCGGGGGCGCAGCGCGACGTTGGCGTGGAGGGAGGGCCTCCGCTCTCTCCGTCGCTGTCACCCAGCTCTGTCCTCGCTCTCTCTCTCCCTGTCTCTCCCTCGCACCCGCGAATCAATGGGAAAGAGGGGCCCCTCCGCATGCCGGGCACCTGCTATACCCTGACCGCTCCAGGAAGACGCCGTCCTGCCCCCGCGAGCCGTGCTATTTGATTTCTTCAGTTTATTTTTTATTTGTGATCTCAGGCCGTGTTGACCTCGAAGGACTCCTGGCACGAGCGCCCTGAGTTCGGTGCAGGCGGGCCCGCCGGGTCCGGGAAGCCCTCACGCAGTCCCACAGGTCAAAACCCAGGTTCGTATTTCAAAGGGCAGAGGTGCCGATGCCGCGCAGGTTGTGCTTCCGATAAAATTTCTTTTGAGCCAGTGTTTTTCCCCTTTAGTTTGAAAATCTGTAAGATGATCTATGATCCAGAACATTCCCCATACTGAGAAAAAGCTCAGTTATACAAACAAATATGATGATCATGGATAAAATTAAGATTTTATTACACTGACCTTCCACTGATTCCAAATCAGGCCAGGGTTCAGAAGTGAATGGACAAACTTACGATGGGAGACGCTCCTCTGGAAAACATGAGGCCCCCCTGCCACCAGCCGGCGGGATTGCTGGTGGCCTCTCGGCGTGACGGGCTGGCGGGGTTCAGCTCAGGCCCCCGGGGCGGCTGTAAACTGGCCCAGGGAGCGCTGAGGTAAAACAGTAGGTGTCTTCCTTCACAGCAGGCCAGGCCGCCGCGCCCCACCCTCGCCCCCACGTTCACGTCCTCCTTGCTCGCAAAGCACGTTCACACCCCCCAACCGCCCTTCCAACCGGCACGTGTTCCCGCATCAGCTCTGAGGCCTCGCGTCCAAAGCCTCGGCGAGGCACCACCGCAGCCAGGCGCGGGGAGGCAGGCGCTGACTCCTCCGAGGGAGCATCCCTCGCCCGCTGTGAGCCGTGAGGCCAGATGGCGTAGGTGCTTCCCGAGTGCGAGGCGGGGACAGGCCCACGACAGATGTTTCCCTTCCAAAGGGGAGACATCAGACGGAAGGACGGGGTGATGGGTCGCAAGCGAGTCGAACGTCTAGCAAGGCGAGTGAACCCCGCGGGCGTTCCGGTGGGGGCAGATGAGGTTTGGGGAGGTGAGAATTCAACAGCACCCACTGAGCTATTGAGCTCTACCTGGAGAAGTCTGGGTGCTTAGAAAACGCGTCTTTAGGGCCTGCCAGCTGGCTCTGCGTCCTCTGGAACGCTGTCTCGTCTCTCTCTCCCCACGGGGACGGTGACCACAGCCTGCTGTCTGTCCTCTGCTTCGTGGGAGGAACCCGGGCAACCCGCCGAGGGCCGCTTGCGTGTCCACACTGGCACGCTCCAGGGAAGGTGCGACGACCAGACTCTCGGTGGCGGAACTGGTGGGCGTCACTGCCTTCCTGACTCAAGAGCTGCTGAAGGAATAAACGTAAAAAGGTGTCTGATACTGGGCGTGAGCATGTTAGGCAGACCAGGAAGCTGCACGGCAGACAGGCTCCCCGCTGAAAGACCACGAGACCTTCTCACGAGATCTCGGGGCGCCTTTGGGGATTTCGTCTGTCGGCAAGTCTCTGTTGTTCGGGTATTTTGATGCCACATATGTAGTCTGTGTTCGGTTTACTGGGATTTGGCACAATGTCCATCCACCTAGTTTGGGAGACAGGTAAAGGGCCCCGTACAGACAGACCGTGGAGATGCTGTGGGTTTGGTCCCTGGCCACCGCCATGAAGTGGATACCACATCAAAGTGCATCAGTGGAACATTCTGGTTTCCCGGTGCCTATCCAAGTTATGTTTACATTATACTGTGGTCTATGAAGCGTGTAATAGAATCGTGTCTTAAAATCGGTGCATATACCTTAATTGAAAAACATTTTATTGCTAAAAAATGCTCACTGCCACCTGAGCCTGTTGGAAAAATGCGCTGGCAGTGCCCCTCACAGGTGGGGGGGACCCCGAGTCTTTCCCGCCACGCGGACCATGGCTCTGCCCAGCCTCCCCGACTCCCCCTCCCTCCTCTCCCGCCCTCTCTCCTTGCGTCCCTGCCCTCTCCCTTCCCTCTGGGTCACCGGCCAGTGTGTGCAGATGAGGCCTTGTGGGGGCAGGAGGGAACGGCCCCTCGGCTGGGCATGGCGGAGAGCGGGAGGGCACAGGCATCAACAGGCACTGACATCCTTAAGTGGCCTCCGTGCTGCCTGGGGCGCTGGGGCAGGGGGGTCGGGGGGCCCTTTCTGGCTTCCACCGACGTGATAGTTCGGGAGCATAGACTTGAGGACATCGGCAGGCGCTGGGGCTTGGGTAGAGTGTTTACAAGTATATTTTTTCTACCGCAAATCACCCAGCGTGGGGCCTGCAACGTAAGCCACGGCGGCGCGGAGAACCCAGCGCGAGCCCTGCGCGCGCCGCCTGTCTGTGGATTGAACTTGACCCTTATGATTGAGTCTCCGTAGTATTATTTTCTAATTCAAGCGCATATGTGTCTAATGAGTTTTTGGGATAAGAAGGCGTTTATACTGCTCTCATGAAGGCCATGCTTGTCACCCTTATTTACTTAGCGGCATCATCAAGACCAGCTCGGAAAGGTTGGACGTGGTCAAAGATGCTGAGGAAGAGCGGCTATTAAGAGACAGGGCGCACGGGCGCGGGCCGTGGCTAAACAACAGGGAGCAGGACGTGCTTATTAAAACGGTGCTGAGATTTTATCCCTCCTTCTCCGAGCCGCTCCCTACCTGACACTGCGCTGCGATGGTTTCCATGGAAACGGCACACACTCTTCCTTCCAGCTGACCTGAAGTTCAAGCCCTGCTGTGGCAACAGAAATGCTCAGAAGCACCTCCACTTTTATTAAAAATAAAAATACCAAATCTATGCAAAGAGTAAAAGCAAAAAAAAAATAGGGCAAGGAAATGCACGGCCTGCACTGCAGCACAGAGAACGCACCGTGTCTTCGCCGAGAGGAGTCAAGGAACAACGGGCGCGGGGCTGCGGGGAGTGCGGCTGGCGCCGCCTTTCTGGCGCCTTCCGAGGGGTCCCGCAGCTGCCCGCCCGCCGGCACCTTTCAAGTCTGATTCCGTGGGTTCTGCTGCTTTTTGTTTTCTGGAAGGATCTCTTTTACTGACCTAAGGAGTTGTTTCTCTGTGACTTGCAACAAATGTTGATTTTTGTCTATCCATTGAATCTTTTCTTAAAAAATTAATTTTAGAGCGCGAGAGAGGAAGGTGGGGGGGGATAGAAAGAGAGAGACAGACATTAATTTGTCGTTCCACTTATTGATGCCTTCATTCGTTGGTTCTTGCATGCGCCCTGCCCGGGATCGACCCCGCAACCGTGCCGTGTCAGGACGATGCTCTGACTGGCTGAGCAACCCCCGGCCAGGGCCTATCCACTGAGCCTTTAATGAAGAGGGGTTGAGTTTAGGGTACGATGGCTGGAATAAGACGTTGCACACGAGGTCACAAGGCACAAGACGAGGTCCCCGTCTACAGCCGCCTTCTGTTTGCTTTATGAGCTCCGGTACTTTGGGTGGCAGGGAACAAAAAGCTGAACTTCGGTCCACGCGGGGAAGGCGGTCTGCGGGCGTGTGCCACCCCGGGGTCGCGAGGCACGGTCTCATCGGACACTGCCTCTGGTCCTCTCGTGACCTTTTCACTGTGACCTCTGTGCGCCGACAGAGTTTGCACGGCGGCGGCCAGCCTGGAGCGGCGGCCCCGAAGCCCACGAGCCTGCGGCGCCGGAGCAGGAAGGGAGGCCCTTTCTCCAGCCTCCCTGCCCACCGGCTGCCTCAGCTCCGGGCACCTGCGAGTCGGTCATCAGCTCCGCCGAGTGGCCGGCGCCTGAGCTTGGGCTCCACCCCTGACCCCCAGGGAGCTGCCGCCCGCGGGCACGTGGGCCGCTCGACCGAGGTGTGGAGGCTGCGCAAAGTCCAGCCCGGGCCGGGAGAGGGCCCCAGCCGGCTGCAGAGCGGGGCCCTGGGTCCTGGTGCTGTGGCCGATGCCAGCCCTTTCCTCCATTAAGAATAAAAGTAAAAAGGCTATTTTATGGCTATCATGGCATCAAGAGAAGTGTGTTAATATTTCACATTAAGGCATCTTCTCTGACCTAAAAGTGTATCTCTTTCTTAGGCTTTTACAATAAATGAAAACATTTCCAGAGGCTAAAAGTATCGGGGCCCTGGGCGCTGCACCCCCTGCCCGTGCAAAGCACACGTGTGCTGCGGGGCGGAGCCCCCCTTGGCGCCAGCTGCGGCTGACCGGGGGCGGACCAGAAAGCCGGACGACGCTGGGCAAGAAACACTGTCTGGGGCTAATTGTGGTCTGTCTGTGAGTGACGTTTCTGGGAGCTGAAGACGTCTGCCCTTTTGTGTGGAAGCCGTAATCCTTAGTCTGCTGTCGCCGGTTGGTTGCTTAATTATATTATGTGGCGATAAGTGACATTTTTAGGTGACAAACTCTTTCAAACAGCTGTGATCGGAGCTGCTCTTGATACTTTATTTAATGGACAACCATATTTGTACAGCCGTCATCTACGTGAGTGAATGGCTCCTGTCATTCCGAGGCCGTTTTCAGTTGTGGGACGACACCGCAGTTCCGGAAGCGCCCAAGCGGTGTGGGCGCCCACACACTTCCTGCCGTGGGTCCTCAGCCATGGACTCAGTACTTTTCCCCGCGGTAAAAGGCTTTTGACGAATACAAAATGGTTTTCAGAAAGGCTGGATTCACTTAGTAATTTAGGGATGTATCGTTCTCGTCTAAGGTTTTGGAAGCCAGTTCCTGACCTTTTCTTTTCTGTGCCCAGAATAAATGTATTTCTTTGGATAAAGTTACTGATGTTATAACTGATCCTGCACAAAAGGTTCCCTTCTTAGAAGAAGCACAATTGAATTTTTGGTTCATCTGTTAAAAGTGGTTTCATCTGTGTTTTCGTTTTTCCTCTATCGGGGGCGCCCAACCTGTGGCCTGCGGGCCACGTGAGGCCCAGGGTGGCGATGGCTGTGGCCCAACACAACATCATAAATTTACTTAGAACATTAAGAAATTTTGGGGGGGATTACGTGTCGCAATGTATTTCATGTGTGGCCCAAGACAACTCTTCTCCCGTGTGGCCCAAGTCAACTCTTCTCCCGTGTGGCCCACAGACATCAAAAGTTTGGACGCCCCTGGAAATGTATGTTCCTTAATCAGCGTTGCCGGACAGCAAACAAGGGCTATGTTTCACTTTTAGTGGGACCGCGATGGGGGCATTTGGTGAAGCGCGAGCAGGAAGACTGATCACTCCGTCCTTTTCCCCTCTGCTGACGGCGCCGAGCTCGGGGAAGCCTGGGTCGCGCTGGGGAAGGTCCCGGGCTCGGTGCGGTGTCGGCCAGCTGGCCCAGCCACGCGGTCCGGGGAAACGTCCTAGGAACTTGGCAAGGAGACCTCCTCCAGAGAGCACTGGCGCTGCCAATTTCCAGTCGGCCAAGACACAGGACAAGGACGGCCTTCTCTCTGAGCGACCTGGCATTTCCACTCCATTTGGAATCTGCAACAGGAACCCACCCGCGGGGGAAGGGCTGCCGGAGCCTTCCCGCGCCCGCTGCGGGGGACCTTGCCTCCTGCGCTCCCTGCGCCTGCGCCGCGCCTGAGCCCCCGTCTGGGCGGCCTCCGGCTTCCTCAGGTCCCCGGCCGCAGCGAGCCTCAGGGGGCAGCGGGCGTGACCCGGGCCGCTGAGGGCAGAGGAATGGCCAGGGCAGTGCAGGACCAGGGCCGGATTGCTCGCACGCGTGCACAGGGCCTTGACCTGCCTGGACAGTTCGCACGGCGCCCGGAAGGCTGTGGGGCTGCTGAGCGGGGGAACCGGCCGCTCTCATTGGCCCTGCCTCCCGCTCCGGCGCCTGTGCCCGAGGGAAAGGGTGACGGCTGGGTCCTCTCTGGCTGTTCTGTCACAGAAGCATGGGGCACGTGGCAGGCACCCCGCACCCCCTGTTCTTTTCTGACCTTCTTCTTTTCTTTTCTGACCGCGTCCAGGAGTCAGAGCCCCTGACAGAGCGGCTTAACCCGTGTTCAGGGCCCACCTGGCACAGGTTGGATGTGCTTTTGACAAAAGGACTTCGGGAACTTTAAATTAAAAAAAAAAAAAACTAAGAAAAGAAAAAGAAACCATTTGCCTAATTGGAATTTGAAACAATTTATGTTTCTAAAACAACCCTTGCCTTGTGGTATTTATGCACAGCCACTCGTGTTAGCGCAGGTGAGCGAGACAGGGCGCCCGGCGAGGCCAGGCGCGATCGTGCTCCCGGAGTGTGTTAGCGGCGCGTGGCCGGCCGCGGGCTGCGGAGGCCACACGTCCCTGGGGCTCGGAGGTCACTTTGCCCCGTGGGAGCTGTGCCGCATTGTCCCGGACACGGCTCACCCTGCCCTTCACCCTGAGAGGTCTCCCTTGCTCAGCTGGGTCCGGCGCCGCAGCGTCCCTCCTGCTTCAGGGTCCAGACGCCAGGTCTACGCGGCCGACCGCACCCAGCCAGCGTGGGCTGTGTGATCCGGGCCCGGCCCGCACCTTCACGCCGTCTCTGCCCCGGTCCAGGCTGGGCAGCGAGGCCAGCGCGTTCCCAGAGGCCAGGTGTTCCTCCGGGACCAATCAGGCTGCTGTTGCAAGAGTCCCGTGTCAGGGTCCAGGTTAAGGTCATGGTCACAGGACAAGGAAGAGATGTCCCAGGCAACCGCTGAGCACTGATAATGTCTTTCAAAAAGAGGTAAAGTACTCAAGTTAGTCTTCGAGGATTTTAATAGTAAAAGGACAGGTGTCGTGGGAGCTGACACACTTTGAGTTCGTCCTCTGCGAACTGGAGTTTACTGGGTCAGCACTACCTCCCCCTTATGCAAAGGAGCCAGGGAGCAGCTCAGAAGTTCCCCAACGTCCTAGAGCCAGTCCACTTGGGAAAGTCGGGGGCAGGGGTGGCTTCCAACCTCGCGGAGCCGAATCCAGGTCTGCGCCCACGGCCAGCCTCCCTGTAGGTCCATCTCAGATCTGCGCAGCCTGTTTGCTGACGAAACGGGTGTAAGAACGGCACGTACATCAGAGTCGTAAAGATGAAGGGGAAGTAATGATGCTTGTGGACACTGTGAACGCTTATCACGCGCCGGCCCTGTTCCTAAATCCAGGGAACATACACGCTCGTGTGCGTCGGGCCACAAGGCTGTGAGTCCGTGTGGAACGCTCTCCGCCCGGAGAGGCGGGGGCCGAGGCACATGAGGGCGAAGCGAGCTTCCCGAGGTACCGTGCAGAGGGGCTGGGCGTGGGCCGGGCAGCTTGCGGGGGTCTAGGGTGCTCAGCACGGTGCCCGCCGCGTGGCGACCGCTCCACGAGCGCTCGCTGTTTAGGAACAGTCCCTCGTGGCAGAGTCTTCACACGTGCGATGGAAAAATCCTCATGACCGCCCTGGCCGGGTGGCTCCGTGGGTTGGGCGTCGTTCTGCAAAGCGGAAGGTCGCCGGTCTGATTCCCGGTCAGGGCACAAGCCTGGGTTGTGGGTTCAGCCTCCGGGCAGGGTGCATACGGGAGGCAACCGATCGATTCTCACATCGATGTTTCTCTCCCTCTTCCCCTCCCATCCCCTCTCTCTAAAAAAATGAAAAATCAAATAAAATAAAAATCCTCACTACCCCATAACAAGGTAGCGACAAACCCGCTTCTTCGTATCTGGACACGATGGTTAAACACTTCGCCCAAGGCCGCATCCTTTCCAATGTCGCCTTCCTAGTGGGGGGGTTTGCCGGGACACAGACCCTCAGCCTTGTGACGCCCCAACCCTACGGCTCGGACCAGGCTGCCAGGCTCCTGGTGCCGTTTTGGGACGTGGCAATCCCAGGCAGCAGCGTACACAATTTTACACGGCCTTTTGCACTTTCCGTGTCTCAAAGGGTTCCCAGGGGACCGTGTGGCGCTCACCCGGGCCCGGCCCGGAGTTACGGCGTTGTCCAGGTTTCACTGCCGCCTGCTGCTCCCTCCTCCGCGGTCCGCGTGCCCCGCCGGAGCCCCAGAACCGCAGGAACCGTTTTGCGTCCCAGGCTCCGTCGCACCGCGCATGTGGGGGCAATATTTCAGGCGATCGGTCCCAGCAAGAGGCGAAGGGCCAGCTGTTGCTTTGTCAGCGAGGATCATCCTTGGAACATCTGTCGCCGGTGCTGAAAGGGGAAATGCCCTTCTGGGCAGATAATGTGGCCGTCTAGAAGGATGTGTCTGGCTGCTAACAGGTCACCAGCAATGACCCAAAGAAGTCAAGGCGTCCCAGAGGGAACGGGCCTCACCCCGTGAACTCAGCGTGTGTTCTGTGGGCGAGGACGGAGTGGCATCGGCCGACGTGAGGGAGGAGCCCATCGGATGCCCTTCTCTCGCTTTCTTTGATCCCAGCGGCTGTGAGGGTCTTCTGGGACCATCTTCATGCGTTGATTAATCGAGTGAAGAAGAATAGCAAAGAAGGCGTGTGAGAGGGAAGACACTGTGATGTGCGTTGGGGACTGTTCTCCGAGGGGCCTCGCCTTTGGATGGTTAGGACACAGGGGTCAAACACAGGTGGCGGAAGGAGCCTGGCCTTGAGGCGCTGAGCACACGTGCAGGGCATGCGGAGGCTGTGGTGTACAGTGTCCACCTGAAAGTCGCATCGTGTCATACCGCTGTGACCCTCGTGGTCGCCTGTCCTGCCCGGGTCTCGGTCTTCACGCGGAGGCGTCTTCTTCTCCTCGGGAAGGCGTCGGCCACGCTTGATGAGGGTCCGCCCTAACGGCCTCCCTTCATTGGCTTCCACATCAGGCCGTGTTGACAGGCACGGCTCCAACACATCTCTTGGGAAGCACAAGCCGACCCCTAACGCCAGGGAGGGAACCCGGGGCCTGGGGTAGGACGAGCACCGCAGTGCGCCCCGCACCCCCAGCTCGCGGTGAGACGAAGGCAGGCCGAGGGCAGTCAGGGCGGGCCTGGTTCCCACGGGGGCTGGGTGGCCTGGAACCCCGGCCGCGGACTCTCCGGCCTGTGCAGTGTCCCCCCGCGCAGGGGGCGCGCCCTCCACAGCCCCCGCGGAAGGGCCCTGGGTGGAGCCCACAGAAACGTGTCAGGATCACCGACAAGGACAAAGGTTTAGGCGTCTCAATGGCTGTTTTTAGGGACGCTCCCACCTGGCTTCACGGCCTTGAAGAATCACCTTTACCCTGACACGAGTCACCTGAGCTTGGAAACAGGGTCGTCATCCAAAGTGAAACGAAATCGGCCAGCGGCTCATGGACGGGCCCAAGAAGCCTCATGGTCCGGGGGCTCCGGAAGGGGGGGCAGGTGGCGGGGCGTCAGGCGCAGCACTGGGGAGGCGGCCGGCAGCCGTGCCGCAGGCCACGTGCCGGGCCCGGCGGGGAGTGGGCTGCGTGCGTTGGCCGCTTTGCAAGGGGTGTACGTGTTGCATCGCCGCGTTGTATACCTGAAATTAATGTACTGTGGTGTGTCATTGTAACTGAAAAATAAGAGTAAAAAAATCAAGAACAGAAAAAACTCGAGCGCTCCTGGCCTGGCACAGGCGTGGGTCCGGGTCTTGCTCAGCAGGTCTGCACACTTAGATGTTTGCTTCCCTTCAGCGAGAGCAGGGAACGCCCGCAGCCATATCTTCTCCTCCTCCTTCTTCTTCTCCTCCTCCTCCTCCTCCTCCTCCTCCTCCTCCTTCTTCTTCTTCATTTTTTAGCTCCACTTATTTTTTCTAAAAAAGAACATTTCAGCTATTTTAGCTCTTTCTGCATTTCCTCTTCCTTCCATTTGCTCTTAAAACTCTCAAGACCCCACGCCAGAAGGCTTTCCCTTAATTAAACAGTGTATGAAATACTCCAGCCGGTGCGCACAGCCCCCACCAAGCCTGCAGCGCCACTTGGAAAGACGAAGAAAGGAAGACCTGGCACCTGCCCAGGTGCCAGCTGGGTCAAGCAGAAGCACATCTTAGAGGAAGAGTCGGGAGAGCTCGCCTCACGGGACTGTAGCTCTGAAAAAGGTTGGGGAGCGGCCAGCGCCCTTTGGTCCATCCCGAGCGCCCCAAGGGCAGACTTTGCTGTCACTTTGCACACGGGCAGCAGTCAGAGTCTGGGAATGTGAACTCAGTGTCTCCTCTTGCCATGTCACACACGTGCGCCGTGTAAGGGGCGCCCCGAGACCAGGGCACCAGGTACAATTCCGCTGAGCCTGCCCTCCCCCCACTTCCTGTGTGACTGATGTGGGGAATTAGTGGCCTCTCCCGGTTCCTTGCCCATCCAGAAGGGGCTGGGCAAACCTCTGAGCAATCTGTCCTTCTGCACTGCTAAAAGAATACGCCCTTCATCGCCACTTGCAGCTCTCCTGAGGATGTGTGAGACTTTCACCTGCGTACACCGTGGTTCCTACAGCTTTGCGCTGCCTCGCGGCCCTAATAAACCCCATACTGTCTGAGACGTGCAGTGGGCAGGACGTCCGGATCCCCTGGACGGTGCCCTCAGTGGAGGGCCTGCCCGCTCCATGGCCCGTGGCGGTCGGGAGCCTGGCAGCGGAATCCCCCGCAGTGTGTTCCCTGGAAGGTGGAGCTCAGAGGATGCATCAGTGATGATGGTGATTTGCTGCAAAGAACAGACAATTCTTTGCAGTGCGTATCTTGTGCCCGGTGCTTGGCTTGGGGGCCGGCACCCGCATGTCCCGGGGGTGACTAGGGGTCCCAACTCAGACCTGCTGAATGAGAGTGAGCAGTGAAACCAGCCCCAGGTGAGTCCCAGACAGAGTGTGGTCTGAGAAGCGCTTCCCACCGACCACACCGCCGTGAACAGAAGCTGATCGCCCACTGAACGCAGCGGGCAGTCTGGGCTCCAGCCTCATGCAGTGTCTCAGGGGCGCAGCGGGGCACCCAGCCTTGGCCGTCTTTGCCTCCACCACCCTCAGCACGTGTGGGCTTTGCCTTCTTCCCTCGCTGGTCTCAGAAACACGAGGGGCTGACTTCGGCGAAGAGGAACAGGGGAAACATCAAGGCGAGTGCTGGCTTGACTCTTCTGGAAGGCTGCCTGCCCAGGGGGCCCCACCTCGGACTGGCTGCAGCGGTGGCGCACGGCCAAGGTCGGACACCAGGTGGACCGACTACGGAGCGCTGGGTGCTCCAGCCTCAGTCTGCAGAAGAGACCGGGGAGGGGGCTCCGCCCTGCTCTTGGGCTGCCGATCCACTCTCCTTGCGAAACTGGTTAATACAAGCCACAGAGGGGAAAGCAAAGGACACTTAACTTTGGGAAATCACTCTAAATAGGTATCTTTTCTACAGGACTTCTCAAAGCCTGTGCTGGGCCAAGAGGGACAGAGAGAAAAACGACGCAGCTACCAGCGTGCGTGCTCTCAGGCTCCCAGACCCTCACAAGAGCGCCAAGGAAGACGGGCCTGTAATGGATGGGACGGTCCGCACACGTGCGCGCGCATGTGCGCGTGCACACAGCCGTCCTTCGCGAGCCTTTGCAGCCTCCGGGAGGAAAAGAGTTACCGAAGGTGGCAGGTGAGCCTGGGCTGCTCTCCCCAGCAGCCCCTACGGCCAAGTCTGTTTCCCAGGGGGTCATGCAACAAATTGTGCAAATCCTACAGAGAAAGTTTTGAAAAGCCGCGACCCTTAAAATCATGCGATGTGTTTACCTGGTGATGTATGTTGCCTTGGGCTTTGCTTTGGGATTAAGAAGAGGGAAAAGAGCGCGGTGGTGGACCATGCATTTGAGTGAGAGCCCATCTGTATTCGGTGACACAGCGCAGCCCCATATAATGCAACACGGACCGCTCTGCCCTTGGATTTGCTAACTGGGCACTGATTCTTTTTTTTTTTTAAAGATTTTATTTATTTATTTTTAGACGGAGGGGAAGGAATGGAGGAAGAGAGGGAGAGAAACATCCATGTGTGGTTGCCTCTCGCGCTCCCCCTACTGGGGACCTGGCCCACAACCCAGGCAGGTGCCCCGACTGGGAATCGAACCAGTGACCCTTCGTGGCACTCAATCCACTGAGCCACACCAGCCAGGACCAGACACTGATTCTTGGCGAGGTTGTTGTGGTGGTTTAGGTTTGGGATCTTCCCCCACAAGGAGGTGCTTTAGGGACAGTCGGCCTTTTTCTTACTCTGTGGTTTCCCGGACGCCTTGCATGGTGCGCAGTACTGTGTTCCCGTCTTGGTGTTCATACGCTTTCTGCTTCTTTGTTCTGTTTTTATTGTTATCCTGGGCTCGTGTCATAGGAAAAGGCTGTGCCCAATGTCTGCTTCTCTTGGCTTCTTAAAATTTCAGCACTGGTCTCTGTCACCTGATCTTCCAAACAGGTCTGGGAACTTTGGGTGTCCTTGTGCCTTAACATTAGTTTACAGCGCCTCCCGCCTGCTGTCTAATTAGCTGGCATCAGGGAGGCGGCTGGAGGGCACGCGGGGTGGCGGCTCTGTGAAAACCGCCCGCGGCGGCTTACACGGCCATATGTTCTCCGGGAGACGTGGCCACCCTCCCCAGCCACAGGGGCAGCTGACGGGGCCTCGCCGGTCCCTGCCTCCCGCTTCAGTCTCAGAACCTGGGAGGCGCTTTGCAGATTAGCTCAATATTGTCTCCGAGCTGTCACGGCTTCTGCGAAATTTCCATTGTATATTTGAGCTTGAAATCACAGGTATTAAAGGATGTGTTCAGCACCCTCCTGGTTAACGCCACAGCACTTTAATTAGGACGGTTCTTCTTTAGATCCTGCGTGTTACACGGGGTTCTAAGACTAAGTGGTTATCAAGACGGAGGCTAAAACCGTCAAAATTTTCACAGTGAACGAACAAGGATTTCTCAGCAAAGTTCAATAGATTTGCCCTGAACTGGTGCTGCTTCGAAAACCCTTGGGCCTAATTGCTTTCCTGCCTTTTGGTGAGAGAAACAGCTGACTTGACCTGTAGCAGAAAGAGGAGGCTGGGGAGGAAGTTTCTTTTAAGAAAAGCTCCCAGGGAAAGTTTCAATGTGTGTCTTTGACCCCAGGAGACCAGGCAAAGCATGACGCATGTCGCTGCACTGGGAACGGAGGGAGAGGGTTGTCGTTCAGCGGGGGGCACGGGCCCAGCAGCAAAGCTGCCGCCCTGCCCTGGCCCTCTCGCCCTCGGTCACCTGCGTGCTGCGGGTTGAGGCACGGGGCCGGGGCCGGGCCGAGCGCGGCCCTCAGCTGCCACCTCCTGAGCCGGGGTGGGGCTCCTGGCTTCGCGGCTGGGCTGGGGAAGCTGGGCCCAGGTGCCAGGAGCCCGGCGGGGGTCACGCAGCGTCCCCTCGGTCTCTCCGCTCAGCCTCACTCGGCTGCCGTGGAGGTCAGCCAGACGAAATCGAGCGCAGAGCGGGGCGCTGGTGGCTTCAAGGCCTTCACGTCCCCATTGAGAAAGGTTTTAGAGGACTAATTTGGATCCCACATTTTCTGCCTCGAAGATGTGACGGTATATGCACAGTTGAGAGCTGATTTTATTGCCTCTTGGACGCTTTCAGGGCTCTGGGAAGGCGGGCTCTCACCCTTGACCCTTCCTTGTGTTTTTTCTGCCCCGTGTGTACCGCGCAGGCTATTAAACCGCATGTGGGTGATGGATCTCCTTAATAAAAGCAACTTCTTTAGGAAGCGAAGAGTGATGGTAAACAAATGTGCTGGTGCGTCCCTTGCTCCGCAGGCTTCGCTAACGCGGGCGTGACAGAGCCTATTGACAGATACGTTAGGCGAAGCACATCCGTTCTGATCTCACCGACGCGGGAAACCATTCCCTTTAACTTAATTCCCCCCTGTTTTCTCTTCATTTGTAACACTTGGTGGGCGTTAACAGAAAATATTTAATAGCGTGCAGTGCTGACCCCGGACCAGCGACGCTGGCGATGCCTCCCCCGCCGCTTGGCAGGCCCTTTCGCCCGCTGCGCCGCGCCCCCGTGCACAGCGCCCCTTTCTGGGTGGTTTTGGAAGATCGGCCGCGGGGCCGAGGCTCCCCAGGGGACTGCGCTCGAATCCTGTCATATGTCTAACGTGCCGGGGAGTCTGCTGTCCGTGGTTAGCTGGCTTCGCGCGGGCATTTGTTCCGCGCGTCACCATGGTGCCTCCTTTCCATGGTAACCGCCGTTTCCATGGTGCGCCCTGAGCCCCTCCAGCGCGGCGCGGGGCTCTGTGGAGCCGCTCGCCCCGCCACCCGCCCCATAAGCACACCCGCCACCCTCCCCTCCCCCGCTCGCGTCAGCCTGCCGCTGCCGTTTCCTAACAAATGCACTAAATGGGGCAAAGCTAATTTTAACACGCAGTGCGCCCCTCGCCCTCGCCCTCGCCCGGTCCACGTGGCCCCTTTGGAGTGAAGTGGGCGGAGGGCAGGCGCTGGCGTCGTCCTGGGTGGCAGACCCACAGCGCGAGATTGGGGAGGCAAAATCTGAGCCCGGAGGGCAGGCAGCCCTGACCCTGCTTTTCCGAATGTGCCTCCATCCCTGGGACGCGGAGCTCAGCCTGCGCCCAGCGTGTGCTGGGCGCGCCGAGCGGAAGAGCGCCGGGCGCCCCCAGGACCCTCATCCTCTGCGGGCTCCGGGGATGGGGACCAGACCTGTGTCAGGGGACAATCGTACAACCCGGTAAATTATCAAAATACATTGTTCATGCGGGATAGCTCCAACTTTTTTAGGTTTGGGGGCAAAAAACGTACGTGGTATTTATTAAAAATTTTTTCCCGTCGGTTTTGTTCTTAGGACTAAAGAGACCGAAGCGTTTTAGAGAACGGGGCCGGTTCGGGCGGCGGCGATGGTGAGCGGCCCGAAGTGCCCCCTGATCCGCCGTCGTCACAGAACCACCCGTCAAGCTCGTTGTCTGTTACTGGTTTCATCGCGGGCGTCTCCTCCTTTCTCAGGGTCCCAGATGCTTTTTCACCAAGACGGGGGTTCCCGCCCGGGCCCGCTAACCCAGGGCGACTGGCCGCCCACCCCGGGGACGCGTCTCACACACGGCCCTTTCGCTGTGATAAGCAGGGCGGGGTAGCAGGTAAGAACAGGGCTTTGTGGCTAAAGAGCTCCATTCAAAGCCTGGGCCTTTCCTTTGTTAGCTCCGTGGCCTTGGCCCAGTTCACTGGGTTCTCTGAGCCAGGCAACAGAATGGATGACACAGGCGGCACCTGCGTCCCTCCCGGGCGGCTGCGAGGGTTAGCGAGGTGCCGGCAGGCCCGCCGGACGGCGGCCCACGGACCCCTTTATCCGACCGCCGGGCCCGAACCACGCGCTCTGTTTCGGGCACCGTCTAGGCGCTGTGGGCGCCATGGGGTTGCCCTCGGGGGCGTGGCCCACAGACACCGAAGCAGGCGGTGTGACGCCACAGGGTCCCCCGGAGTGAACGCCCCGCGGACGCCGGGCGGTGCCTCTTCTGTCCCGTGTACTGCGAGCCCTTCCAACGGTGCCGGCACGCGGGAGGCCTTCAGTCTGCGTGGGCTGGGAGTGAAATGCGGCAAGAGAAAAGCAGGCCGGCCAGCACCAGGCCTGGGGACGGTGGACGCGGCCCAGGGCAGCGCCGCGCGGCGCTGAGGGCGTCGTGCCTCCCCTGGGACGGGCGGGCCCCGTCTCGCTCCCGCTCCTCCCGCGGCCTGTGCTGCTCCCACGAGGGCCCCGTGGCTAAACGCTCGCGTTTCCATCTGTGCATCTGACACATCGATGGGCAGTAAGTAAGGACCTTCCCGCGGGCATTGCGACCTCGGAAGTTCCTGGCCGAAGCCAGTGCCGACTTCAGAGCGTTTGGTCTCCAGCGGTGCGGTGGCTGGCCCGGAGCACTCACTGCGGGGTCTCATCGTGTGCACGCGCCTGTGTTCGTTCACGACACACACGCTTCCTCCGTCCCCATTCCAGGCACGACAGTAACCATGCACTAAGGGTGGAGCAAAGATTCGTCTGCAGGCATGGAGCCTACCCTCAAGGCACAGAGAGTTCCTGAAATTCGGGGGCCTGGGGGGCCCGATGACAGGAGGAGAGGGGGTCCCTGAGAGCCGCGGCGGCACCCACTCCGTCGGCAGCTATGGCGGCGTAAGCTGTGCAGCAGGAGCCGGCACGTGTCCAGGTCCTCCCCCGCCACCGTTGGCTCGGTGGTCTCCAGGGTGGCCCCACCCTGGAACAGACGCTGCTCTTGGTTCAGGGCAGTATAAGTGGGCGTATACCATTTATTATGTTTTTCCGAGAACATTTACTTTATTCCCAAGTGTGTCTAGCCCTTTCCATGAAGAGTTTTCATTTTTTTGCAGTGAGGAAAAATAAGATGGCCACGTGGAAGGACGAGAGAAAAACTCAAGGCTGGAGGCCCCGTGGAGGCGCGGGACAGCCGACGTGGCTTGGACTGGGTGGGAGATAATGGTAGAAAAGCGCCATGTCTCACGCCGCACCTCAGTCATCCCCAGTAACACACGGGGCAGGAGGAGAGGGAGGCGGAAGGCGTGGGATGAGCCTCCGTGTGCGGAGGACCAGGCAGAAATGCGTCTGGTCTGGCAGGTTCCGTCAAAGACGCCGGGCACAGGAGGCCGCGCCCTTCCCGGTTCCCCGTACGGGACGTCGCTGGAGACAGAAAAGGGGGCCGCGGGGGAAGGGGGTGACTGTGAACGAGCCACACGACCATAACAGGGAATGAAACGCTGATCTAGACAGCGACACGGAGGGGTCCCCAAAACATTACGCTGAAGGGAAGAGCAGGACGCCTCCGAGGGAGGGTGCGTTGTTGCCTGAGGATCTGGAACAAGCAACCCCGGTCCACAGCGAGGAGGTCGCAACAGTCGCTCCTTCTGGGCGGTGGAGGCGGCAGGGAAGGGGCGCGGGGGAGTTTGCAGGGCGGTGAGAATAGTCTCTGCGTTGGCAGGGATGTCGTTAGGTGGGTGTATGTGTATGTGGCTGTCATTATAGGGGTGTGTTCACGTGTCAAAACTCATCAAATGTAAGACCAGAACCCCTCCCCGTGCATACATTATTCTTCACTAAAAGAAAGTTAAAAAAGATAAGCAAGTATACAAAAGACTTTACTAAGAGTTTGGATCCAGGCTCTTTTTCTGGTTGATTGGCTTTCTTATTTTCTTCTTTTAAGTTACTTGTTCAGCAGGTGGTGAGGCAGGAGAGTCCTTTACCTAAATACATCGCCGTTACAGACTCCTAACCGAGAAATCCACCCTGAGAAAACAAGAGTGGTGAATACAAGCATGTACGTGTAAAGGTGTTTATTGCAGTGTTTGGTGTTATATTTAAAGATAAAACATCAAAGGAAAGCAATATGGTTCAGAAATTATGGCACATTTTATGATGAAATATTTCATAGGTAAAATTTTAAATGACTGCTATAGGATGAGGAACTACGAAGTTAACGTTAGTGAACAGTAGAGAATGTAGAATTGCGTATATAAAATCACAGTGGTGGGAATTCTGAGAGGGTGCCTGACTCTTCTTTTATTCTTTGTAAACTTTGTTTCCTGCCTTTCTCCTTACTCCTCCCATAACCTGACATAAGCCAAGAGTTACAAAGGTTTCAGGAAAGCAAAAGGAAAACCTCACAAAACCCTGCGCTCGCCTCCTTGGCTCCTTTAGCCTTTAACCACGGGCCACCCACCACGGGCAAAGGGTCTGTGGGCTCCCGCGGAAACCCACAGACGCTCCGGATGCCGCTGCCGCCCAGCACCTGCTGAGAGGGGACAGACACGGCGTCGGGGTCACGGAGCTGCCTCCCGGAGGACGCCAGCCGCTCATTGCAGCCGCGCTCTCCCCCGCGGCCGCGCGCCCGGCCGGCTCTGCAGGTCTCCGCGCCCTGACGAGAGCAGCGACGTTCTCCAGGAGTCGCAAACACCGCATCACCAGCTTCCACGTCCTTCTAGAAACACATTTCATTTGGCTCCGTGGCCTGGTCTGCAAACTTGGTTTCATCGAAAGTGGAATCTGGGCGATAAGGAGTCCGGGGTATCCCCTGTCCCCGCGCTGCTGGGTCCCCGCAGGCTGCCGGCGTCGGCGGGGGTGACCCGGGAACGGATCCGATGCTTAGAGAACAAATCGGTTCATTAAAAACCAAGCTATGAATAGTGGCGTCGAAGGGGAGGCGCAAAGGGAGGGGGAGAAGAAGAAGGAACATCAAAAATCTCTCCGCGAGGTTTTATTTTATTTATGCAAAGGCTGCCACAGGACAGTGCTCTGAAAACCGGCCCACGAAGGCAGCCTCGTGCTCTTCCCTGGCAGCCGCGTCCACGGCAGAAATACATCCAATTCCGCACGGTAATAGCACTTTAATAACAGGTGAAAATATGTTTTATGGTGTGTGTTGATAACTAAATGCTTATCCCATACATAGAAATTCACATAATTGGAATTTCTCATAGCCAGCATCCAGTGGGGACCGCGCGAGAATACCTTGATAGAGAAGGTTAAAATCGATAGACTGTGTTTTGGTTATTTTTCAGGAGATGTCTGCGGTATGTTTAATATACTATATTTGTATTATGGGCTCTGGTTCCTGTAAATCTCAGGTCTCTCTTTCTTGAATGAATGAGGAGATAAGCAATTGAATTTGAAAGATACTTTATGCAACAGAAAAGCAATTTTGTCCCTGGTTACGGAGGGCAAGAAGTGAACGCGCAACTGAATGCTAAATATTTTTAACCCCTGGGGTCCTTGCTTCCTGCAGGCTCCCTCCGCCTTCGCTGCGGCGATCCCTGAACTACGGGGATCTTTGGTAGAAGGGTGGTCGGTTTGAAGGAATTTGAATCTTGAACTGCTCATGGATGGGGATTGAAGTTGCAGAATCTCCAGTTTCCCTCTTTATAACAGAAGGGAAGGAGGAAGATTTCCGTGTCTGCCGGCGAGGACCCGTGAGACGCGCTCTCCTGTCCGGCTCTGCTGGGGCCACTCGGGGGCGGTCGTGGGTCGGTTTTGACCGCCATGCCCTGGAGTCCCCGGGGCGCCCGTGCCCAGTACACGGGGCCGCTTTTCCCAGCGCATCTCATGGCGCAAGCTTCGCAGTCCAGCTCCGTGGACTCTCCTCAGATACATCTTCAAAGCTGCCTGTGACTTAAAAAACGACCAGCTTTAATTTTCTTACTCCCGAATCTTTGGTGATAGTATTGGTTACTCAGGGACCTACCTGGCATTATATTTCACTCAGTGTTTCTGAAAACACCATGCCAAAGGTGACACTCCTTGGCGTGTCAGTTTAGATGACACTCTGGGCGCCAGCCTACCAGAGGGGTCCTGATGATCGCCCCCCGCCCCACAGTGACGTCATTGTGTAGTCCTTGCCCGCGCCGCTCCAGAGGCGGCCTCGGGGGTCGATAGTGTGCGGCAGAAGTGACCGTGTGAGGCGTTGCGACTTCTGCCTCATCCTCCCGGGTCACCTACCGCGGTCCGAGGGGCCCAAGCGCCTCGGAGGGAAGGGAGGCGTGGAGGGACCCATCCCGCTGTTATAACGCCGATGAGACGCTGTAGGAACTTAACTCGTTTCTATCGGTTAGGCTACGGCAAAGCTGGCCTCCTCACACGTCGATTTGTTCGAAGTCGCAGAATCCGGGGAGGACCCTGAGTGGGGGCTGATGGAGCTGTCACTCTGCGTGTTAAGTGCCGGGGCAGCTCGCACTCGGTTATGAATCGCCCTGCCAAGCGCCTGCCCAGCACGAACGGTTAGGCCGCTCACGAGAACAACATGTTACAAAAGCACGCTAAGGATGAGAGCAACTCGGGGGGCGGACTTCGCAGACTGTAGCAGTGCACTTACCTTTTTTATGTTTTCAGTTTCTGCAATTCAACTTTTTTGTTACAAATTCTTTGCGATCGTTGTCGTTAGTAGGTTGGGGGCTCAGGTGCACGTCCTCTGCAGGTCTCCTGGCACACGCCCACCCCTAAGTTTACGCCCGTGCGCGCATTTGCCCGGACGTCTTAACCATCAGCGTGAGGCCCCGACGGCAGGAGCCCGTGGAGATGACCGAGTCTTTGGAGACACCCCCGCCTCGAGACTCACAGGCTTCCTGGATGGGAGCCCACCAACCCCTCCCGCCCCAGCCCACTGTCTCTACTGTCTCTCAATTTACTCAGACCCCCAAGGTCTTCCCACTTAGGTCAGAAGCCAGCTGTGGGGGGATTTGATCCACCTATTTACCTACCAGTTGTGATGCCACGGGACTCCTTATTTTATTTCCAAACGGCCTCTCCCTTGCTCACTAGCCCTGTCTTCCCGGCGCTAACCGTTGGCACACGCTCCTGTCTACCCTGGTCTCTTAATTGCTGTTTGACCTCCTTCCTCCTCAGTTCACTCGTTTCTGGTTTAATTCATTGAAACATGCCCTATAAATAAAGCAGGGCCTCGCTATTTAAGAAGCTTATAATTAAGTAGAGCAACGGATGCGGCAGAGAAATGCCCAAGCTCTCTGTGTGGAGCCCCCCCCGCCCCGTACACAGCAGCTGGCCCGATCGGCTCCACGTCCTGTCCCCGTGTGGAGAGCGCTGGCCTGCGCCCAGCGGGCCCCAGACCCTGGCCGCAGCTGGCCGGGCGCCCCCCACTCAGGCCTGGTGTGCTTGAAGTTCACTGTTCAGGCTCTCCACCGAGTTTCACGAGGCTCGTAGTTTAGCTAAGGAGGTAAGACCAGGTGGGGGAAAATTTAGATACTGGGCAACTTCAAAACTACAGCAACAGAACTGATGTCGCGGGACACGGGACTGACTGCTGTCAAGTGACATGCATGGGCGTTGATCGTTGCCGCCTACAAAAGAAGGTCCAGTTCCTCCACAGAGGGCCTTTCCGGGGAAGCGGCACCTTGAGCCTGGTCTGGACAGGCCGATGGGAGGGGGAACCCGCACGGCCCCCGGCCGAGTGGCGCGGTCGCGTGTGGGCTGGTCAGGGCCCCTGCGTGGGGCAGGCAGCAGAGGAGGCGGGGAGGAGGTGCTCGGGCACCGCGGTGGTGCCGGCCAGGTGCCGTCTGACACAGGGCTCTGTTGTTTCTTCCTGAGAGAAGGTGCTTGACGCGTCGCGTTGGGTTCTCCTTCGCGCCCCATGGCCCGCGGCCGTCCTCCGCTCGACGACGCCTTCGGCCGCCTTCAGCACAGATGGCGGAACCGCGGAAGGGCCTCAAGCCTCTGCCGCCCGCTTCCTTTCGCGGCGCCTCGTCCCTGGTCGAGTTTGGACTCCTGTTTGGGCCTGTGGCAGCTGCCGCCTCCCCGGGGCTCCGCGCGCACTCCACTCAGCAGGGATTTGTTTACCACCCAGGGGCAGGAGACTCGAGGAGGCGAAAGCCAATCTCGGAAGCAGGAAGACGGAACCAGGCAGAAAATAGCAAGGAGATAAGATCAGAAGCACTGGGAGCAAGTGGGGTTGGCTGTTCACGACGGGGTGGCCCCGGGAAGCCTGCTCCATGCACAGGTGGCGCTGCTTTGTTTGCTGGTTGTCAGGGAGATGGGCGTCTCCTGAAATCACTTTGTGCCCACGGAACATGTCCCTCCATTTTAAACTTTTCTGTTCTAAAAATAAAATCTCAATTGCTTCATTTCACGTCAGTTCCCAAACATACATGTGGACGGCTCCCAAATCTTAGCTGGCTGGTCAGGTTGTATTTGGGGAGAAGGTTTACGTGGGCTGATAGGAAATAAAACACCACGCATCCTGAAATACCAAGAAAACAAGATGTTTCTTTCGTATAATTCTCTGATAGCAAATTTATACTGATGGACGTGAGGTACCAATATGTCCTAATGTGACGTCCAAATCCACAGATCAAAATATTTAAAGCCAAGCTTAAGTACATGTTACTCTTTCTTTGAAAATGTATGATCTAGTTATGGTGTGAAAGTACTCATTTTTCATTAATTAGAATAGCCGTGAACCAGAAGTTCTGGTTCTCAAAGAGTTTGGGAATGCAACTTTTAGTGTAGGAATATTTTATAGGTTAATGCACCTTATTTATAACTTTGAAGATGGCGAACGCTAAATGTTCATTTAATATGTATGTTTTCTAACCTATTTTTAGTCACTCAGAGAGTCTATAGATGATACCTTGGTCTTGCTAATTCACTTGAATATGGAGTAAGAGAAATGACTCTGCATATTACAAAAATAGAATTCATGATCATTGACTAAACTGGTTGTTAATAGCCGGGAGCAACTGTTTCTTACAGGTTGGATATTTATTGTGTATGAATTTATATTAAGGAATAAATAGGGTAAGTAATTCAGCATATTTTAAACTGAAATTTGAGGCCATCCAACACCGTTGACATACACCAATCAATCATTCATTCAGCAGACATTTATTGAGCACCTACAAGTTTTCTAATAACCGGGTGAACCAGAGGCATTTTTCAAATGTCAACACCTAGAAATGAAGACAATGAACCAAGTGCTGCACTGGGAGCGGCAGGGGGGCCGGGTCCCCCCGGGAAAGTGATGCAACAGCATGCACGTCGATGGGGAAACCTCCCTACTGACTGGGAATTTCCAACAGCCGCCCTGCGGGGCGGCGGGTCTGGAGGCGTCCGGGGCGGCAGCGGGGCGGCGGGCGAGCCCGGGGAGTGAGAAGGAGGCTCACGCTTGGCCGGCCGTGGGCGGCTTTGGCTGCGGCCTGTGGAGCTTGTCGGAGGCGGCCAGAGGGGCGTTGGAGCTCACTCGCCACCCTGAGGGGTTCCTGCACGTTTCCTGGGGTCCCCAGAGTGTGCCCCTTCCTCCTCACTGACCCCTTTAGCCTTTAGCTTTTCCTTCCTTCCAATCAATCTTAAATGTTCTTACAAGAAACCGTATCACCAAGCTCCTACGCTGACCGCGATGTTGCCCGGATGTCTTGATACACTGTGGGCCTGACCCTTCTGAATTCTTCCGCAGCCGATTTTGGTTACTTGCTGGTGACCTCAACCCCATCGGGGGTCGGGGGTGCGGGCTGTCCCTGGGGCGCGGGCCGCTTTGCTCCCCCCTCCTGGTCACCACAGAGGGACACAGAGGGGCTCCCGGTCGGTCGCAGGCCTCCTCTGGCAGCTGCGGGGTCCGAGTCCCGCTGCGGGGGGCCCTGCGCCCCCGTCCCCCGCGGCCCCAGGGACACGGTTCCTGTGGGGCCCGTCCACCCTGCATCCGCGAAACATTCCCGCAGCTGCCGGGTGTCCCCGCCGCCCTCTGCTGGTCTGCGTGGCTTTTGTTGCCACTTGTTCCCACCTGTTTTACTCCCTGCACCTCCTATAAATCCCTCCCTGTTTGCTTCTCCGCCACCTTCTCTCCCTCCACCCCCCACCCCCCAGCTTTTCAGCATCTGGGGTGCATTTCCATATTTATTTTGTGATTTTGTTGCAGTGTGGCGAGGGGCAGCCGGCCATCGTCTCAGCGGCCAAGAGCACCCTGAGAACCTGTGGGACGTGGCTGAAATGTCCTCAGGGCAGAGAGAAGGCAAATACCGCGGGCGGCCGCGACGCCTCGGTGAGGCGTCTGGAGCGTGGGAGCCGGCCAAGCGCCCCGCTCTCCCCGGCAGCCTCGCACGGCTGGCTTTCTGCGGCGGATCAGCAGCTTCTCAAGTCGTGATGATCGCCCATCGGAACGCGCAGTTCCTCCGCCGAAAAGCGTCTGCACCCCAGCTGTTCCTGCGCACTCTTCTCCCAGAATATCAACCATCTATTGTGTGGCTTTGGTGTTAGTCTCTGGGCCACGAGGTGATTTTCTCAGCACAAAGAGGGTTCCACGTTTCCCTTTTTTTTGTGAGGGAAAACAATCACCTCCAACTCTAAAATGCATTTGTTCTAGTTTCTATCAGCCCCAGCAAAATTGACAAAATACAGCAAGCGGGTATAATTCAGAACCATGAAAAAAATTGTTGAAAAAAGTCTGCCGTGAAATCCTATGTCGCGTGGCACCAGATGCTGACACCCCGCTGTGCCACCCACAGAGTGAGGGGGGCGCAGAGACCGTCCCTCGCTGTGCCCTGGGGGTGGAGGGGGCGGAATCCCAGCAGAGGCACCGAGCCCCACACCGGGGGCCTGTAGCGGCGCTAGCATTTTGGTCATGGTGTTGGGTCCTAGAGAAGCCGACAGGAGGTCAGGCTTAAAGGAGCAAGAGACTAATCGAGGGAGGACGGGTGGGGGAAGGACGGTGGGAGGGCCTCACGCGCACCTGGCACAGGACGGGGAGGGAGCGCTGGGCTGTGGGGAGCCTCCACGTCTGCTCATCCTCCCCCCTCAAGGGGTGCCTTCCTGCAGGGACCACTCAGGACTAGCCCCCTGCGGTGGTTAGTCGGTGCCAGGAGCGATGGGGGGAGCCCCGCCCAGGCTCAGGGGCAAGGGCGGGCCCCCGGCCTGCCCGTCAACGCTGCTTCCTGAAAGGCCCGGCCTGAGCCGCGCAGGGGCGAAGCCTCCGCAGCTGTTGGCTCCGTTTTCAGGACTGGGCGGAGATGCCTCCGACCACTGTGCGGCCGGGGCCCCGCAGGCGGGAAGGGCACCAAGGGCCAGGTGGGGCCTGCACTGCAAGGGCCCCCCCGCCCCTCAGTTGCTGAGCCTGCGCGCAGAGCAGAGGCCCCTGGGAGCACCTTCCTCTAACCCGCGCAGGGGGCGGTGGGTGGCGGGGTGGGGGCCAGCGAAACCGAACCGGGACCTTGAAGGGCAGCAGTGCCCGCAAGTGTGCGCCTCCCCGCCCTCGGCCGATGAGTGCAGGCGAGGCTCCCCACCGAGAACCGATGGGTTCAGACGCCGGGACGGGGGGAGGGGGGCAGCGCAGGGCCCGGTGGGTCCTCACAGCCCACGCGTGAGTTTGCGTGATCAATCCTTGGGCTGTCGACAGCGACGACGCTCGCCACCTGTGAGAAGGGCGCAGCTCCGAGGGCTCCGTCCATCCCGGCACGTCTGCAGTGTCCGCGTGAACTGCTTGCCACGTGGAAGACGGGAAAGCGCAGAGGGCTGCTCGGGGAGCTTTGCTCGAACCCTAGACGCTGCCCTCCACCCATCGTGAGCGGGCACTCGGGCAACTATCCCTGCCCTGGAAACACCGATTAAAGGTACCTTCCCTTGGGATGCGGCTAAAAACCGGGAGGGTCCGCTTACACAGAAACGGCCCTTTGTGCGCCCGCCCTGCGGGCAGAGACAGGGTGGCCGACGGCGTGGGCGGCTCTGGGGGCCCAGCTGGGGCCCCATCGCGGGCCACGTGCCCCAGTCGGGGGGCTGAACCAGTTCACAGGCTCCACGATCTTCAGGGGCTGCAGCTAAGATCTCAGGTCTTTCAAATCCAAATGAAGGCACTTTGCTCATCCGGTGCAAATGGAACTTACAAACAGAACTGCAATTTCGTTGAATAGCTGGAAACCATTACTGTGATGGGTTGACAAATGCCTATGAGGACAGACTGCGCCATTTCATCCCAGGAAGGACTGAATATTAAATAAACGTAACCCCCTACTAATTCTGGGGTGGATCTCAGAGCCGAAAGCATTTTGGAGCAAAGGAGCGGGGTGGGGCCGCCAGGTCCTGTGGGGCAGACGGCCGCTTCGTCCGCGAATCCCAAACCCTGTTCATCCTCCACGGTCACTTCGAACTCCTCACGGGGACACCCAGAGCTTGACCCAGAAGCTGGAAACACCGTTGCTTCATGTCCAACAGCCTGCTGCTGGGGGACTTCAGCGATTAACGGACGGAGTTCTCTGCTCATGACTTACTGGGGGGCGACGGGGAGAAAACTGACGCTGCGTCCAGAGGCCCCATCTGGGCGGGTGTCTCTGGCGTCAGACGTGCACGCGAGCCCCAGCAAGACGGGCCGGTGACCCACCCGTCCGCGGCTCGAGGCCGCATCAAAGGCGCCCCGTCTGGGGTCCAAAAACAAAGGGTCCTCAGCGCCTTTCAAAGGGGAGGTGGCAGAAACGGGAACATCTGAATGGCGTCAGAATCAGAAAAAAATGGTTCCTCTAATTATCTTCTGTGATTAAAGACACCTTTGATGTTGGCTGAGGAGGGAAGGCAAGAAAAGAGGACAACGCCCCAAGGACGTGGGCCCCAGGACCTGGAGCGCCAAAGGGACACGTGTCACGCCGAGCGCAATAAAGCCGTGGCTGCCCTGCGCCCACCCCCTCGCGTCCTTCTGCAGACGCGTCCCTTACCGGGGCCACCAGGGAACGTGTGTCCTGATGGGGAAAGTCACCTCTGGGGCTCCCACCGCAGGGGTCACGGTGGCGATGACCTCCGCGAAGCCGCAAGCCGCTACAGACCCTTTATTTACAGCTGGTTTAGAAACCCTCACACGGCTCGCAAAGCGCGTCCATTCTGTGGCTTTTGTTTCGTGCCTGAGGCGAGGAAAATGTGCGGGAAGCTTCGGATTGCCCAGTGGCAGTGACGGGGGACCCAACCCAAGGGCAATGTGGGTTTTTAGAAGAGTGTGACTTACCAGTTTGTCCTATAGTTTTTCTTATATAAGCCCATGGGACGATGGAGTAAAGTGTTTTTATTTGACGGGAACACAGACTTCTGCAAATAGCACAGCCAAGAAATCAGAGCAGAGCCTCCCCTTCCGCTGCCCGGAAGGGGCTCCCCGTCACGACACCCGTTCATCTCCCAGAACACGGTGATCTCCAGACTTTCTTATGTGCGCTGCTGGGAGGGGACCCCCTTCCCACAGCAGAGCTCGCGTGGGGCGCAGCAGTGTGTTCCGATGAGACACCAACACTCCTATGAATTTGCAAAACTGTACGTTGCTACAAATGATAAAAAAAGGATACAAATATGCAGAATGAAGTGATCTGAGGCACAAATTAGCCCCCTTCATACATGATGAGGGTAAAAGCAGCACAGGAAGCAGGAGCCCCTGGGCCTGGCTGGTCACCCACCCCTACCCAGGCTCAGCAGCACCCTCGCCATCTGCACTGCGTGTGGGACAGCAGCCACCACCCGGAAACCACACACTCACGCGCACACACGCGGGCACACGTGTACACCACGAGTGGGGGGGGCCGTTTCCGATTGAAAGTTGAGTGTCCCCTTCCACCATCGGCAGAATGGATCCGCCCGTGGCCCCAGTGTGTCTATCGCTGCATCCCTAGGTGGGGCTCCCCATGGCAATTTCCTCCAGGGAGCGCCGTGTGGTGTCTGGAAGCTGAACTAGCTCTGCGTAGCAGGGAGAACGGAAACGCAGCCACGGCTGATCTGCAACCTGCGTTTCAGCGGGAGGGCGCTGTAGGCGGGCGGGCTCGCCCCTCGGCCTTCCGTGCGCAAGGACGCCTTTCCGTTGGTCTCTGTCTGCACGTCCTGCCAGCCTGTGGTGCTAATTTGTTTTCTGAGACATGGATCACGCCGCGCTGCCAACACCTGGTCTTCCCACTGAGGTCCTTGGCGGTGTGGCCTATTTTGACTCCTTTTGCAGCTGACTTTCATCTGTGACTGTCGACGGAGCTCTGAACAAACCCAAACAAACAAAACAAACCCCAGTTCTCGGAGGCCGAAGGCCAAGCCCCTCCCAGGGCGGCTTATACCACAGTGGAAGCACCTTTGTTCCGACAGCGGTGGGTGCTTTCAGGGCCCCCGGAAGTTAGTTTCATAGACAATGTCATGGTGACAAATTCGTATCTCATTCATCGAACTCCAGGGAAAAATGGGATCGTCACACTGATGTGTTTTGCTACATCTTAAAATGTGAGGGGATGTCGTACATTACAATTCTACTTCCCATTCAGTCACGTGTAGCAACAGTTTTAACAGGTCGGGAGGATTTTTCAAATTACTTTGCTAATGCTGCTCTTATTGGCATCCTTGCCTTTCTCCCTGCAACAGCCCCACAAAATACATTCCCCCCCCCCCCCCCCCCATTTCACAGATCTCAGACCGAGGCTCAGGGGCGTTGGGTGGCTCCCCCGCGTCAGGACGGAGGACGAGCCTGCCCGGGCTCTGTGTGTGTTCAGAGTCACCCCGAGCGCTGCGGGTACAAGGCCGCGACGCGGCCGCGCTGCGGGCTGCCACCGGGCCCCGCGCCGAGGGCTTGCACCGCTGCTTCCCGGGCACAGAGTGACCTGCGCGGGGAGTGTTACCTCCTGACATTACGTGGCTTGACTTATTTTTATGGTAAGTCCATTGTAGAGGTTGATACATATTTAAGCAAGAAGAAGGAAATTAAATCCTAAAAGATCATTTATAGAAGATTAGAGAAGTTATCCTGAATACACAGGGGCGGATGAGAGAAATGTTAACGAAGCCGTATTTCATATCTGAGTCGTATTGTCTTCCTGCTCTTCGCGGCCTGAAAAGTTTTTCAATCACTGTTCTGTCACTGAGGGAAAAGGGTATTTACTCGGCTCATCCCTCTCAGCTGGTGATGTTAGCCTGTGAGCAGAGAGTTGAATTTTTACAGCTGGCCGAGGAAGGTCTTCGTGTTTGCGGCCTCTGCAGGTGCCCGGGGGTGTGGGCTCCTTTCAATGCCGGTTTCTCGTCTTTTCTTTTCGTCAGGCACGTGTGAGCCTCCCACAGCAGGTCCGCGCAGACAGCGGTGCTCCTTCTGGCCGCCCGCACCGCTGGCCCCATGGCTCCGGCCGCTCCTGCTCCTGCCTGGCCGCCGAATGCCTCACGGGGACACGCCGCGCCTGGAACCTGCGAGCCGGGGCCACGACGCCCTGGCTGGGACGCGGCGCTCTGCTCTAAAAGGACAGTGACGTTCCAGACCGGCGGTGTCTGCGTGACCACCTGATGCTCCTAAAACCTGCAGGGCCCTCACGCAGGTTTATCCCGGTGTCTCCTCTGGCGCCCCCAGCCCCTCCCTCCGCCTCCCACGTGTCCCTTCTGCTCTAAAGCTGGAAACGTGCATCTATGGCAAAAGCATCTAGTGTGCTCTTGGGCCAAGAAGCACACGGGCTAAAATCTGGGGGGAGAAAGGCAAACCCCCAGTGGGCGTCCCGTAGCGTGATGGCGGCCGGGCCCTCGTTGGACCCTTTGTCCGCGTCTCCCCGAACCGCGCGGCCCTCCCTCTCAATGCCGTGGCCGGGGCGCGGCCACACGGGGCCGTTCTAGAGAAAGAACCGGCGATGGTTCAGTCCTGGTCTTTTTTTAATATTTATACTTTATATTTAGTATTTTTAATATTTGTATTTTCAGGAAGGGGTCACGGACTTGGGGTGACAGAATTGTGGCAGAAAAATTAGGAAAAGGAAGCTGGAAATAATAATTGTATTTCTTCTTCCTTTGCCTTTGCTATTTAGGGACTATTTTCAGGGATCAAAACTGCTTTTCTCCATGACTGTTTAGGGTGTCCATACACCGCAGAAAACCCACAGAGGGTGCTGGGAGGAGTAAAACGCTCTGCGCATGGTTTCAGCGTCCGCTGTTCTTACAGTGATGATGTGGCGGCAGAATGGGTCATAAAATAATAAAATAGTCTCTGGGTTGTCGGAAAGCTGACAAATACATTTTCCTTGGTTGTTCTCTCTCCTCTTCGCTGACTTTCGTCGTCCTGGTCCTTTACACCTGGACGTTTGTTGAGCCGGGCTCAGCCGGGGTTTGCTTCCGCTCTGGCCGTGCCAGCCCTGAGTGTGGGCGCGGGGCGGCCGGGCGTCGGGGCGCGGGCTGCGGGCTGCGGCCGTCACCCGGGAACGGCCAAGGGTGAGGCGGACGCCTTGGGCGGGGGTGCCGATGGTCCCCGTGTCACCTGGGCAACCCCGAGTGCCCCACCACCGAGGGCCCAGGGGTCGAGACACTCAGATGTCCCTCTAAATGCAGGAGGAGGCCGCCCGGGCCGTCTCCTGATGCCGAGGGGGACACCGTCCCTGACCGGGCTCCACCCTCCGCAGGCCGGCCTTTGTGACAGCGGTGAAGGGGCCGGGCGCCACTCTTCAATGTCGCCGTTTTTGACTTTGGATAAGAAGGCCATGGCTGGGGCAGGCGTATAACATCTCCAGAGAGACCTGAACCACGTTGCTCTGTACTTCATTTATTTACATATTCAAACACTGTTCGTTGATACTACGTGCCAGGCTTCTGGGTAGACTTTGAAGTCGTGATGACCCATAAATAGTGTTGTGATCAGCCCCCTGCGGGCTATTGAACTTTAACGTAATGAAAGTAAATTAAATGCAAAATTCACGGGGTCGCACGAGCCAGGTTTCACGGGTACGTCGCTGTGCGCAGTGGCTGCCGCGTTGGACACAGAAACAGCATCCTTGTCGGTGCAGAAATCGCTGCTCTAAGGGATTGACGGCGAACAAAGTGCCCACGGCCTCTGCCCCAAGTCCTCGTGGTGGACGGAGGCCTTTCTTCTTCAGCACAAGGGTCCGACTCCTGGGCGATGCTGTCCTTGGAAAGACGTGCATTTGTGGGGGGAGAGAGCACTGGGGGCGGGGGACACAGGCCAGGGTCTGCAGCAGGAGCAGGAGGAGGCTGCGTGCGAAGGTCTAACTTCTGACCCCGCCCGGCCACGCCCAACGGGCTGGTCACCAACCTCCGCGGCTCCTCTCGGGGGCCCAGGTCTGGTCACAGCGAAGATGCAGCCACGACGTCGCCTCTGAGGCCGGAATTCTGAACTCCCGGCTCCCGGTCTGTGGAACACCGTCACCGGGACTGTGCCGTCCGGCACCGAGTCCCCCCCTCGCAGGCCCCCGCAGGGCCGGTGGTCTGCGCCATCGCTCTCCCTGCACCGCGTCCCCCGCCCAGAGTCTGCCCACACGGGCACATAAAAACTATTTGTTGGGTAGGACAAAAGCACCCAGCTGCCCCACCCCAGCCCGATGGCCCGTGACGCCGCTCTCTTTGTCGGGGACCAGGGGAGCTGCCTGAAATTTGAGGACCAAAGCACAAAACGAGGCAGGGAAACACCGAGGCGTGACCGGGGGTGCGGGGCGCCCCTCCTCTGCGTTCGGGGACGGAGCGCGGCGGCGCCTGCCCAGGAGCGAGGTTGCTGGGCGAGGCCGGCCCCAGCGGGCGGCGGGGCTTCTGGGCACCTGGCTGTCCCATCGCTCCTGCTGCGGGAGTGGGGACAGGACGCGGGCTTTCCCAAGTCCCTTACGGGTCCCCTGCACGCGGGCTTTTCCATTATCGTCTGCGGTTCCCCCTCGTGCCCCTAAACCCGCGTGGAAGATGGGTTTCCTCGCCTTATTTCCCGGTTCAACTGCGTTTTGCACTTTCTGAGCGGTTCACAGCCACCAATCCTTGCTGATGAGTGAGCGGCCACTTGTAACTGTCCTTTGCTGTCAGCGACACAGTACGAAACTGAGGGCAGAGATACCTGGGCAGTGGCCCCGAAGCTCCCGGCACCATGGTGTCCTCAGGACAGGGACGGGCCTGAATGAGAGCCAGGTCCTCTCAGGTACAAAGTGAGGGAGAGGGCGTGGCTCCTGGGCCTCGTTCCCGTGCACTAGGGATTTGACTAGAACATGTATTTTTTTTAATTTTTAAAAAAGATTTTATTTCTTTATTTTTAGAGAGGGGAAGGGAGGGAGAAAGAGGGAGAGAAACATCCATGCGTGGTTGCCCCTCGCGCGCCCCGTCCTGGGGACCTGGCCCGCAACCCAGGCCTGCGCCCTGACTGGGACTCGAACCCGTGACCGTCTGGTCCTCAGGCCGGCATCCACTCCACGGAGCCACGCCAGCCAGGGCACGTATTTTTATTTTTATTTTTAAATCTGCGAAGATGACAAGACATGGTCTCACTGCCCCCGGAGGTCCCACCCCTCTCTAACCTGTGTTGTCAGCACGCAGGCGAGGGCACTCCAGGCGCGCCATCCGTGAAGACAACGTGCCACTCGTGTCCGCATGCCACGTGATGCTTTCGAATCAGGCCTCACATCGATGACCCTGACAGAGGCTCACAGCACGCCTCTCACTTCGAGACGGAGAAGGGCGGCTCGGCGTGTGTGCGGACAGCGTGAGACGGCATCAGGCCGCTTACCACAGAGGGGACCGGCCGGTCACAGGCCCGAGTGGGCGTCGCTAACCCGCCATCTCCTGGCTTTGCCACTGGGAGTGAGACCCTCCGCCCCCCGATGCATCATCTCGAAGGCAGAGATAATAATTGGCCGTGTAAAGATTTACTAGGTTAATTGGAAGGAAACAGGCACAGCCCTCGCCCAGTGCTCTCCTGCGCGGGAGCCGCCTGCTGCGCGGACGGGCGCCTGGCCGCACTGGAAGGGGGATCGGGCACGGGCCACCCTGAGAGGCCGCGGGGAGGGGTGTGGGGAGCCGACAGCATCGACCCTTCGTCGCGAAAGCGGCGCAGAAAGGAGACGGGGCATCTGGCAGGGGGCCGGCTCTTTCCGGCGGTGTTTGCGCCCGTGACCTTCAGCTGGCCGTCCCTGCGCCTCCTTCCTGGCAGCGTGGTGTTGCTTCTTACATCTTGTTGCATTTCATAATTAAAAAAAAAAAAGTTAAATGGCAGTCTCTATGCAATATCCCTTTGCATTAGTGTCTTGTTGGAGAGAGAGACGCACACGGGACGGGTCTCCCTGGAGCGGGCCTGGGGTGGGGTGCGAGGCCGCCCCCCCGCTGCTGCCCCGGCAGTGCCGCTGGGCTTCTGGGGGCGGGTGGGGGGCCGGGCAGAGGGCCGGGAAGGGCTCGGTTGGCCTCCCCGCTGCTGTGGGGCCCGAGGGCCATGCTGCTAAAAGGTGGACCCCAGGTCACGGTTTCGTCACTGCAGACCAGGGTCAGGGCCAGAGAGGCATGCAGCCCTCCGCGGGCTATGGTTGCAGAGCGTTTCTCTGGGATTCTGGAAGTGGCGTAGGTACGTTGCTGGAATAGAAACGGCCTTGATTCACTTGAAATCAGAGAACCCTGGAAGCATAGACCCCCCCAGGGCCTGAAGAGGGGGCACTGGAATTCAATCAACCGAACCATCGATGATGCTCAGTCCGCTCTTGAGCTTTGGAGCAACTGACTAACTTGGACAAGGTGAACACAGCCCCTCTTCAGATAAGCCCCTTTCCTTCTCTGAGACTGAGGGAACGGGGCTGGTCCCTCTCGTACCGCCTCTCATCCCACCGGCTTGGTGGGTCTGTCCATTTTGCCCAGATTTTCTAAGTCTTATTATCCTGGACTGAGGGGAGGGAAAAGAACTCCCTTCCCTCCTTCTGGGTCCTCCCGGCGGGACTCAGACGCCACCCTGAGCCGAGGAGAAGGGGCTGTGGGGGGGCTTCACGGGGGAGGAAGACCGGTCACGCGGAGACGGGGAAGCAAATGTTCGGTAAACAATGGTTGCCGGGCCGCCGGCGCGATGGGGCACACCGAGGACTGTGACCGAACGGCCTGGCTGGGTCCTCCCTGCCCCTCGCACTTGTTCAGGGCCGGCTGCAGCAACCCTCCCTGGGGCGTCCTCTGTCCAAACTCCTTAGGCAGGGCGGGGGAAGGTCAGAGGTCTTTCCTGAGTCTTCTGTTTCTTAGAAATGGCCAGCTTCAAATAATCAATAACCTCCCCCAAGGCATATTTTGGGGAGGCAAGATCTGCTTCCCCTCACAGGGAAACTATATAATACAGTTCGTCAGATAACATCATTAAGTTTTCTTTATCAACACACTTCCCATGGCGCTTTGGGGACGAGGAGGGGGAAGTTAGTGGGAACGGGGAGTCCGGGCACCCCGCCGCACACGCAGCCTGCCTAGGGTACGTTACGGGGCTACCGATGAACAAACGCAGGGGGAGGTGCAAGCTCCGTCTCTCACGGCACCGGCGGGAAAGGTCCGGAAGGGACGTCAGCCGGCCCTTCTGCGCCTTTGAATCCTGAGACGCCACGCAGGGCGGACTCCTTGGCGTGGTCGGTCCTCGGCGGCCGGATCTGCAGCGGCCTTGCCCACGTTTGGGAGGAGCTCACTGCGACAGAAGGGGCTGTGCCCGTCTGTTCCTGACGCCTTCGCTGGCTGGTCTCTGGGGCGGCCCGGGGCCTCTCCTAAGGGCCCCCACGCCGAGGCGGGGGGCGCACACGGCTCGTAAGCCGACGTGGGGGAGGGAACTCGGCACAGCTCCGTCCACCGCCCCACGCAGACGCATTTTGATACCGCAAACTCGAGCGCTAATCATGACGTGAGAAGATGCTGGGGAGAGATCTAATTCGGTCTGCAGACGTGACTTTGCTGTCATCTCCTACTTTCTGTGCAATTGACAGCAGACACTTGGGGCTGAATTTTTATTTCAGGTCGGATTGCCCAGGCGAGGGGCTGTCTGCCAGAAACAGATAAGACCCAAACCGGCACGGAAGCACTTGTTGGGAGTGTCGGCGGGGCTGGGGGTTTGAAAGGGGCACTTGAGTTTCCTGTTCAGGACATGACACAGCAACATATGTTTCAGCAGCAAGACCCTCCTTCCCCACAGCTCCTCCCCTGGCTTCCTGCTGGGAAGATTCCAGAGCAGAGTCTACATCTCGGGGAGATGAGTTTTTAAAAAACATGGCCTCCCCCTGGCTGGTGCGGCTCAGTGGATTGAGCGCCTGCCTGCGAACCAAAGGGTCGCTAGTTTAATTCCCAGTTTAGGGCACAGGCCTGGGTCACCAGCCAGGTCCCCAGTAGGGGGCGCACAAGAGGCAATCACACATTGATGTTTCTCTCCCTCTCTTTCTCCCTCCCTTCCCCTCGCTCTAAAAATAAATAAATAAAATATTTTAAAAAATAAAAAAATAAAAACCTAGCCTTGTCTGTTATTTTATCCTCCCGACTGGCCAATATTTCCCAGAAACTTTCAAACAAATCCAATTTGCCAGTATTTTTTTTTTTTAAGCACAAAGATCACTAAGCCATACTTAGAGACTTTTATAATCAAACAAGCGTTGCATAGCTGTATTTAAAAGGGAGTGGGAAGTCAGTAATCAAAGTTTTTAAAAGGGTTCCTAGAACCTGTCAGACGTGTTGACTCACTGCATTGCTGGCCACACGCAGGTGCGTTTGAGCAGTTACTCTGCGCGCACTCCGGCTCTGGGGAGGCCCTGGGTCACGTGCGGTCCCCCCCGGGCAGCCGGCGGCCGGCGGCCCCTCGGCCTGGACCTGAGTCCCGAACAGGCCCCTTCCTCGTCGGGCCAGTGAGCTCACCACGTGATCCCTAAGAGCTGCTGATGCCCAGGAAATACGTTGTCACCCGAAGGTTCAATTCCAGCTGCTTCCACAAAGGTCAGGGGTGTGTTCCATCCGTGGACCAGACGCCTCCACAGCGGAGTGAAAACGGGAACCTGTTCACATTCGCAAACGGACAAAACCCTCGCTTTCCTGAGCAGGCGTCCCGCGCCGGGCCTGTGGCTCTTCTTGCCCATACCCTCAGCGGCAGCGAGTTTGCCTCTCCCTTCCCTGTGCCTGCTTTCTTTTTTATTAGCATCGCTATTTAAACATTTCCCGTGGCATTGAATTAAAATCTGTCATTTTCTTTTTCTCCTCAAGAAAGAGTGATTTAAAACCCAATCATGTACATAAAGATATGATTTGCGGGCGCTCCCTCAGCCATTTGTCACCGTGGACGGGTCGGGCTCCTGAAAGGCAGCCCAGGGACCCCGCCTGCCAAGCCTGACGCTGCCGCGCAGGACGCCCCGTGGGCCTGTGGAACAAAAGCGGCCCCGCCGGTCCTCGTTGACCTCGGGAGAGGACGTCCCGTGTCCCCACCCCCCAGCAGTCTCGCCTCGGGACAAGCTGGGACTCCGGCAGCGCCCGCAGAGGCGAGGGTTTACAGCAGCAGCGCGCACAGTCCCCGGGAGCAGCTGGGAGCCCGGGGACACCGGAGCCTTGGTCTGCGTGGGCGCCGCCTGCGTGAGGCCAAGCCGAGAAGCCCGGGCGGCCTCACTTCCCCGCGGGCAGCGTTCTCCCCGCCACCGGGGGCTGCTTTGTGGAGACGACGCTTTGGGCAGCTCTGTCCCAGTGCCAGGGATTGCGCTGCTGCTCAGACTTTTCCAGAAACGTCTGTATTGGAGCTTCCTCGGGAGCCAGCGCTCACTTTCTAAGAATACGTGTCACCGTCGTTTCAATGATCAGCTTGTACTTTGCCATCTTTTGCCGCTGACAGTAACGCCAGGACCCTCTCCGGCCCGCGATCGGGTTGTGAGAATCGACCGCGAGGGGCCGTTTCTAAACAAGGACGCCTGTCACGGGAGGGAGAGGATGGCGTGTCGCGGGCACTTCCAGGAAGGAATGCGGTCCCCAGACGCAGCTCTGGGAGGCAGAGCCAGAGCCGCCTGAACCTGTGGGATCGTCCCCAGAGTCGGCGGGCGGCCCCTCCCGGTCCTTCGTGCCTCTAAACGGTGGGCGTGCGGGGTAAGCCCCGCCCCTGCGCCGGATCCGAGGCCTACGCCTTGTTCACAGGATAACCTGTTTTCCTTGGCTGGTCACTTTCATTTCTGACGCCCAGGGGCAGGCCCAGCGATGGGGGGCACGGGTTCTCCAGTTTCTCGGTGCCCTTGGACACGTTTCCCACGAGCCCATTCTTCCCAAGGAGGCGCAGATGAACACACTCGCGCACACATTAAAGACATGCCTTTCACCAGGAAATCTCTGATGCCTTTGGGGCGACTTCTGCACATTCCCGTAGCTGGGCCCCAGGTCCCCCCGCTGCACGTGCCCCGCCCCCCGTAGCCCCATCCCTGCGCTGTGGGGGCCCGTCCAGGGGACTGTGGAGAGCAGCAGCCGGCGGGGTGTCCCTGGGGCCCCTTCTGCTCCAGGAGCCCCTTCTGCTCCAGGAGCCTGGCGGGCGCATCTGCGTGGCGAGTCTCGCTCTCGCAGGCCCCCCACAGGCCCTGGTACAAAACGGTCATTTGAGACATGACAGGACACTCTTCCTGGGGGTGGAGCAGCATGAGGTGGCGGCTTACGAAGGGTCCTCGGGCAGCTGCGCGCGGGGGGCGGGGCCTTGTCCGTCTCCGCCCCGGGCCTGGTGGCGCGGGCGGGCAGACTCGCCGCTCCTCCTCCTTCGCAGGACCGTCCGCCCCCCACGAGGCGGAGAAGCGGCCGCGGCGCAGGTGGTCTGAAGGCACTGGCCTGTCGCCTTCTGGCCCTGGCTGTTTGAAAGCACCTGGGGTCTTAACCGCTGCTGAGCAGGGGGCGCGCCCGGGAGGGCTTCTGGGTCTCCAACTGGACTCCGGGGCACGCAGGGCGGTGCGCCTGCTGGGCGCAGGGGTGAGGCTGCTGCCGGAGGGCAGCCCCCCGCTGCCCCCCCCACCGTGGTCCCTTCTGGGCACCCTGGGGCTGCGGCTAAGGAAGTCCTTCATGTTGAGCGGAGTATCTGATACCTTTACCCCGACCTCAAATCTAGGAGCGGATTTAGTCCCAGAAACTCTATTGTCCACGGAGACGCCGGGGTGGCCTCGCCCTCAAACAACGGCTGTCTGTGATTTCGCACAGGCTGGAGTGGCTTCTTCCACGAGCTAATATTTATCTTGCCGTAATATTTGCCTTCCCGCAGAGCGGACCGCGTCCCCTGGCTTCAGGGAACGAGCTGGTAAGATAAACTCGCCTCCGGAAGGTAAATGTCAGCAGCTTAATGAAAGCCACGGAGGAGCGTCCGCGGTGACTGAAGGTGCTGAGGTTCTGGACGCGCAGTAAAACTCAGCTCACGCCGCCTTCCAAGCGCACGTCCGCGCTCAGAACCGGGGAACGCGCGGTGAGAGGCTGAGTCTCTCTTGGCCTTTGTGTCGCCTGTGCCAGGAGTGGATCTGATGAACCGGGTGACGCCCGAGGTCCCTCCCGGCTCTCAGGCCCCGCGATTCCAGGTTCGTAGGCGACCAGGCTGAAGTCCATCGCGCGCCCCACACTTCGGGCCCCCATTTCCGTCGCGAGCACTGGGTGTGATTCTGAAGGTTACCGAGGCCCGAGGGGTGTCGCCTGCAGGCAAGGAGTCCCAGCGCACGCGGGAGGGAAGGACCGACCCTGGAAAGCGGAGGGAGAGGCTCCTCCTCCTTGGCTGAATCTGGGTTCTTTCCCAGGGAGATGGAAGAGAGGGGGGCTCGCTGGTGCCGGGTCATTTAACTGGTGATGACAAGTATCGAGGGCTCTTCTGTGCCTCTGGGGGCTCCATTTGAAGGGGCCGCGTGGAGCTGAGGTTCCACAGGGAAGAGCCCCCCGGGCCCTGGGCTGGGACGGGGACTGTGCCACCTCCACCTGTTCAACGCCCTGGGTGTCCTTGCGCAACCTAATGCGAAGGTGAGAGTCTGCTTCGCTAAAGTGACGCAGAGCCTTTGGTTTCAGTGGGGCTTCTCCTGGTGGCCTCTGCCCCGGCTGGACGGGCCGCCCCCCTTTATTCTGGAGTCAAGTCCCTCCTCCTCTCACCCCCGGCCTCCCGCGCAGCGCACTTCCTGTACAGCTGCTAGGAGCCGGGGTGTTTCCCCGCGATTCGGGAGTGGAGGCCCTGAGACCCCACGTGGCAGCAAATAGGCAGTTTTGGGACGGTAATTAAGGTGACCTGAGGTTACAAGGTCGAGCCTGATCCGATAGGATAAGATTAGTGTTGTTCTAACGAGAGACACCGGGCGACGCTCACACGCCCTCTCTCCCTCTCTCCCTCTCTCTCTCCCTCCCCCACTGCAGCACCAGCCTGGAAGGGCCAGGCGAGGTCGCAGCGCCAGGAGGCCGCAGCGCCAGGCCGAGGCCTGCCCGCCGGCAGAGCGCTCACGGCGCTGAATCGGCAGATCTTGCCTTGCAGCTCCCGGGACTGTGCGGTAAGGACCTTCCGTGTCCGAGCTCCCAGTCTGCGGTAGTTGGTTACGGCACCTGAGCAGGTGGAGGCAAGGCCACGCAGCCAGGCTACAGGACAGAGGGGGTTTCTCTGTAAACCGCTCTCTACACGTGGGTTTATCCCTAGGATGACGAGTTCAACAGGAAGGCCTGAAATGGAAACGAAGCGCAGCACCTAAGTGCCTTTGGCAGCCAGTGCCACGCACGCTGCTCACACGCCCCTGTGCTCACCCCGAGCAGCCGCACCAACCCGACGCTGAAGCTCGCTGTGCGCGCTGCTCACCTGTGGACTTAAACTTGCAGCGCACACCCCGTGGGAATGCAGAAAAAGAAATCAGAAATACCGAAATTACTAAGAGGTAGGGGGTAGAATGGGATTATTATCATTTTACAGGGGTGCACCAGCAGGCAGCCAAAAAGTCAAGTGTCCTGTTCGAAGTGACACAGAAGAGTAGATTGAGCCGCAGAATCATTTAACTTCCGTTTTCTGATCTCGCGGACCTGTGGTGAGAGACTCCGGCCAGGAAGGTCAAAGATACCAGTTTTGCGTCAGGAGACAGTGGGCGCCGTGGGGCGCTCCTGTCCTTCCGTGCCTTCTCCTGGGAGGCACTTGACGACTTCGGCCTCGGCTGCGCCCCCATCCTGGGATTCAGGGTCCACGCCTCCGCTCAGGTCCGCGCGGCCGTGCTGTCTAATCTGCTCCCCCTGGGCTCCGTCTGCGTGTGCCCCGCCGGGAAGGGCCTGTGGACTTGGCCTTTGCTTTCGCTCCCCACGGTCCGGCTGCTGACCATGCTGCCCTCACATCCTCTCTTCGTGACTCAGGGACAACGTGGTGACTTCCCCCAAATAGGAGGAGATTCTCAAAGCCAGGGCTTTGTGAAAGTTCCAGAACAACGTGGAGCACCAGGACTTCCCTGCTGACCGCAGAACCCCATGCCCTGGCGCTGTCTGGTGAAACCGGGCGTAAACACACACAGCAACAGGGACCGGGACGCCCGGGAGTTCCGGCTTCGAGCTTCAGCTCCTGCTCACGGGGCCTCTGCTGAGAAACATGCTCCACTGTTGACAACGTGACAAAGGGGATGAGGGATGTTGGTCCCAGTTCGGTCCGTGGTTCTTCTTCTTCTGGATTTGGTCGTCCTTCCTGGGTGTCCCTTTACACGCGTGTGTTTCAGGGTCCCTATTGCTGGGCCCAGATTATTCTCAATTCTAGGTGAGGGTGCGCCCCTCTCAGCACGTCAGTATGCCCAGCGGCCCGGGACGCCCCCACCCTCACCGTGGAGAAGCCCAGCGGAGAGGCGGGGCGGATACGGCGTCAGCGCGGGCGAGGTTCGGAAGCCTCCCGAGGTCCGTGCTGGGGAAAACCGTCGGCACCACCCCCGAAGGGGAGGCAGGCCCGCGCTGGAGGGGCGAGGGTGCAGCCCGCGGGCCTGGGGTGCAGCAGGGTGTGCGGGGGTCGGGGGGCAGCAATGATGAAACGCCAGGGACTTTTCTGAGCAGAGGAAGCGAGAGCAGCAAGGAAGGGCGGAGATGGCCTCCCCGTGAATGGACCCGGGGGCACCGGAGCTGCAGAGGACACTGCCGCCATCGGAGAGGGCGGCGGGGCTGCCGTGTCCCCGAGAGCCAGGCCCTGTCTGGAGCCAGCGTGGGGAGGCAACGTGCAGAAATCGGGCTCTGGGCCCTGAGGGGGCTTCTGCGGGCCCGTCCCCAGGGGGCCACCTCAGAGGCCCCACCGCCTGTGGCCCAGGAGGCTCCCATCCAAGGAGCTGGGCGTCTCCTCCGCTATTTCGCTCCTGGTCAGGATCCCCGATGCGACAGAGCATTTCTCCTTGGGACATTGTCTTCTTCTGTGTTCCGGCTGAAATGGACTGTGGACCCGCTGCCTGTTTAGCTAAGATTTTGACTGTGCACATGATCTTTAACTACGTAATTGGCTTGGATAGATGCAGAGCAGGAAGGCGAGCTGCCTGCTGGGCTGCTGATGTAGCAGCCGAGTGCGTGGGAGGTGCCAGGAGAGCAGAAAAGTAAAGCTTGAGCCCTGCCTGCTGCCACAAGGTCAGAAGCGCACACGGTGAGGGCGCGAGGGCCCCCGAAGCCCAGCGGTGCTCCCCCGAGCGGTGGCGGCGGCGTTCACCACCCGGCCAGAGAAAACCGGGTAGGTCGCGTCTGTTTATTTTTGTTAATTTCCTTTGCATGACAAAAGATCTTTCATTTCATATTTAAAGTTTTAGTTTCTTCTGAGGGATTGGCCCTGGGCAAGGAAATTGCGCCCAGCGCTGCTAAACGTAAGCTGGGTTAGGAGATTAGAAAAGGCGATGTTACCAAAGACCAGGGCTGCCGTCCACATGAAAACACGTGACGTCGGCCCCCAAGTCTTCGCCTGCCTCTGGTACAACCACAGCGGGACCGGAACGGCCTCCTGTACGGACAGGACGCAAAACACGCCCCGAAGCGTTGGCCGTGACGCGAGAAGAGACTCGCGGTGCCGGCGTGAGCCCTGTGTTTCCCTGTGACCCCGGTTCGGGCTGCCCTGCGGGAGCCCCTGTCCTGCTCCCACGCGCTGGCCCGCGCCTGCTCCGGCCCCAGCGTCCGCGTCCTGGGAGACGGCCGCCCCTCCAAAGCTCCTCCCTCTTATTTTCACGCTTCATTCTGCTGAGAGGTTTAAGTGGGGAATGTGAAAGTGACCGCGGGGTGAACTCCTCGGGGGAAGTGCCTTGGGGCACTGGGTAGCTTGTGCAGAACTGGGCCCTCTGTTCTGCATTCTGTTCTTCTTTCTGCACCGCGGTGGCCAGCGGCAGGCAACGTCTTGCCTCCCATCGGACATGCGCTGCCTCAGGCGCAGCCGGCAGCTGCGGCGCCCCCCGCCCCCGCCCCGTTCTCAGGGCGCTTCCACCTGTGTGGGACCCGGGCTGCCTGCCCTCCTCCCTGAGATGCAGGTCCGAGCCGGCACTCCAGGGCTCGGGCGAAACTGCCCCCATCGGGACGTATCCTTAGCGAAGTACCCCGAGGCCAGGTGGCCATGGGAAGAAGAGGGAGGGCCCGTGGAGAGAGGAGTTCCCCCCACCCCTCACTGTCTCTTTCACCCGCTGACAGGAGACATTACTCTGGCAGGAAAGGGTCTTTGCTTTCTGTGCCTCAGGACAAGCCCCATTTGCTGGCTGGGCGTGGGGGGCACAGGGCTCGCCCTCATGGCTCAGGGGGAGCTGGGGGAGCTAAAAGATTTCTGAGCCAGTTTGGTCTTCATTCAGCAAACAATTTGGGGCGTCGCTATTATGTGGTCCTGCAGCCTAGAGAAATCAGGTTAATGCAGGTAGGAGTCACGGTGGCACATTATAGGCTGACGGAAATCTCAGCTGTTTTGAGGTTAAACGGCAATGATAGCCATGCCCACAGACTGCATTTGCCTGCAAGGGCCCCTCCAGAACGAGGCTCACGGGGAACGTGTTCTGTCGAAAGCCAAGGACTGTGGCTCCCTCAGCTCCGGAGGGTCCAAAGCCCCGCCTTCTGATGGAAAACGTCAAATGAAAGGGACGGCCAGAGGGCCGGGGCGTCCCCAGCGAGGTCACAAAAGGAGCCAGCCTTCACTGCAGTTTCAAACATGCAAGGTTGCCCTTCTCTCCTTAGTGACTGTGGTTGGTAACAGAATCTTTGCTTGCTGATTAGTTGTGGCCAAGGTCTCAGTCGTTATTCCCGGCGTCGTTTTCCGCTGGGGATACTACAGACGTGCGGTCTCTAGCCCTTCAAAGAGCACCCACGTCTCCCAGGTGGCCGTCGGCGAGGCTCAGGCAGGTCCGCGCAGACCGAGAGGAGATAGAAACACTGTAGAGAATTGCACTAAATATGTCCCACCTCTACCTTCTTCTCTTCAACCTTTTTTAAAAAATAAAATTGGTATTAACTTATTTTCTTGTCGTGTATACCAAGTGCACGAGCAACTAAAGTTCTGATAACCATGACTCCAGGTTTTAATGTCTCTTTCCCTAAGGATCCTCTTATTGGTAAGAGGGGAGCAGGTTTAACCTCAGGTGGGAACACTAAGAAAGGAGGGATACAGTAACAGCGTGCTTCTTCACGCGCCTTTTTGTGGCTTCCCCTAGAGAGCACATTGCAAGACTTTAGTAAATCCTCTCGGTTCTCCAAGTTTATTTTGGCATATAAATGAGCCTGACATGATAAGGAAGCCACACAAATTTCCATCTTGTAAAATATTTTTGAACACTGGTCAAAATTTAACACATATGAGAATTGATGCGGAAAATGGTGGAACCCTTTGACTTCATACAGAATAATTTTAAAATTGTCAAGTAGTTTATTCAATGCCTTCCTGAGGTCAACTTCTGTTAGGTAGGTACTATAAGAATTACACCAGGAATACAAATTGTGGTCCTTATTCCAAAATGCTTCATGCTGTGATGTAATAGGTATACGTGAAACAGAGGATCTATGGCTAAAAATGCTAACGGTGTTAGAATTAGTGGTTTACACTACCAGTGGGTCAGGGGCAGGGCCTGTGGTTCCACATTTCTAACAAGCTCCAGGACTCGGCTGCAGGCTGCGTTTGAGCTGGAAGGCTGTAGATGAGCAGCATCCAACAGAAATATAACCTGCGCTGGCACTGCAACTCAGCCACATATATAATTTCACATGTTCTAGTGGTCAGGAAAAAAGTACAAAGAAATAAATGAAATTAACTTTAGCAGTTTTTTATTTAACCCAATGTATAAAAATATTTCTACATTATATCATCAAAATTATTGATATATTTATATATAAATTATCGCTATATTTTACATTCATTTTTCACTTCGCGTCTTCAAATTCCAGCGAATGTATTCCCGCTACAGAGCATCCCCGTTCAGACCCGCCGCGCGGCAAGCGCTCGGTAGCTGGTGGCTCCGGCCCCGGCGGAACCGGCGGAGACAGTGGGAGCGACCACCCCCACCCCCACCCCGAGTCTACCACGGTGGGTGGGTGAGTTCACCTCTGGAGCCTGTGTGTCCCCCTTGCCGGTTTTGAGGATGAAATATAAAATCCACAGCACAAGGGCTGGCGTGGAGTAAGTTTTTAATGAACGTTAGCGCCGGATAGTCTTGTTGTTAGTTATTATTTTTGTTGAAGGTTCCATTTCATCAGTGGCCGATCAAATCCTGTCCCCTCTTTGATACGGCCCAATTTTTTTTTCTGGGTGGTTTTATTGTTTAATACATTTTTAAGTTAAATGGGTTAAAAAGTGTTCCAAGGAGCCAGAACTTGCAAGAATCATGACTCCGGTTTGTGCTGAACTGCGTTTAATGGCATTTCGAGTGAAATTTCGGAGGCTGGGCGCTCTGACCGCACAGCGCCTGGGAGAGGAAGAGGGCGTTTCCGTTTTTCTGTTCGGAGCCAAGGAACAGGGTAGGAGAAGCCTGCGGGGCGCGGGCGGCAGCTCCCCCGGGAAGGGCGGAGTCAGGGCCTGGGTCTTGCTTTTCTCACCGGGGTCTTCACCTACGCGCGGGCGCGCCTCCGGCGAGCTTCGTCGCCTCCTCTGCGGCGATCTGGGCGCCCGCCTCCCTGACTCTCGCTGCGAGGAAACGGGGTGTGTTTTCGGAGCTTCTGCTGGGCCTTGGAGATGCGCGCAGCAGGTCAGCCCGGACCAGGCAGCGCGGACGCTCGCAGTTCAGGACCAGCCTGTGCGGCACACAGGGGCCCTCGGGGACTGGCGTGGTGTTCGGGAACCGACCTTTCTTTTAACCAGGCCGTTAGAGCGGACCGCCGCTCGCGCTGCGGCAGCCCCTCGACCTTGGCGGCGCGGGAGCATTTCCATCCTGTTTCCGGTACTGATCGGAGGACAACGCCCTCGCCTTTCGGGCCCGCGCGCGCGCGTTGCCTGCGGGTCCTTACGGGCTGCGCCTCGGAGGGGCGCACTTTCAGCACAGAGCCTGAAACAGCCGTGGTCCGGTCCTTTGCAAGGGTCCCTGAGCCCAGAGTGTGACGATGTCTACGGCCATCTCTAGCGCTAAGCGAGAATCGCAGCCCCCCCGCGTCCCAGCCGGCGGGCCTGGGGCAAGTCCCCAGCCTCTGTAGGTCTCATTTCTTCGCTGTAGATGAGGACGGGTGATCACATGACGTCACAGGCTTCCGGGTCACATGGACTGACGTGATTCAGGTGAGGAGCCAGCGCGGCCCACGCACACACCTGGATTTCGCCCATCCTCACCATCATTACCAAGGGCTCTACCACGTTCCAGTTAATCGAGACATAACAGCAGACTTAAAGTTAGATGCAACCGACAGTTTTACTTTTAAATGCTTTCTGGGCTCGCATCTTACGGGAGGTTTCCAACTACGAGCAGGGACCCCGGACCCGCGGAGATGACGCCACGCCCACCTGCGGCCCCTCCCCCAAGGGGCCGCGCGGTGGGTTCCCGCCGCCGGCGCGGGAGAGCATCTGCTCTGGAGAACGGAGAGCTCTTCGCGCGCCTCCGGTACGGATGATGCAGAGGCGCCCCCGGAGCCTGAGGCCAGGCCGGGGAAACCGCTCTCTCTGGGTAGAGGGGACGGCGCGCTGCCCAGTGGTCTGCCCTGGCGCCGAGCTCACGGCGGCTGCAGACAGAGCCGGACAATGTCTCCTAAGCAGAGCCCTTGTCTCTGGGCTTTACTCTGGGAGAACACGCATCTCCTTGTCTTTTACAGTTCATTTCCCCCAACACAAAAAGGTGCTGAAGGACTGCATTTGGTTCACTTTAGCTTCTTTCCCAAACACAGCGAAGAGTCTCTGGGGGCGGCGTTGGTCCCCTGAGTCAAGGACCAGTGTCTTTTTCTGTGTGTTTGAGGTCCGGGGAGAGGCTTTGGCGGCCCCAGGGGCGCCTCAGGGAAGTGTCCCTGTGCCCCCGCAGATGAACCGAGGGGTCGCCCCCGCCTCGACCCCCCTCGCCCCCGGCGGGGCCGCGGCCGACGGCACTCACGCTCACCTCTGCCCGGCCACCTGGCCGCCGCGGCAGCTGGAGCCGCGGTTGGCATCAGATCAGACGCCGTCACTCCGTTGCAAAGAGCAAACGGGAATGAGCCCAGATGGAGGTAAAGGGAAACATCCCGCCGATGATTCTCTGTCTGTGCTGCTTGGCGATGCGGCTGTAAACGTGCACCCTGTTGTGGGGAACGTCAATGCTTTACGCTGAGGGCTCCGGCCCCTCCGCGGCTGCGGTGTCCCGAAGCCCCGGGCGTGGAAATGGAAGTTTCCAGGAGCCGGCGTTTGCAGGCGGGAGGTGGGGCTTGAAATGAAGAAGGCAGGCAACTGGGACTCTCAAGGCAGCCAGGCTTCCGGTCCTGATTTTCGGTGCCTTATTTAATTTTAATCAGACAAAACAAGCTCTTCAAATGTGAGTCAATAGCATTCGCTTCTTAATTGCTTCTAAATTATTTCTTCTTTTTTCTCCTAGACACTCTCATCTGCTGTCTCATCGAGCCATGGGTTTGTTACTTAGAAACGAACGTGTGCACACAGCTCGCCACGCTGGCGCGAACGTTGCCGCAAACACAGACCCCGGTCCCTAGGTGTGTGGGGACAGACACCGTCTCGGGGTCAAAGGGGATCCCCCGCGGGGTGGGAGGGCGCTGTGCCAGTTGCCATGTGCGGCCAGACCACAGGTGGTCCACGTGTGGGCGAAACAAGGAGACGTCCCTCTGACCCGCCGAGGACGCCCCTCAAGGACCCCGCGCCCTCTTCCCTTCTCTGTGGCCAAAGTACAAGGTGGGGAGGGGGCGGAAGCCAAGCCCTGACGTTCACAGGGAAAAGAAAACAGAACCACCAAGACGCTGGGGGAGGGTAACGCCGTCTGCTGGCTACAGGGTTGGAGAACAGCTTCCTTATTATCATTTCTAGGGGTAGTCGGGCTCGCGGTTGAAAGTTAAACTTGGCCACCCACCCATCCACTTGGCAGAATTCCACGATGGCCTGTTTTTGCTTTATGCTGTCCCATCGTTGGGACTATGTAGGGACTATGACAGACCCATGTCCCTGTCCTCACAGGTGTTACTGGTCAGGAGGAAAAGCCTGAGGCACAGAGGCAGAGGCCTGCCGCGCGCGGCACAGGACGCGAGGCCCACGCGCTCCCTCCTCCCTCCCATCAGCGGCGCTGCAGGGGCGCGAACTCTGTTGCCCCTTTTCCGGGCCCGATTCCGCTGTACAGGTTTCACCCCTGTAGCTGCTGCTTCAGCTTCGCCTCTGCAAACGCTGTATGTTTGAGTGCACGTGTGCGTGAGGGCGGGAGAGAGAGGCTCCTGAGGCTGGTACGTTCCTTTTAACTAGGAGGGCGCTCGTAGTCCGTTTCCAAAGCAGGCGCAGGTCAGAAAATGGGGAGGAGGCCATACCCCTGCCCCTGGGGAAGAGGCAGAGGGTGGAGAGAGCTCTGGCCCAGGACTTGGCTGGGGTTTCTACACCCTCTGCCCTCTGCCCTTTCCCTCTTTGCTCCCAGGATTCCTCTGGAGCAGCTGAGGGCCCAGAAGCAACCTTCCTTCACGTCTGTAAAGCTCCATTCCCAGCACCGGACCCACCTGCCGGAAATGCGTCTGCCTTGTTGTGTGGACCACGCGAGTCACGGGGGCTTCCTCTCACCCCAAAGCTGCTCGCCCAGGGCCGGAGAGGCCGGAACGCAGGCCGGGGTCGCGCGGACTTCAGCCCCGCCCCGGCCGCACAGTGTCAAGGCCCGCAGCAACGCGAGCACCCTGCCACGTGTCTGTGAATGAGAGTCATGTTGCCATTTCATGCCAGGAAGCTGGCGTGCCATGCTGGCCCAAGGCCGGTCCAGACAGAACTGTGACCATGGGCCACTGTCACCGGGTCTGACACTGGACCCTCCCTTCCCGCGGGGTCCCCGGGCCGCCGCCTGCGCACACCGAGACCAGGCCCAGAGCGCCTCGGAGGCGGTGCTGACCCGGCTTTCCCCTGCGGCTCCCGTGAGCGGTGCCAGAGGAGGAGCCCAGAGAGGTGCCGGCCGCAGGTGCACCCGAGCTCCTGTGCACTTGTCCTCAGCGCCAGAGGCAACCTCGAGTGGACCGGCGGCCATCCGCGGCGGTGCGGTGCGGTGCAGAGGCGCTGCTCTGCACGCGGGGGTCCGGGCTGCGTGGTGTCCTTCTCGCGTGCTTGCTGGCGTCACAGAGAAGCCTGTTTCGGAGAAGCTCTCGCTCGGGATGTGTGTGGGTGGCGGGCGGTTTCCCATCAGCGGACCCTGCAGCGGGACCACCACGTCGCTCCTGGTCCGGGATGCACCCGCAGCGGCCACGGATGTTGACGGCCTGTCACTTCCATTTACCTCAATTACCTACCTATATGGTTTAGAATGGTAAGTTCTTTTCCCTCCTAATGCCGTTCTTATCATAGACAATGGCTTGAAATAAAACGTCATGGCTATTCCTTGACCTGAATCAACTCTTAAACAGTCCTGCTGAATTTCTGAAAATAAAGACTGAGGGGGTCTCCCGGATTTGGCTCCCACTATTGGATTGGGAGCCGGCGGCTTTGCCGTTGCTTTTGATAGGAGTGTATACTTGAATGATACTGTATGTTGCTTTAAGGTCTCATTTAAGAAAGTGGAAATCCTTTGCGACCGGCTCCTGTGCTCTCTCAGCATCCTGACATTTTTGCAGATGAACAATTGCTCAAAATGGAGCTCTCAACGGCTCTCTTTATTCAATAAACTATTGTATCGTTGGATGCATCACAAAGAGGCAGCCCCCTCTCCCACCTTGGCCTGGAATCTGCTGCTCAGGGCCAAAGCCTGGTTTTCTTTCAGATGCTAATCACATACCGCCCAGGCTGGGGAAGGTTATTCTCTTAAAAGGATTTGGGAAGGCTGGGCCTGCTTTCATTATTTATTTCGCTTAATAATGATTTCTTGTGATAATAGTCACTTTTCCCCTTACTGTTCACTACGGTAATTTGAACTCCGTGGATGCTTTTCTGCTTTTGATAGGTTAAAATATATTTTGACTATGAAGTAATTCAGGGAAGAGTATAATCCTCTCCTGCCGGCGCTTCATTGTTGCCGGGTGCTGTATTTTTTTATAAGGAGATTGAACCGAGGTGTGTGGCTGGGCAGCGTCGCCCAGGGCTGCGGTAGACAGAGCGGCTGGCGTTTGCCTGCTGGACGGGTGGTCGTGGGTAAGTCGCTTTACCCTCCTCTAGTCCCAGTTCTGTTACGCAGGACACTGCTCTTGCCTGGACCCCACGGACCCCGACGCTCACCAGGGCGGTTCAGGGGGCCGATGTGGACGGCACGCCCAGGAAGTGTGCGGCAGGGCTTTACCTGCCAGCGCTGCAAAAACAGACACAGACTTGCCCGGTTTAGAAAATCACACTTGTTGACACTTGAATTCTAGGATGTAGGAAAGGGTATGGTACCTAATCATGGTCACTTCAGGTAATGCAAGAAACTACGCCATGAAATACATTTATTGAATTATGAATCACTTTAAAGGTCTCCAGAATAGAAGCATTTCTTGCCTAAACGACTCGGCTCGTCCAGTTTGTTACCAGCTCCTAATGATGACTGGATCTAGCTGCACACTGAAAATTGTTTTGCGGAAACCGACAGTCCCTTGAGTTAAATGCATTTCACTTACAACAGCTCGGCGAGCGAGGAAAGGCGCGGGGTGCGCAGGAGTCAGGAACCCGCCTGCTCCCGCCGGCCACGCAGGCCACCGTCGTAACTTCGGTGCAGCCGTAAATGATAAACGAGGCGATGATAGCTGAGTGTGGTGTGAATTGCATTTAGAAACGCAAATAAAAATGCATCATCTTATTTTGGGCCAGGACTTCTTGTCCAAGCCCAGAGAGGACGGCTTACTCTTATAAAGCAAATCGAAGAAGAACCAGAGACACTCACAAATGAGTAAAAACGCATGCGGAATTCAAATACGCGCGCGATGGCCGTGCCTTGCGTATACGCGGCTGGCGGGGGACAGCAGTGTCCACGACCGCGTCCGGGCCCCCCGCGGGCCCCGCGTCGGGGCTGTGAGGGCCGCCTCCCAGCTGGGCACACCCGGCCGTCCGTCCCGGAGCCCCCCCCTGCCGTCTCCTCGGTGACCCCTCACTAGCCCTTCACATGAGCTCTCGGTTTTTTTTTAAAAAAAGACAGAAATGAAGCCAAAACCTTTTGTGTAAAGAAAACACACTATCAAGCAGGTGGCAAACTCTAAGCAGTTACCTTTTTAAAAGATGTTGCTTTAATAATGAGAAATTCTCTCCCTCCAAAGCAGCACCGCTTCCAACCTCCGAGGCTGCGTCTCAAAGGCGGCTCTGTCTCCGCAGCGGGCGAAGAACGGGGATGAAAAGTTTGCTTTTTCATCTCCGCTCTCTTCCGCCTCATTTCCGCCTCTGGTTTGACTGAGCGTATATCTCGCTATGCTGTCCCATGAGTACCGTGCTCTGCATAAGTTACAGAAAGTATCTAGTATGGAAAACGAGGCCCCCTTCCTTCCTAATGTATCAATACTGCTGATGCATGACCACGCACAAAGTTATTTTTCCCCCGGTGTAGGCAGGTGATGCTGAGCTCGAGGAAGACGCGGCTGGGTCCTAATCTCTGCGTGTGTGAATGTCACCTCACGTGGCGAAGGATGGGGTGAAGTTCCAGGAAGGGGAGGTTATCCCGGGTTCCGCTAGAGGCGCCACGTGCCGTTGCAGGTTCCGTAGGAGAGAGGCGCAGACAGCAGGGCGGTGTGACCGTGGTGGGGGGAAGGGAGGCTGAGGCTACAAGCCAGGGAACCCCGGAGAGGCCGGGGGAGACCCTGCCCTCTGCCCTGGGAGGGAGCGCAATGCTGCCGGCAGCGGGGGTCAGGCGTCTGCCGCCGGGGCTGCGAGTGAGGGGTTTGTGCTGGCGGGAGGCACCTGGCGGACGTCATCTGTGCCGCAGCCACCGGGCACGAGGACTTTTCTGAGAATATATACGGTGTCAGTGAGGATGCTTCCCCGCGCGACTGGGCACAAAATAAAAACAGCGTCGTTAACTGACAGAGGCCATCGCTCAGCATGCATTGCTTTTCTGTTTATTCTTAAGTGTTGCCGTGGTGATGGCGACGTGCTGACAAGTGTTTGACAGCTGGTGTTTTCCGAAATGTGTGGACATCTATACGTACGTGACTTTATCACAAATATTACGGACGGAAGGGATGCCTGGCACGTAATTTGCAAATAATAACTGAGATGCCCTGAGTCCTCGGTTTCGGTGCCCCGCGGGCTCTCCCAGGATGCTCTCCTGGGCCCCGGCCCACTCCCGCGAAGCGGCCCGTCCGGGCTGCAAGCGGCGACTGAGTGTCGTTCCGGACACGCAACGTGAGCTGATATTTTCATTTACGCCAAGGAGCAGGACAAAAACGGAACAGCGACAACGTGTTGGAACGTCACTCATCAACGACGCATATGACCTCTTCATGGGACGAGGTGGTGAACCTCAAACACTGGGCAGGCACGTCCTCAGTGTGTGTGTGCCGTGCACGGTCGAGTGGCTGCAGACACGGCACGTGTTGACCGTGAAGCTTTATTTTTAACATTTCCTCTGTCATTCTCTTAGTCCAGATAACCGTCAGGACCACACACCCAGCCATGGCCTGCAGCGCTGGCCAGCTCCAGCGGTGTGAGTGCCCGGGCGAGGCTGGGCTCGGGTGGCCCCGCCAAGTCCCCGCACGGGGACCACGCAGCCTGTTCCATGGCATTTCCATCGCAAAGGAGATTAAACAGGTGCCCAGAAACCCGGGAGCACAGGCAGTAGCAACGTGCAATAAAATAATGAGGAAGTGATAAATCTAGAATAGTTATAACCATTTTAATGCAATTTATTTAGTTACGCCTAGGTTATACATACTATTGATATAATTTAGTTTTTAATATTGCCTCTGATGAACCATTAGTTTGCAAAATTTCAAAGTAGTCTGCAGTTGCCGTTGGTGAGCCGGTTTGGGCGGGTTCTGGAGAAGACGGGGAACCACTGAATTAAAGAGAAACGGCCTGGTTGTGGGAATCAGTGAATATGGTTTAAGTGAAATATTTTGACATGTGTAAAGGTGCTAAATAAATGCAATATATTCTTACTGAGAATAATGATCAAAAGGCCCACGTCCAGTATGCTAAGAAGTAAATGCTTGCTTTTGGTATTTCAGGGAAAAAAGTATGGATGGAACTGAAGCAAAAACGTGAACTCTGCTTGCTCCGTACACACAGAGAAAATGGGATACCTGGGATTTCTCTTAATCTGCTGAAAAATACAACATGAGGTGTTTTTAGCTTCCTGAACGTTATCGTAACCCTCTGTTCACGAAGCTTACTAAGAGTGGTCCTTCATTATAGGATAAACGGAAAAGGGCTTGAAGATGAAATCATTTGGTGCTGGTGGCTTCAGAACCAATCGCCTGGTTGTATTGCATTTCTGCTTGACTTTTCGTACCCATTTATTATTCTGGCCAACACGTCGTAGTTGCTCACGTTTCCACACTCTAACACCCTGCGATGGTTCGCATGGTTCCCAGACGCCGGCGGAACGCCACTGAGCGCGTTGCGCTGCGCGGCCCCCAGCGGCCCCGCGGGGGCGGGCCTCGCGCGTCTCCCCCGCAGCCGAGGAAGCCCGGCAAGGCCCCGCTGCCTGCGGTTTCTCCGAAGTCGGGGCGGAGCCGGGGAGGGGCCCGGCCACCTGCCGCCCGTCCCGCGGCCCTCGCAGCTCCCACGTTAGGGCTGGGGTTCAGTGGGGCAGCAAGGCAGACCGGCTTGAATTGCGGAAAGCCTTTTAGGCCAACGCAAAAATTTTCTTGTTAGCTTTCGAGGGATTGCTTTTCTGCTTGGGAAACCATACTTTATGCCCTGGTAGGAAATTTTATAAGCGTAGAAACGAAGCATTAACCCCCAAAACAACGAATAAACTTTTTTACCCAAATACGTATCTGCTGTCCACTGCTAACACTGTAATGTGTTTCCTTTCACACCTAACACTTAAATACGTACATGCGTTTGTGTTTTGTAACTGGTATTATTATGTATTACTCATTTACTTGCCTCCTCCTCTATCCTCAATGGGAACATAAATGTTCTCTGACGTCCCCTTTTATGCTTCGGAAACGCCGTCGTGCCCTGGAATAACACCGCGTGGCGTAGCCGGGACGCACGTGAACTTCGCTGGACACAACCTCAGTGCTAACGTTTCGCTATTATGAGTGATGCTATCGTGAAAATGTGTTCTAAAACTTTGGCAAAACTTTTGATTGTTCCCTCACACTACTTCAGGGGAAGAGACCGTAAGTCCACAGAGTATGAGCGTTTTAAAGACTCTTGGCTCCCTTTCCATCCCTTCCCTGCAAGGTGAGCCTCGCCCTGCGGCCGCGTGTGCGGGCGTGTGCGCCTCCCTGCGTTCTCGCGCTGCCCAGTGCTCAGTTGTACAATCCTGCTGCCTGGCAAATGAGAGCTCTAGCTTGGATTTGATGTGGTTTTCTTTGGTTACTAATCAGCTTGATTTTTACATGATTAGTTTTCCTTTTTATGTGTTTTCCAAGTACTGTTTCATTGCCTTTCTTTATTTTATTTGTTTGGAGAGTCTGTTGAGATATTTCAGAGAGAGATATTTTCTCTTCTACTCTGAGACCTATAGAAAAATTGTGAGCAGGGAGATGATAGACGATCAGATCTGTTTTCTTTTTCTACGGAACAGTGTAAAACATTTTGAACAAAACATATGGGGACAGATTTAAGCATATTTACATAGTACTATCTCACATGTACTACATCGCTCCTTTTTTAAATTAAATTAAAATTTTTTGAAGCTGCCAAGTGGCACAGACTGGCAGCTTACACACTCCTTAAGTTACACAACACTCAAGCAGCTAACGTCGCGACTTCGGCGTGCGTGCCCAATTAGGAGAGAGGCTAGTGCCAAGATAATCACAAATTTGCCATAAACTAAAGTTGATCACTGTCACGTGAGAAGAGAGACTGGAAGAACTTCCTTCCTTACTTTTTTTTGTTCCAGTTGTTCTGAAAAAAGACAGTGGTTAGGAGAGACACACGTCAGGTAGATGTCCTGGCAGCCTTTACTGAGTGTTGAGCAGGCGTGTGACTAGTTGTAAATATTCTTCGTGGGTTAAATAATTCCATCTTTACAGCCACCGATGGGAGAGCCCCACGTACGGACCAGAAAACCGACTTTCCCAAGGCGGTGACGGAGCAGCAGTGCCAATGTGTGACCCGGCGGGCGGCCCAGGAGAGCCGTCCCCCTGGGAGGCGGGAACAGCCTCCCTGCCGTGTGACCCCACTTGCGTGGCACCGGTGGCCTGCTGGACGCTGCGCTTGGAGGGAGAGACGGCCAAGGCACAGCTCCCTTGTAAGTCAGGGACCATCAACCTGTGTATTCATCTTCCAAATGTAATTTTTTTTTTCTGGAAATACAGCTGACTTGCAAAAGACACCATGAACAGTTACATCCTGTGACTTTTCTCTTTCGTGAGGCAGCAGTACTTCCAGATGGGATTTGGGTCATCTCTTGAGTCAATGTTGAAATTCCTGCTCAGAGAGGAGTTGGTGTTTCTTCTGAGAAAGAGACAGAGCAGGGACGGTGGTGTGTCCACCCTTCCCCCCGAGTCCGAAGGGGCCGTCCTCGCCGTCCTGGCGCGGCTCACCAGGCCCTGGGCCTCCCCGCTGTCCTTCATTTGGCGGTTTGATTCCCAGGCCTGCCGTCTTATCTGGGTCCCCCATCCTGGACCTCTGGGAGGAGGACCCCCGGGCTAGACGTGTCCGTCCGTCCTGGCAGCGAGCGCAGTGGGCTCTTCACAGCGAAGTCCTGTTTCCAGGAGTCCCGAGCCTGCGTCTTCCTGCTTCTCTTTGCGTCCAGTTTGTCGAGCTGGAAGCACCCACGCAGGGGAGGGACATTTGCAACGCTCTTCAGTTTGTCGGACGTGCGGCCGGGTGGAGCGGGCGGGAAGCAGGGTGCCGGCTCTCCCTCCGGGCGAACGGGTGGACGCGGAAACTTGGCTGCGAATGGTTTTATTTTGTGAACATATTTAATGAGATTTGTTCAAGTTTAAAATTATTTTTAAAGTTGAATTTAAAAGGTTTAATTCAGATATTACGGATGCTTCTATGCAGCATTGAAGGCACCGTGGGGCTTCCAACGAAGCGGGAGAGGGCGAGATCGGGAAAGCCGGCGGCGGGGTTCCCTGGGGGGCCCAGACACCTCACAACCCACAGGGGTCTCAGAGCGAGAAAAGGCGCAGGCCCAGGGTCGCTGTCCGGGTGTTAACAGGAACCAAGAGGGCGGGAGCGTGGCCAGCAGCCCCTTGCTAAGGCCCCACACACCTCGGAGCCGGAGCCCCTTCCACGGGCAGCATCCGCCGGGCTTCTGCGGGAGGACGGGGTCCAGTCCGAGGCCCTTTCTCTGAAGAGAGACGTAGGACGTTTGGAGAGGACTCCGAAGAGAAGGACCAAAGACGATCGGTGTGGGAAATGGGCCCTTTGAGGAAAAGCGAAGGAGATCTGGGTTATTTCGCCTGAAGAAAAATAGCTCGGCTCTTGGGAGCGGGGAGGGGGGATAGGAAAATGTGAACACGGTGGATTTTGTTTAAATTTTGATTTAAGTCATCGGGCACAGAAACTGCACTTTAAAATGCGGGTTTTATGGAAAGCCGGCTTTGCAAGGTCACGTTGTGTACAGCGCAGACAGACGCCGGGGCGTGGGGCTTTTCTCAGGAGACATGCACTGTACATTTTAAAACAGTAATTTATTTTTCCCACGTAACTGTTGCAGTTACAAAAGAAAATGGAGAGATTTTTTCTTTTTGAGAAATTATTAAAACTAATGGAAGCAGTAGCTTTTCAGTTCTTTGGGAGGAAAGGTGAGTTGCCTCTTAATTCAGAGATAGTGTCCCTGTGATGCATGAAGACAAACACCACCTCCCAAAATAAGGCGTGTGGAAATACTTAGCCGAAAACCTCAGGCTTTATCTGTTAGGTGTACATTTGTTTTTGTCAACAAATGGCGTTTTTAATTATTCTTAGCAAAAAAAAAAAAAAAGTGTGTATATTTATTTATTACTTTGGTCACACCTGGGAGTTCTGCTTTTTCAAAACCTAGTATCAACGTCACGTATGCCGGGCCGTGGAGAGACGGTTGAAATACTAAGGCGGTTGCTGAAGTCTCTCCTTCCCTTTCTCAGTCCTGTCCTGGGAGCATGGAGCCTCCACGTTTTTGCAATTTAGAACAGATGAGTGCAGTGGAAGGATACACGTGCTTCCTAGCCCCATGGAAGAGCTACTGCTGCTCTGAGGGTCTGGGGGAACCTTGAGTGTTTCGACACCTTTCTCCATCCTCCCGTCGGCTTCCTTCACGTAGGATCCACCACGAAGGGCCCCTTGTTGGGGGACCCGCACTCTCTCTCCAAGGCTTGGTGGGGTGTGGCTGTCCCTCCGGGGGTCAGCTCCACAGAAGGGAGCCCGGGACCGGGGGAGCCAGTCCCGGGGCTGGGGGTGCTAGGAGGCCCCCGAGGACCTGCCCACTCAACTAGCTTCTTCAAGGAGCACAGCAAATTATGCTTTGTCATCCTGTTCCACGGCACCTAAGTTTTGTCCTACCTTAAGGAGGAACCGGTTTTGCATAGGTCGAGTTTATTTTAAGAACAAGAAAAATCAATAACATTTTAGATCATTAAGTGATTTTTTAAAAATCAACCCTATTTTTTTTTTAACCCCGAGCTTTAACAAAGTAAAAGTATAAAAATATGTAACACGATAGTATGTTTTGGTGTCCTGATTTCCAGGGAATATAATGAAAATGGACGGTTCTTGTCCACAACTTCCTTAGCTTTTGGCTAGAGCCATCTTCTCATACCTGTGACGTAGGGATGGGGGAGGGGGCGCCCCCCTCAGCCCTCTCTGGCGGGTGACCCAGCGCGGGGAGAGATTCCCCCAATGCTTTGCAGCCAGTGTGGGCCAGGGCCGGCAGGGCTGGGGTCGGGGCGGGCTCGGCAGAGCCCCGCCATCCCTCTTTAGAGCGGGAAGAAGAGGAGGGACGCATCCTGGGATGGAATGTTTGGAGCTGACCGAGGCGCTTCTGCTCCCCTGAACTGGGAGCCGAGCCTGCTCTCCCGAGAGCAAGCTTGGCTCTCCAGCCACGCCGGGCACCGCGCGGCCGCCGCAGCCTGGCCCGCCTGCGCCCGCCTCACAGGGGCCTGTTTTGAATCCACAGCTCCATGCACAGAAACACCCCCTCGCCGTAGCCATTTAAAGGGGAATCGTGGTTCGGAAGGCCCTGACCCACACAGCGGCCCATCCGCGAATGCATGCTCGGGGTCGACGGCAAACCCCACCAGGGCGCGGGGAGCTGGGCTCGGGACGCGGCGGAGGCGGCGCCCCGGCAGGCGGCTCCACGGGGCGCGTGCCCGCGAAGACGGCGCAGGGAGGACTCGCTCGCAAGCCCTGGGGGCTGCAGGGTCCCGGCGCTCCGACCTGGGAAAGCCAGCGCTGCGGTCTGGTCCCAGTTCCGAGAACTGAGGGGGCACAGAGGCCCGAAGGCCAGAGGGAGCGGCCCCCGGGCACGCGCGGCAGTCGCATTCCACCCGCGCGCCCTGAGCCCGGCCAGGCGCGCGGAGCCTTAACTGTCTTATCCAGCGAGACAGCTCCCCGGCGATGGAGCCTTCTTGTGGGGAAGGGGGGGGGGCAACAGAGGTTTATTCTTGTTTTCAAGCACTTGATAAGAATGCAGAGAAGCTTCAAGACAACTAAGTAAAGCTGAGCAAAGGCGATGGGCCTTCGTGATATTCTCGCCACGTTAAACGCCGGCATATTTATAATCAGAAGACTCATCGCCGGGTACGTTCTTAGCCTTGTTTGACCCTGCCCTCAGGCCTCCCCGCAACTGCTCGCACGCGCTCCAATCATTAAACTGGGCTTACCGAGCACTTCCATGCCCCCTCCCCAGAAATTTCCCTTTGAATATTTGACTCTGAAGACCCTAAAAAGCCCACCGAAAGCTCGCCAACGCGGTTCCCTGTCCGCGGGGCACACTGCCCGGTGCATCTTCTCTCCAGGACGTGTTAACGTCGCCTCCGCTGATCGCTCACCACGGGCATAGACGGAAAAGGGCTCTAAACGAGCCTGCGGCTTTAGAAACTTTTCCTTTCGCCAAGTTAACAAAGGAGATTACTTTAGAAGATTGGATCAAAATGTGACAACCTGTTCAGATTTTTATTTTAAAAACCTTTATATTTTTTACTACAATTCAGTTTTGTTTTTTTTTTTAACTCCCCTTTGGTACCTTTACTTTCTTATTCCAAATGAAAGAATTTTTCATCATTGATTCTATTGTTTCCAGCCTGGAGCCACTGGACTTAATTTTCATACACTGTGTTCCATTTAGTAAAATATTTAGCGCTTTCACAAGCGTGTAAATCACCGGGCGCTAATTACACCGACCTGGCACGGAGACCGATCTTTTTGCTGGATACAGCGGTGATGCATGGCGTTCTTATGAATATAATAGTCCTGAAACACCAAGAATATTAAAAAAATTAATCACTGTTCCAATCCGTATTTAGTTACAGGTTATAAAGGAAACCACTTATAATTTCGCTCCCGTTCTTACGGCCCCTCGGAGAGGCCTCGAGCGCGTCAGCAGAGGCAGGAAGCTGTGAGCCCGGCCGTGGGGCGCGTGCGTGATCGCCTGGCCCAGGGCAGGGGGTTTCAGAGCGTCGATAGTGTTGCAAGTCGGAGCCCGGCGACTTCAGCAATTACTCAGAATTGATCTTTCGGTCCCAGGCCACCGTCTCACGCAGACCAGGTGGTGGCAGCGAGGCAGGTGGCGCGCGTGGTGCTGAGGTCTGCCCGCCGCCTCGCCCCCTGTCCCCACGAGCCTGGAGGCTCCATGAGTTCGGGGTGCTTGGTGCGTCTTCCTCCCCAGGAGCTTCTGGTGCGTGGGAGGGTTCAGAGAAACATGTGGCGAGTGAACGGATGGATGGGTGCACGGGTGCCCGGAGCCCGGACGCCAGCCCGGCCGCGTCTCCACGGAGAGGTCACTTTGTTTCCGTGTCCCCCACTCCCCTGCCTGCTCCCTGCCGCGGCGCTCTGCCCACCCGGCCCTTCGCTGTCCTTTGCTCTGACGTCTTGCCAGCCAGCCAGGGGGCGAGCGTGGTACAACTCCAGGGTGACATTCCGGACGCGGAGGGAAGTATGTGCCTTCACTCTGCTTTACGGGGAGAACGGAAAGATGCACCGATGAGCAGGACGGCGACCGCGCCGTCCTCAGGACTCTCAACCTCGGGGGGAAGGAGGTGGACTCATTAGCACGTAAAGGGGGTGCCTGCGAGCCCGTTAGATGGCAGTCGTGGGCCGGGGGCCGAGCCGAGGAATTCAGGACAGAGAGGGACTGAACGTTCAGCTCCTGCACCTCCTTCCCCTCCTGCCCTGCAGCTTAGGGATCTCGGGGGGCTTGAAGCCGGCCACGGGGCACCAGAGCTGGCCCTGCCTCCCTTCCTCCGGAATCGTTTTCCGAGAGGAATCTTCCTGGTTTTTCCTCCGACATGTGTTCAATCCCCTCATTAGCATATTGCTTCCATCACACTTTTTCTACGTTGTTTGAAGTGCGTGCCCAGTGGAGAAAGAACTATTGCCATTGTTTCCTGAGCTGCTTGGAGAGGACGAGTAGGAGAAGGGGACACCGCAAAGCGGGCCCCTGGCATAGGGATCCTTCGGAGCTGCAGGCAGCTGGGAAGAGGCGGATACACGAAAAGCTCTCTGCCCTCCCACCGTTTGCCTAAATGCAAGATATTAACTTGTAAAGGTGCCCCTGCTTCTGCAGCAGGAAAGACCAAAGTTTTATCTCTGGAGACAATTCTTGACACGTACCAGCCTGGAGACCAGGTCAGAGAGCGCTCCATAGCAAACCTTGCTTATAAAGCCCTTACCTGCCGTCCATTCCCCACGTGTTTGCTTTCCCACAGTTTGCCGCCTTAGAAAACCAAAGTCACTTTCCTTTGTTTGTCACCTCTCTAAACATTTACTGTGTTTTGGTAAGAAGCTGCATCAGCCCAAGTTCTGACCACCCCTTTGAGTTACTCATCTCTGCATTCTTCGTGTGTATGTGTGTAACGTGCTAATAAATTTGTTTGTTTCCTCTCTTGTTACTCTGTCTTTCATCAGTCCAGTTGTACATGGTCCCAGCCAGAGAACCTAAGATGAGTAGACAGTAAATATTTTTTCCCTTCCTACAGACTTGAGTGGAACTTTCACTTCTGCTCACCCGGACCGACTAAATCCATTGCTTAGTCACTGTTCCTTTTAGCCTGATTTCCCAGCATTCTGCTGGCCCCAGCCCTTTGCAAAAGCCGTCTGAATGAACTGCAGTTCCTCACATGCGTCCTGGTGATGTGGGGTGAGGCGGGGTGCCAGCCAAAGCAGGAACCAAGAAATGTTTCCTGGAAGAGGGCATGTAAAAGCAAGGTTGTGAAACGTATAGAGCACTTCTTGAGCAGACAGTTGCACATGGGAAGGGAAGAGAGAGCATTTCAAACAAGGAACAGCCATGCAAAGTCATGAAGATGCAAACCAGCATGGAGTGTCGAAAACAACTGTGAACAGTTCCGTGCCATCGAAGAAGAATGGCCAGGGGAGGGAGCGGGACCACAGAGGACCTTAGGCAGCGGGGGTAAACAGGGTAGCGGCACGCCGCGGTCTGTTAAAGATCTTTTTTTTTTTTTCTAAAAAAGGTAAAATCTTGATTGTAGTCCAAGTATAGAAATGAACATTTTTATAGATGAGGAATGTTGAAATGAATATGCAGATGGAGGTAAAACTGGTTTTTCCAAAGGGTGGGAAGGAAAAAACTGAGCCTCTACCAGACAGGACAGAATTGGCATGTCTCTAGACAAAACATTTGCATTGCTCTCAGTTACCCAAGATGCAGGGTTGTAAAAATACCTCCCAAGTTTCAGCGTCAGATAAGGAAGGGAAAAGGGTGTCGCATGAACATAGTTTTATATCAGAAAACTCTACCGTGCATAGTTTTCCATTGATGTAAAAAAATTTCCCTACTGTTTGCATCCTAGAAGATGTCTTTCTGGGCCCTGGGGAACAGAAGAGGGGAACAGAGCATGTTTCACTTTTTTAGAGGATCTTTTAAAATTGCTCTTTCATTTGCTTGCGTGTGTTGGGTAACATGCGTGATAGAGGATAGGAAAATAATTTTTCCAGGTGTCCCCTCTCCCCTGGGACCTTGCGCTTGCCTGCGTGGCGGGCAGGGGAGAGGCCCGGGGAGGCGCACTCCTGCGCAGCCTCGGACGCTGCAGCTTCCCTGCTCTCGGGCCCAGTCGGCGGCCCGTGGAATCGTTTTAGTTTTCAGTGATGATGAAGGATTTCATAATCAAACCCATAAAGAGAGACCTCTTCAGTAACTGATAAGTACGGAACGTTATGCGGAGAAAGGGGTGAAAAAGCAGGCTGGGGAGAGGTGGAAAGGCAACACAGCAGTTTTGATCTCCAATGCTTACAGATTTTACTTTGATTTTGACCAAGATTCTCCCCTGGACCAAACTCTGATCGAGCTCCTCTGAGCTTTACCGCAACGAGGCCTTGACTTGTGGGCACCTGCTTCCATCTCTGCGTTGCCGGGCTTTAGCAAGGACCCGGGCAAGGCAGGGCGGCCGTCCTTGAACGTGGCCGAGTTCCTCGCCGTCCCCCTCGCCCGGCTGCCCCTGGCCACCCCCTGCCCTCAGCAACCCCGTCAGGTCGCTGCCAGCGCGGCCCCCTCGCCCTGAGGCTTCCTCTCAGCCGCCCTCCGTTCACGGACCCCTCCCCTCGCCCACCCCCGACTGGAATTCCTGGCTCTCCCTGTCGTGTTTGGACTTGAGCCCAATCTCCCCTCCGCTCCAAGGCCCCTGTGCACTGGTCCCTAGAACGACCCCAGGAGTCGCCTGCCGAATGGAGTCTTTCCAACTGTCTCTAACAAGCGTCATGAATAGTTTTTCCTTAAAAGAAGACAAAACTTGTTTTCTTGTATTAATTTTCACATATTCTTGGGACTGTCCCATTTTCATGTTGATAGCACAAACCGTGCTCCGATAAACCTCATTTGACTAAAGGCATAGTTTAAAATCTAAAGACTGATCTCCACAGGACTTGCTTAGAAAGTTCCCAAACGTGTTTATAATACAAAAGCTTCTCTTTGAAGCTGTGATGAACCACGTACCTCACCTCTGCACGAAGCTGGGTTCCGATCGATATTTAATAGCCACGTGGTAAGTGGGTGGGTATGTGCTCCTTGGAACCCTGAGAAAAGGACCCATTTTAATGCAGAATTACCGAATGCAGCCCAAGGGCAGGGGATATTTGCTTTAGAGATTTGTTGTAATTTAAAATAAGGTAACTTAAATATAGCATTCCACGCGTTTCTCTTAAATGACAAACTGTGTCCTAGATTTGCAAGTGCCACCGTTATTATGATGGATGTGATCTGAGACGAGGTCTGAACAGCTTATATAAATTAACGCCGAGAAAACATGGCTCAGAACAATTTGGAACGGTGTCAGCCTTTAATTCATTCAGGCACAAGATGTATTTCCTATGTTCTTAAACTCCGCAGCATAAGTTAGAAGTCTAGAATTTTAAGTAAAACTTTGGCTAAGTCCTCTACATTTTTCCCCTTCTTTTCTGCGGAGTAAAGGGAGCTCCTGTTCTCTTTCTCTGTGGTTACACATTCAGCCTGGGGACCATCTTAGACCTAAAACAGATCTTTCTTGATTAAAAAAAAAAAAGAGAGAGAGAGCGCACGCGAGCAGTAACTCCCGTGCTACCGTGGCAACAGGAAGAGCAGGCCGACCTTCCGGAGGGTATGAAAGAGCCGTGGGCTCCTCAGCCCACAGCGACTCTGAAACAGGGGAGGCGCCTCCCGCCTGAGTCCCGGAGCGGACGCAGGGCCGCGCCGGCTGGAGAGAGCGGAGACCTTCCAGGGCATCCCCTCCCCACGGACACCCGCTGGCCCTGAGGAACAGCCAGAGGTCAATAAAATGCACCTTCGCCCCACGGCGGCGGAGAGGCCAGCCGGGGGCCTGGCCGACCCCGGGAGGCCTGAGCAGGCTTCCGCCCTCCATCTGGAAGGGCCTGGAGCGTGGGCTGCCCCGCGGAGCGCCCAGACCGGTCAGCGCCACGGCGGAGGCCGCTCCCGCCCTGGCCGGCCGTTCCCGTGCGCCGAGCGCTCGTGAGGAGGGAGTGACGAGGGCCGCGAGCGGAAGCTGATGATGGCTCCGGCGACGAGCCAGACCCCGTGCGCCCACCGGCTTTGTTTTAGGCGCACTTCGGTGTCTCGTTTGTAGAAACAGCCTCCCATGTCTGACAGGTCCCCCCGCAGGTAAAATGGGGCCATGGACACCAGCACGGGGACCTGGTGGAGTGTGTGGCGAATGCACTGTGGCCCGTGGCCCCAGCTCTAGGGGACGTCTCGTTTTCCCTGGGCCAGAGCGGAATAAGCTGGCGAGGACCTTCCCGCATGGGAGCAACACTCAGGATGCAAAGGAGCTCCTGGCAAGGAAGGCGCCCGGAACCGCCCCAGCAGGAGTGGGCCTCTGGCTCCTGCCCAGCTCCGCGGTCCTGGCCGTGGGTGGCCGTGAGCGGGGGAAGGAGGGCCCAGGCCCCTCCCATGAGGGACCAGGCTGCCCAGCCAGGCGACCGGTCCCGCCCAGGCTCTGCTGTGGTCTGATTGCATCTCCTCCAAATCCGCAGGCTGAGCCCTACCCGCAGCCCTGTGGCGCGTGACCATCCAGAGAGGAAGCCTTTAAGGAAGACGTGATTGAATTAAAACTAAGGCCACTGGGTTTGGCCTTGATCCCAGCTGACTGGCGTTCTTGTAAGAAGAGGGGGTGGGGCTCAGAGAGAGAGAGGCCGCAGGGTCGCAGGCCTGCAGCGGGAAGACCAGGCCAGGACGCAGCGCTGCAGGCGGCGGCTGCAGGGTGGTACCCTGCAAGCTGCGGGGGACCAGGCCGGGTGTCAACCACCGACGGAGGTGGCCCGGCGCCAGCGGCAGAGAGAACGCCCTGGCTGCCACGCTGGGGTGGCCGGGAGTGGGCGTGGCTGGAAGAGAGCGGAGGGAATGTAGACTGGTGAGCACGGTTTCTGGATCCCCATTCAGTTACCGAAAGATCGGTGAGGGAGCGGGGGCTACGCACACGCTGCTCTGTCTTACACTGATTAAGCCCGTGGAGGTGATAGTGATCAATAGTATACACTTTTCAGATGTAAACCAATTACCTGCCATATTTTCCAGCCCATATTTTCTTTTCCTATCAATGCTTGCTGAAATCCAGATAACTGAGCCTTTTTTAACCCTCTCTTCCCTCCCCTCTGCTCTTGAAAAATGAGTGATCTGATGACTTTATTTACAAAAGAAAAGGTGTGTGCTACATCTTACAGACACCTGGGAAGGGCACGTTCACGTCCGGCCTGTGTCTCTGAAAAGACCATTGGTTAGAAGTTATGCCCATTTAAGTAGCCGGTAACTGATGGGCAGATATTTCTGTCTTTATGACTGGAGCCTAAATGTATACTGTCAACAGTTTCATTTGAAAAATGATCAGAACTACCTTTAAATGATTCACTCGGCCATTCTGAGTGGGGTAGCTTGGCCATTGAACAGGTCGTGATTCCCTGAAGACAGTTTCCTATGAGGAGCCAATAAAGTACCAATATTATCCTTCATTTAGATCGGGGTTTTCTACGGCACACACAGCACCTCCCAACAGTACAGAACGGCCTGGTCCGAGATGCCCACGGTGTGGACACTGCCCTGGAGGGGTCCAGTGCCTGGGGGGGGGGGTCCGAGCCCTTGGGGGGGTGGGGTCTGTGTTCTGGAGGATTCTGTGCTCCGGAGGGGTCTGGTTATGGGGCAGCGCTTTGCGGGCGCAACACCGACACAGCCACGTCTGCGCTGCCCCTGGAAGCGCACGCGTCCTTAGGAACAGTCGCCAGCCTGCGGCTGTGCATCCAGCTGCTTCCCCACGGCGGCCAGTGCGTGTGAGGCGGGGCGACCGCTTCTGCTGCCCTTTTGGGTTCAGCCAGAGCCATGTTTCCTGAAGGCGCTCTCATCGCCGTCCTACTAGTCATTCCACCTGTTAGTTCTTAGGCTGGTCCCTGACGTTTTACATCCTGGTGGCCGAGCTGTTAGAACGGACGGAGCCCGCCCCGCCCTCTCAGGTCACTCCTGCCGCTGCTGTCCAAGCTCCGCCCATGGGGCGGCCCGTGTGGCAGCCCTGTCTGCGGGAGGCCGCCCCTGAGCGGGGGCGCCCCCGGGGTGGGGGGCAGCAGAGAGGGGCTGGGGTGCCCGGGAAGGCGGCGACCAGGGCCCCCAGGACTCCGGCTCCACATGCCCCGCCCAGGAGAAGGAGGGAGGACACGGGGTGTCGGGGGCTCTTGGAAGGGTGGTCGCGCAGGGTCAGAGGGCACCTGGGAGAGTACCCCCGCCAGGCCTGTGCACGCCCCCAGCCCCCATGGGACAGACCCCCGCACAAACGCTCACACCGGCAGGAAGGTGTTTCCTAGGGAAGTGAGCTTACATTTTACTGCATGACTCCCTGTCAATTTGTAATAATTGCGTTTTATATCGTATTTTTAATATGGATCTCCCACTTCTCATTTCTCTCCTCATATGTTCTTAATCATAATAACAACTTCTGCGCTTCCATGGGATTAGTGTTCCCCCACGAGCTAGAACTATTACATTCTTAATAGTCTCTTCATGATTTTTCTACCTGACTTGTTATGACACTTTAATAATTTCATCGGAGTTTAGGTGTTGTGAAATGTTACGATTTATACTGCCGGGCTCTAAACACAACACATCAATAAAGCAAACTCTTCAGCGACAATAAAATATTAAGTATGTTAATACCCCATGAATTATTCTACAATGTTACTTATTTATGCTTTGATTTTTGCTGTCAATTTTCCCTTTTATTGGATTGTATAGAAATTGTGAAGCTACCCTGGATGTTTTAGTAAGGTCACTCCCAATTCTCACGTTTTATGTAAACACCTTTTCGTTGCTCCAGCCTGTATTTGCCTCCAATGGTAGATGGTTGGGCATTAACTTGTGCACCACGTGCACTTCAGCTTGATCCTGTTGCTTGTAACAGCTTCCATCCGGGGAAGCAAAAGCAACCGGCTTTGCTGCATAGATGCCAAGCGGAAATCGTACAAGCTCCGTCGGTGTGACCAGGTTCCGCGTTCACGTCTACCAGGGGCCACAGGCAAAGAGCGCCTTTGCCCCCGGAGTTCTCGTCTCCTCGCCGCCTCTGGCCGGCTGGGCAGGGCCGGCTTGCTTTTCTCTCTCTTCCACGGAGCTTTGCAGAAAGTGAGGGGAGCGGGAGCCCCCATGTGCCCCCACTGAGTTCTCCCTTTTGCTCACCCGCAAGCGCCCTTCAGGCTGCCGTCTGCCTTCTAAGGTACCACGGGCTCACACTGAAGCGCTTTTACTTTAAGAGCGAAAGACCCGCCCCCTTTTCAGATGCTGATATTTGAAATCTCCTGATCACGGTTCTATTCTGGGGTTTATAATGGTGGTACCTCTACAGATATCAAATCCTGAAGTAGTTAGGGTATAGATTTGGCAGAAGATAGAGACCCCAGGTCACGGTGGTGTGGACACTGTGGAGTGCATTTCTCTCTCTCACGACCACCTGAAGGCGGGAAGTCCACGGCCAACGTGACAGCAGAGTCCATGGAGACAGACAGGGAACAAGCTCAGCCCAGCTTTGGGGCCAATTCTATCACGTGGCCCAAAACTCCTGGGCAACTACTAGACTTTCAAACACCTGTGCGTGAGAAAGCAGAAAGTGAGGATATCTTCTCTCCTTAAGGACAAAAGGCACACTGTGCTCTTCATTTGCGCGCGCTCTCGTTTGTCACAACTGTATGGGGTGGCCACCCGCTACGCTGAAGGGGCTGGAAGATGGAGTCTTTGTTCTGGGCAGCTGCACAGCCCGCCGGGCACCCCAGGACTGAGGAAGGATTGGGGGGCGCGTCCTAGAGGACCTTGGCCGGTCCCTGCCACACTGGCAACGACTTCTAGTTCAGTTACACAGGAATACGTGCCATTACAGGCCACGCAACTCATCACATAGCGTCTAGATACATAATGGAAAATTTCAGAGAACTAGAAGGATAGATGGATACTGCCTCATAACGGGAACTGCTTTATTAACAGCTTCATTAAGGATTAATTTACACATAACAACGTGCGCACTTTTAAATTTCGCACCGAACTTCTTAGCCACGTGCTTTCATGAATCCGCACGCTTACGCGTGCCGGGACTCACCCTCCCTCTGTCCTTCGCACGTGACACGCGGCGCTGCCCCGCCGGCCCCCGTCCGCCGAGGCGCCCTGCGCACCCACGCGTCTGCATCGCCTCTCCGGCCACCCCCACCCTGTGTCCACCTGCCGCCACCTGTCTGTCCATCAGCCCCTGTGACTGTCATCTGTCATCTACCCGTCCACCTGTCCACCCGCCCATCCATCCATCCATCCATCCATCCATCCATCCCTCATCTGTCATCTGTCCACCCATCCCTCCATTTGTCATCGATCCATCCACCCGTCTAACTATAATCTACCTGTCACCTAACATCTCTCTCTCATCCAGCTGTCCATCCTCCCGCCCGCCTATCACCTGCCTCCCTCTCTGCGCCCTCACTGCGCGCCGTGCATCCTCCCGGTCAGGAGACTGGCGGTTTTCCCGACTCTCAGTCGGAGGACAGTGAGGAGGCTTTCACAGACGATCCCCTTCTAATGGTGCCGCACTGTTTTGTCTCTAATTCCACCTTCACTTCTTCTTGTCTTTCTTTCTTTCGCTATGTTGCCTTTTGAAACAGCTTGGACACTTCATAGCTGACAAAGTGAATAGAAGGGGTGCTATTGGAGGTTCTGCAAAAGAAATCGGCTGAGAAACCGGACCATGAGGTTTTCCGTGTTCTCTGGTGCCTTCCAGGTAAGAGCCGATGGGCTAGAACGCCAAGGCCGGCCAACAGGGATCGGGGGACGGGCTTCACCTTGGGAAGGGCGTCACCTGGGTCCCCGCAGCGAGGGAGGGCTGGCCTGCCACTGCACGAGCAGCACGCAGCTGACATTCTGCCTGGAAACTTGTTGCGTTCGAAGGGGTGACAGAGACTCCCACCGCTGGTCTAGTGCGTGGGGCTGGGATTGGGTTCTGGGGTGCGGGTCCCCCAGGGTCCCCAAGGCAGTCATACTGCTTCACCATCCACGAGCCCCTTCGCCTTCAGAGGCACGCACCCCGCGCTGCACAGAGGGAGGGCCACGACCCTCATCAATTCTTCACAGTCCCGGGAAAAGCGCCTTTCTTCCCGGCTGGCCCCGGCAGAGCCAACCGTCTCACCTGCCCCGTTGCCATGGCACCTGGTGCACCTGGTGCACCTGGCTACAGCCCCCGCTGCGCCGCGCCGAGTGTGCGTCGCCCTCACTCTGTTGTGAGCTCCTTGCACAGAGCTTGACACCTAGCAGATGCTTGATAAATATTTGTTGAAATGAAATAAAATATTTACTATAGTTTTTTGTGGAAACTCATAAAATTTGCACTCCCTTTCTCCCCAGATATTTAGCCGTCTATGTGAAGGGAAGACTTGATTCAGAATAATAAATAGACAATATCACACTACGGAGGGCAGCGCTGACATGCAAGACAGCTTTCCGGCGCCACTTCGCTCTCTGCTCTCAGCGGCTCTGTCAACGTCGCCGGCAACCTGCTTGTAAACGCAGGAGGAAGACGCCCGGGCCCCCGCGGAGCCGCCGCGGCCCACTTCGCCACCTGCTCTCGCGCTCCGCTCCGCCTTTGAGCTGCTTCCCCGCAGTCTCCGCACCGCGGCAGCGCGCTGGGCGGTCTCCTCCCCCGCCCCCTCAGCCCGCCGTCTGCCTCCGGCCTCTCATCTTCTTCTACACGCGCATCTTTTGGAAATCATTCCTGCTCGGGTGTCATTTATTGGGTTGGCCAAAAAGTTCATTTGCTTTTTCCGGAAGATGGCCCTACGGGCACTTAGTTGTCTTTAACTTCATTCGAAACGGTTTAGTTAGGTCGTGTTGCGACAGCTATCCTGTCAGCGTGCATTAACAAAAAACTTACCAGGGTTGGGGAGCTTTTGCGCAGGCATTTTAGTGTTGAAGATGGAAGAAAATATGCAACATTTTCAGCATGTTATGCTTTATTATTTCAAGAAAGGTAAAAACGCCACCGAAATGCAAAAAAGTATTTGTGCAGTATGTGGATAAGGTGATTGAATGTGTCTCAGTCAAAACTGCGCAGTTTCAGAAGCTGCCGGGTGGGACCATCCAGCTCTCACCTGCGTCCACCTTCGCCGAGACGCCCTCCAGCGGGAAGTGATCGTCCCCAGCGGGCCGGTGCACCCTGGCAGGCGTCTGAGCCTCTGTCTGGGCTCTGGGACAACTACTGAACAGGGTCGGTCCCTTCTCTCACGGAGCCTACATCCTAACAGGGGGACAGTAATGGAATATACATTTATACTAACAAATATGGGTCATTTCGAGCTCAGGCAAAGGTTGTAAGCAGAAGTAAAGAAGATGCTGAAAAGTGACCGTGGCAGATTCATCTCTCTCCTAACAGCGATCACAGCTGTGGAGGCTGTTAACCAGCGAGCGAGCTCCCTGGGCTGCGCAGCCTGCCGCCTCCGGCCGGGAACCGCTGCCCGCGTTTTGGAGGAAGGGAATGGACTGACGACCTCTAAGGCCTCTTCCACCCCGCCAGGATGGGCAAATGACCCGTGGCGTCAGGCGACCAGGCAAGGGAACCGCCAGGTGCGCTCTGCTGAGGGGAGGGGAAGGCAACGCTTCTGGGGGAGACCATCTGCAGGGAGGAGAACACAGGGGCCTGGTGTTCCTGAGGCCCCCACTGTGAACCTCGGAATAACCCGGGACACAGAGACAGTCCCCAGACAGAGGGGGCGCGGCGTGGTCTGGGAGCGAAGTAAGAGGTCGAGGGCCTAGTGGCCATTATTATTAATACTTCAATATTTGCTTTATTAATTATAATATTTACTTAACTCATGGGTCTAAACTGCCACATGGGGCTGTACTTTATACGACATGAAATAGCAGAGCAAAAAAGAGGCATATTGGGCAAACCCCAAAATGCAAGACGAGGGGACGTTTCATAAGCCAGCGTGCGGCCTTCCTCTTTCCCAGCTCCCACCACTGCGGGGCAGAGGACTGCGTTCTGTCCCCCGTGAGACGCCTGGTCGCCTTCGCAGACCGTCCTGACGCCCATCCCCGGAGCCCGGCGCTCTGGGCAGCACGTACCACGCGCACCGCACCGTGGCCAACGCGCTCAGGGTGGAGACACCTCGGCCTGCGGATGGAAGGAGGCTCCTCCGCGGTCTTTGTTTCCACTGGGTGAGGCTCCGCCTTCTTCCCGCTAAACCACGCTGGTGCCTCTGGTGCCACCCAGGACACAGTCCAGGCTGCGGGTCCCCAGGCGGGAGAGCCGGGGCAGCACCGTGTGGAGGCTCCGTGCCGTCTCCTCCTGCGCTCGGCTCTGCGCGGACTCGCTGGGGCGGGACTCAGGGTGTGACCTTGGGTGAGGGGTGGGGTTGCACCCTTGCCGCGTACTGAGAGCCCCCTGCTCCCCGACTTCAAGCCGGGTTCAGTGAGCCACAGTCAGCTGACACAGGCGGTCAATGCTCCTGAGGAAAGCTGCGTCCTTGGCTCCGGCACCAGGAGGGGTGCCGTGCGCTGCTGGCAATAACACACTTAACGCAAACACTGCGTCGTTGGCCGTCAGGAGGCAGGGATGGCTTTTCTCTGCGGTTCCCAGGGTGGAGGCACTGAGAACGGAGGAACCAAGACCGCGGGGCCTGCCCTCCGCACAGCCAGCGCCAGGCGTTCCTGTCCGGGGCTGTGGCCAGGAGTCTCCAGAGGGGGCCCTTCTCCCTGCCTGCGTGCTGTGAGCCATGTGGCTCGCCCCGTGGACCTCAGCACTGGCCTCGACAGGGACAAGGGACTCATCTGTCCTCCTCCTCCATATTAAACGCGATGAAAGCCAAGCACCAGCTGGCTCCCCCAAGCGCGGGTTGATCAGGCGCTGTCTATGCTTAATGGATCCGATTCCTATGGAAACTCTTATCCTCCTGGGCTAATCCTCGGTCCAGACGAGGAAGCAGAGCTGCTGCTCAGTGAGAGAGAGGGGGCAGGAGAGGGGCAAGCGTGCTCCCCTGAGGGTCTCGCACGATGTAACCGGAGGCACGATGAAACCTTTCCCCTTTGTTTTCCACAGAAATGAAACCGGGGAGCCAAAATCAGGCCTTCTGGGCACAGGAAATATGACCCAGCTGCGCAGGCTCCCGGAGGCGCACGATTGGGAACCCAGGCCTGCCTGATTGGCGCAAGCTGCGACCGAGCCGGCTCGCGTGGGGCCGTCTTCTCTGGGTAGGCAGGCCCCTCCTCCACACTGGACGTCACAGAACGGCCAGGGACTTCATCAGCAGCCCTGGGAAGGGACAGGGCCGCCCCCGCGGCACCCGGCCTGCTCTGCCGCTGCCCTGGGAAGCCCTTCTTCTGTACGAACCGAATTTGTGTTGCGTTCCAGAGCCAGCCCACAGCTCTCTTTTTGAGAAGTATTTAAATACAAAGAGACAAATTGATGTCAGAATTTGTCCCCAACAGCCCATCATCATCTGGAAGATTATACTGAACTATTACCAACACCCATTTCTACAACCTTAATGCAGGAGGAGAGCGTACCAAGTTAGCGTCAGGGTGAAGAATGGGCTCAATCGACGGGATTTAATCAACAAGCATTTTTTCCTCTGCCTGAGAACAGAGCTGGTAGCAAGTATAACATCAAAAAGAAGAAAAGGCAACTCTTAGTTCACTAAAAAGAACGGATGTTTGGGAACAGCTACAACATGCCTGCTTTTCAGGATAAAAAGACGAGCAAGACCAAGTTCTTGTCTCCGAGCTGCCTACGGGCTTCTGAAAAGCCGTCCCGCAAGCCAGCCCGCGGGGATGGCTCCTCGGCAAGAAACTGAAGACGCGGGAGACAGCGGGCGGCCTGCCCGGGGGGAGATTTTGGGGGAAAGAGCTGGGCTTCGTCGGAGGGGCAGGGTGGTGTGTTTATGTGGGGAGGGGGGAGTGGCGGGTGGGGTGCTTAGGGGCCCGTAAGGCCCCAAACAGAAGGGACCCAAGTGCATTTCAGAGAAAAGCAGAGTCCAGTGAGTCCAGAATTCTGGGGGCCAAGGAAGGGGAGGAAGGTGACACTGGACAGACCCCCCGTGACCACATCCCGCCAGGCTCTGCGAAGCTCAGGTGCTCTGTTGAAAAGGAAACGAGGACACGTCTCCACGTGGGGACACTGGGCTGCCTCACTGGGGCCGCCAGCACCCCAACGCTTTCCTCTTCTTCACCCAGGGAGCCCGGATGGTTGCAAGAAGGTGGGAGAAGGGGGGCTGGGCCCGGCCCCTCCCTCCCCTGCTCGCCGCTCGCCCAGGACGGCGCCCCCAACGGCGCCACCGGGCCGATTCTTACAGGAAGCTGACCGACAGCATGTGTGACGAGGAGACGGAGAGGCGGCATCTGTGGAGCAAACATCCCCGAGAGGGTAAGGCCACGGAAGGGGACGCCCCAGAGGGACCGCACGCCAGGACTGGCCGCCAGGAGAAGGCGGCAGCGACAGCTTCCCACAGCGAGTGCGCAGAGGCCGGGGTTCACCCCCTCCTCCGCGTGGACGCCATCGTCTGCGGCTCCTCCCGGGGGTGGGAGGGGTAGGTGACGATGGGGACAGATCCCAGACAAGACCCGTTTCCGCATTTCGTCTTCCCCGCCGACACGGGGAAGCGTTTCCAGCAGGAATGGGTGCCTCTCGCCCCCCCACCCCCAGGCCATTCTCTTTTAGGGGGAGACGTGCCTCCTTTGACCTGGGACAGGGAACCTTCTGTTCTTCAGGCTGATGGAGAGGCAGGGTCCTGTCCGGCGGGCGTCGCCTGTCCCCAGCGCTGGCTGGGCTGTGCCTGCCCCGGCTCCTTCGCCCTCAGCGCCTCTATCTGTCTTCGCTGTCTGTTTTAACTGCTCTCTACGTCTCTGTTTACCGAGTAGAGATTGCAGATTATATTTATGATGAAGGGAGTTTTTGTTTCGATGGTTTGATTTTATTTTACAACAGAATTAAAGTAAAATATACTTGACTACCTTTTTTTTTTTTTTTTTTTTAGTTTATTGATTCCAACTAATTTCAAAGTAATCTGTGGGGTATGATCTAGCCACATCAGACATTCTAGCTTATCGGAATTCCAGCCTCGTGGCTAAATGTAATAAAAGTACTGAAGTATATCCAAAACAGAGCTAGGTTTTGAATTTAGATGAAAGCTTTATGGTGTCAATCAAATTCACATGACGTCTGTAACTTAAATTCTTAGCTACTTCAGTGACCGCGGAAGGAAACTGGGGGCCACGTGGGCTTCTGGTGAGCTGCTCCCGGGGTGAGGCTGGTTAGCCCGACGATCGCATTGCTCGTGTCTCTACCATGAAATGGAAGGACAAAATTTTAATACTGGCACAGAGGCGCTGGGTCCAGGATCGGGAACTGCTTAGCGGGTCTCCATCGGCTCAGAGTACCTCCAGGGTTCACATCATTTTTCTTGAGCCATGAGGCGGGGTTACTCATGTGTTCACACCCCATGAAAATGCACCAGTGGGAAGAAATCTTTACCAGCTCACGAGGAGGCCGACGGCGCCGCGCGCCGCCCCGCCCCGCGGACACAGGACGGCCGCGGGAGAGGGCGCGGGGAGGCTGCCAGGGGGCCGTCTGAGAAATGAAACCTGCCATCTTGCTCACGGCCACTGTACAAGGTCAGTGAAAACTCGCGTGGTTGACAGGCAGACTCCGATGAGGTCACAGTCCGGGCCTCCCAGGAGAGCAGCCCCCGAAGAACCACAGTTGGGCCGCTGCGCACCTCCAAACCTGCAGGCGCGGAGGGCTGGCTGCCACCAGAGCGCGCGGTGCTACAGAGACAAGCAGGTGTCATGGAGGCTTCTCTCTCCCACATGTTCATGGATGGAGTGGGCACGTGTTCAAGGAACCACCGACCCTGAGACACTGGCCGGCGCTGCTGACAGACTGAGGGTGTTTCGTGACCGGGGCCTCGCCTGCTCAGGAGCTCTGCCCAGGTCCTGGAGACCCTCGCTCTGCTCGCCGGCCGGCCTCCGGCACAGTAGTTTCTGGGCTGGGATTCTCAACAGAAGCACAGGGGGTGTCTTAGACTGGCCGCTCTTTGTAGTGGGGGTGACCCTGGACAGACCCTAGTCATGAGCGTCAGCCCTACTTCCAGACATGCCCAGCGCCCCTGCGGGCACGCGCCGCCCCCTGGTGGACACCATCGCCGAAGAAGGCCTGACTGGAAATAACAGGACTGCCTCGATGGCCGGACCGGCTGCCTTTGGCGAAGCATTGGAGGGGATCAGCCGACGGCAGCGTGGCCTGGCTTGGAGCAGAAGCAGGGGGCAGTAGGAGCCTCCATGTTTGGAGGTCCCCAGGCCGGAGGAAGGTGAGCCGGTCCTGGACTTCAGACGGTAAGAGGGAAGTTTGAAAAATACTTTGAGCTTCAAAGTCTCGGTAAAACATCTCCGAGAACAAAGAGAGCTGGTCCTGCAAAAGAGATCAGACAGAGTGTGATCTTTGCCCCTCTGATTTCAGATGGCCTGAGACAGGCACCATTACACTAAAAGCAAGGGCCGGGGCGGCTAGAAGAAAAGAAATCGATTTGGTCTGAGGATCATGCCTAAGAACAAACTGCAGACGTGCTTCCCGGCCTGCGAAATCGGGGGAAGGGAGCTAGATCAGAAGGCTACTACTAAGGGGTTTTTGTTTGTTTGTTTGTTTGTTTGTTTTGTTTTTTGTTTTTTTACCCCCAGGCTTCCTGAAGATTATGTTCTGGTGGAAGAAAACAGATAATTAAGTATCAAATAATAAATAAGTAATAGAATGTCAGCAAAATTCAATTCTGTTTTACACGCAGTTGCCAGGCAAATATTTAGAAGCCTTACAGCGCTGCGAGAGGCGAGCCCCTCCGATCTGGCGGGACGGCGTGTGAACGGGAGGGTGACCCCTTTCTTCCTTCTAAAGCTCAACACACCCGGAGGCCCAGCAGCTCCCCCCTGAGGTAGACCTCCGGTGGCCGTGGGAAGGGGAGCCTGACCCGGTCACGGGCCGCCGCCCCAACGGCCGGCATCACAGGCAAACGCGCCTGCGACGCTCGGCTGCCTTCATGGTTTTCGCTTGCCTTTGCCATTTCTTTGGCTCATAACCCCCCCCGGGGCAGTAACGAGAAGTATTATCATTCCTTCAACTTTTGTTCTGTTTAAGGGGCAGAACCCGGAGCGGGCACTCCTAACGGAGGCCGTAGTAATAGCAGCGGTGTTTCGATTTGCTCGCGTTTCCTGTCCAGCAGGCCGAGGGCTGCGCGCCCCTTGCTTTGCTCTGCTTTACGAAGTGACACTTATTTCTGAATTTTTGAAGAGCCGCCGCCTCCAGGGAGTGACCTGCGGGGCAGGAGCGCTGCCCGGCCCGGGCCCTGCTGGCTCGCTCCGCGGGGGTGGTTCACGACGCCCCTCGCTCCCTCGCTTTGCTAACCCCCCAGCCCAGCGTTCTCGCGGGTTGGGGCGGTTTTCGCTCTAGCACGCTCCCTGCAGGCTCTTCAGCTGCGATTTTCCCGGCTTCCTCCTACACGCAGCCCCACGCCGGCCTGCGAGGCTCGACGCCTCCGCCTTCTGAGATGTCTCCTTAGACCCTTCAGGGCGTATCCCCCAGAGCCACCAGAAGCGCTCAGGGCCTGTGCCGCCCTGGCCTCCCACCCTCCTGTCTCCGCCCCGTTCTCCCAGTGGCCCTCCCGTCACCTGCCTTCCCCTTTGGATCCCACTGCTCGCGCCCCTCGGGAGCGGGGTGGGTCCTTGAGTGGCTCGGGGCCGCCTCCTTCTTCCCGAAAGGTCTCCCAGCTTCTGCCTCCTCCCGGCACCTCTGGGACTCACGCCCTTTGAAGCTTCCTCTCTGGCAGACGGGCCAATTGGACTCCGTCCATGGCGACGCGGCCGCAAGTTGAAGGACAGGACAGTGACGGCCGATGCTCAGGGCGCCTGCGCTGCGTGGCAGGCGCCGATCTCGGCACAGCGCGCCACCGAACCCCGAAACAGCCCCGTGCCGCGGGCTCTGTGTGCGCCCCATCTGTCTTGTGACAAAACTGACTCTTAAACAAAGTTAATTATAATTATTGCAGCCAGAATATGGGAAATGGCTATTCAAGAGAAATCCAATTTCTGAGACGTTATTTGAACAACGCAGGGTACTTATGGAGAAGATGGGAGAGGGAACGTGGGCCCTTCAGTTTAGAGATGAGTGAGAAAATATGCCAGTTTCTAGAATACACCTGACCTAATTGCAGAAGCAAATTGGAACAGAACTTCAAAAACTGTGAAGTGGAGTCATATCTTGGCATAATGTCCAAATACCACGGAGACACCTGTCTTCGTCTGCTGAGGCAACTGTAGCAGGGGTATAAGGGACTGAGAGCCTTGCAAACAACGCACATTTCTTCCTCCCCGTTCTGGAGCCCGGCACGTCCCAGATCAAGGTGCCGGCAGACTCCGCGTCCGGTGGGGGCCCCTCCCTCGTTCACAGACGGCTGTCTTCCCTGTCACCTCCCACGGCGGGTGGTTGGGGCCACGGACCCCATTCCTGAGAGCTCCGCCCTCATTGCCTGACCACCTCCCAAGGTGCACGCCTCCCACGGCCACCAATCCAGGGACCAGGTTTCAACTCATGAATCGGGAAGGACGCAGACACTCGGCCCTGGTGGTCCCCGGGGGTCGGGCTCAGCCAGGGACGTCCCGGAGCCCGGGCTCGGAGGAGGCGGTCACTTCCAAACACTAGTGCTGAATAAACTGCAGAGCTCAACAATGTTTTCACTTTTTTTTCACAATGACTCTTGGTTTCTCCCTAGAAAATACCCTATTCTTGTACAAAAGGAAATCTAGTGTCTGGTGCCCCTGTGCTGGGCGGTGCCCATACTGAGCCATAAGAATTCATCTCGTTCACGTAATGAGAATTCGGACAGAATGAGCGTGGATGATGAGAGGCCGCGTGACCAGTCAGCCGCCGGCTGCAAAGACAAGGTGCTCTGGGCCGGCGGGAGCCGCGGCCGCCAGGCCCCGATGCGACGCGGCTCCGGGCGGGGGGCCGGCCCTCCGCCCCTCGGACCCCATTCGCGTGCGCTGCTCGTCCGCGGGGCTCCTGCCTCCTCGGCAGCGCCCGCCACCAGGCGTCTGCAGTCCGGGAAAGAGGGTGGCCGAGGGGCGAACTCTGAGGACGCTTTCTAATGCAGACGCACAGCAGCGCTCCGACGTCTCCCTGCACATGCAAAGGTGTCGGTCCACACCAGTGGGGGCCCAGTACCGGCGTCTCGGCCTTGACCCTGACCCTGGCCAGCGTCCCCCTCCTCAGACGGGAGCAAGCCCGTTGGAAGGTCTCGAGCCCCCTTGCAGCAGGAATAGGTGGACTCTGGTTTGCGAGCTGAGTGCGCCTCTAACTTCCTCCAAGGGTGGGCGTCCCGTGCCCCGAGGGCCCCATTGGCCATGAACGTATCTGTCAGCCACTCCCCCTTAAAAGTGCCATCCGTGGCCTTGGGCTGAAGTGAAATGGCTCCTTCTTATTTTAATTTAGGTGGTGAGACACAGTTCAGAAGTTCTGTGTTTTCTCTCTTATTCAGAACCTCTCCTCGAGACTCAAAATAGAGACAAGAATCGGGACTTCCGCTCGGTCCGTGCGACCCGCTCAGTTTTCCTGAGAAGGAGCTGATTTTCGGTAGTGCCGTGCGCCTGACTGTGTTTCCAGGGTGAGTGGCTGCGAGTGTGGGTTAACGACACCGCCAAACTGCCTGCCTCCCCTCTTTGAGCTGCCTCACAGAATTAGATGAAGCCGCCTCCGTTAAGCAGGAGAATCAAATTTAGGATAACACACTGTTTTTCAGAAAAATCTAAACTTGTATTTAATTTTATTAACAAGAGGCTTGGGGGAACCTTGGTTTGCAGTAATTGCAATTTATACTAAATATGCTGATCATAAAGACATGAGCTTCAATGATTTCTTCAAATCTTAGTGCGGCCAGAGCTTGTAAATGGTGTTCACAAGCCTGGAACTCATTTAACGCTCTCAGCTGAACCTGATCCTCACAGCCTGCCTGTGAGGCAGGAAAGCCGTCCCTACAGTGGAGCAGCATTCGTTTATTCAGCTCATTCACTTAATGAGAATTCCACTCAATTCCACTAATATTACTTGTTCTCCTAATATGTGATAAGTTAAAGTATGTTGCTGCAGGGATTTGAAGATTGGTTAAAAAAAAAACTTTGTTATCAAGATGTTTATTATATAATAGTAGTTTCAGCCAAGCACACAATTCTCCCTTTAAATGTGGAGTGGATTAATAGTTGTCAGCACAGACAAGTGCTTAGAGGTTCAGGAGAATAGGAGGTCACCTTTGAACGGAAGATCGAGACGGCTTCTTGGAAAATTTGGCAATTGAAGCCAGATAGGAGGTAGACTGAGGGAGACAAGTAGAGGAAAGAATTATTTCATTCTATGTTGAAAAGCCACTTTCATATCTTTTCTCTATGTTTAAGTGTGCAAATGGAAGATAGTATCTTTGCTCTATACATTCACTCTTGTGTCTTTTTTAACCTATCATTACATCTCAGTTAAAAGTAAGGACATCAAAATACAGTTCATAAAAGGATTATGTACAATATGAACCATAATTTATCACTACTTTTTTATCTTATTAAAATTTATTTTTAATTAAAACCATTTTACTCTTGTACTAAGATTTGTTCAATAATTTATTTAACTAGTATGCAATGAACAATACTTAGATTATTTCTCTTCTTTTGCTAGTTAAAAAAATTATTTAATTAATTTATCATTTGGAGAATTTTGATTATTTCAAGTCATTATTAGTATAAATACTGTGGTCATAGATATTATTCTCACAGATATAAGTCTTTGTGTAGAAAAATTTCTACACAGAAGAACTGCTAGGTCATGAGATACGTGCTTTTGAATTTTGATAGAATTTTATTCCTGCAAAGATTGCAGGCAATTATTGGTTTCCCTACACTATCTCTTAAACAGCGGATGACTAAACTTTGAGTTTTATCTACTTGATATGTAAAAAGTGCGTTACATCACAGTTATTCACATGCACTCTTTATTACCAAGGAAATTAGCCATCTTTTCTTATATTTTAAAGTCAATAACTATGATTCCAGAAAATCCAAAGTCATACAGCAAGGTTTTAACTTGTTCCAGTTCATAATGAATAAAACAGGCCAACTGAAATCATTGCTAGAGCCAGAGAATATTTAAACATGAGTATTAAACAACCTAAATTAACTTTTATAAATGCTTCACATAACATCTGCAGGATACATGTTATTGTAAAGTATACATGAACAATTTGTCAAAACTGATTGGGTGCTGAGCTTTAAAACAATGCTCCACAAAATTTGAAATAGTGAAATCATTCTGAATGTTACAGTACATTTAAGCTAGAAAAATTATAGAAAAACAAAATTAGAAAATTTTCAAATATTTAAGTATAATACTATAAATTATTTCTACCTATCTATATCTAGAAAAAAAAGAATGAAAAGACTAAATTTATTCCAAGAATTAGCTGGGGTTTATCATTTAAAAATAATCCATTTTAATCTTTCACATTAACCAAATGGAAAATTAAACATATGACCTAGTTCTACTAAACATTTACTAGACATCCTAGCCAATGCAATAAGGCAAGAAAAAAAGGTGTAGGGATTTAAAATGTCATTGTGGATGCCATGAATTGTGTATTTAGAAATTAAAAGGAACTATACATTTATTGTATTAAAGTTAATTAAAATTAATGTGTAAGTTAAACAATATGTCTGGAAATCAAGTACATCCAAAATCATTGTACTTTCATATATAAGCAAAACAGCATTATTTAATGAAAGTTTCAAGTGAAAACACTTTTAGTAGTAAAACAAACACGAAACACTTCAAAAATAAATGTAATATATAAGAAGTATAGTAATGGAATAGAACTCAGAGATTCATTTACATATGGAATAAAAAATGAGGATAAATTTAGCACCACAAGAGAATGTATACATTACTTAGTAATGTGTTTGGAAACGGCTTACTACTTATAAAAAATAAATTAAATAAACCTGGATCTCTAATTTACAATGTATACAAAGTACAGTTCTGATGTGTTAGATACATAAATATAAAAGGTAAAGTATAAAACTATTTAAAAAAAAGAAGAGAAACAATCTTGTAACTTAGAGCATGAGTTGGCAAAGTCTTCAATAAAAGTTCCCAAAAGTAAAACTTGTAGTACAAAAAAAATGGATTTTACTATATGGAATTAACTACTGTTATGGAAGGAAGGATGCCGTAGCATATAGTACATAGTACATAATAATATGGCATATGACATACTCATATATCATATGTAATAAAACATACATGTAAGGGATTCCTAGAATATCCCCCCCCCCGGAAAAAACCCGGAAAATCAATTCAAAATGAGCAAAGGTTTATAATTTATAATTCACAGAAAAGTAAGTCCAAACCGATCTAGGAATCTTACAAATACTCAAACTCATCGGTAATAGGCAAAATACTGTAAAAACAAAATAACTTAGATTAATGAGGTGGACAAAGCATTATGAACAAGGCCAGACCCGCAGTGCAAGGGAGCAGAAGGGGGTGCTCCGCGCTGCCTGGGAGACCGCGGCCGCCCCAGCAGCAGCGCAGGCACGTCCCCGCGCCTGGGAATGGGGTCGGCGCCGAGTGGACGTGCACCCTCGCCGCGCCCGTGGGCGCCTGGCCCGTGGAGGGCATGCCCACCCCCACCCCACCCCACCCCACCCCCACAGAGCACGCGCCCTCTGTGTGCCCTCGCTGGGCGTGTCCATGCTCTCGCAGGGGGACCCCGGACGCCCCTCCCTGTAGTTAGTCCTGGAACAGTCCTTCCACGGGTTCACGACTGCGTGCATCTGGGGGTCGCCATCCCCTCACGCAGCGGCGAGCGCGGGGCACTGGCGCGGGGTGCAGGCTCAGGACGGGTGGGGGCGCACGCTTCAGGTACAACGCGGCAGTGAGAACTCACACGCTAATGGCATCACAGATGAATGGATGCCTATAAAAGTTGTACTGAAGTGATAAAGGAAGCAGCAGAGCAAAATACTTATGGAAGCTCCAAACGCACATGCACACAGGAACTCCATTTTAAAAGGATACGTACAGCCGGATATGTGTATTACAGCGTGCACTTCAGGGGGTGCGGGAAGGGGAACCGGAGTCATGACCAAGGATGAAGAAGGAAGAGCTGGCCTCGCCCCACCCCGCAGGCTCCCGCACACCCGCGCAGCACCTGCCCAGCCCGGGCAGGGGGCGCCCGCCCTCGCGGTGCGCAGCACGGGGCCAGGGCGCCGAGGACCAGCGCGCTTACCCTTCTGTAACCTGCCCGAAGGGAAACGTGGATGAGGGAAGGGGAGAAGGCCGAGCTGACTTCATAAGGCAGAGGCATCGCAGGCAGCCACACTGAGCATAGCTGAGTGTCATCGTTTCCAATTTTTCTCAGCGCATCTTTAATAAAAATTGCATAGAGATAATTCAGTCCATCCTGACCGAACGCTTTGTTTGCATTTAGTTCAGAATGATCTAATCATAATTTCTAATCTGATTTGAATATATGTTTCCCCAAATTGCAGTAACTGTACTTCGCAACGCCATTCTTCCCGGACGGAAGGCCGCTACTTGCCGGGGTAACCGAGAGGCACCGGGCGCGAGCAGACGAGAGGTTAACAGGGCACTTCATTGCCACAGTAATTCAGAGCCACTAGCTAGCTCGGTGTGCCTGCAATAAATGTTTTATTATTTAGGAAAAAATACACTCTACAAGTTGCAGCGTGCCGTGCGCATTCATGCTGTAAATCAACGGCGATCAGCAGACTGCAGAGAAAAATGAAAACCTTATTTAGAAACTGACATAAGCTTTCAGATGAGCGGGGACGGCGGGCGTTAACGGTGCTCATTTTTCTTGGCTTGTCAGAGTTGCCACTTGAATTTCACTGCTGAAGACAGAAGATAGCTTTGCTTTATGACATTATATCAGCAGGAACAGAGTTTGCATTTGTGGAGATAAAGGCTTAATAAGGTGGCACACACAGGACCACACGGAAGTCGAGGAGCCCCCGCCTTGGGAAGAGCGGGCCGAGCGTGCTGCCCATGACTCGGGACTCAGCGAGGTCGCACCGCGGGCACCGGAGCTCGTGCGGGGCGGTGGCCTGGCCCTGTGCTCTGGGACCAGAGAAGACCGCCAGGCACTACCGCAGAACTCCGAACAGGTTAGTGTTCCTAAAGCGCCGGGCAACTTCTTCCTTCCTTGCTTTGCTCTCGTTTCAAAAGGTCCCAAATCCCGGAAAAGTTGTCACTCTGCCCGCAAACCCCGTCGCGCCCTGACCGGCGCCCAGCCCCCGCCACGAGGCCACCCCTCGCTGAAGGAGCCCAGAGCGTGCGCCAAAGGTGACCCCAGATGCTGTCCTCAGTGGCGAAACAGGAGAGGGGGTGCCTGGCTGCAGCCCCCCCTTGGTGGCATGGGGAAACAGTCCTAGGCCACCGAACGCTGAATTCTTTTGTGTGGAAGAGCCTCCCGTGAGTGATGGCCATCTGTCTCTGTGCTACCATCATAATGGCGGCGTTAGCCATTGGCCAAGACTCTAATTCTCACACTTTACAACATAACTATTTGGGGAGGGGCAAAAGGAGGTTTACAGTTATGAGCATGCAAAACACAGTTTATTCTTGTATTATTACGAATTAATTATTGTAGTACTTTCCAGGTGAAAAACTGGAAGGACCTGCCGTGCATAAGGACCCTCCTCCGTTTCCTGCTCACCAGGGGTTTGGTAGCCTGTTCGCCACCACATCGCGACGAGCTCTTCCTGGAGAGACACCTGTCCCAGAGGTCACTGGTGGAGGGATACCTGTGCAGATGTCACAGCACCTACAGCCTGGCTGAGATTTGAAAAAAAATTATCGTTATTTATGGTGTTCAAAAGCATCCGAATCCTAGGAAGGGATCGCGTAAGTGACAAGGGAAACGTAGCTCCTTGGAAAGACACTGACGCTGAGTTCCCACGAGGCTCCTCCCGTGGGACCCAAGGACGGAGCCCCCGCAGCCATGGCGAGGGCGGAGGGGCCCAGAGGGACCCTGGTGATGTGAGAACGCAGGAGCAGAGCAGACGCGGGGGTCGGGGGGCCCGTGGGTCTTAAGGGTACAGGTCAGCAAATGTTCCCGGACATACGCATCTGTCTAACTCACAGCCCTAACAAAATCTAGACTCTTTCCATCCCTGTAGGAAGTTCTCTGCACGTCCTTCCAAGCAGACTCACTTCCTACCATAGGCAACTACTATTTTACTTTCTGTCACCAAAGATGACTTTCATGTGTTTTTAATTTCGTATCAGTGGGGACCTACATGATGCATGTTCCTGTCCAGCTCCTTCGCTCACCTGAACGTTTGGAGATTCACCCCGGCCTTGGGTGCAATCAGTCATTTACCTCCCCGTCTTCCAGAGAAGTTATTATCACGCGTGTAAGCCAGTCGGTTACTCTTTCTCCAGCTGATGAATACTTGAGTTGTCTCCCGTTCTCGGCTACTAGGAATAAAGCTCCAAAAAACATTCTTATATAATTTTTTGCGTGGACATACGTTTTTATTTCTCTTGCGTAAATTCCGAGGAGCGGAGCCGAAGGACAAGTGTACGTTGAACTTCAGCTGTCAAAATGTGTTCCCAGGTGGGTCCACCACATCCCGCTCCCGCCAGCAGCGTCTGAGAGTGCAGGCTGGTTGACAACCCAACGCTGGTGTCGTCTGGTAAAGGGGTCCAGTGGAACCTGAACGCAGTCTGAGGCAGAAAGAGTTCAGTGTAAAATTATGCACAAATATTCATATTGTGCGGGCAGTAGTCAAAGCATCATTACAAGCTATAAATGTAGAAGCACGCCCTACAAAATTAGTATTCACCACACAGCGGAGTGTGTTTCATTGGCATTCACCCTCACCTTCCTTAGATAAGTCAGGATGTGTTCCCATTACCTCAATGAAATATCACGAATTGATATTAGCTCGCTGAGATGAATGCCAGCTCTTTTAGGATGCTGAACTGTACGTGTACTTAGAATTAATATAAAGCCTCGAAAAACCCACCATTGTCTCATATTTGTTGTACTTAATTTCTTAGATCTTGCAAGAACTCTAGAGACGTGGAAAACTGCAAGATAAAAATCTCTTTGATGTGGAATAATTGTGAGAGAATTTATCCTTGCTGGGCTCTGGCTTTCTTTTTTTGAGACTGGAAATGATGCTAAAGAGAAGGGCAGGGAGGGAAATAGAGCGGGGAGGGGCGGGGGAGGGAGAAGGGCAGGGAGAGGGAGAGGAGGGCGAGGAGGGGAGAGCTTGGTCTGGGGCCCGTGCCCCCTGGCGAGCCCGTACAGGCCCACTGAGACCTGCGGTCGCTCTAAAGCCCGAAGCTGTGTTCGGGGGCCAGTGTGTTAGAATGGGCGCACGTGAGAGGGGGCCCGTGTGCTCACAGAGCCGTGAGCCAGCGACGGAGAAGGGTGTCCTTCGCCTGGGCACCCCGGCTGGGCCTGCCCGGCGAGGCCCCCGCGGTCGGGGAAGGGGCCCTCCCTGGGCGAGCCTGGCCGCCGTGAGCCAGTGTCACCGGCCGGCACGACGTCATCCCTCCTGAGACTCTGGTCAGGAAATGGAAACCCCTCCCTAGGCGGAGAGTGGACGTTAGTCCCGCCGCCCAAAGAGGAGTTTCATGAGTGGGGAGGCGGAAGCGCTGGGCCCGGGCCGCGCCTGGGCGAGGAAAGGCACTCTTCCCGCGCGGCTGCTTTGTGAGCGCCACGTTGCCCGGCCGCACGCCCAGCAAGGGAGGGCCGGGCGCCCTGGCTCGCCGCGTCTCTGGCCCTTTCGGCACGTCTGCCCCACAGGGTGCGGCGGGCAGGCCGGCCGGTTTCATCGGCCATCGGCCAGCGGCCGCCCGATGCCGCCCGTGTGGCCCCTGCCTGGAGCGGGTGGCTGTCCCGCTGTGATCTGGTTCCCTAGCTCACGGGGCCCATTTGGACAAGCTGCCACTCGTGTGTCTGTGGGCGGCGTCCTCGGCTGGGAAGCAGAAATGGCCCTGTCACCGTGTCACCGGCAGGCTTTCCTCAGGTGGCCGGGCAGCTGGCACGCCACCTGCGGGACACTTGGCCCATCTTTGCGGGGAAGCTAGATGGCCTCCACCCGGTGTCACGCAGCGGGGAGCTCGGATATCGCTGTGTGGACACGTTTGTTCAGAAGATCGCCTGGCTGCCTTCACCACCTGCGTTTCAGCAGGGAAGACAAGGACTCTCATCCCTTTTGCCATCACCGGTTATTATGGCTCTTGTTGTCACTGGGAGACAGGAGGGGAGACCCGCAGTTGTGGACGCAGAGGGACCTTCAACAGCACCACGAGCCTGGCGAGCTGCGTGGCGTGACCCCAGCCCCCAGCCGCTTGGCCGCGCTCGGGCGCCCGCAGCGCTCCTAGCAGAGAGCCGCCTTGCCCACACAAGGACAAAGGACAGCTCAGTGGAGGCTGGGAGCTGGGTCTCAGTCCAGGACACAGTAGGTGGCCGGGTTCGAGCCGAATAGCCGCGCTGCAGCAGGGTTGTGATGCTCTCGTCCTGAGTGTGATGCGACTCCAGTCACCTAGAAAATAACAAAACCCGAAGCCTCCGTGAACTCTCCCCACCCTCTCTTAGAGGAGAAGTGTATTTGGTAAATCAGAATTCTGGGAAATCTACTTACTCTCCATTAGGCACCACATTGGATGTTTATAAAAAATAGACATTATCTATACTTCTTATTAGTGTTCTTGTAAGAACACTTTTGTATTACAATGCCGACTCTAGAGATGAGAACACTAAAAACCAAAGAAGCTGAAACCTCTTTGTTTGCGGTCACTGTTCCATGACCGAGTCGGGAGTCACCCCCAGCCTTGCGGGCTCCATGGCGGCTGGTCCTCCCTCTGACAGCACCACCTGCAGTTCCCGCTCGGGGGAAGCTGACGGAAATGAATGACAAGAACGCTGACTTCTCAGATTCTTCAGTTTAGACAGAACCAATGAGTCATTTGTGGTGGTTCTTTTTGGTAGGACACCTCGGAAATTTTAATCAGACGCTTGATGGCATTCTATGAGGTGGTTATAACAGGCGACATTATCCAAACATAATCGACTATGAGACAATTATTCAGAGGGAAGGGGAAAGACATGTGCAGGGCCAGCATTCTACGGAACGCGTCTGAGAAATGTTTCTCTGCGTCCCTCCCTGTCGGCACCTGCAAACTACGTCACGCTCCAAGTAACGACTGTGAACACTGGAGATACAGCATTAATAAACACAAAATGTAAATGCATTCCCTACGCAGCATTAGTCAGGAAGAAAAGACTCCTAGGTGTCTAAAAAAGATTTTTGATAAAACGCTAAACACAACAGTTTCCTGGTAAACCGGAAAACACAGTGATGTTGAACCCACCTGCTCTGGGTGTTCTGACAGGTTTAGGTGCTGTGAACAAACTCAATGCCCCAATATATTAAGAATTGTTCTGTTTTATATTTCAGTTTTAGAGTAAGAGAGTGACAGGCCCCGCTGACTGGGTGGCTCAGAAGCCGCTGCCAGCTCTGTGTGGCCCCGCCCCGTGCCGCCCCAGCACGTGGGGAGGCCGCCAGCTTGCCCACGTGCTCCTCTGTCATTTCCTAAGCCCGCGGTGGGCTTAGTACACATGGGACGCGGAAGCACAGCAGTAACGCTCACAAACGGTCCTTTGGGGGATGGAAGACACGTGTGATCAGGGCTCCATACCCTGGAAATATACAGAACTCACGCAACTCAGCGCCCAAAATACAAACAGTCGATTAAAAAATGGGCAGAGGACCTGAAGAGACCCTTCTCCAGAGGGAACACGCAGGTGGCCGACAGACGTATGAAAAGATGCTCCATGTCCCTAAACAGAAAGATGCAAATTAAAACCACAATGAGATACTACCTTGCACTTGTCAGAAAGGCTGTTACAGAAAAGCCAACAAATAACCATCGCGGGCGAGGGTGTGGAGAACGGGGAGACTCAGGCACCGCTCGGGGGAGTGCAGACCGGCGCGGCCACTGCGGGGCACAGCACGGGGCGCCCTCCCAAAACGAGACATAGGACTCCCGAGCGACCCAGCGATTCTGCTTCTGGTTATTTAACCGGGAAAAGGAAACCGCTCGAGAAAAAAGACCCATATGTTCATTGCCACATCGTTTACAACGGCCAGGATGAGGACGCCGCCTGGCGTCCGTCAAGGGATGAGTGGCTAAAGGAGAGGTGCTGCATGTGCACCCCGGAGTGTTACACAGCCATGAGAAAGTGAAACCTTGCCGTCGGTTCTAGGAGGTATTGGGTAAGTGAGACAGAGAGAGACAACACTTCATGCTTTTCCTTATATGGGGAATCTAAAAACCCCAACAAAACAAGTGAACAAGGAAATCAAAACAGAAAGAGACTCATGGATACAAAGAACAAACTCATGGCCGCTAGAGGGGGCGGGGGCGGGGCCGGCCGAGCGGCAGGGGAAGGAGAGGCGCCAGCTCCCTGCCATAAAGTAAGCGAGCCACGAGGAGGCCACGTGCAGCCGGGGATACAGCCACAGACCTCGACTCAGCTTTGCGCTGTGACTGGAGGTGCAAAGCTCAACGTGGCGGTCACAAGGCGCAGAGATGTCAAACCACTGTGCTGCACATCTGCAACTAACCGAGTATTGTGTGCCAACTATAATTGAGTAAAAAACAGAGAGAGTGACCTGTTACTGTTCTGTTTAAGTTGCGTGCTCTCTAAAAGGCACTGCCTATGTAAATGTACCTAAGGAGGCAGATGGCGGGGGTGTGCGTGTGTAAATGGGAAATCAAGCCTTAACTCACACACACAAAGCAGTGCAAATGGAATTTTGTCTGGAAGAAAATTTGTTAGCATACACACTGTAGTTGAGTCCTGCTGCCATTAACACAGAAAAGAACTGAATAAATATTAGTGCAGCATGTACTTGGGAGAATAAACATTAACTGTCTCCTCAATGTATTTTCCAATTATCAATCAATATACTTAACACAAGGACTTAATCTTTACACACACACACACAGTTTTGTTCAGAGGATAAGGAAAAAAATGCATATGTAACACCCCAGACACAAACAGCCTTCCTTCGGAGCGTGAGTGACTCAGGGCCTGGGAGGCGGTGTTGTGGCGTGTGCCGCTGTCTGATGGTGAATGACAACGTCGCGCACCAGGGCCGGCGTCTAAGGACCAGGGCAGCGAGGCGGCGTGTATTTTATAGGCTGCCGGGGCTCCCTGCGGGCCTACAGGTTGCTGTTCCTTCTCCCTACTTGAGAGTAAAAGGTGGCAGGCAGCAGGGTCTCCGCGGAAGCTCTGAGGGAGCATCGCTCCGGTGTGACTTCCGCCCGGCGGCTGGAAAAGGCTCAGGTGGCGCAGGAAGGAACCGGAACGGCGAGGGCGGCGGAGAGCAGGCCTGGGGGCTGGGCGGCGGGCTCCCTTCCCCCTTCCCTGCTTTCTCTCCTTGGCACCCATCACTATAAATAGCCAACACTCATCGGGAAAAGAGATTGCAGGCACCTCTGCGCTTCTGAGGAGCAGGCATTGGTCAGCGATTTAAAAAAAAAACACATGGACTCCAAAAAGGGGGCCTGAGGCCAAAGCTGAGAACGACCCCAAAACAGGCCGGGGGAGGAACTCTTGGTAGTCGCTGTGGGTGAAAACCCAATGGGAGAGCCGCTCGCGAGGAAAACGCCTCCTTCCCGCTATCGACGAGCAGGTCCTTTCCGCACTATTAGCCGTGAGGATGAAAGTTTACTTCTGCTTTTAATGAGCAGCGTTTTAGACACGTACTAGAAGATAATTTTACTCGGTTTCCCCGAGGGAAAGCCGTCGCCCGCTGACAAGGCGGCCGGGCCCTTCTGGCATGAGGCGTGGGGCACGCCCGCAGGTGCGGGCCTTTCCAGTTTAGGGACCGTATTGGGATTTGAAGAATCGGAGGCGACCGACGCAGAGGGGGTCAGGGATGGCGGACTGTTAGGGAGCTAATTCCAGGTCCTGGGGGCGTTTGTAAGACACACCCGTGCCCTGCTGGGACTTGGAGGAGGCCGGCGGGGTGCAGCGGTCACGAGCCCCCTCCCTGGCTCATGCGCCAGCCGGCCTCAGGCCCGCTCTCTCCTGTCGACCTCCGGTGTGGGCGCGTTTGCGCTCAGCGGCTGCAGAGCCGTCACTTGGTGCCTGAGCCCGAAGTAGGGGAGGCACCTCGGTCTCCACAGTAGTTCGTGCCTCCTGCAGACGGAGTCAGCGGCTCTTAGGTGATTCTGGTGGAGAATTTTTCCTTGTTATTTTTTCCTTCGAGTGTGATATTCATGAATCATTCCCCCCCCCCCCCAAAGGGCACGGACGGACCCCGGATCCTGACCTAGGCACTGGACCCACCACGGGCGAGAGAAGGCTCCCGCCGGAGCCCCACGCTGTCGCAGCCTGCGGAGGCCGCGATGCTGAGTGCAGCCCCGTGGGATGGGGCTCTCACCTGCACGGTGGCGGGGGCCTCGCGGGGCCGGCTTCTGGGCCAGGGTCGTCTGCAGAGCCGGGGGCTCCCAGGGCTCAGGTGGGAAGGGCGAGTGGGGATTCACCCATGGGGACCTAGAGGCAGGGCGTCCCAGGCAGGAGGGCGCCCAGGCCCCCCGCCCCCCGACATGCCCGCGTGAGCTGGCCTGGGGTGCACAGGGAACAGCGAGCGGCTCCAGGGATGAGGAGGCCAAGCCAGGGCCGGAGACGCCCGTGGGGCTCGGGCGCTGACCGCCTGACCCGCGTGGCTTGCTGAACGCCTTCCGGCAATGCGAGGGCTTCCGGGCGCGTGGCCCCGATTTCGTTTTATAAAAGCAGCCTTGTTGGCAGTGCCCGGCTAGAGGAGATGGGGCGGGGGGGCCGCGGTGGCGGGGGAGACAAGCGCCGCAGGACGGCACACAGGGAATTCCTGAAAAGGGCCAAGTGCCGGCCGAGAGGCGGACGAGACGCAGGAGGACTCCCAGGCCCCCTGCTTTTGCTCTGCAGGCCCCCCTGTGAGCGCCCCTCTGGAAAGTGGGGCTTTTCTGCCCGGAGGTCTCATCCCCCGGCGCCGGGAGTCCAGGGCACTGAGCCGCCGCCGCCGCGGCCGTGCGGGCCGAGGCTGCCGCCGACCCTGCGCGTCCCAGCCAGCGGCGCAGGCGGGCGTTTGGCTCCGTAATCAGGTGTCCTGAAACACTCTGGGTCAGAGGAATGATTACGGCTAATTAATCTGAGCCTTTGGATGAAATCTTCATAAAAGCGCAAAGGAGATCGGTGTGTACTAAGAAGTCAATGGGAAGGAAGGAGCAATGAGCGCTGAAGAGGGAAAACAATAGTAACAGATAAGGACAGAAACGTCTGTGTGCCGTGGATTGATGCGTCAGTCGGCGGAAGTGAAAGACCTCATGAGCCTGTCCCTTTGATGCGGCCTCTGCCACATGTGAGCTCATGTGTGTAGGTGCCCGTGTGTGTGTGTGGGGGGGGGGATGTGCACACAACTTCCCCATCTCTGCACATGACACGTGCTGGTCCTTAAACTAACTGGCTGCTTTGGAACTTCAGACCCAGAGGACGCGAGAGCCGCCCTCCCGAAGAGCCGGAGCTCCGGGCCTGGCCGGGCGCTTGGACCGGTCGCGAACTGTTCACGTCAGCGCGGACGTTTGAGTCTAAGTTTTTGAGTCTATTCCTTTCAGGTTGGTTTGCTGGCTTGTTTTTAAGGAGTAACTGGGAACAGGACAGACATCTGTTAGATTATTTCATAAGATGGCGACAACGGTCTCATCTTTTTTTTTTATCAGTGTAGCCTTAAAGGAAAGCATTTCTGTTGCGTGTCGTGTTCTGCTCAGGTCTGGCCCCGGCAGAAGGCACTTTGCCACGAATCCCTGAGACCTGGGGTCCGCCACCGCGCCGGCGCGCCTGACAGGACCCCAGAGAAGGCGGAACCACGGACTCTCCCTTCCCAGCCCTCCTGCGGTCCCAGCGCCCCCTCGCAGACCGTCGTCCGCGTCCCGCACACCCTGGCTAACGGGACAGAGTTCCGTGTCATTGAAAAACGTTCTTAGCTCTGGACGTTCCTCGAGGCCGGCTGAGCTGCCCGGACCGTTCCCACGCGCTTGCTCAGCAGGACTGAGGGGCGGCAGAGTAAACAGAGCTCTCCCTTTCCTCTGCGGTTCAGGCCCCGCGATGAAGCTAAACCTGGCGGCTCTACTCGCCCATCTGATTCTCCGCGTCCGCTTCCGCGCAGAAAATGAATGGTGGGAACTGCGGTGGGCGGAGGGGCAGGTGGAGGGGCCGTGGAGGGGCCACGGGAGTCCACTGTCTGCGGCATTTCCAGGAGGAAGGCCCGCGGGGCGGCGCCCTGCCTCCCTGTCCCGCGCACGCAGGACAGCGGCCTCAGCAGACACCAGCGCCCTGGTGCCGCCAAAGGGACCCGGGGACAGAGCGCTCCTCTTTACGGAGCCTGGCCGTTGCTTTCTGCTCTCCCGGGAGGTAGGGGAACAACGTGTGGGACGGCAGGAACAAAGCGGAGGCGGTGCGCGTGCGGAGAGTCCCCATCCACGGCCCCGCCCGCGGCGGCTCCCGCCCCGGGGCCCCTCGCCGCCCGCAGCACTCGCTACCGCGTGCTCCGCGCTCGGACCCCCGGGGCATCAGCGCTCTCCTTCCCTGGGAGCTCACGGGAGTCCCAGGGGTTTGCCTGGGCTCCTCTGGCTTGAAGGTTCCGGAGGCTAACGATGGCCCTTCGCCCTGGACTTCGAATGCTGCTGCGATGTATTTGGCGACCGTAGGCGGCACGTGATGACCGCCGCACGACTCCACTCCTGCGGGGGCGCGACTCCGTCTAGGGCGGCTCGGGCGGCGGGGACGCCGCGGCGGCAGCGCCCTCCGAAACACCCCGCCCAACCCCAGCTGCTTTGCTGCGGCCCCTTCTCCGCGCTCGCTCAGCGAGTGGGGCCGCCCTGCTGCGGCCCCCGCGGCGGGGCGCTGGCTGCGTTCGCAGGGGCGCGCGGCCGGGAGGAGGCGCTCCGAGCGCGCGCCTCCCCTTGGGCTGCCGGATGTAGGTCACTGAGGTCGCACCTTTGCTTTCAGTGACGGACGGGACTTAGTTTCAGGCCCTTGTTTACATCTCCTGCTCCCGGAAAAGTTTCTTCTTGTGAAGAGGTGAAAAAGAACATAAAGAGTTCTAACGTCACACACTTTTGCTCACTCCTACACCCTTTGTAGACATATAACTTCATAATTTAATCTAATTTTAATAGGGCCAATAAAATTTTATAAAATTCTAAATCTCACTGATATTTGCGGTAGAAACTTAGATTTGTTGACAAAACTTAGGTAACTAAAAAGAAGTAGGGATACATTGTGAATAATCTCATTCCTCAGAGATAACCGCTATTTGGATAAATATTCCAGACTCTTTTCTGTAACATATTTATTGCATAGGCATGTGCTCTTTAAAGAGGGATCATAATATACATATTTTAGAGTGTTTTCGGCTTAATAGTACATTAGGCCTCTTTGTACATGTGTTCATGCATGTGGGTTTCATGATCATTATAAAAGGCTACATGACAATCCACTCTAGCTGGGATGTCCACCCTTTTGGCGTCTCTGGGCCACACTGGAAGAAGAACGGCTGCCTTGGGCCACACGTTAAACATGGCAACACATAATCATAAAAAAAACCCTCATAATATTTTAAGTAAATTTACAGTTTTGTGGCGGGCCGCATTCACAGCCATCCTGGGCCGCATGTGGCCCGCCGGCCGCAGGTTGGGCACCTCAAGGGGTTCAGCGAAAACCAAACTGGTGAACAATTAGATTTTTTTAATAAACAGTGCTATTTGAACATATGTATACATACGCTCTTGCGTGCTTGTCTCATTATCGCCTTAGGCCGCCCAGCAAAGGAAGTTGCTGCTGCCAGTGTTCAAGTGTCTGCGAGGTGCTGCCCACTTAAGTTTGAAGTGTAGGACACACACAATCGATTCCTGTCTGATAGACAACGAATGCACTTCCTTAGTGGCCAGTGAAACCATTGTTTTCATTTATAAATAATTCTTAGATTTTCCCTTTTGTGAATTAACTCATATCGTCTATTCACTAAAATTGTTTAGTGTTTTTTAAATTTATAAGATAGTTTTAGTTTTATATGTCAAAATGCCTAGCTTTTTCGATAGCTGGCAAACTCCAGGGAGAATTTGGTGTCCGGAACCCAAGCAGCGTGTGACAGGTGTGTTAAATGACCCCGCCCCCCCCACCTCCCGCCTCCCAGCGCACCCGGGCCCCCGGACCCGGAGAGCCCCTCCTCCTTCAGCGGCAGGACCCCCTCACGCAGCTCCCAGCTGGGCGGGCTTCTCCCTGGGCACTGCCTGCTTTCCCGCTGAGCTCAGCACCTGAAATGCGCTTCCTGGGGGCCAGCCGACAGGCAAAGGTTTATGTGCCAGCAGCGGAATGTTGATGTTTTGTGGGCACGGCTCCTGATGGGACCATTAGACATGTTCAACCTCAGTCCACTGACCAATGCCGAGTCTATTTGTTCTGATTGGTGAAGGGCTGCCAGGGCACAGCGCCTCCTCCTGGGGGGTGGTGTCCAGCACTCTGTTCTGATTGGTCAAGGGCTGCCAGGGCACAGCGGCACCTCCTGGGTGGGGATCTGCTGCTCTGAGTCTTGGCCAAATTGGACAGGACCAATTTCTCAGGAGTAATCCAATCTGACACACATGTCAAGTTTAAATTTTAAGATAAGAAAGTTCAAATTGGCTTTAAACTAGACAACATTAATCCAGTAGATATGAACAGAATATCACTGAAACTTTACTTCTTCTGTTTAATTATCAACTTTAATTCAAATACATTACTTAAGCTTGGTGAGCCTTAGTATCTATATTATATTATATATCACAATATATTATATAACATATATTATAATATAATACAGATATCCCCATCTATAATATGGGAATAATAAAAATTTAACTGATAGGACATTTTGCAATATCACAGTACATCGTATATTTAAAATACCTTAAAACTGTGCCTGTTATTTTTTTTTTCAGTCAATGGAAGCTATCCCCCATGAATTTGGGGACCCAATTTCAGGGTTTAATATAACATATAAAGTGACGGATGTATTTTTAGAGCGTTCTCTGGTGCCTTTCGCACAGATAGGAGATTGTACTGCATATTAATATGTCTTAAATGTTTCTTCTCTCCCTGTTCCGTACAAACACCTTCTGCGTGGCTCTCCCTCCCGCCACACGCGTCGACGAGGGGCAGCGGGGGCAGGACCGCCTTGCCCTTTCATCCCTCCTCGTGCCCTGCCGTGTCCAATGGACTATAAACAAAGTCGCGTTCAGGACACATTGCTTCATCACCCAAATAAACAAAAGGCTTTCAAGAAGGGTCTTCCCACGGAAATCCAGCTTTCTGCTGAATGTTCCGCTCACACGTATGGAAGCCTGTCAGGAGGAATACACACGAGGCATGCAAACCATGGTAAAAGTATAAACGGGCGCCTTTGAGGTGGTTTATAAGGTTGGACTCACAACTTGTAAGAGCATCACATTTTAAACTAATGGTTTTCGATAGAATATTTACCCACGGAAACTTGTAGCCGCGGCTCTCTAGGCGTTGGGAAGCCAGGCTTTAATCAATGACTTCTTTGCCAGTTAGTTTAGGCCATTAGGCCGGCTTCCCCTTTCTTCCACAGGGGACATTCCCAGGGTCTACGCCTCTGCTGGTTCTGCTGAGTCAGCCCCACCCTCGGCAGCCCCAGCTGTCAATCACTGACTCAAAAAAAAAAAAAAAAAAAGCTGACTTGGTGGGAGGTAAAAATGCCGCCTTAGCGGGTTAGGCCTCGCTGCAGTGTGTGGGCGGGGATGAGCACCCCCGAGAAAATGCACGCAGAATAAGACGGAAGGAATGACAATGACTCGTGGAGAAAATCTGCACTCTTCCGGGAAGGAAATTAAAGAGATGAAGCATCACTGTTAAAAAGGAGGAAAGTTAACTAGGAAAAAAAACAAACCAACCAGGACAGTGAAAGAAACAAAACCCAGGAAAGCAGCGGCGCCGGAGGAAGCCGCAGCCAGCGCGGCCCGGCGCCCTCACCGCACCTCGGGGAGCAGGGCAGTGACTGCCGCGCGGAAGGAGCCGCGTTTCCAGCCGGCCGCTGGGTGACGCGCACCATCCCGCCCTTCGCCTCCGGCTTCCAGCCGGGACGGTGCGGGTGGCTTCGCCGTAAGTCACTGGACGGCACGTCCGGGCCCAGTGTGGACGCAGCCTTGCGCGTGTAAGTCTGCGCGTGTCCCGGCTGTGCGTCTCGGTGGCCGGTACCGCAGGGCGGGGGGGGGGGGCAGTAACAGTGGGTCACGCGGACACTTGGCACAACGGCAGCCACTCGTGGTGAGTTCTGCAGGGAGTGGCGGGAATGCGCCATGCGTGACAGCTACCACGGCCTCAGCACGGTGCGCAGCCTCTTGGCAGCATCCCTCGTGCAGCCGGAGCGGGGAGCAACCACCCAAGTAAAGCCTGGGACGCAGCGTGGCGGGCGCACGCGCTGCTGTTAAGCGGCCGCCCGGCCGCCGGGTGCGGCGCGTCCCTTCCCGAGCTGCGGAGGGAGCTCTCTGCGCCAGGGTGACTTCCGTGGAGGCGACGGTTGCCAAAGGCTCCAGCTGCGCTCGGCCTCCGCCGCTGCTGAGCCGGTTGCCCGCGGCCGTGCGCAGACCTGGCGGCGGGTGTGTACTTGCAAATTTAATAATACGCTGTATGCACCAGACACACTCGCTACTTGCAAACAGCGGGAGGAAAGTCTCCTGAGGTCCCAGCTGGACGGTACCGGGTTGCGGAGGAGCCGTTAGGGAACTCGGGGCTGCTCTCCTCCTCGCTTCCAGCGCCTCCGGTGCTTTCATTATTAATCCTCGGGCAACGCCAGCAAAACAGTCCCGGTAGTAAACAGCCCAGGCACTTTTTGTTAGTTATTTATTTATTTTTTTATCCTCACAGACAAAACCCAGGAAAGAAGAAATTCTGCAGGCAACGACGCAGCGAGGGGCAGGATCGCTGGGGCTTTGAGGGGTGGAATGAACACCGATGAGGCTTTTTTTTTTCTCTGTAGAAATGAAACCTGGGGAACACTGTTAAGTCAAAATAGCATCCAAAGGTTGTAACCTCTTTGGTCGCCAGAAAACTGGCCCTCCACAAAACAGGTTTTCCATCGACGGGCGACACTTTTCTCACTGATGCGTAAGCAGGCGTGGACCCCACGCACCAACACGCCCAGGTGGTTCTTCCGCCGTTGGGGTGGACGCGCTGGGTGAACATGGAACCAGGGACGTCCCCTCGTTCTCTTCGGCAAGTGCCAGAGGAAGACAGTGTCCAGGGAAGCCCAGGACCCTTGTTAGTGCACTGCTTATTGACTCTGGAACGGGGGAAGGGAGGGAGAGAGAGGGAGAGAAACATCAGTGCCAGGGAAGCATCCACTGGATGCATCCGGGGTTGCAAGTGCCCTGGCCTGGGACCTCACCCGCAACCTACGCATGTGCCCTGACTGGGAATCGAACCCGCAACCTTCGGTGTATGGGATGTCGCTCCAACCAACTGAGCTACACTGGCCAGGGCAGGCAATTACTTTTTAAAGTGTTTTAGTTACTCTTTTGGTGGGAGGACAACGTTCAGTACAAAGTGGATCGACATCTTCAAGGACTCGGCTTCCTGGCGAATGCGAATGGGGTGGCCTGGCGGGGCAGCCGCCCTGTGGAGCCAGGGGTCCAGCCACAGCAGCCCCCCCGGCTCACGGCCACGCACGGAGACTGGGGCCGTGGCCTAGCGACCTGCTCCGTGGGCAGAGAGTGTGAAATTTGCAGAAGGAAGGATTTGCGTTTTTTTTCTTTCTATTAAGAGGGTGCCTTCCGTTGTATAAACCCCAAGCCCTCCCGGGCCTGCGCCGCCGGCCTGCGGGAGGAAGGCCGGTTTTCCACGCTCCAAGCGGGGAGGGCGCTTTGCGTATGCAGGTTACGGGTTTGCAGTAGTCGGAGTCCTTCAGAAAAACAGAGCCGACAGCGTCCGTCAAAGGAGAGGCGGAACGAGGCAGCGGCCCGCACAGTGACGGCGGCTGAGACCTGGTCCGGGGACCCGCCTCCCGTCCCTGGGGGCCCAGGGAGCCGACGGTGGGGACAGCAGCGTCAGGACTCGAGGGCACAGATGGCCTCGCTCAGCAGAGGGAAGGAAGGGGGCGCGGCCTCCCTCCCCCGCGCACACTGTGCCCACGGGCGGCGCAGTCGCCTGGGGACTCCCTCCCAGACACGCCCACCAGTGGTGTTTCCCCGAGCAGCCCGTGGCCCAGTGAGGCTGATGCCTAAAACCAGCCATCACAACGGTCCTGAGGGAAATGAAACAAAACCGGCAGGTGTTCGGAGACCTTCCGGACTAGGCAGGTGCTTCCGGAGAACCGCCGAGCTTCCGGAACGGTCATTGGCGGTTTGCTAGGTCTTCCGTGTGCGACGTTCAGCTCCATTTGTTCTGTTTTCCAGTGATGACTGTTGACTTTAAGGGAGGTGGGTGTTGTTTCTGGGTTAGCAGCGGCCGCATGCGTGAGTGGAACCAACTTGGAAATGCCATCGGGGGTGAGCCTGTCCCCGACAGACGCTGGCTGCGCCTTGACGTCTGCCGATGACATTGACACCGTGAGTAACAGGAAATTCTCACACCTACACTGGGGAGTAACAAGCAGGAGCTCGGAACGTGGGACTAAAGCAGCTGAAAGCTGCTGAACTACTGGACGGAGTCCGGGTGTCTCTCCGCGACAGGCCGGAGCCGCAGCGCCCACGCCCTGGCCTGCCCCCTCGGCCACTGTGTCCCTTGCGTTCCGTGCATCAGCGCCGATGAACCGCCTGCGCTCGCCCGGAAAGGCCAGGGCACTGTGCGCGGTTGCTGAGTCACCGCAGTGTTCTTCTCGGTCTCCAGTCCCCTTTGCTTTCTCGCTTGCCGGGTACGCTTCCATCCATTACTGAGGATCTCGTTTTCTGGAAGTGTCTCATTTCTCCGGCCTGCGAGACCGAGCTAATGGTCTGCGAGCCCCTGCTCTCTGTCTACTCCTCGCAGCGCCGAGGCCGACACCCCCGGCCTGTGGATGCGCTCCCCACCCACACACAGAAGGCTCCGGGGGCAGCTTCTCCTCGGCCAGCCAGCCCCTTCCGCGCGCTTGCGGAACCCAGCCCCTTGGGTGAGAGCGCTCAGAAACAGAACCCTGCCTCCTGTCTGTGCTTCACGACTTCAGCCGGGGTCTGGAGCCTCTCCCGTGGGAGTGCGGCGAGCTCACCCCTGTGGACTCTGGGAGAGGCCTGTGCCGGGAGAGGACCAGCGTGGGGCCGGGGAGGTGCCTTAGGTGACGTCCGGGAGCTTCTCACCATCACCCAAGGAACGAACCGAGAGCCGCCACTGACGGAAACGCAAGGCCCTGGCAACGAGCCGTCCCGCTCCACCTGCTCTCCTGTTTGCGCTGACGGCACGGGAGCCCCCCTTCCCTGCTGCCCCCTCCGAACGCACTGGACAGGAAGCCCTTCCTTCAGCCTCGGTGGGGCGTTCGCATCCCGCTGGGCCCCAGGGCCTGGCCGCCCCTCACGGGCCGCAGTCCCCCAGGCCCGGCTGCTCAGGCCTGCGCGGGAGCCTCATCATGACAGCGGTGAGATCTCCATGTGTCCTTGGCATGTGCAGTGTTATCAGTCTGGACACGCAGACCAGGTCTTGAGTGGGAGTCCGTCCTGCTTCTGAGGGGTGTCTACACCGCAGAATCCCTCTCGATTGTATTGACTTCCAAGGGCTAAGACCCGGGGCAGGGTCCCTGCACATGCTGTTCCCCCTCCTTCTCCTCATTTCCCTCCTCCCCGTTCCTGGTGAGCAGAGGACACCACGCGGTCGTGTGCTTCGGGCGCGGTTTGACAACGGCCGCGGCGCGCTCTGGGACGGCGTCACGGTGCGCCCGGCCCCACGTCCAGTGACAGCTGGGGGCCATCTTTCGTAACCATCTTTATTCTCTGGGGGGGGGGGAGCAGATATATAGTCACTGAATAAGCCGTTGAGTCAACATTTTTACGGTTGAATTTATTAGCCTCCATAATGTTCATAAAATCTTCATATTGTGATATTTTACATTAAAATAAACAAATCACTCTTTTCTCATTCGTATGTTTTTAAGGGAGGATGAAATATACTTTGACCCCTTTAGCTCATGTTTAAAATACATTTTTCCAGAGGCTGGCTTTTCCCCCAAATGCCGTTTCTTTATCTGCTGCCTCAGCTGCGTGGATTTGATCCCAATCTCATTTACGTTTGTGGAGAGTGTGCCTTGTGCTCCCCGCTCATGTATTATTTTATTAATTTCCTGTTTGAAATTGAGTTCATTGTGAGGATTAAGGAGGGATATTAATTAATCTCCACATCCATCTCCAGTGGCCTCTCCTCTCCGCCCCGCCTCCTTGGAGACGGGGGTCTACACTGGGCTGTCCCCATAACACCCCAAGAGGGCAATCTCTTAAATTTAAACGGTTCCTGTGGCTCGAATGAGACCTCCCTGCGTCCAAGGCCCAGAGTGCGGAGGGAGAACGCTGGCGTGTGAGCTGAACCAGGCAGCCTGGACCCACGACCACCGTCGCCTTGTTTCAAGGAGGACACAGCCCGGTGAGGCGCGCGGCCCGCTCCGGACCCAGCCTCCCGCAGGGCGCAGCGCCGGCTCTGAGGTCCCCGCGCAGAGCGGCAGGAGCCGGCAGCAGAGAGTGGTGTGGAGCTGTTTCCCAAGCGGAGAGCCAGGCGGCAGCTCAGAAGGGCCCTGAAAGGGCGGGGGCGGGGCAGGGGAGGCAAAGGGCCCGGAGCGGCCCGGCCTCGATGTCGCGTCCGCTCTGCGTACACTTTCCCCAACGCCACGAGGCAGCAGGGCCTGGCCGCGGGTGAAGATGCCTTGAAGTTCTCCCCCGCTCTTCCCGCTCGCTTCGCTGGGGGTGTGTGTGTAGCTGGTCCTGGGCTCTGCGGGCGGAATGGGTCTCCCTCAGCGAGCAGGGCCCCCCGCCCCGCTTCCCCACGCAGCCGCTGCCAGGCCTCCGCGTGTCTGCGCAGGCTTCCAGAGGCGGGCGTCCACGCGCGGGTTCCTCTACCGCCTTCTCTCCAACTGCGCTCCTGGAGTCGGAGGGCGCCGTCTGTCCCGCGGCTGGGCTCCGCCTGGAGAAATTTCTCCCCAGCTTCAGCGGGGGTCCAACGGGGGGCCGAGACACCCCGCAGCGGCGTGAATGCAGGGTCCCCGTCGGCCCCCGTCTGCGGGTGGTTGCGCCTTCACGTAACCCAACGGTCTTTCACATGTGTGGGAACAGAAGCCTCTATTTATGCCGGTGCCCTGTCTGCGAATGACAGGGCCCATCGTTCCCGCGCCCTGACCTCGCTTGGGAAGCGACGGCCTTTCCGTTGCACAAGCCCCGGAGGGGTCGATGCAGGTGACCTTTGGAGAAAGCCAGCCGTTTCTCTCCTGTTTCCAGGGTCAGCCTGGGTGGCCGCCGCTGTGTGCTCAGGGCGTGGGCACAGGTCGCAGGGGGCGGGAGGACAAGGGTTAGAGCCCAAGGACAGTGGCTCTGGGAACCGAGGTGAAGCACTTTCTGTAGCGAACGGTCCCGTCTGGCGCTCAGTTCGCTGCCCGCTTGACCACTGGCATCGTTTGGCACGAGATGGGCCGGGAGGGGTGCTGGGCCCATCGTTTCCACCCGAGACCCCGAAATAACAGCCCGGGTCTCAGCGGGGAGACGCGAAGAGATCGGCCCCTCCTGGAGGCGGCCCCCGGCCCTTGAGTGCTGGGCAGCTTTTCCAAGAACCAGTGAATTTCTCAAACCCAAACAGGTCGCCCCTCCAGGCACCTGGACTTGGACTTTAAAGAGAGATGCCCCAGCATTTCTCTGCCAAGAAGTTTAAACTCACAGGATTACGTGAAAACCCTCCTCTTGCCCCCGCTACCCAGTGAGAGGGACCTGCTTCGCTGCCTTTGTCCCCGCTCCCACCCTGCGCCCAGCCGTCCCCGGCCCTGACGACAGGGGCCTGTCTCGGTTCATTTTCTCTGCTGCCGAAGTGCCTTCCCCTCTCCTGTCATCTGCACATAATCCCCTCCCCTCCATTCATGTCTTGGTTCCGAGAACAGCAGAGGATAACGGAGAGGCAGGGAATAACAGGCGGCCCAGAGGGGCCCCTCCGGGCAACCTCTTTGATGCCCGCGCAATATCACGCCTCTGGGGCCCCTGGCCTCCCTCTCTCGCTTCCTCTTCTGTTTTCCAAACTACATAATGACGCTCGTCTGCACGACAAAGGCATCTGAGGAGAGAACGCCTCCCGAGGAGGAGAGCCGGGCTGGGCGCTGTGATGGAGCCCTGTTCTCGCTCCTTGGTACAGCCAACGGCCACCTGAGACGGTCTGCAGGTGCTTTCTGATGAGAAAAGACGCACGTGCATCAAGAAACAAATCCCACTGTGTTCATGCAAATGCCCGTCCGGATGGCTGCGAGGGGGTAAACTAGACTGTAATTGGTCCACAAGGCCTCTGTCCACGGGGTGGCTCGGACAGACGAGCCACAGGCACCCAGAACGAGTGGGCCGGGGCCGGAGAGGCCCATCGGCCGCAGATTACGAAGGGCCAGGAAACCAACGCTGCCCGCAAGGAACCTCATAGGTTAGGTCATCGTCGCAATTGGTTGTAATTTTTCAATAAAGGGGAAACATTGATTTCCCCCCTCAGCGTAAACACCACAGCCTAGTAACACGCGGCAGCACAAGGCAGCAGACGGAAGGTTAGGAGAGCGGCGGGGGGCGGGGCGGCCGCAGCCTGGCTCGTCGGCCGTAGCCTGAGCGTCCTCCGCAGCTTGCACTGCCCGCGCGGCTCTCAGAACTCTCCCTCCTCCCCCACTGAGTCCACCCCCCGACCCTGCGGCCGCGGTCCGCGTGTCTCCTGCAGAAACGTGTGCGAGGAAGGTACGCAGCTCACAAAAAGGGGTGCACACGAGTGATCCGGGAAGGGGACAGGCAGAGAAGCGCCGCCGCTGCCCGCGGCCTTCGAAGGGCAGAGCGCAGGTTTTCTGTCTGAAGAAAACAAGACAGCTGTTTGCGGGCTACTCCTCTGCAGACGGTTTTCCCGCTGCTTCCGTGACAGAGTGAGGGCCGGGACGTGAATTTCTGCCTGTGGAACCTACCGATCTTAGTTAATGCCATTAAGAGGCCGCCGGGCAGGGTTGCCGTTTTGGGGTTTTGAGTCACAAATGTGTGGCCAGCATTATCTTGTCCCCGGCACACTGTCGGGCAGCTGTTTAGAGAGATGATCGGGGTGGACGTGTGTCTCCTGCTCACAGGCAGCTCTCAGTCCAGCAGCTGACGGATAAAAGCCACGTTTGTTGGTGTCTCGGACAGGAAATCCACCCGTGCCAGGAACTGAGTCAGACGCAGTGGAGGGTGTCACGTTACGCGAGCCCGCTCCTCTGCCCAGGGCACTTCAGGGGGTACAAGAGGCACAGCGAATGCCTGCGTCTTAATTGGGGGTAAACATAAAATAGGCGGTAAAGGGAGGCAAAAGGGAAATGCTGGGGGGTCGGAGGAGGGAGAGCAACTTCAGGTTCAAGGACCGCGTGGCAGGACAGGCTCGTGGACGAGACAGCATCGGGAGGGGCTGCAGAATTGAAACCCAAGGCATCGGTGGGGGGTGGAAGGGGTGTGAGTGAAGGAAGCAGCATGAACGAAAACACGGAATTTGCGTCCCAGAACCTCATCTGAACGGGTGAGGACGTAGACGCTGGTGGCAGGGGTGACTGCTTGGTGCCAGGTGACACAGCACGCGGACGATGTGGCTCTTTTCAGTCAGTGCCGCGGGATGCTGGAAGGGCTTTGCCCCCTGGAGGGTGATCAGCAAGTGATTAATCTCACAGTGTTGCGTGGCTTGCAGCGATAAAGGGGAGACCTGACAGGGGTCACCCGTTAGGAGGTCCCCAAAATAATGCAGGTCAGAAACCTAAAAAGCTCAACTAGCAGTGACATAATAGAAGAGTCCAATGCACTGATGCCAAAAGAATAGCAACCATAAAAGTGCTTCGCTCTTCTGTAATGAAAATGCAGGGAATAAAACTAAGGTCGACCAGAACACTGAGAAGACGGTACTGAAGGCGCGGGCGGCGGGGACTCTGGGCGAGCGGCTGCGCCGAGCGGCGGGGCTGGCTCTCCACGCGCTGCGAGTCTCTTGGTGAAAAGGAGAGGCTGCCCTTGTTTCTTTCCGGGGGGGGGGGCTGCTCTCCAGGGGGCTGGGTCTCAGGTCCGTTTACAGAGGTTCATCCAAACCGGCCTGGTAGCCACGATGTCCCGTCTCCAGGGAGGGGACCCGGGTCACTGAACCCAGTGCCTCGGCGAACGCACCACGCAGCTCCGAGACCGTGTCCGCTTCCCTTCACACGGCGCAGGCCTGGCTCCCCGTTGGCCTGGGGGAGTGGGGGAGAGGGGCGGCGCTTGGGGTGGAGAGGCCTCCTGCAGACACGTCTTCAAAGATGACGTGACATGCAGCCTCGTGGCACGGGAGATGATGGAGTCCACGGCTGGGAAACCCTCAGGGGCGAGGTGACGCCCCGACTGCATGCCTGCTTGGTACGGCTTCTTCCTAGGAAGAGCTCCCGTGCACGCTGGGGAGACGAGGTTGTGTGGACATGAAAGATGCGAATCCGAAGTCGGTGGAGCCGGCGGAGAAAAACGCGGTGTTGTGCGAAGGTTGGTCACTCATCCAAGATCTTTTAACAGGAAACGAATGACTACAAAGACGTCAGAGTCACCTACAGGGGATCTCGTGACTGTGCGTTTTGGAAGCAGGAGGAAACTGGAGGGAGGTATTGGAGAAGAAGAGGAAGGAAAAAACAAGAGCTCCGAAGCCGGAGAGAGCGCGGGTCTCCACGGCCCTGCAGAAGAGGGAGAGCGTGTTTGCTTCGAGGGGAGAAAGACAACCGTGCTCCCTGCTCCCCGCCCCGGACAACACTTGATGTGAACCTGTGACGTCGTCACCCATGACGCATACTCACCCCTCCAGCGCGCATGTTCTCTTATGACTTTAGAGAACCCTCCGCTGGGACAGCAAAAGAATTCTATTTATAATCCACATCTCTCATATATATTATCTTACCAAAAAATCCGTATCAATAGGTAAATCTGCTGTTTGACTCTCTGGTGTTAGTACCATCGACTGCAATTTTTTCCCCAAGAGGCATAACCTGGTTTACTGAACTCCAAAAATAGGTGTGATGTAGTCGCGATGCATCCGGCTGAGACCCGGCTGAGGCAGGTGGGATGGAAGGCAACAGGCGGCCTGACGTCCGCTTCTCACGCCCACGTGGCCTTCGCCGTTTTCCTGCCCTTAATGAATCCACAGAACCCCTGCCACATTCAGGGAAACCTTTAAAAACGCCCCATGTTTCCTATGACCCTATGAAACTTTTTGGTACTGGCAACGTATTTCCCTTGTCACCTTGAAACTTGGGAAAAAGCAGAAATTTGCAGAACCCCTTTACCAGGACCAAGGAAGAAGCCAGCTGTGGAGGACCCTTCCCCTCCCCGCCTCCGCGTACACCGCTGGCGCTGACAAGAGAAGATGGAAGGGCTTCTGCGTGTGTGATGTGGTTAGAGGTGCGCCACCTCCCCACGCTGTCTCAAAGGGACTTCCAGCTATTTCTGTAGGTAGGTCACATGTTAACTCATTTTACTTTCAGATGCGTAGAGACTCATGCAAGAACAGGTCCTCTAGGTTATAGATAACGTCATGTAACGATGGGAAGAGAGTGCATTTTAAACTGATAATGAAAAGTCTTTCTTTTCAAACAAGCTCTTCAAGCATCTGGTTTCACGCTGCTGATAGAGGGCAAGTGTAGAGAAGAGAATATCCAAGAAAGTGATTAAGGCTTTCCTTGGCCTCCACTATTTTTCAGTGACTATTCAGTCCACCAAAAAGGGTTTTTTAAAACATCCAGTTATCACCCGGACTGTGCTAGGTAACAGGAAACATATCTAGGGCACTTAGAAACTAGCTGACAAGGCTACTGAATAATTCAACGTGGTATATGACCAAGCAGTGAGTGACACAAAAATCAGGGATTTTCTAGAGTTTAGCGATTTTCTTTCCCCTGCCCCTCGCACTATGGAAGGAGAGATGGCAGTTCCATGAGCGGATACGACCTCCTCAAAGTCACACGGGATTGGCGGTGAGCGTCGAACGGGAGTCCACTGGTTGCGAACCGCTGTGCAATGCCCGCCTCTAAGAGCCAGAGAAGGGGCGGGGGGTGCTGTTGGAGCTCGCTGGGCGCAGAGGGGTAAAGGAGCGGCGACAGAAAACAAACAGTTGTGCTGACTCCTCCAAACGGGAAGCGGTGCTTTGCCCAGGATGCTCTCCGCCCGCCCGGGCGAGTTCGCGCCGCCGGCCCGGGACAGCCCGCGCGCCGACGAGGCGGGCTCGGTGCGCCGCGGAGGCTCCAGGTGGCGGCGCTTTCCTCCTGGCGTGGTGCGCCCAGGGGTGAGAGAGCAAGCGCTCTGTTGCCTCAAAGGGCTTTTGTTTATTATCTGACAAATGTACCCCTGCGTGTCTGTTTCTCTCAACTTCGGGAAGAATATTTTTTTAAACCAGTAAACTACATTGTAAAGAAATTTGTTCTGCTTTGATTATTCTGCCTTTCATTTCTCTGCAGTGTGTTCAACTTCAGAGCGACCCGATCCTTGAGAACATTCTTACGGATTCTGATGCTTGGTTTTAAAGGATCATATGGGAATATAATTCTACAATTATTTTCAGGCAAAATGCTATCCTTTGAATTGTTGTAAGTGTAATTCAATAACCACCTTTAAATACAAAATACTTTCTACTTCATGTTCTTTATCCTTTTCCAACCAGTTTTAAGTTAACACTCTGACTTACTTTCAATCATAACACATCGGGATTTATTCAGCACAATACATATATATTTGAATTTATTACTGTCTACTTGGTCAAAATCCATGGAAAGAACCCCCGGAAGTCTTTCCTGTTCAATCCCTTACCAAGTTATCGTCAGTAATATCTGAAGTATAAATACAGACACATCCATGACATATGACACCCGGTGATGTCTGTTTTCACGGTAAGTTCTCCATGAGTATTTTCTCACGTGATGTCTTTTACACTCACAGCCTCACTTAACTGGCTTCAGAAACCTCCCTTTCCGGATTAGCACACAGGTTCGGAGCCGCCTGACTTCCTGTTTTGGCCTGTCCTCAGGGACCACGTGCACATAGGGCGTCGGAGTCCTTGCAGCTCATCTGAAGCCCGGGCCACAGAACTGCTGTTAGGAGGACTCGTCCGATCGGCCATGACGGCTTTAAGCCGCTACCCTTGTGCAGGTCTCCGTCGCTCACAGGGACCCTCGGCCCAGAGGGCCGGTCTTGGCCTTGATCCTGAACCACTTTTCGAAAACCATCGGGTGTCAGTTGTCTGCGCCTCTAGCTTCTGACTGTGATTAAACCTACCCTTGAAGACATTGCCTTGTTTCTCCAAAACTTTGTGTCTCTCCAAGCGCGCGTCCAGTTCTCTGTGGGCAATTCTGTGCAGCGCAGGGAGAGGCTGCTCCCTCTCCCTCGGGGGTGGGCCCGCAGGGAGAGGCAGGGAGGGACGCTCAGCGGGGCCACCAACCCCGGGTGTGCCCGCGGCAGCGCCTCCGTGCCCTCAGGCAGGCGCTGGGGCTGCTGCGCTTCGGCCTCTGGTTTTGGTTTTGTTTTCCTCACACAAAGAACATAAAACCCGGTCGTGCCAAGTGCGGCGTGTGGCGCTGCGCTGTCCTCAGGGAGGGACGCGGCGCGTGGAGCCGGCGGTCTCCAGATGCAGGTCTTGCCGGAGTTTCCCGACGGGTCGAGTGATGACATTTCCTACTTCACTCACCACCCCCAGAAGAGTGATGAGCAAAAAGTGCCGTGCAACTGTTGCTCTTATTTGTTGATACAGCTTTATGCAAAAAAAGAGAATGTCATTTTACAAACCTTACCCGTAGGTCTGATGTTTTCCTGCAACAACAGCTAGGAAAAAAGGTGGTCCCCCCCGGCTGGTGTGGCCCAGTGGATTGCGCACCGGCTGCCTCGATGCCCAGTCAGGGCACAGGCCTGGGCTGCGGGCCGGGTCCCCCGCAGGGGGTGTGCCGCACCCTGATGCTTCTCTCCCTCTCCCTCTCTTCCCCTCTCTCTAAAAGTAAATAAATAAAATCTTAAAGAAAGATAAAGTAAAAAGAGTTGTTCAGATACCAAAATAGTGCCCGAGGGCCCTGCCCGAGCTGAGGAGCACGGCCGACCTGCGGAGCCTCGGGTCTGGCTTCTCTCCTCCCCGACGCCGAACCCCTGCGCCAGCTGCCCCCGGCCTTGCGTGCAGGGTGTTGGCACCTGCTGGCCGGCCAACAGCCCTTTCAGGAATGCAAGTCGCCTTCTAGAGCTTTGCCACGGACTCTGTTGGCTTTGGCAAAGCCCTGGGGGACCGTGCGGGGGGCGGGGGGTCGCTGCGCCACGCCCAGTGGCTCTGTGAACCCAGCAACCTCCACGGGGACGAACCAGGGAGCTGACACAATTCCTTAAATAAATACTGCAAGCCTGTGCCTCAAAGTCTCATTGATTTTTGGTGGAAAAAGGAGAAAAGTGAAGCCAAGATTTTACTATTTAGAAACAGCCACTAAAATTCAGTGCTTCGTTAATATTTGAAAAGGAAACAGATTGTAAAATATTTCAGGCAGGCCACAGTGCGGACGTTGTTCTCCAGAAAGTGCCACGTCACGCGCCAGGCACTCCCCCTGAGAACTCAGGCTCTCGTTTCTAATATCTGGTGTCCCGCTGTCTCGAGTCTTCGGATCTTCTTGTAAACACGACCTTGGATGTTTTGCCCTCAAACTCTTCCAGTCTCATTACTATTCTCTTCTCTTTTCCTTCTCCTGTTTCTCCTTAATGCGCTTTTACCTAAAAATGAACGTGTCCCCCCTCAGGTAAGTGCCCGCGCAGAGAAGGATTCAAATGTCAATCTTCTGCCGCCGCATTTCATCAGAATCTCTTTCAGTCTCTCATAATTTTATTTTTCTTTTCCAAAGAAGACACAGCAATGGAGCTCTCGTCAGCGACCCCTCGAGAGAGTGCTTACGATTTTTTAAAGAAAGGGACGTAAAATTTATCTTGTTATTGGTTTAAAATAACAGGAAATCTCTTGGACTCATATGGGGTCTCTTCAATATTACGTGCTTCCGATTCGTCCCATTTGAGGACGAGGTGTGGCCTCTCTCGTTCGGAGCTTCCCTGGTAGCGTGTGCTGACTGAAGGCGCGACCATTCCCAAGCACTCAGAAGAACACCCCTCCAGCCATTAGGTCTGATGATACATTCCTAAATCGCGCAGTTGTAAAAGCAGACTCACAAAAAGGGCATTATGCTGTAAGGCAGAAACACACCTACGGACCTATAAAGTGAATTACAAGATAAGCTTTCTGCACTCCCAAAGGCAAATGATGCCGTGAGCGTTTCTCAGATCGAAATTACCCTTAAATAATTCACATTACCCGCTTTTAGGGGATTGCGGCTCAGGTATAAAGTATTAATTTTTGATGCTTGAAGTTGTATTTCTGTTTCATGTTGTGACAGAAAAGGTTGTTTTCTACCATGTGAGGCAGATTCTCGCTGTTTTTAAATATTAGCTTCAGTGGAGATATTTCTTTAGTGGCTTCTCACTTTCTATATTTAAAAAAGAATTTCTTTATAGCTCATGGGAGACTTTTATCCTGAAATCTGTGTTACCATCACCAAATGTGTGACTTTGAAAGTATCTATTGATGGCCTTTTTCCGGAGCAGACAGTGACGTCTCTCTCTCTCTCTCTCTCTCTCGGCCAGCCCGTGCCTCACGGCAGGCACAGCGGTCAGACACCCATATGATTTACAAAGGGACGTTCCGGGTATTTCAAGTGCCCACTCACCTGCCCGGTACCGTACACAGTTATTACAATATTAATAACCATCACCGCTTTATTTTTTAAAGATTTTATTTATTTATTTTTAAAGGGAGGGAGAGAGAGAGAGAAACATTGATGCGTGAGAGAAACATCAGTCGGTTGCTTCTCCCCCCCCTCCCCCCAATCAGGGACCTGGCCCACAACCCAGGCACGTGCCCTGACTGGGAATTGAACCGGCGACTTTTCGGTTTGCAGAGGACGCCCAACCCAACCCACTGAGCCACACCAGCCAGGGCTATCACCTTCTTCTAAGGATATGCTTAAAAGGCAACATATCGACACAGATAAGTCATTGAACGAAACATCAGAAAGCCTGATTGCTGTTCTAGATTTTCCTACTCATTAGAGAAACCAAAAGCAGAATATTTAACATTTCTTCATTTTGTCACATGTGATAAGGAAACTGGATCAGGTGCCCCAAATGCTGTTTTCGATTTTAAAATAACGTAACTTGAAGAGAAACCCTCATCTCCCTACACCCCGGTCACAGCTGAATCGTCTCGACCGGCTTTTCTACCATTTTTTCTGTCACCGCTTGTATCGATTTGACCCCCAGGTCCTGTGACACCTCCCTAAGCGTCATGTAGCAAATGCTGCCCATCCCCAAATTCTTCTACCCGGTTCTGCTGCTGCCGCCAAATCCCTCTTCAATCTCTTCCAACGGCAGAGGGTTGGACTCTGGGCCAAGTATCAGCTGCTTTCCAGGGAGCATGATGAGTTTCCGTTTGGTGATTAAGTCAAACATGATTCTAATGCAAACCACCCCAGTGCACCAGGCCAGAGTTTCCTGGGCCCTTTCTGGGAGGCCGACGGCTGCCTTCGCGGAAGCAGCCTCACACGCGTGCCGTCGAGGTCAGTGTTCACCTTGACTTTTCTGCACGATGACATTTCACAAATCCAGGTGACTGGGACCTGGGAGGGCGGTGTGCACTTTTAAATATGAGAATTCCACATTGGAGAACTTTTCCATTCCTCTAGAATAAAGAAGAGAGGAGGGGGCGCCGGCTGCTCCCCCAGGCGGGGCAGGGGGACATGTCCACGCCTGCCTTCCCGGCTCCTTACCTGTGAGAGGCCCGTGCGGCGCGTCCTCCTCCGTGGCTGGGTCCTGTCGCCCCGCACCGTGCTGGGGACTCACGCGTGCCGTTTGTCAGCGCCGGCTCCCTCCTCCCAGTGCTGTGGAGGCGCCGGGGCCGGGGCTGGATGCGGCGGGTCTGCAGGACTCGGGATGGGTCCTGGCAGGCAGGCAAAACATGTTTTTAAGGTTTTGTTTTGTTTTTGTTTTTGTTTTTGTTTTTGGTGCAGTGTGTACAAAACCAAGAAAGGGGAATAAAAATAGGTTCCAGCCCCCTGCAACCCTCTGTTCACGTGCACATTCCCATCCCCTTCGCTTAGGACGGGAGCCTTGGTTACAACGACGGTACGACAATGCCCCTCCTCAGGGTAGTGACTGAGGAAGGGACTCCAGGGCCCCCTCCTCTGTGCCTTGTGCTCAGCGGCGCGCTGCCCGCTTCCGGGACCCACGCAGCGGGCGGCACTGGTCTGGTCACGTGCGGTGGTGTCCGACGGCAAAGGTGAACCCCAAGCCGACGCGGCGGAAGGGAGCTCGTCAGTGAGGAGGTTGCTGAGGCAGGTGCGAGGGGCACAGTCATGCGCTGCTCCTCGGTCACTGTCCCCAGCTCCTGGAGACCCTCCTTCTTTGCAGGGAGAGCCTTTGGGAGCTCACCAGTTTTCTAAGAGGCATTTCGGTGACGGCGTTTGTTTTAGGCAGGGCAAAGAACCCGCCTCTCCGGCTGTGGGAAGTGCTCATCACGCCCTCTGGTAGGTCCTAAGCGACCCTGAACTTCATGTGTTATTCTTTAATAACAGCTCCGCGTCGCGGGAGAGCGGAACGTGGGAGCGCACTGGTCTCAACGACCAGGCAAGGGAACCGTCGGGCGCTCTGCTGAGCGCGGTGCTCGGGCTCGGAGAACACTTGATAGTTAGCTAATCTGCTTTTGCTAAAAGAAATCGAGTGGTTCCTAAAGTGAAGCTCGGAAGGGTCACGCAGAGAGGCCCAAGTGGCCTCACGTCTCTGTTTTCTCTCTCGCAGGTGCATTCGCAAAGGTTGTGGACACAGAAGGAACCCGTGCACCGACGAGGAGCGGGAACGTGCGGCTCTCTCAGGAGCGCAGGCGCGCGGCTGAGCGGCGACCTGTGCCGCCAGGGGCTCTAATGCAGCCTTCTCACAGCCAGGAGCCTCTCGCTCTGTGAACGTCTGCGTGGCATGAAGACCGTGTTTTGTGCACATTTAGGTCACACCAGAAACCACAGTTTTATTCTGGAAATGCGACCCAATGGATCTCAGATGCTCGTGTCAGCAAAAACAAAACACCGTCGTTTTTGTTCTCCGCGGGCGGGCTCTGTCGGCCGGCAGACACGCGAGGTCGCTGGTGTTTGTGCGCCTCGGGGAGCAGGCGCGTGGGAGCGAGTCCGGGTGACCCCACTTTAAGGAGCCGGCCTGCCCGTGGGGGTGGGGGGTGGATTGCACGGGCCTGTCCAGGGGCCGCCGCCAACGGTGGCCGGTCAGGGGTGCTTTCTGACCTGCAATAACCTCTGAAATTTATAGCTACTTAAGCTTGTCTGGACAACTTTGGCCATTAGCAGAGTGACTGATTTATTTGCAGACTACAGCAGGGCCCCCTTAAATACTTCACCGGAATAAGAGGGGCATGTGCGTCATCTCCCTGACCCGACTGGCCCCGGGCAGCAGGGGCGCCTCCCGGGGGGTCCGGTCAGGAGCCCAGGATGCAGTGCCAGCTGCGTGGCCCGGCTGCTCTCAGTGACTGACCGGCGCTGCCTTCTCTGCTGGGCGACGCAAGCTAGGCCTGGGCCGCACCCAAACCCAGCCTCTCGCACCACTGCTCAGGACCCCGTGAGGACGAGGACAGCCCTGGTCACCAGGGGCACGAGGGAGCTTCCTCAGCGAGGGGCAGTGCCCTTCCGACAGGCAGAAGCCCCCCAGAGCCAGGAGCCAGGCGCCCGAGAGCGGGCCTGCAGCAGGAGCCCCGGAGCCGGGGCCCCTGGGCCCCTCCGACGCGGAGCCGGGCAGCAGCGGGGGGGCCGCGGCCGCCCTGAGCGGCCCCCGACGCCAGGCAACCGGAGCTTCAGTGGAGACTGGGGGCGCCGGCCCCACTTCTGCCGAAGGCCACACCGTGGACCGCGGGCGGGGCTGCCGTCCTACCCTGTGTCCCGCAGGGGCCTGACTCCGGCGCCGACACAGGGACGGTGGTGGCTCCGTGGCCGTGTGCTGGGCTGGCCGGCTCAGGGACACACCGAATCGTTTCTATTGGATCCTCTATTTTTCTTTTTTTAACCTTATTAGTTATACACTAAATTATCATTTTTATCAAGTTACTCCTACTTTTTCCTATGCTGCATTTAACATAACCTCACGTTTCTTAAAGAATGAAAACCCAGATACTCCAAAAATCATATAATTTGAATCTAACTTGACTGCTATGTATACTGACAGGATACCAAGATTAGTTTTATTTTAAACTATAATTGGTAAAGTCTTGGCCCTAGGCCCCGGAAATAATTTGTTAGAGATTGAAATAAACAGTTTTATATTTGACCAAGAAGAAATGATGGCACAAAGAATCAGTTAACTCTCCTTGTAATACTTTGTCAACATGTAGAACTGGATTCATATTCATTTTAACTCATGCATTCACTAGGTATGTAGTAAACCACTCCTGTGCGCTCGGTAGTTTGCTGGGCACTGAAAATTTAAAAAATTACATGTAATAATCTTACCGAGGAACTTTTGGTTCGTTGGAGGGAGGTACAACATGAGCCTAACTGGTTTTGAGACGAAGTGAAAGCGCTGTGTCAGGAGGAAGTCCAAGCCGGCTGCAGGGGAAGCCGGGGCGAGAGCGTCCGCAGCCTGGGAGACGGTCCGAGCGGGGCTTTGACGGGTGGACAGGGGCGAAGCCGCTCCAGGCAAAGGGACGCGCACGAGCCCGGGCGCCGCGCCGCACGCGCTGCCAGGGCGGAGGTAGGGCCGGTTCCCGCGCGCTGCCTGCAGGGGCCAAGCTGCTCCAGCTATCGGCGCGCTCCGTTGTGTGACTTGTGTGTAAGGCGGGATGGTGGATATACGTTAAATTAATTCCTCACTAAGGTATTGATTAGTACTACGAGAGCCCTTCCTGCGGGGTTTCGGTCTCCCAAAGCCTTTGGGTGTAAGGCAGGAAAACAGAGGGCTGCACAGGAGGGAGGGAGGGAGTAGGGGCGCCCGAGAGTGGGGGGCGGGGGCAGCGCGGCAGGTCGCACAGTGCACAGCGCCGGCGCTTCCCCTTCCCCTGTGACCTCGGGCAGGCTCGCGTTCGAGGGCGTGGCCAGCTCCTGACCTGGCGCTGCGCCCCGGTGCTGTGTTGCCTCGGGAGACCCTCTCTTGAGACAGCCCCATTGTCTATTCAGCTTGAAAACTCAACACTCTACTGAGGCTTTCAAGGTTCAGAAAGTCTTTTTTTCTTTGAACTAAAATATAAATTCTGCCTGGAAAAGGGAGAACTCAGACTGATTCTCGTAACTGAGTTTTTTAAGGGCACCCTCTTCTTTGCACACCCCTCGTGCGCACTCGGGATGAGGACGGCTGGCATCTCGCCTGCGGGCTCCTGGGGAACTGGCCCAGTGGAGGCACCCTCGGACAGAGCCACCGAGGATTTGTGACATGTGTGCTTTGCAGGAAAGGCTTTCTCTGGCAACAACATTTTGCAGAACGAGAACCAGCACCACCAACGGCAGCGAGTGCCACCGAGCCCGGCTGTTCTCAGCAGAAGGGCAAAGCGTCACTGAAACAGTCCCTCCGGCCGGTTGGCAATATGAAATGGGCACAAGAACTACATGGTGTCCAGTTAAAATAGGTGTTAAAGCTGAAGGGGAACCAGATTGCCCAAGACGAGAAGGGGGAATTAAATACTCCGCCAGCATCTCACAGAAGAGCCTCAGAGAAAGTCGTGAGAGTGACCTCAATAGACTGCGGGGCGTGGGACGGCCACAGGGCTCGCTGAGCTGTCTCAGCTCATCCAAGGACGGCCTGAGCACAGCCACCAACGGCGGCAGGCGCACTAGTCTGTGTGATTCCAGCTGGAGTTAGGAAGTCTGGCTTTAGCTTTCTCTCCCAGCTCTGCGACTTCTCTCCGGCAAACCTTTCTGTCCCCTCGTCCCCTCTTCCATCCCCTACTATTCAAACTCATTCCCCTCAGTCTCCACTCTCACAGGGGAGAGCAGGCGAGGTCGGCTTCCCTGGACAGGCTGAGGACGCCTCCCAGGGCCGGTTGTTTAACGGTAACTGTCTGAACACACAGGCACGAATCAGAACTTGACGTGACGCTCTGGAACTTCACTGACGGTGCAGCTCCCCACCTACAGGTCGTCCTCCCGGTGCTTTCGGGCCCTCTCTGGAGGTGGCACCTGGCCCACTCTTGAGGGGGGAGACCCATCGTTGCAGCGCGGGGCAGTAGTTTTGAGGAAGGCAAGGGAAGACAGATAAAATATCAACCAAGATTTTCACAGAGATGGCGCCCAAAGTGAAAATGGAGGCCCCTTCCCCTCCCAGAGCTGAAGCCGAGGCAAAGGCTCTGAAGGCAAAGAAAGTGGCACTGAAAGGCGCCCCCGGCCACAAGAGAAAGGAGATGCGCACATTGCGCACTTCCGGAGGCCTGAGACGCTGCGGCGCAGGGGCAGCCGACATGTCCTTGGAAGAGCGCCCCCTGGGGGATGAGCCTGACCACTCAGCCATCATCAGGTTCCCCAGGCCCCGAGTCAGCCGCGGAGGAGACAGAAGACAGCAACACGCTGTGTTCATCGGGGAGGCCGAGGCCAAGGAGCAGCAGACCCGAGGGGCCGGGGGAAGCTCTGAGACCTGCCGTGGCCACGCCCGCAGCCCGATGGGGCCCAAGGGAGGGGAGAAGGCCTGTGCTGGACGGGCTCCGGACGAGGACGCTTCGGACGCTGCCAGCCGACTTGGGATCGTCCACACCGAGTCCAGCGGCTAATCCTAAATATGAACATTTTACACTAAAAAAAGATATCAACCAAGAGCTTTTCTTCCACATCGCCGACTAGGGAAACGCTGGGCAGGTGTCCCCTAGGAGGAGGGAGCTCCGCAGCCGGCACCTCGCCCCCCTGAGGCCGCCGTCAGCAGCAGATCCCTCGGGAGGCACGGTTGGAGCGCTGCCAGCCCCAGATGGCACCGTCAGCTTCACACCCGGCGGGGCGAGGACCTGTTGCTGGGAGCAGCTGCCAAGCGGCGTCAGCAGCCAGCGAGGCGCTGTGGCCTTGACGGGCAGAGAGTCAGCGTTTCCCACTTTCCTCTACTGCGATTCCAGAGGTGCTCTCAGAAGCGCCATGATGAGGAGACACAAAATGCCCGCTGCCCCCCGAGGGCTGGGACGGGCTCTTGGGGCGCGGCCGTCAGAGGCCCGCCAGGGCTCAGCGCTGGCCTCGGCCTGTCACCCGCGCAGGTGAGAGCACCCGTCAGGGTCCTGGGAAGGCGTCCCTGTGAAGGAGATGTAAAATCGGAATGCTTTCCATCATGCGCGCCCGGTGTAAGCGCTGTCTGTTTGAGTTTTTCGTTCTTCCAAAGGGCCACGTGGCATTTTGTAAACATCAGGATGCAACGTTTCCAAACCCTTAGGAGCAACGATGCAGGGAACGCCTGCAAGCTTTGATGATGGGGGGGGGGGGGAAGGGTAGGAAAAACGGAATGAACTACAGGTGAAATTGCTGGCCACTGGAACCTGCACATTAGCTTCCCCCTTCTGCTGACATCGTGCCAAGAACCCGTGGCCTCGGAGCCTCCAGCGCAGGCCCTGCTTCGGGGCCGGAGGTGGACGGGGCTCGCATCGCCCTCGGCGGCGCGTGGTCCGTAAGTGACTGGGTCAGGGGTGAAACCGTTCACAGGTTTCGGAGGGGCGATCCCACCGAACTCTTGATGCAGAAAAGGCCAGTCTTGCCGGCAACTGCTGGTCGAAGAGAGACAATCTTCGCCCCATGCCCCTGCTTTCCCTCTTTGTCGCGCATCGCCTGACACACCTTGAGACCACTTTGTGACAATTTCTCCCTGCGAGGCGGAAGCAGTATCTGATTTCCTCGCAGGGACGTGGTGAGGATGAACGAGGCCAGTCGCGGGAGGTGCCTGGGGCCCCACGGGTGGCCAGTGCCGTGTTATTTCAAAGCATCGTGATTTACTCCCCAGGCGACCCGTCCCCAGTCCTAATCTCTGTAAAGCACTTCGAGCCCCTTGGAGAGAGACTTGACATTGGGTGACATTTTCACACCCGTGGATTATGAGCGACGCCCAGAGCCTGTGCTGCAAGCGGCCTGGCGCTGTGCGCGGGAGGGAGCATGCGCTGCCATGCGGCAGGCGAGGCGTGCCGCGCGCGCCCGGTCCTGGGAACCTGCTTTCCGATTAGGTCTCGCAAACACGCCCGGGAGAGACAGCGCATGCGCAGGCGCACCTGGTCCGCGCTGCACTGGTCCTTAAAACTCCTCGTCTGCACAGACCCGTCCGTGCAAAAATTAATTGACTTATCAGACATGTACTGAGCATTTACTGTTTGCCACTGGTCTAGACTCTAGAGATACAAAAACAGTCACAGTGAGCGAGAGAAAGCCTGAGAGGACAATCAAAGAAATCACATACGAAGGGAACTGGGGCGAGCCATCCAATCGGCAAAATCGGAAACAGCAGAGCGGCACCTGACCTTAAAAAAGACTTTTCAAAAAAGTTTCCTGCCACTAACGCGTCCCAGCAGCAGAAGTCGCAGGGGTACGAGACTGTACCCAGTGCCAGTTTTCAGGGCACCCCGAGAACCCAGAGTTTGGTCTCTACAACTGTTTTCCTCTCCAACGCAGCGGGGCTGCGCGGAGGGGAGCTACTTCCAGGCCTCCGAGCGGGTGGGAATCACTGCACTGCGTGTGGACGTCGGGTTTCTTTCTTTCCCATTTACGCAGAATGTTTTCAAGGGTAACAGGCAGTGGCATAGAGGACAAACGAGCAGAACTGAAAGGGGTCCCGGTGGCCAGGTTGAAACCGCTTGATTGCGTCTTCCAGACGACAGCGCTACCCCGGCGAACGGGAAGACGCTGCCCGGGGGCGAGGCCAGGAGTTCCCACGGATGCGGAAGGGCGAACGCGGCGCGCTGGGCCGGACGCCAGCCCTTCCCGCACCCTGCGTTCACGGGGCGCCTACTACGGAGCAGCTGTGCGAGAGCTTGCATTCTGGTGCAGAGAGAAAGATAAGCTAATAGGATAAATACTAAGTAAGCAAAATAGTGTACGTCGGTGGTGGGGAGCATCGTAGAGAAAAAGGGATCTGAGTCTGAGCAGCGCCGGCGAAGAGCTGCCGGGAGGGCGCCGGCCCGGCCCACGAGCTCCGAGCAGCAGCCGCAGGGGTCGCCTTCGGGGTCCTGCGGGCCGCGGGGACAGGGCGTCCCCCCTGCGGAAAGCGCAGCCGGTGCGGCCGAGCGGAGGGTGGGCTGCAGGCGAGGCCGGAGCCGAAGGGTCATCTCTGGGAGGCGGGGCCCAAGAGGGAGAGCGCCCGCTGGCCTGAAAAGCGACCCCGGTCTCACACGCTTCCAGCCGGGCTGACCGGAACGACGAGGGGTTGGATGCGGCTGGTCAGTCACCCGCGTGTGCGTGCGTGCGAGTGCACGCGTGTGCACGCCCGGACGGAGGAGAGAAGCAGGGGCTGGCAGAGGAGGTTAACAAAGATGGCGTGGGGACCGTGAGAGCGTTTTCGGGGACCCACAGGAAGGCAGCGCTGCGGGGCTGCCTGCAGCGAGGAGGCGGGGGCGGGGGGCCGCCAGCGCTAAGGGCGCGCACACGCGAGTGAGGGCGGGGTCCGCCGCGGGCTCGGGGTCAAGCGCGCGGGCAGACGTCGGTACGCGCCCACCTACAAAAAGAGGAGAATGAGAGAGACGGTTGTTTCTTGAGTCCTGTCTCAAGTATTAGGGATTCGCAAAATTTTCAGGAAGTAATCTGTGTCTTCATGGGTATAATATAAAAAAGCAAGGACTCATCTTAACATTCAATATTGTGTGTCTGTTCCATCTTTACCTTCTCTACGTTCCTATTCGTACACATAACATGGTTACCAGATTAGGATAATAGATCCCAAATTGTTTTCACAATTATAATCTAGGTTCTGTATTTGTAGCCTATTTGACTATCAAAGTTTGCAATTTTTAAAGAATTTTACTTCACAAAAAGTAGAGAAAATACACCATTAATAGGACATCTCTTTATTACTTATATAAACCTCTTGACTATCCTGACCAATGTTTTCAGTAAATAACTTCCTGGCTGTTAATTCTGCATATTTTTATGCTAATAATATTTTTCAAATGGTTTGATCTGTCTTGGCGTCTCTAACGTGTGTTGAATTGGAATAGTTATCACCCTTCATTAACTGGCTCTGCTGGAGAGGGAGGCTGCGTGGGCGGGACAGGTTATCCATCTCTTTTTATCCCTTACTTATCTTGGGATGGCCTTGCACGGCGATGAACAGGAGAAGATGCCCAGAAGCGTGTTTCCCAGAGGCCGACCGGGAACGCAGGCGCTCAGCCCCGCACAGGGACGCGTCTGTGTGCGTTCAAGGTTGTCGACAGGGCGCGTGGGCTTCTGTTTTCGCAATTACTGTAAATGTGGCTATTAAATCCCTTCAGGAAATGGGGCTCCAGTTCCTGCACTTCCTTACATATCCCTCTTTTATTTAGCCAAGGTGCTAAAAGCATGTTTCCTTCGGGAAGTTGCCTTGCTTTTCGTTAAGAAGCGGGCGATGGCAGGGAGGAGGGGAGGCGGGGAGGCAGCCGGAGACAGAGCGGGGCCCAGGGCAGAACCGGGCCCAGGGCAGAGCGGGGCCCAGGGCAGAGCGGGGCCCAGGGCAGAGCGAAGCCACAGGCCCACTCGCTGCTCAGGGGCCAATGAAGCCTGAAGGTGAGTGGGAAGAAGTGCGTATTTCACCCCAAAGCAAAATTGTAAGCTAAGTCCAATTTTAGCTCAGAAAAAATATTTAGTCATTTGTGTGCGTAATTATTTCGCAGTTTCTATTTCATAATAAAGTCGAAGGAAGACTTTCAAACCTTGTCCTAAGATGGTGCTGCTGTGCCGCTTTGCAGCGTCAGTGGAGCACCCTCTGCTCTTCCCTGTTGGGGGCCGGGCAGCCAGCAACGCGCGCAGGGGCCGGGCACGGGCGTCCCCGAGGATGCAAACCAAGGACGGCAGATCCCGGCCCGCAGCCCTGCTCGCCGACCCGCTCGCCGACCCCGCGCTGTCCCCGGACGTTCCTGTCACAGCCCTGCGGGGCCCGAGGACGAGCACGCGAAGGCGGGGTCCACGGCGAGCTCATTCGCCGGCGGCCATGTAACTGGAGGCTTCTTGCCTCCCTGACATACATCTGCAGCCTGTCTCCTTGTTGCCGGTAGCGGGGCAGGTCACATTATTTCTTCACTGACCCCAATGAGACTCTTACAAAATGCCATACAGTCTCCCCGGGTTTATCGGATTAGGTGTTATTTCACCTACATGATGTTATAAAGTAACAGAAACTTCTTATTCAAGAACATGGAAAATTTCTGGGAGATCTGCTACTGATCCCGCCCTTCCACAGACAGGGTGTGCTTGCCGACGCAGGCGTGGGGGAAACGCAATACAGTCGCCTAACAAAATAGTCAAATACATGCCATCGTCTCTAATGGAACTCAGAGACAATGAGGACAGCACGTGGAATTAATACGGTAAAACAATGAGCAGGATTTACATTTACTGGGAGCCACATAAATAACAACAAATCAATTCACACCAAGCTCACTTAGCCTCCCTTTTACATCGCCTAGGACAAGGATTGCGTAGCCTACAAAACAATTTATATTTTATCTGTACCATCTAATTAATTAAATGGCCCAGAGTACCAGACCCACAAATCTCGTTAATAGCTGAATACTGAAATAAAGGCTGCTCTCCTTCGCTAGAATAATATTTGCATACCCCCACCTGTGATGGGTAATAAGTACCTGCCACAGACCAGAATTATGAATTTTGTTCGCCGAGCAAAACCGCAGGGGAAATTACACCTCCGGCGCGCCGCGGTGATTGCGGCTCAGCCGCTCCGCGCCCGCCCGCCCGCCCGCCCGCCTGCCCGCAGTGCTCGGGGCAGCAGTAGTTGCGAGTGGACGCAGGGACACAGTCGAGGGGATTTTTTTCTCCAAAAGTTTTTCTGTCTTGCCACATGTGATTATCTTTACAGAGCTGTTCAGCTGCAAGCGATGACACATTCGTGTTTAAAGGTGCGAATTAGGAAAGAGCAGAAGAGTCCCTTCCGTCAGCCCCTGAGGTGCACATCCGAGCTCTGTCGCTGGCTCGGGGCGAGCGATGGGGGCCGCGCAGGCGCTGACACTCTGGAAGGGGCCGCAGGCCGCAGGGCTCTGGCGGAGCAGCCCGGGGGTGCGAAGCCCCCTCCTGAGGACAGAGTCCAGGGGGCTGTGACGGGGGCGTGGGCAGGGCCGGGTTGGGGGACCCAAGGCTTCAAGCTGCCCCAGGGGGCCCGTGTCTGAAGAGGGAGCCCCGGGGCTGGGAGCCACGCGGTCTGCCAGGGCAGCGCCGGGGCGGGGCTCGCGCGGGGCATCCCAGGGAGACGTGGCGGGCACCTCAGTTCCGACGCCCCCCCCGGCCACGGCCTTTCCCTGGTTGACTGGGCTGCCTGGGTACATGAGCAGCAGCTCCGATGGTGGCGAGACAGGCCCTGTTTAGCAGGTATGGTGGTCACCGAGCAGTTTAAATGGCCGTGAGGTACAGTGGAGAAATACATTAGTTAAACGTGGAAACCAAAAATTCGCCTTAAGAAGCGAGCAAGTCGGTTTCTCCGAGTTCCTCTTCCCTCATCTACAAAATGTTAGCAAAGACAGTTCGGTCTGGGTAGCAGATGACCGGCAAACCCCGGGCTGCCTGGGATGGCCGTGTGTCCAGGCGGCTGCACCGAGTTCACCGAGCGTCCCAGCGAACGGGCTGCCACCCTGCACTCTCCCAGGGCTTGCTGGCCATCCGCCCGCCTGACAGAGACTCCTCTCGGGATGGGCAGGAGAGGCGCGGGGTCCCCGAACGCCACCCAGCCCCTCAGAGACGCAGCCTCGCTTCCTTCCTGCTCTTTCCTGTGCACGCGTCGCCTGGAGTGTGTACCAGAAAAGGCAAGTTCATTTCTAAAAAAGGCCTTTAAAGGGAATTAGGATTTGTGTATTCTCAGGAGAGAGGGCGGGAGGCCATGGGCCTCCAGGAAGTGGTCACGCCAGGTGTCCCGGCGCCCCCGAGGCGGCCGGAGGGCCTGCAGGCTTCCGGGAGGAAGCCCATGCAGCCTGTTACCTTGAGGAAGCAAAATTCAAAATCACACCTCATGCTTGTACAGGCCTCGCAGGGGAGGCCCCCCGAAGTGCCGAGCACCGCGCAGGACGCCGCGGAGCCCTGCCTGCGGCTCCCGCTGTCACGCGGGAGCCGCAGGCGGCGGGGGCAGTTCGTTCTGGAAGCAGAGTTGCAGGGGCAGGAGAGTTCCGCCCAGTTTCCCCTGCCTTTTCAGGCACTCGCTCCTTCGGTGAGTGAACGTGACGCGTTCCGGGCGATTGAATAAACTGGTGTGGCGGCTCGTCTGGTGCACCTGAAAGGAGGCAAAGCGCAGGGAGGTTTGCTCTCTATCCCTGAAGAGGGTCCCTGTTTCCTTGCTGTCATTATTACTACAGAGACCAAGAAAGGGCAAGGACAATTAAAGCTCCTAAACTGGCCTGTTGCCGAGACCCGCCTGCACACTGTGTGCTACGTCACCAACCACCTCTCCCCTCGCAGGTCCCAGGCAGAGGCGTGGGACGAAATCGGGGGACGGATGGGGGAGGTATCGTCCGCGCCAGGAGAGACAGAAAGATCAGGGCTCAGATTTTAGTTCATTTGTCGTCACTGAGCTTGTGGGCAAGGCTGGCCAAACGTGTTGATGAACTGGCAATCTTTTTCCAGATTAACTTCCGAGAGCTTTCAGTCGGACGCGCAGCATGACAGGTGTATACATGGTCTCTCCGTCCCGCAGTCTGGCAGTGGGCGCACGCGTGTCTTTCACCCTCCCCCCGGGGGCGGGGCTCTGCAGCTGCCGGGAGCCGGGTCCAGCTGTGACGCAGGGCGGAGGCTGCCCCGTCCCCCCGCCCCCGGCACTTGGCTCTTCCCCTCCCGGTTCGACGCCTGCGCACCTGGGCGATGGCGGCCGGAGCAGCACCAGGTTCCCACCTCCCGCACTGCTTAGGCGCTGCCCGCTGAGGAGTAACCTCCCGTGACTCACAGAGGCGAAATGCAGCGGGCCAGCCCGCATCCCGAACACCTCAAGAAAACGGCTCATCTGAACTCAAGCCTCACGAGCGTCTGAAAATTCGGTGTGGAAGGACACACGCGTGAGCCGTGCCACCAGTCCGACCTTTGTCCCACTCCCGCGCCCCTCACTCACTGCCTCGAGGGCCTTGGGCGTAAACAACGCCTGAGCCTCAGGGGGGGTTCCCCCTCCCCGCCCCCCTGTTAGTAAAATGGCAACAATGACAGCTATCTCCAAATAATGCTGGGAAGATCACAGAGGGTCTCCCCTGGGGCTCCGGGTGCGCCACCTGACTGGAGCATTGGTCAGGGTGCCCCAGGGCCCCACCGTTTAAAGCACGCGCCACAGAAGAGCGGCCTTGGAGCCTGGGACACGGAGGCCGAAGGAGGGCGGCGCTTTCCACGGGGACGGAGGGAGCAGTGTCCGCTGCCAGGCAGCGAGCCCCAGGCACACGGGCGGGGACAGGCCCTTCCCCAGCCCGGCTCCCCTCCCCGCCGCGGTCTCCGTTCTCTCCCCTGGGCGCCGTCCTTTGCCTTGGGAGACTGTTCGCATCCAAGGCACTGATGAGCCCCTTGTTGCTACACTCAGAGACCGCTTCCTGCTCGGTATTTTATTTGGGCAAAACTCTGACAGTTTGCAACTGTGGTTCAGACTGAGTGCGCGAATGGTAAATTGCCATCTTAGTAAATGTGTGAACTTGGGCATGTTATTGGACTATCTATTTTCCTGCCCTATTATTAGCTGAAAAAAAACTTAATTACAAAGTGCCGATAAGGACTAAAATCTGATAACACTGCCAGAAGCATGTAGCCCGTTGCCTGGAAGGTGATAAATGCCCGGGACAAGTGTGCTCCCCGCACCTTATGCGATGACCCCGACAGTAGCCGCCACAGTTTCCTTCCGCCCCCCGATCATGCGAGTAGGAGCTGGACAAAGGACATGCGTTAAACTCTCTGCACACCCACACGCCTGGCGCGGTGTCTGAAATGCGGCGCACGCTCGGCGGACTCTTACTGGTTGAATGACGATGGAGACCAGCGCTCGGAACGACACGGGGCAGCTGCTGTCCAAGTCTTTCTTTTTAGTGGGAGTTTCTTCTTGAGAGGTAAGTTTGTGCAAGACGCTCCGAGCGCACCATGGAGGGTCTAATATAACCAAGCAGAACAAAAAGGCCATTCAACAATAACTGGTGACACATGGCACGTGTTATGAGTGCTGAGTGCCTTGTTGCATCATTGCATGACCTTCACAGAAGATGCTCTTGGCCCGTTTTGCAGATGAAGGTGCTGCTCAGGTAACCCTCTGAGACGACCCAGCTATTGGAGGGGAGCCGGGTTGGACCCAGGCGGGGCTGCCCCCGGAGCCCGTGACTGGCCACGCGGCTGCGAGCCTGCTCCGCACCGGCGCACGCTCCGAAAGCGTGGCTGACGGGCCCTCCCGGCGCCGGCTGCTGCCCGCTCGCCCGCCACCTCCTCCCGCCGTGCTGCGCTGCCCGCCTTGCTCGTCCTCGGACTGCTCCCCGGTCGTCCTCAGCACCAGGGTCGTCCTCAGCACCAGGCCTTCCCACGCGGTTCTCGTGCCTCCTCCCATGGCGTCCTCTCTACCCGCGCTCCCGCGAGCATGTTCCTTCTTGAACAGAACTGTCCCCTTGGCTGGAGGCAGGGTGGCAGCCATCGGAGGGGAGTGTGGGCTCGAGGCCGGGCGAAACCTGGTCGGCGCGCGCGTGGCTGTGGGCAGCTCTGGCCTGGGGATGAGGCGGTGACCGTGTGTGTGTCACAGGGCTGTCTGAAGGCCTCAGCAAGACAGCGCACGCAAAGCGCTCGCTACAGTGAGCCCCTGGTAGGTGACACCGGCCAGTGAAGTGACGAGGACTTCTCTTCCCGTCTCAGGGTGCCATCCCGAAATCACGGAATACAAGCTTCTCCAACAGCGGCATGTTTGTTCCAGTTATACCTACAGCCAGCGCTTACCGATGTTATTTCCTGAGATGCTGCCCACTCCAGGGGAGCGGGGCGGCGGGGGCGGAAGGCCTCCCACGAAGCATGGACTTACTGCCCCCACGCGAGACCCGGGAAAGGAGGCTATTACTTTTTGAGAATAAAATCAAAATAGGTATTAAATTATATGTGAGCATAATTTTGATCTGGATGGAAATTATTTTATTTAACTGTTCCAGTTTCAATTTAGGTCTAATTTGAATTGGGTAATACATTCCTCTCATCGCTATTTAGAGAAATATTGCACATATTTTGTGTATTTGTACATATGTACCATGTGTACTATTAAGCTTTGGAGAATATTATGAATTCGCAATGAGGATTCTTTTAAAACTACAATAAAAATATTGTGTTCTATTCCCAAAACTTACAGTTTATAAAATATGACTGTTTTAATAAGTGCTGGAGTTCTCCCATAATTCTCTCGGGTGATTTGCTTGCCCAAAGTTTTCCTTTGCTTATGACTGAGTCAGGAATTACTAAAACCAGGCAGTGTTTAAGTACCAAACTTCCCAACCCATCGGGCTATGCATCTTCTGTCTAGATGTCTTTGATTTCTGCAACAGATCTGCCAGGGCACATTCCCAAAGCGCCGCTCCAGAGGGGCCAGAGCTACGTGCGCCCCTGCGAAAGCTGGCTGTTAGGCGGATGCAGGCTACGCAGACCTTTGGAAGGTTAATACGGCATAATTCTCAAAAAACTTGTCTTTCACATTTCTATAAAATGCTTCCTCTGCTTTCCTGGCTCGCTTTTCCCAGATTCACGCTCGATGATGTGCTTCCCATTCTCAAAGGCCTTTCGTGTTTCTTTGAGAGGCACCGAACTGAAGCAGCCCGTGCAACCCTGTCTTGGACGTAAGAACACCAAGGTGCCCTGCAAGGTGGCGCCGAGGGCGCCGGGGCAGGGACACACAGGGGGCGGAAGCTCATTTGCTCTCGGCTGCTGGGAGCCTTGCGGGGCCGCGTCGCCGCGGCGCCAGGCCCCGGCAACGGTGCCTTCCCTGCGCCTTCGCCATCCCGCCCTCAGGATGCACGTGCGAAACTGCAGGGCCCGAGAGCTCCCCCTAGGGGCGGGGAGTCCCCGTGCGTCTCGCTGAACCTCCCACAGGTATTTTCTTATGGGGCCCCCGCGAGTTTCCTCAGTCCGAGCGAAACCGCACTGCACGCGCCCTGTTTTGGGGCTGCGATCTCTTGGTGCGATGGACTTCCTTCTACAAAAGATTCTCTTTTTCTTCCTGGCAGTTCAGATCCTTCCAGTTTCCCAGGATCCCTTTCCTAGCACCCTCTCCATCAAACCCTCCCTGACTGCTCCCCGCCCATGCTGCCCGGGTCTCTGAAATTTCGCGTGGAACTCTTTTATATGTGCTGTGTACAGACTTCTATCCTACTGTTTCTCATGGTATCTTGCCCACGAGGCTTGGAACAAAGGCACCCTCCCACTGACGGCTGCCTGTTTCTGGGGCACCTAACGGGCTCGGCCTGTGGCGGGCCTCAATAGCACGTCTGGAGTGAGACGTCTGGTCTGTCATCCTGATACCTTGTAAATGGCAAAATTATCTCTGGTTACAGAGAGAGCTGTTAGCCTTTTATTTGGATTCCATTCTCTGTTATTTGCCATGGTTCAAAGATGCCGTTTTCTGCTTCTTTTTATAAGACGGTGTGAGTGTTAGCTCTCCCCCAGCGCTCCGACGGGCAGGAAGATGGTGCATTTGGCCCTTTCTTTTCCCCACGCCATTATGCACGGAATAAGCTGTGCGAAGAGGTCACAGCCCCGTGTCTAACAAAGAAACAGGCTGCTGCTTCGAGTTGAACATCTTAGACCATTCCCTGTAATCACTTAGCAATTTCTGCTTGATTAAACTGTGCACCATTTTCCATTTGCTTAATTTTTAAAATTTAGATTTTTGGATCAAGCTACCTGAGAAATTCTGCGTGTCCCTCCTTTCCTTCAAAAACATTCTTCCATCTTAAACGAACCTGTAATTGGAATTTAAAAGGTCATTCCCTGATGGTAAGTGCTACGTGGACGTGCCGGCGGGGACAGCCCGCTCCCGCACCGTCCTTCCACCCGCGCTGTGACGACGGCCGCCCCGGGGGCGGGCGGCACGCGGCAGGTAAAGGCGCCCCGATGCTCAGTCGTCTCCACGCCCCGGGGGCCGGGCCCCTGCGGCGATGGCTGGGGAGCTGGGGCGCGGCGGGGGTGCCGCGCCCGCTGCTCTGTTTACCCCGGGGCCGGGCCACCTGCGGCAGGCAGAAAGCGCTGGGGCCCAGTCACGCAAAATGAATATTTAAAAGTTCATTTTTGACAAGCTTTTTTTTTTTTGTAACGTCTGAAATCTCTTGATGCCAGCTGTCTTGGCTCTCGCTGTGCCGCATCATCCTGTGCTCCGCTGAGGAGGGGCGGGCGCTGCAGATGATCAGATCGGAGCCGTCTTGCAGCCCCGGATTGCGTCCATGTAAACAGGTGGAGGGGCCCCGCGTCCCTGCCAGCTCTGCTCATTTCTGTTCACTAAAATGCACAGGGGCCGGGGGAGCTCAGGGGAGGTGTTTCTATGGCCTCTTCTGGTTTTTGCTGGTTCCGTGTGCCTTCAACCATTTTTCCAGACCCTCGTAGCTATGGGGCAAGGTTTAACTAATGTCCTTTCACGGATTGTGTAATAAATGTGTGTAATAACTCTGAACAACTCCCGAGTTCCGGGCCCGCGTCCTCTCTCTGCATCTTCCCAACCGGAGGCATTGTGACAAAGCAATGATTCCAGGGCCGCGCGTAACACCTATGAGCAATTCCACCGAGACCAATGGCTGTCGCGGGCGCCGAGGCGGGGAATTCTCAGGAACTGGTCTCCACAGTGAAAATTCACAGCAGCGCCGTCTCTTCGGTATCACACACAGGAATCCAACATTCAGAGCCCTAAGCCCTCAAACCTGGGAGAAGGGCCAAAGGGAGCGGTCAGAGGAGACGTGTCCACACTTTTGAGCTGCACGTGCCGCTCTTTGCCGCCTGGTCCTGCCTGGGAATAAGGAGCCCAGCCCTCCTGCGGCAACCTGTTGAAATCTTACTTTCTCCCAGGATTCCTCAGTTTCACTGCATTGATACTTAATTGGCAAGTGCTCCTGGGCGGGGCCGGGGTAGTTCCACAACCTGCCCTCCAGCCCCGCGACGTTTCCTTAGTCCCTGCACGTCCCACACCCCCGGTCAGGGTCCCGCGCGGTTTCCGGGTACTTCCACCCAGCACAGGAAGGGACTCGGTGTTCACAACAGTGGGAAGGACGAGACGACCGGACCTCGGGGGACCCCTCGGACCGTGGGGAGAGTTCAGGCCGCCACCCCGCGTAGCCGCTGCGGCCTCGCCCACCCGGAAACTGCACCCACTTCTGCGCACCCCGGCTCGGCCCCGCAGAAGCAGCACCTCCCATCCGCGCTGCCTGCTCAGCAACCCGACCTGCGCACCATCCGGCCGAACCCCTTCCAACCACAATCCCCGCCTGCAGGCAGCTCGGCACAGGCGGTCGCGGCCCTCAAGCCCTGCGCTGCTCCATGTGCTGCTCGTGGAGACAACGTGTTGTGCGCCCCGCACTGCGCCCAGCGCGCACGCGTGGGGCCCGCCGTCCGGCGGCAGCGCTGGGCTGCGCCCCTGCGCGGCATTCGCTTGTCACCCCGCCATCAGCCGCGCGTCTTCCAACCAGCGCCTCCTGGGCAGCGGTTCCACGCTCCCAGGCCCGGCCGCTGGGATTCGCTCACCGCAACGTGTTAGACGGGAGGGCAAGAGGTTGACGGGTGATAGGGACAGCGGCGGGGCCTGGAGCCGCCCTGGGGCCCCTGTACCAGAGCGGGCCTCCTGGGGATGCGGGCCTGGCATCCCGCAGCGCTGCGGCCGTGCACTCGGTGTCCGCAGGCGCACGCCGCCCCCTACGAAAAGTTCACTGCTGTGCTAGGCGCTGTCGTGGGCTGTGAGGGCCCTAAAATGAGCGGACGTTCTTCTTCCAGCTAAAGTTTTAACAGAATAAATAAGAGGAGGAACCCTAGTTCTCCCAGCTCGGCCCGAGCGGTGGGCAGGGGGCCCGGGGGACCCGCGCCGGCGAACTGCTGCGCACCGGGTCGGCGGGCGGCAGGGGAAGCCGGCAGCGGAGGTGCGGGCAAGAACAAATGACCCGGGGAAGGAGCGAATGTCCGAACGTCCCCCTTTCATGCAGCGACACTGCCCACGAGCATGGCTCTCTCCTCTCCCAGAGCGGGCGCCCTGGCGACAGGCCCGGCTCCCCGAGGGCGAGGGGCCCCGTGTGCTCTGCCCCTCCTGGCTCCTGCGCTTTCAGTCTGCGTTCTTGCTTTTTACTGATTTTCTGATATGTGAATGAATCATCATGTAAAATGTAAGCTTTTCCTGGAATAAAATTATACACAAAAAAATACCCCTGGAAAAACGAGGCAGACGCCACCCTTCCTGGTGGCTGCTCGTGAAAACCTCTCCACCGCGGGGACGCTCCTCGCAGGGCCTCCAGGGCCTCCGGTGCGGGGCCCAGCGAGAAGGACGCATGGTCTCCGGAAGCGGCACTTTGTCTTGGTTGGCTATTAAAAAGCTTAATTAATGACTGCAAGTATTTTAAACCACCATATAAAATGCCTTTGGGTTCCTTTTATCTTTTTATGGGGGGACCCAGGGGAGAATGAGGTGGCCGGGACGGCGATTGAAGCCAACGCAGACGACGGCCGGTCTTCACGCAGGATGACACCACCGCACAGCAGGGTGGCACATACAGTGCCATCGCCCGTAAATCCTCCGCCCTTTCTGACGCCTCCGGGAACACACATGCGGTCACCTGACTGATGGCCGAGGCCGCGGCCCGCAGGCGCGCCGCCCCGGAGCGGCCGGCACTACCCGAAGCCTCTGGAGCCGTAAATCAGGGGCGGTCGTGTTATTGGAAGCAAGAAGATGTTTCCTCGGACAACACAGAAAGGCAACGAGCACTGCTGAGCGCGTTTGTGGTGTGTGTCCGCCGTGTATGGTGGTTTAGGTAACACGAGAAAACCTGTGGCGATCAGTGCTTGCAAATGAGGTTACTGGAAATTAAAGGGGGCGCCCCAGATTCTGAGGAGGGCACACAGCTCTTCCTGGACTCGGGCTGACTTTTGGAAGGGCTGCGTGGTGGCTCAGAGGGAACAAAAGTGACCACATGGGGCCACCGAGCCTGCACGTGTCCTTGCCTACAGTTGCCTGCCTCGCCCTTGCCCTGTAGGCTACTTTCTCTACTGACGTGACTTCAAATGAAACAAAATACACACACACACACACACACACACACACACACACAGAGCCATGGGAGTGGGGAAAGGCTGCGTCAGGCCAGTCACTCTATAGAGCTATTCCTTCCGGAAAAGCAGGCGACGACAAGATGAACTGAAGACCGGCGACTGGCGTGGCAGAAACGAGAGGGATCCAGGCAAGGGCACGTAAAGGTTTCCAGCTGAGGAAGGAAGAGGTTTTCTCTGCAGAGCCAGGGGGGCCGGGCCGCTGGAAACACGGGGCCGCGCGGAGGAGGAGCGAGGTGGCTGGGAGTCCGCGGGGGGACTGGCCGTCCTCTTGCGCCCTCTCCTGCGTCTGCACACAGGCCGCCTGGCCTCCGGGGCTTTAGCTCACACGGCACGGAACAAACGCACAGCCTTCCGGTGACGGAACTTCTGCGGGGGGCCCGGGAGACCCCCAGCATCAGGCTGCGCGTGCCCCGTCACTTGCGGGCCCAGAAACAATGGCCAGGCTCCCTGCCCACCCGGGTCCCGCGAGGTCTGCCAGGTGCCCTGTGGTGGTCACCGGCAGATTCGATGCCGTCCCCTCACTAAATGGAGAACAAGTACCTCTAGACATTAGGGAGAATCCTGGTGCAAAGGACAAAGACTTGGGTACTTATTCGAGAGAGAGAGAGAGGAAACCCCCCACAACCCTCCACAGGAAAAAGAGATGTTTTAAGCATAGAAGACTACTTAGCAAATATTCTAGTTAGCGTTCCCTGAGAGAGCTGAATGATACTGCCTTTAACAAAAAAGAGAAGGCTGGCGTGGGAAGGAAGACATACCAAACTCAAACAAGAAACCATGCTTCAATGTATATATGGGATAGAGTAAAAAAAAACCTTTTGGAAACGAGCTCAGAAGACCAAAAGACAGACTGCATGAAGGGAAAGGTAAAAAGGCACCGATAGCTGAGTGGGTTCAGTGGCAGACAGCAAGTGCTCAGGAGCAGCACTGAGAATTCCAGATTCATAGTTGAGCTACTAACTATGTCGCTGGCTGGAGAGGAAGAATCAGGGAAAATTAATGTGGAGGCGTTATATAAAATTAGAGGAATTGAAAATTTAGAATTTTGTGGAGCACAAAAGCCCATTGAGCTTAACCCTAGGAATATTCTTCCTCAGCGGAAGAGCGGATGCCACATTCAACCCTGAGAGCAGGGCCTGTAACCCGGGCGCAGTGCTGGGCTCTTCAGCGGTCGCGTCGCGTGGCGGGACCGCGCAGGTGAGAGGCACCTGTAAACAAATCTTGTCAGACTTCACTCCGGTCTCAAAACATAGAGCCAGGGCTCGAAGCTTCAATTGCGAGATAGATGTAACAGCGATGTTACTCCCACTACACTAAACCGAGAAAATAGAAAAACTAAAATGATCTGGTTTTAGCACTAATGGAGAACGTGGACGTAGAGAAGGCAGAAGGAACCACATCCACGCCCCGGGCATTTCTAAGTAAACAGGAGTCGTCTGCCCCTGTCCCCTCTGGACGGCTGCCCTTTCTGGGTGTCATCAAGCCGAAGACCAGCTGCCGAAGGCCCGGGCACCTCTCTGGGGTAAGGAGAAGGGGGAGCGTGCGGCCCGGCGGGCATGGCGGAGCCACGGGGTCCCCAAACACGGAGCTAATTCTCCCTGCTTGCTGATGCCTTTTCCTAAGGATTTCTGTTGAGTGTTTTTTGCTTTGACAGCACGGAAGACAGAGTTTGGGCTGGAAAAGAAAAACAAAACCAAAACCAAAAAGACCTCTGTAGTCTCACAGTTCTTAGATCTCTCCCAAGAGGGGAAAGACTGCAGTGGGTACAAGGAGATGCTGCAAACAGAGGTTAAGCTGAAACTAACAAAGCTGAAGCCTCGCCCCAAATGAGAGCAACTGCTGTTTGGCTGGAAACGATCATTTTTTTTCAATACCAGTTGCCTAGTTAAGTTTTCACCTAGGGAACATTTCCTCCAGTTTATAAGTTTCTTCCAAATTTTATGTCTGGCATACAATAAACAATAGATAAGCAAAGAAGCAAAATCAAGTAAATTCAAGACGATAGAAAAAAGCAGTTATAGAAATGGACTCAGACATTGGAACACGCTCACAGGGACGATGAAGCACTGATCGCTAGTACGTTAGAAGAACACACGAGAATGAACGAAGGCGTGAAGGAAGAATTTGCCCAGATACACTGGATTTACGAAAGGGAACAAAGTAGACGTTTGACAAAATAATAAAACCTGAAATTAAAAATTTATTGGATGGTTAAACTGCTGGGAAAATGAAGTAGGTGTACTTTTTCATATTCTTCTTGCTAGTTAAATAAATACTCTGGATGTTACGTGAAAAACAAACAAACAAAAAAACCACACACATAAGAAGCCTCAGAAGGTGGAAAACAGACACTTGACTCGCTAGAGACCTCAGGGCCCAAAGATTAAAAGAGCAGTGAATTTCTGGGGTTTTCTGCTTTGCAGTGAATGATGGAGCTGCTGGAATTATTGGACAGGTTTTAAAGCAGCCATGATTTAAAAAGCTTTAATGAGCTCTTATACACATCTCAAAAACAATGAAAAAATTCAAAGCCTGAACAAGGAGAGTCTGGCAAAGAAGTAGAACATACAGAAAAGAACCAGACGCACCTGTTAGAACGGAAAAACACGATGATCAAAATCAAAAGGGGACCTAAAGGTGCAAGGTGAGCCCTGGGCCCCCCTTCCTGGAAGCAGGGCTGCGTGCTGAGCTGCTGGGCCGCGGCCGCCTTCCTCGTTTGGAACGACTGCAGGCTCGGCCTGCGCCGTCCTGGGACGTAGCTGGACGCTGGCTTCACGGGTAGCCGTCGCCTTGGAGCTCATGTGCTGGGGGGAGGAATCCAATTCTTTAAGCGAATTCATAAAATCACATAAAATAGTTAACACATTAAAGTAAATCTAGGGCAAGCCCCTTATTTAAAAAAAATGGAAATATTTCTTGAACACCAGTTTTTAAAACAGGGCAAAAACAGGGACCGGCCCAGCCCCTTCTCCGCTGGAACACGAAGTGGGGCGGGCGTGTGTGTGGGGGAGCCCCTCTCCCCTGCCGCCCCTCCCCCGCACGCGTCCGCCTCCACTTCTGTGGCTCAACAGCCCTCACCAGAGGCTCGGGGGAGGGACCCCCACGTGGCACCCTGTGTCCGAGGGGCTGGGAAGAGCGACCCCAGCGCCTCTGCGGCGTGGGGTGTCGGGGAGCCTGCCAGCGCCTCCTAGAGGCTCCTGAAGCTGGACTCCAGCCCCGTTACTTCGTTTGTTGGCGTTTTCTTAGCAACGTCTATTCCGGGAGCAAGTCAAGAAAACGATGTCCATCAGTCGGTTGTCTCATGCCTGTTTCTGTGGGGCAGGGACAGGGAGCGCGCTTCCTGCGATTCCGAAAGGACGCGACGCGGCCCGGCTGTTCCCCGCGGGCCCCTCCGTCCCGGTCACCGCACTCCCGCTGACAGGGCACGTCCTGGGTGGGCCGCGAGGGGGCCCAGGTACCGCTCCTGCGGGAGGGCGGCCTGTGGGCAGAAACCGCGAGTACGGCAGAGTCACCTGACCCGCGGGCTCTCTCAGGCCACGGAGTGATGGCTACAGAGGGTAGGAGCTGGGCAAACCACCCCATCGGACAAGCTCCAGAGCCGCGCTGTCCGCACGGTCTTTCAAGGACAGAGAAGTCATGTCCTTCAGCTGTGTCCCCGCCCACCTCCAGGACAATGCAAACCCTAACTCTTCCTTCGGAGGGGAGATGCAGGTCCCTGCGTATTCTCGTCCCATCCCCTGCCGCTTCACGTTGCATTTCCCAGGGAATATTCCCAGCGAGAGGAATAACCTGGAGGATGGAGGAGGTGGCGGCAAGTATTTATTGAATGCCTCCCACCCAATCACATGGGTTTATCTGTTCCTGTCTTCCTTTAGGGCTCGACACACAGGACCAGGCACCTTCAATACAAATGACTTAGAATACGTTCTCTGCACTCAAGCAGCTCCTGGTCCCGGCAACGGCTACGCGTAATTAACTCTAAGAAGGACCCTTTAACCTGACTCTATGCTTTTTCTGGTAGAAAGGCCTGAGACAGCAACACCTTTTGACCTAAGAAGACGATATGGGTAGTGGGTCACCTTGAAGATCCTGGGCAACTCACAGTTCGGGAATGGTCTGAATGCAGAACAAGGGAGTTCGGAAGGTCACTCGGCCTCCGGAGTGCCTAACCACCCCCACGGGAGCGGGCCGGCGCACCGGGGTGCCTGCGAGCATGGGGGTCGCCACGGAGGCCCGTGGGCTGCGCTGCCCGACGCCGTGCAGAGACCCGGAAGGCCCGCGCAGCGCCTTCGTGAAGACCCCGCAAAGCGCATGGCCGTACGTGCTGTTTCTGGATGGCGAGGCTCTTTCTCTGTTGGGCTCTGATGCAGTTCTGTGCCTTGGGCTACTTTGGCAGCAGAAGCAGAGTAATGGGGCACGTTCGGCTCCTGATTTAGTGTTTTCGGCAGACAGCCAAGTGAGGTGGCTATTTTTTAAAGATCATGCCCAGAACACACACGAGAGAAATCGTCATTTCCCAAAAGTCTAAAAGGAAGCCTCTAACGCCGAGTTTTTGAGAGAGAGACGAAATCAATGGGGAGGACACGTTCTGCGATGACTGAGCGAGTGCCGTGTGCCGGTTAACACTAAAGACGTAACCCACGATCCAGGAGCATTTCAGACCGAAGGGCGGTTTCTCCGGACAGCTTTCTAACACACACACTGAGTGAGGCCATCCATTTAAAAACAAACAAACAACTCTCTAGATATGAAAAGAAATTTTAATCTGGGCGTTTACCATTTCTCTTGAATTTCCAAACACAACGGCAGCTGGCTCGCGCCTCAGACTAGCCAGGAGCAGTCACGGGACTGGGGAGGTGGCACTGTCCCCCTACATGCCACCTGCGCCCCCAACCTCATGACCCCGCCAGCCCACGACCGCCCAGCCCTCGAGGCAGCCGCCCCTGCGGGTTCAGGTTTCGTTTTGCTGCCGAACGCTCTGCCCTGCCGTCTTCTCCACGGAAGTAGGTCTGCATTACGGAGCCCAGGACAAGGCTGCTTTGTATGCGTAGGAACTCACTTCCGGACTTTAAACTATTGTCTATTTTACAGCGGTTAATTTTTCATCTGTGTAGATCCCTGCTGAAGAGTCGTAGACACAGTTAACAATACATTGTGCAACAATAAATATTTTACTGGGTTTATGATCTCCACAATTTAAGAGTTTTATTTTCTGTGGGGGTCCGTGTAAAGCCGGACTGGCTGCTGTTGTGCGAGCGCCCGTTTTTAATAATATGTTCCATAATCACTGTCAAACAAATGGCCGGAGCACTAATGGGCTCTCCAGACATGAGCTCCTTTCGCTGTGAAACTCAGTAAACTCTAATAAAGGTATTTTATGGGCAGGAGGTTTATTTTTTTTTAAGAAGATATATTACATAGATTTCATCAGCCCATAAAAATGTTATCTGGGGAACACTGGGTGATACATCTATTTCTAAATTACAGCACATTCCTGACACTTTCACATGAGATCATTCTAATTTTTTAAAAAATATAATAGTTTGGATTGAGTCATGCTTCACACTTTGTTCCATTTGAATTAATGGTGTTATTTCCTTGGAACTTGATTGTATATTGCCTTCCATTCCACAAGGTAGTTCAGGAGAGGCGGTCGACATAATAAAGAAGGAAAATGTTATTTACTCCCTTTCCCAATTCTCAGGAGCTTGGCGTAAATTCTACCCAATAAAGAGTGTTCGGTTTGCTCTGTGCCCCGTCGAGGCTCGACACACAGGAGCAGGAAGAGGGAGGGCTCCGAGCCCAGGCTTTGCAGGATTTCACTCCCGAGCACCCGCAGCGCGCGCCCTTGATCGGGGGAGCAAGCGTCCTCTCGGTCTGGAGCCCCCTGATCCAACAAAGAACACGGTCCCCTGCCTTGTCAGCTCCTTTCGGCGGCTGCCTCCCCCGCCCCGGGAGAGGCCCACGGTACCGCACGGCGGGACTCACGCGGACGGGGCACAGCAAACACGTCTCAGAGCAGCTAAAGGAACGAGAGGAGAGGCGGGCGCCCACAGAAACCCCTGCGCTCCTAGAAATAACTAATTTGGCACCTGTCGGCTAAGCCCAATCCCGAGCCCAGGGCAAGGGCGGGCGGCAGAGCAGCCAGCGTGGTGGGCGGGGGAACAGGGAGTCGGGCTTCCGAGGGTGCGTCCCTGGGGCCAGCGAGCGCCCTGCACGCCTCTGTCCCCAGAGGCCGCGGTGCGCACGTGGGCAGCAAGGCCGGTGTGCCGGGCACCTCTGGCCATGGCTGTTTAAAATGCCAGGCCACCCGACGACCCGAGAAGTCTGTCATGTGGGGCTCACGGACCAGACGGAGAAGGGCCACCGGTGCCGCCTCTGCCCTGCGCTGGGGCCCCCGGGGCAGGGAACGCCAGCGTTTCAGGTGCCTGCGGGCCACAGGCTGGTGGCAGCAGCTGACCGGTGTGAAAACTGAAAGTAGCCCCCCCAGCGGGGACGCGAGCATCAGCGCGGCCGGGCTGCGCTAGGCGGTCGGCCTGTGAGCTTCTGGGCTTCAGTTCCCCCGCTGCACGCATCCCAGGTGCGAACAGGACACCCGGCCTTTAGGGGTCAGATGGAATGCGGCCAAATGGGACTTGCTACGTCCTGAATGTTTGTATCCCCCTCCCCTGGAAATTCTGTGTGTGAAACCCTAACGCTGAGGTGAAAGTGTTGGGGGACACCTTCGGGAGGGGATGAGCTCGGGAAGGGGAGCCCTCACGAGTGGGGTCGGAGCCCTTACAGAAGAGGCCCCGGGGAGCGGCCGGCCCCGCCCCCCACGTGGGGATGAGGCGGGCCATCCGCGGCCCGGGACTGGGCCCGCAAGGGACCGGGCTGCCGCCCGATCAGATGTCCGGCCTCCGGACTGTGGGAAATAGATTTCTGTGGCTTATGAGACGCCCCGTCGGTGGCATCTGCTTATGGCAGGTCCAAAGGGACTGCGACGGGGCTCGCCCAAGCTCTGCTTTCTGTCACGCCCGTGTGAGACTGGGGAGGGCCGGGCGGCTCTCGTCGGCCTCCGAGCCTGCCTAACGGGCGGCCCTCACTACCCGCCATTCCTCGGAGCTGACGCTGCGCTCTGCTGAACCGGGCACGACATTCGTTCCCTCGGTCTTTTTATCCGCAAAATAACCACCATCACAGTCCAACAACAACAACAAAATGAAGAACAAATAATTACCATCTCCCCAACACCAACAAATAAATTTAAAAAAGAAAAAAGACAAAACACCCACTCTAAGGCCTCTCTGTGTAGAGCGCAATCTTGTGAACACTTGGGGAGAGGCGGGCTCGCGTTACAGCGACACCTGCCACTGAATTGGCTACGGGGGCTTCCTGCTCCCACAAAGCCCCCGGCTCTTGTCAACGCCGCGGTCCTTCCTCCGTCCACCGCGTCCCTGCCTGCTCGGGAGGCTGCTTTTCAGTTCGGAGCTGCACGCAACCTAGGCTCAGCCTCCCGCGGGCTCCCCAAAGCTTTGTCACAGTTTCTTCCCCAAAGTGACCCGTTTGGTCCAGGTCTTGCTATTTCTTCCACCTCACCCAGGAAGAGATGTTCATTTTTACAACGACTTGATTTTAAATGCTCTTCCACCCTCTTTTTCTGTCCCATGCAATACAGGACAGTCTGGTACGGAATTATTTCTAGGGCTCCTACAAGAAGCACGACCAAGACCCAGCGAGAGCAGAGACCTGGAGCCCGGGGTCCCGTGGCTGTGGGGGGCCCGGGGCCCACCAGAGGCCGCGCCCAGACAGGACGCGTGGCCACAAGGAGACGCTCTGGCCTCCCTTTCCTCTCCTCCCGATTTCTGACTTCCTGCGGGCGCCTCCCAGCAGCCCCCAGACTAGAAGCCAGAGGGAGGGCCTGGGCAGCCATCCCCGAGGCTGACCCCCCAGTCCCAGATCAGGAAGGAGTGGACCAGGCGTGGGGACGCGGACACAGGGGGACCAACTGTCCTGGCACCTCCTTAGGTTGGATGCCTTCAGTATATTTTACTAACTCACGTTATCTGTGTGTGCGTGACGGGCAGTGGGGGCAATTCTCACTAAAACACCCCCCTTCTCTGACTGATTTCAACACGCTCCTTACCTTGTTTTCTATCTGTGGAGCAAGCCTTTGTGTGTACCAATTTTTATTCATTTGGTGAGACATAATCTGTACATAAATAATAATTATGACAAAATATCAAGGTTTTCATTAAAGTAAACATGGGAATTGATTTGGTAGACCTACTCATCTATTAATCTTTTAACTTTATTAAATAATCAGAAATAAAATTCCAGCATTGATTTGTTCTTTTAAATTTGTATTTATTACTTCTGATTGAATTAGTGTATTGATATTTCAATTTTTTAAAAATGATAAATTTCCAGAATCGATTTTGTCTGTGCTGGCCTTTTCTCTCTCCTATATCCCTTTTCTGATCTGCATTCTGCATCTTTTCAAAAATGGTTTTTGTCGTTCAAGATGGTACTATTCAACTTCAGTTTCTCTAGATATCTGGATCTGTGAGTAGGTCTTTTAGTAACATATCTTAATAAACATTTTCCATATTAATTATTGTTAACCAATGTTGCTCCATTGTGGATAGACTTGAAACGTGAATTCAGTACCTCTCCATTATTTGCTCAGCAGCTGCCTGTTGCCTGTCCGTGCTATAAAAGATGTCAACGGCTACCACTGACCGACTGTTCCCCATGTGCTGGCGCATTAAAGGGGTTAGCCCACTTGACCCTCCCCGTCCCTCTCCGAGGCAGGCTTCACCATCATAGTTTTTCACGAGAAACTGAGGAACAGAGCAATTAAAGGACTGGCCCAGGGTCCCAAAGCTGGTGAGTGAGCATTGGCCCTTTACACTAATTCAAAGCGTCGAGTCCAGAGGCCAAGCTTTTGATCTCCGTGTAGCCAAGAAGGCTCACGAAGGAGAGCAAAGCGCAGCTCCGCCCGCAGGGCGCTCGCGGGCGACGGGCGCGGGTCAGGAGTCTGCAGCCCCACCTGCCGCCTGGCCCGTGACGGAGGCTCCGTCTGAACACAGCCGCACTCGTGTCTACGTCCTGCCTGTGGCTGCGCCCGCACTAGAGGCAGAGCTGCAGAGTGAGGACAGAGGCTGCGTGTCTCCGAGGCCCCAGACATCGCCTGTCTGGCCGGCGCGGGAAAGTTGGCGGCCCCTTGCACAGATGTCCACAGAACTGACTGTAGGGAAGGCACGGTGCGCCGAGCGTTGTCTAAAGTGCCGTTGGGCTGTAGTGGGCGCGCGCATGCTCTGCGGCCCGAAAACAGGAGGAGCGGGAGGTGCTCGTGAACGTGACGTCAGGGCTTGATCATTGTGAGGTAAGAGGGACCTGAGCCCCTGTCCTGGAGGGAGGGCCGCGGGCCGTGAGTCTCCCCGTCAAGAAGATCAGGACCGTCCTTTTTTTATCCCCTCCCCCTTGCCAGGTCTGGCTGTCTCTCTCAAAGACCAAGAAATTCTACCAACGTGACGTCTCATTGTCCTCACCAAACGCGTCAGAGATTGGCAGGCAGGTGGGGTTCTCCCCGCGCTGGGGGTCCCGATGCTGTGAACGTGGAGCTGGGACCCCCCTGCTGCGCCGGTTCGCCATCGGGATTCTGCTTCCAGGGCGCACACTCTGCTCCTGACTCTCCGGCGGACCCTGCCCTGGCTGATCTCGAAATGCTCTTCCCCTTCTCCTGAGAATTAGTGGCAGCCCAGTTGTTTCTGCTTAACTGAAAGTCCCTTTTAAACTCAGACTGTCTCTTTAGAAATAGATCTCTCTGGGAAAATTTTCAAACATTTGTGCACATGCAATGCAAGATAAGGCGGCAGAGGGCACACTCGGGAAAGCCATTACCAGCGTTACCCCTTCTGAGAAATAAGACAGCCCGGGAGGGTCAACGGTCAGGAAAGGCAGGAACTGAGTGGGAGGCCTCAGGGTCTGGAAGGGCTGCGTCTCTGTAACCCACTCCCAACCCCCACCCCCCGATCTCGCTCAGAGCGAGCACCGGACTTAGGCAGCTCGGTCCTTCTCTGTGAGACTCGCGGCCTGTGCGTTCCCAGCTCATCGGAGGTCAGTATGCGCGCAGCTCAGCCCCGACTTCCTGGGAGGAGCTGCCCCTTCCGCTGCAAAAGCCAGGGCTGCGTGAAACCTGAGGGGAAAGTCAGGAGCGGGGGGTGAGCCAACGGGGCGAGAGGCCAGGGAGGTTGCCTCGCTGCGCAGGAGCATCAACCAAAGCAACCAACCTCTTCTCTGGAGACACAGGGAGAAGAGAGAGGGTTGGCGGGCCGGGGGGCATTTCCATTAGAAATGCAGCATAGAAAAGAGGGGTGCAATCTTGGATTCCTGCCACAGCACCAAAGCGTTGGGGAATTAGGACACGTTTTCTTGACTTTTGCATACTCACCCCATACATCAAGTAAACCCAACTAACTGACTGACACCACAGAAATGTAAAGATAATTGTAATTGCCAAATCTATTGCTTGTTAGTTTTTGCTACAGACTTAGTTTTGATCCTTATCATTAATTATGCACACGCCAATGAAAGATGATTTTTATCACCGGCACCTGTGTTTCAGTCACGGGCGAGAACAGAGGAAGGGCCGCGTGTCTGCGGAGCAGGGCTGAGCGCTAAGAACCGGCGCGGGAGAGCGGAGGGAGGGACCCCCACCGGAGCCTGGGGTGGAGTGGAGAGGGACAGGGTGCCCTCCTTCACTTGTCCTTCTGTCCTGGCTCCATGTCTCTTTATCACAGACGGTGACTCTGGAAGAGCCTGGACCACCCCAATATTGGGGGGCCCAAACTGGTATTTCCATGGGCAATGCCTACCTTTTGCTGGAAACTTTATAAAGTTACGCGTAAAGGCAAGTACTTCCCTGTAATTTGACTCCCCAGTTTAGTACAACTGTGGAGACTCAGTTGTACTAAATTTTACCCCCCTCCCAACTCCTGTAACAAAAGGCTTGCAGCTGAGCAACCGGGCGGCCCGGGGAGCCGCCGCCTTCGCCAGCTCCCGGCCCCTGCGCCCGTTGGGGCGGCCAAAGGACCGGGCTTCGGCGACACCACAGGAGCGCAGCCGATTGAAAGGCGTGTTTGCCCCGCTGGAACCACGACGATGAGAGCCAACGTGGCGGCTCAGCACCGGCGCGTTCACAGGGACGGCGCAGCCACCCGCCGCCACAGAGTGGCCGCCAGCCCGCGAGTGGAGCACGAGTACACACGCTGGTTCTCCAGCTGCCTTTCTGGGGTCTCGTGGCAACATCTAAAACTTTTGCCCTGACTTACGCTACACCCATTCACATTTAAAGAAGATACAGCAAAACTCTTTTTAATAATGTATCTTTTTTATAACATACGGAGTCCAGAAGTGAGGCCTGCTCGAGTGTGGTCGGTAGGGTAATAATACGGGTGTAGTAATTTAGTTTTAATGCCATGTGGTGTGCTTGACTGTGACGTTGTTACGTTACAGAATTACATGCTTACGACTTTGTAATGAAGAGGGGCGTCACGCGTGCCGCCCTCTGTCCCTATGCACACATTAAAGCGTCAGTTCTCCTGACCAAACCCGACCGTGCTGGCTGAGTGAAAGGGGCCCCCGCGGAGCGGAGGCACAGCGGCCACGGGACCCGTCTCTCCTCTGGAACTGAGCTGCTGTCTCCGCCCTCCCGCAGCCGACATCCTGATGTTTCCTGCCACGATTCATGCTTCCCGGAGACTTAGCGCAGAGCCCGGAGTCAGGGGCCTCCCTCGCCAGGCTCCTGCGTGAGGCCCGCGTGAGTGACTGCGCTGCCTGTGGCCTCCACTCCCCCGGGTCACCTGGAGTCCCCCCGAGTGCCCGGTCACCGTGTCCACGAGTCGACAACACTCCTCACCATCTCGAGGTAACTTCCAAGAGTCCCCTTGCTGTTACATTTTTGACAAGCAGTAGATTGCTTTCACTAATAGTTTTTAAAAAATAAAACAATTTTGCACACGAGTTCCTTTGTCATTGTGGAGCTGGGCTGCAGAAGTGACAGAGGCGGAGCTTCCGTCAGCCTCACTGGTTGTCCAGGCAGCCGTGGAACCCTGGGCGGCCTGGGTCCCCCCAGAGAACCGTCCCTGCCCGCCTCTCCCCGTGACGCGCGGCCTGCAGTCACGCCCTGGGCCTGCCGCGCTCGCCGTTTATGTCCAAGCACCAAGTGCAGACGCTGGCCAGCCCAGGCGGACCCTCGCCGCATGTGTATGCGGTGACCGGCCAGTGCTGCTTCCTTCAGTCACGCGTCTCGGGGCCGTTTTCTTTACTGCTCGGCGCTCGATACGGCCTCCGTTCCCGTCTCCACGTCCTGGAGGTGGAGAGCAGACACCGGCACGTGAGGTAAACGCAGGGCGGGCCTCGGGCTGCGGGCCCGGCAACGCCCCTGGCCCGGGGCTCCCAAAGGCTGCTGCCTGTGGCGCAGGGGGCGACGCTCCTGGGTGGGCAGCCCCCCAACCCCTCCGGAGCGTCCTGGACACTCGTCGTGGTGCTTGAGCTTCCTCAGTGTCGGTGACCTGGCCTGGGGCCGCCGGCTCAGCCCCCTGGCTCAGGGCAGGTGGCGCGCACCCCTGAAGAGAGCTCTTAGACACCATCGGCGTCTCTTCAAAGTTACTGATCTTCTCCTCTTCCCAAACACCGCCTCCGTGTGGCCCAGCAATTGGACGTGACACTGTGTCCCATGAGGAAACTGCTTAGTGATGAAAACGGTTAGAAACGAGATCAACTACTATCGCAGTAAGGGTGGCTCCAATGGATTCAGCTCCTTAAAACATTACAACACAAGACTCTGTCTCGCTCTGTTTCGGCCTCAGAGAGATGGCAGGCAAAGGTCTGTACCATGGATACAAAATAAACAGGAGTTGAGAGAAACGACGGCCCCCACAGCAGGGGCCAGGCCAGGGCACCGACAGGCGGACGGACCACGTGCCAGTGGCCAGGCCGGGGCGCGTGCCCCTGGCTTTCTCAGCTCGGTCCCTGCCACGACCCGACGCTGTGGCGCTTGCGCCGCACGGTCCGCCTCCCCTCGCCATCCTGGGTCTCGGTGCCACATCGCCACCGTGTCTGAGGCACAGGGCTGTGAACTGAGGACGTCCAACCACCTCCGACGCCATGAAGACGGAAGCTCGGGGGAGGCGGGGGGGGCTCCAGGCGTCAACACTGCGGCTCCGGCAGCCGGCGCGCAGGCAGCTCTCGGGGGAGCCGGGCCGGGCCTCCCCAGCTCTGCCCTGGAAGGCACGCGGTCGGGGCGGCTCGCGGTCTCGCGGTTCCGAAGCTCTTACCTGTCCTTTTCCCGAGTCTCTGTTGGCATCGCACTTGTTTTGGCCCTCGGGGAACCACTTCCAGCCTAATTGGGATAATCTGCAACAGACTTCAAATAGCGCAGGTCACTTAGCAAACAGTGTTAGCTACTTTAATCAGTATTGTTATTAGTTTTAGCCAGGTTTTAGCTTCATGTCCTGACAGGAACCAATTTTGAGCTGAGAGCCAAATACCATTTGGGACTGTCACCAAATGTGCACTAATGCGGTAGATAGCCCGTGCGCCGGACGACCCCTAGGAGTCGAGTCTAAGAAGTATCTTTTATGTCTGTTGTCTTATTTCCAGTAGGCAGTCTAATTTTTCTGTGGGCAACTTGGTAGAAAATTGGAACTGGAAATACAAGAATTTCATGTATCCGCTTCATAACAAAAATATAAGTGTTGTTCTGAGAAAGCTTGGTGGTGTTTAGATACATTTAGGAGATTTTATCTTTCGTCTACACTTTCTTAGACTCTATCTTCATAAAGTCAGATCAGAAACTGTATTCAGGAGGAAAAAAGAGGAAAGAAAAATAACTTGAAGTGTGTACAAGAGACTCTCGACTCATTAGCAAGTAACATCCAGAAAAGGCGGTCACGGCATGGCCCGCGGGGCCTGAAGCTGAGGTTGCTTCCCCTGGGAGGGGCGCCGCGGAGGCGTCCAGGGACGGTTGCCAGAAAGAAACCTCAGCCGGTGGCTTCTCGCCAAGCCGGTCCCATCCCCGCCAGCCCACCCCAGCAACGGAGGCTGCATTTTCTTTGTGAGCCTTTTAGAATGCTAATGTCTTGGTGACTCATTAACCTGGTGTAGTTGTTTTGCACTCTGAGCACCAAGACATCTCAGCGGAATGAACTGGGGCAAGGCAGCCTCCGGGAACACACCTGGGTCTCCGGGCGGCGGCCGCAGGGCCTGCGGGAGGGGCCTCCAGGTGTTTGCCTGTGGGTGCCCGCAGAGAGTCAGTCAGTGCAGTTCAGGGCGATTTCCCTGGCAGCGGAAATGAAGCTGCAGGAATCTGCCCTCAACAGGCGCCTTTCAGGGCAGGCAGCCAGCATCCCGCACTGGACGCTGGGCCCAGCAGGGGCGGGCAGGAGGCTGCGTGATGGGGGCGGCGGGGTCCGTGCAGGCAGAATGGCCGGGTTTCCGGTGCGATGTGTTGGCAGAATTATTGATTAACCTTCTCCTGCCTGTTAACTAAAAGCTGTTTGGATGCATGCGGGGCTAGGAAATCCTGACTGAAGGGGAAAGAATTATCATTCGCTGCTGAAGCGGATGGAATGTTTTGGTAGCTGAGCTTTTCTGCGAATTGTCTTAGTGTCTGACACTCAGACTCAGAATTCACGGCTGCAAGCAGCCCAGGTCCTCGGGAAGGCGCAGGAGAGCGCGCGGGCCTTCCTCGGACACAGGTCCAGGTCGCCCGGCCTGCCTGGCTCTCTGCTCGGCCCCTGCAGAGAGGCAGGGGGCCCCGCTGGCGTCCGGGGAGGGCCACCCTTATTCTTTCTCCTCAGCGTCTCGTATCTTCACTCTTGATATAATTCTCTTTTCCTGAGTTCATTACTGCCTATTGTTCCTTCCATGTTCCTTCCTTAACTGGCTTAAATAACTATGGAATTAAATAATTCCAACATCCTGGACAAGGCAGAATTCCAGTCACAGAATAAGTTTTCACCCACATCTTCCTATTGACATATCCATGACAAACACCAATGGAATTTATGTGATGAAGGTGTTTAGTTTTTGGATGTAACATTTGTGACATTCTTAAGAATGAAATATAAATGTATGTTTATTATTGCCAAAGTAAAGCATCGCCATAATTAAGGATTATTGTGAAAGTAATTGGTTTTATTACAAAAACAATTACTTAGCATTTTCAAAGAATCAAAAGTGAAGTAAGTTGATGGTAATTATCAATAGTAATAAAATGTTGGCTAGATAACTTTAGGAGGAACATACCCTTTTTTGAGTCAACATGTGTTTATAAAATTTAAATAAAAGGCAGAATAATTGAGATTAGATTGATAATTTTAATCTTTGTAGAATTGTTTGACATGGTGGTATTTATAACATTAAACAAAACTGTACTTTAGTACCGCGTTTAGTGTCTATTTAATTCTATTGATGCTCAGTTGTCCCACTTGAATCCCCCGCAGGTTTGTAGGTGCCTTGAACGTAGATATCAGTTCTGCCACTTTAGAATTTTCATGAGGACCATTTCCTGAGTTATTTCAACAGTGCCCAGAGTAAACAGCTGATCCCAGCAAAATCAAAGAAAATGACATGAAGGCAGTAAGTGAATATCCAGACATTTTGCTGTCACTAATCAAACGGTCGCTGCCAGGACGCTTTACGACGACGACTTGCAGTTTGGAGTCTGCGGAGGTTGCATATGGCGCTCGCGTTGTGTCAGCCCGCGCGTCCAGTCCAGGGGCTCCCAGCCAGCGGTCCCTGCGCCCCCGGCGAGCGCCGCCGGGGCGTGGGGCCGGGGCGTGGGGCCGGGGCGCTGTTCGGAGCCCTGTGATGAGCCAGGCGTGGGCCCCAGCTCGGAGTCACCGCTCTGGACTGTGGGACTTGCAGGAGCCGAAGAGGAAGAACTGCTGGGCGTTGCCCAAGCTATGGTCTGAGGCACAAAGCTCCTTCCAGAAAAGGCGCTACTGAGAGACGTGTGTCCGGGCTTCTTCCGTGCACGGTTACGCGTACCAGCGGGTGTGCCTCCGAAAGCAGGCGCCCCTGGGTCACAGACGCGCGGGGCAGGGATGCCAAGCACAGCCTGGCAGCCGGTCGCTCTGAAAAATCACGGTCTCCCACTGAGTTCCAACTTTTAATACCAGAGTAAGTTTTAATAATAAAATTGTCACTGCAATGAAATTTTTAATAATTTCAAATGTATTCTTTCTTTCGTGAGTTCTCTTCATTTCCTTTTAGCTAACTGTGGGTTCGAACGACCAACCATTCTCCACTGAACTCAAATGTGTATTTGGTTGATGGGCAGTGGGACATTATACTTCCTTTAAAAAAAAAATCTAACCAGGAAGCTATCCTTTTGTTTCCTCATTCACTTACGTAGACCCCTTGGTTTTTGGTTGGTCATTTTTTCCCCCTTACCTTGCCTACATACTTGTTTCCTTTGTGGCTTCCCTGCCATTTTAAATTATTGTATTTATTCATTTGCTTAATGGCTTCTCATTCCCTCCCCGCCGGCCCTGTCCCGCTACTTGACTATCACCCTCATAAGGCACAGACACATGTGGATGTTTCTTCCATGATGTCCAGCACAGTGCCTGGTTCAAGGTCAGCACTCCCGTGTTTGCTGAATAAATGAGTGAGCAAATATATGAATGCATCAGCATATTTAACTGAATATACTGCGTGCCTGACACATGAATCAAGCGCCCCAGCACGTGGAAAATGCTCAAGAAATGCTCCTTGGCAATGGTTAGTTTCCGGCTCCTCCAAAAGCAAAACAAGGGGCTAAACGAGCTCCCAGAATGACGGGCTGAAGGAGCCTCACGGGCGGCCGTCCGGGCAGCCATCCCCCTGCGGGCTGCGCAAGCGTCAGGAACGGTCCTGGATATGAGATCCCTCTCATTCACATTCCAGTGCCCGTTTCTGTCATTGTCTTGAAGTGACACACACGCCACACCCCTCAAAAACACTTTGTATTCCTTCTGAGGCCTGTAATGCAGCCTCGTAAGATAGCACAGCGCCGTGACCAACCATTCCCTTAAACTACGAGTCCCTGGGAGCAAAGGAAGTGCTGTGTGACTTATTTGTGCATCTTCTGGTGCCCGGCGCAGGGTCCTTCTGTCTGCACAGAAAGGACGGACTGCAGGTGACAGCGTCAAGACCCCGTGCCAGGCTCTACGTCCTGCTCTGCCATTTAGCCCATGTTGTCGCCAGTGCCTGGCAGTGAGTCAGACGCCGAAGGCACCGGGGCCTGTGAGGCGCAGGTATTCTAGCACCTGGAGAGACAGGACGAGGAGGAGACGCCTGCATCCCCAGATATCAACGGAATCAGGGACGTCTGCGTCCGCAAACGAGCAAGTCTGGGAAAGCCTGACTGAGCCTGCCTTTCCGGGATGCCCGCGGCCGGCGACAGGGGTAAAACTAAAAGCTCGCCAAGCCCCCGGGAAAGGCAACGAAGGGAGGTGCGTGATCCGGAGTCCCCCCCCGGGGTGTGTTCTCCCGGACTCGCTGTGTGGGCAGAGAAGGAGGCTTCTGGTCCGGACGCGGAGGCTTGCTGGCTGTGAGGTTTTGCTCGCTAGGATTTAGACCCACAAAGCGAAGGTCCTGAGATAGCGTATTTCCTGTGTCCTCCTCTGACTCTGCCAGGGCCCGGCTTTTCTGAAGCATTCGCTCTGGGTGCACTGTCTCATGTTCGTGTCACAAGCGCTTTTGAACTGCTCTGAAAGACACCATAATTGGTGGCAAAGCGCCCGCGCCCTGGTGTCGCTGCACAGGCTCACATCTCGACGTCACTCCTACTATGAACTCGAGCGAGTTCATCCCCCTACACTGGGGCCCTGACCTGTACACCGGGCTGAAGCAGAGCCCTGATGGTTTACACGAAGCTGTTAAAAAGCCGGTCACAGGAAGGCCGTGAGGCCGGGCGGGGACGCCGCACGAGCTCGGCGAGTGTCGGCCGTTGTCTCCTGCCCGAGAGAAACTCCCAGGCGCGAGTCCCGCGGCTGCAATCAGGAGGAGCAGACCCAGGCCGCGCCTGCCCCACAGCGCAAGCTCACAGACGGTGACGGGGAGCTCAGACAGCAGCAGCGACCGCTATTCTCAGGGTTACAGTGCTACACACGGGGTCTCCAAGGAGCCCAGATGAGGGGCACCAGATTCTACCCTATAAAGGTCAGCGGTATTTTTTACACGGAGCCGCCGCGGGGCTCCTGAAGGACGCGTGCGTCATGGTGGCCTGCGGGGGGGCCGGGAGGGTGGTCGTTTTTGACACAGACTGACTGCGGCCGTGGGTCTGCATGTGCGCTGCCTTCGGGGGGCTTCCCGCAGGCGGTCGCAGTGGGACTCTCTGGCTGCAACCCCCACCTGTAAAAAGAACTTCATAATCCTGTACAAACATCGCTGGGATTTTCTAAATATTAGTAAGAAAAGGATGTATACACAATAATGGGGTCCGACATCTTTTAGAACAAATAGGAATTTCGGAATGAGACTTGGCTGCGTGTCTAGGGATCTGAGCTCATTATCCGACCGGCCAGGGCCCTCCTCGGATGGGAGCAGACCTAACGCCTGGCTCGTGCGCCCAGCGCGGCCGCCTGTGGGAACGCGCTCAGCCCGCGGCGGCCGCCCCCCGACCGTCGCCTCGACCCCTTTCTGTGGGGAGCTTTCAAAAGCAAGGTTATCTGAAATGCAAAAAGGAGTTATAAAGATGGTTTATCAATACAATCATTTATCTCATCTGGTAATAACTACCGGAAAATGTGACTCTCAGAGACGGTTTGTAGTGCTTCAGTGACAGACGTTAGAATTTAACAGAAAGGAACATGAAGGAGGAGGAGGCAGACAGTCTAAATCAGCACATCGTGTGCAACTTTGGCTCCGGCAGTCACTTCCCCTGACATTCATCACATTCTAATGATAGGGTCACAGTTTCCCGTGTTGGGCGCTCTTTCCAACTCGCACTGACCTCCATCGGAGCAGAGCCCCTCCCATTTTGACCGCCTCCTGCTGACTCCCAGATAGGCCATGAGGCAAGTGCCGGCCGGAAGCAGGTCCAAGCTCCGGCACACGCTCCGTGGAGAGGAAAAGCCAAGATAAACGGGGAGAAGCCGCGGACGCGTTCCGTCCAGGCCGGCCGCCCCGCCGACCACGCCTGGTGTCCCCGCACCCTGAAGAGGGCGCAGCCCTTTGTAGCCCTTCACCGACAGCATCACCTCCTCAGAGCGACGTTGGCCGCTCAGGCAGCCCGGCTGCGCGCTGCTGTCCGGCCCCTGGAAGCCACTTTCGGAACTTGCGTCCACGCTGTGAGCATCCTGCCTCCTCGCCCCTCCCGGCCGGCCGCGCGGTCTCCCACGCTGTGCCAGAGGGAACGTGTCCCCGGGGACAGCCGGCTCGCCGGCCGTGGGGACCTGCTCCGAGACCCTCACTCGTACCACAGCGGTGATTCCCACAGCCCTCTCCCTCCCCTGGAAGCGAACGCACGTTCGCAGGGTTGGGCTTGGTCAAAAACAGTTGCGGAACACGCTCAAAGTGAAGCGAGGAGAAGGTGTGACTGGCAAGCATGGGATTCTCAGAAGCAGCGACACTTGCGGAGGGACACTTCTCTCTGTCTAGCAACTGTTTCTCTCCATAGCCGTTCAAGAAACTGGAGAATGAAGGAATCTCACTTTCAAAAGTAGTACTAATGACCACAAGAATGGCATTGTTTTATAAAATGAAAACGCCCTGGCTCAATCCCTTCCTTGGCGATATCTGTCAGGATTCGGACCAGCCTCGGGGGCAGACGACCGGCGCGCAGTGTCGTCGCTGTCGCGGGGACTCAGGCGGAGATGCAGAGCACTGGGCGGTGCGGGGCTGAGGGCGCGGGCGGCAGGCAGGGCAGCGCAGGCCACTTGTTGCTACGAAGTGTCCCTGCACGCAAGGGAACAGCCCAACAAAGGGAGCTCCTTCCCTTCTCAGTTAACAACCTGAAGATAAATGACTTGCTTCTTAAGCTCGAATCGGGATCCAGCAGAACCCCCGTGTCCTCTGACTTCCCGAAGCTGCCATAGGAAGCCCTGGAGACGGCCATGTTAACCTCCTCCTGATTTGCTAACCTGAGATGAATGGCTTTGCTGTAGCAGGCGGTCACTGCCAGGCTAAGAAGAGGACATCGGGGCGGGCGCCACGTGCAGCGGAGTCGCTAGCGGAGACCCCGGAGCCCAGCTCACAGGAAACAGCCCGCCAGCCGCTCCTCACTCACTAACTTTCTAAAGACACTTGTCTTTGCAGAATCTCTGAGGCAGCCTCATGTGGGTCTGAAGTAAAGGGTCCCGCCTGCCGCGGGCACGATGAGGGAGGAGGGCGCCATGCCAGGCAGAAACAGTCACCCTGGTGCGGTGGCCCCTCCGGGTACACAGGCACGGCCGCCCCCGGAGACGCAGGGACAGGTGCTTCTTTCTCTGTCTCCCAAGTCTCCGAAGTTGGCTAGTTTCCCTGGAGCGGGAGCCCCCTCCGGCAGGAAGCCAACAGGACAACGCGTTCTTGACAGCAATACCAAACAACAAGGAAGCCCCCGGGGTCACACGGGCGTCCGGCCGCATCCCCTCCTGTCGATACACTTGGCCCCTGTGGGCACACGATGACTCGTCACCACCCGTGCCGGTCCCCGGGTCGGTTCCAGAGGAAAAAACTCAAACGCCGGAAGGGTCTTTAAGCCAAGACAGGGGATTTTGCTGGGATTCTCAATCAGATACGTAGATCACCCCATAAACCCAGGATGTGATTTGCAGTATTTATAACCAACATTTACGGTAACACCCCCTCCATAGCATGTATTGCACGGGGAGGTCTTGCGCGTGCCATGAAATTTGGCCCCTCTGCTTGTGGTCACAGCTGGACGCCAGGAAACGTCGCCTCTGGGCGGGGGCTGCCCGGCTGCGCGAGACGCCCTCCTTCACCCCCCGCACTGTGAGAGCCCTTCCGGGGAGGAGGGCAGCCAGAGGCGCTTGGCTGGCCCGGGGCAGCAGCGGGAGGGGCCGCACGTTCTCTTTGAAGAAGGGCGTCCCTTCTTCAGAGGAAGGGCTGCCGCCCGCGGCCAAGGTCATGGGCGGCGTGTCGTAGCCCTCGCTCAGTGTGCCAAGACGCGACGGCATTACTGACCGCTCTCCTTCGGCCGTGCGTTGCATCCCTGGGAGGTCTATTTTGTCCGTTCCTGTGTCGTTTCATTTGTTCACTTGTGTTTAGATTCCACACGTAAGTGCGGTTCTAGGGTACTTCTCTCTCTCTCTGACTTATTCCCCCTAGCATGCTACCCTCTAGGGCCATCCGTCCATATCTTTCCTTTTTAAAATAATGCTGCGATGAACACACGGCACCTCCATCTCTTCCATAGTGGTTTTGGATGTAAACCCAGAAGCGGCACTGCGGGGTTGTACGGCAGCTCTAGCTTTGATCTGGGAGGGACCCCCATGCTCTTTTCCGTAGTGGCTGCGCCCACTGGCAACCCTATCAAAGAGTGCACGAGGGCTCCTGTTCTCCGCATCCTCGCCAGCACTTGCTATTTGCTGACTTTTTAATAACAGCCATTCTGACGGTTGTGAGGCGATGTCGCGCTGTGGTTTTGATTTGCATTTCCTGACGAACAGCGACGGGCACTTTTTGACGTCTGTTGGTCATCCGTGTGTCTTCTTTGGAGAGGCGAGCATATGCAAGCGGGGAAGGACCGTCTCCTCAATAAATGGTGCTGAGGAAACGGGGCAGGTACATGCCAAAGAATGAAACTGGGCCATGTTATTGCACCATAAATAAACTCAAAATGGATTAAAGATGTAAATGTTAAGACCTGAAACCATAAAACTTCTAGAAGAAGACATAAGACAGTAAACTCTTTGACATTGGTCTGATAAAGGGTTGATTTCCATAATATATAAAGAACTCACACAACGCAACATCAGAAGAATAATCCAACTCCAGCACAGGCAGAGGCTGGACTATTGGAATAACCTCTGTGTCGACGCTCAGGGCGGTTGTGACAGGAACCGGGAGTCAGAGGCGTCGGGGGCCGCAGGAGAGGGCGGGGGCCCCAGGCGCAGCTGCGCCAGTTCACACAGCTGCCCTCGGCTTACCTCCAGCCCCGCCCTGACGGACGGCAGGTGCAGACAAAGACCCTGGTCTGCCCTCCGCATCCCCAGTGCTCGCTCTTTACATGCCTATTAGGGTCTCAGCACAAAAATTTACTTAAGCATATTAGCAGCATCTGAAACGATGCAATCTTATCTTGTTAGTGAAACAGCTGCAATTAAAACAAATTACCTCTTTCCATTCATAGCTTAATTCAGATGGCATTTCTGATAGGTTCCTTTAAAACATTAACTTTTAGTGGTCTTGTTTCCATCCCAACTCATGTGTTTGGCACAGCGTTTGGGCAACCCGAGCCCCAGGCAGCCCACCCTCGAGGGCCTCCCCGCGGCACCCCAGCACCCGGGCGGAGCCGGCCCAGAGGGCGCGGCACGCTGCCTGTGGGGAACTGAGCCGGGAGACCCCCGTGACTCCACACCTTTGACGCCTAACCGGTCCCCCCACACACAGCCACGTGGGTGTGACGCGCTTGTGTGGTTTGTGACGACGCAGGAAGTCAGGTAGCTGTCACGGGACGTCTGTGGGAAATGCCACCTGAGGGCGGGGCCACAGCTCTGGGACCACCACCCTTAGCAGTTCGCATACTGGAACTTTCCACAGCTACCCTCAGAGAGAATAAAGACATCTGCCAAACATGGAATGAAGTCTCCTTTCTGTTTCGAGCTGCCTTGCTTTCCTGCTCTTACTTAGGTGTGTAAGTCGGAGAGAAACATCCCGGTATGTCATAACTAACATTAAAATTAGTTCTAATTACATTTCACCATGTGCCCTGAATTTTTCCACCTGGGAAAAGTAAGAAAAGGTCGCAGTGCCTCCCCCCCACCCTTACTCCGTTGCTCCCTGAACGGTCTTTACGTTTCCCTGCAGGCTGCGGATGAGGTCTCTCTCTCGCAAATCTCTCCATCCCTGAGAAGGCACCATGGGGTTCCCGAACATCCAGGCCACTGACGCCTCCTCTGCCAGGACGGCGGCTCGTCCGTGCACATGCACAGAGGGATAACGAGCGTGCCGGGGTGTGTGTATGCCGGGGTGTGTGTATGCCGGGGGGCACGTGTATGCCGCGGGGCACGTGTATGCCGCAGGGCACGTCAGCTAAAAAAATAACACGCTCGCTCCGCGGGTAAGCCATGTGGGAGACTCTCAGACGTGGAATTGTAAGAGAAAAGGCAAGCTGCAGAGTTAGAGGTGCCAGAGGATAACATATATGGTGTCTAAACACAAAACCATGAAACAGACCTTTTGTGGACACACTCATGTGTAGTAAAAATATAAAATACATGTGAGAATGATACTGATTTCAGGAGCTTTATCCCCTTCAGGAGAAAAGGAAATGGCAGCACAGGGGACCAACAGGTCGGAGTTTAATCCGTGGTGTTTTGTTCCTCAAGCCAAGTGGAGGGCACACAAGTGTCCTTATAGTCAAAACCATTGTTAGTGCCTGAGATAGTTCATAATTTAAAGAAACCCAAACAAACAGGGGGTATAAATGACAACTTCAGAAACTTGGAGATCTGGCACGTCCCGGACAGAGGGCGCCCACAACCTGTGAGCAAAGCTACCGTGAGGGCAATTGCGTGTGAGTCGCCCTCTGGGGGAGCCCACGAGGGCCGTGCAGCCAACGCAGCCTCTGCCGCATGGCAGGGCCGAGAGCAGCCGAAGCCTCGGGGGCCAGCAACTGCCGGCGGGGACAGCGCGCCCCCACCTTGGCTTCGGGATAAGGGTTTCTTTTTTCCTGCCAAGTTCCCAGGGTGTCCCGATCAAGCTCTCCCCGCTGCGTGCTCGTCCCTCCGCCTGTGCCCCTGGAAGCCCCCAAACCCGACTCTCCTTCCACCTCGCAGGCCAGGATTTCGGCCGCTCTGTCTCTGACGCTGCCACCCGGCATGGCCGCCCTGTCCTGGCCCCGGCTCCGAGCGGCACTGCCGTTGCCCTGTGCCGGCCGGAAGGACCGCCGGCCCCGTGCGGACGAGCCGCTCCCCGTGCTGCAGGACCCACAGCGGGGGTGGCGCCTCCGCGCGCGTCCAGTCCAGAGCGACCGGGGGCGCCTCGTGCAGGCGCCCTGCTTGCCGAGTCCCCACAAACGGGTCTCTGTTTTCGAGAAACTGAAGACGAGACACGAGGGAGGAGAAGCGGGTCTGCGGGGACAACAGCGGGCCGCCCGGCTGCGGCCTGCACCCCCTCCACTTCCAGTCTCACTGCCAAGAGCCCCGCGGCCGCTGCGAGACCGTTCTGGAGATAACGGTTCAATTCAGACGCACAGATTCTCACCCTGGGCGAGACCCTAGAGGTCACCTAATTCAAACATTTCACTTTACAGACGAGGGACGAGAAGCCTAGGGAGGTCCGGGGGCCAACTGACTGTGGCGCCTCTTCCCAGACGGCGCGTTTCCCTGCCGACCCTGAGAGTCACCGTCCGAACCTCCCCGGGGCCAGGAGAAACTGCGTTTGCAGAGCGCGTGGCCGGAAGAGGAGGCGGGAGTTTGGGGAGTTAGGACAGCAAGTGACGGGGAGAAAGTTACCTGTATCGTTTTATATTCACTAACGAAACACGGGGGCCACGGACGGTCACGCTATGTTGTGCCCACATCGGTGATGATGTGCCCCTTCAAGCTGCCGGCGAGTCACTCTCTGGAGCCCGCCTGGCAGCTCTGCAGGCTGTCCCGCCGCTCGGAGCTCCTGCCTGCCCTTCCCCCGGGCCTCGGCTGTGACCCTCCTCTCGGGGAATTCGCTCCCCTCTCCTGGGATGACCCCTTCCTTCCGGGTCCTGCTCCCGCCAGGCGGCCCTTTCTTGCCTCCCGCACTTGAACCACAGCCACTCACCCGGCATCGAGCGCCGCGTGGTCCCCCCATCCTCTGCCCGTCTGCTGTCTGGCCGCCGCTGTCTGGGGGCCAGGTCCTGTCTAACACACCGGGCGACTGTCCTGCCGATCTGCGTCCTCCCTGCTGCCCTTCCTGCGTCCAGGATATCGTCGCCTCTCGCCCGGGCCACGCAGTCATCTCCTCACTGACCGGCCACTCCTTTGACGTCCCTCGAACGCCTTGCCTGCACCGTGGTCTGAGGGGCCTTTTGGTAGACTGCCCCCAGCACGCTGTCCCCTCCCCCGCGTCTGCCCCAGGCCCCCTCGCGGCTCTGGCAGCCTTTGTCCGGCTGTGATACCCACCGAATCGACGTAACGCCCCCTAATGCACCAGGCGGTCTGTCGCCTTCATCTAGCGACTGGGTCCACACCGTGCGCCAGCAGGAATGCCCTGCACCGGCCCCGGGCGGGCACCTGCTCTCCCTGAAGACTCGGCCTGACTGCACGCCCTCCTGGGAGGGGCCGCGCCGGCCTCGTTCCGCCGCCCCCGCCGCGCTGCAAGCCTGCGCCCAGGCTTCCTGTCCCGCCCGCTCTCTGCAGCTGGGGGTGCGCTCTTTGGATCGAAGGCCTGCCCCTCCACCCAGGCTCAGTCCTTCTCCTCTCAGCTCCTCAGGGAGCCGACCGCCGGTCCTACCTCGCCCCTGCGCTGTCCCCCTGAGCAGGCCGGCGGAGCCGCATCGCCCCCCAGCTGTGGCCCCGGTCTCCTCCCCGCTGCAGGTACAGCCCCGGCGGCGGCCGGGCAGCCACAGCACGCCTACCGCCCCGCTTCGCGTCCACTCTGTGCTTCGCCTGGCCCTCCACCCCGCCGCCCCCCGCACCCCACCTGCTCCCTCTCGGCCGCCAGACTGAAAACCCGTGTTTTCCTCCCATGAACACTTCCGGCAACATTCAGTGACTGACCCTTCTTCTCTCAAAACGCCTTCTGTTCTTGGCTCATACGTCTCTAGTTCCCCGGTCACCTCCCTGACCAGCTGCCGCTCCCAGCTAAGGACCCCCTGCATCTCCTCTGGGTGCCGTGGCCGCGCGGGCCCTCGCTGGGAGGCCTCACGTCCCTCTGGCGCGAGTGCAGCCCAGACCCAGGGGGATCCCCCGCGAACCTCCCCCACCTCCCTGTCTGCGGCCCTGTCGTCCGCCTGGCTGCTCAGACCCGAGCCCGGGAACCGCCTGGGTTCCTCCCTGTCTCTCTTCCTCTGCGTCTGATCGATCTCTAGGTTCCATGGCCTCTGCTCTAAATGCTGGGCCGCTGCTCCCCACCTTCACCGCCACGCTCGGGGCCAAGCCGTCCTGGTTTTAACCCTAACTACTGCCGCGCCTCCGAGCTGTCCCCTGCACCCGGGACACGGCCGCCGCCCGCCCACCGCACCTGATTCTGTGCACGATCCCAGGACCCGTCTTCCCTGGCACATGGAGCCCAGCAGGATGCACCGGCAGCCAATGTCCTGGCAGCGTGTCCGCAGTCCGGGCACGTCCCTGTGCCTGCGGGCCCCGGTGGACGGCCTCCCGCCCAGCCGCCCAGCCTCTGTCCCCTCGCCTGCCCCTCTTGAGACGAACCGACTCCTGGCACTTTCTCAGACGAGTCGGTTCTCTGCTCATCCCGTCCCATCACACGCTGCCCCTCTGCTCGGAGCTCCGCCCTCGACGGCGACCGCCGGAAGGGCCCGTCTGCCCCTTAGGGCGTGGCCTTACCTTTACCCACTGCCCAGTCGCACACTCGGGCTTTACCTCTGTTTTGTTTATTCCCATAATTTGGAATTACGTGTCCATTTAGCTATTTTGTCCCTCTTTGTTTCCTGCTATTTCTTCCACCTGATTGTGGAAGGCTTTGCGTAATTGACCAAAGGATAGCTGGTGCCCTTCCGAGCCCTTGCCAGCCAGCAGCCCTGAGTAGTTACTCGTTGGACCTACGGATCTTTGCAGTCGTATAGGAGTTTGTCTGGACGGCCTGAGACCAGGCTGCCTGAAGTGACGCGTAGGATCAAAGAGTGCGGACCAGCAGATGGCACCTCTTTGGGGTGACTCTTCACTTCAAAGGGTACAGCCCTTCCGGCAGCCTTTTCCGCATGCCTGGGACGATTACTCCTTTATCCACTCTGGCCTGCACTGGCACACTAGCGTCTCGCCCGACTGACCTTTGCACAAGAATAAAGCAGAAAGCGGCTCAGCTCCGTGAAGACCTGAAGTCTGACATTTAAAAATTCATCCTTAGAAGACATAATATCCTGATTATCTTTGATTGTGCTAAAAGAGTCCTTTCTATCATTATATTTCATTTTGAGTAGGCTATTAGTGTTCTCCAAAGAAAATGGACAAAGAGAAGACCTATGTATATTTTATACATAAATCTATATGTATATATGTATACAGATGGGGTCTGTCCAGAAAGTATCCAGCCATGCGCTATGACAAAGAGAGACATTAAGATACAAGAAACATTGCACATAGGACAATGACACCTCTGTCCCCTTCAAGGTCGGCACCGTGGGACCTCCCATAGTTCTCCCAGCATCTCTTCCACTGTTCGAAACACTGCAAAATCCTGTCTTGGACGCGCCACCAGCTGCCCCATAGTATTTTCTTGAATCTCATTAACAGTCTGAAATCTTTTCACTTTCAAAGGTGATTTTAGGTTTGGGAAAAGCCAGAAGTCACAGGGCACCAAATCTGGGCTGTAGGGAGGCTGAGTCGCCTGGGGTATTTGATGCTTTGGATTAAAAAAACTGCACGGGACATGATGCCCGAGCGGCCGCGTTGTCGTGATGAAGCTGCCCGTCGCCCGTTGCCCGCAGCGGCAGCCATCTTCACTGCGCCGCATCTCTCCACTGATGAAGAACACTGAGAAGGCACTCCTCATTAATTGTTTGGCCTGGAGGGGTATAAACCTCGTACTCATCAGGGATAACACCTTCCCGGTCAGAAACCAGTCTACAGGGTCTTCATCTTGCTGCGACTTTGCCACACCTTCTTCAGGCACGGAGAACCAGGTGACTTCCATCGAGACAACTGGGCCTTCGTTTCTGGATCGCAGCCAGAGACCCACGAGGCCCCTCTGGTTATGACCTTGAGGAAATCTGGTTCATTGGTAGCACCTTTAATCAAGTCATTAGCAACTGCAGCACGACGTTCCTTCTGCTCTGGTAGCAGAAGCCATGGAACAAACTCTGCCATGACACGTTTCATGCCAAGGTCCTGCATCAAAATCTTGGACATAGTATTTTTTTTTAACCCCCAGATCAGCTTCTAGTCTCGCACTGTCAGTCGCTGATCTTTGTTGATTGCAGCCCTCACACGTTCAACATTCCCGGGGCTCCGCTTGTTGCAGATCTTCCAGAGTGTGGATCACTTTCAACAGATTCTCAACCATCTTTGAAGCACTTGTGCCACACTTTTATTGGCACCGCACTCATTGCCTCATCCCTGAAAGCTTCTGAATCACCTGAATAGTTTCCATGAAGGGATGTTCAAGCTTAATGCAAAATTTGATGCAGATTCGTTGCTCTCCTCACTCAGTCATTTTGAATGCAATGGCCATACAGTAACATGCTCACTCGATGGTGTTTGCTACCTCATTCCAGTTCACTCTCCTTGGCTGCCAGTTTACATCGGTGTCGTGCAAACCATTCTCATTGTATTAACAATGACTGGACTTTTTCCAAACAGACCTCATATATCCGTTAAAATGGCAGCAATTATAATAGAGCAGAGTTTGCAGAAATTCATGGAGAAATAGAAAGACACTAGCTGTAGGAGCCCCCTATTTACTACTTTTGATCGAAGGCAGCTCAAGTGAACAAAAAAATAATTAAGGACAGAGGACACAAACAGTATAATCAACACGGTGGAAGAAAATTTGTTCAGATCACAGGAACGTGTTTTTTTGTTGTTGTTGTTGTTTTCTTTTTTTAACCTTTCTACTCTCGCTGAAACCCATCTGGAAGATAATTACATACCAGCGTCATGGTTCGGGGGCAATGAGAGACCCGTTTCCATCCCAGTCAGGAATGAAACGCCTCCCGGCCAACCTCTCTAACCGACTGTTATTTACTGTGTATGAGAAGTACCCACTAATTAAATTGAAGATAAAAAGTGTAACTGAAGAGGTAAATCTATCATGATTTATCTATGCATGTTTAGCCACAATTGCAAGAGAGTAACTAAAGTCTACAAAAAACATGAAAGAACTTACTGTGTAATATGGATTAAATTAAATTTATGTACCTCTATCTTTATGGTTTTTATAAATACAGAAAACTACCAGAAAGAAAATATTAAAACACTTAAAACTCCATTTATAATTGCAAAAGAAGTAAAACGTCTAGGTAAGACTTAGCTAGAAATGTGGATATCTACAAGAAAATCTGTAAAACTCACTTGATGAACACACAATGTAAACTTAATTTTAAACCATGTCTCATTGTTGATCATTCCAAGTCAGTTTTCCCAACATGCTTTCATCATGGAGATACAAGTCTTCTTCCATTTCAGGAACAGTTTCTTAAATTATATTGATTTTTTCCTTCTGTTGTGCTGTTTCAGTTTCCTTTTGGGGGAAGTTTACCAATGCACTAATTGGATCTGACTATCTTCTGTATTCACCATTCTTTTCTTTATGATTATTTTTAAACTTTTTCATTTGTTTCACTTTGTTTGCTTTTCCAGTTTCTATCTTCCATCATTTCCTCTTTTCAAAGCCTATTCCCCTCTGTGCTAATAATTAATCTTCATTTCTGAAATGTTTTTATTCTATCCATTTTTTTCCTAAGTTCCACCAGAAACTACTTTACCTCCTCCTATTTTTGACATATTTGGTCTAAGCAACATTCCCGCCATTTCTTCTATTTCTATTTCGTGGTTTCCTTGTATAATAGTAATTGCTTCAGTATTCTTATAATGCTGGGTTATAATTTTCACCTGCTTTGTGGATAATTTTTCGGGTTGAAGTTTCTTCATTTGTAGAAAAGTTTGCTAATTTTAAGAACGCTTTTCCTTGTAGTATTCTTTTATGTACACTGTGGTTATTCTTTGATACTCATATTGAATGATTTGGATTTTCCTGGATTTAGTAATAGAGTAAGGAAAAGGGGCAAGGTACCCTTCAAGCCTTTATAGATCAAAGGCTTTTGTTGCTATGCAGGTGGCTATCTCCTGAAACGAGGATGTCTTTCTTCCAGAACCTAATTTCTAATTTGGCCCAGGAGACGCGCTGGCCACGCCTACATCCGCCTGGTCTCCTGCCAGTGGCCGCCCCCCTCCCACCCCTGTGGGTGCAGACCTTGCCTTCTAAGACCCTTGGCTCTTTTTGGAAGGTACTTTTACTGGTTTGTTTATTTACTTCTTATTTGTTTGTTTCATGGAACCATTCCAAGACCGACGTTTGGACGACCTCCCGGGGGCTGGCCTCACCTCTCACTCAGCCTCCCCCACCCCCTAGGTCCCAGGAGGCCTGTCGGGCTCCCAGCAGCCCCTGCTTGGGAGCCAGTGGCTCCTTGTAGCCGTGCAGGTCTCCCGGGGTTTCCGAGCTCGGCAGCCACGCAGCCCGCGCCTGCCCGCGCCTTCTCACCATTCCATCTCGGTATCTAGAGGGCAGAATGCAAGTCCTGTTGGTCTCAGCTGGAAAATTATTTTAAAAAATTTGTTTCCTACTTTCGGGAACAATCGATTCTTGCGGTTATTTCTGTACATGCGCCTGTTGCTCTGCCTGTCACCCAGAAGCAGCACGGGACTCCTCAGACAGAACCAGACGCCGGCTGCTGTCCTGCGGGGAGCCCCCGGGCGCACCCTTTGTTGCCCCCAGGCTTGCCCCCACCCCGTGCAGTCCCAGGGGCAAAAGTAGGACGCAGGCCAACACCCCACATGCCGAAGTCTTTAAGGGCTATAAATCAAGCCAGCAAAACTATGACGCGACACATGGTCAGGTTTCCTTCCTTAACAAATACGTCTTCGTCCTGCGCCGGAGCGGCCAGAGTCGCACCGAACTCTTCGGACTTTCCTGAGCTCCACCCCGGCCCCCGCCCCGCCGCCCGCGCACTCCCCTGCAACGGTACCTCTGCGACGAGAGTCACCTTTCGATTTCGGGGGGCTTGGAAGTAGCAGGAGGACACCAAATTAACCTATCTTGACTTCGCTAATTCTGAATTTCCCTGATTCACCACTTGTTCTTCATCTGGAGGATTCCCTAAGCCAGGGAAGCTGTGGGGCTCACATAGCAAAGGACCTGGATGAGAATATTTGGGGTTTTAAATCATTCGTGTAGGCCCTGATTTAATGGAGCTTTGACGAGGAGGTCATTCTCCCTTCTGACACGTGTACCTTGTTTTTGGACACTGCGCCCTCGTGACCTGTAGCTTAACTTCACCCATAAGACAACGTCCCCACCCCTGCGACCCTCTGAGGGTCTCTGTGCGTCCCTCGGACACGTCCAAGACTCTGCTCAGTGCTCAGCAAGCTGTTTTGAAAGTTTGTTTTGCATGTTAGTATTTTATTTTTTGGTGTGTATTCTCCTAGTTTTTTTTTTTTTTTCCTTAAAAAAGGTTCTTTTGGAAAATGGATTTCCAATTTTTCTATTTTTATGTTTTTTGAGTTTTTATTTTATACAGTTTTTAAAGAGAACATTACATAAAAATTAGGAAGGCTAGTTAAGAAAAAACGTAAAGAAACAAGAAAGAAGAAATCTTGTGTAATTCCATTATCCAAGATCACCATTGTTGCTGCAACACTTTCCTTCTAGTGCAGCAGGAAAACTGGGGGTCCTTCCCGCTGTCCAGACCCCTGCTGCGTGTCACGGAAGCTTCTCCAAGGACGGCCCTTTTCATGAGCAATTACTGCAAAGACTTCCATGTCTAAATATGGAACCTAGAATCTGAGTTAACTAAATGCAAGGAAGACATCATAGAGACCGACGTGTCCCCCCCCTCCCCAGCCGAGTCCTGTGCCACCGTCTCGTGAGAGCACTCGCTTCTGCCTGCGGGTGCGCGGCTCCCGCCGTCCCGCCCGCGCTGCGCCTGAGCCGCACTCTCCGGCCTGCAGGGTCCAGCAGCCGGCGCTGGCTGCGTAAACACAGCCCAGCCGTTCCTGCTTGAGCCTCGGAAACCGCGCTCACCGTTGTGATCAGTGTGCAGTGCATTAGACGCTACAGCAGATGGTGCTTTCTGATGCTGTGTTTCTCCGGGAAGCAACATTTTGTCCTGTGTGCTGCATTATCAAAAAATCAAACATGTAATTATGCAAATACGCATGCCTTTATAATAATCAAGTTTTATTGTAAATGGTTGATGCACATCAATTGGATCCCGTAGTGCTGTTTTAAGTGCGGTTTAAGTGGCTTTTCAGTGTACCCAGAGGCAACACAAATGCATCTCTGGAATATTAATAAAATCCTGAATCTTTGAGACCCCAACTGGAATCTCATTGCTTGTACTGATTGAAACAAAATGCTAATCCTTTCCTTTAAAAAAATTCCCTTTGTTATTTAAAACACTGATATTAGTATGATATGAAGGGCCATTTCATTTTAAATTGTATTTTAATGTAGTTGTTAAAATAATGCCTAATCATACTATATTCAGTCTTCACAATGTAAATTTGATGAGACATGAATCCAATCATTTTGCAACAATGAATGCAGCCGTGTATTTTAACCAGTCCGGCTTTTCTAATTCCATAAATTTCTATTGCCAGTGGCTGTTTACCGGCTTCCCTTCTGGATGCACTGGCTGTCCTTTGTGGGGACGGGGATTGTGAATATTCATCGCAAAAACAATTGACTTCTTTAGAAAAAAAAAAAAAAGGAGGAATTTAAGTTGAATTCCTATGAGCATTTTTGAGCAGGATTACAGCAGAGACAGTGGAATTGATTACTGAACAGAATGTGGGTTTTCTACATAGACGGTTTCCTTGGTGCCGAATCGCGCCCACACGCCTCTCCCCAAACGCAAACACTCTCACACATTCTGCTCCGGTTGAACCAAACAGATGGACTGTGGGCACTGATCATCGAGGACTGTAAATTATTTTTGCTTGTCTCTTCAAGAGAAGAGAAATAAGAGGACCAGAAAAGCAGACTACAACAGGGCGAGCAAGTAGCTTAAAAGGGAGGACAGCAACCTCACGCTGTCCTTTCCTTAGTTCTGGCCCCCTCCGCTGTCTGCTTCCTGGGCTCCCTGGAACCGCAGCCCGGTTTCGACGGCCTCCGTGCCCTCACGCGACGCAGGAGGTGCTTTTCCCTTTGGCCTCGCGCCCTCTTGCCCCTGCACTAGCCTTTCTCTCGTTCGCAGGCCCTTCCTTCTCCCAGATGTCGGGGTCCACGGATGTGTTCTGGCCTCCACACCGCTGTTAGAGCGCTGCACGACGTTGGGGCCCGGTGCCCCCCACGCACCGCTGCCCACGTTCACGGTGTCCCCCCTTGCTCTGGTCACTACCGCGGGATGTCTGCTGTCCTGTCTGCTCTGCGCATCTCCTTGCGAAAACTGTATCATCTCACCGCTTTCAAATGTGCATATCCCCATTCATCCATGTCTCTGATTCATCAAGATCAGATACACACACAGAGAGAAGCAGATGACAGCTTTGTCTGCCAGGGGTGGAAGGCCTGCACTCTCAGCTGCAGACGCCTTCATGGCTTCGGTGTCTGTCTACCACCGCGTGCTGACACAAATCTCATGGATTCATGTCAGAATAGCGGAAAGTAAATTTTAACGAACTATCACTTTTCGAGAGTCTTTAAGAGCATAACCTCCTCCTCATTACGCCCAGAGACATGAGCCACCCGTGCCCCTTCTGCCTCCCCCGGGCCACAGAGCTTTCGCTCCCGCCGCCGACACCGGGATATTGGGGGGAGTTGTGAAAATGCTCTGAGTTTTGTTACTCGTGACTGTCATAGGATTTTCATGACAAAAACGGCACGGTTCAGGGACCACTGAAACGGCGCACGCACACACATAGACATCTACGTTGACAGGCTGTGAGGGAATGTGAGGTGCCACTTGTAAAGGTCCAGGTGGGCTCTGGCTGAGTTTCAGATTCCAGCCTGCACGGTTCCCTTCTCCATGCACACTCAGGGCCCAAGTGCCGAGCCCCGAGCCTGCATGTATGTTTCAGTGCCCATCACCCCTGGGATTTTGCTAAATGTCATCGTGTGAGAGGCTGAGGGCTGACCTGAGGCTCCTACAAAAATCTGTATCTTTAAACTACGTATGACTAAAAAATGTATTTTATTCCGACTTTCTAACCTTAATAGGTATCTTTTATACAGACATAAAAACAAGGTCCGATGAGGTCTTGTGCTGTGTTTTCCGCGACAGCCTCTTTCCTCCCGGCCCGGCGGGAGCACGCCCGCCTCGCGCGCATGCTGGTGCCTCGGCCGGGCCCTCCTGTCTCCGTCCGTGAGCAGCAGCCATGCCTCTGGCCTGCCGCCCGCTTTTCACATGCGCAAATATGATGCGACGCTTCTTCTCAGCTTTTGAATTTAACTATAGAGGATACAACATTTCAAGCTCAGTTGAGAGATTAAAATTGTGACAGTAATGGACACAGCTGCAGCACCGATTTTAAGAGAGTAACCAAAAATGTGGCCATGTATTCTGCTTAAGCTTCCCGAGCAGAAACTGCTTCTGCATCCGAGCCTATTTATCGTAAATGCAATTCACTAAGGTCTTACGGGTGACAAAGCTTTAGTCAGCATCACGTTGTTTTCTAATGGGATTCTGCACTTGGAAAAGCAGGATTAAGAATCAAAATACACTTTAATAAAAGCCCATTTTAATTGCATTACTGGTGGTTTGTGGGCCTTTAGACACCGCATGTAGCCTCAACATAATACCTCTCCACCTGAAGGATGAAGCAGGAAACAAAGAAACGATGGCCGATACTTTCTAACAAAACGCCTTTGAATCAGGAGGAAATACGGTCCTTTACGGCAGATAACAGCACCTTCAGAAGCGGGCGCCCAAGGGCGTCAACACCCACACGTCGGTAATGCTCAGTAACCGCCGGCTATTCTCCCTGCCGCTGGGCAACGGGGGCAGCGGGCACAGGGGCACGTGTGCCGCCCTGAGACAAACCTGGGGGCCCGCGCGCTCGTCCCAGGCCCCCCCCTGAGAAGACACCCGTGAGGTCGTGACCCGCACCTCTCCGGCCCCTTCGCTTTGCTTTGCTGGTGCTGCTGCGTGGGATCCGGGCCGGGAGACGGGCCGGCTTCTCAGAGAAGTTCTCGAGAAGAGCAGGGTGGCGGCGATCCCGGGGCTAGAGGCCGGTCTCCCGGCCCTCCTCGCGGCGCTCAACAGACCTGTGCTCACGCACGGCGCCAGACGCTTCCTGCGGGTAAGGAGCAGCTTCTCCTCACGATTTAGACAGAGGCGGGTTCAAAGATGCAGTGGGGTTAAACAGTTTCTCAAAGGTTAGCCAGTGTTTCCTTGGAGAAATATATCAAAGCGTGTATTTCTGTTTCCCAGCTTGCGGCCATAATTACTAGACCTGAAAAAGATAAAAATTGGACACTGTAGGGAGAGTTCTTATTTAAAAAAAAAAAAGAAAGAAAAACTTCTTTCTTTTGTCTTGATGAAGGAAATAGTATTTCTAAGCTTTGGTTATTGAGAGAGGGGTTGGAACCGAGACGATCTTAGTTGAAAGCGATAGTTTTACTTTGACATGTTGCCTCCGCGCTGCAAGTGCGAAGATTATTGGGAAATTGATTCTTATTCTACAGCAGCTCCACACAGTCACAGCTATTTCCATAAACCACGTGTGTGTCCACTGAGCTGTTTGCTTAAATCAGTGGGAAGAGAAGATGTTATTATCCCAATATAAACATAATTATGCTACGTGTTGTTTGAGTTTTAACAGTAAGTTCTTTTTATTTTTACTGGGTTTTTTTCACTTCTTATTTTAAAATTTTTCAACCCAACAGGGAGAATGTAAGAACAGTGCAATGAGTTTAGTTGTTTTTAAACCTTGGTTTTGTAAAAGAAAAAACACACCCTGACTACTAGATCAATGTATGTTTTTAAGTTTTTTCATTTCTCTTTAATTGCTTCTTAATTTCTTATTGATCCACTAACGAAAGGATTACTGTTTGAGTCGCCGAGTGAGACGGCAAGAGTGGGGGGTGAAACCAAACCAGCTGACGCAGCCTCTCCTGCCGGGCACCGGGCTGTGCGGCGGGAGGGGCCCCGCCCTCCCCGGGCGGGCGGCAGGGGCAGCCTGCCCCGTCCGTCCACGCCTCTGCGGGGCCTGCCGGGCTAAGAGCTTCCCAGAAGAACCAAAGCTGAGGCTCGGCTGTCATGAGCTTTTGTTTCTTTCATTTTATTCTTAGGTTGTGATATGGAAATAACTGAACAGAAAGGGTCGGTCAGTAAACCAGACCCCTGGTCCAACCTCTATGTGTAATTTTCAACATCAACTTCTGGTTTAGTTTCAGCCCCTCCTTTCGGCCCTTCCGGCCCTTCACCCCCCTCCCAGTAGTTACTGTGTTGCTCCATTTTACTTCCTATTGTTTCTCTCACTTGTATTTCACTCAGCTAATGCAGAAACACCACCCCTGCCCCCCCCCTCCTGGCGCCCCGGAGCACGTCCGAGCACCAGCCCGGCCCTGCGGCCTCTGGAGAGCCGCCCCGAAGTGGCCGCGCGGCGCCGGCCGCTCCCTCCTGCACGTCTTCTGCTCGTGTTGCCTCGTGCAACTGAACGCCGAGCGGAGCCTGCTTGGCCGTCCGTCCCCTGCCTCCTGTGCGTCTGCCCCACGTCCCTTAGGCTGGTGACCAGCTCCCCGTTGGTGGGCCTGGTGTGTTTGCGGCTCTTCTCCGCCACCTTCCTCCACCGGCACAGCCACAGACCCTATCGCACAGGTGTGTGGGGACCAGGTCCAAAAAGGGAGGGACTCCAGGAGGACAGGGTGCAGGCGTCAAAGACCCAGCCTGGGGGCACAGCATGAAGAGGTCAGGATCTCAGCAGGGCCCTGGGGAAGATGCTCTGGCATCAAGATGGGTAAGTCCGAAGGAGTGGCTGGACTCTCCGTGATTACCAGTAAACAGGGATCAGCCTCCAAGCTGATGTCAGGTTGCAGGCCCATCTACACAGCGCCTGGCACGCGCGTGGGAGTGTCTGCAGGGCAGGGGGAGTGAGGGCAGGAGCCCCACAGACACGTGCACGCTGCCCGGTGAAAGCCGCTCGCCGGTGAGGGCCCACTGACAAAAGCGCGAGGGGAGCTTCCGCGCCCCGGACGCCCGCAGGGCCAGCTACGCCTCAGGTTACCACCTACTAACCGACGTCGCCTGGAGGTCTGCCAACCTAGTTTCCTGCTTGCCAAATGCTCAGATGCTGTAGGCAAAGGATCACAGACAAGCTATCTTCAGGGACAGGAACAAAAATTTTATACACAGCTTCTTTCAATAGGTCACCGTAGCTCTTTTTAATTGCCAAATTTTTCTCAGTAAACAGCTCTCTACTGTCTTCTGTGGAGAACTGTATAGTCTGGTACCAGAGCCAAGCCATAGCCATGATGGAGAAGTGCCTTTTAATTGTTTTTATTAGCTATGCTCCTATGAGTGCGTGCTGGCCCTTACATGCCTCCCTTGCAAACTCTATTTCTGAGGGTTCTTCTGGTCTCCGGGTGGCAGAACATGGAACATCTCACACACGTTGCCTGCACGGAAGGACATCCGGTCAATGCTACGTCCTCAGCCTCTCGCTCTGACGTCACGTCTGGGATGCGATTTTACGGCCCTCTTCTGCCCAGGCATCATGGTGGATGTAAGTTCCAAGACCTCCACGGGGGCCTGACACCTGGGTAGTACCAAGCCCTGTATGTGCCATGCTTTTTCTAACACCTACACACCTAGGGTACAGTTTAATTTACAAGTTAGGCACTGTAAGGGAGTACCAGCAGTGACTCATAATAAAATACGACAATTATGACAATGCACTGTAATGAAAGCTATGTGACCGTGGTCATGCTCGCTCGCTCGCTCTCTCGCTCTCTCTCGCTCTCTCTCCCCCCCCCCCCAGTACTTGCTTGTGCTGTGCCAACAGCCCAGACACACTGGACACGGGCACTCGCGCCCTGAGCAGAGCGGAGCAGAGCTGGGCAGCTGGGGAAGCCACCACGCTGCACGGGACGGGGCAGGACTCACAACTTGTGGGTTTTTGTGGACTGTTTCAGACCGTGGGTGACCGGGGTGATGGACACCATCAGGGCCGAGGCCGAGGATAAGGGGGGACCGCAGAGTGCGGGCTCCGGGGGCCAAACTCAAGTGCACGTGGGATGTACGCGAAGGTGCTGGAGGCGCCCGCACCCTTTCCAGGCAGTTTGAGGCTGAGCCGGGGGCCCTGTCCTGTGGCCCAGGGTCCTCCCGACGGCGGGACCGCTCCTTGTCCAGGAGCATTCGCTTCTGCCTGTTGAACTCTCCGCTGTTTGAGGTTATGCTCAGTGAGTCTTCGCTTGGGTTCCAATAATAACAACATCGATCTCAGTTTATTTTTTTGAGCACTTCTTGTGTGTCAAGCTGCATTCCAAGTGCTGTAAACCCGTTCGCTTAGATTTAAATGCAAACAGAAGAGTTTCTATCCCCCTGTGGAGGGGTACACAGACACGGGGTGTAGAATGAGGCCTGAAGTCGCCCAGGGGCATTAGGCTCTTCGGCGGGACAGCGGGCAGCGTGGGCCCAGAGTCCACGTTCCAGGGGTGCCGCGGCCTGGCCTCTGGCCACTCTAGGTGCATGAAGAGGGCGTCGCCTTGGCCAGGAGCTTCGGAGACGTGTGCTGCTTCATCCCATCCACTCGCGGGGGCGCAGCTGCCGCCACAAAGTGCAGGTTCAACCTTCACACTGCACAGTGCACACTGGCAGGGAGGCCTGGGAGAAGCCGTCCCACGTGGAATTTAAGGGAAGGAACCCTAATGACCAATAGGGACACGGGGTGACCCCACGTCAAAGAGGCAAAGTGAGTCACAGGTGACAGTCCATGTTAAACAACGAAATGGTTTAGGCTGTTCATGCCAAATGCATGCTGTTTTTAATTGCCCTTTAATAATATGCCACAGCCTTGATCACCATAATTAATGTCTCCTGTCACCCCGTTTCTGAAGGATGTGCCAGTTTGATTAAACTGTCAGTGGCAGATGACCTTAAGTCCTTTATATTCTTCGTCAGTGGTATCTGTTCAACAAGCAGGAGCCGGAAAGCTCCTTGGAAACACATGGACCCCGTGAAAGGAGTGTCCAGCTTTTGGGAGGCGACCATGTGCAGGACCCACAGGGCGCTGGGGGGACGGCATCGGCACCGCGGGGACCAGGGCTCCCTCTCGCCCTCCAACTGTGACAATCCAGGGGAGAGAGACCGTGGGAGGCGCTGGCCTTCCCTCCTCTACCCGTTCTGGATAGTCCAATTATAGGGGAGTCTCCTCAAAACCCAGGAACCCACCCGACACAGAAAAGCTATTTGTTTTCACTGCCAGAAATGACAATGAGGAGCGAGCACCAAGCACCGGCGCGTCTCCAACTCAGCTCAGGAGAATCGACGTCTGGCTCACAGGCCAGATGGGGCGGGGCGGGGCGGTCCCGTGGCTCTTCCCCCGTGGCTGACACATGCAAATAGAAGAGGACCCTCACGGGCAAACCTCAAAGGGGCAGGGCAGCGAAGACGAGACACTCCTCTCACGAGGAGAGAGGCGGCGTAGACGTGCGCCGACTGCCAGGCGGTGACGTGAAGTGTCCTAACGCAGACAGGCGCGGCCTTCCTCGGTGAGGCGGGTCAGTCAATAGCTTCCCGCATAACCGTGTTCACCACTATGTTCATAATGAAACCGTCGTGTGATGTGACAACTGCGGAACGACACTTGGTCCCCAGGCCTGTGTTAACAGGCACAACTGGCGCCCTGGCAATCACACTGATTCCGGGGCACAGCTGCCGGTCAGTGTGGTGCCTGGGCCGGGGTCCTGCCCGGACAGCTAGGATAAGCTTCGCACTCTTGGAAATTCATCTGCTGGGATTGCTTGGGGGGGTGAGGCCTCGGAGGAGATTATATGACAACCTTTCTTGGCCAGCCTCTGCGTATGTAAATTGATCAACCAACCAATCAATCAATCAAGCTAGCTAGCTTTCTCTACAATCAAATGTCAGTAAAATTTAAAGCATATATTAACATATTTAGTGTTAATTAACTGGCAGTTGGCTGAGAACAAGACCAGAAACACAGGGACCCCATGCAGAGCCCTGGATTTGAGATTTATTGAAAGAGATAGCTAGAAATACGTGTGAAATGAAAGCAAAACATGTGAGAAGCTAATCATCTCTTTTAAACTTTTGTACAAGAAGAACTCTATTTGGAACTATGATTAATCTACCAGCTTAGCCTCGGGAAGAAGCTTAAATGTATGAATCTAGTATCTTCCTGCTTATCCATTCTGGTAATTATTTCTTAATCTCCCTGTTTTCCCCTGTGTGTATTTTCTGCAGGGGGCAGAAGCAGCTCATACCTACAAAGGACAGTGACAGCCTGGCCTGTCTATGGAGCTTCTGGCCCGTCGACGGGCTTTCCTCGGCGAACGCGCTGGTGCTATTGGTCGGAAGGCGCGGGTCGCGTGGAGGGGCGGGTGGCCCTGAGCCCCGGGAAGCAGCTCACAGATGGCACTGCCGCCTGCGGGCGGCTCCGCCCGCCGCGGCCACCCTCCGCCCCTCGGGGGTGAGTTCCGCCAGTCCGAGGACAGCTTTGTTTAGCACACCGCCGTGACACGATGGAGGAAATGCTGGGAAGACAAAATAAAAACCAGGTAAAAGCAGCTTCATGGAAGTTCTACTTGAAGCCCCTTCTGTTTCAGTCCGTCCCCCAGACATTTGCGTGCTGCCTGGTACACAGATGCTTCAAGACAAAAATACATTCTGTCAAGATTTTTTTTCCTCCTGGACTTGGAATTTCACTCTGACAGGTTTTCAGATACCATTTTTTTTGTCGCTGCTGAGTTCTAGCGGATGCTGAAGCGTTTCAGTGTCGCCTGCCATCCCCGCCCGCAAGGAAGGCTCCTGATTCATGCCCGGGCCTCTTCTCGCCCCACGGCTGAGAGGGGCGGCGGGGGTGGGGGGCGGTCGGAGCAGGCCCGGTATAGACCGCGCGCTGGCAGTGGGGCTAGGGGTGGCCGCAGGGCCCGGAGCACCGATGTCCTCAGTTCCCACGCTCAAACAAGGCCAAAACCAGCCGCCCGAGGGCAGAGAAAGCCTCCCCGGCGTGTCCATGCGCCCTGCAGGCCGCAGGGCACGAGGAAGCCCCAGGGGCCTCGTCTACAGTTTGGGGGTAAGTAGGTAAGACTAACTCCTCTAAAAAAGACCAAATTAGCAGTCAGTCTGGGTTCTTCTAACCAGGCATTCCCATATGTCCGCTCTTCTTTTCTCTCGATGTTGCAAAACATTCAATGCAAAGGTAGTAACTTTCTGAAGGTGCAATAACCAATATTGCCTGCTTTAGGTACACGGCAGAATTCTCAATGCAATATTCAAAATGAGAATTGGTTATACATGTGACCGTTATGCAAGGCTTAAGAAAGCCCAAACCAAACATACTGCAAAACTTAATTGAAAAAAACCAACCGACCGACCCACGTTCTTTCTACGGTGGCAAAAGCAAAACTACCAGCCTCTGTTAGAGCTCAGGACGATGACTCGAAATTAAAGTGATTTTGCGTATCCACAGAGGACACTTGGCAGAATGTCTAACCAAGGAGCAAACAGGCTCCCCAGAGGCTTCAGGGACTCACGGAGGTGTCGCGAGGAAGGGCGAGCGCACGCCCCGACCCGAAGGGCCGGCATCAGACGTCATTGGTCAGTCACACTGAAGTGACTATGCGGCTGTAGGGAACAGCCACACAAACACGCACTATTGATTGGACCCCAATGTTTCAACTCAGCGCACAAACAAGCAACGCCATTGCACAAAAGGAAGAACAGGGACCAATCTGCTTACCCCGAGTCTGTACCAACCGCAGGCGAACCAGGTAATCTTGCCCTAGTTTGGTCAACAGGTAAAACTACTCCAGCGCTCCTCTGATTAATGGGTCTAAGTTATGGCAACACTCGAGAATTACCCCATGGTTATCATATACCATGTGCTACACACATTATTACATTTAATTCTACAGTCACAAATCTCAGACAGAAAAGGGCGCGGAAATCCCTCCTTATTAGAGCTTGTCCCCGCCCTCGGTCAGGATACCGCTGAAGCTCCAGAGTGGCTGAGGTCGTGGGAATAACCCGGCGCGCCCTCCCTGGCCCCCCTGCCTCGGCTGTGGCGTCTTCTCCCACGCCGAAACTCGCCATGAGCTACAAGGATACACAAGAGGATGTGCACAGTCTTCCAGCACAGCCTACCCTGTTCAGTACCAAAAAAATCCTGTTTTGCCAAACCTTCCATTAGAATTGGTTAAACTTACCCCCAGTCTTTTGTGGTTTGCCGATTAGTTTTGCTAATGAACTAACTAGTGAAACCAGCCACTTGCAGAGCTGGTCTCAGAATAACGAATGTGCTTGCTCGGCGCAAAGCCAGGACAGCACCCCCTTCCTCTGTGACAAAGCACGACTCTCCTCTCCCATGGCCAGATGCTCTGGGCTCTGCAAACTAGTTACTGACCTGCTGGCTAGGGGTTTCCCTCTAACTTCTTCTCCCCTTCTCTAACTCAGGTGAGCTCCCGTGATTGCTCCTCCCCACGTGGCGCTCACGTGTAAAGAGTCCATTGTTCACTCATTGTGAGTAAAGCTAGGCGTCAGGGAGCTATTCTTAGATAGCTGCTCAGACTCCTGCGTCCTGCTTCCTTGTCCTGGTTATAATGGATACGCAGCCATACGGGGCTGAGCGAGCATCGTGTTGGCTCCGTGGGAAATCTCAGGCAATGAATCGCGGAGCCAGGCTCCTGCTGAGGACGGTGTGCCTGAGCTGACTGCAAAGAGGCAGCAAAGCCGCTTAAGCAAGTGGCTGCGCCCCGACAGGAATGCGTGCATTAGGCATAAGAGGAGGCCACGTGGATAAGGATGTTTGTATGTAAAGGGCAATCGCGATTCTTGTGGCCGGACTCCGAGGGGGCACACTGCCCGGGAGAACAATCCCCTGGGCCCACGCAGACGCATTTCAGGTGTTATCTCCTGCCACCGCTTAATATCCTTTTTTAGAAAAATGTCACACGATATTGGATCGCTTTGGCCATGATGCGTTGTGTCAGGGCGCGTGCAACGAGACGGCGCGATGTGACTGGCGGAGCCGAAAGTAAAGATTAGATGTCACAAATTAAAGGAAGAGCCGCTGCCACCATTCACGACCAAATGTCCCTTTGAAACGGGGAAAAGTTAAAAGACTTTAAAATCACACAGTCAAGGAAGTTGTGCGTGTGTGTTGGGGGATGGTGCTCTCCCTCCCCCCCGTTTTCTGCCGACAGCAAACGCCGCGAGCTACTCCTGGCTTCTGTCTGCGGAAAGGTCATCGTGTCCTCAAGAGAAAGGTTGCGATAAGCGCCCCCACCGTTGGGAAACCCAGTTAACGCTTGTATTAAATTTTTAGGTTTGAATAATGATACTTTAATATACCTTTCTCTAGACTGGAATTCCCAGAGCCCTTTAAGAGTAACTTGACTTGACAGCTCAGGAATTTTGAGATAAAGAAAAGACACATTTAGGAGCCAGTCTTTAGAAGGAAATGAGATTATACCGGATAGTTTACGGTGTGAAGAGAGCACGGATGCAAAGCACGGGTTTTCCTTCAAGGCCGGTGACGTGCATTCGTGGTAACTGGGAGCAGCCGCGCACACAGATGCGTCAACGTGCCCCCCGTGGCCCCCACGCGGGCCCCCGGACTGTGTGTGCTAACCATATGTATAAACAGGGATCGCAATAAAAGGTTTCTTTCAGAATAACAAAGATGGCTCACACAGGGAATTCGCCCAGTGAAGTAAATTAAGAATATTACCAGGGAAAGGAAGGAGCTAAACGAGGAAAGGACAGACTTACAGCCAACGACAGTGAGGGTGTTTTGAATCTTTGCTAGAGCTGTTCTGATGTGGGTTTGGTGAGCATGTGGCATTACTGAGCATTTTAGATAAAATCATGCTTCCATCCCATAAAAGTTAGGGAGTGTCTTCTCACATTGTCAAGATACAAACCGAGCTTTAAAATTCAGGGGTTTGAAATCAAAACACCCTTTCTGATGTCTTCAGAAGAAGGAGTTAAGGCTTGAGGAACAATGTGCACATCACTGAGGATGCTCGCTGTAACCCCTAGCGGCAGGAAGGCGGGGTGCGGGCCTGTGAGCGAGGTCGTGCGGGCACGGCCGCTGGCGTGTGGTGTGTGCAATAAAAGGCTCCGAACAGAATGTTAAGTGAGGTAACACAGCGCGTTAGGGGACTTGAGCTGTTGATTTCAAGTAAAGGAAAACAAAGCAAGAAGTTACGATTAAAATGTCCTCAGATAAATAATGCCAGCTAAATACATTTCTCACTATGCTTCCAATGCTATTTAATACATAGACATTTTTATCTAGATGTGATCGAGTGTGTTTTTTCTTCCCCTTTATGGCTTATACTTTTCTTCCTTACCTTAAGCTCATTAAGATCTTACATTATCTTCTTTTTAAATTATGTTTTTTACATTTAGATCTCAATCCACTTGGAATTAATTTTCATAAGTTGTGTGAGTTAGGGATAGAATTAAAGCTTAATTGATGGTCCGAAGTTTTTGTTAATTTCTTTCTGTTGCACCATACCACATTTGAAATATAGCGATTACCATCACTGTAGTTCTATACATACATATACAGTTTATTCCTTTTTCTTATTTCTTTGTGTTATATTAGCGAGGGCTCCAGGAGACCAGGAATTGGAAGCAAGGAGAGCAAGCACCCTGTCTTGCTCCTGGCTTTGGAAATAAAAAGCTTCTAATGTTTGACCATTATGTATGATAGTTGTTATAGTTTCAGTAAATACCACTTGGTAAAGTTGAGAAATTTTCCTTCTAGTGTTTGAGTATAGTTTTATCATTATGTTGGATTTTTATGACTGTATTGACGTGGCTACGCTTCTTTCATCTCTAATCTCCCATGAGAAAGTGTGTGGAGATTATCTAGGATTAAACCTTGGGTCCACTCAACTTGGTGACAGTCTATAATTTTCTTTCCCTCTAATACTCTTTTTAAAAGAGACAAGAAACTTTTACTCTTTCACTATCTTTGGAGCATTTTACATAAAATTGAGGTTACCTAAAGAACTGGTAGAACTATTTTAAACCACCTAAGTCTGTAATTTGTGGATCTAGAGAGGAGGTATATATATTTTTAATTAATTAGTTAATTAATTGAATTCTATTGTTGATACTATTACAAGGTATATTTTAAAATAGTAAATATATTTTTAATAGTTATGGGTCTATTCATATCTTTAATTAATTGCAATCAATTTAAAGTCTTATTGCATACTATAATTTTTTAAGAAATCTCTATCTCGAGCTATGTTTTGTCAGTCTTAATGTCATTTTCTTTTTCTTTACCTTTAGTTTAGTTGATTATATTAGCCTTTTCTTACCACCGTAAGAATTTAGCTCATTTTAATTTTTTCCCATAGAACCAACTCTATTTTGTTTCCTCTCTTTTTTGTTTTTCCCCCACCTCAGTATTTTCTAGTCTTATTTTTATAATTTACTTTATTATGTTTCCTTGATTTAACTACTTTTTTCAATTTATTAAATGACTCAATTCACTTTAAGTGTTTTTCTTTTTTAACAAACATTTAAAGGTAAAAATCTCCCACTAAATTACTTTAGTAGTATCCCACAAGTTTGATGTTCAATCTTTTCATTTTCAACCAATTTTTAAAAGCATAAAAATTATTGTATTTTCTTTGACCAATGGGTTATTTAAAAGTTTGTGTTTTACTGTCCATGGAATTGTTTTTGCATTAATTGTCATGGACTTAAGCAATGATGCAACGGCTTTGGGGATCTTCCTTAAATTAATCTCAATGGTGGAGTGAGCCGACTGCATTTTAGGTAGAGAATGTGGTCTACACTTCATTGATGGCCATCAGTGAGCTAGGCTTTGACTTATTATGTCAATTTTTTTAAGTGTTCTGTTTGTGCTTGAGAATCATGCCCAGGGTTATATATAAATCTATTAGAATAAGCTTCATAACCAACCTGGTCAGATACTCTATACGCTTAATAATACATTTTGTGTCATTTACCAGTCACCAAGAGTGTTTTGTTCAACTCAGCCAATATGACTGTAGATAAATCGCTTACTCCTTGTAATTCTATCAGTGTGTTTCCTAAAATGTTCCAGAACCACCTTAGTGAGCACTGAAAAGCTCAGAACGCCCCCGTGTCCATGGGGAGTTTTCTTTGTCGTTTTGTTGGCGCCCTCTCCCCTAACGATGTCTTCAACTCTATCTGAAGTTAATGGACCTGTTGCAGCTTTTATTTTCATTGGAATTGGCTTGTTGTGCTTTTTTCCTGTCTCCTCAGTGTTAACTTTTCATGCCTCTATGTTTTAGGTGTGCTTTATGCACCTAACAAGAAGATACTTTTAAACCGATCTTTAATTTGATCTTTTTTAACTGTTAAATTTAGTTTACTTGCATTTGTTTACTGACACATTTAAACATGCTTCTATCACCGTGTATTTTGCTGTCTACGTGTCATGTCTTTGGTGGGGGACATGGGTTGACGTCTTCTTTTCTGGACCCTGTTACCGCAGATCCATGTCTTCGCCTCTCGCTCAACTGCGCGGCCGCAGTGCATGGGGCCGCGCCTGCAGGTGCGCGGCGGCGCCTGGCTGGCGTGTAGGTGTCCACGCTACGGGGGCCACGGCGTGTCACCAGTCTGAAAATAATTTTGGATTACGTGATTTTTTTTTTTAATACGAGAATTTCTGAACTCCAAGGCATAACCTAAATTTAAATTCCACACCTTAGGAGGGTGGGGTCGGCTCACACACCTGAGACTTTCCACCCAGGGCCCAGGCCCGAGGGGGACGCTTTGGGCCCCCCACATGCACGCGCAGGTTTCCTCTCTGCACCTGACTTCCTCCGTTTTTCTCCATCGAGCACCCTTCCTAACCCGATTTCTCCTGTGGGCCTCACCTCCTACTCTCCAGCGTGAACAGGCCCAGAGCCTGGTCTCCGACTTTCACCCACGTGGGTGCCCAAGAACGTGTGGGCTTCCCAACAGGAAGGCTCTCTGTAGCTTCAACATCAGCTCATTTGCTTCCAGCCTTGTTCTTTGTTTTCCTTCTTCTCCTTCTCCTTCTTCTCTTCTTGTCCCTAGGGACTGTCCCAGGTTTCTCAAGAATTTAGCTTTAACAAAGATGATTGTTATATTTTATCATATATTTGTGGAGCTTTGCAGTAAGAAAGTATTTTAGGTTCTCTTATTTACAATTTTGCTGGAATTGAAACTCCAACAAAAATGTTAAGGTACTATTTTAGACCACCTCCATCTTGAGGCTAGGCCTCCTTCTCCTTGCTTACTTCAAAAGTATTCACGCAGCATCGTATGTGCCCCCGTGGTGGGCACTCAGAGTTTCTGCTTCATGTGGACGCGGAAGGGGTCATGTGGGAGACCATCTGGGATTCAGTGCTTCATGCTCAGTCACTAACCTCGAAGTTTCCGTCGCTTGCTTTTATAAATGCTCTTGCTTTGACTTCATTTAAAGGCTTATTTTCCTTACTGAAGAAGATGCTATTAACTACAGCTTTCCTCTCACAGCGTCGTCAATATCCTAATAACCATAGATTTCTTATTTCAGAAATAATAATCTAAAATATAAAGTTAGTAGCTCATGGATTGAATATAAATTGGATATGATTGAAAGATGATATTTAATGAAATTTGATTCAGTGTCTGAACTACATAAGCTTATTTTTTTCTCTGTTATCTTTGTTCTCTTTTCCTAATAAAGGAATTAGGGTGCTGATTATAATCCCTGTGGGTATTAAAGGAAAAATGATAATTACGTATTTTGCTACTGTCTATTAAGTAATTACTATGGCCAGATATTATGACAAATATCCCTTACATGTTATCTAATTAAATCTTACAATAACCCTATAATGCCAGTGTAATTTCACCCATTTTTTAGGTAAACAGGCTGGGGTTTTGTGACGTGCCCGAGGTCACTCTGTAGGTGAGCTGCGGAGCCAGGTCTGCAGCGCAGGCGAGTCTGATCCCATGGCAACCGCGGCCTCGGAGAAGAGCCAGGCGCTCGGGGGCACGCGGCCCCTGCGGTGGCCTGGGCCGCTGTCTGGGGGGCACGAGCCGAGGGAGGGGTGACGACGTCCGTGTAGAAAGGGGGGGTTAGGGAAACAACAAGGATGACGCTGAGGTTTCTAGATGGGACATTTACAACTGTTAGAGTCACAACAATTGGGAGGGAAGGAGAGTTATGAGTTAAACGTCAAACTTACAGTAAGTTCGGGTGCTGCTAGGTATCCCAACTGAAGCAGCTCAACCATCCAACAGGGCTAACTGCTGGACGTTCAGATATTGTCAGTTTGTGTGCACGCGAGACACCCAAGTGGACGAAAGCACCCAAGGACAGCACACGGAGACAGAGAAAATGAGTAAGGCCAGGTCCCCAGAGGCCCCGATGTTTAAGGGGCAACCAGAAGAGCCAACCAGACCTGTCCACAGAGAGGCACAGGGAAGGCCGTCTGCAGGCACGTGAGGAGGAGGAGTCAATGGGCACTGCCCAGAAGGGGGTGGGGCGAGAGTCCCAGTTAAGCCACCAAGCCCGGCGACAAAGGCGGCTGGCCAGTGACCATGCGCGGGAAGTGGCTGGGTGAGGCCCGGGGCTGCGCTGCAACGGGAGGCAGAGAGGACCAGTCCATTTTCGCTGTGCTGTATCGCCCCCCACCCCCGGGGGCGGGCTCACGGTTCTGTGGTTCTGCAGGGCAGCCAGCAGGCTGGGCTCGGCCGGGCGGCTCCCAGGGCCCCCTCCTGCACCGGGCAGTTGGTGGGCAGCTGTCAGCTGCCCGCTGGGGCCATGCCGGCCACTGAGCCTCGCGCCTCTCCCGGCCCGGATGTGCTCACAGGGCAGCTTGGAGGGGACCCAAGGGAGAGCACAAAAGCACTCGAAAGCCAGGCATAGACAGCCACAGAGTCACCAGGGTCCCGGGCCACCCAATGGAAGTGGACAGGAAATGGACATAGCCCACAGAGGGAGGGCATGGCAAACACACCATGAAATCAGACAGAAACAGGTCAAGGACTGCGGTGACTTTGGCCACCAGCCTCCGAGGACAGACGAGGCAGTGGAGACAGGCCACGCTGCCTCTCCTCGTCAGGGAGGCGGGGGCGAGCAAGCAGCACGGAGCCTGAGGGAAGGAGGGTGTGGGCTCAGGTCCCACACGCAGGCGACTGCGGGTCACCTTGAGGTCCTGGCAGCCCCTGCCTGGCAGGCACACACGCCATCCCACCCTGCTCTCGGTCACAGCACACGTCACCCCGTCCCGGGCTGGGAAACGCCTGGCCATGAACAGTGGTTTGAAGACAGAAACCAGAATGAGGCCTTTCCTCTGGTCTGGTGATGCAGGCTTCTGTCAAATGCCAGTTTCCAATCAGCCCCTGGACTAATCTTTCTAAACTGCCTTCTCTGTGGCGTCAGCCCAGGCCTTAGAGAAGCAGACACCAAACAGAACTGATGTGCCCAAAAGTGAACAGGGAGACACCCAGCCAGGGTTTTCCACATGCAATTTACTAAATTATCAGAGGCACAGAAACAGTTTTTATCAGCCGTGGGCAATACTTCCGCGGGGTCAGGGGAGACTCTCCAGCTAGCCGGTGGCGCAGAGACGAGCTGCCCGGAGTCCCGAGCTGCCCCGAGTCTGGGAACTGGCCGGCACTGCAGCTCAGAGCCCCGGGGCAGCAAGGACCCAGCCCCCTCTTCAGGCCCCTCGTGAGGGTACTCATGGCATCACTATGGTGCAACATTTAATGACCCTCGTTGAGCTACCATTTAATGAACTGAGAAACAGGAAGTCTGTGTCAGCAAGAGGATACGGTCTCTCCCACAGCCCGACATGGTGCTGTTGCTCCTAACAACAGCGACCGCAACAGCGACAAAGGAGCCAGCTCGACGCGCTGTGGAAGACTAGGCTGCGCTTTGCTCCGGCCCCCGTCAAGCAGAAGGCAGAGCGGTCGGTCTCCGAGGGCTGTAGCACGGGGTCCTTGCGGATGGCCGTTAATTTTAAGAGTGTTAATGTTTGCCAGTGCAGAGTATGGGCATTAGTGTCTTACGGATAATAAATAAAGCAGGTGGGCGTGCGGCATCCATCAGCAGATGCATTCGGGGGCGTGGGGCTGCCCTTTGCTTGGCTCTGGGGACTTGCGTGCACAGAGGGTGACAGGGCGCACCTCCAGGAATTGGAGCCCGCTTTTCGCACTTTAGCCCTGGAAGCAGCGGGGGCCCCTAGCACTTGCTCCAGCCTCTGAGGCTCCGCGGGGTCTGGAGGTGAAGGGAAGTTCCTCTCAGACGCGTGGCCAAGAGGAAACTGCAGGGGCATGGCTCCCCTCTCCCCGGGTCTGGAGGCCCCGCCGCGCTGACTCTGTGTCCGTCAACCGGCACACCCCGCTCGCTGCGAGAGCTCTTCTTGACTTCGCGATTTCATTGACTGACAGTTTAATATCTATTTATTTTCACATCTGACACCAGTAAAGACAGGCTGGCATCATGAATGTCAAGACATTATGCTGACAACTGTATTTTTTTTCATCATTTTCACGGTGGGGGGGGGGGTGGAGAAGGTTCAACATTCCCAAAGAAAGTGTTTTTTTCAAACACTGCAGCTCCAATAAAGACCAAATTACAGTTCAGATATAACTGGCAGTAACTATTGATAGGTTACCTGCACATGTTTGTATAGGAACAGGTACATTCTATGTGAGGTTTACCAGTAGACTAAGTGTTACTGTCACACTCTGGAACGAAATGTGTAATTATACTATTTAAACAGCTCAAACAGCTGCCATTACTGTGGACTGTGTACACAGTGTTTTCCATGCTAAAATCGAATGTTTAGAACATGGTCCCTTGTTGTCAGCAGCTCTTGCTTAGTCTTTGAAATGCGAACGAGAGGTCTTGCTCCGGCCAGGTTCCGTGACATCAGAATAACACTCCGATAGGGTGCGTTCAGGAATGACAGGGAGGTGGGTTTCGAAAACCTCCAGCCAGACCGGCGCTGCTCGCCGGGAACCAGGAAGCGGAGCGCACAGCGGGCCCCTCGGACCCTACGCAAAGCGCCTTCTGTCTCCGGCTGCTGCAGCGGCAGGGAGGAGCCTCCCATCTCCCCCGTTTGCGCCTGCTGTCAAAAGAGGGAAGAACTCCATTTTACGGTGCCTGTAGTATGGCAGGGGAAACTATTATGACGCTGAGATTACTGGACGTCTCCGTCCGCTGCCTCGGGAGCTTGCTTGCGGCCAGGGCGAAGGTCTGACCACTCGCAGGGCCGCTTGGCTGGGCGACCCTCAAGGAGGTGCCTCGTAATCCGGCGGCGCTCAACGGGCTGACGGCACCGGCTCTGCACGGCTCAGGACTGAAGTGCACTGCTCCATTGTACAGCTCGCCTCCTCTCCAGTGTCGCTGTGCCAAGTCCTCTAAGAATGAAATATGCTCTCTAAACTGGAATTTTGTTCCGAGTGCCTTCATTCACAGAAATTAGATGTGAGATTGATTGTAGATTTCCACAAAATCACATTAATTTCAGTTCCTGGCAATTACAGTATAATTAGTGTTATTGATGTAGCAGCCTCATAAATAAATATTTTGGAGCCACACAGGGGCTTTTGTTTGTTTCTTGCTTTGTTTGTTTTCTCGCTCTCCCTTCATGGCTGACATCAGGCCCAGGCAGGGTCTTTGCTCCTTCCGCAGACGAACCCCCGGGGGGCGGGGTGAAGGGAAGGGGCCAGGGAGGGCCGCGTGCGGAGCCCATCCTGCTGGCACGGCCCTGCAAGCTCACCCGCGCCGCCCGCACCCTGCGCTCTCACGCCGCCTCCCCAGCCCTGCCCACAGCCTGTTTCCATACCTACCGACTTCCCTTGCAGCCCCTACGAAACTACAGCCTCAGAGGCAACGTCCTCCTCGGGCCTCTTGTCCACGCTCCTGGCAGGCTCCTGCCCCTGCCTCTCTCGTCCGTCACCTCTGCACAGTCTGCAAATCCAGCTGCCTTGACTTGCAAGGTGCACTGCATCTGGAATCAGGAGCACTGGGCTTGAGGCCAGGCTCCACCACTCTGTGTCCTTGGGCAAATACTCATTTCTGAAACGGGAGTGACAATCATTTATTCATTCAGTAAACGTTTACTGAATGACTACTACATGCCAGACACTGTTTTAGGTACCGGAACACTGCAAAGGAAAAATCAGCAAAGGCTCCTCCCTCCTGGGCCTCACATTCTAAGTTATTCACCTACAAAGGATAAAATAGAAAATATATATGAAAGTTTGTTACAAACTATAACATATTAATAATATTTTTTACGCTGTTGATAATGAGAAACCAATTGCTCCTACTTTTGTTTTTTCTATCCCAGAAAAAGTCTTACAAGGCCTGGCCTTCTACTGCTAGTTAAAAAAAAAAACAAAAGTAAAGGAAATAGAAAATATTTGCAAGAAATGAAATGGGCAGCAAGTTACTAGGAAAAGTGGCGAAAGAGGAAAATGAAGACAAAGAGAAAAACAGAGACGATCGAACTGACACTATTACTACGCACGTGCACAAAACCCGTGGTGTTTAAGGAGGACCGAGGCCGATTTCACCGGCAAAGACCGACTGGCCCCCCGGAAAGGCCCGAGAGCGGGAGCGGGCAGACGGGGCTTCTGGGTGACCACCACGGGCCCGGGGCCAGTCGCTCTACCTCCCGGGCGCCGCTGCCCGAGTCCATGGAGAGACTGCGCTGTGCCGCACGGCCTCCCAAACTGCCCTTCCGCTGCCGCTGCCGCTGCCGGGGTGCCCAGCGGGAGTCTGTTCGCGGTGCAGGCCGTGGGGACCTTTCAGGAGCCCTGCCCCATGGGAGGGAGGCCCACGGTACCTTCTCTGTAATGAAGTTCTTCGCTTTTCAAAAAACTGTGGAAAAACACACATAACAAAGTTTATCACCTTCATCATTTTTAAGTATACAGTTCAGGAGTCTTAAGTACACTCACATGGTTGTGTTCGCTTTTATTTTTAAATGTTAAAAAAAAAATGACACATATATTGTGTCTTCATTTACAAACTGACAGAAATTCAATCTAAGAAATAATGCTTGGATTTTTCTAGAAGGTACGTCTAGTTCTCGCCACTATTGGTTTAAGAAACCAACGCCAACACTAAATGGCTGCAGTCGCTGAACGCGACCCAGGCTGGTTGCATACAGACGTCCCCAAAGTATTCCTGGCGGTTTTCCCTGTGTTCAGAGTCCGCGGCCTGAGGCGCTGGGGGCGGGGGCTGGCTTGAGAGTCCCACCCGGGCTGGGGAGTGGGCTCCGCGGCCGGCAGGGAGAGGCCGGCCCTCTGGGCTGCAAGGAGCAGCAGGGAAACTTAAGCCTCTGCGGTGGCGCGTCGGACCTCCGTCGGACCTCCGTCCCCCAAAATCCAAAATGACAATTTAAATCTAACCATGAATGCAAAGAGGCCTCACGAATACTCCAGAAAGAACAGAATTTAAGCAGATAAATAATACTGCTCCATTTTAAGCCCTCCAGAAGCTCATCTTCACCAGTGCAAAGGACCCGCGTGGGTGACGGCGCGTGACCTCCCACGGCCCCCCCCACCCTCCCCACCGCCCCCACCGCCGCTCCGCAGGGAACGGAGAGCGCTCAGCGCGGTGCACAGCAGGCCCCGCCCCCGCGGCACATCGCGTTCTTTTGGCAGGACCGGGAGGCGAGGACCTCCCTTCATCCCACTGTCGTCGTTTCTGTCCCCATAAACAAGGGCAGAGTTCAGGGGCTCAGACAACTTCCCTCTGCCGCGTCACCCTTAGCAACAGAGCTGCGTCATTGAGGAGAGAGACGAAAACAGAGCAGAAGAGGAGGCAGAGCCCCCGAGCAGGCGCTGCGTGGGCGTGGGGGCCTCCACACTCTGCCGGCCGATCTGCCAGCTTTCCGCAGCCCAGAGGCCGCTTCCCCAGCTCTGAGTGCGAGGGCATCTGCCCATGGGCTTCCCGCCACAGCCACGTCCACTGTGGGCGCACAAGGGCCCAAACTCACAGAGTGACATGCTCCTCCCAAAGCAGCAGCAAAAACTAATGGGAGGTCCCATCAGCGTGTCTCCCTGTGAAAAACGCGCAGTGCCTCTGAGTGGGCACCTCCTTACGTCACAGCCTCCGCTTGTAATTTGGAGGATGGAGCCCGTGCCACCAGGCTCGCCATCACTTTGTAAAATGACAGCCACCCTGGGTCATATTTATGAGTATTTTGTTTGCCCAGATGAACGCAATTCTTAATACTGTAATAATATAACAGTGTTTTTCAGTTACAAAGCCTTTAAATGTTCAATGTACTTCTACCAGCATGATATACTGCACTACCTATTACGAGCTATTAAACGAGGTACCAAATAATAAATATCTTCAATGCAGCCATTGGGAGTGTGGAACGTCCTCAAATGCCCTTATAAATTCAAAATGGCTCGTTTGATAGTCAAATGTTTCTGATGTGATCACCGCCTAGAAAGCGATGGTGTAGATACTAACCGTTGGGAAAACCGATCGGAGTGCCTCACCTGCCCCCTGCTCTCTTCCGAGAGGTTCCGAATGACAACGGTTTGGCTCTCCAAGGTCATTATCGAAACCGTGTGCCTATTAAGTAGTACTTTCATTTGTGATATGTCCCTGAGTGTGACTCAGGGGCGCAGAGTCCATTCAAGCCACCTCCGATGGCAGACGTGGCCACAAACATTCTTTAAAATTAACTGGGCATTTGCTCTGTCGTCAGCTGTGCACTGCAGGGTCAGATAGAAAGGGGAGCTGCTGACACTGAGCGCCCCCTAGGCCTCCGCGCACGCGCACGCGCACGTGTGTGTGTGGGGGGGGGGCATAATATCTGCCTCACACGTTGAGCTTATTTCCCACAGTCCCTTTCTTTTCGGACGAGGCTGCTCCGGCGCGCTGCTGGGCCAGGCCTGGCTGGCTGGGGCCTCGCCTTTCAGTGCATTGTATTCACTGTCGGAGCTGACACAGGAGTGCGAAAGGTGGAAAGCGTCTGTGTGTGACTGTAAATTTCAAACACACAGGGAAAGACTCTAGCCCGTGGGTGGCATCGGCTGTGAGTGTGAAAAGGGTCTCAGCCACGGGGCCACCTGAGAGCCTTCCTCCTAAAAAGCATTTCACAAGGAGGAACCTTTGCCCCTGGCTGACAGCACAGGCCGACAGAAAAGCAGGCACTCAGGTCCGGAAACCAGCGAGGACCTGGGGATGGGTAGCTGTGCACTCGGTTCCGCGCCGGGCAGTGAGGCACGACCCTCCGTTCCGCGCTTCGTGGTTGGCGGGTGTGCGCGGGCGAGGGCTGCCCTTCCGGGTTATGATCTCTGACAAAAGCGGCTCGTTCCCTCCTTTGAGGGCCAGAGGCAGAGTTTCAGTTGTGTGGTGATACAAAACCAGACGATCTCGACCCTCCAGAATCTAAATGAATACATTTAGCAGAATGTCAGCCTCAAATCGGCCTGAGCTGTTGGGTGCACGTTTTCACCTCCCAATAATGAAAAACACCATTCCTGAAAGGCGAAAATGATGAGAGCCCTGGCGTGGTTCTCTTTTAAAAACAACGCATCTTGGCTCCAGGCCCGGCCCTGAGGTATGCGTGCTGCTGTGCAGGAGCATGTCTTTCCTGGTCATTAAAGGGCCGCACCTGCATTTTCAGTCTGTGCTTTGTTTTTGTTTTTTCCCAAATCATGCGCATGTGCTATGTGGCTTCCCAAAGTCAAAGAAGGGGAAAAAATTCACAGACTCCCAGGGCATCAGAGAGGTGGAAAGAGCTCCCATCTTGCCAGCTGGGGACCTGGCTTCCTACCACTGAGCAGCTCGCCGCCGGTCGCCGGAGAGTCAAGGGCAGGTTCACTGCAGCACCGTGACCCCCCCAGGGCCCACTGCGTGTTTTCCGCCACATCTTCTCCCCTTACAGGGAGCATCTTAAAAAGAAAGCCTTGTTTTCCTTTCTATTGCGTTCATTTCACCATAGTATGTGAAAGACACAGAGGAGCCAGCAACAACTGGAAGCCCCGGCCTGCCCCTTCCCACGGGACCACATCCTCTTCCCGAGGCCCCGCGTACAACACGTGTTGCCAGGCCAGGCGGCCGGCGGCCGCCCCTCTCCTGCACCCTCACCTCACGCAAAACTCACACTGACGTTCCTGACGTGCCCGCCTCCAATTAGACACCGTGTCCTACGTTGGGCTGAGGCCCCTGAGAACACGCATTTCTGCCCCCTCCCACTTCCTGTCTCCTTGGCCATGCGAAACATCTGAACCTCCTCTCCCTTTCTCCACCGGTCATCCTGGTCATTTCAAACAGCGTTTTCAACCTCCTTCTCTTGGCGAGCGCAGTAGCTCTTCACTCTAAGCGTAAATTTCTTAAATTTTCCTATGACAGTTGATTCACGACACATTACATCAGCTTCGATATGTAATGTTGATTAGACATTACGTAACTTGCGAAGCGGTCGCCGGGAAGCCTCGCGCCCACCTGACGCCTCACAGTTACTCCGGCACTATTGACGGCATTCCCTCGCTGTCCTTGGCGTCCCGCGGCTGTTTTTGTAACTGGCAACTAGTGCTTTTTAAAACAATGACATCGACCTTCCCACCCTTTCCTCCACTCGCCCTCCTCAGTCCCTTTCTGAACATCTCCCCGAGTCCACCTTGACTTTCACACTGTCAGTGGGGTGCTTCCTCCAGATTCTACTTTTCCCATAAGAAAGCCTCTTGTTTGTGAATGGGTTCTAGTAAGTTCTGAAAACTTCCCAAAGGATGTGCCATGGGTTAAGGCCTTTCTCCACGAGCTGTGCTGAGTGTCCAGTGTCTCTACTCTGGAGACACAGGGCTCCTGCCCCAGGGAACCTTCTTGTGTTTTTCCTCTGATAATTTCCTGTCTGCCAATCACTCCATTCCTGCTTTCTGTAAATTCTGTTGATCAGGTCATTGGACATAATAGATTGATCTTCGATGTCTTACTCTTCTCACATATGTTACACTTGTTTTCCTCATTCTATGTTCTAAAGCAGTAACATATACTTAAACCTAATAATTTTATTTTCTAAGAGCTCTCTCATTCATTGTTTCTCTGCCTGATACCTCACACCTGACTTTTGTTTGTTTGCAATTTCTTTTCAAATCTCTTTGAGTTCTAATTAGAAAGATTATTTTGTGGACCATGGAGTCCACAAAAAAAAGGGGCATTTTTTTTCTGGGTGTTCGTACAAGCCTGTCACCTGCATGTGACTGGCGTTCCTGAAGTGACGATCTTTGATTCACTCTGAACAGCGATGTCGCACTGGGAACTGAGATGCCAGGGCTTCCTCTGGTGGGCCAGTGTCCACCTCGGACCCACTAGTGCTCTTCAGGTGGCGCGTTCCATTTTCTTTTGGGAAGGCACCTCCCGCTTTCTGCCTGGGAACTGCGGAACGACCAGGCACCCATGCGACATGGGGCGTGCAGCCAGAGACCGAGGTCGGCACCCTGCAGGGAGACCAGCCCTCCGCCCCGGTCCTCCCTTGCACCAGGTGTTCCTGTGCCGTGAGCCCCTCGGGGTCTACAGGGCAAGCAGGCCCCTCGCTGGGCCGCTCCCTCTCCTGTTAAACTCTGAGATGCTTTTTTTCCTCCCAAAATCTGTTTCTGCCATTTCTCCCTGCGCATCTCCCTCTCATTTCGGGGTTTGAGGAAGGAGAGACGGGTTGGAGAGAGAGAAACACACCTGCGGTCAATGCTAACTTCTGGCCAAAGCCTCTGAGGCGCATCCCAGCCCCGGCGTCCTGACTCTGCGCCCCCCGGAGAGCAGGTGCCGCGGGCTACGGACCGTCACAGGGACGAGGACAGGGCCCAGCCGGTCCTGACGGCACGCACACACTTGCACGAACACACTAAGCTGCGCGCACATCCCAGTCGACCACCCGCTGCAAAGCGACGGGGAGAAAATGGCAGGTATTTAATGCCGCCAAAGTGTCTCGACCCTAGAGCGTCTTGCTGGAGAGTGCGCTGTTAAATACTGATTGTTCCTGTTGTTACCACACTATTAATATTGCTAAATTTATTATCAATACCCACAGAGAGGCAATGGTTATTTTTCATGGAAACTCCATGGTTCCAATTTGTACCAACTGGATTTTAAATAACTCACAAAAATAACTCATAACAAAGGGCAGGAAGAAATAATTTATGTATCATAAATTAGATAATATGTTACAATGAAAGCTAAAAGCAACTTAATATGTTTAATGTTTATTAAAAAAAAAAAGCTGCGTCCTTGAATTTAACTAGCTTGACTAAACTCAGTTAATTTTACAAAAAAAGAAAAAAACCCCACAGAGTTGGAGATGAGGGGATGGGACGGGAATAATACTGAGCGGATTTTTAGGTGTCCGCCTCTAAACAGATTTGGCTGCAGCATCTCTTTCCAAGCAGTTGCGTGTCTAAGGAGGATCTTGCCCCCCACGTACCTGTGCTGTGGGAAGCCCGGGGGCGAACAGGGGGCCTTCACTTACCCGACACGCCAGCCCGAGAAGTGCCTCCCAGCAAAAGCCAGCGCGCGTCTCTCCCCCCTTTAAGGCAGAAAGCAGAGCTTCCCGCCGACGCAGAGCGCTCCCCGCCCGGCTCTCCTTAGCTCTCAGCCCAGGCAGAGCCTCAGAGGCGGGCGCGGCCCCGCCGGCCTCCGTGGGCGTCTAGCACGGGCGCTCCGGCCGCAGCACCGCGCCCAGGCGCGGCGCCCCCGGCGGTCCCGTGAGCGCGGGGCGTCGCAGAGGCTTGCTGGGCCTTGGCCGCACTCTCAGGTGGCACCAAAAGAGACAGGTGACAGGTGTACCCCAATCCATGTACATTCCGGAGACTGGGTATCTGATCTCCTTTCATACACTTTTAATCCTAAGTGTACCCAGCTGTTCACTTCCTATTTCTGGAAGTTTTGACCGGGGATGGGGGTGGGAAGGTGGGTAAACATTCAGTGACTAGTGTCAAGTATGCTAAAATCACGTAGAAGAATATTTCTCCAAGGGATAAGGACTTAGCAATACATCTACAACTGAATTTCGCTTTAGAACAAGGCCTGAACTTTGCAGCTTCTGGGAAACTCGAAAGTGAAACTGCCTGCATTCTTGGATGCAATTACAGCCACACGGAGTCCAAAGTCTTTTCATGTATGTCAAACAAAGGCAGACGTGGAAGGCGGCGAGGCCCGCGGCGAGGCCCTGGAAGCCGCCGGGGACAGCCGGGCTGAGGACGAGCCCGCAGGCAGACGCACAGGCGCGGGCGCGGCCAGCGGGCTGCAGCCTCCGGAGCTCCGGGGTGCGCGGCGCCCACGGCCCCCAGGTCACTCCGACGACCCGCGGACCATCCGTCCTGACCGCACAACGGCGCTGCCGCGCACAAAACGTCCGTCCGCTGCCCCGCTGCCTCAGGCGACGCGGGGCGAGTACTGCGGGGGCTCGGGGGGCAACTCGCCCTCAGCAAAAGCAGCAGTTGCTGCGCCGCTGGGAAGAACCCTAACGTCATTATCCGAGAGCCCTAATAGCCACCTAATATCTGGCTATTAATTTAAATGGATTTAAAACTCATTTTAAAATCTCAAATTCATACCATATGGAAATAATAGGTTATCATAAGGGTATTTTGAGATGATTCTAAATGTCAATATAGCATATTTTCCTATATTGGTGTTCTACAGGAATGAATGGCTTCTTTTATGAGGAAAACGTCGTTTGGTCAAACGAAAGGGACAATCATTTAAAGGTCAGTTAATATAGGGAGGCAAATGTAGTTATGAGGTCAAATCCCACTGTACTGTCTTTAGATCAAAGTGTCTCCTATTTTGGTTTCTTTACATTTTCTTCCGCAATCACAGCCTGCTTTCAACATTAATTTGTGTTAGCTGCAGGCGCACAGCGCAGGGATCAGACAATCACAGGCTTTACAAAGTGGCCTCCGACATTTCAGGCACCTGCCTGCTGGGCACTGTACGCAGATTCTGTGCTTCTGTTCACTCTAGTCCCTGCGTTGGGTGGGAAAAAGGCGAAGGGATGAGAATACTAACTGGCGGTTATGACATAGTCACAGGGTATACGGCAATGCACAGAAGGCCCGCTATGTTGACCAAAACTAGGCCCAACGGCTTGGCTGCATACCTTCTTTTATCCTACTTTTCCTACCCTTGTTGGCCTTCTAGTGCTTCTTTTTTAGCGCAGGCTGTTTTGTCTAGTGTGTCTCATAATAAAGTGACAATAATCTATCATCTCCACAGGCCTAACACCACATATATGCCGACAACAGCCCTTTCTGAAATTCAGAAGAACTCAGTTCTCTTCTCTTTCCAGAAAGTTACAAATTCCCTTAGAAGTAGGGAGCAAAGCCTTCTGAAGAACAGAAAATCTGACAATCTAGACAGACGCTTCCAGTTTTGGACCGTGTTGATCAAGACTTTGCCTGTGTGGAGGCGTCGTAACAACCAGTTACACTGAACAAACCCTCTCTTACAAAACCAGGCGCCGCGGGAGGACTGCAGTGCGTCTCTTCTCCCCCTGCACACGCACACGACTTGGACGAGCTGTTACCTTGATTTGGCTTCAACAAGCTTGACAGAGATTCAGAATTGGTCTCTCTGAGGAAAAAGTATTTCAATAATTTTGGTTTTTAAACTAACACTAAACATTTATTTTGTAACTATTTTTGCAACTAAAACCATAAAGATACAATTACTAAGAATTTCCTTAGGCCTTCTCCCCTGACATAAAACTTTTCTATGAGATTACCAACAACAACAAAAACCATGACAAATGAGTTATTAGTAAAGTGAAAAATTTGAGTACAGTGCTCATTGGCTCAAGAATCATTGTTGCCCTAATTTTGCTGTGTTTAAATGTGTGTGTTAATGGTATGTCATCTCAGCCTCGACTTCTCAGCTCACAGGTACCAACAGTAACCAACAGAAACGAGGGACCTGGAGGTCACCATGCACTTTCAATTTTTAATAGAAATCAACAGAAACATTTAAAAATAACAAAATGCATCACAATCTTCCATTTTACTGTGATAGCCTCCTCCATGACCATCCTTTCAGATGGATACTCAAGGGCAGAAAGACGTCCGTACTCTGCGAACGGTCCAGTCGGCGTTACAGTGCAGCTTCTCGAGGAAGCGTCAATGGCGAGGGATAGAGGCTTCGTTTCACCAGTGGGTAAGGCATTAGGGGCAAAGCCTTTCTAGGTTTGATACCAAATATAAAAGTGACAAAAGAAAGAATAGATACATGAGACTTCATCAAAATTAAAAACTTTTGTACTTCAAAGTAAACTATCAAGAAAGACAATCTACAGAATGGGAGAAAGTATTTGCAAATCATATATTTACTATCAAACTAGGATCTAGAATACATAAGACCTCTTACAACTCAACAATAAAAATTTAAATATGGGCAAATGAATAGATATTCTACAATAAAATATATGAACGGCCAATAAGCACACAAAAAACAGATCATATCATTTAGTCACTAGGAAAACGGAAATCGAACCACGATACAGCCCTTCCCCCCATTAGGACACTGCAACAAAAATGACAGAGAGGAAGCGTCGGCATGAGTGCAGAGAAACTGGGACTGAGACCCTCTCACAGGACCGTAAAATGTCGCGGCCATGTTGGCAACACTTTGGCAGGCCCTCAGAAATGTTACATATAGAGTTACCTATTAACCCAGAAATTCTGGAAGAAGAGAATGAGAACACACATCCACATAAAAACTAGTACACAAACATTCATAGAAGTATTATTCAAGTAGTCAAAAATTGGAAATAACCCAAATGTCTTTCAACTGATGAGTGGATAAACAAAATGTGATCTCTTTGTAAATGGAACATTATTTGATACTAAAAAGGAATGAAGCACTGATACGTGCTAGGGTGTGGATGAACCTTGAAAACAGTGGGCAGAGTGAAGGAAGCCAGTCACAAAAGGCCACCTTAAATGATTCCATTTACAGAGGACCCTTGAACAAGGCAGGGCTTGGGGGCACCAACCGTCCATCGAAAATCCTGATGCCAGCCGTCCGCATACCCCGACTCCTAACCACCAGATTCTGGGATGACCTGAGCTCAGAGTCAAACTACATGGCCCAACAGAAAAAAAAAAAATCCACCAAAAAAGTCCACATAAAAAGGCATGCAGTTCAAACTCAGTTGTTTAAGGGTCAACTGTATGACTGGTAAACTCTGCTTCTTAGAGGGGTGTCCAACATTTTGGCATCTCTGTGCCACACCAGAAAAACGAAGAGCTGTCTTGGGCCACACATTAAATACACTGCAAGACATAGTCACACACACACACACAAAAAACCAAAAAAACAAAACCTTCATAATGTTTTAAGTAAAGTTACAGTTTTGTGCTGGCCCACGTTCACAGCCATCCTGTGCTGCATGTGGCCCATGGGCCAGCGGCTGGACACCCCTGATTATAGCAGGACATGAAAATCTATTCCACCTGAGATTCCAAAATTCATTTTATCACCCAGTCTGGAATTACTCTTTTAGTTTAATGAATATTTCTTTGTAATGTGCCAATAATTTTACCACCTCACACTCATTAACACCATAGCATGCAGGAGGGCTGTTTTGTTGTTGTTGTTATTTTAATACCCAATGCAAACAAACAGCTGTGAGAGCTACACTGGATGTTGTTGTGTCTTATTTCCAGAGGAAGGACAGGAAAATCAGTCTGAGATGGTCTGGAGTAACCCTCGGGCCCCGACTAGAGGCCACCTTGGTTCACCAGGAGCCAGTGTGAGGGTGACAGGCGTCTCAGGGCACAGAGGAGAAGAGGGAGAGGCTGTCCCTCTCGAAAGCTTCTCAGGGGACAGGGACAAGATCCCCCAAAAGACAGCACTTCCTCCTCCAGCAACTGCCCTGCCCCAGTGCCTGTTGGCCGCGTCACTCACGTCCCAGTGCCATCTCTCTAGTGACGAAGGATGGCTTGGGGGGGTCCCACTAGTTCTGTGCCTTTTTTTCTTTTTTTAATAAAAGAGATCTTTATCCTCCACTTCCTTACTGTGATACTAAGCAAATGAAGTATGAGGATTCATCTTCTAAGTTCCGCCACGCACCGGGAAGGCCAGACCCCTCCTGGCTGGTATCCCATCTGGACTCATTTTCAAACGCACTCACAGCAAGGAGGCTTCAGAGTGGTGGACGCCTCTCGCCTGTCCCACCCGCTGTAAAGAAAACAGCTGGGGGGAGGCCTGGGTGGGATTTGAGATATTGTCAAAAAAAAAAAAAAAAAAAAGGCAAAGTCCGAACTTCAGAAATCCAACAGGGCTGTTGCTTCGCAGCAGAGCATAAGGAAAAACAGAGCTAAGAAACATCTATATTCATTATCCCTTCTCTAACCATCGTGCCACATATTCCAAAACGGCTCCAAGAAAATCACGCCAGAGAAGATGGCCCGAACGTTTGTGGGTAAGTTACCGGCTTTGCATGATGCACGTTTGAGGGAAGCTACGTGTGTAAAGGCAGATGTGTGATATATGGCTGGTGCCGTTTTTATTTTCCTACACATCTTACTGCTGTCTGGGGGCAATGCTCTAGCGACTACTGAAATATCATAGCTGCTTTCTTTCTCGGCACACAATTTGACAGCACTTCCTCTTTCCTTCAGTGAACATAATTACTTCACATATGGAACCTGGAATAGCCTACAGGCAGCTGAGAGAAACCAGAATCATGCAATCTGTCCCCTTTGCGAGCTTCATTTACATTCACAAGTGTCATTGTATTAGGGCTGGCATCACGGAGGAAGAAAATTACAGGTCACCAGGAAGTACGCTCAAGTCGATAATGTGCTGTTATTACGTTTGGGACAGCTTTACACAGGAGCCCTCACGAGAGGGGTCTGACCCTGATTTCTTAATTTTCAGCTTTACTGTGACCCACACGGGGGGTAATTCATTTAGAAACGAGGATGTAACAAACAGTTCAGCCTGCTCTGCCTGTCTGCGCCGTGCGCTGCACCTTCGCCGCGACTTTGCAGCGTCCCCTCCCATCCTCACGGACGGGGAACCACGGCCTTGCTAACTGCAAAGGTGGGCGTGTTCAGATCCGGGCGCTCAGAGCAGCCCCAGGCAGAGGCCTGCGCCCGTCCCTGTGGCCTGGTTGAGAGCAGGTTAAGAAGAGCAGGTTCCTGACCCTTCCTGCCCCAAATGAAATGGCACTGTTGGTGTGACAGCTGTCCCCTGGAAAAGGGAGCGGTGGGCGAGCTGCAGGCCTGGTGACCCCGGCGACGGCTCCTCTGTCTGGGCCCTCTCCTGGCTCCCTGCCCTGCTGACGAGGTCAGGAGTTATTTTAACATGAGCTTTTCAAGGTGACTTCTTTGTGATGCCACACTCTTTCATGAAACAGACAACCTAGTAAGTAACTGACCAGCGTTCGCAGACGGTGAGGATGGTGCTCGCCGGGCGGGATGAGCCAGGCCAAGCGAGCCTGCGGCAGCCGCTGTCTGGATCCAAGGGAGACCCAGGCCGAGCCCGTGCCAGCAGCACGTGAAGGACCGCGTTCAGACGCCGAGCTACCGGCAGAGTCCCGGCAGCGACACCACAGAGCGTGTCTGAGTGATTCTGGAAGCTGGCACCAGAGCTGTGCAGAGCAGAACGAGTTTTTGGGATTAAGTCTGTTTGCCAAAATACTTCCTTTTTAAGACTGGGTTAGGCCTCCCTGAATCTTTAAAACTGACTCACTTTCTCACATACATTTAATTTTTAAGTGTTTTTAAATCAAATTAGCACATACACCTCATTAGAAACTCCAAGGGCAGAAGAGAGGCAGTGCGAGAGACTCGTCCCCTGCCCGCGCCTGCATGTCCGTGGGGCCCGGACGCGGCCCGTTCTCGCCTTCAGCCTTCCTCGCAGTCCTGACCCCACGTGCCCGGCTCCCGGGGGCACAGCCGACAAGCGAGGCCGCGAGAGCAGGTGCACGGCGGGCTGGCTTGACACGCACACACACTGCGCAACGGTCCCCCGTTAGTCAGCTAACACACCCTCCACCTCCCCGCTTTACCTCTTTGTGACTTGAGTTCCGTTCTCAGCAAAATTCAATCGCCCGCCCCACCGGTCCGCCGCCGCCGCCGCAGCCCACACCAGACACTGGCATCTTCCTGGCCCCGCAGCTGAGAGCCCGCGCTCTCCCGCCGAACTCTCCCTGGCCCCGCCCCCACCCCAGGCCCCTGCGACCCCTTCTCTACTCTGTCTCTAGGAGGCAATTTTTTTTCAGCTTCCACATAGAAGCGAAACCATGCAGCATCTTCCTTCTCTATCCGGCTTCTCTCTCTCAGCATAACACCCTCCAGGTTCCTCCTTGTTGTTGCAAATGACAGGATTTCCTTCCTTCCTTCCTTCCTTCCTTCCTTCCTTCCTTCCTTCCTTCCTTCCTCCCTCCCTCCCTCCCTTCTCTTTCTTTCTCTTTTTCTTTCTCTTTTTCTTTCTTTCTTTCTTTCTTTCTTTCTTTCTTTCTTTCTTTCTTTCTTTCTTTCTTTCTTTCTTTCTTTCTTTCTTTCTTTCTTTCTTTCCTTCCTTCCTTCCTCCCTCCCTCCCTCCCTCCCTCCCTCCCTTCCTTCCTTCCTTCCTTCCTTTCCTTCCCTCCCTCCCTCCCTCCTTTCTTTCTTTTTCAATGAATCCCCATCCACTTGTTGACAGACACTCGTCTTTACAAACCTGGGTTCTTGAGACCATGCTGCAACCAACTTGGGAACACAGCTCTCTCTTCCAGATAATGGAGTAGCTCCTTGGGCTACACGCCCACAGCTGACATTGCTGGGTTGCATGGTGGTTCTACTTTCAATTTCCTGAGGACCCTCTGGACTGCGTCCCATGGTGGCTGCTCTAATTGACGTTGTCCCCAACAGGCGTCTTCTTTAAGCCACTCTTAACAGGTGTGCGGTGGCCTCTCACTGTGGTTTTGGTCTGCATTTCCCTGATGACAAATGATCTTGAGCAACTTGCCATGGATCTAGTGGGCATTTTATATGTCTTCTTGGAAAAAATGTCTATTTAGGTCCTTTGCCCATTTTTTAAATTGAGTTGTTTTTGGGCTACTGAGTCATGCGAGTTCCTTATATAATTTGGATATTAACTCCTTATCAGGTATGTGGTCTGCAAATATTTCCTCCTATTCCATGTACTGCCTTTTCATTTTTTATTTTAAGTATCCTTTGCTGAGAAGCTTTTTAGTCTGAGGCAGTCCCATTTATTTATTTTGTCTTTTGTTGCTTTTGCTTTTGGTGTCAAATCCAAAAAAGAAATTATTGCCCAAACCAATGTCAAGGAGCTTATGGCCTGTATTTTATTCTGCAGGTTCTATGGTTCCAGGTCCTAGGTTCAAGTTTTTAACCCCTTTTCAGTTGATTTCTGCCTATGGTGTCAGGCTGGGGTCCCATTTTCACAGCACCATTTACTGAGGACACCGTCCTTTCTCCGTTGGATCTTCTTGCCTCCTCTTTCATGGGTTAACTGGCCCTACACATGTGGGGTCATTTCTGAGCTCTCTGTTCCGGGCCATTGGTCTACGTGCCTGATTCTATGCCATGGTCATGCTGCTTTGCTTTACAATAACTTTGCCATCTAGTTGGAAATCAAGAAGCATGAGGCCTCTGGTTTTGTTCTTTCTCGAGATTGTTTTGGCCATTCGGTGTGTTTTGTGGTTCCACACAAACTTTAGGATTGTTTGCTCTGTTTGTGAAAAATGCCATTACAGTTTTGATAGGATTTACATTGAATCTATAGATTGGGTAGTATGAGCTTTTTAATAATAGTAAGACTTCTGACCCATGAATATTGACTATTTTTCCATTTATTTGTGTCTTCAATTTCTTTCATCAATGTGTTATTTTTCAGTGTACAGGTCTGAGATCTCCACCGTTAAACTTATTCCTAATCACTTTATTCTTTTTGATACAATTAAAATTGGGACTGCTTTCTTAATTTCTCTAACAATCTTTTGTTAGTATATAGAAACACAACTGCTTTTTGTATGTTGATCTTGTATCTTGCAACTTTGACTGAGTTTATTATTTCTAAAAGTGCTTTGGTGGACTCCTTAGGGTTTTCTATACATCATATCAGGTCATGTCATCTGCAAATAGGGACAGTTTACTTCTTTCCCATAGAGAGGCCTTTTACTTCCTATTCTCGCCTAGCTGCTCTGGACAGGACTTCCAAGACGGCGCGGAGCACAAGCGGTGAGAGTGGGCACCCTTGTCTTGTCCCCGGGCACAGAGGAAGCCCTCCCAGCCTCCCCCCACGGACAGCATTAGCTCTGGACTTGTCACCACGGACATGCGTGTCTTAAGGTGCAGTCCTTCTGGACCCGCCTTGTTGAGAGTTTTTCTCAGGAATGGATGTTGATTCCCTAATTTTTAAACCATATTTTACATAGTTAAGATGACAGCAGGCATATATTAGTTGTTTTCAGTTATGTTTCTAAAACTGTTACACATATGATTATAATAAGTATAATATTTATTCATTCTCTACTTGTTCAATATTTAGTCTGTTTACCTTTTTTGCTACTATAAACAATGCTACCGTTATTTTCTAAGAGTAGAGTCAATAAGGAGTCTTTGAAAGAGCTCACAAAACTTGGAAGTCTGGATGCTAGAAAGAAGAAAATAATTTCACAATTGGGCGCAGGAAATTGTAGCTACCATATCAGAAGGAATATATGTGTTCTGTGCTGTTGCTAGAGAACGACTTTTTTTTTATCTCCACACTATCTGCTAATTTAAGGTTCTCTTTTGATGCTAATTACTTGGATTTAATCAGGGGCACCTCTGGCTTGTATCTCATTCAAGTACTTCTTTAGAAGCGGGAAAGATACCCTTTATCAACAGATCACATTCTGCAGGCTGACAGAATAGCCCTGCCGCAGTTATTTCCATGAGGCACAGTAACAGCCTTTGTTCAGGGCTCCTCCTCCGGAAGAGGGTAACGGGGCGTGACCGGCACGGCCTGTCCGGAGCGGCGGAGGCGAGGGCTCGCTGTCACCTCCCAGGCCGCCCAGCCATCCAGTGGTGGACATGCAAATGGCAGGGCTGGCCACATGATGCAAATTAAACACAAACACACACACACACAAACCAACTAAATCTTTAACTGCATTTCGAAATCAAAACTTACAGTTTATGTAAGTTCAATTTACACAGAAGCCGACTGTCGTCATAATCTTTATCTTCAAATCTGAGTTTCAAATTTATTTAAATTTAGTCTACCTACCTGAAAGCTAATGTGCTGCAACACTTATTCAAATCAAAATTTTTATTTACATGGTTTTAGTTATAGTTCAGAATCAATGATTCTACTCAGAGAGCTGCTGATAGCACCATTTAGACTTCTTAAGGACTTCTGAGATTACCATGGTAATTTTCCTTAAGTTTAGAGAGATAAATTTGCTAAGAAAAATTATATATTGCACATAGTAAAAAAGCATATAATGTAATATATTTACTAATAAAGCCTATGCTATGTAAAGTAAAATACAAAATAAAATATATTTATATTAAAAAGTATACATTATAAAATTACTAGACAAAATTATACACATACACACATTATTTTCTAAATTTCAAAAAAGAATTATGAGCATTTACTTTTCAAGGGGCAGTACACACTTTCTGCATGAGGTTTTTTTTGTTTTGCTTTTATTTTTTAAAACAGATTTAGCTTATAGACTAGTAAACTTCTGTATTCACCTTTGAACCTTTGGAAAGGCTCTCTCTTACCCCTCACCCATTTGGGTGAATTATTACAAACTTTTTATTCCAAAAGAATTAAATATTCACAGGAACTTGAAAAGAGAGTACAGAGATCTTATACACCTTGTTTCCCCAGTAACTACCCCCATATAATTATGTCGGAAACCAAAATAATGTACATACAAGGTGTGCTCAGCGCTTCCCGATGAAGCCGTAGATCATCCTCTGATTTCCATTCTGATTGCTAGCAGGTTTATGGAGTTAATAATCCTTTTTATTGCTATTTATAACTTAAAAGACTACTTTGAAATCTGTAATGGGGCAGTTAAGTCCTGTTTTTTCCCATGAGAATTATGGAATAGATCTTATTTTCAAATTGATGTTTTCCTATTTCTGCAAATTGTTTTCTTTTAAATAATTAACTTGATGTAAAGTTCAAAATGCATCCATCTGCATTATCCTACATCCATGATGAGTAGAACTACATTTTGGTGATTCCAAAAAAAAAATTCATATAATAAAGGCTTGCTATCTTTAACATATAAATAGCTTTTAGAAATTAATAAAACACAAGTTACCAAACCCTTACTTTATAAATGAAGAACTATAAGTGGCTAATAAACATATTAAATAAATGCTCGATATCAATAGTTATAAAAAAACCTAGTCAATAACACGTGAGGACAATATACTACATCTTACAAGATTTTTTTCCCTCTTTTTAGTTACAATATCCTGGCAAGTATATTGGAAACAATCACTCATGTGCATATGAAGTGTGATTTATCCAAACTCTGAATATTCTGCAAAGCCTTTTACACTGCAGTCTTATCAAAAGAAAGAAATAGTGGACATGCAAAATGTTTATGTGAGTAACAACATATCACTACACTTGTAACATAAAAATTAGAAAAAATCTATATGACCAAAGACTAGAGGCCAAAGACTATATGACCAGTTGGTTAACTGATGGAATATTTATATATTAAATAATTATAGTATATTTTTATATTAAAATTCTACGGAGTAATTAAAAATATGTTCTGAAGGAAACATAATTGATACAAAAAGTAGGCTTTAAGTAAAAATAAGTTACGTAGCTATTTCAGTCGGGAACATCAGTGTGTATGTGCCTGTCTGTGTGTATGTACGTGCCTGTGTGTACGTGCGTGTCGGTGTGTGTGTGTGTGTCGGTGTGTACGAGCCTGTCAGTGTGTATGTGCACGTCTGTGTGTACCTGCCTGTCCGTGTGCACGTGCCTGTCCGTGTGTACGTGCATGTCGGCAAGCTAACCACAGTTTCATGCTGGCTACGCACAGAACATGAAACAAAGGCTGGGAAGACAGCCTGCCAAAAGAGCAGCAGCTGCGATATTTCAGGGGTTCTTTAACTTGAACTTATTTGTGTTTTTTTAAATTTATAGAGTCATTATGTATTACTATCATAATCAGTTTTGAAAAACTAATAGAAGATGTTCGTAGAGGCCAGGGAACGGCACACCACTTCTCCTGGTGAACGTGACAAGAACGATGGTGCGAGGATGCGGATTCCGGCTCCAGTCGTATATCATGAATCCGTACCGAGAGAACAAGTTAATCTGGCTAAAGAAAAATAATATTGTTGATTCTCGAGTGGTGACTAGAAACCTAATGCCTCCTCCTCATTACGCATTCATGACTTTGTAAGCTCCGATGTGAGGACTTGGAGAAGAGGAGGGCGCAGGGCTTCCCAGATGTCGGCTTACGCAGGAAGGAAAGCCTCTCTGCTCCGTGCTCCGTGCTCCGTGCTCCAGCGCGCGGTTCGCCGAAGGCGCCGGCACAGCCACGCGGTCCCGCTGCAGAGCGCCGTGGCGAATCTCTCTCTGTGACGGCTGCGCTCGGGGTTTCGAATCTCAGCCGCGCACTCTCAGAGCTCCGGCACGTGTCTGTTCTCAGTGAGTACTGGCCGGGGGCCTCCTAAAACCTTGGACTAAGGCGGCGGCCTAGAGAGGACTCCTCCCGCACAGTGTGTCTGAGGCAGGTCACGACGCTGTCTCTGCTCCAATGTCCTGCGCGTGCCAGAGAAGGGATTCCACGTCTACCAAGCCTGCGCGCCTGCACACGCGGCGCACGCCAGCCCGCCCCACCGGCCACGGTCCGGGCAACCCCTGCCTCTGCGTGCCCCGGCCCCTCGGCCTGGGACAGCCTCGCCCCTCTCATCCTCCGTGACTGCCCAGCTCACCCCAACTCTTCCCGCCTTCGCTCTCCTGCAGGAAAATGTCCCGTTCCTTTCTTATTCCCTTAGCGTGTAACTAAGGGGCCTGTACTCAGCAGACACTCAGAACTAACAACTGCTGAGCAGGAGTGCCTAGCGGTCTGACCCTACACATGCTGTTGGACTGAGTGATCTTTTCTTTCTTTCCTTTTTTTTTTTTTTTAATGAAAAAATCAGGAATGATGAGAGGTCACCGAAACGCATTCGCTTTGCGTGGATGCCGTTTCCTCGTTGGCCATCCAGGGGCTGCTGCTCTCCCTGGCGCCCCGAACCTGCCGTCGCTGCCTGACACCCCCCACGTGGGGGCGCTGAAGAGCGGAACTGCCCCTTGAAGGGCGTGCACGGCAGCTTCCTGAGAGGACAAGCCAGGCCTTTGATCAGGCATTTCTGAGAGGAGGGAGGGAGGGAAGGAGGAGAAGGGAACAGGGAGGGAAGAGAGGAGGGAGGCAGGCTTTGGGCAGGGAAGGGGGAGGGAGAGACCGGGACAGAAGGAGAGGGAGTGGTCGGGACGGAAAAATGGAAGCAGACAGAGAAGGGAAGAGAACAGAATTGTGGCAAAATCTAGAAGAAGTAACAGAGCAGGATTTAATAGCATCACACGCTATAGAAATAACTTTTAATTGTTTTTTCCCCAAACAGTCTAATTATCTTATTTACACAGTTTCTGGCCGCTGACAGTGCCCTGGGCTTATTCTGTGTTTGACTTGTGCGCACCACGTGCCTCTCTGTCTAAATATTTGTTTCCCGAGTTGCCTTTTTCACTTACTCTCGCCGTCTCTTGTCTAATGTGCCTTTTACTTCCCTGGCCCATACCCTGTCTTTACACAAATGGGCCGCACGCACGGACAACCCTCCGGGCGGACGGTCCCCAGGCCTCGCGGGCCCCCGCGGAGCCTCAAAGCGCGCGCAGCCGCCCCTCCGCGCTGCCCCGCCGCCGTCACGCTCGCGGCTCATTGATTGGGGGCTGATTACATGCGTGGCGCGGCCTTCACTCCTCCGTCGGCCGTGAGGTCCGGCGGGCCGACGGATAATGGGTCATTTTGACATTAATAACCCGTATTTAGCTTGTTTGATCCAGTTCCCACCTGCTATTAGAGAGCCCTCAAGCACCATACACTCTTTCCCTGCCACTTAAGAGTTTCTGCAAGTCCCCAAGGGCGTCTGAAGTGCGCTCAGAAATAAGACCCGACAAGCGCAGTGGGGTTCTCAGGGCCGCCACCGCCGGAGCCCCGCCTCCGGGAAAACGCCCCGCCCCCGGCCGCGCGCCCAGGCCTTCCTGCGGCTGCCCCCACCCCCTGGCCGCCGCGCGGGGCCCGTCCGCGGAGCTGTGCCGGAGCTCTGTGCCACGGCCGAGAAGAGCGTCACCGCGCTCCTTCCCCCGGCCCCCCTTCCATGTGTCACCTTGTTGAAACAGGCCCCCAAGCTGTCCTGTTTGTTCCTTAATTCATGACGAGAGTTTCCAGTGAACTTAGATCCTTCATGTCGTTCCAAACCTCCCTCCTCCGGAGGCGCTGGGGGTGATGCGACGGGCACGACAGGGACCCCGCCTGCTGCCCCGAGGGTCTGGCGATGGGTCCAGCAAGTCCACGCTGCCCGCCGCCCTCGTCCCAGCCGCGGGGCTGGGCCCCACCCGCCGCCTCGGCCCCTTCCGCCGCGGCGGCAGGTGGCTGACCTGGCCAGGTCGGGAGCCGCGCCCGGGGCCCACGCTGGGCCGAGGCGCCGCTCACGCGCGGGGGGGCGTCGCCCTCCAGAGCGGTCCTGGCTTTTAACCTTCTGACCACGCCACAGTTTTAGATTTTCTACTCTTTCTCAACCATATAAATAATGATTTTCCAAAGCAGTAGTTTCTCCGCTTATTTAATTCCAGTAAAGATTATCTTGAGAGAAAAACGTCACTCGAGGACTATCTGAGGATATGAATAAGCCCTGTTACTTGTTTCTTCCAGTTTCAGAGTTAACGGATGATTGACTCATCTGGCAGTTAAGTCCGCATCACGCCACGTCTTCACTATTTAACGATGCTTTGCTGTGACTAGTCCATGGTTCCCAAAATAAAACTCCCTCCTATTACACCCAGTCAGCTTTATTATTTTCAAACTTAAAAATAAATTGTGACAAAGCAGACCTCAGCCACAGACTCCTCTTCCAACCGTCTCCTCTGCTGAGTCCGAGCCCAACGCGGCGCCTGGAACGTGTCCATGGCCAGCTCGCGGTCTGGGCCCCAGCGCTCTCCGTGGGATGGGACGTCTCCACCGCCACCGCGTGCGGCCGCGGGTCGGAGGCCGCCTCTCCTGCCCACTGGCCTGCTCCAGAGGCAGAGAGATGGCTACCCGTGCCGCCTCCCACCAGGGAGCCCCCAACCTTCCTGGAGCAGAGTCTCCTGCAGAGGTTTACAAGTGAAATGCCCTACTTTCTGGTCCCAGGAAGCACGTCACCGGCAAAACTGCATGTTACATGGAAATGTATGAGAACATCCTCTGGTTTGTTCTGTGCTTAAACGGCGCTTTGTCCTGGTTGTTGTGAATATAAAAATACCCCCAAACTCCTTCAGACCCGGCACTGGCAGGATTAATTTCAATGGAATCATTTCAACTTTCACATAAGAAGGCGCTGGCGTTGAAATAGTTGGCTTGGTAAAGCCCATCTCCACCCGTGCGGCTTCCCTAGGACACAACGTACAAGCCGTCAGCGCGCACGTCCGCGGGCCCTGTAATGCACACACCCTGTCCTTGAGCCACCCAAGTGCTCTGCGAGCTTTACCGAAGGCTCTCCCTCAAACAGCTGCAGACAGCTCTTTGCCAACACACTTGGGGTGCATGGATTCACGTTCCGATGCCCCTGCATGTCTCGAATTGTCTTCCTGGCTGTCTCTGAGAGAGGCAACTGCCAGCCTCCAACCCCATAGCACCGTGTCATCTGTTTCTAATGGCACGTATTGGGTTCTGTCTGGACTCACATTTGTTTTCATTTATCTTACCTCGATGGCATTTCAGGGCAAGTCACCCACACCTGTCAGCAAATGTGAGGGAAGGAGGCTGAAAACCAGGGTGGGGCCGGAACAGGGTGCTGAGGAGCCACTGCGGGCCCGTCCGCGGCGCAGAGCTCCAGCTGCGGCTGGCAGCACGAGACACACACCGCGCACACAGGGCGTGTGTGAGAAGGGGAGTCCCGGGCACATGCGGGGGTCCAGGGGGAGGACGTGTGCGGGCAGCAATGGCGGCCTTCACTGGTTCTGCGCGGATTCACTGCCGTGGCCAGACTCTCGATGCCGTTCCGGGTCCTGTTCCGAGGCCGGGCCTCTCAAGCCGCCACTCGTCTTCATGAAGGGGCCAGGTCCACGTGACAAGAGCCCGGCCCCTCACGTCGCTGTGATGCCACTGGCTTTTCCACGTCACTGAACGCTTACACACAGGAAGCAATGTCACACCTGGACGAATAAACGAGGGAGTGATGTCTACATGCACTTTTTACTTTGAAGGGCTAACGGATGTCTTGGGACACACACTGGTGTTGGGTTGTGCCGACCGGTATGACTTCCCGTGGCAGAGGTGGTAGCAAGTTCCCCAATCGTACTTCCTACTGCCTCACTAGTCTCTACCAATTAGCAACTGGTTTTCCTTAATGGGGTATTTAGAATCATTTTGGTGATGGTCATTTGTAATAAAAAGGAGAGGCCAGGGTAAGCTCCTGCACTGAGCTCGCATGTATTGTTTAATTCGATTCTGTCTGCAAGCGTTTCTCTTCTTGTATCAGCTGTATTAGAAGAGGCTAATTTGTGCAGTGTTTACGTGCTCTTCTCCCCAGCGAGGTGTCTGCTGCCGTGCTTCTATGGCTCTGTTATTCCAGAAAATGATGCTGTGTTGCTTTCAATTGCTTTAATATAAAAATCAATAGAAGGAATTAGATGGGAGGTGCCCTTGCCACTGAGAATGTGCAGCAACAGAGGTGAAGAAGGAAGTAAAGTGAAAGTCTTGAATATATTCAGTCACCTTTTTTCTTCTTCTTTTGCTTGTCTCCTTCAACATAGCAAGTCGCCCCCTGCCTGTCTCAGGGCACTGTTGCGTCCCTGCGGCCGTTGCCTCGCAGGCGCCGGCCGTTCCGCGCAGGGTCACGCAGGACCGGGCCCATCGGAGCGCACAGGCGGCTGGGAAATGCTCTCCTCAGCCCTCTGCTCCCCGCCCTCCCCTCTCACCTCGCCCACTGTTCTTCTCCATGACATGGTAGGAGTTTTTCGGTCTTGCTGAGAAAATGACAATGCAGCTCACCCCAAATGACAGGAAAATTGTACCCCGAGGCATAGGAAAGTGGTCCCAGCGAGCTGTCTGGCCCGGTCTTTTTCAGGCTGAACTTGAGGCAGAGAGAGCAACAACTGTTCTCCATGGCAGAGGTCGGATGCCGTCAGCTCGGCTGGCTAAGGAATCTGGGTGCTGTGGGTCACCCGGGGGGGATTTTACTCCAGGACCCTTTCGCGTGGTCATGGGAGGTCTTGCCCCCCTCAGGCCAGTGCCCACGCCAAGCGTGCACAGCCTGAAGCGCAGCGAGAGGGGCCTCACTTAAACCCACTTGGCTTCGAGGTGTCCAGACCAGCAGTCATATTAACAGCGTGGGTCTCTCTCTCTCTCTCTCTCCACGTGTGTGCGCATGTCTATATAAAAGATACGGACACGCAATGAGCAGGTTTGAAAGTTTGCTTCAGGGACATGACTTCACACGGTAGAGAGACCTCACCATGAAACCCCCAAGCATGCACACAACACCAAAATGCTTTTCTGTCTGTATTCTCATTTCAGCAAAGTGAACCTCACAATATACTCTCCAAAGTATCATAGTATATGCTTGTTTTGTGTATATAAATATAAATGTGTAATCACAAAGACTTTTAAGGCTGATATGACTTGACTCAAAGCAAGAATTATTAAATAAAATCAGGTATATGAAAAACATTATACACTATAGCATATATAAAATATACAGTATTAGTAAAATATTTTTGAAGTTTGCAACGGGACCTACACATGTGTTTTCTTCCCTGAGCTTCTCTTTATCAGACAGGACTCTGTAGCTGTTCTCCATGGCCCATAATGAAGAGCTGGTTTAAAAGACAGATTTGAGAGAAGGCAGCAGAAAGATTCTGTCATGCTGTATGGAAGGAGAAAATTCACGTTTAGCGCAAACAATCAGGATGGCTTTTTTAAAAAAGAGGTGGGGGAGGGGACTCATGCTGAGGCCACTCGGGAGCCAGCGAGTGGGTGGTGGCCATTCACTTCCCAGTGAAATGCTGCTGCTTGCCATGGTAACCGCGCAGCAGACGGCCACGCGAGGCCTCTGAGGTACAGGACTCCAGCAAAGAGATGTAGGAAGAAGGGACAAGCACAGGCACATTTTTATAAGCTCATAAGAGAAAGCAATATCTTGTGCAAAACAGTTATATCTTCCTGATTTTTAATACCCAGCTACTGTGTGATAATCAATACAATATGCTATGAGCCATTTGTCTTTCCCTGGGACTGGCCTGCCTTTGAACATGATGGTTTTTATCTGAGTGCTTATTTCCACCGGGTGACTGCTGCGTGTCAGAAGCCCCCGTGCTGCCACGGGAGGGCTGCCTTTCCTTCCCAGCGAGGGCAGCACCAAGCGACTGAGTCCCCACTGGGGGCGCACAGGCCGCCTGGCTCCGAGGTCTGCCCCTGGGCACAGCTCGCAGACTTTCCCTCGTTCCCTTCGAGGCTCATGCGGGGCGGGGGGCTTGAGGTTCTCCAGACCCGCGAGCTCGCGGTGCGCACCGCCCAGGAGGCTGCTCCTGCTGCAAGTTTAGAGTTTACAACACCCTCAGCTGCGCATCTATCTGAAAGGCCCTTGACTTTTATGATACTCCTCTCTGTCAGTTGTTTCAAATTTTTTAAATAATGTTTATTTTGCATGTGTGGGATCATTCATGTATAATTACTACAGGCAGGTATATTCCATACGTTATAAAAGTTGAATTTTTACTTGGAAACCATAGCCAAGGAATGCTTTTTTCTTTTTTCAATGAAAGTAATTTAAATTGAAGTAAGACCTTCTAATACCACCATCTGTACAAGTAAATTACTTTCAGAGTAATTAAATATGCATATCTGATCCACATACAGTACAGATGAACCAAGTTTTATTGAAGCAATATGCTTATAAATCCCCTAGGTATTAAAGATGAAGAACCGTGGTGTTTTATATTCATGCAGATACAAATAAGCACAAAGAAAGATATTTCAGCAGTTTCATCTTTCCTAGAAATACACTTATCAACTCCTCCTCGTTAATTAATATTCTTTACCAAATAGTGCAACCAACGTTTCCACGGCCTGATGCGCTGCACGGGTGTGGAACTTCGCCAGCTGTTTTTGTGGCGTGTGCATGTCTGGGTCCAGGGCAGCTGCCCGGTCGCTGATCCCTCGCAGGTGCCCAGGGAGCAGGGCGAGGTGGTGAGACCGACACCCTTGTGTCGCCTGAGCCCCTCCCTGGGACCCGGCCCTCCGCGGGGCAACTCCGCAGCCAGGCGGACGCCAGCCCCGGCCCCTTGCTGCCTCGTTCTGGTGCACAGGCCATCACGCGCACGGCCTGGGGGAGGCCCGTCCCCGTGCGACCCTCCGACCGGTCGGCCTGCCTTCGGGCTCTGCCTGATGTACCTGCACTTTCATTGCGCAGGGCGAAGGCCCAGGGTACTCGCTCTGTGTCCACCCCCGCAAGGCCAGCCTGGGCCCCTCGTCACCGCCGACATCACCGTCAGTCTCCCCAGGAAAAGCAGCCACTTGGGGAAAGTCTCCCGGAAACACAGCTCGGTGAGGGCCTGTTGATGTCAGCTTGAAAGCGGCTCCCACTGTGCCAGACACCCTGGTCACTTTTGTAAGTGTCACCGTCCCCCTCACGGGGGTGGACAAGTGAGCTGGGACCCAGAACAGCCTGGTGAATTAAAGGCTGCCAAAGAGGCTCCTTCATCCCATCGTAGAAATGGGATGTCCTTTCTCAGATGGTTCTTCATCCCTGGGAATTTGGGGATCAATTTTCATTTCCTTCACATCAATACTTCCCATTAAGGTCAAATTAAATGTTTATGGGTAAGTGTTGAAGCTTTTTCTTCTTTTTAGCATCCTCTCAACTTTGGAACCTTACTCCAAGTGGGTCAAATCAGCAGCAATAGGAAACATTTTCTTTTATATTTATAATCCATTCTTAGGGGCCTTTAAACAAACCAACCAAGTAAATAAATGAATACTTTCTTAAACACAGGGAATTCCAAATTGCCTTTGGAAGAGAAGCACCATGGGATGCTCTACATAGCATGATATCTCTTGTTTGGGAGCATTTTGGTGTTTTCTTTGCTTATAACAAGGTAGAAGGGCACAAAACGCAATACCTTAAGAGTCAGACGGAGGTTCTAAATAATATCATTGAAAGTGTATCGAAAACTATGGCATCAGAAACATAAAATCGTCCTCTAAATGCTTCACGGCCATCTCCTGTCAGAGACTTAGACAGGGGGACCATCTTCCCTTTGCCAATGAACTGAATGTGTTGTCCAAAACTGGCCACAGCCTCTCAAGTCAAACGGTGACGACGAAACAGAATCCAAGACAGCTTAGAGAATGTATGCAAATTTATGTCCTGCGGTTTGTCCACCATCATCGAGTCTGGATAAGTAAGTTTCTCCTCAACGTGCATTTATACTTTATACCTGAAAGTAGGAGGCATACTGCAGCGTTCTCCCTTAGGGGAAGACGGTGGCGTACAGGGGCGACTAGCTAAGCACGATCGAAAGCTGTTTCTTGTACCAAAATGGGTGTATTCATTCTTGCTCAGGAACCGTGGGCAGGGACAAGTTCTGGCTGTCACTGGGGACTGCTGAGGAGTTCCAGACCCCTTGGCCTGGGGTCCACTACATTGGCTACACGCCCTACATTGCAGAGTCCCTGACCCTAAAAGACCCAATGGCAAAGGATAACTAAGTGTCTGAACACCTCGTGCTTTAATCAAAACGATTAGAGTAGATGGGACTGGAAGTGTCAGCACTGAATTTTCTCATTCTCTTCGTTTTCTGCGGCAGTTATGTGTCACCTTTCTTAGTGACGTGGGGCGCAGTTTTAAAGAGAGCTGCCCTCAGCTGTGCGCAGGCCCCCACCTCAGGGCTTCAGGGCCGGGGGTCTGCCCCAGCACAGATGCGGCTTTCCCCGACCCTCCCAGAGGACGACCTACCCACGCGACAGCCGACAGTCGCTGTGAGGACGCAGTGAGGGGCCGCGCGCGCCCAGTGGCTTTCTGAGCCGTCATCGATCGGCCGGGGCTGGGAGGGTGAGCGGGGACCAGGAAGAGGACGGGAGCGGCGTGTCCCTGAGAAGACAACAAGTGCAGCTGCAGGAGGGTCAGGCCGGTGCGCAGGAGCGGCACCTAAGCAGCGCCCTGCAAACGGCTTTCTCAGGGCCCCGCGGCAGAGACGCAGGCGGCCCCGGCTGCCTCCAGCCACAAGCTCAGAGAAGGGGGGAATGAAAACATATCTCCAGTGTGCACGTTTTCTGCCATCGAATTTCAAAATACCTCTCTGTGAAAATCTTAGTAGAAACTTTTCCTAGAAACTCTGTCCCTTCTCAAAGTACATACTTTCTTATCACGACTTTCAAATGCCTGGCTTTTACACGCCCGCAGAAGTAATCTGCAGCGTCTTTATGCCATTCTAATGCCTCTCCCTTCGCCACAATGCACTTGCATGTATTCATATGTAAAAACCAACACTGCTGCTGAGCCCTGTTCTCTGCCACCCTCCAGAACCATGGACCAGGCCAAACACGCCCTAGTGATCACCATGAGGAAACTAAAGAAATTACTATGTGGTTCAAAAGCAATGTATAACAATAGGAAATATTGTTTCCGATGACTGGGCTCCTTACTTCTCAGTGCATTTTCTTGGTCGGTTTTTGTTCATGCACTCGTTGTTGTTGCTGTCGTCGTCATCGTTGTTGTCGTTATTGTTGTTGTCCTGCTTCTACTGAGATCGCGCTGGCCCACGGCTTTAGCTGCCAAGGGGACCTGGGAGGCTGTGTCCACGTGACCTCGTGCAGACGGGCTGCAGGGTCGAGGCAGCAGAGCAGCCTCCCGCGGCTGCCCCAACCTCCCTCCGGCACAGGCTGGGCCCCGCCTCTTCATTTCTGAGAACTATTGATCGAACTTGGGTATTTCCTGTTTTGCTTTGCTCCAGGAAATAAGCAGCTACTTGACATTTTCAGGTGTACTTCACGTTCTACCTTAGAGGAAGACGGTGGCACACGTGGGAGACTGCAGCTAAGCATGATTGAAAGCTTCTTCTTCTACCAAAAGGGTGTATTTATTCTTGCTCATGACCTTCGAAAGCAAAACTGTAATATGCAAAATTACTTCAGGACCTAAATAAAGTAGATTTTAAGAACAATACTTTTTTAATGGCAAGGAAATAGAATGATCATATGTTTACAATTCTCCCTCTGCTGTTTTATATAGAAAGAATTTTAAAATAGATTTTAGTCTATGAAAGATAGTGTTCATTTAAATTGTACTAGCATGAGATTATTCCACAAGATATTGTTATCTATTTAAAATAGGTTTTTATTCTCTCGGGATGCTTATTTGAAATAGCTTCACTGAACTATAGATTTTTCTACTAGGGAATGATTGAAACTCCTGATTCTTTTTTTTTTTTTCACACAACATTCTTTAAGGCAAAAGAAACCTTACAGGTTTCAGGGACTCACAGAGGCAGCCCCTCGTCAGACAGCGAGGCACCATCTGGTGCTCGAATTCCAACACCAACCAGGGAGTTTAACTTGCATTTGCTTTTAGATCTCTTGCAGAACAAAATGAAGACCTGGGTAAAACAGTATTTCTCATTTAATTCTTGATTTTCTTATCCTGAAAGTAGAATAACAGTAAAAGCTACTTATATGACATTATACAGATATTCAATTAGAACAGAAGATCAGAAATCAGCTAATATATACCCAATATAGACACTGCTTGGCTTCCCCAGGCAAGAGCTTTGTTAGGTTTAATCACAATTCATATAAGGGGGGAAAAAAACTGACCAAAAAAACGCCTTAGAATTTTAACAAAAACCAACGTCCTTTCTTAAGAGTTATAAAGTCCACACTATGGCTGAGATGAAAAAACTGTGTCTAAATTCCCCACAAAACCAGTATAGATAATAACAACAGCAATGAGCTGGGAGCGGCAGCAGGGGGCCTTCCCCTTTTGGCCCAGGGGCGGAGGCGGGTCTACACGCGCCCCCTCGTCACAAACCACCAGAAAACTGCTGAGCGAGACGTGTGCGTGGCGGCTGTTAGACCCTGGGCGTCACAGGGCTGGGATTCCTGAGGAGGGGGAAGGACGCAGAGTGAGCCTGGCGGTCCCCCCGGGTTTCTGCCGACCCCAGGCCGAGGTGCAGGCAGGGGCGGCTGGGACCGACAGCAGAGGTCCCGCCAGAATGAGGAGACAGGGGCCAGCATTCAGGGGGGCCACAAGACTGGCATTTTCAAGACAGGGAACAAAAAAGGAGGGAGCACGTGGAAAAAGCTTCAGGAATACGCAGAGAGTGCTCCTGAATATCCTAACGGACACTAATCTGCACACCCCTATGCGGGAACCCTGTGAAGTAGAGGAAAGCTTGTAGAAAAGAACAATGGCAGCCACAAGCCCTCCTGGAGCTCACGCACGGCAGGGAAGGACTCACCCCCAGGAGCCGGGTCGCGGGCAGCCGCCGACTGCACGGGACACTCATTAGACAACTCAGAGAGGTGGCAGCCCCTCAGCACGGCCACCGTGGAATGGGATACAGCCCAGGCCCACCCTGACATTCTAAAAGCAGCACTCACCAGGGCCAAACTGATTCTCAGGTAACCTGACGGATCCTAAAATAAGCACAGCATCCAGCACCTACGAACGCGAGATTCACGTAGTTTGCCTGGCAATCAAACATCACTACACATAAGGAGTCACAGGAAAAACTGACCCATAACGAGGAAAGACGTCAACTGGCAAAAGTGCAATAAAAAATAACAGAGATAATGGAAGTAGCCAAAAAGATGCTGATCAGTGTGCTCAAAGAATTAAATAAAAAACATGATCATAGTGTGAAGAGTGGAAGACGTCACAGAGACCCGAATGGAGCCACGGGATGAGACACGGATGACCTGGAATTACAGCCTCATTGAACGGCACTAACATCACCGCACTGAGTCCAGTAACATCCTCACTGAGTGACTGATAAAACAAAAGGCAGAAAATCAATAGGAATCTAAATGACTTTAAAACATTACCAGCTAACTTACCGGACTGTCAGAGAACCCTGCACCCAGAAGTGGTAGGTACACATTCTTTTCAAGTGCACATGGAATATTCCCCAAGATAGAACATGCGCTGGGCCATATAACGAGTCCCAATTATTAAAGAAGTTAAATAATACAGATCGTTCTCTTATCATGATGGAATTAATTTAGAAATTAGCAATGGGAAGTTACCTCTAAAATCCCCAAATATTTGAAAAGTAAATTAAGTAGGACTGAAAATCCTAGTGAATGCAACAAAATAAGAGAAATAACACTACTTGTGCATTAGCATGGGAGACACCACACTGTCATTATTTATGAACAATATCATAGGAAGACAGATAATTTTAGATAAATTAACCAAATTACTATCATGAAATTCATCCAGACTCCTGCACAGAAGGTCAGCACACAGGATTCAGAAGCATCCCTATGCACAGTTATAGGAGTGACAGTAAGACGCGGATATAAAGGACTTCATTCAGGAAGGAAAGCAAAGGGAGAAATCAGGATTTCCAAACCCGCTTCCTTCGAAGCAGGGCGTGGAATTCGCCAGGCTGAGGCCGGCACGCCAGCGCAGGGAGGCCCGAGGCCAGCGGGCCCGCCGTCGGGGGCGGGCGAGGGAGGCGAGGCGGGGCGGGGCCGTCCCAGGGGCGGGGCGCTGGCCCCCTAAACGGGTGCGCACACTTCAAGACAGCGGGGCGTCGGTGCCGCGACAGGCGGGCAGACACATGGAAAAGCGGTCAGATACCCAAAACTTCAAGCTGAAACTCATGTTTTCCTAATTTGTATCGGAATTTGTAAAATATTACATATGTAGAAGACAGGATTCTTTTTAATTTTTATTAGAGAAGAGCTGGCATATAGTATTATATTAGTTTTAGGTGCACAACATGGTAATTCAACACTTACATACATTCCGATGTGATCGCCACACTAAGCCTGGTGAGGGTCACCAAGCACAATTACTACAACGTAACTGACTGTATCTCCCGTGCTGGATACCAGAGCTCTGTGGCTCATTCATTCTATAACTGGAAGCTTGTGTCTCTTATTCTTCTTCACCTTTGTGATATAATTTATTAAACGTGACACAAAATACTACAAATCAAAAGGGAAAATATTAACAAATGTGATCACATTAATTCTTTCAAGTATTTAAAATAAAAATCCTCAGGTAAAAAACACAGCCGTAGGCAATGTTGGAACAATTTAAACAACAAAATAGATAAGCAGTACTGGGTTGTAATCAAAAGTATAAAACAGATATCCATAAATCTGTACTGATACAAACGAATGACTAAATAAATGGGGAAAAACAGAAAACCCTCGACGTGAAAGACTTCCCCACAGTCTGCATACCTGTCCCCTCCTTGAGGGGACCGGCCACACTCCCGCCCGCGTCCCTGGGGCGGGCTGCCTGGGGCAGTTCCTTCCGCCGAGCGCAGTGTGCAAAGGGAGGAAAAACAGGTTCCTTCGCCACGGAGAAGGCTGACAAGCAGCCCCTCGCCTGGTGACGGATGTCACGGCAGCAGTGGTAGGTCATGCTGACGGCGGGCGTCCCGCCCCGGAGGAGAGAGAATGGCACTTTCCATCTGTGAAGTTCTTCCCCCAAACCCTTAACCTCAAAATCACCATCAGAAAGACATCACCCGAATTCCAATGAAGAATTCTTGATCGGTATTCCTCAAAATTACTAAGGTCATCCAAAACGTGGCGGAACGGCAGAAGCAGCTGAGGGAGACAAGATGACTAAGGGATTGTGATGCCCGGGTGAGACCCTGGGACCCAGGGGTCTGAGGTAAGGACACGGGGCGGGCCGCACGGAATCCCCATAGCTCGCCCCCGTTCATTAACCGTGACAAGCATGCCAGACCACTGTAAGACGACACGCGACGGCGAAAACAAGGGGTCGGGCTGCAGAAACCCTCTGTGCTGTCTTTTGTAACTTTTTTTGTAGATCTATAATGGTTCTGATATAAAGGGTTCCTTTAAAAAAAGAAGAGAGCCATCTTCTGAGGAAAATTTTGCAACGTGTTAGCAGATAAAGATGAACTTTGAGAATATGTGAAACACCGCACAAAATCAGTTAAGTAAAAGCATCAATGACAGAAACTGGCCAGTAACGTGAACTGCCCGCTCAGAGAACCGGCAACCCCGTTGGCCACTGACATGCGCCGAGAGCCTCAGTCTCACAGTTCCAGAGGGGACTATGACACAAATTTAAACTGCAGTGTGATCAAACAACACAGATACCAGATGGTTTAAAATGTAAAACTCTGACAACCTGGAGGAGGCGGCAGAGCAAGGGATCCCGAGCTCTCATTACGGAGCGAAACGTGGGTCAAACATTCTGGAAACTGCTCAGCGACACGGAGCAGAGCTGAAGATGCACCGCACCTGGCAGCCCAAGCCGCCGCCTCAGAGCCCCCGGCCCGCACGGCGCTGCTTGGGAACCGGGAGTCCTCGGATGGGAGGCCCGCGTTGCTCTTTAATTAGCCCGGCCACCTTGCCTGTCGTCCTTTGCAGAAAGAAAGGGACGCCGCTCTCCTTCTGAACCTCGCAGCGGTGGACCGCCCTGAGTTTAAACACACCTCGGGGCGCAAAGAGACGGTTCAGGGACGCAGCGCCCCTGCCGGCGAGGCCGGGGCCGCGGGGCTGGCTCGTCTGAGAAGCACGGGAGGGCGGTGCGGGGCCGCCCCATCCAGGGGACAGACTGAGGCCCTGCCACCTGTCTTATGTTTTTGTCCGTCCTTCTTTCTCTGCATCTATCCCAGAGATAGGATTCAAGAGTGAACTGGTTGTCATGGAGATGAGCACAGAGCACTTTTATTTGGATTGAAAAATAAAGTCATATATTTCTGACAGAGAAGTCTGATAACTGTTTATTTTGACAAGGAAGACTGGTGTGCCATTTTAGTTAAATCATAAACATTTCCTACAATCAGATTGGCCAAATCAGCTACAAGGTTCAGACAAAAATATATTTAAAGCACAAATACTACCTAAAATATTCAGAAACATGTATCCTTTGCAATTCGTTCATTTGGATTAAAAAACAGATGTTAATTTAAAAATGTTCAATGACTAAGTGTCCATCGAAAGAAACCCAGGTGAATGGATTCTGGTGTGTTCACACGTGAATGGAAAGATTCTACATGTATCTTCAGGTACAGCAGAAATGCGCAGCTGACGGAGCAAGTAAGCTGCAGAAAACAGCTTAATGTCCCAGCAACAGGCGCTTACTGAGAAGGTATCACAGTGCAAGCGTCACCGCAGGTGCTTGGGATAGAGTTTCAACAAAACACAGCCTCTGCTCTTACATTCCGCTGGTGCAGGGAAACCACCAACCAGTCAACAAGCCAACAAATGACCCCCAAGCACCCGTGACCACACCTGTCCGCCACAGACGCCAGGGTGGACGAAGGGGAGGGGCGCTCGTGGGCGGCGCCGGCAGAGGGGACTCCCCACCGGCCTCCGAGAAAGGCCCGGACCAGCGGGCTGCACCGCCCGGGGGAGGCAGGCTCAGGGGCAGGAAGAGGAAAGGCCATGGGCAGAGGGTCTGGGGTTCGCGCAGAGGGCGCAGGAAAGACAGCAACGAAGCGGGTCAGGGAGCGGGAGCTTCCGGACTGTGACTGAGACGGGAGACAACCTTTGGAGGGCGGGGAAATGATCTAATTCCAGTTATAGGAGCATCACAGAGCTTCTAAGTTTAAAAAAATAAAACAAAACAACCAGCGAGGTGGGAGCAGAAGCAGAGGCTGGCCAGTTAAGGGGCTGCTGCAGGAACCTGGTGAACGACGCTGTGCTTGGGGCCCCCACGGGCGCGGTGGCCGTGGGCCCACGCAGCCACACGGGAGCTACACTCTGAACAAATGTGGGAGGGAATAGAACTGCCGTCGCAGAGAAGGTGGAGAGCATGGTATTTACATAAGGTTTAAATTGTGAAAACCAAGGCTCTGCATTGCTTTTTTATATTGCTTTTTTCATAATTAGCACATGAAAACCAGATAAGATAAAGACCAAATTCGTGACTATCAATCACTGAGTAGACAGAGAGGTGGCTTCAACTGTATTTATATTATAATTTAAAGAAAAGATGGGATATTGCTTCTGCTTTCCAGAAACTTTCAATCCAGTCATGAAAAAGATCAGCCTGCATTAGAAAGTAAAGACCAACATAAGACAGAAAATGTACAAAATTTTGTGGCGTTTATTAGAAATACTGAGGAATCAACAGCATGTAGTACTATGACTCGAATGTGTCCAGTGTGTAATATTGAACAAAATCCTCCCTGTGCCCAAGACTTCCCTGCAGCCACTGGCTCACACCAGGCTGGACAGGCGAACTCGGGGTGAGAGTGCACACGGCGACCGGACCAGCGCCGAGGCCACAGTCATCCACACCCACTGTGCGCACACGCACACTCAGTGTTGGGGGCAAGACGGAAAGGTCAGGCTCGAAAAAGAACAGGGAATGACGCAGTCGTACACCCACGCTTCCAGAAAACAGAAAGTACTGGGCAGATAATTTTACAAAACCAGGTAACATTGCTAATAAAATCTGACATTACAAGAAAGAAAAATGGAGACGAATCTCTCAAATGATATATTGCAAAAGATTCCTAAGCAAATTATTGGCTAATTGAATCCAGAAATATATATTTTTTTACATATATATAAAGGGTCATTAATCCTAACCAGGGATGTGAGTGTGGATATAATACCAAATATCCATAAAGAACAATCATAAACATCTTCACAGATGTTAAAAATGGCAATTGGTAGAGGTGAATATCTATTAAAAAGTTGTAAATTAGAAATAAACGGTCTTCCCATACCCTAACACGTAGCATCTGCAGAAAACATCATCCCTGATACATCATTGGAAACGTTCCCTGAGAACAGCCAGGGATGAAAATCCGGAATACCACCTTCTCCGTGCAGTATCAGTCTGTAGTCCAAGCCAGTGAAATAAGGCAAGAAAATAAAATGAAACATTAGATTCGGAAAAGAAGAAGTAAAATTTCATTGCTCCCAGAGGACACAATTGTGTATGAAGAAGAATGTGCAAATGAATGTGCAAATGCTAAGAATTGACTTTAGCACGGTCACTGTATACTAGCTAATGTAGAAACTGTACACCTGTATGTTAGCAACAAACTATCAGAAAATGAAAAACTTTTAAATAATATAATTTTCAAAAGCATAAGAAGTCAGAAATGAATGAATCAATCTACTAACTGATGTGCCAGACCTCTACACAGAAAACGATAAAATAATACTGAGAAAGAGTAGAAAAGACATAAATAAATGAACTAAGTCATATTCATGAGTCAGATAGCTAAATGTTTTAAAGACAGCAATTCTCTAATTGATCAATAAATTCTCTGCAAACCCAACTGAAGTTCCAGGACACTGCTTTGTGGCAGCTGACAAAGTAATTCTAATATTTATATGGACAAATAAAAGAGAGTGGGAGGCAGCCGACTGACCAATGCTTGTAAAATGAGTGAATGAAGTCATGAGTAAAAAATCTCAGACCATTCCCCTCTTCACCTTTTCTAGGTCTTTGCAGCCCCTCTGAAAGCCCCCTCCTCGTCCCACGGCTCCCAGAACGTGGCAAGGCCAGAAGTGGGCTGCGCTGAGTGCAGTAACAAAGCGGCTCTCGTCGGCCCTGGGCTCTCAGAGAGAGCCTGTAACTTTTTAAGATTTCGTGCTGTGATCTCATCTTTAGAATGGACTGTGCTACACATTTCTCATTTCCCCCTTTTCTGGGTGTTCTAGAAACCTCTTCTCTAATGCTGCTTTACACCAGCCGCCTCGACTTCCCACCATCAACCACCACGGGCCTCCTACACTCCCAGTTTAGTGTCTAGTGCTTCTTACTCCCATCCTGCAGTGTGTATTTTTTTTTCTGAAAGGGTAAAACACCAACAAATGAAGATAAATTGTTGGCTTTGTGCCAAAACAAGCTTGTTGTTTTAGGACCCCAAACCGCCTCAAACATCATTAGGAAGCAGCAGGCCACCCAAGGTTGTGCGTCAATCAGCAATTAGACAGCGCCGGGCGGCAGGAGGCACTCAGCCTCTGGCCTCGCTCTGCGAAGCCCGCCCAAGCCCGGCCGGCGCGGCGCAAACAATGCCCACCCTGCTGTATCGTGTTCCTTAATTGGGGTAACTTAGAGATGCTAATGTGCGCGGGCAGACCCTGTCGCTTCAATTAGGCCTCGTTAGTGGCTCTGCCAGCGGTGACCACTGCGAAGTGGCGTTTGCTCTCGGGAAGGCTGCGCCAGGGCTCCGAGCTCCGGCAGAGAAGCCGGGGCGACGTGTGTTACACTCTCCCCAGCGCAGGTGGCCCCTGGATGGTCTACCGCCACCGTGAGCTCGGCCCGGGCTGCTCTCCGCGGCTCAGTCGTTGTGCCCTGACCGCTGCTCCCTGGGGTGGCAGGTGGACACCCTCAGACGCCCCCCTGGTGAGGACTGGAGAGGACGGTTTGTCTCCCCAGCGCGCCCTCCAACTGACCTTCCGCAGAAGTAGAGAAATGTGTTCAGAGACCGGCTCCCGGAAGGAACCCAAAGATAAGACACCACCCTAAATCGGCCAGTCCCATGAGGAATTTTCAGCTGACTAAAAAGCAAAAAATAGAAAACGACAATCTTGAAAAATACATAGGGGATAAAGAAAGTAATTTCTTAAAAATATTTTTTAACTCGGGGCTAATGCAAAAGAGCAAGCTCTGAGGATGCTGCTGTTGACACTTCGCGCTGCCTGTGGTCCCACCAAACTGTGGAGAGCGCCACGCTCCCACCCCAGCAGGACGTTCCGTGGGCGGTGTCTCTGCCCCTGAACGCTCCGTTTAGAAGGAGACACAACGCGGCGCTTCACTGGACCACTGGTGCAAGTCCGTGTGGGTCATGGCCTGGTCAGCCCGTGCCCCGCGGGCCTGGTGCACACGCCTCCCAACAGCGGAGGCTGGGAGCCCCCAGAGCCCTGCCCGGGCTGGTGGCAGGCGGGTGGGCGGGCGAGACCCTCAGCTCACGCCAAGGCCCTCACGTGCTTGCTTTAATAGACACACTCCCATGGATGAGATAGAGCGATTGATAATCAGGAACATTAAAAAATGGTGCAGCTCAGTGGTCACTTCCTTGCCATTAGTTGCTTAAAGAAAATTATTTTCCTATTGTTTTTGACCATTGCCATTCCAACAGCTGCCTCAGCTCCCAGCACTGCCAGGCCTGCCAGATATCCAGTGTCTGAGGACCTTCGGGGGACACGGGGAAGGGCCCTCCTGGCGGCCATCCTCACCTGGACCCCTGGCCACCAGCAGCCTCCTTCCTGCCAGGACCTGCGGGAGCAGTGGCTGCCGAGGGGGCAGGGGGTCGGTGCCCCCCAAATTGAAACTGTGCTTTGTTTTTCTTTGATTTATGTTCTTGTAGTCAATAAACTTGATAAAGGAACATATCAGACTGAACAATCAATCAACTGTAAACAGGTTCTTGTCCTTTAAAAGCCTTTCGGCCTTAGGTGAGGGCCTCATTCATCTTTGGCAGGCGCGCCTCCAGCCTTTCCGCTGGGATGCGACCTCCTGCTCTGGCCCGGCCGCGGCCCCACCAGGGGCGGCCGCAGCCGAGCAGAGGCCTGTTCCTTCCCCAGCACCGGCGCTCCTGACCGGGCCGCCTTCAGGGCCTCCGTGGTCAAACGTGCTGTCCGTGCGCTCAGGCCCGGCTCAGAACTGCTGAAACTCATTCAGAGGGACAGCGGTTTAAAACCACTGGGCACCCTACGGTTCCATCAAAATTCACACTGCGCACCATTTTTTATTTCTAAAAAGCCAAATCCCTTCCTTGCAGCAGAGGACTCCCTCTTCGTTCTATTAGTGGTTTCTGAACCTTCCCTCAAGCAGGGCGAGTGTTACCCTGGCTTTGCTTCTCCGCGGCGCAGATGACGTGCACATGCCGATGGGCGATTTTCCACCCACACAGCGGCACTGGGGGCGTCCGCGGGCGCTGCGCTGGCGCGCCGGTCGGGAGCGGTGCTGCAGCACACTGAGATCACGCACGTGGGTCTCCAACGCCGCGGCTGGCCACTCCGCGGGGGATGGCGTGGGTTCGAGCAGGCATTAGGAAGGGCGATATTTCGAATATGATGGGAAAATAAGGCAATTTGCAGACTTTAATAAAAGCGTTGGGGAATTCACTTCAGTAGGGGTACGTTCTCTGCCGAAACATTCGCGTTCTCACCTTCGCATCACGGACACTTGTAATGAGACGCTGTTCACCTGTTATCGCGGGCATAGCACAGAGCGGGCCTGTGAGGTGAGCCAGGTTCTCAATGCGCCGGAGAGGAAAACAGCCCCTCACAGGCGAGCTCCAGCTGCACAGAAGTGCACCGCGCGGCCTGCACAGACGGAGCACGCGGCCAGGACCCCGGGTCAGGGGCTCGCAGGTCAGCCTTCTAGGAGTGCCTGGGCCCACTCGGGGAGCCCACTCGCTCACAAAACTGGACCGACGGAGCCCGTGCGTTTCCGTAGGCACAGGTGTGATGATGGAAATAAAAGTATCATGTGTATGCCTACTTTACCACCACCCAAAAGTTACGAATCGGTCTCCTCTCCGCTCCCCGAGCCACTTGCTCCAGAGCCCTTCACTGCAATCAGCCAGACTCTGCTGAAGTTCTGCAGGCTGGCAGAGGTCCTCACGCCGGTGCTCGCCATGACAGAAACACCGTGATGGAAAATGCTAAATTAAGCAGCCAGAAATGAAAGCTCTAAGTATTAACAAGCAAAAAGCAGGTCTAGAGCGCGCAGCCCCTGGGACCCTTGCCAGGAAGCCCCACGCAGCACGGCACCTGGCTCCCGGACCCACAGCCCTCTCGGCCTGTCTTCGGGTTGTCAGCTTGGCCCACTGCTGCCTGCGTGATGTCCCCTGAAGTCTCAGGCCAGCTCTGCACTTCTTACACTCTGGGGGCTTTTCACTTAAAATGCAAGAGAGGCAAAGGCTACATGCAATCAACCCAATTATCTCTGTAGCTACAGAAAGGTACAGGATGAATGAACCCCAACCTTTTCCATTCTGATGACAACGTGGGCTCTGAGCAAAGGGGTGATTTGCGGGGGGAGGGGCAGAATGCGGTTTTCCTTAGTACAGAGTGAAACAGCACGTCCTTCACAAAATATTCCAAAGCATGATGCTTCCAGCACCTGAACAACTCGACTCCATGAAGGCTTAAGCTTAGACAGCAGACCCTTTTCTCAGCCAGCTGTCCCGAGAGAAGCACCCTGCGGCATCTGTTTTGCAGAGGGCTTTTCCTGCAGCTTTTTTATTACAATTCATTTCATTATTATCTTCATTTTGAAATTTGTGTCTCTAAATATTTTGCTCTGTATCTTTCTTTCAAATGTTGCTTTTAAAGGGGACCACGTACACATGCAGCATGTGTTTGATCTGTTTTATTTCCCAAGCCCTTGACCGGCTTCCTTCTTGGTCAAGGCCCTTCTACCTCCGTCACTAGTGTCACACACGCCTGTGAGAAAGGCCAGGGGCCTCGGGCAGAGCGGTGCTCACGCGACGGGTCAGCACACCCCTGGGCCCCCCGGGCACGGACACGCCCGCGGTCATGCCGGCGGCGCTGGGGTCGGGGGATGGCCGGGGAGAGCTGCAAGGACACCCGCCTCCGTGCTGCCCACTCAGAACGCGGGACGCAGGCAGGGAACGCAGAGAAGCCCGTCCTTACCCCTCCTGCCCCTCCTCTGCAGCTGCTCGCCTGCTCCACGATCTCTGCCCGCGGCGGGACCGCGTGTCCCTTTCGTCAGGCCCCCTGCCGGGAGCAGCACTGCGGGGTTCGCCCCATTTAAATGCTTGGTCGCACAGTGATCGGAACCTGAGCCACCATGCCCCTCTCGCCACTTCCTCCCTGCCTTCTTCTCAGGGCCATTTAATTCCGTAGGCCGGCGTTTAAACGTTTTGTGAGTTATCAGCAACATGTTTTTAAGAATATGTCCCTGCAAACACTGACCATTGGACTCACTTTTTACAACCTACCCCAGCGTCATCCAAACACCCAATGTCAGTTTCTTGTGGCTCCAAATAAACTGGAGATGGTAACAAAACCAACTGGACAACGTGTGTTCCCTTTTGTCTCCCATCTTTCAGTTTACAAAGAGCACCTGGGAACGTGAGACGCAGCGGTCCCGGCGGCCGGGGCGGTCAGGGCTCTGGCGTCGGCCCGGAGGTGAGCGCAGAAGGTCTTCATGGGGCTCAGCACCACGCCATCAGCAGGGAAAGGTCTCAGAGGAGACGCTGCCTCAGGGAGGGTCAGTGAGGGGACAGCCAACATTTCAAGCAGGAAACAAAATTATAGAATTCTTCGCATCAAGATCAATCATATACAAAATCCCTTTTCAAAAGACAAAGTTCACTTCGACACTCCCACTGTGGCCTCCCTGCGGCCACTCCCTGCTCAGCTCGCCAGAGCTGTCTGGCTGGCGCGAGGGCCGCTCTTCCACGCGAGCCCGTCCTGCCCACGGGGAAGGCTGGCCCGTGCGAGCGGCAGCAGGCCAGAGGGCCACCCCAGCAAACCAAAGGACCCCGATGCCTTTGGTGTGAGGCTTTGTGCGTGTTAAAAATGCAAATATCCCTGTGGAAGAGAACATTAGTCCCTATGTTTCCGTGCTGGCGATATCATCACTCCTCCACCTGATAACAAGTGTTAATACCCGAGACCTTGGAGGCCAGCAGCACCGAGTCTCCCAGAGGCACGGGGAGGGCGCAGTCAAACGGGGGAGGGGAGAGAGCGTCGGAGGAAGGGGAAGAGGTTACAACAGTCCAAGCCAGAGCCTCAGAAAGCTCCTCTCTGCTCTGTGCCGGACGGTCCCTACCTGACACTGAAACTCTGAGGCAGGCACTTCTAAGTCAAGGCACAGGCACCGCCAAAATAGCCACTCTGTGTGCGCTCTCCCCTTGACTCAAAGCGGAGAAGGGCACAGAGCGCGCCGCCCAATGGGAACCGGGCAGCGGAGCACGCACAGGGGGGCGCCGGCTCCCACCCGCGACGTCTGCGGGCTGGCCGGGCCCTCTCTGTCGCCTGGCGCCGCGCCCCCCAGTTCTGCAGCGGATGGGTCATCGGTGGCAGATTTCTGGCTGTAGCAGCCCCAGACTAGAGGATGTCCACGCTGTGTCCTCCTGAGACACAATGTGCCATGTCAAAGGCGAGAGGCCTCATTTTCTCCCTCTCTTCCCCCAGCCCCTTAAAACATTTGGGAATTCAAAGTGTTTGGAACAGTGTTGAAAGTAACTTCAATTATTCACAAAACTCTACTTCCCTGTACTGTTTCAATGCTTTTTTTTTGCAACTCCCTTTTCCACTAATTGTGTATGATAAATAAGAGTAATATTTTCTCCTTTGTTTCTCTTCTGATGTCATTAGGAGACCATGATTATGTTAAAAAAAAAATGCTCTTTTAAAGTAGCTGAGAGGACGCACGGACTTGCCCTGACTTAGGAAAAAATAAGTATGTTGAGCAGGATCTGGCTGTTCTCTCCTTCTCTTTAACCATCACGCGTTCCAACTTCCTCACGTGCTCTTATTGCTTTAGATTTATATCCATCATCCTTTCTCAAATGTCAAATATATTTGTAGCAGCTGCTGATCAAACTTTCTTATCATCTCCCAATATGAGCTTTTTAATTTAACTTTTTAATACCCCTTTAAACAAAATTTATAATTGGCTCCCACGAGGAATATGCCGTATTTTAAGTCTTGCACGTGTTAATTCAGGCGGAACATGCCAGTGAAACGGGCTCGACACGGAAGGCCCCCGGCGCCCCTTGGCCACCAGCCCCTTCCCCCTCCGCCCCTCGCCCGCTCGCCCGGCAGTCGCGCCTTCACCCGGGGCTGTTCTTCAGCGCTCGCTGGTGTGTTCACGACGCAACACATCGCGGGAATCTGCAGTGGCTGTCACCAAGGCATGTTGGGTAGAAGATGGAAAAAAGGCTAAATATGGTACAGTGAATTTGGTACAGCTTCTCCGTCACCATGGATACTGATCGGGACCACCAACGTGAGGTGGCAATGGGTATAGGAAGAATTGTTCTTCAAAATCTTCATGAATAAGTCAATAAATTCCAGAAATCATTTGGAAAACAAAGAACATAAGAAAGAAAAAGAAACAGGTGAAGGACAATGTCAGTTTTGAAACTGAGGGAATCATAGAGTCAGGAAACCTGGAGAGAGGTTTGGGAAAGGGCAATGTTTTAGAAGATCAAGAAATACTGAAGTGAAATATCTAATAATATTTCATTATTTACACCATGACATCTTCCAAAAAAAGCAACATGGCACTTTAAAATGCTAAGGCGAAGCGTTTATACGTAACCTGAACTCACGTAGTACTGAATGCAAGATCAAGTCCAGAGAAAGTGTGATCTGAGACGAGGAGCAAAGCCGTAAGGTCCTGCACTTAAAAGTCTGAGGCAAGTGTTACCGCGCCCTCCACTGTCCTTGAAGTTAGCGTGTGCGAGGGGGGCAGTTCCCCGCCTCAGGTAGGCCCCCAGCTTGGTGTAAAGACCTGGAAGTGGAGTTAAATGTCTGGGCTCCAGTCTCTGCCGCTGAACAGCCCTGTGACGCCAGCACATCGGTGTCCTGGCCAGATTCACTGTCCTTGTGTCAGAAAGAGGGCGTCTGCCGAGACGCTCGCTGGGTCCCCTTCCCCCTCCAATGTCCTAAGGCCCCACTCTCAGTCGGGACCGGCACACGGGCTGTCGAGGGCTGCCGTCCTGCGCTCTCAGTCGACAGCAGCCGATGGCTCTGCTGGACACCGCGGGGGGCTGCGGAGCCAGGGCCCCCCCACGAGGCGCCAGGGAAGCGGTCTCCTCCCTGCGGGAATCCCACACAGGCGCCAGCGGCCGCAGCTGCCAGGAGGACCGCGAGAGACGGGCTCGCGGTGTTTCTTGATGTTTTACCCAAGACAGTCTATCTTGGCAGGACAATTCTGTTCCCCATGAGACATCTGTCAGTGTCTGAGGCCACTTCTTGGTTGTTATAACTGGGTAGGGGGCAGAGGCCAGGGATTCCCCTAAATATCCTATAATGCAGATTATAACCACCCCCCGCCCCAAAGTTATCCAGGCAAACTGTCAGTGGTGCTGAGTTTAAGAAATCATTCCTCTTTTTCCTCTTTCCTAGATCCTTTCCAAATTGCCTTGAAAACATCACACAATAATGTCCCGGTCACAGAGTATCCTGCACGTGCACTCTTGCCACGCTGCATGGCAGGGCACACTGCCCCGGGGCCCTGGGTTCCGGGGGACGAGGAGGGAAAGAACTGAGAGACGGACCCACAAGGTGGCTTCACCGTTGTGCCTGCACTCACCAACTAAGTGATTAAATTATGTTTTCAAAAGGAGTTTGCAGTCGATGAAACAAGAGGCTTCATTTTTTTCCCTACTGCATTTTTCACTTTGGAGTGGGTTATTTTGGCAAATAGAGACTAAGGCTTATGGGAGAAGCTAATGAATTTATTTGGGAAGCACAATGGGAAATCAGAGGCACAGCGTTTAAACACTAGCTGTTTCAGACATCGCTTCTACAAACTGACTGCCAAGCCGGCCACGGCCGCTGACAGGACTCGCTTCCACAAGGTCAGGGAGCTGCCTCACACTGGTAGGAAGGCGCACGCATGTACAGGATTAACACACACTTAAGCAGTTAAGAGTTTTCTTCTCCTCATGTTCCATTTTCAGTTTTTGCACCTCTGAGTCACAATTCTATGGTCTGGAGAACAGAAGGGACTAGGCAGCGGCAAACTCGGGCGGGGGGCCAAATGATCTGTGTCCCCTGGCTCCATGTGTCTTTTTCTTCCCTCCTTGTTTGTTATTCTTTATTGGCATTTTGCCTGCAGTATGACACGGGTTTTAAACACAGACTTTATGATGTCTGTAAGTCAACCTAGAGAAGGAAAAGCATTTCAAGGGCAGAACAAAAGGTAACTGTTCCTGGGCTTTAATTTTAAGCATTTTAGCAAATGCATGCAATGGCGGTTTTATTTATTGAATTTGAAAAATGAACTCTGCATAGCCCTGAGTGTCTTCTGCTGTCTGCCCCTGGGTGTGTACATACTGGTGTTCTTCCCTCTTGAATATTTCAACAGGTGACGAAGCTGCCTTACACCTGGAGGTCTAATGGAATCGGGCTGCGTTCATAAGCAGAACAAACAGCTTTGGGGGATGGTTTAATAATTGCCTTTGGCAGGACCAGCCTCACACTCATTAAGAAGCCCAGGCCAGGCTGCCTCCTTGATCTTCATTTCCTTTCAGCTGCCAAGCGAGCAAACAAACAAACAAAGCTCCCTTCCTGAAAGCTGCTTGGTCGAGAACCTGGAATATCTTAGACCAGGGTGGAAGTTACACTTCTCAAACATCTCTCCACGTTGAGATGTTGGAACGTGGCAGACGTTTGGGAGATTTGAAAGAATGTGTGAGTAGTCTGGTTTTCTTGCTCTTCAACACATTTAAAATAGTCTAGAATTTTAACCTTTATATACAATCGTACTAAAGTTTTCGGTCTTAAAAAATATTTTTGTGCTTTTGCTTTGGTGGATGAAAACTATCACGTTACCTAATTATCTTTGATGTAAGAAATGACTAGAAAATAATAAATATGAAAGTCAGGATTTTATTATTTAGGAAATGATAAGGGAATGCCAAACCTCTGTCTGGTTTATAAATTCACCTACTGGAACCCATCTATCTTTTTTCCTCATTTAGTTTTGTAACCAGATCTGAACTTGGGCTTGTAAAAGTAACATTATATATGAAGCCCACCGAAGTGTATCTTGTATAGAAAGTGGACAGCAAGTATTCACTTTGCCTGTCAAGAAATGCCCATAAGAATTGTTGGTAGGTGTCTAAATGTGGAGGTAAGTAATAAGCAGGCATTGACTTCTGTTGAGATCAATATCAAGATTTGTTGACCCAAAGAGGTTAAAATTGACTGAAGAGTGGAACAATAAATCTTGTTATTGACTAGCAAGGGGGAGTCAATATATGTATTATTATAAGCATTTTTCTCCTGGTGTAGATGATGGGGGCGGAGCCATGTCTGCGACTCTGCATGTAGGCAACCCCAGCTGTTGACACCGTGGCGGGGCAGTACGGGCTCCTGGCTCCCCAAAGCACACACACTCCCACAGCAGCAGCAACGTCGGTCCCTCGGCCGTGTGCAAGGTGCCACCTCTCCCTGTGCGCTGGGTCCTCCTCTCCCGAGTAATTTCCAGTTGAGATGTGGAATGCCCAAACTTGTATGGTGACATTTTGTTTGAAAGGAAAAGGCACTTGAATTCTGTTTCCCCCGAGTGTAGTGTGGGTGCTCTCCAGATTGCTCTGTGTGTACACACGCATGTTTTTGTGTACACAGCACATGCTCTTATATTTTGGGGCAAAGAACACCTTTCAGGTGTCCTGTTGCTAAGATGACTGCTCTACAAATGAGACATTATATTTACTAGATAATCTTAAAAGCATGTCAAGATAAAGATAGTTTTCAAATGCATATGTAAAATTAAGGTTTTTTGAAACCACAAAATCCAGGCAAGCCGGGTATCACTAGGTCATTTATGAGTTTTTCTATTCACCACCGACCGTCCACTCACATATAAACCACGTAGAGATTGTATTTTACCATAGCTGAGAAAAGCGGAAATGGAAAACAAGTTTCCATTGTTCCAAATAGCTTTCATGTTGATAAGAAACCACACTCTGTACATCCAAGCCGAACACAGCGCGCTGGGCCACACCGAGTCTGTTTGCCCAGTCGCTTTGCCTGAACCGAGGTCGGAACACGAGGCCTCCAATGCACGAAACCTGTGGGAACAGCCCATGAGGCAGTTCCTTAGCCATTAGGATTAATTATGAAAAGTTAAATATGACATCAGGGAAATGCATTTACAATAACTGACAAATGTTAAAGCCAAGTTGCAAAGCAATGCATAATATATAGAGAGTTCATTTTTTATTGAAACATATCCTCTTGTAACCTATCTATACCATATATACCCATAGAGTATATGCATACACAGAAGCAAACTATCAATAGATATGTATGGTTACACATAAGGAAAGGTCACCCACCCTTCATTTGCTAATAAAGGAATTGCTATAATCAACCAGAAGAGTAGTAAGACAATTTCCACGACATTGTTAAATGAGGGGTCCTAATTGTGGTATCTAAGTAAGTAAGACGCCAGCAGACACACACATATATATACTTTCAGTCCCTTTTTGTTTTTCTATTGGTAAAAAGAGGGAACAACCCAGACGCTCCTACTTATACCACAGAAATAACGCGGAGCAGCTCCTGCGGCTACGACAAGAAAGACATCGATCCTCTCCCCGACCCCCCCACCCCCGCGCCGCCGTCCCTGGTCCCCCCACTCCACCCCCCACCTCGCGCTAAGGGATCGCTTACCTGTGGAGAGCCCGTAGCCCAGGGCAGGGCAGAGGCCACAGGGACAGGGAAGAAAGAGCGGAGGGCTCCCTCCGACGGCCGGCAGGGACGGAGGGCTGCGCCTCAGCCCCGGGAGCCAGCGGCGCCGGGAGCACCCCCCGGCCCGTGCCTTTCCGGCGGCCCCTGCGAAGTCCTGGGCCGGGGCCCAGCTCAGCCTCTCCCGGGTTCCTCACCCTCAGAAACCGTGAGATGATACTCGTTTTAAACCACTACAAAAATTGTGCATACTCATACAATAAAACAATGGAAAAAGACCGATTTTAAAATATACATATGTATGTGTATTTATATATGTAAATTTAACTGTAATAGTACCTAAATATGCGATTACAGAGCAGTTCATGTAGGATAATTCAATTTTTCTTTTTAAAAACTCTAAAATCATCAATTTGTATATATTTAAGTACAGGTAAAAATGCCAAATGATTTATATCAAACTGCTAGTATTGGTTACATTGATAATGTGGGAAAGGAAAGATTATAAACTTTTTCTTAATATACTTTAGTACTATTTGTGTCATATGAATAGAATGTGCTACTTTAATAATTTTAAGAAATATAATAAACTAAAGGCGGGGAAAACCAACAGCTGCATCTGGGTACAAGGATTTTGAATTTAAAAAACAATTACTTTCTTTTTGTGTCTAATTTTTGCAATGACCATAACATAAATAAATTATAAATTAGTATTTTTAAAAAATTTTTAAATTGAAGGTAGACTATTAAGAAAACCTCTGGGTGAAGACTTGGCTTCATTCACCAACTTGTGCTGTTTAAAATGGGAGATTCACCCACATGCTTTTCATCAAGTACAGAATGTTCTGTACAGAATGTTTTTAGTCTGTGAATGGTTAATATTGAAAGCATTCATCATATCAGTAGATGCAGAGAAAGCATTTGATAAAATCCAGCATCCATTTATGATAAAAACTCTCAGCTAAGTGGGAATAGAGAGAACATACCTCAACGTAATAAAGGCCATGTATGAAAAACCTACAGCCAACATTATACTCAATAAGCAAAAACTAAAAGCATTTCCCTTAAGATCAAGAACAAAACAGGGATGTCCATTTTAACCACTCCTATTCAACACAGTTCTGGAAGTCCTAGCCTCAGGGATCAGTCAAGAAGAAGAAATAAAAGGCGTCCAAAATGGAAAGGAGAAGTAAAATTGTCATTATTTGTAGATGACATGATATTGCACATAGACAACCCTAAAGACTCCACCAAAAATCTACTAGACCTAATAAATTAATTTAGTAAAGTAGCAGGATACAAAATTAATATTCAGAAATCAATGGCATTTTTATACATCAATATTAAACTATTAGAAAGAGAAACAAAAAAAGTCTCATTTACTAGTGCAACAACAACAAAAGGAATAAATTTAACCAACGAGGTAAAAGACCTGGTCTTGGAAAACTGAATAGGGTACTGAAGAAAAAAGTTGAGGAAGATACAAATAAGTGGAAGCATATAACGTGTTCATAGACTGGAAGTATCAACATCATTAAAATGTTCATACTACCTAAAGCAATATATATATTCAATGAAATCCCTATTAAAATACCAGTGGCATATTTCATAAATGAGGAATATTCCAAAAGTGTATATTGAACAAAAAAAGACCCTGAATATCTTCAGCAATATTGAGAAAGAAGAACAAAATTGGACGTATCCCAATACCTGACATCAAACTATACAACAAGGCCACTGTAATCAAAACAGCCTGGTAACTGGCATAAGAACACATAGATCAATGGAACAAAACACAGAGCCCAGAAATAAACCCATGTCTTTAGAGTCAATTAATATTTGACAAAGGTGGCAAGAGCATACAATGGAGTAAAGACAGTCTCTTTAATAAATGGTGTTGGCAGAAGTGGACTAGTACCTGGAAAAAAATGAACCTACACCACCACCTTACACCATACACCAGAATAAATCAAAATGGATAAAAGACTTATTATAAGTTGCAAAACCATAAAAGTCCTAGAAGAAAACTTCAAACATCTTGCATAGCAATATTTTTGCCAATATGTCTTATAGGACAAGAGAAACAAAGGAAAAATAAACAAATGGGACTACGTCAAATTAAAAAGCTTTTGCACAGCAAAGGAAATCATCAACAAAATGGGAACCCACTATATGGAAGAACATACTTGCCAATGATACATCTGATAAGGGTTTAATTTCCAAAAGATACAAAGAACTTACACAACTCAACACTAGGAAGACAAATAATCCAGTTTAAAAAATGGGCAAAGGACCTGAACAGACACTTCTCCAGGGAGGACATACACAGGGCCCACAGGCATATGAAAGGATGCTCAGCATCACTAGCCATCAGGGAGATGCAAATTAAAGCCACAATGTGACACCACCTCACACCTGCCAGAATGGCTACCATCAGTAAGTCAACAAACAGCAAGTCCTGGCGAGAACGCGGAGAAAAGGGGACCTGTGCATTGTGGGTGGGAATGCAGACTGGTGCGGCCATGGTGCAGAACAGTGCAGAGGGTCCTCGAAAATTTAAAAATGGAACTGCCTTTTGGCCCAGTGATCCCACTTCTGGGAATATATCCCAAGAATCCTGAAACATCGACTCAAAAGAATATACGCACCCCTATCTTCATAGCAGCATTATTTACAACAACCAAGATCTGGTATAGCCTAAGCGCCCATCAGCAAATAAGTGGATAAAAATGCTGTGGCACATCCACACAATGGGGTATGACGCAGCAGTGGAGAGGAAGGAGCTCTTACCTTCTGCGGCAGCCCGGGCGGACCTGGAGAGCGTTCCGCAGGTGGAATGAGCCTGTCAGGGAGAGACAAATGCCGTATGACTTCACTTACACGTGGCATCTAAGGACAAAATAAACTGACGAACAAAACGGAAACAGGGGCCTGGACACAGGACACAGACTGACAGCTGTCGGTGGGGGGCGGGGGGCAGAGGGCCAGGTGAAGGAAGGTGAAGGGATTAGCTAAGGACCACGTAGGCATAACCCGTAGACACGGGCAACAGCGTGGCTACGGCCAGAGGGAAGGACGAGACGGTGGGGGGAGGGGTGGGCAAAGGGGGGAACGAGGGCATCTGTAATAGTGTACGCAATAAAAATAAAGTAAAAAACTCTGAAGGCACTATCGGGGAGGAGGGGGGCTTGGTCACACACTCTCCCCCGGACGTGCAGTCAGAACAGAGAAAGGACCACTCACCGCTGGTTGTCTGTGAGAAACTAGGGGCGGGCGCGCCTCTCCAGCCAGTGTGCCGCCGGCACACTGACGCCTTACCTGCCAATGCGAATCGGTAGGATTGTAAGGATATTTGTACACTTCCACATGCCTCAGGTAAGCACGCACCAGACCTCCTGTTTGGTCCCTTTACAACAGTAATTCCATTGTCTCTGACGTGGGCCGAGGGCACAGATCCAAGGGCCGGCTCTGGACAGCAGGCTTGTGGTCCAGGGCTCTGCTGAGCGCCCGGGGCCAAGGGCAGCGTTTACCCAGCAGCCCCTTGACAGGCCTGCGCTGTCTCACCTTCCCAGCTCCTCTCTGCAAGTCAGCCTAACGCACCAAACTGAACTTTAAAAGCATATGTATCGTATTTTGTAAAGGAAAGAGTAGTTTGAAGAAGTGGGAGGAAAGACTCAGCGACCGTGGTGGCCTCCTCTAAGCCAAAGGCTGACTTGCAGAGGCCCCATCACAGCCCGCCCCCATCACAGCAAGGGAGGGGGAGCCCGGGCTGAGCAGGGAATGCACACGCCCTAACCTCCCCATGGGAGGGCTCTCAAAGCATGTCTCTCACCAACAAAGACAAAAATAACAGAATTTTGTAACTTGTTTTTTTTTTTCCTAAAGAAAGAGAAAAACTGCTTTATTTTTTCCCTTCATGGGTTCACTGCTGAGACTGACTCGAACCCACGATCCTCTTAGGCTTCGATCGGCAATGCCTCATTCATGTTACATGACAAATCGCGTCTGCATTGGGGACCTGTTTAAGTCTCACCGTCTTTCAAGGTCGGTCATCAGGCCGCTTTCACAGAGGCAGCAGCTCGAGTGCAACGAATCTGGGTGAGGGGTTTGCAGCCATTCAGCGGCACGGACAGTCGGGGCCTCGCCCCTCCCTAAGGATGTCTGCTTCCCTCTCCTCTCCCGTCTCTCCTTCCCTAAGGGTGTCTGCTTCCCTCTCCTCTCCCCTGCCTCTCCTTCCCTAAGGGTGTCTGCTTCCCTCTCCTCTCCCCTGCCTCTCCTTCCCTAAAGGTGTCTGCTTCCCTCTCCTCTGCCCTGCCTCTCCTTCCCTAAGGGTGTCTGCTTCCCTCTCCTCTCCCCTGCCTCTCCTTCCCTAAGGGTGTCTGCTTCCCTCTCCTCTCCCCTGCCTCTCCTTCCCTAAGGGTGTCTGCTTCCCTCTCCTCTCCCCTGCCTCTCCTTCCCTAAGGGTGTCTGCTTCCCTCTCCTCTGCCCTGCCTCTCCTTCCCTAAGGGTGTCTGCTTCCCTCTCCTCTGCCCTGCCTCTCCTTCCCTAAGGGTGTCTGCTTCCCTCTCCTCTCCCCTGCCTCTCCTTCCCTAAGGGTGTCTGCTTCCCTCTCCTCTGCCCTGCCTCTCCTTCCCTAAGGGTGTCTGCTTCCCTCTCCTCTCCCCTGCCTCTCCTTCCCTAAGGGTGTCTGCTTCCCTCTCCTCTCCCCTGCCTCAGGCCACTGTCCCCTGGCAGGCTGCGAGTCACTCACAAGGGCATCGCGGCCCGCTTCACTGCTGAACACCATCCCCGAACCTGAAGTGGAAAAGCCGGCCCATCGGAATTAATGATTCAAATAAACGCTGGGGAGGGCCCCGGTTCTTGGAGCCGGAGCACCAGTTCTTGGCGATGCGCCCGCACTCCTGGGCTCGTGGGAAACCAGTGACACGCGCCCTGGTGGTGAGTTGGGCAAACAGAGCGGCCTGGCAACACCTGCAGACGGCAGTTAGGAAGCGGTGACTTCCGCTGAGGTCAGGAGCAAGACTTGGCCTGAGAGATAGACGGGGACTGAAAATGTGGACAGTCCCTCACTTTCTTCCCGGAGACCGGGTCACGGCCCAGGCTGCCCCTCAGACGCTGGACACGGCGTCGTCCTCTGGGTTTGCGCCTGTCTCACCTGTACCCACCTGAGGAAGAACAGTCTTTGTACTATGTATCAGAGGGGTAGTTAAGTCCCTCTAATCACTGCTTCACCTCCCTCTATCCTAAGGCTCACGGGCCAGAAGCCTCGGGTCGCACAGCAACAGGTTTCTGCGCCCTGCGGGCTGCGCCCCGGGCCCCCGGGGCTGCCGGGGAACCCCAGTCGGGGGCCTCTCCTGAGCCGGCGCCTGCTCTCCCTGCCCAGCCCTTTCTGCCCGTAACACGTGGCTCGCCTCCTGGGGACACCCCGCCGCGGCCTGCAGGCTGGGCAAGGGCGCCCCGGGAAGCCTGCGTTCTAAAAGCCCCTGGCGGTGACACACTGGCCCTCGGACAGGCTGTTCTCAGGTGTCCGGACCCAGGGGCCTCGCCGGGGCCGTCAAGCACCCCGGCACTGCCCCTCGGTCCCACAGCTAGAGGGGTCTGGGCACATCGTCAGATGCCGGTCGGTCTGCCCTCCCCTCTCTTCCTCCTTTCGTTTGTTCCCCGCAGTCACTTCCGCTGCCTTCCCCGTCAGGGCTCTTCCCTCGGCGTCTCTTCTCTTGGAGCTCCTCTCCTGCAGGACGGGGGAGGTGCATCCTGACACCACATTAAGAGCTTCCCCACTGTAAATCTGTGAGGCTTCAAAAACACGCTCTCTCCATTTAAACCTACTCCTTCCTGATCAGAAAAATCAACACCTTCCACAGCCTGTTCTTGCTAAGAATGAGTATGTTTAAGGTGCTTATCTCCTTGACTCCAATAAATTACTGAAAGTATTCATTCGAGTTACTTTGAAATATCTCAGGAACATTTGTGGCATTAACACAGGGTATGGCGGCTTTTGAAGTTTTATTACTTTCCAGGTCTTTTTCATTATATATTTAAACCCTAATCCCCTTCCTTTTCTCGAGATGACTGCATTTGCCAAAGACCTGCATGGAGGAAGCGCGTCTGTCTGCACGCACGTTCCCCACAGCTCGCTCCTTCGCGGGCCGTTATGGGTTTGTGATTGCAGATGCCACCACTGCACCTTCTAATCCTCTCTGAAAGCTGCTACCATGACCGGGCAGGACTGGAGCGACTGCAAGGCACCGAGCTCAGCCTCGCCCGGGGGCAGGTGGGGAGTCTTGAGCAAGCGCTGAATCATGACTCGGGCAAGTCCCCCTTTGCATCAAAACACATTCTCCACAGATGGCACCTGTGTCTGAGCCGACCGTGCAGCGTCCTCCCCAGGCTCTCAGCTGCACTGAGCCGGAGTCTGCACAGCACCCCTCGCTCCAATACTTTATATCCTGCTTGTGGTCGCTCAGGCTGGAGTCGGGGCGGAGCTGGAGGACGTGGGGTGATCTGGCCACCAGCCGTGCTGTGTGCCGCGAGCCAGGCAAGGCCGTGCATGGAGAGCGACGTGAGCACACGCAGGCTGGCGCCCAGGCTACACTCCCACAGGAGCCCTTGCCTCGGGGAAGAGCTGCAGACAGGAAATAGCAAGAAAGCCCTTGAATCTCCAACCAATACCCAAAGAGGCTGAAAGTCAATCGGCTGCCACAAGGTGGCAGCGTCACATCGATGTCCTTCCTGCTGCTGGGTTTCCCCACAGAAACTTCCTGTCAACTATCTGAGGACAAAGGTATCATTTTTACATTTAAATAAAAACCACTTATCACCAAGATTTACGCGAAGCAGTGCAGCACACCCAGACAGCTCCCTGCGTGCCTGGATAGTGCTAAATAGGTAAGGCGGGGGCTGCTGAGGAAAAGCAAATGGTGCATTTTGTTTTCTTGCAGCTTCCTGTGGGACTCTGTGCTCTCCCCCCATCGGCTGACCCTTCTCTCTCTGGATGGAGTCGGCTTCATGTGATACCCATCCCTTGAAAATGTAATTCAAAGATTAGGAATAGACTGCATTTAGAATATACTTCAGGTCGACCACGCCCTAAACCTCCTGTGAAGCTTAGACACAGGGTTGGCATGAGCGAGGGAGCAGGTGCTACAGACAAATGTGTCACGTGCCGTCACAGGGGAGAGGGCAGCTCTGGAAGCCATCGGCCGTGTGGCCGATGCTGGTCACTGGGGCATGGGCTCTGCTCTGGCTGGTGCTTTCAAACCCCGGGATTTCATTAAACCCTGTGAATCGAGTGCACCCTGTGTAAAATAGTGGAAGATAACTCTCCAAAGCAGTGTTCTGGGGACAGAATGGACGGGTTCACATACACATAGTGGCTGGCGGCCAGGAGCACACGGGGCCGTTAGGTGAGGGCGCCCTTCAGCGTGGACATGCCCCCGCCCCAGGGCGCGCAGCACGGCGCGCGCACTCTCACCCGGCATCCTTGCTCAGAGAGGGACAGAGAGTCCCCGTGCCACGCCGCAGGCCACTGAATCAAACCCCCTGCTTCACCGATGTATTCAGAATGCAGCTGGTGACAGTATGTACGTTCACTCTGCAAAACACAGACTTCTAAAATATTAGCAGATCCTTACGTGGGGGAGGGGACTAACTTAGAACTTAAACATGAATAATATGGTTTAATGATACAGCAATTAAGTCAATTTTGTTGTTTTGGAACTGGTAATTTTCTACTCATTCAAGGGAGAAGAGGGGTCTTTGTTTTCTAAACTAAAAATTTTCAAACTGTCAGTTTTCTTTCTACTGCAGGCCACAAGCCCTTTGACATCATCTCTGTGAGGCGCTTTTGAAGGAAATGCGCTATTAGTACAGGAAAATTATGACTATTGCAAACAAATGAAACGACTGGCATTCCTTGTGTTTGACACATGCTTACGGCGCCATCGTGGCATGAAGCCACTTGAAGAGTCACTGATCCACAGCATAGTATTTTCAGGGCAGCTCTTGCAAGTTCCCAGACGACAGAGTCAAACTGGGTAGTTTAGGACAAGCTCAGAGGCAGCTGCTGGCCATAACCTGGACACACTCACAGGGCACATGCAGGAGCCCTGGCACAGGCCACCTGGGGGCGCCCCTCGGCATGGGGGCCACCCACCAGCCTGGGAGCTGTTGCCAGAGCACCGCAGTGACACGGGGCTCGCCCTGCCCCCGCCTTGCTGGGACAGCAGCTTGGAGAGGATACGGGCCGAGTGCCCGGGGGGCAGGTGGGGCAGCATCTCTACCCCAACTCAGCAGAACATCTGAATGTCTGTTTCACACACTGGGCTTCCGAGCAAGATGGTGTTTAAAGGGGCACTACTTCAAAAAATGTTTTAACTGCAGTAATAGAAAGGTTCAGTGTTGGGAAAACAGAGAAAGGGAGATGCAGGGAAAATACGTCATAATGAGAGGCTGGTTCTCCTGAGCCCTGAGAAGTGGAGGGCGGGGTGCGGAAGCCAGGCCAGGACGCCCTGCCGGCTCTGCGGGCTCCGGGTGGCGTCCCGGGCGACGGGTGGCGGGGGGTGAAGCAGGAACGCACAGACAGACAGACGGTGAGAGCTGACTCTCTCATGAACCAGACTCCCAATCCTGGGTATACCAACCTACGAGTTTAGATTGTTTTTATCTATTTTTTTCCTTAGCAGAAGCATTTATTTCAGTTGCCATGGTTATTGATTGTATGTATCACCTGGCTAGGCTGCGCTGCCTGGGTGTTTGGTGAAACGCCGGTCTCGATGTTACTGTGAAGGTATTTTGCTGGTGGGATTGACCTTGGCCATCAGTTGACTTGAATTGAAGGGGATTAGTCCCCACAGTGTAGGTGGGCCCCTTCCAATTAGATGAAGGTCTTCAAAGAAAAAAACAGAAGTTTTCATAAAAAGAAGAAATTCTGCCCCAGGAATAGAGATGTTTTGAGCTTGCAGCCTGCCGGCGTGCCCTACGCATTTCAGAGACGCTAACTCCCATCACAAATGTGTGTGTGGGGGGGGTGGGGGGTGGGGGCGTGTCCTGCTGCTGGTTTCTCTGGAGAGCCCCAGCTGACACACCGTCACCCCAGAGAAATTCCGATCACGCCCGAGCCTTGTGTCATGACTTCAAGGCCACAGGGCCCAGATGCAAACCCCAGCTCTGCCACTTACTAGCAAGTCCCTATGTAAGCTATTCGATCTCTTTGATCCCCAATTTCCTCAACTATAAAAGAAGGTGGTGTTACTTATTTCCTTGGTATTACTCTTACGAGAACTAAATGGGAAAATACGTTAAGAAGATGGTGCAAGATTTGGCACATGGTTAGCGATCACACATAGCAAAGAAGTGGATCCTCTATCACGCTGGAAAACACACACGGACTGCTTTCACCAGCGAGTGAGGGCTGCGGATGCCAATCCTACCCCAGCTGCTCTTTCTAGATACGGGCAAATACAATTTAGCGGTTATATAAATTTCCTAATCAGGATTTCATGAAACAATCGTGCTATGAAATTATTGAGAAAAAAAATGGGACTCAGAGTCAAGGAAGAGCGACAGTCAGCACACACTGGGACCCCCCGGGAGACGTGCACTTTACGCCAGTGTATTAGAGGCCGAGGGCCCGGCCGCCTCCCGCAGCTGCGTCTCATCTAACGGCGGCTGTCCTTCAGTCCCACGTGGACCCCCAACTTTTCCTTTCCTTTTGGGCACACGGTAAGTTTCACAAGTGCCATTTCCTGGTGGAATGGAGAAAGCCACCCCCCTGGTCCCGCACTGGACCCTGCAGGAGAATGGGTGGGGTGGGGCTTCAGTCTGTCCATCACTGACAGCAAGCGGAGCACCCGCTCGGCTGGCCTGTCTGGTGTACGGGGCACAGGGCTGAGGAATCTGCTTTTTTATCCTAAGCCACATTCTGAGGCTCTTTGTTGCCACAGCGTAACTTAGCCTATCTTGTGTCATACATAATTTTGTAAAAAAAAAACAAACCCAAAACAGTTAAGTGCTGCTGTAAAAAAATCCTAAAGTAGATGGCATGTGTTGTAAGTTAGGTTGCAGATATGAAGGAGCTGTTAGCAGACTCTGAAAGAAGAGCAAAATGTTTTGCAATATCAAATACACTTGCCCATGGGACCCCCTTTCCTGGGACACCCATCAGCCCCCAACTTTGGGAAACGCTGATCCTGAAGAGTTCACTGGAGACCTTTGTTTTCTCTTTGCACGTGAGCCATTGCCAAAATAATGCACTAAGTCATTAATTTGCAAGAAAATACTACGTGGGTGGAAAATGATCATTCAACATTGCTTTCATTCCTAGGCTTCCTGCTGCTGCTGACACGGCAGCACCCCTCTCCCCCACGGTCTCCTCCTGCAACTAGGTCACACGACACCTTCCTAGAGACGCCTCCCCGCTTTCCACCAGGCCTGGTGAGCTGCTCGCTCACACTGACTTTGGGCTGGACTTCGTTTCTACCCCGTGTGATCCTCTGCCTAAGAACACGGCTACTTCATGTTATGTGTCTCATGCCCATCAGACGCTAATCTCCTCTAAACGGGAGCCATTTCTTACCCATCGGGGTGTCTCCAACAGGACTCAGCACAGGAATTTACATTTAGATTAAAGTCAACGACCGTTCACTGAATGTTCACTTAACTATGCTAGGGGCTAAGTAATGCTACAATTGTCAATAACGACAACTAAACTTTTCAGCACTTACAGCGCGACTGCAGTGAAGACACTTTCCCTATGGTCATGTGTGCCGGTCCGCCTGTCATCCCCGTGTGGTAGTACTGTCACCCCCATTTTATGGACGACGGAGTTGATGCTGAAAGAGGTTGAGCAACTTGACCACGTTTATGCAGCTGATAAGCAACTACTGCATGTGGCAAATGTGGGCCTCGACATGGCCTCAGGTGCAGAGAGGTCGGTATTTACAGCTCGACATGCCGTCCTGGCACGCGCCTCCTCTTCCCTTCTCCAATTTACCATCGTCAGCCCCAAAGTCTGGCAGGTTGTGCTTGGAACGACACAAAAATAGGATTCGGGCTGGCAGACAGAGGACTAAGGACAGAAAGGAACAAAAAATCAGGCTGGACAGCCAGTGCGCCTAGCCTTCCCCTGCCACGGACGCGGAGGAGAGGAGAGGGCAGCGGCAGAGGGTCCGGGGAAAGGCGCATGTCGCCGGGTGCAGCGGGCTCTGCTGGGCCAGAGGTAGGGTGGGCTCGGTGGGCGCCTGGCTGCGCCGCCTGAGCGACACGGCTGGGAAAATATTCAAATGGCGTCACTGCATATCAGATGCCGAAGGAGCTCAGGCGCGCTGCGGATTACTTTTTAATAAAAGTAGCTTTAGAAATTGTCTTTGTCCCTTATCCTCTTATTTGCCGTATTCATTGGAAACCCTGCCATTATCATTAATTGAAAGAAAGGACCCAGTGTGCTTAAACCTTTGTCAGGGGAGAAAAAACTCCTCCACATCAAAGAACCGACACCACGCGCTGATGAAAAGATAGCGCTGGGCCTGTGACTCACCGCACCGGGCCTCCCTGCGGGCCGTCCTGCAATCCCGTTCGCACACGGCAGTCCGGCCTACATGCGGGCCCGCCAACGCCTACTAAACGCCTACCCTGTGCTCGCCCCAGGTCAGGGGCTGCTGGGAACACCAGGACCAGAGAAAAAGTGCCCCTTCCCTCCAAGAGTATGGAGAGACCGGAGGCGGGCGCGTGGCATGCCCGTGGCAGGTACACGTGGCAGCCACCCCGCGGCCCAGGGTGGCCCGAAGGACTAATGGAGGAAGGGCCGCAGGAGCCAGTACACGGCTGTGAACTGAGGGCTGCCGGCACAGGCGAGGAAACTTCAGTTTCTTAAAAAAAAAACCAACCACATGTAACTAAACTACAAGCCGACATATTAGAGTGTGAAATAAGGACTCTCCACCAAGGTCCTGGGTGTGTCCGCCTCTTTCCCACAGAAGGCAGAGAGCAGGTGGGTCTAGGCCTGGATACGGACAAGCCTGGGGGCCCCTCATCCAAAGAGGCCCGTGTAGCTCGCTTTACAGATGAAGCTGGGTCCCAAGGATGTAAATCCAGTTGTCAGTTGCTACCTAGATGACCAAGCTGAAATTCACACACAGACCATCGGACCCTGAAAACTGCTTTCTTGAACTCTCCTGGTCCCTGCACTACACAGCTTCTCCTGTCACAGCCAGGGAGGTGGCCAAGACCATCTTCAGGACCGACAGGGTGGCACCTGCCAATCTGCTGCCCTGAACATCCTTGTACCCTCTGACAATAGCCAGAAGGGTGCACGTGTCCACGTGGCAACATCCATTTGTCCCTAACAGCCATCCTGCCCCTTGTGACACTCTCCCTCTGGTCAGGATTGATTGGACCAGACACGGTAGTACACGACATCGGTCGCCTGCAATAAAGAGAATCTGATCCACGATCTTGGTGGATCTGAGTGGTGAAGTGAGGGTGCAATGTTAGGAAAACCGCCTGGTAACCAGAGGTTGGGAGAGACAGGACAAATGGTGGAAGACTGAAAGCGCGGCATGGCTTACGGCCCGAACACGGAGTCAGTGTCCACTTACACTGAGCCTGTCCCCTGGTAACAGATCTCCTGAGTGGGCAGGGTTGTCAGAATGTGTGGTTCTGGACTGATCAATAGAAGATTATTTGTAACCTGTGCTCACGGGGTCTCCCCTGGGCTGGGAGAGAGGTGGAGAAGGTAAGACATTTACTCTGGCAGCCAACAGCTGCATAAAAGGTGGAGGAAGAGTGGAACATGCCACCCCAAAATATGTCACTTTAGCATCAGGATTATTTTGAGCTTAAAGTAATTGAGAAGAAACAGATACAGGGAAAGCTTGCCAACCTCCACCTATTTGCCTAAAAGGACATAAATATGCAAAGGTTCCTCCCGCCACTGCCACCACCAAGGACCACAGCTACCAGGAACAACTCTAGAGCCTTATTCACCCAGAGACTGCACCAGAGGGTTCCACATACCATGTACCCCCATTCATTTCCCACCCCACCATTTGCCATTCTAGGAACTCGAAGTCCTTCCTTTTGTCACCTCTGTACACATGCATCGTTCTTTCTGTTCAGATGCTGTGTCAGCCCAAGTTCTGACCACCCCTTTGAGTTACTCTTCTCTGAGTACTCCCCATGTGCATGCGTTAATAAACTTCTGCTTGTTTTCTTCTCTTAACCTGCCTTTTGTCAGTATAATTTATAGGGCCCTAGTCAGAAAATTTTAAATGTGTAGAGGAAAAAGGTTTCCCCTTCCCTACAGTTTAGACAGAAATTGAATCATGGTTGAGAAAGGAAAGTGGAATGGGGATGAGGTGAAGCAATAAATGAAGAGAGATCGCAAACAAATTTACAAGTGGCAAGAGATGGATGATCTGAAGTATCTCCTAACAGTTGATGAATTCTTACAGGAATGTCCTCCCCAATTTTATTCCAACAACCAAGAAGAAGGGATGAGTCTTCCTGTTATATCAACAGCTTATAACAAGAGAAAATGCCAGAAAAAAAAATGGGCATCTGAGAGTAAGAAAAAATGTAAAGTGAGATGTTAAAATAAATTGACCTGAAACAATTTTCTCCAAGTCAAACTGCTTGAAAAGATAAATTGACCTAAAAATATTATGTAATATAGATTTTTTTTATCCTAGTAATTTTGATGAAAGTTTTGTGAGCTTTTATGAATCATTAAACCATTTTGTCATTTTTTTCAGAATTTTGGAAGGTAACAAGTTTCTTTTCTTCTTCATCCCTAATTCATATACAGTCAATTATGTCTGTTCTGTTCATTTGTCTGGAAGATAACCATTCTCAAATCAATGTTTCCAACCACCAATTAACATTATTTTATAACTTTTTTAAACCTTGGTATAATTTTTATTACTTTCATGCATATTTTTTAAATGCTTCTTTCTATGTAATTTTGCTTTTTAAAATGTTTAGATTCATTTTCAGCCAGAAATGATGTTAACTCATTTACTTAGTCCTATTTTGTGCTCCATTTTTGGTTGTACATTTATGTATTTTACAGAGAAATATTTTTACTATTCAATGTGACTGTCAGAATTGAAGCTATAATGAAAAACATGTAGTCTGAATGCGACTTCTCAGACAGCATGAAGCTTAGGTTTAAGTTTTTTGATCTAACAATGCACAGAATAATATATGAGGAAAACCCTTGATGACAGATGAGTCTGGGCCACTGAGATCTATTGTCCTGGTAGAAAGAAGGGGACAGAAATACATGCCAGCTTCCTGACCCAGTTAGTCTTTACATTATTTAGATAGTTGAAAGCTTTTAAGTTTGAAATGAAAAACGTAGAATGTCCTAGGTGAATGTAGTGATTAACACATACTTCAATGATGTCCAATGGCTTCATTCTTTACAAACCCCCTTCTACCGCATGTCTGTAATTCACAGGTCCCTTAGAGTATACAATAATTACAAAAGAACAAATGACTAGTTAAAACAGATTTCAGACTAGTTTGCTTTTGGCAGTTTGGTACATCAATGAAAATATTGCTAAGTAAGAGAAGCAACCATGACTGAATGAAACTGCATCATAAATTAAAAATAAAAGTTTAAAGAGCTGCATGAAAAATCCCCCAAATTCCAAAAACTGAGAAATAAAGCATTAAAATTCAAAACGCCTTCTCCAATGTCCTGACATTAACAGTACATGAGTAACCAGCTATTAAAAAATCATCAGGTTTAATTATTTTTTTTACCAGTTTGGTTTTGGGCTCATTTTTTTCAGCCCATTTGGCTTCAAACAAGCGGAAGCAGTGACCAGAGACCGTGATGAGGGCTAGTCTCTGGTGCTGTTTCCAACAAGGTGGAGTTCGATCCGATTTGCTGACCCGGCTCATCTCCAGCTCCTCAGTCTCCTGTTCTTTGGTATTTAAATGGGAATTATTTATTGACCTTATTGGGTGACACTGGTTAGTAAAATTACATAGGCTTCAGGGGTACAGCTCGGTAACACGACGTCTGTATGTTGTACTGTGTTCACCACCCCAGCCCAGCCTCCTTCCACCGCCATCTACCCCCCTTCACCCTCTCCTACCCCCCACCCCGTTTTTCTCTGGTCATCACCGCACTGCTTGTTATTGTTGTTGTTGTTCCTTCATCCCTTCACCTTCTTCACCCAGCCCTCCTACCCCTTCCCCCGCGACAGCTCTCAATGTGTTTGCAGAGAATCTTACAAACATGCAGAGAAAACTACATACAATAAACACAGAGAGGCTCTGCTACCTTTCCTAATCTTGGTTCTCAATATCCATTGAGAGCCACCTACATCTCTGTTCTTGGGTTACATGAGTCACCTCTGTATCCTTATACAATACATTCTCCTTTTTGGCTTAAGATGGCCCAGGCTACTCTCTGTTATTTACAACCAAAAAGTCTTTACTAATATTCCAGAACATTTCTGGAAATATGAACAAACTCAAGTCATAACAAATATCCCTTTTATTGTGTAAATAAGAAATATGAGAAAATTTCAGTATCAACAAAGAAATCGAAAACTCCTAGTACCAACATCAGTGGAAACACCTGTGGCCTTCCAGATCTTTCGTGAGCACTGGAGAGCAGGAGGAAACATCTGTAGATGAAACCCAGGATGGAAGGTCAATGGCATTTGAGATCTGACTATTAGTTTTAGTTTTAATTTTTCACTATCCCTCTGCAAAGCCAGAACTGCCCCAAAGGGACGGGACGTCTGTGGACAGCCCTTCTTCCCAGACAAATGCACCACCAAGGGAAAAACAGATGCTATCACTTTCGCAAGTTCAAAACAGTCCCTGCAAATATTCATGGATGCCTCATTTTTTTTCATCTCCTGGCTTCACTGACTTTGAAATCCCTGCTATAAAAGTTCCGATAATACATATTATTAGTTTCCATGGTGTCCACACAGAAGAGCTGCTCTCATCTCACATCTCACAGAAACAGCGGAAACAAAAGCAAACAAATCCCAACACAGAGTCTTGCTTATTCCTGCCGTATGGTTCTCATAACTGGGTTAGTTCGGAAATTCCACTGAGTCTGAAAATCGCTGAGTGATCACTTCCAAAAAAATGGCAGTAAACTTCCCCCTTGAATAGAAAATTAATTCCTATGTTTACTTGGCCCTGTCTTCTATCCACTTTCTCCGGAGTAATTTCCGTATTCAGACCCTGATCCCAGCCCCCACAGAGCCCTTTGTTTCTGCCTCTCCGCGCCCGTCACTCCCCCGCTCACTCCCTCAGACGGCCTGCTTTTTTCCCACCACGCTTTGGCCTTGTAGTTTCTGTAGCCTTCCTTTCTATTTTTTCCACACTGTCTGAGAGTTTCCCTTTAAAGACTTGATTTCCAAGAGACGGCGCTAAAGGAAGTGTCGACGACAAAGGGGGAAAGACGCACCCACCCCGGGGCCCCGGGGAGCCCCGCCGAGCCCTCCCCCGGGCTGCGGCGCAGCCGCCGGGAGGCCGCGGCCCGTCTGCCGTTTGGTCTTGAAAAAATATGAAGCTCCACAGGAAACCTTCCTAAAAGCCTCCTGAAGTAGTTGGCACAGCTGAGTAGCGGGAGCAGCCAATTCATGCATTAAGAGAGAAATTAGCATTTAAGTAACTTAAACATCTAGGAAGACTGAACTCTTGTAAACTTACTTCAAGTCGGAACCCTTGTCTGAGTAAATTTATTGTATTAAATCAGTGTAAGAAAATGCAACATAAAATTTAAAATTTCTCTTGTGTCTTTTCCCAAAAATACTTAGTAATGAATTATTAAAGTTAAATCTAGTTTTGACTGTACACAGATTTATTTAATTCAACAATAAAATGTCATACATATTCATGCTCTCTGAAAGTCAGGAGAAAAATAAAGTCTTGTGTAGATTTTAAAAACAGCTGCCTGAACAAAAGCAAAATAAACAAGTGGGACTACATCAAACTAAAAAGCTTCTGCTCAGCAAAGAAAACCATCCACAAAATGAAAGGGCAACCTAAGGAATGGGAGAAAGTATTTGCAAACCACATATCCAATAAGGGATTCGTGTCCAAAGCGTGCAAGGACTTCTTACAATTCAACAGTAAAATCGTAATACCCCAATTTTTAAAAATGGGCAAAGCACCGGAATATACATTATTTCCCCAAAGAACATCTACCCATGGCCAACAGGTCCACGAAAAGGCGCTCAACATCACCACTCATCAGGGAAATGCAGACCCACGCCACACACGAGGCACCGCCTCCCAGCGGCCGGAATGGCCGATCGCGGGGAGACAAAAGCGCGCGCCGCTCGGGGGGCACGTGGGTGTGGGGGCAACAGGGCGGAGGTTCCCCCAGACAGAACTACCCCGTGACGCGCAGCCCCCCCGGGGGAGCGTGCGTCCACCGGAAGTGACCGGGTCTCGTGACGAGACGTCTCGCTGCCGAGCTCAGGGCGGCCCGAGTCGCACCCGGGGCCCAGAGCGCGCCGCGGCTGCCCACGGAGGAACGGGCACGGCCGGCGCGGCGCGCGCCCGTGTGCCTGCCGTTACTCAGGCTGGGAGAGCAACTGCTTCCCGCAGCAACGCAGGGAGCCCGGGGGGCGTTACGCCCAGGGAAGTGAGCCGGGCGCACCGATGCTGCATGGCGTCCCTCACCTGGGGGAGCTGAGAGGGAAAGCCCAAGGGACAGCGAGCAGGGACACAGCGGCCCGAGGCTGAGTTTGGGAGAAACCGGGAGAGGTCGGGAAAAGCGTCCAACATTTCAGTCCTGAGATGAAGCCGGTCACGTGGTCTCAGGGGTAAGATGGCCACTGCAGTTGCTAACACAGCAGCACCGACATTTGCTAAGAATATAGAAGTTAAGTTTTCTCACCAAGAGGCGGGGGCCGTAAATAGGTGAGGTGGCAGATGTGTTCATCGGCTCGGCAGGAATCCTGTTCACAATGTATACATATATCAAATCATAACACTGTACACTTTAAATAGCTACAGTTTTGTCCATTATACCTCAATTACGCTGAAAAAAAACAGCTGCCTAAGTCATATAAAAAAAATCCTTCATCTGATTTTTAGCAATGTTCCGCACATGCACTTGCTGGCACTTTGTGTAGTCAGAAGTCCTCCCTCAGCACGAATGTGCAAAAGCAAATGCTGCACCTCGGGCATCACCGCCTCTGTCACAGCTAAGACGCACATTAAGCCCATACAATCTATTTAACCACGTTTTCATCAATACCTATTCTGTGTACTGCAACTTGGAGCCGGGAGGGAAAGGATCCATCCGAGGCAGAGGCAACTTCCCTCAAGGGGTTCATTAGCCTAGTTGGAGAGATGGAACTTGGATGCACAGAAAGATTCTTCACAATACAACGTATCCTGAAAAAATGTAGAAATGTCAAGTGGGAATTACAAACAAAATTCTTACAGAGATTCCGAGAGGAAACGGTCAACGGATGGACAGGGATGGACAGGGAGGTGGAGACAAGGCTTCGCCTGGGGGAGCCTCTAGGGGTCAGAGAAGCAGGCGCTCAGAGCGCTGCATTCTGGGTGCACAGCTGTGGGGTGGGCAACCGCGAGGAGGACGACAGCAAACTCGTCCCCAGCATGTTTGGGGAGGCAGAAGAGAGAACAGAGCAGCGTGCCTAGACAAGGGAGTTTTCAAGGGAAGGAAAGAAACTCGTCTGACTTGTCCTGTGAGGGAGAGAAGAGCTTTCCTACAAGCCTAGCGGCTGCGGAGGAGCACGGGTTCCAGGCCAGCTCCGCTTCGAGCTGAGGACGGGTCAGACGTCTGCCTGAAGCGATCCTAGTGGCTTCCAAAACATACCCCGTCATTCTCTGTTCACAGAAGTTTCTAAGCTTCAATTTGATGAGAAAGGCATTTCACACAAAATAAGTGTAAAACAAAATCTCTGTAGCATATTTGTGGTTATTTTCTTCAAGATATGGATATATCTCTTGAGAAAAGAATATATATACACATGTATACATACATTTAGAAGTTAAATATAAAGACTACATTGCTGGTGTTTTGTTCCTTTTCAAGTAAGGTAACAATACTTGTAAGTAGAACTTCACAGTTTAGAAATCACAGCAAAATTTAATCAGTAGGAAAGGTGACACGCAATGCAGCTCCCGCGCTTCTCCACGTTGACAAGGTGCGTGGCTGTCCTCACAGACGCGGGGGGCGGGGCACACGTTCTGGGCCCGGCACACGCTGTCCTCACAGACCTTCTCAGCTCCGTCACCTGGTCGCCTGAGGCATGGGACCGCACGCTGGGTTTACCAGGCCATCAGACAAACGCAACGCATCTTCCTGGAGCAACAGTTCTACCAGACGATCCAGAGGTAGGGCAAGCTGAGAAATTTAAAAGTACATAGTTGAAGACCCAGGTTTTATATTAAAGCATATACAGAAAAATTATAGTGCAGAGTGCTCCTGAAATTGCATGAAAAAACAAGGCATCACGTAAATTTCTGCCGTGTTTGGCTGCGGGAGCTATTTCCCCCACGACAGGCGGAGCGGGCAGCGCATGCGCCTCTGAGGGGCCCGGGGCCAGTTCCTCTGCTTAGAGGGGCTGGGGGGACGGGGCGTCGGCAGGGCCGGGAGGCCCTTCCTTTCTCCTGTGCCCCTGCGCCCTCCGTTTTACTTAGTCTCACAGGAAGCGCTGAAAGATGGCCGCCTGTAAGGAGTTTTCCTGGTTTTAAGGACAGGCTCAGGAGCCCATTCCAACCTTTTGCAGGGCCTCCAGGGCTTAAGGCTGGTGACGGCACCTCCGACCCCATCCCTGGGCCCCAAACGTTGCTCCCGGGACTGCGAGTCGGGCCAGACAATCAGCTCAGTCTGCAGCACAGCCTCCCGCGATTAGTGCTCTCGGTGGGACGGAGTGCGCCCAGCCGAGTCCCCGTGGTGAGCCTCCCGCCGGGACTCCGCGCCGCGCAGGCCGCTAGGAAGCTAGTAAAAGATTTAAAGATCAGACTTGAGCTGAGCAATCAGGATGTTTTTCTCCCACAATTTACAGCCACTGGGGCAAGACCTAGTTTTTCATGCCCAGTTTGGTTTTTCTTTAAATTTGGGGAACTGATTTACCTGATAGAATCTGTTTCATAAAAGACTAATGGAAATAATTTCCATTTCCCTACCATAAAGTTGGAAAACATACCGTAACCCCACATATCTTTTAAACCTTCATTAAGTCCCCATTCTTGGTATGTACTGAAATAGCAGTTCTCGGCCTCACACAAGTAAGAGATGGCCTTCCCTTGGTGTGACAGGGACACTCAGTGACAGGAAAGCAGGCACGGCACTCCAGGCTCTCACAGACAGCACCCAAAGCACAAATCTTAAACTCTGGCTGGCCCTGCTGTCGGCCGGTGTATGATATATAAAGTGGAATAAGGTTATTGAATGGCACACCCAAGAAAAATCAGTGGTTTGCAATCACACATAGAGGCAAGAGTGGGCTCCCCCCACCTCCTCCTCCTCCACGGGCTTCTATAAATCGCTGTCCCAGAGAAGGTGTGGCCCAGGAAGGCAGCATGTATTATTTATTAAGGGCATTTGGAAATGTAATTTCTCCCAGAGAAGGACAGTCCAGATGCATCTTTTAGGCCTCAGGCCTCAGGAGTTAACCTATACGCCCTTGGTCATCGCAGGTGACTCAGGGCTACCATCAAAGGAACTTTCCAAGGACAAAGTGTGAATCTGGGGTTTGCCTCCAGGAGAGCTATGAAATGATTAACTTCAAGATGTTTGAGTTTCCCTGAAAGATTTTCCCCCCAAATGCACAGAAAAGGGGAAAAAAGTCAATATAGCAACAGAATTTGAAGTACAAATTTGACTGTTGGCTAGTTGGCTAGTTTAGTTTAAAGGACTAAATTCATTGCTCGGTCTGGGGCCTTCAACAGGGAAAACACACTGTGGGGTGATGGGTGCAGACGATGTAAAATCTTAACATAGAGTTAATGCTTTCAGTAACATATAGACCTATGTTCAATGTAACATATAGACCTAAAACAAAAACTCAAATAATTGTTTTTAACTTTTCTGCACTGTTATACAATAACCCTAAAATCAGATAAATTAAGTGTTGACTTCTGCCTTCCTTTACACACACAGTGCTTGACCCACTTTTGCTCCATGGGGCTGCAGGTGACAGGAAGGAACAGAACGAGGGGGAGGTGCCAGTTAAAGCCACCAAGCCACGGGTCATGGTTCCACGGGAAGGGGGAGGCTGCGCCCCCCTGCTTCGCAGGCTCAGTACCCAATTTTAAGGGGGATAAGTACTAAGCATATATTCACAGCACATTACAAGTTATTAAGTCCACGGGTTTTCACTTTCCAAAAGCAGGTGTTAGGCACTAGAAGCCGCTGCCAGCTTTGTCCCACTAGGTTTGTAAGGGCCGTGCCTGGCAACACCTGCCGGGGTGGCCCAGGCCAGTGGCCGACACCGAGGCTCAAGTCAGTGCGGGCCGTCCAACACCCGACCCACTGCGCAGGAGCCGTGAACTGCCTTTGCAGGTAACGCTGACTTTCTTCCCTCTAAAAGAATATGTTCTGCCCCTGGCTGGCATGGCTCAGAGGACTGAGCACCCACCTGCGAATCAAAGGGTCCCTGGTTTGATTCCCCAGTCAGGGGCACATGCCTGGGTTGTGGGCCAGGTGCCCACTAGAGGGCGCCCGAGAGACAACCACACATTGATGTTTCCTTCTCCCTCTCTCTAAAAATAAATAACATCTTAAAAAAAACAGACGTTTCATTTAAATTGCGCAAACACAATTTACAACAATTAGCAGTGGTGTGATTCTCAGACAATGGAACCAGCTCATAAAGGGCAGCGCACAACTGTAAGTTCTAAGCCAGCAGGTAGATGCACAGGGGTCCACAATTTTACAAACACGATACACACTTTTACACCCCTTGGTTTTTCTTCTAATATATAATATAAAAATAGTATAAAAACAAACATGTCTTCCTAATACACATATTAGGAAAAAACAGTGTTGGTATTTAGCCTGTTTCTGTGGGTTATCATTTGTTAGCACATGCTTTCCATCCTTGTATGGCACCCCTGGAATGTTAATGGCAAAGAGACATGCGCCAGCTGACGCGCTCTGGCGTTGCAGGTGGTGGTGAACGGCACCCCTTGCATGGATGGAAGACGAGCAAAGATGCTCAGTGTGTAACTTACTCTCTAGAAGTCCTTCCTGAATCCCTTCCCTTGGGGGTGAGGCAATCGCGGGCGGGGCCACCACCACACAGACGCGAGGGCGCTGTGGCTGCCTGAAGCCGCACGAGGACCCACTCACCCCTGGGGCTGGCTGGGTACTGAGCTCCCCACAGTGTATTATTTTTTAAAAATACATCTTCTTTAGTTATTTACAGGTTTTTTTAGTTTATTTTTATTTGCTTATTTTAGTTTATTTTTCTTGTTAGTTTAATTTTAGATTTACATGAAAATTGAGAAGAGAGGGTTTTCACATACCCTCCTACCAAGTTTCCCTTGTTAACGTGAGATTAACGTCTTCCATTAGTTTGGTAATTTGTTACAATTAATGAACCAACGTCAATGTAGATCATATTATTGAATGTCCATATTTTATTGAGCTATCCTTCGTTTTAGCCTAATGTCCTTCTTCCACTGCAGCATCTCCCCCATGATGCCGCATTTCGTTCAGCCATCTGTCCACTTAGGCTCCCCTTAGCTGTCACAGGTCTCAGACTTGCCTTGTTGGGGTACTTCACAGGCATCTCTCCTTTGGGATTTGTTTGATGTTTTTATAAAGATCAGACTAATTATGTTTTTTTTTGTCTCTTCTACCCATTTACTTATTTTTAAGTTATTTATTTATATCAATATAGACCCCATGGATATTTATTTTTATAGTGTGGATTATAAACCTGTAATATTTTATTTTGTTGCTCAAATTTTTTTCAGTTTTGTCCCCTGGGAGCTCTTTCAGTTGCCCAGCGTCACCTTGACATAGTCCCACGTGTTTGTTTTTTGTTAACCTTTCCTGGCACAAGATGCTCCAGAATCATCTTGTGTATTTTTTGCTCTGTTTGAGAATCAGCCATTTCTCACAAGATCATTTCAGTGGAGAATACCAGAAATCTTGATCACAGGGCTCAGCGTGCTGTGCTGCTGACATGGGAAGCTGCATGGACTCCAGGCCCTGCCAACTGACAGAGCAAGGAGTTGCACACATGCATGCTAACACACATGTGCGCACATATACACACGGAAAAACTGGCTCCCACCCTCCCCTACCCATTTAATTGGCTGTGTACTTACAGCACAGCTGTCGCGTGACATTGGAACTGTTGACCTGTGCTGCCACGATGAACCGCTCCATCAGATAAGAGCGCAGCACCTGCTGGGTCTACTTCCCCGCCCCACACACCCCTGGCCACCACTGACCTTCTTCCTGTCTCTACAGCTTTGCCTTTTTCAGGATGTGATTTGATCGGAATCATGCAGTATGTATTCAGGCTCGCTCCTATTGCTGAAAATAACCATTTATAATTCACCCAGTGTCGTGACTTGATAGCTCATTCCTTTTTATTGCTGAATAATATTCCATTGTGTACACATGCCATGGTTTGTCTATCTAGTCACCTACTGAATGACATCTTGGTTGCTTCCAGTTTTTGACAGTTGTGAATAAAGCTAGTATAACCTTTTGTGTGGACATAATTTTCCAGATCACCTGGGCAAATACCTAGACGTGTGGCCTGCAGTGTTAGCGTGGTGCAGCTCTCTCCGTCCTTGTACTTTGCATGGATTCTGTGTCTTTCTATCTAAAATGGGTTTCTTGCAGACAACATATCCTTGTGAACAACACAGAGGTGGGTTTCTTTAATCCCCTCAGACATTCTGCATCTTTGATATGTTTAGACCATTTACATTTAAAGTGATTTTTTAATATAGTATGTGGATTCATAGTTATTTGCAATATTTGGAACTGTTTTCTCTTGGTTGTGTTTGTTCTGTTTTTTTATCCCTCTTTTTCTGCCTTTATTGTTTTTAACTGAGCGTGTTATATAATTCTCTCCTAGCATATCAATAATAATTTCTTTTTTTAAAATTTAGTGGTTGCCCTACAGTTTGCAACATGCATTTTTAATCTGAGTTTACCTTCAAGTAACCCCACACCATTTCATCAGTGCCGGTACCTATAATATAGCATTTGTTACCAATCCTTGCTTCTTATCTCTTATAACACTGACATCACTCATTTCATTTACCCATAAGCTATAATCACTTAATACAAGGCAACTGTCATTCTAAACAAACAGTTGTCATTTAGATCAATTAAAAATAAGAAAATTAAAGGTTATATTTTACTTTCATTAGTAGCTTCTCCAATACTCCTCTTTTCTTTGTGTATTTTATTTCTCTCTCTTTAAACAACTTTTTTAAACATTTATTGCAGGCATGTCTGCTGGTAATGAAGTCCCTCAAGTTTGCCTGCAAGTTTGTTTTTCATTCACCACTGAAAGATAATTTCACTGGATATAATATTCTAGGTTGGTGCTTTTCTTCTTTCAGCACTTTGTTCCATTGCACTCTCTTCCTGTGTGCACAGGTGATGAACAGGAGTTTGCTCCAAGTGTTCCTTGTTCCTCTGCAGATAAGGTTGTGTTTATTTTTTCTGACTTCTTTTAAGATTTTTTCTGTCTTTGGTTCTCTGAAGTTTGAACATGGTATGTCTTGGTATAGATTTTGGGGGGGTTTATCAAATAACATTTATCATAGTATTTGTACTTCCTGGATTTGTGGTTTGGTGTCTGTCATTAACTTTAGAAAGTGCTCAGTCTTTATTTTTCCAAGTTTTTTTCCTCCATTCTCTCTTTATTCTCATTTCATGTATACCTTTAGGAGAATCCCACAACTCTTGGATTTTATTTTCTTATTCTTTTATTTTTATTTCATTTTTGACATATCTTCAAGTCATGTCCAATCAACTGATTGGTCCTTCAAAGGGCTTCATTTCTGTTTGTGTTTTTGATTGTTCTTTTATAAAGTTCCAATTTCTCTGTTCAAATTCCCATTCATTTTTGTATGTTGTCTTCTTCATCATTAGAGCTCTTAATGTATCAATCAGTTATATTAAATTCCTTGTTTGATAAATCCAACATCTGTAACATATTTGAGTCTGGTTCTGATGTTTACTTTGTCTCCAGACATTTTTTTCTTGCCTTTTAGCATTCTTTGTAATTTTTGTTGAAAACCAGACATGATGTATAGGGTAATAGGACATGAGATAAACAGGCCTTCAGTGTGAGATTTTATGCTCATCTGACTGTAGCTGTAGGTTCCAGAGGCTTTAAATTCCTTCACTGTTTTTGTTTTTGTCTGCACCATTGACCTTGGTCTTCACTAAGCACCTCCCAGAGAGAGTCTGTCTCATAGCTCCTTCATTTATAACCCACTCCTACACTGGAGCTACACTGGTGTGGTGGTAAGATTGGGGGCGGGAAGAATCCCATTTTATAATTATATTTCAGCTGGCCTATATGTCCTTGGGCTTTGACCCTTACAAGTGCTTCTTCCATTACTGTTCCCTGTATAGGTGAGACAAGAGGGCTACAGGGGGCTGAAACGAGGACAAAATATCCTTCCCGCGTGGGGTAAGTGTTTTCCCGTGGAGAGCTGGCCTGTGTTTCAGGAATCACTCTGTGTATACTGCACAGCGGTCACTCAAATCCTGCCAGAGTCACAGGATCTTCTTCAGACCTTGCACCGCAAGCCTGGCAGGCTTCCGGGAGGCGAGCTCCCAGGGCCTCTCGTCCTCACGCCCGCCCGCCGCCCACACCCAGCCTCCAGCAGCGCATCAGCACACTGCTCCCATGGTTCTGGTCCCAGGCACAGCTCAGCTCTGACTCTCTCCTTTCACCTGTCTCACCAGGGCTCAGGTGGCAGGATGCCCTGTGTGACCTCTTCTCTCAGGTGGATCAAGAAAAAACAGACATTTTCAGTTTGTTCAAATGCTTGTTCCAAGAACAGGAGTGATGCCTTCCAAGCTCTCCTCATGTTGGATCAGGTTCCAGGAGTCTATGTAGGGCGGTATTTTTAAAAGCAATGTTCTACAAGAAATAACAAAATAAATCCTTACGCTTAACATGTACTGAGCACTGTATCATATCCTTTATAAATGGTCCATTATTTAAAAGATACAAAAAAACCTATAAGACAGCTGTCAGGAGACCTAGTTTCCAATACTGTATGCTTTTTAATTCACACTGCCCGTGTTTCAGAAACCTTGGTCTCTCACATTGAAATGGAAAGAAGAAAATATTTTCTTCAGCAGGATTAAACTGTATTAATTACTGAAATGATGTTTGACAAGCCGACTCCATGGTAAGAAAAGGCCTTAAAGCTTCTATCAAATAATTTTCCTTCTGTTTGGTCTTTAAATGAATTACCTTTTATTCATACACCCCAAAAATAAGAATAAGATATTTTCTTAAAAATAAAACTGCAGTTTATTTTTCAAAAAGGTCAGTTCTGAGCAGCTGGGAAAACTTGTATTTTTAGAACATTTGCTTTGTTATTCAAATAAGGAGAAGTCTGATAGGACAATTGCCAGGACAGAGAAATTCTTAATAGCATATGAAAACTGTGCAAAAGAAATGTTGCAACATATGGCACTGTTATTTTCTTCAGGAAAGCAAGCCTCCTGGGACCCAATTCTTTGATACTAATCACAGCAGTAATTAGAGATGATGTTGGTTAGTGTTCATGACTGCTCTCCATGTTAAGTGCAAAGACACAACCAGAGTACCTTCTGTCCCCCACCCAGCTGGTGCCCTGACACGCTGACCTCTCAGACTGGTTGCACTACTGCTTATTCTGGAGAGGCGACCTGTCACACGCGTTTCCAAAGATGAGATCTGAAAAGTGTATTTGGAGACAAGTGAAATTACAGAATTAATTATAGTTGGTTAGCCCCTAAGCAGGAGTTCTGAACTTTGCAGAAAAGTATAGTACACGGGAGGTGGCCCGAAGGCCGACTTGAGCACGTGAAGTCAGGCTTACCCAGAGTAAGCGTCCGAATAAAAGAACGGACGCAGGGCCCCGCAGGGTTTTCTACCTTCATGTTTCCGTAAATCGCATTGTGCCTGTGAGAGAGAGGCAGCTACCTGAGCTGAAAAGCCACGCTGAGAAACCCTCGTGTTAAAATGTGACACAGCATACGCCTGCGCGGGGGCCGGGCCCGCTGGTGCCGTGGGCAGGTTTCGTGGGGAGGGCGTGGCGGGACTGGCGGCAGGATTCTGTGCTGCTGACGCAGGGGCCAGTCCAGTGGGCCGACAGCCCCAGATGCGGAGAATGATTAGGAGTAAGGACAGAGAGAGGGGTAACTTCCCCACGACTTCTATGGAGGGCGGAGCAGGGGGGAGTGGTATCAGATAATGTGGGGTTTGGGTTTTCAGTTGTGTTATGAGGTTTATCAGAAGTATCTCCTTCTGAAAGGCCTGTTATTATTCATTCTTCTTACGCCTGCTGTGCTGTCGTGGGAGAAGGTTAACGTCACGTCTGAGGTTTACATGAAAGGCTGGAACCTCAGAAGGTTTCCGTTTTGGGCAATGCAGCCCCTCAGGCCACAGGGAGACCGACCAGCAGGGCCGCTGCAAACTCAGGCCCCGACCACCGGGCAAGAGCGGTCTCCTGGGAATGGGCCAAGAACCCTGCAAAGCCGGCCCTGTTGGGTGGGCTGGCTGGGCAGGCAGCAGGGTGGGCAGAATGGACTCTACCAAAAAGGGAACCTTATTATGGAAAAGGTGCGCATCGGAGCTTCTAAAGGTTGCTTGTAATTTTTTCCTCTGGAGAAGTCATGCTTTCAACATTTACTGAGGTCGAAGTTTCAACCGAGTTAAACACACTTTGGCTCTTTCCTTTCTTAGCTGTCACTAGGAATTTATAACTAGCATCAAAAAAACGTGTGTTCACGAGAGCTTTTCTGAAATGTCTCGCGCTGCGGATGTTTCCCGGAAGGCTTCTGTGGTGAAGCCAGCAAGTCAAGTCTTGATTATGTGCTTGAACAGAGGAGACAGGTGCCAGCAACCCAAACCACAGCAAGGCCTTCTAGGATGTTCTTCCAGAATACGCTCCTTCACAATTTTCCCTAGATTTTCACATAGATTTTCCCTCCTTAAGAGCCCCTCGGCGGTTCCCACTGCCTACAGGGTAAAGTCCAAGACTCCTAGCAGCTCTCTCTGATCTCACCTAACCAAGCTTCCCGTCTCCGTTCTCCGAGCATACAAATTATCTGAGGGTCTTTCCTCTCTGCAGCTTTCCTGTCTACAGGCTTCAGTGTGGCTGGGTTCCCTACTCCTTTCTCCACTCAGCAAATTTTTACTCTTCCTTCCATCATAAACGCAGACTCTGAATGTTTTCCCTTCCTCTGGCTCAGTTTACTGGGAGACGCTAAGGAGCTCCAGTCTCCATTCGCTCCAAATTCCTCCCTTTGTCTTGGAGCTCCTGGTACCATAGAATCACTGTCGACTTTTATAGACCAAAGTGTGCACTGCCTGACCGGCCACAATTCCCAGGAATCCTACACCATGAGTGCCTGACGGGCTGAGTTATGCAGAGAAAAGGAGATCAGAAAATTGCACAGAGACAGATACTCTGGGATTTGTCTTTTATGGGAAATAACCCACACAGCACAGATTTCCCCAGAGTACGTTCATAACTGCCGTCTCATATGTGCACCCCTGCCCCCGACTCAGAGGGGCCGGAGAGGCCACGTATACAGCTATCCTCCCCAGAGTCCGGCTTTCCAACACGCTTGACAAGTGACTTCCAGGGAAAAGGAAGTCACCGTCCCAAAGTCTGGAATGCGTCCAATTGTCAGCTCGGTTTTGGTTGGTTGTTCTAAATATCAGCCCAAAATATTTTTCTCTTCATCTAGTTCTTTCCCCCGACCCGGGAGTTAGAACGTGCTTTGGCATCAAGAACGGCATTGACACGACCTCACAGGCAGGCCACCCACCACCTGACCCCGGAGACCCCAGGAAGCCCCTGCAGCCCGCACACAGCACTCTTCTTCTCAGGCCTTCGGTGGGGCCGTCACAGCACTAGCCTCACGAGGCTGCGGTGAGGACAGTCAGTGCCCAGGAGGAGTGTTGTGTCAACAGAGACAAAAGCTATGGTGACGCTAACATGTGGTTCTCTTCCAAGCTTTCGCTCCCGAATGCCAGAAGTAATCGAGGAAATTACGCTGGATGTTTCCAGAAGGAAAGTGGAACAGTGAGAATAGAGCAATGGCCAGAGGCTGAGAGGAGAGAGGGCTACAGGCCCCAGGAGCAGAGACGAGGGCCGCTGCAGCGGCGCCTGTGCAGGAGGCCGGGTCGCAGAGAGGAGAGGCCGCTGGGCCCTCTCACCTGCAGCGTGGGGCGGGCAGCAGGCCGGTCGCCGTGACGGCAGCACTCCCAAGGCCCTGAGGTCTCCCCATGAAGCAGAGGGGGAAAGGCCCACGGTTGACTGAGTTTAAAATTTCCCCTATCCTGCAAAGATGAGAGCTCAACATTAAAATGCGTATTTCAGGCATGCTTGAGCTCTTAGAACAGAACTAGCAATTCCTGAGATACTCTGAATGAAGTAAACAGGGCATGACGATAAAGTAAAAGGTCAGAAGAGGCCCATGCGGGGTGAGGACATTTCAACCTCAGATGGGGGAGAAGGGAGTCAGCTATGTAAAGAGCTGGAGGCCGAGCAGCAGTGGCTCAGACCATAGGACACAAAGGAGCTGGGCTCTCGCACCAGTGTGACAAGACCCGGGAGGCTGAACCCCAGGAACTGAGGGGCAGGGGCAACAGATGAGGACGGACGAGCAGCCTGAGTGGGGCTTTCAGACTGTGTAAGGGGCTTTGGCTTTTCCCCTGACTACGTGGGAGGTTTTTAAGTATCAGGCCGGTGTTATCTAGTTTGCCTTTTTAAGCTACCATTCTGACTCGTGTGAGACTGCGCAGCTCCTGGTTCCCACCAGCCTGTAAAGCAGGGCAGACAGGGGCACCGGCTGCAGAGAGAGAGAGAAGATGAGGAGGGGAATACGGTTAGAGGAGGAAAAAAGTCAACAGCGTCTATGGCAGGGCTAGAGATTTCCGGGAGATGACTAGACTTTGTGTACTTGAGTTGACTCCGCCTTCCACTGGCCCTCGCATCTGATCAAGACGAATCCATACGCACTCCCTATGTTAGTGAAGGACCCGCATCTTATAGGGATCAACATGTTAGGCTGTTTAATGTGATAACGCTTATAGCTAGGGATTCGTTAGTCAAAACTTTTTCAAAATATCTGGACTATCATTGTTAGAAGCACAACTCAGAATTGTTTTTATTTTATTTTATGGTTTTCCATCATTTATCTCCCCTCCACCTTCTTCCACCTCCCCCCACCCCCTGTCCCCTGAAATCACCACGACAGTCTGTGTCCCTGAGTTGTTGTTTTTTTTTTTTTGCTTGATAGGTGCAGAGTTTATTGTCTTCAACTAGTCCATGACTGTTGTAGTTAGTTCAGGATGCTATAACAAGCTACCATAGACTGGGCGCCTTCAGCAACAAAAGTGTATCTCCCGTGGCTCTGGGGCTGGGAGTCTGAGGTCAGGGCGCGACGTGGTTGGGCTCTTGATGAGGGACCTCTTCCTGGTCATGGCCTCACGTGGTGAGGAGAGAAAAATCCTCTCTCCCCAGTCTCTTCTGGTAAGGGCACTAATCCCACTCACAAGAGTTCCACCTCCAAAACCTAATTAATTCCTGGAGGCCCCACCTCCGAACGCCATTGCACTGGGGACTGGGCTTCCACACAGGAGTTGCTGGGGGCAGGGACACAAACATGGACCCAATACCATAATCTTCCAGTGAAAGACCCTCTTTTGAGGTTATTTATTCTTTCACTTAACTTATTTACCTCCTTTTATTCTCTTTCTGCACTCTATTTTTTTTCTTTCCTAATAGTTATTCATTCGACAGTGTTTGAAATAGATTATCTCATCTTGGGTGTCCTTGTAAAACCCCTACTATTATTTTATGTGCATACGTTAACGCTATTCCTCCCAGATGACTTTGATCTTTACTCTGATGTTCACACCGTTTTTATGGTTGGTCTTGTTGCGGTGCTTCTGACGGCTCCTTCGCCTCCAACTGCTGAAAAGCGGATTATGCCGAGCGCCCGCGCCCCGCGGATTGCCTCCAAGCGCCACCACCACACGCAGCACCGGATGGGTGCCGCAGTGCCTGCTCTTTAATGGGCACGCGAGCGTGTCCCTGAGACGTGCGTGTGCCGTGGAGGGGCACTGCGGGGTCACGGCAGACTCCGAAGGCCTGCCCCAGTCTGCGCTCACACAGAGTGTCCCTCTCCACTTCCAAAAGCTGTGAGGAGCGCATCTGGTCTCACTCATCTTCCTGTTCTGATTGTCTCAGCACCTGTCATATTAGTCCTAGCGCCAAACACTTCTAAACTTCAGCCAGAAAACCTAGTCTACAGAAACAGGGAAAACATTGTATGTAAATATTTGAATGATCTAAAACCCAAATAACATTTTTCATGAAATAACATAATATGAGCATTACTGTAGTTTCTTTTCTTTTTAAGTTTAATAATTTTGTTTTAGTTCACATTCTAATATAGGAAAATTACTATCACTATTGCTTTTTCTCCTCTATTGGATTTCTCTGGGTGAATTATTGACACAATAAAAATCTATTTCATATTACAGCCTGTTAAAAAATAGTCTGAAGTCAATAGTTTGGCTCAGTTTTTAAATTACCCCTGCCTCCTACTTATCTTTATGTTTTATTACAATGACTTGGTTCTTCGAGAACTTTGTTTTCCTCGCTGGAAGCAGGTATAATGAAAATGAGATTGTGTTGTTATATAATAAGAAATATTTTAAATTCAACCTACTCACAATGTATCCTCTAGTCCTGGGAGCACCTTTTGAAATACGGCACTATGGAAAACTTGTAGTTTCTACTGGGAAAACTAATTTTTCTCTCTCTTTCTAGATTGGTACATGTCCCAGCAGCAGGACAATAAGTATAAACATTCCTTTTCAAAGATCTTGTTGCTATTGCCAATTGATGTTTAATAAGATAGTCTGCATTCAAGTACCAAATACCCCATTATATAAAGTTTCAGATCATCCTGCTTCCTAACTATAATGTGTAACTTTGAAACAGGCAGAGGCAATTTGTAGAAACAGCAGTTTACCATTCATTTCTATTTCCTTTAAGGTATATGCTTTTTCTCGGTTTCTCAATGAATTTCTTCTGCGTAGCTGTTGGTCATCATCAATCTTACAATTTTTGTCACAAAGTAATATATTATGATACCTTGTGTTTTATTGTATGTGACACTTTCAGAGCTTTTCATAAATATGAACAAATCTATACCCCTGTGACACAGTATAACAATAGTTGGTTCTCATTCTAACTAGTTGGTTAAGCCTCTCTCGACAAAAAAGATTTTTGTTGATCATCGCTTTTCCCCCAGCTTCGTGATAATCATTTTAGAAAGGCCAACAGTCAAAAATGTTGCTTATCAGTATTCACCTTATTTTTTTCCAATATAAGAAAGGATCCATCGCCATGCTTGAAGAATGTCAAATTACATAGTGACATTATTGAAAAATGCTTGATGGATCAGCTGAATTAGAGTATAGATTCAGCGGCTGGACTAGGAACCCAAAATAAAAGTTCCTTAAGCATGACAGAACTTTCCTTCCCTTTCATGCAACAAACAAGACCAAAACATTCCAGCGCTGGTCTGAAGACTCCATGGAGACAGGGGCCAGGCTTCTTCTGTTTTGTTCTTCGAATCTTTATTCTGGGTGGCTAGCTACCGGCTGCAGTAAAGGAACTCCACTGAACTGGAGAGAGGGAAGAACTGCTACTGGGAAACAAGCAGCCACATCCCTACACACAGCAACGTACTTCCACTTCATATTCCTCACCCAGAATGGGTAGTACTTGAAAGTGTATGGAAACGATCCTGATGTTTTATTAACGGATGAGAAGGCGGTAAGCCTAAACCATGAGTGAGCGTCCAGTGTACGTGAAGGTTCTGCTTTATCCCTCACAAACCCCCCAGGCTTCCCAGGACAGTGAAAGAGCTTCAGTGTTTCCATCAGTGGAGGAGTGTCATGGCATGTAAAGAGTGCCTGTCAGTCTCTTCTGGCTTCCACTGTTTTACTCAAGAATTAGGGACTTGTCCCTTGGAAAGTAATTTGTCTTTTTATCGCTGGCTGGCTGTGAGATTTCCCCTTTGTCGGTGCTTTTCATTATTTTAACAGAATGTATCTGAATGTAGCTTTTTTCTTTGTTTTTTTCCTGTTTAGGTTACGGTGGTGTTTCTCGAATCTTTGACTTAGTATCTTTCATCAGTTTGGAGTCATGTTTGGCCTTTATTCGTATTCAGCTCTTTCTTCCTCCTGAGAATCTGTGTGTTACCTACCTAGACTACATATTGTATCTATCATTTCTCTCTATATATTCTCAATTCTTTGAGGTTTTTTTTTGTTTGTTTGTTTTTACTGAATTATCTCTCAAGATCACTACCTCTCTTTGCAGCCAGTCAGCAGAGAAGCTGATCGCCTTAATGCAATCAGGGATGGAGCTATTTGTAACTTGGTCTTCTGATGTGCTGCTATTCCTAGTACGTACTCCTTCCGGAGGCTCCACTGCTTGCCTGGGTCTAATGTGATCTTCCCTTGCTAGACTCTAAACGCCATTTTTACTCTCCAAACACTACTGTCATTCTCTGCCACTTCGCGCCTGTCTGCTTTTAGCCTCTGAGCCTTTCCACCCACACTGCACACACATTAAGTAGTGACTCAAAGGGAAAAGCTGCCAAGAATAATGCACTGAGCTCATTTTCCTTCACTCTGGAATCCGGGATCTTCAAGTATCGGTTGCCCTCTTTGCTTTTCTGGCGTGCTCCAATGTTTTTAAAACTATTAGCTTTTATTTTTGCTTTCAGTGGGAGGGTGGTCTGCTACAAAGCAGTTCTTTCTAGGTGGAGTATGAAGTTCTGCATATTTTTATAAATGTATGCTGTTAATGTTAATTCCCCCATGAAATCTTTTAATTGGCATCGCTTCTGAAAAAAAATCTCTCTCCCTGCAGTAAATTCCTGTGAACACAGTGGCTGACAAGTTATCTAACTTCTTTTGCCTCAGTTTTCGCATTTGTAAGAGAGAGATGAAACTCGGACTTGTCACAATGCGCCAGCGATTAAACGAGGGAAGCTCTGTAAAGCACACGGTAAGCCTTGCTCACTTGTGAGGTACGGTCGGCAATGTCGTGAGCGACATGAGGGCAGCTTCACGGAAGCTGCTGCTGACCAACCACACGAGGCCCTGGCCGGGCTGCAGCTCCCGCTCAGGGGCAGGGCCGTCCTCAGCGCTGTTTCCCAGCGTTCAGATATCCCCATGCGCACGTCCATTCGCTGCATCATGAATGGACACGAATGAGTGTAAAATTAGTTGTATACACCCAGGTTGGGTTAGTCAATTAAGGACAATGGTAATTTGTTTTGAAAGACCCATGGCAGGAAGAAGTTTAGCTACTGCAAATGAGAACTGATTTGTTCATTTTCCATTGCTATTTTAATATTTTTAGCTCCCTGAAAACAGCAATGTTGCGGTTTTTTTAATTTTCATGTTTTTATATTAACACTCAGCTCAGTTCTTGGTTAATGAGAGACCCTTGATTAGTCTTCAGTCATTCAACAAAATATGCTTGTTGAATGACTAAACAAAGGGTTGTATTGCCTTAGTTGTTACTCCCGATTATCGAATGTCTTTTCACAAGTACAGGTTTATTTAAGATTTCAGCTTATCAGGTCTTCAAAATTAAAAAAAGAAAAAAAGTTCTAACTCTTCCTTGAAGAGTCAGTTCTCTGATGCTTTCAGTGCTCTGTGTTTTCCACTGAGTTGGTTTTCAAAGCTTCTCATCAACGACCCACGCTGGGCAGGAGCGCGCCTGTTACACCGAACGCTCGCCACGCGAGAAGGGCCCGGTGGTGCACAGACCGGCAGCCCCAACAGTCTGAACACATCCTCATGCGCACGAGGCGGTGCAGGGGCCAGGACTGTCCTTTGAAACCTTTGATCTTAATCTTTATTTTGCACAACAGTAGCCAAAGTCTCATGGATTTTATTTCCTATATGTTACCTTCCTAGATGTTAACGTTCAAAGAGGAAAACACGTTCAAAGGCTTGATCTGGACCGCAGAGGCCGACACAGCAGCGCCACTCTTCCCTGGCCGCCGCCGCCCTGCCAGAGGCTCCTTGGGGTCACAGCAACGCTGACTGGCAGTGTCTCTTAGGACACGATCCGGCTGGAGCAAAGTACTTGCTCAAATTCCATTCCAGATACAACTGCCCTCCACTCTCTAGGTAAACAGGGGAAGTGCCATCAGGAGGGGAGCATGAGAATGCAGCTCACTGCAAAAGAGAAACCTGTGAACAAGGCCTGCCCACGACCGCGAGGGTCCCGTCACATCGTCCCTGAGGCCAGCCTGCCGGAGGAGCGTGTCCCAGACAGCCGGCAGCGGAGGACCGGCCCAGTGCCTGCCTCAGCATCGTCCCGAGAAACGCCAACACCAACGATCTTCTCTTAACCCCACTGTCGCCTTCTGACATTTTTCCTAAGTCACATAAACTTTGTGGTTCACATGACAGAAAAATTCTTTTTTTAGTCAGTATAATTGATTTGTTTTCTCACACATTTTTGAAATGAAGAAACCACACAGGAGAAATATTTCATAAATGAAGGCCCCAGAAACTGTTTAGACCGTTTGCCATGCCTACGTTAGGGCTGAGTAACTGTAACGAATCAACGCATGATCCAGTTTATATCGATAAATGAAATTGTTATTTTATTGTCACATCTAAGCATTGCCAATTAGAGCTCATAAAATGTGTAACTGCTAAAATGGAGCAGCTGAACCCTGAGACAGTATGAAAACAGCCTTTGGAATTAAGACTTATTCACATCTGAATTTTACTTCATTCTTTATGTTGTCCATATTTCACTATTTTATTTGTTGGCATTTTATGATACTATAAAATTCTTTAACTACTGATTTTTTTAAAAAAACTTACGAATTAGATAAGACATGTATTTTATACATTATATGCATATACACACATACATATATTTTTTAACTTTTTTAAAAAATATTTTATTTTTATTCTCTTACAGTGGTCCCAATTTCCCCCCTTTTCCCTCCTCTGCCCAGCCCACCCCCCCCCCCCCGCTCCCACAGTCAGTTCCCACCCGGTTGTCCATGTCCGTGGATCATTCACACCTGTTCCTTGACTAGTCCCTTCCCTTCTTTCCCCCCTTATCCCCACCCTCTCTCCCTCCCCCCCGCCCCCCGTCAGTCTGTTCCTTTGTTCCTTGTTTCCGTGCCTCTGGTTCTATTTTGCTCGTTTGTTTTGTTCATTAGGTTCCTCTTATAGGTGAGATAATACTTGTCTTTTGCTGCCTGGCTTATTTCACTTAGCATAATACTCTCCAGTTCCATCCCTGCTGTCATGAAAGATAGGAGTTCCTTCTTCCTTTCTGCTGTGCAGTATTCCATTGTGAAATGTACCACAGTGCTTTGATCCACTCATGTACTGATGGGCACTTAGGCTGTTTCCAGCACTTGGCTATGTAAATAACACTGCTATGAACATTGAGGTGCATAAGTTCTTTCGAATTGGTGTTTCAAGGTCCTTAGGGTATAATCCCAGCAGTGGAACTGCTGGGTCAAAAGGCAGTTCCATTTGTAATATTTTAAGGAAATCTTGTGCTGTTTTCCAGAGTGGCTGCACCTGTCTGCAATCCCACCAACAGTGCACTAGGGTTCGCTTTTCTCCACATCCTCGCCAGCACTTGTGTTTGCTGATTAGTTAATGATAGCCATTCTGACAGATGTGAGGTGGTATCTCATTGTGGTTTTAATTTGTAACTCCCTGATGGCTACTGATGTTGAGCATCCCTTCATATACCTATGGGCCCTGTGTATGTCCTCCTTGGAGAAGTGTCTGTTCAGGTTCTTTGCCCGTTTTTAAACTGGACTGTTTGACTACCTAGTGTTGAATCATAGGTGTTCTTTATATATTTGGAGATCAAACCTTTGTTCCAGGTATCATTGGTAAATAAACTCGAAATGGTTTTATGAAAGACTTAAATGTAAGTCGCGATACCATAGAAGTCCTGGAGGAAAACACAGGCAGTAAAATTTCAGCCATCCCACACAGCAATATTTTTGCCAATATATCTCTTAGGGTAAGGGAAATAAAGGAAAAAAACAAACAAATGGGACTACATCAAATCAAAAAGCTTCTGCACAGCTAAGGAAAACATCATCAAAATGAAAAGGGAACTGACCATATGGGAGCTCATATATATATTTATGTTTATATATATATACTTACAATGGCAATATTAAAAACAACTTCTCTAAGTGTGTTCATGCGTTCATCTGAATGCAGCCTGGTCCACGCTCCTGCCGCAGAGGCCAAGGACATGGCCACGAACACACACGATCACGGGGAGACGAGGAAGAGGATGAAAAGGGCAACAGCTCTCCTCGCACACTCCGCCAACCCCATCGGCTACACGGAGACTCGGAAAAGTGGGCCTCAGCACCCAGGTGCTGATGTCTCAGTAGGAAAGGCTGTAAACTTCCTGAAACAGAGGCCGAGAGAGTGCGTTTTCCATACTACAGAGTGCATCTCCCTACACGCAATGTGGATCTTGGTGTGTGGTTGCCCTTGGTCACCAGTTTGTGAATGACCATATATGCCTCTTACTGTATGTACTAGACCTATGTTAAATCTCCTGTGTTACATTTTGAACTAGAGGTCACAGCATGGAATCTATATGACAGATAGTCATCAAATTCTATCTTATTGCAGGAAAAAGAAAAGGAGGGAAAGGGATATACTAAAGGGGTTAATACAAACTATACCTGTTTATTAAGTGAATAAAAATCTTGAAATAATGGATGTGAAGCATTAAGCAGCAAAGAACAAGTGACCACAAGCTCCGTTCTCATGGAAAATTAAATTTACAAGGACTTGCAGGTTACATAACGAGGCTCGTTTGGTGAAGAACAGCCTGCCTTTGCAACTGAGCATTTAAGATCGGTCTGCCCCCCAAAGACACAATGGGCATGGCATGTTCAGGAGGAGGACCCTGGTTACCGCTAAGCGCCCGCACAGTCGGACCACGGATCGAACGTCTCGACCCAACACCGCCCTCCTCTCTGCCTCTGCCCCTGCACGTCCCCCTCAAGTCCGCCTCGTCTTCACTCTTTTCTTATCTGTTCCAGTAGCTTCGGAGTGAAGAGTGAAGAGTGAAAAGGTCTTTTCACCTTGTCACTTGTCCCCTCAAAGGGAAGCTCTCTGCAGCCTTTGTCTCCTGAGGAGCCTTAGACAGCAGCTCTGGTCTCTCGGCTATGACCAGGTGTTTGTTGAAGCCCCCAAGTGTCCCAGCTGGGGGCTGAGTCTAAGGAAAGAGTAATACTAATCACTGTAATTTATCCAGTGTCTTCAATTCTGTACCCAATCACTATGCAACCAGTAACGTTTATGCATATCTTTAAGCATGTCACATTAATCTCATTAGACATTTGCTTTACTTTTAATATTCAATGCAGATCACACTCGCTTCATCTTCATGGCTAGTACACACCTCGCTCTGCATAAAATTTGCAACAATTAAAGGGGACAATGATCAGGAGACCCGCTGTGGGCTCCACCACGAGGTAACCAGTGACTTTGGACAGAGCACTGAATTTCTTTAAGCAGCAGCTTCTGTAGTTGAGAAAGATAAGTAAGTTAAGACCCTGCCCACATTAATTCATAAGACTGTTATGGAGTGACACAGAAAATAGATATCACAGCCTTACGCAAAATACAAATTGCTCTGCAAGTAGAAGCACCATGTAGCACAAAATACCTGGAACTTAGAATTCATTCATTCATCATTCATTCATTCAACACATTTCAGCTAAAACTCATCTTGTCAATGTTTTGAGCCATTAAAATGATATTTAATTGTGGCATTTTGCACAAAGCTCTTTTGGGTTTGTTTTTTTTTTACCATGACTCCCTTACTGAATATTGCACTGGGTGTGTCCACGGGTATTAATCCCAGATACGGAGCTGTGTGACCATTAAATGTCCAACGTGACATGCTTCAGCACTGCCAAAGGCTGACTGGACAGAGCTTCCCCAGCTTCAGAGCAGGACAACAACGAGTTGTTCTTCTTTTTGAAATATGCCAGGCCCATCAAAGAAAACCATTTCAAGTTGGTTCCCTACGAAATCGGTATGACAGAAGATACACTGTTCCATCATACAGTCTCACATACTAGATACGGCCACGAAAGAGGCACGATCGGCACTGGCATCAGTTAATGAGTGTTACAGTAACAGCAATTTTTAAAGTCTCAAGGAATGTGACCAAGCAACCTTTAGATTTCACACTGGCTAAGTAATTTGGCTCCCAGCTTGGTCCTACTAAGCAAATTCCTGTGCATCATCCTTCTTTCTTAAAGAATATAATGTACTGCCTGATTAAACGAAGCAACACTGGTGATGCAATTTCCTATATATTTGCTGCTAAATTATAAAAATTAAAAAATATTTATTGAGGAAAACATATCTACTCTTGGCATACAAATATCTAATGATAGTTTGCATAATGCTTCAGGGAGTCCACGCCCGAAGAGGAAGAAATGAATGCCTAAAGAAAATTTTTTTCATTTTTTTGCAGGATCTCCACCAATTAACCTCTCAGAGCCTCCATTTTCCCATCTGTAAAATGGGACTATGTCCTGTCTGATGGTCCTAAGTTTAACCAAGTAATACATGGACAGCATCCAGCATCCTGCCTAGAACACAGCATATTGTTTGTTAGTTTTGATCTTCTTCCATATTTCTTCCTGTTACCCATGATGAGCCAATTAGCTGCATAAAGGTTTTCAAAATTCCAGAGACAGGCATTCATCCCTCCAACAATGTTTATTAGTTCTCCAAGAATGAAATAGCTATACCAATGTGTACTTGTCCAGATTTAATACTAAGAAAAACACATAATTCTTAGGAGAACTTAGAAAAAAAAGAGGGCACAGAAATTGCTATAAAGTTTTTTAGCTACCACATGAGGTAAGGTACAAATGCTGCACATGGACTGGCTGCGATTTACCAGCACTGTGTGTTTTATAAATTGTGTGTCTGAGAACTTATTTTCCAAAAGAGGTATTGTCTGTGGGGATTCATACCACTTCACAGACCAATTCATGTGGACCCAATTATTTTACTCTTTTGTTCAACAAACATTTAATAAATATCTACTGTATGTAGGGCACCGGGTAGTGTCTGCTATACAAATGTGAAAAAATAAAATCTGAAAAAGTGAGGCACAATATACGTTAACCTGCACACCCAACTAATTCATACATAAACTCATAGTATAGTAAGATGTATGAAGAAAAGCTGCAGGTGCTAAGAGAGAGGACAGTGGAGGCTTTTAATAATTTTCTTTACTAGGGCTTTAGTAAAACTTCTTTGGGGAAATCACACGTGAGCTAAAAAACAAAGGGTGAGTTGAGCCACTGAAGAGTTGGGGAGTATGCGATGTCCTTGCCCAGCCCAATCCGCTCTGCATTCTGCTCCGTGCAGAGGACGGGTCCATATGGACTGTATTACCGGGACCACTTTTCTCCGGCTTCGGGGTGGGTTGGGCAATGGGAGACAGGATATTACAGGATGGGAGAGAATGAGTTCAGGTACTCATTTCCCTAGCCTTCTCTCTTTGTAGAGTTATGGTGAGTGACTCTATAGCTCCTGTCAGTCACCCTTCTCCGTACAACTGTTCTTTCCAGTTCTAGAAACCACTCCCTCCCACTGCCCCCTCAGCCCTAGGAGCAGGATGGCCTCCCTCTCTTACTGGCCTTCACGTCCATCAGCGGTGGCACAGGAGGAAATACAACAGGAGAAAGCACATGGGAAGAACACGTGACTGTGTCAATTGATGACTACGACAACAATAATGACCACGAGATCAGCTGGGTGCTGACCCCAGAGAGATTAGCCAGGGAAATAAATTGAAAGTCATGAATTTCCAAGTTAGAATCAGAGCTGAAAATCATAAGCCCCAACAACAGCTCTGAAGGGTCTCTCATCCTCTGTAGTCATGGGGAGATGTGGACGCAAACGAATCCCAAAGCCTGGTTGCGGGGGTTGTAGGAAGGCAGTAGACTGGGCACTGAGATGTCCTGTGCTGGACTCGGGGTTCCCGGGGGGAGGGAGTAGAAACGGAGCGAAACCTGTGACGGCAGGAAACGCCAAGTGAACGCCCAAGGCACTCCCGCCTTCCCCCACGTCTGTGAAGAGCAAGCTGAAAGCCATTCTGCATTCCCGGAGTCATTAAAGAGGTTAGCAAAACCATCAAAGGCTCTGAATGTCCCTGTAATATCTCCATTTCTTATAGCTATGCGTCTGGTTCACAAACCAAATGGGTCGTGGAAAATGAAAGTAGATCATCACAGACTTAACCAGGTGGAGATGCCAAACGCAGGTGCGTTTCTGGATGTGACATCTCTAATGGAGCAAAGCCACCCAGCCCCGAGCAACCAGCGCACAGCTATCGACCTGACTGACCTGACTTTAAAAATATACCCATCGGCAAGGACGATCAGAAGGCACTCGCTTCCGCCAGTCCAACGGCGCGTTCTCGTGGTCCTGCCCCAAGGTCATGTCGACACCTGGACGCCGTCGTAACATAGCCTTGGGGCCTCTTGATCATCCTGCTGTCCCCGGGAACATGACTCTGGTTCATTACATTTGGGACATTATGCTAACAGGATCTAATGAACAGGAAGCAGCAAGCACTTCGGATGCCTTAGTCAGACACGTGCATGCCAGAGAGCGGGAGAAAAGGCCTACGAATATTCAGGAGTATGCCTGTGCCCCGTAATTCTGAACTACAGAAAACTATGACAACCCAATAAAAATGAGATCACCCAGGACTTAGATACCATAGGAATGGAGGTTTGGGTCACTCCCACCCCATAAAGACTACCACCCGGCTGAGAGGGATAATAATGGGAACATAACGTGGGCCGTGAAAGAAGGCAGCTGTATCTTTATCAACTTTAACCTCATGTCCAGCGGCATAAGTAGAGGCTACAGCAGCAATGTTTTATTTTAATCAATTGTTTCTCTTACCCTCTATTTCTATGCTGCAATCACCTTATGTGAAAAACACTGGTGGTGGGTAAAAATAACTTCTCAGGTGGGATTCTGAATGAACTGACGTACCGCCATGATGGAACATGAGCTCAGAGGACTTCAGGTATCCCGCATGCTGGGGAAACAGCTACCTCATCTGCACAAACGGTGACGGGGTGTCAGGAGGCAACTATGCCTGGCTGGGCTGGGTGTCTTCCAATTGACCATCATATCCTTATTTCACCTTTCCGACGGGGCTATGTCCCAGGTATGAATTGGGTCGGCAAGCTTCTTTGCCTCTGGTTTCCTGTTACCATGAACGGCAGTTTAAGGGGAAAGGGGAGGCAAAAATTGGGAACTTCCTTCTCTTGGCCTGTTCCTTATTACAGCACAGCTTGTCAGGGGCTGCGTCTCTCTCCCTAATGCCATGGGGCTTGTCCTGGAGCTACAGCTCCCTCCATCGCCAGATTCGACTGCCCTCGCACTCCCCTTGTTCCTTCCGCGCTATGCGTCGCGTTAAATCTTACGCGTATGTGGACAGCTGATTGAAGGCGTATGGAGTATTGCTAAAGAGTGGGAGAAAGATGGTTTTTCAATCAGTGGTGCTTCATTAATTATCTATATGGAGAAAAATAACATTTGACCCCGAGCTCAAACAAGAACTAAAAATCAATTCCAGGTGAGTAGATGGCCTAAACATCCAAAATATAACATCCTCATAAACCAAAACTAGGGAAAAATATTTTTAACCAAGTCACCAAGAAACACTAACCAAAAAGGAAACATCAACCACTGAATTGCACTAAGAATTTTGTTCATCAAAAGATAGCAAATAGAAAAAAAAAAAAAAAGCAATCTACACGGCCCAAAAAACCATTTTCAACACATATCACCGACCAAAAACCCTTACCTGAATATACTGAAACTCCTACAAATGTAAGAAAAAGACAGATAACCCAATAGAAAAAAAGAATAGGCAGGGGGCTCAAGAGGCCCTTTCAGAAAAGACCATCCAAATGACCATATAAAAAGGAGCTCAACTTTGTCGTCATAAATACAAATTAAAACCATAATGGGCATCCCTCTACCCAAACATTGTTTTAAAACGCCAACACTAAGCTCTGGCACGGAGATAAAGCCATGGAAACCTCTGTATAACGGTGATGGGAAGGTCCGCTGATTTAACCGCAATGAAAATTCTTCGGCGTTATCCATTAAAGCTGAGCGGGCAGAACGCCTGTGTCCCAGCTGTGGGTGACCCGACACATCCGCCTGCTTGTCCGCCACAACGCACACACGCAAGAGCTGTAACGCCAGTGATGTTTACAACGCTCCCAACACAAGAAAATAACCCCATGTTTCTAAGTAAAGCACCTGCGGCGCATTCGTTCGGCGGACGAGCGCACAGCAACGAAACGAGCGGGCACCCTGGCAGGCGCTCCACGCGCAAAGCGAGCGGGAGAAGCCGGGCGACTCCATTCTACGTCACGCCATGCGCGCCAAGGTCAGCGGGCAGGTGAAACCAAAAGGTTTGGGAATGCGGCCCGAGGGAAGCGCCTATCCCGCCGGCCTGGCGATGCCGACCTTCGCAGGTGGTCGCGCCGCGGCGGCATCGCCGCCAACCTCACGGAAACCCACGGACCCCAAGGATGCCCTCCGACGCTGCTCCAACACCTTAGGAAATGCAGGGGAACGGACCAGTTCCCAGCATCACACACTGTTGACTCTGGCTCGAGAAGAAGTAAAAAAATTGAGCAGACGTATCACAAATGGAGACACTGAATTGGTAGTTTAAAAACCTCCCACCAAGCAAAGCCCAGAGCCCGATGACTTCGCTGTGTGTTCTATCAAACATTTAAGCGTGAATTAACACCAATCCTTCACCAACTTTCCCAAAACACAGAGGGAGAGCGAACAATTCCCACCTCCTCTTATGACACCCAAACCGGGCAAAAACGTCACAGAAAAAGAAACCAGTCCACGTACCTCTACCTGGTGCCAATTCGGCGGGAGTGTGTACGTCCCCCGCTGTGGGCGGAAGTGCTCCTCAGTGGGCGGAAGTTCTCCTTAATGAGCGGAAGTTCTCTGGTGGTGGACGCTGCCAGGCAGCGGAAGGTCGTCAGGGCGCCAGTTTACTTCCAGCTCGAGGTTTACGTCAGCACCTGAGCCTACGTCAGCACCGACCTTCCCGTCAGCGCTTGAGTTTACGTCAACGCAGGAGTGACGTCAGTGCCGGAGCTCACATCCTTCCGCTGGAACTCACGGCTCCGGGGCTCTAGGTGCCCTCGGCCCTCAGCCGATGAGCTGACTTCGGCGCGCCCCTTAGCACCTGCCTGCCGGATGCCCGCCTTCTGCTCCCGCACCCGGGCCCCGCTGCGACTGGCAACTCCCGCCGCCCGCTGGCTGGGCCCCAGTTCTTAGGCACACGCAGCAGCCAAGGCGGTCTCCGGAGCCTGGGCTTGAAAGCGACGCTGTGCGAAAACAGACGCAAGAACTGGGGGCACAGGGAACCCCCCAGTGTCGCCTAGCCGGCTCCCATGCCCACAGGCACGGAGGAGGTCAGGGTCGGGGGCCAGAGGCGGCTCCGTGGCCTTGGAGGAGCCCCGGGCTACGGCATGCCCCACCGTGGGTGGCGACGGCCTCCGTCGGGGCATCCCTGAGCGTCGTACTCTGGTCGCGGCGGCAGGGAAGGTCATGTCCGGGGCCTGCGCAGAGGCTGAGCTCGTGCAGGTGCGGCACCGCTGGGATGTCGCCTTGTGCTCAGGCTGCAACAGTGACGGGCCACGGACCCCCCTTTCAAGTCTTTGTTGACGCTCCTCTGCACGTTTGCGAACAAGGGCGTGTCCGCGGGCTCTGCGGAGAAACAGGGCTGCAGGAATAGAGGGTCCTTGGGATGGATCCTGCGTGGGCGCTGGAAACAGACTGCCGTCACCTCAATGGCTGGGTCCAGGAAGTTGCGGAACTTCTGCAGAACGGGGCGCTCTCCCTGCGGGTGCTCCTTGGAGAGAACTACTGAATGTGCCGGAAAATAAACTCCCTTTGGTAATTAAGGTGCAGGCGTTACCGCACTGGAAGTGGATGCAGGCTTGGGCAGGAGGCTGGGCCGACCCTGCCAAATGGCTGGGACAGAACAGGGTACTTGCAGGACCTTCATTTCCGTCGTCTTCTGGGAGGGGGGTCAGCAACTTGCGGCGTCTGCAGTTCTGACAGCCGCTCGTGAAGACAGCGGGGCTGGCCGGGCAGCCGGTCCCCGCTCGGATACAAGGGCTGTTCGTTGCAGTCCCGAGTTTCCTGAGCACAGGAAGCGGGGGCGCTGTGCCAGGCGGTGGGGGACGATGTTCAGGAGCCGGCACAGCAAGCGGTGATGGAACAGGCGACCGGCCGATTGTGGAAGATCTACAGTCGGGGACAGTCACGGCCTGGGCCTTCACAGTCTCTCGCCCACTGACTCCGAGAGCCACGTCCAGTCCTGCGGGCTCCATTCATGGTAAGTGCCTTGTACGGGCGCACCGTGTTCCCATCTCTTAAACCATATTTTTGCTGTGCCTTCTCTATGTTTAGCTACGCAAACACCATGGTGCTACAATTGCCTGTGGGATTTAGTACAGCAACACGCTGTACAAGCGTGGAGCCCAGGAGCAACGGGCTGTACCGCAGAGCCTACGTGTGTAGGGGCGGCACTGTTTCGGTTGCGTGAGTGCCTCTGTGATGTGCGCACATCAAAGAGATCACCGAACAGCGCGTCTCTCAGAACGTTTTCCGGTCATTAAGTGGTGTGTGACTGCAATACAGTGTTGTAAGAAAGAGGGATCATACAGCCGTCTTAGTAGGTGCTGAAAAACTAGTAGACGAAATATAACATCCTTTCATGGTAAAAATGGTCAACAAGCTAGAACTAGAATGGCCCTTCCTCAACTTGATAAAGGGCTTTAACGATGTTACCCACAGCTAATACCATACTTAACAGTGAAAACGGAACGCTTGCCCCGTAAAATCAGGGGCAACACCAGGCTAGCTGTTCTTGCCACTTCCATTTACCGTTGCATTGGAGGTGCTGGCCTTTTTCTTAGGCAAGAAAAAGAAGGAGGAAAAAAAAAACACATTGAAAAGGAAGAAGTAAAATTTATTCACGGATGACATGATCTTGTATGTAGAAAATCTCAGGGACTTACACACCTGTATAGTATTTTTTTTCCCTGCACTGCATGATGGAGCAAAGGCTTGAAACTGGGGGGATGAGTGTCACCACACAAAGTTAGGGCACCAAATATATTTATTTCCATCTTGCACTCAAATTCCTTGCATGTCTTAGTAGTGGTCACTCAGAAGCACCTACCTTAATCAAAAAGAGAAAAGCTGTGGTGTCCTGTGCTACAAACAGCCCCTTTCCTGGATGAATAAACAACATTCAACGTTGCCTGCCTTTCTTTATGTAGGCCACTTCCTGCAGGTGTTTTGAGGGAATGGTGTTTCTAAGACAGTCATGGAAAAATATCAGTGAAAATATTGTGATGGATCATATTAGTCTATGGATACATAGTTTTTTTTATTTATAAATTTGTAGAATATTTGAAGCTACTACCAGATAATTATATTAATGAAATGCTTTGTTATTGAAAGTAAAAGGGGAAGGAATACAATTAATAATTACATCCTTATCTTGGTTTCATCTCCTCAAATGTAAGGAGTTTGTGTATACCTGCCTCCTGGGTGCAATCCAGTTAACAGAAAATCCTGAGTTTGTAAAAACCACAGACTATATAAAAATAAGTTTAACTTTTAGATCATATTTAGCTAAGTTTTTCGTTAACAGTTATATAAAAATATACAATCACCCTGTTTTTGTTGCAAAAAGTATGATATAAAAAAATTATATACCAAGTTCATGGAGTCAGGTAGGGTAAAAAGTAGCTTTTGTAAAAAGTCCCCATATCTTAGTGGTTTAATACAACACAGCTTACCAGGAATCTGGAGCCAATAACAGGTAGGAAAATGTAAATGGTAATCAATAAATTGCTGCAATCAATCAACCGCATGTGGACTAACTTGAGAGTTAAAAACTCCTAGGAGGCGAGTTTTAGGGAGGCGCCCACCCACATGACACAGTAAGTGTGCAATGTGGCAACGCTGTGTAAATTGGGCTGAGCCAACATCATTGTTTCAGGCCTGAAACCGCATAATGCCTCTGGAGTTTCTGCGCCCCCCCAGACATCGAGCCTACGTACCATCGTCTTGCCCACTCACTCCACCATATTCGCAGTTCTCCTTCTGCTCTGACCTGCTTTCTAGAGATCAGGGGAAAGAAGAAACGGATAGACGAGGTACTCACATGGAAATGAGGAATTCGAATTTCACCTCCTTTGCAATTTTGTCTGAGTCCTCGGTAGTAATTAATATCAAATGCCCATGTGAAAATATCCACATATATTTAGAATAGGGAAAACCTACATTCCCTTAAATGAGTACAGTCTAGTGGAAGCATTTTTTAGCATTTACGTAATTCTTGATATTGACAAAGCATCCTTTCTTTCATTTACTCCCTTCCCTTAATCTTACAAAGTATAAGTCTAATCCTATATTAGGGATGGCAAAATTGAAAATCAGAGAAGGACTATAACCTGCCCAGAATAACAAAAACAGTTGGGGTGGGGGGAGCAGGATCTGGATGCATTGATACCATGATGTCTTGCTAGCCTGGTTATTTATACTACAGCCAACTTCCTATGTAATGCAAGATTCCCTGGGGGAACAGCGAGGCTCCCTCGCTGAGACCAGGCACATGCACCGAGGTGTCCTCACGGCACATCTTCTTTCTCAGAGCTTTTTGAACACGTCCTTAAAATGCACGTGTCTGCTGATTCTAAGGCCTGAGCGAGTAGAATTGCACAGGTGCATGCCGCCCGCCCCTGTGCCCGGCCATTCTCTGACTGCTGCTCCCCGTCTTTAGCATCCGTGCGACCGCCAGAACTTCTAATTCCATTTCAGATTTTCACTGCATCAAGGTCAGGCGCTCTCTTTTACCAAAGTCGTAAATGCATTCTGCAGTTTTAAACCAAATAATAACCATCCCATGCAGGCTGGGTCTGACTTCGCCATTATTGCTTTTTTTTTTCTTTCTTTAGCTTCATAACTGTCTTAAATTACTGTTCCCTCCAGCATCAGCAATGCTGTAAAATTTTCAGGGACAAGCCTTTACTGGCTACCACCGCTTCCTGCTTTATTGTCAGTGTCAATTTCAATTCATTCCATTCCTGTGTCACTGTGACTGCAACTTCTGTCTTCATGTCTGTGTGGTGTCCCAGAGTTCATTTGCTTTAATAGAAAAATAAAGTTCTTTGACTTTTTCTCTAACATGAATAGAGAGCCAGCCAAGGCCAAGACCCCAAATTCAGCAAAAATAAAATTCTTTCCAAATGCCAAGGGGCCCTTCCCTGTCTTTGTGTGAGTTATAGCGAAGCAAGGATTATCATCTACCTACAACAAGTAAGGAAACAGAAGATCTCAGGAAATAAAGGGACTACTTTTTCTGAGGCCTGGCTTTGGTGTTCTGTTTCACCCCTGACTGGTTGGACCTATGGCTTCAGGCGAAGGTCTTACTGTCTCCACGGTTCTCGCTCACCTCTCCCCGGCCCTTGGCAAAAAATTGAGATCCAGCTATTGCCATTTATTTTCCACTCAGGGAGGCTTTCAGTTCGGACCCAATGGGGAAAAAAATGGTATGAAGTGTTGCTGCTGACAATAGTTCTGATCTCGTATTGAGCTAAGATGAACAAAAAGCTCTCTGGGGAAGGGAGAGGCTCGCCCGTGCACGGTGAATGAATTCTGCCGCGGCCCTGGGGACCGCCGGGCGGCGCGCTGATGTCCCCACGAGTTTATTGTCTTCAGCCCCTGTGTGGGTAACTTGCCCGACTCAATATAGAACCCAGTCAATAATATTGTCTTTTTGCCTTTACACAGAAAAATCAGATAATATTTGTAGGACATTGTTTGGTATTTGGTGTTTGTGTTTTTGTTTTTTTTTCCTGGTATCAGTATCTTGCATCAGAGGCAGAGCAAGGGTGGCTGTTTCTCAGAGCCAGCGTCTACCCCCACCCCAGTGGAGGTGTGCGGGGCGATGGTGCCGGGCTGGCACCCAGAACGCAAAGCAAGGGGTGAGGACGCGGGCAGCAGCAGGCAGAACATAGGTGTTCATGGCAGGGTTTCCCAGGTATCTGTTCCTTGCGCTCTCTCTCTCTGTAAGGCAAACAGGCTAGAAAGCAGGAAATTGTAAAGAACTCTAAGGAAGGTGAGGGATTTACAAAATTGCTATTTCTGGGCAACTGATAGCATTTCTGGTAATAAACTGTAGAAAGGATGAATCATACGACTTATGGTCTTTACCCTGTGATACTCGAGAACTGAGTGAGTCAATCCATATTAGAAATAGGGCTTTTCCTGGAAAACCCAGCTGTCTGACTCCTTTACCTCTGACCTCCATCTGAGAATAACAACTTATCACTCCCGCTTTACCTCTCCTTTCATACAGCAAGTATATTAAACAAATAATTACATGCTGCTGATAATAGGCCAGGCATTTTCTCAAGCACTTAGACAATTATAAATGAGTCACTGGTAGAATAATTTTTACTAAAGCATAACTGAGTCTTTAAAATTGTCCATTTTTTAAATTTAACCTATTAGCAATTAGCTTTTACTTCTCAGACACCATAATTTCCACAGGAAAATTGAAATTCTAAAAATAAAATCATAATGGCATTTTTTTTCTTTAATCTTATAGATGTGGTGTTGTTTTTTTCTCAACATATGTTGAAACTGTAGATTTTCCCACTTCCTATCACATTGATTCATAAGTGTGCCATTTCCAGATAATACAGAAATTTATATAGTCTTTCCCTTAAGCAGATTTAAGTATTCTTTTATTATTTTATGGTCTTTTAAAATATATAGTGAAATAGAAAAAGCAGCTACTGAATATTTGGAATAATTATTTTTCTGTCAGCAATACTCTTTGCACTAAAGACAAACAGATGTAAATAGTGATTGGGATTAACCAGTCGAGATGTTTTTGGCTACAAGTAACATAAATCTTCAACTGGAGTTATTTAAATCACAGGAAATTACATCACATAACATCAGTTTGGGAATAGGTAGCTCTGGACTCAGTTCAGCAACTCAACGCTGTCAGGTTTCTCTGTGGTCCTTTTGACTTTTGCTCATGGCCACTAGATGGACGCACTGGCTCCACGTGCACATCTACACTGCAACACTGCAAGACAGCACAGCCTTCCGTGACACCCCTCTCTAAGGGCACGAAGCGCTTCCCAAGGTGCTCCAGGGCCGCCTCGTCTGTTTCAGGGGCTGAGGCAGCAACGCGTGTCCTGGGCTTCTGCTGGCACCGGAGTGGGGTGGCCATGACTGGCTTCCACACTCCTCCCGCAGGTTTGGGAGGTGACCCGCGCAGCGCTTGAGAGCCTGGTGCGTGGATAAAATTGGGACTCTGTTGGGAAGAGGAGGGGTCGGGAGTTACTGACCAAAGGTGTGTGCAGGGCTGAGGAAAAGCGTCCAAGGCAGGGCGTCCTGCGAGGCTCGTGCCTGGGGGGGCCAGCGCGCCTCAGGGCCGAAAGGCCAGGGCAGGAGGGAGGGCTGTGCAGTGCGGCCCTCCGGGCGGGAGCCACGGCCTCCCAGGGCGGGCGGCCAGTCCACAGCAGTTCTGCGGGGAGGGGCCGGGGGTGGCTAACTCTCCTCCCTCTCCCCGGTCTCCTCCAGGGACAGCCCACCCAGGAGCCAGAGAGCCTGGGAACCCAGGAACTGGTCCTGTGGCTCGGGCTCCCGGGACAGAGAGCAGAACTGTGAGTCTGAGGAGGCCTTTGTGTGGCTCGGGACAGACGGAAGCCACCCATCCCAGCCACTGTTGTTGAGCACTTGCCCTGTGCCAAGCAACTTACATGCGCACAGCAGGGAGTTAGCATGACAGCGTTAACTGGCACAAACGCACTCTCCACCACACACACCCAAGCAGGGGAATCATGTGGGAAACGCCCACGGCCAGCTGGAGGAAGCACAGAGGGACAGAGGCCGAATACTGCGACCGCACGGAAGAGGGCGAGCCCCCAAGCCTTGGAGCGGCAGGGGTTTTAGCCGACTTTGCAGGTAGTGAGGATCCATCTCCAGCTCGGGTTCAGCTTTCTCGGAAAGTCCAGGACCAGGCTCCGTAGGGGCGCCCCACCCCACAGCCAAGCTCGGTGCGGAGAGCAGCGCCCAGCGTGACCGGGTAAAGCCAGCCCTTGAATCGTCTGCTTCATGTCAACTTTGTGAAGGGAGAATTTCCCCCTCTCTTCTCCATAATGAAAACAGGTTTGAAGAGCTCTGATAACTTGTCTGCCGTCATGCCGCCAATAAGGGGGTGACCTGGGGCCCGCGCTTGGGGCGATGTGCTGCCGTTACCTCTGTCATACAGAGCTGACTGGGATGGAAATGCTGTCATTTATCTGGCATCATGGAGCGTCTCTCACAGCGCACGAGGAAATCGCGTGGGTTAGCAGTTGCTGCTACTATGTGGTGAGTAAACAGCCGCACAGCTATTTGCTTGGTTTCACGGAATCTGCTGGGTTCTGGCGTTTGGTTCCTGTGGGGTGGCCGGTGCGCTACAGCTGCCACCACCACCCGCCCTAGTGTTACAGATGAGGAAACAAAGTTTAAAAGAAAAAACAAGGTAAATGAAGGAAGGAAGGAACAAGAGAAAAGAAAGTCTACGTAACTTGAGGAACCAGGACAAGCACCAAAAATTCTGTACCGCTTTAAACATAGAGCATTTTACCAACAGAACAGAAAGACCCGCCTTGAGTTCCCCTTTCCGGAGCACAGACGGTGGGTGTTTGCACAGTGAGACTGAAGAGAAAATGCCAGCTGACCGCTGCAGGCACTCAAGACAGTGGGCGGATGTCAGGCAGAGATCGGGGCCCCGTGGGGACCCCACACCGTTTCCATGTGGACCGGCAGCCTGGGCACCAACGGCTCTCGTGCCGCTCCTGTCGCAGCGTCCTCGGTTCCGTCAGCCGTATCCGCGGACGGGGCCCTCCAGTCCTGTTGAGGCCTGTTCTACTTTTGAAATGCCCATTAAACCAGACCCATCTTGTTCTTTTTCATCCCATCGTTGCTCTCCAGCCTGATGCTTCTCCTGACTGAGCTTTGTGGGGCCTCTCTGCTCGCTTACCAGCAGTCCCCCCGTTCCAATTTATTACATGTGCTCCCTCCAAACTACTCTCATGAAGGAAAGTTTTGAGCATGTCTGTCTCTTGCTTAAAATTTATTCAGTGATATTCACCTATCTGCTAAAACCTAAGTTCCTGGGAATAGCCCGCAGGGCCTTTACATAATACCTGATGCCAGCCTCCCTTACTAGCCCCTGCTTATGCCGTCCCCCAACTGAGTGTCCCCAGGTCCCTGACTGCGTGTGCCACTGCTCTGCCTCCACTTCCCTCTCTGTCTTGCGTTCTCCAACGGATCCTCTCAAACAAGCTGAAATGTCGTCTCCCCCAAGAAATCCCTCCTAACTCCTGAAGCAGGCTGGTGTGTCCCGCGTCGAGATCTTGTTAGCGCTCTGGTGTGGAGTCGGAGCGACAGCAGGTGCTGAGGGATGCTCAGGGTGGGGTGCAGCTGTGTCTCGGCAAGGCCGGCAACGTGGAGGGGAAGACCTGCGGGCAGTTCCTGCGTGAGGGCCCAGGAGCCTGCCATGTGCCAGGCCCAGACGCGGGCCGGAGCCAGTTCCCAGGGGTGATATTGTGCACACAGCACTGGGTCTGCTTCTCAGATTTCCCCCGATCCACCACTATCCCAAACTACTGTCTAAATCCCTGGGAACGTAGGTTGCAAAAAAAAATACAAAGAGTAGTGTCACTGCTAGCTCCGTGGGCCCCTAAAATCATGGCCCCCGCCCCAGGTTGTCTGAGCACAGCCATGAAATGCAAAAGGCATTTTACTTAGGGTTGTCTGGGCACAGGTGCCCAGACTGGCGTGGCTCTGTGGAGCCAGCTCCGGAAGCTGGATGCAGCCTTGGAAATGGCAAGGCCAGAATGTCCCTCACCTGCCCCTCTGTTGCGGGGCGGGGAGCAGAGGGAGCAAAGGGGTGGGCTGCAGAAATGCATCCCACGTGGCTTTCAGACTAGAAGAGTTTCAGCCATGAGTATCTCTAAAGGGGACTGAAGCAAGAGGACAGGAGGGGTTGCCTCGTGATAGTTCGAACAATTTACTGATGAATCTAAATAAGGGACACCCATCCATCACCTTAGCACCTATTCATGAGGGTCTATGGCGTGCTCTCACTGTGCCAGGAGCCAAGGGCATGGCAGAGAGGAGGACGGCACAGGTAGGTGAAGGTGAGTCACGGCCAAGTCCACAAGGAGGGGTAGCGAAGCTTCCAATGAAAAACCCAATGGGCTGGCACGGTAGACAGCCAGGGTCAGGGCAGGTCTTGCTGAGCAGATGTCACTTGAGCCAAGTCCTGACAAACATAAAAGAATCAGCGAAGTGACGATCCTGGGGTGGGGGTGGGGCGGCAGGGGGATATGCCACACAGAGTGAGCACTGAGTACAAAGGCCTTAAGAGAGCAATGAGCCTGGCATTTCAAAGACCCCACAGGAGCCCGCTGAGGACAGCTCGGGAGAGCAGGGAGTGCCGCAAGCAGTGGCTGGGGGAGATGAGCAGGCCTTGAGGCAGGAAGGGCCTCAGGACGTACTTAGGGGTTGGACGCAACAGCTGGGAAGCTATCGGAGGCCTTAGCCAGGAACTGACATGACCTGGGTTTGTGACCTGGGTTTTGTTTCTGGAGCTTCGCTGAGCTGTTCTGTAGAGAGTGGAATGTGCGAGGCTAGGGCAGCAGACAGGAAAGCGAAGAGACCGGGGACATAGAGCCTATGGCAGTTTGTCAGGCAAACTGTGGTGGGTGCTCAGCTGGAGAGAGTAGCAATGGAAAAGCAAAATAGGTGGCTGACTTGGGACATATGGGTTGGCCAAAAAGTTCATTTGTTTTTTTCTGCTCGGTGGTTCTAGTAGTGCTTAGATGTCTCTAATTTCATTCAAAACAATGTTGTTAGATGTATTGTGACAGGAGTCATATCAGCGTGCATTTTTAAAAACCTATCAAAATTGGTGAATTTTTGTGTAGCCATTTTAATATTGAAGATGGAAGAAAATATGCACTTTCAGCATATTATGCTTTTATTATTCCAAGAAAGGTAAAAATGCAACTGAAATGCAAAAAAAGATTTGTGCAGTATATGGAGAAGGTGCTGTGACTGACCAAATGTATCAAAAGCGGTTTCTGAAGTTTCGTGCTCGGGGTTTCCCACTGGACGGTGCCCCACAGTCAGGTGTTGCTTCGAGTCCCCATGCCAGAAAGCTAACAAGAGATTTAACCTTTGTGATCACTGAGGCTGCTACGCAAAGGCTCTGGGATCTCACATGGCCAAGCTCACGCAGGGCCCTCTGGTTTGTTGTTCAGGAAGCTCACTGTAGGCTCATTGATGAAGCCAGCGGGGTCCCCTAAGAGCAGCGCTCCACTGTCTGTCAAGCACAAAGTATCCACGCACCAGGTGTACCAGGCCACGACTTTCCCCAGAGATGCTAGTGCCCCCAGTTCTTCTAGAAACTGCCAAGACCTCCCCTGGTCTCTCCCTGGCCCCTCTCCTCCAGAAGGGCGCTTCCCTTCCTGCGAGCCCCACCCTCAGCCTCACAGGCGGTAAATCCCCACCACGTCCAGGGAGGGTCCAGCACAGTCTTCTCCTTGAGGTTGGACTTTTAAAAACAAAGTAACTTCTCTTTGTGCCCGCATCATAAAAGGTCCTCAGACAGCATCACAAAGCCTTGGTATAGAGGAGGGAAAATGTATTCCAAAGGAAGCACGTTACAGCACAAATTTATATTTTCGTAAGTTATTCAACTACTATTTTTATGGTAGAAGAAGCGGCTTTCCTGAGTGGGGGTTGCAAAGTATTGTACAAATATGGAGAATGGATATAACCTATTAAAACTACAAACACATGCAAAGCCAACAGCTTTCCCCAAATTTGGTCCTTTGAGCCAGGCTGGAGTTGGCAAGTTGCCTATTCCCCCTCATAAAGAGCACCGCCCAAGTCACAAATTCTCCTAAGTGCAGACGCGTTAGAACAGCTCTGTCCTCCCTGCGGCCCCTGGAAGCGCGAGGGGCTGCTGCCACTGGAAGAGAGAACCGGTGCTGGCGAGCGGCGCGCCCGTTTGCACGCCGCCCATGGTGAGAAACAGGATGTCGCCTGCCTGCCTGCCGTCTGGCGGGGGAGACAGATTCGCAGACAGCACCCTTGGAGTGCTGTAGCGAACTCTATCTGTCTGCAAATCTGTCTGTCCCACCAGACTGTAACTTCCTGAGCCCAGGTCTGGAGGCCGCCACGCAGAGGCCACTCCACGAGGCACGCTGCGGCAGCCGGGAACAGGCGTTCCTACTGAGTGCTCTACTTGTCCTGACCTCCTCCCGCAACTGGAGGCCCTCGCCGTTTCCTGCACTCTGTGATCCGCTTGCTCCCTGGTCTGGTGAGCCCATTCCTTTGCAACGGTCCGTGACAGAGGCGGCTGTGCCCCAGCCGCTTGGCCTTTCCCCCTGCAGGCCTGTGCCAGAGGCTACAGAGGATGCCCTTTACCCCGAGCCCCGCTGCAGCTCTTGGTTGACTCGAGTTTGAGGCTGTTCCTATAATCCCGTTAGGGGCAGCTTCCCTCCCTCTGTCCCTCATCGCCAATCACTGCTGGACGGAAGACAGGGAACCCCGTCACCTTGGCTAACCAGGTCACTAAGAACCATGTGGCCTTCCTAGGTTCCTTCCCTGAAAGCATAATTAAAGCCTTGACTAATTAGTGTTAAAGTAACCTTAATTAACTAACCTCACTTACCGCTAATCTAGGGAATGGGTCTTCTGAGGGATTGTGGATCATTTTCTAGTCAGTACACAATATGGTGATATACATATATACCCCTTGTGGTGCACTCGTTATAAAAAAAATTAAAACTTCATTGTTAGCAGTGTAACTTGGAGGTTACTTGCATACTTGCTTATTTATTTATACTCTGCCTCCTGCCACCAAGGATTGGGCTCAGAGGACATTATCTTGCCTTCACACTGCAGAGCTCTTACCACGATTACGAGACAGGAAGGCACTTAGCAGGCTCCTCACTAGCTCTGGGTTATTAGGAAGCCTGTGATACTGATTTCAGTAGAGAAATGCAGAGGCGGCCTTGATTTCACGTTACAGATAGTCCCTTGTTAGCGACGTGACAGAGCATGTGCCGCTTTGCCCCCCGGCACCCCAGCCCCCTCATCTGCAGAGTAAAGCCGGTGCAGTAAAGCCCCTTTCTGTATTCGCACATTCTCTTCCGTGAGTCAAGTTCCTGAAGCCCGAAGTCCGCTCTCTGTCTTGCACACTAAGTAGATGTGACATCTATTTCGTAACACAGCATCGTTCTTTGTGACTACTCAAAACTGCTGGCCTTTTCTGAAAGTTTGCATCATGCACTCTCCAAGGCTTCCTAATGAGAAGGCAAAATGACAGGCAGCTTCTGTCAAGCCATTTCAGACGCCCAGGAGGAGTCCACCAAAATACTGACCTTAATCAGCTCCAGTATCCGAAATTCCACTCTTTATTTCCACAGCGTAGGTCTCTGTGCATCTACTTATCATTTCTTATTAATAGGAATGAGTTTCTAAGACAAATTCCTTAGCACAGATTTGGAGTTAGAAGGGATCAAAAAAAACACAACAAATTATGATGCTGGTGTGGAGATACCACTGAAAGAAACCAGAGTCAAAATAAGAGGAACCAGGGCCATCAGCTTTTTAATATTTCTCACGTGGGCACTATAGAGACCCCCACCCCGGGCCAGCCCTGCTGCTTCTGTGATAAGAATCTGTATCGATTGTTGACGCTCAAGAACTTGTACTGGGGAAAGTAGTGCCAAGCACCAGAACTAGTATATGAAGGAGGTTATGAAACCTCCAGTCCAAAACAGGCCTAAGAAAAAGTAGCTTTCTTTTAGTTCCAGATTGTTTAAGAAACCTGCACGAAGCCCAGGGGTGGCGATGCCCGTGGGCATCGCCTCCAGCACAGTGTTTCTTGTTCCGAGCACCGCCAGAGCATCAGCTGCGACGCCTCGCCTGACAGCCACAAATAATTCCTGAAGAACATACACGTCTACGGAAATAGATGCCATACATTTTTCAAGTTGCTCCGTTATGTTTTAGTCTTTGTCATCTTTTCATAGTAAATAAACTATGAATGAATGAATGAATGAATGAATGAATGAATGTAATAGTGAGTCAGTGAAGGACTAGGAAAATTAAAGTGTCTTCTTCCTCTCCTATAAAATTACGTTTGTTTCCCTCATCTTTGTAATGTGTGCAGAACAGACAGGACAGAGCTTTGGGGGAACATCATTGTCTAAGTGATTTTCAAACATTAATGTCTATTAGAAGCACTCAGAAAACTTATTAAATATGCATATTCTTGGGCCCTTGCCTAGGTACTCTGAGCCAATAGATCAGGCACAAGCAAGGAATGGGATCGGCAATATCAAACACATACACACATCAAAGTTGTTTCTAATATGGGTGGTCTCCAGGCCACACCTGGAGGAAAATTGCTATCGTAAGGACTATTGATCCCCTAACCTGTCACTCTGATATCAGAATCTTCAAAAATTTTGAGTTGAAACCATCCAATCTTTGGGACCAGAGTCTGTCAAATGGAAGCAAGCAACACCCAAATAAGAGAATTTCAGAGACTTGCCAAAGTGCAAAGGGTATTACAATGCTGACTTCAAGATTTACTGTAAATATGCAATAATCAATACAGCATGGTATTGGCACAAAGGTAGATTAATAGATCAGTAGAAAGGAATGGAGAGTCAAGAAATAGACCTATACATGTATAAGTACATAATTGATTTTTAACAAAGGTGAAATGTATTCATTGGTGAGTGAATAATCTATTTAACAAATGGTGCTTGAACAATTATATATCCATCTACAAATAAAGGTACCATATTCAAAAAGTAGCTCAAAATGTATAATAAACCTAAATGATAAACTGAAAGCTGTAAAACTTCTAGAAGAAAAGATAGAAAATCTTTTGTGATCTTGTTTTAGGCAAAGAATTTCTAGATACAATACCAAAACCATAATCTAAAAAACTAAAAGTTGGTATGGTTGATTTTACAAAGTTAGGAACTTCTCTTTGTAAAACACTTAAGGATGTAAAAATATGAGCCACTGGCTGAAAGATACTGCTTGTAAACCACAAACAAAATGGTATTTGCAAATCACTTTCCTGACAAAGGACTTACACCCACAATATATAAATAACTACCAAAACTCTAAAATAAAGTAAAATAACAAATTTTAAAAGTGGATTTAAATAGATACTTCACCAGCAAACATCTATGGATAGCAAATAGTACATGAACAGATGATAAACTACATTAGTCATTAAGAAAATACAAATCACAGAGATACCTTGACATACCTGTTAGAATAGTTGTGTTTTAAAAGACTCACTAAATCAAATATTCACATGGATGTGGAGAAGCTGGATGCTACTCCCCAGTGAAAGGAAAGAACTATTAATCTATGCAACATGGCTGAGTCACAAAATAATTATGCTGAGTGACAAAAGCCAGACCAAAAGCAAAAACACAATTTGTAAGATTCCATTTATAGAAATTCTAGAAAGTGAAATCTAATCCGTAGTGATAAAACATAGATCAGTAGTTTCCTGAGAAGGGGGAAAGGACTGAAAGGGGGCCCAAGCAGTCTTGGGGGGCTGATGGATATGTTCATTGTCATTTCTATGGCGATAGTTTCATAGGCCTGTGAAACCTGTGCCAAAGCTTATCAAATTATACACCATATGTGCAAATTTTTGCATGCCAATTATATCTTAATAAGACTTTAAAAATTGATAGTTATTTAGAAAGATAAGACTAGGGTGAAATTGAGAAAATATAATCTTCAAAAGTTCAAAAATAATAAAAGAAAGATACTATTTGACTCAGCAATGAACAATATTCCTGTAGTTGTGGACATGTAAATACTGAATATTTACTTTACCCAAATTATAATATAGTGTCATCCAGAAGAAAGAAAAAGGAAACACAAAACGGGGGTGGGGATGAGGGAACAGGTAAGAGAGTTAATTATCTTGATCTACTAAGACAAGAAGCAAGGAGGTAATGGATAAAATCATTACATCAAGAAATGTGGGATACATAGGTTATTTAGAGACATGGGGGTAAATATGAGAACAAGCACCTGGATGAGCTGAAACGCGCTTTTCAGGGGTAGCAGTGGATAGTGGGGCAGGAAGGAGTCAAACAGAAGACGGCCGGCCTTATCGCATACGCACACATGCGCGCACACATAATTTACGGTACCATTTCCCCATTTGACTTCCACAATTGTTGGCAGGCAATGTTCCATGAATATTTTTATGTCTCTATACAGCCTAGACTTATGATTGAGTGGCAAACACGCCTTGGGAGTTAGAGAAAGTAAGTTGCTCTGGATAAGATTTAGAGATTTCTCTCTCCTGGAGCCATTTGCTTATATTCTGAGAGGAATAAACCCAGAGACAGCTCACCCCTCGTCCAGAAAGCTTTGCTTGCAGCCTAGGGTGCCCCCTCGCCGTCGCTGAGAGGCCGTGTTCACATCAGGTGTGGAGTTCTGTCTCTCCCGAGAGGCGCGGGAGGAGCTGTGCCCGCCGCCCTGTATGACCTCCAAGCCTCCCAGTCTTGTGGTTCTTCCCCTGCGGTGCGAATCCCCTGCACCCGCACCCACACCTGCACACCGGGGCTCACTGAGCCACCTTGTGGGGAATTGGCGTGTGAATAACCCTGTCAACCATGGATAATGTTCTCTCTATTCAGATCTGTGGACACACTGGATAGGTTCCCTGCTATGTTCTGCAGATACAAAGATAATTTAATCTGGTTCCCACGTCTCAGTAAATGTGATCAAAGATTATAATATATTTAACATCCTGTTGCCACAATTTAAAGACAATTCTGCATCTCCGGGCCACACAGTTATAAGTGTTCCAAATCCTGAATCTTGGCCCCCACACTGTCAGGCCCATGGGAAGACCGGGTTCTGGTACCAAGAAGGGATCTGAGCCGACTTCCCAGTGCTGACACCTCAACTCAACTTTGGTTTTCATCCCTGGTCCGTGGACGACAGTGACTCAAGCCAAAGGACAAAAGTGTCAGTTCTCCACGATGCCACTGATGAAAGTGAGGAGACCCAACGTGGTAAGAAGAGGAGGACATCGTGCTTGTCACATCAGTAAGGGAGGGATTCGGAGGAAGGAGACGGAACACTGTAACAGGGCGAGGGGCCTGAGCATGTGTCGGAGCACAGGGGCGTCTTCCGTGCACAGGCAGGAGGGCCGAAACAACGAACCCCGAGCTCACCGGAAGAGCAGGGAAACCGCCTCCTCTCACCCTCACCCTAGGAAAGGAAGCGACTGCAGTGGGAATGGGTGCAGTGACTGTGTAGATGGAGGAGGGATTACGAGGTGGGTGGTGTTCCCCAAAAACACATGTTGAAGTCTTTATCCCACAACCGAAGAATGCGACTTCACTGAGAAATAGGCCATTGCTGATGAAATGAGTTAGATGACATCATACTGGAGTAGGGTGGGCCCCTGAACCGGTATGACTGGAGTCCTTATAAAAAGAGGGGAATTTACAGTCAGACAAACGGGAGGAACGTGAGGTGAGGACACACAAGGGTGACAGCCATGTGACAACCCAGGCAGAGACTGCAGTTACGCTTCTGTAAGCCCAAGGAGCAGCAGGGCTGCCAAGAACGTCCAGAATCCAGGGAAAGGCAACGGAGATACTCTTCTGCCGGCTCCAGGAGGAGCCTGGCCCTGCTGACGCCTTGGTTTCAGACCCGTAGTCTCTAGGACTGGGAGTCGGACTTCCGTGGCCACGGGCCACCACGTGCTGTGCCTGATTACGGCAGCCCTAGGCAACCGACACGGGGATGTTGGGGAAACCCCACCTGGGGCCTTGTCTTAACCAATGAAGGAGGGGCTCAGGGAGTCACAGGAATGTTTAGAGGGGGGGTCTGGAGCTGCGGTGAAGGCCAAACTAACACTCGCAGGGAAGGAAAATGGAAGCCTAGCATGAAGGTAGAGAAATGAGTAATGAGGACCTGGCTGAAGCCTGTGGCTGGGAATTTACGGCAACACTACCGTGATAAACACCCCAGACACAGATAGGAATTTAGTACACGAGAAGGGTGGCATTGCGCGTCAGTGGGCCAATGCTGGGGACGATTGGTGATGGGGAGGAAAAGATAAGGCTAAATATCTCCCGAGAGAACTGCCTGTCCTCTTGAATCTAAAAATATCTTAAAGGGCTGTTTATACTAATAGTAAAAAAGAAAAAGAAAAAGACAAAAGCAACCTAAATATTTAATAACTAGAACTAGCATATAAATGACATTTGGTATTTTAACAAAGTTATCATAGTAAGAATGCATTATTTTTCATTAAAAATGTCAGTACCTGTTATTTTCAAATATTGTTACAGACTAGGAAATAAAAAATATATAAACACATACTATATCTCTATAGAAAGTAAAATAAAGTGGTGGAGTCTGTCAAAAATAAGTGGTAGAACTAGAATATAATGTTATTGACTATTATCTCTACAAGGTGGAATTACAGGCTTGTTTTCTCTATATTTTTCTCATTTTCCATATTATATAATTAATATGTGCCTTCAGTCATTTATAACTTTTTTTAGAATGCAAAGTACTGTAACAATTGTGATTCCAGAATCTTAGGGTCTTACATACAGTTGTATATATATAGGGTCTTATATATAGTTTGCACATATGAGGCCTAATAGCTGCCTCAGAAAATAGTGGCTTCTACTTCCTCATATAGAACCTCTGAAAAAAATTAACATGAAAAATAATTTCCCCAAAAGGAACATATATGTATTTTCTGTCTCTGTATATACCTATGTATATGTATTCAAATGCAATGTCATAAGAATATGTAAAATATTTTTTACATCTATAATAGGTCACTTTCCCATCCCCAAATTGAAAATATTGAAAATAGAAGTTCTGCTGAAAAAGAAATGGTCTGCAAAAGAAGAAGCAGGTCAGCTTAAAGAACATTTTGGGGGGAAAAAAGTTTGAGTATTATCTGGCTGGTGGGCTCAGTTGTATAATGTAGTTGAGAAAAAGCACATGTTTGTAGACTATTCTCAGAGATGAGTTTTTGAGATGTTTTATTTTAGTGCTTTCATTTTCTGTAATGGTATGAGATAATAAATTCCTATTTGTGTCTGAGTTTCCAAAATAGCTTGTAAGAAAAGAAAAATCTGACAGTTGCTGAGAAGAAAAGAGAAAAAAAAAACATGAAACTAGCTGAATCTGTCCAATCTTGTATTTATCCATTCAGGCTAAAAATGGTGTTATTGTTGAAAAGAAGTTAAGAAATTTTCTTCAGAGGAAAAAACTTTTTGTGGAGAAAAATGGCATTTGTTGCTCACTCAACACAAATGTGCAAAATTAATTTGATTTTCTTTTATTGGTAACTGAGTAAAAGTGTAACAGTGGGTTGTCTTTCATCCCTTCCGCAAACACAAGGTCCAGCCCGCACCAGACCCAAGGCACAGCACTGATGGAAAGGAGCTCCAGCAGGAACAACTGCCATCTCTGCCCTAAAAGAGCCCTATGATCTTCACAAATTAAAGTCCTGACAAAGGCTACGAACAGGCAATTCGCCAAAGAAGAAAAATTAGTTGTCTACAAATGTACTAAAATATTCATCTCCACTAGTAACCGAGAAATGCAGCTTGAAATAGCAGTAAGATCCTGGTTTTCATCAGCCAACTTAGAAAAGACTTTCTAACAATAATCCACAATATCAGTGCATAAAAATAGGCCCTGAAGTTAATTTTTAGTTGATCGTAAATTGAAAATCTTCTGGAATATACTCTTGTGGCATCTATCAAAAGAATTGAAAGTGCATATCCTTTAATACAAATTCACCTCCTGGAATTCCAACTGAGCAGGTAGATTAGTGAAGTCCTCATAAATGAAACAGTGAGAATGTTCACAGTTATTAATAGTTTTCAAATAGCCAAAAAGAAGTTCACAACTGATGCACCATGAAATGGAAATTTTGCCAAAAATAGGGCACAATCTTATAATACTACATTGCTATTAAAAATTAAATAGTAAAATAATTTTGAATAACGTCAAGAATTTAATGATATAATTAGTAGAAAAATAAAAACGCAAAAGTTAGGTACAGCCTAATCTCATTGTAAATAATGCATGTGTATAGATTTTAAGAGATATCTACACAATTGGCAGGTAGTCACGAAAAAGTTATAGTAGTTACGATAGGAAATAGGATCATGAGTAACCTATATTTTATTTTTGGTTTTTTGAACACACTAAGTTTCTTATACTGAACATATAACACTTCTGTTAAAATTAACTTTTCATTAAACAACTTCCATCTGTCTCTGGTGCAGGGACCCAGACCTCATGTGCTTTCTCAGATCCCAACTGCCTCCTCTCTCTTGCGGTGGACCACCCACCTGCGCCGCCTTCCCCTCCACTCTGGTATGTGAGCGAACCACCACCCACAGAGTGTGGAATACGGCTTCCTGCAAAGCTACTGAAGGGCCAGATGAAAAGTTAGGGATTTCCCACAGGATAAACTTTGCTCATTAAGAAATAAATTGAGATGAGAGGTCAGACAAATGAATCCTCCCTTCCCTCTAGTCCACCCATTTCTCTGGGGTATGATTTCCTGGTGATATCTGTCTGGTGGAGCCTCACGTGCCGAGGCCACATGTAGCTGAGAAGCCTGCTGCCTGGCATTGCAAAGCAGCAGATTCACATTAACACATCGCCTTGACTCCTTTCTCTTTCTCTTCACTCTTGCTGCCTGAGGCTGGCACAACCCAGACAAAACGTCAACACCTTGAAGTTTTCCCAGATTCTCTTTTCCTGGGAACCCAGGCTACTTACCAGAGGCAAAATCAGAAAAGAGGATGTGCATAAGGATTCGTATTACAGATATGCATGAGTCCCAGGTGAGAAATACTCGTCGAATATTGGAGCAAACATGGTAAGAAGAGGTCACTCCTAATCTGGATTTTGAGAAATTCTCCAAAAAAATAAGATCACCTGAGCTGGATCTTACACCAGGAGCATGATTTTTCACCTTGGACATGCACATAAGCACAGTTCATGAGACTGTGATTTATCCAAAATAGTGATTTACATTCAGCTGCTTATAAAAGAAAATCAAAATAGCAGTTGCTTAATACTTAGGGATGTATGATACCTGTAAAGTTTGTAAGTAGACAGTTTCTGGCGATGGTTGGGTGGTTGAAGACAGACGCAATTCTCTTGGAATTTCCCTCACGGCAAAAAGGTGGCTGCTGCAGCCCCAGCCATTACCAACACATTCAGGAGGGTCGGCATGAAACGTGAACTGGCTGTTCCCACCGTGGGTTATTTCTCCGTGCCCAGGAGTGTGGTATGCAGCCTCCCGTTGTAGCGGGGCAGGTTGGAGCCAATATCCAAATCAGGTTTCTGTTCGAAGGAAGGAGGAGGCCATTCCTACTGGGCAAGCCCTCAGCACCGCCTACCACACCCTCCGAGGGCCTTGGGAATGGATGGCCATGAGCCAGGGAAGCTTGCAGGACTCAGAGACTTACTTGCTGTGAAGAATGCGGAGGAAGAAAGCCATCAAAGTGATTGCCGTTTCCAGCCACGAGAGTGACCAGCTAATGGCACTGGTTTGCCATTGGCCCCTGAGTTACTTAACTTTGTTAAGCTTCAGTTTCCCAAGGCAGTGATAATGTATATTATAAGATTGCTTTGAAGTCCAGACATCTATATACACCAAAGAACTGAAAACCTACATGGATAAAAAACCCAGTATGTGAATGGTCACGGTGGCTCTGGTAGAAACCCCATCCCCCGGCAGCCCACGGAGGGGGCAATGCCTTAGTGACTGAGCGCAGGACAGGGTCAGCGACAGACCTGGAACATCCCTGGCCTGTGTGTGTTGTGCAGGCAAGAATGCCCCGGTGCCCCCAGGCTGGACCAGGGAAGCTCAGGCCCCGCCAGAGCCCGTGTGCTCGGCAGGGAACCACTGCAGGAGCGGGGGCATCCCCCGCGGGAGAGCACATGCCCCGAGCCGAGGCGGGAGCACAAGGTCTGCTGCCAGGAGAGGCGGTGGGACTGAAGCGGAGGTGGAAGCTTTCAAGCTGAGTGCACAGCCTGGATCTATGTAATCCACTAAGGGGGCTGAATGTCCTCGCAGTGTGTCCTGAAGGAGCCACTTCCCGGTGACGACATGGTCCATCCACACCCACGGCCCTGACGCTGCCCGCAGCTGAGGCCCTTTGGTGTGAAATGTGCATCCAGACCGACGCTTCTTAAAAGGAGGGGAGAATGTGTGAAGGAAGTCTTGTAAGAGAGAGAAAATGATCAAAATTGCCTTGTGTGTCTTTTGCCTGAGGCACTCACTCTTCACAGATGTCCAGTTGAATTCCAACATTTAAACATCCAGACCATGGGAAACCTTTAACCAGCTCAATAGGACTAAATATTTACTTAGCGTTCCCAATGTTCCTTTCATTATGAAAATCCTTAAAAGTGTGGACAAATCAATTCTTTGTAAAAAAATCTAGTACTGGGGTTTTATGTCAGAAATGGGTTTCCGGCTCTGACTCTCTCCTTAGTGGATTCAGCCAACGCTAAACCCGATCCTAATGCATGTTACAAAGAATATCTTACAAATGGCAGAGACTGTAATAGTAGGGGTTATTTTAATGATGTTAACAATAATGAACAGTTCTATCTCTTCACTCTTGCGTTCCGGGGACTGACAGTAATGTCTGTCTATAGGTCATAGAGCCCTGGAGTTCTAGATAAAGAGAAATTACTTAAGTTTCACTGATCATACTCATACACTCAAGTCCACACCATCCTCTACTCCCACTCATCAGCACCCCTTCTCCCCCCGCCCCACCTTTATGGAAGCCCACTGCGTTCTGGGCTGGGCGCTGGGGCGATATGAAGACATTGAGCACATGATGCCAGCCATCAAGAGCTCACGATCTCATAGAAAACTGACAAAAAGGGCACTAACCTCCCCATTCCAAAGCCCAAGGCCAGTGCCCGTCTTAAAAGGACGAGGTCTCGGAGCACGACGCAGGCCGGGTGCCGGAGGGGAGACTCGCAAAGAGGGCACAGGTGGGAGCACTCGAGCGGCTCTGCTGCAGTGACAATGACAATGAGCTGGCAGGAAAAAACAGTTCAGTTCTGACACTGTTCTCGGTGTGCCCTTAGAAATGCCACGTAACCTCTCTGGGCCTCTTACTTATACACTGAGGGAATTGAACTTGAAAATGCCAAGGGCACTTCAAGATCTAACGTATACCTATTAAGAGAGACACATGCGATTGTGCGTCCAATTGGAAAAGATTTTTTTAAAAAACTCTTCAAAGCTCTCACCAGTGTAGCAGATTGGAGAACCCCATATGCATGGGGGAGCATCGTTAAAACTTCTAGACCTCGCTTGGGGTGGGATGCAGCAGGTTATGGGTGCTGGTGTCAAAGGGCAATGAGCAAGAAAATGTCCTGAAGGAGGTTTGGTAGCGCATGACACTAGGCGGACTACAGGGAGCCATGTCCAGGGGAGGGGCTAACAGTGAAGCCAGGCCAACATGTCTAACACTGCATCGCCCACCCAGGCAACAAGACAGTGAGGGCAAGGAAGGAATCCAGGCAGAGCTGAGCAACCTAGGAAACCCAAGGGGCAGGTGCCAGGACTGCCGGACGGAGCCACAGGTGCCGGGGAGTGGCCGTGGTGCCTTCCCTGGGGTCCCTGAGCTGGGCTGGCTGGCCTTGGAGTTCACCTGAAGGGCCTCTAGGGGAGTAGGCAGCAGTGAAAGATTTCAGACTGAAAAATGACAGGATCAGCTTTGTTTCGGGCAAACATGGCATTTTCAGGAATATAGAAAGGAGTTTGCAGGGGCAAGACTCTTAGTAGGGACGCTGGTTAAGAGACCTTGTCAAAAAACAAATGAGAGTTAACACGCTCGACCCAGGCCGTAGGATGGAAAGAGGGAGCAGGTTAAGGCGGCTACGACTAAGCGCGCATTTGGGCACAAAATACAAGGGTTCGTTGGCAGAGAAAGTCATAGATAACACCTTTAAAAAGACACAGTAACTGCAAGAAAGTATAGGGTCATTGTGCCGCCTATGAATTTTCAGTTTGGATTTAAAACAAGAAGCTAACCATTACCTCTTCTGCCTTATTGAACTACAATGCTTATGTATGTAAAGTGATAAAAAGTGCCACTAGACGAAGTCACAAACCAGGTTTTCCTAGATCCGGACCACGCCTAGGAGACTGGATACATGCATTTATTTTGAGACGTTATGCCCTCAGCTTTCCTACCAATTCCTTCTAACAGTCAATTTCTGATGGTCATGCGTCTCCATCTGAAGCACGATAGCTCTCACCAGCGCAGAATGTCACCCAGGACAGACCGTGGAAGCTGCCAGCTTGGGGTCACGGAAGTCGGCACGATTTTCATGCCTGCTGACAACAGTGTGAAGCAACACCCCCACACCGCCCCCCCCCCCGCCCCTGGACACTGATCAGTACAAGAAAAATGTGTTTTGATTGTCCCTAAAAAACAAGGAGCTAATTCAACCTGTTTGTGTGCACCCTTCCTTTTGCAATTTCTAAACAAATGACTTTTGACAGAAATACCAGTTGAGGCTTCACAGTTAAAATTCTTCCCCCTGTTGGGGAAATTCCCTCAGAAGGTTACATAGTGAGGTCTGAACATAAAATGTCAAAAGACCACTCACATTCCCTGCCCTCTACCTCACCCTCTGTCCTGCTGCCCTCTGCTTTTAAGCCGTGTTTTGAGGCTAAAGAAAGGGTCATCAGAGTTTCTGAGCCCAGGAGAGGAGGATGCGTGGTTGCGGGGGCGGGGCGGGGTGCTTGCTGCGCAGCTTGACCCTGCCTCGTCAGGGGCTTCAGCGAGGGGAGCAGGCGCTAACCGGCCCTGCCTGGCAGCCGAGGTCCTGGTCCTTTGCAGCAGCCTCCCCGAACACTCCCGGACAGGCTGGCTTAGGCGGCTCAATCCAATTTAATGGATGATTGGATGAAGGAAGACGGAGGGACGAAGGAAATGATACATGTCAGATGTCAGCCCCCGTGCGGCTGAAGGGCTGTGACCGACCTGCCGTTCCCAGGCGGGAAGCGTCTGACCAGCGCACGCTCAGGGTAGGCGAATTCCAACAGAGTCTCTGGGGGGAAGGAGCGTCTGTCTGCCCTCTGATCACCCTGCGCAGGGTCCAGGTTTGGGGGGCATCGCTCGGCAACCTCTGCCAGTCCCTCTCTGGCACGCCGCCTTTAGGACTTGCCTTTCCCGGGCAGGCATGCGCGCATCAGTCTTTGCGGCCTCCGCTCGCACCCATCCGTACTGCCCGACGGCTCTGCGGCTGGTCCTCTTCCTCCTCCTCCATTCCTGCTTGCGATTATCGCCGTCCAGCTCCGACTGCCCTTGGTGACCCCAGCTTCCCCTGGTAACGAAGGGCTCCTAATCTGCCTGACCAGAGTCCCCTCCTCGGCCTAGCACGGCCCAGAGACTGCAGCCGGGCCTCCTGGAAGCGTGCTCCTTCCTGTCCACGCGCCAGCTGGCATCGCCGTCCACCGAAGGGCGCTCACGTGATGGAGAAGGAAACATATGAGGCCATCGGAGCTGTACCTGCTCTCAAGGCTTCCGCGTGGCTGCTGACGGCCCTTCTGCAAGGGGAGCACGGGCGGGGTGTTAGCTTTTAAGAACTGGGCTCCTGGAGGCGTCACACAGTGCTCTGGGAGGCCTCGGCCCCGGGCCAGACGTCCTGCGAAGCCTTCCCAGGGCGCTCCACGCCGCGGCCTCAGACCTGCCACGAGGTGGCCCCCTTGGAGGCCCGCTTGGCCTTGCGCGTTGTGCCTCAGTGCGATGACAGGAGGGGGCACCAGTTTTCCTTGAGAAAGGCAGTCATTCATTTTTCTCTGCCCTGTGGGTTGCGTGTGATCAATGACCTTCCCTGTGTACACCGGTCAGGAAGGGACTGCTCTTCTGTCCAGCCAAGAATACCCTCTGGGGACAGTCCCCACCTCCCCTTTACAGGACGCATAGGTAGGTAGGCGAGAACAGTATCGAACGTTAATGAGCGCTTACTATGTGCTGGGACAGCTAGATGGTTTACACAGATCATGTCATTTGATCCTCACGATTAAATGCATAAGTAGATGCTATAATGATCCCCGATTTATGCTTAGAGACACTGAGCAGCTAACTAATTTCCCCCAAGGTCAGAGAGCATGTCCGGGAGTGAGGACTGAAACCTGTCGCATGCTTCCCTAGCCTCCCTGTACTGCCCGCATGGGATGCTCTCCACGTGGGTCTCTCCTGGCGCCCGAGCAGCTCGGCCACCGCCCCAGATTCTGTGTCCCTGGTGCCCACTCCACGGAGTCTTCCTCTCTCCTCCAAGGGCCAGAGCCATCTCAGGAGGCGTGGTTGCCTGCTGCCCAGGGAGTTTCGGGCGGGCTGGCAAGATGCCCTTTTCGCAAAAGCAGTGAGTCTTGTAAAAAGGTTAGGTGCCCCTTCTACTGGGTGATTACTATTAGCTCTCTATTTGTACATGTTTCACTCAGTTTCTGTCACTATCACAGATTATGGCCCCAAAGCAAGACACCTCTTGGAATACTTCTTCTGTTGTTGTTACCTAGAGGCCAGGAGGAGGAAGTGAATAAAGAATGTTTTTTAATATGTCATTGAGCATGCTCAGTCCAACCACTGTCTTTATTCTGTGCCAGACACGGGGCTTGATGCTGGGCTGAACCCACTCAGGATGAAAACACACACCGCTTTGCTCCGTGGCAGCAGAGCTTCTTTAGGGAAACAGCCACATCCACACACACTAATTACTTAGTCCACACAGAGAAGTCATCTAGGGTAGGCTGCTCCGCAATAAGATGTCAGTTTGCATATGAGAAAATCATGGTAAAAATGTGCCAGTTACACATTCTCCGGAACTTCTATTAACTCTTACTCTACTACAGCGAGATAGAGCAGGAATAGGAAAAAAGATGCCATGGGACAGAAGTAATGTGAGTTCAGTATTGTAGCTTATGTTTGTCTTTTCAAGTAAAAAATAACAATTTCTAACATAGACCTGTTAGTCACACTAAGCAAACATAACGGCTTATTGATGAACTACAGAGAAATCTACTTAATTATGTTATGTCACTTAAATTACTTGTGATTTCTTATTAATAACCAATTCTAACTATTTCTTAAGCCATATCATTAATGGCCCTGGTGATTTGAATTCTAAACATCTCTTTTGCAAGGTTCACTATATTTCGTCAGTCCTTATATTATAGTCTGACCATTTAAACACTGGTATTCAAGTTTTTCAGTGTTTTAAAAAGTAAGTATACTTGAAAGGTACTAGGTTGGCTTGAAGCTGCATTATGATTAAATGTAAGAGCAATATCTATATTGTGGAGATTACATTGCAAATCCACTGATGATGTTACCCTTTATGTAACATTAATAACTACATTTCTAGAACAAGACTTTTCCACAAGGAGAGATATGGAACCCTCTTCAAGATTTAGCATTAAGACCCTGGCTGAGTCACTCCGTTGGTTAGAACATCGTCCTGATATGCCAAGTTTGCAGGTTCGATCCCAGTCAGGGCACATGCAAGAACCAACCAATGAATGCATCAAGAAGTGGAGCAACAACCTGATGTTTCTCTCTCTTTAAAAAGTCAGTCAATATATAAATACATTTTTAAAAAGATTTAGCATTAAGTGAAAACAGGATACATAACTGGAGAGTATGCCACCATTTACTTAAATAAAAGAATATAGGCACATTATATATAGAATATATTTTCTTCCGTGACAGCTAGTGAGATTTCTGTAATCACACTCTGAGTTTTGTTTTTTTTAAGTTTCTAAGACCTCTGCTGGAAACATGGTTCTCTTGCTTCCGTTAGCACCTGTCCTTTGTTTCTGTCACTTTAGGCGCATGTTCCAGCCTGCACCCGTTGCCTTCCATCAGGAGGGGGGTGCTAAGCCTTCGCTTCCGGGGGTGAACTGCCTGGCAGGCGGAGCAGCGGGGCGGCCAGAGTCGGTGACGGGGGCCCTCGCACGTCACTCTCCGAGCCCCAGAGAAAGTCTCCCGGGTAGGGATGCGCGCGTCGGCGGGCGCTGATGGACGTTTGGCAGCCTGCCCTCAAAGCTGTGATCTCCGCTCAGCTTACTCGTTGCTGTGGGTCCTCGAAGAGACAGCCTGAGAGGTGAGCGCTAGTGCCGCCTTGGGTCTCTGAAGGACAGATACGCTGTCACCGGCTTTTGCTGAAACTTAGAGGATTAAATTGTCTTCTCCTGGCTAGAGCCACGCAGGGCCTATCACTCACTCTGACAGTTGTCTCATGATGGGGAAAGGCACTGCAAATGGGGCGTCCGTGTAGCCCCCGGGAGGAACAAATGAGCGGGAAGAGGCGTTGGAAGCAGAGACGGGAGCGGGCGTCTGTCCCGGCGAGAGGGGCCCATGCCCCTCACTCATGTGGCAGCCTGCTCGCCCCTGGAGCTGCGCAGGTCCCACATCTGATGGGACGCAGGCCTTGTGGCAGCGGTCTAACCAGAATTCTCGCTCTGCCTTTGTATTTATTTTGTGTCCACGTCGGATGGCCTGAAGGGGTGCTGTGCTACCAAACACACAGTTGTTCCCGAGACGGTGTCTGTTCGGGGCGCGGAAGCTGCTGACAGACTATGGGAAGGATAAGGCCCTGCCGTGCCCACTGGGCAGGGCGGTTTGCAGAAGCGAGAGGGAATGGAGCAGACAGAGCGGGCAGCGACTGCTGCGTGGGCTGCCCGCTCACCGCAGCGGCCGGCGCAGGGGACTTGAACGAAGTGCGGGTAGTTCCGAAGGGGAATTTTCATCGCCATTGGTAGAGTGGCCTTAATGCCCCTGCAGTGGCACTTCTATCTGGAACAGTCCGAGCAACCCTCACGAAAGGAGAGCAGGCGGGGAGAGACTCGCCGTGACGTCTGAGGTTGTTCAACTGGGTAAAATGTGCGTGCGGTTACAGCTATGGCAGTGTGCCAACGGTACCTGACACTCACTCATCAGACGAACGGGCTCTACTGCCCTTGGAAGTTGTGTTACTGGTACTTCCCCTGCCTAGGACGGTCTAATTCACTACCTCTGAGATCCGTAACTAGTACCCGTCCACTGACTTACTGATGTTCAAGCACAGCTGACATCAGTCCCCCTAGACTGTACCTGTCAGTGTCTTAGGGTAGATGCTCCAAAAGCAGGTCTGAATGCAAGGGGTTAAGTTGGAAGCCCCAGAAGAGGTTGGGCAAGTGAAACAGAAGGAACAGAGGACTGTGACGTATGTGCTATAGCTGAGTGGCAGTCGAGCCTGCGTCCCACTTGGGAACTGTGGGGAACAATGTAGGGGTGCTCTGGAATTATCCCCCGTCGAGGGCAAGGGGACTGGGTTATCCATCCCCCGAGTCCCGGCTGTCACGGGCCCACGCCTGCCCCTGAGGGCACTGAACACCTGCCAAGGCAGGCACTCAGGAGGAGAGCCGCAGGAGCCAGAGCAGAGTGCTGACAGGTCACGGAGCATTGGGAGTCACAGCGTGAGGGGCCACGCCAGCGTCTGCCCTCGTCGGTCCCAGGGTGGCCAGCCTCCGTCAACCTGACCCCTTCGGCAGTGGGGCCCGGAGGACAGAAGGGTGCAGAGCACGCACACCTCCGGGCCGCAGTCTCCACTCCCCCGTCCGTCCAGGCAGGCGCCCGGGGCGGGAGCTGTGCCCGTGGCATTTCCTTAGAAAACCTTGACGCTAAAGACGGGACAACCTGAAAATCAGATGTCGCGGGCCTTTGCCTGTGTGTCCGATCTCACGCCCCCACTGGAAGGCTGGTGGGTCCTTCGGAAGCGGGCTGCAGGCGGGGGCAGGAGCAGGCCAGAGGCGAGCCCTTGTCCAGGAACGGAGCTGAGAGCTCACCAGCCCCAGGCAGGAGGGCGCTCACTTCAAAGCCCAACCACGCTCACAGTCGAAAGCTACAGAGACCAGTTAAGAATTAAGGTCAGCAAAGCAGAGAGGCCGGGGGCAGTCGTGAAGCCTGCTGCCTCCCGCAGAGCGAAGCTAGACTTCACCGCCAGTAAACCAAACCCCCTTCTCAGCAGGAGCACCCCTCCCTCCTGTTAACATCACTGCCCTCCGTTAGCACGGCACCCAGTCCTTCTGTCTGTGGCTCCGTCCTGCACCGGGGCTCCGGTCTGCAGGACCCCCCGACTCTGGCTGACGGGCCGGGTTGCAGCCGGAAGGACCGCAAGGGAGGGTGGCGCAGAGCAGGACTGCCAATGGCACGCACCCTTGGGCCCACACACCACGGACAAGAACTCAGTCACACGGCCCCCACCTCCACGCAGGGGGCCTGGGAAAAGTGCACGTGGTGGAGAAGGGGCCTCTGAGCCCTGTCTGCACCTTGGGAGGGACCCTGGCTCGCTAGGAGCAGCTCAGCGCTCGCCGCCACACAGGCCAATCTCAGAGAGCTCAGTGAGGCCGCGCATCACGCCAAGGGCGCTCCCTGAGCTGGGCCACAGCACACCACGCCCCAGTCCTGACGCCAGCGGGACCCCAGCGCCTCCGGGTCAGCCGTCCTGGCTGGCAGGGCGTGGCCGAGCCCCGAAGGACGGGCGGGACCAGCAGCGCGAGGAGCCATGACGAGATCCCGGCGTGAAACCCGGGAATCTCTTTCCACCCTCCTCTCACCCAAAGACGGGCGGCCTGGCACAAAATTCGATCCACATTTGAATTCCACTTAATATCACCAATAGGATTTTTCACTGGGCCTGTTCTGCATTCAGTGATAAAAGCCGCACACAATTATTTTTGATTGGACCAATGAGGTTGTACTGAGAAGTCTCTGAAGATCGTCTGCCGGGTGCCAGTGGCTAATGAAGCCCATTTGTCTTTCTTGATCAAGTCCGCTATTAGCCCGGGCAGTCCTGTCACCGTCCCGTCAGCAGGAATTTTCACATCACTGTTTAGATGAGAAATTAGCCTACGAGAGCAGCACTCATCCATCAGGAGGCAGTTTATTTAATACAGTTTACAGTTATGAGTCCAGAAACTGTAGCCTTGTGCCTTAGAAATGGATCCCTGCCCGAGGCAGCGGCAGTCAGGGCCGTCCGTGCACCTGGAAGGCGTGGAGAAGCACCTCTGCGGGCAGACGTGCTGGGAGAAGGCCACCACATCGCCGTCCTGTAGCCGAGACCAGGCGCGTCTCTGGGACTCAGAGATTCCTGTTGGTTTGAGCAAACGCCCCACCTTCCTACCACACTGCCACCAGGAAACCAAAATAAAATCTTAGCATAGACTCACTGCTTTGTGATACCAAGTCTCTCTTTCTTGTTTGCCATATTTTGAGGGCTCAGGCAGCGTACGTGTTTGCTCCTAGAAGTTATGGAGAGCAAGATGTCCAGGAAAGCCGCCATTCTGCAGAGCAGTTTAGCCTCCCTTTGGTGGCCGCACGTAAGTAGCCCAGAGGAAGGCGGCCCAGCAGTCACGGAGCAGGGTGCTGCGGCTGGGGGACCGCACCAGCAGGGCCACCCTGCCCCCAGGGGGTTTAGGAGCCCAGCTTGGCAGGAGGCGCGGGCTGTTTGCTGGTGTCAAAGACTGCAGGTATTTTAAGAATTTTATTTCCCATCACAATGAAACTAGCCAGACTTATATAACTTCTTCCTATATCTTCATTTAGAGCTATAGTTCTAAATTTATTTTTATCTATGACTGCCCCTTGTTTTCCAAACCAGCGCTTTACCAACAAAAGATGTCATTTGGATACTTTGTTAAGCTTAGAGGAGTAACCATGGGCAGACACTCACCAGAAGCTCTCACTTGCTGCGGTGGCCTTGAGTCCGAAGGAAATGCCGTAGGACATAGCGGTCAGAGAACACATGCTACCGTCAGGGCACATGAACTTCGCCATCGCTGTCAGCTCTCGGTGACTGTTTAGAGACATGTAAGTCTGACTGCTGTGACTTCTTTGAAACTCTTAATTACCTCACATGATATGGATCCCTATTGTAAAGGATGATCCAGTTTTGTTCTCAGAATGATGTCTTTCACGTCGAATCTGGGTATGTGCGCTGAAGGTTTTGTTGTGGTCGTCCACCAAGTATTCTTTCAGTCTTCATTTTAATTACTTTTGTGTTACCTCATATAAAGAATATATTCCTGATGTTAAAAAAAAAAAGTGAAACAACATAGAAGCAAATGAAGTAGAAAAATCAGTCTCTCTGTCAACTTCTTGTTCCCACTCGCCAATATAAGCACTTTTAAGGTTGACATGTATCTTCGAAGCCATTTTTATGCATGTCTAAAAACTATTTGTAATTCTTAGCAAAAAAAAAATTGAGATTATACAGCATATGGTGCCCCAAAACATTTTTGTTTTATTTAGGCAGAATTGCATTCGTCTGGGTTCTCCAGAGAAAACGTGTCTTTGAACGATGAGGCTTCTCATGAGAAGTTTCCGCAGCCTACCAGCTGGGGCCCCAGGAATGCTGGTGGCATGCATTTGGGTCAGAGTCTGGAGTCCTGTGAGCCAGGAGCACCAGCAGCGTGAGTCCCAGCGCCAGGGCAGGAAAAGGCCGATGTGCCCGCTCCCAGGATCGGGCCACAGAGGCGCTCACCTTCCCCGCCCCTCGTCCCCTTCAGCCCCCACTCAGGAGGGTGACGCCCCACCCCTTGCCCTGGGGAGGGCCTGGATGCTCAGCTCAGCTTGCCTGTTCAATGCTGACCTCCTCTGGAACCCGTCAGAGCCCCACCCCGAGGAAATGTGTTTCTGGCCACTCCGGGTCCCAGTCAAGTCGACCCAATCAGCCAGCACGATTGTATGGCACGAGTGACCTCCGCTTTCAGCCTGCCGTGTGACTCAAGTTCTTCTTCCCAGCGCCGCTTGACCAAGTCACGGCTCTGTGGGAAGGCCTGTCGTGGTCTGCAATATTTTACTAGAACAAAACAGAAATTGGACATTTTTAAACTTTTTTCTTGACTATTTGTTGGCTGAATTGAAGACTATGTATTTTTAAAGTTTAGGTATTACTGATAAATCTCCCCACCTTTTAAGACCTTTTAACTTCCCACACACTATAAAATCTCATTCAGTTCTTTACACACTGATGTTCTTGGGATAGATTCATCTAACTCACGGTTGACAGAGAACTCAAATACAGCACAAATCAAAAATACCAGTAAAAATACACGCAGTAACTCAACTGCTGCATATTTCTACCATAGCTGTCTGGATCTAAGAATAATTTATATGGGTGTTTGACGAGATTGGACAACGTTCACAATGCTTTGGAAAATGCACAGAAGTTAATCAAAGAGTACATCCCGTTTTGAGCCTACCAATCTGTTACTGCCTGGACAGCTCCGGTACGGCCCCATAACACGCTAACCTGGAAATGCCGTCGATTCGACGCAGGACTCACCTCCCATGGGCGCTGCACACCACAGGGTGCTGGCAGCCCTGTGCAGCCGCCAGGGCCTCCGGGTCACGGCACCGCCTGGGGACACGGGCTGGCAGCAGCTCCTCCTTGGCCGGCGCTCCGGCAGCCCAGGCTTCCAGCCTCCGCGGCGTGGAAGAGCCGCTGGAGAGCTGGGCCCGGCATGTGCAGTTCTGTGCTGTCCCCTAGGGTGCGCATGAGCCGCACCCACCTCCAGCCAGGGTGCGGGGTGGTGGTGACCTCGCTGGTGCCAGTGAGGTGGCACCGCTGACCCTCGGCTGCATGAGCACACAGGGCACGTCTGGGCTGGCACCGCGAGCGGGTCCTGGTCTTGTCTCCTCTGGCACCATGGCTCTCTTCCTCCAAATGACCCAGGTTGCCAGCTGTTCCTCTAGGCAGAAGCTTGAGCTCCTTCACCTGAAGTCACCCGTAGAGAGCGTTTTCTACAGCAAACGATGCGTTGCCGCTCTTGGGAAACAAAGCTCCTCAGGCCAGTCCACAGTGTGACCGGGCTAGTGAGAGTCTCCAGCCTCCCTGCCCAGGGCGTGGCCTGCAGTCCAGTCCGCCACCCTCCCTCCCCTGCGCCGAGGTCCCTCTCAGGGCACCCTGTCCCCCCTGCAGCCCCCGGCCTTAGCCTGGCCGACGCAGCCTCCAAGGGGAACAAAGGAGCGACCCGTGCTCTGTCCGCTTTCTCTTAGAGGTTCCTCGCTGCTGTGTTCGACCCTGAAATCAAGCAGACGCTGAGGGAGAGCCCACCACCTGCTGCGCCCTCTGTCATCCCACGGCCAAACGTCCCCGCCTTCGCGCGGCGAAGTACGTTCCACGTGTTCTTGTTAATACGTACAAATGCCCCTCCCACTTTTTACTGTTATTAACATTGGCTTCTGAACATCCTCAGACTCTAAGCGCTGCCGTGACGACACCATGGACACAAATCCTTCGATGGATTTCGTTAGCATCCTCATTGCATGCAACAAATACATTATGAAAACATGTTATTGTTCTCCTGTCTTTCTAATCAGAAGCAGAATACTCCAGTATTTCAGATCAGGAAATATGAGGATGATAAAGTCGTGATGATTTATTGAAATAATCATAAGAATTCTTTTTATTTTAAATACTTCTTCAATTTGATATTTAAAAATTGCACACCTGGTCCATCTCAGCTTCTATAATTCATCATGTGTCCTGTTACAATATGTTGGGTCATTTGTTTTTTTTAAAAAAACTTCCCTGTGTCATTTGATACATTTCAGAGTCAGAGGCAGGTATGAGATGCGCGATTAGATTTAGTCACATAATTTGTGATTGTGTACAAACACACGTCTATTTAAACAAAATAAAATATTGAAACCCTTTAAATAGAAAACAGCAGGTTACAATAGGCGTAGCTTTTCGTCCCAGTAAGAAGTTCCTGGAAATCCCTGTTGCAGGCTGGGTTTTGCTGCAGACGGTGCAGACCCACCGTGGGGGCCCAGAGACCAGGCACCGGAGCTCTGCCGGGACAGAGAACGAGACTGGTGGCCCAGTGCCCCACGGAGCCCCATCGCTCGGGGCCTGGCGTGGCTCCACTAGTCCGTCACACACATCTCCAGAATATTTATTCAAAAACAACCTGTGCCTGCTATGGGATGTCTCGTTCAGTGCGTGCCACTGATACTACTAAAAAAGGCCAAACACCGTGAGTCCTGCCTTCAGGAAGCTCACCCTTATTTCCAAACAGCCTCAGTGAACTATTAAGAAAAGAAATAAAAATGAAAGAGTAGAAGGAACAGATCTCCCAAGATTTACTCTTGACCTTTTTGCTGCTGCCTCCAAGGCAGATGTTCCTTCAAGCTGGGAATATTGGTTTTACCCATTATGAGACCATGACACTGAATACAGGTCAGTGGCAGGATTTGGTGCCACATCAGGAGATAAATGACTTGCTGAACAGACCCCGAATGAGGTGAAATAGATTGTGAAAGCTCTCATGCTGCGATGCACATGAGGTTCTGAAATTGGAAAGCCAAAGAGGCAAGGCAGGCGAGGCAGGGCAAGGAGCCAGGGGTTTCAGAGGGCACGACAGGGTTAGCTGAGCACCACGGAGCGAGGCGGGCACACAGTGGGGCGAGGTGGGCACACAGTGGGGCGAGGCGGGCACACAGTGCGGCGAGGCAGGCACACAGTGCGGCGAGGCGGGCACACAGTGGGGCGAGGCGGGCACAGAGGCAGCTTTCCATCAGCAGCTCATTTCCAGTGGGGCCCAAGGGCCCCAAGAACTTTCTCCCCGGTTTATTTTTTAGGGGGAAATTTGGGTTAAGGCTTAAGGGATGACTCTCAGACTTCAAATCTTTTAATAAGCTGGACATGGGCTATCACAACGTGGCTCATTGAGAAAGGTACCGACTCCCGTTACTGAGACAGCCCCCTTGGCGGTTCAAGTGCTCTCCTGCCTCTCCTGGTCCGCGGGTAATTAGTGGGGTGCAGCAACCAGCACCGCTTCCCTTCTTTGGGCCTCAGTCCTCATCTGGAAAATGAGAGTCTGCTGGTTTCCATGGTTCTATTTCACCTGTCAGCAAACAGCAAATTTCACCTGCAGGGATTGCTGCATTTTTACTGTTTGCATTTCTTGAACATCTGGTAGTTCATGGTGGAAAGAAAGCTGTAGAGGACCTCTTGCTGGAGTCGTTGCTATGTCTGCAGCTCTTCTCGCTGTGAACCCCAGCGACCGCGCGGAAGCCCTCCTTAGGGGTCACCCACAAATGAATACATTCTATTTTAATAGAAAACAGGAACATTTTAATTGCCTGAGCTGGGTACTTTTATTTTGTTTTATGTGTGCAGTCAGAACCAGACCCTTGTGGATAATGTTAAAAGATGGATATTCTTTTCCCTGAGCTTTTTTTCTTTTTTGTGTAAATTACAACAATTGCTTAGGGGATTGGGCATTTGGACAAGCCATAAGATAATCAAAATTTTAATGCTGTTTGGTAGCAGCCTAGGACTCTTTGAATTAGTGGCTAGATTAGCCATTCACAGGTGTGAGCATTCCATTTCTAGCTGGATTTAATAGCCTTGGTCACTGGGGGAGTGACTTCTCTCTGCTGGTTTGCGGGTGTTAACAAAGTAACTCCTCGAAGGTGAGGAGGTGACCCCACCTTTCCCAGCTAGGGTTTCCTCTGGTCTGATGCTGTTTCTTATTGTTTGACAACTTGATTGTGGGCAAGTGAGTTACTTGTCTTCCTTTACTACAAAAGAACTAATTCATCCCCAAATCACTTAGCTGCATCTGCCGAATTGTTTGTTTTTATATGTATGTTTCTAGCCACAGTCTCAAGTGAGTTTACACAGTAAAACTTTCCAGGCATGTGTTAAAACCACTGTCTCAAGAAAGCTCCCTTCAGAAGCATCTCCAAATGCGTGCTGCCCCTCGTTCAGACAACAGCTGTCTTGGACCTGGTCTTAGCCGCTGTTTAAGGGCTTCAAGCAAAATCGAAGGTGAGCTCTGCCCCAGCTCAGCTTTGAATTCCATTCATCTCTCTCTCTCTTTTGTCTTAATTACTTTCAATCTATCCTGTCACTTTAACGTTGCAAACTCAACTGTGTTATGACTGTGAAATATTGTCACAATATATTATGTTAATGGTCCTAATTAATTCCAAGGGAAACTTTCCTGTGGGTTGTGGTAAAGCCACCAGTTCTCAATGGGGGAGAGATTGTTTCAAACTCGCTGTTGCAACAGCTGTATTGTTTGTCTTCCTGTCTCAGCTGGTGAGCATATTGAATGGCTCTAATGCATCCCCATTCTTCATGGAATTGCTAGTTATCAGAATACTAGTTATCCCACTTAGCAAGTGTGAGCAACTCAGTAATTAATTGTTCTGGCTGTCAGTCTGTCCAGCTGCCCTGGAAGGAACAGCTGTTGAGCCCACTCAGTGTCCCAGCTCGGGAGCGCAAAACACAAAGAAATGGCAGAGTGAACAAGTCCCTAATATTCAACTTGAAACTCTTCCTGATATTTTTCCCGCAACAGTGAGTCCAAACTATGATTCTGAGCTTTGTCAATTCCTACTGTGTAAAGACATCAAATAGACTATTCTGCAGGGCTAACAACACTTTAAAGAAGGAGACGACCTGTCCCAGTTGGTCTGAGGAGCTGGAAGAAATCGGTAGCAGGAGCCGCCCTGAGAACATCATGACCTCTCCTCGGCCCACGGAATGCTGCCCAGTGCACGCAACGCTCCCCAGCCTGGGCGCCGGAGGCCTTGGTGCGAAGCCTCGCTCTGGCATTTCAGGAATGTAGAATATTTAATATAATTAGCAGTAGTTTTCTGAATTGGACATGTGTCTACCTCAAAGGTTTTTTAATGGGCTAAAAGCAAAGCCTAACAGTTTATGACACTTAATATATGTTATTTCCACCTCCCCCCAAAGCCTTTTCAGCTCCTCCGTTTCACAGGGTCTTTCTTACCCTTCTTCAGGCTTCACGGAATTCCTTATGTGCACATCACATAAGGGCATGCAATCAGACGCGGGCTGACAGCAATAGCCCTTCGCTTTAGGTGACTATTCTCTTTCTGAAAACATGTTAATTTCTTTGAGGTCAAGAACCTCATCTTGTCTTTTTTCTGCTCTATCTACTGCCGATCCCCATGACCGTATCTGGTGCAGTGTACTGAGAAATGCTCGACGGATCGAATGAATTGTTTTCCTCATCCTTTTCTCCTGCTGCTTTCTGACTGCTAGTTTCTGGGGGCACCTGTGGCCCAGGTTGAGTTTTAAAATACATGGTATGGCCCTGTCTAATTATAAGTTGAAGACTTAATCTACAATGATACCCAGTATACTCATAGACAGTTGCACATTACTAAATTAAAACCGCAACAATATATTTGCAGGAAAACATATGAAGAGCACTGGGCACTAGTAGCAGCCAAAGGAGCCTCCAATAACAGCAGCACAACAGACTCCTCTCTAAGGGGCTTGGCTCGCTTTGTTCTTCCCTGAAAGGTTACTCAACTGTTCTGGGGAAGTTACTCGATTTTTCTGGGTAGGTGAATGGAAGCCTAAAAAGAGAGCTGTGTGTATGTGCTGCCAATGCACCCCGCCCCCGCCCACACATACTACTTCATTTAAATAAAAGCAAAAACCAGTAGGAAGTTTCCTGCCGCCGTTCTAGAACGTCACCATGCTTGGGCACTCTGACCCTGAGCACCAGTACCGAAACCAGGCCCGGGGACAGGGATGTCGAGTCTGCGCTGGGCCCCTGAGTCAGGTGCGCTGCGCTGACTTAGTTGGGCGACCGACGGGCCGGCCGGACGAGGGCCGGTCAGGGCTTATCTAAAGGATAGAGCCACCTGTAAAAGAGGCTCCCACTCCCAGCACCTGGCAGAGGCCGCCAACAGCCCCCATGTCCAGGAGGCACTCCGGGCTGTCCCTCAAAAGCAAGCCCCCTGCCTCCCGGAGTTTGAGGTGGTTTCTGGAAAGGGGTCGCCCAGCCAGGGGCAGGGTATCTCAGCCTCCCCTGCATCCAGCTGGACCCATGGGACTGGTTTTCTCCTGGGGAATTTGAGCGGAAATGACATCGGGGCCCAGGGCGCTAAGAAGCAAGGGCAGGCCCCCTGCCCCTTGCCCGCCCACCGGTGAGCGCCGAGCCTGGCCGCTGTGGGGGTGGCCCGGCCAGCCCCTGGGTAAGGGCTGCCTCTCCCCGCCGCCAGGTGCAGGGCGTGGCCCACTGACCCGGCTCATCCCAGGCGAGTGATTAGGGCTGACACCCTGCTGCGGGGAGTTCCCAAAGTCTGGGCCGGTGTCCGCTAGAGCGCCCTGTGCCCCTCCGAGCCACCCTCAGGCCCCCGGCCTTCCACCTCGTGCACGTGCGTCCGGGGCCCCTGCCGGCCGCCGCCCGCAGCGAGCTCAGCTCCCCTTCCACCCCTCGCACCCTGGATCCTTTTTCTCCCCTCACCTCTTCTAGAGTCGGCATCCTTAGCCCCGCATCCCAGTATTGCTTTAGGGCGGATTAGTAACTTCCCAATGTTACTGGCTGCCTAATTTTTAGCCTGGGCTGCTCAAATGCCCACTGAACCTCTCTGCCTGGGGGTCCCACTAGCGCCTCCAACTTACTTTGTTCAAAACTGAAATCAGCGTTTTCCGCCCTGTCTCCCGCTGCCGCCTCCCCTCGGCCCTCCCGCGGCGTTCTCGGTCTCGGGCAATGGCTCCGTCATTCTCGGAAGAGAGCTCTGCAGGTCACCCAGCCGCTCTCCTCCCGCCTGCCCGCGTTCAGCGCTTTACCCAGTCCAGCGCAGCCCACCTGCGAAAGGCTTCGTGCGTCCATTCTGCCATCGCCGCCCTCGGTGGCACCGCCCCATTTCCGCGTCCCATGGCTCTGCACCCGGGCCACTCCGGAACACGGGGTTCGTCTTGCCAGCTTGGGGACTAGGCAGGTCTTTGTCGAAGTCTGAACGCTGCTCCTTGTTCTGAGCTGTGTGACCTGGGGGCGTCAACTAATCACGGGACACTCACGTCTTCCCCTGCATGCGGTCTAGGCGGCACCGACCTTTCTAAACAGCACCACGTGAGCCAGGGAGGACGTCCGGTCCGGAGAGGGCCGAGGGCAGCCTGGCGGGGAGGGTGCCCTGACACCGGCCACCGTGGGTCGGCCTCGCCGCACCCTGGGCGCCGTCCTCCAGCAGGGAGCACTCCCCCACGCACAGCGGCTGCCGTCTCTCACCCCTGCGGCGCAGGCGGAAGGAAGGGTCTGTGCGTGAGAAATGGTCAGGGGGGCAACGGGAGAGCGATCAGGCTGATCATCGACAGGCATCTTACTAGAAATGCCTGACACAAAAGACATAATTGGGTAAATTTGCCTTTGTGATTAAATGAAATGTATTTTTTACACCCTTTATTTCCCTCTACCTTCCTTCTCTGGATTGGCTCTGCACATCCGGAACTCAAGAACCGAGTTCTAGTTCTCTAAGTTTAGCGTGAGCCACACTCCCTGCACCTTGGCCGGCACGTTTGTTTAAACACAGAGCACGCAGGACAGCTTCAAAATGGGACATTCGCAACCAAAGACCTCCTTCTAAGAGAACAGAATCCGAGGGAAGTTCCAAGTGCGGCATGTTTTCATTCCCATTGCCATTCTTTCCACACACACTCACCCCGGTAACATCATCCTCTCCTTTAAAAAAGAAAATCCCCCCGAAGACGCCCCGAGCAGACACGAGATCGTGGCAGCCTGTGGCAGACAAGAAACACCGGGGCGGTCGGCGGGGCCGTGGCTGAGGAGGGCGACGCCGGCTGCTCTGCAGCTCCACGCACCAGGCCTGGGCCGTGCTCCTCACGCACTTCCTCTCCTTCAGCTCTCGAGACAAAGAAGCCAATTAAAGGAACCCATGGTTTGTGTAAATACCATCTGCAAGAGGAGCGTGTAAGTCCCACTTTAAAGAAAAGGACCTCAGTGAAGTAGAGCTACTTGCTTGATTATACAGAAAAAGTCTTTATTTGCCAGGATTTGAACCTACTTTCATCTGACATTAAAGCACACCAGTATTTCACTGTTATCTCCTAGACGTTCAGACTGTTTTTAAAAGGCTACAGAACAGCGTAGTGGACTACTCTGTGGACAAGTGTGTGTGAGCGCATGTGAACAGCAGCCACATCCTCACTCTCTCACTCTCTCATGGTGTCGTGTCTGCTGGGAACAAGCTTGGGACGCGTGTGAACCTTTCTAGGAAGGATGCAGGCACAAAAGCACCAGTAACACACACGCCCCAGTGAGGTCATCCTCGGGTCCCCACAGCCGTCCCCCTTGATGAGATGAACATCCCTAGTTTCCTGTAATCTGGGCTTCAGACTCTGTGGAGAGTAAATTCACATTCTTCTGTATTTGTGACATAGCAGGAAGTAGTTCTCTAAAGCAGCAGAAAACAAATGATTGGTGAATAATTTTTTTTTAATCAGATTCTTTCTGAGACACTGATCTCATTATTTGTTCACCAGATGAGCTCCTACTAAATCTATTTACAATTAAAAAAAAATCACCCAGCTAGTAGTATTGAACTGTGCCTTAATCAGGGCAGCCAAGAATGTCCTGTATAATGAACTGGGCTTTGTTTGTAATTATTTCTTGTGGATAGAACTGTTTTCCACGTGTCACTGGGGCAATGCTAATAGTAAAGCTAACCTTTGATTTTCGTACGAGAGTGACTGAAGGGCGGGGAGAAGAAGCAAGGTCAGACCTGGGAGAGCAAAAACCAAAACACAGGATCGCTTTCCACCCTCTGTTTTGCCTCAGGATGAACCCAGGCTCCCTGACTTCCGAAAGCTGTTCGAAAGCCTAGAGGCTGACTTCTGGGCTCCTTGACCCTCCTGTCAAGCACGAAACTCTTCCTTCACTTTTGGAAAATGGGGCGATGCCTTTACTCATTGAAGTCCAAGTGCCAGGTCAGCCCTGTGCACCACCCCCGGCCTCCCGGACCCAGCCCCGTGCCCTGCTGGGCTGTACCAGCGTCCTCTGGCTTCCATCAGGCTTGGCCTGTAGGCGACACTGGCAAGAGATCTGCAGGGAGGAAGCAGGGAAGGAAAGGGAGGGGACCAGGCAGAGGGGAGACTGGGAGGAGAACAGCATCTCTGCCGGCGCCCCCCACCCCCCGGCGCCTCCCCTGCAGGACTGTCCCTAAAGCAAACGTCTTAGCTCCCAACGACCACCCTGTCCTGGACTCCAGCAACCACTCTCTCCTCGTGCTGCTTCCCTCAGAGGCTGGTGACAAGACAGTTACTCTTGTTGCCTCCAGCGCTACACTGTCTCCTGTGTTTACCCTGCACCCTACCAAAACTTTGCAAATGGTTCCTGTTAAACTCTTGCGCCCTCCTCAGATGATCATAATCTGAGTGTAACCCTACTCCTCGCCAGGAAAGGTGACACGGCCCGATGCGTGTGGCATGCGCTCCTGCCCGGCGCACGCCGTGTGTTCTAGAAGGCAGCGGGGACAGCCATAGCATTCTTAGTTGTAAAGAACGTGGAACCTCACTGAATGAGTAACTAGATCAACAGCATTCCGTGTATTGTGTTGGCTCTGTAAGATGGCTCTAGTGGTGCTTAGTGTCTCTAACTTCATTCAGAACAATTTTGCTAGATTGTATCATGACAGCTGTCATATCAGCATGCATTTAAAAACTTATAAAAACTGGTGAATTTTTGTGTGGGTGGGTAGACGCAGAGTCCTGTGGCCGAATGTGATTGTCCAGGTCATGCTGCTCTGAAGGAGGTACAAAGGTTATGACAGAGTCTTCTTGGAACACTCTGGTGTTATTTTGGTCTTTCTGCAGAGTTTTAAATAGAATTAACCAATAATATTAATCTGATAGTTTAATGTTCTTTTACAGAGACACAGTCCCCAAATGGTCTGGATTAAAGTGTATCTGCTCTGTTTTGTGATTTCGGTAAATGGGATGACTTTGAGTTACTATTCACATTTTATGTGCCTTAGGAAGTGACCAAAGGGACGGCTGCATAAACAAGTCAACCTGTGTAACTTAGGCCGACTTTTTATAGCTCATCTCCGAGAGCAAGATGCTGCGCCTCCTCCGTACTCAGCTGAGCGACCTAAGCCCGCTGCTAATGGAGTGCGGAAGCCCCTTTTCTCTCCGTTTGCTCCGCGAACACTGGCGGGGCAAGCCCTGCCTCCCCAGGGCTCTGTGTGTCCTGCCTCCAGCCCAGGGCTTTTCCACACAGCACACACAGATCAGCCACCGCGTTCCCTAAGAACCGAAAGCACATTTACTGAGTTGGGCCCTCCCTTGAAGACGTGCTGAAAAACTCCAAGCAGCAATGACCTCGTACTGTGCTCTCTTTATCCTGTAACTACTCTGTTCTCTCAATACCGAGGTAACTTTCAGAAGCGGAGGGAGGAGGAGTGAATTCTCACCATGGGATTTATGTGTATCTATTATTCAGAAGCACTCAGTGAACACTTTGAAACCAAACCACTGCCCTAGGTAACAAATGGGTCTAATTCTATTTGAAAGAGACCGCCTCTTTCACTGCAGACGTAATTAAATGGTTGGTCCCACAGACAAACAGCCGATGGGCCATGATGAGCAACCGAAGGCGCGGAGCGTCTGAGCGCACGGGCTTGAGTGCGCTCTCGGGTCATGCGGAGCTGAGCCGGCCTCAGCGCCGCTTCCTAATTATGGGAGCTGGTGCAAATTACGGGGCGTCTCAGAGTCCCAGGCCTTTTTCATACGCTTAAAGAGGAATGCAACGATCTTAAAACTTGTTAAGAGAAATTTATAATATTAGGTGCAAAAAGTTTTTTAGCAAAGTGTTCAGAATGTAGTAAGTACTAAATAAATGGAGCTATTCATGTGATTTTTTAAAGTGTACCTTTAGATACTTGAAATCTTCATAAATATTTCTTTTTCTGAGACAGGCCAGCCTAAGTTGATTCTCTATGAAGAATCAAAACCAAGCTCAATAATCTTCTTCATAGACACAAATGGCTAATTTTAAAAAATTGAATATTCAAAGAAGGAAAAGATAAATATTAAAGTAGATGACATCCATGAGTAACCCTAGACCAAATGAAAAGAGGGTTCTTCGGTGGTGCTCACAATTTATGAAAAAGAAAAGCTGATCTAGCACCATTGCTTTTCATCTTTATTCCTTCCCACTCTTTTGAAAGCTCATGTGAGGTCTAATTGTCTGTTGACAATTTTTCATGGAGGGAAGAATAAACAGAAACAAAGAATCAAGAAAAAAGAGACTTCAAGCGTAACCCAGCCTGCCTCTGCGTGACATGAACGTCCCAGCCCTCACGGACCGGGGATCCCACTTCGCGCACGTCCCTCGGTGCCTGCACGGCGCTCAGTGGCTGCCCGCCGCTGTGTGCGGGCACAGGGGGGTCCCCCGCTGCTAGAACAGAAGCGGGGCGCGAGGGGAGGCCTCTCCCGGGGCGGGGGCGGCGCGGACCCTGCGTGTCGGTCTCATCCGGCATCTCTCTCACTTCTCCTTCAATTTACTTCATTTCTCTGTATAACAATATTCACAGAAAGGCTATTACAGCTATTGTTCTTTTAGATTCCTATCCAAGTCACTTATAAATGTTCATTTTAGATGTTGCTGATGTTCTCTGGAAAAGAAATAGCCAGGGGATGCTTTCTGTATTTTAAATAAAATTGATTCACATACAAAGGAATAAATTTTCTTCATGAATATGCAACATTTGAAAAAAATAGTGAGGAAATTAAATGAAATCTACTTTGGTACCACTAAGGACTTGAGGTAAAATAGAATCAAATGGTTTGCAAGTAAAGAACAGACTAAGTTTAAATATATACAATTTTCAGAAACTCAGGTTATTGTCTGGAGTTGGCAGTATTGAGAGACAGTTAATAAAGGGGCCGTGGTCACGCGTGTGCCGGCCCTGACCTGCACCCGCACACAGCGGCTCAGGAAGGGCTGCTGTTTGTCGGGAGGGAGCTCTGCTCTCCTCTTTTGGTAACTTCTGTTTATTCTTTCCTGTATCTTTTTAACCGTTGCAATGAAACAGCTTGAAAAATAAAGCAGCCCATTAAATGACCTATTATTCTATATAACAGTTATCAAAAAAATTTCTCTAATGTGACCTGATGGGCATTTTGTCATTATGCAAACATAGCCCAAATGGCATAGGCTGTAATAGATGATTGTCAAGTTCGTATTCATGGACTAAGAAAGTCTTACGGGCTCCGGACCAGGCTTTTAATCACGTACGCTATGGCTGGGGCCAGAGCACTCATTTGTGCACTGGACGAACACTGAGGCCAGGGCACTCCAGGCGTTGTGCCACGGTGTGACATTCGGTATGGACGCTGCTGTGGTGTAGAGAGCTCTTTGCGCCTGGCACCCCTGGTCCTTTGCGCGTGGCTCCTGTCGGCACTTGGTGAAGACTTGCCATTCCTGCTCTCGTAATTACTTGCTGCTGCTGCTGAAGAGGAGGCTGGCGACATGTGAAACAGGACGGCGGTAGCGACGGGGGGTTTGTCGAATCTCTGTGTTTATCCAACGGGAGAGTTCTTCTCTCATTGGGATTCCTTGTCCCAGTGAACAAGGAAAATCCAACTGAAGCAAATCCTTCCGGTGGCAATGGCTCAGCGGGAAGAGGCTGCATCATTTTCTAGGTTACAGGAAATGATTAGCCCCGCATTCTGGAAATACTCTCTTGCTCATCATATCAAACAATTCCTAGTGCCTTTAATCACCACTAAGATCCTAATGGCTCCCTTTAATGCCTGGTCAATAAGCAGATTAAAATATAAATGCCGCTAATATGCTTTAAATATCAGCTCCATTGAAATATTTCTAAGTTCTACATCCTCTTAAAATAATCCCTATTCAAAATTGAGAGAAAGTGCCACCCACATGAGCTTCTTCAGGATTTAAGCTCTGATTATATAAGGAATTATGTACTACAGCTTTGGAAATCAGACAATTAAAGAAGCACCAGGCTCTTTGTTGATGACATTTTTAAGCCTAGAAAGTTTATATCAACGCTAGAGTAAAATATCACTTTTCAGTAATGTTGCACATGCTGGGTACATTTCTCACCCCAAGTAAAGCAGCTACTTCAGAGGGACTGCGAAGGACGGCAGGACCGCATGGTGACCCCAGACCCGCCCAGGCCCTGGCCACAGCTGCACAGAGGCTCTCCGCCTTGAGAGGTCTTAGTGGGAAAAGGAAGAGAAGTGTGAAATCGTAAAGAAAGAGCTCCAACTCCCACGGAAACAATGGTCTGTTAAACAAATGGAATTGGCTCAAATGGGAATCGATTAACTCTTTCCAAATATTATTCCTTTGTTCTCCATTTTCAAATGTGATATAAGAACAGGAAGTCTTTCCTAGGACTTCAGTATAAATCTGATTCTTTCTTGGACGAATGTAGGTAGAAGGGAGGCAGAAAGAGCCGAGGGAGGGACCTCTGGAGGTGCCCCAGGGCTAGGACAGAGGACATCGATACAGGGCAGAGACCCTGCTCGAAGACCGGATGCCCCCACTTTCTGGAGAAGCACTGAGCACGGTCAGTGATGAGTGCGCCCGAGCAGGAGACGCTACGTGACCCCTGATCATTATAATGGCATCACAGTAAACCCGCATGGCGGCCCCTGCCCTGGTGGCCAGTCAAGGAAAACCACTGGAGACGGCACACCCGGCACCTTAAAAGTCATGTAACTACTTGCGCAGGCACAGTGAAAGCCCACCAAACCAGCCTGGAAGTGCCCGCCCTGGAAGAAGAGAAGCCCTCCATCCCCGAGGTCCATCGCTGCCCGGAGTCGGCCGCCCCCGGGTTCTGTGGAGCGTGTGAGCCTGCGCGCGCTCTGTCTGCTGTCAACGCACTGTGGGTTCGGTTCAAGGCGGTGTTCGTGACCACTGAGAGCCTGGTTACCTGCGCCCGCCTGCGACGGAAGTGGTCCGGGTACACGCTCACAACCCTTGGGGGGGAGAGAGATTCCGCACCGTGTCTGCCATTGTTGGAGCCCGTGGGAGCACTTTCTGCATCTTTGTCCCCTCTCAGTCTAGTCATGATGTTTAATTCCAAGAACCAGGGACTATATTGCAAGGTCCTAAAATATACATTTTACTAAGGTCTTTCAAATGTTGCACATTTGACTTCACATAATAATAAACCCACTGATATTTGCCAGTATTTACATCTAACAGATGTGAAACAAACTAACATTCTTCTTAGTAGCTGCCTTTGTTAAGAAAACATGATCTACACACAATTCTATTGAAAGCCTAAGAATCTAAACCCTAAGGTTTAAATAACCCACAGTACTTTCCTTCTGGGTCTGTAACTTTCTTTTCTCTTATGCTGTCCTATCCCCAAACAAATGCATGAACTCACGAGTTGTTTCCTCCATTGAAATGGTGAGATACCCCCTTGCTCAGCCCCCGATCCTAAGAAACGGAGTCCGGACTGGCTCCACAGCTCTGGTACGCGTCAGAACTGGGACCGCCTGTCGTGCGACCCTCATGCTGCCCTTGAGGTGTGGAAATTTCCCGCCCAGAACTCACCCTAAACAAGGGGGCAGAACATTCCCCACACTGTGGCCCTGGAGAACCCGGCTCACTGGGCGAGAGGCACCCCCGCCAGGCTGTGTGCTGAGGGCTGTGCAGGTCCGAGCCAGCGCCTCCTGCTGGCCTGCCCACCCCACCTTGCCGGCACCCACCTGGCTGGTGGCGGGCTGATGAGCACGATGGCACCTTGGGAGCAGCGTGGTCTAAAGGACAAGGGGCTTTAGAAGTGTCCTGCAAGCACGGATGCCTGGGATTTCCGAACCCCCAGAGGAGAGGCCACACAGGTCCGGGTGAGAAACTCACGGTTTGCCAGTGTCAGCTGGGATCTGGAAGAGCATCTGGCTTCTGGCTGTGGGTCTGCAAATGCATGAACACTGAAATCTGCAGGATTCATGCTCACTGGACCCAATCCACCCAGGATTTAACAGCCAGGAGAGAAGCGCTGGTTATGGCATGGATTCCCTAAACTTTTAAGTCATTTACACACAAAACAAAGACGCGCATATGTATATGTCTATATACATATGTAAACATGTCTATACATAACCCCCACACACAAATATGCGTACACATTTCTAGGCATTTTATGTATATATGCACGTTGGTTTGTGTGTGTGAGTGTGTGTATGCGCGTGTGTTTAAATATTCCAAAACATTGGGCCAGTTGGCCATGCCTCCAGTTTCTCTTGGAAAAGATTTGCTTCATATCTAATAGAAATATACAATCTGGTTAAATGTTGCTGGTGAAATGTCTAACACATGGGTGGATTGAGATTGCGAACCAGCTAAGAGAATGCTAAAGCCGCCCGATGGAGACAGACCCTCTGAAGGGAGGCCAGAAAGCACTCCATTCCAAAGAGAGGGGATGCGCATCTATTGTTTCTCCAGCTGGCTGAGCCACGCGGGATGCTTCCCACTAAACAGCCTCATTAACATACGCGTAACTACAGGGCAAGTCTTCGAGCTCATTCCAAGTGCATTCAAGGGGGTGGCGGGGGGGAGATGCCGTTAATATGCACAACTCGTGCCGACAACGATACGAAGCCAATTCATTTCATCATGTTATCACCATAGCATATTAACTTAAAAGAAATAAGAAGACAACATGGAAATGTTTGCATATTAGAGAGCATGCTTGTTGTACCCTATTAGCACCATATCCTATTAGCACGGCATTACGGTCACCAACGCCGCAGTGCTCAGATGATGAAATCCCACTGTGAAAACTGATATTGAATTCTTGTAATGTTTCAAAATCATTTTTAGCACTGCATATAAATAATTCATGTGAGCAGATCTAATGAATTGATGGAGGGAAAAAACATCCCTTGGCATTGTGAGTGGATTTATGAATGTAAAGTCACGAGCAAGCCGCTTTCCCGTGGAGGGTGGGCAGGGGTTGAAGTGTGACATCTATTCCCGAGCGGCGATTAATATAATGAGAAATCCTAGGTCAAGTCCAGTCGCAATGTTCCTGAAAGCACATTTCCTTCTAGGAAAGGGGGCGCGACGTCAGCCTGGCCTTCCCTGGAGCTCCGCGGAGGCGGGCGCCCTCACGGAACGGCACGGGCCGCGCAGAATCAAGGCTCGGCACCCTGAGAACCCGGGGAACCGGTGTCTTTTTACTCCCCATGTTTTCATTCCAGCCTTAAGCTGCGTTACAGTCATTCAGCTCCTCCTGTGTCTGTACCACTAGACTGCATGGGCCTCAAGGCTGGGATCCTAGTGTGTTCACATTTGTAACCCTCATTCCTAGTTTAAGGCGTGGCTCTGAACGGGAACTCAGTAAATATTTATGGGTAGACTTAGGAATGGATGAATACATTTATTCAATTCCAAAGATTCCAGTGAAAAGATTGGAATAAAGAGAGAAGGGGGACATTTACATTGGAATGTGATTGTTTTGCTAAATTGTCTTTATTTGCGATGTTTCATTCGGTCAAAGCAGTTTCGGCTTACAAAGGCACCCTAATTCCACAGAGCCCTTCCTGGAGTCCCAGGCAGCCCTCCCCGTGCCGGCCGCAGGCGGATGGCCCGTGGTCACTCGCACCACCACTGTGCCCTGCGCACTGGTGTGGTGCGCGCGCTCGCAGAGAAGCAGCCCTGGAGCTCCTCCGGCTCCCGGACGGTACGCCGCTGCAAAGGCAGCCGCGTGGAAAACACAGTCCCCGCTGTAGCAACGTCGCTGGCAGCCACCGCCAGCTGCCGGGCAGAAGCCAGTGACCTGGTTCGGCTCTCTGAGCAGCTGGCTGGTGGGCACTGGAGGCCCCGCTGCCGCTCTCCAGAGGGCACTGCCGTTGAGCTCCCGTCCTCATGACCTGTTTCCTGTACTCACTCGGGACGGGTCACACCGAGCCCCTAGTTCCAGGCCTTTCTGCAGAGCCACCTGTTTCAAAGTTAAACAAACTGGGGAAGAGTGCCTAATTTTCCTGGGAGAAAGAAAATGAGATTCTTTCTCTTTCTCATGACAAAGGGAACACTATAGCGCGGGGTGGAAGGAGAGCCTCTGCCATTCTGCAGCAGCCCTGCTGGTTCACGGCGCAGGCGCAGACACTAGCTCTTAGCTGTGGTCGCACAGCCGTTCAAGCCTCGGAGTCGTTCACCCGCAAGAGTGTCTGTCATTGGGCCAAAGGGTCAGAGCCTGAGTTGGAACCGTGGGCCTCCTCTTGCTGTGTGGAGAACACGGAAGGTCGTTTGCTCCCTGCAGACAGCCCGCTGCAGCAGGCGACGTGAGTCAGGACAGGACGGGCCCCGCGGGTCCCTCACCCTTTCCCGCCTGTAACTTGTCCAGGGGCTCCACGCGGTGGAGCCTCAGTCATCACGCTGTGCAGGGTGACTGTTGTCGTCAGGACCAGAGGTCCGAGCGCAGGACAAGGGTTCCCATCCCTCGGGATGAATGAACAAAGCCATTGTTTCTCCCTCTCCTCCCCACCCATGGAGGGTTCGCTCACAGCCTGGCAGGTCGAGGTGGGTCGCTCAGGTGTGTGGAGATTTATGGCGAAGGCATAAGACAAAATGAAAACTCACGCTCTTGGTTTTTACCAATTAAAAAGCCATTTCACAACTATACGCCTCACAGTGTGGCTGGAATGTGAAGTGTCCCTGAGTTCGGAGGGTCTGAACTAAGGAGGGACCCCAGGCGGCGGTAACGGGGCCCGTAAGCAGCGGTTGGTTCTGTTTCACCGGTGGATAGATTCGCGTTTCTCTGCTCTCCTTCTTTGGTTCTCAGGTCGCTGCAGGTGACCCGCTGAAGTTGTTTCTAGGCTATAAATACAGGTCAGAAAAGCTTAATCAAGAGGTTTAAAAGGCTCATATTTTCTTGGTTTTGTTTGGCTAAATAGTATAAAGGCATATTCTCCATTTTTTTTTCATTGCCATGTATTTGTTGAGCACCTGCTACGTGTACTACACGATCATTATTTTATTTCATTCCCATTTATTCATTCCCAACTTATTGAGGGTCACAGAGCTCTCTGAGTGGAGAAGCATAGACACAAATCAGGTTTACCTGATTCCAGAGTTGGGCGCTGACCCTTTCCGCACAACGCTCACCAGCGAGGCCGGACAAGCGCCGGCAGATCTGAAGTCCCAGGCATGCCTAAGGTGGACGCGGGAAACACCAGCTCCCATCCAGGCTGCACGGAGGACCGAGGGTAGGCTGTTCCCACTGCCTGGGAAGAGCTGGTCAACGGAGGAAGTCAGCCTGCGGCGTCCTGGGTGTTAGAAAGTCGCGCTCATCCCTCTTCAGCCTTCCCTCTTGGGGGGCATGGGCTTCCCAACCGAGGAGGGTTTCTCTTCATCTCCGCGTGGGCGATTCTCAGTGTATGACTCGGGACACGTGTCCCAGTGCCTTTGGATTCCTAGCCTGCAGACGGAGGTAGAGCTGCAGCAGGTAAATGAGGTCAGAGGCCACGCGTGGCGGCACTCCGCCACGGCGCTTCCCTCCCCTCCCTCGGCTGGGAGCCAGAGGCCAGCAGGGAGACAGTGCGCTCCCTGCTCTGCGCCCCCGCCCCGCCGGCCGGCCTGCGAGCCCCTGCGGGGCTCCTCCGCATCTTCCGGCCCAGCGTACGCCCTCCCCCGTGGTCTTAGGGTTCCGAGGACCCAGGGCCACCGTCAGGTGCCAGGCCCAGGGCGTCAGCTGGCTAACGTTCAACAGTAAGACAGGCTTGGCGAACGACCGTAAATATCTCATGGGGGCGGGGGCTGGGGCGGGCAAGTTCTGATGGTAACGTCCCCAAAGGACCTGTCCCAGAAAACACCCAGTTCCCTTTTTTCCAATTTCCTGGGCTCCAACTGCCTGAGCAAGGCTTCCTGGCTGCCCGGCTCTCTTACGGATCAGGCGCCCAGGTCATCCTGGCCCCATCAGCAGGGGACAGTGCCAGGGCCCTGGAGAGGACCCACTGCTGTGAGGGTCAAGTGGTGTGTTAGAGGCCAACAGGGCCCCCCCTCGCCAGAAATCCCGCCCGGCCCCTTTGTCCTGGGCAGACTCTCAGGGCACGCCCGGCGCGCCCTGCCTTCCCTGGAGCTCAGAGCCTGTGCTTCAGCCTGAGTGCTGGGCTCCTGCCTCACCCCGGAACCTGGGTCTGCGGCGGGGACGCCTCCACAGTGTCCCTGAAGGCAGTAGGCAGTGTGTGCCGCCCCTCGCGTCGCCAGCCGGCTGTAACCGCAACCCAGGACCACACGCCGACCCTCGAACCGCGGCTCTCTGCGGCCAGAGCGCCACATAGTTCCAGGCCGGCATGGCGGCCGCATGTTTCAAAGCACATCTTTAAAGGCTCATTAAATCTTTCTTCTTAATTAATCCTTTCCTCAGAGACGACGAGTAGCCTCCGCTGTTTCTCTGAGCTAATAAAATATTCAGGACACTTTTCTAGTAAAATGAGGACATAGCAGGGTGACCCCAGACACCATCACCGTTTCTCAAGGTACCTCACCTTTCAATTAACTGAGACAGAGCCGCGTTCATCACAGCAAGGCGTTCTGCTCCTAATTGGGCGCCTGAGTGACACAGTGGCTACAACGCGGCCTTATCGCCGGGACTGTTTGCATTGGCAAGAGCACTTTCAACTAGATGTCTTCGTGAAAATGTCAGATTTCCTTCTGTTCTGACGTAACAACACATTCAACAGCTAATCACGTATTCATTAATATCTCGTGTTGCCATCATGTCATTATTGGTTCTAATAATACCTAATTGCAATAATAAATACCTAATTTGGAGGATTTATTTAATTAGACATTTTTTCACATTTCTATTCCATAATTATTCATGAGTAATTATTGTTAGTCACAAAATAGAATTAGCGTTAAGCCTGTATAAACTGCAGCCAGCTTCTTATTGAAAAAAGGAATTAAACTTTTCCTGCTTTATGTTCTAATTAACTTTTTTTTTCCTTCTAGTTTGTAGAATTTCTCAAAACAATGTTGAGGGAAAATGGAAAGTAGAGTTAAATAACTCAAGGTATTTTCATAACCACAAGTTCGTTGAAGGGAAGTTTAAAGAATTATCAGGGCCTTGTTCCCATCCCCCCACTTGGAATGAAGTCAGCTTTTGTCAGGAGACCCGTGCTTCCTCGGGCTGGCAGCCGGGTAACCCAAAGCCACCTTCTCCTCTCAGGTGAATTCCTCATCGCCCCATCCCCCTGGGCCTTGGACCCAGACGCCCGGTCCACGCAGAACCTCGGCTGCTTTCAGTGACCTCGCCGCCCTGCCTGGGACGGGTCCTCCCTGCCTGGGGCACCTCCTCCCAAATCAAGAACCAGCCCCTCCCAGTCCCTCCCTGGCGCCCCAGGGAGACTCCCTTCCGTCCGCTCACCTTGGAAACGTGTCTGGGTTCTCAGTGTGGTGTTTCCTGACGGGGGGCTCCCACGTGGAAACCCAGAGGGGGACCGAGCCCTGGCGCAGGGGGAGGGGGGCAGCGGGGCGAGCGCTCCCCGCACAGCGGCTCGCTGTTGCTCGGGCACCACTAGGCTGAGGCAGACCCTCCGCGTCCCCCGTCCCCAGCGCCGGCCGGGGCCGAGAGGAGCGCTGCTCAGGCCGCAGGGCTTCTCCACCGGGACCCCCTGTGCCGCCCGAAACCCGTCCGTCCGCTTCTTCATTCCCCTGGGGGAGCTTGTGCCTCCGAAAGCTCAGGCTGCTCTGCGGAAAGGGGGTGTCTGAACAACGGCGCTGCCAGCACCCAGACGTCCGGACCTGGGCGTGTCCCGACGGGCAGAGGCTCCGGTGGTGAATGAGGGTCCCGGCAGCATTGGAGTGCGGCCCAAGGGGACAGGCCCTCGCTGCCAGTGGCAGCGGGAGGGGAGGAGGGAGGCTCTGGCAGAGGGGCCAGGAGACAGGGAATGGGCCAGGAAAAGTGAAACGCCAGTCAGCTCCGCAAAGGGGAGCGAGCTCCTGACCTGGTTCCAGGTTCTTCGCCTGCGGAGACGCTTCGGCCTCTCCAGGCAGTCAGGCCTTGGCGTGGTGGCAGCCACCTCGGGTGCGGGCATTTCTCTGCATTCTGTTTTCCTCACTTAGTACCAGGTGTTACCATGTGCCACTTCCCGCCGGGGATTGTTTTTACTGGACCCTCTATTCCAAAATTTTAAGGTGCCCATGAACGACCCAAGGGTTTCGTTGTAGGGCAGATTCTGACTCAGGTCCTGGGCGAGTCCTGACGTCTAACAAGTTCCTTGGGCGGCGCCGCCGGTGCACCCAGAGCACAGGCAGGGTCTTGTTTCGCCCTTGCAGCCTTCCTCTGCGCCAGGCCGCCCACGCCGGCCACTGGCTGTGCTGTGGTGGGCGGTGGCGGCAACTGAGGGCGGCCACACGAGGGCACCGGAATGCAGCGGCGGTGGGGGTCCGGGGCGGGGCTGCCGCCCAGGCTTGGCACACAGCCTGCTTCCTCGCGGTTCTGCTCACACATTCCCGCAAGCGCAGGAGGATCGTGGAAGTCAGCGCCGGAAAGGGCCCTTCCTGCCCGGACTCGCGCTCCCGCCGCCGCGACGCCCCGGGTGCCGTGCCTCTTCGGAGCGGCTCAGCCCCAGACAGGCTTCCTCCCGCCTGGCGCCCTGCCTCCCCTTTTATTACCGCACTTGCTGGGGAAGACTCATCATTGTGAATTCTTCCTCTGCCTCTCCATGGTGTCAATCTTTTAAAAGGCCTCTTGCCAGTTTTACAACCGGGATATGTCTTCCTCAAGGACCTGGAGCCGTGGTTTTGAAGTGTGCACATCAAGGGAAATAGCACCAGTCTCTGTGGGAGGGAAGGGGCCTAACCTGGGGGTGGGGAGCTTGCTCCAGGTTGTAAAGCTGCCACCTGTTCTGAAGAAAGTTCCCTTTTCCTGGGAGAAGGCCAATCAGCAGCCACAGAGAGCCTGTGATGGCCCCCAGCTCCGCACCAGACACCTCTCCCGCCACTGCGGCGGGGCTGGTTCAGCCTGCGCCCAGCCCCTCTCCCCTGTTGCGATGGCTCAGAACCCAGTCTCCTCGCTTGTGTTACCCGGTCCCAGTGCAGACTTTGCCCGGACAGCAGGCACATGTGGAGCGTGTTGCTTGTTTATCTGTGTGTGCAGATAGAGGGGTGGGTCTTCTGCGGAAACTGGCTCTCGGGGAAGCTGAATGACTTGTCCACTTGTCTCAGTACTTAGGGCTTTGGTGACAGATCTTCCGTGTGGGCACTGTTCTCTCCTCTGTTCCCTTCTTCCCAAGCCCTGAGAATAACTCCCTCAACTATTTAGTGATGAAAACACAGAGAAATGTAATTCTTCCTATACTTCAAGGAGTGTGTATTAAAATCTGAGATATATACTGCATGAGACAACATATTTGAACAAGAGACAATGAAATTACAAACACAATTCCTTCCATCTTCTCTTTACCAATGACTACTTTCTATGCCTAGACAAGCTTTTGCATTTTTCTGTGTTCCTTTTATCTCTTGTCACCTGAAGGGGACCATGGTTTGTCTGAAAGGACCTCCGAGACTGATCCTTGGAAGGGCACCGCCGGGGAGATGTGTGCCGCTGTACAAGGCAATGCCATCAGAATTCAGCCCAAAGGAGGAATGTTCTGGAATAGCCATCCACATACTGAACAGAAAGACCTAAAGGCGGACCCAACACATTGTGTCAGATGTATCTGAAAGTGGCGCATAGAAACGGTTTGGTGAAAAGTATCAAGGTGCCCGCAGCATGTGCATCGGGGGAGGCAGGCACATCACTGCAAGGAGACAGGTGTGTCCCTGCGCGTGACAGCCCAGGGCGCTCAGTGACTTGCGTGCCTAGCAAGTGGGCAGATGACCGCTGCCCACGCTGGGAGAGATTACCTAATGCCTATGCGAACAAGCCACTAAAATGGCAACACACTTTCAAAAAAGAATTTCAACTATGTCAATTCCAAATTGCCTGATGCGCTAAGCAAAATAAACAAAGCAATGAAGCCATTAGAATCTGGTCCGCGCGGGACGTTCGGGCTGTCAGAGTCTTGCTCTGACAGCTGTGAAGAAGAGCGAGCTCCCGCTGGACAGGGTTTCCGTCCTCGGTTCAGTTAAATGACAGCTAACAGTCCTCCTGGCTTTGAAAGAATCACAGCTATTCCCTGCTCTCCGGCAGGACGCAAGCTTTTCCAAACAAGAATGTTTAAATGTTTCTCTGAAAATGGACAGACAACTAATTACTCAGGGGCCGCCTGCGCCGCCTGAGTGACATAGTCACATGTGGCCTGGCTGTTCCGTTTGCTCTTCTCATTCCACTGTCAGATACTCAGAAGTACCGCCTCCTCCAAGCCCCGCAGCAAGTCTGCTGATGCTCCAAGTGAGCGCCAGGTCTCCCCCCAGGAGTTAGAAAAGCACAGATTTGGATTTCCCCGGCCTCCCCAGGTTGGAGGTGGAGCAGCTGCCCTTCCCCTGCTGGGCCCATCTACCCCGTCCCGGCAGGTTCACGCCCTGCCCCGAGCTGCGCCAGACAGTGTATCTATGAGCACTGTTTTACCAGTAACCGCCTCGACCACGCACGGACAAGGAGAGTTTGAAGTAACGTACCGCCATCGCCGTGTGCCTTGGGCAGCTGACAGCGCAGTGCGTGGTGGTGGCGGCCTCGGTCTCCTTGCTTGTGTCTGGAGGAGACTAACACTCTGTCCCCAATCACCACGGAGTCAGACAGCACGCAGGGCCCTGCCCTGCACACGGCCTGGGCCCTGCTTAACGCTCCGTAATGGGGGCAGGTGGTGCAAAGTAGAATTTCCACCGACACATTTCGGACGCACCCCTGTGCGGCCCCGCCACCTCGCACGCTCAGAGCCAGTGCAGGCTGGGCCGGCCTTTGTCTTTCTGGGCCTTCAACCCTCCTTGGATCAGCTGAAGAGCCACCATGAGATTTCAGGGTGAAGGCAAAGTGGTCGGTGTAGTCTCCCTCCAGGCCAGCCCGCCCGGGGCCCTGCCTCGCCCCTCTGCCTGCCGCTGCGCTCAGGACAGCGTTAGACAAGTGTCATTCTGCCAGTTAACCTCTTTCCAAGCCTCCCTTATCGGGGCCCGGGCAGGCGCGTTCACCAGAGCCGAGGGGGCTCTCGTGTCCGGCAGGGCGCTCGCGCCCTGAAACACGGCCGCCCACATTTCCCGCCTCAGCGGGCTCAGCCCCCACCTCCCCGACAAGTAGAGTGACCTGGGTCACGCCGCCACACAGGAAATCACTGTAGTTTATGGAAGGCCTCGGTTTACTCAACATAAAGAGCAGTAGATGTCATGGGGTTCAACTCTGCTTCCGGTTTCCGTGGGCGTGAGAAAGCAGAGGAGGTCGATGTTACCTGTGACGGGAGATCGCCTGCTCCTCTCGACCTAAAAGCCCATGTCGCCCTCCTCTCTGCCGCCGCCAACTGGGGCCCTGAGACTGGGGCGCCCCCTGCCCCGCGGGCCTCCCTGACGGACGGGCAGTGCGTTGGGATCTCAGACCCGTTCTCCTGCCTTACAGCGCGCCCCCCCACCCCCACCCCCACGTCTCCTAAGGAAAGTGGCCTCACAGGTACCATTTTGTCAGCTCCTTAAAACGTGCCAAGTTCTGCTCAGTGCTTTTCGTTGAATTTTAACGCACAACCACCCTAAGAGGTAGCTGTTGCTACTTTACAAATGAGGCAGCTGGTTACGTTCCGTAAGCAGCCAGGGCCCAGGCCAAGGCTGGCGCAGGCTGTCCTGACCGTCGCCCTGCAGGAGCCCCGGTGCCAGCGCCGCCTTGGCACAGCTCCGTCCCACAGCGACAGGAACGACGAGCGCAGCCTTCCGCTGAACACCTGACCTTCAGCAGAACACGATAGGAGCTGGGAGGTGGTGCCAGCGTGAATGATAATTAAGAATAAATTGGTTGTACAATGAGCACCGTTTGGCTGAATGGCAGCCTTGAGCACGGCGCTCCAAGGCGTGAAGGTTTCCTGAAGCACAACATTCTGACTCGGGGACAGGCATCGGGGTCATCTCGCACCTGGGACCCACTGGACAGCGGCCCCCGATGGCTCACTCGGACTCCGCTTGTGACGATGGCGCCCGCCTGAATCGCCCCTGAGGGCTGGCCTGGCCGAAGCCCCGACTGGGCGGCTCCTCTCCTGCCTCCGCGCCCGGAGTGCCCCCTGCGGTCGCCAGGCCCACCCTGCCCCACTCCAGCGCCCCCTCCCCTCTGGCTGGCCCGGCGGGGTGGGGAAGCCACCTGCCCATTGCCCTGACCACCTGGAACCCTCCCCCGCCTCGTCCCTGCAGCTCCCCTCCCCACCCTGCTGTCCCTCGTCCTCAGGCGTCCCTACCTCCTGCCCGCTGGCCGGAGGCCGTTGCTTCCCTCGTGCTCCCTTCTGTTTGTATCCCTGTGGAGTAGGGCTCCAGTTTGAAATTGTAAAATTTCATAAAGCCTGGGAAGAAAACACAGGCTTGAAAAATAAGATTCCTTATTTCTTAATTTAAAAAAATAAATTTATCCCTGAGACCTTGGGAAAATGAAGATCCCGTGCACGGCTATTTTGCATGTGTATGCGCACATATTTGCGCACGGGTCTGCAGGCCTCCGTGGTCTCTCCGTGGCTTCCGAAGGGCAGTTAACGAACAAGTCTCCTGCTGCAGCCGTGCTGACCTCCTCTGTGGTTCCATAAGACAAAGAGGGAGGCAAATGGAAAGGCATTTAATCTCGAGGTCCATAAGGACAAAAAAAAAACCACGAAAGCCTAATGTTTGCCAAATAGACTCCATCAGAAGGGGACTAGGGAACGCATTTTCAAGAGTGAAAGAGGTATAAACCACGGAGAGTAAAAATGGAGGCTGTAGGAAAAGTCTTTATAATCCTAGCTTTCGATATTCCTGCAAAAGACTCTAATCATCAAGTTATCACTATTAGCATTATTATCGTTATTACTGATAATAAACACGCATTGGCTGCCGCCAGGGTGCCAGGCTCTGCTCAGGAGAGAATTAGGCGCGTCCCTGCGGTGCGGGCCTGCAACAGATTATAATTGCCATAGAAAATCATATTAATGGCAATCCAGCCTTTTATTACAGAAATAACATTGTCTGTCTCCTCTCGCTGGGTTTTCTCCCACCAAGTAGAATACTGACTCTTAAGAGTGATGCTTCCTGAACCATGAAGCCAATAAATCTCCCACCAAGCACTCACGCTCTGCAGTTTCCCACACCCAACACTTGTCGGCTTCTGCTCCCACGCGGCCAGGAGGAGCCACCCGGCATCTGTCCGGTTTGCTACCTTCTGGATCAGGTGGACCCTCTGCGTCAGCTGTGCAGACAGATTTCACAGCGGTCGTCGTGGGCCACGATTTTCGAAGTGCAGGTTGCAGCCCATCAATGGGTTTTGGAATCCATTTAGAGGCTCCTATGAGCAGGCTAATAAAAATGATAGGACAAAAAAAGAATGCAAATGTATGGCAGTTAGCGAGGGTGTGTTTCCTGAAAGTTTTGTTTTATTTTTACACGTGTGTGTCTAATGGGTTGTGAAATTAAAAGCATTTATTGCTATCGCTCAGGAAAGAAAAAAAGGCTGGAAAGACCTGCGGGTGCGGAGACACACTTGGCACTGGGCGCGCGGCCCTCGGGCCGCTCTTCTCGGCGCCGCCACGTCAGCGCGGGCTGGCTCTGTGGGCAGCGGCCCCGCATCCCGGAACTACCTCGGATCTCAATACCGTCTTCTTCGCCACCGTCGGCACGTCTGGCCGGGCCTGCCAGACAGACCCACAGACCCCAGGCCTGGCTCTGGGTTCACAAAGCACAGGCACCACAGGCTGCTGTGTGTAAAGCTGCCCGTCCATTCTGCGTGTTCCCTGGTGGCACAGGCCTGCCTCCCCACACACCTAGGTGGAGGCCTCCGCGCGAGGTGGCCCGGCCCCGCTCACGTGCGCACCGTCCCTGCAGTGGAGCGCACTTCCCCTCGGCCGCCTGCCCCTGACAAAGGAGAAAGCCTTCCTCTCGGTGCTAGAACTTAGCCACGTGGTAACACATTACTGGAAAGTGCGCATTGCCGCCGGCAGATAAGTGCCACCATTTTGTCACACCTCCTTGGCCAGACTGTGTTCCCTGCGCTTGTCTTCCAGCTGGGACCCCTGGGCCTTCCCCGTGGCTATAGCATCACATTTCTTAGGTTTGCGTAAGCCGAAGAGAAGATGTATGCGCTTCCACACACTTTCCTCTGAGTTTAATCCAAGTGAAAATATTTGAACGGAAGGTGGCAAGAAGGACGCGTGGCTGGACTGTTGAGATCAGCTTTCAGTACGGCCTGCGGGCTGGCAGGAGCTGCGGAGCAGCCTGCAGCCAGTGACGTCCGTGCGCAGAGGCTCCTCAGTGACGTTTAGGCAGACACATGCCGTATGCGGGGGGCTTTCACCAGCCCCCATCCAGAGCCGCTTCTGACTGTGGGTCCCATACAGGCCTTCTCTGCAGCTCAGAGGAAGTCCCCGGAGGTTTTCATATTCCAGCGGTATTGTGATGATTCCACCATTGGCCATAAATACAAAACACAAGTTACCTTTTTGCTAGAAGGAAGCTGTTAATACATTTATGTATTTATAACTTGTACTCTCATCAGCTTCCAAAAGGATATACAGGTGCCTGAAAGAACTGTTTGAAGTGAACCCAAGATAAGGTATTTCAGGATAAAACACAACAAAGCTCTTACAGAATGAGGGGGAATAGATGCTTTCCATCACTTGAGTAGAGCAAATGATAATATTTGAACAAATCTGAATGTAAAATTTCTGGTAGCTAGGGCAAAAGAGAAACATAAAAATTTATCTGAAAAAATACAGTCTTTCTGAAATTTAACCCAAGCAGAAATGTACTCTATTGTCCTTGTTTAAGGAGCATCGGATGTGGCCCGGATGCCACCTGGTCCAGTCACGCCTCTAACTTTATCTAGATGATGGGGCAGCAGAGGGGGAGCTTGGAGCTAGAGAGCCCGGAAAATCCTTGTAAGCGCTAAAAGTCGGCTTCTGTGGCATGGATAAACCTAAAGAAATACGGATATTTTAAGCTTAGAGCTGCATTAACCACTCAACAGTAGAGAAATTGAAAAACAGCATTTGCGTAGAACTAGCCAGTTGCCGCTTTTCCGTTTGGCCGTGCCAGTCACCCTGGGCGCACAGTCCCAAACGCCCGCGCTGAGTCCGGAGCGTGGCCGAGGCGGCTCCCGGCGCCTGGGCGGTCGCAGAGGCCCCGTGCGCCGTCCCTTGCACTCCTGTCGCTCTGCCCCTGTCGCAGCTGCTCGTTGCACAGCCCCACCGGGCTCCCTGCCTCGCTCTGGCCCCTCTCATCCGCACACGGGCCCACGGTGACTCCTAAAAGACGAACGTCTTTCGTAGGTCCCTTCAGCGACTGCTCAGCAGCTGCGGCAGGGTAGAGACCAGACTCCTCAGGTCCCCAGCCAAAGCGCCTGTGGCCTTGGTCCTGCTTGTTTCACTAGGCGGCGTCTCTGCTCAGCCCCCTTGACTTCCAGTGCTTCATCCCAGATCCCCAGGGACCCGCGCCTTCACGCCTTTGCACCCCTGCCTCCCCCACCGCCTCCCAGGTCACCCAGCAGAATCCTCCTCGGCCTCCGAGGCTCCGCTGAGTTGTCTCCAGGAAGCCTTCCCTGCACGCTCTCCTCTGGGACGGTAACTCCTCTTTCTTGAGCATCTCACTGTGTCTTTGCACATGCCCTGTCAGCACGCGTGACATCTCATTGCTCGTAGGTCTGTTTTCTTCCCCAATCTTTAGCACCGGGAGGCATGAAACATTCGCTGTTTTTAATCCCTGACACTCAGGGATTGTTGTGGAGTGAACAAAGTGTTGGAATGTTGGATCGGCTCCCTGATGTTTAACTCCTAAAACGCTGAACGAAGTCCTTATTTGTCCCCTCTACCATCCGCCATCTTGGTCCATGCCCATATTGCCTCCTCTCAGAAGGGCGTCTTGTGCTCCTCCTCTCCCCTGATCGGTGGCAGGCAGCCGGGATGGCCCATGTCCCTCAGCAGCTCCCTTCACTGCCCCTTCTTCAGATTTATGTCTTCCTCCAACTCGCCCGCGTTCTGGAGTCTGCTTCCTGCGCTTCTCCTTGCCAGGTCTCTTCGCAATTTCCAAAGTGCCTATTAAAAACTTGGCCCGTTCCTAGCGCTCCATAAATGCTAAATGTGCCTGGCGAAAAGCAATAATGTTTGCTGAATCGATTTTTGCTGTCAGGTCACATCTAGAAGTAGCTCCTTAAACAAACAAAGCAGAGGCAGTACGCACAATGGTCAACAAAGGCAGCAGAGCACGGACGGTCGGCCACAGGCGGGCGGTCCTGGGTTTGAGCCCTGCCGCCGGCCCACCTGTGGAAGGCGTCCCCACACCTGCGTGTCTGCGCGATGGCCCAGTCTGAGGAAGGGAGCCTGGCAGACTGCGCAGCGAACAGCAAATGATAGGTAGGAGTTGTTGCAATTACTATTATCGATTACTGATTATTATTATCAATGACTTTTTATTATCATTGACTTGGTGCACCTGTGATGCAACATTGAAGACTACCTGAGTTGGGGTGTGGCCCAAACTGCGTTCGTGAGGCTAGTTTTTACTTTTCAATATTAAGAGGTGTGTTGCAGATCTTTGCTGTTGACCTGTTTGCAGCCACGGCTCCTGCCGATAGATGAGTGTTGCACAGCAGCTCCATCTGGGTCGGTGGGGGCCCGGCTTGATCGGCAGCTCCAGGGTGTCATCTGTGGCTGCGAAGCCGCACTCTGGAGAGACTAGGAAACCAAGAGCAGCGCTGGCTCTCCTACTGGCTTTCCTAGGGTGGTCCCATTGTCATGGCGTGGTGGTCGTCATTTTCATTCTCCTTGGAACCCCTAAGAACGAGAAGAGCGCTCAGTAGCCTCTGTAAGGTGCTGGAGTGTCACTGGTGGTGGGAATTTGCAGGGCTCACTGCCGACCCAGGTGACAGCACGCGGCCCGATCAGACAAAGGGGGTCACTGGCTTTGAGGGGCACTCGGGGCAGTGTGCAGCCTCCGTGCCTCTGTGCTGTGGATGGCCTCGGCAGCAGGAGCCTGTAGGGAGAGCTGCAGCTTCGCCCATTCACAGCACCCGCGCGCTACCTCTGTTTAGTTTTACAGAAGGAACTCACCCGGAGCTGCAGATCTCTCACGGTTGATATTTAGTCTTAAAGTAGCTCTCTATTTTATTTTGCTTTTTAAAATTGAAACATGGCTTCACGGAATGGGAAGCAGGAGAGAGAAAGAGAGGGAGAGAGAAGGAGGAAAAACCAGCCACAGAGGGAGTGGCTCTCACAGCAGAGGCTCCGGTCTTCCTCTGAGGCCGCAGACCAGGGGCAGTGGCTGCCGCGCGGCGTCTCGCACGCCGGCCAGAGCCTAGCGCAGGACTCTGGGCCGCCCGCCGCGGGGACGCCGCGTGGCTCTGAGGAAATACACAGGCGCTTGCACGCACACACCGTCAAACTTTAACTAGATACATGCTTCATGAGTCACCTCTTCGTCAAATACGACTACACAACTGCGATTTACGATGCTGTCTGGGTTCCCCCTCTAATTCCCCTTTTAGAGACAAATTGGAAGCCGCCTGTGGAGTCCAGGCCATTTTGTGGCCCCCTTTCTGGCTTCTCCCCAAACTCAAAGTCAGCATCACATTCCCAGTCTGGGTTCAAGTCTCCCCCACTTCCTGCACAGATAAGTTACCCACCCATGAAACACACACAGAAGCACCTGCAAACCACGGACCTCAGCGGTCGCTCCACAAGCTCTCTGGCTTTCTGCAGGCCGGCCTCCGGCTGCCTCCGCGCCACGCTGGTCGTGCTCCGCCCTCGCGCAGTGCAGCCGCCTGCTGCCTGCAGGCCAGGGCTGTGTGCTACCGTGCAGGACAGCTGCTCCATTTCACTTCATTTATTGGGTGTGTACACCCTCTCGGGCAAGAGGTGCTGATCCCTCTGGAAGCTGTGATTGCAGCTTTGACTATTGACACGTCTAGCGCAGCCAGGCCCTCCGCCGTGTGCCATCACGCTGACGGGAAACGGCTGTCCTCCCGACCCTGCAGCTTCCGAGCCCTCGGCCGCCAGCCCCATACTCCGGGTCCCATAGGCAAGGATGCCGGCGAGTCGGCTTCTGTAATGGTTTGGAGTCCTCAGCTCGCCTGCCCTTGCAGCCCTGCTGGCCCAGGAGTCGGAGCTGCCGAGGCAAGTCTAGGGGGAGGATGGACGGGGCCCAGGAGGGCGTGCACCTGAAAAGCCGCCGCCTCCCATTCAGCAGTGGAGCGTCTGCCGTCCTCCACCCGGAACTCTGGCTGCAAGGTTAGTTAGACGCCTCACGATGACGGCTTTTTTAGAAGAGGCCCTTCCCTCTTCTAATGGATTGTTGTCCATGCTCAGGGATCAACTTTGTAAGTTACAGTCATTTGGAATAGTAATTAGAAAGAGCCAACACTGAAAATCAAAACAAGCCAAACTTTAGCATCAGCTCAGCCAGTGACTTGATGTGACTTTAAGCAAGTAACTGGCCTTCTTGGGACCTCGGCCACCCCACCTGTGAACTGAGCAGGCCCTGACCTTCGCCCAGACAAGCGAGAAAACATGCGTGGGAGCAGCTGACGCACCAGGGCAGTCAGGCAGTCTCCGTTTCATTTCCAATTTTGCCTTTTGCTGTTTGGGGTTCCCTGGACCACTTACTGCTTATGAAAGACTAGACAGTACTTCTGTCATCATCCCGTTTCTTGACCCTGCAGCAGGTCAGGCCAGCAACTTGGAGTTTATCACTCGAGCCAGCCCAGCTCTGTGACCCTCCTGGCCTTTCCTCGGTGCCTAGAAGTCGCCCGGGGTCCGCTCCCGGTGGTGGAAGCGATGGCGTCATGATGCAGGAGGCACTGAGCCTGGGTGGGCTTGCAGCCTCCTGCTTAGCTGATCGACTAAACTTCCATTCTAACATCTGTCTTCCCTGGCTTTAAAATAGACTGTTCCAAGCACATGGAGGATCTTTGCAGAACATTCCTACGGAATTCTTACTGGAGTAAAGTATAAGCCTTGCATATCTACCTTCCATACCTTTGGCAAAGTAAGACCTATGCGATGTAACAATTTCAAGAAGAAAATACCTAGAAGACTGATGGGAGATGAGGCGGCTTTATTCTCTTTGACAAGTTAAGTAGAATCTTGTCTCCTGGACCAACTCAATGGAGGACAGACAGTTTATTATATACTACTTCTAGAAAGACCGAAATTTGCTGTCTCTTTCTCTCTGCTTTTGAAATATGGAAAAGAGGGACAAGCAACTATTCTCTATTTACAAATAGAGAAAGAATGTATAAGAACTTAGGAAACAAAATGTCGTAGTCATTGTGACTTTCCTAAACACCAAAGGTATTGAAGTTTCTAGACCCTACAGGGGGGCTGAGTACCCTTTCCGTTATGTCCTCGGTAGAATCATGCCAGTCGGAGTTGGGGCACCTTAGAAACCATGCACTTTCAGATCCCTGTCCCATCCTGGAAGGTGAGCACCAGGCCCCGTGTGAGTGCAGCGAGCCCACCTCCTTGCAGGAAACTCCATCCCAGTTTAGGCAGATCTAACAGTAGGAAATGAGACCTGTTCCTTCTCTTGAATCAAATCTCACTCTCTCTGTTCCTTCCATGCATTTGTTGTTATTCTGCCATCTGGAATCACAAAGACAAACCTGAACCTTGAACTATTTGAAGACAATTACCATCCCCCGCAGGCGTCTTCTTCTCTAGCCTAAGTATACCTAGTTTCTCCTCTCGTGACAGAGCTGAGTTTTCCTAGTATCCACTTTTTAACATGTTATGGTTTTCCAATGTCTATAGAAATTAAGGTAGGTACTCAAAACTGAACACAGCATTTAGCATGTTTGGTTTTTTGTTTGTTTGTTTGTTTTGTGGCCAGCTAATAAAAGAGCAATAGCTTCCCTTCTATTTTTCTCAATATGACATACATATTGGAACATAGTCACCATTTTCTGTATGTGTCAGGCACTGTTTAACACACTACATACATTAACACACTTAATCTCACAACTTAATCTCACAGCAAACCTGGGTACTTTGATTGGCCTCATGTTTTCAGATGAGAAGACTCTGTAGCATATCAACATCAGGGCACCTCAAACTTAAACATGCAGAAAAATCACATGGGGTTTTTATTACAATTCAGGTTCTAATTTAGTAGGATTTCTGTGGGCCCTGAAATTCTACACATCTAACAAGTCCCCAGGTGATATAGGTGTATTTTAAAATGCACTTCAAATCACAGTGAGATATCACCTACCACCTCACATTTGATAAAGTCTATTAACAAAAATACAAGAGAGAGCAAGTGTTGGTGAAGAGGTGGAGAAAAGGGAACCCTCCTACACTGTTGGTAGGATTGCAAATTAGTGCAGCCACTGTGGGAAACAGTGCGGCTGGTCCTCAGAAGGTAAAAATAGAACTACCATATGACGCATCAATTCCACCTCTGGGTATTTATTCAAAGAAATCCAAAACACGAACTCAAAAAGATATATGCACCCCTACGTTTACTGCAACATTATTTACAATAGCCAAGATATGGAACCAACCTAACAGCCCACCAAGGGGTAAATGGATAGAGAAGAGGTGGTGCACAGGTGCAGTGGAATACGAGTCAGCCATGAAAAGGGATGAGATCCAGCCCTGACCGGTGCGGCTCAGTTGGTTCAATGTCATCCCACCCAGCAAAGAGTCGCTGGTTTGATTCCCAGTCAGGGCACATGCCCGGGTTGCAGGCCTGGTCCCTGTTTGGAGCACGTGCAAGAGACAACCGACAGATGTATTTCACATCGATATTTCTCTCCCTCTCTTTCTCCCTCCCTCTCCCTCTTTCTTAAATAAATTTTTTAAAAAAATCTTCCAGGGAATGAAATCTTGCCATTTGCAACATGGATGGACCTAGAGGGCATTATGCTAAGTGAAGTCCGTCAGAGAAAGACAAATACTGCAAGATTTCACTTACACGCGGAATCCAAAAACACAAGAGCAAAGACAAACAAAACAAAACAAAAAACTCATTGACACAGAGAACAGAACCGTGGTTACCAGCGGGGAAACGGGATGAGGGGAGGGCGAAAGGGCTGAGCCGATCGCTCGTATGACGGTGGATGTTAATGACACTCACTGCGTGGGGTGCGCAGACAGCAAGTGGAACACCGCGCGCCTGAAACACGTGCAACCTCATATACCGGTTCTACCACGATGAAAACCAAAGAATTTGCAAATTCATGTGTTTTGATGAGATCAATGTTTTATCCTAAAATTTATGTTAAAAATACCTCGGGCCAGCATACACAACCTGGCAAAGGTGGATTTGCCTTAGGTATCAGTTATATAAGCAAGTTCAAGTCCTCTGGCTTTTTATGGGATGCACACAAGTATGAATACCACCAAGAAAGTCAGCAGTTTATGTGAGAATTTGTTCCTGCCGGCGCGCGGGAAAGGGTCGACCAGAAGGCCCCACCGGGCCTGCAGGCCTGGTGTGTGGTCCAGCCACTGTGGCCCAGGCACCGCCCAGCAGCAGGTCCAGTGTGCCTGGCATGGAAATGCCCGGGAGGAGCAACAGCACCTCCGGTGCCGACAAGCCTGCAATTCCTGTTTTGCAAAGACAGCCAATGTCATTGGGTAGAAATTTTGTATCTGCTTGAGAAGAAGAAAGAATGACATGAAGGGAAAGGAAAAGAGAAAAAGGTTAACAGATACTCCCCCCACCTCACCGCTTGTCGGGAACAGCATCCAGTACCTCGCACGGCATGTGACGTCGGGGCTGCACCACGCCTGAGCGTGGGGACATCTTCTCCCTGCGGACGAGGTCTGGCTACTGATGCAGTGGGATGTTCCCAGAGTTCCTTGGTTGGCGCTCTGTTAGGTGCTGGGGAAATAACATGCCTGGTGCCTACTATCAGCGCAGCAAGTGGTAGAGGCGAGGGAGACGGGCGCGTGAGGGGAGGCCGTTAGCATCAGGGCGGCCGGGCGCAGCAGGAACAGAGGGTGCAGCGGACGCAGCCATTTCTCCTGAAGCCAGAGTATAAAAAGTGAGTGTAGGATTTTAGGAAAGAGCCTCACGGAAAGAGAAAGAACAGGCTGTCCGAAAGCACGGGGGACTGAGAGAGCAGGCCCCAGGTAGGAAACTGCAGAGACGTGGGCGTGGCTGGAGCCCCGGGGGGGCTGCTTGCGCCGCCCCCACTTCCCCTGGCGGGCCTCGGAGACACGGAGATGACACTCAGTTCTGCTGCACTGGCCTGAAGGGGATGGAGAGACGGCGGGTGCAACTCGGCGGCAGCGAGCAGAGCGGAGCCCACGTTTGCCGCCGGTGCCCGCTGCCAGCGTGCGCGGGGTTTCCCAACCAGGCCGTCCTCTGACGCCGGCCGGGGCCCTGCAGCCTAACTCCGCCCCGGCTCTGTCTGCGTGGCGATCGTGTAAGACCCGCAGGTTAGGGGCTCGGTCCCACAAGACTGCCCCCACTCCAGGTGCCAGTCGCAAGGAGCAGGCCCCAGGCCCCTGCGACGCTCATCCAGCCTGGCTCCAGATCGGAGCTTCCTGTGACCCCTTCCACGTGGGTTCGGTTATGTGCAAGAACAGCTCGCAGAACCCAGGGCAACACACTCATCCGCGTAGTAATGCGCGTGATCAGGACCACAGGTTGCGGGGTATGCAGGGCAGGAATGTCTCTCCCATGGAGGGGGCCCCTGCTGGTTCCAGGATGTGTGAACCTCTGAAAACTCCCCAAACCCCCCACTGTTGGGATTCCACAGAGGCTTCCTCACATGGGCGTGATTGGTCACGAGCTCCAGGTGTGCCCCCCGCCTCTGGAGAACGGGGGCAGAGCTAAAAGTTCAGGCTTCCAATCATGACTCAGTCTCTCTGGCGACCAGCCCTGCCCAGGAGCTGCCCAGGAGCCTGCCCAGCCACCTCTGCAGAACAAAAGATGCCCCCAGTGCTCTTACCCCTCAGGAAGGCACACAGGTCCTAGGAACCCTGAGCCAGGCACCGGGCACAAAGACTGATCCTTGTATTTTCTGTCACCTTACAGGTTGCAGAGCAGAGATATCACTCAATACTTAAATGGGGTATGTACCGAATGCTGGAAATTTCTATTGTAGATCTTTTGATGAGCTCTCTTCCAATTAAAGAAAGGTCACTGATTAGGAAAGGATTAATTATATCATTTTATCTAAGTAAGTTCTATGAATAATCAAATCGTCCCACGTGGTCTTAGGGCTAACGTGAGACACTATGTGCTGTTTTATTGTATCACATTATTATAATATTCCTTTTTATTTTGAACATGGCAATCCCTTTGGAAACAGCTTAGAAAAATGAATCATAAGCAGTTAAAAATGTGAGTGAGAAACATCACGTTATTAGGCAAGGCTTTGAAAAGCTAAATGGTTTGTGAAGGAAAATGCAATTAACAGGTTACAGTGTGTATGTTTGCGAAATGCCTATGATGCATGAAAATGTTTTTGTCTACTTAATTTTCCCAACATTGCCTGTTTATATTTAAATTAATTAAAGGCAACCTGCCTGTGCTCTGAAGTAACTGCAGTCACTGGTACGCGCAGCGGCCAAGCTGACGGCCCGCAATCAGAAGCGGCTAAGCCAGGCGCGGGGTCTGAGGGGCCACGCTTGGCAAGGAGGCCCGGACACTGCCGCCCCGCGGAAGCTCCTGCCCTTGGGGGCGCGAGGCCCGTAGCCTGCGTGGGTCCGGGGAGAGGGGCTGGCGGCTCATAAGCACTGCTGCCACCAGCACCCCTGGGGAGCGGCCCTGTCCTCGGTGTCGGTCCCTGAGACAGGCGGCCAGGTGCATGGAACAGGCTCGGGGCTCAGCAGGTGTTTTCTTACTGAACTGGCGGATAAGTTCACAAACGGATCCCCTGAGCAGCTTGGCGGCCTGACGCGGCCGTGGGCAGGCAAACCCTGGGTTTCAGCCCTCCTTGGTAGTGTGATCCTGCACAGTCTGTTTAACTCTGGGCTTAGTCTCCTCAGCAGTAAAATGGAGACGGCGGTGATGAAAATGAGGTTGCCAGGGCAGTTCGTGTGGAAGCGCACGGGGAGCCCCCCAGGGCCGGTGTGCGTCCAGTATCTCCCTGAAGGCGGGGACTCTGCTCACGTGTCACTAAGTCGTTTCCGGCCCCGACATGCGCGCAGCCTGTACCAGAATAAGTGTTCATTTAAGTGGCTGGAGTTCACCATGGCTGGAGCGTTTGACATTGGCAAGTGGGAAACGCAATGGGCTGACAGATAAGGACTCATTGCCAGAAAGCGTCTGTGAAGTGGGTTTGCTGGGGTTTGCTGGGTGTCTTTCCCAGCCTGCAGGCTCTCAGCCTGATTTCTAGGGTCGCTTGGATCAGGACAGTCCCTCCCGCACCCCGTGAATGAAGAATTACACATTGCAGGGCGCGCGGCAGCTTCCAGCAATCACAGTCTACACAGCAAACACAGAACTGGCCCGGTGACGGGGACCTTGTTTGGAAACGTCAGGTCTGTGAGCGCCGTCCACCGATACGTCGGTGTGTGCCCGGCTGTGCCCAGAAAACCGCCTCAGGGCACGCGCGCTCAGTCAGTCCTGGTCCCGTGCACGGCCTCGTTTTCAAAACTTCACCTGTGAGGCCCCTCCCAGAACTGCCGCAGCAGTCACTGGGCCCTGTGGCCGGGCCCTGGCCACTCCTCGCCCCCCGGAGGCCCCGCGAGCAGGGAGGACGCGGGCCGTCCCGTGAGCCGAGGGGCCGCTTTGGAGGAGGAGGGCCTGGAGGCGTGGGCTGCTGGGAGGCGGGGGCCGACCGGGCGGGGGCCGGAGGAGAGCCGGCGGCCTGAAGTGAGCCGCTGTAAGGCTGGAAATCATTGTGCTGATTTCGTCTAGGACGCAGCCTAGGTCCAACAGCGTCTCGCAGGCAGGGCGCTCAGTGGGCGCTGGGTGAGTGAGCCGACGCGTCCCCCCCCCCCCCGGGTTTGCGGCCGTGCGACTGTGGCCGTCGCGCCACCTCACTGCCGCTGTTTCCTCAACTGTGGAGGCAGCAGTCCCACTTCAGAAGGTGAACTGTTGTTTACAACATAGGACGAAAGACTGTGAACACGGCGCTTAGTACAATGCCAGGAATATGGGAAGCTTAGTACAATGCCAGGCACATAAATGGCAACCACGTGTGTTAATCCCTGTCACTCGGGGATTATGTCTCTCAGGACAGAGAAAGAAGACTGACAGGTGTGAGTGGCCGCATTTTACAGTAGTTGACTGAGCGTCTCCCCCCACATTGCTGCCCTGCACGACAGGTGATAAAAGCGCACGTGACCTTGTGTGATTCTGTGGGGACGTGGCACCCAGACCCCTTGGGTACAGTGCTGCCCCGCCTGGGGTCCGGATAAAGCCCCGGCAGCCCTCAGCTCTCTGCCTGCCGGTCCCCGGGCCCCTTCCCTTCTCCTCAGACCCCCGTGGAGGACGGGGAGGAGGAGGAGGCCCAGAAGTCGGACTGACTCGCTCTGCCCGGCCGACTTCAGGTTTAATACTGTGCACAAGTGCAGGCCTTACAATCAACGTGATGATATGCACAGTACAGGCAGATATGCAAAAACATGGAAATCATGTCGTTTTAAATGCAAATATATACGGGGTCTTTTTGATTACCTGTGCCACTTGGATGTGACTCTTAGGACAACCCTGGTGGAAACTACTGCCCTAGGTGCCATTTTAAAAGCTGAATCACTGATCTGAGACGTTTTTAGAAAGGGACTAGGAAGGGAACAGAGAGAACGTTCTCCAGCTCCCGCCTGCGTGGGCTAAAGCGCCTGCTGCGGCCCTGGCGTGGCGCTCCCCGGGCCGCCTCGCGCGCTCAGTCTCTCCGCGGGCGCGCTTCCCCCCGCAGCCCCCGGCTCCAGGCTGCGCTTCCTTGAGAGAAGGCGCAGTGAGCGACGCTTCATGCTGTGTCCGCAGCAGCCCTGGCCAGGGTCGTCTGGAAGGGGCGGGGGAGCCCCGTCCAAGAGCTGACACCAGGTTACCTGTCCTCACGCCGTTCCCTTTGCCTCCCGCTCCCCTGTTGCAACCTTTCCTCACCTTGCCCGTCCTGGGCGCCCTCCCCGTCGCCGCCCCCCGTCGCCCCCACCCCGTCTCTGGACTGTGCTCAGTCTCTGAGCCCCGCTCAGCACTGTCTGGCGGGGGGCGCGGCGCCTCGCAGCAGCCCGCCCACTTCCCCCCCTCGCCCCGCCCCTCCGCAGCTGTCTCCTGCCACTGCTTTCCCACCGCAAGCCAGACACGCTCACGCGTGGCCTGTAACCCTCTTCTCCAGATCCCGCGTGAAGAACCTTCGTATCTGGTTTGAAACCATCCAGACGCCTGGGGTGTCCAGGGTTCAGAAAGCGCCGTCCCACGGGGAGACGCAGCGTCCCGCGGACCAAGGCCTCCGCAGCCCTTGCCCACGGCCTAGAGCCCACCCGCAGCAGCGCACCAGCGCGCGTTGCTCTCAGAGGCTGCGTTGGGCCGCAGTAAAAGTTCTTGAAGACTTTCAATGTGTTTGCCCATTGCTTGATGGGGGTTTATGAGCACACCTGCCCACACTGCGCTGAATGTTCATCATTTTTGACCCAAAACAGCAGGATCCTGGTGCTGTGCCTTCCCTATTCACCCAATCTCGCCCTGAGGGACTTTTTTTTGTTTCCCTGGATGAAAAAAATCCTCAAAGGGAAATGTTTTGCTGATGTGGAAGAGGGGAAACAAAGAAAACGGCAGAAGCACCAAAAGGCATCAAAACTGATGAGTTCAAAAACTGTTTTGAGCAGTGGAAAAAAATGTCTCGAAAGGTGTGTTGTATCAGGTAGAGGACTTTGAAGGTGACTGAAGTTTAAACATGTGAGAATAAATACACAACTTTTTATAAATAAATCCTGGGTTCTGGGCGAGTCCTCTTCATATTTGTATCATTTAACATACAGGTAGTTCATTTTTATACATTTTACATAATTAAAATAAATCACTCTATCTGTAATATTTCTGTATTTATTTTTCTGTTAAGTATGTCTTTCCCAAGCAGATTTCAAAGTAATCTAAAAAAACTTTGCCCTTTCGTCCCTCCCTCCCTCCCTTGTCCCCTCGGTTCCTTTCACTGCCTTGGGAGGCTCCTCTCCTGTTCATTCATTCATTGACTTTGACCCCTACTCCCCATTCCCAGTTCCTTGCTTACTCTCAAACATAACAATTATCATTTGTTTTTATATCTGTTTGGAGTCACAGGCGTCTGTGAAACGTGTGTGTGTGTGTGTGTGTCTGTGTGTGTGTGCTGTTCATTCACGTAAGTGCTGCTGCGCATCGCGCATTTCTCCGCTTCCTGCCTTGTCGGGCCCCACCGGGGTGTTTTCACACTGACCCGCGCTGCGGTGAGCTCGCACCGACCCATTGCTCGCTGGCCTGGCAGGTACAGGTTTCCTAGGCGTGCCTGGTTCCCACCCCCAAACAGCGCTTCCGGGCACAGCGCCGTGTGTTCCCGCTCGTGCTTTGCAAGGAGCTGGATCACGGGGCGCAGGCGCCCCCCCCCCCCCCGTTTCCTTGGGTGAGCACGGCTGGCCGCTGCGCGCCACCCAGCGGCACCTGAGCAGGCCCGCGTCCCCCTGGCCCTCAGCTACTGCTCCATCTGTCTGACGGGTCTTGAGGAGCCGGTCCCCGTTATTTTCATTTGCATTCATCTAATTACTAACGATGATGTGCATTTCTGTGTGAGTGTATGTGTCCTTTGGGTTTCCTCTTCCATGAACGGCCTCTGCATACATGCCGGACCGTTGTGCTCAGGGGTTTATACCTGCTTTTCGTTTGTTCATAGGAAGCTCATGTATATTCCAGATATTAGTCCCAGTGGGGTCCGACCTTGAAGAAAAACACTTAGTGTGATGTAATGAAAGTGAGCAATTTTTCACGTCACGGTTCCACAATTAGGAAACTAGGATGTTCTCCTGAAGTATTTTCTGTCGGCTCTATGGTTGCATTTTCACATTTAGTCCTTAACCCACCTGCTTCTCCTTCTCCAGATGATATTAAATCCCCACGACTTACCTGTAACTAGAAGTCTGTACGTCTGGACCTCCATCACCCATGTTGCCGCGCCGCACCACCCTATAATACTTCCTTCTCCAAGTGATTTTTCCTCACATGTTGCGTTGGCTGGAGCTTTCTAACCAATGTCAAATGATAGCTATGAAAACAGGCATGCTTATCTTATTCCTTCTTTAATGGAAATGGTACCTGAAATTTTCCATTAAGTATGATAGATCTGCTCTACAATATTGAAGTATTCTTCTATTATTAATTTACCAGGAGATTGTATAATAAATAGTTTGAGTGTTATCAAACGTCTATCGCAGCGATTCTCAACCTTTTTCATCGCATGGCACGCATAAATTAACTACTAACGTTCTGCAGCACCTCGGCTGAAACTTGCTGATCTGTCATTTAAGGGTGAAAGTATAGTCTTTCTCATTTTATTTATTAATCTGATTGTTATTCCAATAGACTTTCTAAATAAATCAATACAGCATATTGATTTTGCCTATGATCACAGCTTTGACTGATCCCTTGTTCTGATAGGTATGCGTCTCACTGTTCCTGTTTTCTAATCATTGAAAACTGCAGTTTTGATTCCTGCTTTAATCCAACAGTTATTTGGGAAATCGCAGTGGCTGTTGGTGATTCCCAAATGCTGGGTCAGGGGCTTCTTTTAACAGTTATAGGTAACTTCTTTTAATGTTTGTACTTCAAAAAGTCAGACATGCACACTCTTTGTTACTTTGCATTTATTAAGGAGTATTTTTGGTCTCATATACTTTGAAAATTGTAAAACTACTCATTGACTACCTGAATATAATAAACCATTTGTGGTTTAGGAAGCAGAGTATCAGTTAGATGTACTTAATCATCTATTTTGAAACCAGCAGCACCTTTGAAGGAAGCCTAGATGCTTTTGACTCCATTAGGCAAAGAAAAAAGATAACATATCCAAGACTTAAAAAGATTAGCACTCCTTCCAAGCAGCACCTAATCCATACCCAGGACGTAACCATCTCACCTGGCAGAAGCCAACGTAACCACTTCAGACAGGTAGAGCACCTGGTCAGTGCTGAATTGTTGGCATCCAGCAATTCTGTGGCCTCATCTTCTATAAAAGACTTTAGAATATACCAGAATAAACTCAAAATAGATTAAAAAAAAACATACACATAGCTGCAACACCATAAAAGTCCTAGAGGAAAACACAGGCAGTAAAATCTCAACTCTCCCACACAGCATTATTTTCGCCGGTACATCCTCTAAGGCAAAGGAAATAAAGGAAAGAATAAACAAACGGGACTACATCGAATTAAAAAGCTTCTGCATGGCTAAGGAAAACATCATCAAAATGAAGAGGGGACCAACCATATGGGAAAACCCACTTGCCAGCAATACCTCGGACAAGAGTTTAATCTCCAAAACACACAGAGAACCCACACAACTCAACTCCAGGAAGACAAACAATCCAGTTCAAAAATGGGCAAAGGACCTGCACGGACACTTCTCCAAGGAGGACATACACAGGCCCAGAGACATATGAAAGGATCCTCAGCATCACCAGCCATCAGGGAGATGCAAATTAAAGCCACAATGAGATACCACTTCACGCCAGTCAGAACGGCCATCACTAACAAATCAACAAACAACGGCAACTGGCGAGGATGCAGAGAAAAGGGAACCCTCGTGCACTGTGGGTAGGAATGCAGACTGGTGCGGCCACTCTGGAAAACAGTATGGAGTTTCCTCAGAAAACTAAAAATGGAACTGCCTTTCGATCCAGCGATTCCACTGCTGGGATTATACCCTAAGAATCCTGAAACACCAATTCAAAAGAGCCTATGCACCCCAATGTTCACAGCAGCGTTATTTACAATGGCCAAGTGCCGGAAACAGCCTAAGTGCCCATCGGTAAATGAGTGGATCAAAAAACTGCGGTGCATTTACACAATGGGATACAACACAGAAGAAAGAAAGAGGGAACCTCTACCCTTCCCGACAGCAGGGATGGAACTGGGGAGCATTGTGCTGCGTGAAATAAGCCAGGTGGCAAAAGACAAGTGCCATATGATCTCACCTATAACAGGAACCTAATGAACAAAATAAGCAAGTGAGCAAAACAGAACCAGTGGCACGGAAACAAGGAGCAGACTGACAGAGACCAGAGGGGAGGGGGGGGGGGGATCCGGGAGGAACGAAGGGGAGGGGCCTAGTTAAAGCACAAGGATAGATGACCCTGGGCCGGACCAGAGCGAGGGGACTGACTGTGGGGGCGGGGGGAGCAGCAGGGCATTGGGACAACTGTAATAGAACAACAGTAAAAAAAGGAAAAGAGACTTTGGAGTTGTGGCGGGAACGAGCGAAGTGGCCTGCGGCAATCTTACAGGGAGCCCCGCATCTCTCAGATGCGCCCAGGGCTGCGTATCTCGGGCCGCCCCGCTTCCCCTTGGCACAGCCGAGGCCGAGGTTAACCTCGCATTCCCTCAGCCCGGCCGTTCTTTCCGTTATCAGCGACATGAAATGGCCTTTGCAGAATTCCACACACACACACATTCTAGCTTATTCTCAAGTGGAATGCATTTGCTAGATGGGGTATTAAATGTGACGCTTAGTTTAAACTGTTCATAATTTGTTGTATTGAAGAAGTCGAGTAAGTGGTGAAATAACATAGGAAGACCTTGACCGATTCTGCTGTTCGTATGTCCAAAAACTCAAACTAACACAAGCTCAGGGACGTGGCTGGGCTGCCGCCCCCTCGCTGGAGGCGGGTCCCTGCCACTGCCCCACACACCCCCCCGCGGAGGGTGAGCTGCAGCAGAGTCTCCTCCATCTCGACCCCCAGTGGCGTTTTTTATTAAATTGAGTCATAACTGACATACAAGGTAATCATCCCAGGTGCCCAACATAGCGGTTTGATACTGCACGCACACGGGCACCAGCGCAAGCCCCGACAGCACGCGTCGCCTGCGGAGTTGCGGCGCCGCGGGTCCCTGGCGGCCACGCTTCAGCGTGGCGCCGGCCTGTCCCGAGCAGACCAGAGGCGGCGCACAGCCCTCGTCCCGTCCTTGATGGGAGGCCCTTCTCCAGCCGGCAGAGCCTCTGACCCTAGTGGGGACGCTGTCTCTTTCCTGGCGCCGAGGGATCCCCCGCCGTGCTGGCCCCTCGCAGGTGGAGGGCTCAGGTGTGTGGACAGCGCATCCCTCGCCCAAGGCTCTGGCGCTCATTCATGGGGCAGCCCGGGGGTTGTGACAGCCCCCGCGGCGCCCCACGCGGCTCCGTGCGGCAGTCCTCCCTCGCGCACAGGCCCCGCGGGTGTCCCCCTGAGGACGTGACGCTCAAAGCAGGAGGCGCTGAGCGCCACTCCTTCCCAGCCCTCCGGCCGTGCCAGGACCCACAGTCGGTCCCGTGGGGGCTCACTCTGCTTCCCCTCAGCCTCCTGCCCGTCCCAGGATAGCGCTGGCTGTCCTCGGCCCCCCTGCCCCTGCCAGGTGTTTACCGAGAGGCCTCCTCCCAATCCTGCCCTGTGACTGATGGTGTCCCTCCCTGTCCCGCGGAACCTTTAGGCCCTGAGAGCGTGTTCGCGGTGGCCTGTGCCATCCTCTCAGCTGCAAACCCTCCTGGCTCCGCCCCCCAAGTGTTTCCTTTTCCCTGCGTCTCTCCAAACTGAACTCCAGCCTAATCAGCCCCTGGGCTCTGGCCTCTCCCCCTGCCTGCAGCCTCCCTCCTGCCTTCGCTGCCACCGCCGATGCTTCCTCTTCTCCGCCTGTCTCCGCTGCCCTTCTCCCTCATCCTTTCCACGCTGCCGCTTCCTGGCCCTCAGCCGCCCTCGCTCCTCCCTGCTCCTCCCAGCCTCTTTCCCACTCTCTCTGCAAACACCCAGGTGCAGTGAACGCTACCTTCACCTGTCTCCCCTCCCCCGGCAGGAGCGCACATCTCTCTTTCAAGGTTTCTTGTCACTTAATAAATATCCCTTGGCGTGTTGAAAGGCAGCCGCCATCTGGCCTCGGTAATCCTTCAGGGAACCCCTTAGAAATCCGAAAGTCACTCACACTGGGTTACAGCGAGGTCCCCTTTCCAGAGCTCCACCCCACACGCACTGTCAGGCACGGCGGTCCCCCCACTCACTGGTTCCTGCAGGGCCATGGTGCACACATTCTCAGCGTTACGATGCGTCCTGAGCAGTATACTTGGCGGCCAGGGCGTGCGCTGCCTAGGACGTTGCCCACGCTCCCAGCGCTGGCAAGAGGCCGAGCCGCCCAGGTAGATGCTGCTGTTTAGATACAAAGAATGGTGTGTGTAAGTGTGCCCCACCTATTCGAGGGTTAACTGGTTCAGAATTAAATGTAATTTTAATGACTATTATTTGTCTGTTTCTCAATGCAGTCATTTTTGCCAAATAAATCATGCCCTAATTGAGCGTGGCCGAAATCGGTACTTCTTCAGTCACGGGCAGTTTGCAAACCCCCCTCCGCACCACCGCAGCGCAAACGCTGACGCCGCCAAGCCGAGGAGGCGCACCCGGCGGCCTCCATGAAAGGTCCTGGGGGCCTCCGCTCCGACTGTCCTAGCTGGGGCTGAGAGCGCGGCCGCTTTCATGGAGAGCTGTGGGTGTCGTCTTGGCATCCGAGTGACAAACGACCCTCCTCCGCGTAGGAAGCCTGCTGCTAGGCCCCGGGGCTGTAAAAACTGGGAAATGTCAACGGCACATCAGGCACCTGCTCTCTCCAGCCCCACGTTTCTGGGCAGCTGCAGACGTTCTTCAGGAAGATGAATTTAAGCCCCAGTCCTCCGGCATCAACTGTCAGGAGAAATTTTAAATGTACATCAAAGAAATGAGGTGAATCGTCCCACTCTCCCCTGTGACTGCTCCGCGGGGGTCTCTGGGATGAAATGAAATTGCAGTTACATTTCCAAATGGGTTATAAACCCAATGCAGCGCTCCCTGGAGACTCACAACGCACACTCGCCCACCCCGGGCACACCAATGCACCGCTGCTCCGCGCGCTCGGGTCGCAGCGAGCCCTGGGGAACCGGCAACACCGGGAAGGGACTCCGGCGACGGCTGCTTGCGCGCGCACGCAGCCTCAGGCCCGCGTCGGGGTCGCCCGGGCTCTGCCGCGCGGGAGGCTGGCACGGTGGCCCACCGGCAAAGTTAAGTGACCGCTCTGCGCCGCTGGCAGGAAGTGCAGCCCCTGCGGCACCCGCTTCATGTCTGTGACGCCTGAGCTTTCGACGGGGCTTCCCCTCAGAGCTCTGTACGAGGGCGTGTATTTTCGTAGTGGCGCCCCGAATCCAAGCAGACTTTTTAACCCAGGTTTTTAAAGAGGCGCTTACATTAGCCAGAGGAGGACTCCAGGGGCAGGCAGAACCGTTTTATCTTGGGTCAGACCTGCCCTCTGCCTGGGCCCAGAAACAACGGCGAGGCCCCGCGCGCACTCTGGCAGCCCACCTCAGGCACTGCGCTAGCTCCTGGGATGGGGAGCTGCGCACAGGCTTCCTCTGGGCGTTTTGAGAAAACACACAACAACCAGGAGGTAAACCTGGTGACCGAGGGCGCTCGGCACTGTGACCACTGCTGACTTACCGATGCACTTCCAGCCACTCGTCCTCTCCCGCCGCTGGCCGGCGCGGGACCAGCCAGCAGGGAGTTGCCTGGGAGGAGGGGAACCGTGTAAGACAAATGAGATCAAAGCAGCTTCCCTGTAAGAAACAGCAGATCGGGATTTTCAGGGGCATTTAAGGGTGCCCAGCGGCCTGAGGAGGCAGGCTCACCCACTCCAGCATCTGAGACCAGAGTCCAGACACAAGCGCGCGTTTCCCAGCTGCGGCCATGGCGCGTCCCTGGCAGGTCCCGTGATATATGCGCTCTCCACTCACTGTGAAGTTGTGATTAGTGTCCAGTTAATCTTTCTTCTTGCTAATCGGCTGAAATATTTCTCATCAAGGAATAAATGATCAGAGTACGGATACAAGTGGCTTTTGAGAAGTCCATTTATAATGCAGCACCTTCAGCAAGAAATCCTTGATTTAAAAAAAGAAGAAAAACTAAAATTGAGGTCTTTTGACATTTACACGTCTTTCCCACTCCTTCTCTTAGCTCTGGGTGGCAAACAGTGGGAAAGGGAGGAAGAGAAAGGAAGCAGAGCAGCCCTTACCGGGGACTCCGCACGGACCGGGCCCCCCAGGCCCCCGACTAAGCCGCCGTCCCATTCAGCGCCCGCAGCCGCCCTTCTAGAGCAGGCGCCCTCATCCCCGTCGTCCTGGCGAGCAGCCGGAGCTTTCCCGAGGTGCCCGGTGGTCCCAGGCCACGCAGCCGGCAGGCGGGGAGAGCTGGCTTCAAACCTCCGTCCATCTGCTCGTAGCGGCCACACTGTGGTAGCACTGACACCCACCGTGCTGCCCGGTCCCCCATGAAGCATGAAGAGAGTCTGTAATTCTGTCATTAGAGATGTTGATTTTAGACCGACTCCTATAAAAATGTACAGTGCTTCCTGGTAAGCAGAATTAAGAGTGATGAGCATTCCCACAGGTATTAAAACAGAAAATAATTGACCCAGGCTTCTCTCTTGCAGGAACGTTAGAGCCCCAGAGAGACAGGTCATCCGCTGGAGGCAAGGGGTGTTTTGCCCTGGGGACCAAGGCTGACATTTTAGTAGGTGCCTTAAAACCTATCGTTTACGTCCACTCCACCCCAGAGGAGGGGAGAGACCACTGATTCTTGGTCAGATAACCCGGGCGGCGGTCAGTCTCGGTGTGAGGGCCAGAACCAGGGCCAGAACCAGGGCCAGCGCCGTGAGGACAGCAGGGCGCTGTGGGCACCATGGCCAGCCCGGCCGTGAGAAGGGCCTGTGACCCGGAGCGGCAGACAGGTGGTGGCAATCCAGGAACAGAGTCAGGAGCCATGAATTCTGGTTTCATTCTTGTCTGTGGCAAGATTCCAGGTCCGACGGCCTCTCTGGGCTCAGTCCCCTCAACTCAGATAAGGGTTTCCTGTCCATCACCTTCAAGCTTCCTCCTAGGCCGCGTTAGCTTCCAGGTCTGTGTTCCACGAAGAGGAACCGGGCGAGAACTGGGCATGGCGCGGGCTGTACTGACCTCAGACTGGCCTCGCAGCAACGTCCCGGGGCCCAGACCAAGGGGCCCAAACAAAGTGGGTGCCGGAACCCAAGCAAGAGAGCATGGCGACGAGGCGGCCGTAGCGGGAAGCACCTGAGCAACGTCCGCTAAGCTGCGGCGCCAGGCCTTCCCCCTTGGGGGCCTTCTGAGTCAACCCTTGGCGGCGCTGGCCTGAGGAAGCCCTGGAAGACAAGGGTCTGGCCGCCTGCTTGGCACATGCCTCTCACTGTCTCTGAACTTAGTTCGGGCAGGCGTTTCCCAGGTTTCAGTGCTGGTCCCGGTCTGTGGCAGATTCCCGCCTTCTCTAAGGAGTGGAACTGGAGAAATCAATAGACCACAGGGAGCTTTTAATAACACCCTTCAGTAGAGGAATTTGGGTCCTTCGGCACTTTTCCTAGAGGGTAATTGGTTGAATGGACTTGGCGTAAGAGCAGCCTGATTCATGGAGAATCTTTTTTAATCTGCACTACATTTTAAATCAGCTTTACTAATAGCTTATCAAGCCAAGTGACTTTTTAAAATGTGGTTTTATTTACTTCACAATTGAATAATTTTTTGAGGAGATAAGCAGGTAATTTGGGAATTTCTTTGGGTTTGCTACGTGCCTTCAGAATCAAGTGAAATAGTTCTTTGACTGTGGGAAGAAATATATACATACATTATATATATTATACACATATATGGATTACATCAATTATTATCAATTTTATTACATAATATATTGGTTATATTAATGCAATATATTATGTGTGTGCATATCAGACATCCATTTTGACTTTTAGAGCTAAAAGCAGAACAGGAAATTCTGGGCTAGTGATTTCTGTTCACCGAAAAATACAGACAAGAATGAACTTTGTAGCATTCATTTTTATAGGGAGTAACTGTGAATAAACCAAAAATTAATTAACTATAGACCGGTTAAATAAACTGTTGTTTGGTGATGCCGCAAATATTCTATAGCCATTCAGACACGTAGAGAGCGGTTTATAAGTAGGACGTGAAAAGACGGCCAAAGTGAACGGTCACCCCACTCAGGCCCCGCAGCCGGGGGCGCGCGGAGGGCTCCCTCCCGGGCGAGCTCCGCGTGATGGCGGCTGCCGCGGGCAACACGCTGCGTTCCTGCCGCCCTCAGGGGTGGGACTTTCGTTCTCTAGAGGACGTACTTTCCATTTTGCATCAACTGGAAAAACCTTCTGTTAGTATTATCCTCAGACAAACATTCAAAGGAAGAATGCGACTCCCGCAGGCTGCCTGTAGCCATGCAGGCGCCGCGGCATCTCAGTCCCAGTCCGGCGCGCGGGCCGAGCAGGGCAGTGTGCCGCTCCAGCCGGGCACCCAGGGCTCGCCGCTTTTTAAATTCTTATGTGAGATGTGTACCAGGCTCATCATCACGCAGTCATCTGATGACAAGAAGAAGGGGGAGGGGGAGGGGAGGAGGAGCTTGGCCTTGAGAAACCGATTGGCACACAGCCTGTTGGAGGGGAGTCAAGGTAGGGAGCGGTGCTGGACAAAATCTCATGCGTGTTTACGCTTCAGCATTCCCAAATTTTTAGGGCCAATAACTCAAAACAATACAAAATTGTTAATTTGTTAATGAACAGAAACAGGTAAAGAAATAGAGGAGCTGTCGGAAACTCATGGCCATTCGAAATGAGATCGTTAACTACTTCTCAGCACGTGACAAGGCCAGTTCACATAGTTACCCAGCACCGTGCCAGGTTTACCATAAGCTGTTGCTGTCTCTGCTACTTTTAACATATTCCACAAGTGACATAAGGGCAAGGTGCCTTCAGAAGAGCCTGGCCTGCGACGCAGCCGGCCCGGACCCTCAGCCTCCCCACGAGGGTTGCACGCCTCCCGTGCGTGCTCTCCCCCGAACATGTGCCAGGACAGGAGCGGCGGGTCTGGGCAGCCATGCTGCCGGCACTCGGCACCCACAGGGGTGGCGCTGCCTGGAAGATGCTTGGCACCTGTGTCGAAAGGGCCCACCCTTCAGTGGCACCCGCTGAGGTTTTTTCCATGTGGCCTTCGCTCTTAGCATAACCTGCGGGAAAAGTGGGGGAGCAGAGAACAAAGACCAGGATCTGTTCCTTAGACAAGAAACTCCTTGACCTAAAAAACTGAAAGCAAACAAAACCCGAAACCGTGGGGCAGAGCCATCATGAGGTCTCACTGCGCATCAGAAACCTGACAACAAACCCTGCCCGGTGGCTGCCAGGCGGGCTCTGCAGGCCACACGGAGCCCACACAGAGCCTCCCCCGCCGCCGAGCTCCAGTACCCGCCCCCCACACTCCTGTCCCCTCCCTTCCTGTTGCCGAAACCTGCCCCATAAATCAGATTTAATTATCTATAAAATTTGGTGTGGAAAAAGACTGACTCATTAAAAGCGCTCGTCAACATGCTGCCCATGTTCCAGACTAGCAGAAACGGAAGAGGAACCCCGCGGACAGCGCAGGCGGGCCGGCGCTAAGCAGGCTCGGGAACCCAGCCGCAGCCGGGCGCACTCTGCTGTCCGTGCTCGCCCTTTAAAATGCCGGGTTGGCAGTAAGTAAATGTCACCAAGTCCTCAGCCTGTTTCCTCCTCTTCTCTTTTTAGGTTGCTTCTTCCAACAGGTTTTTAGAAGAGCGTCTCTTAGTTGACCTCTTTGTCCTGTGTGTTACCTGAGACATTCTCCCCAGTCCTGTGTGCATGTTTGCAAAATGTCATAGACCCCTTGGCAGCCAAGTAGAGGGGCTCACATGTAGCCACAGAGCCGGAGCGGTTAGTTAACGAGAGCCCAGGGAGGCCCAGAGGAAGCGGGGGAGAGAGCGTGGCCGGGGAGGACGCGAGGGCCAGGTCTGAAGTCGGTCCTGGGTCGGTCCGCGTCCTTAGCAAGCGCTCTGGGCCTGGGGCCGAGAGGGCGGCCGCCGGAGGAGCTGGCTTCGGTGCGTGTGCATGTGCACGTGAGAAAGAGACTTGGAGAGAGAGTGCTGCAGTGACTTTAACAACAGCAAGCTTCTAAGATCACACGTCCATTTCCATGAAACTGTTTGGGAAAAGGCCAAGAGCTAAACGTGTTCCTCTCCTGCACGTGACAAGATTCTGTCATGACTTTCCTATAGGCTCATTGCTCCAAGAAAGGACGACAGTGCCCGCAGGAGCGGGGGTGGGGAGGAGACACCTGGGGAGGCAGCTGGGGGACCTCTGTGGAGGAGGCAGCCCCCCCATGTCCCCCAGAGAGAACACCTACCGCGGGCAGCGCCCGGCACTGCTGCCTGCCCCTTGCCCGGCCCTGGGTGTCTGCATTCCCTCTGGAGAAGGCAGCCCAGGGAGGAGGGAGACCGGGGCAGCGGCGACGGCAGGGCAGGGCCCATCGGGGGGAGTGCCGTGGCTGCGTCTCGCCACGCTCTGCGGTGCCTTCCCCTTCGCTTCGCTTGGTATGTTTTGTTTTGTTTGTCCCAAGTGTGTATCTTCTTTTGTTATCTGTCCCAGTGATGGCTTGCTGGCCTTCTATTCTGTGATTTATGGCATCTCAGGAACCCACCAAAATGGACCCAAATTAAGGTTTGGGGAGTTTCAACTAGGTTTTGGAAGAGCAGGTTGCTCCAGTTGCTCCCTGCTCATTAATAGGATGAGTTCATGTTCTCAGCCCGCACATCGTCTTTGAAGATTTGTGTTCTTGACAGTAAAAAGACAGGAAAGTTCCACAGCCACACCCCCGACATGGATGGTCTGGCTGAGGAAGGAGGCGTGGACGGCAGCAGGCGGGAGGGGGGCCGGGGGGTGGCGCACGGGGGTGAGGGGAACAGCCGGCGGGATAGACGCGGTCCTCTGAGCCGCTGTTTCGCTAACATGCTGTGGGTGTGGCTCCCCTCCCCGGTGAGCGACTCGGAGACAAGTCTTGTTTCATTCATTTCATATCATTAATGCCCAAGACAGCGCCTCATGTTTAGAAAGATACCAACAGTTTGAAACAAATGAACAAACTGCCCTTCTTGATGTTAGAGCTGCAGAACGGTCGTATTCAGATGCCGAAACGCAACGTGTAAACCCCGCAGCACTCTGACCCCGGGGTTCCCCGCATCGCTCAGTGCAGGCCCCGGGGGATGGGGCGCTGGTATTTTCCACAAGCCCCATGTCCCCTGTTCCTCGCTGTTCCAGTTCTGTCAAGTGATCCTTGCTCCTGTCCCAAACAGCCACAGACAGCAGCCTCTGTGAATCGCTGCGAGTAGCGAGCCCGCATGGACTTCAGTCCATGTCCGCCGACCCTGAAGCCACAGCTGGCGGCTGCGGGAGAGGGAGCAGGAGAGTCAGGGAGGGTGGGAAGCCTGGTGGCCCACTCAGCCTGTGTCATCACGGGTGACATCGAGGCCCAGTACTGGGCTGCTCTTCTGCAGAGCAGTGGTACCCAGCAGAGCCGCTCCTTCCCAGGGCAAGGGGCGGCCGTGGGCAGTCAAGGGCAAGCCTGGCAGCTGGGCTGCTCTCCCTGCCCTGGAGACCAGCCCGCGTGCGTGGCTGCCGGGTCCCAGGCTGCTTCCCGGGGTCGGGGACGGCTGGTGGGGGACGTGGCCCCCCGGAGCTTGAGCCGGGGCATGGCTGTGGGGGACGCACTGCTGAGCTCTATGGCCGTGCTCCTGTGCCAGCCGGCCGGCCGCCCCTGCCCAAGCAACACCACGTGGACCCTCAGGCCGGGCAGACACTGATGAAGTCCCAGGCAGGGCCGGTAAAGCAGTGGATGGCTGTCCATTACCTTTACAAATTACGCACACAGGACACTTGGTATTCCCAGGCAGGGAAGGCTGACGGCCTGCCATGGACAATCAAAGGAGCCACTGAGTCTACCATGTCCTGGAAATGTCCCCCTGAAACCAGCCACGAAATTGCTAAGGGTCCCCGGGAAAGGCACTGCCACCAGATTACATCCTCAGACGCCTGGAAGGAAATACTCCAGATCAGGTCTTCGGTTCCCAGGAACCAGCCTATTTCACTAGCCGCTCACCCTCCTCTTCCCAGCCCCTGCCTTTATCCCCGCCCACTCCCACCTGCACCTCTGCTCAAGGCGCTGGAGTCCAGACTGGGGAGCACGTGGGGTGGCGGTGGGGGGTCCTTGACAGGTAAGGGACATGGTTTTCTTTTTTCTCAGAAGGCTTATACGTATGTCAGCGGGGAGCCTTGCTTTGGTTATGAGGAGCTGGACGGAAAAGAAGCGCTGAAAACAAACTGTGCCCCCTGACGATTCTGTGAGCTACCTGGTCTCCAGGTGAGGACTCTCCTGCCACCCGGGCTCCAGCTCAGCGCTCCCGGGAGCGTGGGCTCCAGGCACAGACCCCGCGGCGGCGCCGCTCCCCTCCCCGTCCTCGCAGCCACACGAGGTGACACACAGACCGCAACGAGGAGGCGTCTGTGTGCACGTGGGCTGCGAAGCAGGCGGCGCCGGAGCAGTTACGAGCTGTCGATCATCTCGGCTGCTCTGGCCCTGGGTTCATTCACAAATAATTTTCAAGGCTGCGGGAGGCGTTGTTACGAACCGATGAGCAAGTCTGAACACTAGGAATGAAGGATGATTGACGTCCTTGGAGGTGAGCCGGGGAGCTCCCCGCCAGGCTGGGGACCCCGCAGGGCCCTGAGCGGCAGGAGGCGGGGCGGGGCGCCAGGGGGCGGGGCCTGCGGCGCCACCTGCCGAGGTCACGGTGCCCGGAGGCCTGGACTGGGGCTGCGTCTGCGGAGGAGGCGCGCGGTAGCCGCTCACGTTCCTCACGGGAGACGCTATAAAAGCAGAGGCTCCTGAACTAGCAGTAAAATCCTCTTCGAGGTGTTGATTTGTTGGTAATTTGGGGACTTTCTAATCTGAATGTTTAATTCAGAAGACTTTTCCCATCTGTCATATGTGTCATTGTCTTCAGGAGAAAAGAGCGGGAGCTTTTCAAACCAGTGACGCTATGAGGCCCCAGGCCACGCGGCTGGGACGTCAGCAGCCCGCCCGCGGCTGGGGCTCCGGGCCCGGGCTCAGGACTCAGAGGCCGGCTCGGCGCGGACCGCACGTTCCGACAAGCGCGCGGGGTCTTCCTACCACGGCCGCCCTCGCAGGGCGAGCGTGCGCGCGTGGCCACCGCTCCTCGTCTTCCCCTCCGCGCCCCCAGCGGGGCCGCCACCGCCCTCCACGCATCCGGGGCCCGCGCGTGTGCACCCCAAGCGATGCTTGGGGAGGCCGCCCGAGCCGGGCCGGGTCTGCGGCCAGAGGACCAGGGGCGGACCGGACGGGAGAGGTGCCCGCGTGCCCGCGCCCCGGGCCAGCAGCAGGCAGCGGCTGCGGCGTCAAAGGCGCGCTCTGATCCGTGCGGTGAAAGTAATCTGAGCGGGGTGTTAGGGAAGAGGGTATGAAGAGGGTGGACGGCCTCCCGGGGGGCGGGGCACAGTGGGGCTGGAGCCAGGGGAGAGCGGACCCTCTAGCTTTACACGGTGTGTAAGTCAATGGTTTACAAAGGATTTTTTATCTATTTCTGGTTGAGAGGCATATTGAATTTCACTGACGTGCAGCACAGGATAGGAGGGAAAGTCCTTTGTGGCTTGTGGTTTGGTTTTTTGGTTTTTGTTCTTGGGTTTGTTTTTTGGTTTGGGTTTTTTTGGGGGGTTTTTTTGGGGGGGTTTTTTTGCCTTTATTTATGCAAGTTAGTGTTGTAAAGATTACTTCTCTAGGAGGTCACAGTGCTAAGTGAAATTGCGGAATAAACAGTTAGAAAATGCAAAACTACCTGTCAAAACAACTTAATGTGGTTACTTAGTTTTCTCCAAGAAGACCCGCGGGAGCAGAGCGTCCCCGTCACACCGTGTCTGCTCGCCCTGGGAGCCGAGCCCACACCGCTGAAGGAAGGAGCCCACGCCCACGTGCTCGCGGGCCCGTGTAAGATAGAGACGTGCTCATTTCCAAAGGCGTTGAAGACCCGACCGGGCGGAAACGCCCTCTCCGAGTTCCTGGGATCCCGGCTGCGCTGTGCAGGCCCCACCCCACCGCGCCTGGCGGCTGCAGGGAACTGCACGCGTCCGCACTCCCAGCAGCTGGACCGGCTCCCACACTGCGCGTCTTCCCTGACACTGCCCTGAGCCGACACAGCGGAGCCCTGAGGCGGCCGGCAGCCCAGTGCCCCTGGAAGAGCGGAGCGAGTTCGGAGGCTCCTGCGACTGGTTGGGGCGCCAGAGCGGGCGAGCCTTGGACACTGTCCTGCGGCCGGAGCCGCCCCCTCTGTCTGCCCAGGGCATGCACGCCGACACCAGGCAGCACGGCAAACAGGCTGCCCCTCAGGGAGGTCGGCAGGAAGCACAGAAACACGTCTCGACGCAGTGTATGAGGCCATTTCTTTAATAAATTAAAACACCACAGCCCGGGCTGGTGTCGCCCAAAAGGATCTCCGGTTCCATTCCCAGTCAGGGCACCTGCCTGGGTCACCGGCCAGGTCCCCAACATGGGGCACATGAGAGGCAACCACACGTGGATGTTTCCCTCTCTTTCACCCTCCCTTCGCCTCTCTAAAAATAAATAAAATCTTAAAAAATAAAACACACGAAAAATCCGACTGGCACTTTCTGCAGTCTGCTCTCTCTGGAGGACGGCTGGGTGGCCGAGAAACGGCACGGAGGGGCCGTGACACCCCATTAAAAGCTCCCCAATCAAAACAGCGTGAACATGCTCGAGCACAGCCTGATGGACGATCCTTCATCCAAACAGGTGCATTCATTACGGGACAAGCGACCTTCAAATGCCAGCAAAGTAATGGGCCTGTTCTGATTTCTTATTTTCCACTACAAGAGCGTGGCCAACTGCGGAAACAAGTGCCTAAACGATGCTCCGGCGCGCGAGCCGGGCGCCGCGGACGCGCACTGTGCAGAGCTGCGAGCACTGCTCGGAAACGGCGAATCACCCAACCCGGAGCGTCCCCGCTGATGACGCCTCTCCGGGTCAGCTGTGCCTCTCCCGTGTTTCAGAGACGGAGACTGTTTCGTTACTTCATGGCTCTTGTTATTACTACCGTGACAAGCACTGATAATAAGTCATCTTCTGCTTTGCTTTCCCGCGGGGACTGCGATCACTCAAGCGCCCTCTCCCTCCGTGGCCCTGCTGCGGGCTCCTGGTGCCGAGGTCAGTCCAGGCCGCCGCCCCGCACAGCCGGGGGCCGGGACCCTGCTCTGTCCGGACCAGGCAGCTCCGAAATGAACAAACGTCGCCCCAAGGCCGCGGACCAGCCGCTGCAGGGAATGACGACCCTCCCTAGAGAAGCAGCGGCTGAGCTGCTGGGCGCCGCCCTGGCTTCCTGGCTTGGACAGCAGCAGCGAGGACGGTGGCTGTCTTTACACAGCACCTACTGTGTGCCCGGCCCTGGGCAGAGCTCTCTGCGCCTTGGCCCTGGTCTCGCGACAGCCCCTCCCATGGGCCTCGCTGCTGTGTCGCGGCCAGGACACTGAGGCGCAGCGCCAGAGCTCTTCCCCCCACCTGCCACTCCCTGACGGCAGGACACTGTACGTGCTGGCAGAGTTGGAGGAGCATTGGCTTCATTCTGCTTTCGCACGCGAGAAAAGAGAGGCAGCAAAAGGCAGAGGGTGCCGCAGCGGTGTGAGCGGCCCTTGGGCGGCTCTGAGGCGCCGGGCCAGTGTGCCTCTGTCCGGGCGGCAGAGTCTGTGGGACAAGGGCAAGGAAGGGCGGGGTCTCCCCCTGACCTGGTGCAGCGTCTGCCTCAGCGAGCTTTGGGAAGCCGGTCATCTTTTCTCACCTTTATTGCTTTGTTTGTGAAATAAAATAGCCAAAATTCATTGCGCATTTACTAATATGTATAGGAAATGCTTTCCTAAATTGCAACATACAAATTCATTGACTCCTCAGACTCATTGTAAACTCCAAAGGATGAACCTGGGATTCAGAGACGTTAAATAGTTGGTCCAGGGTAACAGGACCCACCGGACGTCCGACTGGTGCCTTCCCACACTGAGCCCTGGGGCACGGCTCCCCTGGGCGCCTGCCTGCCCAGCTGCTGAAAGGGCCTGAGGTGACAGGCGAGGTGCGAACTGCATGTTCATAAGGAATATGGCTTGTTGAGCCTGTGGCCATATTTTAAAGAGTGTTCAATGCCAATACATCACACATAATAACTACGTTATTGCAGTCGTTTAGTGCAAACTGACTCTTTACAGGAGGGCTCTATGCTATGAAAAAAACAAACTCCTTAGATGAAGTCTCCATTTTAAAAGTCTGTGTAAAAGGGGTTAAATGGCAAGTGTTGGGGAGAAGCAGCGGCAGCCGCAGCATCATGTCAACCCGGAACGCGGCACCTGGTGTTCGTGAAGCGCTTGGCACAGGGACGCACTGTGTTGCGATAGGAAACAGTAAGCGTGACCAGTGTGTCTTTATATTTCAGTCGCTCCTTCATCTAACGATGCCCCAAGCCCTGGCCGCGGCCGGGGGTGTCGCACGCCCCCGCCCCTGGGGGCTGCGGCATCTGGTCTCCCCAGCATCCATCGTGACTCACACATTGTCCGAGCTGCGCTGTGGAGGTGAACAGTTTTGGGGTCTCTGCCCGACAAACACAGCTCAGCTCCTTCCCCGCTCAGCTACGTGGCCCTCGTGGGCAGCCTTGTCCCGAGGACACAGGCCAGTGGAGAAGCCACAGTCCGAAGCTGCACTTCTGGAACAGGTGGCCGGTCCCGGCCACGACAGAGAAAGGGGCACTGAAGGGTGTGGGGCAGGAGGGGCCCCCGCGGGGTGGCTGGGAGAGCCGCCTGCGCCCCTCGCCTTCATGGCGCTGAGACGCCGACGGGGGAGTAGGGTGAGCTAGCAGGGCAGGCGGCGGGGGACCTTTTCTCCACCTCTGCACAGTCCTCAGGAAAGCAGTGCCAACCGTGCCAATCGATGGCGGTGCCGCCGCAGCGCCTGGTGTGGAGGGCAGAGCACCAAGCGGGCCGCGTTCGCCTTGTTCTGGAGGGTTCATCCTCGAGAACAAACAGGCAGTTTCCAGGGAGCCAGCTTTTTTGTTTAGGTTCCTTATACCTCAAGTCCGTTTTTAAACATGAAGGTTTTATTCAGTGTGAGCTCCAAACCACATTTTAGCAATAGCTACATTGCATAACACGGAATGCTTTGATTTCTCCCACCGAAGTTGAAAAAGTTGTCACAAAACACCAACAAATTCAAAACAGCTCTCAAAATGACTTTTGTTAGAGGCAGATTCCTGAGCTATTCATCTGTGTTAAAATGCATTTTGCCTTGAATCACGTGTCATGCAGCCAGCAAAGAGTTGTTTCCATGCCAACTCGCTTGCAGCGCGGGGGGAGGAATCAAAGCTGCTAACATCTGGAAGATGTCAGCGCCGATGTGAGCCACTTGCAACGGAAACCACAGGGCTGCCTGTGTCTGCCAGGGACCCTGTATATGGGGCACTGTTGATAATATAATTACCTAGCGGTGCGATACTATTCCTTTTTTGGTTGTGTTCTTGATCTAACCTCTATTCCAGAAGAGGTTTCCAGCAACCCCCCTACAAAAACAATTAATACGGTTCTCATGCAGTGTTTCTCTTTCCACGCCAGTGCTTCCTTCTGCCAGGAGCGTCTTAACAAGGCACCGAATTTCAGGCAAAGCCCTGCAAGTGGGGCAGGAGTCAGTGGTGTCACTTACGACCCCGTTTCCTTTCCACCTGTGGTCCTGCAAAGCCCCTTTTTAAATAGGGGGCTTTTTGATAAATGAGATAAATGAGACCGAGCGCTTGAAATGTCGACTCTCACGACCAGCGGTTCTGTGTGCTCAAGCCTCCCTCCGCGGTTCTCCGTGTTCTCTGCCCTCTGTGTGGTGAGCGTGGGCACACGCGCACCCGTGTCCTTAGGGAAAATGGGTTCGTTCGTGCATTTCCTAAGCAACAGGAACGCCACAGGCCAGAGCGCTCATCGCAAGCAGCATTGTCTGGGCAAAGAACCTGAGGACACTGAACCGCCAGGTGGTGCCCAGGGCGTCGGGTCCTTTCCCAGGTGACCAGGCGCACAGTGGGTGAGGAAAAGCTCAGGCACTCCATGTTCTGACATAAGGACAGAGCGTAGGTTTGCACAGAGCCTTGGAGAGCGTCAGCCCACGGGCACCTGTTGGTAGAAACGGTTCCCGTTCCCCGCCCTTGCTTACTGGGCAGGACCTCCTGCGCCCCCACCCCCACCCGAGCCCCACCTGTCCCGGGCTGCTTGCCACTCTCCACGGTAGCCGCGGTCCCCACTGCACAGACAGGGAGCTGCGGGTCAGGGAGCTGCACACCTGGCCCAGGCCATGCCCTGCACATCAGGTGTCAAGGCTCAAACCCTGGCCAGTCTGAGTTTAAATGCCACGGTCTTCCCGGAGAACTGTGCACCGTTCGCTTAGACGGCCAAGACCCCCGCGGAGCTCCAAGCCGCTTATCACACACCTTGAACAGAAGCCAGGGCTTCCCCTGAACCTGGGCCTGACCTCCCCTTCGCCCTGCCCGGAAGAGGCTCACCGTGGATCAGGAGCATCGGGCTCACCCGACAGGAGCCAGCCCGGCTGCTTAAAAGGCTTCATTTTTAATTTCTAAAACCACCTCAGCACACAGGCTGCTGGAAATCCACCGGGGGGTTTTCACAGTCTGACTTCCACCTGCACACCCCACCGCGGTGGCGTTCAGCCTCCCGAAAGAGTGAGGTCGGCCTTCTACACGAACTGCAACCTCTGCGTGGCAACAAAGAGCAGCAGAAGCCCCTATGTAGTCGCACGGTGAAAAATAACAATAAAGCTGTTCATTACCCTTGACGCCGCTGCCCCTTGCCCTTGTTTTCCCTCTGCACGTGGCCAGAAATTGAATTGATATTGAATTTGCTCCACTTGTGCAACACCGTTCATACATGCTTTGCTAATCCATTCCCTTCACTCACATTTCACCTTCTGTCATTTCAATCACTTTAAATCTGCTTCGGCCTCTTTCACGTTCAGCCTGCCAAGCTCCTGGGCGCGAGTGGAAGATTTCTTAGCTTGTCTAATCTCATCGGGGACGGCCGGGCCTGAAGGAAGGCGGGGAGCGCGGACGGACGCCAGCCGCTGGGGGCCCCCAAGGCAGGCGCCCAGTCAGGAAGGGGGGCCGGCACCCCTGGGACAGTGCCGAAAAGGGGTGAACGTAAGGCTCTGTCCTCTGACCGGCAGGGTCCGCACCCCGGAATGCCATGCTCTGCCACGGCGACTTTGGCAAGTTACTTTTGCCTCAGTTTCCTCATCGGCAAAATTCATATACTAATAATATCAATCACATAAGTTTGCTTTGAGGATTCAATGATAAAGTCTATCATTTACTTGGCTCACAATATATATTCAATAAATATGCATTATTATTATTATTTTTATTGTGGTGAAGCTGTGAAAGTGTAAAGCTAATCTCTTTTATTTTTTTGGAACAGGCTGATGAAAATATGAAAAAGACCTAAAAAATACTACTTCAACAATGTGATGAACGTAAAAACAATAGAAGTGCTTCATTAAAGCAATTGTTTAATCAGTGTAATGTCAACAATTACATTTAGTGAACAAACCAAACCTGGTTGCCCTTCAACATCATCTTCAAATGTTGTAACAGCTGAGTAGAAGATAAATTTCCTTCAGTGAATTAACAGATCAATCCTTCTTTAGCTGATTCAAGCCCTTTTGGGGCTCCTGCAATTTCTGTTCTGTACCGCTCTGGGGTAATCACGTTCCTTGAACCTACTGCCTGCTATGAAAAGGGGCCTAATTTTTACTCCCTGAGCTCTTACATTCTGGAACCTTGGTGAATGACCCACAATTTTAAAGACTCATTCATAACCTACTTTTCCTTTCTCTTTGCAGAGAAAAGAGGCTGATTTCTCCGGCGTGGGCGTGAGGGCAAAGCCGGGTAGCCACGGCCATCGGTGGACCTAAGCAGACCAAGGTCAAAGCACACAGCTGAGCTCCTGGGACCGGGCGTGGCCGCGACATTGGCATAGGGTTGGCTGACCCAGGCCGCCTCCCCGCGGAGAGCAGGTGAGGAGACACCGAGCGTAAAGGCGGGTGTGTGTCAGAATCAGCCCAGCGCCGGCACGCTGGTGGCGGGGTTAAAGGGGAGAACCTACCCTAAAGGCAGCGGGTGCCCTAACAAAGATGTGCGGTAAGCCAGGCGGTTCTCTGGGGCAGCTCGCGTCTCCTCTGTGGCCGGACACCGGAGCCGGAACCTCAGCCCCGCGCCCGCGAAGGCAGAGGCCGCCCCGGGAGCCCTCGCGCGCCCTGACAGACCCTTCCCCCAGGCCGCCGGGCCGCCCGCCGCCGCAGGCCCTCCTCCAGGCCAGCCAGGGCTCCCTCAGGCGCAGCGACCAGGGCGCGCCCTCCAGGGACAATGCCGCACTTCCTACTTCCATTCTAACGCTCTCCTTGGCAGAGCCAAGAACGCTCCTCAAAGTCGGCCGGTTTAAAGGCTGGTCTCCTCCAAGAACACCCTCCCAGACACCTCCACAGGGACCTGGGGCCAGCCAGGCTGACCCGTGAACTGCGCCCCCCTGGCACCCACACAGCCCGGGGTCTTGGGGGACGGGCAGCCTCCTCTCAGGCCCTTTTCCTTTACCGAAGCTTTTCTCCCTGTTGGGCAACAGTGACTCTCAGCAAAGAAGGTCCGTCCAAAGGAGAAACTTACAATTGCAGTGGGTTACTGTTGTCTGAAACCGTATGGTCTGTTCGCTGTACCCAAACTAAGACTTCCCGTAGCAAATTTTTTAAATTCCCTCATCAAAGTGGTGGCGTCACATGGTCTCTCACGGTTATGTGGTGGTAGAAAGATAAAACTCCCAACAGTATGGAGGTCAACTTTTTGGCATAGTGACTTTTTGTAAAGTTTTCCTTTCAAATGTTAGCACATAAAAGTATTTTCTAGAATGGAGTCCAGAATATAAACAGGACTCCTCCAAATCAAAAAGAAAAAAGGTTTTTTAAAAGGGGAGAAAAAGATAGTAAAAGATATGAAACGGCAAATTTGCCTAATGTCAGAGAGAATAGGAGCAGCAGGTGCCCTTTTTTAGAGTGAAACCACCTGGGACAACCGTGTCACCGTACTGAGCAAAGGGGAGGCCAAACAGGCCTCGGGCCAAGGGGCTCTACCTGCACGGTGCCGTCACACATGCACAGGAGCCAAGCTCAGCTGCCGGTGGCAGCATTTTTTTTTTTTTCCAAAAGATTCCTCCCCCTCCTCCTCCTCCTCCTCCTCCTCCTCCTCCTCCTCCTCCTCCTCCGAGAATGGTGAACAGTGACACATTTACCCAGTGGAATACATCAGAGAAATTCATTGAATGGACCAGATCCACATGCCAATATGTTTTAATTTCAAAAATATTATGTTACATAAAAAGGCAATTGCAGAATAAATATTTTAACACACATAATACTCTGTATTAGTAATGTATGCATTGAGAGTAGGGAAAGAAGACACATCTAATTTAACGTGGAAAAAAGAGAAAAACTGGGATCAGGTTGGGGCTGAAAAGGGTTCAGCTAAAATTAGAATTTTTTTTTTTAAGGTGAAAAGGGTAAGCGGAGTGAAAGTGGCCAAATGTTCACGTATGTTTGGTCTGTCCAGTGGGTACACGTATGCGTGGGATCATTCAAATATTCTCTGTCTTCTGATATCTGAGGTATTCCGTAACCATTGTCCATTCTTTCTAAGGTGGCAGGGAACTTCCCCCTGAAGGTCTGCGTGTCGGCTGTGTGGCTCTGTCAAGGCCACTCGCACGGTGCCGCGGTGCGGGCCGCGCGCGCCCCTCCGGGAGCTGGGCCAGTCGGGCCAGAGCCCCGCAGCCGCAGAGCCGTCCTCTACGCCTCTCCAGACTCGCCTCCCCTCCTGAGCCAGGGGCCTCTCTCTGTGTTTGTTTTAGTTTTTCCAGACCTCTGCCTGTAAAGGCGCTTCTGGTTCGGGCTCACCTGTTTTCCCTGAACCGACTGCGGCTGTGCTGGCTCCCACGTCCCTCCCCGGCCCCGCGCTCCCTGTGTCGCTCCAGCGCCAGCAGCCGCGCTGATACCGGGGCCGAGGCCGGACCAGGCCGGCGGGAAGAAGGCGCCTTCCAGCTTCAGATTTTACTCTGACAGCAGAGTTGTTGCTTAGCTCTTCACGCACCCAGGCTTCAGTTAGGTGCCTCGGTTTCCGCAAGCACCATATGGAGTACAATGTGGAAATAATGCCGTTTCTAACTGAACAGGGTTGCTTAGCACATTAAACAACTTTTTTAATTGCTATTAGAGCACCAAACAAGCCAACCTCCATCTTCTCATTATTCCCCAACTTTGTTCAGTCCATCCGATATATTCATTCATTAATTCATTCAACACCTATTTCTCATTCTGCACCTACAACACACAAAAATCTGTGAGGAACCCAGAAGCTTTCAAACACACCAGGTCTGCTTTTTTACAGTCTGTAAGCTAACAAACAAAAAACAAACACAAAGAAAACCCATACATTCTTCAGTAGGAATGAAAGGTGTTTTATCCAAGAGCACACGTCAGCCCCCCAGAGTGGACTCTAAGACCACGGGGCCTGTAGGCGGGGGAGGCATGAGAGGCCGGCGGCCCGCGCCGCCCAGGGAACTGACAGGCCCAGAGCAGTGTTCTCTGGTGTGACAGGGCAGACGGCACATTGTCCCCCGAGCTCGGCGGCGGCGGCGGTCAGACCCTGTAACTTAACAAACCAGTGAAGTTTCCCTCCCATATTATATGTGATGGACAAAGTTTATTTTTCAGATAAAATTATTAAACTAACCAGCTACCACCGTCTATTCCAAATGCAGTGGGACCGAAGGGCATCATCAGGGTCTCAGTCTGTGGGGCGGCCGTGACCACTCCCACAGACGGGGCAGCAGATGAGCCACGGGAACACATTTCTCACCGCGCCAGAGGCTGCCCGCCGGAGCCCAGGGGCCGGCAGGGCTGGGCGAGGCCCTCGCAGGGTCTCAGGCTTCCCCTTTACGTCCTCTGTGGGGCCCTGTAAAGAGGCCACTAATCCCACGGATGAGCGCCCCATCCTCATGGCATGATCACCTCCCAGAGCCCCACCTCCTAATGCCACCCCCTTGGGGAGATTAGGCTTTCAACACACGAATGCGGGGGACACGAACAGCAAAGACAGGATTAAAACCCACCTTCTCCGGCTTCCCGTCAGGAGGGCGACGTAGGCAGACATGGCTCCCCTCTTCACACAACCACATCAAAATCACAACTAAAATATATTAACAGCAGTCACGCAGGAACGTCAGACGTCAAGCTGAATGGAAGTCTGACAACTACGGAACTGAAGAAACCACCTCCATCCAGACTGGTAGGAGGGGTGCAGATGCAGAACAGGCTGGCCCCACACCCATATGAATAAAAATTCGGGAGGGGTATCTTGGGAACAAGAAGTCCCAGACCCACACCAGGCCCCCCAGCCCGGGATTCCAGTGCCAGGAAGATAAGTCCCCACAACTTCTGGCTGCAAAAATCAGCAGGGCTTGAGTTGGGGGAGGAGGCTGGTGGAGCCCCAAGCAGTTCCTCCTAAAGAACCCACGCACAGATTCACTTACTCAGACGTGCTCCCTCTGAGCTCCAGCACCGGGGTGGCAGCTTGAAAGGCACCGGTGGCTTTCACACCGAGAGAGACGGAAGTGTCTGGCATCCAGGTGAGCAGAGGCCACTGTTCCTTTGCCGAGCCCTCTGCCCAGAGCTAGTAGGCTGGTGCCATATCTGAAACTCCATCAATCTGGCTAACATTGTGTGTCCCATCTTGGAGATCCACAGAGGCTCTATCCCACCCAACCTATGGGCCCATCCAAGTTGCTCTTCCATAAGAATGGCTGGTCTTAGCTCCCAAATCCTGTCAAACAAGCAACAGCTGGCTTCAGCTGGCTTCACCTGGGAATCTCCGAGCCCAGCTTAAGCAGCAGCCATCTCAGGTTGCTTTACAACTCAGGTAGGGTGCCCCAGGCAAAACACAGGTAGGGCTGAGCTTGGCCTGCACCACCCAAGAAACCCCAGAGCCAACGCACCCAGTGGACAGCTACAGACCACGTCAGAGCACCGCCACCCTGCCCCTGCACAGCTGATCCTCCGTAGATGGCAGAGGTTGGTGGTAGGTGGTCACAGCCAATCCTTGCAGCTGACTGGTCTGGGTAAATCTCTCCCATTGACCTGCCAACAGCAATCAAGGCTCAACTACAAGAGGAGGGTATACTCAGCCCACATCAAGGGCACACTCAACGTACCCAGCTTGGGCGATACGGGAGGCTATGCTGCTGGGCCCTACAGGACACCTACTACATTAGGCAACACTATCAAGACACAGAGTCAAAACAGCTCTACCTATTACATACAAACACAAGGAGGCTCCCAAAACATGGGACAGAGACATGGCCCAGATGAAAGAACAGATCAAAACTCCAGAAAAAGAGTTAAATGAAATGGAGATAAGCAATCTATTAGATGCAGAGTTCAAAACACTGGTTATAAGGATGCTCAGGGAACTTAGTGAGGACCTCAGCAGCATAAAAAAGGCCAAGTCAGAAACAAAGGATACACTAACTGAAATAAAGGAAAATTTACAGGGAAACAATAGTAGAGTAGGAGAATCAAATCAATGATTTGGAACATATAGAAGAAAAACCAACCACACAGAACAAGAAGAAAAAAAGAACCCCCCAAAATGAGGATAGTATAAACAGCCTCTGGGACAATTTCAAGAAGTCCAACATTCACATCATAGGGGCACCAGAATAAGAAGAGAAAGGGCAAGAAATTGGAAATCTATCTGAAAAAAAATAGTGAAAGAAAACTTCCCTAATTTGGTGAAAGAAATAGACATGCAAGTCCAGGAAGTGCAGACAATCGCAATTATTATGGATGTAAAGAGGCCTATGCCAAGACACATCATAATTAAAATGCCAAGGTTAAAGATAAAGAAAGACTCTTAAAAGCAAGAAAAAAGAACTTAGTTACCAGAAGGTTGCGAGATGGGAGAGGGGAAGGGGGAAAATGGGTAAAGATGTGAGGGGATTAAGAAGTACAAAATATTTGTACAGAAATGCAAAATAGGTAGTTACAGAATAGTCATAGGAATGTAAATTACAGCATAGGAAATGGAGCAGCTAAAGAACTTATACACATGATCCGGGACATGAACAATGGTGAGGGGATTGCCTGAGGGAGTGGGGGGTGCTGGGTGAGAGGGGGCAAAAGGGGAAAAATTAGGACAACTGTAACAGCATAATCAATAAAATATAATTTAAAAAAGTCTTTTCAGTGTATGGGCTGTTCTCTCATTTTGCTCTGACTCCCTATAATGCCATAGGGATGTGATGGTTTCACTTGCTCAGTCAATGAACCTATTGTGTTCCAGGAAGTACTTCAGGCATTTGAATACATCCATGAACAAAACAGGTGTTCTTGTCCTTATTCTAAATTATGAAAAAGAAATACACATCTGACGATTAATTTAGCCTGAAATGTAAAACCTGCTTTTCACTCTGAATCACAGAATTTTATTCTAAAATTAAAATCGAATCTTAAATGAGAGCAAACAAACCTGCTCCATATTTGTAAAATATTAAAGGTCAACTAAAATTAAAGAGAAACCCTGATGTTTTATTCCAAGTTAAGTAGTAAATTTAAGGCTTAAGGCAACAAACTAAATGTGTTGACTGAATATATAAATAGAAGTTTATTTTGATAATATTAAAATCTGCCTTGCTTCCATTTTCTTTGTAGTTAATGTGCATATTTCTCACTGAGCAGTTTTAATGACTCCATTGCTATCAATATTTCTGTTGAACTTGGACTAGGCCACTTTCTGATGTACTTCCATAATCAAAATGTATTTTTGCATTGTATTATTCTCGTTTCATCCTTTATTCAAATTGGAACCTTACTTTTCATTAGTCCTGTCAATTTTATGAGGTTAATATTAACTGATTATTTTCATATAGATTTCATTTTTACAAGTAATCTTGAATCAACTTACATCTTGCCTAAGATATTGGGACAGATTTTGCCACCTGCTTATATTCATCTATCAGGTGTAAGAACACCCATAGATATTCCGCAGCCCTTGAGTTCTCTGCTTAGGTTTATCATCAATAAAGCTTTTTTCCACGGGTACTTCATTCAAAGGCAACCTCCGTATTTCTTTACTGCAATTCTCTGTACTTTTACTTTAGTCTTAAAGCAGAGATACTCACTTAAACACCTACACGCCCACAGCAGCCAGAAAGGAGACAGAAATGAAGTGTCCGAGGACTCGGCTTCTAAGGTCGAAGGGAGCCATGCAGGCTGCGGAGGAGCAGAGCCCAGAAGCCCCGGGTCGCTTTTAACCACATCGCCTGAGGCGGGAGTGCACTCGCAGGGGCGGGGGGGGGGGGGGCGCGGGGGGAGGCGGGGGAGGGGGCTGCCCGGTGCGCAGCGCACGCGGGCACCGCTTGCCTGGGCTACTGCGAGGGCCTAGCACCCGGGTTCTGATTACTGTTGTTGACAGCGAGTGCTGCGAGGTGACCAATACATGTGTTTTATGGTCCAGCACTGTGCTAGCTACTATGATTAATCAAAAATGTGTAAGGTATGGCTTCTCCTGGGGAACGAGAATAGAAAGGAACAATTATTTGGCACCTGCTATGTGCAGAGCATTTTACAAATATAGAAGAATGGCATTTCTTCCTATCTGCACAGCTTCACCAGCAGCCATTGCTGTTTCGGTTATTCACTCACTCAGCAGAAATGTACGGAGTGCAACCACATGCCTCGCACGTGGCTGAGGACCGGGAGTTTAGAGGTGAAGGTAACAGGCAGCAGATGATGAGGAGCTTTGCCCCAGGGCGGGGATCCCACTGCACGCCTTCCGGAGCCCAGGGCCCAGGCGCCCTGCCCCGGAGGGAGGTGCAGAGGGACAGCGTGGGCTCTGAGGCAACCGGCCGTGATTTTGAAGTCCGCCCGACGCTATTGCTGCATCGCCTTCTTTCTGTGTGCGTGTCTTACCTCTTTCTCAGTGCTGTGGCAACGGGAAGGGCTGTATAACCAGCCCTGGCTTTTGGGTGGATAGAGGAAAGCTTCCAAGCTGGTTCCAGCTGCACTTGCTTTCCCATGTGTGGGAGTCACTGGTTCTGCAAGGCTTCCTGTGCAGACACATTAAAGGGCTCCCTGGCTTTGGAGACTAAGGTGGTGCGACTTAACTGTTCGTAGCACATTCGCCCTGGGCTGTAACCTTGGAAGTTCTCGCATGTCTGCATGTGTACGTGTATACATAATATATTGCGTATATAGTATATATTCAATACTATATACTGTTAGCAATGAGCCACGTCAACAGGAACAATATATACAATGGCCGTCATCAGCCATGAATTGGCCATCGTTCAACATGAGTAAATAGGTTTGTTTTTGAGGGTATCGTGTCGTGACTCACAGAATGGATGCAGCTGTTGGTATGAGAGCTGTTTGCACGTGGTGAAGCGCACTCACCCTAAACCGCTCATGACACGGGTTCATGCAGGCCTTACAGTGGCGGGAGGCTAACTAAAGCCCGCCAAGGACAGGGGCCGAGACTCCGCTCACCTGCCAGCTCTCAGCCCCTCGCAGCGCAGGGAGCGGGGTTGAGGGCTGAGCGCGTGGGGGCGCAGGCAGCGAGGCAGGCCCTGCCCCGACGGCCCCTACACGCGGACAGGCCATGTGTGAAGGGAAGCCGCACCTCAGGGACTCGTTTTCTCTGCTGTCTGACAAGTTTCAAATGTTTCGGGACCTGGCGCGGCGCCCCGGCGTTCGGTCAAGCCGTGACGGACGGAGAGAGGCGGCGTGCGTTTGGGGCAGAACGCCCATAACTGAGTGTCGTGTGCTGTTAGCGAAGTTCTGTGCCCGAGGCATTACAGGAAATAAAGATACTCACATCAAAGTGTCATTTTTAGGAAATTATCTTAACACTTTTTTCTGGGAGAAAGGAGGCTACGTTGCCAGTTTTGTCTGCCAGGGGAACTTGGTGTACTTCAGTTTTCATTGATTATCCCTTTCTTGGTCACACTTGTGTTCCTGGACGCAGTCTTCCACTTCTATCCTCCAGGGCGCGTTTGTTGTGGTTTGTATTGAGCTAATGAGCGATTTTCCTCAGCGTTGACCTTATTTCTCATCTGGAGCCATGATCTGCAACTACCTGCCTTTGAACCCTGAGCTCTTGGGGCCGTGACCCTGATTCCGTGGGTCAGCCTTTCACATGGAGAAGTGCTGGCATTAGACCCCCGGGGAGACCCCCGGCCCTTTGTCCCGGTCGTTCCCGCAGGCTTCTCCTAAGGCCCGACGTCTGCTCTGGCTCGGCCTCCCGGAGGCCACGTGAAAGCTGCTTTCCCCTGGGCGGATTAAGCGCCAGCACGGCAGGGACCCTCCCGTCCTCTGGCCGTCGCCTTTAGCCCCCGACGCGGTGCTGCGTCTCTCTCCTCCTGCGCACAGCAGCTGTCCTGGCGCACGCCGCTTCTCCCAGGACGCACTGAGCCTTCCCCGGACCCACTCGTGGAGCCTCCACCACTGCGCGCTCGTCGTGAGTCGGGCGCTGTTCCCGCCTGACTCCATTTAGCCCCGACTCAGGGAGGGAGCGGCACTAGCACCCCCGTTTTACACCTGCGGGCCCGTCACACAGTGGGGCGCCGCGATGCTCCCGGCGCCGCCCTTTCAAGCACGGAGCCTTCACAGGTCCCTTCTGCGTGTAGGCAGTGGCGCCCCGCCCCGCCCCGACAACTCCTGCGGGGACCCCGAAAGCCCACCTCAGCAGCTTCATCTGCAGGCTCTTGCTGACTCCCCCCCGCAGAGTTATCTTTACTTTTTTCCTGCCCTGATTGTGCTGCCAACCACAAACTTCAGTGTTGTTCACTGAGGATTGTTCATCTCACACTTCGCTTTTTTTTTTTTTTTTTTTTTTAATGTATCCGCTGCTCTTCCCCAACTGCAGTGACTGGGAGAACAGGAGCCCGACTCGCTTACTTCAGACCCTCGCCTGGGACCACCGACACCTGGCCCTCGCGGGGCTGCTTTTTATCCACTGCTTTGCTCCTTGATTATGGATCCTAACTGCCTATTTCTTTGTATCGTGTCTACTACCTTTTTGATTGAATACTGGACAGTGGTGCTAATCCATTGAAGAGGCCAGTTCTGTCATCTCTGAAGAGTATTGGTTCTTGTGTGAGCAGGCAGTTCAAGGGCTAGCTGGTCGCCATGTGCTGGGGTACCCGTTTTTAGGCTTTGTTATCAGGATCCCTGCAAAGCCTAATGTTTTCTGCAAGCCCTTCAACATGCCAACTATCCCCTCCAAAGATCTTGTTGGGTTTGGGATTTAGGCTTTGTGAGGGAGGGTCTAGTGTAAGGTTTAATTTAGGCTGCGGGGCCGCCTCCCAAGGTGCAACCCGTCCCGGACCTCGGCCCAGTGTCACGGCTGCTGTGGCGGGAGACATGGTCTGGTATCCGGTGTCACGGCCGAGGCAGGCGCAGAACCGACTCTCCTGTTACCTCTGTGTCTCTAGCACTTGTAAGTGTCTGGCTAATGGTAAGGCCCCAGTGATCCATAACTATGTGTTTAACAAAAGATCGAAAGAATGATGCTTTTCAATGGGATACACTATTCTAGCTAAGTAATACTTTTATTATCCTACGAGATCACCAAAATAGATTTTATTCTGGCATAAAATTAATTTACTAAAATTAACGGGGCTGAGGAGAGAATTTTTCTCGGCTACTTTTCAGTCACTTCCATTTATTTATAACACAATTTTCTAGTCCTCTGATGGCAGACAGATAAATACTTAGGCAAATTAAAGTAAAAATCTGAATTAACAGGAGTGCCTCAGAGGGTGCCAGTTCCTGTTAATGCAATTCTCCCGCCCAGCGAGGGTTACCAGAAAACCCTTCTGTGTTGATATTTATTAAAACTGTATATGAAATAAAGGAATTTGCTTTCCTTTAGAAGATACAGGAAGTTTGTTAAGTGCCTTTTACTATACAGCACATTTGTGATAGGTCTCCCTTTAATGCCTCTGGACGCCGCCCCACGCTGCCCCATCCCGGCGGCCCCGAGCCCTGACCCACGTGCACGGGGCTGGGGAGCAGCTCCCCGGGCACCTCCCCTAGTCAGGGCCCCGGCACAGGCCGATCCCGGGCACCACGGCGGCCTTGTGAGAAGGAGGCGACTCTGCCCCCAGGCTGAAGCGTGAGGCAGAGACAGGCAACATTCTCTCACAACCCCTTCGGAAGGCAAGACGCAGCCTCCAGCCCCAGGTCTGTACACGGGAGCAAACTGAGGCAACTCATGCTCCCTGCCCCACGTCCTGCCAGCCCCGGCGCCAGCCCCAGGCCCCTGAGTCTCGGCGGGGGCCCAGACCCGCGGTGGCGCCCCGCCTGCTGCTCGCCTTCCTTCCGCTTCCACCGCAGGGGAAGAAATGGCACACCTGTCAGCTGTTCCCTTCCCTTTCCTTAAAAAGAAAACGGCCTTCCTTGACAGTTACTTGCCGTCTTGAATCTGTGCGCTGCCTCGGGTGTCGCCTCTGGAAAACCTTCGGTCATTGCTCTCTTCGTGCTGGCCTCCGCGGCACGTCCTCTCTCTTCCCATAGTCCGTCCCCACGGGTCCCCAGCCCGCTCTCCTACTTCCCACCGGTCTGTGCGTCCTGCAGGCCGTCGGGAGAGGCCCTTGGACCCGTCACCGAGTTCGCGCTGTCTCTCCGCAGCTGCTTTCCAGGCCGTGGCGTCCCTGGCGGTGTCCCTCAGGTGCCGGCCTCAGGGCCGCAGGCGGGAGCCGCCCGGGAGCCGCTTGGACAAGGGCCTGAGCTGGGCCGCTGCGCCCGAGCCTGTGGGGCCGCCCCAGGGACCTGGGTTTGGCAAGCTGCTCCGTCAACTGTCATGCAGGCTAAGCCACGAGAAGCACTGACTTACAGCACCATATCGTTCCATGTCATACACTCTATTTGATTTTTTAAAAATAGGCTTGATAACCCCTTGCTTTGTTTCCTGGAACATTTTTTAAACTTTGTCCTTGACTTCTTTAAACACAGTAACCGTGTTTGTTTTCTGTTCTAGGATTTAAAGTCTCCGGGGGTTTGTTTTGCTTCCTCTTGTCTGTGCTGGTCTCGTGCGCAGCGCGCGTGTCCTTCTGAACCCCGAGAGTTGTGTAAAACGCGCGTTGCTTGCTCGTGGAACGCTGGTGGCTGCTCTGCGAGGCCTGGAACCGAGAGGCGCTCCCCCGAGATCGTTGCCACTGTCTTGCATCGAATGTGTCGGGTGCTTTAGGTTCACAGAAGGTTCTGGACTGCACACCTGAGCTTTTGGCCACTTGAGGACTCGCTAGCAGTTAAAACTGCTCAGAAGCTATTTTGCTTTTCTTCCTGATCTGATTAGGTCAACGTCAAATTTCCATTCAGTTTCCAGAGGCTGGAGGAGGGTGGAGCTGTTTCTGACTACATTGGAGATGAGCTCTCGGGGTCCCTGTATGGGCGGTGGGTCTCTAATTAGACTCCCCACCTTGTACGGGCCACCGCCCAAGCCCAGGACACCACGCAGTTCAAAGCTCGGGCACCAGCTTGAACAAATGACCCAGTGGCATTGATGGTGACCTTCAGGCAGGTGCTAGCCTGATGAGCCATGCACTTCGCCAGCCCCTACACCCATTCAGGGTCATGCCCATCCCCCCCCCCCACACTCACACAGTGGAGGGGGCTCGGCTGGATCGTTAACATCTCGTCCCAGCTGTGAGAGCAGCGATTTCGCCCTGGCACCTTGAAATCTGCTGTGATGGGGCGTTTACACCATGAAAGCTGACAAACAGCCAATGAGGGTGCTTTTCTCCCTAAAAAGCTGATTGTTACACATTTAACAGCATGCAGCAACGTACAGCCGGCTCTTGAACAACAGGTCTGAACTGGGAGGGTCCGCTTACATGTGGACTTTTTAAATAAATACCTTCCTTATGACTGTCTTACAACACTTTCTTTTCTCTAGCTCTGTTCCAAGAATACAATATACAATACATAACACATAAAATGTGTTCATCGACTGGGTTATCGGTAAGGCTCCTTTCTGATCAATAGTAAGCTATTAGTGGTTAAGATTTAGCGGAGTCCAAGCCGCGCGCCGGTTTCGACCGTGCAGCTGGTCGGCACCCACACCCTCCCGCATGGCTGAAGCCTGTGCGCCCACTCAAGGGCCAGCTGCCCACGCACCGACAGCGTCCTCACTGCATTCTCCGGCGGCGGCCCGGCTCTCTGACGGGTGGAGCTGCGTTGCCCCCTCCCCGACGGCGGTCGGCCGTCCCGCCGCGGGCCGCTGGGTCCCGCCACACACGTGGGCCCTCTCTTGCCGCTGCGAGCAAACACTGCAAGTAGCTCCATCCCGCGTCCTGACTCTCCATCTTCTGGGGTTTCGGTAACTTAATTGTGGTCTTCAAAAATACCCTGTGAAGTTGTTATTGTTATTTCTCTATTTTGTATACCATGAAACTGAGGCCCAGAGAGATTATGTAACTTGATGAGATTTACGCACCTAGTAAGAGCAGGACCCGAGTTTCAGACTCTGTCCAACTCTAAAGTCGGCTGCTCGCGCTGACAGCATCTTTTCCCTTCCCCAGCACCGACTGGCTTCTCAGGTCGGTTCCTCCCTCCCCAAACGCACTCCTTCTCCTCCATGGCCTCTATAACAGGTGCCATTTCCAGATGGTGACATGGCAGCTCAAACAGGGCGACACTACCTTGACTTAATTTGCATTTTAACTCCTGATACTGCAACTCTTTGGTTTTCTTTCTACTATAAATGTGGAGCATATCAAATGTGTCCTGGTCTTTGATGATACTGGGGCTCCTGGAAGATGGGTGCTGAGCTTCCAACCACCGAGCCGTGGACACTGGCACGTGACTCCCGGGGGCGGCCCGCTGGGCCCACACGCGTACTGACACCAGGCGCCACATGCAATTGTGAACGTGTTCCTGTGCCGGCTTATTTGCTTGAAAGTTACCCCTTTCTATCAAAGTTTCACCTGAGAGTGATGGCGGACTCTGGGTGACTAAGCTCTCGCTCAGGTAAGACTTGACCGCACTTGGAGATGCTGCAGACGGACCTAACCCTGCGCGGAACTGTGCCAAGACGGTCTCCCTGTCGTCTCCTCAGAGTCGCAGAAGACGTTGCTTCCCTACCCGCTCTTCCATGGTTTTGCCTCTGCTGTGTGACTCGTGAAGCCAGGCGTCTGAGGACTGTTGGTCAGGGAAAATCTTTATCGCCTCTTCGCTTTCATAGGATATTTCTAGGGTGCAGAATTATAGGTTGGTAGTTTCCTCACTCAGCACATTAAATATTACGTTCTGTTCTCGTGCTTGCATGGATCCTGCGACGTCAAGTGGAACACTCGCCTTCGCTCCTAGGTAGGTGTTTTTCCCTGTGGCTTCTTCCGGGCTTGATCTTTGCTTTTCAGCTTTGGAACTTTCTACTCAGAGAGCCTGAGGCTCAGAGAGTCTTTCCTCAGCCACGTCCAGGCTATGATTAAGCCCATCCAAGGCGTTCTTCACTTTCATTCCATTATTCCTTATCTCCAGCATTTATTTTTTAATTTTTATTTTCATGTGTAGAATTTCCCGCTCTGCTCACAGTGTGCATCCGTTCTCACACGTCGCCCTCCATGGCAGCGAGTGCCCCGAGCATCTTCATCACTGTCTTAAACCCCCAGCCTGACAGTTCCACCGCCCCTGCCGGGTGTGGGCCTGGGTCCAATGCTCACTGTCTTTTTGAACTGTGCTCTTTGCCATGTAGTGTGTCTTGTAATTTTTCCTTGATAAAGGGACAGGTGCTGGGTGAACGGAACTGTGTGGGTAGCTCTTTAGTGACAGGGTGCGAAGTGGCGGGGACCGAGGGCCCTCGGCAGTGCCGCAGGTAGGCGTCAGGCTTTCAGGGAGCGGGTGTCTTTGGATTGTCACCTTTCACGCGCTCTTTTCCATCTCCTCCAGGCTCTGTCTCCAGGTGGGACGGGGTGGCTGGAGGGGGTTGGAGTTGGGCACCCCCTTTCCCCGTCAGCGAGGCCCCGTACAACCCCAGCGGGTCAGACTCCACTTTCAGAATCTCTCCTAAGAGTGGAGCTCCCCAGGAAGAGCAGCGGCCCCCGCGGGTCTCGGGACGGACGAGTGCTTGCCCCTTCCCCGCTGCCGGAAGCACAGACGGTTTCTCCCGTGAGAGCCAGGCCAAAGCCCGGTGCGGGTGGGGGTGTAAAACTCACAGCAGCCAGGGCCCGCCCTGCCGACTGGGCCCGCCTGGAGTTTCCAGCTCTCGGAGCTGCCCCCCAAGCCCTGCGACCAGCCTCAGCAACCCTTCAGTTGCACTTTAGGGCCCCTCCCCCGCTCCCCACAGACATCGTGAGTTCTGCATCGGAAAGTTGTGGCTTCCTGTATTTGTCTGTCCATCTCCCCAGTTTTGGGGATAACCGTTTGCCCTGCGACCTCACTTCTCTTAGGGGCTGAGTGAGAGTTGCTGATCTTCCAGTTTGTCCAGCTTTTGCTTGTTGTTAGCCAGGGTGAGGACTCCAAGCTTCCTATAAACCAAAATCTTTTGGGATCTGGGATTGTTGACAGAGTCTAGACTTGTGTTGGCTTGATACTCTTCAAATCTCTTTTTAGTTTATAAATATCTTTGCAAAGAAGAAACATTCTGTTGGTTCATCTCTTGAAGCTTTTCACTAGATTCACATCGCTTTAAAAAAAAAACACTTGTTAAACTTAAGTCGCCTTTGGAATTTAGAAGTATTTCTTTTATCTGTACCAGTCACCTTGCCTGGTGAATGTTCTGCACTGAAAAGATGAAATGATGGAGCTCGAGATGAGTTTCCTTCTGCCATGACCACGGAGCCGCATTCCTCCTTGCGTCTTCTGTCTTTTCATGCGTTCTCCCCCCGGGCCTCGGAGGGCGCCGTCTTGGCTCTCTGACCTCAGCCCTTTGGGTTTTCTTCATCGCCTTCTTGCTTTCCTTTCTTATCTTGTAGCAACTAATACGTCATATCCCCTGATTTCTTGGATTTTTCCATGTAATTTTAATTATCCATTGGTCACCTCTATTACATGAAAAGGAACAAGTTAATGTAAGAATCTAGGGAAGATTCTCCACGGGCCTGATCAGTCACTACCGATTCGAGTCACAGAGCAGGGCCGGATTTCCCTGAACTTCCAGACCCGCAGTTTGGTGGATCCACTTCAACCCAGGTGTGGCGTTGCTTACTCAGGAGATGCGCCATTTAAAAACCTCATGAAAATATAGTCATAAAATTGAATGATTTATCATCATTTGCCAATTGGATCCTTCTCATGAGAGAATCGAAGCTTTCTTTATAGGAGGATGCTTTGTTGTCGATTGGCTATTCTTAAATTTCAGAATTAAAGGTATACAAGCCAGGCATCCGTGGTGGTTCTAGCAGCTGCCCTGTGTTTTGCTTATTCAAGTTCTGCTCCACGATCGTATGTTAGGGTTTTTCAATATTAGGAGTTGGCACCTTTGGGTTATTACTGAGGTTTGGTGATTTCTGAAATTTCAGTGATCATTGATATGCTGATGATGTCAAATAGAAATGGCATCCCCGCTTTTAGAGACAAGTGTCATCACATCTTTCTGTTCTCAAATGCTGTGCAATATTAGAATTCTCTGTCGCTGACCATATTTTATTTCAGACCTTTAAATTTTAGTGATTTGCCTGTCCTATAAGTACAATTTTAGGTATAAATCATAAATGTCTGACCAGACTGTCTAGAAAACAGTTTTAAATACTTAGCAAATTGATACCAAAGGTTTTGTTCTTTATGATTCCATTCTTCAAGTTCTGTCCCCTGGATGTCTGCACCTGGAGTAGACGCGCTGCTTAGATACGCTGGTGGAGCTCTGCCCTCGGTAATGGTAGCCCCTACTGACTGAGCGCCTGTCACATGCCCATGTCCCTCCATACATTTAATCCTTTCTCTAAAAAACTGTTTTACAGGTAAGGAGGCCAGGCCCACAGAGATTAATTGATTCGCTCAAAGGCAGCTCGTCTGTGGCAGATCCGCTGTCTGAACGTGGACTTGTGCGGCTGCGCTGCCTCTGCAGGACGCAGGTAAGCCATCGCCTCCGTGGTCATGGTGTCTGATTAATGCTCAGCTCCCTGCCTCATCTTTCCTCTATGGATTATTAACATGTGGCAGGACTAATGAACCTGGCGCCGTAAATTCATTTATTTAATCTCCAAGTGACTGACGACGTAGATGACTGGCTGCTCACGAACGCCACAGCCACTCAACCACGCTGGAAAGTCGGCTGGAACAAATGGGCCAGCTCTGAGGCGGGGCGCAGGGCGGAGCGCCCCGGCCCGCACCGGGGGGAGGCCCACACTCAGGGCTGCGGCCGCGGGCTGCGGCTGGAACGCAGACGCGCTCAACTGCGCCCTCGCCGCGCGGTGCCGCGCAGCCCGCTCGCTCTCGCCCTCGGAGCCTCTCTCTTCCCTCCTGTTAACGGAAGTGTAGGGACGCTGACCCCACGGCGTGGTCAAGAAGATCAAATGAGATCATGGGTGTAGAAGGGTCTTCTGTTCTGAGGAGCACTCCGTAATTTTAAGCCATAATTATTACTAGGGCAGTATTCACTGATAAATTTAGAACGCGATGACTCCTTGGGAAAGAGAGAAACCGCGTTGCATGTTCCTGGTCTGCTACGTGAGTCTTTCCCACTGGGGCTCCTCCATGGCTTCGCAGTCTGGGTCGTGCTTAGCTTTCTGTTGGCAGCGAAACGTCCCGCACAGGACTTACCGCTCGCCCTACCGTGTGTGCTCGCTACAGAGTCTAGGGTGCGTTGCAGCGCTCTTCTGCGCCTACCGTCCTGGGACGGCCTGACTGAGCATTTCCGGGGACCTTCTAGGTGCACGTTTAAGTCTTCCTTCTTCTTTCTACCGCACCCCTCGGTGTCTCGGTATGCATGGGAGGGAGTCTGGGAATCACATGATGGGAATTAATAAGCTTTTGACTGGGACATATGCTAAGTACAGTCAAGTCCCAGCAGGCCACACACGGCGCATGTAAGTCTGTCACAATATGTGTGATTTATGTATGTAAATGCTAGGTCATAATCAGTCTTCATTTTGAAGAAATTATATATTTATAAAACTGAACAAGTCAGCAACTGCCATCGCTTCTGCCGCCAGCAATGCTCTCTGAAGTCATTCCACTCTGCTGGGTCATTAGAATAACCTATTGTGGTATTTACCGAGGAAATCACTTCACACGGGAATTTCAAAGTAAGATGGAAATAAAATAGGGTATTGCTTTGCTTAAAGCAAAGCCTTTTTTTCTTTACTCCAAGTAAAAGTCACAATGAACTGTAATTAAGAGGGCAATTTGATGGCCCACTGACACATTTCAGTGGGCCCGTTTCCCACGGAAAGTATACATAGCAGAAATCCACAAAAGTCTGTGTGTTTTAATTAGTGACATTTGATAGTATTCATCGTAATAAGTTATTTCAGCTGCAATGTTGAAACAAAGATGTAGCACACAAAGCAAAACTGAACAAAGGCCCAAATGGGATATTATTAAAATGTCAACGTGCGTAAGCAGATGGCCTTCGCTTGGCTCAGTGGGTTAGTCACCAGGCCGTCACCTGGGGACTCCAGCAGGATCCAGTCTCGGCAGGATGGCAGCGAGGAGCGAGAGAGGGGAGATGCTGAAGCAGGGTAGCCACCTTTCTGTGCTCCCAGCGGACACCCAGGGGCATGTTTGCTTGTTCTTTAATCGCAAGACTGCAGGGCGGGCGGGGCGCGGCGCCCTGTGGTCAGATGCGAGGCGTTTCCCTCTGAGGGTGCACGAAGGGGGGGGCACCGGAAGCTGCGGCTCTGTCTGCCCTCCCTCCCTGCCCTCCCCGGGCCGTGGGGCCGCCAGCACAGCGCCCTCTCCCTAACGGAGCTCCAGCTCCATGTGCCAGCGAGCGTGCAGGTGCCACACAAAGGCTGTGACCTTGGCACCCTCCGCTAAAGAGGAAATTCAGCTCCTTCGCTGGCATTGCTCCTGGCTGGCTCCTTAAAGCAACTGAGCCCTGCCTCTGTAATCTACGGACCACGGAAAATGTCGCGGAGGCTGAACTCCCCCCGTGGGAGCCAGGGGGGCACGGAGGAGGGGCCAGGAGTTTTAAGGCCAGAGAAGAGAACTTCCTGGGCCCCGGAGGACAGGGGCCCAACGGGCGGCACATGGCGGCCCGGCCACTAACGCACAGGCACCGAGGCAGGGGGCGGCCGACCGAGCGTGAACCTGGCCGTGGGAGCGGAGGCCGGGGCGGGAGGCACCGGGCAGGGTCGCCAAAGACACCCCGCTCTGACTGGTCAGACGGAGGCAGCGGGGCTGGAAATGCTGTTCCGAAGGCCTGAGGCCGCGAGGTTTTGGTCGTTTACAGTGAACAACGGAGAAAACGCATGTGAAAGTCTATCCCTTCGGCTTCAGGCATTTCGTTCGCAGCCCCTTCGGCCGCCGCCCCTCACGTTTCCTCCTGAGCGCAGCGAGCCCCAGGGCTCTCCGGCGCCCCGAGCGCAGCCCGGCGCCCGCGGGCCGCGAAGCGCGCACCGGGGAAGCCCAGAGAGCAGCGCCCCGCAGAGGCCGGTGCGTGTCCCCGCCCCGCCCGGCGCTGGCAGCCTTGGCCAGCGGACCAAGCGCCTGCCCAGGACCTGCGCTGGAAGGCCGCCTGCCGCCCCGAGGCCACGTGGTCAAGCGCCGGGCTTTCCCTCTGGTCTGGCCTCGCAGACGGTGTCCTGCCCTGCGAAGCTCCAGCATCTTCCCTTTGTGACAAGGCAGCAAATGATCAAATAACTCACAAGACAAGCTGCACGCGCAGCGAGGGGTAATTAAAAGGTGTCACATATGCACCGACTGGCTCACCTGTAGCTCAGCATATGGGACGGGAAGCCTGTGCTCTGCCGGGGGCCCCAGCGCCTGCCGACAGCGCCTGGCCCGACCACCTCAGACTTAAAATAATTTGTAAGTTCCTCGCGGTTCAGTAGAATAATTCATGGCCTACAGAAGTGGCTGCGAGAGAAGGAGGGGGCGGTGCTGAGGTTCTTCCCAGAGCGAGGGCTGAGGGCTCGGCTGCGCGTGGGGGCGCTTTTCCTGCCGGGCCTCCCACAGGGGTGGGTTCTGGTCCGGCCGCTTCTCCAGCAAACCCCGCCTTCCCGCCGTGCGCCTGGAGCGCCCTGCCTCCCTCCTCCTCCCCTGCTAACCCTCTGCGTGTGCGACGGTCCGAGGAGACCTCCAGCCTCCACACCCAAACATTCGCTCAGGTAGATAAATATTTGCGGGAGGCACCCCTTGCTGGCGCGCAGGGTTCAGCCCCGAGGCTCGGCAGCAAGCAGCTCCAGGGCGAGGCTCCGCCCTGCCCCCGACCGTATGATTTGGGACCTGTCCTTCACCTCTCTGGAGGTCCGTTTTAATCAATAAATTGGGGATACCGACAGGACCTCGCTTACAGCGCTGCTGTGAAGACCGAGCGAGGCTCTTTGGCAGAGCCCTCCACAGGGCGAGAGGATGCAGCGGGGCCCGCTGCCCCCTCGCGCCGCCAACCCAGGAGGCGGGCCTGGGCCGGGCGGGCTCTCCCCTGCCTCCCAGCGCGGGCCCGGCGGGCGCTGCCTGCTCGGCAGACACCCTGGGGTGACGGGAGGAGGGCAGCCGGGTCGGACTTCGGAAGGTGGAAGAACTCGGGCTCCGAGGCAGAGGGCAGGGTCGGGCCTGGGCGACGCCGTCAGGACAGGCGACAGGGAGGAACGCCGCTCCCGCTCACAGGAGGTCCCCCGCCGCCGCTCCCACGCCCGCAGCCGCGCTGGCCGCGCAGCGTGTGTGCAGTGACACTGTGGCCGGAGCGGAGCGCTGGAGAGCCGGGCCCCAGCCCGTGAGTGACATTCGCAGGGGAGGGCCATGGGGAGGGGCCGCATGCGCGGCGGGGGCGGGAAGACCCCTAGACCCGGGAGTGCCGCCCGGTTACTACGCCGCGTGTCCTGGCACCGAGTCTGAGCCAAGGCGGCTGGCAGAGCACACGTAGGGAAATGGATCCTGGGAAGGATGAACGGAAGCACGTTATGCGATCTTGGTTTTTTAGCTGCTTCATTGTGTCCGAGGACTTTCACTTGGTCCCCGCTGAGTGCAGGCGCGTGGGAGAGATCTAGAAAACTACGGCGCCGGCGCGGAGAGTCAGACGCGTCGCTGCTCCTCTTCCCGCTCCCAGACACGTGCAAGCGCGCACCCTGGCGCCCGCGCCCTCTCTTGCTCTGGCTCAGGTCAGAGTCACGGAGCCCAGAGCCGGGGGGAGAAAGAGAGTTACAGGTGCTCGTTGATATCTAATGTTTACTAAGAGGCAACAGCCAGTCATGGATGGATTGTATCCCTTGCATGTTAACTGCCCGGGTCGGGGTGGGGGGGAGCCTTCATTGTCATTCCACCGGATAAACAATACCTGGGAGCTTTGACCTTGAGCCAACAACCGACTTAGATCAGGTGGGCACATCTAGGACAAATAAACCATGGCACAGTTATTCCTTCGGGGGGCCCACATTCCGTGAAGATAGCTGCACACTTAATTCACTAAAATGCTTCCGTACTCAAACTTGGCCAGAATAACCCCAGAGGTCAGCTACTCACAGGCCCTCGCGACTGTCCCAGAACCGGGGTTTGCAGGATGCTCGAGCTGGAACGCGTCCTCCTCCTTGTCGTGACTTTCGCGGCAGGCGCTCAGAGCGCGCGTGCCCAGGGACTATCGTGCTGTGCCAGTCGGCCGCGCGCGCAGAGAGTGTCAGCCAGCTTCCCAGCGACGGGGAGGCCACTTCCAGGACCTCAGAGTGGCAGACACGTGCCTGGTGGCAGCTGCGGAACGCAGCTCGGGGGCAGGGTTATAAACAGCCCTTGGTCGAGACACACCGTGCTCCCAGCAAAGGGCAAAGAGCGAGGGCGCTGCCGGGGGCCCAGGCTGCTCCCTCAACCTGCTCACGCGCCCCGAGTCAGGCCAGGTCACGCCATGCCCACGTTCCTGGCGGTCGCCACCGGGCCCAGGATGCCCTGCGAGATGCAGACCACCTGACGTGGGGCGTGGGGGGGCGCGTGTAGCCCTCAGACAGGACGGGGTGCATATTTGAGAACAATGCCTTCTGCCCCGCAAGGAACCAGCGCGGACTCTTTGGCATCTCAGTACTCCCTAGGGCCTAGCACAGGTGGCCAATGAATATTTATTAAATCACATTGAATATTCATTGTATCGAATGAATATATCATTTCAGCATAAGTCAGTCATCTGAAAGAGTATTTTATCATTATACCTATCACCTCTGTTATCATCAAATGATATTTTTTAATTAGCATGTATACCTAGTGTTTATGTGAGCGTTCTACAGGTAACAACAATAGATTCCATAGATTAGCATTAGGAGTGTAACAAACTGAAAGAGAAAAATGATAGAAAATCATTCTAAAAAAATATTAGCATATATACTCATTTATTAACATACAAACTCACATTTTCCTTTTTGAAAATCCTGTTGATAATGCCAATCAAACCCTGAAAAAAAGGAAAACCTGTTTTTCTGAGAACTGTCCCTGGGATTTACAGTGGAGTTTCCTCTACTGGACACATTTGGGGGAGAACAGAAATAATTGGGAAGATATGAAAGATCCCTTTTGCATAACAAACTCAGGAATTAGACATTGTCCTGAATCTGTTGGCTTTGGAGGCTGTAAGTAATTACACGTTTAAATACAAAATGAAGATTGCATATCAAGCCTGAAGGAACTTAAAATATAAAAGTTTCGAGTATGTTTGGAGCAAGGTTGGTTGTGCTGCTTTTGGATAAAAGTTCAGGCAAAGTGAAATTCTGAGACGCCGCCAGCAGGGATCTGGGGACAGCAGCTACACCGTGGCACCTTCCCTGTCACAGAAAGGACTCCGTTTAATCTGCATCCATTTCAGGAGTTGGTCACGGGCAAATTCACACATCCAGAACCAGGCTTGGCCTCAAAGATACCAGGAAGCCACACATCACAAGAGCCAGGGCTGATACCTTTATCCTGTAAAACAATGCACTTCCCTCCTCATTGTAATGGGAAACTGCACCCAAGCTATCATCTGTGCTCCTCCAGTTTGTGAATTAATTTGCTGTGCTGTTAAAATCCCAGCATCTCTTATCACCTGATGCTTTGAAGGCTCTGGCTCCCTCGGGGGAGCTGCCCGTCAGGTGCCAGCCCGGAGGTGGGGGACAGGTCGGGGGGAGCCTTGAGCTGAGAAAGCCCACCCAGGGGAGGAGCCGCAGCCAGGGGCCCGCAAAGCCACCCTGCGAGGCGGGCCTCCCGGAGCCCGGGCCCAGGCCGCTGCGGTAAAGCGCTGCAGGCGGTGAGGAATAAGCCTGCCCTCCGAGCGGGCGCAGGGCAGCGCCCCCCACCGCGCCCCCGCCCCCGCCAGCCCCCCGCCGCGCGGGACTCCAGGGCGTCTTGCGCAAACCCCGCCCTGCAAACACAGGTCGGGGAAAGCCCAGCCGGCCCTTCGCTCCGAAATTCTCTCCTATGCATCTGTGACTCGTGCGTTTAACGTTTGATGTCACCTTTGAGGAAAGGAGCCAGCGCCGCTGATTAAAAGAATATTTATTGTCCGCAGTGCCACCGCAAGCCGCATGCGTTGGCCTGGCCGCCTCCCGGTCCTTAACTTCCTGGTGTGCGCGCCACCTGCCTGGGGACCTGCGCGGAGCCACCTGGCACTGCTCGCTACAGCGAATCCTGAAGTCGCTTTGTTACTGTTTAATCTCAGGAAGATACGGGCGGGGCTTTCCTCCCTCTGTCAACATCATTGTTTCCTAAACGTTGAGTGTAAAAGCATTTGTTGCGCATCTTTGAAGTATTCCTTATCAATAATACATTCACATCACCAAAGAAAAAGAGCTGGGTGGTCCAAACGACAGAGAAGCTCCGAAAACCGCGTGTGCTTTCAGCTCGTCCTGCTCCGGGGATGAAGGTTTGCCGCAGCCGCGGTGACGTGGCGCGTCCAGGGTCTCTGTGCCCAGTTCTCTGCCCCTTTACATGGAGCTTCCGGGCACGTTACCAGCCTCACAGCCGACAGCCCCAGGCTGCGGGCCCTCTCACGTCCCTTTTTGTTCATGACGATGCCCACTGAAAGGACAGCGTCCTGGTGCAGGGTCCTCCCTGAGCCCCCGTCCCGGTTCGCCATCCCTTCGCCTCACTGGGGACTGTGCCCCGACGGGAGGAACCCGCCCTACTGTGCGGCCGTCCGCGCAGAGCTGAGGCGTGGCCGGCGCTAAGTCGGTGTTAAACCAGACGGCGTGCCATCCCTGTCCTGAGGAACATCGACTTAAGAAGAATGGAATGGAAACGTACTGCCCAGGTTCCGCCCTCTCCAGAGCTCAGAGAGGGACTGCCAGCCTGTCCATGTTGCTTTCAGGGCCCCCGAAGAGGCCATGCTGTTACTTATTCCAACCGTAGGCCACAGAAAACAGCCATCAGCCCCTTTGTTAAAGCACGTCTGCTCTTGGCGTCAGCGTGGAAGTTAACAAGCCTGCGGTTTTCTGTTCCCCAGCGGGTGACCACGCCTCATCCCTGACATCGGAGAGGACCCAGTGAGTGTTGCCCAGAGTGCGTACGACAAACTCGGAGATATTTTTTTGAGGTTGTTAGACATCTCAGGCTGAATGTTATTTTAGAAACTACAAAAAGAGAAATAAAAGTGTCGATCAAACACTGCTTATGAAGTTACGTCTGAAGAGCCCTCTCCGGGCGCACTCAGAAACCCGTTCGGACTTCCCTGGGCACCCCTGAACGCCCTGCTTTTTATTAAAGCAATGAACTCTTATTTAACCTGGAGTGAATCTTTAACATCTCTTTGGCCTCTCATCCACAACAAACTATAGCATTGTGAAAAGTTAGCTATTGAATACAAATACCAATCACAGTCCCTAATCTACCTGATGGGTTCTTGGGGTGCGTCCAGCACTGGGATTAGAAAGGCGAGTTTCACTCTATTTTATTGTTTAGAGAAAATGGAAAGCTCAGTCAAGGATTTTACAAACTGAGAAACATTAATCAATTAAAACTGTATATGAGATTATTTAAAAAATAAAAGGCATAAGTGTTAATATATCATCAGTGGTTCACAGAGTAAGCTGAGTCAATTATACCTCATTATATTTTTTGATCAGATATTAGTCTGATATAGAAAGTCATATATTGATCAAATTCCAAATATCCACATAGTTGATTAATAGTTATCCTTTGTTGAATTAAAGACTGTATTTTAGGGACTGCTCTAGGGAAGGTTTTCTGTATATGTCGCATACACGCATACATATGTGAAATCTCAATCTCTACGATAGTCTTCTGAGACCAGTGTTATTATTCCCATTTTTCAGTGAAGAAAACCAAGTTTCAAAAGCGTTACGTAACTTGTCCACAGCCAGATAGAACTGCCAGGATGTAAATGTGTCTGACTCAAAACCTATGTCCTTCAACATTACCGGGCAATAGGAGGGTCGGAAATCTTAACAGTTGATTGAATAACCACCGCTAAAGAATATGCATGGATGTTATCAGTCAGTATTCTCCCAGAGAGGGGTCCCTTGAACACAGGTTTTCACATCTGGCCCTGCCCGGCTCCACTCCTTTTTTGTGATTTACACAAAAGTAGACCAGCTTTAAGGTCTACTTTTCAAATTTGCACATGACACAAATCTGGGAGGAATTGATAGCTAATACCTCCGATTATGAAATCCCTATTAAGGAAGAGCTCAACCCAGAAATACCGAACCCAAACTAGGTACCTTTCATAGAGAGAAGCGTAAAGGGGAAGACCTACCTGAATCTTTGTTGTGGTGGAAAAAACAACCCTGCGGATTTTAAATACCCACAGATAGCTCGATACTGCAACCTGGAAATGAAAGACGAAGGGCATCGTCCCGACTGAGGGAACAGTCCTGTCCCTGCCCTTCGGAATTCCCAGGAAGCGGCTGCGAGAAGGAAGCTTCCCCAAGCAGGACACGAAACCCCTTGAGGGGGACAGGGAGGTGGGGGGCCCCTTGTGCTTCTCTCAGATCAAAGGCAACGCAGGTTTCCCGCGGAGGCTTTCTGGAGTCACAGGGCTCGGGCCCTTCCTCCTGGAAGCCCCCACCTGTGGGGACACGGCAGCTCTGCGAGGGGCTCCGCTGATGTGTTTGAAAAATGCTTCCCTACGGGTTCTGGACCATTTCTCTTCACCTGCATCCTACCCACCCACCACCGCGCCTGGACCCCCCTCCAAAGAGAAAGGCGGTCGGAGGACGAAAGCAATACACCCTTAGTGGTTAGCGGCCAGGGTTCAGCAGTGCGTCCACTCAAATACCCTGGTGTCAAACCAAAACTGAGACACCAGGGCTGCGGGTGCACCCTGCCATCGAGCGGCTAAAGGCCGGGGTTGAGGAGCCAGGCCTTGCTGGATGGCCTGCATGGTCCCTTCCCAGGCTTTTGACTCCGGGCCCATTTCTAGCCTCTTCAAGCCTCAGGTTTCTTACCTGCAAAATTCAAGTTGTTCCTCAGCTGGCACCCCAGCTCCGCTGCTTCTGGGCGTTCGACCGCCCTGCGCGCTAACCTCTCCATCTGCAAAACAGCATGACAACATGGTATAGCAGTGCAGCGGGGGATACACAAGGTGATGTCCACGAAACGCTTAAACAGAGCGTGGCTTGTAGCTGACCCTCCGCACCCCTAAGCTGCTGCTCACAGCCTCTCCGCAATGGAGCCTGTGTGACCTGCCCTTAGAGCCATCAGTCACGTGATGGGCCAGGGGTCACTCCGGTGAATGAAACTCCAACTGGATATTCAGCGGTGGCTTTATTCTTATCAGCCAGGAGTCCACAAAGCATCCGTATAAGTTTAAAGTTAAATTTTAATTATCTTTCTAGTTGCGTGTTGTTAGATTATTTACAAGTCACGTTTAGGGATTTGCAATGAATCTAAAAATATGTGACCCGGAATTTTGCATACATATTAAAAATATGTACTTAGACATTCACATTTGCACGAGACTCTAGGAAGAATCCCCAAGTCGTGAATTTCAAAACAACTTTTTAATGAACTTCGCTTTCCAGTTTCCAAAGGAGAAAGCAGTCGGTTTGGGTCTGGGTTTTGTTTTCCCTGCTCAGACCCAGGATCCGTTTTAGTTGCCTTGATTTCCTGACCTTGGAAGAAACTAAGCACGGCCCGCAGACAGGAGCCGCTGAGGCCCCAGCCACCACCGGCCGCGACCCTTGCTCGCCGCACACGCACATGGCCGAGTCGTCTGAACCCGGCTCCCAGCTGCACAAAGTCCGTCCTGCTGCCTTTTAGCTTCTCAGACGAATTCCGGGGAATGATGCCTGTTAAACGCATCTGAATTCACATTGGATTTCCCTTTAGCCTTTCAACAACAGGTCAGCTACAGTAGTCGTTCTGCTTTCTCCTGTGCTGTTCCTCCCCAAAGCTGGGATTTCACCGAGAAAACTGGGGTGCTTGGGGTCAACATTACCCTGTTATTCCATGTATAGAACAGGGTTTCTAAATTTAGCCGAAGGAAGTCTTCTACGAAAAGCATCTTAAAAAGAGTTTGTTCTTCATATCTTACCGTACCACCCAACCGATAAAATCTCATGCTGCCTCAAAATGCATGATTTACGGAACCGTGTCCTCAAGGCAAAGGTTGTTCTCTGAAGGCCAGGGCCTGGCTCTTCTCTGACCAGAAGGTGGTCTAGCGGGAAGTGAACTGTCATCTCAAAATCAATGAGCGGCAGCTATGGCAGCTGGGAGGAGACCCCGAGATGCCACTCGCTGTGACCTGGGCACAGCGCAAGGGGGCCTCCCATGTGTGCGGATATGGGCAAGACCCTCAGAGCCGGCCCTTCACGAGGAAGTGGATGACGGAGCCTCTGGGACGCTGCCAGAGCTCCCCAAAACGGCGCTTGCTTTCAGGTGCCCTGGGGTGTTGGCGGTGCCCTCTGCATCACAGGGACCAAATATGGGGTACAGCAAGGCTTTCTGTTTTCGTTTTTCAACTGAACAGACACAGCTATGTTTTCACACTCATCCTAGCGGATCCAAAATCAACGGATCACGAGGAAAAGACGGAAGGAGAGGAAGAACATTGCTTACACAGACCTTTCAAAGGGGCAGTTTAAATGAAGAGCAAGAATGAACTCAAGGCTCATAAACCATTGTTTTTTTAACCACATGAAGATAGGTATCTGGGATGTTTAGCTACTTTTAAGTGTTCACGTGTTGCTCTGGCGTAATCCACCTGCTAGAAAATGAACTTCTGGACTATCTTAGATCGGAGGCGGGCGGGCCGCTTAGGTTTGCCAGCCCCACAGCGCCACCGGGCTGTGCCCAGTTATTTCTGAAAAGGAAGGAAAAAGGAGAGAAAGCCCCGGCCTCCCCAGACCTCTGGGTCCCACTTCTTCCCCGCGGCCATGCGGAGAGCCTGGCTTTTGCTCAGCCGGGGCCGCCCCCGGAGTGAGATCATGGGCCTGACAACAACACAAAAGAGTCTTTAAAATGATCATTTTCCAGTAGGAAGTCAACATGCCCATTAAAAAATAGTCCTATGACCCCTTTGCTAAAAAAGGAGGCAGTATCCTGAACACAGGAAATACACCCCCACCAAAGCTTAAAAGAGAATGTCTTTGAAATCACCTCTAAATAACTTCATGAAGAAAGAGTCAACTCTAGAACTGCCACAGACACCCACAGTTAAATGGCAGAATCATCTCTGCGCGCAACGTACAACTGCTCTGTGACTGGGCCCGATTTAAACCTGGGCTTCCAACAACAGGTCGGCCTGGAAACGGTATGTTAAAAAGTGGAAGGGATGCCAGGGGAAGACGTCAGCATTTAATTCTCATCACCGCAAATACAGCCCTAGAAGGGAGGGCTTCCAAAGCGAGAACCCGAAATAACCGCCAGGTTAAGCTCCTCTTCAAAGGTAGTGCTACGCATTTAATTAGACCATTTCTGCAAGGAAAGAGCTGGTAAATCGATCGAGTCTAATAGGCTTCTGGCCAGGACACACGCGTTCTCTTCACGCCTTGCACTGGTAAGTCCCGCTGAAGAACAGGGCAGGCTAAGAGGAAGACGTTGAGATGATTTTTTAAAGAGAACTGTGGCCTCAGGATGCTATTTTGTCTGTGAAGATGCACGCGAGAGCTTCTTTGGAAGCTCCCCCTGACTCTGTTGCCTGCCCTCCCTGAGTTTGGCGTCCGCTGCTTTTCCTCCAGCCTGTCCCCCAGAGCGAACGGGCCCAGCCCGACAGCCGCGGGTTCAAGTGCAGCACTGGGGCCTGCGCAGCAAGGGCGCGGCTTTCCGGGTTCGCTCCGCTGTCCCTGGAAAGGGCGGGCCCACCTGGCAACAAGGGGCAATCACTCTCCAGCAACTCACTTAGCTTTTCAGGGTCCCATTTCTATTGTTTGTCAAACAAAGGGATTGGGCGCATTGTTTTGTGACCTCCTACGTCTATAGGAATGTGGTGCATGAATGTAGACATTATTAAAGGGAACGTGGCTCTGGTGCTTGTGAAAACATAGTTGGCTGTTCGGGCCCGTGGCCGTGCCTGCGAAGACGGTCCCCACCGGGGAGAGGCTTGGCCCCACTCCCCGCAGACCCCGCCGAGGCCGCTGGGCCCACGACGCCGGCAGTCCCAGTGAGGGCCCGTGGGCGGGACGTGTCTCCGAGGGCGCACTGTGGGGACAGGCGTTCTTGCAGAGCAGCCTGGACGGTGTGCCTGCTGGGGCAGGTCAGGTGCTCAGCCTGGGGCTCAGGGGCGATCAGCTGTGGAGCGTGGGGAAGCTGATTAAGGTGACTCGGCAGGATTCTTGCTCCCACGGGGCGGGGCAGGCCCCGTGGGGCAGGGCCGGCTGTGGCGGGGACCCCGGGAGAGGCGGGCTTGCAGGAGCCCGACGGCACTTGGCCGGCGCGCAGGATGGGGCAGGGCACAAAGCTGAGTGGAGACTGGAGTCCGGAAGGAACGGGTGCGGAGGGGCGCAGACCCGGAGCGGCCGGCCCCAAGGGAGCGTCTCCTCGGGCACCCGGGCGGGGCAAGCCTGTGAGCTCATCCAAGAGTCCAGTCCAAGGCTGCAAACGTGGATCCTGAGAGCCTGGGCTCGCGGCCCTGGTGGCCTGGGGACGGCGCGGTGCTCCTGGCCATCAGTCCACGGGCTCTAGGTCCAAGGGGGACTGGAGAGATCGGTGCTCTGGGACAGCCAACGGCCAGACACCCTCCGGGTCGTCTCTGGGCAGAGACGCCTGGAGTCTCTGTCCTCTGGACTCAGACCCCGCCCCCTTCCTGCACGGTGTCCCGTGCTGGCGCACCACTGTCACTGAGTAGGAGCTCCCTCTTTTCTCCAGGGACTCCACTGGAGTCACCGCTGCGTGAGCACACGTGGGGACAGCCTCACTGCGCTGTGACGCTCCGTGCCCAGCTTCACAGCTGATTCAAAATACAAGCCCAGCTTGAGGAGCCTTGCAGCTGTGCTCGCTGTGAGCCTGGGAATGCCCAGCACAGAGACTCTCAGCCTCGGGACAGGGCGCAGAGTCCCAGGCGGCCCACCACGCTCAGGCCATGCCCGCCGGTGGGAAGGCTGCGAGCAGGCCGTGGGCGCTCGCTCTCTGAGGGACCCGGCTCCCGCGGGTATCTGGTCAAAAACGTGAGGGTCAAAGCTCCTCTGAGCCCAGCAACCTGTTGTCTGGGTCAGGTAGGAAGTGTTAGGCCTTCTGGGGACAGCTCGAAATCAGGACGCGAGGCACCCCAGGGAGGCGGGCCAAGCTGCGGTATCCGTCATCCCTGCCTGTGTGGAGGCACAAGGTACTCGTCTATCTCCTTTGTAAAAGTGAGCTCGGGGAGTTCTCCGTAAACAGGCACCTCGGACCCTAACGGGCGGTGACATCGGACCTCGCATCCTCTCTCTGTCCCCCAGCCCCGCCGTCCTGGTTCCCCGCAGCCCCGTCTAGCTTCCACCTCCAGATGAGGACAATCCATAAAGAAATGTTCATTTATTAGCAGCTTGTGTTTGATGGTTTATTCCAGGGCAGCCTCCAGCCCTCCTTTGCACGCCGATTTGCATAATGTGTTATTATGTCTAAATGGAAAACGAAATGCCTGCGTGTGGTCTCTAAGTGACAAGTGCTTGTCAGCCTCATGCAATATGCAGGAGTGATGGATCCAGATCACAGCAGCTCTGGCGGAGACCGGGGGAGAACTTGTTGTGTTTCCTCCTCGACAAATTTACACTTTGGTGCAGAATCGTCAATTAGACATTCCATGTGCTAAACAGTTTGGTTCAACTGTGAAGGAATTTACTGGAGCTTTATTCTATAGTGTTCCAAGCAATTACAATTCATATTACAATTTTTTAAAAATTTCCCAGCAAAGGCACTCAGGGGATAGCCGGCAAATGGCCTTGGCCGGACGTACCCCGGGAACTTGAGTTTAGTTGTTCCAGAATACACGGGCGTGTTACGGTGACGTGTTTAAGGACTCTGAAAACTCTGCTGTGGGAATCTAACAATCTTTGTGGCCTTTGGCTTGATGTTTGGGACGTTAATGTTCGGTGCTAATTTTTGGTGTTTAACAGGAAGCACAGCACTTTAAAGGGGTTTTCGCTGCGCCATGGTGTCCCTTGTCATTTGTTCAGCGTTGGTCCCGTCTTAGCACACTGATCGCATTAACGTTGGACTTCACATCAGCGCCAGCAACTGAACTCATGAACCGTCCTCCACAGAAACCCAGAGAAACGAAGTCTTTTCGTCTCACGGGCCTTTCAGTTGGGAGACAACGAAGGGACAGTGGCTACGAAGCCCCCATGCATGCACTGCCACCTCGGCGTGGTCTCCCCGCCTCACGCTTGGATGCTGCCGTGCCTCGCAGTGCGCCCAGCCTGGACGGCCCCCGCAAGGGGCGGACATGGGGAGAGCGTGTAAGGGAGGCTCGAGAGCCCTGGCGGAACGACCCCAGGCCCTCGCAGCCGCCCAGCGCAGGACCGGGCGGGGCAGGGAGACAGGCTGCCAGGCCTCTCCGGAACGGGGGAGGAGGCCTGGCTCAGGCTCCACGCGCCCCGCATGCGCTGTCTGTGGGCCGTTCACGGGGAGCAGAGCAAGAGACCTGACACAATGACCGTGCCCCCAGTGGACCCACAGGACGGGCTGCTTTGGGCCTTGGAGTGACGAGAGGCCACATGCCCGTCCTGGCCCTGGAGAGGGACGATGTGTTCGGTGGCTTCTGCGGGGGAGCCTGGAGACAGGAGATGGACAGCAAGCGAGCGGGCAGAAGCTGACCTCGGCGTGGCGGCCAGGGCCCAGAGACCCCAGATAATGGCCGGTGGAAGTCAGTTTCTAAGAGACCTCGAGGCAGAGCCCCAGAGAAAGAATTCCCCCTACCATGATGACAGGAAGAGGCTAGAGAGGCAGTTAAAGGGAGGAGAGAATGTTCTAGAACCGTGGGGATCGCAGCGACACGCCGGCTGCTGGGGCACCGAAGGACACGCCGCCCCGCCGTCCCGCACCACCGGCTGCCTGGCGACGGAGCGGGTCTGCACCTGCAGCGCCCATCCTGCTGGCTTCCCGAGGGAGCCTCGGTGCGCCCGGCGCCGCCCCAGCCCTGGGTCACGAAGGGCGCAGAGCCGCCGACACGTCCGCCCAGCCCGCCTGACGGCTGTCCGAGGCGCCCTGGGCAGCCGCCGCCCTGTCGCTGTTTCTACCAACATCACTGTGATTCTCTACCACAATGACAGGCTCAGGAAGGAAAACGCCAGCCAAATGGCGAATGAAATTGCGCCTTTGGAATCCCATTAAACCGTTCGGAGGACAGTACCTGTCTGGTCAAGTCTCCTCTTAGCAGAGCAAGAACGTATCAATGATATTCATGCATTAAAAATTCAGCCAATAAATTAACGTGGATTTTGATCACCTACTCCATTCATGCATCCAACACCTGATTAACCTGTGAAGTGTGAGATCCCTAGGAGGGAAGCCTCAATGGTCCACGAAGAACCCTGGTGCCTGTCCCTGCCTCCACCCCCTCGCCACCCTCCTTGCCCCCCGGGACAGCCTGGTCCCAGGCCCCGGGGGGCTCCGCAGTGCACAGCGGGGTGGGCGGCCCGCAGGCGATGGCCGTGTGTGCAGTGGGCGACGGGATCCATGAGCGACAGAGGAGCACCCCGCCTTCCACGTCACCATGCCACCCTCCCGTGGCTGGCACATTGCAGGACTCTCTTTTTTAAAATTATCTAGGTGAAGTTGGCATAACTGTTTTTTTAAAAGATTTTATTGTTAGAGAGAGGGGAAGGGAGGGAGGAAGAGAGGAGAGAAAAATCGATGGGGAGCGAAACAGCGACCCGCTGCCTGTCGCATGTGCCCTGACAGAGGGCGGGGCTCAAAACCCAGGCACGCGCCCTGACCGCCAGCCGAGCCAGTGTCTTCTCGCTGTGGGGTGACTGAGCCGCACCAGCGGGGCGCGATCATTAACATTTAACAAGTGGACAATTCCATGGCATTTAGTACATTTACAGGGTGGTGCAACCACTGTCTCTAGTTCCAAAACAGTTTTAGAGCCCACACCCCCCAGCAACTTGTCCCCACTTCCTGTCCCCTGGCCTCTGGCGGTGACCAGCCTGTTGCCTGTCTCCGTAGGGTTACTGGCGGTGGATATTTCACGAACGGACATTCTCAGTAGGTGGCCCTCTTTGAATTCGCCGTCTCATGGATACGTGCTCCCTCGGTGTCTCCTCAGCCCGCACCTCCTGGTCGGTTTTGCTCCCACGTGCACGTTACTGTGCATTTAGGCTGCTGCGTTGCTTCTTTGTGTTACCTCCACCCTTACCAGCTCATGACATCCCTGGCGGCAGGGACGTCCCCTGCTCTTTGCTCTTTCCCCACATAGTAGGTGGTCAATAAATATTTATGCCCTGATGCCTCTCAGTAAGAAGCCCAAGGAGCTGTGCCGGGTGGAAGAACGTTGGGCACCGCCAAGCTGCTGTGTGTGTGCAAGTGGGGGGGAACAGGAATGCGGGAACCTAGGCAGCCGCTTCCCCTGACTCAGCACAAGCCCGGCAGCCAACAACCGGACGCTACAAAGGTCAGAAGCTTCCGCGTTTGGTTTTAAAGAAAGAAGTCCCGGGGGCTGCTGCTCTCTAACGTGACCCGGTATTCATCCCACGTGTCGACCTCCGGGCGTTAAAGAGGAAAGGAGCCCCTGGGCAGCACCCAGACGGAAGGCGCTGGCACGTTGTACGAGCGCCCCGTTTGTCTCCAACCCGCGGCCCCGCTGGGAAGAGCGCCCCCCTCCCTGCCTCGCCCTCCTTGGCGCGCTCGTTTGGGAATGGCTGTGCATGGAGAGGTGGGTTGCAACCTTCAGGGCAGTGGAGTAGCTGCTCCTGGTGGCTAAGGTCCAGCGGTCATGACGTGAAGAGGGGACCCTCAGGACAGCGTGGTGGGGGGCGATTAGGGCCATTACTGCGCGAGGCATGCACTGTGATTAATCTGGCAGGAGGCACTAGCGCCCGCTCTCGTGCGGAGTGCGCTGATGAGCGTCTGCGCCGTGCGGTTTGGTAATCAGACTCATTACGGAGCGTGCAGCGGGCGATGAGGGACAGCGGCAAGCTCCCACGCACTCCGTAGGCTAATTTTTAAGAAGAAATGACTCTCTGTCTAAAGCAGATAACATCGTTTCTTTCCCCGAAAAGCATTCACACGCGGTCAGGTGCTGCCGCTGCCACCGTTCCAAAGCAGCGCCACCGCGGACGTTGGACTAGCAGACACTGCTCTGGGCGCGCGACGGGGGCGCCTTCCTGTGACGTGGACACGCGAGGGCCAGTGTGGCTGCGGGTCTCCAGTTCCGTACGGAGCTAAATGAAGAACGGAACCCGCTCGAGATTTAAAACAAAACAAAACGAAAAAGGCAAGCTTTAAATTCTTCAATCACTCCACAAATCAGGTAAACGTTCGAGAAGGCTCCTAACAGAGGCATCCGAAATATATTTTCATTCTGTGAAATATGAACAGGGACAGAAGCTACTAATAGAAGGGTTTTGGCATATTCTGACACTCGCTCTTTTGTCGCTTCAAAAGACTAGCATCCAACCATTGTAACAACGTTGTAAACAAGCGTAACAGGCCATTTTGGTACAAATTTCAAAGGCTTTTTTTTTTTTTTTTTTTTTTTACAGTTTTAGATCTGTAAGGAAACAGTCTAAGAAATCCTTTCTATATCAACGCTCTGCAAGATCGTGCCGGTCCACCCACGAGTATCCTGTGGCAGCTGTTTTCCTGGCGGGACCCCTTTGTACAGCGGTCAGGGGGAGGGGCTCTGCTCTCCCCGGGGCCCTTTGTCATTGGCCGGCAGGATCCGACCTACTTACTAAATGGCCACTTCCTCCTTGTTTCACCCCATGTGGGTAAAAGCACTTTTCACTTGGACTATAATGTTACCAAGTTAGTTTACCTAAATCATCATTGCTACCTCTTTAAATATAATACCCCTTCTCTAAATGGTAAGGGAAAGAATACAATGAAAATGAAATTTAAAAATAGATGTATGTATGTATATATTTTTATATACATATAAATTTTGTACATATATACAAAAATACATATATAAATATATACATATAAAATATATACATTTATATGTATATAAATACATTTTTTTATATATATATTTAAATAAAACCTCTTTTCTACAAGCCATTTGGGTTAATCAACTAAGGAACTAAGCCTGGCTAAAACTAAATTACCACTTACTGCAAAGGGCATTAGACGATAGCTAAACAAAGAACTTCATTAATATCTATTATAAAAGGTTAAAATATGATGGTTACCCAACATTTCCCTTTGCTTTGCTGCGACGGCTATGACTCTAAAATTGTTCTGTGGTGAACCCAGTGCTCATGAAAATGGATTTAGGAGTACGCCCCCAAATTGTAACAGGTGATCTTTTAGTGGAGATGCACCTACCGACCCGTGAGCGGGACCGTACTCCAACTTGGTTTCCCTTGTCCTAGTGCCAGCTCGGCCCGCTGTCCCACTTGGTCACTGGAAGCAGGTTTTTGCCGAGCGACCTGGCGTCAGGACAGGGGACAGTCCTACGCTGAGAAGGGGCCGTTTTGAAAAGGAGGGAGAGGAAAGGGGGGCTGGCAGGCAGCGGGTCCCACCGGCACCCTGCGCCCCTGCTCACTGACTTTAAACACAGTCCGAGCGCACGCACGTGCTCAAAGCTAAGCTGAGTTCCGGGTAAGATTGCGCGAGGCGACATGGGAATGAGGCCGCTTCACGCGCAAGGGGGAAGTCCTCCCCCCGAGTTCCAGTCACGCTCATTTAGAAACCCCACGTGTCGCTAGCCAGCAGGAGCCCGGGGCCAGAACGCTGTGCGGGTTTGTGCAATGGCAGCGCCAAGCTGAGAACGGCGCGGCGGGACGAAAGAGCTGCGTGGCCACTCAGCAGAAGGGAACCCCGCACCTCTCTTTGCAGCACGGAAAGGCCTCCGCCGAGCGCTGCTGCATCGCGGAGGCTTCACTGAGGACGGACGGCCGGCCCGGGCGAAGGGCTTTGCTGTGGTTCGGGGGAGAAATGGGTGAGAAGGCGGGGCTGTCTGTGGGCTCCTGTGAAGGAGGGGCCGCGCAGGAGACTTTGTGCTTGAGGACAGGGAGAGCGGAAAAGCAAAGACCAACCAGCCAGCCCCGGGGGGAGATTCTCAGCCGTTTGTTTCGACGTTCGGGGCCGTCTGGGTGCTCACTTCCGTCTGCCACGAGGCTGAAGGGCTCCTGCTGCTGAGCGACCCGAGAGGCCTAAAACACAGGGCTGGGAAGTTGGGCCTGGGTTCCGATCCTCATCCCACTTACCCGCGAAGTGACCTGGACGAGACTGTTCAGCTTCCGTGAGACTCACTTTATTCATCTGCAAAGTGGGGTAAACATAGCTCCTTTGGAGGGGGGCTGTGAGCGCACATGCAGCCGGGCACGGGGCAGACGCTCAGTAAACGGCAGCTGTAATTGGTGCCCCAGCCTTACAGGCAGGAAAATAAACGATGGGGAAAATCAGGAAACCCTCTCCTCATCCACAGCTAGTATGTAACAAAGCCAGTGCATAAATCACTGTATGTCCGAATATAAAAATCATGGATGAATGAATGAATATACAGCAAATTAGGATTCAGACTCAAGGGTCTTTAACTGCAAAGCTCATACTGCTTTTCAAATGCAGGTAGGAAAAAAAAAATCAAGGCAGCTAGAAGCAGAATGAAGGGGAAGCCTGGCTGGGCCAAGGAGCGGTGCTGGTGGAAGTGGCCGCAGGCGGGAGGCCGGGCCCTGCGGCAGAGGGTCGCCATCCGCCCGTGTGCGCAGCTTGTGACCAGCGCCCAAGGGCGCAACCAACGTCCCTTGATGTTCGTTGACATCAAGCCGCTTGATTTAATCTTCACAGGAATACATTATTTCGGTCTCAAGTAGCAACAGCAACTATTTTTCCAAAAGAATTAATTAAAAAACCATCACACAACAGCTGCTGTTTTGGAACCTCTGTCTTAAACCTTCCGATTTATTCTCCTCGAGTGGAGAAAATATTCACATTTGTGAGAAATGGTAGATTCAGAAATCGTCTGAACCTCAGTTATTGAAAATGTACCTGTTTGTGGAATAGCTGCGCGATCTGATGCCGGTGGGCTAGATGGGCCAGGGACAGAAAGACCGCGACCGCCTGCGTCCTCGAAGGGCCTGCAGCCGGGAAGGGAAAGACCGACCGCAGAGGGAAGGACCGTGTCTTTCTCGGTCTGGAAAGGCCTGCAGACCTCCAGCTTCATCGCCCTGCTCACCCCGTCTCCGGCTCTTTTTCCAGAACTCCCTTCCCCGAGGGATCACCCCGCAGGCGCCCCACGTGGCGTGGTTCCTGCTCGTGCCCCTCGGGCAATGTGCGCTCACTTCGGCCGGAGCACTCCCCGCGCGTGGCGCCCACCCGACCCTGCGCCCTCGCCGAGATGAGCAGGGGAGCAGGGCGCTTCCTCCCTGCAGCCCCGGGGACGCCGGCAGGGGCCTGCTCGCTGCGGGCACAGAGAGGGCAGCACGGACCGGGAGGCGGGAGAGAAGGGCCCCGCCTCCCCCGCGTTCTGCCCTCCTGTCGCTGCACCCGGTCCGCACCGCAGCCTCCCCCAGGTGCGAGTAGCAGAAACGCCCCGGGCCGCTTGCCTTCGAGGGCGCAGCGAAGAAGGACAGGCCTCCCAAATGTTAGCCAAGAACAGCGTCGAAGCGCAGCCAACTTTCCAGGACGAGAGGGCGTTTATGCCAGAGGGGACACTTCTCTGATTCGCGTAAATGATTCATGGTGGCTAGAAGAGCCCCCCAAATGGAGGATCCGCCGAGGAACCTGTGCCGGAAGCCCGGGTTTCCAGCAGGGGGAATTAAGCCGCTCCAATTCCCACCTTGGCCGGCTCGGCGCGCTGTCTACCGAGCCGTTTCGGCTGCTCGCCCCGGCAGCCTGCACAGCCCCTGCGGTTGCCATGGAGCCCGGCCAGCCTGAACCCATTCACGCCTCCCGAACCCCCGCGGGAGGCTGCGGCGCGCTTCCCCGAACCCGCCGCGGGGCCCGTGGCAGGCGGTCCCTCGGGGACTCGCAACAGGCCGCTGACTTTTCCTTTCCCAATTTGTAAAACAGAAATGCGATTCCTTTTCACAGAATGCTTCGCTGAGAATTTTACCAGTAACTAGGTGTCCGCATCTACAAAACACCGCATTCCGGAGAATTAAAGCTGTCTGGCATTTCTCATTTGAAAAAAAAAATTAATTGAAAAAAACTACAATGAAAGATACCAATAATTCCCTGTAATTCTGCTAACTGTGTACATTTTTAAAACTTTTTAAGAAGAAAATAAATGAGAAGTGAAACTTTGATTGGTTTCCCCCTGGAGTAGACAGGGCCGTTCTCTGATATTGTAGCTTTTTCTTTTGTCTCCATCGCTGATTCTTTCCTTTATCAGGGGCAGTTCCCAAGGGACTGAAGCAGTTGGTACTTTGGGGATGAGAGACTTGTAATGTCTTCCCTATTTTTAAAAATATGCAATTATTCACATATAAATGAGTAAGACATGTCATACGGGTTTACACCTCAGCTTTTCTGGCTGGGGAAGGCTGCCCCCAAAACAGCACAAAGAAATGGTTGGTGGGAGGGGCGCCCGCTCTCCATTCCGTCTACAGCAGCCCCCCAGGGCGCCTTCCTCATGGGCGGGCGTCAGGTATCTGTCGTCTGTGCCTGTGCGGGCGGGCGGGCCGTGTAAGGCGCACCGTTCAACCTGCACCGGGCCTTGAAGCAAAACATGTGTGCGACTTCAACACTCGTGATGTGAAGTTCTGGTGCCATTTACTGGTTTTACGTTTTGCGCCCCTTGAACCCCCAAGAGGGCCCCCGTCCGAGCTCGGCAGGCAGCCGGAGGACGTCCCTGTGACTCGCCCCTTCCGGATCTTTCATGCTGTGAACTGGGGTCAAAGCCCTTTTGCCTTCGCGCTGACCTGTTCTGCTTCCTGGGCACACGGCATGGCCACCGCCCTCGGTGACCTGGCAAAGACCCAGGGTTCGCCCTCTCCAGCTACTCTTCTTGTTCCGTCTCCGCCTCCTGTGGCAGGGCCGTCACCTGCGCCCTGCCTGGGCCCCAGACCCACGGCCCCGCCCCATGGCTGCGCCTGTCTTCCCTCCGCCCGGGGACACTGGCTGTGCCTCGCCTCCGGTTCCGTCCCCCAGCAATTCCACCTGCGACTTGCCCGCCGTTCTTCGCAGCCACCCCATCCTCTCTAAATACGGTTTTTAAAAATTGACTTCGGAAGTCAATCTAGGCTGGCTTTGATTTTTCTAGAATTCAGAAAAACTCTGAAACAAAAATGAGGGATTTCAGGTGAAAAATAATGTCTGTATATACTCTGTAATGACCCCCACTCACATCTCTACTAAAAATGAAATACTTCACAGTCCAAATAGCCTCAATACATCTTTCCAAAGTTTATGTGCAACTTTGTGTTTCCATATTTTGTTCAGCTGAAAGATCGCTGTAGAATATCACTCTTTCTCCTGGGTCTCTTACAAATGTGTTCAGTAAAATAAACTTTAGCCCTGGTCTCTGGGAAGCTTCACTGTTTATCCATCTCCAAGTTACAGTTCCTTTCTAGGAGAAGCAAACCGCAGGGAGCGTCACATGTCTTTTATCAACTTCCTTGATCGGGGGACAGGAAGGTGCAGACCTCTCCTAACCTGGCCCGGCCTTTCTCTGGAGACGCTGCCACCCGCAGCGCTGTGGCTCTCCTTATGGTCACGCTGCGGACACTTCACATGGAAACCCAACGCAAAAGCAACCTCTCGTCTACTCCTGGTACCTGTGCTTGAAGCCTATCATAACAGGGAGCACAATGACAATAGGAATAAGGGTTATAAAACTAAAGAGTTTTAATGGTGCTACAATATCACCATGCATAATGACGAATACAATTAAACTTATTTATAGTCAGTTTTCATTGTGATGAAATGGAAATAGCCAGTCACGTCAACTGGTCAGGACACGGGAGGCTCGGCGCGTGGAGGGAGCCTGGATGGCTAGGAACTGTAAAGGACGTCACAGCTGCCTCCCAAACTACTTAAATAATCATGCATCCTTTCTGTAAAGGCAAGATGAACTATTAATATTGGATGCAGTGATTTTTATCATATCTGGAGAAATGATTTTATATTTGTGCTATCCGTTTTCCCTGATATCAAATCCCAATTACACCTTAAGTTGCTTAGGAGTATAACAAGAAATACAATATTTTACTTAGCTTTTTCATTATGACTATTAAGAAACAATTGTGTCTACCCAATAAAAACTCTTAATATTGTGTGTGTGCGTGTGTCTGTATGTATGTGTACTGACAAACTGATTCTAAAATGTGACTTGAAATGCAGCCAATAGCAATGATGATTATGAAAAAGAACAAAGTTAACTGACTTACACTACTAGATTAAGAAGCTTTATTATAAGGTTACAGTAATTAAAAAATGTGGAATTGATACAAGAATAGACAGATGGAACAAAATTCGGAAAAAGATCCACCTTTAAATAGCCACTTTACATATCTATGACAAATGTGTGACTACAAAGCACTGAGGAAGGGACAGTCATTTCAGTAGATGTTGCTGGGTTAATTTAATTCATATGTGAGCCTTGGCCCCCAGCTCATACCATACATAAAAGTCAATTTCAGATGGGTCATCGGCTTCCATGTGAAGAGTAAGACGACAAAGCTTTATAGAAGAGAATATAAAAGACTATCTTCCTGCCCTCAGAGAAGGCAGTAATTTTTGAGAAATCACAAAAAGGTATAAGAAATTTCAAAACCCAAAAAGCACTAATCATAAGAAAGAGATTGGCAGATAGGACTTCATTAACGTTAAGAGCTTCTGTTACTTGAGACCATAGAAAGATGAGGAAGGCAAGCGCATAGAGAAATCTGCAGGGCACACATTGGACAAAGAGCTGGTGCCCGAATATAGTAAGAATTCCTACAAATCAAGTAATAAAACATAGAAAAACCCATTTTAAAACATAGGCAACAAATGTAAACCCTTTAGCAAAGAATGTGTACAGATGGCCGGTAAGTGCACACGTGTCAGTATTCGGTGGGGACATGTGATTGGAACAACAGTAACGCTTAGCACCTGCCAAAATAGCTAAAATTAAAAGACTGGTAACACTCAGTACTGGTGTGAATCTGGAGCGAACAGAACTCTCAGACTGTGCTGATGGGAATGGAAATGAATTCCATTGCCTTGTCTGCCTTTTTGGCAACATCTGCCAGAGCTGAGCAGGTACTGACTATAGAATCCTGCAGTTCTATTCCCAGGTGCATGCCTGGTAGAAATGAGTGCCTCTGTCACCAAAAAGCAGGTCAAGAATAGTCATACCAGTTTTATTCATAATGACCAAAATAAGAAAGTCCAAATGTCCCTCAACAGCAGGCTGGATAGATCAATTATGGCCTGGTCATACAACAAAATGCGACGCAGCACTATAAAAGAATATGCTATAGATACATGCGTCAACAAGGGATTAATTTTGTAGGCATAGCATTGGACCAAAAAGCCAAACATAAAAGACTTCCTATGAAATTCAAAATTGGACAAAACTACCCTACGGAGATTGGACTCAGAGTGGTGGCGGCTTTTGGCAAGAGGACGCTGACTCGGAGAGAACATCCGGAATCGTCGGGGTGCTGAAAACAGCCTGCGTTCTGGTCGGGCTGCTGGTGACTGGAGCACACGTGCATTTTAAAAATCCATTGAGCTGGACACCCACGACGTGACTACTACTGCGTGCGTCTCGGACTCAAAAATAGGAGGGGAAGGAGAAGCAGAAGAACAAGGGAGGGGCCCAGAGGACAGGGGGGGGAGGGGCCGGAACAGCCAGGTGAAAGAAAGCTCCCGGGTTCACCCGGCTGCACAACGACTGCCTTCACGAGAACACACACATTAGCCTCATGGAACCCGCGCAGGTGGCCTGATTTAGACGGGCTGTAGTAACAAGAAAGAAAATTTAACATGGAAAAAAATCATTGTCTTCTTTCATTTAAAAAAAAAAAAAGGTAAAGTCACGGAGTATGCCCCAACTTTCCATAATGGTTTCCTTTGCCATTGTCACCCATATTTTTATTAAAAGGATTTTATGATTTTTCTTATTATCTGACCACACCCCATGTATCTAGCTGTTTCACTTTTTTCTATGTTTATGAAAGTATACTGTTTTGTGGAAGTGAACATTTATCAGTATTTTTATTCAGACATATCTGCGATATGAAAGTCCTTTTATATCAGTTACAGGTCAAATAAGCTAATGAATACCTTTATGGACTATCAGTCACATTAATGCACCGCACCTTTAATGCAGCTGATGATTATGCTTTAGAGGATACGTAAACCAGCCGAGCGACACTGTGGACTAGGACTCCTAATTTGGTGCACACTTTGGGGCACTCTTTAGACTCATTTCTGTTTCCAGACGTTGGATTATTTACTTTTAGAATCAGATCTCATCACCACGTGTACCCGAGCCTTTGGTGCCACGATTTGCTGGCAGTTAAATATTTGCACTTGGATATTTGAAAACAAACAGTAAGATTTCTGCACAAGGAGTCGATATTATTTACTAGTTTTTAAATAACTGACTTGAACCTGAAGTAGCAAAAGTAGTCCATTAAATCTAGTCCCCATCTTTAAAAACCGTATTTCAGTTCTTTAGGGAGGGCCACGCGGCCCCTGCGTCCGGGGCGGAGCCGCTGCTTTCCCCGCCCGGGTCCGCGCAGGCTTGGCCGTGGAAAGCCGCGGGAGAGTCTGAGAAAGGGGCCAACAGGCCGCGGGGGCCCAGCCTGCATTTTAACATAAAAGGTCTGGGTCCCCCGAGCTCAGGGTGCCTCGGGCGCACGCGGCTCCCGGGGCCTCTCGCGCTCCCGGGACTCCAGGGCGAACGGGCGCCGCACGGTGGTTTCCGGTCCTGAGGAGCAGGCCTTGGTCTGCGCCCCAAGGTCTGCGCCCCAAGGTCTGCGCCCCGGTTCCGAGTCTCCGCCCGGGGCGCCGCAGCGGGCTGGCCGGGGTCGCCCGCAGGGCCCTGGCCGAGCTGCAGCCCCTTGTTTGAGAATTATTAAGAATTTCGAGAGGGCGAGAATGACGGGCCTTGCCGTGGGCGGGCTGTCCACGGCAGAGGCCACGTGCGTCGCTGGCCTTTGGCTGACCGGGCCCCCTGCGGGCGCTGGAGGGTGCGGGAGGGCCCCGTCTGTCCCCGGCCGCCCCTGATTCCAGGTCCTCTTCTCCCCTCCTCTCCGCGGGGTCTTCCCCGACCCTTGATTAGAATGGGGGGCCTGTGTTAAACACGCCCGTGCTATTGGTTAGATTAGCTGTCAAATGATGTGATAACTTATGTGCGGTGGACGTTAGAGACAGTCTCCCACGGTACGAAGGGAGCACGGGAAGATGGAAACCCATGAATATCTCAAATACCTCCCAAGCCACAACATAGAATGTCTCCCCATCAGTTCCCCTCGAATGAGATTAGCAGGAACTCATTCTTCTGGAGCCACAGCGCCGAGACTCGGGGAGCGGGGTGCGCCCCGTCAGCGGCCTTGCAGTCCGCCGCGCGACCGCCCGAGAACGGTGTCTTCTGCGTGCGCATCTTTAACAGAGTATAAATCAGGAGACTTTGTTTTATTTTATTCTTTTATAGTCAGCCCAGACAATATCAGAGACGCAGTGCATACCAAGTGTCCTGAAGTAAGTATTTCATATGATATTCCGTCCTGAAAACACTGGGAAAATGCCAAAGTGTCTGTTATGTAAATTAAATATCAGCCTTGGGCAGCTTCGAGTTACGGGTCATTCACATTATACAGTAAAACGTTTTACTTTCTCTTAACTAACAAATTCCCTTCAGACCCGAAGTAAAGTCCCTCACGGCCACACACAACGCACAAAATGCAGATGGCGGTGCTTCCGACCCCCAGTCGCCTCGCCAGAGTGCACAGGTGACACCATTGGAAATTACATCGTCACGTTCGTTGCTAGTATTTTTATTTTAATCGTCAGAAGAGTTAATGCTTTTTTAAAAAGATGCTTATGCCTAAAAAAGACATATTATGAAACTGAATTAAGTTTTAACAGGGCAAAATACTTAATGTATCTTATAAGCACGCCCATCCTTTCCGATTATAACAGGGTTCCTCTACCGGAAGATTCACTCTCTTATCTTCATAAAACTTAACGGAAGCAATACATTTAAATATGTTTACATTTATATATATTTAAGTAACATGTGTATCTAAAAAGAAGATCCTTGATCCTTCTCTCACTCGGTTACTGGAATTTCAATAGTCCCTGAAGACAGGTAACCTTTTGTTCTCCTTCGGCGTTCCTCCATAGTAAAGCCTTTGTTAGCGTCATCACGGCAGGGGTGGAGTCGTGTGCAGGCTCCCCAAACCCTGCAAGTCTAAACGCAGTCGCATCGGCCTGTGTGACTGCAGGTGGGGGCGGTAACTCCCGCGGGGCTTCTCTCCGAGGGAGGGCCCCCGGGGAGGAAACGCGGGGAAGCTCCGCCGAGCTCTGCGGCTCTCGCAGGGTGTGGGAACGCAGGACAGGGCGCCGGCGCCGGTTCTAAGAACCGTCAAACGCCAGCGCCGCCTGGGCCGGTGTCAGGTGGGTCGGGTGTGACGCACACGCTGTAAGGAAGGCGCCGGCAGTGGGCTTGCAAGTCAGGCTGACACGCGGGTGATTCCAGAACCCGCGCTCCCCGCTCCCCGCTCCCCGCGGAGCGCGCCGTCCTTCCCCAAACACCAGTTAATTTAATTGTTTTTAAAGTTCAGAACAACCTCACTGCTGTGCAACACTATCAGAGCACATGTTTCAAATGTTTCTAAATGCCTATGTTGTTCTGTTACAAAAATAATTTACGGGTATATTTTTATATAATTTTTTGTTTGGTTTTAAACTCTTTCACTGGAATTGTTAAAATTTTCAGAATTCTTATCTATGTCCCAGGCCTGTGTTTTAAATCATGTGTTCAATATTAAATACAGTAATGAAAGTGCTTTAAGAAATATATTATTTATCTATGACATTACATATGTTATCTTACTACTTAAACGTGTTCTTAATTTGTTTCATTAAAATAGTAGAAACACTGTGTTTTAGACCAGTGTCACTCGTTGTCCCTGCCAGGCTGCATTGGGCAGGCACGTGACCGAGATGATCTAAATGCAGCGGGAAATTACAACGCTTTTCTTGCTACTTTTGAGTTTTATAGTTTCTTTAGCACTTTTTCCATATATATTTAAATTTACCAGGAAACACATTTTAAAAAAAAGTCACCCATACCCTTATTTAATTTGAAGGTACAGATGTTATATAGTGATATTCACCGTCCTATATTCTTATATACGTAGGTCATTACCTCTGAGTTTGGTAACACAACTGTGGACATTCTAGAAAATAAAACTACATTCTGAAGTTAATGTATATGAAACAAACAAACAAAAAGACACTGAGAAAACTACAAACTTTGTCTGGCCTCGAGCCTCACTCTCTGCTTCTCCAGAATGAGAGGATTTCGGAAGGACTTTCCCCAATGGGATTGCTTTTCCTGGGCTTTGCAAGTGGATTTTGACAACTCAGACAGAAAACACTGCTTCAGAAAATCTCGCCCGGGCCTCCTGCGTTAGAGCCTCCAGGCTGGACAGGTCGGCCGCAGCTGCAACCCTCCGCCCATGAACCATTTCATGTTTAAATGACAACCAGGTGATGCATGGGAAGAAAAAACAGAAGAGGACATATATAATGTGTATGGCGTGTCTACTAGATACAAAGTGTCACAGTGTCTTACACCAAGTGTTTTATTTAACGAGGATGAGCCCCCAAAATATCTGAGCGATAGAACACTCACTACCAAGAACTTACTACACAGCTCCCATGGATATAGATCTATAGAACAGTGCTAACGAGTCAGTTCTTACCTAAGAAATTAAAAATGACCAAGAATTTTGCGGGAACTGAGACAGTGTGGCATCGAGAAAGGATAAACACACAGGCCAATGGAGTAAAAGAGAAGCCGGAAGTAGGTCCACATACATCTGCTCAACTAATTTTTGACTGAGGTGCAAAAGCAATTCGATAGACAAAGAACAGTCTTTTCAACAGTGTTGGGACAATTGAAGATAAATAGGAAAAAAGAAACCTTGACCTAAACCTCACCTTTTATACAACTGTTAACTCAAAAGGATCATCACTCTAAATGCAAAATGAAAAACCGTAAAAGTTTTAGAAGAAAATATAGGATTCAACCAAGAGTTCCGAGCTTTGCCACCAAAAACTAGGGGCATAGCTCAGTTTTTTTTTGGGGGGGGGAATCAATAAACTAAATTTCATAAAAATTTAAAGCTCTTGCTCTGTGAAACACCCTGTTAAGAAGATAAAGATAAACCACTGATTGGGCAGAAATGTTTGCCAATCTGTATCTGAGAGAGGGTTCATAAGCCAAATGTATAAAGAAGTCCATAAAGTCAACAGGAAGAAAACAATCTGACTAGGAAACGGGCGAAAGACACGAACAGACAGCTCACCGCGGAGGCTGTGCAGGTGGAAAGCACTCTCACGCGAAGACATTGCCGTTGCTAGCCGTTAGGGAAATGCAAATTAGAGAGGAGCTGAACAAAAAGGGCAGGCAAGTCGTTGCTAGGAAACTCAGAGACAAGGGGACATAGGAGGTACCCAGCGATTTACCACTCTTAATCTAAATTAGGCTAAGGGAACATCCTAAGATTGCCTTCACAAAGCAGATTTTTCTGCCTGAATCTCTTGGGCAAGAAAGTGCCAAAGCTTCTTTCCGAGTCTTACTTCTTAATAAACAACTTAGAATCAATATCCCGAAAGGCAGCTTCAGGTTGGCAAAACTGGTCTCCATTGATTTTTGAGGTTAACAATTGAACCACTTGGGAACTTAAAGTTCTAGTCTTTTCTCCTAAGCATAAAAATTCTTACCTATTTCATAGGTTGACAAAGTTCATAAGTTGTGCCATTATCCTTCTTTAAAAACGTCTCTCAAAATTCAAGGAGCCCTTAGCAGTTGGGGGCATCTGCCATCCTTGCGGCGGCTTCAGGCACGTGAGGTGGTTGACAAAGCGTCTCAGCCTCTCCGGGCGCTAGGTGGCCATGGCTCGTGATTTCACATGATCCTCCACTCTGCAGAGAGTCAGCTTGTCCCATGTTGCAGGAGGGAGGAAGGTTGCAATCGCTAGAGGTAACTTTTCTTCTGAGGACGGCTTGCTAACACTCTACACCATTTCTCTAAAGTAAAGATTATGAGGCAGCAGCATCAGAGAGCTGAGCATCTGCCAGGCGGGAGACAAACATCAGCTCCCGGATGAATAGTCAGTGCCCCTGGTCATAGACCCCGAGCGGCCGCCATCGCAGCCAATGGACTGCAGCGACAGATTCTGAATCATTGGAGCAGTGGCTTGAAACTGCTGGGGAGATCAGCCGTCTCGCCTCCCCCCGAGACCGACGAGAAGTCAGCTCTGCCGCCACACTCCAGTGCCTGGGACCTCAGGGCGTTCAGCTTGCTGGGCAAGGGCAAAGCGAGACGGATCGGTTTCTGAACCTCAAAATTTCAGGCTCCTGGCTGCCCATTAAAATGAATGAAGAACAGCTCTGTATTGATGTGTAGTGTCCCAAAGATGTGCTGGAGGCGTGAAGGAGAGGACCTGCCGCGGCTCTGGCCAGCCGCCCCCGCTGGAGCGGCGCAGCAGCCCCGCGCTGGGGGCTGCCTGGCTCCTGCAGCGTCGCCGTCTCGGGGGCTGTGCACAGCTGAAGTAAAGGAGACTGCGGCCCAGAAGACGCAGGGCTGTGCACGGCCCTCTCAGGGCACAGATGCTCCAGAAACAGAACAGCCATGCGGTTGAACGACTCAAATGGAGTGTGAGGTGGCTTCTTCGCACGGAAGGCTGGAGTCTGGTTTCAGGGCAGGCGGAAGTCTCCAAGTGGAGGAAACGCACGAACGAGGCGGCGCACGAGGCTGGCCAGGCCTGGCTGAAGCACAGCAGCGCCGAACCCTCGGAGGCGGTTTGGCACGTGAGTGCGCCCTTGACACAACGTGCCAAGGGTCGCCCCGCAGCCTGAAACAGTGGAGTCCGTAAGGCGGGCTTCCCCGCTGCTGCGTGCTGCGGGTTGGCGTGTGGGCATGGTCGGGGCTACGATGCTGCTCTTCCACCGGGGTTCTCTCTCCGCTGACTCCGTCTAACATCAGAGATCACACAGAGCTTAGCTCCCGCTTTGGACGGTGTGGCTCTGGAAGGAGGACATGTGATAAGTAATGTGCTTGTACACATGTGAGCACACACACACACACACACACACACACACACCCGTTTCTTCCCTTTGGGATAATATCTGAACTTTTTCCTGCTATCCTCGGCCAAACTAAACATAAAGCTCACGATAAAGGACCTTCCTTGGCGGCCCCGTGACCGGCAGCCCTCTGGGGAGAGGGACAGAACTCTGGATCGGTTATGTGGACCCTGATCCACGGTGACAAAGAGGGCTAAGTCAGTCAGTTTGGCTTCTAGTCCATCCTTTTCTGTTGATAAATGTTTGATACCCGTGTAAGAATATACGTACCCAATGATTTATGAGACACAGTGAGCTGGAGAGCTGCTAAACCACCCTCAGCTTAGGAACACCACCAGTAATGTGGACCTACTACGTGCACCTTCCCTTACCGCTTCTCTGCTCCCTGCGCCTGAGAGGGACCATGATTCTGAAACTGGGGTGTATCTTTCCTTTGTCCCCCACTCCCTTACACACACACACAATTTTATCAGAAATGTATTTAAGCCTAAACAATATACTGTTTGATTTCTTGGTTTAGAGACTTGTAAAAATGGTAAACTGCTGTACACATTCTTCTACCGTTTACCTCACCGAAACAACACTTTGTTTAAGGATCTGTTCCTGTTGTTGTGAACCATCGCAGCTTCGTGCAGTACCTTTGTGTAAATATCCTACAGTTTAATCATCTGGGACATTCTAACTGCCATCCAGTTACCCAAGCCCTTCTCTTCGCCTGTTTAAGGCGGGTCATCCTGACTTCCCTGGGCTAACAGTTTCCACAGGAGTAGCACCGTGATAAGCGAGGCCTGTGGAAGACGCGACCCGGAGAGGCGCCTGGTCCCCTGGCTGTGGGTGCTCTGGCCCGCAGGGAGCGGCACGCTGCTCTGCCTTAACCCCTTCCCTTTTCCGTGCGCCGTTTTAGAGCGCGATCATCCACTTCGCGTTTCCTTTGAATGGACTGAGTTCCGGAAGCTTGGATGGAGAGAGATTTTCCATAGAGGGAAGAGGCTGTGCTTTGGGTTTAGCCACAGCTGGCTGGAGAGTCGACTCTGCCTTCTAGAATATCCTAGACAATCTAGTTAACTCCCCAAGTCCTAGTTTCTTCTTCAAGAAAACACAAACAGTATTGGATTGATACTATTACTAAATAATATTAATGCCTAGCATGACGTTTGGCATACAGGAGGCATTTAATAAGTGTTTGGGGGAGAAAGGATTGAAGATTGAATAGGCAAAGGAGTGAGCAGGGAGGCCACATAAATACCTATGGGGCATGGAGGAGGGAACCAGAGGCAAGAAGCTACTTAGTGGCGGGTCCCGTCGGGAGGAGAGAACGCGTGTCCGGTCGCAGGGCTGCCGCGTCACACACCAGGGGTGTTTTCTGGGCTGTGACACATGGCGGCTGCATCCTACGGCAGTTAGGTCACACTGCACAGTATAATATGCCGGCCAAACCAGCCCTGTGTGTGAACGGCTGGCCTGGAGAACCACGGCTCCGTCCCTCGTGTAGGGGACCCTCACCTAGGGACGCAGGAGCTGTCTAACGTGTGACAGTAACAAAGCTGCTGGGCTTTGTGTGCCTCCTTCTTGGCATACGCTCCTGGGATGGGATGAGAGGGGACCGCTGTAGAAAAAACACCTGGTCCGCTGTCTTAAGCACCTAAAATGGGCACCTCCTCCCTGGGTCCCTGGGTCCCTGGGTCCCTGGGCCCCTGGGAGTCCCTCCTTGTCTCGCACATGCCCTGTGGGCCCGTCCGGGCTGAAGGGCTTCAGACAGCGGAGACGCCCTTCGAACCGCCCGCGAGCACCGAGGAGCAAAGCCGGCCGCCGGCCTCTCCGGGGCAGGGCCGTGCGGGACACTCAGCTCTCCTTCTCCGCTCCTCCCACCCTCAGCCCTTCCTAGTATGTATTTCCTGTTTCTCTCGCTTTCTTGTCAAAGCCCCACTTCCCAAAACAAAGGTGTCCTGGCAGCCCACCTCCCCTCCCCTTTGCTCCCTCTCGCTAGGCACTCTGAGGAAGCTGTCACTTTGCTGGACGAGCTGATGTAGCTTTAAGTTCTTGATTTGTCTTATCTATATTATCAGTACACTGAGACCTTTTTCTCCCATTCCATTGTCAACTGAGGTAGGTCTTGGTCTACCATACACAATTTAACACACGTCTGAGCCCTTTTTAAAGACCGAAATTTTATGAACACGCACTGGCTGCCTGCTCCCGAATTCTGGCCCGCACAGCGCGGTGCGGCCGGGGAACGGCTGGGCCTGCTGGCCTCTCCCAGCTGCCCCGAGCCTGGTCTCGCCCGCGCTGCCCCTGGGGTCGCGACGTGTCCCCGGCAGTTTTCTTATCCCGAGCCTGTGGAGATCCAGGTTCCCCCCAGGCAACCCCTGACCTGCCCATTGAGTAGCATCCTCATGACCAGATTAATAAGAAAAAAACACAAATGAAATGTTATACGATCGATGACACACAGAAGCTGCAACAGCCCGACCGTTGGGACGTGCTGCGTCCCCTCCACGGTGGCCGGAGCCCTGGCCAGCGAGTCGGACTTTCCTCTGCGTGTGCCACCCCCGCCCCCTCCACCCCACCGCGGGCTTCTGCTCCCCACTCCTCCCTCTCTGGCTCTGGGCCACGGGCGTCACCGCCAGTCTCTCCGGAGCCGTAGGCGCCTTTCTGACCTTCCGGGCGGTCCCAGTTCTGGGCCGCTTTCTCCGGGCCACTGTGATAGCCACAAGGAGCGGTTCTGCCCAGGAGGGGCTGAGGTTAAAACCCACCTCCTCTGCAAGAACAAGGGTGTCAGCGTCGTTTCCCTCCGGCGTTGCCAGCGTCTTGGCTGCTCCCCACAGCGGCAGGCCGCGGCACGAAGGATGTGGCTTCTGGTCTCTCGGCCCTTGGGAGTCTCTCGCGCCCCTCTGAGAGCAGCAGAGCAAACGCCACCCGCTGGCTGTGGCATTCCGGGCCGGAATGCGTTGGCGAAAACTAGAAAGGATATTACCAGCAGTGGCTTGAGCTAATAGGAGTTTACGTGTCTCACATAATCATATAAGTCTGCTGCTTCTACTCTGCAATGCCACGAAAGGCCAATGGTCATCTTGGCTATCTTTCTGCTATGTGTACTAAGCATGTAGTTTTTCCTCATGTTTATAAAATGGCTGCTGCACCCCCATACATCACATCTGTGTTCCAGCCAGGAAAAATGTAGACGACCATGTCCTGTCTTATCATAGTTTTCTCCTCTGGAGAAAGTCTCTGTTTACATAATCATTGACCAAAACTACTTTATGGCCCATCCAGCTTGTTGCCATGGCTGGGGAATCCAGTGTTTTCGTTTTCTAGCCTCCAAAGTAGAAGACACAAATTTTACAACTGTATTACCCCTTCCAATGAAGGTTAAATTAGGGGATTTTTCATCAAGTTCAAGGAAATTGTATTCATTAAACGTGTATATCACTGTGCATATCGGCTCCATTTTCTGAGTCGTAGTCAGACACATTATCCACCGCGCCACTGGCCCGCACCAGTCTGCTACATGTTGTTACGGTTTGATGAGCGTGCTTTAGGCTCGACATAAGGAACTCTCAAATGATAAACATTTTGCAAAATAACTAATTTCTTAAAGATGATACTGCAAGGCTCAAAGCATGTGACATAATAGAGAAAGACGAGCGGGAGGGGACAATGCACAAAGAAGCACATTAAGAAGAGGAGGTTAGAAGAGAAAGACGGAATCAAATCCGATGACGGTGGAGTAGTAACCACCCTGAGTGCTTGTTGCTCAGAATCGAAGTCTGCTCGCCTCCCCCGCGCCCTCCCAGGGTGTTACCGAGCCGCTGCGGGAGGGGAGGCCGCCAGGTGCTGCCGCGCCGCCCCCGCAAAAGTGCGCTTGTCAGAATGTTCAAATGCAGAAAAACGTGACTGCTTTTATTGTGCCACACAAGAGCGGGAGACCACAGGCTGAAAAATAAATGCTTTCTCTACCCGAGGAACTCAAAGCAACAAACGGGCTTTAAAGTGGACTCAGGAGAAATATGCTAACAATATACTTACTATACGTAGAAATGAGAGCGAATCAAAGATCCTCTGCTCATGGTCTCTCTTTTTTCTTTCCATCCCTCCTTTTAGTCTGTTTTTCCCTTGCTCTCCTTATCCCTAACACACAGGCACACACACAGTTTAATCCAAATAATATTCTACTTCTCAGTAGCATTTTAATAAAATGTGGACACATTTGAGTAACAACTATGTGTATCTGCAAATACAAGTAAGGCATTGGAATATTAGAGCATGTGGTTTCCTTTAAGGGAACAAATGTTTTCAAGTTATTCCCTTTAGTTCTCACACTTTTTAAAATGCCACAAGGATGGCAGTGACCGTCCCGTTGTCTAGCTGCTCCTTGATCCCAGCCTCTCCCCTCGGGCACGCAATGCACATGCAACTCTCCCCGCACTTCCTCATGCAGCTTTAGCACAGCTGCCAAAAATACCAGTCCCATTCAAGGTGGGTGTGCCCAACATCTTAGTACTGTAGTAATAATAGTTTTCATTCTCGATAGCACTTCAGGATCCACTTTCAGTACTAATACAAATAATCCCTTGATTCTATAATTGTGAGCATGTTGGTAACCATGTTGTGATTAATACATTTAAGAGAAATCTCGTGAGCAGCCTCTAATGTTTTATCCCAGCGGGAGAAACCGTCCCTCTTTCAATTCGTTAAGTCACCCGACTTACCAGAGCTTTGTCTGGGGACCTGCCCCAGCCGGTCACCGGCCTCTCTCCCTCTCTCCGTCTCTCCCTCTCTGTGGCCGAGGCGGGGCGGAGACGGAGACTAAGCGGGTCTGCCTCGCCCTCCCCTCTGCTGCCCGCGTCTCGCTCAGGGCCCGGCGCACGGCGTGCGCCGAGTGGACATTTGCGGAGGGCACGAGTCGCCGTGCACCTGAAAAACCGGAGTCTGCTTTCGGACCCTCCACGCAGTCCCCGCCAAGCCATACCGTCCGCTCCGACGGGGAGCCCTGCGCCCCTGCAGCCAGAGCCTCCCGGGGGCTTGCTGCGAGGCTTCCGCCGTGAAAGCCAAGCCCTTCCAAGTGCAAGCGTCATTGACTCCCCCAAATTATCCTCCCCAGAGGGCATGAACGTCCTTCTAGGCTCATTTTCTTAAAAAGTATAAAGACCCCTGGTGAGGGTGATGTCACATTTCAGTACTTTGACTCATAGGTAGAGAGCAGGCTGGCAGCTCACGGTGGGTGGGGGGCGTTTGGGGGCGGAGGGATGGAGCAAAAAGGAGAAAGGGCTCGTGGACACGGACCACAACAGCGTGGTGATTGCGGGGGGAGGGGGTACAAGGGTAATGGAAAAATGCAGTAAAGATTAAATTTAAAAATACATTAGAAATGTCTAACTCCATATTTAGAACCAACAGCCAACCCACCAGGACCCAGGGCCTAATTCGATGCCTAATTGTACAGCTGGTGGAGCAGGAATCATTTCCTCAAAGCCCCCTCCCGGCCACCGGACCCCTCGGGGTCCCGGCAGCTCCCTGCGCCCGCGGGCATGGGGCCGCCGCCGTGAATTCCTGCTGCCGGTCCCGAAGCTGCGGCCCCAGCCGGTCCCACAGCCGCACAGCTGTGGGCTCTGTGTTGCTTTGCTCCCCGAGTTCCTTCCCACCATAAGGGCGAGTGTGAACACAGCACTCCCCCCTGCACATGCTGAGGCTCCGTTAGTGGCCGCGGGGGCGGCGGGGGGGCATCCTGGGAGCCCCGGGGGCGACGCCGTGTAAGTGTGAGAATCGGGGCAGCTTCTAGGCAGCTCAGGTGTATGACAACGGACGTTTTCAGCATGGATATTTTGGCACTATATTCTCTGTGCCAGTAGTATAATCTGAAATAATTACAGTAGCTTTACCAAAAAAAGGCAAATTTTCCTTAGAATTCCAAAAGCCACTAGTCCTTTAGCTGCGGTTTAAATGAAAGCCTTAGTAATTCCCTATTAGGAACCCAAAGCCACGTTGCACAAAATGGATAAGATCATGGCAGGCCGCTGCCGCTGCCGGTGGGGGCCACGGGTGTTTGGGGTGACGTGCTGACCCCCCCCGGGAGGCATTAGGGGTCTGAGGGGGCCGACCACGCCTCTACGCGGAGAACCAGGGCGGGATTTAAAGTGAGACTTGGTGGGGCAGGAAGCTGGCGGGGGGTGGGAAAAACGCGGGCGTCACAAAGACTTTTTTTGTTTGTTCCACCGCCTCGGAAGCAGTAGCAACCCGTCACCCACCTGTTATGCATTAAATCCCATAACGTGTCAGCTGCTAAAATAATTGTCCCACCACTTAAATATTTCCCGTGTCTGCCAGCCAGCGATGACAGCGTCGAATTCCCCCGCAGGAGAGAATTTACGGTCTCGGAACCCACTTCCTTCCCCTCACTGAGTCCCGCACGAACATAGATTTAAAACCCTGCTTCTAATGGCAGAATTATATGAGCTCACAGTGCCTGTCACCTGCTATTCTCAAAGTCTTTCTACTGATGAATAATCTGTGGCCTCTGTCTCCGCCCCGGGCTTCGCTGCCTCGGTCCCCAGACGCTGGTCCCTCTGCCCCCGCCAAGGGGTCTGACTGGAGGGCACAGCGACTGAACCGGAGGCCAGGGCCAGGCTCCGGGGGCTTCTGTGCTGCGCCCACCCCCGTCTGCTGCGGCTCCGCCCCGGACCTCTTCGGAGTCAGACCCCCGCAGACGGGCGCGGGGCCCGGCGGCCGGGACGCGCTCGCCCTGCTCCGCACCCGCTGGTCCCGCGCTCCGGGCGCCGTGGCATGGGGCCCATCGCCCCCACCCTACCGGAGGCCGGGGCTCCGCCTCCTGTCTCCCCTCCCCGCCACCACAGTCCATGGAAAAATCATCTTCCACGAAACCAGTCCCTGATGCCAAAAAGAGCGGGGACAGCTGCTTTAGAGGGCGCGCCCTCATGTCTGCGCACCACCATGTCCACGCAGCGCCTGCGCGCGGCGGTGCCTGAGTGCGGATGGGACGTCAGGAACGTGGCGGGCGAGGGGCAGCTGGGCCACAGCCCCTCCGAAGGTCACAGGCGAAGACAAACCCTGCGTTTGGATCGGAAGACGCATCCTTCACTAACGCATTCCCCTGACTATAAGCGGACAGTCCCCCGCGCCCCCAAAGCAGGCCCGCGCGAACATGTGCTCCCCCGGGGGCAGGTGCCTTTGCAGATTGTGTCCCCCGCTGTGTCCCCAGCCCCAGGAACAGAGACCAGCACAGAGGAGACGCTCAGAAACTACCTGCGCGCTGAGTGCACCGGCCTCCCTGCCCCAGGTAACCGGACCCTGGGGCTCGCTACATCCGGCACCAGGGCACGGCCTGAGGCCTCCTCAGCTTCAGCAGGTGCCTGTGCAACTAATTAATTGATTATTTGAAAGTAGAAGTAATAGGAAAAAAAAAAACTCTTCTCTTCCAGTCCAGAGACCGTGCGCTGGCGGCGGCGCATGTCCTGCGCTCTCCGCCAGCTGTGAGGTTCAAGGACAAGAGCGAGGACAGAGTCGATTTTCAGTGCAATCCACGCAGGAGCTGACACAATGCCCCGGGCAGCGTGGCCTTGGGCGGCCCCTCCAGGCCTCGACGCTCCGACGGCGCCTTGAAAGCCGCTGCTCCCGGCGCCCGCGTCACCGAGGCCCTTCCCACGATTTCTTGGGACCGACTTTGGGTGTGCAGAGGGGGGCCCACACACGCCTCGCCCGGTGGGAACCACGGCCCGCACAGCCTCCACGTGGCTCCTGGCTACCAAGTGTGCCCCCTCTGCTTCCCACCCCGTTTTCCCCGGGCTTCCCCTCCCTGCCCCCAAGTCCCTCCCGGAACGCCAGCTGCGTTCAGTTGCTGTGCGGCCTTAGGCCGCTCTCGTCGGGACCACTTCTCGGTCTTGTCTCCCTTGTCCTGATCTCGACGGACAGACCCCGTGGCAGATCCGGGATCCGGTATTCTACAGACTGTCTGTCCCTCCTGGTCAGACGAGGCTGGACACGCGAGGGAAGGACATCCAGAAGTGCGGTGCACACGTGCGTTGGTGTTCACTCTGCCAGCGACGGTGCTGTCGGACTGAGCCGCGCAAGCGGTTGCGTCTCACGCCCGAGCCCTGGCCAGGCCTGGACGTCCCAGACGGCCCTACCCCGCACAAGGGACAAGGTAACGCGCGCTCCGGCCCTGCCAGGGCGGCCGGGGCCTGCTCTGGCGTTGGCGTCCGCGACTGTGGTGGGCGCCGGGGCAGAAACGCCTGCGCCTGTCCGGTCCTGTCACCAGTCCCAGCACCTGCCGGCGGGGGGGGGGGGGGGGGGTGGGCAAGGGCCTGTTTGGTGGGCATTCGCCCAAGTGTCTTATATTGATGTCAGGGGGTGGGCGACCCTCAGTCTAATAAATATTTGTCAAATGAATAAGTAAATGACTGCACAGCCAGGCCACGAAACACCCTTCGTGGTACCAATGACAGAATATTGTGGACAGGTCTGACCCCGTAAGTCCGGCTGCTTCCTCTTCTGGTGGTATAGTAACCTGCGAAAGCGCCTTGTGACAGAGAGCTGAGGACAAACCAGCAGTCGGTCCCTCAGAGGATGCATAGGTAGAGACGCTAGAAATGAAGTTGAGCCACACAGGAATTTCCTCTCGCTTTTGTGAACCAAAAAGAAGATCCTAGAAAATAATATTTTTGTTTCCCTATGTATCTCACCGTCTTAAATCTAGGCATTTACATTTTTTTACAAAGTTAAGATGCAGTGTGCGGCGCACTGTGCTGAGAAGGATTTTGTCTCATTTACGAACGGAACTGTAGCCTATGTTACTGTCAGGGTTGTATTTTCATCGTTTTTAAGGGCTCACTTGGGGGCCTTCAAGAACACATGTCACTGAAAAGGCAGTTTTCTATTTCTGAAAATTCCTCCTTAAAGAGTGTCCCTGGCTGAAGGAAAATTTGGAAAAGGTTTTCTCGTTGAGAAAACTCATAGGACTGAAGAGATTTCACCTTCAAAGAGGTCTCCTCCAGAGGGGGCCCCCTGTGGGAATTTCAAACATTGCACAGGAATTATGTTCTTTGAAGACTTTCAAGTCAGAAAACGGTCACATGGCATGGCATCCTCTTTGAAGTTTTAAAAAACAACACAATTTAAAGGATGCCTTTGGATGTGTCCAGGCCACAGGGTGCTGCTTTTGTGGAAAAGTGTTACTCTCTATTCAAGGGGTCTGCTCTCTTTTCGTTTTCGCCCGTTATTACTGTACCTTCACTTATTTTGTTCTAGTCAGAGGAACCGGATATGCTCCTTTCCGGGGGCTCCTCCCACGCCCCAGGACCCTCGGGCGGGATTTCCCAGCCTCACCCTGCGCCGGGTCAGACTCAGAAGCACTGTGACAACGCCCGCCCCGCAGAAGGCACCGGCATGGGCAGGTGACCTCACACAGGGAGTTCTCTAAGAATCGGCAGTTTCGGGGGGAGTTTCTCAAAAGCGACGTAAGTTGACTACAGGTGACAGGGAACAAACACCTCAGCGCACAATTTCATCATCCTACCCCTCCATCAGAGGCAGCTAAAGAAGAGACGAGGAACCCTTCCGGGGTGGCCGAGGGGGGTATGCCATGACTCACCGCAGGCCGCTTGCATGGACTGCAGTCTCGCACTCTGCGAAGGCCTAGAGGCCAAAGAAGGCACCGAACGAGTAAGACGTACCCCCGGGAAGTTTACAGTCAGGCGGGGAGACGTAAGCTGCAAAGCAGCAGCTACACTCTAAGGCCTTGTGTTAATTAGTGCATCAGCGGGAAAACGCCCTTATCAGCGCTTCAGCTCAGGAAAGGCCGTTCATTCGTGACTAAGGGGACAAAAGGCTCCTCCAGGAAGGGACAGCCTAGATAAGCACCAACTGGAGAACAGTGACCTGTGGTTGGGTTAAGAAATCAATTGGATGGGGCGAAACTAGCATTTTTTTATTGAAACAGAACGGTCGAGAATAGAATGCAATACAATAAAGAAAATAGGAATTTGCAGCATGCAAAATAAGGGAAATGTGCATTCACAGAAATTTTGTTTCACTTAATTTTTAAGTACATGTGCATGTGTGTTCTGGGTTATAATGTAAAATACATTTCTGACAGCGAGTCTCAGTAACACAAGACAAATGAAACAAAAGCCTTGAAAACGACTATGTTAAAGGATGGAAAAGATTCGGAGGAGCAAAATGAGCTGGTAGAGTGGACACATTTTTGGCAGAGGTCAAAAGACAGAAAATATTCCAGGACAAAGCAGCTCTCTCTCTGGGAGGTTAACCCATCAGTGATAGAGTGCAGGAGGTGGAAATCACAAGCGGGAAGGAGATTAGTATATATTGCAATACTGATTGAATGAGGATGGGGGCGGTTATTTAAAAAATAAGAAGAAATACATAAATACATTAAAGTATAAATTTTAAGATAATAACATGGTAAAGCATCATTACTATAATGTCAAATAGAGATGTATTTTTCTTATACAGAAATAAGGTTAAAAAACTTTCCCTTTAATCGTGTCCTATAAAACTATAGCATTGTCAGGGAAACTTGGATTGCAGATAAACAGGTAATTTTAGGTATAAATACGCCCCATTCCAGATCAGGAGCAATCTGAAACTCAGGTTTTGCTGTGTCCTGCATCTCATGTGGCGACCCTAATAGTAGGTGCTCACTGACACGGGATGAGCGAATGCTTGTATGTGGGTTTCCGTTGTGGAGAAATACACGTGCCAAGAAGTCGGCCATCCCCCACTCTCCAGGGTCCCGCTCTGCGGCAGTCCGCCCGGTCGCGTGGCTGTGCCGCCCTCCCCACCGCCCGCCTCCAGGCTTCCTCGCCTCCCCACTCTGGTCCCTAGGAGGCACTAACTCCCCATCCCAGCCTCTGGGAACCGCTCCCCTACTTTCTGTTTCCATGGATGTGAAATCACGAAATTCTTGTCTTTTCTGCCTGGTCTGTTCCACTTAGCATGTTTTCAGGCTTCTTCCACCAATATGTTGTAGCCTGTGTGGGAATTTCCTTCCTCTTTAAGGCTGAGTACATGCGTTTTGATAGAGTGTTGGCATCAAGGCCGCCCTGCAATCCTCATACAGCTTCTCAAGGTTCACCCAAGTCTGGCACTTTGGCACTTTGCCGGCCAGCCTGGTGACCCTTCCTGCCGCCTCTCCCTCTGGCTGTCGGAGGACAGCGCCGCATGCGGTCGGACCGCTCAACACGCTGGCCCTCTCCTTCCACTCCCGGCTGCTGCCGTCCGCAGCCACCGCCCGGCCCCAGGCCCTGGACTCTGGAGCCGCCACCAGCCCGGCCGGAGCCCCGGTGCCCCTGGGCGCGGCCCGAGCGCAGGGCCCAGCGGAGCCTCCTCCCTGCCGCAGCGCGCGCCTGGGCGGCTCGGGCAAGTGTTTCCTAGCGTCCGCTGAACTCTCTCCTGTCCTTCTGAAAAATTTACAATCACTGACACATGGGCCATTTTGAAAGAATGTTTGGTGACTATACATTTAATTTTAAATCTTAAAACCCTCCCTGACTGGCGTGGCGTAGCTCAGTCCCGCAGCGGGAAATGCCGCCAGGCTGATTCCTGGCCAGGGCACGTGCGGGGGTTGCCGGCCGGGACCGCGGCCGGGCCGTGCAAGAGGCAACGGATGGATGTTTCTCTTCCACGTTGACGTTTCTCTCCCTCTCTTTCTCCCTCCCTTCCCTCTCTCTAAAAATAAATAAAGAACACCTTTAAAATAAAAAAAAAATCCCTCAAAATATTTTTGAAAACTTTTAATAACCCTTTGAAATCGGTTCATATGATAATATTTTGACAGAGCCGAGATTTGTTTAATTTTCAGCTCTATCAGAGCAACCCTGTGCCATTCCCCATGTATATGGGATGGTTGCCGGGGGACTAGTCCATGCGAATATCAAGTAATTCAGGTTTAGGCTTCGAAGGGCAAAGAGCTAAATTTGAGAGACAGAAAAAGGTCATTGTGGTTCTCTTTCTTTGCTTCCTCCCCCGAACAATGCTTGACAATGCAGAGGAGTCCTAAAGTCTCGTTTTGTTCCCGGTGGGATGGACCCGCGGGGACACCCGGGCCTTTCTGGTGACGTTCACGGCGCTGTGCGCTGTGCGGCTTGTTCAGCGCCTCCTCCGAGGAGACCAGCGTGAGGCCAGCTCCTCAGTCCCCGTCCACGCGCACAGGGTCCGGCCGGAGTGAGGCCGGCGCGACGGGCGGGAGGGCGATGACGTGGGGTGATGACTCGTAGTTTTAATGAGCACATCTCACCTCAGGTGTCAGGCGCTGCGCCTGAGTGTGAGACTGTTGTATTACAGAATTACACGCTTATGCTTCTGTAATAAAAAATGGGAGTCATCTGTGCCAGACCCTGTATATAATGTTTTTACACATGATACTCTTTTTCTATCTTTTATTTCCGTCTCTGTTTTTGTTTTTCTTGCCATCCTCGACCATATGTATAATAGCCCTTTGAAAGTATCTGCCCAAACCCATCATCTCTGTAACTTCGGGGGGTATTTCTATTGATGAACATCTCTTTGGAATACGAGCCTCATTTTTCTGCTGGTTTGGGTGTCTCGTGATTTTGTGTTGCATCCTGAACGTTGCACGTTTCACGCTGTCGCACGTCCGTGCTTTGCTGTAAAGGGCGCTGCGCTGTGTTTGGCAGGCGCTGAGGTTACTGCAGGTCAGCTTCACGCTGCCACGATTTGCTCCGTAGTGGTTGGGGCGGCCAAGGGCAAGGGGAACACTGGGGCTGGGCCAGCCACACCCCCCCGCCGAAGGCGCCGCTGGGCTGCGGTCGCCGGTGCCTGTCCAGGAGGTGCCGCGGGGACTCTGCACTGGGGCTCTGGCCGAGCCCAGCGTGAGCGACGGGCGTTGCCTGAGGGGACCCCGGGCCCGTGAGCTTCCGGATGTGCTCTCAGACTCTAGGGTAAGTCTCGCAGGTTTCCGGAGCTGCTCCCCTGCTCTTCTCCCTGAGCTAATGGTGGGGGGACGACTGGGTTAGTGAGAACCCTGATTTCAGCGTATAAAAGTCAGTTCTGAGAGCGGGAGATAAAACGTAGCAAACTTAGGGGGAAAAAATAGTAGACGGCAGCCTGCGCCCTGCGGAGCCACATCATTTCTGCAGTCGCTCCAGGGCCTGGTCCCCTCCCAGCCCGGCCGGGTGCTCGCTTAGGGTCTGATTTCATTACTATTGCGTCTGGTCCCAGATGGTGTGAATCTCATTGATATTCTTCGAGCAGTTTATGAACATTTGTGTATGTGTGACATATTTCACAATAAAAAAAAATAAAACTTTTGCTTATGGTAAGGTTAAAGCTTTGGAATTACGAAGTTCACATTTTATATTTTAGCTATTGTGGAATATACATATTCCTGTGGGCACATGGTTACCAAAAAAAGACTATCAGCAAGCACACAAACAAAGCAAGAAAAAGCCATTTGTAAGCAGACCGCCAACTAGACAGCCAGGGCGGGAAGGCGCCGCGGCAGCTGCCCGGGGAACGGAAGCCAGCCGACCCCACGGTGGCTCGGCCCGCCCGCCCTGTGCCCGCGGCACGGGCGCCGCCACCAGCGGAGCTCTGCCCTGGTCGCCCCTTGGGGGGGGCACGGTCCCTTTTCTAGGAGGGGCAGCAGAGGAAAGGGCGGCTGGCACCCTGACCTCCCGTCGCCTTCGAATAAACAGCTCAAAGCACAGCTCAGCTCTGTCATTTTCCCATCACAAGGGCACGACATTTCCAAACGTCGGAACGCTGAATGCACGTGGAAATTTTCTAAGAGAGGCTGGGAAGCCGGAAATGTCTGCACGTTGGAAGACTGTTGTCGGTTCCCACGGCTGGGCTGCAAGGAAGCCCTTAGGCTGCCGGCCGGCGCCGCGGGCATCCCTGCCCAGAGGCGGGGCGACTCGTACCTGCCCCCGCCCCCCGCCCCCGGCGCGTCCAGGGTACATCCGGGAAGGCCTGTCCGGCTCACCCAGCAGTGGCTGGTGCTGCATGAATGAGCGGTCTGGCTAAGTTTGTGCCTAGGACCCACCAGAGCTGGGGAAACACTTTTTTTTTTTTTTTTTTTTTTTCAGTGAAAGGCTTCCAAATGGTCCCTGTAAAAATGTGTTGAACAAGTTTCGTGTTGTTTTGGTTTTGGATTGTCCTGGGAGCTGAAGAGGCGCGGAGGAGGAAAAAGGTTTCCTCGACCCTCGGGGTCCCTACCTGGGTCAGAAACAAAATGACAAAGACAGGTTCACAGGCGTGAAGGACACAAACTGTGCTGAACTTTTACGTGTCCGTGGAGCCTTCGCAAGAGAATGAAGACACAGAAAAGTGGCCGGAGCAGGACGCTGTCATCCCCTTTAGCCAAAGAAACAACCCCTTTGGGAAGGACTGACGAGAGAGGGGTTTGGGCCAGGGGAAGTGGGAGGTAAAGAGGCGCCTGGGAGGGTAAAGGGCAGTTTCACGAGGTCCGCTTACACGGCTTTCCCCGCCCTCACCGCCCTGCGCCTGGCGTGGGGAACGTCCCCCTTCCTCAGCTGCAGGGAGCGTACCTCTCATGCGGGATTTAATGATCTGTCTCAGGGCAGACACGCAGGGGGTGGAGGGAGGTCAGCGACCTTCCTGCTTCTGCCCTTTCCTCTCAGTCCTTCGGCCAATGACACCCAAGGTGCCAAGGGCCCACATTGTGGGGTAGCATGTCCTGAACCCCATGGCATGGAGACCATGCTTTTTTTATTAATTACTCCTTCAAACATTGCCATCTGGCCAGGTAGGGGGATATTTTCAGCAGACAGAATGGCGTTGGGTTCTAGACAAAGGGGCAGCGTGCGAGGCGGGATCGTCACCGAGGAAAGGGGACTGCCCAGGTCCACCTGGCAAATATGAGGCACAGAGAGATTTCCCAATGGCCCCTTACCCATTCAGCGATCGAGTCAGACTCAACTGCTGGCTACGTGCTGACTAACAGAGCCTTCAGGACTGAGGAGGAGTTATTTGCAAATGATGCGTCTGTTAAGAGGTTCATATCAAAAATATATAAAGAACTCACACAACTCAATATGAAAGAAATGAACAATCCAATTAAAAAATGGGCAGGGGACCTAAATAGACATTTCTCCAAAGAGAAGTACAAATGGACAACAGACATACGAAACAATGCTCAACACCAGTAATCGTCAGGGAAACGCGAATCGAAACCACCACGAGACAGCACCTCACACCTGTCAGAATGGCTTTCACAGAAAAGACAACAACACATGTTAGGGAGGACGTGGAGAAAGGAACCCACGTGCGCTGGTTGGTGAGATTGCAAACTGGTGCAGCCGCTGTGGGACACAGTATGGAGGCTCCTCAAAAATTAAAAATAGAACTACCTTATTATTATTATTATTGCTGTTGTTATTATTATTAATTGATGAGAGAAGGGGGAGAGATACAGGGAGGTTTGTTGCTCCGCTCACCTACGCGTTCACCGGCTGATTTTTGTATGAGCCCCGACCAGGGGTCGAACCCACAGCCTTTGACGTGCTAACCAACTGAGCGGCGCCGCCAGGGGCCTCCTGTTTCTAAATGTCTTGATGAAGCGTGGGATGGACTCCCTTCCACGTGCACGTCCATCGGGGAGGATGATCACCGCCACCGCGGAACGGTGGAGAAGCTCACGCTGATTGATCTGCCCCTGAACCATCCGTCCCTGGGGTCAAGGGAGTGCACCAGGCCTGGGCTGGCGGGAGCTGTCGCTGCGGAAGGAGCGTGGCTATTGCTTTGACTTCCCCGGAAGCTGGGAATGACGGTCAAAGTCACCCAAATGTCACGACCACTCCACAGAGGGGAATAGAGCGAGGGCCGAGCGGCCCACCACAGTACTGCCCACCATCGTCCCGGTGTGAGGATGGTTGTTTTCTGAACAGGCGTCCAATGGGTAAAATAGCGGGAGGGCAAAGCTTGAGGAGGGCGCAGGGGACTCGCACATCCTGCGCTGGGCACTCCCATTTCACTGCAGCTACGCTATGATTGTCATTGCTTCGGGCCGGTGCTCTCTTTATGGGGTCCCTCATCGAACCATATCCCCCTTATACGTAGAGCATTCGGGCAACTGATTCTTTGAAACCCGAAGTGAGAGAGTTTCCGTTGGTATTCCTATCGCGTTCCTTCCCATATCATTTGGAAGGCTGATTCCTTCTTCCTAATATAAATGATCAGAATTCTCAAAGTTAGTAAACACTTCATTTGCAGACATTAAATGAGAACACAATTATATTCCCTTTTCCTTTCTTAAAAGGATATTTTATTTCTAAAATAGAAAACATATGTCTGGGGCGAAGGGGTCCTGACCGAGCTGGCAGCGCCCGCGCGAGGCGTCTGCCGCAAAGTCATTAAGAGACTTGCCCAAATCTGAACTATTTTGAGCCGTCATTTCTCAGTTTTTCATTGCCCGTGTTAAGGAGCAAATGTATTCAAACTACTCTGAAAACTTTAGAATATAAAAAGATTTTGTAAAGGCTGATGGTTTTCATTTGTTACTTTGGTCCCTTTCTGCGTGAAATTATCAGAGAAGAATTTAGGCTGAAAGAGTTACTCCTTCCAAGACGGAGCTTAAAACCTGTATTTTTATTTGCAAATCACTTGTCCCCAGTTATCATATATGTGGCTATTTGCAAAAAGCTACATAAATTATAATATGGGTTTATAATATTGCAGTTTATAATATGATAAGGCAAAATGATGTTGTTTCCTTTGTATTTAGCATTTTTTTTCATCTTTTATTTTTCTGTGGAGTTTACTTTTCTCGTTCTCATCCCTAGTTTAGTTCTTTATACATGATCATTTTAAAAATTGCTGATCCTCTCAAACCATTGTGCTCCCTTCCAAGAATAATCTTTGTTATGTGCAGGCAGAATAGGGAAGGACAGCCGGCTGTGCGAGCTTTTTACAGGAAGTATGCAGATACGCAGTCACTTCTGCTGCACACAAAGGAGGCAGTGTTTGCGCTGAGACAGTCCTTTGCTCACCGCCATCTAGTTCTTTCTTTTTAGAATGTAAAATTTATTTTTATCAAAGTAACACATGCACGTAGCCTAGAAAGTAAATAGTAGTGGAAGGTTTATCACGCAAGAAACAAAAGCCAAAACCATACTCTTCCATCTCACTCTTTTCTTATCCTCAAGTAGCACGCCCAGAGCGGGCACGTGACTCTCCGCCCCGGTCCTGCGGTGCTCACCTGCAGGCTCACCTGCCGCTGTCTCACCTGGCTGCGCCGACATCATCTGTGGACTCCCTCCTTTGGGAAATGGGAATTTCTATTCCGACCACACACACGCTTCTCCTTCATTCTCCCACAGAATTGTCACACAATCTTAATTTTATTAATATTCACTGATCCCATTATTATAACTGTGTAACTGTTTTTACAAACAAGCCACAAACTGTACTATGATATTTCTTTACAAGTACTATGATATTTATTACAAGTTTTTATAATATTTATTTTGGAGTTAATGTAGAAAATTTTTCCCATGCACCTTTAATTTTTCCTTAAGCATTCCAACAGCTCTACAAAAATCTGCTCAATGTATATGGCCATTTTAAATCTTTAAGGTCCATATTTTTTCTTGGAGACATCTCTGCTGGAGCTCTCTGATCTCATACTGCATTGGACTGCTGCATTGCTGCACAGCTGTCTAGGTGCATAGGTGCATAGCCGTATAGCTGAATAGGTGCGTAAGTGCACAGCTGTATCAGTGTGTATCTGCATAGGTGCATAGCTGTGTAGATGCATAGCTGCATAACTGTACAGGTGAATGGTGCGTAAGTGCATAGCCATATAAGTGCACATGTGCATAGCTGTGTGAGTGCATACATGCGTATAGGCATGGGTGTATGGTTATGTAAGGTGCATAGTTGTGTAGGTGTGTGGCTGCATGGTTGCACAGGTGCATAGCTGTGTGTGCAGGTGAACAGGTGCATAAATGCACAGCTGTGTCAGTGCGTATGTGCACAGGTGCATAGTTGTGGAAGTGGGCAGCTGCCGGCCTCAGCCTTCTTCCCAACATCCAATTTACTTCTCCTCTCTCATGTGTGGGTCTCAGGTCTCCTGGATTCCACAGCTTCTTTTTCACTGAGGTGTCCCCTCATTTTGGAAATACATCTTCCAGAAGATTTCAAAGAAGAATGCATAAGGAAACCTACTTTTTGGTATTCCGGTTACCCCAAACGCCTTTACTCTGCTCTCACATTATCGATAGTTTGGAAGAGAATCCCTTTCCACCGTCCTCACGGGCTCGGCGCCGTGTCTGCCTGGGGGTTCGGGGGAGGTGGGCACGCGCAGGTGGAAAAGAGGGGCTTGGTGTGCTGTACCTCGAGTGTCTCTGATTATAAGTGAGAGGCTGAGCTGTTTTGTTTTTTGTTTTTGTTTTTGTTTTACTTTTCTCTAATGTTTGCTCTTATTTTTTTCACATGCATTACCCATTTTTCTGATTTGGTTGTTGGCCATTGACATTTTTATTTGTAGGGACTCTGTATATTAAAGAAATTGGCTCCTTCTAAGAGGATAGGAATGCAAATATTTTCCCACAAGGATTCGAGGAGCTAGAAGATGATTTGATAGCATGTTTTAAGATTAAAAAGGCATACCCAGAACTTCTCCATATAGTATTTATCCCACAGGGATATTCACACATGTGAAAAATGACTGAGAAATAAGGATATTCATTGCAAAATTGTTTGTAAGTAGCAAGACTGGAGGTACTGAAATGTGCATCGGTGAGAGCTTGTTAAGTCGGTCATGGCTCACTGTTGGGTGGGATAAGAAGCAGCCGCGCAAAGGAGGAGGAACTTGCCGATGCACCGATGAGAAGAGCCCTCGCTGCTGAATTTTGTAAGTTAAGAAATAAGTTGCAGAACAGAATGTGCTGTAACTACTACTTTAGAATACAAAGAAAAATTCCGTACGCAATCAGTTTATACATAGGACATTTCTGGAAGGATATCCCCAAAACTGACAGGACTCGGGATCAAAGGAACAGGAGTAGGACATATATGCTTTTTCTTTCTGTAACAGCTTTATTGATATTCGACTTGCGCGCTATGACGTCGACCAGTATTAGGCACATGATTCCAGGACTTTCAGCGCGCTGTGCCACTGCCGTCACCAGCGCGCTCGAGAACATCCCCGTCCCCGCAGAAGCTTCGAGTCCACTTCCCGTTATTTCCCACCCCCGCTCCCAGCCCTAGGCAACCACTAAATCTGCTTTTGTCTCTATTTGCCCTTTCCTGGCATTTTGTATAAGCTTTTATACCTTTTGAATTTCTCTATTTTGAATTTAAGTTACCTATTCAAAAATATATACTAAAAAAAACTACCTAATCTATCTTATTATTATTCCCTCCCCTCATAAGAAGAAACTGTGCATGAAAAAGTTAAACAAAGAAGGTCTTTAGTGCTATATAAGCTGCTGAGAGGTGGGGCTAGGAAGAGAGGCTGAGCATTATGAACAAATCCTATTTCCTATTTTTACTGCACCAATATGAGACCTCATTTTGGCTTCCCGTACACTGAAATTTAGAATTAATCTTCGTTCACATAAGTGTAAATCTCTGTAAAAGGTCAAAACATTTACCAAGCAGAAAGGAAAGAACAAGTTATTATGCTCAAAAAGATATGTGTATGAAAATAATACTGTGCACGCACTTCAGTTTTTATTGCCCTATTTTGTTAGGAATCCATAAACACTAATATAATCTTGTCATATATTACGAAGCTTGGCCATCTGCTAATGTTGAGATTAATAATCTAGCCCACAGTTAACTCATAAAAATCATATAATTTAGATTTGGATGGGGATTTGGAAATTTATCTATGACATTTTCTCAGATTTATGCCAGTAGATACCGGCCAATCTAATTACCTTAGTGCCATGTTTAACCTTTGTGAAACTCTCTATATAGATTTATCTGTATGACTATTGTTGGCTGTTAAAAATCCAAGGGCCCACTTTGTGGCCACTTCAAGTGGATGATAATAGTTAATAAAAATAATAAGGACTGCGATAGAGCGGTTTATGTGCTGCGGCCCATCCCCGGGCGGGGGGCGGGGCGGGGGGGGGCTTTACGTCCCCAAGGGCATTTAGACCTCGCGAACGTCTAGAATGAAGGGCCAATTTTTAGTCCCATTTTCGTTTTCAGTAAAGGAAACTTTTCCCCGGGGAGGCCGATGAGCACGACTACTGTCCCACGGCTGCGAAAGGGAGCGGCTCAGACCTGACCCCCGGGGTCCTGCGCGGGCGCGCCTTGGTGGTGCGCGCGGCCGCGCTCGTCTCATTCCAGGCTCCAGCCTGGGCTCTTGGCTTATTCCTCATTTCACTTTATTTCATCTACTACTTTGTGTCTTGACTTGTAAATAGCAAGTTTTTTCTAGAAAGCGATGGGTTGGAATAAGCAAGCATATTGGTTATTGTTTGTAGTGTTGTGCTTTATTGGGAGGAAAAAAACAAAACAAAGAGAAATGTGTTTTTGTGAATACTGTAATTCCTTTTGCCACCTAAGGACAGGCTTACCCTCACGGAACACTTTGTCTTTGCCCAGATAAAGCAAGAGCCAATCAATCAATATTGATTGGGTCAATGGGAATACAGAGAATTATGCTAGAGTTCCTGCCCTCTGGGGGCTTACATATTTAATTGTTGAGTGAAAATACATGTACGAAACCACAAGTATGTGAAAAGTGATTATTAATGGCACTGATGTGGGTCCTTTCTGTATCATAAGTCAATGCTGAAGAGACAGGGAAGGCATGGGAAGGAATGGATTTTTTTAGGATTGGCAGTCCCTGAGGCGAATAAAGAATTTTAAATTTTTAAGTGCTTTGAAGAGTTATAATACAAAATATTTGGAGAAGAAGCCCTTTAAGGTCTGTCCAACTGAAAATAGTATAACTGAATGAATGCTACACAAACTACCGCTCAGTACAGTGAAATTCCAATTAGTGTAGGGTTAAGAGGTTTGCGAGAAGGGGGTAGAGGAAAACCCAGAGTGGGCCAGGGTATTGAATAAGTGGGGAGATACAGGGAGTATTTCTCATTTCTCAGGGTTAGACGTGCATTCGTGTGTGTGTCCAGATGGGGGGTGAAGGTGGACGAGAGGAAAAGGTGCTGGCCAAGCAGGCCCCACTGAGCAAGTTTTCCAAAGTGGCTGCCTTTCCAAACTTGGTTGCGTCTCTGATAAAAATACATTACAGGAAAATGTCCCATATGCCGTTACCATTACTCCAGAGACTGTGAGAAAGAAGGGGGATGCGTCCGTGCGGTCCATACAGCGGCCCTTCCCCGTGCAAGCAGAGGGGAAGGCTCGTGGGCAGCCCGCCCCCGACGGCGGGTTCCGCCCCTGGGGCACCTGCTTCCCGACCCTGAAACACGGGGCCCACCTGCGCTCTCACCCACCCAGCCTCTTGTGACCATTTCCTTCAGGTGTCCCCTAATTGTCCGCCGGGGAGGCTGGAGCCACGTACCCCCGCGCGCGGAGAACAGGTGTCCGCAGGGAACGCCCGTGCCTGCGCTAAGCTCCACGGGCTCCCCCTGGGCGGGGCCCGGGACTGAGGGGTCCCATGTCAGGGGGCAGGGAGGGTCTGCCGGCACCACACTGCGAGGGAGCAGGGCTACGACGTCGGCTTTCCCCGGCCGGGGAGGCGGCGGCGGCCCCGTGGGGACGGGCCGGCCGGGCGGGGCACACGGGTCGCCCCGCGGTCCCCGCCGCCCGCCCGCAGGTGCTGCCCGGGCCCTCCCCGCCCCCTCCCCCTCCGCGCGGCGCTTCGGCTCTTTCCGCCGCTCGGCCCGCGCGCCCCGCTCCCTCGGCCATTTCCGTCGCGCCCTGGCCGCCATTTTGTCGCCGCTCGGTGTCTGGCTGGTGCGCGGCTCGGTCCCTGGGACGAGGCTTTGTCCGGTTCGGCAATGGACGGGTAGGTGACGGGCTGGCTCGGGGGTCTGGGAGGGGGTCGCCCCGCGGTCCGGTCGGGTCCGGTCCGGGGACGACCCCGTCGGCCGCTTGCGGGCCCGGCGGCGGTCCCCGCCGCCCCCTCGCACACACCCCCCGTCGCCCGGGCCGCTCGGGGAGACGTGCGGGACGGGCCGGGAACCGGGGGGCGACGGCCCCGGGGAGGGGGCTGGGCGGCAGCGAGCAACCCGCCGGCCCTGGCCCTCGAGCGACCTCGGCCGGCAACCTGGACGCCGGACCGGGGACAGCGCGGAGCTGGGGGAGGCCGGGGTCCGGGGGAGGCCCGTGTTCCGCGCCCCGTGTCCCCCGCGGCCCCACCGCCCGGCCCGGGGTGCGGGATGCGGGAGCTCCGCGGAAGCCAGTGGGGCCGCGGGGCGGGGGAGGGGCGGCGGTGTCACCTCCTTTGTTGTCGCCGGAGTCCGGTTGGGGGCGGCGGCGGAAGGCCGTTAGGTGGGCCTGGGACTCGCGGGGCCGGCCCCGGGGCCCAGAGTGATCCCTGCCGCCCCGGGCGTGTGCGCGCGGCCCCGTCACGCGGGCCCGGCGACACGGGAGCACGCCCGCAGAGCCGTGCCGGCTTCGGAGCCACTTTGACCCGTTTTCGGGAAAACAAAAACGGCCCCAGGACGACAGGGGCCACGGGCGGCCGGGCCGGGGTGCCAGGCCGAGGGGGCGCCGCGCTGGTCCCCGCGCCCCTCCCCCAGGCGCGTGGAAGTCAACCGCCGGGCCGCGCGGCCTCCGGGCCACGGGGCGGGGTGCGGGCGGAGAGACGCTGCCCCTGACAAAGCGCCTTTGTCAGCCCCTCCGAGGGCGCTGCGAGACCCCGAGTGAGCGCGAGTTGAGTTGGTGCTGATCCCGCGATAACTAAGTGCGGAGCGTGTGAAAGTGCGGGCGCGCAACTCGGAGTGTCTGCCCGGGAAGTGGGTGCCCCCGGGGGACGCGAGCAGGCGCGTCCCGGCTCCTCCGGGGCTGCGGGGCGGCCCTTGCAGGCGGCCGGTCCGGTTCGCGCGCTCGGTGCCCGGGGCGGCGCGTGCTCTCTCCCGGCGACAGCCCGGGATGGCCGGCGGCCGCGCGACGGAGGCGCGGGGAGCGGTGAGAGGAACGAGGAGCTGAACCCGCTTTTCTTTTCTCTCCACAGAATCGTCACAGAAGTCACAGTTGGCGTCAAGGTAGGAAAGGACTGTGGAACCTGTCGGCGTGGTTAAGGGGCATTTGCACTTAGTGTCTGAAAACTAATGCAGCTAACAAAACCCCGCTGTCGAGGGGTCCCCTTTTGAGGGGCTGTCGTGTAGTCTGGGGCCTAAACAGACGAGGACCCGGGCTGAGGTGACACTTTACAGGGGGTGTGAAGGGCGTCGGGGACCCTGACAGCGCTTCCCCCGCGCCTTCCTGGGAGCGGGAGGCTTTTGCAAATGGCGGGAAGGGAGCCGCCCGAGGCGCGAGACTTAAATTGCCCGGGCTTGCCGTGCGGTGCGCGCCCTTCTGCCCACGTATTTGGGGGGGAGACGAGGACGCGCAGTTCACGTGGGTGCCATGGCTGCCTGCCGTGGGGGCAACATGGGCAACGGAAACGGGGCCGCGCGCCAGGCAGTGTACGCGGCGGCCGCGGCGGCCGGGCGGCTCACGCCCTGTTGCCTCCGCAGAGGAGGGCGGCTCGCCCGCACCCGAGGGCCGGGTTTGGGGTCGGTCCCCGCCACCCGAGAGGAGCCGCGCTCGCGAGGCGGTTGGCGTCCCCTCGGAGGCCGCGGCGGGAGCGGGCGCCCGCCTGCCTCCGAAAGGAGGGCGGCCCTTCGGGCTCAGGGAAGGGCCTCCTCTCCCGGCGCGCGTGGGTCCTCCCCTGCGGCCCGCGTTGCCCGCGGTCCGTGCCCGTGTCCACGTCCACGTCGTGGCCAGCAGGCGGTTTCTTGCTGCAGGCCCGCCCGGGGGGGCACGGCCCTTGTCTTGGGCCTTGGTTGTCCGGCCCGGCGTCTGCCCGGCCGCGGCCAGCAGGCCCCCCAGGGTCAGCGCCTCCCAGCGCGGGGTGGGGGCCGGGGAACGGGACGCTCGTGTGTGTCCCCTGGGGCGGCGCGGGGCCCCGGACGCGCTTCGCTAAGGGACGGGCCCCGTGGGGGGCGCGAGTGCAGACTCGCGGGCTCAGTGGCTTGTTGGCGGCGGTAACGCCGTCCCCTTCGTCCCCTTCGTGCACGGAGTCTGCGCCCCGAGTTCAGCGATGCCTTGTTTAGAATTGTTAGGTGTCCTCTGTGACAGCGTGGGGACTGCGGGGTCCTTTTGGGGGTACTTTATGTTTTCTTATTTTCTGCCTTCTGCCTTGCAGCGAACTGAATCCTTGTCCGTGCTCTGTCTTTGGGCCTTTTTCTTAAGTGCATATAACGTCGCTTGGCGGTGAATGGCGAGCTTTTGGGGGGAGGCACCTTCCTTGGCAGCGGTACTTCGTAAGCTGCGACTGAAGGGGCTCGGAAGCGGGGAGTAGCTCACGGCGGAGGACGCGGACACGTGGTGGCGGGGCCGCCGGCCCGCGGGGAGTGGGGTCGGTGCGGGACGCAGTGCGGAGCCTGGCGTCGCTGCGGAGGGCGAGGCCGACGCCGGCCGCGGGGCGGCGCTGGCGCTCCCAGGGGGTGTCGAGGAGGCTTGTCGGTCACACCCGATTTCTGTATTAGTAGTTTGAGGGGAAGTATTAGAAAATGGTGTGAAAATGATTGCTAACCATTGTTTTTGCTCATTGTTCATATAAAGGTGAGGATGACTAAAGTTATGTTTTCTATGGTTTTTTTAGGATAGTGGTTAAGAACTTGTGCTTTGGCGTCAGGCCTCTGTACAAATACTTACGCTTTCATACTTTTAAAAAAAATAAAAGTAATGTGCGTGGTTAAAAAAAATTCAGAGTGCAGAGTAGTTCACTGATTTCCAGTCCTATTTCTTAGGTGCAGGTAATTATGGAAAAATATTCCTGGTGCATTTTTTCCTGAAATTATTAAGGTATATGTTACCGCACATATAAACGTCCTCATTCATTTACGCAAGTGGATTCTGGCCATGTGTGCTGGCCTCCTGCCTCTTGCTTTGCCTTTAAAAAAATAGCATTATTGAAGTATGTGATAAGTACACTACACATATTTAAGTGTACATGTTTTGATACACGGGTATGTCTGTGAAACCATTACTGTAATCAAGATAATGAACACGCACCTGCTCCCAAAGTGTCAGTTTGCCTGTCGGTAGCACGTCCCATTCGCCTCTCTCCCCAGGCAACTACCGACCTGTGTTCTCTCCCTGTAGAGTCGTTTGCATTTTTTAGCGTTTCCTGTAGATGGAATTGTGCAGTAGGAACCCTTGTTCGGTCTGGTTCACCCCACTCAACGTGTTTTTGGACCTGCGGGCTGCGCACCAGGGGTCCGCTCCCCCTCGCTCCGGGGCCGCCGTCCCGCAGCTCCTGGTGGGCGCGGGGCGTGTCCAGGGCCGGGCTGCTGACGTGAAGCTGCTGTGCACTGTCCAGTGCGAGTCCGTGGGAGCGTTTGCTTTCGCGGCTCTTGGGAACCTGCCCGGAACAGAGCGGCAGAGGCCTAACTTTTTAAGCAACTGCAAACTGTTTGGAGAGCGGTTGCACCTTTCCCCATCGCCGCCTGCCGCGCATGCGCGCCCAGCGCCCCCCGCCCCCGCCCCCGCCCCCGCCCCTCCAGGGCCTGTCGCTGTGAGTCCCTCCGTCGCGGACCGGACGCGCCAGGGGCGTGGAGGGCCGGCCTCCCTGTGGCTGGCGGTCCGGGCTGGGCTGGGCCTGGGCTCCGGGAGTCTCCCTGCTCCTGTGTTGGGGGTGGTGGTGCTTTTCCCTTGGCGGACATTTGATTTTGTTTTTTGCATGCGCAGGTGCGGGTGATATTTTTCCCGAGTATTTCCTGTAAAAGTTTTTTCCTCACTTTGTGCCCAGCATAGTTTCTGCTCAGAAAACACCTGTCCCTCAGTGCTCTTAAAGGATATCTACAAAGACGTGTATCTTCAAATTTACTTAAAGTCATATCCTAGAAATACAGTGTTAAAATTTAACATACATTGGAATTATTGACGGTGGCTGAGAATGGTTTTTCAGTGGAGGTCTTGCCAAGTTAATAGTGGGTGATTTGGAAGTAGCAGACTGGGTTTAGCCTCTATACCATTGAACAGGTAATCTTAGTTTCAGTTTTACTGGGTTGGCCAAAAAGTCCATTTAGTTTTTTCCATAAAATAAAAGGCATTTTTCATTTTCATCAATAACTTTATTGATTTGGATACTTTGTATTTGTTCACTATCTGCTGCTATAGGCTTCTCATGGGTAGAGGCCAGCAGTGCTACTGAACGTCTTCCAATGCATGAGACAGCCCCACAGCAAAGAATTTTTTGGCTAACGGGTCAATAGCATGAAGAAACTTTACAAACCACTTTGGACATGCTCAGTCAGTCATAGCACCTTCTCCATACACTGCACAAATCTTTTTTTGCATTTTTACCTTTCTTGAAATAATAAAGCATAATACACCAGAAATGTTGCATATTTTCTTCTATCTTCGATATTAAAGTGGCTGCACAAGAATTCACCAATTCTGGTAAGTTTGGTTTTTTTTTTTTTTTTTTTTTTTTTTTTTTAATGCATGCTGACTTGACAGCTGTCACAATACAGCCTAACAAAATTGTTTCAAATGAAGTTAAAGACAACTAAGCGCTACTAGAGCCATCTTACGGAAAGGAAGAAAAACAAAAACAAAAAACTTTTTGGCCAACCCAGTACAAATTTATAAATGAACCTAATAGGGCCTACCTCAAAAGTTATTTTGAAGATTGGATAAAATAATCCATAAAATACTCTGTATGGAATGGCATATAAGTTCTCAAGTGATGATGGTGGTCATTATTATCATTGTTTAACCTGTAAATCTGATTTAGAAGGAGCACTTTAATGCAAGTCAAATACGATAAATAAATTTTTTAAGAGACCCTGGAGTCCAGATTAAAAATAGTCAGATAGCACTACAGAGAGAATTAGTGAACTAAAAAATAAAAATTACTCAGAATTTAGCACAGACCAATAAAAAGATAAAAACAGAAAGGTTAAAAGATAGAGAGGAAAGGAAGATAAATTCTAACGAGTATCTAATTAGAGTTCCAGAAAGAAAAATCAAAGATTGCTAAGAAGCAAAATTTGAAAAAGCTAAACTGATCATTTCCCAAAATTGATGAGTTACATGAATTCTTAGATTTAGGAGGCACAGGGAAATCTAGACACATTGCAGTAAAAAGTCAGAACACCAAAGACACAGAGAAGATCTTCAGTGCAGCCAGAGAAAAATTGAATTCCCTAAGAAGGAGGAAGCACTAGAAAGGCAGAGCACTTCCTTAGAAAAGACAGGGGAACGGACAGCATCTTCCAAGTGCTGAGTGAAAATAACTCCACCTGTTCCCACCTAGTCAGCTAAGTTATGCTGAAGGAGACAGCAAAACAATGGCATTTGCAGGAGGCCAGCCCTCCCCCCGCCACCGCCTTGAGGGACGTGTGTAACGGCCCACGTGGGGGATTCCGAGGTTGGGTCAGGGAGGGCGGGGCAGCAAGTGCAGGGAGGGGCTGGGCCCGGTGGGGGGGGGGGAAGGGAGGGCCCCCGAGGGGCAGCGAGGCCGGAGAGGCGGTGTAGCTCCTGGCCTGGGTGTGCAAGGAAATAGCGGTGGATCGACTGTAACAGCGCGTGAGCTGGGCTAAGGGACTGGCGCCTGGGGGTCTGTTGAGCTGTGCTGTCCCCTCTGGCCGCTGCCACCTGGCCCCGGGGCGAGTCTAGGCTGAGCTCTAGTTGTGAAGCAACGTGGATTCCTGGGACTCGGTATTAAAAATGTAATTCCTATGGTCATTATATTTTGAAATGATAATATTTTGGGTTAACTAAAATACGTATTTGTATCACCATTTCTTCTTTAACTTTTAAAAATTGGGCCACTAGAAAATTTATAAGATTCCATGTGTTGCCCGCATTACATTTCTTTTGGACAATGAGTGCCATTTTGGAGGGTAGAAATTTTAAGTGCAAATTGAATCAGAAAAATTTACATTTTAAAATTGTACGGGATAGAGTGCATGACTTCTGAAGTAATTGAGGGTGAGGTGATTAAAATTAAACAGAATCCAAAGGAACTCAGTGGGAGGAGAAATGAAAGGAAGGAAGGGAGGGAGGGAGGAAGGAAGAAAGGAAGGAAGGAAAGAAAAAGGAAGGGAAAGGAAGGAAAAGAAAGAAAAGGACAAATAGTGAGCTTGGTTTAATGGTGTTAGAGATGCTCTGTGGAGGGTTCCTTCGAGCTTGTGGAAGTAGTGTCTGGCGGTAGGGGCTGGACCAAGTCTGACCCTAACAGCCTCCCGGAATCCCTGTATCTAAATACCATTCTCCCTTGGGGCAACGCAGGGATTTGGGGGCGGGCAGGACATCATAAGTGCAGAACACTCTGCATATACTTCCTCCCCACCTCCCACCCGCCGAAGCACTCTCCTGAAGTTGGTGGTTGCTTTTCCTATGAAATTGGCTTTGACGATATGAATGTGTGTATATATATTTATCTTAAGCAATATGTGGTTTTGTTTTACAGGTTTAAACAATACATATGTGCTGTCATGCTATGTGTCTTCTGTAATTTGCTCTTTTTGTTCAGTAATTGTTTCCTAACCTAAGTTTATATGTAGCTCTAATTCCTTCATTTTTCTTGCCATAAATTACGTGAACATACCCTTACCCTGTTGACAAATACAAGATTGTTTCTCTCTCTTTTGCTGTTACAAGTTGTTGCTGTGAGCGTTCTCATGCGTATTTCAGTATATGACAAAACTAGAGTTTCTCTAGAATTGCTGGGTTATAGGTTGTGTTTATTTTCAAGTTGATTGGATACTGGCGTGTTATTTCCCTAAGTGGTTGTGCTAGTTGATGCATCGTCCATGAGCAGTGTGTGAGAATTCCTGTTTCCACACCCCCGCCCCCATGATCGGCGTGGCCGGGCTTTCTCATGGCGCCTGCACCTCATACGTGCGGATGCTCTTTTGCTTTAATTTGAATTCCTTGAGTATCAGTGATATATTTTCTTGACTGGCTATTCATATTTCTCCTGTTAAATGCATGTTCATAGCATCTGTCCATTTTCTTTCTAATGTAATTTTTGTCTTACTGATTCTGAGGAGAGTTTATATATTGTGGATGCTGACTTTGTTAACTCTTCAGCACATACTGCATACATGCCTTCCTCTGTGGCTTTTTACACTGATGAATAGAAGTTGGAAATTTTGACATCACATTTATGTTTTAGTTTTAAGAAATATTTCTTTCACTGAACATTTTATAGTCTTGTGGGTTTTATTTTGGAAGTTTTAAAATTTTGGTTTTCACATTTAGAGCCTTAGTCTATTAGGAACTTAAGTTTTATGCAGTGTATGGGAAAGGTTTAATGATTTTTCCCTTATGCATAACAAATTTAGTACCAAGTCATTTGACTAGTTTGTGTTTTTCCACGGACCTGCAGTGTCAGCTGCCAGGCGTCCATGTGTGCGTGGAGCCGTCTCTGGCTGTCCTCTCTGCTTTCATTGTCCGTCTGTCCCTGTCTGAGCACCCGGCACCTTAATGCCACCTCACAGTCAGCCTGGGACTCTAAATGCAGAGGGGATTTCACAGCTTTGTTCAAACTTGTCTTCGCATTTTCTCTGCTGTGCTGCTGTCTGCCATCTAAGGTCAGTTGGCTAAGTCCCTCGAAGATTTTTTTGGATTTTGATTTATAATTGCACTAAAATTCTATGTTGATTGGGGGAACGTTGTATTTGCATAATGAATAAAATAATATGGCAGTACTTGAGTTCAAAGGCATAAAACTATAACATTTCTTTGAAGAAATTTCCCTTTTCCCTTGATATTTTCTCTAATTGTAAAGAAAAATACTGAATACAGAAAACTAAGTGATTTGGGCGAAAAGGAAAATTAGGTCACCAGTAATTTTATCATAGCTAATCAGCACTGTATGTGTTGAGTTTTTTCGTTATACATACTTTCCCTTGTACATATGTGAGAGTGTGAAAGAGGGATACTTGGTGGACGAATAATTCAGTTTCTTCCAAAGTTATTGGTTTATTTAGTTTTTTAGTCCCATCCTAGAAAATTATGTTACAGTTAGTTCCAGATTTCTCAGAAATAGTATAGCATTCTAGACTCTTCTTTTTTATTACTAATACTGAACATTTGAATATTTCCTTTTCGTCTATTTCTCTTTTCAAAGACTTTATTTTACTTGTTTTTTTAAAAGAGGCAAACTTTTTTGTTTAATAATTCACTACTTTCTGTCTTTTATCTTTTTTTGCCCATGCTAGATTTATCTTACTACTTTTTGTCCACTTTAAATTACATCCTGCATTTATTTTCTTGTTTAAAAATGCATTCAAGATTTATGAAGTATTAATTGATACCTTTGGCAATAAGTTTTAACTTTTAGAGTTCTCTTTTTCTTTTTTGAGATATAATTGACATACATTAATTTCAGGTGTACAGTGATTTAATTATATATGTTAATCGTATGCATATATATGCATACGATTAACAAAAAGTTTAGCTAACATCCATCACCACACTTTTTTTGAGTTTTATGAAAATGGTATGCCCATGTAATGTTTTCCGTGACTTTTGTTTTGATTCAGTAATATTTTAAATAATTAGCCATGTTTTTTGTATATAATTGGATAATACTCATTGCTACCTCTTATTCTTCTGTAAAAACACCCCGATTTATCTCTCTTCCTGTTGGTAGACATTGGGTTGTTTAAAGTCTTTGACTTCAAGAACAATGCTGCTCTGAACATTTTTGTACTTGTTTCTTGGTGTGTATATGCAGGAGTTTTGGAGATGCATTCCAAAGGAGTACGGTAAATTTTACAAGGGAGTACTAGGTTATTTTCCAACATCTTGTTTGAATTTATTGCCTGACCAGTAGTGAGTGCACAAGGGCTCTTGCCGTTTCAGATCTTCGTCAGCACTTCGCTAAGTATTAAGTGCCTAAATCTCGCCAAGCTGCTGTGCAGCGCCTTCTCTTTCCATAGTTATGAATGAGGTGTGGCATCTCCCCTGCCCCCAACATACTGGTGGCAATTAGTGTTTGTTCTTTTGTAAATTCTATGAAATACCTGTTTGTATCTCTGTCTAATAAAAATTTGAATTAAACTGATTTTATAGTTTTTTTTATGTAAGAGTTACTGATTCTCTTGTGTTGCTAAAATCTTGTGGTTTGTCACTTTTTCGTGCTGTCTTTAATGAATAGAAGCCATCAACTCTTACGGGGAGAGTGTTGGTGTGGCCCCACGTTGGCCTGGCCGCCCTCGGGCAGGGGGCAGGGTGCAGGGTCCTCCTCCTCGCCCGGCCCTTTCGGTTTCCCTTGGTTTCCCGGACCTTCTGGGCCAGTTGCTGGAAACCAGCGCCTCCTCCTGGTCTGTCAGTCTCTGTCTGTTGGCGGGATACAGTTTCTTCTGTAGCAATTTTGTGGCCACTTTGTGGAATTCATCAGCATTTCTTTTAATGGGCGGTTTTCTTGTATTTTACTTTAAAAAGGCCTTGCATATTTATATCATAAAGATATTTTCTTTTCAAATTTTTTCAAGTTTCATCTTTTGCACTTGTCTGTAATCCATGAGAAAATTACCATTTTTGTTTGTGTATTAGGTGAGGATCCTGTTTTATTTCGTTTCATTTTTTGCTCTTACATAGAGAAAAGCCAATGAAATTAAAATTTGCAGTGAGGGTTGTTTTGTTTTGTTTTTTACTTTACATGCGTATATACTTTAGGATAGCGGCCAAGGAAGCGCCGCTCCCAAAGGGCGGAGCGGGCCGAGAGGCCAGGACGCCGCCTCGCTGCCCGCCCGCCGTGCGCTCTGCGCTCTGCGCTCTGCGCTCTGACGGTGGGTCGCCAACTCTTCTCTGTGATCCGTGTCGCCGGAAGCCTGTCTGTTGTGTTCTCCTGTTTGCAGAGGCGAGCGCTGGTTTTACCGGCCCTCCACGGCGTCGTGCCGTGTTTCTGCTGGGGCGGGCGCCGGGGGGGACCCCCGCAGCTGCTGGGGGCGGGGTGAGGGGCGGTGCTCGGCCCGCGGTCGTCCGTGCCTGCCAGCCTGCCTGACCCTCGGGGGCCTAATGCTCCTCAGGCGCTGCCCCTGCTTCCTTTCCAGTGGGGTGTCTTGGGCAGCTCTGTCCTCGGTCCGGGCTTGGCTCCCCAGCGGCGCCAGCGGGTCTTGCACCAGAGATTGTACGGGGCTCATCCTCGGTGAACAGAATATTTAAGAACCAAGATAAGAAATAAATTTCTATCACTGGAATGAATGCCAAATGTCATTTGAGTTGTGCTTTTGTATCCTTTGTTTAAAAAACACTTCTCTCTCCTCTTGACATATGCAAGAAGATTGTACCTTCGAGGCTGGCGTTTCCCTAATTCCTTGTGTGGTAGGCCAGCCTCCTCTGAAATGGGCTTTGTCATTACACAGCAGGAGAAGAAAGTTTCTGTGGTCAGATTTACTCAGGGACAGCAGTGCCCATTTTAGCACTTAATATCTTTTCTTAATTGAATCTAAGATCAGTTAACATTTATCTTTGATGAATTAAATAAAAAATATATACTTAGTAGAGATTGTGCTTCCAAGTTTAAGTGCCACTAACTTAATTTGTTACAGCAGCCACTACTGCAGAACAGCTTGCATTACTATACCATTGAGTCATTTCACTTTATATCCATTTCAAGTTAGGCACCTCGCTGAGGTATTTCAGATGAGATTGCTCCACCCGTTAACGAGAAAATGTTAGTATCAGTGCTGCAGAATCACTGCTTCTGGATGTAACATTGCTAAGCTTTTTTACTCACAGAAAGTCAAACATAATTGCTTTTTTATAAAAAGCAATATAATACATTTATAAAAAACATTTATAAAAAGTACATTTAATTTCTGTGAAAAAGGTCTCAGAATTATAAATAATTTGGGATTCTTTGGACTCAGTTATGAAGGCTGTTGAGATCCTTACTCTTTGAGTAGCAGGTATGAAATCATTTGAGGGAGAAAAAAAACCCACAGATACAAACTTCACAAAAGACTAAAACTTTGCCGTCCGGAGGATTGCGTTGCAGGGAGGAGGAGGAGACTGCTCTGCAGGCTGCACACCAGAGCGACAGGCTGCGTTCCTGCTTCAGTGGACCTCAGGTTCCCCGCCCCCACCTCCAGAATTGCTTACAAATTACTTAGCCAACACCTAAAGAGATTTGAAAACTAGAGGAGTCCAAGTGTTTTCTGAACTCAGGCGGGTACTAGCCATTAGCATTCGTTCACTTAACCAGTACTTACGTGGACCCTGTGTGAGGCCGGCCCCCGGGAGGGCTCTTGGGAACACCGTTGGCGTGAGCCCGGCACGTGGCCCGGGGGCGCACAGCCGTACCTCACTTCATTGCGCGGTGCTCTTTTTGTGCCTCGCAGATGCTGGGCTCTTTACAAGTCGAAGTGTTACGGCAAGCCTGCTTAGAGCAGGTCTTTCAGCACCATTTTTCAGCAGCGTTGGCTCACTTGGTGTCTCTTTCAGACATTTTCATTATTAGCATTATGTTTGTGATGGTGGTCTGTGATCAGTGATTTTTGATGTGACTGTTATAATTGTGTCGGGGTGCCACAAACGGTGCCCTCTAAGCTGGCTGTCTTAATCAGTACGTGTTGTGTGTCGTGAGTGCTCCTCCGGCCAGCTGCTCCGCCGTTCCTCTCCCTCTCCCAGGGCCTCCCTGTTCCCTGACACAGGACAACGTTGGAATTACACAAGTCAGCCTTACAGTTGCCTCTGTGTGTTCAAGTGAGAGAAAGAGTGGATTGATGTGGCAAACGTCACTGTCTTATTTTAAGAAATTGCCACAGCCACCCCAGTCTTCAGCAGCCACCCCCTGATCTGTCAGCAGCTGTCAGTATCGAGGCGGGACTCCCCACCAGGGCTCAGATCATGGCTAGCGTCTTTAGCGATTAAGCATTTTTTAAAAAGATTGTATTTATTTACTTTCAGAGAGAGGGGAAGGGAGGGAGACGGAGAGGGAGACATCGTTGTGTGAGAGATCGGGTGCCTCTCATATGCCCCCAGCTCGGGACCTGGCCCACAGCCCAGGCCTGTGCCCCGACTTGGAATCGAACCAGCGACCCATCAGTTCACAGGGCAGCCTTCAATCCACTGAGCCACACCAGCCAGGGCTGTAATAACATATTTTTTAATTAAAGTATGTGCATTGTATTATTAGACATAATGCGATTGCACGCACTTAATAGACAGCACTATAGACAAAACTTTTATTTGCACTGGGAAACCAAACAATCTGTGTGACTCGTTTTATTACCATACTCTCTCTCTCATGGCCTGTGTCATCACATTTAATCCCAAGGACTGTGAGGAGAAGTTATCCTTATTTTACAAGTGAGGACGTTAAGGCTTAGAATAGTTAAGTAATTTACCAGTTACATAGTAGGTGGAAGCTGAACTACAGATCCCTTTTTCTTAATTTACTTAGTGCCACACTTGTCATAAAAACAAAGAAAACTAGGTTAATACATCATATCAACAGACTAAAAATGAAAAGTCACATGATTATATCACTGGAAGGAGAAAAAGCATTTGACAGAATCCAATACCCTGTTATGACAAAAACTCAGTCAACTAGGATACGGGAGGATTCCCGCAACTCGATGCAGCTCAGCAAGGGAGCTGCAGCCGAGACCATCGGTGACGTGGGGGGCTCCACGCTTCTTCAGTAAGGTTGGGTGCACCTCGGGGGGGCTCCTCTCCCTCCCACTTTTCTACAGCCTCCCGGAAGTTTTTGCTAATGTAATAATGGGGATGCATATTGAAAAGGAAAGTGTAAAATTGTCATTCACAGATGACTTGAGAGACTGTAAAAAATCCTGGGACCAAAAAAGTTCTCCTGGAAACTAGTAAGCAGTAGCTGCAGAGTCGCAGGATACAAGGTTAATACACAAAGGTCACTTGCTGTCCTTTATACCAATGCTGAACAAGTTCAACTTGAAATTAAAAATAATACCATTTACATTATGCCGAAAGTATTGAAATACTTAGGTATAAATCTAACGAAATAGGTACAAGATGTAAATGGGAGAACTATAAAACTGTGATGAATGAAACCAGGGAATCAGACAGGTAGATGTTCCATGTTCATGGATAGGAAGACTCAGTATTGTCAAGATGGCAGTTCTTCCCAACTTGATCTATGGAATCGGTGCAGCCCCAGTCAAAATTCCCGGTTCTTCAAGTTCGGTGTGCGGCACAAGCACTTGGAGGGCTTGCAGAAGCCCTGGTCTGGCCTCCACTTTCGGTCAGTAGGTCTGGGTGGGTCTGAGAGCATAGGCTGCTGACCTGGTTCCACCAAGCCTGTCCCTCGTGTAAATCTGCGCCGCGCCGAGTCTCCGTACCTTGAGGGCTCACTAGGCGTGATGCCTGCGTCTAGTGCTCATGGGGCGCGGTGGGACATTTTATTTAGTTCTTGTCATGCTTGTATGTATTTCTTTGAATATTTGACGAGTAGAAGCTTGTAAAACAATGAGGGAGGAGACTATTTGTTTACCATTTTGATATTTGTTTTAATAATAGCTTATGAGTTTGGACACAGCATAAAGTTTGTGGTTAATTTGTATTGCTTTGGACTTTCTGAAATGCTTGATAAAATACCTCCTTTATACTTTTTTTCATTTCAGTGGTTGCATTCAACTACTTTGTACTGTGGTTTAAATCATCTTGTATTGATTTAGTGGTTTTAAATATTAATACCCATGTATGTAAATATATACCTACTTAAAATAGGCAAAACATTTGATTTAGCTATTTTAATACTAACCTACTCGCATATTTTTTTGTAAATATATGCATTTTTAAAATAGCTAAAACAACGTTGGCTTGTTTGAACAACTGTGCATTTCTGAGAACATAGGAATATATAACCTTTTCTCCAAAGGATTTGAAGACGTGATTCCGTCTGTTTATGCAGGCAGACAGGCATTTCTTCCTCTGCAGGTTTTACTTTTGCTTTCAGCGTCCCAGCCGCTGAAGTGCGTCCCTGAGTGACGCTGATGGCGGGGCGGGGGCGAGCTGTGCGAGTCACCAGCACCCAGTTCTCCTTTTCTGAAGCCCTGTGTTGTCTGGGTGAACCAAGCGCGGTGGGGTTGGCGGGTGCACAGAACGTTTGCGACCAAGTCCGCCGCTGCGGCTGTGGACGGGACCTGAAAACGGGGGCAGGCCCCCAAAGCGTTGGCAGGGGAGCCTCGCCGTTTCCCCACGCGCTGTCTGGGGGCGGGGCGAGTGGGAGAGAAGGGCTCCGCTGGCCTCGGGGGGGAGGGTGCGGCCCGCGCTCGAGTCAGGTTTGTGTGTCAGGGATTCAGCATTCTCGCTGTTCTCGGTAGAGTAACACCTGGCACTTTGTCTGGGAGTGTATGAAAGTTCACAGATAAGTGACAGACTTTCGGATTGATATTTTTAAATTTAAAGATGTCTTATGTTGGTTTTTGTTTTTATAGAGAGGATCTGACGAACTGCTCTCAGGTAGTGTTCTCAGTAGCCCAAACTCTAACATGAGCGGCATGGTGGTGACAGGTAAGTCTCAACTCTCTTTACCAGTCTGTCCTTGTTTGCCACTCTGTGCAGCAGGGCGTCACAGCTACAACTGGGTCTGTTTTACCAGAACAGCCTTCATTTTCACATGCTCTTTGTTGACACATTTTAGAGGGAATTCGATTAGAGTATACATGTGACATTACTCGAGTATATGTGTGCCATTACTAGAGTATGCACGTGCCATTACTAGAGCATACGTGTGCCGTTACTAGAGCATACATGAGCCATTACTAGAGCACGCACGTGCCATTACTAGAGCATATGTGTGCCCTTACTAGAGCATACGTGAGCCATTACTAGAGCACGCGCGTGCCATTACTAGAGCATATGTGTGCCCTTACTAGAGCATACAAGTGTCAATTGAAAAAACCTGAAGATGGAGACTTCCCTGGACAGAAACTCTGATTGCTTTTAAATCACAAAAACAGTCATTTTCCTTTCATGTTACAAGTTCCCTCGCCCTCACCCTTTCGATGCTTTTGTTTTTAGCCTTTGTGTTTTGTGTGTCATAAAGTTCTTTCAGTTCTCTGGTTCACAAAACCTAAAGCCCAAACTGTAAATAAAACCCAAAATTTCAACTACATAGTTGTCTTTATTCTCTGCTTTCAACTCTTTGCTGTAACAATATTTTGCATCTTTAAATTAATTTTTTTATGTTATCTACTTGGAAATTTAAGATAACTTATTTAATCTTCATAGTTAGGGGCTTTCTAAAAGATTGTATCTGTCTGAAAGAATGTTGTTGTTAGATCTGTAAACAGACTAATTCTTAAACCTTCATTTTATGGCTGACAGACCAAAATTTTAATCTGTTGGTAGTTTAATCTGGTGATTGATTCAGTTTGCCTTATAACCCTGCATTTTGCATTTTTTACTGAAGACCAAGTTCCTTTTTTTCCTAAAAATCTTTCCTGAATTACTTGCTTGAGGAATTAAATGTGTTGGGCAGTAAAAGGACCTTGAAAACCTGGAAGTACAGAAATTTCTCAGGCGGCCACTGCTTGTATGTGCAGGCAGGCCTCGTTTTACTGTGCGTTGCTTTATTGTGCTTCACATATGTGGCATGTTTTACAAATTGAGGGCAAGACCCTACATCAGCAAAAGAAATTAGGAGCCTCCTATCACAGGTCTCGCTCTGTGGCGGGGTCTGGCGCTCCCACGTCATCTCTGAGGTTGGCCTGTGCGTCGGCCTCGCACATGTACCCTTGTCTGTCCCTGGGGGAGCAGGGAAGTGAAGCTTAGAATGAAGAGTGTACCAAGCGTAGTCCTTGTGACATGAAGCTGAATTTGTACATACGGCATGAGGTTTCACATATACATAGAAGGTTCTCCATGATAGGCCATAAGTGAGGACGTAAAGTAATTCTCAGTAAATTTCAAATGGTTGGAAGCTCATATAGTATCTGATTATAGTAGAACTTAACAGAAATTAAAAACAGTAAGAAATCTAGGAAATAACCCAATATTTAAAACTTGAACTACGCAACTCTGAAACACATGAATCAAGATATAAAGGCATATTTCTGGCTGAATGAAAATGAAAATACATCAAAATTCATTGGATGCAGCCCAAGAAGTGCTTGGGGGGGAAATAGGTCTATACCTGTAATAGATAACCTGTCTGTCTCTATTAGAGACTACCCATATTAGAAAACAAGGTTTAAATATCAAGAAAAGAAATGAAACATAAATGACCGATATTGGGAATGAAAATGGAGATAGTCACTACAGATTCTACACAGTGTAGAAGGAGAATAAGGCAATGTTACAAACAGTGGCAGTGCCAATAAACTGACCAAATTAGATGAAATAGATTTCCTTACAAATGTAATTTACCAGAACTAACCTACCCGTTATTCCAGATAGATATAGATTAGCTCTGTATCGATTATACAAACTGAAGTTTTAATAAATCCACCGAGGCATAGGTGGTTTCACTGTTGAATCTTATGAATCTTCAAAGAAAGAAATAATCGCCATCTTCAATATACTTTTTTTAGAAAATGGAGGAGGGGACACTACCTACTTAACTTTACAAAGCCACTGTGACTGGCAATACCTGACGGAGAGGAAACCAAGATTTCATGGGAATAGTTTTCATTAGCATAAATGCAGACCTCCCCACAAAGGCGAGCAAATTCTGTAGAGCATTCTAGAAAAGACACTTCATGACCACTGTCTGAGGCCTACCCCAGGACCGTAAGAGTTAACATTCAAAAATTAACTTACCTATCACAGTAATAGAATAAAGGAGGAGGAAGAATTTTGACAAAAATACAACATCCATTCGTGATAAATCTCTCAGAAAACTAGAAAGAGAAAGGTATATAAGGTAGATAAGGTCTACCGAGAGCTTATAACAAATTCTGTTCTGAATACCGAAATACTGAAACCCGAATGTTCTTTTATTAATAAGAGGAATGGAATAAGGATGTCTGTTTTCACCGCTTTTCTCTTTAGCTTTTTGCTCATGTTCATGGAAGAAAAATAAAAAGTACGAAGGTCGGAAGGGAAGCGCGAGCACTGCCTTCGCCACGGGCGGCGCGGTCTTTCCCGTGGGAGCCCACGGGGCTCACAGAGGGGCAGAGCTGGGCAGCGAGCCCAGAGCGGCCGCAGGACGCAGGGTCGGGATGCACGAGCAGAGACTTCCTTGATGTTACTAGCAAATTATTGGAAAATGAAATTTAAAAATCCATACACAGAAACATCAGGCAGTATCAAGCAATAACTTTTAACAAAATACCTGCACGGTGTCTACACCGGTAATTACAAGACACTGCAGTGAGAAATTAAGGACCTAAATAAATAGATAAACCCTGTTCATGAATAGAAGGCTCAATATGCTAAGATTGTCATTTTTCTCCAAATTGGCATGGAACTGAGTCTACATTAATCAGTCAGGTCCAACAGGCTTTTGAATTGAAATTGATGATTTGATTCTAAAATTTATGTGGACATAAAAAAAGACCTAGAGTAACTAAAACCAATTTGAAAACAGTGCCTTGGTCATGAAATGGGAAAGAGAAGTCTTTTTAACAGGTGTATTGAACAGTTCGGTACACATATGGAAAAATAAGAAACTCAAACCTTCTTCACACTGTACAAAAAGTGAGATGAATTCTATACCTAAACCTAAGAACTAAATCTATAAAGCGATTAAGGGGAAACAAATATAGAATATATTTTCAACCTTGGGGTAAATGAAGATTGCTTTAGAGAAGACACAGAAAACACTAACCATTTATAGACTATAGCGTCTATCTAGTGAAAAACTCCTCATTAAAAGATGTTGTTAAGGCGGTTAAAAAGCAAGGCGCCGACAGGGAGAAAAGACTCCTTCAGGCACCATCAGCACACACATCTGCCGGAGGCCCGGACTCCGAGGCGGCAAGGAATCCTTCCCCCTCAGGGAGTCAGAGCAGCCTGATGTTTAAGAATAGACAGTAGATGGCATGCGAATGGCGGGTTCGCACAGGACAAGACACAGTAGTCATCGGGAAAACACGTGTTATAACCGCTGTGAGATGCTGCTTCCGACCAAGTAGAGGATCTAGGCTAAAATTAAACCATGACCACAGCACATGTTGATGAGGATGTGGAGCGACTGGAACTGTTACTCTCCATTGCTGGTAAGAATGGAAAGTCATTTTAAACCACAGGCTGTCAGTTTCTTTCGAAGTTAAGCATAAACTTACCCTCTGACACAGTACTTTCACTACTAGGTTTTCACCCATGTATGTGCACGGCCTGGACAAACACACATATACAGGTCTGCCCTCAGAATGGGCACATACTTGGGAACACCCACGTATCTCTTACCGCCAGGAAGACGGATCAGTGCCCTGTGGCACAGCCACGCAGCCGATTCCTGCTCCTCCGTGACAGAAGGGCTGTTAGTACGTGCAGCGGCATGCGTGGGCGTTTGTCAACGTTACAGGAAGTGAAGGGGCCGGACAGACACAAAAGGGCGCATACTGTGAGATTCTGTTCCGTAGGGGGAGGGAGCAGGCAGGTAATTTTGGTACACAGTGGGTGCCTGCGGGCCCTGGAGTCAGACAGGAGGACAAGGGGATGGTCTGTGGCGATGGGCGTGTTGCACATCAGCGAACAAAGTCGCCTTAGTAAAACAGACCGAAGTGCTGGAAGCAGCAGGGTGCCCGCCGGAACCGGCAGCCCTCACGGCTTTGTCTTGCCGGACGTCACATGCGCGAAGGGAAGGACAGAAGGGGGTCCTCGTAGGCGCTGGTCTAGAGCCAGGATTCAGTTTGTTGCGCTAAGGAGCTTGGGCTTTACCAGACTGATGCTTTAGAGAAGATTTTAGTTGTGTTTGTATTTTTTGGGAGGGGCGGGGGTAGGGAGAACAGTTTAAAAGCAGAACAATCGAGAGATGTTGAGACCCTGATATTTAGGGTCTCCGGACATGGAGGAAACAACCTACCAAGAAATCAGGACGTCTGAGTGACTTGGAAGTAGACTGGGAACAATATCACGAGTTTTGTTAGGACCACCAGTTTGATGGATGATATGGTTCCATTAACAAAGGGAAGAAGTGGAAAAGAAGACTTGTTTTTGTTGAAAAGAAGAAGAATCTCTTACTGTATTCCTTTTTTAAAGCACATTTAGGAACACTAGTTAATGCACTTGGTAACCAGAGAGTGAATCTGTGGTGACAGAGTGGACTTCCTTGAAGCCTCGTTGTAACAGAAGCAACGCACACACTCAACATGCTTTACCTTTATGTGCAGAGGGGGCATTGAGTTTAAAGATTTTTTTCCTAACATAGGAAGATGAGAGTCTGTACATGTCCCGACAGGCCCCAGTGTGAATGCTGATGCTTCAAAGAGCATAAACAAGCCTTTCAAAGTTAGGCATTGTGCTTACCTGGAAAACTACACCTTTGTGTTCAGGTGTCTCAAAACAGGACTTGTACAGACATTATTACAAGGATACTTTTATAGTTAGCAGATGCAGCACAGGATTGCATTCTTACACTCCGGCTTTATCCAGAACGTTGCTTCTGATGGACCTGACTGTAGATGCGTGTTTCCGTCAGCATCTCTCTCAGCAGCCTTTCCCTGTCCAGGAGTTTTTCTACTGATTGTTTTACATCAAGGAAAAAGTAATTTTAGACAGGAGAAAAGTTAATGTTACTGGAAACTTTGTCCTGGGTAAATATATTTTTTTACATATTTTTATATAAAGTACCCAGTACTTTAAGGCTTACTTAGTAATAAACTAGTTCCTTCTTCAGAATGTAAGATATTTCAAAATACAGTTAGCCCCAACGAGTACTGGAATTAAATTTTATTGAATGACATTTGTAACATTTGGCAGCGGGGCAGAGGCTTGGATATTGGTCTCTCTCGAGTCGTTTCTTTAGAGCTGTGGAACTGGAATATCCCTTTAAGGTGGGGACACCTATTTCTGCTGGTGTTACATGTTATTGTTTCATAATAGCAGGATTTATTGTCACTCAAAGCGGGGCGTTTTGTCTTACTCAAAAACTGAACTCGTCCCATAAATACTGGTGCACGTTACTCAGAACTCTGAGAGTTTCATGTTCGTATCTCTGTGCGGACGGTGTCGGTGCCGTGTCATCTCGCCTCACTGTCACGCTTTGAGAGCGCTCCCGCGTGTGGTTTCCATGCGGGTATCGGCGGGGCTCTGGCGGCGCAGCCTCCTGCGCACCGAGGCGGTGGGAGCCTTCCTCTGGCGGAGCCTTCTCTCTTTCCACCTCGTGTGGGAGGCGCTTTGGCCACTAGGCTCCGCAGCCGCTTGGAAATGCAAGGTTACAGCCAGGTTTTACGGTGACCCGTGTAAAGCGTCTGCCTGCTGGCTGTGGGAGCCCACCGGGCGCCGGCAGGGCAACGCAGGTTCCGTCTGCCTGTGTCCGCCTGTGTTCCCCGGTAACTCTGTGGACTTTCTCTTTTCCTGTATAGGAATGCAAAGAGTGTGAGCATCCATTTTTCTTAGCTCCGATTATTTCTTTAAAGCCAGCTTCTGTAACACTGCGCATTGCCCTGAACTCCAAAACTGCTTGGAGTTAAACTGCTTTGTCTTTCACTATCATATTTGATAAAGGAGGTTACCAGTACTTACAAGTGCTTGAGTCTGAGAGACGTGAAGAATGAAAATGTACTTATATTTTGTTAGTCTGTTTTCCATGGACAGACGTAGTTTCCATGGAGAGATGTAATACAGAGTTTTTGAAATGTATGTAATAGGATGTTATGCAGTTAAAAATAGATTGGTGAATGTGTGGGACTAAAATAATACATTTTCAAATTAAATGAGAAGGTGCTGCAGTGTTTACTTGAGTGAGTAAAGGCAGGAAGGAGCTTAGGACCACAACCACCTGGGGAACTGGGCCATGGCGAGAGCAAGCAGAGGGTTCCCAGCGGGCACTGGGCGGGCCAGGGAAGCAGGGCAGCTCGGCAGGCCGGGGGGCACGAGAGCAGAGAGTTTGGGGGTGGCAGGCGCATGAAGCAAGTCCCCCGGGCTAGGCGAGGCCTTCGCGTGACACCGCAGGTTGCAGCTGGCACAGAACCGGCCGCGGGCGGGAGGGCGGGGCTGGAGCAGAGAGGCGCGTGGTCATTCGGAAGGAGGCGCAGAGCCGCTTCTGGGTTGGCAGGAGACAGAGCCGCATAGAAACAGCTTTTACATTCTTTTTGTTGTGAGTTTATGAGTAGATATCCTTCCTAAGCAAAAGGCTTTAAGGAGGCTGAATAATATATGGAAAATGGTTTAATTAAAGATTTCTACACTATATATGCAATATATACGCAGAAGCAGAAGCATTACTACATCTGTTATTACTTAAATTCTTAAGAATTATTCTAGTTTTTGGTGCTGCGTACCCAAACCAACGCTTCTGGGTTTCCCTGGGGGCGGGAAGGGAAGGGGTCCTGGGACAGTGCACGGCCCAGGGACGGCCAGCGGTCCTGTGCCGCTGTCTGCGGGCGCGGCGGGGCCTGGCCGCCTCCTGAGTGGAGGGCGGTGCGTTCTCCTCTGCCCTCTGCTTTCCCCGGGCGGGGTCTGCTCAGCTGTGGAAGTGGGCTTAGCTGTGGGCTTAGCTGTGCGCTTACAGAGGCCCTCCTGTTCCCATCTCCCATTCGCACAGTATCGTCGTTTAAAATGAAGGTTTTCACTAAAATACGACTACTGAGTAGCCACCCTCTGAAACCGCTAACTCAGTGAACACGGTGGAGCCGGGTGGCGTGAGGCGTGAATTTCCGGTGGGGGCCTGCGGGGTCTCCGCGGCCCTGGCGTGGGAGCCCTCCCGGGAGCCTGCTGCAGCGCTGGGCCGCCAGGCTGCGGGGAGGCCCCTCCCTGCTGTGACCAGTTAGGAGCTTTCTGACCGTGGGCCACTTAAGTGGCTTTTGTCAGTAAATGGCGTCAGTAGGTCAGAATCGGAGCGTTCTTGGAGTTGTGCAGTGCTGGCATGTGGGGAACGGGAAGTGAGTGTCAAATACTGATGCAAACTAGTCTATTCTCTTAATAGGGTTAGGCGGCCTTTTGCCTTAGGGGATCATATTCTAAAAGTCATTTTGAAAAGGGAAGGTCATCCTCCCCGCCCCCCGTATGCCCAGTGTTGATAGTATCTTTACTCTGGTGTTTTTTTCTTGCCCTTTGCCAGAAGAAGGACAGATTCAATAGGAAAAACCTAAATGTGCTGTTCCGAGTTCTCTGATAACCGTAACTTGTAATTCCTGGGGCTCTAGGTCGGATTATAAAGTATTTGTCCTTGTTACTCAAGCAAGTGAGTAAACAAGACCACAGACTGTCAGGGGCCTGCGCTCATGCCGCTTTGACAAGAAAAGTCTTAACACAATAAAGACTATACTTTCGTATGCCAGTTACTTGTTTTAAGGTATAGTTTTTTGAGCTTTGGCTTAATTTACACTTTTAGTTAACAGACCTAGTGATGGTTTTGTTAGGTAAGATGCCACAAAATAGAAGATTCAGCCCCTTCTTTCGGATAAGCTCAGGTGCCCAGGCGCGCAGGTGTTCCGCGGGGGGACGCGGGGGGCGGGGGGCGTCCTGTGGTCCCCGGTTTCTGCAGTGAGGAGCGCTGGCCAGCACGGCTTCCTGTCCTGCGCCCAGCAGCCGGAGTCCTGACTTCGGTCTGCGCAGAGCCTCCCTGAGGGGGTTTTGCATGCATTGGCTGGCTATTCATATAAACTGGAGTGAAACTCTCAAGAGTAGAGTATGACTTAACTAAGACTTGGCAAATTAATTACCAGGTGAGTTCACATGTTGCCTCTCAGAGACACCCTCCCTGGTCGTCCAGGCAGGTCCCTACCCCGCCACCCGCCTCCAGCCCTCCGCCGACTCCCTTCACAGCGCACCACTTCCGCCGCGGCGCTTACCCCTGTAGGAACAGGGCTCTCGGGCTGCTTGGCCGACCTCCCACCCGAGACTGAGGGGGAGGACGGCCAGGGAACGTCCGTCTCACAGACCTCGGTCACTGCTGAGTCCTGGGGCCTGAAACGCGGCCGCGGCCGTTCTCCGCGCTCAGTCAGCGTTCACACCGCTGGCCTGTGCGTGGGCTTGGGGGACACTTAGAGGGGAGATGGCTGTGGAGCGTGGCAGACACTGGTGGGGGTGTGCGTCATGCATAGTGGAGCTTATCGGTGCTGTTGAATGTTTGGGGGAGTGCCCTGAAGTACCCAGAATTACATACGAGATAGAATATGTGTGCGTACTTCTCAGTGGGCGAGGACCCTTCATTGCAGTCACTTCAGAGGTCAGAGTGACGAAGCCCATGACGTCTGGGTGTCGGCAGCGATAAGATATTTAGGTATTTAGGTGGTAGCATTAAGTTAGTAGAGGCTCCTTGTAGAGAAGTACAATGTGGATTGACTACATAATTATTTTTACAGTATTGCTTCCTCTGATCCCAGTTTTGAGTATGGTATTTCCCAAATTGAACAATTTAGACTTTCCCAGGTAAAATTATAATCTCCGTAATATCTGTTACCTCAATTTTTTACACTTTAAAAAGATTTTGTCAGTATATAATATGATTAAATTGCAAGATAATTATGTTCTTTAGCCACTGGACAATTTCTTTATGAAATTACATTTTTACATTTGTGCTTTATCACTGACTACTTTATATATATATGCTGTTCAGAAACATTCACCCAGTAGTAATCGTAAGTAATTGGTGGATAGGATTTTCTTTCTTTCTTTGTAACTTCAGTTTCTGAACTTTTAGGAATTATTCCCGGATACTCAGCTGTGTTTGTGAGTTCTTTTATAAAAATTGTTTTGTTTTTTAATCCAGATAAAGAAAATTAATACAATGAAGACTATTTTACTAATGTCTTTCAGCCAATGGTAATGACAGTAAAAAGTTTAAAGGAGAAGATAAAATGGATGGTGCTCCTTCTCGTGTTCTTCACATTCGAAAACTCCCGGGCGAGGTGACAGAAACGGAAGTGATCGCTTTAGGCTTACCTTTTGGAAAGGTGACCAACATCCTGATGCTGAAAGGGAAGAATCAGGTATCCTGCTTTCAGGGCCTAACGAACGTTCGGCTCCCAGCTCCTCGGGGGGTGTGAACTGGCTGTCTCCTGATAAGAGGGTAGACTGGACGGCACTGAGTTACTTTCTGGAAGAACAGGTAACAGGAGCCTGGTTCTTCTCGTGGGGGCTCCCGGGAACCGACGCCCAGGAGCTGGTGAAGGACGGACTGTAGTTTCCAGATTGTGCCTCTTGAGTTCCCTCGGGGACTCCGGTGGAGCAGTCGTTACAGCGAGAGTGTGGAAAATGCAGGCGAAGTGCTGTGTTTCTGTCCTTGTGGCTCTGCCCTTTGTAATATCGGAAATCAGAGGGGGCGCTGGTGGTGCCTTGGCTTTAAGCTTATTCCATGGAAATCCTCAAGGGCGTTCGGAGAAAGCGGTGACCCAGACTGTCCTCCCCGACGAGCCGCGCCTGTCGCAGCAGGTTCAGGCCTGTTGAAGGTCAGGTTGGGTTTCAGACTTCTAATGCCTTCAGAAGGATTGAGGGAATGCAACATTCTCTTGAATGCTACTATAACATGACATTTTTAACATTTTCCCTCTGTTAAATTACACTGCTTTAAAAATGATTTTGAGAAACAACTTTGAGAACTCCTTCTGTTCTCTAGGTTAGGAGTGGCAAAGTTCAGATGCTAGAAAATGTCTGGTTTGGTTTCTCTCTTGCTTTTGTTGGGGAAGTGCATTTGCAGCGTTTGGGCGGTGGGGTGGGAGGCTGGCTTCTGAGGGTGGCGCTCGGGGTGCCTGCCCTCGGTGAAGGGCTTCCGGTGCCGCCCGCTGGAGTGTCTCAAGGAGCGCAAAGGGTTACAGTCTAGGTGCTGGTTTCTCTAATTAGACGAATAGGTGAGACAAATACTAACACTTACTTGAATTCAATTCATAATACTACTAAATTTTTTTTTGCATTTAAATTTTTAGGCATTTTTGGAACTAGCAACAGAGGAAGCAGCTATTACTATGGTTAATTACTACTCTGCTGTGACCCCTCATCTTCGTAACCAACCAATCTATATCCAGTACTCCAACCACAAAGAGCTGAAAACCGACAATACGTTAAACCAAGTGAGTACGCGCAGGCGCGCCTGGCGTGGCCCGCAGCCCATTGGGGGGTCCTAGGCACAGGGACAGAAAGTCAGGCTTGAATCGCTCTGAAGCTGTGTCTACGGCTATTTCCTTGTTACTTTTAAGACATTTGCTTGCAGTATTCCCTAAGTGTTAAATATTATGTTTATTTACAGAAGTAACCAAGGTTTCTTCCTAATTCATACAGTATGATTTAATTAAATAGTATGTTTCAGTGTTTTTAAGGTCCTCAGCAAAATATTCTTTTTCTTGTTGCTAGTTAAAATTTTTGTATAGAAACTTTTTCAGGTGGGACCATTAGCATAAGCTGTTGCTCTAACTTGGCTGCTTGGATTTAATGTATAAGTTCAATGCCTTTGGTTGTGTGACTTTTTATAGGTCTTAATTTCTTATGGAAAAATTCCTATTGAAGATGTTTTAATGGTTTCGGGGGGTGGCGTATGTTAAGAATTGAGAATGTATGAAGCTAGTGATCTTTTTAAAATGTGATGTATTATAGAAGACATTTAAAATTACTGTATTTTTGGAACTAGTATAAGAACGGGTTCAGACTTGCCTGCGAGGTCTGTGCGTGGGTGTGCATGGGAAGATGCGAGCGAGGAAGCCGATGGTGTGTGGTGTAGCAGCCCACAGCCAGGCACGGCCAGACGCTCAACGAGGGTAGACTGTGTTGTGTGCCGCATAGCATTTGCTGGAACATCGTCTGGCAAAAAAGAGCGAACAGGCTGCTGGTAACTGCAAACCATGGATGTGCGTCCTAGAAATGACGTTATGGAAAGAAATCAGGCCAAGTCGGACATGGCCATGCATCTCCGGCGCTGGAAGCGGAGAAAGCGCGAGTGTGCCTTGCGCCAGTGGAGAGCGCGCTCCGCTGGGAGTCGAGACGGGCATCTCGGGGGCCGGCGGGCCCGGTTTGTGATGTCTTACTGAGTGGCAAACGCTTACAATTTGTGTTCTTTTCTGTGTGTATCTGATGTTTCAGTAAGAAGTTTTAATGAAAACCTGTTTTCCCAAGCCAGCTCTGCCCTGTGAATTTAAAATTATATGAAGTTATTTGTTAATAATAATGGAAAATTGTTAGGAATGATCATTGTTAAGCTAAAAAAGGAAGATGGAGGACAGTGAATAGTGCGGGAAATAGACGTCTGGCTAAACATTAACTTAGGTGCTTGTATGGAATGGCTGTATGGAGCACGTATGGTCTTTCTGGAAGGGTACCCAAGGTGGTACTGGTGAGGGGTGGGCGGGGGAAGCAGACAGGGTGAGAAGGTTTAACCTTTTACACCCTTGCAGAGTGTGCCGTGGTCACGTGGTTCCAGTTTAAAAGACACTCCATTATTTGGATTAGCAGATTGTGCTTTCCTTGGCCATGACTTTCCACGCTTGTTAAAATTTTATACTCGGGGAAGGACATGTTCACTACTGAAGAAAATGACATCGCAATGGTCTATTTAAGTGACAGGTTTCGTTAAGGCAGTGGGCTTCACTCTCGTCTGTGCCTGTTAGCCTGCGAGGAAACAGGGTTCACCTGGTCCTCCTGCTTCAGCTCAGAGAACCTGCCGAGGGCGTGAGGGGAGGACTTGCTGTATCGCTCGTTACACAGTGTAGGAAATGCCGTGGCTCTAGAAATCTTTGTATCCCCCTTTCTTCCTTTTTAGCTGTGTGCTCCACTGTAGTGCAGGTGTCTTTATTGTATTAAATATCATGTGTTTCAGAAGGTTGGATTTGAATTAGTCACTGTAGCTAACCAAGTTAGAGGTTATCTTTTTAAATTTTTTAATTTATTGATTGATTTTAGAGAGAACAAGAGAGAAACACCGATTTGTTGTTCCACTTGTTTATGCCTTGGTTGGTTGGGTCTGTCAATAGCACGTGCCCTGTCCTGGTATCAGACCCGCAGCCTCGGCACTCGGCACATACGGATGGCACTCTAACTGGTGGAGCTCCCTGGCGAGGGCCATAGGTCGTCTCGGTCAGCATTTGCACGAGGAGGTTTGACTAGGGGAGGATGTGGTCTCTGCGTCACAAGCTGTGTATGCTCCCTGGTTATATAGTATTTCAGTGAAATGACCATTTCCCCCTCCGCTTTCTTGAGCTGTAATTGCCACGTGACACTGTGTCAGTTTAAGGTGTGCCGCCTGTTGATCCGGTGCACAGTGCTTACCCCGGGAGTGTTAGCGGTCGCCTCCCCAGGAAAGGGGCACGTGCCTAGCCCGCGCGCCGGCTGAGCGAGCGGCCGGGCCGCCCCTCCCAGCTGTGGCATCCGAGCTGCCGCGCTGGCCACCCGCTTACCCATGCGCCCGGCGGCTCTCGCGCCCTCCTTCCTTGGCGCGCGCGTCTCTGAGCTCAGTCGGTGTTCCCAGTTGCCGGCCAGGCAGCTTGTTTAAACTCGAAAGCAATGTGGAGTATTTGTCATTGTTACACTTAACAATTGTTTCCTTTTACAGTGATTTTTTGACCCCAGGTAAGGCAGAAAGAAATGATTTTCTTATCAGCGAACTTGTCGCAGTAATAACAGGCAGAGCATGATGGTAGTGGTGAAGGCGGTCATTTTGGAGCATTTAACATGCGGTTTAGTTGACAGATTTCTGAAAAATACTGTGCTGCTTCCATTCTATACACGTATAGTTTTTCACATTTTAAAATCTCAGCAATCGAGATGTGTGTTACAGTGCTCGATGTCATGGTTTATTAGCAATATCTTATTAGTCATCCATAAAATAGTAGTACATGTTACCTTTGATTGTGTATTATATGTCAGAGCATGTATGGAAAATGTCTTCCATATTTTAGATGTTTTGAAGTATTCCTGAAAAGGTAATGGCTTTACACTATAGTGTACATCCATTTTTTTCCTAGAAATTTTAGTGTCAGAATTACACCAGTATGAAAAAAGATTTAAATTGTACTGTGAATACTCTTAAGATTGTATTAGAAATAATAAGATTTATGGGAGATCTTTTAGATAATACAGTAACGCCCTTCTTGAGGTTTACCATTTACCTTTTTAATAGAATGAATACCATTAGATTGAAGTTTTATTCTCTAAAAGTTTCTGTTTACATTTTCTGACTATATTTCTGCTGTATTATCAGAAAACATACTTGCGTCTTAATATAAATAACTTGCATTGCCTCTCTCGGCTTGCTCAGCACTGGTCCCAACCCTAGATGATTGTTTTGAAGTAAATGCTAGGATATTTGAATGATAAACAGACGATGCCTGGCTCAGAGATTAGTTGAGCGTTCTATTTTATTTATATGTGTTTTAGGGGAAAAATGAGCTAATAGCGTAGCAGGCAGCAGAGTGTAAGAGAAAAGACTGGCTGTCTCCCTAAAGCGCTTGTCTCCCCATGTCAGCGCGCCCAGGCCGTCCTCCAGGCTGTGACAGCCGTGCAGACAGCGAGCACGCCTCTCAGCGGCGCTGCCGTCAGCGAGAGCGCCGTGACGCCCGCCCAGAGCCCCGTGCTCAGAATCATCATCGACAACATGTACTACCCTGTGACCCTGGACGTCCTCCACCAGGTATGGGCCGCCGCGCTCGCGCGGGACCCGGCGCCGGGGGAAAGAGTGACATCGTCAGTGACGTGTTCATTTTACTGTTTTGCCAGATATTCACTAAGTTTGGTGCTGTATTGAAGATAATCACATTTACAAAAAATAACCAGTTTCAAGCTCTCCTCCAATATGGCGATCCAGTAAATGCACAACAAGCAAAACTCGTAAGTCCAGACTTTTTTTTTTAAATAGTGGTATTTTCGGTAGGCCGATGCACACACATTTGCATACGGCTGATGTTACTAATGTTACTGATAGTGATGTAACTTCGTGTAGCCTTGTAGATTGGTATCTTTAAGGTAATCTTAGACATGCTTGATATTTGCGGTGAAAAGGAAATGTTTATATTTAAGGATAGTCATCTGTAGTTATCTACAGGCTTATGTTACTTTTGCATTTTTGTTTGCTTAGGTTGAAAAGTGTCGTGGCTGTGCTGTGGACGCACACCTGGGTTAAGACTGTTCCCAGCGGAGTCCCAGCGCGCTTAATTAGCGCTCTCGGGGGTTCGGCTGACATGCAACAGTGCACGTGTGGTTCAGATGCTGTGACAGGCTCTCAGTGTATTCACGACCACACCCAACGTTCTTTATAAAGATTTTCCTTAAGAGGCAGGTTTTCTGCATAGGTTCCTAGTCTACTTTTCATTCACATCACTTCCATTTTTGTTGTGGTCACGCGTGGAGGGTCAGAGGCTGTGGGAAGAGGTGAAGTCCTCCCCTGCTGGGGCTGCCCGGGGAGCTGCACACGCGTGCCTCTGCACACGCGTCAGCCTGCGAGCCTCTCCCTTAGACCCGCCGTCCCTCTGCCTCTTCGGGCTTCCCGTGCTGGACCAGCTCACGTGACCGCTCCGTCCACAAACCGTCAGGCCGGCCGTCTCCGTCGGCTCTGCCTGGCCTCTCTCTCCCCTTCACTCTCACTGTCACTCCCGTGCAGAGTCTGCCGCCTCCATTTCCCCATGTCGGCCGCTTCCCGCTGCTGTTTCCGGCACGCGTGAGCCTCTCCCTGTTAAATGGCTCACCCTTAGCTGTCCTCCTCCCTCCGTCTGGCCTTGCCCTGTCTCCTCCCTTTTTGCTTATAACCTGACTTCGTAAGGAAACAGGCTGTCTCTGTCTGCTGTTCACACTTCGTAGCCCCGCCTTTCTGGACCTGCTGTGACTGGGCTTCAGCCCTGTTGACTGGGCTCTACTCGGCGTCACCAGGGACCCCAGTGGCCCTGGCGAGTCCCTGTCTCACCCACCCTGTAGGTGACACCGAACCACTCTCTCCAAACGTGCTCCTCTCCCGGTCTCGTACTTCTGACGTAGGCAAGTCCCAGCTCTTGGGACTGGTTCCGTCCAGCCCCTCCCCCTGCCCAGGGGGCCTTACCTCTCCCATCGCGCTGTCCCACCTCTGTGCCTCGGACGGGGCTGGTGTCACTCGCTCTCACTCAGACCCCTGGCTCCCGGTGAACCGTGGGGCACGTCGGGCTGACCCCGTTCCGTTCAGCTCCTGTCACCCCGCCCCCGCCCAAACCCTGCTCAGCCCTGCTGTTCCCTGTGCTGGTGAGAGTCCAGGTGCGACCTCAGCCTCAGTCACCAGCCAGGGAACCTGGCGTCCTTCTTCGGTCCTGTTCCTTAGCCTGTCACCGGCCTTGGGGAGTCTCCATCCCAAGTGTCTGTTGAATCCAGCCTTGGTCTCCAACTCTCATGCGACCCCCACAGTGGAAGTCCGAGTCACGCGCTCCGGCGCCGCAGGCGCTCGGGCTGACGCTCGGGTCGGCGTTCCGCTGGCTGCGGAGTGTCTAGTGGCACTGTCGGTGGGTTCTGACACGGGCGTCTTACCTTCAGCAGGGCCCTAGGCTGCCGCTCAGGAGCCACAGGGTGAGAAGCTGCCCCGAGCCACCCTCTCTTCGCCTCTGCTTCCCTGGCCTGCCGACTGAGGTCGCCCCTTGGGCTTCTCCCCAGGGTGCGCAGAGTGATGAGCTCCACTGGGAGCCGCATGGCTTCCTTCCTCAGCGGCCCTCGGGCACTGACCATGGTCCTTCGCAGGAAGTCCTCAGCCCTGAGCGGGGCTGCAGGCGCTGCGTCGGCCCTCCATGTGCCTCTCCAGTCTCACCGCCCCAGCCCCGCTCGCCAGAAGTCATTGGCTTGCGCTGTGTTTTCTCTTCGCCTCTTTCTGCCCAGCTCCTTGTTTTCCCCTTTCAAGTGTCAGTACAGAGACGTCTTCTGGACGAGATCCCTCCCTGCCTAGTTCTGACCACCACGCGTCAGGGCTGGATTTGTTACCTGTCTGTGTCCAGCTGGACTCCAGTCACATAGGAGGGAGCCTGTCTGCTGCTGTGTTTGCACTGCACTCCCGGAGCCAGCACGGCGAGGGGCCTTGCAGGCCGTTGTCCCCCCCGTCGCAGCTCCCCAGCACCTGGTGTGCCCCAGGTCTCGTCCGCCTCTCGGCGCTCCGTGCACATCCCGGCATGCGTGGCGTTGGTTCTGAACTCTGTAATGCAGTTACTATGCTTGTAGGTTGGTTAGAACTGTGGAGGTCGTATAAAATTCCCCGCAAGGAATAAGCCTCCTTCTCTACTCGTAGGGACAGTTTTTCAAGGGATAGAAGGCACACGGTGTCTTCGGCACTGGAGGTCACGCAGTGGGCCGGGTGCACCTGCTGGTGCGCTGTGGTGCGGTCCCGAGGTGCCTGCAGTCTCATCACAGAGGCTGCTTGTGACCGAGCCTCGTGGGCCGGCCCGAGCCAGCAGAGCACGGCCTGGGGGTCGGGAGCCCTGAACTCAGGGCCTGGTTGGTTGGCGTTCTCTTGCTTTTGCTTTTTCTCTGCCGAGGACAGGTGGAGGCTTGTGCGCGAGGGCCGGGGGCCGGCCGCAGCATCTCCGAGTCCGGCTGAGGCTGCTGTGTCGCCAGGCAGGCTTCTGTCACAAGCGAGAGGTGGCGCTGCGTATTCTGAGGGTCGCCATTGAGGGTGGCGATCACAAGTCTGAGTGGCCATCGTTACCGAATAAGAAGTAAAGGTTTTATGTGGTCCTTGCATTCACTAAAGAAAATGCCCTAATGTCCCAAACGTCTTTTTTGAATTTTGTTTCTTGGCAAGCTGTGCATGGGGCAAAGAAAAGCCTCACCAGGGCTTCATGCTTCAGTTTTCATCCTTTCCGGACGTGGAACCACTGTATGCATCCGGAGTATACCTGTCTTTTTAACAGCGAAATTTCTGAAAATTGTTATATACAGCCCTGAAGTTGTAACACACAGGTAGAAAACAGCTGTTGGTTTGCTCATATGTTATTAGAAGCAGCTCTTCAGTAGCGTTACGTATTGTTACTAGGAATACTATTGGCTGCTGACAGTGTCTTTTGGAAGTTCTTTAACGTGGTCGTTTTATTTCAGCCTGTAAGTGGATTTTTTTCTCATTAATGATTCCACCTAGGAGATCGCATTTCATTCGTTACTAATAGTGAAGATAAGTGTGCCAAAAAATGGGCAGCAGTGGGACCGCGTCCTTCCCTCCGGCCTCTTGCTCGGTGCCTCCCGCGGTGTCTTTGAGCGAGCCGACGAAACGGTCCTTTCTGCTCTCCGTTCGCCTTGCCGTCTGCCGAGCTCCACTTACCCTTCTAGTGTTTACAGCCTGCCTAGTCCACTGCTACGGTTGGAGGGTTAATGAGAAACTAATGGTTTCAGGATGTTTTAGGAAAATCCTACATGGTCTGCAGGTCTGTTTTATATTGGTGAATAATCGGTCTAAAGCATTTTATTTCTATAATGAAACTTTTGATGCTCTTGATTTTGATAATTTTTCATGACTAGATGAAGGTAGATATTTAAAGAGTTTGGAGCTTAAGATTTCCCTGAGCATCTACTAAATTTGTGACCCCCCCAACAATCTTCTCAGAAAAATAAGAGACATAGATAAAAATTAAACAGCATTGAACTAAAACGGAAATAGTTTTGCTGTGGCTTTTCTTATTTTTCATTCACATGCATTGTTTCACTGTGCTGTTGATAGTCTGTGTCTGGTGTCTTTCCTGGGTTTTATCATGTTTTAGCCATGACTCTTGTGTCGACTATGCAGATATTTCCCCTGTGTTTGATTTGATTTTTCTCCGTCCTTATTTGTGTTCATCCCTCTTCTGCCAGTGTTGACGCTGCCTGGGTTCCGCGGGCGCCAGCCCGGGGCTCAGCCCCTCCCCCGGTGTGGGGGGCAGTCCTCACTTACGTAGCAGGAGGTGCTGACTTCTCTTACAGTTCCTGAGCTTCACGATGCTCGTGTGTCTTCCCCCAGCCTAGAGAGGTGTTTTTGGGGTTTTTTTTTTTTAATTGAAAGGAAAATGCCCAAGTTTTCTAGGGGGCTTTCTAACAATTAGCATGTTTATTAACAGAGATTTGGCAATTACTCAACCTCAGTATTGCTTGGAAGGAACTCAGCCCCAAATAAACTTTTTCTGTAATCTAGAACCTATGACCAAAAGCCAGGTCTTTTCTGACAAGATAATCAGATCTTTTTCTGTGATAATTAGCAGAGTAGTGACCTAAGAGGGCGTTTTGCTGCTTACCTTCCGGTGTCCGAGTGCTGGGCTCGGGGATACAGGGTCAGGTGCGTGGCTCGCGGTCCCCTGCGCGGGGGTGCGGCGGGAGCGAGTGAGCCCGTGCCTGTCTGGAGGGCTCTGCTCGCCCTCACCGCAGAGCGTCGAATCACTCTCTGTGTCACTCCGGCTGACAGGGGGTGTGTGTGGCCTCCGCTCGCACGCCACAGGGGCCTGCCCAGCGCAAGTGTAGTTCAAACCCCGCCGTGCGCACGCAGCCCCTTTAAGTGCATTTTCACCGATACTGTATTAAAATGGGTGAAGTTGTATTGAATTATTTTTAGGTTAGTTTTTGTTTGACACATTCAGATAAACTTGATTCTGCGTATTTTTCAGAGCGGGGACAGCGGAATGAGTTACAAACTCTGAGGGTGCGCAGCGGGAGCGTGCCCCTGCCTGTCCCCAGGCCTGTTCCGGCGACTTCCTCAGCCAGCCACACGGCAGCTCAAAGTCCTACCCGGGCGACAGAATTCCCTTTCAGGCGTTAAGCATGTGGAAAAAATGTTGGTTTACTCTTAAAATACTACAGTTCACGACTTACACACCCCACGGACCTCAGCCTGGGTGACATGAGCTGTGGCCTGTCTGTGTGTGTTGCTGCCAGAACAGTCGCACATGCAGTGGTTCCTAGAAGCACGGCACACAGCCCTCCTTCTCGAACTGTTGTTTCATCCAGTGAAGGCTTATTCTTACGAAAAAGCAGCACTGCAGCTCCCTGCGCGCTGGCTGGGCCCAGGCTCGCGCCGAGCGCGGGTGCGCCTGGTGGCTGCGCAGGAGCTGGCGAGCCTGACTGTGGCAGCTGTGCAGCCCTGCGTTGTCCCCGAGGCACTTCCCTGCTCCTGGTCTTTTGCGTGGTCTTTAGCGTCCCCTTTCTGGTGACCTGTGACAGGGCGGGCCACCCTTCCCCTCTCTGCTCTGCAAGCTGAGAAAGATGGAGATTCTGAGAGGCCCCGGCACTGGCCCTGTGCCTCCCGAAGCCCCTGGGGCGTCACCGCGCGGCCTGGTCAGCGTGTGCTCCGGGAGTGGGCCGAACGCCTCCGGCGGAGGGCGGTCGCAGCTTTTGCCCGTTTCATGGGAATGCCGTATGCATCAGTGATGTTTATTTGGCTTGAGGCCTTTCATACAACATGGGACCGAACGGAGGTTACCTCATAAAACTATACTAATTGTTACAAATACTGCTATCCAGCAGAAACATAAAATAAAATAAAATAAAGTAATGAATCAAAAAGGAAAGTATCATGCAGGCTATTATAGTACTACTTTGCAGGACTGTTTTGTGGCCCTTGTTAGTTTTTAAAAGTTAAATTACTTGCAGGTTTTTTAAATTACGTGTGCACGTGCTTGCCTGGCTGTGTGTGAGATGTGAGCAGCACTTTCCATTCTAAGGACGTGGCAGTAGGCAGGACTCGTTCCTGTCCAGCTGGGGCCACAAGGGAACCGGGGGGGCCCTTGGCCTTTCCTAGCGGCTGTGCGTGCGGCTCTCGTGGTTGAGTTTTATTGTCAGAGTCACAGCTTTGGCTAACTCACTCCCTAACGTCGCTCATACACTTTATTCACTTTTGCAGGCCCTAGATGGTCAGAATATTTATAACGCTTGCTGTACTCTAAGGATTGATTTTTCCAAACTTGTGAATTTGAATGTAAAATACAACAATGATAAAAGTAGGGATTATACCCGACCCGACCTCCCATCGGGGGATGGACAGCCTGCATTGGACCCAGCTATCGCCGCAGCGTTTGCCAAGGAGACGTCCCTCTTAGGTATGATTTCTGTTGTCTGTACCCCTGTCTTCCATTTGCCAAAAGGGAAAGTGCCTGTTAAACTGCAGTAAGTACAATGAACCCCCCCATTTTGGAATGTAAGCCAAGTGTGTTATGTTTTATTTCTCTCGGGTGAGATGCTCTAATGGAGAAATACTGCTGAGTTTTTAATAAAATATTTACAGTTTACAGTTGCTGTCACACTGTCTAAGACTGAGTCTAGGTCCAGGCCCCTTGGGCATACTCGTCGGGGCTAATCTGATCGTTTTCCTTAGCGCGGCACGGAGGCCGTGAGGTGGTAAGGAAGCGCGGACCAGGGGGAGGACAGGATCTGCCCTTCCTAAAAACGTGTGATTTAAACTGGAGAGAATTCTCCTTAAAATTTGTTTTGGGATTTATTTGATTTTTGTCTTAATCATTTATTTTTCACCTTGTTCTACAATGGCTTTGACCCACCTAAGAAAAAAACAAGGCAAACATTTGCAACTAATAGTTGATGGCGTCCAGATGGAGAAAAAATAAGGGAAAATGTTATTTTGTAAGTAAAATGAATTAAGCTATAACTTAAGATGAAATTTTAGTTTCTTTTTATTTGATGTATGTGAGAAATTCTTAATGTCTGACACTTGCAAGGTTATCTTCAGTTTCTATCCATATTGAAGCCAAGATTGGTGAGTCCCATACAAGCTCTTGCAGTGCATTTAAACAAAGAAAGCATTATCATGATATAATTTTTGAAACAGACATTTATTTACTGTGCATGTGTAACATCTGTGCTGGCCATTTGCAAATGTGTAATGTAAGGGATATATTTATGAACAGAAACACCCTACAGCATAATAAGCGGTTGATACTTGAAATTAATTCTGGTGACTTCAGACAAAACTGACCCTTTGTTGGAATTTTCTGCTACATCTGACACAAGCCATAGCTGTTCCTCCTGACTGTTGTAGATGCTTTGGGTTGACCACATTCTCTCCTGACAGAATCTCTAGCTTTATAGGCCTAGTTTAAGCCTATATTCCCTCAACCCAGCTTATAAATTAATATTGACTATTTCAAGTGCACCATTTTTAAAGGTAGAGTTGAGAGAGACAATAATGAGTGACATGGCTTTTGCTTATGATTATTACTATACATTCTTAAAGTCTTTACTGATAGAAATTGTATTATTTTATTGGTGAGAAAAAAATAACATTTATTGAATAGCTTTTTGTAAGTCTTGGAGTTTGGCTGTCTGGGTTCTCTCTGCTGGGATGCACACTACATGTAAAGTGCATGTTAAAGATCTTATGTTTATATTTTTTATGAGCTGATTCTTCAGCTTTGTTTACATAAGCTGGTCAGTTTATGGAAAAGTATTTTTAAATAAATCATCTCAATCCAAAAATACCCATTTACAGGACATGAAGGGAGCACCCCGCCCCGCACATCTGGTGGGCGTTGTGATCTTTATCAGGCGCCACCTCAGGGTCTTGCTGTTTAAAGTGTCTTTAAACACCCAGGGCTGCGCTGGCGAGGTCAGGCCTCCTGGAAGGCAGCTGGGTCTGCGTGTGTGTTTTGCTTCCAGTGATAATGATCATCCGGTGACTTCAAAGTGCAACCAAACTAGTATTGATCAAATCTATTTCCTGTGGTCTTCCTCACACAGTACTTGTTCAAGAGAAATACTGGATAGATATCTTTTTATGTCATCTATTCTGTAAGAATGCATGTAGTAGGTGATAATTCTTTTCTGCCAAATATCTAGGGGATTTCCCTTGTATAATTTTTATAGTATCTCTAATCACTTGACTGAATTTAATTACTTTGGAATCAGAATTGAAATTTTAATTGATTTATTTTACACAATTTTTAAAGACTAGTGTTTATACCTGGCTCTTCTGCTTTCTTTTATTGCTAAGAAATACAGTCTCTCAGAAAATAGAATTTAATCAAGAAGGGACAGACACTGAGGTGCTTTCTATTTAGTTAGAAATCTGACATCTAAGCGCATAGTCACAAACCTGGCAGATTTACACACATGGTCTACTTCAAATTACAGGGTGCGCAAACATCCTTGAGATTATAAATTGAGACATCATTATAATGATCATTTTATCATGTTTAAGAAGTGTGATTAATTAAGGGGTGGGTCACTTTTAGAAAAATCGCTAGAAGTAATTAATTTTTCGTGATCATGTTGTCTGCATTTTTAAAATTACGGCAGATAAATCAAAAGCAAAAATTAGGGCAGGTAATATTTATGAAGAACACTTACGTTAGAGCTTTCTATGTATTTTGAGTTGAATAAAGTAGCAATTAGCCACTCTCGTGACATGGTCTTAACAGAAAAAGCAAAGCATACTTTCTATAGGAAACCTGTTGGTGGGGAAATAGCTGGTAATCGAGAGCAGGTGTAACAGGCGTTTGTTCATAAAGGGAAGCACGTGGTGCGGGTCCCAGGCGTTGCGCTTTCTGAAGAGCCCAGGGCGGCTTCACTGTAATGAGAGTTGGGAATTACTGCTGGAGACAAATGTTTGCGATATTTTAGATTTAAATTTTTACTTTTTTGGATTATTAGGGTTCTCATAAAAACACAGCTATTCAGCAGCATTTTAATAACTTTCCTTAATGACAGATAAATCTGTGTTTGTCATGAGTAAAATGAACTCGTAAACTTATTTTTAAAATATAAAACATTTCAAATTTAGTAAATGCGACTTTTTAAATAATTTCTGAAAGCTGTTTTCCTTTGTTACTTTTGAATGGGTTATTCACATGGTAATTTCGAAAACCTGTATTGTCAAAGCTTTGAGTCCTCATACATTCCTGTAGCGAATCCTGCATGCGCATCATCTTGATGCGGTAGCTCCCACGCTGGCTTTCCCTGTTCCTGGTCTCTTGTGCCGCGAAGCCGACCTTGGCGTCTCGGCGTGGCACCTCCAGCATTACCCTGTGCTACCACAGTGACCGGTTTGATGGCGATGTCCTAAGATGTCGCTGAATACCCAGCCGGTCATGGACTTCTTCCGTTGCCTCAAAAGATGCCTTTGGTGGCGTGCGCTGCGCGTGGCCCTCTGAAGGGCCGCCCGGGCCTGTGGCTGGTGGCTCCCGGAGGCTGCGCCCTGCAAGGGCCGGCTCCGTGGGTGCGGGGCGGGCCACGCGGTCAGCGTGGTGTGGGTCGGCTGCTGACCGCGGCGCTCTCCTTGCATCGGGGCGCACACATTCCTTCTGTGTTCGTTGAAAATTTCTGAGGAGCCTGACCCCGCGGGGGGAGCCTGGGGCACCGCCCTTCCGGGTGCCAGGGACTGGCCGAGGGGCGTCAGCTGTCCTGTCTGTACCGTCTGTGCGTCCCATAAAAATCAGGCACTGCTCTCTGTGTCTAGATGTGTCTTGGGAATGGCTTCTGCCATAGGAATAACTATTTGGAAAATTACTCGGTTAAAATTCGTGAGATTCCACCTTTACTGCTTGGAGCTCTTCCTTTTATAGGCAGGGTCCGGCACAAATAACGTCCCACTTTTATTACAGAATCTTGTATTATGAAACCATAAGCGTGTAATTCTGTAATGTAACCCCATCGCAGTCGAGCTCACTGAATGACACTTCCGGTGAAATGGCCAAAGGAAGCTACAAGGCGGAGCGCCCCGGTCGGGCAGGCGTCCCTCTGCGGCCCCCGGGCCTGGCGGCGGGCACCGCGGGAAGCTGGGGGCCCGCGTCTGTGCCGCGCGCGGAGACGCGGAGACAGGCCGTTTGCTGAGTGCGCTCCGTGCCGGGCCTTATTCTTGGCCTTTTCCTTGTGAGTTCTCGCATCATCCCTAAAGGAAGTGACCCTTATTCCCCCATTGTCTAGACTTAGACGCCGGGACCAAGGGCGGTCGGCAGTTGGCTCAGATTCCCGTGGCGGGTGAGCGGCCGAGGCCGAGCTGGGCGCCGGCAGCCTGGCCCCGGTCCGCGCCGGCGAACGGGCGGTGGGCGCTGCGCGGGGCCTCCGGCGCGATGCCCGGCGTGCGGTAGATAGGCGAGTCCTGCCCTTTTACTGTTTCCCCCCCCCCCCCGTTTTCCCCCCGTTTATTCCACCCGTTTTCTATTGCTGTGACACTGTTTTATGGACCACAGGCCGTTTGATTTGGACAAGGAAAAAAGGAGGATCAAAAAGCCACAGCAGGCGCTGACGTTTGGGGAGCGGCCGGTGTGTGGCCGAGGGAGGCCTGGGCCCGCGGGCGGTGGGAGAGGCCGCGGCGCGGCCCGGGGCTGCCGGCGGCGGGGCGTCCGCGTGAGCGCGGCTGCGAGGCCGGGGCGGCGCGAGCCGGAGGCGGAGAAACGCGAGAACGGGCAGGGCGCGCGGCGTCTCCCTGGCCCGGTGCCTCACGGGGCGTCAACGTGGGGCGGCCGCCGGGCGGAGGACACGCAGCCTCGGACCGGAGCGGAGGTCTGGGGGGTGTGATCTTTACCCCTTGGGGTTACGGTGCCTCAGGTGAGAGAGAGGAAGCGGGTTAGAGACCGGAAATTGGAACTTCAGGCCGTGGGCGTTTTTAGCAGGAACCGAGGGCGGAGACGCACAGCATTGCCAGGGGGCCACCTCTGCGGGTCGCAGTTACCGTGAGGCGGTTCGCAGGAGTGTGCGGAGGCCGGATCAGAGGGGGTTCGGGGTGGGGACGTGATGGCGCGGCTGCTCTTTGACGAGGTCTGCAAGCGGGGGGGGGGCGGGGTCCGGGGGCGGCTCCGTGCCGTGGGCAGGCGGCGGCTGCGGGGAGCGCGGGCCAGGACGGCAGTGGAACTGCTCGGGTCTGGGAGGTTGTGCGGACTGGCCGGGAGTTTTATCCAACTTGCAGAAATTTAGGGGCATCGCTGTAGCTTTGTGAGAAAAGGGGAAGGGGGACGGGTGGAAGGGAGGACTTTGGAAGCTGGTTGAAGAGTTTAGGAATTATCTCGGTCTTACAAGACCCGTATTAAGCATAATGAAATTGAGGGTAGGCTACAGGGCGTAAGTGGGGTGTACTATTTTCGGAATGTTTGGAATACACTAGGGAATCAGCTAATATCTGTGGAATCAGTTTGGGTGTGGGGGGGTGTGTGTATTTTTACTCCACTTCAAAAAATTTTTACTGATTGATTTTTAGGGGGAGAGAGAGAAACATGGCTTTGTTGTTCCACTTATTTGTGCATTCGCGGGTTGATGGCTGTATGGGCCCTGGCTGGGGATTGAACCCACGACCTTGGTGTGTTGGGACAACGCTCTGACCAGCCGAGCTCCCCAGCCAGGGTTCCATATGGTTTTATCCCTAATACTTTCCAAACCTAGGTGAGAGCGGAGCCAAGACGTGAGACTGGGTTTCTCCAGGCCGGGCATTGCCGAGTGTTCGGTGGTTGGCGGGAAGGACGCTGGAGCACCCTGGCCACGGGGCGAAGGCAGGTCACGGGAGGCCGGAAAGGGACTGGCCACCCCGCAGGCCAAGCACAAGTTCAGTGGTTGAGTGGGAACAGGAGGATCGGAACGTCGGAAGAATTAGAGGAGGGATGGCGAGCGGGGCCTGGGTGGGGGAGGAGAGGAGGGAGCCAGAGGGCTTCTCTGTGGGCACAGCGTTCGAGACAACTCCAGTGTGTGAGCAGGAGGCGGTACGGAGTGTTTTAATCAACAGGCGATGCTTGTAAAATCAAGAAATGTACAAAGAAAACGTTAAGGAGAGGGAACTTTTTGATACTTTAATTTTGATGAGTAGTTTTTCAGAGTTCTTTTTGGAATAATAGACTGAGAATTATTGCTTCTTGCCTATTAGGATTGATAATGATATAGAAATTAAATTGATTTTAATTTTATTGTGGAAAATAGACAAATGGCCTGGATTGTTTAAAGCTAGTTATATATTGTTAAAAGGGAATTTGGGGGCTGATGACTGCGTTTTGTTCTGCTGCATGTGGTGTATTGTAGAGCGTGTGTGTGGTCAGCTGGACCCCATCAACACTAAGGAACTTAACAAAAGTCTCAGGTTAACTTTTCCCACCAGAAGGTAGCCAGTTACGGGCCAGGAGACAAGTGGCGATTCACAAAGCAGTGTCTGCTGTCGCCTTTGCTGCCACTGCTCATTGTGGTCTCGGCAGCTTGAGTTGGGTGCCATGTGCCTCCAGCCACAGCTCGGTGAACACAGAGGGGGACACTGTTCACGGGAGGCGGCGGCGGCGGCGGCCCCGTGAGAGTCGCAGTTACTGGGAGGGCGGGGCCTGGAGTTGGGAACGTGTGTCTCTGTACCTGATGCTGACGTCCAGTGCAGAGACCCACCTAAGGCTAAGTGGCAGCAACCTATTTGTGTACCGAGAGCCCTGGCATTGAACGTGGAGAGGCGAGTGAGGCAGGCAGGAGCAGCTCCGGTTAGAAAGAGCCACACTGGTGGATGCAGAGAGGCACCAGGGAAAGGCTAATTAGTAAGTGCTAGATGCGCGACGTCTCCGTGATACAGTGAGATCCTTAATTCTGGAATTTACTGTAAAGATAAAATGGGTGCGTGGCTGAGACCAGAGTGAGCGATAGAATGGGTACATGCGGTTCATTATTCTCTAGTCTCTCTACTTTCGTATACCATGGGAATTTTCCAAAACAAAAAGTAAAATCTAAGAAAGAAAGAAAAGTGGAGAAATAAGAAAAAGGGGGGAGGATTCCAAAACACAGTGTGGGCAGAAATTCATAGACCAGACTCCTCCAGAGCAGGCTGGTGGATGAGGAACAAACTGTCCCAGAGGCGGGTGCTGCCCAGCACGGACGAGAACGGCGCAGCAGGAAGGCGCCCGCCGGGCGTCTTAAGAAGCCTTCGGACTGGCCCTGGGTGGTCCCAGGGGTTTCCCAAGTAAAAAGATTAAAAACAAAAACGGAAAACCCTGACTAAAGGAAAGGTGTCTGAAACCAAACAGTAACAGCACTTCCCTGTGCCACACACGAGGAGGCTGGAAAGAGAGAGGAAGTAAAAGGCCAGCTCGTGGGACCGCAGGGCTCAGGGCCCGTTGGCGCCCGGGGCAGGGGCCCAAGTCCATGTCCTTTAGGTCCGATGTTCGTTTGTTTATCTTGGGAAAGGAGAAAGGGACATACATTCATTTCTTTAATGAACTCATATTTATTGAGAAATAAGCTGGTGTGTAAGAATTTAAGGGATAAAGGGTTCCAAGTTCATTGTTCATTGGAAAGTAGCTCAGAGGTCCTGGGAAGGGACTGGTAGAACAGCGCAGACCGGAGAGCAGGAACAGGGAAGGGCTGAGGCCGGCGGGCAGCGGTGGGAGGCGCCGAGAGAGGCTGAAACGGTGGCCTTTGCTTGTTCTTTCCATGGGGAGTGTTGTAATTGAGAGACTTGTGTTCACTGTAACTGTTTGTTTGGAATTAAACAGATTTTGGTAACATTTTCTTCAGGCTCTTTGAATGAATTAAAAAATGCTCAGTGTGATTTGTCTGTAAGCAGCTGTTTTCAGCCTGAATTTCTCGACACACGATCTATGAAAATTCTTCAGCACACCAAAAAATATATTTTTTGCCAGCCTGACCAAAAAACAGGTATAATTTTGATTCACTCACACCAGATGGCTATTGTGTTGGCTCTTGTCATTCACTGATTTGACGATCAAAGGGAAAAGAGGTCAGCGCCTCTGACTAAAAGGAGTCGGGTTCTGCGTGTTTTAAAAAGCCTTGGGGCGCACGGGTTGGAAATCGCTGTTCGGTAGGGACTGTGGACTTCACTAGTTCCGTAAGTTGTAATTGCTTGTTTGATTTCAGCTGTGACTTTATGAAGATGATAGCACTTGAGTAAAAAAAAAAAGTATGAGTTACTATTCTGTTGAAGATGATTTCTTTTTTAAATGAGACTTCTCACTATAAACCGTGGAAGTGAATTTTTCAAGTCTCTGACTTGGAACTATTCTTTATGCTTTCTTTGCTTTTCCATAGGAAATGGAATATTTTCTATTTAATTTTTTAACATAATACAGGTATGTACCTTAGTTCTAATATTTAACGATTTCACTGAAAGCAGTTGTTTTTCTCTACCAACCCCCTATCAGCAAACCAGTTTTCTAAGTGTTTACAAAAACTAGCTTGGAGGACCCATGTGGAGCGGTCGGCCCGAAGCCGGGCATCCTCCGCACTTACGTTGGTGTTTGTAAAAGACTTGTGTGTGTTTCGTAAAATACGCTTTATTTTAAAATTAGGGCTTCCTGTTGCAGCTGTTCCAGGAGCTCTGAGCCCTCTGGCCATTCCAAACGCCGCGGCGGCCGCGGCTGCGGCGGCGGCGGGCCGCGTGGGGATGCCCGGAGTCTCCGCGGGCGGCAACACGGTCCTGCTGGTTAGCAATCTGAACGAGGAGGTTAGTGGCCTGGTCGTGTCGTGTCCGTCCTGTGACTCCACTCCATCTGTGAAAGCTCTTCATGTTGATTTCATTTTGCACTTGCCTTTCTTTTTATGTATTCATTAGTCAAAGTATTTTTGTATGTTTCTACTTCTGAATAAAATCTATGTACTTGTTTAAGTAATACTTTATTTCCTTAGACAGTCATATCTTTAAATATGTATATATTTTAACCTACCTATTTTTCCTAAGAAAAATATGGTGAAGTACAGTAGTTTCGCTTTTTATCTTTTTGTTATTCTCAAAGGCAAATGTAATCCAATTTGCAGATTTAACTGTAAAACAATTTTGCTCTTTGCCTTTTCTAATTATTTGCTTGTTCATTTCATGCTTATGTGTCATTGCATTTTTTTAAATCTTATTTTATGTGAACTACTCTAATACATTTTTCTTTGAAGGTTCTTCCAAAGATCTTGACGAGGCCCTCTTCCAGTCTTTCTTAGTAATTTTTTCTTTGCAGTTATTAGTCATTGTCTCCTAAAAATATTTTTCAGCTTTATCTCCCCCCTTGTTAAATGAAATTCATTGCTGAGTTATTTTTAGTTGTACATTTTATGTCTGGTACACTTTACTTTGCCGTGAGAGCTGGTATGAAATGTGGGAGGCTCAATGTATCGGTTTACGGTGTCTAATTGGAATATGTTTCATTTTTAACTGGCCTCTGTTAATACGAACATTAAGCTTATTTTATCATTTAAACGATTGTCATTCACAGTTCTGCATGCTAAAATGTTTGAATCAGAGTGCCTTTGTTTTTCTTTTAAAAATTTTGCCTGCATTTCATAACCAGCCATGCTTACGCAGTCCCGTCGAGAGTTTACGGTCCCTGTGCATGCCCCCGCCCCATGTTGAGATGAAATGCTGTAATTTACTCCTTGGTGTAGATGTACTTTACCCATATTTGTCTTGGATGACTACATTTTACTCAGTTTTTCTTGTACAGTACATAAACCATTTTCTGACCAAATTCCTGCATTTCCTATGTACTGACCTATATTTTATTTTTTTTTGTTCCCCGATTCCTTATTTTTTTCTTCTGCATTGCTGTTTCCCTTCCCCATTTCATCCTTTTCCCTGTGTGTTCACCTTCCCTTTCCTTGTCTTTCCCAAACGCCCATCCCCTCCCCCGTCTTGTCCTTTATTTTCCTTGTCCTTGTCTTCATTCCCCGTCTCCATTCCCTATGTTCATGCTTCTGTGCTTGAACAAACGTTCCTCGGACCAACTTGCCCCAATTAACCGCCTTGAACCATGATCCATGACCACCTCACCATTCTGCGGGAACCACCCTTCGTTATGGATGATCTGTTCATCTCCGCTCTTCCTCGACTCTTCTCTCTCCTTGTCTTACGCTGCTTGCTCTTCTCTCCTTCTAAAGATGGTTACGCCCCAAAGTCTGTTTACCCTCTTCGGTATGTTATTGTTAGCACTATACTTTTATTATTGATTTGATTTTGTTTTCACCTTAATTCTTATTTGTAGCTAGCACTTTGGCTTAAAGTTGAATAGTAAATCTTTTGCTATTTTTCTTTGCTATTTAAAACTCTCCATAGACACAAAATTTGTTTTAATGCATGCTGATTTATTTTGCATGGTCTTTAATATCATTCACATAGCTTTGAGGGTTTATCAAAATTTGTTCTTTTCAAAATTCACTGTTCAAAATCTTGATCTTTCTTTATTCATTTGTGAGACTGATGAGTTTGAATGAGTGATCATGTTGATGTCTGAATGTTTCATTAATATGTCAAAAAGATAATCTTTAGCTGACTTGCACATAAAGTTAATGCTATTTTTGGATTACCTCTCTGTGGCCCCACCAAAGGTGTTTATGGAGACGTGCAGCGCGTGAAGATTTTGTACAACAAGAAGGACAGCGCCCTCATCCAGATGGCCGACGGAAACCAGTCCCAGCTCGGTGAGATGACTTTGTTCCCTCTGCCTCCTCGAGTCTGATTCCAAATAGCTCATGCAGGCCCGTGAGTAAGCGCAGACCCCTGTGTGTTAGTAAGAAACCTTGTACTTTTTACGCGGCAGCGCTCAGAATGTCAAGCTGATTGTCATACTTTAATGTAAATAGTGGCAGGTGGGGAACCTAACGTGTATTTTCTGCTCTCCTCCTGCTGGTTCTCACGCTCAGGCCAAGGGAAGAGGGGCCCAGGCTGCAGCGCACAGGGACAGCTGCGGGGAGAGCCGCGGCACTGGCGTCACAGGCTCTGGGGCGGGCTCCCTCCCTGCACACGCCCTGGGACGCCGAGCCGCTGGCGCCGTGCGCGAGGCAGGGGAAGTGGATCTTGAAGACATCAGGTTCTTTCAAAATGAAAAACCTGTGCCAGAGACAACCATTAATCCCTTTCAGAATCTTAAAATAGACTTTAGTCAAGTTACATTTTTACTTGGCTAATTTGGTGATTTTAATTAATACCTCATTTGACTCTCTAAACAAAGACAAACCCCATAAAGTTAGACTATAACTGCACACACACAACGTGACTGTCTGTAAAGAACGTTTGTTCTTAGCCTAGAATCCTGTTGGTTGAGGTTCAGGATTGATGGTGCCTCAGACTGATTGTATGCACATTGCTAGTTCTGAAAGTTGCCATTTTTGGTGGAAGGACTGCTGTGGCGTTGGTGTTACGTCTAATGAGACAAGCCGGTGGCCTGACACACTGGTCTCCTGGCCTTTGGAGACAGGCGGAAGGAAGCAAGTCGGGCTTCGTGTTTACCGGGGCTGTGGTCGCTGAGGCCGGTGCAGGGTAGGCCTGGGCACGCCTGGCTTTTCCCACTTCGAAAGTGTGGGTCTGTCTGCACGGAGACACAGGGAGGAGCCCTGGCCGGCCTTTGCGCCTTCCCCGCCCCTGCAGCGCTGGGCTCGGGGCGGGGGCGGGGGGCCGGGGCAGTTTTCAGTGCGACCCCTGTGCACAGAGCAGCCTCCAGGGCTGTGTTTTGTTCGTTGTCCCCGTGGGAGCTATGGGGGGCGTGACCCCCTGAAAATAGGGTCTGCACGGCCGCCGTGGTTGAAGAGTCCCGGAGGGGGCATTCAGCCAGACCCTTTCAGGTTTCGGTTGTGTCTCATGAAGGACTTGCATCAGTCTGCTTGGGCTGCCGTGACGCAATAGCACAGGCCGAGCGGCCCGCACGGCCGACCTTCCTTTCCCGCAGCCCTGGGGGCTGGAAGGCCCAGAGCGAGGTGCCGGCGGCTGCGTGTCTGGCCAGGGCCCTGCATCTGCACCCTCGGTCTGCGCGGGCCTTTCCTAAGCCCCCGGGCGCGCCTTCTCATGGGACTCGTCTTCCTGCCGATGACCTCGTCCATCCAGGCTCGGGGGCCTGTCTCCAAGCAGTCACGGGGTGGGGGGGCAGAGCTTCGAGGGATCGGTGCGTAACACCTTCACTGACATTGTCAACAGCCCTAATTTTTAGAAGATCGGGTCACTAGAGCTTTGACTTGTTAATAGGAGTCAGAGTTTCTGGACTATATAGTGGCAAGTAACTTAATATTTCTCATTGTTTTGCTATCAAAGAAGTGATTTTAGTGGGAATTTCAAAGAAAGCTAAGTGATAATGAAAGTATTACATAAATCAGGTGTTATATTATGAAAGAATATGTCCTGGCGCCTTACACCATCACAGCATTTTCCTTTTCAGACCTGTTTCCGTTTAACGGGTGTGTCCCGCCCTAGCAGGGCCGGTTTAACAGGTGGCGGGCGGCCCCCGGTGGGATGGGGTGTGGCTGCCCCGATCCAGGCAGCTGGGAGTCGGTGTCCTGTCCTCAGCCCCCTGGTCTCTGGCGGGGCTCCTGTGGCCGCCATGGGCCTGTGCAGCCACCATGTGACGCTGGGAGTCGTGGGGCCAGGCCTTCGGCTGGGCTGCAGCAGGCGGCTTTGGGGAGGGTCCTGTCTCTGGCGACCAGTGCACGAAACACGGCACGTGTGACTTTTCTCCCACCTCGGGCCCGCTCGTTAGCCTGCGGCTGCCTGGGGAAGGCGGTGGCCGCGGGACGCACCGTGTTTCCGCTGGGGCGGGGTCGGGGCGCGGTTCCTGCCTCCGTGGACCTCCCGGTCTGTGTGCTGGCGCTGTGCTTCAGGAGGACAGGAATGCATGTCCGAGCCCTGCTGTTGTGAAGCCACCCCTGTGTGTGTGCGGGCGGTGCCAGGGCTAGAGCAGCGGGGCGGCCCTCTAGCGCTGGCTCGGAGGGGCCTGTCCAGCCGGAGCAGGCAGTGCGGGTGCGCGGGCACCGTGGGCCCGGCCGAGAGGTCGGCACGCTGGGGTCCCGCTGGGGAGGATGTCGGAGTGCGCGTGGACTTGATCGCTGTAAGCAGGTAATGACACGATCAGAACTGCGGTGCATAGGACGGGTTGGAAGAAAAGAATAATCGAACAGGAGGGCAAATTAGGAGGCTGAGTACCCAGATCGAAACGGATGGCAGCGTCAGGTGGGGAAAGGAGAGGTCGGGGTGTGGAGCAGGGGGAGAAAAGGTGGGAGAGGAGCGCCAAGTTGTTTTCCTGGGCGGCTCAGCACGCGATTGATCAGGAGCGTCAGGAAGAGAGCGGTTTGTAGCCCGGGTTTCCACTCTGTGAAAGCAGCTTTTGTGCCAGGTTGCGTGTCTGTCACCCGTCATTACTAGAAACTCATGACTTTTTAAATCATAGAATTCAGATTTTTTAATCATTTTGCTTTGAACTTCGTTACAACTCTTGTAGTAGTAGGCATTATTTCTTCTTCACAGCCATGAACCATCTTAATGGGCAGAAAATGTATGGGAAAATCATCCGTGTCACCCTGTCTAAACATCAGACCGTACAACTACCTCGGGAGGGACTCGACGACCAAGGTCTCACAAAAGACTTCGGTAATTCTCCGTTGCATCGCTTTAAGAAACCGGGATCCAAAAACTTTCAGAACATTTTTCCTCCTTCTGCAACTCTTCATCTATCCAATATCCCGTAAGTGTTACAGCTGGAGTTTATCAAGGGTGTAGCTTTAGAAATAAAGTACCGAGCTGGTTAATGACCGCCCCTCGTTTTGCTCCCGTCTCCCCAGCCCTTCGGTAGCGGAGGAGGACCTGCGGACCCTGTTTGCCAACACGGGGGGCACTGTGAAAGCGTTCAAGTTTTTTCAGTAAGCAGACTTTCTTGTCCTTAAAAGTTCTTGTGAAGTAACTTCTGTTCTTGTCGTTGACAGACGTTTGCGTGTCTGGACAGGCTTTGTGGCGCAGGCCCCCCGCTGTGCGGCGTGTCTGACCTTGTGGTTTTGTTTCAGAAGAGATCACAAAATGGCGCTCCTGCAGATGGCCACCGTGGAGGAGGCCATCCAGGCCCTGATCGACCTGCACAACTACAACCTGGGCGAGAACCACCACCTGAGAGTGTCTTTCTCCAAGTCGACGATTTAGGAGGGCGGGCGGCGGAGGGGAAGCACAGCGTTTGGTGTCGTCACCTGTGGACTGTTCAGAAGAGTGGGGACCAGAGTTTGATTTTTTTCTTGTTTTCTTTTTTCCTCATGCTGTTATCATTCCTTGGTTCTGAAACAAAATGGCGAGTGTGAAGGCAGAGGCATTGTTCGCTGCTGCGTTTCATCTGTTCGGTGGGGAGGCCATTTTTATTGTCTGTTTAAAATCTCAGTTTCATTTTCCTTTTTCAACTTAGTTGACGTACGTGCCTTAAAAGGAAAACTAGTGTTGCTGTTGTGCATTTACTAGCGCAAAGGAATTGGTTGTCTAGGCACATTGTTGTATGGGGGTTACAATATGTTTAGGCAGGGGTGTGTAAAAAGGTTAAGTTTTTGTTTTCTCCTGCTTGGAACTTACTTTCAATTATTGGCTTGTCACATTTCTTTCTATTTACTCAAATAAGATATAGGATAGTGAAGAATAAAGCAGCATTTTTTTAGTTTTACCGCCTTAGGCTTTATTGCTTTACAAAAACATTGGCCTTTCGTATCTCACAATTCTGGTCTAGATTCAGTTATGAATGTAGGCATTAGTTAAAATTAACAAGATGCAGAGTATTAATTTCTGTAAGTTTGAGCCCTACGTGGAAAGCGTTGTGGAACCTTAACCTTTTGTACACGCTCTTGTGGGACGCGTCATATAACTGTCAGCACTAAGTAATGTCTTGTTTGTGGCTGAATATTTTTCGTAGATGTTTTTGAAGTTGACATGACTTATGTGCATTTAAATATATATTGCCATCCTTAGTTTGTAATTAAGATTTGGAATATGGTTGTGGATTTCTGAGCATGTGAAGACTGGTCTAGCTAGTTCAGGAACTGGTGCATGTATTTTTCAAAGATAAAGAAAGTGTACTGCAAACATTTGCAGGAAGATTAATTTTGTGGCAGTTTTCTAAAACTGACAACCAGGTGGGACCAAAGTTTATGTGCCTTTAGTCTTAATTTACCTTGCATTGTAATATTCAGTTTTAATAAATCTTCAAAATATTTTGTATTTAGGAATAGATCTGACTTTAATAAAAACATGGCTCAGAATCTACAGGTCAAATTAATTTGAACAGTTCTTGTCGATCTGAATTGTTGATTCTGTTTAAATGACCAATACTTTTTTGAAATCGATGTACTTAGTTTCAAGATTCATAGATTCTGTTATCTATGTAGACAGAATGGTCATGTATATTTTCTATTAGTTGAGTTTTTACATCTTTAGAAATGTAAAATTCAGTATAGTTTGAAAGCGGCACAATTAAAAATTAATTTTCTAACAAAGTCGGGAGGTTTGATGGTGGTTTCCTTTCCCTGTGTGTACCCGCTGGCCTCTGTAGCATGCTCAATAAACACTTCTGCAGCTCTGTGCACACCCTCTGTCTCTCTGCTGCCTTGGCTCTCCTCCTGTCTCCGCTCCACTGTGCTTCTGAGGTCCTGTCCGCGCTCTGCCGGGCGGGGAAGGAGGACTAACAGTCCAAGTCCGTGGCTTTGTTCCATCAATAAACCGAGATGCTGTGAAATTACACCGGCGGGTTTTTTTTTTTTTTTTAATTTAGAAGCGGGTGACCGCCGCCCGGGAGAACACAACGGTTACCCCTTCCCACCCTGTACAACCTGCTGTGACAGCAACAGGCGGCTGGGGCTGCGGCGGCTCCCACGCCTCCCGCAGCGGCTGCCTGCAGTCGGCCTTGGCCGTCCCCGGCCCTGCGCACGCCCTCGCCCCGCCCGTCGGCCGAGGGCCCCCCACCCTCACCGAGACAGGGCCCGCTGCGCCGTCGGGAAGGACCCGGGACCCGGGCTGCGCGGCGGCCACGGTGGGAAGAGACGTGTGCAGGCATTTATGACTTTCACTCTTCAAAGGGGTCCACGAAGGTGCCACCTGCATTCCTCAAAGTGCTGTGGGTCACGTTTCTCACGTAGTCCGCTGGTGTCAGCTGGCTTCGTCGCCACACATGTTCCTCAGGCTGGCTCTGTCACAGCGTACCTCGGGGCAACTGCGCGTTTGTGCAGGACGGGCTCGGGGGACAGGTGGAGGGGTCACCCTGCCTGCCCGCCTCAGCCGGGACCTGGATGCAGGGAAGCGGGCACAGGCTGGGCTGGCTTCAGTTTCAGCTCCGTGCCACTTCTTGGGAATTGGATGATGAGAATTCAATAGAAATTATTTTCTTATATGAGTCTGTACTCTATATAAGTTTCTTTCCCTTTTAAGTTAATGATTTTTTGTTTAAAATTTTGCAAATAATAGAATTAGCATTGAGAAAGAGTATCAGAGTGTCCACATCAAGGACCAAATAAAGTGTTGAAAGACGCAGAAAAACAGACCCCATAGCGAGCCCTGGGCACTCGGTGCCCTCCTGCCTCACACTCCTTTTCGAGATGAGGGTGTCTGGACACAGACCCTCCTCTGATCGAACCTCATGACATTAATTTTGAGATTTTTAAAGTTTATTTAAGTATCGGACAGGCGGCTGGGGTCTCGGACTTCCACGGTGACGCGGGAAGCGAATGGGGAGTGCCTGTTTGTGTCCGGAGGCTGGGCGTGCGTGAGCATTGCTCCGCAGGCGCCGCTCCCTCCCAGCTGGGCGGACGCCCAGAGCTTGGCTTCTAGTTCACCCCCTTGTTTGGTGCTGGCCTTGTTCAGAATTTTCAGTCAAGGAATTTTAACTTGTACGAAAGATTCCAAACACGCAAAAAACTGACTCCAGTGAACCCCAAACTCGGCATCAGGGCCCAACTCACAACCTCTGCTGGTTCCTCCACCTGCCTCTCACCTCCCGCGTTAATGTCAGGCCTGGTGCGTGTCGCTGACCTGGCGGCTCCGCCCCAACGGCGGGCACCTGGGCTCGCGTGGCCCGTGGGCAGCAACAGCCTCCTGCTGCTCAGACACGGCCCCAGACCGGCGGCAGCCAGCGCGCCCTGGGAGCCCGTCAGGAAGCCCGGCCGGCTGGGTCTCCTCCGGTTGCCGTGCCCGCCTGGCAGGTGGCCCCCTGGACACCGAAGCCGGGAAGCCCTCCAGCATAAGTGTTTCTCCAGTCCTGTGAAATCCAGCTTAAAGCTTTCAGTTTGTGAGCGATCCCCTTGCCGTCCCATGTTTAAAAATAATTAAATGTACTTCCCTTTATTTATAAAACTTAACCACAAGGGAAACTGAAGATGGAGATTTCGGCTTTAAAGCCCGGCAGTGTGGGGCAGCCAGGGTTGAGCTTTCCAGTGAAATGCCAGACCCGCGAGCGTGGCTTTCTACCGGCTAGAAACACAAATCTTAATTTTTACAAAGCTTTTTATTTCTCTCACTAATACGTACTTTTAACCTCTTGAAAATTCATTCTTTCATTCAACAAATAGTATCGCATGCTAACGACAAGCTTAGATACTGCCAAACTGCAAATAAAACACAGTTCCTTCCTATGTAGCCCTCTCTGTTTGGTGTGAGATCAGGAACCGAGCAGTTACGTAGTTTGATGTGTTTTACAGAGAAACCCCGGGGAAGCTTTTGGAGGACATTCAGCCTCTGCGGGTTAGAAAAGAATTCTTGGAGCTACTGGGTTGGAGAGAGCGATGTAGAAAGAAGCGTAGACAGAATTGTTTTTCTTTTTTTTTTTAATAGACCTGAATCAAGGTGGTGGCCTCTGGGAGAAACTGAAAGCGCGGCACAGCCAAGTCCTCACCTGAGATGGGGCGGGGGCGGGGCCTCTGTGCGGGATCGGAAGGGGCGGGGCCACGGCAGGGGCTCCCAGACACAAGTCCTGGGAAACATTACCAGGGGGACTGGGGAATGGACCCTGTTCGCGGCAGCACCCCTTTTAAATGTAAGTTCTTTTCCTAATTCTAAACAAGATACACAAATTTTACCTAAGAACCTCAGCAAAACAATGTTAAATTCTTTCAAAGGCTACACAGTGAAGACTTGCAAAAGGATCAGTTGCCTGCCACCGACGCGGCGGAGCCGAGCTGCCGGCTGCGTGATCGGAGCCCGCAGACCCAGGGGACCCCGCAGCCGGGCGCCCCCAAGGCCTCGCACTGACAGGCCGGAGGGTTTCGGGCTGTCCTTTCTTAGGGTAATGAAAGTAATTTCCTACAAAAACAGCCACACCTCTCACCAGAAGAACGTCGGCCCTGCGACTGGAAGAGCGTCCAGAGCCACGGCAGCCGCTGCGCTTTCGGGGCCCAGCCAGGTCTGGCCCCCCCCAGCCCCGTCCCCCGGCCCCCCGTTCGCCTCCCTCCCCTGCGCCGCGCAGGCTGCCCTGGGGCTCGAGAATTCTAAGCATCCTACTGTTAATTAACAGACATTGGAAACCTGAAATGTCAATAATTTCGTTGAGTCAAAAGAATTGACAGAGATGAGCAAAGATCCCTTTATAAACATGTAGCAAATATTTTTAAAAATTGAAGTCTCACAGTATATTTAAAGATTACTAATAAGAAAAAGTATGTTAACCGTAATTTAGCTTTCAGCTAATTCCAGAGTTACCCTTGCAATATATTCATGAGTTTACAGCCACACACAAAACTGGTTTAATGACTGACAATTCAACACTCCTTTACCCCCAGCGCCTCTGAACGGCTGCCTGCCGCGGCGTAGCATGCCGTTTTGTATACAAGTCAGGTAGCTGAGTTTAATGAGAATTAGCTGAAATTAAAGTAGACAAATAAGATGCCGATGGGAATATTGAGCTTTATTTTAGATAAATAGAGTTTACAGAAACACTTGTGTTAGCATTAGCATTTCTGATGGCTGACTTCATATCTAGAACTCTCAAGGTTCCTGGCCTGTGTATTCTTTCTCTCTCAACGATAATTCTCTTTCTGTGTCTCTCCTGTTTTTATTAATTATTCTTAAGTGGAATGATGTGTGGAGTTGATGCCCAGGTCAAATTCCAATTTAGAAACCCCAAAATTGTTACATTTTGGACACATACTTTAAATTTTTTCTTTTAATTCACTTTAGAGAAACAGATTCGTTGTTCCAGTTACTGATGCCCTCACTGGCTGATTCCTGTACATGCCCTGACTGGGATCAAACCAGCAACCTTGGCGTATCAGAGCGACGCTCTATCCAGCTGAGCCACCGGCCAGCGCCTGGACAGGCGCTTTAAATAAACTGCTACCAAGCAGATGTAACTTAGTTATAATTAGTTTGACAGTGTTGGACCTAAGGAGAGCAAAGAGCTCCCCTCTCACTCTGTACGTAAGGTATTCACTGCGTACGTTCCGGACCATCTCGATCGCGCTAACACGTGGCCGAATAAATGCACAGAACTTGGCGAGATCGATTCGAATGGCTGTCCTTGGCATCTCACTGTGTCCACTGCGTCCCAGGCCTGACCGCGATGCACGCAGCCACGCCGGAGCTCGGGAGTCCTGTTTTTTCTAGACTAGTCCCCACTGCCCCCTGCTGCTGGGGCCCCGGGGGAGGGCGGGGTGGGGGGGGTTAGACACCAGGGCAGGAGGGAGCGGCAGCGGCGCAGGCAGGGGGTCCTTTCCTTTGCATCTACACTCAACCGTCAGCCCCCCTCTTTCCCTGCCTCCCTTCCAGGGGAAACACTGGGTCCCTAAGCACCCGAACGTGCAGTTTCATCTGCAGTGATGCAGCCGTGGCTGCGCTCAGCCGCGGGCCGAATTCAGCGCCGGGGGCCCCGGGGGCCAGGGGAGACACGCTGGGCTGCGTCGGGGCGGCGCACGCACGGGCCGTCCGCACCATGGCCCCCAAAGACGCAGGGAGAAGAGCTCCCCTCGAGTCGCATTCGTGGGTCTGGTCACAGCTATCTAACTCTAACCCCGACGCAGTTTTCCGTGACGTGTGTTGCGTCCTTGGGCACGCGCCTTGTACCTTTTTACGGTCCGACCTCTGTGCGTGTGGCCTTGGAGAGCCACCACTTGCAGCTGCCTGCCACCCTTCCGTGACACTGGACGTGGGACACGGGTTTTTCAGATGCTGGGTGGCGGGGGGCGGGGGGAGGTCAGTAACGCTTCAGGAAACAACACACGAGCCGAGCGGCGGTGACAAGCCCAGCAGGTCAGGACTTACAGGTATGGCCCTAAGGCAAGGCTGGACTTCACAGACTTTTCTAGAAAGGCTCCCCATGCTGAGGTCTGCATCTGTCCACCGAATGCCTGTGGCCACCCCCGTGTGAGGCGGATACAGTTCTGTTGGAGAGGAAGTGGCTCAGTAGACGTCGCCAGCCAAGCCACCGGCGCGAAAGGCTAACCCGCCCCCCGTCGCCCAGCCTGCGCTTCAGTGACGCCACTTTGTCACGTGCCCCTGTGACCGGTGCCCCGCTCTGTGTGCCCTGGGCTCTGGGCCCAGGCCCGCGGGGCGGCTCAGACAAGCACAGAGCGAGGCTCGCGGGCCGGGCGGGGGGCGGGGAAGGACGCGAGGAACCCACGCGAGGCCCAGAGGGTCTGTGCTCCGCGGATGAAGAGGCGGCTCCTGCAGGGCAGCCCTGGGGCCCCCGCCCCCTCAGGAACCGCTGGGGCTCACACTTAGGCTGTAAAGGCGCCTCGGGAAAGAGGTGGGAGCGGGGGCCACACCCGGGGGCCTTGCGCGGACCCGGAGAGCCGAGGCGGAGCGAGGGAAGGGGAAGGGCACGGGCGGCGGGCGGAGATGTCCGTTTCCAGTCGGTCCTCCGTCGGCCCAGGGCCAGGCCCCTGGGGCCCGGAGCGGGCACGTGCCGCTCCCACTGCGCAGGGGGCCCTGCTCAGGGGCTGTCCCCGCCTTTCCGTCTCATCTTCGCACCAGTCCTCCTCCCCCGCTGGCACGTTCTCTGCTCCGCTCAGCTCAGCACAGGGGCCTTTGGGAAGTAATTTCTGGGAAGGTGTGTAACACCGGGTGGAAAATAAAACAATACTAAATACTACAAGGACACAGTGTATCATGTACTCAGAACTGTAAACCTACTTTTGCTCCATCCTGTGTCATAAAGTTCTACTGCAGGGAAAACATTGCAATGTTCTGGGCATGTGCTGTATAAAGCCCGACGTTTTACCTCAGACGTGTTTCAGGAACACAGAAAAGTTGTTTGGTGGTGGCAGCGGGGTTCTGTTTGTCTGTCTGTTTTTGGAAAGTAATGTTAATGGTGTATTGTTCTGCTCTGAAGCTGAAATATTTGTGCCAACTAGAAAGGCTGCAACGCACGGGCAGGCCCGCGGGCTGCGCAGCTTTCGCCGCCGCCCGCCAGCGCGCAGGCCAGCAGCGCGCGCTCCTCGATGCTCTGGGAGCACCTCCGTGGGGCGGCTCGCTCTGTGGATGGGCCGAACCTGTGTTTGTTGAGGCGTGCTTAAAACTTCATTTCTTTAGTTATGGCATTTTTTCTTTTTATTTTCTTCTCTCTGGCATAGTGGGCTTTTGCCTTTAATTTCCCCCCACCATCCTCCTTGGTCTGGCATCCAGGACTTGAAGCGGCAGTTTCTAAGCGGCCCTGTCCGGCCACACGAGGGGAACCACGGGAAGTGACCGCGCAGCCACGCGAGCCCTTTGCATGTAAATGGCTTGTAGCGCCGTGAACCCAGCCGGCGAGGGCGACCGAAAGGCTGACTGAGTTATTAGAATCTTTTCATGATTGGTAATTGCTGCCGAATCTCTTCCGTGGTCCGGTTTACCATTTTGGGGCCAGCTCAGCCTGCGCCTGTGCAACTGCTGAGTCTGTGCTCAGCGTTCGCATCGTTGGCGTCTCCACACTTCTCCACCCAGGAATAGAGGACCAGCAACGCTACAGTTCTTGCAGCTATTTATTAACTACTCACGGTACTTATTGATATTAATGATCTGATTTATCAAATATTTGGAAGCTCTGCACTGGTCCTCCTCAGCACTACGTTTTCCCCAGGGTGTTATACTTTAAAATATTAAAGGAGGCACCAAAACAACATTTAGTTACAGACTTTCAGGTTTTCGTATAATCAAGACCTTGAGGCATTCTGAACTTGAGCTTCGTTCATTTGAACTTGAAATTCAAAAACATGATTATAATTTCAAGAAGCACTGTCTTAAAGTTGTCATCACTGTAATGAAGCTACTAGAAATTTCATTTATTCGCAAGTTAAATCTCAGGAAACCTATTTTATCATAGGAAATCAGTCAGTGCTAAAATACTGCTTTGACTCTGGGGTTCAAATTTATAACTCTTGAGAAATGCCTATCAGTCAGTCATGGAAGCTTTATTGCCTATTATATTTATTTTTTAATAGAAATTTCAATTTAGCATTCTCTGAGGCTAATACTCTGTATATTACTATTTTTATCAAATGTGTCTCTTCATTTATTTAACTATAGCTAACCTGGGAAGTTTGCCAATTCTACATGCCACAGATTTTGGTACAATATGTATTAACTCAAAAATCTGACTATGGCTGACGTTCAGCCGCCTGTTTCAGACGTGAGAGGCGGGTCTGTGGGCTATGCCGGTGCGTGATATCCACGGAAATGGTGGGGACGGATCATTTACTAAGATAAGAAAGATTGCATATCTCTTAAAAATTGTTGACTTGGTAGCTCAAAATCTTTTGTATACTGTTTTGTTTCAAAAAAAAAATTCTTTTGTGGTAACAAAAACTCTTCATTTCTAGAAGTTGCTCAAAATGTTGCTTTAAAAAGGAAGCATAATTATGTAAACAGTTTGGGTGCTGATAACTTACTTTTGAAAGCATGTAAGTCTTAAATGGAGGAAACAAACATGTTTAACATAAATTAGAGAATATATAGCAAAATGTCGCAAGTAAAATAGGGTTTCTTTGTGTGTATTGACCTAAATGTTGTTGCTCCAAAAGCATGTCTACTTTCCCTGTTAAATTCTAAACCTTTCCTTATGACCTTATGAAGTACAGGTGAGTTCCATTCCATTTATATTGAATATCTGATCCGGCGAGAGTCCGTGATGCCTGAAAGACTGCTTGTTTGAAACAGCGCAGCGTTCGAGTTCTCCGTGAGCCCGCCCCTGCACCCCATGCGGAAGGGCAGGCAGGCTGGGAAGCGGTGCCTGGGCGGGACCTTCAGGGCGGCTTCCCACCTAGATACTTGTGTTAAACGGAGCTTTCCTTTTCCTTTCAGCCTATTAGACGAGAAAGGGTTCAAAAATGACTAGTTGTGCCCTGACCGGTGTGGCGCAGTGGGTTGGGCCTCAAGCCGCAAACCAAAGGGTCACCGGCCCGACTCGGGTCGGGGCACATGCCTGGGCCGCTGGCCGGCCCGGCTGGGGCGCGTGCGGGAGTCCACGGGCAGACGTGTCTCTCACACGGGTGTTTCTCTCCCTTTCTCCCTGCCTTCCCCTCTCTTCAAAAATAAGTATTTTTAAAAAATGATCAATTGAACTTAAACACAATCGCTTCCTCAATTAAGTGTCAAGAGACACTTAATTTGTATATACAGAAGCCTATTTATACAAACTGAAGACTTTGTAGCTTTTGATTTACTACATTTATTTAACTCAATTGTATGTTTCATCCTGAAAAACGTTTATTCTGGAAGGCTCCTGGGTTTACCACTGCAGCTCAACACGTGAGGCAGCATTTGAAAAAGTCTTGGAGGGATGCCGCCGAGGTCACCCTGACCTTGAATCATTATTTAACCATTTGAGAGAGATTTTTTTTCATGCACAGAATTACTCTGATGCAACTGCAGAGAAACTAAAATAGGCGATGCCGCTCGTTTTCTAACGCTGACAACACACAATGCTCTTAAAGGAAAATGAATTGGAAAGTTGGTCTCGAGGCAGAAGCCAGCACCACAAGGGTCCAGGTCGTGGCACAGGGAAGCACGCGACGTGGCCGTCCCCGCGGCTCGGCGCGCAGAGCCGGTCCCGGGCAGACTTTCCCTCAGCAGCGCGGACGCCGCCCGCGGGTGCCCTGCAGGGTCCCCGCGACTGTGAGGGTCGCCAGGTTGAGCGTCACAGGCCGAGCGCGCGCTAGGCAGGGGCGCGCTCCGCCCACAAACCGTCCGATTTCTGCCCTCGCTCCCCGAGTCTGGGGTCCAGAGCTGAAGGCGTCACACGTGCGGGCTCAGATGGCCTCGCCGGGTCCTCGGCGCTCCCTGTCACTTTAACTGACCCAGACGGACGCCTGTCCCCTCCCCGGCACCGGTTCCTGCAGCCCCTCCCGGGCACACGCGGCGCGCACAGGAGCTGAGCCCGCGTCCCCCCACCCCCGGCCCCCTCCCCTCACACCGCGCCGCCTCCCGCAGTAACGGTCCCTGAGCCACTCGCGCTCCCTGTCGCACTTCGTCGTCAGGGCAGGAATCCGGCGGGGCCTCAGCCTGTCCCTGCCGATGGCGGCACCCGCCCGCACAGGCGCCCCCGCAGCGCCAGGGAGCGAGCGCAGGCGGCCCGCGGGCAGCCCCGGGCGGGGCTCTCCCTCGGCTTCAAACGGAGGAGACGGGGGAGCGCGCCGAGGCGTATTTTACGGCCAGCGCTACCCTGACACCAAAACCAGACCAAGGACGCTACGGGCCAAGCTCCCCGATGAACACTGATGCAGAGGCCTCCACAACGCACGAGCAGGCCGAACGCGGCCGCGCAGGTAGAGGCCCGGGCCGGGGGACCAAGGCCCACACGCACGCGAGGGCGGCCCAACGTCTGCAAAGCGGTCCACGCGGTATCCGTGCGCTGCGCTATCCCACGGAGGACAGTGACCGTGTGATCTCAAGAGGTGCAGAAAAACGCATTTGACCAAACCCAACGTCCAATCATAAAAACGCTCAGCAAACGGGGTACAGAGGGACTGCACCTCAACATAAATGTTCGCCATAAAAAATACACGGCAAGTCCACAGCTAACGTGCCCAGTGGCGAGAAGCTGGAAGCTTCGCCGTTAGGATCAGAAACAAGTCGAGGAACAGAATAGAAAACAGTACTGGAATTCCTAGCCAATTAGTCAAGAAAAAGAAATAAAAGAGAGTCAAATCAGAAGGGAGGAAGTACAACGGCCCCCATTTGCAGGTGGCAATATATATAGAAAGCCATAAAGACGCCACCAAAAAATCCTTAGAACATATGAATTCCGTAAAGGATACCAAAGTAAGTTGCATTCTACACACTAACAACTATCGGAAGTTAATAACCATGCTTACAGCTGTATCAAAAAGAATAAAGTACCTTGAAAGAGATTTAGCCAAGAGTTGAAAGATCTACCTTGAAAACTAATGATCGATGAAAGAAACTGAATACACAAATATATGGTAACATATTTTGTTCTTATGGACTTGAAAAATTAATATTCAAATGTCCATACCACCCAAAGCAATGTGTAGATTCAATGCAGTATCTATCAGAATTCCAATGGCATTTTTTCACAGAAATAGAAAAAACAATACTGCAATTTGTAAGACACCACAAGGGACCCTGAATAGCCAACGCAACCTTTAGAAAGAACCTCAGTTTAACACAACCTTTAGAAAGCTGGAGGCATCATGCGTCCTGATTTTAAACTACATTACAAAGCAATAGCGATCAAAGCAGTGTGGTATTGGCGCAGAAATAGACGCGTAGATCAGTGGAACCAAATACAGAGCCCCAAGTACACCTACGCGCATAGATTCAATTCATGAGAAAGCAGTCAAGACTAGGCAATGGGGGAGAGAGAGTCTCTCTAATAAACGGGGCTGGGAAAACTGGGCCCACACGTTCAGAAGGAGGAAACCAGACCTCGTTTTGCACTGTGCACAAAAAATCCATCCAAATCGATTAAAGACTTAAATTTAAGTCCTAAAACCATGAAACTAAAAAGGTTATAAGCCCCTTATCATTGGGTATGTCAATGAAAAGGAAAAATGAGTAAGTCGGACGACATCAACCTGAAAAGCTTCCCTCCAGCGAAGGGAACCATGAACCCAGTGAAAAGGCAGCCTAGAGAGTGGGAAGAGATGTTTGCGAATCGCATCTGCTAAGGCGTTAACGTCCAAAATAGATGGATACCTCCTACAACTCAAGAGCAAAAACAAACGGCACAGCACAACTAAGTGCGGGCAGAGGAACCGAACAGACACTTCCAAGGAGACACGCAGGCGGCCAAGAAGCCCAGGACCAGCCGCTCCGCATCTCTCACCCTCAGGGCATCGCAGGCCAAAACCCCGGGGGAGGCCGCGCCACGCGCGCTGGGTGCCCGGTATCAGAGTGGCAAGAAACGGCTGGAGGAGAGGGACCCACGGGCACCACTGGCGGGAACGCAGGCCGGAGCAGCCCCTGCGGAGGAAGTGAGGAGGGCGCTCGAAAACCGCAGACAGAACGGCCGCGGGGCCCAGCGCCAGCGCCGCCGCCCCGGCAGCCACCGGAGGGGACAGAACCGGCGTCTCCGAGAGCGCACCACCGCGCTGCCTGTTCACAGCGGCATCGGTCACAGCAGCCGAGATGCGGGAACGACACGTGCTCAAGACCCATACACGGGAGAGGACGAAACGGGTATTATTCGGTCACGAGAAGGTAGGACATCCCATCTGTGACCAGGAGGGCACATCTCGAGGGCGTGATGCCATGTGGGATAATCCAGAGAAAGGCCAATACTTCAGGGTGTGACTTACACGTGGAATCATAGAAACCCCCCCGCCCTCCCCCCACACACAGGAACAGGGCGGGCCGCGCGGGAAGGGCAGCGGCCTCGGCGCACAGGCTGCTGCTGGGGCGGCTGACCCTCCGTCGGCGGCTTCCTGGTTTTTTCTGCCGTGACGCGCACTGCAGCCGACCTTCCCGCGTGCCCCGCTCTCACGGGTGTGCCCCGGGCACGGGATGGTGGCGACCCCGCTGGGCACGGTTCGCGTGCAAGCCTCGGCGGCCTGGCTCCGAGGCCACCTGTCCCCGGCACGCAAGAGAACACCTTGGCCGGTGAGCGGCGTCCCTGTCAATACGGCGACGGAACCCCGCCCGTGGTCGGGTGTGTGTGAGCCATCCGATCGTCCCTGCTCCTCAGACATTATTGAAGAGGACAAGCCACTGACAGCAGGACTGACGGCCACACGGTGGGGGCTGCGACCCCAGAACTGGGACACAGTGAGGCCACCGGGGGCTGCACGCCTCGGCATAAGCGACTCGCCACGGGCAGAACAGGGCCCTGTGCTGCCAGCAGCCGCGCTCCCAGGAGCCTGGCGAGGGCTGCGCCTTTGCTCCCCCACTGCTGAGATTCGGGAGTCGGACAGCAAACCCTCCCCGGCCGTCCCTCGCCTTCTCCCAGGCCCCGCTGCCCGTCGGCCGGCACAGCCATCAGAAGCCCCAGCCCCTTCACACGGAAGCGTAAATCCAGGCGTCCTGGGCTTTGCCAGAAAAGGCAGGGGGTCTGCGCTTTCTGCCTCATTTCATAGGCAGAGTTTAAAGGACTTTTACTCAACGGCTGTAATGTCAGAACCGGCCCCAAACTACACGGGAGTGAGGCTCCCTGCCTGGAGATCAGGTGGGTCTGTACCGACTCCACACGCCCCCACCCCAGCCGGGGCTGGGTTTGCTGGCCTGGCGCAGCCGGCCTCCTCCCTAACGGTCCGTCTCCCTGGCACCGGACGACGGCCCCTCTTTGGTGGGAGGACAGTGTGGTCCAGCCCGTTTTCAGAGACTCCCCCCTCGGGTAAGAGTGCCGTGAGTCAGAACATGAAACCAAGGAAGAAAATGCAAACCAAGGCTTTATGCCAACCGTGGCCCAACCGAGACAGACGGAGCGTAGGGTCCCCCCTCCCTGTACTCCTTCGATAATCCACCCTCACCCTTCCTGACGAGCGGAGGACACGTGGCGAGCGAGCAACCAGGGTTTTGTTCTTTAATTTAAAATGAAGGCTTGCCATGGGGAAGATCTCTCGGTGACTAATCTAGGCCCTTAGGCCCTTAAATCCAGTTTAAAACAAACCATACCTGATTAGGCATTTGCTCCATTTCAGTTTCTTTGATCTGAAAAGTCCAATTGGGGATAATAACTGCCATTTAAAATAAAAGAGTCTCAGAACCGCCGTGCGCATCTGTGAGGAAGAAACCCCCACGCGGAGCTCAGGGGTGAGCCGGCAAGGCTCCCGTCCCGGCCGGCGCGGGGCTCACACCGCGGCCGGCCCCCTGGCAGCAAGGACCGAGTGCGGGACAGACATGGGGCGGGCGGCCCTGACCGGGCAGCTCAGGGGGTGGGCGTGCCCCATGGGGCGCGGGGTCCCAGGTCCGGTCTGTAAGGAGGCGGCCGATCAGTGTTTCTCTGTCACGTCGATGTTTCTCTCCCTTTCTCCCCCATCTCTAAAGTGAATGAATAACTTTTTTAAAAAAATAAAAGGAAAAAAATTGAATTGAATTAAAACAAAACAAATGTATTGCACATCAGCATCTGGACAGTGGGTCCCACCCACACGAGCCTTTAAGGCTCAGCTTTGACATCATCCTTACAGACCTTCTGATAACCCTTCTTGGGAAAGTGAGGGACGCTTTCATTTTATTTTAATTATTTTATTTTATTTTACTTTATTTTATTTTTTTAATCGTCGCCTGAGGATTGTTCTCATTGCTTTGAGAGAGGGAGGAAGAAAGGGCAAGAGAGGGGGCGAGAGAGCAAGGGGGGCGGCGAGAAAGGCAGCAGAGCCGCGAGGACATGGATGAGCGCGCAGAACGCAGCTCAGTTGTCTCCCGTAAGCGCCCAGCCCGGATCGAAACCGGATCAGGCCTGGCGTCCTCAGGCCTGAACTGCTGGGAACAAGGAAGCCTCCTGGGCAGAGGGGCACCGCCGGCCTGGAAGCTGAGGTCGCGGCCAGGGCCTGCTCCAGCTCCGATCCCGGCTCCGAGCTGGCGTCCCTTCCCGGCCGCTCTGTCCCGCCCTGGCCCCCACGCCGCCAGCCCTGCCTGCAGGGCGCTCGGTAAATGCGGAGACAGGACTTGGGGTGGCCGTGGGGGCGTCAGCGGCTGTCACCGGCCAGAGGAAGCGGCGTTTCCTCTGAGCGGGAGCAGGGGCGGGAGGCCTGCGGTGCCCGGGAGCAGGGCCGCCTCGGGCGCTGCTGGGCCCGGCCTGCGGGGCTGCGGCCGCGATGCCGGAGGCCTGAGGGGGACGCCCGCGTCCTAGCAGCCGCCTGCTGGCGCGCCCTCTGCATGAGGTCGGACACTCACCGGAGGACGGCCCCCGGGAAGGTGTGAGGGACGGAGCGGCCGGCTGGACAGGCGCCGCGCTCCGTTAGGAGGGGGGAATTGTGTCCATGAGCTGCCAGGCCTGACGGGCCAGGTGCCCAGTCTGCGCCAGCGCCCCCGCTTCCCCGGGCCCCCTGCTCCTCCTGTCTCAGCGGCCGCCTGCCCCGGGGTCCCAGGGTCGGGAGCTGCTGCCCCGGGTGACGGACGCCCCGACCTTCCCGGGGCCCGTGAGGGGCAGGGGGCGCAGCGATGAGAGGCCGCGTGCAGGCCGGGAAACCGGGGGCCCTGGAGGGCTCATCAGGGCGGAGAAAGGGCTGCGCGGAGGCGGCCAGGCGCGGGGTGGCGGGCAGCGGGGGGCGAGCACAGAGACGTCCACCTGGCCGCACGCGGTGCCGTTAGCCAACGCCGTCCCAACGTAGGTAACTACAAGTGACGCCTCCAGCTGTGAAGGATGCACCAAAATCTAGCCCATAATTGGCACGGTGACGGCTGAAGTGCATTCCATTCGACAGCGACTTGCTAATAAAGGGTGGTTCCAATCATCTTTCCAATCACCCGACTCCGCTTTCACACTTGAATATTCTAGAACTGAGCTCGGCCCGTTTTTTCTGCCAAGGGGCAAATAGTAAACGTTTCAGGTTTGGCAGGCCAGGGGGCAAAATCCAGGATACTATGCAGGCACTCCTGCAACAGGGAGAAAACAAACGTCCACGGATTTTTAAAATAGTAACAATATTATTCCCTGATATGAGGGGACAATAACCGAATGCAGTTCTTGCACTGCCGGCTTATTAAGGAGAAGAACGGAACTCTCCTGTGGGGGAGAGCGTGGCGCTGCAAGGGGCTCCGAGTCGTCCGGGGCCCGTGGGGCCTGCTTCGCCCCCAGCGCGGGCCTCGCTCCTCCGACCCTCGCGGTCTCGTTTCCAGGGGACGCTGGGAAGGCGCTGCCGGCCCGGCCTGGGGCCCTGAGCAGCTTCGCTCGCAGGGCCTGGCCCTTCCCACGCGGGGGCAGGGGCAGAGCAGGGCTCTGGGGTAAGTGTCCCCGGGGCCCAGCGGAGCTGAGACTCCCGAGCCGGACGGGGAGCGACCTGACATCGCCTCCTCCCCTGCGAGGTGGGAGGAAGAGGAAGTCAGACCAAGGCTCCCCATCCCCCACGGCCTTCACTTTCTCACGCATAAAACAGAAACCCTGACCTGCCTTGCGGGGCCAGGGCACCAGTGGATGAGTGTCTGCCAAGGACCTCGGGGTCCGCGGGGAGGTAATTCCCTCTGCCTGCAGCATGTGTCCTATGGTCTCAGAGTTATATTTTGAACCAAGTAATAATATCTCACAGGGATAATACAGTCACCTCATGAAGTTCCCCCGAATGTTAATTACAGAGAGCACCGAAACGCACCCACATGATTTATCTGGCCTGAAACTCCTTTGCGTTCTCGTGGGCTGTACGATCTAGCGAGCGCTGTGCCTGCCGCCTCGCCCCCCGCCCTGCGCCCCTGGAAAGGCTCTGACAGCGGCGCGGGGCGCACAGGTCCCTGCCACGCGGGAATCGCGCACGGTCCCGCTCAGTCCGGCCGGGGCCGCGACTCACCGCCCCGCTCCCCCCGCCCCCCCCCCGCCCCCGCCAGCAGAGCGCGGCTGGCGTCCACCTATGACGGGGTCTCGGACGACGATGCTTCCCTAGGCGTGCGCCCTATGCTTCGCCGGCGCCCAAAGGCGCTTCGGCTGACCGCGGTCCCCTGGGTTACACCGTTTGCAGGCTAGAAAACTCACAACATGCCGAGCTAAGGTTCAACACTAACGGGAAAGCAGGGCCATTAAACACAGGTCCCACTTTAGGGGGAAGAGGCGAGGGCGCGGCAGGGGGACCGCAGAGGCGGGGCAGGCCCTGCGCCTCCGGGTCGGGAACAGCGCAGACCGGCGGGGGGGGGGGGCGGGGCGGGGAGGGCAGGGACACCCGCGGGGAGAACGGAGGCCCCTCTGCGCGAGGGCGCGCTGCCCTGGGGCCGGCGGCCGGCGGGCCCTCCCACCCGGCAGACCCCTCCTTGGGGGGCACTGGGAGTGGCTGGTGTATGTCTTTGTGTGCACGTGCGCTCACGTGCGTGGGTGGCCACAGTCCCGCCCTCGGGGCCCTGACGCCCGGCGTCCGCGGTCCCGGTCTCAGGCCGGGCAACACCCCGTCTGTGTGAGTCCAGCACGAGCCGTCGCCCTCCCCCCGGGGGTTTTCCCTGAGGCGTCGGCCCACGTGAAACCTCTCGGTTCACTCCGGAAGGTCCCCTGAACCAGTTAAAAGCCAGCTCTAGGGACCCGCGCCTCTGCCCTCCGCTCACCGTTTACCGGCCAAACTGCTTCGCTGGCTTTGAGGATCGAGCCCACCTCATCGGGCTGATCGCTGCGACTCGGGACCATCCAGCCGCTCTGTGCCTGGTGGCCCTTGTCTCAGGGCAGGGACGAAGGGGAGTGGCCCTAGGAAACAGCAGGCGCCTCTGGCCTGACCGGCCTGTGCCGTTTCCCGTCACGGCGGGGACAGCCAGGGACAGCCGGGGACAGCGCAGGGCGGGCGGCTCGGGCTCCTCCTCGGGCAGGCCCGCGGGCGCCCGGGAGATGCCTTCCCTCTGGGTCTTTTCAATGCGATCCAGAAAGCGAATCTCCGGGAGGAAATGTTTTAAAAATAGTTTGCAATAAGCAGCTAGAGTAGCAGTCGGAGACTGGGCGAGAAGAGGTCGTTTTGGGATCCAGTCTCTCCGGTGTTACGGCTGAAATCTTCAGTCTCTTAAGCTCAGTGAGAAATAAATCAATGGGGAGAGGGATGGAGACTCAAACAGGCCAGTCAATAGCATGAACTGTGTACGCTGATATGCCATTAAAGGCTGGCTTTGACTTTTATAATCACCATATAACCATTCCTACTAGAGAGAGAAAAAGTACAGGGCGGGGCTGGAGGAGGCCTGCGGTGAAACACGGGGCCGGGGGCGCAGGGGCAGAGCAGAGCCCCAGCGCCCGGCACGCCCCAGGGGTCCCGGCGGGGGGTAGACGGGAGAGGCCAGCGGGGACAGTCGGAGCAAGACTCCCGTTTTGGGAAAGGAGGGCGGAAATGAGGGGCGGGGGTTGGGGGCGTCTGTTTGCCTGCTGTTGGCACAGAAAGGAAAGGGTGCGGCCGCTCGCTAAGGAGAAAGGACGTCAGCACGAAGTGGAAGAGGACTAGGCGGGGACAGGAAGCATCCCGAGTGGGAAGGGAAGAGCAGGGATGGGACAGAGCTTGTCGCCAGAAAAAGCTGAACTGCCGAAGGGGGTGAGGGTGGGTGGTGAGCTCAGAAAGAAAGCGGGAAGGAGGGTGAGGGTTTCCCAAGCGTGGCTCTTGTCTGCAGTCGCGCAGGCAGACAGCGGGGACCTCGCCTGCGCCCCCCCCGCCCCCGCCCTCACCGGCTGACCGCCCCCTCCCCCTCCGCGCGCCGGCCGCCTTGCTGTGGCCTCCCGTCCGCATTCTGCCTCCCTGCGCCCCGCGGCTGAAGGCCACGCAGGACAGCATCCTGCGTGCACGGACGGGGTGAGGCCGCGTGAGCCCCGCCACACGCGCGGCGCTGCAGGGACGGGCGCCCCCACCCCAACTCAGTGCTGCCGTGTGTGGAAGAACCAGGCCTTCCAGGATGCCCAGAAAGTCTTCATGATGAATTACACCAGAAAGACAAACGGGTAGAAAACAAACACACACACACCTTATTCTTTTTAAGATAGGAGTTTAAAATCAAGATTATTTTTCTGAATTGTGTCACCATGGGAGCGTTTTTTGTTTCTTACTTTTGGCTCAGAGTCACAAAATCAACTTCAAAATCAATTATCGTCACCTCTCCTCACCCTCCGCCCCCTGCTAGTGTCAGAAAGTGTGGCAGGAACTGAAATCTTGGCCGGAGACCCCAGCTGCGACAGAGACTGTCACGGGAGGGTCTATTTTATTAGCCCTTCTGATTTTCGTGGGCGCAGTGTGGACTCAGGATTTCAACTCAGTGCCAGTACCTTCCCAATTCTAATTAGAACTGAACAAAAACGCCGATCGATACTCCCTCCCCCGCCGCCTCCTTGGCGCGAGGAGACGCCCGCAACAGGAATGGTGTTGTGGGGTGGGGTACATGGCCGTTATTTGGAAAAGGAGCCCAAGCCATTATGAGGGTTTGATCTGAGCCACACGGGGTCTTCAGAACGAGCCCCCTGCTTCATCCACCTGGAACTCGCCTCCTCGCCAGCGGTCCCCACAGGGATGTTGGGATGTGGTTTCTGTTACTTTCGCATGTTTGTTATTTCTCTCCTGTAATAGTTACATCCGTGCCGATGACTGGAGAGAATTTGTTCTCTCTCCTCTTCCTCACACTCTGGATTGATTCGCGCCATTGGAGGGAGTGCGCAGAAAAGGTTTCATTAATTTCAAACAGGTCATGGGACTGAAGAAACATACAGGGTGTTAATTGAAAATATCCGGTTTGGTGCTGTGTCTTAATGTCCCAGGCTAACTGCTTGCTGGGTTTTCTCTCTTTTGCCACATATGCACGCCTGGTGGTGTGTTGTTTTTGTAAATTGGCTCGGGGCGGCCGAGGCGTTGGAACGTCGTACTGAAGCTTCTCTTAAGCCCAGTTGCTCCGTAGCGTCTGGCCGCCTGACTGCGTCGTGGCTTTGCCACGGCTCCCCCTGGGCCAGCTGGGCGGGAGGGGTAGCTCAGGCCCCCCCGGCTGGTAGACGGTTCTTGGGTAACGCAGCTAACGGGACGCCCAAGTCCAGCCCACGAGCCTGTGGTCGCGCGGCGTCTCGGGGAGAGAAGCCTGTGACGCCGCGCTAGGGGGCTCCACCCTCCACTCCTCCAGCAGGGCGCGGAGGGAGACAAGGCCCCCCGGCCAGGCGGCTGGCGTGGGCGCGCGGCTTGGCCCGGCCCTTCACATGGGTGTCTGGACGCTGTGTGTGTGGAACGGCTTTCAAGACAGCCATGTAGAAGGGCCACGCATGTGGGACTTAAAAAAGTGGTTCTGTCTCTGATGGCCTCTGTGTGGGCCCCTGTTTCACAAGGAGCAGAAATGTTGGTGAATCTTTAACTGTAACATGCACAGCAACCATTCAGTTTACTCATTCTTTATCTTCTGAAAGGAAATCATTAACCGTGCTACATATTTACGGCCATTTAAACGGAATTAACCCCCAGAGCACTGGGGGCGAGGGCTACTGAAGGGTCTGCTGGCTCAGAACTCCTGCCGCCTCAGCCGAACGGAAGCGACGCGCCTGCTCACGCCGGAGCCCCACCGCCCCAGAGACCCCCGCCACGCGCCGGGCCGCGGCCTTCCTGCGCTGCGCTGTCAGCCGGGCGCACAACAGGCTTTCTGTCTCCTTTCTTTGTCCTCCCCGACCCTGCTTCCGAGGTCCCAGCGGAAACAGTTCTCATTTCTCACTCCCCTCCAGCGTCCCCTTTCGATAGAAACTGCCCCCAGAACATCCTGCAGGAAAGGAGGTGCCATGGTGGCAGCCGCTTCCTACCCGCGCCACCGGCCTCGTCGAGGACGCTCGGGTGGCGGCCACCCTCCCACTGTTAAAACACCAGCAGCTTTACAGACTCACTGCTCCTGGCGGCCGCGGAGCCCACCAGGCCCGGCCACCACCCACGGGCTGAGGCACGGCACCGGCCGCGCGCCAGGTGGGATTCCACGGCCGCCGCCGCAGTGCTGCGTGGGCCAAGGGTCGGCAGGTCTTACAGGACCATAGACCTGCATTTGTGTACGCCATGGAGCGGTGTTTTATCCTGAACTCCTGTTAGACGCACTGAAACCCAGCCGGCGGAGCTCCGAGGGGCTGTCTCCAGCCTTCCCCGCCCCAAGCACGAACACCCCAAAGAACCGCCGCCCACACCAGAGCCACCGCCCCACCGCTATCAGCCAGGCCCCACACCTCGCTTCCCACTGCGCCCCTTGCTGCAGCGGTGCCCACCTTCCTCCCGCTGGCCTCGCCCTGCTCCGGAGACCTGTCACGTCTCCCGCCATCTGCCACGGCCCCTCAGGCTCCGTCGTTCATGCCCCGGACCCTTCGGAAGGGTGCCCATCGTTCCGTTCTTTTACCGACTCTCATCTGCGCGTCTCGTGTTTTCTCGCGCTCAGAATAAACTTGTGCCTTTTTGACAAGGACACCAAAGAGGGGAGGCTGTGTCCCTCTCAGTGCACAGAGGTGACTTTTAATGTTCTGCGACAAGAAGAGCTTGCGAAGTTCTGGCTCACGGAAGCGCTCACACTGAGCGCACAGCCAGTGCTCGGGGGTGCTCGGGTGGGGTCCTCGGCTGACGCCGAGGCAGGTGGCTTCTGAGACCCCCTTCCATCGATCAGGACTATGACGCCCGTTCATCTATTTGGGCGGCAAATACCGAGAACCCGCTACTCTGTGCCAGGTAAAGGGACACACAAATACTTGTATTAAAAAACAAACCCACCCATGTTTCAGGGATATACGCAAGCAGAGACGCGGAGTAAGATAAGTCTCGTCCCAGAGGACGGGTTTTAGGGAGCTCAGCCGAGGGCGGGGCAAGGAAATGTGCCGGCCAACCGTGCCCGCGCGTCTCTTTCCACCGCCCGCAGTTCTGCGGCGCCGGCCCCGTGCCCCGCCCTGCAGCTCGGCTCCGACACCGGGTCCGCAGGGGAGGGCTCGGGCCGCCAACGGCCGCCCGCCACGATTTCTCCTCCTCAGTCCGCTTACCTTGCTACGGGGCTCGCAGAACTCAGAGAAGCACCTCCTTACGTTTACCAGCTTATTACAAACAGACCCGACTCAGGGACAGCCAGAGGTCAGCGGGGCACAGGGCGGGGCGTGCGGGAGGGCGTCTCCACCTCTGGCCCTGTGTGCGCCCCACACCTGTCCTTCAGGTGTTAGTGTCAGCTTCACGGCAGGGGCACAACTGAGGAAGTCGCCGGCGATGGGTGGCAGAACTCAGCCCCCAGCCCCGCCCCTCCTGGGAGGTCCGGGAGGGACCGCGCGCGTCCCAGCCCTCTAACCACAGGGCCGGGTCCCCTGACAGCCAGCCCCGTCCCCGGGTCACCTCGGCCTTTCCAGAAGCCCCTCGCAGACACAGCAACGCACCCCCCACAGCTCTCGCCCAGAGCGTCCGGGGTTCCAGCGCCAGACGCGGGAGGAGGGCCCGCGATGCCTTTCTCCTTATAAATTGCACGGTCCCGGGAAGGCAAGCGGAGGCCGCTCTTCTCCCTCTCATCCCCCTTTCCACCCCAACAGGACACACTGTCCCTGACCCCGAGGGCTCCTGCCGCCGTGTGGGGCACCCTTCTCTCCCGCCACCCCCTCAGCTGAGCGGGGGGCTCCCCGGTGAGCTCCGCCAGAGCCCCCCTCCCCCGGGGCCTCAGGTCCTGCCCGGGCACAGGAGAGGGTGTACGGCTCCCAGCAGGCTCTGCTTCCAGTTTCACAAGGCTGGTCTCTCAGGGCACGGGCTCGGGCCAGGGTGGGGGGGCCGGGGGCTGGGGGCTGGGGGCCGGGGAGGTGCCGCGGTTCCGCTGGCGCGCATGCTCAGGTGTGTCTGTGCTGGCGGGATTCTCGGCCTGGTGTCCCCTCGCTGACACGGATACTGAGATCCCTGCTTTGACTCATGTGTCTCATGGCCCCTGATTTGAATCCAAAGGCGAGGATCTGTGATCAGCGCCCCCGGGCGCTGACACCTTTGGCTGCCAGGGTGGGCCCTGCGCAAGCGAGCGTCGGCACCGGGCACACGCCGCGGGCACCGAGGGCTGGGGCCCTCAGAACGGGGGCCGGGGGCGGCCTGCCTCTCCTCTGCTTGGGTGCGGAACAAGCTGTCACGGAGACCGTGGAACAGCAGCAGATGGAGAACCGAGCAGCATGTTGATGACTGATTTGTGCCAACTTGGAGGACGTGGCTCGGTGCAGGCCGGCCGCGTCTGAAAGGTTTCCAGGCGAAACGGAGCCGGAGGGAACGTGACAAAGAAGCCGCACCGGCGAAGAACGGACTTAAGAATTCAGCAACTGACTTCTCAGCAAGGCCCGATCCCCCGGGGAGGCCCAAAATGCAGAAGAGCAGCACTTACCTGCAGACCCGTGAACATCCGCCAAGAACCTCTCCCATCTTCAGGCCGCCGAGCTTTCTGCCCGGACTCTCCCTTCTGCCCATGGACACGGCCCGTCCCGACCCCCGAAGGGCCCCCCCCGCCAGCCGCCTGGCACAGCACACGTTGCTCAACCTGCGACTCCTCCGCTGGTCCCGACGACAGCCCATTTCTCATTGAGTTGGCCTCAGCCTGCCTCTCCATTTAGGGCAACATGAGCAGCCCCAGACCTACCCTGACGTGTCCCCGGGGCCGTGGGCGCTGAGGGGCGCGGGCGATGGCCCAGGGGCTCGTGGAGAAGGGCGGGTGGCGTGGGAGCCTCTCGTGGGCGCAGACAGCCCAGCACTTGCTCTTACTGTTGGGGCTTGGGGGTCAAGAACAACACCCTTATTTCCCTCCCACGTTTAGAAACCGCTGGACACGGCGCAGGAGAGGGCCACAGGGCGGTCGACGTCCCCGGCCAGGCGGGCTCGCCCGCGTTCCCCCGGAATCAAACACATTTATCCCCTGGCGCAAGTCCAGAGTCATCGGGGCCGACCCCGCAGCTGACACAGACCCAGCGCACAAGCCTTTTGACTGACAGGCAGGCAGGCGACCGGCAAGAGAAAGACCCAGAAGGCACTGACCTGGGCCGAGCGCTTCTCCTGGTCCCAAGGATGCGGGCGCAGACCCCGAGGGGCCGCTGGGATCGTTCACACCTGTGGGAACGAGAGTAGAAAATACACATTTGCTCTCGTTTCTAGTGCTCATGACACTCATTTCAACACTTCCCACAATGTGGGAGGTGGGTACTTGCAGCCCCGAGTTTTAGAGACAACAGGAGGCCCAGGGGGGTTGAACCGCGGGGGAGGCCGGGCAACTCCTGCGCAGTGGGCGGGGCTGACCCCCGGGTCTGCGGGACCTGGAACACAGCGCCTCCCGCGGCGGCTCCCCCGCCCCCACCCGCCTCCGTGGCCGCGGGGGGCGGGGCGAGGAAACGCTGCGTGGGGGCGGCAGGCACGGATGTGCAGGCGAAGAGGTGCCATGGACACACACGCCCGGTCCCGGAGGGAGCACGGGATGGAGGGGCCGGGGAGGCAGGGGAACACGGGTGGGGGTGGGGACTTTGGGTAACACGAACCCCCTGGGGGGGTTGTGAGGAAGGGGAGGCAGCGGTGGCCGCAGCGAAGGGGGGCGGGGCGGGAAAGGGAGCGCCCAGGGCAACCAAGAGGGTTCCGTGTTCCGGAAGGGACGCGCGCTAACAGGTTACTTCCAAGGTTTCTTTGGAATCTGACGTATTTTCAGAGAAAGGCCATTCCATTCCTAAGTGTGTCTATTCGCCTCCCAGCCCAGCAGCCGTTCTGCTCCGTGCCTGGCAGCGGCCTGACCTTGGGTTTGGACGGACGCGTAACCCTGGTGGCCACCGGCTTCCGGAGGCGCCGTTTGGCTTTGGGCGACAGGACCCGAGAACAGCAGGTGGGGCGCAGCGGAGTCAGGGCGCTAGGGCTCCCGGGCACCGCTCCTGGGGTGCCCCAACTCCGCGCGGGGGGCGGGGGGGTGGCCCACGGGCGGTGGCGGCTTCTGTGACTAGCTCGTCACTCATCGTGGCCAGTCAAACTCCCCTCCCCGGCGCGGCCGGCTCCGGCCAGTGACGGTTCTCACTGTTTGAGCGGCGACCTTGACAAGTTACAGGATCTCGTCCGGCACACAGAACCCGTCGCTGGGTTCGCGTCTGCCGGGGCCTGGCAGGAGCACACTCTGAACCTTCTTCCATTGGTGGCACCACGGGCTTGGCCCAATCACGTCCCCAAGCGTCTCTGAGGCTACAGAAAACTCTCGAGCACCCTCTCACTACAGCAATGAAGAGGCAAAAACTAAGAGAAATCAGTACTTATTATGCCAACCACATGCCCTACTAATAAAATAATTGTTAGTGCAGTAGAATGATCAATGATCAATGATCGACAAAAAAAACAAATGGAAACTTCAAGCTGATTTAAGTAAAAAGTAAAAGTAATCGATGAAGACGCGAAGGCAGGGTGCAGCCCCTGACGCGGGCTGATCGGGGCGCAGGGTCTCTGAGGACGGCACATCGGGGCGTCCCCTCTCTGCATGGCTCCTCCGACGTGCCGCCCGCACACTGAGGTGCCCCAGGCGCCCCCCACCCCGCCCCCCATGAACGCGACGCTCAGTTTCTCCAAAGTCCAAATCCAGTGAGAAAAAGACCGCGTCTCCTTCCTGAGAGGCTCCTTCTGCTTCACGGGCTGTGATGGGAGCACAGTCCCACTCGTGACAGCTCCCCGGGGCTCAAGGGGGCGCGATGCCCCTGCTGGCCGAGCTCGTGGCTGACGGTGGACCCCACCCGCACCACCGCCACGAGCCTGAGCCGTATTGGGGAACTGGTGAGGAGGTGCTGAACGACCGAAAAAAGCCATTTAGCTTTAGAATTCTTTCTTTCAGCTTAGGGGAACCCGGATCAAAATACTGTGCAGATAAAAGAACATTCATCAGTCCACATCTGTGGGGAGCCCAGAGGCGCCTCACCCAAGGCGGTGGACCTCGGCGAGGTCGGCGGGACTCTCTCCCTGCCGTCCGCGCTGCTGTAGCGGGCGTGTCTCGGCATGAGATGGGCAGAGCGACAGCCGGGGACCTCACACTCGCTAGGAAGCTGCACACGTCTGGCTACATCGGCACTCCCAGCGGGGAATGGCTGCCTCTGCTCCTGGCCCCGGTGGCCTGGGGAGGGCTTTGTGGCCCTTTGTGGGTGGGGTTCCCGCGCCTTTGTTCATGACTAAGCCCCCAGGTGCATGGCTGCTTCGGCAAGGCCTGAATTCACTGCTGACCAGGTGAGGGCAGGACACGGGGATGAACACCCTCGCGGGGGATCAGGAAGCGACGGCTCCCCGAGGAAGTAGGAATAGGCCAGAGGCAGCAGGCAAAGCCGTGGCCGGCCCACGGCCCCCGCCAGGTTCTGCTGTGTCCGTAATGGCACCGTTCACGCCCTTTCTCACCCCGCAGAAAGCCGAAGGGCAAGTGCACATATTTTCAAAAGGAAAAAGAGAAAGCTCACGCGTGATTTCCATTTCATCAGAACATGAGACCTCACATCTGCTCGTTGGACGCTCATATTCTCATGACCAGACTGGGATGGGACTTGGGGGAACCGTGAGTGTCATGGGCAAGGCCTGCGGTTTCCTCTGTGCGCCCCACGCACCGGGCCAGCGCGGGGGGCCGCGGGGACGGCGGAGCCGACTTCTGTGACGGGGTGGGGGAGTTACAGCTTTTGCTCGCTTATTTAAGCCTCATAATAACAGTCAAGATGTCTCCTCTGCACTTTGAAAGTAACTTTCGGCAACATTCTTGTTTAGATGTAATACTCTTGTAGGCAAACCCTTTGGAGTTTAGCCTTCTGAGGGGACACAGAGAGCCAGGCCCTCCCGAAACCTGCCCACCAGCGGCCCGGCTGGGCGAGCAGGCGGCCTCCGCCATGTGGGCGAGAGGCGACTCCCTTGCTCACCTTGCACCGCGCGTCTCTCCCAGTGGGAGCCGACCTTCCCTCACTTTTATCTCCAGGAACGAGTCCACCCAAGCCGATTAACTCACACCAAGGGTTTAAATGGAATGAAATAAAGACGACTTATTTAAATCACGCATTTTGAGGATCATTAGAGCTCTGTGTCCTAGGAATAAGGGCGATTAAAATTCAGCAGTTTTGTGTATTCTTAATGTGCATACAGTTTACTCGGCATGTCTTTAACATGCCATTATGCCTGCACCGTGACAGCTATTCATAACGGCCCACACCCGGCAATACGCACGATGAGACGGAATACGGTTAAGTGTCTTTACATTATTCTTAATATAATAATGGTTCCCAGGGCCGCACGCAGCTGTGAATGCATATTAGCAGGGCGCCCACTGTGAATTACGAATCTGTGGCACAAAGTTTTCAGGAAAAGTACTTACTGTGTATGCAAAATAGCTGCCTTTTAAAGCCTGAAACTTGGACTGGTTAAAATTGCTCCTAGTAATATTTTTAAAAGAAAATGTTCCAGAAGTAATGCGTGAAGGGAATGAATTTATGAATTATTGCTATAGAGTCATCTTTTTAAGGTAATAACTCACAAAACTGCAAAAGGAATAGAAAATTATCCTTTTATGCATGTATAATACGAAATCAATTCAAATGAACTTCAGTAACAAACGCTGCTGATGTTTTCGCCGCCTTCACGGACCACGCCATTTATCTTTTATTCTTGTGGATCGAATGACATCGAGACACAAAGGATCTCGTTTCTTTGTTGATCTGAACTAACTGCCCGCCAACGCAGACGTCCTTAGGGATTCAGTTTTTAAACACCCACGTGGACCTTACTCTGGTGACATCGCGACCCGCGATCACTCCCCCCCCACAGGTCCTCTGTCACCCCCACGAGCCGCTGCCACACCTGCGCCTGCACGGGCAGCTCTGGGGGTCCCCGCTGCTCTCGCACCGGACTCGGCCCCCCGCCCCCAGCCCTCAGGCCCTCGACACCGGCGTCGTGCCGACGTTCATTGTCTCTCGCCTGCACGCCCTGTTCCTTCGCCCTGGGCCGCGGGCCTCGCCCCTCTGGACGCTTCTCCGTTTCCAGGTGTAGCGAAAGCCTCGTCTCCCCGTACCCTGGCCCTTGACCCCAGAGCTGTGCCCCTTGCCCCGCTGGCCCCCAGTCACGCACTTGGTCACTCTCGGACGCTGTCACTGGGCTGGGCACACTGGCCTCCGCTATAGTGCTTCCCGGTGGTGAGACAGGCAAAAGACCACTGATCCCAGGAGACTGACATGGAAACACGTCTAATTCGCAGCACCTAGTACACGGAGTGTACAGCCTGTATTAGCTACGTGTTACTGCTGACCGAACTGACGTTCAATTATTTTAAATCATGGGTCTTTCTTCTTGGACCATCAACTCCATGAGGACCGGAGCTGCGTCTCACTCTTGGGACCAGCCACAGCGCTAAGCATGAAAGAATGGCGAAAGAATGCAGGCTGCAGAAACCATCGAGTGTTTCACTCAGTCACTTAACAAACTGCAGACTTCTGCACACGTGAAGCACCGTGGCGGCCTTTCCCTGACCCTAAGGTTCAGCTTTCTGCACGGTTCACCTCCTGGGCCGTTGGGACGGCTGCCGTGGCCTGGCCGGCGGCGTTCGTTCTTTCTTAGGGGAACAGAAAAGAACAATGTGTCTTAGGCTCGACGGTTTCGTAAATTCAAAGAAATACGGCTTTACCCGCTCTGGCTCGAGTTTAAAAACTGCCTGCTTAGCGTGTGTGCACTGGCCAGGGCAGGCGCCGCCCGACACCTAACCAGAGACTCCGCGGCCTGCCTGCCGCGCCCAGGGCAGGCCCGAGGGCAGCCCGCTGTCCGCGTCTCCCAGGGACCCGTGCTCGTCCACCTGGTGGCGCCACACCCCCTGGGGCCGGCCGTTCTCAGTGGCGCGAGGCGTAAGGCCCCAGGGGGCTCAGTGGGAGGCTCCGTAACCGGCCACAGATGCGGCCCGTCCCCGGCACGACGCCCCACAAGCAGAGCTCAGTCGCACGGCCCAACCCGACTCGAAGGAAGACGAGCCATGCAGCCGCAGTGTGGGCCGGGAGGGCACGGGGCGGGGCTGGTAAAGTCTGCGCCGCGCCGCTCACGCTGCCCGGGCCCAGGGGCCACGCGGGCGGCCCCCGGCCCCTGCCGGCAGAGGGCGCCAGGCGCCCTGGGCCCACCCCGCCGGCCCAGTTACCGACGGGCTACTAGGAGCCGCGGCCCGTGCTGGGTGGTGCGCGGCTCACGGCACCAGCCCGGCGCGAGCCCCTCTCCTGAGGGCCTCTGTCGCCTGGCGAGGAGCTCAGACAGGCGCCCGATTGGTGGCGGTGCCTCGGCTCCTGTGAACCACGCCCCAGTGACCGCTGACAGCGGGGGGTGTCCGCCTGCCACACAGTCACTATGAAGTATGAAAAAGCAGCTGGAACGGGAGGGAGGCCACAAAAAGCACCACAGGGCGGGAGACCGCGTGGCCGGAGGGGCCTGGGAAGGGCTGGGAAGGAGCAGCCCCGGCTCGGCTGCGACGGGGGGGCCTCGGGTGCGGGCTCGGCTGCGACGGGGGGGCCTCGGGTGCGGGCTCGGCTGCGACGGGGGGGCCTCGGGTGCGGGCTCGGCTGCGACGGGGGGGCCTCGGGTGCGGGCTCGGCAGGGAGTTGCCTGGAGGACTTCACGTCAACTGTGGATGAGGAGGAGGGCACAGGCCTGACCTGCGTGTGCCCGAAACGTACCCAGGGCAGGCAGACGGCCTCCAAGGGCAGAAAGGAACGTCGCCAAACAAAAGCAGCCCGGCTGGAGGGGCCCGAGGCCCCTTCTTCGGGGACATCTCGGGCAGAGTGAACAGGGCAGGTCCCGCGGGCCCACTTCTCTTCGGTCACTTCGGAGCTGGGTGGGCAACCTGCCCCTCCGCCGCCCTCGCTCCCACATTAAACAGACATGGTGGCCACGGTCCCCCGGGTGGGGGGGTTCCCTCTGGACACAGGGACAGCGCGTCCTCCATGCGGACAGGTTTCTTGCTAGTGGCCCTGTCCCCGCACAGAGGTCACGGCAGCCGCCGCCCCTGGTGCCCGGTCCGTTCTTGCAGCACCTCGGACCCGGCCGCAGCCGGGTGGCCAGTCCGTGGAGCTCGGGCGGCCAGTCCTGAAGTGCGGGGGCGGGGGGCTCAGCCCTGGGCCTGACCCTCAACCCACAGGGGGAGACCCGGCGGGAGACGCCCATCTGCGTTTCAGGTCACACACGTGAAAAACCATTGAGGAAACCGTTCGGGTTTGCTGCTGGTTTCTGGCGGAGGGAGGGAGAGGGTAAGAGCGTCACGAGAACTAAGGAAACGCCGTCCAGGCCGCGGGAAGCGCCCTGCTGGCGCAGACCGGGTGCCCTTCTGGAGCTCTGGGGAGGTCGCGTGCCTCCTGGGGAGCGTCACACCTGGCTTTTCAGGAGGTCACCGTCCTTCACCTTAACACACACTGGCTCTGGTGCGCAGAGTCCCCTTTCAAAGAGCGGACGATCCTGTCGTTGTCCAAGTCCAACGGCTGTGAAAGCTTCTCAGCCCCTTCCTAAACTTCACATGTTCATTTCTATTTAAATCAGTCGATCTCATTTGCACTAATCTTTTAAAAAGCAGCCATACTCCCTTGCTCTACACGGACTTTGAAATTGATACGGCTGAAACCTCGGACGCAGGCATCTCTGACAGGGACGGACTGAAGAGGCACCTGGGGCAACAGGCGGGGACAAGGCCGCCCGGCGGCTGAGTGCCCTGAACCGCCCGCGGGCCAGTGGCTGCAAGGAGTCAACAGGACAGGGACACCGTCCGGGCTTTCATCGCGGACGTGGCCTGCAGCAGCGAGACGCCTCAGCGGCCGACACCCCACACCGGCTTCCACTTGGAGCGTCCGCAGCCCTCAGGCCGGTTCAGGGAATTCCGCTCCCAACACCTTCCCCTTCCTAGAATCCTTCCGGACACCCGTTTCCACGCGGAGGTCAGGGGTGGCAACCACGTCACGACGTGCCACCCGCCGAGTGGTCGCCGCCTACGTCCAAGCCCCGCACACCCCTCCCCCGCCCTCCGCTTGTTCCCACACCAACCCCGTGAGACAGGCCCGTTATCCCGGGTTCCCCGCGCGAGAAATGCGGACTCAGAGGCGACGCGGTCTCGCTCAAAGTCACACACGAGCAGCAGAGCCGCCCCCGTGAGGGGCCGGACGTACACGCGGATCCCTGGCTGGTGTGGCCGGCGGTGCTCCCCACCCCCGCCCCGGTCCGCCCGCCCACAGCCGTCTGCTCGCTCCGCCCGCGGACCCACCCCGAGCGCCCCTCCTGCACCGCGCGCTGCCTCGGCCCGTGGCCGACGCCCCGGGCACAGTGAACCTGGAGGCGCACGCCCCCAGGCGCCGGTCGGGGTGGGAGCCCGACCCGTCCAAGCCACGCCAGTCCCGCCGCCCAACTCCCTGGACCCGGAATTCGCCTTCTTTCAAAGCAGCCCCTTCTTCAAGCCTCAGCTTTAGTCCTTGTTAAAAAAAGTGCCTGTTCCAACGGGACGTCGCGGCCCTGCTCCGCCAGAGCCCCTGTGGGGGAGTGGAGGAGGGCTGTTGGGGCGCTTCGGCTCGGCCCGGGGGTCGGGGGGAACGGAGCGGGTCGGGAAGGGCCGATTCTGGACGCCTCGGTCCTTCTCAGGTAAAGACAGTTTGACCGCCAGCGACTTCTTTTTCAAGCCGAGCGCTGACGTTGGGAGTCCCTGGCCTCCCAACCGGCTTCCAGGACCGGCTGGGAGGACGCCTCGGCCCCGCCCCCCCCCTCCCGCCGCCTCCGTTGCGCTGCGTCACCCCCAGAAGCCAACACCCACTTCCGCCCCGACCGGCCGCCTCGGCACGCCGCCCGCTGCTGCTTTTCGGGGGTTTCAGCGGAAGACTCCTTCGTCCTCCGGCGCCATCTCCGCGGAAGCCGAGGCGACATCCTGATTTATTCAAACCCAATCAGCCACAGTTAATGAATTCCTAGGGGCAGGAGATCAATTATGTTCTGTTTATAGTTAATTAATTTCATGTTGCCGCACTTGTCTTTTATAACTACTTTAAGCCATGGCAGGAAGGCGTATTTGTGATACGTTCTTATCTGAGAAGAGTTTTTCTCGTGTTTTTTTTTAATGGCGTGTACTAAATTCATAAAGAACTCCGAGCTCCCTCAGGACACTTAGGACGTACGCTGCAATATACACAGGGTCCGGCAGAAGGAGGGCCCGCTGGAGTGTGGCGGGTGGGGTAATAATATGGGGGTAATGATTTAGTTTTAATTTGAACGTTTCACCTAAAATGTCATAGGGTGTGACGTTGTTATATTACAGAATTACATGCTTATGATTTTGTAATGGAAGATTTTGTAATAAAAGAGGGCGCTATTTGGGCCAAACCCTGTGTATACCTTTTAATCCTCACCTGAGGATATTATGTTAAGAGAGGATGGGGAAGCAAAGGAGAGAGAGAGAGACATCAGTGCGTGAGAGGAACATCGACCGGCTGCCGCCCGCGCGTGCCCGGCCGGGTCGGAGCCTGCGGCCCAGGAAGGTGCCCTGACCGGGAATCAGGCCCACAACCGGGACACGTGCCCAGGCTGGGACTCGCACCTGCAGCTTTTTGGGACGATGCTCCAACCAGCTGAGCCGCCAGCCAGGGCTACCCAGGAGTATTTCTAGTAGCAAAAGGGGCCTCAGAGATTTGGTTCCTCCCAACTTCTCTTATTTCCTCCCGGCAGAATCGACCCCACGCGCTTTCCTGGTCCCAAATCAAACCCCGTGGCAGCCGCGTGCAGCCCGTGCGGTCCCCCGCGGGCTCTCTGTCCGGGCCACGCGCCCCTTCGTCCCCCTGCGCTCAGCGTCGGCGCAGGGCATGCAGCAGGCGCTGCTCCGCTCGCGGCCCTGGGGGGAGAATGAATCTGAGGGGCTGTGACACAAGAGAAATACGGGGCATACGAGGCGGGTTGGGGGGTGCTGGCTGGTGCCCTAGGGAGCCACGGGGCGCGGCCGATGGCAGGCGGGTGGCCCAATGCAATCACAGGCTCCGCGTGAGAGCAGCGTGATGCGAGGAAGCGCCTGGGCCCTGAGACCCTGGGGCAGGGGGCAGAGGGCAGGGGGCCGGGGACCGGGGACCGGGGACCGGGGGGCGGGAGGGAAGGGCGGTGGCAGGGAAGCAGGGGCACAGGCGCAGAGGGAGACGGGGGGCGGGGGAGCTGCCAGGGCGGGGGGCCCGTCCCTCCCAGCAGCCGCTCTCCATCGGACACAGGTTCTTCTTCCACGGAAGAGTCCCCGGCTCCTTTTGGTTGCCTGGCCCGTTACTAATGTCCCTTCTCGACAAAGCAGGGGCACGTCCGGGGCAGGGCCAGCGCACTGTGGCTATAAAGGGCCAGAGAGCAATTACGCTTCCAGCTTCGCAGGCCACAGAGTCTCTGTAGACAGTTCTCAAACCTGCTGCTGTAAAAACAGCCAGAGACTCTGTGTAACGGTCCAGTTCAACTATACCTGCAACTTGGGCGCTGGGCACCCCTTCCTGCCCCTGGTCTGGGGCATGCAGCTCACCTGTGTCCCCCACCTCCCGCCCCCGCCCCCGCTGTGCTTCCAGCGCTTGTCTGATACGTCGGCTAAAGGCGAAACTGAGGGCTCTCTGCTCAGAATGAATGAATCCCAGCCTCGCTCAACAGAGAACAGCACTTTTGATTTCCCATTAGCTACAAACGGCTCACTACTCTATGTCTGAAATTCACTCACTAAAACGTCCTACCAGTAAGTCCACATGTTGACGTGACTGATAGTAAGTCTTTTCGCCTTTTCTGAAGGGGACGAGACGAAGAGAAGAGGACAGCTCAGGGCGGCCGAGCGGGGGCAGTAGCCGACGCGAAGGTGGCAGGTGAGGAAAAGGGGCGGAAGGGGCTAGTTGGGGGAGACGGAGACCAGCCCGGCCGTCCTCGTCACTCCGACAGTGGCCCCCTTGGCTGTCCGCGGCATCTGCTTGGACGCCGGTGCTGTCTGCCTCCAACTAGTCCTGGACGAGCCGGCTGCGTGGCCGGGCGGTGCTGCCCTCGGCAGCGACTTGGGCTCTGCGCTTTGTTCGGTGTAGTCTCTGAAGAGCAGCGTTTTGTTCCTCACGGTTGACCACAGGAACGAGGGCGTGAATTCTCAAGGGTTCCACCTGCGGCCTCAGCCCCCGCTGGGGAGGAAAACGCAGGCTATTCGGGCGGGCGGACTCAGTCCCGGCAGGGTTGTAACTTTACGTAGAGAACTGACTCCTCCCAATTACCAACCGAGAGCAATCACACCTAAAAACAACACGCAGAGAGCCCTGTTGCTCCTGAAAAAGAAGATAAACATCTCCTACGGCTAAAGCTGAGAGAAACGAACCACAGGAAGGGAGCTGAAGCTGGAGCTCGCCCTCCGTGGGGAAAGAGGGCTTAAGGGTCCACGGTCCAGTTGGGAGATGGAGTTAAAAAAGCGACAATCACCCTCGGGGCCACCGCCGACCCTGCGGCGCGGCCGGGACCGGCGGGAGGCAGGCAGCTGGGTGCGGCGCAAGCCACGGGCTCACTGGGCACTTGATTGGCAGGGACGCCCACCATGGCCATTCCGAGCTGCCCCGACGAGGCCCGTCTCTGCCCGGGGACTCAGGGGTCCCCACATAAGCAGCTGCACAGGGGCTGAGCACGGAGCGACGCGTGCAGAGCGGGGAGCAGGGAGGGACGCGGCAAGATAAAACGCACGAAGATTGTTCGCGGGGTCTCACGGTTAGAACTCCATTAACGGAAGCTGAACCCACGGCTGCCAACAGGTTCTGTAAATGATAAAATTCGTTACCCAGATTATGATCTTCTGAACGGGACATTGAAAGACAGGAGGTCAAAACCCTCAAAGACATAAAGGAAAATATAGCTACAAAGCAAGAACAGATACGATGGACAAAAACAGAGGCGTCAAGGAGATGAAGTGATTTTTTTAAACGTAGAGATTTGGGAAATTAAAAACTGTAGTCACGGAAACAAGCTCAGTAGAGTGAACACAGCCAAGAACAAATAACTGAACTACGGGAAAGATCTGAGAAGTTGACCTAGAATTCAGGAGAGACAGATAGAGTTGGAAAATATAAGAGTAATGTTAAGAGACACAGAAAATAGAGTGAAAAGCCCAACCTACAGATCTTAGGAGTTTCTGAAGAAGAAGAAGAAGAAGAAGAAGAAAAAGGACAGCAGAGAAGTATTATTGGAAGAGATAAGTGTTTTTCTGAACTGAAGATAAAAAAAAATGAGATAGGCCTGCAACAAAGTGAAACACAAAAATAAAAGCAAATCCACAGTTACACCCAGCATAATAAAGATGTAGATGATAAAGAAATAGGAACTCTTAACTGTTAACATAGGGAAAAAAGACATGTTCCCTTCAAAGGGGTGCAAATTAAGGGGAAAGCAGACTTCTCAGAAGCAGAAATATGTGTCCTTAGTCGACACAGGAAACGGCTCACAACACGGGACTCCATGCCTCGCTGGGCTGTCCCTCGGAGCAAAGGGAACATGCGTGAATTTATCGCCCACGCGTAATTGTTAAATGAAGAATCAGCTAGTAAACCAGAACCTCAAGGAAGACGACCTGGAAACATGAATGGAACCAGATTAACTACTGACTTTCAAACTAATATTAATAATCACCAATTATCATGAAAATAGTGGAGATAATTAAATTATCTCAAGATAAGTTGAAGTAACAGAGCCCAAGAAAAAGAGAGGGGCAGCGTTTGGAGGGTGAATTGTACTAAGACATTTTAGGGGTAAAGGAGAAATAGTGGAAATTTCAGGCTTTGTTAGGAAATTTGAAATTAAGTCGAACTGTTTAAGTTTTAATGTTGACCCTGAAAGAATAGAAATACAAGCTAAAATGTCTCAACTAGCAGGGGGGAGGGGAATAAATAGTGTCAATCAAATAATAGCTGGAAAAAATACAGGAACAAAGGGAAAATTACGGAAAAGAGAAAACACAAATGCAGGCAGCATAAATAAATCTAAGCCGATCGGTAATCACCATCCATGTAAATAGATAAAACACACCATTTTTTTTTTTAAACTGGCCCATACCAGTGTGACCTTAGTTTGGAGGAAGGCAGAGCTCAGCAGGAACGTCACTTTGGCGTCCTCTTTACTGGGTGGGTTTGGAAGGCCGTGCTCTGACTTAGGGACGCCGGAAGCCAGCGTGAACGAAAGCGGTTGCCACCACTGAACCCGCCAGGGCGTCGCTAGGCCCGTCTGCTGCCCGGGGGCTGGGACCCAGGTCCTGGCGGCTCAGACCCTGCTCTGCCCCTTGATCTGGGACCCAGGCCCAGGCAAGGCTTTTGAGGCTGTCCCCTGGCCTGAGAGCGAGTTCCCAGAATCCACTCCAGGCGCTTGCGGGTGGGATTAAGTTGGACGATGCATTTAAAGCGTTGAGCTTCAGGGCACGGCACACCCCTCTTTCCCCCGTTACTCTGCAATACCCCCTCCTCCGGGGTGGCGGAACTCGTTCCGTGTCAGGCTCCATACCGAGACGGCGCTGTACCAGGAAGCTCTCTGGAAAACTCAAGATGATCCCCGAGATTCTGCCTTTCTGGTGAGCGTCTGTGTGAGGCAGACGTTGACGCTCTGTGGGCCTCCCCGGACGCAAGGTCCAAGGACGCGGAGTCTGGCGGCGGAACAGCGCGGAGAACCTGAACCTCCGCCAGACGGGGAGCGTGCCCTTCGCCTGCCCCGCTGCTTTGTGCGGAGGGAATTCTTGAGGATTACATTCTTGAGGATTACATTAAATTAAATTAAAAAGCCGCCTCCAAGCTCCCCTGTCAGCGCCTTTGTGCCACACTGAAATCTAAGTGTTTCAGCTGAGAAAGTACCAGGCTTCGGAGCACCTCTCTCGTACCGGGACAAGTGCTAGGAGCTCAGAACTCAGGTGAGGGAGGCCCAGGCCAACCACGCGGCTGCTGGGCTTGAATCCAGGCGTCCTTGTCAGTTCCACCGAGGCTGCGATCTGTCCTGCTTCCTGCTTCTGGGATTTCAATAGCCCCTTATACCCCTGGGCACAATTGCCCGGGTTGTTCTCACACTAATTATTAAAAAAAAAGAGAGAAACATTTAAGATTGTTCCTTACGTGCTAACTTCTTAGATTTATGGATTCAATAAAAAACAGTGCCTCTTCAATTTTTCAGGCCTTGTGCTGATTTATACGGGCCTTGCTGGCACAAAAATTAGATTAAATTTTTTTTTATTGAATTTGGTCTGAAATGCTTAAACTTGAAGGGAGACTTTCAGAAAGGAAATTCATTCTCCCAATTTTCTCGTGGGATCTGGCTTCGGGGAAACACTGGGCCGGCCCTGAGCGGGCTGCCCGGGCGGATCTCTGGCCGGGCCCCAGTCCCCGTGGCCCACAGGGAAGAGGCTCCTTCCCCGGCTATTCATCTCAGCAGCACCGGTTCCCTGCGGGGTGTTTCCCAGGGCTGCAGCCTGATCGCCATCCGTGAAGATAGGGGTTTGCGTTTTCAGGATCCCCGCCGCTGAGCCAAGCTCTTTCGGAATCACTCCTCAATGAAAGTGCAACCGGGAGACGTTGTCCGCGGATTCGGAGGAGCCTGTTTGTCGGAGCTGAGCTTTCAGATCTGGGCTGCAGCTTCCTGCAGCTCTAATTACAGCCTTTCTCCGCTGGGCCTGGATTTTCTTCGTGGGAGCTCAGCTGGATCGTGGGGAGCCCGGAGGCTCCGCACACGCCGGACGGCACGCGCTCGGGAGGATGTCAAACAGCTGCGGACAGGGAAAGGGGACTCGGCCCTTCCCCTTCGCTCCAGCCCAGGGCTCCTCCACGCTTCGCTCTGGTGGCCCTGGAGGCGGCTGGCGCCCAGCAAGGTGTGGAATTGGTTTCGCTGCCTGAGAGGCGGAGACGTGACTCACCCAGGGAGTGCGACCTGCTTCCCGGTGCTCCTGCCACGCAGGGGGCGGGCTACCTAAAAGCCTTTCTTGTACAGAAGCTGTTTTCAGGTATGTCCTGAGAGGACCTCCGCTCTGCTGGGCTGCCTACGGGACGGGGCGCGGGCCGGGGCGGGGCTGGGGCGGGGGCAGGTGTCAGGGGGGAAGGCGGCCGTGTTTGCTGGAAGGGCCGCGCAGACCGCGGCGCTGTGGCCGCCTGCGCTGTAGTGGGAGAGACGCGGGGGCGACGTGGCTGCCTGGCTGGGGGCACGGACGGGCCGCGGCAGTTCAGTCCCGGGAAGTGGGGTGCGATTTTCACAGATGAAAAGGGTTACGACGAAACTCGTCGAGCAGAAATTCTGGTACCTGTTCTTTGCTTTTGTCATTTCATCTCCTCCCCTTCCCCGGGGGAGGAAACACCGCTGGAGCTTCTAGTCTCTCGCCCAGGAGAGCAAAGACTACACCGGGGTGCCGGGGGGGGGGGGGGGGGGGGGGGGTGACTTACTTTGGACAGGCACGCTGCGCACGCCCCTCCTGAGGCGCAGGGGCCAGGCGGGCTGTGACTAGGGGAGCTCGGCCGGAGCGCCTGCGCCCGCCCGCCACCCGCGAGTCGGGAACACGGGGAAATACCCACCGACCGCCCCTCCGGTCCGCGACGCGCCCGCGCCGCTCGGCCCGGCACAAGTAAACGCCCCGTTTCGGCACCTGTTACCCGGGGAACGCACACCGAGCGCGCCGTCTCCTGCTCCTTTGACCCGCCGACCGGCGCTGCTCGGCGCCCCAGCGGCCAGCGGGGCACAGTGGGACGAGGAGGCCGCCCCACGGAGGGGACAGAGAGCCAGCTCCTCAGGCCCCGCTCTGCGGAGCTCTCACCGCCCACCCCCCGTCCCCCTGTCCGCTCCCCCGCCCCGCAGCTCCTTGGCGGGGCCTGCCCACTGCCCAGAGCCCAGCTGCGGCCCCGCGCCTGCTGACCTTGCTCGGTGTATTTTTACCCTGAGACTTTATTACCAGGAAAAGCTACAGACGACGACAGCAGCAGCAGCAGCAGCGCTGGCCTCGGGAAGGGTCAGAGCCCCGCGCCGCGGCTGTCAGCCGGCGTCAGCGGGCTCCTTCCTCTTCCTCGCGGAGGGCAGGGCCTGCTGGGGCGCCGGCGGCGGCTGCTGTCCCTTTGGCTGTGTGTGGTTCCATCATCTTTTTAATTTGACGGTGAGATCTAGGGAAAGGGGACATGGTCTACATTCTTAATTTAAGAGCCTGTTCCTAATGATCGATACCTACATCAAAGGTGTCGTTTTTCACACTTCCACTTTAAATATAGATCAAGCAGCACTTCTCACTCATATATCTTTTCCATCAAACATTTGATTTATTATGCTTCTCATTTAGAGCTTGAGACAGGGGACCTATTAGCTTATAAAGGAAAACGGGTAACTTTTTTGGACTGCGCTGGAACGCCGTCGGGAGGAGGCAGCGCGCTGCGGCCGACATTTGGGTAGGTCGGCGGGTTTCAGGTGAACGGCACGGCGGCCGTGGTCGTTTCAGCGGTCACTGGCCAGACGGCCTAGGAACACCGGACGGATGCTGAGAGGGCCGTTCCCGCCTGGCGGGCACGCAGGGGAGGCGAGAGCTCGCTCTCCGTGCCAGCGCAGGGCCAGGCTGGGGCCGGGCGATGGCCAGAGCCAGCCGAGAGGCTGGGCGAAGGGGCCTGTTGCGTGTTCACTTTGTCCTCGTGGGTTTAAACAAGGCTGCCACGCACCACACCAATAAAGAGGAAGAACAGGAAAGGGAGACACCACCGTCCACCTAGTTCTCCAACAGAGACTGAGCACCGTCCACCGCCCAGACTCTGCTGAGTGACCCCGCTCCTGCCCCTCTGGGCTCCTGCCCGATCCCACCCGCTCCTGCCGGGCGCCGCCTCGCCGTGGTCCACGGCCACCGGGTCCCGCGTCCTGGTGGTGCCGCCGCACAGGCTCCAGTCCCCTTGCTCTGACCTCCCGGGAGGTTGTGCTCGCCCGCCTCCTTGGCCCGCCTGCTGCTCTCCCGAGCTCACCGTGCCACAGCCGCGTGTGCCGTGCTGGAGTGAGGTGTGCCGACTGCTTCCTCGGGGGACAGCTCAGGGCACACTTCTGGCGGGGGCTCAGCTGCCCCAGGACACGGTGGGGCCTGAGGTGCATCAGACCCCTCGGCGCCGTGAACTAACGCAGATTCCTCCAGCCCTCGTTAAACCAATTGCACGTTTTTCTGAAACAAGTTCCTGGCACCTGGGGAGGGCAGCACCACTGGCCTGTCTCAGCGGAACGGGGGGCGGGGGGGGAGCGGCAGGCATCCCTTGGGGGGCGGAGAAAGGGGTTTCTCCTGCTGCGGCTCGCCCTTCGCTGCGGCGGGCGGGCCGGCGCCCTGGCCTGCAGCGCCCTGAGCCGAGGGGGCTGCTGAGCAGGGAGGAAGCCGGAGGCTTTCCCTGTATTCCACATTTCTCCGCCGTGGGGCTGGCAGTGCTCGGGGTGGGATGAACTCTCTCAGCTGCTAAAATGAACACGTCCTTTTTTCCTTCTAGTAACAAAAATCTTTTTGAGAATTCCTGGAAACTGCTAGTCTTTGGTTAGACTAAAAAACAAAATTATGGTCAGGAATTTTCAAATTTTCACTCTGAGCAGTGAAGACTGAAGAGAATTTGAATCGGACTGTAATTATTTGTATCTGATGATCACCCAAGATCAGAAGAAAGAGGGGAAAAATGAGAATAATTTTCACTAACTAGAAGCTAAAGTCTTGTGTGTTGGGGAGATTGAAGTAAAAACAAAATCTCCCAATCCAGAAAACTTCCTCACAAAACTAATAAAGAAAAAAACAATCTTTTTGTTGAATAAGCATTAAACCACAATTGTGATGTGTATCACAGGCTACCTGATAAAAGATTGAAAAGATATAAATAAATAAATATTCCCTCTTTCATTGCGAAGCACTCACGACCCACGATGCGTACCTTTTAAGATCAATAGGAACTATCCTCACGTAAAGGCCTGGAGGGGCCCCTTGTCACACACAGCCCACCCTGACCTCACCTGGTGGCTGGAGTGACCGTTGTGTTAGCTAAGTGGCCAAACTTCTCATTTTCTTAGGCCAGGAGGTTTTGCAAGCTGGCAAGAGGTGCCCGTGAAGCTGGGCTCCTGCCGCTGGCCAAGCCGGAGACGGGGTGAGGGCTCCTGAGGCAGACGCGGAGGTCAGAGGCCTGCTGGTGAAAGGCACCCCCAGGCTTCTAAGGGACTGCCTGCATTGCGGAGGGATTGAGAAAGCACTTGCAATGGCAAGTTTTTAAGGTACGGACTGTGAGAAAAGAGAGGGGAGGAAACACTCCCGTTTTCAACTGGGAGATTAAGTCTCTTATTTTTAATTCCTATTTGTTCCCGCAGGTGCAATGTTGGCTGCAGAAAGTCATTATTTGGTTGCAGAATCGTCTGCTAATAAAATCTGGTATGTATAGGAATAAGCTTAACCAAGGAGGTCAAAAACCTATACTCGGAAAACTACACAACACTGAAGAAAGAAACCAAGGAAGATACAAACAAATGGAAGCATATACCATGTTCATGGATTGGAAGATTTCACATCATTAAAATGTCCATACTACCCAAACCAATCTACAGATACAGTGCAATCCCTATTAAAACACCAATGACATACTTCACAGATTTAGAACAAATATTTCGAAAATTTATATGGAACCAAAAACAACCCCATATAAACTCAGCAATCTTGAGAAAGAAGAACAAAGTAGGAGGGACCACAATACCTGATGTCAAATGACACTACAAGGCCACTGTAATGAAAACAGGCTGGTCCTGGCATAAGAACAGGCACATGGACCAGTGGAACAGAACAGAGAGCCCAGAAAGAAACCCAAGTGTCTACGGTCAGTTAATATTTGACAAAGGCGGCAGGAGCATAAAATGGAGTAAAAATAGCCTCTTCAATAAATGGTCTTGGGAGAACTGGAATGGTATCTGCAAAAAAAGGAAACTAGACCACCAACTTACACCGTACACCGGAATAAACTCAAAATGGATAAAAGACTTAAATATAAGCTTTGACACCATAAAAGTCCCCAGAGGAAAACACAGGCAGTAAAATCTCCGATATCCCACACAGCGTTGTTTCTGCCGATCCATCCTCTAGGGCAACAGAAGCGAAGGAAAGAATAGACCATGGGACTACATTGTGCTGCAGCCGGAACACCAGGGGTCCAGGAGGGCTTGGGGTCGAAGGGGACGGGCCCGAGGTCACGGCCGTGTAGCTGTCCTCGAAGCTGTGGTCCGGGTCTCAGGTCTTTCACAGAGCCAGCGACCCGCACCACGGAGGTGCCCTGTGTTTTCTCTTTGCCGCCCTTCGGCCCATTAGTGGACGCCACACTTCCAAGGGGGAGAGCGCGCGGTACCCCAGCACCCAGGGCTGCAGGTGTCATAAGACAACGAGGCGTCGCTCTTGCTCCTAAGTGGCAGAGCTAACGTTATACTCTGTCCCAGCTCTGCTAAAGCAAGAGAATTGTGAAGGGGGAAAAAAAAATTTGACACATTTTTCTAGACTTCTGGAAAAACAGTATATAAAAAAACCGAGAGCGCCTGACATAAAATGAAGGGAGCTCACTGTTCTCTTCCCTTAATTGGAAATGCAGTTTTATAAGCAGCCCTCTCTTATTTTCATGTTCTTCAGGGAAGACCAGGGGAGTTTGATTAAACCAGGAAATTCTACACGGGCGTGCCAACATTGTTATTTTATTTCGGGGCCGTGGAGTGGAAGTGGGGGTCCCCGTAGAGGCGCAGGGGCTGGGCGGTGTTTTCATATGGGCTAAAGTGGGTGTCTCCCGTTCTAACCGGGCTGTTCTCAAAACTCACACAAAGTCAGGCACAAGGTAGGATGCCACACAAAGGTGCCATTTAGGGCCACGTGACATGTGCACGTGTGGACTTTTCATCGCCGAGAGTCACTACCGAGTTCGTTATTTATCCGTCCACCTACCGCTGTCGGCACACGCGTATTGAGTCTCCACATGGTACCAGACGTCCTGCCCAACCCGAGGACGCGGCAACGCGTCTGCCTGGCCCGTGGGCTCACAGGACACAGCCTCACCTTCCCACCCAGCCCGCCGTGCCGGCTTGAACTGTGCTCTCCTTGCATGGACGCCCACCTCAGGGCGTGGAGTGTCCAACCTTGGGGTGGGACCTTATTTGGAAGTAAGGTCTTCGCAATGCAAGTAAGTCCAGGCGAGGTCAGAGTGCACTTGGGTGGGCGCCAATCCAGCGAGCGGTGTCCTTACAGAAGGAGGGACCTGAGGACACTGACGTGTTCAGGAGGCAGCCGGCGGGAGAGAGGCTTCGGCGGGGCTGGCGGGGCTGGCGTGGCCGCAGGACAGGGAGGACACTCCCGCAGGGCCTTCAGGGACCGCTGGCCCTGCCGACCCCCGGCCTCGGATGTCTAGTCCCTGAGCAGCGTGAAGCCGCCCAGCTCCCAGGAACCCGTTAATGCTGGGCCCTTGCAAAGCGATGCAGATCCTGGTTTTGAAGCAGCTCTCCAGCCCCTAAATAATTCTCTTCTCTTTTTCTTTTGCGAAACTGCTCCATTTAAATGAGAAAAGCTTCCCAGCAAGTGCTCGCCACTGATTTGAGATGCTCTGGACCCTTTCTCTTCTCCTCAGGCACCAAGCGCTCTGCCTTCACTCAGGACGGCAGCTTCCTTCCCGCAGGACGTCTGAGAGGCCGCCTACCGTCCCTGCAGTGTGAGCAAGACCAGCCTTGGAGCACTTACCAGAAGCTGGAGGCCGCCTTGTTGTTTTTAACCCAATCGCAGGTGAATGGTTAACACGTAATTCTTCCTTCGATTCCAGGTACGCTTTGAGAGAAGCAGAGACGGGAGGAAAATGACATCAGAGCTTCTTAAAATTGAAAGAAATTTCTTCCTGGCCACGTCTTACTGGTCAGCAGCCAGCCGAGCCATGTTTCTTCCCTCGGCACAGACGACGGTTGTTTCAATCCGGGGAGCCGATGGCCGTGCGCGAAGGCACCGAGTGCATGGGAACATGGTGCGGGGCGAGCTCCGTGCCAGCGTTGCCCCAGGGGCGGCAGGCTCTCCTGGTGGCTGCAGGGGGCCGTGGAGAAGATGTTCTGGATTAACAGGGCGCAATTATGGACCTGGAGGTAAAGGATGGGCTTCCTCTGAAATCACCTGGCAGCCACCGGCAGGGCAGGCCGGGATTGCTTCTGCCGTGGACACTCGGGGCGTCAAAATGGGTTCTGCTTTTTTTCTTGTATCAGAAAATAGGTCTGCATAGAATAGAATATTCATAGCCATTACTTTTCAAGCCTGTTCAAACTAGCTTCTTTCACAAAGGATAGGGCAGAACATAAAAGGGCCCGTTAGGGTGCTTGGGCAATAGGAAAAAATATAAAAATTACTTGTGTAGGTTAGATAATTTTTAGCTTTTCTTTGCGGGAGAGCCTCCTTCCTTCCTTCCTTCCTTCCCTCCCTCCCTCCCTATATTCTCCCTCATCCTCTCTCTCACTTTCTCTTTTCGAATCATATATAGAATCTGAGAACACACATGTGCAGGACTATCCAACCAACGCAAGCTATTCTTGTGGACATTTCTTTTAAAATATTTCTTCCTAGAATATTTTCCTAAGATAATGATGCTCAAGATTAATCAGTGGAAAACAATATGAGAATTCCTCAAAAAATGGAAACCGGAACTACCATAGGACCCAGCAATCCCACGTCTGGGTATTTACCCCAAGAAACCTGAAACACTCATTTGAAAAGATATATGCATCCTTATGTTTGCGGAAGCATTATTTATAATGGCCGAGATACAGAAGCAACTAGTTGTCCATCAACAGATGACCGGATAAAAGAGATGTGGTACATTTACACAATGGAATATTACTCGGTCATAAAAAGAACGAAATATCATCGTTCATGACAACATGGATGCACCTAGAGAGTATTGTGCTAAGTGAAGTCAGTCAGACAGAACAAGACAAATGCCACGTGATTTAACTTATATATGGAACCTGGAAAACAAAATAAACAAACAGAACAGAAGCGAACTCAAAAATACAGAGAGCAGACTGACGGCTGCGGGAGGGGAGAGGCGCTGGGAAGGGCTGTGGGTGGCACACGTGAAAGGACCAGGAGTACAAACTGGCAGCCACTAAGCAGCCACGGGGACGTGGGGTGCAGCATGCGGCACAGAGTCGGTGACACTGTTCTGACTGTGTGCGGTGTCTGCCGGCCCTGGAGGCATCGGGGGACACTCTGTGAGTCGTTCTGTCCAACCACTGCGAAGTACACCTGGAACTAACAGCATCCTGACCGTCAACCGTAATTGAAAATGAACGATTATTAGAGAACCCCAACTCAAGGGCTCACGAGCCACACGGGCTGGTAGCTTTCACATGGAGTAAGGCAGGTCCAGGAGATACAAACCAAGTACCGAAACAAGTAACGTGCAGTATAATAACTACAGACTTTGTTCTGCAGATGCACGGAAGTGAATGAGATGCTCCTGGAAAATTTCACGGCAGATACTACAACATCCAGGGCCCTTCTCGTCGTCAGCAACGTGTGAGGATGGTGACGGTGGCTGTCAGGAGGCGGCTGTGACGCTGGGCCGCCTGTCCCCCGCCGCCTCCGCTCTCACTGCGTGGCCTCGGACGAGGTCCTGTTCTCTCTGTACGACGAGGCCAGTGGCGTTCGCTATCGCACAGGATCGCTGAGAGTTAAACAGGATAAAACCTAGATGAGTTAAATCAAATCCAACAGTGCCAGGCACTCAAGGGGTTTTAGGTCTGAGGGTGTGAGTGTATGTGTGCATGCGTGTTTGTGAACACCTCCCATAGGACCTGGGTGAGGAATGGATCCAGAGGTGTTCATCTATGGAGATGAACTGCACCATGCATTTTGGGCTCACGGAAGTAGGATAATTTGGAAACATGACATCTATGAGGAGAAACTGAGAGGGAAGTATCTGTGGGACTAACCACAGAGACGGCTGACCGGCTACCAGAGGGTCCATCGAGGACTCAAAGCCGCTCTGCGCTTGGGGCTGAGGGCACTTCTTCGATGTTTTCTGTAGGTGCATCTGCTCTGACTTCCATTTCTGGCCCCAAGCCACCAGTCACCTCCGCAGCTCTGTGACGCCTGCCGGCTCTCTGGCTCACTAAATGAAGTCAAATGACCTTTTTCTCTCTATTTTAACAACTCTTTTCTTCTACCCTTCTCCCTGGGAGCCAGAGAAGGACAGAGAAGAAGAAGGAGCCCTTTCCCAGGCCTAGGTCTTAGATTTTTTGAAAGAATCGATTGGGCTTCGCTTTAAACTCCATTCATTTTGACGAGTATAATCTAGCGCGTGTCTGCAGCGGCCCAGGAAGCTTGCAAGGATGCCCAGCACCCTCTCAGGACTCGGAGAGGCAATAATTCTGTGTGCCGGCAGGATAATGATGGGATTTATTTGCACGCCTTCCACGGGTGCACCTACAGCACGTGCTCGTGGGGAGCCGGGCAATTCAAGTGCCGCCGTCCGGATTTCGCTTCCAGTAAATGTTTGCTATTGGAGATATTTTCCTATGTACGTGTCTCTTCGAGTTTCTTTGCTTTGTGATGTGTTCTCCTCTCGGGAGGCTGGCAGCGTAAGTGGTTGACAAAAAAGCTAATAAATCTGAGGTTAATAGGGCTCTAGACAGCCAAGTACAGAGGACAAGGAGTCTCGGCGGCCGCCGAGTGTTGTTGAAGCAGGAACTGTCAACAGAAAGTCTGATGATTGCAAAGGGCAGGACCAAGCTCAGGAAAATTCCAGATCGTTTTTCACTTCACTGCCGCAGACGCCTCTCCCCTGGGATCTGAACTTGGAGAGGCAGGAGCCAGGGAAGGACGGGCTCTGTGTGGGCTTTCAGCTTAGCCAGGAGTGCAGGCTGCGCAGGGGGCGTTCTGGAGGGGACAAGGGGCAAAGTGCACGGGGCGGGGGGCGCCCAGATCCAAACAGGGTGCACCTGACACGTTCGCATGAAGCACAGAGCAGGGCGAGGGGGTGGGGTATGGAACCCGTGCGTTTCTTCTGCTCACTTTGCCGCTCACGTTGCTTGGAAGCCCAGCCTAGGAGCCGCTGCCCACCCGCCCGCCCGCCCGCCCGCAGGGAAACCAGGCGCCTCCGCCCGGGCTGCCGGGCCAGCCGCGCAGGGGGCTGCCCGCGGGAGGGAGGCTGCTCAGGCAGACCCTTAGGTGGGCGCCGGCCAGGATACGTGCGGACGGCGCCTGCTGACACGGGCTGTCACGACGGCCACCTCCTTGTGTTTTGTCAGGGGGTGGGGACATGTGTGCAGGTGGGTGCACGGGGGACCTGCCAGTGGGGAGAGGCCCACGCTCCTTGGAGCCCCACATGCAGGGCCTGTGGTGGGGGAGCAGAAAGGCTTCCTGGGCACCTTCGTAATGTCCGTGTTAGAGGCTCCCACGTTACCATCTGAGGGGTGGCGCGGGGACAGCAGCCTAACGCCGCAGCTGCTGCGTGGACGCAGTTTTTGACGAAACGGGGCTGTGGCCGACTCACCACCCAGGCCCCGCTCCCCTCAAACCCAAGTTAAACACCTTCCGAGTCACGTGCAGGGTCCGGCACAAATAACGCCCCATTTTGTTACAAAATCCTATATTACGCAACCAGAAGCACGTAATCCTGTCCTAACAATAGCATGCTCGAGCACACCCTATGACGTTCTAGGCGAAATGTTCGAGTTAAAACTGTAAACTGTTACAGCGTCGTCTTACCTACCAACCACATGCCAGCAGGCCTTCCTTCTGCCGGACCCTATTTCCACATTGAGGGAAAAAACAGGGCCTCCTTTAAAACGGTACGTCGGGACTTGGGGAAGCTGAGGCTCCCCTACACATCGCACGCCTCCCCGTTTATCGAGCAGGCAACCTGTGCCCAGCGCAGGCCTGGGTGCAGCGGGGGGCGGGCCTAGGCAAGCAGGGTGCAGTCGGCAGCCATGCACCGCGCGGGAGCCCATGGGCGCTCTGCTTTGGGTGCGGCACCGGCCCGTGGGGGAGGGGACGGGGTCACAGGGAGACTCAGCACAGACCCCAGGGTGTCCACCAGGGCCGCACGCACCATCGCCGGAGGCTGCCACATAGCCGGGGGTGGGGGGACACCGGGGGCGGGGAGAGGGGACAGAGAGCATGCGCACAGTTCTGGGGAGGGTAGTTACCACCCAGCCCCTGGGAGCCCTGCCTCCTCAGGGCTTCTTACCCTCCAATTCACTGGAAAACAACTGTTTTCTTTAGAACCAGTCCCCCTCTCGTGGCGTATGCGAGTCTCAATGGGTATCTGAGGGAGGCCAGACACGTTTGTAACTCAATGAACGGGACCGAGGGTGAAAGTCTGAAACTGAAGTAGAAGGAATCCTTCCCGTTCTAATTTCCATCTTCCTGCCTTAGTGAATGTTTCTGTTCACAGCCATTTTCAACACGCCTCCCCCTTCCTCCTCTACCGCTTTTCTCCCTGTAATTTTATCTGGCTTCCCGGCCCTCCGCCCTCCGGAAGATGCGGGTGTGAGTGGGGCCGGCCCCTCGCTGCCATTTCCGCCTTTCCCACGCGCTGCGCTGCGCTGCGCTGACGCTGGACGTCGGCCCCGCCCCGCAGGGCCGTCGCGCCGGCGGTTGCTGGGCAGCACGGCGCCGGAAGGCCCGCGGCCTCTTCTGTCCGTTTCCGCCTCGCCCAGCGAGGCCCCGCCTCCCGGACGCAGCGTGGAGGCCGTTCCTGCTTCACCCCCTTGGGCGCCCCCGGGGCCACTCTCCCTCTCCGACCTCCGGCTGCGGGAAGGCCAGGCCCCTCTCCGCGAGCTGCCCGCACCGCCCGCCGCACCTTACACGTGCTCAGTCCTATGGATGACGCTGCAGAGATCCAGGTACGGCAACCAATGACTTTCTCGGGCTCCTGCTCCTGGTAAATAGCAGATCCTGGATTCAAACCGAGACAGTCCGCTTCCAAGGCCCACGTCTCAGCCCGTGGCCAGGGACCCTACGTACGTCCAGTGCTTTCTGTCTCGTGCTAAAGATGGCGCGGCGACCTCCGTCCGCGCTCTGCGCCATCCTGAGGACACAGCAGCTCTGGGGTGTCTCCCGCTCCCCGCCCCCCTTCCCGAAGCCGAGCAGGGGGTCTCGGTCCTTCCAGAAACTCAGTAACTACTGGGTGAAGAATGCAGTCTCTCCTTTTGTTACCGCTTCCCTTCCTGTGGTTCGGTTGTCCCGAAATGTAACCAAACACAGTATCAGTTGATGGTCAACAGGTTGATTTATCAAAAGCCTTATTAAGAACCAGGGGAGCCACCTCCTCCCCACCCTCCTTGCCACCTCTCGCCTCCTCCTGGCTGAGGCGGACGGTGGAATGGCTTTGACATGACAAATGTTGTGGGCTGCTTTTAAACAACTTAATAACCTCCAGGATTTTACAAATTGATCTTTTTCTTAATGAATTGCCCCAGAAACTTTCAGGTTGGAGAGTCAGACCCGCTGCTCCATAATTCATGAGGTGGTCCTTGTGTTCTTCCTCCAGTGCAGGATGAACTGATTAATTTCTCGGACACTCTGGCAAATCTGATCGGAATGACTAAGTCCCAGGCCTGCTTTAAATCCGATTTCTCAGGTCCTCTGGTAGGAATGATATTATGTCTCTGACAATAGTCGCCTTTGTAATGAGAAGTGAAACAAAACAGGCATGAAACGTGCCAGGTTAACCGACCGTTACTCATTCCTCTTCCTCCTGCGAGGAGCGTCTGCCCTTTGTTTGGACTGTGTTTGAAACGCGGTCCCTGGCTGCTGAACGATACCGCCCTCCTGCTAAGGATGAGTTTGCACTGGAAGCGGCTGCACCGTTCGTGGTTTTGGGTGACAGAATTCGGATTCATTTCTTCTTGAAGGTTAAAGTTTGGGGATAATTTATTGCAGCAGCACCGCCCGCACACGCATGACCTTTACATTGCTCGTGAAGAAGAGCCAGCCACACAGATAGCAACCCACTCAATCTTGCTTTATGATGCTATGCAAGTGCTTGGGGAAAAGTCTGAGGAGCATCATGTAGTCAAAATAAACAAATTTGTAATACTTGAAGATGCTTCCCTCTGGCCCGAGATCATGGTTCCGACAACTTGAAAGGAAAGCATTTTTCATTCAGCCATTTTCAAAGTAAATGCAGGTCCTGGCACAAATAATGCCCCTTTTTTTAATGACAAACTCTTTTATTATAAAATCGTAAGCATGTGATCCTATGATATAACGGTATCACACTCAAGCACGCCATGGGACATTTTTGGTGAAATGTGACACGCACGTTATTACCCTGCCAGCCACCCTCCAGCAGGCCTCCCTTCTGCCGGCCCCTGTGTGCGCTGACAGTCCAGCGCACACCTGCCCCCCAGGTGCCGGGTGAGGCGGGCGGACCTGGCCCTCGGGGAGGTCAGTGGGCGGGAGGGGGCGGGGTCAAGGGGCATATCCACGGAAGTATTGGGTGTTTACGCAGGGGAGGGTCTCTACCTTCCCAGGGCACTTTGACGGGGGGGGGGACCTTGACCAGTCTTCATGGCTGAAAAGGAGCGCCCAGGTGGAGAGGAGGGAGAGATGTGGCAGGAGAGAGGGGTGAGCCGAAAGGGTAGGCCGGCTCTTACCCCTAGACATCGTCCCCTTAGACACTGCACGTGAAACGCAAGGGTAACCTCACGTCCCGAGAGGAGCGCCGGGCTTCCCTCCTCACCCCCTCAGCCCGTGTCTGCGGTCGGGGTGCGTGGCTTCTGCACGGGACTGCCCTCCACACCTTACACGTCCACGGTGGGCTGCACGGGAGGCAGAACAGGGCTGACCGGGAGGACCGGGGAGGGCTGGCCCAGCGGTGGCGGGGGGCACTGGAGGACCGTCCAGGAGGACTGTGAAGTGCCTTCCTTGGGGGCTTGGCGAGGACAGGCTTCCTCCCTGGTGACAGTCCTCGGGGCAGTGGGGGCTGATGGCATTTGCAGGGCGGAGCTGCGGGCCCACAGCCCCTTCCAGCCCGAGACTTCAGGGTCTAATCCCGAAGGGGAGGGGGCCACACAGAGCACCTCCGGCAGCAGAGCCACCAGAGTGACAAAGGACGGTTCAGCCTTTCGATGGCAGGCGGCGTTCTGGGTGCGCTCGCTATTGTCAGGCTCACGGAGCGTCTGAGGGGGTCTCTCTCTTGCTGCCTCTCTCTGCCTTTGGCTCAACGGGGCGATGAAACCAGAACCGCACGCCTGTGGCAACACGGGGCGTTGCCGGGCGGTGAGGGATGGGACCGATTAAGCCGCTGCCCGCTCCGGCCGGGGAGGAGCCGTGGGCGCTGGCCCAGGAGGGCGGCCTGCCTGCGCCACGGAAGGGCTCAGGAGGTGAGTGCTAGGGCGGGGGAGGGGGTCTGAAAGGGACGAAGCCAACACAGTTCACTCCTCGTTGCTGGCGGTCTGCTGCCCAGACAGCACAGTCACGCCTGACCTAGGATCCGTCGCGAGGCACTTGCCGGGGCCTCCTGTCTGTCTACCCTATAAACTGGGGAGGCGAAATTACGGAGTTTTAAAGGTAAGGCCTGCCTCAGAGAAGGGTGCATACAACTGCCAGGACCAGTGGCACACGTGTGTGAGCGTGTGTATAAAAGACGTGTCTGGACTTATCTACTGTCTATCTTCTCTCTATCACCTGTAGAACTATATTAGCAGCAGGTCGTGAATTAGCATTACATGTCTATCACACATAGGTAAGACTCTATGTGAAATGATGAGGTACTGGAATGTAGAGAACCCTAAATTATTCGATCTGCAACACTGATATTGCAGAGAAGAGTGTTTAATGGGGACCAACATGAGCAGAGGCGTCAGGGGTGACCTGGCCTGGACGTTCAGGTGCAGAGACGGGAGGAGCAAGACGATCGGGTGTGACGAACAGGGTGAGCCAAGGTAGAAGCCAGCGCGACGGGGCTCAGAGTCCTGGGATTGGAATTACAGGGGAGAAAACAGGTAGGAGGCTCGGCCGAGGAGCTGGACAGAGTTGGAGCGGCTGCCGCACCCACCCTAGGGTCCTGCATGGGACACGGCATCCGACTGGGCGGCTGGACGAGTTTGGGTTTGGAGCTCAGCCACCTTCACGGCTGTTGGGCACGGCTGCGGGCTTGCTTTATGGAGTTATTTGGCACAACGGGAGCCGAACACTTGCGCAAAGCGCCATTCACAGAGGCAAGCTGAGCCTTAAAGCTGAGGAGGGACTGACTGAGTGCAGGAGCCGGAGCTTCGTGCAAAGCCCCATCATTCTGGGCTTTGTCAGACTCACCTGCACATTCCTGTTGTTCCCCACATCCGGAAAAATCTCTCCATTTCAGGCTGAACGCCCGCCTCCCAATACGCACATTGAATCCCCAACGCCGGCCCCTCAGAATGTACGTGTATTTGGAGATAGGGCCTTTGACTGGGGTAAATGAGGACATACGGGCAGACTCGGAACTTTGACCGCCATCGTTATGGGAGAAGGAAATTTGGGCACAGAGAGACGCCAGGGGTACGCACGCAAACGGAAGACCACGTACAACAGCAAGAAGGTGGCCACCTGCAAGCCCAGGAGAGAGGCCTCCAAAGAAACTGAACCTGTCAGCACTTGACCTTGGACCTCGAGCCCCCAACCAAGCCGGGAGGCAGCGCGCTCGGGTAGGGGTGGGGGCAGGCAGACGCCGAAGGTGCCCGCGGTGCGCAGGGCTGTGGTGCGGTCCAGGGGCGCAGGGCTGGCAGCCGGCGAGAGGCGTGGGGCCTGGAGCCCGGTGCCCGGGTGGCCACCTAAGGCTTTCCGTCTGGGATTTTGCCCCCCCCCGGTGGGGACGGAAGCTGCACGGGGCCATAGTACTAACTGGCAACGGCCTCGGTGGCGTGTAAATGCCCCTTGGCGTCAGGAGCTCTGTGTGCCGTGCCCAAGTCCTCACAGCACCCGGCGGGGCAGGGCCTGCCGCCTGCAGGACACCGGCCACATGGCAGGTGCCACGTTATACCCCCGACACACCTGTCTCTGATCTCACGACGAGCCTCTCCGTGGGCACTGCTACTTCAGTAACAGAAGGCAGGCTCAGAGAGGCGGAGGCGCGGCAACGATTCAGTGGCAGGGCTCCTCTGCGAACCCAACGCCACGCAAGCCACCACTCCACCGTCCTGCCCACGCTCAGACCGAATGGGGCGCCACCAAAAGCAGCAACAGGAGACGAAGGGAGATAAACAAGGAAGACGCCAGCGGAGGGCGGCCTTGAAATGCCCTGAGCCTCGCTTCCTGCCTGGATTGGGGACGAAGCCGCAGAATCCACCTGCCTGTCCCTGTCTCACTCCCCAGCAGCCCACTCTGCCATCCCGTGTTCATGCCGATGGGTGTAGTCTCCCAGGATTTCCATGACAAATAACCCCAAACTCAGAGGCCTGCAGCAATGGAAGTTTATTCAGCCGTGTGACGGAGGCCGTGTGTCTGAAGTCAGGCTGTGCCTTCCCCCCAGGCACCCCCCCCCCCGCACCCTGGGGCTCTGCAGGGAACCTGTCCTCACTCTTCCGCTGGTGGCTCCCTGGCTGGTGGCTGCGTCCCTCCAGTCTCCATCTCCGTCTGCCCACGGCCGTCCCCTCCTTTCCCAGGTGTCTCTTAGAGGACCCATGTCATTGGACTGAGGGCCCACCCCCCAGACAATCCAGGATGACCTCACGTCGAGAAGCTCACCCGCTAAGTTCCCTTTTTCTGAAGGAGGTCACGTTCAGGGGTCCCGGCTCCCGCACACACCCTCTTCCCACCCAGCCAGCTCCGGGAGCACCTCCGGGTTTGAGACGGACACATCCGCAGGCTGGGGGTGAGCCCCCTGCTCCCAGGGTGGGCGGGCAGGAGGCAGCCCCCTGCGCAGGGCTCGGCGCTCCTGCCGGGTGAGGCTTCTGATCAAGTACAGACAGGCCAGGGGTCCACAGAAGCCCGCAGATTCCTTCCATGTTGTAATGGGAGCTTTCCTGTCAGTGATTTTGGGGCCAGAATCACAGTTTCCCCCTCCCTCCGCGGCAGGAAGCGCAGTGTGCAACTGTGCTTTGCGCCCAATTTGCACACGGGGCGTCAGAATGTGCGTCGTGGTTGCCTCAAGGACAGGAGCGCCCGGCGTGTGAATCACAGCAATGCCTTGAAGATCCTTCCTTCCTTCCTTTCATTTGTCAGCGTTGGTCCAATGAACCAAAGTGAAAAGACCTCACAGCCCCGAGTGAACATCTCTGCTCGCTGCACGCCCGGCACCGGGGGTCAGGCAGCGTGTGGGCGACGGGAATGGGGCCCGTAATCTGACCCGCGGATCAAGAAAGTGCTAATAAGCGGCAATCAATCCATCAGCCAACAAATGGTTTTATTTTCACTCGGTGAAGGTTTCGCGCTTAAAGGGGAGATGGATAATTAAGACTTCATGTTTCAAAATATTAAATATTGATTTGTAGACATTTAGCAGCCGGCGTAAAGCTCTCCTGAGGGATGACAACAACTATCTAGAAGATTATAAAAGATGTTATTTCTCTTGGTAGAATTTAGCATTTATTTCTTATTTAAAAGATGCGAAATGAGCGTTAGTAAAATACTGTATCAAGGGGAGAGCCCGGAGCTTGGCCGGCGGACGTCCTCTCTGTGTTGGTGGCTAGCCAGCGCGCAAATAAAACTGCGTGGCTGGTTCATATTGGCTTTTGGTTTATTGAAGTGTCAGAAGGTTTATAAGCTCTTCAACTCGAGTTTTGATTGTTTTATCCAATACTGTCACTTCTTATCAGGATTAGAGGCAGAAATCAAAGACAAGGCCCGGGGAGCAGGCCTCTGAATGTCGCCTTTTGCTGTCACAGACGTAACGCTGGTGCCCTCTTGACAGGCTGGCTTTCTCGACACCCTGGAGTAATTAGGGAGATTTTTATAATAGGCTTTACCAATTAGTGAACACATTTTCTGATTAAACACTCCTTCGTCTAAGCCCCAGAGAAGCCACCTAAATGGGTGTGGAAGCCGGAGCTGGGACCCACAGCCCGGGCAAGTGGGAGATGCCGCAGTGACTGCAGCTGTCACGGACCGTTGATGTCCCCGAGGCCTCGAGTCAGGACTACCTGTCATCGTAGGCAGCTGGAAGGACACTGGGGCCAGACGCGACATTCGGACCGCACAGGGTGACGCTGCGGTCGGCGGGCCCACGGAGTGTGGGTTTTCGGCAGCGTGGTAGACCGTGGTGCCTTCGGAAGGCTCTCTCTGCTAATGAGCCCTTCTGGTGGAGGGGCTGTGCAAGGTGACCTCAGGTCAAATGGATGCGGGGAGACCTACCAAACAGCCTCAAGGCCCTGGAAATCCCCAACATACATGACTTATTTAAAAAACTGCAAAGTTCCGTGGTGCTGCCACATCATTCTCACAGATAAATTCGGGTTCCATCTTTGTTTCTATTCCTTGGTATAAACAAGCTTCAGTATCAACGAGCACGCTCTCAAAAGCCTACGCCACTCAGTTTGCTGAGTCCAGCTCTTAGCTTATAAAAGTGGGTTCCAAGGCAGAATCCTCTGGCAGCGTGAGGCCAGGCTGGGCCGGGTGCGCCGGGGCGGGTGGGGTGGGGGGCGGTGCCCCTGGTGGGGCCCAGGCCCGCGGCCTCTCCCGCCCTCCTCTGCGGCTCTGAGTGGCTGCCTTGCCCCAGGCAGCTCCTCCGATTTCCACCCTAACAGCACTTGCCCCAGCCGCTCTTATTTCTCCCTCTAACGCGGCAGAGACGTGACGGCCACTGGACTGAGCAGCTCAGCACCTCGCCTATGGGGTTGGAGCTTTCTTCCCACTGAGGATGGCACACTGCTTGAGGCGCGCTCCCCTACGTCCTCTGACAGACACGGTCCCGAGTCAGCTCCCATAGGCCTTAGCTGGGACAAGACACAATGCGGGGGCCTGGCGCTCCCGCATTGTGGCCGAGGCTCCCCCGCGGACGGTCCTCAGCTCTCCGTGCCCAGTGGTCTTCTCACTATTGATTTAAAAAAAAAGAAATCAACTGCAGGGTGGGACTTTAGACTTGCTCATTAAGGAGGTGGAAAAAGCCACAAATTTGGCTCAAGTTTTTGTGCTGAAAATTTGCATTCTTTGAAGCTGAGGTCCCGGCACCAGCCGTGCGTCAGCGGCTCCACTGCGCGCGTCCCCTGGCTGAGTAGATGAGGGTTAATGAATAGCCCTGCGGTATGAGAAATTGATTTCTTCAGCAAATATTAGCTTGGCGGCTCCATGTGTGCATCTGACACACGGTGTCAGAGCCCGTTTCATTTTGTTTATTGTGCAGGTACATTCAATTTTGGAATAAAGGTATTTCTGTATTTCCCATTGAGGTTCATGTGATGCCTTTCAGACCTATCTTCTGCTTATAACGAAACACTTAGAATTAAAAGTGCATTCTTTTAAAGGCACGGCCATGCGTTATGAGACATTTGAATGCATGGCACCGTTTTATCAGCAGTAGTATGGAGAGGATGGAATAGGGAAGTGACAGAAAATCCATCCGACGGAGAAAATAACTCTCCTCACGTGTGCACGTGACTGCTGGTCTGGGAGCAACATCACAGCCGGCACGACTGCGCGCGCACAGCTGCCTGCGTTGTAATGGCAAATCATAACCAAAACCATGGTTTTTAAAATGCGACTTAATTTGGTCAGTAGGGTTCACGTGAGCAGCGAAGAGAAAACAGGCTAAGACGAGCGAAGCTTCTACATTAGGTTCTAAATTAAGTCCTAGGTTACATCTCTTTTACAAGTGAAAGGGCATTGAAACAGTGAGCCAGCGTATTTGGAATAGAGGGGAGACAACATGGTGAGAAATAGACACTGGCGTTTTGTCTGCAGCGCGTGGCGCGTAAGACAAAGCCGCAGCCATGGCGACCATCGCAGAATCGGCCGTGAGGACAGTCGCCGGAGCACTTAAAGCTGTCAAGTCAAAGTGGTGGTCCCTGCCAGTTAGTGTCGCCTCTAATAGTATTTCCTGGTATCCAAGCACATCTCGGAAGCACGTGATCACGTTCAGCTTTTGATTCAGGTTTGGAAAAACAAAACAAAGACAAAACTCTGTTTCTGAGACCTACCAGGAAAAGTCCGACCAGGCAGGCCTCTGACTGCCAGGTGATCAGGCGAGTGTCTGCCGTTTGGAAAATACTGAACGTTAGGTGTTGAAGGCAGGGTGCCCCGAAGAGAGGGCAGGAGGCCTGGCTCGTTCAACAATGTAGACACCGCACTGACTGTCAGGGGGCTCCTGCCTCTCGCCCAGGGTCCTTCCCCCAGGGAGGGCCTGATGTTTGCAGGCCTCCAAGTACATCTGAAAGAGAACAGCCACCCAACCATACACGCGACAGAACTCATGAAGAGGAAATAGACATACTTCGGCATGGGAGAATATTTATGCATTATTTAATAGCAATAATGTCTGCACTCATGCATTATGCAAATGCAGTTATAATCAGGAAAATGAAAGCGCTTGGACGGCTGCAGCGCCCTGAAACCCACCATTAGGTGCCCACGCGCACAGCGTCCAGCGCTGCGCGGCGCCTCCCGGCGCGGCCAGTGTCCCTCCAAGGGGAAGCTTATCAGAGGTTAACTGGGTATAAAATGAAAAGCTGATGAGCCCAATTGCTACCCTGCTACTGACTTCTGGAAATTCACCCTCGAACAAGTGTAAGGATGTTAATGGTAATTAAAATGGTGTCGGAATAAAATGCCCTTCGCTCAGACGCTGCCCCGTGAAGGCCTCCGCACTTCCGTGCAGTCAGACATGGACAGTCCCTCCGCCTTCGCCCGGGAGCCCTGCCAACGTGCGGGCGCTGCTCTAGGCGTTGGACGAGGCTCGCCTCCTTTAGTCTCCGACCAGCCCTAACCGGGCTACGGGACGCACACGACCGCTCTTCCTATCCTGCAGGGGCGGAGGCTGCGCCAAGGAGGGGACGAATCGCCCTTGCACGGCCAGCCAAGGACTCGGGGCCAGGACCTCGGCTGGGAGCACGGGAAGCCCGAATCCAGGGTCCGCGCCCCACGCAGCGGCGCCCCGTCGCTTCCGTCGCTGCGACGTGATGGCTGCTCCCCTCCTACGTCCTCTTTGGAGGCTCGATGACAACACTGGAGCATTTGTCACGCCCCAGGCCCTGTGCCAGGTAAGTGGACAGAGGGGCTCACTGACTGGCCGTGGAGACAGACATGGCTGCGCAGTGGCTTGAGGGCGGGGCTGAGATGCGTGTGTGGAGAGGAAACGGGAGGGCAGCGGACGGGCATCCGCCCACGCACCCCCCGAGGAGCGGAGTCAGAGCGAAGGGCAGTGCGGGGAAGGGCCGCCTGTGGGCGGAGCTGTCCCCTTCGGCCCTGCCCTTCCCCCACGCTCCAGCTCCCACCCTGGGACCCGCGCAGAGTGCGAGTGAGTGGGTGCTTTAATGTTTAACCGGCCAGGTTAGGTTGCCTTCCCAATACCAGGGACCCAGTGACTTCCACGCTGGCCACCGCTGCTTCAGCGTCTGGGCCGAGTGCCGAGGACACGTTTCTGATTCTGAGAGCAGCAGTTCGTGGTGACTTACAGAGACTCCTCAGATCCATGACCCTTGCTCCAGGGCACACGGCACCGTTCTGTGAAATTCTGCGACCGTTTAAGGTGCTCGGAAAGTCCCAAAACCCATCGGGACCCCGCTAGGAACCCCTGGTCTACAGGCAGGCAAGTTGGGTGAATAAGGAGAAGCCCAGCAGCATTTAATAGCGGTAGGTACAGATCAGTGGTTCTCAGACTGCTGGGTCTCAGGCCCTCTGTACGCTTTAAACATTTTTGGAGGCTCCCCAAGAGTTTCTTGTTTATGGGGCTTATATCCATCTACACTTAACTTACTGGAAATTAAAACTGAGAAACTAAAAATTATTGTCTAATATTTCAAAACTGACAATAAACTCCATTACCTACTCTCATAAATGTTGTCATAAGATGATTACATTTTCCAAAATAAAAATATTAGCAACACACGTGGTATCGTTTCACATTTGCTTGTAAACCTCTTTAATGACTGACTTTACAGAAGACAGCTAGATTCTCGACTCTGTTTCTGCTTCTCATCCATTGGGATATGCTGTCTTGGTCAAACGTGTGAAGACTGTCTTTCCTCACACAGATGTGTAGTGGAAAATGGAGACGTCCTTCAAGAGTCTCTTAAGATCACATGCACACTCTTCTTTGATACTACACCAAAACTTGGCAAGTAGCTGTTTCATAAAGGTTACTTTGAAATGTTAAACTTGAAATTGTAATAATGAACATTTTGTACTCTGCTACGTGAAAATCCACTGGCTTTCTTTATACTTTGAGTGGCTCTTTCGCTTTTGCACGGTTTTAGTAAGATTTTGCCAATGGTCGTTTGGAAGCGCGAGTTCTCTGAGGTATGCACGTCTTCCCAGTGCTGACACCTTCCTTAGAGTCTCAAACCGCATTCATCCGCTTCGCCCCCTGCTGCATCCAGGTGTCTTTACATGTCGGGAAGCTGCCAAGGTCGTCACTGTGGATACAAGTTTCCCCAAGTCCCAATTTTCACGTGAAATCTTTAATTTTATCAATGGCAACAAATGTTGTCAGTTGCTTTTCTTGAAGTGATAGGTCCACTTCACTGTTTCTTGAAAAAAATGTCCCCAAGTACACAAGACAGAGCAATCACAGGACGTCAGTAGTTCCTTCAAGGGAACGCGGCAGGCCACCGCGCGGCCTGCTCAGCCGCCAACTTGCAGCCGTGCACCCGCGCCTGCTGGCGGCAGAGCTGTGATTCCACTCGCAGACGGACGCTTTGCACCCACCCCTCACTCCACCCTCTGGGCTACGGACACCGCACTAAAGAGCCAGGCTCTACCACGGTCCATTTTCCCTGGCTCACAAGGGGCGTGCCCAAGTGAAACTGGCCCTTTCTTTAAAAACGGATTACCAGGCAAGGAAAAACAGAACGGCTACCTTGCACAGTTCAAAGTCACTGCCTCGATTTTGCCAAAGGGTCAGAAGTCATCCCCACCCCCGCTTTCCAGCGTGCATGCGAGCCTTCAACACCGGGACAAAGGCAAACCACGCCTTAGCACCGCGGACACGGTTCCGACCTTGTAGGTGCTCGGACAGGTTGAGGGACCCCCGGCGTTGCACATCCCACACTTTGAGAACTACTGGCGTGATGGGGACCAAGAGAGAAATCTAGAAAGGATTCTTTGGGGAGAAAGGCTAACTAATAAAAGTAAGAGTATAAGGCTAAGGTGCTGGAAGCCATGGACTGGCTAAAGACCCCATGGAGGCCCGAGACCCCCGCGGTGGCGCTGGGTCGCTCAGGAGAAGGCAGGGGGCTCACAGGCCTCTTCCCAACTGTGGCTTTGACCTTCATGCACTCAACACACCAGCACTGATTTCTCTGAGCAGAATTTAAAGGAGGAGTGAATGAGAAACAATAGGAAGGAATCACGCTCATCCAGCTGAAAAAGGGATTTTTAAAAACCCTGCAACACAAAAGGATTCCCAGAGTCCACTGGTGGTGCAGATGCAAGAGCTTCAGAGGACAGGGTCCAAGTGGAGCATGGACGGAACCACAGTAATTAAAACCGCCTCCGAGAGGCTCATCGTTCTGTTTTCCCGGCTGCCACTCAGCGGGCTCTCTGGCTGTTGACTTTACAAATCTCATTTCTTGGGAGGTCGCAGCTCAAGCTGCAAATTCAGTTCTGCTGAAGCGCCTCGCCTCTCTGACGGCCCGGGTCGCAGACAGAGCGCGTCTTGGGCTTACTGCTGTCGTCGAAACGCGGTGGGGTCGCCTGGTAATAAATCACCTTTATGTAGTATTTTTCGTCTCTTTATCTCTAGTCATCTTGAAACACTAAGGGATTCTTGCATTAGGGTAGGATCCTGTAGAATACATAGATCGCTGATAAAAAGATAATTTTGTGTTGTGAAACAGGTTAATAAGAAAGAATATTACTAGCCATTCATCTTTCTGCCTCCGAGGCCCGGAATATCTTCCAGAGAGATAGCAGCTGCTGCCGTTTTGGAAACGCGGTGCCGACTTCCCTCCCAGGAGCACTGTCCCGCGGGCGGGAGCTCGGGCAGAAAATTAGCCGGAGTTTCAAGTTTCATTCGGCCTTTGCGACTCTGCGACATCACCATTTCTTTAAGCACCACTGAGGCACGTGGTGGGGAGCCTTTCCCCCAGCCCCCCACCGGGCACTCAGTCGTGGGACCAGGGAGCATGCGGTGGCATTTCCTGCCGAGGGACTGTGCAAAGGAAGTGGCTGTGCTCTGGGATCGCAGGGGGATGCAGCTGCAGGGACAGAGCCCCTCCGATGAGAATACAAATAGGGGCTCTCCGCAGGAAGAACGCCGGGGTCGAGGAAAACGTGCTGCGCTCCTCTGCCCTGGGCCAAGCCGAGGTCACCCACAGCTTTGGCGATGAGGCAGAGGAGGCTGGGTCTCGTGCTCCACCTGGCGGGAAGGAAACGCTTCCTCGGGTCTTGAATGCCCGAGCTTGGCTTTGGAACTAACAGGGCGGAGCCACATTGATGAGCTTGGAGGAGGCACGGTCCTAGGTCCTAGGTCAACAGGAGGATCTTCGGTTAACATCCTCTGTGACGCTGCCCCGGCGGCCTTCTTGAAGATCTTTCTGGAGACGTCTCACTTGCACATTCAGCCAAGATGGATCATAGAGGTTAAAAACCACCCCAATAACAGGGGCCTTGGCGGTGGCATGTCACTCGGCATTATCCCTCAGGTGACGCCGACATTCAGCCCCTCAGGCGGGCCACCCCGTGAGCGTGACCCTCTAGGCGCGAAACGGGCGGGAAGACCCCCGGATTCCTCCCAAGGCCTACGCTTCCCTGACCTGATAACAACAGACACAAAAATGCTTGCCTTACAATAAAAGCCCTCCGTACGTCTAGCTACTTTTAAGATTATCGTCATCTCTGCTGTTGGTTAGACGCTAGGGAGTGAGGCCGTAGGAGTGAACCCGGGCCGAGGGCCGGGCTGCCTCTCCACAGGCCTTTCATGGGGGCAGGAGCAGCTGGAAGGGGCTCTGGGCTTCCAAGTCGACGCAGACGCCGGTGGTGTCACTTCAGTCCCACATAACCTTGACTCCTCCCCCACACACTGTTCCCTTGGTGATTCGGGATGCCTACGGCCTGAAGAGGCCACGGGAGGGAGAGGCACAGCACTGGCTCACGCACACAGGGCACCGTGCCTGGGGTGCACTTTTAAACTTGAGGCTTTTGTTTTGAGGGGAGTAACTGCCGTGCCCCAACGCCGCACACACCCCCTCTGAGCTGGACCGCAACACCACAGCGCCCTCCCGCAGCTGCGTTATTCATAGAGGGACCGCGAACGCGGGCGGGGACTGGTCGCACGTACGAATGTCCCCAAACAACACTTGACGTTTTGTTTACACAGCAGCTACACTGTGCAGTGTGCACTGTTTTTATAACTTTACCGCATGTGGGGGCTCTGCATCCTCCTGGCCTCGTTCAAAACATTGTCACATGCGAACTGGAATCCGCATCACAGGACAAAGCAGTGTCGCCGCGCGGCGCCTCTGCGCCGAATACCGGTGTGCGGGCCGCTGCCCAGGTGCTAAGATTCCATAGTTGCCTGCAGATTTTTTTCTTTCTTTTTTTTGCCCATTAACATGACATGTGGACTTTCACACTATTCTTTTCTGAGCATGTATTTTAGTTTTCTTTTAAAGAAACTTCATTAAGTGTGTAATTTTTAATGCAACACAGGATTTTCTAGCATCGTGAGGTTAACGGTGCTTGAATCATTTTCAACTACGGCCTGCAATGTGGCTAAGCAAGACGATGAACCTCGAGCATCAAGCCGCTTCTGTCTGACAGAACCACGCTGCCTCCATTGTGAACTTGCTACCCACCCCTGCAGATTCCCATCGCAACCTTCTAAGGGCTGTGCGTCACCGCAGGATGTGAACGCCCTGCCTCCTAAGGACGGCACTGGGGAGAGGGTTCGCTCATGGACTTTTCCTTAAGAACAATTTGTTTCTCTTCCAGTTTATTGCAGGAAACACCGGCGCCTGTCATTCCCCCAACATTCGGGGCCTGCTGCCTTAATAAATGCACATGTGAGATGCTGCTCTCTCCCCGTCTGCAGGGCGACGGAGCTGGGCTAGGGAAGGTCACAGGGATGTTAAATCCGCTGCTGAGCGAAGGATCAAAGTGCAAATGGATTCCCGAAGGCCGGGAAGCGAGCGTGTGCCAGTGTAAACAGCCTATTAATTATTGACCGCGCGGCGGCCAGAAAGTCCTATTCGGTCCTGACATCTTCATTTTCGCACTGACTGAACCATTTCTGGCAATTTTAAAATTAGAGTTTCTCCTACTATAGAGATGCACTGTCATCATTAACACCACATCTCTGCTCGTGCCGCCTCCTGCTCTTGACACCTGGGTCTGATTTCTGCCTCGTAAAGCCACAGTGGATATGACGAAGGCACGAAAGGATCCAAGCGTGAGATACGGAACGGTGGCCCCAGCATTGCCCACACAGGACGCGCCACGACAGCCCTTCTGCTCCCACAGAGGGGGCACCCTCCCCCCACCAGGAAAGACGTGAGGGGCTTCAGGAAAGCCAGCCCTTCGCAGAAGGCTGGTGACATGTCAGGAGCGCACGCCTTCGATGCCATTTAGCAGGTGTTCTAGGACGGAAGGCCACGTTCCACACACTTTGGAATGTACGCAGGAAACGTATGAGGTAAACAGACAACGTTTTCTTGTCCTTGCTGCAGGTTTTTAAGACTTATTCCCAAGCGGACAGCGGCACGACACGCCGGCACGCTCCGTTTCTGGGCCCTCGCATGTTGCGGGGGTTCTTTGTTTCCAGCGTGAGCTGTTTGCTCAGCTGAGGCCACCGGCACTGCTCGTCGCAGTCCCCGCGGAGGGACGGAGCCGCACGCAGCCCAACGAAGGGCTGGCGCCGCACCCGAGCCTTCGGGGGCTTCTGAGGCGCGGTGGGGAGGTGCCCCCGACTTGCGGGGGGACGGCTTTCATGAGCAGCACACGAGGTCAGGTGTGGGCCTTTGATGAGTATAAAGACCGTCTCTTCTGGGTTTCTTCACAAACGAAAAGGCTGAATCGGGTTCCCTGACGTGTGTGAACCCCTCTTTGTGCACGCGGGTCAAGTTTGAAGCCCAAATGAGCCAATTTATGTTTTTCAGGTTCGCTGCGCTTCGAGTCGAGGAGGAGCGTTTGAAGGGCCCAGTGGCAGTCCCACTCGGGCCTGAGTGTGCGGCCTGCTCGCACGAGCCCTGCCCCTGCCCGCCGGGCTGCCGCCGCCGCAGGCTGGTCCCACTGGCCTCAAAGGATGTGCCACCGGGAGGGGGTCTTTCATGCGCCGCTCCCTTTGATTTCCCGCCCCGCCACTGATCACTGATGATAAACCGGAGCCCGGCGTGGCGGGCACTGTCGTGTCCAGACTGGAAATGACAGCGCGCAGACGCATTTTACAACCAAAACGTGTGCCAAGTAGACCTTTAAACACCATGTTTACAGAGGGTGCCCAAGAGACAGCGGTGAAAACCAGAAGGACAGCATCTCCGTGGATTTAAGTGCAAGACATTTAATTATATAGTTTTTTTGAAAGAAGAGGAAGGGCAAGAAGGAGACAAGGAACCCATCGGAGCCGCAGGTCCTAGCAAACCGTTACTGTTCACCGAGTCACCCAACAGGAATGAGTCTCTGCGTCTTGTCTTCAGTTTTGAAAGAGGTTGCTTTCCTCGGGGTATTGACGCCGTGCTGTGTGCGCTGTGTGTTCTGCAATGAATGGAAGAGTGTCGCTTGCGCCCTCCCTGCTCACAAGGAGGGGGCGCTCGCTCGGCCCGCAATGCTCATGCCGCCCAGCAGAGGGCACCAGCGGCCAGCACACACGGGGGACATGGGGTCTTTCCCAGAGGATGGAGAGCCAGGTCTTCAGACTTCACAAGCCACAGCAACGAGAAAGCAGGCCCATTCCTGACTCTCTTGCTGTCACCATGACATAATATCCCTTGTTCATCCCGGGGAATATTCCTAATTCCTGTGGCTTCCATGCAAGTACCCACGTCCAGAACGGGTCTCCTAAAACAGACCCACGCGGATGTCCCCGACTCCTGGCTTTGCTCACACTCACGCTTTGGCTCACGGAAGCGGGACCGGCAGGCACGTCCGAGCTTTGAAGAAGGGTGACCTTGATTTTGCATGCGTGCTGCAGAAATTTTAAGTCGCCATCTCCTCAGACTTCTAGGCACAATTTACGCGGCCCCCTCATTCCACGTTTGCACCCCAGCGCTGGCCTGGCTGCTGGCGCAGCGTGGCAGAAGCGGAGCTCCGTGGAGCGCAGCGCACACTGCAAACCTGTAACGGAGCATCCCTGGCAGCTGGCAGCGGCGGGACGCGGCCGCATCCCCGGACCAGATGCGCAGCCGGGGTTGCCGTGGCGCCTCACACGCCTTAACCGTTCCTCAACGAACTCAGCTGTAAAAACCGAGAGCGAACATCGGATCACTGACGAAGACTTGCTTGCCGTGTCTCTAGATCAGCGACCTAAAAACATAGCTGTTGTAGGGTGCTCACCTCAACATAAATTGTAAGCATATTCTCACCCACAAGCAATGGTATAGGGTAGTTTCAACTAAACTGGTATCTTTTTCCATCCCCACATGTCTCCACATTCATGTGTTTGACTTTGAACATCTGTGGCTCTCATTTTGGGAGAAGGGAGGCCTCGACCTTGTGGATGTGCGTGGTGATTAAAAAAACATGAACGTGCATGGCGTGCCCCTGAAATGCCATTATCTCACTACAAATTATCCCTTTTATGGCTTTCACTGAAAAGAGAGGCTGTAACACTGGTCAATCGATCACAGTTTTGAATTTTGTCATTCACATTTTTTAAAAGCATTGATCCATTTGGCTTTGCCTCTTTCCCATGAGGTTAGAATGCGGTAGTGTCTTGTAGGCAGATTTATGCCGTTTTGAATGGATTGTTTTGGGCTGCTGGGATTTTTAATGCCCTTTGCTTGTCACAGAGAACTTGGTTACTTCCGACTTTCACCCGAGTCCTCGCTTCCGAGTTGGCCAGTGTGGGGTCTGCTGCCAAAGCTGACGCCCCTTTTCTTTGCAGTGTCTGCTGCCTAAACAGGGCGAAGAGCCCTGGGGTCCCAGGACAGCGACAGAAGCAGCCCGGGCTCGGTCCCCACCCACCGGGGGGACCCAGGGCACGGACCCTGCCCCCCACGCCCTTGCCCTGTGGTCTCAGCTCTGAAGGTGCGGCTGGGCGGGCCTCCAACGCCAGTGCCGCTGCCGTGGGGCAGAGCTGCAGCGAGGCTGTGGCTGGGAAGTGGGCGCGGCACGCGACGTCCGGGCGGGGGTGGGGGGGCAGGGGCGAGTGAAGGTGACCGAGGAATTAGTCACAAGTCTATAGAGGTTTCGGCATATTTATTTCACTGATCCTTGTACCAACCTTCCAAAATATATATAATTATTATCTCCCATTAAAAAGAGTCCATGTGCACATTTGTGTGTGTATGTATTATATACATAATATATAACATTTTTTTTGGTGAAGGAGAGGAGAAATACTCTGGGAGAAATTTTTTCCTCCTCTCTGGACGAACGTTATTGCAGAATTGGGCCAATCAAAATGCCTGAACCACAAAAGAAAACGTTCTCCCCCAGGCTGGGGAGCTCGGGTGCGGACGGCGCCCTCAGGAACCATCCTCCTGACACACTGGGCCCAGGCTCAGCTTGTGTCCTCGTGGCCCCAGACGGCTGCCACTGCCCCAGAGTCACACCTGAACTGGCCGCCACCAGGGCCTGGCAGAGCCCCTCGGAGACAGCCTGGCCAGGGCATCAGGATGGCTCCGCTCACTCCTGACACTTAGTCCGAGTGTGTCGCCAAATCCACGACAAAAACCGGAGGCCGTGTTCGCGCGGCCCAGTCCGAGATCCAGCGGCACGTCGGGCACGTGGTGCCCCGCTCCGGCTCCCCGTGCCGGCTCTGCCCCGGGAGGCGTCTGGTTGGGAGAAGAGGCTGGGAGGCGTGTCTGTTTATTTGTGCGCCCCGCTTTGTGCACAGGGGACACTCTGTCAGCATTAGCTGATTTGATTTGAGGGCTAAAAATGAAATTAAAACGAAGCTCCCCTGGGCTGTTTGGCTTAGCTCTCTCTCTCTCTGGCATTTCCCTGAGTTGAGTTTAATTGAATTGGAACCAGACTCAACTGTGAGAAATGTCCAGGACCCAGATATCTTTTCTTATGAGTTTAACTTGGTGCAAGTATCAACCCAGGCAGAGAAGAGCCAAGTGGGGGGACCTGAGTCCCACGGCCGGTCACGCATCGGTCTGTGCATCCCCAGCGCTCTCTGAATGTGCCACCGGGGCGCCCGCCAAACGGCGCCAACGCTCACGGTGAAACGCCCTGTGTGAAGGACCTTGCAGTGGCTCTGCAGAAACATAACCTGTGTAAGTAAAAGGCGGCTGGCGATTTTAAGGTGCGACATATGCAAATAAGCTCTCTGGAGACTGGTGCCCAGCTTCACAGACATGGGGGACCCCGGACAGGCAAGCCCTCCGCAGGCAGAGCGGTATCCGGCGGCGAAGTTCCACTCACGCTCCGTGGCAGGCGTCCCCGCAGGGCCTGCGGCTGCCCCAGCCGGCGGCTGGGCACTGAACTCAGAGTGCCCCTGGGTGCGCAGGGCTGGGTGGCAGCTTGGGGCTGTGACCTCCCTGTCGTGGGGCCACGGCCTAGAGCGTCAGCCTTGGGCGACAGAGGACGGTGTGTTTATTCGGGTAGATTTCGCTAAGATGCAGCGTTGGAGGAGCTATGCAAACAGAGGCTCAGCCAGTCTGGGTCCATCACCCGCCCCGTGGCCCCTTTGACGACTCATTTAATATGGTCTTTCTTTAAACCTCGTTTCATCGGCTTGGCCAGGGGACTTGGCACCGGGTTCTCTGGCTCGTCCCGCTGGGCGCTCCCCAACCACGATGCCTTCTTCGTGAAGAGCGGACCCCGACAGTCTCCACCCGGGAGGGTCTTGTGAGGCTGAGCAAGTGAATGGCTGCAAAGCACCAAGAGCTTCCTGACCGACAGCTGGCGCTCAGCATTGTCACCAAGAGTAACCGCGGCCGCCACCGTTGCCCCCCCCGCCCCCCGGCTACGCACGGCTCCTCCGGCCAGGCTGCCTGGTGTCCGCGACACGCCCCCTCCCACCCCTGGTCTTTGGGACCCTCTGTGAGCTCCTCTGGGGTAGGGGAGTGTCGGCCACCAAGCCTCTCCCTCCTCTTTCCACAGCCAAGGCCCAGTGCTCCCTGTCTGTCCCGCTGACTCCGCCCAGGGGACGGCATTTCCACCCGAGGATGCCTCTGTGTGAGAGCACCTCCCTGTGGCCGAGGGAGCAGAGGCGGCGTCGGCGCCTGCCTGCGAAGCAGCCCTCCGTCGCGTGACACTGGAGGTCAGGAGAGGAGACAGGCGGAGAGGAGCAGGCAGGGGACAGGGCTGCCACCGGCCACTGCTGCAGAACCGAGAACCGAATGGAGGAGAAAAGGAAGCCCACGTGGGGTCATTTAAAGCCTAAAGACACATTTCACAGCTTTTCTTAACCTCTTTATGTTTCTCCCTTTGCTCCTGTGTGGAGGAGATGTGGCCGACCGGACAGAAACCACCGACGCACTGCGCTCGGGCAGAAGCCGGTCCGCAAACCGACGCGGGCCGGGCCGGGACACTCCCGGCACCGCGCGATGGCCGTCGGGCTCGTGAGGACAGTGTCGCCGGGCCTCGCCCCTCCCAGACTGCACTTGGACCTCATGACAAAGCCCCACTGAATGCAAAGGAGGGAGACGTGAGTTCTGTGAATAAAACACTTCCAAAGACGGACTTGATAAAATCAGTCTAGCTGTAAAAACGGCTTTGGGGATCAACCTGTTGAGAAGCGGAATCGTGCTTTCTGATTCTGCCTTCTTTTTGTGCGCGGTGTGTGCTGGGGACAGTCACCGAACATACGGCACATGGAAAACCATGCCCTCCTCTCAGCAGCCTCTGGGCCACGCCGCGGTGCCTCACCCAGGCGAGGCGGCACGTCACCGAACTACGAGCTGGCTGGGAGGGGCGGCCACGCGTGGCCCCGGGCCCCCAGCTCCAGGGCACTGGAGAGCCGGGGGATGGAGCTGAGTGGGCGGCGGCGGGCCTGGCCCTCGCAGGGATGCGGAGGACTCGGGGGCTCAGGAGGAACCCCCCTTCCGGCCTCAGCAGGCGGCATCTCCGTGGAACTGGGCAGCTTAAGTGCGTTGATAGAATTGACGGAAATGAACTGAGAGAGGAAATCGTTTTTCCAAAACAAACAGTTGCAATATGTACTTTTCTCTCAGACACTCAGCCCTGTTTATTCAGTTGCTGCTGCACAGTCTCGTAAATACTGGACAAGACGATGAAAACTGCTCAGCCAGGGGCTTGGTGCTCACGCGTCTGCAGTGAGGGCCCACACTCAGCACAGGCCCCGCGGGGGCGCTCCGGGCGCCGTGGGCAGTGCCGGGGCCTGCATCTGCCCCGCGCCCCCAGCCCTGGCGCTGGTGGACCTCCAGGAGCTCCGGCGCCCTGGGGGTCGCTCTGACCTGCCGGATTAACGCTGACACAGGGCGCGGGAGGGGCAGGCCCAAACGCCAGAGTGCAGAGCAGGAGCAGAATGCGGCAGCAGAGGGACAGCCGCCCGGGGGGCAGGGGCGGGCGGGCGTGGCGAGATCGCCCCGAGGCCAGGCTCCCGGTGAAGGGTGACAGGCTGCGGTGGCCGGCGCGACCTCCTCTGACGCGGTTTCCCCACGGCCACAGATTTACTCCAGCCACAGGCCACGGCGCTGGGGGACGCGGGGTGTCTATGTTCTGCAATCGATCTGACTTTTCTCGATGAGCCCCCTCCCTCCTGGACGGTTTGAGTTGCCAATTACAAGACATCGGCCCCTGCTGCGTCTGACAGTCTTGCTGCGGCCTCCGGCGCTTCCCTGGTCCTGGCTCCTCGGACTGCCCTGAGCGCCGCGGCCGGGCCCTGGAGGCTGGGCACATCCAGGGCCGGGAGCCCGGCCGCAGCGGGGAGGGGCTCCTCGCAGCCCCAGCGCCCAGAGCTGCCCTGGACCTGTCAGTTCCCAGCCGTGGCCCCAGGGCGGGGCCGGGGCTGCAGGCATCTGCGAATGGCAGCATCCGGCCTCCACTCCTCCCCGCCACCCCTCGGCGCGGACCCTGGGGTCACGGCCCATCCCGCCTGAGCCGGGGGAGCGACGCCAACTCGCCAGCCAAGGCTGCCCCTCGGAAGGCGTTTCGAAAGCCCCGCCCCGTCGCCTGCTGGGGAATCGGCAGAGGTAAAATTTGAATGGAATCATGAAATGCAGGGATTCTCTCTTTCCCATGTCAGCTGCCTACACAGTCCCTTTTCAGAGACAGAACGGCCATGTCTATTGTCCTCGCCCCGTGCTGTGTAGCTGGAGAGCCCGCAGCAGCAGGGCCTCCTAAAACCCTCTCAGCCACACGGCTCCGAGGGCTTGCAGTGTGCGCCGAGGGGAGTCGCCGACTCCGAATTGCTGAGCGTGGCTGGGCTGCGCTGCCAGCGCGGACATCCCCACGATTCTCTCGCAGTGATTTTGTTACAGCCCTTCAAAGCAAAGAAGCCTCTCAGCCCTACTTCATAGAGTTTTATATAGTCAGACATTAGGTTATGAAATTAGGTTTCCGGGCCTCTACAGAGGAGGGAAATGATCTCATTCTGCCCGACACTCACCAACCTCCCTGGGAGAATGTGATACAATTCTGGCTACACAACGTCACAGACCACAGTATGTCTCTGGGTGGGCGACTGGGACTCCCCCATTCCGCATCGATGGGTTCCGCCAACAGGCCCTGCCCTCCGCGTGCCAGCCCCTTCTTTTAGGGACAAAATGGCCCTGTGTTCAGTCCAGTCAATAAAGTCTCTTCCCTGGGAGAGCGTGCAGTCCAGCAGGTAAAACACAGAGGGGTGCAGGCAGGTCTGAGGACTCTCAAAGGACCTGCAAGAGCATATCCGTCGGAAGCGAGGCCCTGGGGAGAGGTCTGGAGACCAACCACCTGAGTTCCCCAAGAGGGAGGAACCCACGTTTCTAGTGGCTGCTGCTCCGCAGAGCAGGACCAGGACCACCAGCAGGATTCGGGAGGCAGAACGTGCTCGCAAGGAGAAAGAGCTCGCCGGCCATCAGGGTTTTACGACACGGGTCCCTGTCCAGCCCTCGGGCCTGCTGGGGGGGGAGGGGGCAGAAAGGGCACACAGCCACTCCGGAGCACCGCCTGGCCGCTGCTCGGGTGACGGAACACACAGTCAGCACCTGACCCAAAGGTTCCCCGCCTAGGGAGGCACAGGAGAGGTGCGGAAACGCCTGGCCCGCAGCCAAGCCGTACCGGAAGGCTTCCTAAGAAAGAAAAGGGGGACGCAAGGCCCATCAGCTGACATCCAGATGATCAAAACGCAACTCGGTGGTAAGAGAAACAAGGTGGTGATCCACACTGCGACACGGGCGGACCCGGAGCGCACTGTGCCGCGCCAAAGCGGCCGGTACCAACGGCCACTTAACTGGATGATACAGATCAGGGACGCCTACAGAGACAAGACCAGAAAAGAGAAAGAAAAAAAAAAAAAAGGATCGGGGAAGGGTCAGGGAGGGCAGGGGATGAGAGCTCAGGGTGCAGCATTTCTTTTTCAGGAGTTGAAAATATTTTAGAATTGACTGCGACTGCCTGTGACTATAGTAAAATGTGTGCTTTAAATGGGTGAGCTGTTTGGTACGTGAATTCTCTCTCAACAGGGCTGTTTAGAAAAGGGAGTGATATTTGACTCTGCAGTCTGGAAGTGCTCGCCAACGCGACGCCTGACTTCTCAGACTAGATTTCAGGACGCCCCAAATTATAGCTTCAGCCTGAAGGAAAAGAGAGGGTCCCCATGTGAAACTCCACTGGAGCCTTTACATTTCTCTTTTAGCCAGTGGAAGTCAGATGTTACGCCTCTAATGACTTGGGAAACATTTAGAAAAAGAAAATAACTCCTGCCCTGATTTTTCAGCGCTCTCTGTGCCCTCTGTCTCAGCCTTGGAGACGCAACGATGGTGCCGAAGAGCAACGGTCTGAGAGAAACCCTCAGATCAGCCGCTGTTCCTTCTCCTCTGATGAACTTTTAGCAAAAAGGACAATTTTTAAAAGGAACATATAATAAAAGAAGGATATTCTGTACATGAATCAATGTATTCTTGACATTTATCATAATGACCAAAATCTTAAAAATGTCTCTATCTCTTGCTATACGACATCACCACCTTCCTCGCTGCCACTTGCGGGGTCCCCGCTGCGCCCTGGGCACTCTCTGTACCTTAGTCACAGGCCTGTGTCCCTTGAAGAAGCAGAGTTTAGAGAGAGAGAGAGACGGTAACTGGCCCCAAATGGCACCGGTTTTGATACACGGCAGAGTCCAGGTGGGACTCTGCGGTGCCCACACATCTGGGTCTGTGGGGACACGCTGCCTTTGAAGCAAGGGGGCCGTGTCTCCTTCACGCCAAGGGGACTAAAACCCACAAGAGGCAGAAGGGACCCTGGCTGTGTAGAAGTTCCCTCCACAGAGTCGCCAGAAGGGAGGCACATCCTAGAGTGCGTGCTCCCTGCTCGCTCTTAGAAGGGCGACCCCGCTGCTCAGCTCCGTATTCCACGGCGACCGGGCCGCGGCTGGCGCGCCCCGTGTCCTCTCCGGCTCACACCCGGCCCACGCCGGCACCCGGGGCTTCTCCCACGCCCCCAGGGCCCTCGGCAGACCAGCTCGGGCCCTGCCCACGTTCTCTGGCCGCCGACATCTTCACACCGTGCTGACGGACCCCCATGCGCATGCTGAAAATGTCACTCCTTGCTAATGCTTTTTAATCAATAGCGGCTCATCATCAACATTAAAAAAAACACCACCACACAGAACAGGCTGTTTCTAGCAGGCTTGACTGGCCAAGTGCACACAATTAGGAAGACCTTTCAGAAGCAGAGTTTACAGAAAATGCTCCATTTGTTGACTTTCAATTAAAATGGCGAGAGTGACAGATGAAGGGATGGGGGGGTGGGCGCTGCCTTCCCGTGACCTCTGCCGCGGGTGCCGGCGGGGGGCCGGGGCCGCGCACGGGCGCGGGTGAGCAGGTGCGCTGGTGCAGCTTTTTTACACCCAAGCTAATTGAGGGAGGCATTTTCGTTTTGACCCAGCCCCGCGGAACGCAGGCAAACCAGCCCCAAACACTCGTCAGAGAGCTGCGCCGACACAGGTAAGGTTAATGGGTGTGAGGGAGCAGGCCTTCCTCGCTGCTCATCACAAATAATTTGAGCCTTCACACAGCGCCCTTGCTCCTTAATTTCAATGCTGAAAACCAGAGCGTCTCCCTCAGGGCCGTTAATGGGGTCAGTCTCCGAGCCGGCACTGGTTGCCATGCCGCCAGGTCCGCGGACCCGCCGGACGGCCATCGTTTGTTTCTCAACAGATCGAGAGCTATTTACCGTTTCCGGGTTTTGTGTGCAGCTGGGGGGCTGGCGACTGTCCAATGTCCATTAACATTTTAAAATCAGTCCCGTCGTGCATCTTTCCGAGAGCCCGAGAAGCCGGCACAGGGACACGGGCTGGGGACCGGCCCCCCAGCACTGCCGGAGTCGGGCTGCGCCGACTTCCCCGCGAGCGCAGGCCCATTCAGTCCCCAGGAAGCTGTGCCTACATTCACAGCGCCCTGAGACGAGGCTGAGCGTCTCCAGAGTCAACGTGGAACAACCCGCTTAGCAAGAGCATTACTTCTCATTGTGAGACGCGAAAACCCAGGACAAGGCAACCTGCTGAATTTCCCCGTCTCCCTTCTCAAGCGTCCCGGCAGGGGCCTCAGGCCTCAGGGGGACCGGACCGACGGACAGGTTCCGGTCGCCACTTCTGGTCCCTTGGTCTGCAAAGCTAACATCGCTTTGTAGGTTCGCAAAGAGTGTGAAACAAATGTGTCTTTTCTTTTTCACTCCTGGGGTGACAGCTGGGTGACCTCCCTCCATTCGTTTGCAGAATGGACAAGTTCTGTCTTCTGAGCGGAGCGCTGCGCACCCTGCCTGGGAATCCCATAATCTGATCACCCAAGCGGAGGAAAAGCAAACTCCGTAATGGGTGGGTTGGTAAAAGGTTGAAAGCAGAGAAGTTCAGAAATTGGTACTTTCTGGAAAGTGGTCTTCTTTAAATGCGTACTGCCTAGAAAAGAGCCTCTAATAATATCCAAGGGGAACAGGGACTCCGGTGCACCTCGGGGGAAGGCCAGCAATAGCCCCTGCGTGGAAGCTGGCCCCCCCGGTGGTGGGCTCTGAGCCGGCTGTGCCGGCCCCCCGAGCTCCCGCGGACCTTGCCGTGCAGCCTCGCAAGCCAAGCTGCTCACCTAAGCAGAGCCCTGCGCCCCGGGCTTTGAGGATTCAGAGGTGGTTTAAAAATATGATTTTTTTTTTTTTACTAACATTCAACAGAACAATTGAGCAATAGCTTACAGAAAACTGCAGGAGCGCCATAATTTTCCAAATGTTCGCCAACTGATTCAGCAGTTTACAAATTAGAGGCTTCGGGAGTGAGTAGGGGTGTGCAGGGAGCCCACTGAGCCGTCCTCTCCTTGGGGCTGGGGGGTGTCCCCTGCCGCCAGCCGCGCCGGGGGACCTTCCTCCATTCCTCTCAAGCCCCTTGAACTCATTCATGGAGAAGCCACTTGGGGAGGTGGTCATTGTTAGGTTAAAACCCGCACTGACCAAACTGATTGGAATGGGAGCCCGTTCTGGGAAATGTCTTGGCCTCTATGGCTTAAGAGAGCTTTTCGGTGTGTGGGAGGACATGTGAGGGTCTCCTTTGCTATGCTCTTGTTTTGAGAAGACTTCGTTACAATGTTTTGGGTTGAGATGCGTTTAAACATAGGGAATACAGGACCCTTGCTGAGTTAGGAGTTTGGGGTTAGCATCTTTTTTGTTTTGGGGGATAAATGAATCAGTTATCACTGAAAATTTATAGGCTAGAAGGACACAGAATAAGATACTAAGGAGTCAGTGTGCCCGCTGAGGAAAACCTCCACACCTGTCCCTTCACAAAGCCGCCCCCACTGCATGTTCCCAGGTCATTTTTTAGTGTGGGGTTAACCCCCCGGACACGGGAGAACTGGATTTATTGGATGGGAGGAGTCTGATTTGGCTGAGAAGACTTCATTTTCAGAACTTGAAATGTAAAGGTGCTTTTCTGTGACAATTATCCAAATGTGTGTCCTGCTTCAAAACAACAAGTTCAAAACCAGCCTGGGGGTGGGGGGGGCACGTTCATCTTTTGTATAAAATGCACAGAGGGTTGCGATCTCATTACACACACACAAAAAGAAAAAAAAAAAACCCTCTGCAATTGGAATGGCGAATAAGAAATGTGTTTCCTGCAAGTTCATGATTCCATTCCCTACCAGGAGGCGGCTCTGCAGAGGTCAATTACCCTTCGGGGACATCCTGGAAGAAATGAACAATTAGCTTGATTTTCTGTTGAATTTGGAGCCGAGACTCAGTGTGTGATCTATTAAAAACAGGAGATAATTCCTCTTAAACCACGTCCTGATCTACATGGGAGTCTTACGCGGCAGGTGAGAAATCAGCAAAGTGATGCAATCCACCACCATGGGGCCGGGCCTGAGTTCCCAGACATACAACCGCCGCGGCTGCGAAGCGTTCGAACAGGACCCTCCTCTCTCGCGGGGAGCAAGGAAGGGGGCAGAATTCTCTCCCCTCGTGAAGTGCCAAACCCATGAAAGAGAAGTGCCATTTGATTTTTTTTTTTAACTAGACAGAACTGCTCAAATCTGATTAAAGACAGAGTAGCGGCAAACACTGTAATTTGAGTTAATCAGGAGAGTGTACAGGTTTACACAGAGATGAAAGGCAAGAGTGGAACTCACAGAAGCTTCAGATTATCCAGGAGGCTATTACCTGGCTCTGCTCTAAAAAGAAAAGCTTTCTGGCCCCACGAAACAGAACTTAAAGTGGGGACTAAATTGAGTTAAAAAGCACCCTGCACAGAGTTTTTCAGAAAAAAAAACCAAACAAACCCTATATTCGCCTACACAATGAATCGAGAAAAAAATGACTTCCACTCTGAAAATACAGGGTTGGCCAAAAAGTTCATTTAGTTTTTTTCCCATATGATGGCTCTAGTAGCACTTGGTTGTCCTTAGCTTCAGTCAAAACAATTTTATTAGATTGTGTTGTGACAGCTGTTATATCAGCATGCATTTAAAAAAAACTTCATCAAAATCGGTGAATTTTTGTGCAACCATTTTATAGTGAAGATGGAAGAAAATATGCAACATTCTTGGCATATTATGCTTTATTATTTCACAAAAGGTAAAATACCAACTGAAATGCTAAAAAAAAAAAAAAAAAAAAAAAAAAAGGTTTGTGCAGTGGCAGTGCACGGAGACGGTTCTGTGTCACGTGTCCGAGGTGGTTTGAGAAGTTTCTGGGTACTCCTGACATCATGGCCAAATAATTCTGTGTTGTGGGGCCGTCTTATGTAGTAGAAGATGTTTAGCAGCACCCCTGGCCTCTACCCACTGCAAGGCAATAGTAGGAGATCACCGACATACTCAAAATACCCAAATCCATAAAGTTATTGATGAAAATGAAAAACATGTCTTTTATTGTATAGAAAAAACTAAATGGACTTTTTGACCAACCCAATATCTTTCTCCTTCTAAGTAACTTTAACACGTGAGCTGTAAATACAACTTTCTCTCTTTCTCTTTTAGATTTAAGGAAGCTGGTTTGAGCTGGCTTGACGTCTGTGGAAGTTAGGGCTACGCTTTAAGCTTAATAACACTGGACGCCCCTCCAGACCTTGAAGTCACCTTCATGTCACTGATTTGGCGTCGTCCCCCAGAGGTTGTGTGGCTTCACACACACCTGAACCCCACCCCCTCCCCGGGAGACAGATGAGAATAAGCAGAGGGTTCCAAGGAGAAATCACAAATATATTATGCAGTGGAGACTGGCTGGGGTTGTGTCATTTTAAATACAATCCCAAGAAAATGATTTTACAGCCATTTGCTGGTTTTCTTATCAAGCAGGATGGTTCTTTTTTTTTTTCTTTTATTGATTCTAGAGAGAGGGGGAAGGGGGAGAGAAAGAGAAAGAGAGAGAGAGAGAGAAAGAGAGAGAGAGACATCGATGCGAGAGAGAAAGATGGATCGGTTGCCTCTTGCACATGCCCCGACCAAGGACCAAACCCGCAACCCAGCCATGCGCACTGCCCCTGAGTGGAACTGACAATCGAACTGGCTACTTTTCCGTTTGCAGGACGGCGCTCACCCCACTGAGCCGCCCTAGTCAGGGAACGAAGAATGGCTTTATCAATGACCCCCGAGTGCATGGCAGAAACAGCATGGCTCTGCCTAGAGAGTGAGTCTGCAGCGCTCTCTTGAATGGCTGCTACTTACGACACCCACGATAATCTGTAACAACATGTAAAGACTTCACTGAACTGACTTCAATACAACTGAAGCTCGTTTCCCGCATCTCCACCATTCCCCTTGCTGCGTCCTGGGGAGGGGCAGGGGACAGCCCTGTTTGTCCCCCGCAGTGACGCGGCGGCGGTGAGCGAGACCAGAGCAAGACCAGCGGAGAGCGAGGTCCTTCACGTCAACCCCGGGAAGGTGTGTTGCCAGGGACGTTCCCCTTTGACTATCTTTCTGGGCTCCGTTTCTCACTGCTCCCAGGCCGGCCCAGGACCCTGAATCCATGTGAGCACGCGCGTGCATTCACACACGTCAGTCCTTGTTCCTTAAACCCAACTTCTGCCAGCGGGCTCAGCGTAAGCTGGTCACCGTGAGCCATCACCCTGGCATGCGGCGTGGCCAGAAGAGATTCTGCTGAGAAATACGGGTCCAGCCACTCGGCAGGGACCTGTACCTCCAAACTGGGCCCCAGTCCGGGGCAGCTAAGTGCCCGCCGGGGCTGGCAGACATGGACACACACGCCTGGGGCCAGGCCCTGGCCCCCAGACTGAGTTTGAGTCTTCCCTTCGTCAACTCTACCGCGGAGGTAATACTGTAGCCGCCTCACAGGACTGTTTGTCTACTTATTGGTGAGAATGAATGACACAATGTGCGCAAACACGCCTCTGATTGTCGGCCTGTGGCCGCCACACCCCCTGGCTGAACCGAGCAACCCACGTCGCCGCCGCCACGCGTATCCGCCTCGGACTCAGGCTTTCCTGGAACCTGGCCCTTGCCGTAGTGTCCTTTCTTGGTCAAGGTCCCCAAGAGCCAGCTTTCTCTGTTACGCCACGTTGGAACCTCACCAAGGAACTCCCCTACGTATAGCTTCGGTTTTCAGCGTCGAACACAGGCCTCTCTGAACGTCAGAAAGCCTTCCTGGGCTACACAGCTTCCGAGGCTTTCCCGCCCAGGTGCCCTCCGAGACATGAGCTGAATTGGCTCAGGACGACCTAGGACGCCTCGAACCACCCCTGCGAGCGACGCAGTCCGCCCCACGGAAGCCTCGCGGCTCACAAACGCCCCCTGGAGTTGAAAACAAAGGTGGTGGCAGTTTCCAGATGCACCTGCGGGCCAGGACCCAAGCCCCCGAGACGGCGAGGTGGGCAGGCACGCTGACGAGCACCAGGTCACGGCGCGCCCCACCCGAGGTCCGCGGGCGCGCCGGGGTGGGGGCGGGGCGGCGCTGGCTGGGCCCCCACGAGCAAACGCCGGCACACGCACACACGCACGCACGCAGCTGCCTGCGGACAACAGCCACTGTGGCCGCAAACCCAGGGCCCGGGAACAGCTTCTGGACAACAAACGAGACAACGAGACACTGCGGCACGGCGTGCAGGGCTCTGGGGCCCCCGCAGGTTCCACCAGAGGAACAAAACGGGGGACCACGGGGTCCCGCGCCCCTGGCTGCCCCGCGGGAGCCGCTCCAGGCGGGCTCATAGGCCGCACCGCGGTCCCTCCTGCAAGGGGGCCGCTTTCAGTATAACAACCGCGACACCTCACAGCGAAACGGGGAGCTTACCTGCCCGGCGGAACTCCTGGGGGCGACGAGGGTCGGAGCTCACCGCAGCTCCCTCCTTGGGGCGCGGGCGCCGCCGGGTCTGGCGGGCGAGGCCGGCGGAACGTTCCCAACTTCCCAGCGTCCACCGCGCCCGCCCGGCAGGCGCCGGCCTGACCCAGCGCACCTGGCGGCCCCACCTGGCACCGCCCCGCCCCGCCCCGCCTCGCCCTGGGCAGCCTGTGCGTGAGCCAGGGCCACGCCCGGGGTAATTAAAGAGCCTGGGGCCTAAATCAGGACCCCGGGTCTCAAGACTGGCACACAGTTTTGTGCAGTTCAATCTTCGCCCGACGAGGGAGTCCCTGAGCCGAGGAGGCTGGAAAAAGCTGCTTCCACCGATGTGACAGCGAAAGGTCCCTCTCCGGGGGTTCCCTGCCCCGCCGATCGCTGCTCCCTGCGTCGCAGGCCCCGCCTTCAAACTGGCCGGCCAGCCGAGCCAGGCGGCCACAGCCCCACTGCACTGGGGACCGTTCAAGGCGACCCAGATGTCAACGTTTCGAAGCACCGGTCTATCAATAGTGCAAATGCTTTGGTAGCAACACACACATTTTCTCTCGTGACGTTAGGAAATTTGACAGCGTTCGCCCACGTTTGCCATTGCGACGGCTTTATTTTCGGAGACGGTGCGGTCATCGAGCCCCGGCGCGCTTGGGTCTGCACTGAGTCCCCTGGCTTGACGGGACATTTCCAAGCCAAGAGGTGAAATATGTCCAGGAAAACCGTGACTTCGCCCCAAGAAAAAGGAAGCCAGGGTTAGTAGAGAATTAGCGCTGCGTGTGTGTGTTTGCTGCTTCTAACTCCTCGGAGTTTGGTTTGGGCGGTAGCTTCCCGGCGGGAAGCAACCCGTCCGCCCGCCCCCGCCCCGCACCTGCAATGGAGTCGCCGCTGCGTGGATCCGCGCACACGTTACACAAACATGCGCGTGCATTCGCACACCTGCTGTATTCATTCATTCACACACAGTTTGGACACATAACTAATTTTGGACCAACGGCCCGGCCACGAGTGTGTAAACGAACCTGAAGGCCCACAGCAAGTCACCTGAGCTGCTGAAAGGACAAACCCAGGCTTTGTCCTAAGACCTTAAGCCAAACCCCCCCACTCCCCGCTACCGGCCACCGGGGGACACACCCTCCGCACCTTGGTCGGAGATGTGCCAGACCGTGACAAACGATGCGCGCCTCGTGACTGCTGGGAGCCCCGTTAGGCCAGGCACGCGCGCCCAGGAGCGCCTCATTCCACGGGGAACGCGGATGGCGGAGAGCGCCCGGCACGTCTGCGCAGAGGAGGCCGCCCACGGTCGCCCCGAGCGGACGCCCACGGCGCGGGACCGCGTCCCCGCAGCTGCACGAGAGGCTGCCTTCTACCCGCTGCGCCTGGCGCCTTGCGCGCAGGGTCCCGGGAGCACAGGGAAGCAGCAAGCGGCTGGCTCTTATCTCGGGGGGACACCCCATCGTTCTTATCAGGCAAGAGACAGAGTCTCTTTTTTTTATCAATTAGATCCTCATTAAGGTTAGCGAACCTCCATTGATCGGGCACGGTGTGTGGTGCCGGATAAAGAGCACCAGCAACTTGCCTGTTGGTGGGGAAACCTCCCCGGAAAGCACTGTCATTTGTCGCCGTTGCCCGCCCAGCGCCCAGCGTCCGAGGCTCTGCGACACCTGCGCGGGGAGTGATTTGCGGGGGAGTATCAGTGACCACGGGACCGGCTGCCCCTTCGATGGCCTTCCGGCCAGAATGGCTGGGCCATAGGCCACTCCTTCGAGCCTCTGCTGGCCCCCAGCACCGTGTAGCACGGCGAGGGGACGAGCGTCCTCCTCGGTGTGGGGACACTCCTCTAAACTCGTGAGGGAGGGCCGTGGGAATGCTTGCCTTTCGAATGCAAATGTTTGTGTCGCAGGCAACTGTTCAGGACCCTTTGGTGCAGGAAGCCAAGTCCATCGCTACCGCGCCGAGGCCGCGGTTGCTGGGGGCGGGGGACCTTGATTCCGCCCCCGCAAAGTCAGGACTCTCTTTAGAGCCTCAGGATTCTCGGCGGCGTTTGTCCCAGTGCAGAAGGCCTTTACCACCGACGTGGGCGTGATGCGCGAGGAAGGAAAAGTGAAAAAGGCAGAAGTCCGTGAGGAAAATTTTGAAGATGGAATCACAGAGCCTAAAGCATGTTTATCTGTGATACCTTTTTTATAAGAAACCTATATGAAGTCATCTTTGTGGTTTTTCTCCCTTTTTTGGCGGGGGGGAGCTACTTTTGGCACAGGAAGGAGGATAGGCGATCCCGAGACGCAGCCGGGAACCCGGCTCGCGCGAAGGGCGCCCCCTCCAGGCCGAGCAAGGCCATACCTGCCGCGAGGGCTGTGAAGGTTAAAGGAAACACGTGCCCAGTGCCCTGGAGACAGGAGGCACTTAATAACCCACCTATTTTTGTGTTTTAACAGTGTCGTGATGGCTCTGGGAAGGCATTAAACTCGCAGTCAGAGCCTGTGTCTTAGAAGCGGGCGAGGCGCTCAGTTCCGTTTGTGGCTTTTCTCTCCACTCGCTGAGCACTAGGCACACGTAACCTACCTTCTTCTTTCATTGACAGTCGCCCAGAAAATACGGCGGTGGGATTCGGCGGTAAGAGCGGAGACACGGGGCTTCCCGAGCTGGATCCCGGACGACCGGGGGCGGGGCGCCGCGCCCGCAGCCGGGCGACGGAGGCGAAGGTTCGGCTCCCACCGCGGAGGCCTCGGGGTGGTCCGCGCGGAGCGCCCCGCCCCGCCTCGCGTTCCTCATTGGCTGCCGCGGTTGTAATTGACAGCAACCTGTGGGTGGGGCTGCGGAGGGAGGGGCAGACAGGAACCCGCGGGGAGGCTGCCGCGGTGACCCCCGAGGAGCGCGCTGAGGACGGGTCACCTTCATGTGGCTTCAAGGCACAGACAGCAGGCAGGTGGAGCCAAGAGAAAGGGAGGGGCTGAGGGTCGCGGGAAGCGTTGGCCGAGGGCCTGGAAGGAGGCAGCTGCCCTGGCCAGCACGGGGTGGGTGGGGGCTCCGGGCCGGAGACGGGGAGACCAGTGTGGGACACACGGATTACCCAGGCCTACTCAGCTCCGGGTGGAGGTGTCAACCAGTCTGCTAGAGACACGCATCTGGAGGTCAGGCTGGAGGCGACAGTTTGGGAATCATTTGCGTAGAGATGGTATTTAAAGCCACGGAATGCATGAGACCACCAAAAATACATGTGTGATAAAAGGGGAGGACCCCCAGCTGAGCCCTGGGACAGCTGACTTCATTAAATGACATGTCCCCCAGGGAAAGGAAGGGCCCCTCTTTACGTGTGACCCCTCCCGCGACTCCTCGCTGTGGCCAGGGCACAGCCTCCTGCCTTTGCCGGGCTCCCTCTGAAAGAGCGGGTCCGGCGCACGCCGCGCGATGTGTCGTCTTTTTGAATGTCTCCTTTCTGTCACGGATTTACATCTGGAATATATGTTCAACATTCAGTAATAAGAAAGCCAACCCTCAATTAAAATACAGGCAAAAGATCTCCATGGAAACTTTACCAAAGCATAGCAAATAAGCACATGAAAAGATGCAAATAATATCACGCACCCTTATGGAAATGCAAATTAAAATCACAATGACACATTGCTTCGCACCCACTGAAATGGCTAAAAACAATACCGAAAACAGGCCAACAGAACCTGATGGTACCATACGCTGGACACAGAGCCCCGGGGACCCTGGGACTGCCGGGTAAGGATGCCCCCGGCGCCGCAGCCGCGTGGGGGGTTAAACACGCTGGCCACACACACCCAGCAATGCTCTTCACCCCAAGGAAATAAAAACTTCTGGTCATACACACACACACACACACACACACACCCCAAACCAAAAAGCAAACCCTGTACACACTGTTTGCAGTGGCTTTATTCCCAACTGCTCGTAACCGGAAACAACCCCGTGTCCTGCAACCGCTGACCGGTGGAGCTGCGGCAGGTACATCCTTACGACGGAGTACTGCTTAGCATCAAAAAGGAACAGGCTGGGGACACCCACCCACAGGGAGGCACCTCAGATGCCTCGTGGTAAGTTAAGGTCGGACTCCCAAAGCTACATGTATCTGATTCTATAGAGACAGCCTGTAAAGGCAGAGGACAGGTCGGGACTGAGGCAGGCTGCAGGTTCCAGAAGGCACAGGTGGACATTGTGCGGGGAGGGAACTGCCCTCTGCGTCGGTGGTGGCCGTGGTTATATTACTGCACACGCTCATCAAAGCTCAGATGACTGTGCGCCAGAAAGGGTGAATTTTACCGTATAAATAATTATATCTCAACCACCCTGATTAAAAACAAAACCCAGCATTTCTTTATAATTTATAATTTCTTTATAACGATAAACAACTGGAAAAAAAAATTCAGCACCAAAAAAAGGCCACGTGGCCTCACAGTGTTGAATCACGGGAAACCCGGCCTTGGAAGGCCCGGCACAGGGGTTGCCACGCCAGAGTGTCGCCCCCCGGCCGCCGGGCAGGAGACAGGGAGTCTGTGATGTCACATCCCGTCCCTGCTGCATCCAGGGGGCTTTGAGGGGAGCCGGCGGTGACCCGGACAGTGCGCTCGCCTAACGTGCTCCCCGTGCCCGCGCACGTCGAGTTTGCTGTTCGTTCGGTCCCAGCCCCGGCGGCTGAGACTGGCGGGCACAGCCCCTGGGGTAACAGATTGTTCACGGTGCCTCGGCCGCGATCAGTCACAAAGGGAAAGGGACGTGCCCTGCTGGACGCCAAATGACAGAACGTGGCAAAAGCTAAAAGCAGAAGAAAATCTGCCTCTGAGACAAGAGGCCAACCCCCAGTCATGAGGGGGGCACGTCTTCTGGGTACATCTTTTGTCCCACGAACCACAAATCCCGGTCCTGCAGAGGCTTCCTGGGCTGGGCTCCTAGGTTTCGGCCTGGTCGCCTCCCAGGTGCAAGGCGCAGAGGTCAGGGCCTCTGACCTGCAATTAGGGTTCAGTTTCTATCGGTGCCCACAAAGGGTACTCAGCAGGAGAAGCCGCAGAGTGTGGTCACCCCCCTACGTCAGCTACAGGACAAACAACACGCTCTATCGCCTTTTAACGACCCGGGTCCTGATCGAAGCCCTGAGTAGCGGTCAAGGTGCTCTTTCAAACCACCTGACTTCGCTTCTAGCCGGCCTGCTGGTTGGAACATTGGTGTGAAACCTCGGCCACGAGGACATGGCACCGGGCAGGGCGTCGCTGGAGCACCAAAGGGGGTCCCTGCCATCGGGACAGGCACCGGGGCGGGAAGCAGCGAGACCTGCCGGTGAACAAAATGACGGCGGTGGCCGTGCAGGGCAGTGCGCGCCGAACCGCGGACGAGCGGAAGCGGCAGTGAGCACAGCGGGGCAGCCGGAGGCCGAAAACGGGGCCCGAGAATCACGCGGCTCTGCCCTCGAGCCCAGGGTCTGTCCCCGGAAACCGGGAGACTCTGGACAACCCTGCAAGTCTCTAAGTCTCGGCACCTCTGTCCAGGGAAAAGATAAACCGTGGCGCGGGGAGCGCGCGCTGCTGGGGTGGCGGGAGCGGAAGCGAGGAGGCGGGCCAGGCGCTCCTTCCGCGAGGATGGCACAGCGCAAGGCCTGGCTGCGGCGCGGGAGGAGCGGCGGCGGCGGCCGAGTCCCGGCCGTGCCCCGAGGTCAGCGTGGGCGCCGACCCCGGGGCCTACTTGGGCCGTCTCGGCAGACATCGAACGCCCCTGAAGGTGGATGTGGCAGCCCCCGGTGCGTCCTCCTCGCCGCTCCTCTCGTGTCTAGTGTTGACAGCCGCCCGCGTGGGCTGGCGGGTCCTGCGGGTAGCCCACGGGAGCGCCCGTGGGCTGCAGCCGGCTCGGGGCTGGGGTGAGGTGGTTCAGAGCTTCCTCGGAGCAAAGCCTCGTCAACGGTGAGCACTGTTTCTGAACCGAATCAAAGCAGTGTTCCGTTCTGGTCCCTTTGGTTTCTCTTCCCGCCTGGGGAGGGGCCCGGAATGGGTGACAAAGCCCTGCGGCAGCTGTGAGCCCGCACGCCCGCGGCCCTCGTGCGTCCGCAGCGTCGCGCCCCGGCCGCGGCCACCGGTGTGCGGAGCCTGCACGACTCCTCGGAGCTCCACGCTGGCTTTATCAGACATGACGGCTTTCTCCAAACCTGTCCAGTGCCCGCCCTCCGGAGAGACACACGAGGAAAGCACAAAATCGGCCTCCCGCCGATTTTTGATGGTTCTAAAGTACCTTGGTCTTCAAGGGAGATGCTCGTGTTTCCTGTTGGAGAATCGATGATCACTAGAATTCAAACGCAAGCATCTCTTCTGTTCTAAAAACACTAAGACCTCTCTTCTGTCCTAAGAACACTGTCTCGGGTAGCAGGGCAGACTGTAAGGAATGCGCTTTATTTGGAATGCGGTCTTGTGTGCACTGGATTGATGATTAGAATAGTAAGTGAAGGGGACTCATACGTGCCCAGCTCTTTCTAGTCTGTATGGAAAAAGCATGTTATCTCTTACTCAACAGGCATATGCTTGAAAACCTGACCCTCGCTGGCTTTCAGAGCTTTTCCCAGCCAAAATCTAAGGGATGCTGCCTGAATGCCTTCGGCACACACCGGACATGCACGGACAGCCTTCTACCCGGTGCGAGGGAGGGCCACCGCCCGGACGTGTTCCCGTGCGCCGGCTGTCCTGCCGAGAAGGAGGTCTGCTCGTTGACTTAAGATCGCTGTTTTAAAATTTCATTTTAAATTCAATGTATCGGGTGACATTGTTACTGAGATTACAGAGGTTTCTGTGTACGTTTCGATGATACGTGATCTGTATGTTGTGCTGTGTGCCCACCCCCCAAAGCCAACCAGCTGGAGAGCGTTAGGCTGGAGGCGTCTTCAGGGAGCGACGGCTCCGGGAGCCCTGGGCCTGCCTCCCAGCGGTCTCTGGTTCTCGCCGGTGCGTGACAGTTCAGAACATTGCATCGTTGCACGTGGAGTGGGGTCCCACGCCAGGGCTCCGGGGTTGCCAGCGTGGAGCCCAAGTGGCGTTGGATTTGGAATTGGTTCCATCACAATGCTGGGAGGGAGGGGTTGATCGGTGCCCTCCTTCTACCCCGGGACCAAGGTTTCCCTGGGTCCACGCCTCTGACACGGGGCTCTCCGGCAGCAGCACACGAGGCCGCTCTGGTTTGGGGTGCCTTCCTTGTTCTCACGCTGGGCGTATTCCACGTTGCTTTGGTAGGAGCACAGGTGAGTTGGTGTTTGCTGAGTCCCATGTCATGGGTGCAGTCTAAGGACTTTAGCTGAGTTGGTCCACTTCATCAGCACACCACGAGGTGGCATTTTATCGTCCCAATTTTCAGGCGAGGACAGCAAAACACAGCAAAGGCAGGTGGCAGAGGGGAGAGAGCCCGGGCCTCCTGCAGGCATGGGGCTTTTACCCACTGTGGCCACAGACTCCGGGACACAGATTGGGAAGGGATCAGTATGGGGTTTTCCAGGTTAATCCAGAGGTGCCAGGAACCTCCAATTTATGACATGTGAGTGTCCTGGCTTCTCAGGCTGCCTTGCCTGTCAGCAACGGCCTGTAGGATCCCCTGATTTGGGGGAAATCCTCAGTCTGTTAGAGCTGCTCATTTTCCCTCCGCGCCGGAAACGTTCTGAATGTGTAGCGTACTGAGAGCACGTGAGGAAATCGCAAACGGCGAGTGTCAAGATTCCCTCGACGCATGGAGCGGTGAGAGGGCGGGTGTCTCCAGAGTTGGTTCCATCACGGTTGCAAGCTGCCTCCGAGAAGGTGGCAGGTCTCACTCCGAACACTCGCAGCGCCCAGGACGGTTACGTGGCCTGGCGACGCGCCCAGAAGGAGGAGCCTGGCGGCGCCCTCCGGTCAGAGGGAGTGTGGGCCTCACATCTGTCAGCTCCATGCACAGCTGCAAGACGCTTTCTGCAAAAGCGACGCCCGGAGCGTCTGACCAAGGGCTAGACGTCTCAGGGGGCGCTGCTGAGCCGAACGGTTTGATTCGCTCCAGTTTGGCCTCCGCTGGGCTCCCAACGATGGCACGGCTCTGGGTCCCCTTGGTTCTGAGACAGGACTGCGGGCGGGGATTCCGAAGGTGCCTAGTGAACCCAGAGCCAGTGAAATGCTGCCCTGGAGGCCTGTGTGCAGACGGCACCTTGGTCTGCGGCCAGGACACAGGACTGGGCGAGCCGTCGGCGCAGCTGTTTCAGGCCGTTCTGTGTCACTCCACACCGCCCCCGCCGTTTCAGTCTGGAGCCATGGCAACAGCATCCTCTCCCTGGTCCTGAGCAGACAGCGTGTCCCTTAGAGCCAGTGATATCTCCTGATTATTTTTACTGTTGCTCCACATAAAACTCACGAGCAGCATCCGTGCGTGACTCGGTTGGTTCTCCGGGCTGGTGTGCCACACTGGGAACCCTCGAGCAACTCTGTGAAGGAAAGCGTGACCAGGTAGACTCGCCGCGTTGGCGTCATTCACGAACCCAGGGTCGCCCTCCTAATTTGATTTTGCTGCTGATCACAGATAGGAAGGGGATTGTAATTGAAATGCATTGTAACCAATTTGTAAGTGTTGGTACACATTATCCATCATTGTTACGCTGTTACGCTATTAACATAAATTATCATATAGAGATTGTTTAAAACTGTTAACCAACACAAGTATATCTTATTCCTGGTGATAATCGCACCTGAGGGAAGGAGGTGAGGCTGGATGTTGCATGGAATTATTAAGTGGACTTCTGATGGACGCTGGTCATTAAGTAACGCTCACATTGAAAAATGACTTCATTTCTAGCATTTCTATTACTTTTCTGTTATACAAAGATTTAAGACAGCATATTCAAATAAGCAATAGATTTGTTTTAAGAACACATTTTTGGAGTTAACTTTTGGAAGTCATTATTCTGCCTCATACTGATTTAATACTGATTTTAATGAACTTTGTCTTACATTTTTTAGCTTCATATAGGACATTTTCTATAAAAAGTCAGAAAACACTGACTCATTGCTAGTGAATTCTTGGTTGACTTCATGAACTCCCAATTCATTGGTATATTGATGAATTGTGCCCTGTATTATTAAGCAAATGAGGACCAAAATATCATAAGCTTATGCTTCAGATGGTGATAATTTGGAAGGAAATGGGAATGTGGGCAGATTCTTTGTGAAGAAAGATTTTCTGCCTTTCTGTGAAGGCTATCGGATTACATACTGCATGTAGCCTCTGGGATACAACTAATGAAAGGAAAACTGAGATCGATTATATGAGGGGAGGTAAAGCCAGATGAGGGACATTGCAGTTCTCAGGTTTAAAGTTTGAAAACCTTTGAAGCTTCTCAGCCAGAGGGTAGGTTGTCGATGGGTATCACAATGAAAACACTGAACAAGTGTCATGCCTGGAAGTGTTAGATGAGACCTCACTTCAGCCAGATGTTGAGGACAAAATGTAAAAGGACAAATCGGCCCTTAATAGAATCAGGTGCCATCATTTTATCTATCCCAAAGCGAGCCACCAATTCTCGGGCTGTTGAGTCTACGAGAAACCTATCCATGTTACAAGCATCTATGGGATGGAGATGGCACAACGTATGTGACATTCGGAAGCTGTGACGTGGGAGGCATGTGGAGTTGTGGGTGCTCGGGTCGGGACTACTACACGTGAACTTGTAGAGCACGTGCTATCATGATTTTTTGTTATTCTCCCATGTGGGGCACTAAATGCCGACTCAGGCCACGGTGAAGGTGTTTCTAAGGGACAAGTTCTGAAATGATCATGGAGGGTGAGAGATGTATATTAACAAAATTACTCTTGATAATCTCAGGGCATTGCCCTGTTGAAGACCGGGACACTCTCAGAGAACCCACACTCCCAGCTGTAGCCGCAGGTTGGGTCGACCAGTAGACCAGAGGAGGCAGGTACCTTCTGTCTAGGGCCATAATGCACAATGCACGTGCATCTACAAACACCGAAATCTGAGTCAATGGGGCAATGATATGCACGTGATGAGAGGCATGGAGCTCTGGGGCGGGCTGAGGGCAGGATTTTCACAGTCCTACATGTCACCTGTAATTCTCTCCAGGATTCCCGCTCTGAGTGGCCTTGACAAAATGTCTGGACTCTGTATTATTCTTCCTCTGCTTCCTCTCTTTCCTCTGCCTTCTTCCTCCCCTCCTAACTCTCCACAGAGCATTACTGAGTATCCCCCTGACTGCCTCTTTGAGATGGAATAGAAGCATTACACTTAAAAAAATTTTAAACTTCTGTATGGTCTATTCTTAGTTCCAATCCCCAATTTTTCAAACCTCTATGTTTTACCTTCCATGAGCAGTGATGCTTAACTCTTTTGGTAGGGCAACCTTTTTGAGTAGAGGGTGAGAGCTAAGGACCTTTCTCCGGAAAAATGCACTACTATAATACACTCAAACTCAATGTTAAAATAAAAAATAAAAAAGTGCATGGTCCTTTCAAGCTTTAATTAAGATTCTGGAGACCACTACAGATTTCTCCTCCAACCAGCAAGTGGAATAATTTATTTTTTTTCCTTTGGAAAAGTTGCAAATGATTTCTCCAAAGGCAAGGGGGCAAGTAGCGGTAGGTGTGGGGGAGAAGCGCTGTGTCTTCCAAACAGCAAACGGTCAGGAGGCTCTTCGTGACGGGGAAGAGGGGCGGACAAAGGGTCCGAGCGGATGAGGAGACAAGCACAGGGAGATCTGACTGTACGCGGTTCTTGTGGTTCTGTTGGTGGCAGAGAGCGGACCCCGCCATCCCCTCCCATCTAGCCTAAAGCCCCAGATAAAAGACAGCAGGTGGATTAGTGCACTAGGCCCGACACAGTGGAAATCCGTTTTCTCACAGCTCTGGGGGCTGGAAGTCCAAGGTCAGGGTGTCAGCAGGGTTGGTTCCTCCCGGGGCCTCTTTCCTGGGCTCGCAGACGGTCCCCGTCTCACCATGTCCTCACACGGTTTCCGAGTGTCTGCATGTCCCTGGAGTCTCTTGTCTGTCCACATTTCCTCTTACAAAGACAGCCATCCGACTGGAGTTGGGGCCTGTTCTAACTTAGCCCTTGAAAGGCTCCGTCTCCAAACGCAGTCCAACTTGGAGGTACTGGGTGTCAGGGCTTTGGCTCGGGGGGGGGCTCGTCAGCCCCCCAGCCTCACAAATGGCCCTCCTGACAGAGACGAGCAGAAGTTCTGGGTTTTCAGTGGGCTGACGTTTCTGCAAGGGGCTGGGATGCGACTACGGCCCAGGGCCCCCCGTCTCGGCCATCATGAACTTGGAAGACATAAGGAGGATGGCGACCCCATTGGCTTGTTGGCCAAGGTACGTCCCACATCTTGAACCGGCTCCCTCTGCGAGGAATGGAACTGTGTGGGGACAAAAGAGGACCCGCAGGCCTGAGCATGGACTTCCCACCTAAAATAAAGGCTTGGCTGCCATCTCGCCACTGTGTATACTGACCATGGAGTGGCCTGTCCTGTCCGCTTGTCTTTGATTGTACATTTTTAATGCCGCTCGCTGTCTTTTAGACGTTCAATGTCAAGCGCTGCACAGTGGCAACGCTCTCGTTGTGTTTAAGGGCTGTGTCTGTTCGGGGCCCCTCTGGCCGTGCGCTGCAGCTCTGGCCGTAGGTGATGAGGCCCACGGAAGCGCTGGCTGTCGGGGGGAGCGAGGGGAGCCAGCCGCAGGACGGTCTCACTCGGCGGAGCTGGGGGTCCGCCGGGGCCTGGCGGCCCCCGCAAACCCGGTGTGCAGCTCTGCCTGAAGAGTGGAGGTTTGCGTTTGTGCTCCTTTTACAAATTTTGTCTGGGCTATTTCACATAAAACACAGACGTGCTTGCCACGTCCTTGATTTAAAGCCAGGACACCCTGTGGACCAGAGGTGCCAGGGGGACACGGAGCTGGGGGGTGGCCGTCTGTCCGGACAGGAGGCCCGGCTGAAGCCTGTTGCGCGAAGCAGCCAGGCAGGTTTCAGACCTCTTACCGGATTTATTTTTACGTGTGAGCTTCATCCTGTGTCCATCCCTGTCATTGGTGTGGCTGCCAGTCACCCAATGGTGATGGCGATGTCTGTGGGCTTTAGAAGGTAGCGACCCGCCAGGCTGCCCCTGCCGGTCCCTTCCTGGCTGCCGGCCGGCCAGCTGGCTCCTCCCTCTGCTCTTCCGCTGGGGAGGCCGCCACGGGCATCGCTCTCCCTGTCCATCTTTTAAAATTCACTGGGAAACGACCGTCGCACGTGTAGCCGCGCTTTGGAGGCGGACAGGCCGGGGCGGAGGGCCTGGCCCCAGGCGGCCACGAGGGCTTGGGCTGGTCTCCCTCCCTCCCTCTGCCTTCGTCTCCTCATTCTACTGGCCTTTAATTTTTTTTTTTTTTTTACATTTCAGTTTAATTTTTCAATTACAGTTTAAATATTATTTTATATTGGTTTCGGGCGCACAGCATAGTGGTTAGACAATCTTACACTTTACAGAGTGTTGCTCTTGCTCTTTCCAGTGCTAAACCAGCCCCACAGTTACTGCAATATTACTATGTTCCCCGTGCTGTACTTGACATCCATGTGACTGTTCTGTAGCTCCCAATTTTACTGATCTTTAATTTTTTCATGTAGATTTTTGTGTCGTTTGTAGATGTTATTTCACAAGAGGAAACCGACAGTGATGACAGATCTCGTATCTGACTTTCTCTTATGGTCTTAACGCTGTGGATGAAGACTCCATTCCTGTCGCGTTTCTCCATTTCTCTTTTCTTTTGTCTGAGAAGATGCCATTATTTTCCTTTGAAATATGTCACCTTTCCCTTTGAGGAGATGAACTGCAGACAGAATTATTTCTGAATCACTTGGTTTGTACTGTGCTTAAAAGTATTAATTATTACAAGGCAAATGGCCCATGGGATGTCACCGTCCCCTGCCACGTCCTGGTGCAGCGATTTACTGCGGGTTATCGAGGCTGCTTGGCATTTGGATTTTGCAAATTGTTTCAGGAGGATTTGGGTCAAGATTTACAACAAGACCTTCATTAGCTGAGCTCCGCCTGTAACGCTTTAGAAGGAGAGCTACGCCCCCGGTAGCTCAGGGGGCCTGCGGGCTGCTGCCCGGCCCAGACCGCGCCCGGGCTCGGGCTTCCTGGGGTTGCACTTCGGAGTCTCGCTCCCCTGCCATGTGAGTGTGAACGAGTTACTTAGTCTTTCTGTATGTCAGTCATCGTTTTTGTTTTCTTCAGTCTGTAAAATGGGCCCACTTGTGGCACTTTCAGCTTAGCTCAGAGCCTGGCGCATCAGCAGTATTACTGCTTTGGTGATTTTTAATTTTCAGGGTAACACTGTCAAACTCGCCTGCGACGACCTGGCACATCATTCCGCGTGATTACCCAGTCTCCTCGTCGCGGGCTCTCTGACGCTGGGTGTCTGTGTTCCAGAGCAAGCGGCTCTTTTCCGCAGCATTATACTTGGACGCTGGAGAGCAAAGAGGAGGGGTCCATGTACAATGAAGCCGAAAAAGAAGTCGATGACTTAAATAAATGAGCATTGTTTCTTATAAAACCCAGGCAGGATAAAGAGCCCCGCTCAGTTCATTAACCAGCTCCTAAATGCTGTCTGCGTTGTCCCCATGAACACTAAATGAATTCATTATGATATGTGCTATTACAGTGAATAGCAAATGGATTCATAGCGACAGGCTCCGCAGAAATATTCCTAATGGAGAAGTTAGGCATCATCAAGCTGGTTTCCGGAGTCGCCGGGGCTTCCGTGTAAATGGGGGGAATAAATAACACCAGGCGCAGCGCCGGCTACTGGGAGTTACTTGAGGACGTTCTAACAACCGAAAACACAGTTCATGTTTGGTAATGTGTCAGCTGACTCAGGTGACTCTCAGTGTTTGGTTTCTGTCCTTTATTACTGGTGGCTGACGCCTGCTTTTCTCTTAGATACAAAGAGAACTATCCGGCTACACGCCGCTGCTCACCAGGAAGGCTTCGGTTTGGAGCTGGGAAGGTCAGGTGGGCCGGCTCTTCCCTGCGCAGAGGCCTCACACTTGACCGGTCCTCAGTCAGTTCCAGTGCGTAAAACGCTGCAGCCCTCACCTGCCCACACTTGCCCAGCATCGGGCTGAAATAAGTTTTAGAATTAACAGCATGAGTGGGACCCCCGTGAAGCGATGTGTTTGAATTTTAGGGACCATCGTCAACAGGTTACGAAATCATGGCCGCCACAGTTGGCGCCTTATTACAAACCCACCAACTACGAGCCACGAGCCGGAAGGCCCCACTGCGGCCCCTCGGGGGCCCTCGCAGGACCACACGCTCTCGGCCTCTCATCGGAAGGCGGGGCTCGCTTCTGAGACAAACGGGGACGCGGCTTCCTGGCCTCATGATAAAATGAAAAGACTTCCAGGGCTTAAGTTTTAAGAACCAGCAGCTTCATGTGTCACCCTAGTTTATGAATGACATTTGAGCCTATGAGAGTGACATCTAGCAAGAAGTCTAAAAAGGAGAAGAAATAGAAGGTAAAACCTCACTAACGCAAGCAGCTTAAGCATTCATTTAAATACCATTCCTTGCATGGACAAGGCGTTGCGGGGGAGGAGACAGAAGACACTGGACTAGTCTTCGAGAAATCTTCTAGGTGGCTTGACATGTACCTACTCACCCATGATACAAGTTAGGCTGGGATGAGGCTTAGAGCCAGAATAGATGGTATGCGGTGGGGACAAAGACCGCACAATGCTAGCAAATGTTTACATAATGCTTTCCATGTGCCAGGACTTCTCTAAGCACTTGACGTAAATGAGCTCATGCCACACGTCCAGCCTGTGCGGTGGGCGCAAGAGTTACCCCCCGTGACACGTGAGGAAGCTGAGTCATTGATGGGCAAGCAACTCACAGACAGCTGACTGCCCGTGACCTTGTCCTGCTTTCTGTCCAGGATGGGGCCTTGTTGCCGAGGAGCAGATGCTCCTGGTAGAGAATTTTGATGGTTGCAGGAGAGGGCGGAGCTACGGGACGAGAGAGGGCTGGATTGCTGACTCCCTGAGAAAGAGCAAACATTCCAAAAGCAAAGACGGTGGCAGAGACATGAACTAGCGTAATTGGTGGGAAAAGTGAAAAACGGCGTTTGACAATTAGAACACCGGCGGTGTTTTCAGTAGGCGGTTCGTGGAAGTCTCAGCACGTGGGCGTGGCCTCCGGCTTCCGTGGAGTTAAAGAAGGGACAGGGCGCGAGGCACTGAGGCCTGTCCTTTGTGAAGGTCGCCCTGAGGCCCAGGGGAACAGGATGCATGGTGGCAGGGACGCTGAGAAAGGGCAGCTCTACAAGGTGGGCACGGCGTGGCCGTCTCAGTGGCCGTCCGAGGGGACGGGTCCGCGGAGGCAGAGGCTGAAGGTGCGCTCGCCCTGGTGGGCTGTGCGCCTGGGCGCACACGGCACCGCCACGGGACACTCACAGCCACGGGGCACGGGAGTGGGAAGCGAAGCTCGCTGGGCGCCTCCCGGAGCGAGCCCTCGGTTGGCCGGCGGGTCTGCTATTTCTGAGACTGTGACCCAGAGCGGGGAGGAGCGGGGCTGGGACCATGATGGAGAAGAGGCACCGTCAGGGAAGCCAAGAGAACAGCGGACTGAGTTTTTCGACATTTTGCCCATTTCAATATTACCTTCATGTTTCCTGAGGAAAACTTTGTCAACCTTTCAGGCTCTGGATCTTCTTTTTAAAAAAGTCTCATACACACACACCTCCATTTAGTGTAACTATAATACACAAGAGCTGCAGTTTCAGTAATTTCCTATATGACCTAAATATAACACAGTGGCACTCGGTACTCATAGGCTTCAGAACGCGTCAAACCTGATACGCGTCGGTCACATTTTGACAAGAAAAAAAATGTTTCGGCCCTCGGCGCATGCCCACCACTCACCATCCTTGTTGTGACTCGTGTGTGTCGTGACGCCCGCAAGAGAAAGCGCTTCATCAGTCGCTGTTTGCTGGCCGCTCGGAATGAATTAACAGTGAGCACCATGGTACCGCAGTATAATATTGTATAACCTAATGTGATACAGCATAAATCTTAACTTTATTAAAAGAATGACGTTAGAGCCTGTCTAACTTATTCGTGGCACACTACGTGTTTCAGACATGGGAGCGTCTCAGATAGCCCCTACCAAAATGTTAATTCCATGGAGGCTTTACCACATAGGGTCTCAGGAACACGGGAACCCTGTGACGCACGCATTCTTAGCCTGTCTTCCTGTGGAGGAAACAAGGGGAGTGGCTGTCTAAGGCCAGCGGGTAGAGAGGACCTTGGTCTTGAATGGGTTCCAAGCGTTCTCCTAGGACATTCCCTTGAGTCACCTTTGTTTCATCGGTAACTGAAATTGAAAGTATAACGCAAGTACAAACCTCATTGCGCTATTAAAAATCCTATCTTAATGCAATGACTTCAGAAAACTGCTCACAGTTTTGTGCGGTGGCTTACACCTTGGCAGACGTAGCTCTCAGCCTAAAAACGCTCTCAGGTGAGGCTGCTGAGGGGCAAGTCCCTGATGACCCCCACAACGTAATGGGAAGGGACACTCTCGTGGAGCAGGTGGCTATTATTAGCACCCCTCAGGCCATCCTGTTCTTAGCCTGGAATCTGAAGAAAAAACAATGGCGAGGATGTATTGGCAATGGCCTCTACCACCCTTCCGGCGGTGACGGCTGCACCCTTCCCCAGACCTTTTCTGCTTCTACCATAACAAGCACAGCAGCAGCGCATGCGCCCCTTTGAGACTCTCGGTCTCTAGTGTGTGTATTTTAGCGTTTTTCTCCACAGCAGTAGTGATTCCTGATCATACACTGGACGCTGCTGGAAGTCCTAGGTGGCGCGTGGGTGGTCGTCACGGAGTTCGGGTGGCATCCGCACCGTCCCTATGCTGCAGAACTACGCGTGGGCGCCATGTCCAATAACCTCTGAAGGTCAGTGATTCAGGCCGTGCTCCCTGGATGCCACCCCCAGGGAGTGAGCTAACTTTACGCGGGCCCGTCAGGGGAGGAGAGAACTGGGGAGACCGACCCTTGCTTCGTCATAGAAGACAAATCGCAGGGAAGACAGGTCACACAGAAGACAAGTCAACTGTCTCCCTAAGGAGCTGTGGCTCCAAAGCAAATCGAGCATATCAGAAGCCGATACAGTGGCTGACACTTGAAAAGCAAAACACAACCCAGCACCTGATAAATCCCTCTGCTTAAAGACAGAACCCAAGAAAGTTAAGTGACTAAGAGAAAAGCTGCTGCGTGGCAGCCCAGGATATGCCGGGTGGTCTTCTGCGGGGTGGGGTGAGTGTGTAGCTCGCGTCAACGACCCGCAGCCGGAGGGACAGCCTTGCCGCAGCCGGAAGGAGCGGACTCACTCGCTGGGATCAGGGTTTACGGGAACACAGCGGAGCCGGCTCGATAATTAAACAGCCCCAGGAAAGCTGATGTTTGCTTTGAAAAAAATTACAACTGAGCCACTCTTCTTCTCATCGTATAATTTGGGGACAACATTTTTTGTTTATTTCTGTGAAAACCAATTTATTCTTTATCAGCTGGGGCTCACTCTTCCCTGAGAAGTCAGAATTATGTACCTGCCAAAGTCAACAATGTACATTGCAGAGCAATAAAATTGGCCCGAAGAGTTTAAGGTCGTTTTGTGATTAATTGGATTTTGAGTGAGCTCTTCCTTTGGAGGATACATTGTGGTAACAACCTTTGTGTGCTAGTGTGTGTGTGTCCATGTCCTTAGAACAATATTTAGCCCTGTTGACCCTTCCTCACTTTTTTGAAATACTCTCCGCCTTCAGATGCCGTGAGAGCTAACTGTCTTCACTTTCCCCATCTTTTTACCTCTTAAGACTCCTTTCTGGGGGTCCTCTCCGCCGCCCGACCCCTTTAACACGACTCCTCCTCAGCTCTGCAGCCCACCTCCCTGCGAACCGCCCTGCCCCGGCTCCTGACGCAGCGATGACGCCCACCTCGCGCTCCCTTTAACTGCCTTCCCTGGGCCCCCTGCCTCGCGGCTCCTCAGACGCCTCAAGTTCGGCGTGTTAGTAATCTTGTTCCCTTCCCTTCATTCGCGATTATCGTTGTAGAATGCTGGCTTCCCGCGTACCACAAGCACAGCCTGTGGGTGAGATCAAATTCGGGGTATTATGTTAAAACAATGAAACACCCAGGCCACGGGATGGAGGAGGCTCGCGGGCCCCAGCAGTCTAGGGGGACAGACCCACAGCCCAGGCCGTGTAATGGCGCGAGGTTACGAAATCAAAAGCAAAGGACAGCCAATCACAAAAAGCCAGTGAGGCTCTCCCAAGTAAGACCACCCTGAGCCACAGCCGAGGAGATGGCTTCCTTGCTGTTCGCCCACCGGCTTCTCTACAAAAGCCTCACCCCGGCTCCTGCGGCACGGCGCTCCTCACCACGTCTGGTTCGGCTCCTGCCGCCTTTGAATCGACTTTTACTCAAATAAACTCTTAAAAATGTTAATATGTTGTTTGATGATGTTGTTTCCTGAGAACACCATCTCAGTAAAGCATGGGCAAGTTCTAAGGGCAGAAAGCAAGGCTGGAAGTCACTGAGAGTTGAAACGTTGGCTTGAAGTGGCTGTTTCAAGGTGGGGGCTGGGTTAGGATGGGAGAAGGGTCCCCATGCGACCATCCAGGAATGGCGGAGGCTGCAGGGGAGGATATTCAAAGGAAGGGATTCAAAGAATTTTTGGGCACAAACCCACGATGCTTCCCAGGGGAGAGTGGACGGGTCTTTTTGAAGTTTCTCTGATGCGCGGTCGCGCCACCTGCCTGAGTGAGCGTCTCCGGCAGTGGTGCAGCTCTGCCCCTCCCGCCTGCCAGAGTGGCCACCATCAATAAGTCAACAGTCAGCACGCGCTGGCGAGAATGTGGAGAAAAGGGGGCCCGCGCGCCCCGTGGGTGGGCGTGCAGGCTGGCGCGGCCACTGTGGAGAGCAGTGCGGAGGGTCCTCAAAAATTTAAACGTGGAACTAACTGCCTAGTGACTCAGTGACCCCACTTCTGGGGATATATCCTGAGAACCCTGAAACGCTCATCAGAAAAAATATATGCACCCCTGTGTTCATGTCCGTGTTATTCACAGACGCAACGCAATGCCGGGCAGCAGAAAGAAAGGAGGGACTCCCACCCTCCGTGACAGCACGGACGGACCTGGGGAACATCATGCCGAGTGACATAAGCCAGGCGGCGAAAGACGAATGCCATACGAGCTCACCCGTGCGCGGAATCTAATGAACAGAATAAACTTACGGACAAAATACAACCTGAGGCCCAGACACGTGGAACAGGCTGACCAATCTCAGAGGGTAGGGGGGTGGGGGGCACCGGGAGAGATTGGCCAAAGACCGTATATGCACACACGCCTGGCCCGCAGGCACAGGCGACGCGGTGAAGGCCGGGGCCGTGCGGCCTGGGTGGCGCGGGGAAGCAGGGGAAGTGCGGGACCTCTGTGACCGTATGGACAATACAGACATAAAGGCAACAGGAGGGGTAAGCTGTGCTACTATTGATAGTAAATTTCGCACGTAGGGGACAGAGAGTTTCCACCCTCAGTGGCCCATCTGCGTGCCAGGGAGGCAGCTGTGGCGGCCGCTGCGGGCACGCTCGCACAGGACGGCGGCCTGCCGATGGGGCGCGACTCCACGCTCGCTTCGCATGCGCAGTGTTTGAGCCTTCGTGACATGAGATCTCCCTCCTGTGTCTCAGAAGAGTCCACTCATGCACGACCCTTGAGGATAAGAAATTCCCCTAAGACATGTGTGACTTGGTAGCTTGAACGCCTGTCTACCAGTGTGTTCCACCGGCTCCGTGACCGCTACCCGGCACGGCTCCCTGGTCCCCGGCTTGCGCCCGGCGTGTGCCCCACAACCCCCCTGCCCCATCTGTCACCCCGAGGCTGCGTGTCTCTGTTCCCTGAGTGACTGAAGGAGCTTCGGAGGCGATTCTTGGAGCAATGCCTGCAGAATAGATCAGAGAAAATCAATAAATATGTGTTGAAAGGATCCAGTTTGATAACTGTGAGATTATGCCTAATGTGAAGTAAATGTTGTTTTAGTTATAAAAATTGCGTAGTGGCCTGTTTCGTTGGCATTGGTTGCATTCAGCGTTTAACAGCCATCAGCTTCTTGTGCCATCTCATAGTCCCGACGCGAATACCGACCGAGGGCGCCGGGGCCCTGTAAGGCACGGTGGCAGCAGACGCTTGGGGTCAGGCTGATCTGGGCTCCTCAACAGCAATGGCACCTTGAGAAAATATTTTCGCTTTCTCAGTCTCGTTTCCCTCTGCAACACGCCACAGACACATGCCTGGGGCTGCCGTACCTAAACATAGCAAGCAGGGCAGTTTGGAACATGTGCCGCCCACCCGGGGTCCTGGAGGCTGGAAGGCGGAAGTTAGCTGGCTGGCAGGGCCAGGCTCCTCCTGAAACCTGGGGGTGCCTGCTTCCGGCCTCCGGTGGGTGCTGGGCGGCTGGCGACCCTTGACCTTCGTTGTCTTGCTAGCCATAAAACTGACTTATAAGAATCTTGTTTGAATTAGAATAAGAAATGAATTGCTTTGTATGCAGTAGGTGCGAATAAAGTGCATCCCTGTTCTTCCTCCTTCGTGCCAGGTAACAACTCAGCGACTGCGATCAGCTTCGGTCACTGTCCCCAGGCCCTCAGGTTGGGTCACCATGGCTACCCTGGCCACCCTCGGCCTCATGCTGGCTCCGAGGACACCCAGCTACTCACAGTCAGTGGGGGGTTCTGTCTCGGGGATCCCTGGCTCGCCCCCCACGTGGCGTGTGTCCACTCCTGGCTTCTGTCTTCGTCGTGGTGCCAGCCTGGCGCAGTCTCGTCCACACGGCGGCGGCTTTGTGGGCGAGGAGCCAGCTCACCGGGGAGAGGTTGGCCCCCGCGCCGGTCCCGGCCCCGACCCTGGGGACAACAGGCTCCGGGAGGGGCCCGCGGTCCCCGTCGGTCCGCTCAGGGAAGGGGCCGCTTCTCACCGCAGTCCTTTACTTTTGGCTATGCTCACCTCGTGCCAGATTTCTCGTTCCCTTGGCATTTACGGTTGCCAAATCAGACCATCTGTAAACATGGCAGGTTGTAGAGCTGGAGTTTCTCACCAAAGGGGCGGCGTTAATGTTCTGAACAGAAGAAAGGCGGTTTCCCCAGCTCGGCCGCCCCAGACAGTGGTGAGGCGCCGGCCCCCTCGCTCCCCTGCCCTCCGCCCTCCTGTGACTTTCTGCCTGTGGGCGGACATCGGTGTGATAACCGTCTTTCTGCCAAGAACGCGCTCGGCAGCCGCGGCGGAGAAGCCGGCCCAGCCCCTGCGAGCGCAGAGGTCAGCACTGGGCCGGCGCGGCACCCCAGCTCTCCGCGGCTGCCGAGCTATTCTGTTTATTCTACATATGTTTCCTTTTAATTAAAATGTCATTTTTAATTAAAAATGAAATGTCAAGAAGGAAAAAAAATTGGCAAAGCCTGGATTATTGCAATGGATGCAAGCAGAAAGAGTCGGCACACAGGACAGACTTTGAAAGGATGACAACAGTATCGTATTCACTATTTTGGTAAAAACCAAAAAAAATCGTGAAGAGGCCAGGGAGCGTTTGTCCTTTGCTGTCCAGGGCCGCGCGCACCTGTACACAACGGCATGCCCTCATGATCAAACATGTATGTTTGATGTGTGGGCACGGGCCTCACGTTGCTGAGCGGTGCGGCCCGGCGCCCGTTTCTAAGGAGGGACGGGCCCACTGCTGCGGAGCAGGACGGGCCGCGGAGGCCCCGACGGAGTGCGTAGAACGCCCCAGCCGGCCGCTTATTTCCTTTATTTTACAGCCGTGCAGTGCCGCCTGGTTTAACACGGAGCCCTTGTTCTGCTGTAAGAACCCCGCTCTCCTGGGGAATGCTCCCCCCATGAGAGACTCGAAAGGACGCTTCCGTAGGCCCGTCGGTCCCATGAAAACCCCTGCGGCGGAGTCCACGGCGGAAAGCACTTGCTCAAGGCAGACACCAAGCGAAGAACAAGACAGACTCACAGACACAGACCGTGGTGCGGGGGTGACCAGAGGGAAGGGGGCGGGGGAGGCAGAAGGGGGTAAACGGGGCCGCACGGCGGCGGAGGGCGGCCTGCATGGGGCGGTGAACACGCAGCACTCTATTCAGGGGTGTGTCGCAGAATCGTGCCTGAAACACTGACCGAGGTCGCCCCAATAAGCTCGATAAAAAAGCCACTCAGACGGGGAGGAGCTCCGGCGGGCAGCGCGGGGAAGCCCCGTGGGACCACCCGGCAGGCGGAGCCTGGCTTGGCCTCCCGCCCCTCCCGTGCCCGCTTGCTCTTTGCGGGGGCTGCGGAGCTGCCCCCTCCCTCTCCGCGTTCCTCCCTCTCCGGTGACCCCCGCCCCGGTTCTGCTTTGGCCCCCTTCCTCCCTCTGCTTGACGAGCGGCCTCCCCACCCCCTCCTCTGACTCCGCACGCAGCCTCCGGCTCTTGGTTCACAGAAGAAATTCTCGACGTCACCGGTTCCCTCCCACGGCCGCCTCCCCCCACCGCGGACGGGTGCCGCGACCAGCACCCCTGCCGTCCCGTCCCTCCGCGACACCCCGGGCTTCTCGGGGGCCCTCGCAGCCCCTGGGACCAAGGGCTTTCTGGTCACCACGTTCGTTCCGTCCCATTGCCCGGCCTGGAAGCTCCGGCAGGGCGGTGCGCGCGGTGTCCGTGTTAGACTGACCCCCGGCTGCAGGCGCTCGGCTAGCGCGGTCTACGACAAGGCGCGTTCCAAGCCCTACCGGCCCACGCAGCCGTTACGAGCACACCGCAAGCGTGGGTCTCGCTCTGCCTCTCGTCCCGCCTGACCTGCGAGAAGGATGAAAGCGCTTAGAGCCGGGCCCTCGGACGATACAGAGAAAGGATGCGGTTTACGGGGGCAGCTCGGGGACCCTGCACGGAGACCCTGCACGGAGACCCCCTGCACGGAGACCCCCTGCACGGAGACCCTGCACGGAGACCCCCTGCACGGAGACCCCCTGCACGGAGACCCTGCACGGAGACCCCCTGCACGGAGACCCCCTGCACGGAGACCCTGCACGGAGACCCCCTGCACGGAGACCCTGCACGGAGACCCTGCACGGAGACCCCCTGCACGGAGACCCCCTGCACGGAGACCCTGCACGGAGACCCCTGCACGGAGACCCTGCACGGAGACCCCCTGCACGGAGACCCTGCACGGAGACCCCCTGCACGGAGACCCCTGCACGCCGGGCGCTGTGCGGAGACCCTGCACGGAGACCCCCTGCACGGAGACCCCCTGCACGGAGACCCTGCACGGAGACCCCCTGCACGGAGACCCCTGCACGGAGACCCTGCACGGAGACCCCCTGCACGGAGACCCTGCACGGAGACCCCCTGCACGGAGACCCCTGCACGCCGGGCGCTGCGCGGAGACCCTGCACGGAGACCCCCTGCACGGAGACCTCCTGCACGGAGACCCCTGCACGCCGGGCGCTGCGCGGAGACCCTGCACGGAGACCCCCTGCACGGAGACCCCCTGCACGGAGACCCCTGCACGGAGACCCCCTGCACGGAGACCCCTGCACGCCGGGCGCTGCGCGGGGTGCGGCCGCCCGGCCTTGCAGCCGCGGTCGGCTCAGCCCGGTCCGCAGCCAGTGCGACGGACCAGCGCTGTGGGGGCGGCTCCTCTTTAACTTCTGCACCCGGAGGGCGAGCGAGCGGGACGGGAGCCGGGCGCCTGCCCCGCTCTCCGCTGGGGCCGCCGGGAGACCGAGGGGCGGCCGCCCTCAAAGCTGCCCCGGAAGGAGAGGGAACGGGGTCCCCGTCCCCGTTCAGGTGGCCCCCTAGCGCGGCCCGGCCGCTGTCTGCCGAGCACTCACACACAAAGTGGAAGCAGAGGTATGCGGCGCGTACCGCTTTCCCTGCCGAGTCCTCACTTTCGGAACTGTAAGCAATAACAGTAAAGACGCCTCTGTCCCCCGTCACTGGATATTCTCGGACAGTTATCTGGGAAACATCATTGAAACGGTCTCCCCGCGTGCCTGTATCACCACCGCGGTGGAGACGCTGCGCCGGTGTCTCACTGAAACCGCCGCTCCTTTATTAAAGCCGCCCCTGCTCGTCCGCTTCTCTGTATCCACGGGCTACGGCCGAGCAGCGTCCTTCATATAAAGCCCTTTATATTCTCGGAGACAGTAATTTCCTGTGGAAAATGCAGCTGAAAGTTTCATAAACTTGAAGTGAGAAAAGGGGCTGTGGTGAGTTTATACTTGGTGAAAGTATTATTCCAAAGCTTTGGACATAAAGACAGTTACACTTGCCTTTCTGTGTGACAAATTAAAATTAACCTCCTTTTTTATAGCAGTTTGCATCCCATCATAATACACTTAAATCACGTATTATCTGTCAAGCATGGTTAATTATTCTGAAAGTGTATGCATTATAGCAACTCTTTTTGGCTTCTCTTAACTCCATGGTAAATCTCTTTGACCGTATTCTATAACTTTAATTTATAATTGTCCCAATGTGAATGATTACTCATTTCAAGTTGATTTTGAAAATCTGATTCTAAAACCTTGAAATCTGATTATGGGTAACCAACAAGAAAACATTCACGTGAGCTATGGAAAATAATACTGCATTTCAGGGTTGAGAGGTTTGATTTCAGGAGCAGTTTTTAAAAAATACCTTACGCCTGGCATTAATCTCAGAAGCGTAGTTGTCTGCAGTAGTTTAAGAAATGCAAACACCGAAGCAACAGTGAAGGCAAAACGTCACTACAACGGTGAGCGCCCGTACGGCGTCTTAGACGTGAGGCTGCTCTCTGGGGTGGACAGCACGCGGCGCGACCCGGCTCCTCTTGTCTTCCTTCGTGGCCCCAAGGCCTCCTGTCTGCAGGAGTTCTGGGATGGGAGGGGCCTCTACAAGTTCACTGGAAGTTCTGCCCGAGAGTTTCCGCGGCTTTGGCGAAAGGCTGCCCTCTCGTGCGGAGACGACACGCGAGTGCCACCGCCCCTCCTTGACGGGGCCGCGGACGCCGTTTCCGCGGGGGCTCTGAGATGGACGGGTGCGCTGTGCTCGGCGCCCCCGGGCCTCATGGGAGAATCCGGGAACTCACTCTCAGCCTCCCTGTGGACTCCTGTGCTCGGAAAGGGACCCTGCCTCCCACGGGCCTTTCTACATCTCAGGCCAAAGATGAGCCCGCTCCTCTGGGTCGAAGCACCGGACCCCCCTACAGGGCTTCCCTTCAGAAAAACGAATGAGGAGCTCCTGTCTGAGTACAAGGTCACCTGATGTGTTAATGAAGAGTCGTCGTACGAGTAAATGAAGAGGGGCCAGGAGCACGGCCGGGGGGCCCGCTGAGGTCAGGTCCTGGCTCTGGCCCGAGGGAGGGCAGAGACACAGGCAGCCCGCAGCACGCTGAGGGGCTGCGCCTTTCTAGGGTGGGCGCAGACAAGTCGAAAAAGGAGGACACACACGTTCCCCCCCTCTCTCGGGTGTATGGTGTCTTATTTTTCCAAGTTATTAGTTCCACTAAAGAAGTAGTACTTCCAAAGCACAGACTGGATAAGCAGATAAGATAGATGGATTATTTCTAGCTGAGACTTTAATAATAAGCTTTATTTTATGCAAATAGTTTTTGTACTTTTAAAATTTAAGGTTTCAAAGAACTTAACAAATAATTATTGTCACTAAGAAAAGAATTGGTTGACTATCCTTGTTCCAAGAGTGGCTGAGAATGCCGAGCGATGTTATCTGCATTAATCACTGTCCCCAGCGCATAAATCACGGGAGGCGGTTTACATTTTCGAATTCCACGAGGTCTTTAGTCATCGGAAGATGCTTGACTCCGTCTTTTTTTGGAAGATAAGAATGACCTAAAGGCAAACAAATCACCGAGGAAAGTGAAAACCCACGCCACAGAAAATGCTGGACACGAATGCTCATAGCAGTGGAAGCTCCGACCGCCGGAAAGGGGGAGCCACTCAGGTGACCGGCGGTGGGCGCACCACGGCGCCTCCGCGCCACGGAATGTTATTCAGCGGCAGAGAGACCAGGAGCGCGGGCCCACGCGGCCACGTGGGTGAACCTCGAAAACGTCAAGCTAAATAAGAGGGGCCAGACCCTGAAGGCCGCACACTGTGTGACTCCTTTTGATGAATGGTCAGAAGGGGCGAATCGATAGCGATGGGGAGAATCGGAGCGGTTTCCTGCGAGCCGGCGCCACGGGGCAGGGGAGGGGTCCCGCGGAGCGAGCGTGGCGGGGGGGGGGGCGGTGATGACTAATGCGCGCAGGTGGTGACAATGCTTCGAAACGGGCTATGGGGACGTCCCCAACCTCCCGAACACATGAAGGACGTCCGAATTGTGCATTTTGGATGAGGTGTATAGATTTATGCAGAATGGGTATAGACATAGAATTATACTCAGTAAAGCTGTTACTTAGGAGAGCAGGAACACACAGAAAGGAGAAGGGCCCCCCCCACCGACGGCGTTCCCGGACGGGCCCTCCCCGCTCCCAGGGGCCGCGCCCAGCGCTCAGAACTCCTCACGGCGCCGGCTCAGCGCTCAGAACCTTCCCGGGCTCTTAAAGATTTTATGTCACTGGTTCAAATCTGCCTTCTTGTTTTATGAGTTTAATTATTTTGAATAATATTCGCCCCGACTTCCTCTTCCCTTCCAGGACAGAACGTCTGGGAGGGAATGTAAATATTTTAGGTGTTGTTACAATATTGATAAGAGCGGAAACAAAGCCGAGGGCGGCACCAGCCCTGGGCTGGCCCAGGCGGGCACGAGCTGTGCTCCCCACAGCTCGTTGCAGGCGGACCGCCCATCCCCGGGGTGCACCCGGGGCTCCCTGGGGCGCGGGCGCGGTGGGGCCTTCTGCCCTGCCACGGTCCTCTCGTCCGGTAGCTGAGATCATGCGCTGCAAGCCCTTTGCCAAGTCACCTGACGCAAGGTGCACGTTCGAAACAAGGGGAATGAACCATAGTGACCTTTCTGAAGGGTAGGGCTCTATTTATGTGACAAAGGTACCTGCGTGGAAACAGACTTAACAGGCTCCTCGAGCTGCTTTCATGTTAATTAGGCGGTTTTTGCATTGGTCTTAAAAAACAGGAATATTTATAGAGCGTTTAATATTATTATTTGTATTCTTTTCCTTGAAAAGAAAAGCTAGGTGGAAACATGTGAAACTCATCTGCATAGCCCGGGGGGAACGGGCACGATTATTCTCTCGGGCAGTGTTTTCACAGTAACGACCTGTGCTGGGCGGGGCCCTCCCTGCCCTTCCCCCGCCCCCCCCAGCCCCGGGGCGCACCCCCCGCTCTCGGGGTGTTGGCTGTGGGGTGGCCCGTCCCCGTGACGGATCGCTCCTCATATTCGCAGGAAAGCTCTTCTGCCAAGTGGAGCCCCAAGAAGGAGAAAAACAAACAAGTGACTTTTCCTGCAACAGGCAACTGTTTTCTTTTGTATTAAATTTCCTTTCCCACTGCCTTCGCCAGCTTCAGACTCTGAAGCCCATTTTGCCACTCGGGGGACATTTGAAAGCAGCCAAACCAATGTAGCCAATAGAAATTTAATTTAAAAAATATAAAGCTTTGCTTTAAACATCCTGGAGAAGCACTGAGCCCTATAGAGGGGAGGGGGAGGTAAACACAAGCACACAGCCTGGCCAGGGACCTCGAAATCTGCACAGCGACCGTGTTCCAAGTCAGCCTTGCATAAATGCGCCTCTTTTTTCCGGTGATATTAATGAAATGGTTAATTCCGTTGTCATGGCAACAAAGAACAGCTGTGATAAAAAGCGAAAGGTCTGTACACAATGCCCAACACAAGGTCTCCCTAGTTCTAAAGCTGATTTTCTTAGCTACAATAGAAGTGACGTGTTTTCAATATCATCCTCAGCCTTCACATCAAATCCTCCAGTTAATCCAATAAAGAGACCAGTGGCATAAAGAGGAATATATGTTTGCACACTATAAACCTTCGAGAAGAAGTTTACCTGTGCTGGATCTTACCAGGGGATCTGAACAGTAAACATGTATCTGCAAAAATGAAATCCTACCCTGAGCGGAAACTGTAGAACACAAACCGCGCTGGAGTGGCAGACCAGAGTAATTACGCAGCCCCTTGTTCCCTGCCCAGGCAGCGGGGAAGGGTTCTCTTTGCGCTAATAACATCACCCCCCACAGCAACAGTGTGGCAACAGCAAAAATAACTCAGCGTTAAAAACGAGCCGACATGTCCTCACACCAGCAACAGCGTTTCCTGCCAGGCCTCCCGTGCGGCCTTCACGCAGGCCGGCGTTCGGGCGCACCGTCCCCACCGTGGCGCGGCGTGGACCGGGGGCAGGCCCCGGGCGCCGGCGACCCACCCGGGCTCCGCCGCCGCCCAGCCTCCGGCCCCTGGCGCCCGCAGGTGGTCCAGGTTTCCCACCGTCCCCAGGCCGGCTCCTCGCCGGCCTCTTGCAGGAGCGTCCCCCTTTCTCTGTCCCGCGCCTGGAGCTCAAGGCCCCCAGTCTCGCCCCAGCGTCGCCCCGATACTTGAAGGGGTCCCCGGCCCGCGGTCCACCCAGAGGTCAAAGCGACCTTTCTAAAACACGACGTCATTGATCCCAAAATCTTTCAGCTCTCTTCTAGATAGTCTCTTCTTCCTGTTAGAGAAAACCCCAAGCTTCCTTTTTGTAATCATGTTTTTAGTTTTAGAATAAAAATTACATACATTTCAAGTGCAGAACAGGATGACCTGCTGTAGGTCCAGGTGGGGAGAGGGCGACTGGGGTCCAGCGAACTAACACTGTTGCTGTTGTTGTGAGAGCGCCAGGCCTCTACGCTCTGGCCGATCTCCCGCGTTTGGCACAGTTTCCTTAACTCCAGTCGCCACGCTGTGCGGGAGCCGGTTAGAGGGGTCCACGCCGCAGAACGGCAACCTCACGCCGAGCTGCGACCTCTCGCCCGCGGGCCAACGTCTCCCCAGGGCCCTCCGCCTGGGGCCCCCACCCTCGCTCTGCTGCCGGCCCCCCTTCCTCAGACCCCACGCGGGGAAGGCCACGCTGTCTCTGCCTGCCTGTGTCCGGCTTCTCTGACTCGGCGTCCTGTGTCCCGGGCCGCGCGGGCCCCCTTCCTGGAAACCGCCTCCCGATCGGAACCGCGGCACCTCGCCCCCAGCCCTGCGAGGCCCCAGACCCCACTCTCCGGTGGGAAAGACCTCCCGGGGCCTCTCGATGGGCCAGGCTCTTGACGTCTTCCTCATGGCTCCACCTTTTTCCAGTTTTGGCCTCTCTTTGCTTCTCCCTCCAAGGCTCTCCTGTTGGTTATTTACAACTGGACTCACCTTTTCAAGGACAGGCAACTTAGTCTCCTACGTAATGGTAAAAAATGGTCAAAATGTAAATGTCTCACAGCTGAATAATTTAGTTCAAGAAAGTGTGCTACCGTGGCGATATGAAACATTTGGAAGTTATTACAAGCCATGCTAGGGACACACACGAATCAACACAGAAACACTTGTTGCTGTCTTTTCAGGGGACCGTCAGGGGGAAGCACAGCAGGTGCATGTGATTGGGTTTTTAAAAATTAATTTGACTGATGTATAATTTCCATAGTCCAAAACACACATATTTGAAGTGTATGGTTTCCATGAGTTTTTAAAAAATGTATTTACTACATAACCACCGTCACAAGCAAACTGTGGAACATCCCGCCTCCCCAAAGGCATCCTTGTCCCCTTTCTAGTCACCCCCCGCCCCGGCCACCGCTGACTTCCTTTCTATCCCCACAGAGAGCTGTTCTTTCCCAGCGTTTTTTTGGACAAAGCCAGGCAGCACGCGCTCCTCGCGTCCGCCTTTGTCATCCTGCACGGCCGCCGGGTGACCAGCGGTCCCTTCGTCGTCATCGCAGACGGCCTGCCGCTGGGAGCCCCAGCAGCTCCGCTGTTTCCATGTTGGTGGCCAGGTGGGTTATGCCTGGCCTTGCCCTTCATGAACGGAGCTGCCGGGACGCACACGCCATGCACGGACGCTGTTTCCCATGTCTCTCAGGTAAATACCGGGGCGGGGGGGGGCGCGCTCAGTCCATTGGGCATGTATGTTCGGTGGGAAGCCGCCGCCCTGTGCACCAGACCGGCCGAGCACTGCGACGTTTCTGCCGGTGGTGCAAGAGCGACCCAGCGGCTGCGCAGCCCTACGCACTTGAATACTGCCACCTAAAAAAAATTAGGCCAGTCGAGGGGGTGTGCGGGAGTCGCTCACTGTGGTTTTAATTTGCACCTATTTGTATTATGATTAATGATACGGGGTATCTCTTCCTCTGCTTAGTGACTATGCGTATCTCTTTGGTGAGTATTCATTTAAACAGTTTGCTCATTTTTTTTAGTTTGTCTTTTTCTTGAGTTGTAAGAATTAAAAGTTTTTTATTCTGGAAACAAGGCCTCTGTTTTATGTGTATACTAGAGATAAAGTATGTATATATTACATAACATCCCCACAGTATTTCTGTAATATTACATAATATTTTCCCCTGCCTATGGCTTGCCTTTTCCTTTATAGTTTCTTTTAAAGAGAAGTGTTTATGTGGTTGCATCTTTGTAAAAATAAAGCATGTAAAGACATCTCTCCAACACGGAAAAGAACCCAGAAAGATCCGCACCACAACACCCTCGGGGTCACACAGTCCCAGGCGCTCTTTCCTCTTATTTCCCCCCACCTCTTCCATAACAAACAGGAATTACTTTTATAATTCAAAAACAAAAACACGATAAATGTCAGAAAACACCCTGTCCCGGGGGCCCTGTTTGCCCCGGAGGCCCGCACAGCCCCCGCCCCGCGCTGGGGGACGGGGCTGCTGCCCCCTCTCCTGGTCGCGTCTCCGGAGCCTGGAGCAGCGGCCGGCGCTGTCCCGCGCACTAGAGTGCGGCTGAACGCATTCAGCCACCGCTCGCCCAGCGCCGTCCGTGTGCCGGGAACCACGCCAGGCACCGGGAGTACGAGCCGTCTGTGAAACGCAGGTGTTGAGCATCAGGAGCGTGCAGGGGACTTCGCGAGAGGAGAGACGCTGTATGTGCCTGGACCCTGTATTGCCTGTCCCTCGCGTGGCGCCTCGCGTGGCGCCTCACACTCACCAGGCCCTGGCAAAAGCGCCGGCGGGTGAAACGGGGGAGACTCATTGAGCCTTGTATTCTGCAGCACTAGCACCGCTTTCAACACACATTGTGTGTGTACTTACTTAATAGGGTTTTCTTTTACTCATTTAGTAGGTCTTACGGTAGATAGTTTAAATAAATTATGCTTTAATAGAAGACGGAGGCACGTCTATAATAGAGTTTTGTTTGGAATGGCCAAGCCAAGTGGGCTATTATTCGAAGAGCGGATGAGTCCTAAAGGCAGAGGCTGAGGGAGAGCCCAGGAAGATGAAAACTTTTTCGTTCTCTTCCCCGAGGGGAGCTCGTATTGAAGCGGAAAGGGGCCCCTGCCATTTGCCTCGCCCGTCTCCTTCCCTCGTGTATTAGAAGCGGTCAGGTCAGATTTCCGGGCAGTGAAAACTGTCTCGGCGGCCGACGAGACGGCGGTCCTGCCGCCCACCGACGTTGCCCGCGTGTCCCCGGTCACTCCCATCAGGACACTGTGACACTCTCCGTGTAACCCGGCCCCCACCTTCCTCCACAGCTTGATACGAGTCACCTGCGTGAGGCACCTTCCTTATTCCTGTGAGCCGTTCGCGCCCATGCACGCGTGTTTGCCCTTGGTCGCTGTGGGGCGCCTTTTTCTCCTCGGGCAGACGGGCGTGGTGGCGGCAAGGAGCTTCGAGAAGCCGGGAATAAGGAGAGCCCCCCGCGGGAGGGAGAGCCAGGGGCCTGCCATGCGTGTGTGAACAGGAAAGGCCCCCGAGTGTGGGGTTTTTATTTTCTGGTTAATTTGAACATTGACTACTGTTTTCGTAGCAGGATGTGCTTTTTCTTTTTAAGCTAATATTTGACAGGTAGGTTTTTCGAATGTCAAGAATTTATGACGAGAGATTAAAGCGCTTTTGTTTTAACTTTATGGTAGGACTGCACAGGGTGGGGCGTTTTAGTCATTAGCTTCACACTGAATTTTGCTTCTCTCTCCTGTTTTGAGGGTAAATCACCACCCGGGGGTGGAAATTTATACCTTGATAACATTTGGTAATGGCTTTGGAGGGAAAAAAAAAAAAACGATTTTTGAATGTGAAGAGAGAAAATGCACGTGTTGTCGTCTCTCGCTTTTCCAGACAGGCCCACGGTTCGGGGCACACAGGACGGCTGTCTGAGTGCTGGTGACTTGGACGGTGCTGGGGACCCGCCCTTCCCTGGGCCTCCGTGCCCCGCCACTCACACCGAACCTGGTTGGCTGGTTCGCGACCATCCCTTTGGTTCTCTTACGGGACAGCGGAGCGCGGGGTTCCTAAAGCGCAGGACGCTTTTCGAGGTTTCTCATTTTTTCCCACAGTTGGTAGGAATGACGGTAGGGAGTCTTGGAGAGAACGGTGGACTTTGCCTGGTTTAGATCTGAACGAGAAAAAAGAGAAACCAACGTTTCTCACAGTCCGAAAGCCCAGGAAGAAATCAGCGACCCAGGGTGGGGCCGGGGGCCGTTCTCGTTCCGCTGTGATTTCCTCTGATGTCATAACGGAGAGGAAGAGGGTTCCTGGCGAGGAGAAGGAACGATGTCGGGATGCGTAAGTCTGTCCTCAACCACTGCACGCCAACAAGCCGACACCCAAGGTCTGCCCAGCTGCAGCATCGCCATCTCATCCGCCAAGTCAGGAGCGTTTTCAGTCTGTCCGTTTGTAAATTAACCTATCAATGCCTGCATATCCTCCTCTGTAAAATAATCGTAGTATCTGTCTCATCAACTTCTTTTTAAGTTGATTCAAACCCTGCAAACACGCCGTTGGGACAACGGGTGACACAGGGTAAGGGCTCAGCGAACACTCAGGGTGGTCACTGTCAGGACTGTTGGCAGGACCATTGTTCCCACTTCGATGTTATTAGTGACAGCTCCTCTCTGGTCCCAGTGACGTTCAGCAGCTCAGTCTGCACCGTGGAAAACGCTGCGCGTTTGTCTTCGGCATGACCGGGAGTGACGCGCCCCTTCTGCAGAGGCATCGTCCACGTCAGCGATCACTGCGTCCCACTCGCCGCACAGGGAAGCAGTGTAAGCCTCAGACCTGCAGCTGGGGGGACGGGCGCGCTGTGGGGACGGGCGCGCGCTGTGGGGACGGGCGCGCTGTGGGGACGGGCGCGCTGGGACGGACGGGCGCGCTGGGGGGACGGGCGCGCTGGGGGGACGGGCGCGCTGGGACGGACGGGCGCGCTGGGGGGACGGGCGCGCTGGGAGCCGGCGCGTTGCCGAGGTCTCCAGGGCGTGACAGCGTCTCACGGTGCAGAGCCGGCACCGAGGAGGCGGCCAGCGCAGGTGGTAACGCATTCCCACTGTTACTCGGAGACACAGGTCCATGGTCCCTCTCCACAATTCTGAAACCTAAAAGGCTCCAAACCCAAGAGGGTTGCTTCCTAGTGACTTATCCTTTGTCAGCAAAACTAACCTGACCCGCACTCCTCCGGGGGCGGGGCCGGAACTGCTGTCACATGAGTTTATTTCCACTCCCCTGCCCTCGGAGCGGACGGGCCCATCTACCAAGGCGAGCGGCTCTGCCCACGGGGCGCTGCCCCGGTCTTGCTGGAGGCGGACGGAACAGACAGGACACACGGACGCTTTCCTGCCCCAAACGGGAAACATTCTGAAACAGGGCACACCTGTGGCCCGGTCTCTGCGGGCAGGGGTCCAGAACCGCTACTCACAGCAGACTGCGGTCTGGTGAAGCGAGCCGGCTGGCATCCTCCACCGCTTCCTCCTGCTGGCTCCTCTGGGCGCCTGCTGCCCAGGCCCCAGGGAGGGGCACACCGAGGAGACCAAGGCCGCGGCCGGGACAGGCTGGGTCGATGTCTTGCTCAGAGAAAGCAGCCTCTCCCTGCTTTCTTGAGGCCAGAGGTCAAAATTTAGAGGCTACGTGGACAATCAGAATTCAGCCCGAGGGGCGACCTCCCTGGTGAGATCCAAACGTGGCCTGTGGCCCCAACGGGTCTGGTTCCCACGAGGCCTCTGTACCCCGGAGACTCGGGTTCTTATCCGAACCTCCCTTTGGGTTCAAGTTTAGTGTTGAGAGCGCCGTCCCCGCGTCGCCGGCCGAGGACCGACCCGGGCCTTGGGACGGCGTCTGCCTTCCCCACTCGTGCTGCAAAGGAGGCGCCACCTCCGGGATTTAGGCTGGAAGACCGTCCATGATGAATCACAGCAGAGATGCAAGTCACGTTGGAGACACACGGCTCCCGGCCCGCGCACGGCACGGATGCAGCGCTGACACGGTTCAGGGCTGCTGTGTGCACCCCGGACGGGTGTCTGTTTCCTAGCGAAGCCCCTGACACAGCATCACAGGACGAACCATCAAGGCGCCGCGGAGGGAAGGGGACGCAGGCAGGGGCAGGGCCTCGCGGCCCCGGCGATCGGGGCTCTTAGAAACCGACGCCAGGGAGCCCCCACCCGTCAGCCTCACAGCCCCCTCGCTCTGGCCCCATGTTTTCCTTGTCTGGAGAGGGGAGTCCTGCGCGGCTGGCCTAGCTCTTACGCAGTTCCGTCTTCTCCAACGGTGCTTTCAGGGGAGGTCACAGGTGTTTGCCCCAACACCTGAAGCCGGTAGCTGTGTGTGTGCCAACAAGCCCTCCAGACTGTGGGACTGGGGCCGCCCACCCGGGAGGACTTCCTGTAGGCAGTGCCCCCCTCACCAAATCTCTCAGCCTCTGCACATAGAGAGCAGCAGGGAGACGAGCAGATACTGGCACAGGGGACTTGTCTAGTTGTCGGGTGGGGAAGGGCCCCTTCCCCTTGAGTTTTTCTCCCTGAAGCAGGGTCCCTACTTTAGCCTCCTTCAGTGTTGGCTCAGGTCCTAGCGCATTGGGCTGATGACAGCCACATAGAACTCTTTACGAAGTGCCTGCTGTCTCACCCACAGGTGCCAGGCCTCGGGGGCACGCCAAGAGAATCCGGAAAGATTCTGGGCAGGTAACCGGAGCGCACCCTGAGCCGCAGACGCGCCTCTGCCGGGAAACCCGGGCAGGGCAGTGCGGCTGGACTGACCGGCTGGCTGGAGGAGAGCGGTCCGGGCTGACGGGGTGCGAGGCTCCGCAGGCTTGCAAACAGGGGAGAGATGCCCGCGGCCTGGGGCGCAGGGCCAGGCAGGCGGGGGGTGTGGCTGGTCATGCGCTGTCCGCCCTGAGGGCCAGCCCTGTACGAGGGGCAGCTGCTTCTGGTTTCAGCTCGGGGGCCAGCAGGCTTTCCTGCGAACTGCCGGAGAGCAGTGCTTCAGGCTTTGCCGGCCCTCCTGTCGCGGTCACAACCGGGCTGTGCCACTTGGTCACTGTGACAGCACCACAGACCATGCGGATTGTGGCCGGGTGTGGCTTGGTTCCAGGGCAACCACAGCAGCCCGCTGCCTGGGCCTGGCCCTGCTCTGGAAGCACGGGGCTGGGTCAGAGTTTTCCGAAGGATCTGGCCGCCTGGACGGTGACGGAAAAGATTCTGATTTCCAGGTGTCCCATCGGAGAAATGTGAACCTCCATCAACCTGAAGTCAGACTGAGGAAAGCAAACGCGGCCGGTCCCCTGAGAGGGTGTAGTGATTTGGGGGTAAATGACACCGGACGATGTCATTTCCTGTGGAAGTTGTCTCGGTCGTCTCAGAAGTGTCGCGCGGGAGGCTGTGACTGCGGGGCTCTGCTCTGGCCGGGTCTCCCAAGCCACCGTGTGACACCAGGGCAGACGTCGCGGGCGGGGCCTTCCGGTGAATCGGGTTTGGCATCCGCGCAACGTCTGCGGGGAAGCCCGGCGCCCGGAGCCAGACGCAGGTGCGGTGGGAGGTGGAACGGGAGGGGAGTGGCTCTGTGGTTCAGGCTAACGGGCTGTGCGATCCCCCTTAGCTGCGGGGTCTGTAAAAGAAAACAAATTGACCAAAAAACAAAACAAAGGCAAACTCACAGAGCCAGAGAAAGGATGGATGGCTGCCAGGGGGCGGGAAGTCCGGGGGGAGGGGGTTGCGGAGTCTAAGAGGGGAAGGGAAGGGGAGGTGCGAACGGCCAGCCACCAAGGCAGCCACAGGGCTGTAGAGTGCAGCACCGGGACCGCGGCCGCCGATGCCGCGGGAACTGAGTGCAGTGGCAGACACTGCTGGTCGTCCCGTGCCGATCGCCACGGGAGGCACAGGAACGCGCACGCCCTCGCGGGGCCTCACGCGAATGGGACGGTGTATGTCCGCTCTAACCGAGACAGGAGTGTGGAAAGGGGAAAGTGAAACAGAGCCAACGGACGGCTTTACCCACGGCCAGGACGATGCCGCTGAAGACAAGGGAAGGCGAGCCGCCAGGGCGACCTGCCTCGGCTTCTCAGCTACTTCTCGCCGTGCTTAAGGCTGTCGTCTTTATGAACAGGAAGGTCCACCTCTCTCTGCGCTTGTATCCTCGGCAGTGGCTTCTCGACGGGCGCTGCGCGAGCAGGGAAGGCCTCCGGAAGCCCAGGGATTCCGCGGGGGCCCCTCGGGAGTGTGTGCCCCAGGAAGAGCGGCGCACTGTGTGGGGTGCCTGTTCCCTCGGGGCTCGGTCTGGAAGCCCAGCAGAGCCCTGCGCTGCCTCTCGGGCTCCGCTGGGCTCACCGTGGGGGTGGCACCGGGAGGTGCTGCGCCGCCTGCCAGTCTGCACCCTCCTGCCGTGAGTGCCTTGAGCGGAAGGGCCAGGTGGCTCGCCGTTTCATTCAAAATCCTATTTCGGGGCAAGAATGGCCTTTCCAACAAATGGACACCCACATGCGACGGAGCCAAGTTGGCTCCTCTACTTTAAAGCATCTCAAAAGTTAACTCAAAATGGATCAAAAACTTAAATGTAAAAGCTACAAATATAAAACATCTCAGAAGAGAACGAATGTGTGAATTTTGTAACTTTGCTTAGGTGATCATTTCTTAGCTATTACAACAAAATATAAGCAACAAAATAAAAAAAACAGATAGATTGGACTGCATCAGAATTGAACACTGCTGTGCCTCAAAGGGCACTATCAAGAAGTAAAACGGTAGCCTACAGACTGGGAAACACGCTAATCCTATACCAGTAAGGATATAGAATATATAGAGAACTTGTACAACTCAACATATAGAAGACAAATCACTCTCCCTGGCTGAGAAGCTCAGTTGGTTAGAGCATCATCCAGATACACCAAGACTGCGGGTTCGATCCCTGGTTGGGGTACACACATAAGCAGCAACCGATGAATGTATCAATAAGTGGAACAACAAATCGATTTCCTCTCCCCCCTTCCTCTCTAAAATCAATAAATAAAATTTTAAAAGGACAAATAACTAAAAATAAGCAGAGAATATGAATAGATTTATCTCCAAAGAAGGTGTAAAAATAACCAATGCACTTAGGAAAGGATGCATAACATCCCAAGGATGCATATCAGGAAAATGCACCCCAAAACTGTAGTGAGATACCACTTCACATCTCTGCAATGGCTATAATCAGAAGGACAGATAGCGAGTGCTGGCCAAGAGGTGGAGAGATAGGACCCTCACCCTGTGGCGGGGGGCAGGGGGTGTGAAATGGTCCAGGCACTGGAGACACCCTATACTTCGTGTGGGGTGTCGTGCGTAGAACACTCTCCGACCCGCAGTGACGGCTGTTCCTGGGTTTGTGGTTACTCACACTCTTCCTGCTGCTCCTGCTTACAGCTGAGAGGCAGGTCTGGGATATAACGCACCTTCCACAGAAAGACACAGCTAAGGAAGGGCAAGAGCCAGGCCTCGACCCAGGGTGTTTGAGTCCAGACCCCGCGTGTGAAGCAGTACCTGCCACCTCTCTGCAGGAGTCGCTCACCGCGCCCATCCTTGCGAAGCGCCCCATCCTCGGAGGACTCAGGGATGCGGTTCTTGGCGTTGCCACGGCAGCATGCTCACCGTGTTAGTAGAGGGGTGCATACGGTGCCCTTCTGGCATTGCCCCATTGCCTTACACAGGGCCTGGTATCTGCGGGTTCTCAATGGGCGGAGGCTGCTGTCCTCTATTGCTAAACATTTCTTCAATCCAGCCCCTCCCCCGAACCCCACTATGGCTGCCTTATTAATTCAGGGTCTCGAAATTTCTTGCTTGAGCAGATGAATCCGTGGAGGGAAGCTGGTTGCACTCTGCGCCCCCACGCCCCAGGCCTTGCACCCCAACCCATGACATGAGCCACTCTCAGGGGGTCTTGGCTCCGCGTGACCCGGAGAATTCACGGCCGCCCAGCTGGTAAAATTACCCTGAATTTACATGCATGCGCATCGGGGCCCAGTAGTTCATGATGGTTGGGAGAGCGCTGTCGTCCGAAAGGCCCTCATAAAGACCCCCTGATTCTGTGGAACTGTCTCTGTGATTTGGGGCAGGTGTGGGGGAGGGTTGATTTGTAACCACCTCTTGGCTGAGGGCAAAAGTGGTTGCCTCAATAGTAAGAGGCAAGGTATGGTTCCCTGTTGCTGTACCAAGTGAGTGGCCTAGAATCGCAACTGCCCGGGCCCTGGCTGGGCGGCTCCGTTGGTCGGAGCGCCATCCCGAACACCCAAACGCTGGGAGTCCGATGCCCAGCCCAGGCACATTCCACACCCCCACCACACCCCATATGTTGGTCGAAGCCCCGTCAGAACATCATAGGCTGTGAGGAGGAACAATATTCTGAACGCTGCCACACAGAAACAGAGTTACAAAACTCATGATTATCTTCCTACAGCCCTGTCCCACATCCCTAAGCCCTCCTTCCTCTTCTCCCTCAAAAGAGGCTCCTTTAGAAACAAAGAATGTGAGCATTTGTGAGCCTCCTGCCTAAAGACATAAATAGAATTGAAAGGTTCATATCTTCCACTCAGATTCTCATACCTCCGGGAAAAATAGGCTGTCTTAACCTTTTCGGTAATCTTAAATGTTAACGCACGCGTGTGTTTATGCACACTCGTGTGTGTGTGTGTGTATAGAGATGTAGATGTACGGCCGTCGTATACAGTGCTTTTTACATATGTGCACAGAGCGTTTTATCTTTGACCAGCATATCCAGATCGCATGAAGGTGGGTGCCACAGAAGGCTGGGGAAGACAAATAAGCCAGTGCTGCTAATAGGCAGGAAGATCTTATTTTCAACAGAAACCCATAAAGGAAAATTACTGGCGAGAGAGGAGGTCTCGACCCGCCTGTCGACTATGGCAAATCTCTGAGCGACGCGGTGAAAGGCAGCGGCGGAGACGGGCAGCCGGGAGCACGGGCGGCGCTTGCGTCTGCAGGACCGGGCTGTGGAAAAACCCTGGATCCCGCCCGCCAGGCGCCGCACAGGCGCGGCGGTCAAGGAGACCCCTGCCCCAGACGGGGCGCCGGCCCGACGCGGCGCGGCCCGCTGACAGGGCATGTCAGCAGAACAGTAAATACGGAGACAGTGAGAGGCGACCGCGTGAGCTCTGCAGGGGCGAGCTGGGCTTCACAAAAGCTGCCGGCCGGTGAACGAGAGGCTCACATGCCAGACGGGCGGGTGTGCTCCTTCCCAGCCCCCAGAGGCCCGCTCTCCTTAAAGAGGCCATCTGTGATTCTCAAAACTCAAGCAGAAGTCCACATTGATTACTGAGAGGCGCCAGATTATTAACGTTAGCCTATGAATGGACAGAAGGGAGAGCTAGGCTGCAGGAGCCTCCCAGAATCATCAAGGGTCTGGTCCCACGTTTTGCTCTGCCGCAGTTTGCTGCCTAGGTGCCTCCGTGAGTGAGAGGAGAAGGTGCCGCTCTGGGCAGGTGACTGTGTGTCTAGTGGCTTCCTGTTAACCGCATTAACTCCATCAGCTAGAAGCAGATTGGATCCTGCTCTGTAATAAACTCGTTTCCAAGGGCAGTATCTTAACCCACTCAGACAGTAGTTATTACACAATGTCTTCAGGCCACGATTGGCACCCTAAGGCCAGCAAAAGTGTGTAACGCATCCTCAAATATCCATACTGTAGACAAATATATAATAACGTAGCAGAGTGATCTGCGAGGCAGGGCGCTGGCTGAAAGTCAAGTCAGCTGAGCTTCATTTCCAAAAACGATACCAGTTAAACACACAGATTTCTCTGAGTCACTTATCTGCTTTGTCTTTAAATTTCCTCTTAATAAAAACAATAGAAAAAATACTACCTGTTCTACCCAGCTCATAGAATTGAGAAAGTAAAATTATATATATGGGCTGGGGGCGGGGGGAAGATATCACTGGGTGTATAGATAAGCTTGTATGTGATAAGTTTTATTACTGGGATCTTTTATTTTTGTCAGAATTGGCTATTCTACTTTCTTTTTAACAATTCTCGATCCTCCAACTGCCTGGGAGTCTTCCAGACGGGCACCGGTGGCCGACGTGAGCTTAGGAAGTTACCCCACCAGTTACTGCTGGACGGTCTGATTTTGGGTGTCACGACTGCAGGTTTTTGCAGGCAGCCTCTCATCTTTTAAAACTGTACTTGAAATGTCTATGCCCATAAGTGATAGCAAATAGTGAAGTGTCCACCCTAAGTAGCATTAGAATTCTCTCCGATGTAGTCAGCGCAAGGCTCCTGTCTTCTCCCTTTTACAGATGAGGAAGTTGGGGGTCACGGCCTAGTCAGCCACCCGAGCCGACACGCCCGGCACGTGGCAGGTCCGGGTTCGAACGGCCCGCATGCGGGGTGAGCAGCTCCCCCGCCCCCAGTGGGAGGCTGAGGGCCGAGCAGGGGTGGGCCGGGCGGGCGGGTGCAGGAGGGCGTGTGACGCGCAGCCTTGGGTGAGCCCTTCAGCTCTTCAAGTCCTGGTTTTTGCACCTATGAAATGGGCTAAGAACCTCTATTCTGAACAGATCCCTGTACGCTTTTGTCGGAGTGGGAGAGGGGTCTAGTCCCGTCTCTATGAGCGGCAGGTGTTGCCTTCTGTTATTCAACCTCAGCCTCTCTTTTCAGGAATTTCAACAGGCCAGGCTCTCTCAGCCTCAGGGCCTCCGTGCCTGCTGTTCCCTCTTCGGGACACACCCTTCCCTGATGGTTGAGTGGCAGGCACCGGACATCCTGCCCACCCCCCGAGGAAGGGGCGCCCTGCTCCTCTCTACCCCAGGCCCTGCTCTTACTGCCAAAGCGCCTGCCATGACCTTGCAGTTTATTTGTTCGCTGGCTCTTTGCACCCTCCACTGAGGTGCACGCTCAGTACGGCAGGAACCACATCTGTCCCATTCGTCGCTGGATTGCCATCGACGAGCAGGAGCTCGGCATGAGGGAGGCACTTAGCGTTTGAGGTGGGTGAATGAGCCAAACGCTGGCTGTGGCCGCTGAGGGGTCCAAAGACCACTCGCACCTGTCCCCTCTCCCAGCACATGTTCAGTCCGTTCCAGCCACGCCCAAGCCCTTACCGTTTTCTGATCGTTCCAGACTTGCCACACCCCTGTGCTTTCCTTACTTCCGCTGCTTGAGATACCATTCTCCCCTTCTGTATTCGGGAAATTCTTTTACAAACTAAACCCTCAGCTTAATTTATCATCTTGTCAAGGGCCAACGCCTTATACGTCCCATCCCCCTGCCCGAGCGGTTTTCCCGGTGCTCGCCGGGTGCGCCGGAAGAACCGGCACCGGCCCGTTTCCCCGCGGACTGCAAGTGGGGAGCTTAGGGAACCTCCACCATCTGGGATCACACCCTCAGCCCTCAGCCCTCAGCCCAGTGCTCGGTGCGGGGCAGGTGTTTGACAAAGACCAGCCGACAGGGGGAAGCAGATGGCACACTGGACGTGACCGACAGACCTAATTAGCTACGTGAATGGGAACGAGTTACTCAGACTCTTTACGTGCCCGTGTCCTCATTTGTGAATGGGGCAAAAACCAAGAGAACCTACCCTTGCTCATTTCAACATTCAAACAAGATAATATATCTTGTATTACTGAGAGCTCTCCAGAGAAACAGAACCACTAGTGCGTGCATGCGTGCGCATGCGCGCGCGTGTGTGAAGCTTTCCATTTTAAGAAGTTGGCTCCTGTGACTGTGGAGGTTTGATGAGTCCCAAATTGGACAGGGGAGGCTGGCTGGCTGGAGATTTAGGAAACGGTCACCGCTGGAGTGCAAGGACGGTCTGCTGGCGAACCAGTGAGAGTGGGTGTCGCCAAGGGAGACCGAAGGCCACCTGCGGGAGAGCTCCCTCTTGCTCAGGGAAGGTCGGCCTTTTGTTCTAGCCCGGCCTTCAACGGATGAGATGAGGCCCACCACACTAGGGAGGGCAATCTGCTTTACTAGGTGTCTACCAATTTCGATGTAAATCTCATCCAAAACCACCATCAGAGAAACATCTAGAACAGTGCTTAGCTAAGTATCAGGGAACTGCGGCCCAGCTGGGCTGACACACAACAGTCACTATCACTTAAGTAGAACATTTAGTACAGGAAACACTCACTCACTAACCGGACTCCTCGGCCTGGTCCTACGTCTCCGCTCACGCCTGGAGAAGCCATGAGCCTGTGTGTGCTAGGGCCTGCGGCCGGCGGCCTCTCGCTCCATGGAATACCGTGACTCTCCTCCCTCTACTCTGAGCCTCTCTGCCAGCCACCCATGTAAAGTGCGACTACGTCTCCTATAAACAACACAGATGAGAAAGGCTTCTTAGTATAAGGCAGAAGGTAGACACAGCAGAAAGAAATGCGTGGGAGGACAAACTACTGTGATGTCATGGGCATGGCGGCCTCACGGAGCCGTGCTCCCCGGCAGCTCCGCTCCCAGAGGAGGGGTCCGGAGCAGAGCAGTGACCTGCGCCCGCCCCTTCTCAGAGGAGGGTGCGAGGTCGTGGACGGCGCTCCTCCTTCGCCTCCATGAGGGGCTCCTTGCCTGGCAGTCCGGGCACTGAAGGGGCACAGGCCCGGGCGTCTTTCCACGAACTTCCCAGAGGCTGTGAGCTCTCACAGGACAAGGCTCTTGTCCTGTCGAGGGAGGGACCGCGCCCGTGATGGCATCCATGGGGCCCTGGCAAAGTTCTTTTCTGGACAATTCTGTGACCACGTCCAGAAGGCAAGACACCCCCACGATGACACAAGCGGTCAGTTCCTATGAGTCCTTAGAATCTCACAACTGTCAAGGTGGAAATGGTGACATTCACACAGCAGCACTGTCCTTCCCCTGACGAGGTGCAGCCAGGGCAGGGCCGCGTGCGCCGGGCGGGGCTCACCGGCGCCGCTCCGCCTCAGGACCGCGGAGGCTCACGGGCGGATGCATTTGCAAAGGAGGCAGCTGAAGACCGCGTGCGTTAAAATGCTTCGTGAAATTTTATTTGATATTATTCAATCATATAGATTTGGCAGTAAATGTTCATATCGCAAAGTGCATAATCAAACGTTGTACTTTCCCACCTTCCATTTGTCACAGAGACACGCCATGAATTGTTAAAGGTTTACTACTTAGGAATGTGTATCAAAATACGCTGCCAATAAGAGATACCTGGATTACAAGGTGCTGTATGCTGATTGTGAAAATAGATGCAAAAATATTGTTTGGCAAGTGCAGAAAAAATATATTTCTTTTTTATTCCATGACTTCTCAAACTTAACATAAGCATTAAAAGAAAGAGTAGTTGTACTGCTTTTGCTCATTTAACATATATTACCAATACTATATTTTTCATTCTTGAATAACAAAGCACATGACCCACTGCTGTATAATTTGGATGCTGTTCAAATGTTAATTGCTATAATGAAGGTTATTATTAAAATCAGAGAGCAGATCTGTGTGCGGAGAAGAGCGGCTTTCACCAGAGCTCTGCCCAGATGCCGTGTTTGGTCAGGAACATAGTTTGCACATTTAAGAAGAACGCTGTGCTGACTCACAGGCAGGGCTGGACGCCGGCCTCGGGGCTGGGCGGGAACGGCGGCGCGGAGCCCACGGGCACCACACACTATCGCTCACCACCTGGCGCCCGAAGGCGGCGAGGCCGGCGGAGGGGTCTCTCTCTGCAAAGTTTTGCAGACCCTTTGGCTCGTGTTCTCCTGGCACTGTAAAAAATTATTTGACTTTCTTCATCTGTGCTTCCTGGAGATAATTATATTTGCTTAGAAACAGTGTTAAAATTAAGTGTGATTTTTTATTATAAAATGTTTCCTTGGAAACATCTTTTTGTAGGTTAAATTGTACTTTGTTCTAAAATACTTAACTTTCACTTACAATAAAAAATCAAAGAGGACAGCACAGGCCAGTTTGGAAATTGCCACATTAATTGGCAGAAAAACTTAATATTTTTCACGATTTTATGACCAGTGAATGGTTGCAGGTAGTGGACTTTTTTTTTTTTTTTTATAATTTAGACATTTATCTAGATATTAGATTTCTCTCTAGAAATTATGTGTTTGCTTTAATTTTGAAAGCGCCAGACCGCGCGAGCACAAGGAAAAAGACACGCGTGTGTGGGCGGCCTCGGAGCTCACCGAAGGGCGTCAGCAACCGCCTTAGCACACCGGCCCCACGGCCAAGGGCAAGCCCCTCTTGGGCTCGTACGGGGCGGTCCTGGCAACCATCCGGATGCAGTCGATGATCGGGCAGACGCTGAGGCACAGGGTGCAGCCGGTGCAGCCGTCTGACACGCTGGGCAGGTGGGTCTCAGGGTCGAACTGGATGGCCTGCAGACAGAGGCGGGGAGTGCGGCTGTCACTGCCCCCCCAAGCCAGGGACGCCCCCGCACCCCACCCCGGGAGGGAGCGCCGGGCTCTTGTTCCCTGCGGTGAGCTGGGCGCGGGCACCCTCTGCCCAGTGCCGGTGCAGACGCAGCCACAGCGGAGCCCCCGGAGGGGCGGGGAAGGAAGACAGGAAGTCCTTGTAAATTAGAAGTGCGGGTCAAACATTCCCGGGAGTTATTTCCCTTGTGTCGCGCAATGGGGTGACACAGGTGCTCTCTGTCCCCCGTTGGAGCAGCGCTCCGGCCCCTCTGCAGTCCGACTGGACAGAGGACCCCGCCTGCCCCTGCTGCCCCCTTCTCGTCTGCCTCGCTGGCACCCAGGTGACGAGGCACCCGTTTGGATTTCAAATGATATTAAAAAAAATGCAGTGAAAAAAATTAGCTTAGGAGCCAACTTTGAGGTTTGAGGGTTTCCCAGTGGAGTCCAGCTGCTGTCCCAGCACACGGGGAAGCCACGGAAGGCGGAGGGCTGGGGCACCCGCCTGCCCTTCCACGCCCGTCCCCGCCCGCCCCTGCGCGGCCGTGAGAAGCAGGGCACGGCCTCCGGCTCAGAGCCAGGGCAGGGCTGTGAGGAACCTGAGAACATATACTTCCTCTCTCCCTTCCTCACCCCTCCTCCCTGACAGGACCGTTTTTAGTGACGTGGGACTGAGGCTAGAATGTCACAGTGGGAGTCAGAACCTCTAAGACGTTAGATATCAGCATCCGATGCTCTGGGTGATCTTAGTGGTAGGACTTGCTGACTTTTCTCTGATTGGCTAACTAGGGAGAAGATGATGTAAAAGTCAATGTGATAGGGTCAGCATTTTCAAAATAACTGTAGGAGGCACCTTTCAGCTCGAAAAAAAGAGTGATACATTGTTAAAAATTTGGTCTAGAACTAAGGTCAAACTAAGGCTGAAAAGATTTAAAAAACAAACAAACAAAAAAACACCTCTATTAGGTGGTCAGAATAGGCAAACCCCGTCTTGAGCAACACGGGACCTCCCTCTGGGCTGAAGAAGGTCAATGAACTTCAATTTTTAAAAACGGGCCGTTTTGTCTATCTTGAAAATTCTATTTACCTTTATAGTTTGACAAGCCAAGCGCAAACAGCATTATTTTGCATGAGTAGCCTGCAGCCAGGGGGCGCCCTCTTGTGGCCGCTGCCCCAGGGCCCATCCGGCCGGGGGGGGGGGGGCGGGGGCAGGGCTGGGAAGGACCCTGCGCGGGGGCCGTTCTGGAGGGGGCGGGGGGTGGGGGGGCGCTCCCAGCCCGCCCGGCCGGGCGGCAGTGGGCGGGAGGGGCTCAGAGCAGCGGCAGTGCGCGGCCGGCCTGTCCCTTCCCGTGCCTCAGGCCACAGTGGTCCCCGAGCTCAGAGCTGGGGGGCTCTCTCTCTCGGGCTGGAACCTCCCCTCTGGTGCCACGGGTGACGGAATGGTGCTGCAGTAACGCCGCGCGAGGAGGGGAGGCACCGTCACCGGCAGGGGCGGCCTTCCTTGACCTAAACACGCCGTGCTCTGGGGCGAGGGCCACAGCGGTGGGGCCGGTGGCACGCCTGGTCTGACGGGCAGGCTCGGCGGCGCAGGCAGCCTTCTGCCACCGAAGCCGGAGGGAACGCGCCTCCCAGCATCCTGACCCACGCAGGGTCCTTACCTGGTAGCCGGAGTCATTGCAGGTCATGTAGCATTTGCCACAGTTGATGCACATCTCCTCATCGATCATGGCCACCACCTGCTCCATGGTGTTCAGGTCCTTGAAGGCCCCCAGGTGTGGCAGCGCCCTTCCGATGACGTCCTGGAAGACAGGCACGGGGTCACTCTCGGCGCTTGCAGGGACGCACTGCCGTGGGATGACGCACCGGTGTCAGGCAGGACCCCCGTTTTTACGTAGGTTGCGCTGAGTGACCCAGGAGGCTTAGATTACACAGCGCTCACACGCCTGCGTGCCTCCCTTGGCTCTAGCAGCTCTAACGCGCCTGTCGTTGGAAAGGCGGGCGGTGCACTCGTCTCGCTTAGAAACACGAGACCTTGTGAACCACACTCAACAGGTTCTCTGCTATCTGAACAGCGTTTCTGTGGATGGAGGGAGGGACAGCCTTTTCAGGGGTAGCAGCTTCCTTTTTCTCAATTTTGGACCTCAAAGGATCCAAAAGTAATGAGAAGAGACGCGGGGCAATAGTGCCCTTCTGCTGGAAGTCTTTAGATGCTGAGGACTAGGGAAATGAAAACGGGAATGCTTTGCATTTATATCGCTGCATTTGGATTCTCGGTTTTCATTTAGCACACCCACCTGTCAGGTCTTGAAGAGTATATCGCATTATTTAAAAATTCTAATTTATGTTAATTGATTAGGCTCATCTAATAGCTAAATAAGATGCTCTGCTACTTTGTGAGAACTAGGATTTTCTTCATTCACCACAGAAGAATTGCATGCGGTTACACATTGCTTTGTTCTTCACGTTAATTAAAAGCGTGCTTAATACGTGAAGCACAGATGTTTCATCAACAATAAGAAATACTTTGTTTCGTAAAACAAAACAGAAGAATGTAACAACGTTTGTCAAATTAGTATGCTGTCAAGATTGTCTGCTTTTGTTTTTGACTTTTAGCAAGGGAATCCTTTGTTTGAATTCAAGGTCCACGTTCAAGGAGGGCCGCCTCTCCCCCCCAGCGGCCCCCTCCTTGCCTTGGTGTTTTACCTCCTCTGCTCCCCTGGGGCCTGGGCTGCGCTTTCCTCCAGCCCCTCCCCCGTTCCAGCTCTCGGTGCCAATATGCCCACGACTTGGCGTTTTCAAACGGAAGCAAGGTTTCCGTCACTGCGTGCGGTCGACCTGCGCACCTCTCAAGGAGCCGGATGGCGGAGAACACACAGCCTTGTCCTCACTGTTTCCTTCCCGCCGGGCTGACAGTACAGCCGCAACGAGACTGCAGTCCGCCTGCCGGGGGGCACCAGACGTCAGAACCAGCCTCTCCATTCTGAATGCTCCTCACCGGCGCCACAGGCCCCCTTGCCAGAGGCATGATGAGGATGAGGGCTGTGCCTCAGTTTCCCCACGTGCTGAACGTGACATCAGCACTGCAAAGCAGGGCCTCCTGATTTCCTTACATTGGTGAACACTGCTTGGATTTCTCCACTCTCCTGGCCTTGACGTCTCAGAGCTGTGCTTTTTGGCAACTTCTCCCTGCTTCCCGTTCGCATCTGCTGTCCCGTGTTTGCGTCCCGGATCTGCAACACCTTTTGAACCGTCTGCCCATGTGCAGTATAATCACTCACCACGGCCCCTCGATTGCCCACGACTTCTGCGGCAGTGACTTCTTCTGCTCACACCCTTGTCTCCTCGCCACCCCACGCCGCGCGGTCGGCCTCCCCTAGGCCTCGCCACACAGACTCCACTCGCTACCTCGCTCCGAAGGCTGCTGCTCGGGCGCGGTCTCGCCTTGCAGTCTAGCATTTAGGGCTTCCCACCAACACGGACTTCTTGGTCCCGTTCTCACCTCCAACCACCGTGTGGTTCAGCCAATCTGGACCCACTTGTCAATCAACTGTTCCGGTGCCTACTCTCGCGCCTTCTCTCTCCAGGCCTCCCTTCCTTCCCGTCCCCACTCCGAGAAGTCCCATCCGTTGTGCAGGGACAGCTCCCGTGCCGCTGCTGCTGAGCGTGTCCTCCATCGGCCCTCCTCCTCCTCCTCCTCCTCCTCCTCCTCACCAAATGGGAGATGGGGTCTCCCTTTGTCTCATCCCCCTTCCTCTTGCTGTTTTTCCTCCCTGCAGGGCCTACAGTATTTGATCTATTATGTGGAACTAATGATAACAGACGACTCTTGAGTTCTCACCGTGAATCAGGCCAACGCCTTAATTTAAGCATTTTCTCATTTAAACCTCACGCATTTTATGGATGATGAGGTGACTGAAATGTGAGGCTCCAAAATTAAGCGAGCCGACCCCTGAGCGACAGGGGCGGCGGCGGCGGCCAGCGCCCTGCAGGGGGGGCCTGCCCTGACTCTCCCACTGGCCCGGCGCGCCTGCGGGCTGAACCCGCCGCCCAGCCCGGTCAGCAATGCGAAACATACTGCGCGGGATCGGTGCCCGTCGGACCTGCCCGTGTGAAACCCGTGGAGCTGAAGGGCCAACGGCATTATTAAAGAAGGAAAACACGTATGTTCAAGGTCAGCTGTGAAGGAGGAAGCAGAGAGTCAGACCACTGCTGTGTGACCTAAAGCCCCAGGGCCATAGCGCTGTGCGAAGCTGACTCATCTCTTATTTCTCTGGTTAGCTTTTTCCACTTGGTGCTATAGTTATTTTCCTATTTAGTTTCCTACCTGCATTCTCTTAGTGGGTTTTATTCATTTTTGGGTCTCCTAGGGTATCTTGTTCCTGCAGACCACGGAAACTTAATGGGCACTCAAATATTCATTAAAATAAACGTATCTTTTGTTTATCTAACAAACAAATTGCTAAATACACAGCATAGTATTAGGCACATAGTTGTGAGCTAATAGCTACTTGTTGGTTTACCGAACATTTATATTAATATGAAATTCACAAAAATATTTGAGTACTTCTTTAAATAAAAAAGAACCATTATCAAAGCATCTGGATGGCTTAATATTTTCTAATAATATTTTAAGATAGACTATACATGAGGTCACTCTCTGGCTGTAAAAGCCTACTTACGTGTGATAGTAAATAATTGTTTTTTATCTAGCCAAGCAATCAGTCAACATAGCTGTTTCATTGAACCAGATTATGACTTCCTTCAAATCACCAGGAAATACTCAAAAGACAGTTAGAAAGGGAACCCCCTCAATGGCCATCAACCTTGTGAGGCCTGCTCGGCACAGACAGTGTGTTGTTCTATGAGATTTTGTTGTTGGAAGCAAGTTTATATTCTGTGCATATTAAATATGAATTTAACTCCATACTGGAGACTTGCTGTTGTCATTTACTAAAACACCATTGTTTAAATGTGGAACTAAATAAAACAAGGTCCTTGGAGCCCCTCTAAGTTATTAGCACTTGGTGTTAAAATGCCCCCACCCTGCCCCATTCATCGCCATTCCTAAGAAAATCACAGCCCTGGCCAGCGTGGCACAGTGGGCTGGCTGCCATCCCACATGGTGAAAAGCTGCTGGTTCGGCTCCCGGTCGGGCCGCGGGCCTGAGCTGCAGGCCACCCCGGGCTGGGGGCGCGCAAGAAGCGACTGCCTGATGGTTCTCTCCTGCATGGACGCTCCTCGTCCTCTCTTCCCCCCTCCCTTATTCTCTCTCTAAAAATAAATAAATAAAACCTTTAAAAAATATAAATATTTTTAATCTGGAAGAGGATTAAAGAATGACTATTTTAGATTATTTTTGGACAAGAATATCAAAGAAAATAAGTTGTCATTCTGTGCAGATGAAAATGTGAACATCTATTTAGCACTCAAAGCTTCCAGGTAGTGCTTCCGGGCTGTAAACACCCCTGAGTGCGCGCCCTGGAATTTGGCGTTCACTGTGAGGTCCGTACAGTCAGCAAAGCGCACGTGACTAGTCAACACACCTGTAGAGAGTAGGGAACCCACGCTCGTTATTCCAGGCAGGTGCGGATGTACAGGTGCGACAGTCAGCTACAGCCACCCCTGGTTCGTGGGAGTGCTCACCTGTGAATGTCTGAGCAAGCAAAGTGATACTCAGTTCTTTAACGTAGAGAAGAGTCGCTTGCCTTAGAGGTGTGCTCCCGAAATTAATGTTGTGAAGGACTACAGAATTCCAGAATCACATCTTTGTCGATTGATTATGTTTGGGATGATCAAAAGTATTTTTAAAAACCCAGAGAGCAGTCAATATTCCTGTTTGACAGAAAGTGTCAGACCCACGAGGGAGGAACCGGCGGGTCCAGCCCTGTCCCTGCTGCATCGTCGTTTATTATGCTCCGCAAGAGTGTGTTAGTTTTGGCCTATTTTTGTTGTTGTTGTTAGTGATTGAGTATTTTCAAGTTGCGATCGTTAACTGTTCTTCCTAGTTTGAGGCCTGCTAGACGTCTGATTAGCCTACGTCTGAGCCCTGCGGCATTCGCAGGTCAGGACCAAGGACAGCGCACCGCGGGGCCAGCACCGTGAGTCTCTCTGAAAGAGACCCGGTATTTAAATTACTCGGGCCTAATCGCGCTGCCATTTCCTTATCTGGACCATTACCAACGTTGCCCGTTCTTATCTTGTGCCCCGAGTGCACCACTTGTCTCGTAAACGAGATAACTCAGTTTGTTCTCACTGACTTTGTGCCGACTCTTACTGACTTGATCCTTTGCTCCTGCTCTCAGGTCTAAAGTTCAGGGATCTTTGCAGGATTTCACTGGGGCTAGATCTCAAGCTTTCTGGGGTGCTTCTGTCTGGTCCCCATTTTCCCAAGCACATTCGCCTTTTCCGTTCTAGAGAATCTGGGGCAACATTTGTTTTCCAGTTGTGTGATACAGCAATGTCATTCAAAAACACTTTCAGAAACACAGTATGCAACCTGTTTGGGGGGGTCCTGCATCACGCCCCGCGAGGGAGAGGACTGGGAAGGGGGCTGCAGGGCCAGAAAAGGAAGCCCTGGGCTCACCTCCAGGAGAACGTTGCCAAGTGGCTCTCGGCGCGAGGGCACCGAGACGGGAGGGCGGAGCCAGGGAACACGCGTAGGCCGGCGGGCTGAGCGAGGGAAGCAAGTGAGCCCAGACACAGAAGGGAAGGGCCTCAGAACCTGGGGAGAGAGGGCCGGGTGGGAGGGAGCTTCTCAGTGACAGGGACAGATGGGCGAGGTGCGGGCGAGCCCCAGCACGGCTGGGGACAGACCCCGGCCCTCTTCGCTGTGCTCTCTTAAGCTGGGTGGGACCAGGCGTTGGAGCAGCAAGTTCTTTTCAGACTCTGGACCTAGACTCACTTGAGGAGGCTAAATGGGGTGTTACTCTATCCCCAGCTACCTTAGAGCTCATCGCTCTGACATGCTCTTCCCATCCTGTGTAGTTCTACGAACATTCTCTCTGGGCAGGCTAGAAAAACAATAGTTGAACAGTCTTCTCTAATTTTAAGTTACCATATACCATCTGCTCTAAGGAGTGGGTGTATTTTCTCTCTCTTTTAACTTTTAATAGACAAAATGTTTTTCCATCGTATCTAATATTTTCTCTAAACGGACGTCATCTCCGGCTTGGGCACTTACGGCTCATCCTTAGCCTTGGTGACACTCTTGATCACAGCGGTAACTTGTGACCTGCGTGTTGACCGGTGAATGCTGAGTCCTGCGCACATTTAACCCCTTCCTCGCTTCCGAGGAAGCTCGGCGAGGGTGTCACCAGGTTGCCGTCCACAGCCCCTCAGTCTTCCCGGTCCATGGTCAGGTTTGGGGCGTTGGCCGCAGGAAGTTAGATTTCCTGAAGGCGGGACACCCACGTATCTGAGCGCAGACTTCCTTTCCGAGGCCGAGTGAGCTCCGAGGCGCACGGGCGGCCTCAAGCTTCCTTCGGCTGCCCCCTCTCCAAACAGATGGTTTAAGGAGCCGGCAATAAGCCGACGCTGCCTCCCCTCGTTGCTTCCCCCTCTTTGGTGACACCGCACCTCCGACAAGGGGATCAGCAGCCCTGCAGGCGCCTTGCCTTGGGCGGAGGGGCTCTCTGAGGCCGTGAGGGCGTCTGTCGGGCCTCCCCTCGCCTGTCCACGTTCCCCGCTGGTTGAGGGGCCTGTGATGTCATCCCAGGACACGTTTCTGCTTGTCCTCCGTTCCCCCCTCTTGCACCTGCCCTCACCCCGGCGTCACCGTCCAGGCCGGGGTCACCGCGCACGCGCAGATGGCTCCGACGCGCCCGCGCCTCCCCAGCCCTGTGGCTAGACCTGCTTATTCCAGGCAGCAGGGACCTGGCGCCCTCACAGTCCGTGGGCCACGCCTCCTGGCCCCTCGCGGGACGGCAGGGCTGATTCTCACCAAATACAGTCATGTTTTCGGGCGCTCGGTGTGACGAGTTTTCACCTGTGATTTGCAGAGGTGTGGACGAGCGCCTCTGGCGTCTTCCAACAGCCACGGGGAGTCCTTGGCTGCTTTTCTTCGCTGCCACCTCCTTGAGGCTCCGTAGTGTCTGGAATGGCCCTCCGGTTTCACCTGAGCACGTTTCTCCTCTCTCACAACGGATCAGGCTGCGCGGGCTCCCGCCAACGCGCCCTCCCCGCCTCACGGGGTGCGGTCCGCGTCCCGGCCGGAGCAGCAGGAGCGATGACCACAGTCCAGTGCGCCCCTGAGCCACCCGCTCCCTGCCCGGAGGCGCGAGGACACGAAGACGTGAGGGAGCCGCCCTTCCTGGCTCCGTCAGGAGAGCGAGTTCATCCCGCCGACTCCGACGGAGGGGGACCCGCCCGCGACTTGGCGGGCCCTCCGGCCTCCGCGACAGCCTCCTGGGGCGAGGCGGTCCCTCGCTGGCGTGTGCCCCGCTCACTGCCGCGGCCCTGGGCGAGTACACAGCCTGCCTCCCGCGTGGTTTCTCTGTCTGCAGCGTGTGGCAGGCGCCCTTCCGAAGGCCCCGTCTGTCCTTTAGAAGAAGCGGCTCTTTCTCATGTCAGCCCATTCTTCCCCTCCGCCTCGCGGCACTGGCTCCGATGACCCCCCCCCCGTTTCTGCGCACCCGTTCCTGTTTCCTTCCCAGACGCAGCAGCTCCCAGGGCGGCACCCGCCTACGAAAGGCTGTGCCGCCAGTAGCGACGCACGCCAGGCTGGTGTGGGTGGTGACAACGGAGCCTCCTGGATGCCAGGCTGTCCCCTGAGCCCCCAACGCCCTCTGGGTAGGACGGAGCTCCCCCGAGGCCACTCTCCAGCGTCTCAGGAGTCGAGGCCAAGCTGGGCAGCGGGGACACGGGTTCTCCAGGACCCCTGGCCACAGGTGACACAGAAATAACCCCCGGAAGCTGCCGCGGAGACTCTGAGCAGTTCAGTTGGGACGGCCCTTCACCCGGTGGCATCGCGTTGTTAAGAACAATCCAGAAAACTCGATTACTGTCCGTCGAGTCCGCCCCTCCTCGGAGCCCCAACCGAACCAAGAACGAGCTTTCCTCTTGGACGCCGCCACCTGCCCACCGGGGGCCGCGCTGCATCGAGGGCCTGGCCGCCGCGGGCCAGCGCGGGGGGCGGGGGGGGCGCCCTGCTGCGCGCCCGCGCGGACGCCCCTGGAACCCTGCCTCCCGGTCCTTCCCTCCGGGGGAGACGGCGCGCCAGGGCCCCATCCCAGGGCCGGGCCTTGGAGGCCAGTCTTGGCGTTGCCGCCTTCTCAGCTGTGTGGTCTCGGGCAGGTTATTCAACCGCCCTGTTTGTCAGCCCCTTCCTCGGTGAAGCAGGGAAAACACGGCTACCTGGTAGCGGACGGGGTTATCGTGAGATGAAACGAGTTAACGCGTAAACACGGAAAACAGGGCCTGAAACCTCATAAGGACTCAATAAATATTAGCTTTTATTATTAATTCTCTGCTTAATTAACACTAATTTATTAAACTCCATGTTAAATATCACATCTCTGTGAAGCTCTCCACAGTCAACCGAGGCAGAACTAATCCTCCTCACTCCTCTGTGTTCCCAGAGCATTTTGTACACATTTGATTGAACTGTAAATAATTTCTAACACGCGTCTTTCTCCCTTGTTAGGCTACAAGCTCCACCAGGATGGATTTCTTCCTTTTTAAAATTCCTGCTGTATTTCTCGTGTCTAACCCACTTCCTGGGCTGCGGGGGAGCGTGTTAAACGGAAGTCAGCGCCACGTCTCCGCCCCGACCCTGCCCCGGCCCGGGAGCCCCCGAGCCGCGGGCCGCGCCGGCGCGGCTCCGCTCACAGGCCTGGCCCCTGGCACAGCGCTGGCCGCACCGCGAATGCCGGGAAACACGGGCTGACGGCGGACGCTGACAGCGCCCCCCTCTGGGGCCCCAGAACACTGCGTCTTCTCTGAGGCGCGTGAGAGGGAGGAGGAGCCGAAGAGCAGAGATCCACTGAGCCTGGCTGGCTTAGAAATAAGACCGCTGCCCTCACAAGCAGGGGGCGAGGCGCAGGTTAGAAGCCTGAAAGCAGGGCCGCGGGACCTGTCCAGGCAACAGGGGCCGAGCTGGCTTTGCGGGGCGCTGGGGCTCTGCACGTGCCTGCGGTGATGCCCCGCCCTGGGCGAGGAGACAGAGGGGCAGGGCCCTGGAGGGCAAACCGTTGAGCAAGAAATCCACAAGGAGGCCAGCGGGGTGGGCGCAAGAACAAGCCCCCCAGACAGATGGGTGGGGAGCACAGCGGGCCTCTCACACGGGTGAGTCCGCGTGTGGGGAGCAGGCCTCCGGGACACAGGGCTGGGACACATGGTGCGCCCAGAACGGGGAAACAGAAGAGCGGTAATGAAGCAGCAGAGGGGAGAACACACACGTGCCTGGGTGTACGTGCTGGGACAGAGCCACAGCGCGGGCCGCGCCCGAGTCACGTGCCCAGGGAACGCGCTGGGACAGAGCCACGGCTCGGCCGCGCCCGAGTCACGTGCCCAGGGAACGCGCTGGGACAGAGCCACGGCTCGGCCGCGCCCGAGTCACGTGCACAGGGGACGCAGAGTTGGAGGGCGCCTTAGATAAGAATAAATACAGAAGCGGGGAGGGGCTCCAGAGTCCCAGGAAAGACTGCGAAGACTGCGCTATATGAAGGCCCCCGCAGAGAGGGGAGCGCACAAGAGGAGGGGCCGTGAGAGATGGAGCAGCGGCCCCTGGGGACGCACTCGTGACCGAGACGGGGGAGAGGACGGCACCCAGGCTCCTGGCTCAGGAGAGAGGGGGGACAGCTGCTGCCCGTTGAGACTCGGACGCGGCAGGAGGAGCAGATCTGAACTGTGACGCCCGGCGGGCGGTTCAGCCAGGTGCACCGCCCCTGCGCTCTGCGGCGCGGCCCGGGGGCGGGGGCGGGGGCGGGGGCGGTCCGCGCTCACGGGAAATAAACACAACCGCCCGGTGCATTGGAACAGCCACGTACTCGTGTTGTCGGAGGGCTTCATTTTACCTTGACGGTGGGAATCGGCTTTTTGGGGATGAAAAGCTGCCTCTCGGGGGCCGGGAGAGCGGCGCGTTCCCCCTTCAGTGTGAGCTTGTGCTCCGCTACGATTTTCTTGCGCTGTTCCAGGTAGGGTCCAAAGCTTGGCAGTTTCTACAAAGAAAATACACACATAAGAAAGCGTGTTAGCTTGTAGGGGAGAAAGATGGGAGGGTACAAACACAAACGCTATCACCAAGCAAACGCGCACCCAAGCGTGTTTCCGGGGGCCTGACAGGCCTTCATTCCCGGGCCACCCGCCTTCCAGGGGCCGGTCCCGCTCCTGGTCATGAAGAGCACAAGGGCCGCGTGCGCTTACCAAACACATATGTCTTAGGTATGAACATGTTAATTAAAACGCATTTCTAAGTGGAATAGAGTTCACGACCAAAAACCAAATCCATCCACTCAAAACAATAGCTATTAGTTAGACCGTTTGTTTGGTTTGTACAGGCAGAAGGTGAAATCTATCGATGCTCTCCCCCGCTTCATCAGGTTTTCAGCACAACATAGACGCAGCCACAGCCCCTGACAAATGCTTCTGCCAATAGCAAGGGTACTCTGCCAAAGTTCTACTCTGTATCTGTTTTATTGTGTTCAAATTCTTACTACATCTCTTTAAAGTTGGTAATGAATGTTGATTGCAATTTACTGGAATAGCTGAAAACAAAATGGTAAAAATATTGATTTCTCTGTACAGAAAATAAATTTTATTTTGCATGAAAGAGACCAAAATAGAAGTAAAAAAAGCAGAGGAAATATCCGAGGGCTTAAACCAACTCCATCAGTATTCAAAATCACACCATTGAGCTTTAAATCTCAAGGCTATTCAATGGGACTTTACAAAGTTCATTTACGAAGATACGGGGGTGGCAGGGAAAAATGTAAGTGGTTTCAACTTAACAAGAAAACGCCTCATACTGTTCGTTAGGGCACAGTGACTTCCTCTTCACGTCATCCTCTCCTCTCCCAGGACCTCTGTCTGTTCCTTCTATGGACACACGCCACTGGTGGAAAGACACTGCTGCATTCCACGTGCTCCCTGCCGGCCTGTAGCCTGGACTGGCTAGCTCTCTTTTCTAAGACTGCAAAAGCACCCCTTTCTTTGGCTCCTGCAGAATAAAGCCCATGTATCCAGGTCACTGATGTTGAACCGGTGTACCACGGCACACTGGTGTGCCACAAGGATTTGCAAAGCACGCAACATCTGACGATGTAGTCAGGGGCACTGACCTCATTTCTTTTAGATTGTTGAATAAAAAAATGACAACAGCCAACACAACAGTAGCTGTCCAGTGTGGACACTCTATCTTGAACCATAGTATATAGGTCATATACTAGAGTTGCATCCTATTGGTCAGGGCACAAAATAAGGTTGCATCTGATTGGTTAATTCTTGGTACCAGAAATCCTTATATACACGCATAGGCACCTGATTTTATAAAAAGTCACTCTGGAGCAAAAAGGGTAGGTAATTACTATTACTACGATTTTTGTAAATCAGTGAAAATTGTGCCTATTTTTTGTCAGGTCGGCAAAAAACCACATCTCCCGGGGCGCCACAGCAGTTTAGCGCTCCGTTCCTGTGTGCCGTGAGACGAACAAGGCCGCACCGCGCCGCCGGGCGCTGCTTCCACACGCTGGCCTGCGCTCGCCGCGGGGCGAGCGGCCCGGAGGACGTGCGCCCCGGCCCTCCCGGGCTGCCGGCAGGGAGCGGGGCGCGGAACCCAAGGACGCTCCAATGAAGCCAAACTGCAACTGAAAATTTATATTAGCAGAGCACATTTATGTGGCAATATCGAAGACTGTTGCTTCCATTATCAATTTACTGTAATTATGTCAACAAGTCAAACAAATGGAAACCGTGGTATGAATGCCAAATTAATTTATATACAATTAAACTAGAACTGTATTCTTCATCACTACACCTTCATGCTTTCCTAAATTACACTATTTAATGGTTGCAGTAGTAAGAAATGATATGATAGAGGGAATATATTGTATCTATTTTTACCATAAAATAAGTTGATGCTGTCGTTTTAAAAAGCATGATATAAATAAGAGTATCAAACAAATCTTCACGACTTAATCACATACGTAAGCCTCTTTAATGTAGAAGAGGCAATGCTTGTTGGGAACGTCCTCTTGCGAAATGACTTTTTCCAGTAAGGTGGAAGGGTTACACTTGGTGTCAAAAAGTTCCCCCGGGGCCCCAGCAGCATCGCACAAGGTGGTGGACGCACCTCCACATGACAGAAGTCTTGTTGGGGTGTCCCTCTCCCTACCCTTCTCTTGCGCAACATGGACACCTTACTTCCCATCGTGTATGCTCGAAGGTCATCGGGATGCTGCGTCGACACAGGACCTCTGGTCCCAGCAGACCCGTCCCGGCGGTGAGTCTGACGGAAACCTGAGCTGCTCTCCTGCCTCCCTGGCCGGGGCTTGCCTCGCCTGGCACCGTCTAGCCCCACCTGCGAGCTCCCTGAGCCATTCCGGGCAGCCGCCCGTGGAGCTCTCCCATCCCTCTTCTTGTAAATATGGACCAGAGGGGACTTCCCCCCTATTTTGATTATTCATTATCCAAAGGGAGAGGGAAAAAAGTAGTTAAATTTAAACAATGGTTATTTTGAATTATTCCAATGATGGAAATTAATAATAATAATAATAATAATAATAATGATAGAAAATCCCTTGGTGCTGAATAGAATACCTCCTCAGTAAGTATCTACTAGCCTGATATTTTCTGTAATGGTTTGCAGTGGCTGACCGTATTTGCCGTATTTAAATTATGCAGCCTTTTCCTGGCCAACAGTGCTATGATTCTAAGATGTGCTTATTTTTATAATTAGTCCTAAAGAGAGGCCCTCAATTTAATGTACTGTGGATTCCTCTAGGATTTGCTTCATGTGTTTGCTAGAAGAGTCAATGGAAGAGAAGGAAAAATGTTGCCAAATTTTTCTTTACATTGAAAGCACACCCACACAAAACGTCAGTGACGGCCCTGCCTGCCCCCCAGTCCTCAGCTCTGGCGAACGAGGGTCCCTTTGGGTGCGGTCATCACTGCTACCTGGACAGTCCCAGACCCAGGCAGCTTCCGAAAGTTCAAGGCTGCTGCCAGCATCTTGTTTTCTGCGTTAGTATAAGAAGGTTAAATGCTTTTATTAACTTTAATGTTTATTTTTATCTTCACCCGGGGACATCTTTTTTATTGCTTTTTAGAGAGAGAGGAAAGGAGAGAGAAAACCGTCGATGCGCAAGAGAAGCCTTGGTCAGCTGCCTCCACGATGCATCCGCCAGGGCTTGCCCGCGCCCAGACCGCGGATGGAACACAACAGAAAGGTTGTGGGATGTTGCTGTCGCTCCCACCAACTGAGCCCCACTTGGTGTCAAAAAATTCCAACAGTCCAGGGCTACATGCTTTTGTTTTTGTTTTTTAAAAATCACATTGTATGTATTGAGCTGCCTCCAGGGTATCTGAGTACTGAACATTTTAAAAGTTAAGTTTTCCAAAAGTAAAGAAGATAAATTCCCCCCTGCACGGAAGGGATCACCTTTCCACATAACTCCCTTTAGGCCACTGTTTGTGTTCTGATCTCGCCAAAGAGACGAACCAAAGCAGAGAAAACTCAGGAAGAGCAGAGACGTATGGGTAGCTGGCCGCGGCGCGTGTGTGGGGTCAGTGACGACTAATGAAGCGCTCAGTTCAAACCTCTGCCTGAACAGACAGCTACCTGATTTCCTGTTGCGGGACAAGCGGTGGCCGGCCGACAGCCAGCAGCAGGCATGCACCCACGTCATTCCTTATTTTCCTGCAGAAACGTCTTAGCCTGCGGTAACTCCCAGCAAGGGGTCTGAGTGCCATGCTATGTATTTTAAACAAAGGAAAAAGTTCTTGAGAACTTTTATCAAAAGCTGCTTTGTAACTGATGAACTGAACAAAGCTCAGGGATGGTGTGATTTTTGTTTCAATAGCTTCTCCGGGGACTCATCACTGATGAATTTGTTCTCACCAGAAGAGCTAAATCCTACTCATTTAAAGATAACAGTATCTCGTGCTAAAACTGCCTGTGTCCAGATAGAAAGAGCATTACACTGCCGATAGAAAAGTGACAACATAATGAATCAACAATGATACCTTAAGCCCGCAAAGCTTTAAGGTAAAGAAGTCTATTTGGATTATAATTTATTCATGGATCAATCCAAAGGTAATTGAGCATATTATGAAGTAGAAAAGGTTTCTTGTTCCTAATAGAACTGGAGACTGCTATCTTCCAGTTTAAACTGCATAATTTTTACAAGAATGGAAGCAAGTTAGCCAACAGCACTGGTCTATAGTGCTGAAATGGATCAACTTTACTTTCCTAATCATACTCTGTTATCTGGCTGGTGACAATAATAGCAGGAAAAGTAATTACTTTGATATCCAAATGGTAGGAAGTGAAAAGAGAAAAGGACTTCAGGTTCATACTGAGTGCCACATGGCACTCAGTATAATATGAAACCCATGTATATGGATATGGGTGTGTTGGGGGGCTGTGTGTTGTTGATATGTGTATGTTCGTCTGTGTATACACTGACAAACTGAGAATAATTAGATGCAAAGAATGCTTCAGTTTTAAGAAATGACTTTTTTTCTTACAAAAAGAACACATTCACATATAATTTAGTTACATTACTTATCTTTTGCCACTTAGTCAACAAATACAATATCAGATGCCTACTCTGGGCCAGCAACTGTTGCGTGTTCTAGTACAGGTTAGATAGTATTCACATGTTACATGCACTATTATCGTCGCTATGTATTTCATAAGTGTCTCATCATACCCTGAGGGCTACGTCAGAGTAAATTACAGCTCGGGTATACCTGGTGCCTGTGGTCACCTACAGGCATGATACACATTTATCCTTGGAAACCAATTTTAATCATGTCACCCACAATTAGAGACAGAAAATGAAGAGTATAAGCCTTCCAAGGATCGATCTTCGACAACTCAGAAAGGCGTTGTGTGCGTTTCGGATGTCTCGTAGAACGTGTGGGCGCGCGGGCCTGGGAGTGGGGCTCCCGGCCGGTGCTCCTAGCGCCCTGACATCAGTCACGGTGCAAGGCAGTCTGGGAGCCACAGGTGAGAAGTCTCTTCAGTCCCGTCTGCACCTGCTGACTTGTCTTGTTCCCGTCCCTCCGCCATGAGAGTGATCAACTGCTGACGTGTGACCCCGATTCCTAGTTCAAAATCCATTTCATCCTGGCTTAGATTCAGAAACTAGGATTTTCCTCCTGGGTAACTGGCATGTAATGCTTAATCACTGATGATAACAGAAGCAATTTGTCCTGATATTATCAAATTTGGGCAGCGGAAAACAATGAGGCAGAGGGGGGACCATGTCTGTGTTGTTACCACAACCCTCTGTGGGGCCCGGTGGTGCGACCTGGGACGCTGGGGCTGGACGTCGCAGTGTTCGAAATGAATGAAGCACAATGAGGCGTGTGCCCTGATACATTCAAGCACACAACTTCGATGGAAAACCCTGACGCCGGCATCGGTCAAAAGCAGCAATAGTTTACATTTCATAGAGAAACGAGCAAGCCGCTGTTTGCAGAGTGGTTAAGGTATGGACTTAGAAGTCAAATTTGCATTAAAACCACGGTTTTACACTCATTAGCTGTGTGCCTATGAGCCAATTACTTAACCATTCCGCTACTAATTTCCCTGATCAATGCAAGGAGAAGGACAGAGTCTAACTCAGGATCGCAGTGTTAGCGCTAAATGGAGCCCTGTTTGTAAACGGAACGCCTGCCAATTTACCCAGGAAGCCTTAACTGCTGCTGCTGCATTGCGCACCACGCTCGCCCTGCGGCTCCTGTCCGCGCCCGTACTCCCTCGCTAGGCGCCCCCCACCCCGGCCCTGTCATTTTCACGGGGCCCACGCGGCCTCCTGCGCTTTGGCCCTCAGCGGCGTCTTCATAGCACCTGCGTAATCTTTAACGACGCCCCCGACACACACGGCGCCCCCCGCGTCCTCTGGGCAAACCCTCACCCAGCCTTCCTGCCCTGCCACGACCACCAGGGGGCCCCGCCGCCCCCTCTTGGCACCCCGGGGAGTTAGTTTTTGATTCAGCACAAAACAGGGACTCAGTGAATTTTTTAAAAAACTAATGAATACCTTGAATGTACTTTAAAAATCCTACGGGTTGTTCAAAATGTCAGACAATGCCAAACAATTACTTTTAGGAAGAAATTAAATTATATAAATAGGTTCTTTCAATATTAAGATTTACATAAAGTAAAAATCTCCTACTTATACAACAGGAGTGCTACCTAAATTCAAACAACAGACAGTGCCAGACAAAGTTTACATATGAAAGACACTCTGGGACCTGAAGGAGCGGGCCGTCGAGGGCCTGGGCAGGGCCCCGGCTGAGGGGACACACGGGGCTGGAAGGGCGAGGCCAGTGTGTCCCTGACCCTGGCTGCGGGCCACCCCGCTCCTCGAGGGCGCGGCCAGGAGCTGGGTTCTGAGGGAGCCCGGAAAGGCAGGTGCTGAGCGGTGGGGGCGGGCGTGCCCGCGTCAGGAGGCGGGGGCGCGGCCGGGGAGGGAGCCCGGAGCCGCAGGGGGCCACCCTGGAAGAGGCGCGGGGCGAGGGGCCAGCAGCGAGGGCGCCCTCGGCTCTGCGCTGGATAAGCCACCAGAGGGCAAGGCGCCCCCCCTGCTCCCGGCCCCGCGTGCTGTGAAGTGGCTACACGGGGCTGCGTGGGAGGGAGCACGTCGATCCGGGGAGGAACGCCCAGCCTGAGTGCACCGTCCGCACAGACGACTGAGGCACCACTGACCCAGTGCCGGGAGCCCACGCAGGGCGGGGCGTCAACCACGCAGGGCGACGCAAGGTCCCCGCGCTGCGTCCGCTGGTCACCTTCACCAGCGCCAGCACACTCACAGCGCAGTGCTGGGTACCAGGCGCCGGGCGAACCTACTGCGCTGGCCCCGCCGCGGGGCAGGCGACGCGGTGGGCGAGTGGGGACAGCCCAAGGGGACCGGCCGTGAGCCTCCAGCAGGCTTGGGGACGAAGGCAGCGCCCTGGTCCGCTGCAAGGGCCCGTTTCCTCATCTGTTAAACAAGGGGGTTGGGCCAGACGTTTTATAAGGTTCTTCCCAGGGACATGTTTTGTTTTCACATTCAGTGAGAGATCCCCAGGGTTGATGCCCAGGTGGAAGTGGGTGGGAGAAACATTGGAGGAGTCACAAAAGGTTACTCCTCCCTCCATTAACTACAGGCCTTGGCAGGCCTGTGTAAGCTGTGAATTATGGACCATGCGGATGACGCTGCTCAAACTCTGGGGCTGGCTGGGTTCGCAGACCTCCACGGACAGCTCAGCCATTTCATCTCATTATTAGATAATGAAACCTGTGTGGATAATTAATAAGTGTGAAAATGATTTTTTAAAATGAAAGCTACCACCACAACGGACGCTACGCTGTAATGATCTGCACAGGTCCGATGTCTCGTGGGAAGCTTCCCAGAGACGCACTCTACACAAAGCCCACCACGCACACGTTGGCAGCAGCACCAGGCACGGAATTGCCCGTGTCGGTCGGGATACAGCGTCCCTTCACCTGCGGCTGCGCGGGGGTCCGTCGGGAGCTGCGCCGTGCGGTGCGGGAGGGGCCGAGCCTGCCCCAGCACGGTGCCACCCGCAGACGGGGCACTCACCCCCGGAGGCAGAAGGACCGGAGGACACAGGGCAAGCCGCCGGCCTCTGTGGGCGTCCGCTCTTGTCCGCGTAAGGCCAATAGCGATGGTCACTCCGCTCGCTCGTCTTCCCAGCGATCATTTGAATCACAACGGCAGTGATCCATTATTAAAATACAGCTTTGACCCTTCTGGAAACTATAAACAATATAAAACCAAAGTGTTCTTTTATTATATTGAGCATAAATGGTGTTTATGCTCAATATAATAAACAATGTAAAGCTGAAGTGAGTATTCTGAATTATGAAAATGTCACCAAATGTTAGCTACACATAAAGAAAGACTTCCTGAGCTAGAGTCCTTCCAATGCCTTAGGAGGACTTGGATGGAATAATTTGCTTCTGAAATTTCCCCTCAAAATGCTACTTTTTCCACGGCTAAGAGCTGCGTAGGCTGTGAAGAGCAGAAGCCAATGAGACAAAATGGAATAAAAATTACTTCATACACCAGGATGGAAGCAGAGGAAAACAGAAAAACAGGGCGACGAAGGAAAGAGAACTGCTAGAAATATAAAACAAACAAACACCCCGCAGAGGACTCAGGCTGTCTCTGGAGCAGGAGTACAAGGGTAATCAATAATTCCCATACCTATTCAATGCGGTAGCTAATATTGTCCTACAGGGACACTCCTGGGTGACCGCGTTAAGCCCTTTTGCCTGAAAGTGTGGCACAGGGCATAAAATATCACATTTTGATCCAATTGAAAATCCTATTTGGAGTTACAGTTCTGGACATATTGGAAAAAATGGTCATCATTTTGAAAGTCAGTTTTCAGGGTTTCTATCCTAAGTAGGAGATTTATATTGGAGAAGGAAATAACAGCAAGTACGAGTTTTTGGTTGAAAGGGAAGAATTGTATAAGACAATTAATGGCCACGTTGGTAGGAAGGGCTTAGCATGGGAACATGCCCCGCAGACCGTCACTTCTGCAGACACGAGCACCGGCAGCGTCCCTAAGCTCCGCGGGAACCCCCCTCCGACCCGGGTCCTCGCCGAAGGCCTCCACCGCCCTGTGGACGTGGGGTCCCCTCTTCATCACTTCCTAAGCTGTGCTACCCTTATTTATGCACTCGCTCTTTCTCAGGAGACAGCGTGCATTCTGAGGACTCAACACTTCTTAGACATGTTTTATAGTCCCCTTAGTTCTTCGCACATAGTTGGCCCTAATTAAATAGTGTATGAGTGAACGAAGGAATTAAATCAACAAAAAGCTACACTGAAGAAATTTTAGCTCACCGAACGTGGTCACTGCTGAATGGTGACAACCAATCTAGTCTGTTTGAACACTTTTTACATAAAATATTTAGAAAGGTTCTCTCTATGCACAATGCTTGCCAACTCTGGAGTCCATCTAATGCTTAAGGAGTGAACAAATAATATTTGGCCTGGTTTACAATATTACATCAACCAATCCCTGATTTAAAAAAATACTTAATTGGAATGGTAATAATATACTACAGCCCAGTAGCATCTGTAGCAATGAGGTATTTCAAGTATAGCTCCAATGATCAATTTAGATTCAACATCTCAGAACTCAAGAAAAAGCATTCCTTTGTCTTTTCCAGGTTCTCTGTTTAAAGTTTTCTGTCAAGATAATAATTACGACCAACTATTTCCCTCTCCTGCTTCCTAATAAACAAATCCAAAAAATGACTAATCGTAAAAACCATTCCTTAATCAAAAGTTTACTTCGAACCATCCTAAATCTAGGCAATGATTGCATGAGGTCAAGGAGTTCGCTTCAGGGGAAGAAGAATGCACCTGAGCTTCTGGGCTTCCCAGAGCCGCACGGCTATGCGGCACCTGCTGCTGGTCTGAGGCCCCCCTGCCCTTGGCCGCGACCGTCCATTGTGAGGGTGAGCCTAAGGTCTGGCAGAGGCCGAAACCACAGAAGGGGGACGGCAGTCACAGGAGCAGAGTAATATGCACAGAAACTGCGGAGCTTCGTCAGACTTCAGCCAGTGGCTAAGCACCCCGTGTCCATGAGGCGTCAGCACCAAACTCTGGAACTCAGCAACAGGGTTACAGCACGGGATAGGGAAGCATCCGAATTACGTGGCAGATAGAAATTATACAAAATATAGCCAGAGCTCGCACACAGTCGGCGCCTCGTAAATGTCTGTCTTTACCATCGACATTGTTACGATCCCAGCTTTCTTTCTAGGATTAACTCGCATTGCTTTAGCGTGTTTGGCTCTGTGCTCAGTATCATGCTAAACAGCCGCCCCCCTCCAGGAAGCCATGTTTCCAGCTTCGGTACGGATGCTAGCGGTTAAGCATGTCTTAACAGGATGGAGAACTGCTCACTTCACGGGTAGGTGGCGTTTGGCCTCTCAAGTCGAGATTGCTCGCATAGTCCTGTAATTTTATGCTGCCCATGTTTAAACCAGTAAAAGGAAGGAAATGAAGACCTGGTCACTGAGAAGGCGGTGTAAACACCAGTGCCGGGAGCGTGCAGGCAGGGCCAGCGCCAGCCGGGGCGGAGGCTGTCTGGGGCCCACGGGCGGGGAGCCCGCGCAGATCGGAGCCCGGGAGCCTGCTTCTCCAGGGACCTGCGGCCGCCCGTCACTTCGCAGCAACCGCATCTTCTCAGAACAGGAGAGACAGGAACCCCCCAGGGACCCCGTCCCCGTCCCCGTGTGCAGGCACTCTCCTGGCTTCCACAGATTACCATATTCATGACGCGGCGGAGCGGGGGCGGTCTCACTCACCAACCAGAACATGAAAAAGAAATTAAAACGTTGGCAGGCACTTTGTCTCCAGTTTGTTGGACAAGTGAGGGAAGGACTTCCCACCCATTTATGTAAATGAGGCCCTGTCAGTGGCGAGCGTTTTAACAGAGATGACAGCCGCCTGTCTCTTCATACAGAACTGGCAGGGCAACCGTTGCAACTGCAGTTACTGTCTCTCTCTCCCTCAGTGTGGGTCAGTGCATGTTTTTAAAGACTTTAAGATAAATTTGCAAGGCCCAGCGATTCCCCCCTCACGTCTGTTAATGCAAAAAGAACTTCGGTGGGAACGTTGTCCTCCTGAAGTGCCCGGGAACCTGAGAGCTGAAGCCTTCGTCACACACGTCGCCGTGTGGCTAAACGTGTGTTTGCTGCGCATACGTAACGGCCCTGGGAGTGCCAGTGAGGCACAGATACGCTCCCTGGCACTTTGGATTCTGCAGGAAGACTCCCAGCATCCCCGGGGCGGGGGGCGCGGGGGGCGCAGGGTGCAGCAGGCAGGCGCTGTCTGAGTGCTTGGGCTGCTTCTAGGACTCTGGACAGTTTTCATTGCTGGTCATCAGAAGAGAAGGGTATGGACATGTAACAGATTAATTAATCTACGTACCCATCAAACTTTGGGAATATATTTAGTAGAGGAAGGAGAAGTGGACTGAGTGAATAAATTGTGTTTGGGGGGATTATCAATGGAATTAATGAATCCCCCTGGCCCAAGGCCCTATTAGTGAGATTTCAGAAAGTAGCTTTTTAAACAGATGAGGATGAGATTTTAGTTTCCTATCGTAGAAGACCTTTCCAAGACAACGTGTTTTTCTCCACTAGTGGAGTCTGGGAGGGGATCTAGGTTGATGCATTAGAATGCCTGTTATAAGCACTCTCAAAACACTGAAAAATTTTACCTTTACCCATTATAAATTGGAAGCATGTACGTATTTCATCACACTTAAGATGTTACCATCCATTGTCCTCATGCTATATGAAGAAAAATATAAGCAAAGTAAATTGTTTAAATTATTGCTAAGTGTTTCCACATTCAGAGTCCGCCAATTTAAAGACGCCATCAATTAGCCGTGAGACACGCCGGCACGGAGACATTGAGCCCGAAGAGCACTCGTGTCTGGGACTCGTGAGCAGCACGGGCTCCCCCGTTACCGGCCGGCCCGGCTCTGAGCTTCGTCCTGCCCACCGCCCGCAGCCGTCGCCGCGGGGCCTCCCGGCGCCTAGAGCGATGCCACGTGAAAACCGCATCACCATTCCCAGCCCCATTTACAAGTAAAAGTCTGAACTGTAGAAGTAGAAAGCAAAGCAAAACAAGTAATTTGAACAAAAGGCACGGCGGAGAGTAGAGCCCAGCTGTGTGTGGCTCGGGCTGCGTCCAGGTGCGCCCGCCTCCGGGGCAGGGCTCTGCTGCTTCTTGAGTCTCCCTCGCCCTGTGTGTCTCCTCTGGGCAGGCGATGCCCAAGTTTTTTCTTTTTAAATTAAAGATACATATAGTACACATTTGTATCTTCCGATGTAAGTTCAAAAAGGAAATATTAAAAGCAACATCGTTTCTTCAAAGAAAATGTTGACACCAACCCTTCCCTAAGGGCAAGATGTCCCTCCCGCATCGCTGCAGACCCGTCTTTGGCGAGCTGCGCTGAGCGGCGCGCGGACTCTGTGGCCCCAGGGGAGTTTCTGTTGGCCGGCGCCCAGGGATCCACGCTGGCCGGCGATCCCCCGCAGTGGAACTTTTTACAGAAGAGAATGAGCCGCAGGCAGAAAGATACACAAAACAGTCACCAAAGGCATGGCCACATCCCGCACCCAGCAGCGGGCGTGGGCTACGTCAGCCCGCAGTCCTAGGAGAGCAGGCTTGCCCTGAGTGCAAGGGAGTCAGACAGTCCTGTTTTATTGCAATAGAACCATAAGCACACACCACACGCTTCTGTGAGTCATTGATGGTAGAACTGCGCAGGTGACGACACTTAGGGGACCCGGGAGGGACAGTCTACCTCAGGCCTGGGGTCTGAGGATGGTGAGGCTGACCCTGCTGTCCCTTCTCACCCTCAGGCATCCTTCCGCCTCTCCTGACATCTCTGCACTACCGAAGGGAGGGCCCTCATGGAGACCGACGCCCTTGAGTCCTGACCCAAGATGCTGTCCCTGGCTGGTCACACAGTAGCCTGCCGCCCGGGCACAGGTGACGCCCCAGGCCTCCCCACCTGCGTCAGCAGGGTGTCTCACCCCGTGCAGAATTGAGGCTGGGCGCCGGCTCTGGGCCCTTCTCTCGCTCTGGTCTCTCCCAGAGTTCCTGCATTTCGTGTTTGGGAGAAAAGGGCTCCAGGGCTGGGATTGGCCTCTGGAAGTTTTTTGGTTTCTCCTCAAAGTGGATTTCAATTTTATTATTTTAAAAAGTTCCAAAATAGCAGAATGGCTAAATTGGCACTCATTCTCCACAATCCTAGATGAGCACTGGAAAGAGAATCATATTTGGGAGGATTCTGAGAAGTGTCTGAAGCGCTTACTTAGCCCAGGAGAGAAAAGAAGGCAGGAGGACAGCAGCGTGGGCCGCTGGGCGTAGGGAGCGCCCGTCTCTGCGCGGCCAGGGCTCTGAGCGGCGAGGCTAGAGGGGGCCTTTCCTGGACTTGCGTGTTTTGCTAATTTTCTGCAGTGAACACGTATCACTTTTATAATCAGAAGAATGGTATTAAAACGAATATTGTCTTAAAAGGCACACTGACGGAAAATGTAACCTTGGTGGTGATAAAATTACAATTATTATGGCCAAAGTTGTTATCCTGGTTTTTTTTTTATGAGTCTCAAATCATAATTTAGAATGGTAACTATGAACCAAATCTAAGCTGTGGGGAAGTGCATATTAGTGACTGCACAGAGAAATATGATCAGCCGACCTCCGGCCTGACTCTAAAACGCGATTAAGGACACATGCAATAAGAAATGCTCATCCACTCCAGCAAAGCATTGTTTTGGGATGGCAGATTTTTATTTCTGAGTATGTGACTAAGTCTCCATCCTCTATGTGGTGTTGGCAAATGAATGAACCTCCAAAAATTACACTGTAATGCGAACTTTCTCAGAACTAAAACTCTAATGCTAGCTTTTATGAGAGTGGGTTGTTTTCCATTTACAGTCCTCAAAGGGGATACACATTCTGATAGACATATATGAGAAAATGTTTACACACAAATACACAGAATAAAACTTTGCCCGACAAAGTTGAGCTGCCTAAAAACTGTAGTTTCCTGATCACCTGTGAGCCTGAAAATACTGCATTTCCAGAATGACCTTTGGCGGCAAGTGCCGCCCGCTCACCCGGACAGAACGCGCCGGGAGGAGCTTCACAGCCCAGTGCGGCCCTCACACCACGTTCCGATGGCCCCACCTGTGGACTGAGAACGAGGAATGTGTAATGGGTGGGGGACGTCTTTTGGAGGCCAGTCTTTTGAGGGAGAAGTCAGTGAGCACGAGACAAGCTTCACCAAACCAGTGAAACCAGCTTGTAAACATTTGACGCAAAGACTGTCGCTAGATCAGAAGCAGCAGCAGCGAACGTGCCGACATTGGAAAAATGAGGAGTCAGAAGAGAGGCGACCGTGGGAACAGCAGTCAGCGACGGAGCGGGAGGGCCGCCAGGCGTCGGCGGCTCCGGGAGGGCTTACAGGGCACAAGGAGCCAGCCCGAGCGCGTTCCGATTTCAGATTCACGGTCACTGGAGTCTGCTTCCAACCTTTTCGAGAGCTTGTTTATTTTTAATGATTTCCATCCTGGTGGTTCACAGCAGGTCACCCGAGGGCTGACGTTTCATGAGGCAGAGGCGGCGCCAGCTGCAGATGGCACGGGAGTTTCTAAATTCAGGGGCTGGCTTCGGGGGGCCCCAATTCCGGGGGGGCGCGATCTGCAAGGCGGCCTGGGCAAGGAGGATGGCCCATAAGGGACGCCTCTCACATGTCTGCGACAGACTCTGTCGTGTGAGACAGACTGTCATGCATGTGAGACAAGCTCATGTGTGAGACAAAGTGTCATGTATCTAGGATAATGTACCATATATATAAGACAAACTCTCTATCGTCATTAAAGCTCTTCAGCAAGAGGAAGGATAGTATAATACTAGTTAGTAATGAAGGTAAGAAGAACTTTCCTAGTTTTTCGCCTAGTTTTTGGAGACAGAAGGCCCTTGCTCCGGGCACCAGAAATTTCGAAGAGAAGGCCTTGGAATAAGGCCAGCTCAGTCCGCCCCCCCCCCCGCCCCCGCAGCAGCAGCGACGGTGGGCCCTGCCTGCGTGCGGACCCCACTGGGAGGCGCGTTCTGCTGCCTTTTCAACAGGCAGCTCGGCTCCTGTCCAAGGAATTGTTTCTTGGGTCTTTGCTCAAATTGCCTTCTCGGTGAGGCTTTTCCTAGCACCCTAGTGCCATTCAAGCCTGTCCTGCCCCCCGCCGCTCCCAGGCCCCACCTAAACTTCTCCCCTACCTTATTCTCTCCTTAGCATTTAGGACTTTCAACCTCACTTACACAACTTACTTTGTAGTGAATTTCTGCATCCTAAGGAAAACGTGGGTCCTGACTGTTTGTTCACTAAATTGCCCTTGGGGCACAGCACGGGGACACATGACAGGCGCCCAGTAAATGTTTCCTAAAGAAATGTTATGTGGGCACACCTGCCAAGTCGCCCCAGACGTGAGGCCCCGCGGGCCGGGGGGGTCACTGCAGGCTGCTCCTGCGATGCCCGTGTTTGGGAAGAAAGCCGCTCTTGAGCCCCCAAGGCTCTAGGAGGACTGAATCTGGCGTGGGGGAGGGGCCGAGCTCCAAAGCCCGACAACGAATCAGCCCGAGTGCGGCTTGGGCACAATCGGGTCCCCGGCTCCTGCGCCGCAGAGACAAACCCAGCCGGTCCGCGTTGCACGCAGGTGCCAGCGCCTGGTCCAGCAGGCTTTAGGCTGAGCAGTGCAGCAAGAGTCACCAGGGCGCAGGGACCACGTCAGGCACCATCGGGGGGACAGCACCCTGGCCCAGGACGACAAGCGCGCTGTCACGGAAGGAGGCCCACCCCCACACTCCAGGTCCAGCGCAGGGTGCCCGGCAGGCTCCCTTGAATCCTCAAGGACGGCGGCGCGTGCCGCCGCGGAGGCGCACGAGAAGGCACGAAAGCCGCGGGACGGCACCGAGAGAAGCGGAATCCGTCTGAGGAAGGGCAAACAGCCTCGTGTTCCCTGCAGGGCATGCTCACTGGGGGGGTCGTTCTGGAAAGACAGCTGGCTGGTTATACTGGAGCCTGGTGTGTGCCCGATGCGTTCTGTTACTGGACAGCCACGCCCAGCTTCGCAGCGGGGACGGACTCCTCAGCAATCTGGGCTTTCTTTCTTTCCTGCTCATGGGAGTCCTAGGGAGGGGCAGAATTAGTCCGGTAAGCAGGCATTCCTGAGGACCAGTGTGTGATGCTTAAGAACGATGGAATTTGTCGAGTGTCTCATGCTGAAGAGGTGAAAGCTGAATATTCTAGAGTCGAGTCAGGTGCTTGTTTCTCAAAGGCGTCCCCGGCAGGGGTTTGGCAGGCCTGCTGGTCCATGTTTCCAGGACTCGGAATGGTTAAGAAATTCTTCCTTATTCCCAAACCACACCTTTTACTCTTCATTCCAACCCATCTCACCCAACCTCGCCCTCCAGTCTGGGCGCACGGAGGACCACCAAAGGGCATCGCGGAGGTCGGCCTGCTCCCTGCCTGAAGGGGGGAGCAGGCAGGGCCTGCGGAAGTGCTCTGCTGTTTTCCAAAATCCCCGTTCCCCTCAACTCTCTTTGTTATCTTGGTATTTCTTTCTGAAAATTGAAAACAATAATGTATTTTGATCTCAGAAGAGTGTGACTATTGTAGAGACTAGTAGACAATCATTTTGTGACTCTTCTAAGCCATTGATTAACTTTCTACTCCTCAGCTGCACTGATTAGGCAAACTAAATAGAGGCTTGTCTATACCCTCAGATATTTTTCTTCTGTACTTGGACATAGTTAGGTCAGACCATCCTCTGTAATCTTCAAAGTAAAGGTTAATGACCCTGTGGCAAGGGAATGGAGAAATGTGGGCCTGACACATTTATTTAAGTTTTAAAGGTAAAATCTCAGTTTTCAGTTGCTGAAGCAGAGGCTGAAATTTTTTAAAGCTAACACCACCACTGTGGGTTCTCATCTGAATTCTGAAAACTGGGTATTTTTAAGATATCACAAGCATATTTGCTTTGCCTACCCGCCAGTACTGAGACACAAAGAGTTTACCACACTTCTGTAGTTAAAATTTATTTTTCTAATAAATTCTGCTTCTAATATTAAGGCTGGGGTTTGGCGAGTTCATTGCAACTGGGCCCTTTATTATTCTCTGAAATTGCTACTATCAAGTGAATTTAAGAAAACCAGTAAAAATTTAACTGAATAGGGTTTGAAATATAGTACCTTCAATAGCCCAGAGGACCCTCTTACTTTCTAAATCTGATAAACAAAGTAGATATATGAAGAAAAATATACATGCTTCTTGACATCACATTTATATACTAGCTTATTTATGAAATTTGTCTTTATTGGTCCATCGAATGTAAGAAAATCACCACATAGATGCTTTAAAATAGATGAGGGCATTTATTAGCCGGGAAAATATACATGGATGCCTATCAACAATTACTCCTGTGCTTTCCTTATTCCTTCATTCATCTTCCCCAGCTTTTCCTATCTCCTTTTCTGTCTCTGTAGATCTTCCCCGAAGCCGCATCACGCCCCCTCATGCCCCCTGGCTGCGCGGCCTGCTGCGCTGGGGCAGGCACCTCCGCCGAGCTGCCGGCCTGCGCCGGGCTCAGCCCGCCGTCCATGGGGGCCAGCGTGGTCTGGGGCCATGGCCGTGACGGGCCTTGTCCAGCCCAGCCGTGCACTTCAAGTCACCATATGGAGCTTCTCACATGTTGCTCTGCTTGGATTTTGTTTCGCAATACAACTTTGGAAGGAGTATTTCACCCTCTCAACTTCTGCGTGAAAGCCACGGACCGATTGGCAGACGTAGGGTTTAGAACCACGCAGGCCTGGCCTGCAGGAACCAGCCTAAAATTCCGCCGTGAACTTCTTTACCACTTTGCTGAAGCAAATGGCTCCCCCAGCCCTGCTCCAAACAGCACAGATTTCTGGAATTGTAATGTGTCATTCGTTGGACCAGATTTTAATCGCTAATAAAATAACTCTCCTAACCCTTGGGTAATTTCTCTTAATACTTTGTTCAGAGAAAAGTCAAACAGTTATGTTAAATGGATCACATGCTCTAACATTATAATTTTAGTAACTTTTCTAGGTGATTTTAAAAACTCGGAAAAGCAGAGTGTCCCCAGGGACAGCCCAGGGAAACTGAAGAACTACCGTAGATTCATTCCAAGCCCAGATGCAATGGGTCCATGCCTGCATAAAACTTCGGCTCCTGCATGTTGAGTCATTTCCTTCAACATGCTTCTGTGTCTGCCGAGGGTGAAAAAATATCTCCTCCCCGGTCTGTCCCTCCAATTTGGACAGATACGAGGAATAAAATATTTGGTTTCAGTGGATAGAAGTCTACCCAGGAAAGCTAGATGCTACGTAAATTTGCCCGCATCTCTGAACACCCCGGGCGGCCTGCCCCGCTCCCGCCCCGAGTATTTGTTCAGCCACGCAGAGCTGTTTATTGGACCTTCTTGCAGTGATTTGACTGAGGTCTTTGCATGTGGGTTTAGGAAAGCCACTTCCTCCTTTTATCGGCTGAATTGTGGGGACCACGTGCACCCTCCAAAAACCTGCGGGCTCTCACGTGCCAAGTTAGGGGACGCTTAGCTTCTCCCAGGGTTCCTGGAAGAACAGCTTCAGTTTTACCCTGAATGACATCTGGGAGAAAATAGTAATGTAAACCCACAACTTCTGTCATATTGCTTTAGCTGTAATTTCAAAATCTCTAAAAAAGATTCTTTTAGAATAAACTAATTAGCGAGAAAGAAAGAAATTGTTTTTGGAAGTAATAAATGGTTTCAGGACCTTGTCACAGCAACTTCCCAAATGAACTCCCAGAGTAAAGTTTTCAGCAAAGAGGAAATATCTGTAAAAGAACCACCCTTTCCCAGGTAAGGGGAGAACACTGGGTGAATAGGAACCAACTACATATGATTGGCCTCTATTTTATGTGGACGAATGTCCTTTTCGAATGACCTTTTCTCGACCACATGGGATAACTTTTTAACAAACAAACCAAAAAAGTATTGCATCTTAGACATTCTGATTCTCTCGCCACTCAGATGAAGGCGCCTCATTTGTCGCAGGAAATCAAGCAGTCAGTGAAAAGAGAACGCAGTCAGCGACGTAGAAAACGGAGGGGAACGGCACATCCCGTTGGAGGCAGGGAGGTCTCCCTCCGCCCGAGTGAGGCTTTGAAATGTGCGCGGAGGCCCGAGGCCAGGGCGCGCGCGGCCATCGGGTAAGGTGTGCGGTGGAGGGGGAGCAAACAGCCCCACACCGGCCACAGTGGGGGCCGCCCCGGCGCCGGGTGCGCACACGGAGCTGTCCCGAGGCTGGTGGTGCGTTGAGGAGGGGCTGCGCGCAGGTGGGTGACAGGCGCCCTCGGGCGCCGGGCGGGGAGGTCGCCTCCGGGTGGATAAAGGAGACCACTGGTGACTGTGGGTTTGCGTCCACCTTCTGGCTGCCGGAGTCTCGCTGCAGCTTCCTCCACGGTATCTTCGTATCTAAATTCCACCCCCTCCCCCACAACAAAAAAAAAAGCTACAGAAGCACCTCTCCTCACCCTCCAGGCTCCGTTTCCTGTTTTTTTACGCCATCCTAGACGTCTATAAAGCTCAGCGCGCGGGCGGCCGGGAAGGTCACGTGCACCCCGGTCCTGTCCTTGGGGGCCTGGGGCGCCCGTCCGGCCCAGCGTCCGGTCATTAGCCTCTGCGGCAGCGTTGTGCGGGCGTCCTCCCAACTCTAATACTTGCCGCTCGTTTCCTGGCTCTCTGAAACCGTTGACTCCAAATCCTCCATTTCTGGGGCTGCTTCCTTGTCCCATGTGCTTTTGTGCGCCTCTCTTTTTTGAAACACAGAATCATGACCAAGCTCTCCTGGACGCCTCCCTGGCATGTGGAAAAAGTGGATCAGACAGAAACCATGATTCCCCCAACACGCTGCTTTATTGCAGCAATAAACCTCGAGCACATCTCGGATCTTGCATGAGCCAAGTGCACAGGAGTAGGTGCCCAGCAAACGCTGAGCGAATGAATACATGACCAAGTGTTGGAATAGCTGCCCCTCAGTAACAAGAGTTCGGTTGCATATGCTACATCTTCATCCACTCTCAGTGGTACAGACAATCAATACATGCTAATTAAACGAGTGTAATTGACCCCCTCAGAAAAAGGAAAGCCGATGGAAAAATCCCAAGGAAGTGCAGAAAATAATAAATGTTCTCACCTCAAAATACATGGAGCCTCATAGATGGTGTTTAAGATACTACAGAAACAAACTTTTTAGAATTCTTAATTCCTATGCCACTTACTTAGGGCTTATTTACTTATTTTCCTGGAAACGTCCTCCCATCAGGATAGGAATTCATACTCGGCGCTTCGGGGATGGAAGTCACAAATTCATTAGTGCTGCAATCCAAGGGGACACCAAGGGTTTGGACAAATCAGGGGAAATAGTCTGAATTCTCTAGAAAGAATCAGCGAAAAATCAGGTGCTGCCATGAAGGAACAGCTTGGAAGAACGAAGGAATGCAGATCTGCGATGAGAAGAAAGGAAAGGAGAGTCCAAAGCAACCGGACCCTTTCTGTCTTTAGGCCACCCTCACCTGGTGTGGAGCAGCAGCCTAGACGCCTTAGACTGGAAAGAACAGCTCAAAGTGCCCTCACGCACTGTGAGAATCAAAAGCGACACAAGACAGAGAAACTCGCAACCAACAAACCTCTTCCTTCCCCAAGTGCACCATCTGCAGATGGCGGTCACCTGTCAGTGTTTCTGATGGAGCCTAAGCGGCAGTGCGGCCGATGCCAAGGGAGTGGCCCACCTGGAGGTGGGGCCGGGGCCGGGGCCCTGAGGAGGAGGAGGGCGGTCTTCCCAGGGCTGACCTCCCGGCGCCACCCCCGCGGGCGGACGCTGGCCCCACGGGCCCCGCGCCACACGGCCTGGGGGGGCTCTCCCGCGCAGAGAAGCCGGGGCCTCCCCTGGCGCCCCAGCGCGGGCCCCATGTGCCCGTTCACTCTTCGCTCTCAGCCGGCGGGAGGGCCAGCACCGCGGGCGCGCACGTCCTTCCTCCTGTCCGCCGCCGCTCTGCAGGCTGGGCTGCTCGGTGCGTTGCGCGGCTTTCGGCTCCAGACAGCACACAGGGCAGTTGAACGGCACCCCTGCCGGCTTCCTCGGAACAGTGTTAAGGGGAAAGCCGGCCTCCCCCGACCCGGGGAGGCCGCTCCGTGGATGCTCCCCAGCCCCGTCTACTGTTTTCTGGGATGTGCTCTTGGCACACTAACGTGGGCACGGCTGGCCTGAGAACCCTGTCGTTTTCCCTTGTCACCAAATGCGCCTTTCCGAGCACTCAGACCCACCGCAAGCGGGGATGTTGTATTGAGACTAGGATGGGGCAGTGTGTAGGGCCATCGGCCTCTTTGAAATGACGCCTTGGGAAATGCCGCGCCTTGGGAGCACATCTGACTGTTCTGTACCGCTTTTAACAAGGCCTGATAACCAACGCACCAGGCCACACTGCTTGCCCTTCCCGGGCCACGGGCGTAGTGGTGGTGGCAGGTGCGCACCAGGTCACGAAGGAGGCGACGTCCCCGCCTTGCCATGGCCAGGGAGTGACCGAGGGCACCCCCCGTATGCAGCCCAGATCCGAGGTGTCAGCGAACACGGCTCTCGTGGGCAGTGGAGCTTGTGAGGCTTCTTCTCTTTCCAGCCTGGGTGGGGGACGCCAGCTGCCGAGGACGGCAGACAGCCCACGGGGGCCACACAGGTCGCCCCCGCCGACCCTCCTGCCAGGGCTGGCTGCACGCAGGATGTGGCCTGGCCGGAACCTGGCTGCGGGTGTGTGTGGCCTGTGGACACGGGGACAGATGGTGGGGTCTCGTTCACCGCTGCCGACTGGAGGCCCTTTCCCCTACCAGCGTGACTCCGCAGATTTATCCTGGTGCCGGCGACTGGGGGACACAGACAACAAGCCTTCTGGGAGACAGCATATGGCCGGGAGCAGGTCCCTAGAGGGCACTGGGCGGCGCTGTCATGCGGCACCGCGGTGGCCCTGCTCCCAAGCAGCAGGGGCCCGTGAGGGCAGCCAGGCACAGGTGGGAACAGACGGCACTGGAACCAGCAGGAGGCAGAACCTGGTGTGCTGCTCCGAAGATCATTTGCTTAATAGACTGCGTCGGTTTTATCCTTTTGCACTTTCCTCCCTGAACATTCAAATGGGTTTGGTTTTGGAGTGGCAAAGGGCTGAGAATTTTTTGTTAACCACACACACGCGCGCGTGTGTTTATTAATAAGACAAGAGTATTAATGATGGTAGTCTAGAAGCTTGGTTAATTGGGCATCTTGGGGGAGTCACTCCAGTTGCTGTCTGCTAATTAAGGTGACGCGTTTTCCAGGGAGGGAGAGGAGAGCTGGTGGCCTTGCAGCAGCCCATGAACTGTCAGGAGGCAGCAGTGACCGGCGCTCGCTGATCCAGCCAGGTGGCGGCCACGGTCAGACGACCCAACGCTCCGGACCAAGACCGCAGGCGGGGCCAGGAAGGCCGCCGTCGGAGAAGACAGCAATGGGGTCCCACGTTAACGCCTCTTAGGCGTCTAGAGATTTTGTCGCTGAGTTTAGTCCTTCTGGAGAATAAGAAATCTGCCTCCGTGGCGTATTTCTTCTTAAACGCTGTGGATTCGCAAATATTACTCAAAATGCAGGTTACTTCCTCGAGAGGCTGCCGGTGGGAGCGCGGGGATGCGCGGGCGCCTCTCCCGGCGCGGGCCAGCCCGGGGCTCTCCTGCCCCGCATCCCGGATCTCCCCGGTCACCACCGGCCCACGGAAGTGCTTTTCAGGAAATGCTCGTGTCTCTTCTGAGAAACAAGTCATAAAAATAAAATATTTTCAAGGTGGTTTCACCAGATGAATCTTTTAAAGAAGAATCAAAACGCTATGAAAAACCTAATAATGCAAGTTCCAAGTAATGAATCAGTGCTCAACCAAGGACCGGGTTTTTCTCAAGGATTTAAAAAAAGCCTTGGATTTCTGATATTTGAAATTCTCTCCCTATAACTTGGGTGGCACCAACGGAACGATCCCTGGTCTTAATGTTGTTTCCGCCATGCCTGAAGTGATTTTTTTTTTTTTAAGTTTATGGACAGCAGATTGAAGACAAAGGCCGAGAATGAAAACAAAGTTGTAGCACTATTGTAACCTGATGTTATGGGATGTTCCTCAGTCTCAGCTCTAAGGCCCTGAAGATGAAAGAAATGTCAGCAAGTTTCCTTCTTCCTAAAGAGGATGGGGCGGGGCAGGGTTGGATGTGATTCCAGCTCCTTCCGTAGGCCCAGGACCTTGCCCCGCCCACCGACTCTCACCGGGCGCTGAGGGGGACTGAGAGGAGAGGCTGTAGAAAGAATTTGTCACAGGCCTAGAAAAGTGCTGTACTTTTTGTCCCCTCCCCAGCAGAATCTGGAGTGAGTGACCTAAAGCAGAGGACAGGGGACAATAGAGACCCAGTCAGGAGCTGGGCGTTTGTCCAAAAGACAGTGGATATTGTTTTTCCTCACCCAAGGATATGTTTTTAAAAAAACTGATTTTTTAAAGAGAGAGAAAGGGAAGCGGCGGGGAGGGGGAGAGAAAAAAACATCTCTCCGGGTAAACCCAGAGCTGGATTTTGACTCCTTGGCTTGGAAAAATATTCTATGTCTTTAAGATGTTTGCTAATTCAGGTGACTTTTTAAGGCAAAAGGATGAGAAATGAGTGTGTTTCCTTGGCGCAGACATGCAGGCAAGGCCCGCTCTCTCTGCCTCACACAACAACAGAAGAACCTTTTACACTCTGGGCGGCCAGCCGGAACTCTATTAACCGGTAGACGAGGTAAATGAAACTACCTGTTCCAGACGTAACAGGGAACAGACACACTCCATCAACGGAAGGTCAAGTCACAGCCCCCGGCAGGAAGAACTAAAAGTGATCAGGTCATCCTACACGAAAAGCCCATTTTGACGTTTCTGTTGCATTAACAATCTGTTCCTCTTTTGGTGGCCTGGGAAGAACGGACCAACAATCGTGATCATCTCTGCTATTTGCTTTGTTAATTTTTTTTAAGGCCGCCGGATATTTATTATCCTGTGACCTTTTGCAACTTGGAATGTTCTTATTTCTGCAACAAAGAGATTAAACTCCAGGCAGAAAAGTTCCAAAGGGTTGGCTAGATTGCTGGGGTTCTCCCTGAGATTGTTATGATCACAATTCTTCCCACAGGGCCACCCGAGTCCTCGCAAAGCACCCGGTGCTCACTGTCACGGCCTCCTTCGGTGCCTCCGGAAGGTCAGGGACGCAGAGGACGCGGCCCGCAACTCCGCTCCGACGGAGCGATCGGGGGAAGACGACGGAAGTATTCCGGGGCGAGTCGCCGCTTCCTCCTCCAAATCACATTCTTACTCATTCCACAGACAAGCCGAGGCAACGTCCTCTCACAAGATGTAACAAAACAGCACCCCTTTCAGTGCGGCGGCTGCGACGGGGTGGCCGGGGCGGGGGGGAGGAATGACAGGCAGGCAGCGGCCAGGGGGCAGCGCACGGTGTGGGGGCTAGTGTGCGCTGTCCGCAGGGGGTGTCAAGAAAACGAAGCATCGTAATCGTGCAATTTATCCTCGCTAAACATACTGCGGCGCGCTGTAATTAAATATGAAAACCTAAATTTATCTCTGTGTTCGGCTGTCATTAATTTAACAGGGAGTGCGCGTGTTCTCATCTACTGGCTGGTTTTTTTCCCCTCCATGTGCAGCATATTAAAATGTATATTAGCCTCAAGGTGCATAAACACAAAATAATAGACCAAAGGTTCTGGCCTGCGGAGGGAGGAAAAAACCCGCGCTGAAAGGCCGTCCGGCCGCTGTGATGCAGCGGGGACACTCACTTAGCCTCATTAAGCCCAGGCTCTCTTTTGCTTGTCTTTGGTTCTGCATGACAGCGGCCTTTGTTGTATAATAATTCATTCCAAGTCCGTTCCACGCTATGGGAACTGGTGAACTGTGGCCATTTTAATGAGAAGTATTGGTGGTATGCATAATCTGGAAGCCACGTGGGCCAGACAATGCAGGCCACTGCAGCCAGCAAAATGAGATATTGTCGGAATCACAAACGTGTCAAGTTGTTTTTGGACAGGGTATTATAATAAGCACTAAAATATGCATCCCATTACTTCGCCTCTGCCAGTCAAAGATCACTGTCCTGAACGTGGGCTCCGGAAAAAACCAGGCCGTTTTCCTTGGGAAAACAGACCACAGAGCACAGGCAAAAATTACGTGTTTTGGGGGGGGTTGGGGGTGGGGGTGGGCACTGCTCGATTGCTTTAAGAAACCCTTGTGCCCCGGGCGCGGGGTCTCCTGGCAGCATGCCCAGTGCTGGCGGACCGGTAGAGGCTGCCGGCGCACGGAGCTGGCCTGCATGCACTGCTTTTTAATAGGTGTGCTTACCGACTGAGAATACAAAACCTCAGACTCAAGGCTTACGTTGAGTCTAATGAAGAAATCCTTGGAGACAAAAGACAAAAACAAGAATGAGAAAATCTCTCCCAATGATACTGAGCCTTATGTTTCATCCTATTCAAATGGCTTAGCATTTGGGACTGGTTTTTCCCCCCTTTAAATTTTTTTTTTTTTTTTGTCTGCCAGCTGGTTTGCTCTACAGACCACCCTGAAGCTTCGGGGTGGGGGAGGGGGAAGAACACGTCCCTCTCCCCACTGGCCTGTTTAGGAAACCCAGTCCAGGAACCACGGGGGAGGCGAGGCTTTTCACCGCCCACCCAGGCGACTCTTAGGAAGAGGGACCATGTAATTCAAGGCTCCAGCTTTATTTTCGACTCTGATGGCGAACACTAAGAATTAGTTCACTGTTAGCTTGACTTCATTTTGTAGGGAGGAAAAGGAGGCATTTTGAATTTTTTTTCCTTTAAAGACCTCAGTACCTTTTAGTTGTCTTCTAAATGGAAACATCAAATACCCCACGCCAATCCTATGGCTTAATTCATATTGGGAGAGGTCCACTGTGGAATCCCTGGCAGTTCCCGGTTTGAATTAAAGCGAAATGTCACAGTGATTCACTCCACACGTGGACGTCATGACAGACGTCACTGAGCTGCTAGTAACTAAGCAGAAACACTTGGTGAAACTTCTAATGTTCCCTCTAAAAAAATGGGATCCCCCACGGAGCCTTGTTTGTATCCCCTTTGTATCCTTCTTGTATGTTCTTCTGTCTGTCACAGCTGTTTAAGCCTGGCCCTCCCACTGAACTAGAAGCTCTTACTCGATAGCACACCGCCCCGACCTGGAGCCTTCCGTGACCTTTGGCCTCAGTAGATGCTGGTGGAATGGAAAGCTGAACCGAAGCGCGTCTCCCTCTAGCGAGCCCGCCTCTGTTCCAGACCCAGCTACCCACCTGCGCTAACAGAGGGTGATGGGAGCAGCAATCTCTTGAAAGCTGGTATTCATTAAAAGGACGGGATACGTGTGCACGGTCGTAAGTTAACGCTGTCCAAGAAATAAAATGCCCTGCATATTCCACACGGAGAGCTCGTATTGGTGGCGAGTGGGTATTGGATTCTAATTTGATTTTGTCTGCGTCACTTTCTCCACCCCCAGCGCCCACACCTTCTGTGCGGCAACACCATCTCTGGTAACAGCCAGAACTATCTACATAATTTGGGGGCCCAGTGCAAAATAAAAATGCAAGGCCCTCTGTTTAAAAATTATGAAGAACTTCAAGGCAGACTCAGCGGGGCACTAACCAGGAGTGGGACCCTCCTGGAGAGGGGAACCCCCCGTGGAGCTGGCCCGGGAACAGTCTCAAACGATCTCCTGAGAACGATTTTGCACATTTCCTGTCTGTTTTCACAGAGCAGCACAATGATGTATTTAAAAGGAAACTTAGACAATGGCACTGTTTCTGTACAAAACCATTCGACAGCTTCCCTTTGCGCTCCCACCACAACCCGCATTCTCTTGGGGGCCACGGGGCCCTGACATGTGCCGACCTCTCCGGTCCCACGGGGGCGTCCCTTGCTCCCTCACGGCGGCCACGGCGCGCAGCCTCCGCAGACGCGGTCCCCTGCAGAGCCACGCCGTGCCCTGGCTCCTCTCACCCTCACTTCAGACTCCGCTCCCTTCCTGCCCCCCAAAGCCAAGGAGACGCCCGTCCCCTGGGATTCCCCCGAGCACACCTCTTGCTCCCGCGTGACCCTTACCGCAAACTCGGACGTTGTAAGGGATCAAAATCGCTCCTCTCCACTGCCCGACTGCAATCTCCACGCGGGCAAGAGCCCCGGCGCCCCCGTTCCCTGCTGGGTAAGCGCACTGAGCACGCTGCCTTGCTTACCATAGGTGCTCAGTGACCACTCGTGAAATAAACAGATCCGTTGAAGGAATGCATAAAAGAGCCATTCAAACGCTCAGGGATATGCTCCTCGTAATTATTATGCTTTTCAAGAAGTTAGGATTTGCTTGGGCAACCAAAACTAAACAGGCTCGCTCTGGCATTTTTTGGTGTGTGTGTGTGGAGGGAAAGGTACTGGGCTGTATCCTGTACCAAAGAAGAAGCTGCTTTTCTCAGGATAATAAACATTTATTAATATTAATTTCTTCTATCAAACCGGGGCTCCAGAACTAGCTCCATTCCCACAGCATCTGCCTCCACGATTTCCGGGTGGGCTGGGATGGCACACCTCTCCCAGGGCCTGGCCCCTCCCACGTTCTAGTCCATTTCAGGAGAGTGAGCGGCGAAGTCATTATTCACTGGGCACCTTGTCCTTTGGCTTCAAATAGAGTCAAAGTTGTAGAAATTAAGAAAAACAGAATGTATTGCATCTCCCGAATTCTAGTTCATTATTATGACAAATGTTTTTCAAAGCAATATTTATCATATTAAACTGTTTCTGTTGCTGGTCTGGAAACACTAGAAGTATAATTTCTAGCTTTGATAAAGTAATAAAGTCAATGGAATAAAACTATGCTAGGATGATGGGTTCTTGTCATTAGTAGCAAAACTAAAAACACATGTGGAAAATTAATGTTGAAATCGAATCTAGCCATCTCATGCTCAAAATGAGAAATCATGACCTACTAATAATATTCTTGTATGCAATGTACTCCTGTTATAACTTGAAAACTAGAGAAAACATTAAAACACTGCACATATATTTGTACAGCGCCTCATTCCGTTAGGAGCCGCCTCCTCAGCGGTCCTCCTTACCCGCAGTCTCACTTCCTGCTGTTTCAGTTCCCTGCAGTCCACCGCGGTCCAATTAATATCAAGTTAAAAGTTCCAGAAATAAATGATTGATGAGTTTTAAATCGTGCGCCATTCTGAGCAGCGCGGCGGAAGCCCCGCCACCTGCTCGGTCCCGCCGGGACGTGGGTCATCCCTTTGTCCAGCGTCTCCACCCTGGACACTCCCTGTCCCCCCACCAGGCACCGAGTAGCCCCTCGGTGGTCAGATCCCCACCCGAAGTGCAAGGGTCGTGATACCGACAAAAAGGAGCCATTCAGGATGTTGTTCAAGTGAAAGGTACGTTTGCATGGCAACCCCTCGGTACACGCAGGGTTCTGCACGCCGCATGGGGTCAGGCATCCCCTGGGGGTCTCGGGCCGGACGCCCCGCCGGTCGAGGGGGACGGCCGTGCCCTTGCGTGTGATTCCCTAAGGCAGTCCTGCGGCGCTGGCAGGGGACGATGTAGTCACGTCCCTTCGGCAGACGAGGAAACTGCGGTGGGAAGGCGCTGCGCCCTCTGCTCGCAAACACCAGCGTCAGATTTCAGATCTTCGGGTTCCTGTTCCAGGTCACTGTTCTCTGCTGAGCAGATCCAGCAGATGTCAAATGCATTTAGACCAAAAACATGCCTAGGAACATACTCTATTATTCCACGAAAGAACTTCATAGCGAAAAATCAGCGCGCGGAGAAGTTCGGCAGCAGCGCGTCACGCACTCCGTCTGCTCCTGCGCGCGGCGCAGGCCCCCCGCAGCCCCGCCCCGTCGCCAGGAGCGGCGTAAACGAATACCAGGGCCGCTTCAGAGCGAACGTTTTCTAGCCTGACTTGATTTCATGGACAAAGTATTAATTACTGCGGCCTTCTTGGTTTCCCATCGAAACAGAGTTGGGCGCATTTACACGGGTGTCCCCGGGAAACTCCCGCAGCGCTGAAGAGCACGCCGTTCCGAGGGCGCCTGGTGGACACCTCCGCTGGGAAACCGCACGTGCGGTTTCAGCCCAAGTTTCGAGGGATGCGGTTCATTCGCTTTCTGGCCTCAGTCTTCTCAAAAGGTGAGTTAGGAGTTTAAACGCTGGGAAGGACTGTCCGGTTGGGTTGATTTACATTCAGAAGAATGCTGTTTGCAAGGTGTGTGGCAGAACTAAGTGTAGGTGCAAAACCCAGAGGTAGGAAGTGTAAATGGTGTGTCCACTTTGCCAGGCGATGACTAACAAATATATGTATATATGAATCCACACATACACAGATGCATATACTTAATATCTATTAATGTGTCTAGTAATGGATGGTATAATATCATACATAGATATATAGGCACCCATATTTAAAAGACATTTATGTAATATACACACAGGCACATATATAATAGTTACCTATATACACTGTATAATACATTATAGACATTGACATATGTATAATAGATCAATATATATCATGATCATACCTATACGATATGAACACTCTCATTTTTTTTTTTTTTTTGGTCCAAGTTGTTACTCAGGCATCAGAGGATTGAGAAACAGATACTTTTCCAAGTTTATGTTTAGATGATTTTTCTTGCGTCTTCCCACTGACAAAGCAGGATGTACAGTGTTCTTTTCCTGTTTCCCCACCTCAAATCTGGGGGCTTCCTGCTTCATATAACATAGAGCCCCCCGCCCTGGGCCCTGTGGCCATGCACTTACAATGCCCTGTGAAACCTCGAAAGCACTAGCGGAGTTCATCTCCTGCAAGGAGCCCGAGGGAGAAGCCTGCTGACTTGCGAGGAAACCTTTGGTGACCAGCCATCGACTTCCCGGGGCTTTCACTGCTGATTTCCTGTCGCCCAGGTTTCTGTAGGCAGGGCCAACCTGAAGTGTGTTCTGCAGCTCAGTCCGTGAGAGCTGGTTGCACCCTATTTTTTAATTGTTTGTATCAGCACCAGAACGCGGCGCACTTGGGGCCCAATGCACAGGACGGCCTTCCAGGGAACAGGGCGTAGTGTCCGAGCGGGGAGAGAGGACGCAGCTCTCCTGCACCCGCTGCGCCCATCACACCCCCACGCTGTCGGCGCCACGGCCACAGGCAAAGCGGCGACCTGGGTCACACAGGAGTGCGGGCCTGGCTGTGCGCTGTGGGACGTGGCGAGGACAGCGTTGGGGCCGGCGTCCGGGAAGTGTGCCCTGGCGGTCGGTCGCCTCGTCCTGGGGGGGTTCGCGCGCGTTGCCTTTCTCACTGCAGACGTGGACCGAGCTGGAGCCGGATTAGACTGGGCTTTCCTGAGGCCTGTGAAGAAGCAGGGGGTCAGTGGGACCCGAGTACCCCCTCTCCGAGGACAAGCTCGCGTGGTCAGAGAGCTGAGCACACAGATGCACATCCGGGGACTGCTACACGCATGGGGTGCGTATTAATATTTGGGACATGCTTTTCCATTTGATTTCACTACTCTACTTCAAATTTCATGCTTCCTAAAATCAAAGGCTTTTCACACTTCATACTTCTGTGCCTTGTCACGTGTCTGACCTTGGAGTCATTATTCAAACTATTCATAGTTCTTTTCATCTAGCAAACTTAGAGCCTGTTGTTCCCAGATCCTGTACAAAGCCCGAGTCATTCTGCTTTTGTGTCCAAATACTCTCTTTGAATTTTCACCTGAGTCGGTAAAAAAGAAACATTATCTGCCTCCTCCATGACTTGTCTCTGGGTAGAAGTCCCCAAATTGCATTGGTTGTTTGTATTATCCTAATGCACCGAAAGCCTGATTTCACTATAATTTGCGCTCCGCTTTCATCTTGGTGCTAGGTCTCCTGATAATACTGCCTCCTAAATTGTGTCTATTAAATGTCTTATTTGGCATGATTATTTCACAGATTCATACCTTACATTCACCCAGGTCTCATTTCATTTCCCCTTCCTTATTTGTCACCGCTTTAGGTTCTTTTGTGTGACTTCTCTTCCCCTGAGAATTGGAAGGGGTTCCCACTTAGAACTGTCTGCAAATCTCCTTCATGTCCCTGTGACCTCCCTTTCTGGTGACGTCACTGAAGAATCCAAAGCAGGTGCCTTTTACACCGGGGTTGTATTTTACTGCATTATCTGTACCCATACTTCTCAGACTTTAGTGTTCATCTATCAGTCCCCTGAAGATCTTGCTATAATGCAGGCGGTGATTCTGCCGACCTGGGGGTGAACCTGAGGTTCTGTGTTTCAGACGAACCCCAGGTGGGGCTGCTGTTGCTGGCTGAGGTACCACATTTTGAGGATTGTTTGACAAGTGCAGTTCCCACGCACAACATCAATAACCTCGGATCCAAATGCTGAAGTTTACAGTGAAATGTTCATATTTTACACACTTGGAAATTTTTTCAAGAGGTGGTTATTGGAAATGAATGAATTTCTTCGACTTCGGGTTAGAGAGAGTCTCCTACTTCACCAGGGTGTAAAAGGGCGCTTAGAACTTGGCTTTCCCTTCTTCCGAGGCTGCGGCTCTGTTGCCGGGCGGACAGTGCTTGCTTGGTTCTCGCCAGCCCCGTGGAGGGCAGACCGTCCCACCAGCGTGTGCCCGCGTCCGGTCACGTCCCGCCTCTGCTCCCTGTTCACACGACTCGGGAGAGCCACCCTCGGCTTCATCCTGTCCTCTTGCTTTCAGCTGATTGGGAAGACTTCTGGCCTTGTGTGGGATTTTATTCCTCAACCAGCATAGGCTTTAAAGCTGGGCCCGAGGAACACCAACGCCTGGTTGTTTCTATGTGCTGCTGCCTATTGTTGAGTCAGTTCTCTGTCCAGAGCAACAGAGTCCTCTCATTTCCATGGTGACGGAATGAAGAGGCAAGGACCACGAGGAGCCAGCCAGGGCGTCGGAGATGGCGCAGAGGAGGCTGGGAGTCCCTGCAGACTCGGGAAGGCGGTACCCCGCCGCGCAGCGTGGGGCGCCGCTGCCGCAAGGTGCCATGCAGCGAGAGCTGCCCCCCTTCTCGATGCGTCTGTGCTCAGCGCGTGCAGGCTCCCCCCACCTGTAATGTGTGCGCGGGCTCACCTTTGCTTTTGACACTTTTATTCACCGCTCACGGTGCGTGGAGTTAAAAGGGATAGGTTAAATCAGGCATGGCTTGATTTCAGGTGATGCAAATCTGCAACCAGGTAACAAGATTCTTTATGATAAGCAGCGGTGAATAGGGGCTTCTCTAATAATCAGCCATCACACACTCGGGCTTGGCTGTTCAGGGTAAGCATATGTATTCGTATGCAAGTGCTAGGTGCTTCAAACTGTTTTACTGCCTCCTACAGCTAACAAAAGTGACGCTGAAGAGCGCAGTGACAGCAAGCGCCACTGTGCCAGCGACGCCTTTCACTGCGCTGGGCTGTAGGGCTTTCTCTTCATTCGCTTAAAAGTGAGCAACCCCGGCCCAGGGCCCCAGACCTCCTGGGCTCCGGCCAGTCAGTCACGCTGCTCACAACCCTGAACTCATCGCTCTGATTTAGAGAGGGAAGCGCACAGGATGAGAATCTAGAAACAACAATGTCGAAAAGCACTTCTAAGTGTACACATTTGCAATTTCAACAAGTTCCTTCTGGAGAATCCTTCATGCTCCTTGTCTTACAAAGATGGTAAGATGACCTTTGGCAAGTTCCACCTCTGGTCAGAGCAGAGTGCCTTGTGTTGGGCTTGTGCACGCAAGTCACACCACACAGACATGTGCACACGTGCCCTCCAAGGCACTGAAGGATGCCTGAAAAAGAGCAGACACCGTAGGGGACTTGATGTTTGGAAGACGCTGCCACGCGGGGCGGCGGCGATCCAGAGAGGAGCCCACGGCCGTCGTGGCCGGGCGGCCGGTGCTCTGTGCCTTCCCGGTGCCGGAGACTGTGCCAACACCCGGCAAGGGGGAGAGCACTGGAGGGGCATGTTGGGCTCCGCGGGCGCACTCGGCCCACGCCCCTGGCTGGCTCCTGGGCTGGGCCTGCGCCTTGCAGACTCCAGGCAGCCAGGTGAGGACGACGCGCCTGAGAAGGCCCGTCAGCTGCCACCAGGTGCTGCGGGGACAGAGCGTGGGGGCTGCGGTCAGAGAAGTGAGCTGTCTGCCAAAACAAACACAAATCAGGGCTTTGGTAGCAAATGATAAGAGTCCTAAATCGCTTTGAAAGGTATCGTTCACAGTCCAGACGCTGTAAAAAATGACCAGGAAAGAAAAAGGAGGAAACTGTGACAGTTTTCAAGAGAAAGGGCCGTCGGCGCACAGCCCTCCTGAGATGGCGAAGGAGAGCGCGAGGTGGGTAGGGCGGCCGGTGTCCCCAGCCTCGGGGCATGGAGACACATACGCTGGCAACAAGCGGCAAGGTAGAAAACTTGCAATAAATAAAAACTGTAAACATGAAGGGAAAGACATTCTAGAAACATACGATATCTGAAATAAAAGCCTCGCTAGGTGGGCTGGCGGAGCAGCAGAATGGAGATGGATTAGAAGAAAGACTCGAGGAACTTGAAGGGAGGCTGACAGAAATTACTCTACCCCAAAATAAATACAGTGAACAATTGGGAAAAAAGACCAAAAAACCCTCCAGACTTGTCATGTATCAGAAGGTCTAATATACATTTAATTGGAGGCCCAGGAAAGAGGAAAGAATGGGGCACAAAAACTGTTTGAAGAAATAATGACTAAATATATTGCCCAGATTTGGTAAATGCATATACATTTAAATATTCAAGAAGCCCCGAGAAGCTTCAGATAAAATAATACTAAAGGCAATTTTTGAAGGTTTATAACATTTAGTATTATGTAGGAGGCAAGCTGGGGAAAATATTGGAGACTCTGAATTTGTAACTTGGAGAAAACTGTAGCAAAGGGGTATGGAAAAAATGGGAATATAACAAAAATGAATTAAAAATACATCCTGTCACTTTTAAGTCTATTCGAATGTGAAATAGGAATATTGTAAGAATTTACCATTAGATAATTAAATTGAAGTGAAATTCAGTTGTCACTTAAATAAATCCTCAGATTTCCGTTCATTTTCCTCCCTCCCTCCCTCCAGCCTTCCCTCTCCCGTATCCTGGAGAAAGGCAATTTTTCTCATTGATACTATCAGACTGAGGAAGAAAGGACATTTTGCTATTTGGGTCAAGAGTCATCGTGATAACCATTGTTTTATATTTCTAATGTTGCATCGTTCACTAACTTCTCCACAGTTACCACACTGTAGGGTGCTGGGCTTTCCAAGATACTTGTAGAATGATTTCAATTTAAAGGACATGAAATTAAAACAGAACGTTACTTTATAAAAGCAGGTGATTAAAAAAAGAAATAAGAGGACCTTTCTCCTTCGCCTATTCGGAGCATCAGAACAGGATGCCTGGGAAGCTGTCTTGGAAATGCCAGACAAGGCGCTTCCTCCGCACTCCCGGGAAGAGGCTGGCTGCGCAGCCTCACCGAGCGAACCCTCTCTTCTCCACCAGCAGTGCGAGCGGGAAACCAGCGCCTCTCTTCTGCACCACCGGGCAGCGTGGCCCGCAGAGCCGGGCAGCACTTCCAGGGCCGAGCTCGGTCGGCTGACGCCCAGAGGCGGCTGACTCTGAACAGGACAGGCCCTTTGCACGAGGTGCGCCGCCTTCTCTCACCGCCCCCCACGCGTTTCCAAGGCCGACGCAGGGACCCTTCCATGGCTCCTCGAGTTTCCCCTCAGGGTCGCAGAGCCTGAGTGTCTGAGCTGCGGAGAGAACAGGAGGTCCCTCCCCCGCGGACCGCCCGGCCGGAGGGCGCCGCCCCGGTGAGACTGCGCGGCAGCTGGGGCTCAGCCCCGCGCTGAGGGAGGCCTTGCTTTAGCGGCGGCCTCCCCGCCCCCCGGCAAAGCCTACTTTTTGACACATTTTGAAAACAGAAATTGGGGCCCGGTCACGGCCTGTTCTCCAGTTCCCTCGCAAATAGCTTCCGGATGGCTTCAGTTAGCTTGGCCGCGTGCCACCCTTCCCCACAGCCGCGGGCACGGCGCACGACTTGGCCCGTCTCCGCTTCCGCCCACCCCCGCAGCGCCCGTCCAATTTCAAGCGGGCGCGCCAGCGTCCGGCGGTCCGAAGTCCATCCTGGGCTCTGGACTTGAATTGGCTGATTTGGAGGTGGGCAGACCTCGTCCTGCGCCTCATGCAATTTAGAAACAACAGCAGATTAGCGATTAAATTGGCTGAACAACTTCTGGCTCATATCAATTAATTTCTCCACGGATTTTTCCTTAAATAAAGCATCTTCCCCACACAGCTGCGGGGAGCGTCCGAACAGCCTGACTCTGTCATGCACCGCTGCCTTCGGCTGTCTCCACGTTTAACGTTAGAAGCTCTGTCACAAGAAACCGAGAAAGGGGGGGGCGGGGGCATCGGCGTGCACTGTGACCTCCCACAGCTACCCACGTCTGAGAAGCAGCGGCCGAGACACAACGAAGTTCCCGCGGAGGGAGACCGCCTGCGGAGAAGAGCTCTCACCTCGGGAAACGCCCGCAGTCCTGAGGGGTCTGCGAGGGTGGGCGTGGGCCGCCGGGAGCCGTGTGTCCGGACTCCCTGGAGCCGGCCGCCTTCTTTGTTAGCACTTAAGGGGGTTTTCAAAGCGGAAAGAAAACACCCTGCCACCCGAGCCCACACCCTCTGCCCCTGAGCAGCGGGCGTGAACAGATGAGCCTCCTTCAGAAGCAGGGCTGGGAGGCCAGCGTCATCTTCACTCCTCCTGGTCCCCAGAGTTCAATTCTTAAGGAAAAGTGGCAGGTGAGAGAGGTGTCCGGTAAACCTGAGGCTTTGTGCGATGGGAAATAACTCACTTTCCTCCTAGGGTTTCCTTACAGCGACGGGCGACGTAGCTGCGAGGGCCCCCTGGCCGCTGACAACCCAGTTGCCTGCTGCTTCCGACCCGCGGCCGCCTTCGTTCGGAGGAACCAGCGGCTGCCCAGGAATCGCCATGCGCTATGGACTCTCGGGACCTAAGCAGGGATCCCAGAACGTGCCACATGGGCCCACGCCTGTGCTTCCAAGTCTTCCCAACCAGCGGAACTTAGTGCAGGCCCAGGAACATTACCCAAGACCATGTTATCTGTGCATTTTGGGAGACGCCCTTCTATGTTGTGTCCAGTAGCTTTCATTACCACTAACGGCTCCAATCGCTTCACAGAGTACATTAATGCCGAGCTAGGGAACGGGGATGCTTCTGATAGCAAAAGTTGTGATCTATAAAAAAACGAAATCATGCTTTGGCTGATTCTTTCCACAATCAGATTCACATTATCAAGTTTTATGGTAGAAGTTTTTCCCTTTGAGAGGATGTTCAATGGGAAAGTTTTTATTTTCCATAAGTTTTACTGCTGATTGAAAGGCAAACTCATCTGGCCACAGGAAGACCTCAGTGTACATTCTGTGGAATCTTGACCTCATGTTTATATACTCCCTGGATTTGCTTCCTCCTGGGGTGTTAGATTTGAAAACTAAAGCCCGCCTCTCGTCCCTTCCTGTAGGGGGCACTTCCTGACGCTGTGTGGCGCTCGGCTGCAATTGCTGTGTGCCCCTGGAGTAAAGTCAGGGAGCGTCCCATGCCCTGGGCGAGGCGGCCGGAGTGAGACCGCAGCCACACAGCAGAGACCAGCTCATCACCACAGGGAACACGGAGCTGTCTGCGTCCTGCAGAGGCCTGGGGGTACAGCTCGCTCATTTGGGTGAATTCTGGGCAGAGTTCTTCTGAATTGGAGAAAAGCCGGATGAATGGATTGTTGGGAAAGAAATGCACTTTCAGGTACGTCCACTGAAAGGAATTGCTAACCAATGCTCGCTGCGAACTGCACATTCATTGTTGGTTTTCATGGGAATTTCGATAGCGTACTTGAAAGCTGTTAATTATCTTAAGTAGGTTAAACAGTTTCTTGAAATGTTTTTATACTAACAGTTTGTTTAGCAAAGCAGGCCTTTTTACATTATAGCATAAAGGTATGTTGCAGCTTCTAATGATTAAACGTTTTGCATTTTAAATGAATTGCGTCTAAAATTTACAGGTTTGCAGTTTTTCATTATTCGTCTCTGGAGAAATTCTAGGCCTTTCTTTCCAAGGCCCACTATGCTCATCCGTTCTTCATAAGTGTTGCTCTGATTTAATAGCATGGGATCCTGACAGAGCAAGGTTTCCGTGTTTGAATGGCAGGTTCCTATGGTGAATGATAAGCCCACAGGTTTACTCTCAGTCATGTGTTGCAGATTCGCGTTGTCAGTCAGAGGAACTCCGAGAACGTGAGATCTTTGTGTAAGTGTGGCGTTGCGCAAACAGCGTGTGAAGGTTGTCACGGGTAAATAAAGATATTGTGAGGTTTAAAATGTCTGTCCCGCTCTGTGACAGTCTTCTCCAAGGGGCCACCGTGGTCACTTGTCAAGTGCTTTCCGGAAATCTAGTGACACCTCGCCAGAAGTGGGTGTTGCCTCTTTTGAGCGGCCGGCTGCGTGGATCCGCGCTGGCTTCTGACTTCCTGTTATGGGGGTCCAGAGCCCCCCATGACTATTTCCTAGGCCTGTCTGGTCTGCCATCGGTGAATATCGGGGAGGCCCGCCGCACCGGGCGCCCTGAGGCTTAGAAAAGGGAGCTGCGGCGAGGCGCCCGGCCTGGCCCCCGGCCCGCAGGGCAGGGGGGCGCGAGCCCACCGTCGTCATCGGTCGCCTGCACGTACCTCAGAAGCGGAAATTCAGGTCCTTTGTCATGAACTGTTCTTACTGACTTTTCACTTCTCCAACTCCTACCGATGTGCACTGTTTTCGACAAACCAATCCTGCTTCCGAAGGAATACTTATACTTTCCCTTTTTTACAATGACATATATATATATTTAAACCTTGAGTGTAAATACTTTCTGGGGGGCCCAGTTCAACTTGAATGTTCAGAAATGTTCAGAATTCACATTTTCCCCTTTGGAAACACCAATGCCGCCTCGGCATGGGCACCTCCCCTGCGTGTGACGATGTCTCAGCGAGGGCCGTGGCTGGGTCCGGTCACACCTCACGCCCCGCCGTCCGGGAGCACACCGTCTGTCCGGGGCTGCAGCCCGCAGCTGCAGGGGTGAAGACCTGCCTGCCGGGGCTCGCTGGGCGGAAACCCGGCTGTGACTCCTGGGTAAGAGGTTTCCGTCCTGCACTTTCCGACCCGAATGATTCTTCTTAGTGCGGGAAATGGATACAAAGCCAGAGCCAAGAGGGTTGCCGACTCTGTGTCGCCCTGGAACACTCGGCAGCTCCGCGCTGACTTTCCCAGGGCACGGCCCGCGCTGCCCACTCTCATCTGGCAGCTCCAGAAAGCCGCTTACGGATGAGCCTGGCCGTGCCCACGGTCACTCTTTTCTTCTAAGGTGAGGCGTCTGCCTATGGTGCCCTCTGTCCACCCTGTTTGCGCTGAAGTACCCGTGGCCTCCAGGGCAAAACATTCGGGGAAAGACGCTCTTAGCACAAAAATGTGCCTACAAATGCCCGTGGGCATGATCGGATTTAAAGAAAAATTAATCGGGCTAAGTTTCAAAACACTGCCGCACTGTCCTCTCCTGATAAACTCTGTTTTCCCCTCACAGCGACCGACCGGTCCTGTTGCTCTGCCCGCATTCCGCACGCACTTGGCGTAACGAACCAACCCTCAGAAATGCTCCCTGATGGGGCCGGGGGCTGCGGCCCCTGCTGTCCCCAGTCGTGCCCGGCCCTGGGCTGCCGCTTGGATTCAGGTCGTCAGGACACTGACGTCACCACAGAGATCACCGCTGGGCTCCCAGCTCCCCCAGCCCAGTCGCGGTGGCGCCCCACCCACACCTGCTCCGCCACTGACACCTATGACACTCGATGCCAATGATGGGGTGGGTAAAAATTTATATCATTTTTCAGAGGGAAACATATGGAAATCTACGCAGGAAATACAGGGCACTGAGGGCGCGGTGAGGGCCAGCCGTGTCCCCGGCTTCTCTGCAGACCTGCGCCCCCACGGGCCGGAACGAGGCTGCACGAGCGGAGCCCGCCTGGAGTGCAGTGAGGTGCTCTGCTGTGCGCGGCGGGCGCCTCCGGAGTTCGCTGACCGCGGAGTGCAGACCCCTCACTGCTTGGCGACTACGTACCCTGGGAGGGTCTCAAGTCCCTTCGAATACCCAGCTATGTACTACCTCAATGGCTGCTTTTACAGGACATCGAGGTGACACAGGAGAGAAGGCAGGTGGCGTTCCCACCGGCGGGTTGGCTGGGCACACGTCCCGACAGGCACTGCCACGGGAAGAGGCGCCGCCCGGGAGAGCAACGCAGCCCGCGGGAGGCCCGGGCGCACCTCGCGGTCCAGGGCTCTCCCGGTGCCTGGGGCTCCCTCTTCTCCATACTCTATTTCAAACACTTTCAAAGGCACAAGTCCCGCCCTGGCCGGGCGGCTCCGTTGGCTGGGGCATCACCCCAGGCGCCGGCAGGTTCGGGTTCAACCCCCACTGGGGCTGCTGCAGGGGGCACTGGCTCATGTTTCTCTCTCTTTCTCTGTATCCTCCCTCCCCCAATCAATAAAATATATCCTCGGATTAGGATATTAAAAAAAGACGTGAGTCAGCCGATCAGAGGACATGGCTCGTTAAGGCCGATGGTGGGGGAAGTGCAGGCAGATGGATACACACATGCATGCGTAACCCAGGCTGGATCTGTGGTAGAGGCGTCAAAGGTCACGGGCTCCAAAATGAAGAGCAGAACAGAATGAGGAAGGAGGGGCCGGGACCTCCGCAGTCAACAGAGCATACACGCGGCGCTCAAAACAGTAGGGCAAAGTAGCAGCCAGCTCACGGCGCTTCGTTTCCACCGCCACCCCAACCAGAACGCTGCACGTCTTTGGGCCAGTGGCCTTGGAGGCAGGAGCCAATGTCAGTGGCTTGGCCGGTCTCGCCAGAGGAGCGGGCGCGTCCCTGCATGCTGGGGGCAGGGCGGAGCCTGGCTGTGTCCCCGGCGGTGTGGCTTCAGGGTGTCACTGTCCCCCGGAATCACAAGGCTAACCTAGCGCCAGGCGTGCGTGGCAGGACCCTGTGAGATAAAGCCGAAGGGACAAAGGGGCTCCTGAGGTGGGGATGCTGGCACGCAGAGAAGCCCCCAGGGCTTCCAGACCAGGGAGTCACTGTGTCTGTGAGCGCGACAGAGTTAAGAAGTCGGGTGAGAGCGACCAGGGGTCTCCCGGAAGGTGGAGCCCGCTCATTGCCGCCCTCGAGGCCGGTGCTGCCCTTGCCGTTCCTCGTGGGCTTTCGCGTCTCCAGCCAGGGTGTGAGACGGGGCTTTATGATTTATAACCCCAGAGTCAGATATGGATGACTGAGACGGGTTCCTAAGTCTGGTTAAGTTTGCTGGCACCGTTCAAGCGACATAACGCTTCAGACTCACTGAGCTAAGTTCCGATGAGCTTACAGACGCTGAGAAGATGAGGGAGAGACGCGCTGATGCAGAGTTATAGATCTGATTTCTGCGTGTGGAAATTCATCTAAATTTGTGTTTGTCACACTGATTTTGATAACCTGCCATAAAACTTTTGTTAATGCTAAGAGGAAAGACATAGCTCGTGCTGTAAATTCACTTAGCTATCTCCGCCTTACATATTTTGGTAGCAAATTAAATTTATCACTTCATTATCCCTTCCTGGCAGTGGGAAGTTGTAGACTTTAATGGAAGGCGCCAGGGCTGCTAATAGAATCTTCTCGTCACAGATGAAGGAAATGCACACGCAGAGCACACAGAGACGGGATGGGGTTTATGCTAAAAGACCAGGGCACCCAAAAGCACAAAAAAGAATGGAACCCGTGCCCCCACTGTATACGATTTGGAATGAAGGACCTAACGGAGTTTATGGCTCTTCCCCAACTCTTTACAGAAAGGTGGTGATCTTCAGCAGTGACCCCTCGGCCGCCGCCTTTGCCTGAGGACGCGTTTCATGAGGACGCATACGCGGAACTTGCGCCGTCTTTACCCCCAGGCCATGGGGCAAGGACGCTTGTTCTTCCCTGCATCTGTCGCTCTGATGCCGCAGCAGCAGGGACGCTGTGAGGAGGCGCAGGTCGGCAGTGAAGGGCGAGTTTGACAGGGGACAGAGCCGTGTTTGCATTGTGCTGCCGCTGCGGAGTGACTAGCCCTCGGAGCCTCAGCTTCCACCTCTGTAAAATGGGTGTGTGTACACACGTGGGGTGGGCCAAGGTAGGTTTGCAGGTGAGAGGGCGTGAAACAGAGTTTCTTCCTGTATTATATATTCTTTCATGAACAACGGTTAACTTTTGCCCACCCTGGAGAGATATATACACACATACACGCACACCCAGATATGTATATGTAAATGTGTGTACTTATGTATAACTAATTATATAAAACATTTAAAAGGTTTGTCTTACTGTTTTTTTGCAGCTGACTTTCCATTGATAAGAGTTTATTTTATTCATCATTTAATCTCAATTATCTCCTACAATGCCTGGCATGTAACAGATACTCTGTATTTGTTGCATATATATTCATTGATTAAAATGCAAACTCAAAGTTTCTGAGCTAGGCAGAGATATGTTAAAAAAAATCAAATCTGTCACAAAAATTACATGAGTTCAAAAAAGATATGTGATATTTGTTTCCAGCCATAACTTTTTGGGGCTGCATTTAGATCACAGGAAGTACAAAAGCAGCCACTTCACGGAAAAAACATACCAGAATCAAAAAATAGTTTTGGACTCTTTGCAACTTTGCAAAATGCACAAAATGTACCTGAGTGAATGGAAACTCACCCTCCAGAGTTTCGTCTTTATTGCTATTAATGTTATAATGTCATTGTCCATTAATAGTAGGGCCATGACAAAACAACACGTGAGCACATACCTGAAAGCATTAGGAGTGCGTTTGCTTTACAACCGCCAGACAAGGGCCCCCTGGGCTTGTTTGCACAGGGCTGCTTGGGACGCCAGGCAGCCATCCATCTGGCCCCCGCGCTGGGGGCTCTGGCCTCGAGCGAGGCCGGCCTTTGTTAAAGCCGGCTGCTCCGCAAAGCCCAGCAGTGGAGCCTCGCAAAGGGCCCTGTCCAGTGCTGGCTGGTCCCTTTCCTGCTTCGCTCCTCAAGGAGCCCGATGTGGCCACCTTGCCGCTGTCTCCGCCTCTGAGCCCGCTGGCCTCCCTGGTGTGCCAAGCCCGACGTGGGCCAGACCCGCATCCAGCTGCCGGCGGCTTGGCAGAGGGGATGCGTTTGTTTACGCCCCCAGCCATCCGTCTTCTGGAAGCGGCCCCAGCCAAGAGCTTATCTCTGGACCGGTTACTCATTCTTCCGATGGTTACATTCGTGAGGCCCTCGGTGCCCAGAGGCTGCCTTATTAAAAGTCATCGGGACATAAAAAGGTCTTCAGTGTTTCTTATATGGTATGTCGTACTTTGTCCCTAGAAGAATTGCTGAATGCGTGTCCTCTAGTTTCTTAGTTAGTGTCCACTTAAAAAGGTGAGTTTAATGTATTTATGTATACCACACACAGGAAAGAGCACAGATTGGAAGCATGCAGCTGGAGGAGTCTGGACAGACACGGATGTAGATCCCTGAGTCAGGTGTAGGGTATTTCTGTCACTCCAGAAAACTCTGTCTCGCTTTCTTCCAGTCAATTTCTCCGAACCATGGCTGTGATTTCTAATATCATAGGTCTGTCTTTCCAGTACTTAAACAACACAGGCATGGGATGATTTAGAAAGTATTCTTTTGTGTCTGGCTTCTTTCCCTCAACATGATGTTTCTGAAATTCATCTATCCCTAATTTTATGACGAGGTGTTTTAGTTCTCTAGGATCAGTACCTGGGAGTGGAATTTTTGGTTCTTATAAAAACGGGCAGAAGACTTCTTGGAAGCGGCTGTAACATTTTATTCTCCCATCAGCAAGGGACGAGAGTTCTAGGGGCTCCGGGTTCTCGCCAACATTGAGCATTGTCAGCCCTTTCCATTTCAGCCATCAGAGTGGGTGTCAGGTGGCATCTCCCTGTGGTGTGGTGTCTGATGCGCTTTCTGTGGGAGCTAAGACTTTCCCTCTGTTCCTTCTCGTCCGGGTGTGCCGGGTCTCCCCCGGGGGTGTCCTCCACCCAGGGGAGCACCCTCCCTACTCCGAGGACGTGCTGTGCGCACTGTGGTGCTGCACAAGGTGCCTGTGCAATGGAATGTAAGTCGGCGATGACTGAAAGGGGGAAAAAGCATCTCCCAACACATCTACTTGACCCACTCCTGCTACCCTTTCGTGGGGTTACCCAGGGGGCCCAATGAACTGCCCCCAACACGGCATCACAGCGAGGCTCATCGGCGTCTTGGTGCGCTAGCTGAGCAGAGCCCCGTTCCAGTCTGGTGCAGAAGGACGCAGGGGACGTGAAGGCGGGGGAGTGCGTCACAGAGTGCCTGTCCTTTGACTCTGTCTTGTGTCTGTCCCCTAATCAGCTGCCTCACTCAACAAGGACTGTTCTCTGGGCCTTGATTCCTGCCTAACCAGCTAATGCATCCCTCTCGGCTCCGGGAAATTATCCTTGAAGCTCATTAGAATCAAGAGCATCTCATATTAATTGACTCAAAGTGAAAAAACCCCAACCACCGCAATTTATTTAGTTTAGGCTAAACAGATGCGTTCGGTGCGGTACCTGTCCTTTCTGCGGGCTGCGCACTTCTACCGCTGAGCAGCCTGCGCGGCCTCTCACAGGCGCGCTTGGATTGGAGAACGTCTGCATCGGTCTGGAACATGTCTCCCCCTGTCCGTGACTTTGAGCTCATTACAGCTCTCAGATGTTCGCGCAGCAACCCTGCGCCACACTGGAGTGTCACCGAACAGACACCAGTGAAGCCTGTCTGGAGTCCTGTCAATCTCAGCTGAAAACGTTTCCGTTTTCTTAGCTCCAACACTGGAAGAATTTAATTAACCTGCTGAAACTTTCACAATGATCGTTAATGCACGTAAGACATGAGATCTCAGAGAAGCGGGGGGCAGCGTGGGGAAGCGCTCGGCCTCCCACGAGCCGACGCCGGCCACCCCCAGCCCCGCGCAGGCAGTGGGGCAGGCCTTGCTGTCCCAGGCAGCCTCCCACGTGTGCCACGGAACCTCTGGCTGGCTCTGCGGCCCCTACGGAGGTGGAGAAGGCGGCGGCAGCCCCCACCGCTGTCACCGCGCGCAGACGAGCCTCACAGTCCCGGCGGGCAGGGCTGGGAAGCCAGGTCAGAAGACACCGGGCTGCCGTCGCCTGCGGGGGGAGCAGCTGGCAGGCCCGCGCTGCCAGAGCGCTTCCTCGAGGATGGAGTGCTCGTGGGCGCGCAGGCAGGCCCCCAGGGCTGCTGGGTGCCCGGTGCAGGGAGGGCGCCGAGCTGGGCTGCGGCTGGGCCGCGTCCACCGGGAGGCTGAGCAGACTGGGGGTGCGGGGCCCGGAACGGAGCCTCTGGAGGGAGTGAACCTGGGAGATGAGACGGGGAACGTAACCGACTGCGCAGTCGGATGAACACAGCCAGCGATGGCAGGGCCGCGGGAGGGGACACTGGCAGTTAGGGGCCAAAATATCAGGAGGGGTCCTGAGAGAGGGAGTCCAAGGGGGCTCCCCGCACACAGATGTGCGGTGCCCCAGGCCTCTGCCGAAGTCCCCAGGTGTCCTGGGGAGCGTGCCCCGACTCCTGCTCACCGCTGCCGCCCCATGCACGTGGGCTGCTATCACCCCGCATTATAAATAACCCTTCGGCCGCCCAATTGCCACACTGGTCTGTGAGCCCTTTGAGGGAAGGTGGTTATATTATTATTATTAGTATTTGTGTCTATAATGCCTGGCACGTAGCAGGTGCTAGCAGTTATTTGCTTGATAGAAGGTAAGGGAGAAAGCAGGAGAAAGGAATGTTTTAAGAATCAAAGAAGAGATTTCAAATACCATGGCGTGCTCCGCGGCTGACCGTAACAAGACCTAGGCAAGCAGGCCGGGAAAGCCCTGGGTTCGGCGATCACTAAGCCACTGGTGGCTTCAGCAAGAGCGGGTTCAGTGCTCCGGGGAGTGGGCATGAGTAGAAATCTAATTTTGATGGGTTGAGCACAGAAAAGCAAGCTAAAAACAAGAGATGGTGAGAGGAGACGGCGATTTCCAGAACCTGATCCGTGGAGGGAAGAAGTGCCGGCTCTGTTGCTTATTTCTCTTGACAATCCTGTGAGGTGTGCACTATGATCCCAAGTTTTCAGAGGAGGAAATGCGGCTGAGAGGGAGCCCAGAAGTCACCCACGGCTCCACCTCCAACCAGAAAGCAGTGCTGGTGCGGCGCACACGGCTCGGGGCGCGCAGCGGGGCCCGCCAGGTGCTGGGTGGCTTCACAGGATCCCCTTTGCGAGCAGGCGTGGTGCAGGGATAAACGTTTCTGCTGCCGGGCTGGGAAAGGGAGGCGCCCTGGTGTCCCAGGCACTGTGGCAGGAAGCCAGGTGCGCGCGTGTGGGGAGGGACGGGGACGTGCCTGTGGTCCCAGCACAGAGGGCAGCGAGACCCCGAAAGACGAGACTCCCGGTGTGCAAGGGCTGCAGGCCACCCCCCCGCCCCGCGCAGCCAGCAGCTGCATTCGGTCTGCATTCCCCCTCCCCTGCCAGTGGCGCTGGGGGGTAATCAGCCCGAAACCTCGGGGACTTGGCCCGACAGAGGGGATCCCTCGCTCCCCAGAAAGGCTGTTCTCCCCGCTGGGGCCTGGGAAGTCCCGGCACCTGCACAGTGCTGTCCCTTGTCCAGAGGACTTTGAGGAAGGGAACAGGATGGCGGGCTGGGCAGGCCCAAGCGAGCCCACCCAGGGCAGCTACTGCCCCCTGCAGTTCAGGGACGAAGCAGGGCACCGTGTCCCGGGGGACAGGAGGACAGTGTCTCCCCTCCAGAAACCGTGGCCACCTGTGAGCGCCACCGCCTGCCACCACAGCCAGCAACGGTGTGAATAGGGGATGCCTGCAGCTCATACGTGTCTCAGAGGAGACTCTGCACAGTAGGTCTGGAAAGTTCCATCGCCCCAGGACGCCTGCAGGGCCTCAAAGGCCACACGCTTACTGGCAGTAGTTCCCCTTGGGACCGACACTAAAGAGGAGCTCGGGGACCTGGAAGCTCTGAGGGGAAAGCTGCCGGCAGCCCGGGACACGGGAGGCAGTGGGGGGCGCGGCTGGGCCGGGCACAGGCAGAGGGGCTGAAGCCTCCCCGGTCTGGGGTGAGGAAGGAAGACAAGCAAGCGGCTGTCAAGAGGCGTGGCCACGGATTTCCCAAAGGCTCGCTCTGCACGGGGTTTGCTGGGTGCAGAGCTCGGCAGAGCGGCCGCAGTGACAGGACCAGGGGAGAGGGCCGTGGGCCGTGCCTCCGACGGTGACAGTGTGGGCTCTCTGTGCAGGTGGTGGTCGCCGCTGCTGACATGGGTCCCTGTGCCCGCACAGCACCCGCTGTTCTAGGCTGCAGGCTCGAGAGCTAAGGAGGCTGCTCTTCAATGTCTGTGCAGCACAAAAGAGAGGGAGGGGCTCTTTAGGGGGCTAACTGGTCACCACAGGCAACCAGACAGGATGCGGGTCACCAGGGAGGACAGCGCAGAGCGTGGATATTCCACTGGGACTCTGAACCGTGCGGCCAGCCGTGACTTTGCCGGTTGGTCAGTGCCACGGAAGACGCCTTGGCCTGGTCTCCTACGGCGCCAGCGTCTGCCCAGCTGCTCCACAGCGGCTGTGATCCGTATAATCTGGAGGCCCCCAAACCAATTATGGCTTGTTTGGTAAATCAGATCCCCTTCTTCATTTCAAATAGTCGCCATTTAATCTTTCTCAGCTCTTACATCAGGACAGATCGGCGCAGAGCTGAAGAATATAATTCGCGCCTCTACGGACTCTCTGCATTATCAGAATGACTCTTTGGACTCCTTTAACGATCAGAAAATCATTATTTTTTTAATCTAATGCTCCTTGCATTCAAGTGGGCAGATGGGCTTAAACAGACATACAACAAATACATATTTTTTCTCAGGGAGACTCTCAGGGCGTAGCTCAGCATCACAGTAAGATATTTGCGTTTCTCCATAAAATCAGGATTAGGAGCAAAGCCAACTGGCTTGCACCAAGTGTCACTGGCTTTGCGGAGCTCGGGGTGGAGGGGGGGGCAAGGGATGAGTTCAAGGGCGGTGCTGGAATTCACATTGTATCTTATATGGAAATGGCTTCTTTATAAACCCTCAATCCCCACCCAGAACAAGAAAAGTCCTATTTTATCCCCCAGCTTAAAAGTAACAGCAGAATTAATGTCGGTAAGTTATGATGAAGATGAAAAGCACTTTCATACAAGTTCTAAGCATATAATTAATATTAATAAGGTGCATTTTGATTAAAGCAGTATATTGGATAAAGGACGAGGAATTATACAGAACTACTTACTTTCATGAAAGTGACAAAGGAAATGATGACATCTGAGCTTATCAACTGGACGCCCATTTTCCGAGCGAGGGCAGCAAGGAACCGGGCTTGCTGGCCGGCTGCTCGGGGACAGACCCTGCGCCCGCTCCCGCACGCGCAGGCACCCGGCAGCGCCTCCCTGCTGCCTCCTGTCTGCCCTGGGGCTGCTCCTCCCGTGGCCGCGGCCCTGCCCCGCTTCTGGACCAAGGATGGCTGCTCACGCCAGTTCACTGCCCAGACCCCCAATCAACACATTTATCTTCCCGTCGCCGGTGGAGAAGCTTTTGTGGTGAAACGGAGAGCTTCAAAGGACAACAAGGCTCACTTTTGACCAGATCAAATGGTACTGAGCTGGAAGATGATGTTCTAACAACAGAAGGCCAAGAAAAAGGTAAGCAGGGCGTGGGAGGGTCAGCTGGGAGCCCACACGCGAGGGGAAGGGATCAAACTCACAGATGTTTGCAAAGGTGTACGTTTACCCTGCTATTACCCATGTGTTTCGGACACAGACCCAGCACACACCCAGATCACTCCTGTCTGTCTGTCTGTCATCTGTTAGAATCAATCACAGGATGACTGCGAGGGACTGCAGCCTGCCACGTGCTGTGCACCCCACAGACACGATTCCCAACCCCCACGAAGCACCTGTGAACTAGGCCTCAGTGTCCCAATTGGCCCTTACAGGAGTGAGGGCCGAGGGTCCGTGTAGCTGGCCCACGGCTGCCCCGAAGTCAGACCCCGAACCTGGATTCAGAGCCACGCGCTGTCCCGCAAACCCGGCGCCCTCTTCCCTAGGGACCGTCATGCATGAATGAGAGGACCCGGTGACGAGAGGGGCCACTCCATCTCCCCTAGCCTCTCCTGCTTCTGAGTAGAAATAATCACCATTCGCGGTGTGGACGGCATCTGCCCTGCCCTTAAAGGAGACTGGCCACTTCCCGGTCCACGTAAGGCCCTGCTCAACCACCTGATGCAGTTTAGCGCTGTGGACCAGCCCCGTAATATCTAGGCAGGAGACTCTGGTTTGGTAATTCTGGAAAGTTTGAACTTCCAGGAACTGGTGCTTTGGTGTCTTGGCCATGTGCCCTGGAATGGACTGAAACAGTAAAGAATCTTCAGGCTCGTGTCCCCGACTGCAGGCACAGAAAGCGGCCTCGGCGATGCCGCCTTTTCGTTCCGTCGCCACCGAAGTCACTGGCCGAAACGTGAAGCCTTGTCCGGGGCCTGTCCGACAACACGCCACACCCAAGGGACCGCCCCAGGGACACGCCGCGATGGTGCGGACCGCGGGGACGCGGACCGGGCCTGGGGTGGACTTGAAGGAGACGGCCCTTCGTTCCTTGCATCCCTCTCTGGCCTCGCTCTGCACGTGGCCTTAGGGAAGAGCAACAAAGTAGATGTGACGGATGGGAGACCCCTCAAGGGCCTCCCTGCAGGTCCCTCAGAGTGGATTCCTCATTATGAGTCTCCGTATAAGAGTCGTTAAGGTTAACTATTTACCATTATTCTGGTTTACACTTGCCAGGCAGTGTACACATTTATTACGCATATGTTATGCCTGAATGCTTATTTCAGATACACTTACGATATCAGAAAAGCGCAAACAGCCCAAATGTCATTTTGCTTGGATAGTCAGCGTGTGGTATGTCTCTACAACAGAAAATTATTTACCAACGGAAAGACAGGAACGGCTCATCACCCACCAGACTGTGGGCGAACCTCCAAGCCACCATGCCGGGCGGAAGGGGCCACACACGGACAAACGCCCGTCCTGTGGGATTCTAACCCCGTGGCGCCGAACGGTCTGACCCAGCTGATCGGCGGTGGCAGAACCCGGACTGCACTGGCTTCCCCCGGCGGGTAAGGCGCCAACGGGTGCCGGGGACATCTCCCACGCTGAGGGAAGCAGGATGTCACGGGTGCAGGCGCCCGTCCGACTCGTCACCTGATTCGTTTGAGACCGGTGCCTTTTTTCTTTATGTAAATTATGTTTCAATTTGGAAAATAAAAAGCCTGAAAAAAAATAAACAGCTTGGAAGACATACAACGCTCCCAGCTGTGGGAGGAGGTGGCAGCCCCTCGCGGGTCCTGCCGGCGGCACGCGCCCTCCCTGCAGGCGCCTCTCTGTCCTCGTGCTGGGTAGCAGGCCAGAAACAAGGACACGGATGAACATCCCGCATAAAACATCGCACATCACGCATCAGCCTTTCCACATGAAAGGCCGTGACTGGAGAGCAGAAGTTTTCTCGAACCCTGTTCCTTGGGGCTTTAAAATAACAGGGACGTGGTGCACGCAGGCGCCTGAATGCACCACGTTTGGCTTCTTTCATCCAGACAAAGCCTTGTTTCAGGAGCTGCCACACAGGCACCGCTGCAGTTCTCCTGATTTTACCAGAATGAAAGCCGGAGCACAGGTCACGCGCACATATTAATATCACTGGTACGTATTTCATCATGTTTTAATATCTACTGAAAGTCGTTTGGCACGTTTCCTGTTTTCTTCTAAAATGAGTGCTATTCTTGAAAGGCCTGGCTGGAATTTTAATTATAAACCGGCTTCCTTTTCTCCTCCTCAGTTAGGACGGCACCAAGAGTGTGTGCGCCTTAATTCCATGGCCTGTAACGTGTGCGGGTGCTGGAAGAGTCCCGTCTGCGTGAGGCCAGGTCCTGCTCAGAGGAAGCTCGGCGTGAGCCGGGCGGGGGGCGCGCAGACTCGGGCCCAGGAGGGGATGCGATGCCCGGAGGAGCAGCTGTACGGGAAGGGCCACTGGAGAGAAGAGGAGGGACCCCTTTTCCTGCAGGGGGAGGGAGGAAGCAGGTGATGGATGGCTTCCCAGAGGGACGGGAGCGGCGGGTCACCGTGTTCACGCAGCAGCTGTGCTGCCCGCCTGGCGCTCCTGCATGGATGGGGACACCGTGTCAGGCCCGGGCACACAGGTGCGACCGCGACCACAGGTGGTTTATGCTCTGGGTCCATGTGGCCAAGCCAAGAAGTAAACTAAGGTTCCCCTGCCTGCTGCGCTCTTCCCACCCCATTTTACAAAACTAGACCCAGGCACAGAAACGGGCTTGACGTACGTTCAAGGTTATCTTCTTTTTACGTCCTTTTTGCATCTGAGGTAATGGGAATGGCAATGACTAGAGAACTCCAAAGACCACTAGTTTTTTAATGCCGCCGCTTAGCTGTTTTCTTAGGACATTCATTCTATTTGTTCGTTTACCTATTCAGGCAGCATTTATTTATTCATCCCTTTCTGTGTATCCGTGAGGGCCCAGGGAACTGGGATATGAAGACAAGTAAAGAAAGTGATCTCACTGTCTAGTAGAGGAAACAGACAAGCAAAACCCCAAATGCCATGCGCTTCCTTTGCAGCAGAGGCTGAAGGGGAAACGCCCCTGCAGTTTCCGTGGTGGCTGCACCGCTGCGCATCCCTACCAGCAGGGCGCGGCCGCGGTAGACGGAGGGCGTGTCAGGAAACGGTGCACTTGGAGCTCGTATGAACCTACTGTCACCGCAATAAATTTGATTTAGAAAAAAGGAGAGGAGAAATTAATTCTGGTGCAGCTCCGCCGCGGAGCTGCTGCTTCGGCGTCCCTGGGAGTGGGGTGCAGGGGTCCGCATTTCTCGCAGGTGTTCCACCGGGGACTGAGGCGCGAGAGCTCCGTGCCGCCCGCTCGGGGGTCGGCACTGCAGGTGGCGCCCTGCCCCGTGGGCTGGGCAGGCATAGAGTGACACCTCACACTCACACTCACAGTCACACTCACACACGCTCACAGCCCGGCATCACGAGGAAGCAACAGGCAGGAGGCCACCTGCTCCCTGGATCCAGTGCGCTTGGGTTCCCTGCCAGCAACGGTAGCCGGAGGGGGCTGTCACCAGCTGTCCCTGCCCCGTCAGCCGTGCAGGAAGGCCAGGAGCACAGAGCTGTTGCTCCCAGGCCGTCCTTCTGCTCCCCCGTCTCCCCGCTGAGGAACGGTCCTATAACCTGATCACACAGGTGGCATCTTTTTTTTTTAAACAAGTGACGATGCTGGAAAGTACACTCGCTCCTCTGACAAGGCTGGGCTCACCCGGAGAGGGTCTGGGCCCAGGGGCTGGCCTTGGAAACCAGTGTCCACCCCTGCCGCCCACACGTGGCTCCCTCGCTGGCCTCCCTTCCTTCGAATGGGCACACGTGGGGACGGCGGTGCAGGTCCCCTGGGATGAACGGCACCAAGCCACCGCGGCTCGCACGGGGCCATGCGGACCCAAGATGACCCCCTGACTATCAGATCCACCGCAACGCGAACCACCTGCACGACACGTTCACGCTGAATGAGTGTGAAGCTGCAAATTTTTCTCAGTTACGAACAACCTCAGTTCACGGACGGTCACTGCCAAAGGCAAGAGCGCTCACTGTCTAAATACTGCAGACACAGCTTATGGTGACGTGATCAGTTAGACTGAGGAGGCTGCGCAGGCACAATCTTGCTAATTACAGTGTTATAAATAGTCGTGCCACCCAGCCTTTCTGTCTGAGGGCCCCTCAGGGGCTGACCCGTCACCGCATTGTCCTGGGACGCACGCTCGGAGATCTTGCTTCTCTCGCCCTTTTGGTTCTCATGACTCGACTCAGAATCATACACGCTGCCCTTCGAGAAGGCATTGTTTTTGGCCAGCCGCTAGCAGAGGAGGGGCGACATTTTCCATCAGAGCCAGCGCACCTCAGGCAGTTACCCGACACGGCTCTTCCTCGCGCCCCGGGCCCTGCCCTCCGCGGCAGAGCACCCCGGTTTTTATTTTCCGTTCTTTTTCATGTGACCTGTTTCAAGTCAGGATTCATTTGAATTATTAAATGCTTCCTTAAAGAATCTCTTTATGCTTGCTTCTCTTTCTTAAAAGTTAATTATTGATGTAGTGACAAGCTGAAAAGACTAAGAATTATAATTCTTTCCTCCCCTCATTCAGGGCTCGAGAAATGTCTTCTTACAATGGTTGTCTATTTAGGATAACACAAAGGAAATACAAAGGCGAAGCGCTGAACGTTGTTGGAGAAAAGGCTCGCTAAAATCACTGTATTATGCAAAACGTAAACGTAGTGTACATTGCTCGGAAAACAGCGGTTAGGCAGGAAGGTGGGTGCAGCCTTTGGAGCCCAGGTTTAACCACATCGCAGAGGCAGTCACAAAAAGCACTGATTAGATTTTACTTTTAAAAACTTCATCATATTCTTCAGGGCTCCAGTGATTTGATTATCTTGAAAATAGAAAGGGAACGCTACAATTTCCAGAGCTTGTTAAGGAATAAAGAAATCGCCAGCCTCCCACCGGAAGGGGCGAGCACCCGTCCTTGCCCCAGGAGGCAAGACCCGCAAGCGTTTTGCACACGCCCGCCCGCCTCGTTCTTCCGTGTGGCCTTGCGCCGCCGCGGGCCCAGGGCAGCGTGAGTGGTGGGCCGGCCGGGCCGCTGCGATCCAGCCTCCTTGGGCGCGGCTCTCCCGTGGGAACCGGGAACCGCCGGGCGCTCTGGGAGGGCGCCCGGGAGGGGCCCCGACCTGACCTGAGACCGCAGCCCCGGGCACACCCCCGGCGCGGCCCGCAGGGCAGCACGTACCTTTCCTGTGAGCTCGGCGACCCGCGGCACGGGCTTCCCTTTCAGGTGGCTCCTGGTCGGGGGGCTCTGCCCGTCCCAGTCGCGCAGCTCCTCGATGCCCTTCAGGTACAGCAGGGCCCGGAGGCCCGTGCAGTAGTCGTCGATCACGGTGAAGTCCTGGTTCTGGACCGCACTGCACACCTGTGGAGGACGACAAGCGCAGCCGTCAAACCCAGGGCTCGCCCCGCAAAGCGACGCGCGCTCGCCCTCTCCGCGTGCCGGGCACTGTCCTAGGCTGGTCACGGCCCAGCGGGAGGGGCGCGGGCGGGAGGGGCTGTCGGGGCCACAAGGGCACTTCCGGGGACGAGGAACAAGGCTGAGGGGCGGCGCTCTCACAGGCGTGGGTGTATTTTTCAGAACTCGCCGGCGCGTGCGCTGGGAACCTGTGCGGGTCGCCGCGGGTCCGGCGCGCCCCGGGAGGGCTGTTCAAGATCGGCCCGAATGGCTGAATTTCCGGGGAGTCCACTTGGGCGCCACGTGAACCAGACCTGCGAGCCTGCGCTCCGTGTCCACACGGGCCCTGCGCCTGGACGCGGCCGCAGGGACCTGGAGGGCCGCTTGTCACCGTCACTGACTCAGCCCCCGCTCGCCAGGGCCTCGCGGGCGTTCTCCAGCGTCTGCGGCGCGCCCAGCACCCAGCACCCAGCTCTGTCCTCCCGGCCTCCTGTGGGTGCCCTCGCTCTTTGCCTCCAGGCCTCTTCAGGAGGCCGTGCTGCGGGCCTAGTCCCGTCGACCCGCGGCCAGGCGCCCGCCCTGCGTCCGCGTCTCCCGGCGAGTACCGCTGCTTCAAGGGGGCCTCCGGGAGCCAGAGGCATAAGGCTCTCTTTAATTAAAAAAAACATGTTTCAATTATAGCTCATATTTAATGTTATTCTGTATTAGTTTCACATGAACAGCCAAGTGGTTAGAAACTCCTGCACCGTACTGAGCGGTCGTCCCACACACACGGTCCCCGCGACCTCACGGACTGCACTCCCTGTGCGGGACTTCGCGTCTCTGTGGCTGTCCTGTTGCCGCTGGTTTGTGCTGCTTCATCCCGGCGCCTCTTCCCCCAGCTCCCCAACGCCCCCCCAGCTCCCCAACGGGCGCCCCCCCCCCAGCCCACGGCAACCAGCAGTCTGGCCTCGGCACCTGTGAGTCTCCTTCTGTTTTGTTGGCCCGTTTATTCGGTCACTTGAGGCTTTCTTGGACTCACACACATTTGGTTCACCATTACTGCCTGATTATCGGACGGGCCGCTCGCGCCCGCGCAGCCTGAAGCATCGGCATTTACCCTGGTCAGCCTGCTGCCCCCGTGACCGGCACAAGTTCGCCATTTGTGGCTGTCAACAGACACGCATTGACCGAACAGATGATTCGAAAGGCATAGCTTAATTTGAGTGACCGAGTCAGACAATAGAGACGTACAGGATTCTAGAGGTAAGGAAGATGGAATCTTTTCATTAGGATCCTTCTAGAAATAAAACTACCGGCGAGGCTGTGTTAGGAGCTGAGTTACAGCCCGAGCTGACGGGACTGAGAGACACACCTGTGGGCTGATTATCTCCAGGAACAGCTCGCCAACCCTGACTCCACGTGGGGACCCCGGAGACTCATTTACAGCTCCAACCACCACTGCACATTCACGATTCACAATGCAGAACTGAACACCCCTCCTCATCTATGTTCCCAATCGATCCAAAGGAGAACCGTCCAAACTAAACTAAGCAAAGCAAAACTCATTTCCATCCCATTTCCACAGATGTTAAATTCTTAGCATCTACCACCGCGCCTGGCCGTGGCGGTCAATTGAGAAAATCTTGTCCTGTGTGAACGAAAATGAGGAAACACCTGAAAACAGGAGACTAAGATTCTGTGTCAAGGTCTCGCAAAGCCATCTGGGTCTCTCGTTAATGAGCCTTGTGATAACGGGGAGCCTGGTGTCCCACCTGACGCCCAGTGCGGACAGGCTGGTTCAGGGAATTCACCGCACACTGCGGGGCTCCAGAACAGGCGGTGGGGAGTGCAGAGACAGGGCAGAAGAAACACACGCGTCGGCGTTTTCAGCAAGAGCTGTGAGCGACTCTGTGACGTGCATGTGAAAGAAGGCCGCGCACCGGACTCTGGGAACACGAACGAATAGAAGAGGAAGGCTAAGGAAGGTCATGAAGGACATTGGGCAGACGCGTCCCTGACAGCATCTGGGAAGACGTCAAGCGCTGCGTGCAGACTGGTGACACCAAGGCTGGAGCGTGACCACGGGGCTGAGCAATCAGGAGGACGTGGACCACACGTGTGTCTACAGGGCGCAAGGCCTGCCCCCTCACAGAGGCCCTTCCGGGGGGGCTGAGGGATGGGCGCGGTGGGGACCCAGAGGCTGGGGCCAGGCAGCCCTTACGAGAAGTCTGGCTCCAGCAAAGAGAGAGGAGGGTTCGGGGCGCAGGGAGGGGTCTTTGTATCTTCTGAAAGGATGGGACCGCGATGCTTTAGGGCCACGTGGCCATCTGACTTTCCGGAATAGGACAGAGTGACTTCTGTGTATCACATTCCGGTCAGGGTTGGCTGAACGATGGTGCAATGAAGAAAATTCGACACCCACCACGACATGAGCTCTTACTAGAGGACGGGGGCTCGTTAAACATTTTTAAATGTGTTTTCTCATTTAGTCCTCAAGTAAGCCAAACAGGCAGGTTTAATTCTTAGCCCTACTTTACAGACAAGGAAACTGAGTCAGAGAGAAGTTAAATGACCTGCCCCGGGCCAGCTGGTTAGCAAGTGGGGGAGTCAGAAACATGACCACCCAGTCTCATGTGACTGAGATACAGAACTGATGGAGAAAAAACTGTTCTAATGTAATTACAATGATCTCTCCCTTCATCTGTTCCATGTACCAAGTACATATTTTTTTAAAAGATCAAATTATCTTCAATCCAAATATAACCATTGACTTGAAAAATCCATATTGCCTGATGAAAATTGTCAATGTTCTCCAATTTCATTTACCTTCTTTATTAGAAAAAAATGAAAAAGCAGAAAAAAACCCCTTTCGTTTCCTATTTTGAAGTGCTCTATGTTACTACAATGTCAGAAAGAACATTGAATAACCACTAAATACAGAATACAGACAAGAATATTTTCTATGAAGCCCATTTATGTTACATTTTTAAAAAATCTGTGTCTTAGAGGGAACAATTTAAACATTAACTAGGCCTGTTGTAACTTTCTTAGAGTTGATTCCTCCCTGCCCCGAACAATTATAAAAAGCATCTTTATAATTTTCTCCACAGGATTTTTTTTTTTAAATTGTAAAAGTCAGCTAGTGCTTTACTTAGTCCTCTTTGCTCGCTGTGAAATTCTATTTTTTGGTAGGATGATGTGCTATGGGTCTACTTTTATTATTATCTCAAAACAGCTCGCTACAGACATAACACAATTGGCCTTTGAAAACCCCACGATGTCCTGTCCTTTACGGGATGTTCATGACAGCTGCAGACACCTGCCACTACAAGGAACCTAGACACGTGGCGATGCTGAAATAGTGAGGTTTCATTTCCGCCACCCCTGACTTTCCGCGGTGAGAGCTCCACAGGCCGCTAACTCTCCACCTGCACAAACGGGGCGCGACCGGTAGGGCAGACTCCGCCCCGTGGCGCAGACGTGGCCGGAAAGCAGCGCTGGAGCGTCCGCCAGGCAAGAACGCCGCGGGCTCGCGGCCGGGGCGCGGGGTGCGGGGCGCGGCGGGCCCACACCGCCCCGTGAGCGTGAGCGCGTCGGCCCGCGGCGCTGTGTTCACGGGACCGGGACCTACGCCGAGTGCGTCAAGGGGACGTGAGCGGAAAAAGGCGGGGAGACGGCCAGACGAGACTGAGCGCGGCTGGGACGCGGTGCCGTCGGGGACCCCGGGCGCCCCCAGCAGACGTGCGTCCGGAGGGGACACCTGGAGGTAGGTTTAACCGCATGGCACGGGTCACACTCCTTCTCTACCTTCCTTAAGTGAGTGATTGGATTTTTACTTTCCGATAAGATTACACGTTAATTTTCCTGACAATTTCTGGCAGGAGGAACTTGGCACATTGATGTCTTTTTAAAAAATTTTAATATCCATATAAATTATCTCGAGTGCTTATTTAAATGCAGATTCTGCGTCTGCAGGTTTGGAGGGAGGCCCAAGACCCTGCACTTGTGACAAGCGCCCAGAGGGTGCCGGTGCCGCGGGGCCACACGCGGATCATCGAGGCTGCGCGCAGCGGCCGGGAGGAGCCTCGTCCTAACGCGAAATGCGGTCCGCAAAGCACTTTTCTTCTCGATTTGTGCTATTAGGTTCGAACCACATTTTCATGGCCCTTAAGAAAGCACTATGTATAATAGGAAGTCACGTCTGAAGAAACAAGAGTGCTTTTCTGATTAAACAGTAATGAGACCCCAGATGAATCTCAGGGCGTAAACGCAGCTTCGGGAACAGGGCGCTGGAGCTCAGCAGGTGCTTCTACTTGCCTGCCCTTCACTCTCTTGCTCAGAGGTAAATGGTTCCTCCTAAAGGTCCAAACGTGTCGCTGCTCTTCCTAAACGGTGTATTTTATATGACATCTCTTAATTGTTTGTTTAACAGCCCTGATTAGGATTCTTAATAGTGGTTAACGTGTTTGCTCAGTATAATTTGTGAGTTCTTTATGGCAAAGGCTGGTTTATCTCCCTTCGCAGCAGGGCGCCAGGTGCCATTATAAGGATCGCTGCCGTCATTAATTATTTCCAGAGCGCGAGGGTCCCCGCCGTGGGCTGCCTGGGGTCCGCGCCCCTGCGTTCTCAGCAGGACCAGCCTGTGTGGGGCGTGCAGGAGGGGCCCCCGGTGCAGTGTGGCTCGGGGTGTGCCATAAAGCTCCCACTGCCGCCAAATAAATGGCCCCTCCAGAGGCGTGACACAGTGCCCTGAATTCTCACTTTCGGTGCAGGCACAGCGAGGGGCAGGCTGTCCCTGCCAGTCCCGGACAGGCGACAGGTAGGGGGCACCGCTCCTTTCGTAGTATTTCTCGTGAAATGGGATTAACCCCATGAACAGTAAATTTCTGACTTATGATTTACATTATCAAAATATCCTTTCCACGCATTATGTTCTTTACTGCTCAGAATAAGCCTACAAGTGAGGCAGGAGGGAGGAAAATTCTCTTGCTTTGAAAATGGAAAGAGCTTGGGCATGGAGAACTATTTCTTAAAGTCCCAACTAGCAGTTTTCACACCATTTCACACAGTCTAGCCCAGAGGTTAACAGAGGGCGCACAGAAGTCCGGCAGCGTCGGTGTGAAACTGCGTCTCGGCTGCGTAGCTGTGAGCAACCAGAATAGTGCCAGAAATCCTCAGGTTTTTTTTTTAAACACTAGGATCTTAGGAACCGGATGGCCCCTGGAAGGTTCATGCCTTAAACCGGGAACCAGACCTCTGGGTGTTGTAGAGAAAAATGGTTTCCATCCCCATCTGTCCAAGCCCACCGGCCAAAAACACCAGCTCCCAAAGGCCTGGACTCAGCAAATCCTGCCCAGATTGAGTTCTGTCCAGTGCTGACAGACAGACGCATAAAACCTCAGGGCATTTCTGAAACCAGTGCGCAGTGCGTATTGTTAAAGACAAAATTCAGAAGAACGGCATCTCCCTATGAACCCTGGGTACCCCACAAACATGGCACGGCCGAGCCGAGGTCAGGAGCGGAACACCCAGACTGTAATTTTGTGAAGCGAGCAGTGAGAGGGAGCTCCGGGGAGGCGGGGTGCCTAGGGAGTCGGGGCGGGTAGTTGTATATCCACAGAAAACCACAAACCTTAGTTGTTCTGGTGCATTAGTTTTCATTTGTTGAAGCTCCACAACATCAAAGTCGGGTGTCCCTGTGCGTCGCATTGAGCGGTGACGTACCGGGCGACGTGAAGAAATCAAAGCGAGCACGTCTCAGCAGCTTCCCGGCAACCCGGACAGCGGCCCTTTCATCGCTGCCGACGCTGTGGTTCGGCATTGATTTCAGCTCCTCCCGAGATCGCGAATGCTTCTGTGCTCTTCGGTCTCTCAAGCAGGTTCCCCCCACCAAAGTGGGAAAATTCTAGCATTGAACAGAACGCCATCTTGTCTCTCCCAGACGGAGAGGGTGTCTTTCAGCTTCGGCACAGAACTGCTCGGGATGCCGAAGCCAAACGGCTCTCTGAGTGCCGCCCTGCTGGGAGCTTTGGCTTTGCCTCCGGTTTTCTATGTTCTGACCACAACAGATTGGATCGGGGGTAGAAAAGAACAATGAACAGCCCCAGAGATACTGTCTTCCAAAGGGTCAGCTCGAAGAGAGCCCGGTGGGTGGGCGGTTCTGCCCATTAAATGCTTTTCATAGTTGCCCTCTGATGGCTCCCAGTTGATAGATCCTGAAGGCACGGGAGCCACTTAGCTTGTTTTATAATCGCATCCTTCGTCGTTGATCATATCCCTAACCCTCTTTGACACGTCTAAGGACGTGAACCACCCTCCTCCCCCGTTGAGAAGGGATTTTATGGAGGTGGGAGGGCTGTTTCTCAATGTCCGCCTGCGGCCCTTCTCCGCCTGATTGGTTTCTGACCCCTAGTCCAGCAGAAGGCAGGCAGGGGGATAAAGTGCTCCTGAGGCATTTCGTACTGGGGTCCAGACCACATCTTGCCAACCAGAATAGAGCCATTGGTTCCCTGGGCCTTTCCTCCGAGGTGGCGCGGGTGACGGGCTGCCATGGACTGTTACTCGGAGCAGCCTGTGGGCTGCTCTGCCGCTCTGTGTCGAGGACTCCGTGGCCACTGGACGGGAGCTGTCAAAGGGCTGTGCCCTCAGGCGACATTGCCTCCGTCCCCTTGTCCCCTTTCTTGTGTCTGCCCTTTCAGAGTTGGCTCCAGTTGGACTCAGATCTCAATAATGACCTGAACCAAGACATAATAATTTAGAAGAACCACACGGGGCCACCGCCCTTCCCTCTGCCCCCTCTGAGGGGCTGGAGGTGAGGTGGGGAGCCAGGCGCAGCGCAGGCGCGGGCAGAGGTGCCTGCCGCCCGGCCTCCCACAGGCTCCGTCGATGGCCCGGCCTCCCTGCAGGTACAGGTACAAGCCGATCGGGACAGAGTCCGACCTGGAGTCCCTGCACGTGAGGCTCCGGCCCAAACAGCAGCCCTCCGGTGACTTCACTCCGTCCACGTAGGCAACCTCTGCTCCTCAAGAGCCAGCACAGACAGGGAACCTGACTGGCAACATCACGTCCTGAAATGCCTCATGGGGTCTGGGTCCCGGCAGAAGAAGCCGTCATCCCGAGAGGAGAAAAATCTTCCGGCAAATCAGCCCATGGAAGTTTCTTGGGGACCTTGAAGACCGATGATGGTATTCTGTTAGTCAGTGACCTAGGCAGACACTTAAAACTCCGAGAAAAGCCGATGGTTTCCTGCAATGAGCAAAACGTTGTTCCCATGGAAATTGCATCTCAAATAACATTGTCTACGTCTTAACTCCAGTCTTTCACAACCATTCAGGGGTTGCGAATACTGATAATATAAGCCATCAGTTCATGCACGGTTGATATGTTATATGTACTGCACATTGTATTCTTATAATACAGTATGCACAGAAAAAGTGTACTAGGCACTAGATCTGTTTTGGTCATTACTGCTCACTCAAAAAGCACATAAACATCTATGCCTGGTATATTATTTGTTGAATGAGTGAATGAATGAATGAATGAAACAAGACAAAGATAGCCTAGTAACAGCGTTCCCTGAGGAGCACAATCTCTCTCATTCCCTGTCAATAGCACACTTTCCCCTCTTTCTACTTAGGCAAATATGCACCCCTGATGGCAGGTCAAACATCAGTTTGTTTGCATTACTACTTTGCTGTTCCTGGGGTATCCCAGGGCCTTTCCAGGTGGCCCAGGGAAGCACCATTTTTTCAGCATTTTTCTTGATACTCAGAGCATCTGTCATAGCCACACACGGCCGAATTATCTGATACCTCCAGTCTCAGCCCCTGAATCTCGACTGGAGCTGTCGTGTGATCGTTTCTCCGCTGGTAGCCCCTTCTAATGACAGCTGAAGAAAAACGTGACTCAGAATTCGATAAAGACATCACTGAATAGTAATGGAACTCATAGTAAGACGCCTCACCTACGCAGTGCCCTAAACGGTTAGTGTCCACACGTATACGTGTAGCTGTTAAAGGACTTGCATGGAGCAGCCTGGACTCGAGCTGCAGTGAAGGGCGGGTGAAGCAGACCCGGGGGAAGCTAGCAGACATGTCTCCCGGATGCTCTGAGCTTGGATTCTCTTACTCCATTTTTCAGTTCCGGTATTAGACACCTATCCAGGTCAGCCCGTTTGTCTCCTTGCATTAAGACCAGTATTTTCATTATAAACAATTCTTCTTCTCTTGTTAATTATTTCAGGTTCATGCTTTGAGGTTCAGAGCCTCATCAACTTCAAATGCATTCAAAGTAAATAATCAAATGTACTCCCGCACAGATCCTGCCATTTAAAGTAATTTGCTCTCCCCTCTTACACATTCCTCAGAATTGCTTCCTCTTCCAGGCCTTCTCTTTCTATTTGCTGGGGAAGTAGCCAGGAGTGTTCAGCAGGTCATTTGGGATTTTGACCATAAGAAACAATTTTAAAACAACATTTCTTCAAAAAAAAGTCTTTATTGCTCAAACAATTACTTGGGCATTTATTCTTAAGTTCAGCAGATGCTACTTTATGAACCTGTCCTCTTGTTTCTTTTCAAATTCTTTTATCAATCAAAGCTGCCTGCGGAGCCCAGAGTTGGGGCGCTTGTTTTCTGCCCGTTGGGACGGACGGTCCTGGGACGCCGCTGGGAGGGCGGGGTGAGGCGCGTGAGAAGTGCCGCTGCGAGCCGGGCAGGCTTCCCTGGTACCGGTGCGACACAGAGCGTCTCTCTCCCAGGTAGGAATGGCTGTTCCCATTCTTAATGGCGTGTCCTAATGTGAAACTAGTGCCCTTGGAGTTTTCTTCCCTTATTAACTAATGTCTAAGATAAGTTACTGTATCAAGCCCCAAGACCAGAACGGCCACATTTGTGTTGTAGACAATTGGCTTATCACATGCAGGCGAACATACAAGATAGAACATAGAGACCAAGAAATGGCTGAATTTCAATAGCTCTGCTTTGCCGGCATAAACTAAGATGTGATTACCATCCTTTCCCCACAAATCAATATACTATGGGCTTGAAATTATTGAATTAGAGTATGAATATGAATTAATGAGAAGATAAATAAGGTAGGTGCAGGTAAGTGACTTTTATGTGTTTTACATTTCAGTCTTGTCTATAAAATGTCACACTGTAAATTAAACTATTGCTTATATTCTGAAGCTGTTTTAAGGAAAATTACCTAATTATATAATGCTCTAAAATGCGATAGAACTGGCTTATTTTCTTTAACTCTCTCTAGATTACTTGCACTAACTTAGTGTGTTTTAGAAACATCAGGCCCCGTGAGTACGCAGCACCCCTGTTTGGCGCCGTGAGAGCAGGCGTGAGCAGGTGCGGCGGGCCTGGCCCTACTGCTCCCCCCGCCCCCGCCCGCGATTTAAAGATTCCAGGTCGGCACCACTGGTTTCGGGCCCCGATGAGTCATGGAGCTTCTCTTGCCTGGCATGCGTCGCTGAGCCTGGCGGCAGTAGGACGGAGTTGGCATCCGGTGGGCGGCGGCCGGGTTGGGGGGGACGATGAGGGCACAGCTCGGGCCCTCACAGCAGGACAGCTGCAACCCTGCCGTGTTCCAGACGAGGCGATATGCCAAGTAGCCTGATATTCGCCGTGCCGACCGCCGTGGGGGTCAGCCCGCCGTCTGAGACGGGGGGTCGAGGTCCGTAGCCACGTGGCCCCCTGTGGCCTGAGGAGCGCAGCGTGGCCACTGCGGGGACCGCCAAGCTGTGCGTTTGCAACGCCAAGACGTTTTCGTGTCCTGGGTCCCCATCTGTCAGATTAAACAAAGGAGGCCCGACAGCAGCAACTGTCTGCCCGTCCTCTGGTTTGGTGGGGGAGGGTCAGCCAACAGGGCAGGAGAGGCGCTTAGCCGGGAATGCGCACGTGTCAGGCCGGGAGGATCGGGTCTGGGGGTTCTGAAGGGCCCACGGGTCACAAGGACATTACACGGGTGGGAGATCGGACCACTGAACACAACAGAGAAGCAATATCGCCTGCATATTTGAAGAAAAGGAGGTAAGGAAATACATGTTTTTAAAGGCTGATAAACAGGATTTTATTATCCTTCCTTTGGAAGGAAATGTTCTCGAGACCTTTTATTTACTTTACTTAAAAATGTATATTTAATGCAAATTATTGTATTTCTTTTCATTGTTACCTGTACAATTCATGGTCTTCTACAACTCCACTTCAGGAATATCTACCCAAGAACGACAAGGGACGCTGGCCCGCGCCCCCGAACCCCCGGCACCCAGACGCTGCTGCCCCACACCCGCCCAGCCACCCACCTCTTGCCGTCTCTCCGCCACAGGTTTCCATGGACCTGTTCTGTGCCTAGTTCCTCTGATCCCTGCAATGCGCTCCTAAGAAACCCATCCTCGCTGGGAGGAAAGACCTGCACCCATCTACGCGCCTTGGGTTGAACGTGCCTTTAGAAGCTTGGCCCATCCCTGGGAAGCAGGACTGAAAAGGAGGAGACACACTCCCCCTGACGGCCCCGCAGACGGCGCCTTGGCCAGAAGACGCGTCATCCCCGCTCCCCACACCTGTGCTCTGACAGGCCCAGCAGCGAAACCATCCCTGGCTCCTTCCCTGTCCTGCCCCGGAAACTCCAGCCTTGCAGCCACACTCATAGAACTTCGAATGTGGGTTGTTGCGAATCTGTCCACTTCTCTCCACATCCATTGCTTGCTGTTGCTCGCATCTGTCATCGCCTCTCACCCGCACCATTGCAACAATAGCTCTCGCCTTCCACCGCTGCCCGTCCCCGAATTAATCACCTGCATGACAGCTACATCGACCATTTAAACCTCTGAGTCAGGTCTCCTCTCACCATTGCTTAAAACCAACAGCGTCTGCCCTCGCTCGGACACCACGGGCACACCTGGCGTGAAGCCCTGCGCGCCCCCCTCCTGGGGCCCACTCCGCTCCAGCCACGCTGGCCTGTGGGGAGCACACCGACGCCAAGTCAGGCACGTCTTTTACTCAGGCTTTGCCTTAGGGGTCTTTCTCCGTCTACCTGTACTGTTCCTCCCTATACTTCCCATGGCTCGGTGAACCTTCTCTTCTGTTCTCAGCTTACCTGTCACCTCCCCGAGAGGACTTGCCCAACACAGCAATCCAGGCACCTGGTCACGATCACGTTTTCTAATTTAAATTCCCGGCACGGCACTTACCACTATGGGGCACTTTCTTATGTTGGTTTCTTCATGTTGTGCCTGGTATCTATCGGACACTCAGTAACCACTGGCAGAATAAACAGACAGTAGGACCTGCTACATAACAGCGCGGATTTCCCAGCCCTCATGCCTGCAGTTCTCAATGGGCGTTAGCGACTGTTACTATCAAAGCCAATTTCTTCCTCATCTACTTACCGTTTCCTAATGAATGCATAGTTTTAAAAATTAAAACACTTGGCCCTGGCCAGGAAGCTCAGTTGGTTAGAGTGGCATCCCAGTATGTCAGGATTGCAGGTTTGATCCCTGGTCAGGGCACATATAAGAAGCCACCAATGAATCAACAAGTGAATGGATAAATGAGTGGAACTACAAATCAATCTCTCTCTCTCTCTCTCTCTCTCTCTCTCTCGGTAAATAAAAAAGAAAAATTTAAAAACCTTTTTAAAAAAGTTCTCGCCTCAGACATAAGCATTAATGCCAAGTATGATCAGTGGTGATTAGCGAGTCTACTTTAAACACTTCCGTGCCCAGAACACACCGGAGGAACCCAGGAACACGTCCGCCAAGGGCGCCTTAAAGAGGCAGAGGTGTGTGAGTGCGCCTGCCTTCTTGCAGGTCAGGCAGGCCATCCCCTTGCACCCGGGCGCTAATAATAGTGTAGCTGCTACTGCCCTGCTCTGAGCGGGAAGGGCCTACAGTGAATGACAGACTCGCACTCTTGCCACCTGTGTGAGGACCCGCCGTCCTATGCAGTGAGAATAAGGACAGTATGAGTATGGCATTTAACCATTTCTGTGCTGACAAGGTGTACTCCGTTTCTGAAAGTCTAGGCTTTGGCAAAAATAACATGAGTGTGTTCTGTCTAGCATTACAACGAAGGAGGAGGCCGATGGCCAGGACACCCACGGAGGGAGTTTTCCCGAACACGAAACCGACATTGCTTGGCGACGCGTGGCTGCAGAGAGGCGTAGGGAAGGTCTGCTTTATTTTAGGCTTGATGCAGGGGCGTGCAGCTTCCCCTTGTGTCATGCCCCCAAGCCACGTGCGCACGGCACGCCCCGCCCCCACACACACACAGACACGCCCCTGCCTGGGCTCCGGGCACGCTCCAAGGCTCCCACTTGGTGTGGTGCGAGGTACTTGTGGCTGGAGGTGACCTCTACTTTCCTTTTGCCTTTCTGTTGCTCTCCCTGAAATAACGACGACAAAATCTCTCTCAGCCAAAGGTCACTGTGTCAATGAATGGCCACGGCGGGACCAGATCACCGGCGGTAATGGCAAATTAATGCTCTCCTGGTAATGCATTAACTACACACTATTGATCCACAATTTAGTCAGAGAGGCTACTGAAAAGTCATTTTGCTTTTCTAGTTTGGGGGCTTTTATTGCTTTTCCCATAATGCATTTTTCTTTCAACTGAAATTTTTCTCTGATTGTCCCCATTTTTAACTTCCCACAGTGAGATGACTTTTAACTTGTAATGAGAATCTGTAAAAATTCATGTTTGTGCCTCAGAAGCTTTTAGATGGCTAGTGAGCTACAACTTTAATGCCGTAAAACACATAAATGATACAGACACGGATTTCTAGAGGCCAGCTCTTAAATGATTTCTTTTTACTTAGATGAAACAGAAACCCATTTGTTCCTCTACCAAAATTATAATTTGTTGAATAATCTGCAATAAAACATTCCAAAGTTCCCCCTAAACTCATTCTACTTGGAAGTATTGATATGTGATTTTCTCTCCAACGGCAAACTTGTAGCTTCTAAGCCAACAGTTTCAGGGATGGGTTTTTTTTTCGTTTGTTTGTTTGTTTGTTTTTTTTTTTTAAGAATCAAGGTATGAGAGGCAGATGCCAAAATCCAGGAAATATTTAGAATCATCTGCACACAACCCTCCCGACAAAATCCGGAGTCCGTGTTGGGGCAAAGCTTAGGGGATAATGACTCCTCCCCAGCAGACCTGACTGTCAGATCGTATTTCGATGCCAAACTCGATCGTGCTCCTGGTCTGGACAAGGTCATCTGGCTGAAGCCTGGCCTCTGAATCGTGAGTTCGGGGTCACTTGTGTCACGGGACAGAACTCTGAGTCACGAGTCACTTGAACTGCAGAGGTGCCCTCACAGCAACGGCCTTTTCAACGTCTCATAAACCTTAAACTTGCCCTTTACTTTCTAAACTTCACAAGGGGAGCCAGTGTTGTGATTGCTAGGGAGAGTTATTAAAAACCTGCTTTGAGGCCTGTAAGAACCTTGATACTTTACTATAATTGCTTTCATCATCATCATTTTAATCAAGAGTCACAATGAAGGCTGCAAAAATACATGTGTAACCAAAGCGTTTGTCTAGTTTGTACTTCTCAGTCAACATTATCGTCTGTACCGGGAAAACTGTTCGTGAGTGCTGGCGGCACGGCTTGGGGCACGTAACCCTGGTCCTTCTCCTAGGTGTGTGCAGTTGGGGACAGATACGCTCAGAGATGCTCTTCAGTTCACACCCAACCTCAGAGCCAGACCCAGGCCAGGGTGCCCCGGCCGCCCGACGCACTGGGCCTTGCTGGCCGGGGAGATGCTGGCAGGACCGGGCAGGTGGAGCGAGAGGGAGACAGTCCAGGGGCTCTGAACGGTGACACTCCCTTTGACATGTTATGTGTCGTCTCTCCCCTCCCGCAGGCCAATGAGAGAGGTGCTGGAGCTTCCAGTTGCCAGGTGACCAGACCAAGGTTCACAGGAACTAAATGAATAGGCCACATGTATCCAGCAACGAAGCGGGGAGGCCAGGCACTGAGCAAAGCTGGCAGAGCTGCAAAGAGCCTGCTCCGGACTCCCACGCCACCCCCGGCAACGCAACCGTCTCTGGCTATGCCATAGCCGCGCGCAAACGCTGTCAAGGATCTTCAAGACTAGAATGAACTGGGGTTTTGAATAATGCTGGGGACCAACGACAGGGCTTCTTAAATGAAAGCACGAAGAACAAGGAACTCGAGCACACTGGGTTTCAAGACAAACTGAAACAAAGCAAACACAACGCGGGAGGCACAGGGCAGAGCTGTTCAGCTTCGATGTCCCTGAGGAGCGAGGGTGCTGGCCTTGTGAGGCGGCCCTCAGAGCTCAGCTCGCTTTCTGACACCGAGCCCCGCACCCAGCGACGGCCGCCGCCTCCTTCTCCTCTTTCCAACCTCCCTCCGCCTGAGACGCTGTCAGGGCCGGGAAGTGAAGAGACAGACCTCCACAGCTCCTACTCTCCGAAGGGGGTCGGAAATAAGGCCCTTTCAAATCTACTCCGTGCCACGTGAACTAGGGAGAAAATGAGGAGTATCTCAGCACAATTTTTTAAAAAGGGAAAGAGTAAAATCAGGATGCAATACAAGCAAGAGGGTGACTGAGTCTCTTCAGGGAAAGGTAACTTCAGAGGGCCCAGCCTGCTGTGACTACCCTGTGGGCACAATGACCAAACAGGAGGCTTGTACACACATGTCTGCAGGTGCTGGGAGGATTCAAGTTTCTGAGGTTTGGTTTGTTATGACTGCAAAAACAAGTTACTGCTCCAAGACAGAAAGATGCATAAAACACCAAAAGTACCTGCCTTAAAATAGCCCAGAAACATAGCTTTAAATCTCTTATGTGTCCATTAGAATATGGATAGTAAGTGTAAGTCAGAGAGAGAAATGATTTAGAAAGAAGAGTGGCCATACCCCAGGAACACCATTATTATAATAAGCTAATAATTCAGTGTCATTTCAGAAATGTAATTAAGAAGAGTGATGAAGAATTGGGGCAGCACATATAAAGCAAAATTGTGGGGTACAAAATTGAATGTCATGATTAGAAACTCTTAGGGAGGTAGGCACTTAGGAGGAACCAACTGTGAAATATCTTTTTGTGGTCTGAATTTTCATTTTTTTCTTGCAAGAGAAATACTTAAAATGGCACAAACATCTATTCTGATCTGAACCCTTGGGGGGAAAATTCAAATATATTAAGCACATGGTAACACTGGAATTATTGTGGGAAGGCTTCGTGGCACTCGGATTTTTGGATTAATATTTAGTAGAGTCTTTTTTGTACAGAAAGTTGATGATGATGGTCTACCATTAATAGAACACACGCGTGGAGATAGCTTCCCTCGAGAAGTGAAGGATTTGTGTTGATAAAGGCACTTTTTGAGGCCATCATCCTTGGAAATGGTCAAAAATATCTGAGCCCTGGCTGCGTGGTTCCGCTGGTTGGAGTGTTATTCTTTACACCAAAGTTAGTGGGTTGGATCCTCAGTTGCTGCGGGAAAGGGAGGCATCTGATCAGTGTTTCTCTCCCTCCCTCTTTCTCAAATCAATAAAAAAAAAAAAATCCTCAGGTGATTAAAAAAATAAACAAATAAAAATATTGGCAAGGCAGCTAATCAAGGATGACAGAGGCTATGAGCAGTCCTAGGAGAGAAGGGAAATAAAATCACGGGGAGTAAAAACCAACAAGGGAAAAAACCGAACAACACCCCACGGATGCAGGAGAGGCCCAGCGCGGCCTCGCGCCCCTGGACCCGCGGACAGTGCGGCGGGGCGCACCCAGGCCCCCGCCCGTGCGGGCGAGCACCGAGCGAGGTGGCGCCGAGCGGCTTCAATGACCTCTTCTCCTCCGGTTCTGATAAAATAATACATCTGAGCACGTGAAAAAATCCAGTTGGCTTGAACTGGCTCCGCGAGAGCGGCCCTGGCTACCGTTACACGTTGAGGTGGCTGCCCACGTTGGGTGAGTGTGCGTCACGCGACCGAGCTCTCCGCAGCAGACGCCCACGGCGCGCGCGCTCGCATTTCCAGACCGCCCACTAACTGCAGTGACAACCCCCTACAAAAGGAAAGGAGCAGACACCCCGCCCACCCAGTCTCCGAGAGGGTGCCGGCCGTAGCTGCAGTGGGTGCGCGGGTGGCTTCCTGGAACCTCTGCCGTCCTGAGTCAAAAGCCTGTAGAGACTGGGTGGTAATGGCCACACCATCAAATTAAATTAGAGTGAGAAAAAGGGAGCACAGGATGTACTGCACTCCCCGCCTGCACACAGTGGGGGCGAGGGGGCGCTTCTGTGGAGCAAACTGTCGCTCAGGGCAGCCGACGCCGCGGGGTTTGCTTGGAACGGAAATCCTTGACTCACGTTTTACTAACAGAAGCTGCGGACCAGGACTGGGCCCTGATGAGGGGACAGGGGACTCCCGGGGGCGCGGGGGGCTGGGTCTGGGGCTAACAAGCAAAACCCAAAGTTCAAAAGGAAGCCAGTGTTAATTCATTGAAGTCCTCGCTTCAAACAGTTTTAAAGGGCAATTATTCAGGTTATATATTGAGAGTCCTCTTCATTGAATAATGACTTGGCAGTGAGAAGCAAACTCCTTTTCTTCAGAGCTGCCCCCCAAAAGATTTTAGGACCTCAAGTGCGTGTGAAGAGTTGGAGAATGTGATTAAACAAGGAGGTATCATTAAATTTCAGTGTCTGAAATTTACGAATAATTTTCATACCTCCAACTTGCATACTCTAACTGAAATCCTACCAAGGAAGATGAGAAATCAGATTTCAAAGGCACTGAGTTCACGCCAATAAATTAGAAGTCAGTTGCGTTAAATGACCAAGTGGTAAGAGCCGCAGCCCAAGAACGCAGCCTCACAGCTGGTTTCTGAGCATCGCTATTTTCACTCCGCGGCTGAGCCAGAGATATGGTCTGAAATACCCAAATCACCCTCTAGCTACTGCCTTAGTTTTTACATTCAACACTCACTGAAGCATTTTTAACATAGAGTTATTGTATATTTTACCATTAAAATGTGAGCATCCTTGTCAAAGCAAGTTGGAGAATAAAATAATAGAAATAAACAGTACCACTGAGAAATGACATGTTCCTAGAAATGGCACCAAGACTTCAAAAGTGAAAAATGGCCTATTAAAATGCAACGGAAGCCCTAACGGGCATTTCCATTTATTAACTGCAAGGTGGTCTTCAATATTGTGTGAGTTTTATATTTCAGTTAAATTCTCAATTAGCAAACATTTTAGCAGATGATATGGCAACTTAGGCTGATGGAATTTTCCTTCAATAAAAATGCCCCTGACTCACCAGCTTTAGTTTTCTATACACATGTTACTTTTTCTTTTTTCTTTTTTTTCCTACAGCCCTCATCATTTTATACGTATAGATAATATACTTGTGTTTCACGTTTAGTGTATCGTATCTCTCCCTTCACTGGAACGTAACCCATGGGGTAACAGATTTCTGTCTGTCCTATTTACAGGACCCCAGACCCCCAGGCCAGTGCTAGGCGGGTAGGAGGGTCTCGGTGCCTGCGCAGCGAATGGCCTCGTGGATGGCCGGTTCTCGGCGGCGCCGACAGAGTAACGAGACAGGCGTGCTCTTTCACGGTTATCCAACCTATGAGAAGCGTTTTGGTTTTCCATTTTTGAAATGTCAGTACTTTTTCTAAAGTCACTGAGAACATTGTGGTTATTAAATTCATTTAAAACTGATTCTGATATTACTTTGAGTGTAAATTCTTATTCCAGGAGTGAGCTCACCTGTTTACATAGTTCACGTATCCAGAAAAATCAGAATCAAAATGTGCACGCACATCGCTGTTTCTGTGCCCTTATTTCTCTCTGTCCTCCAGTGACTCAGCCCCGTCACCTGACGTGATGTACACTTTGTCTCATCAGTTCTTATGCAACGTGTATTTTGTTGGTACATCACTTTTGAGTAAAAACAATGAGAGAAGAAGAGCTGATAGCATTTTCTCTGAAGATATGTAAAGGGATCAGCTCTTTAAGAGAAATATTACCAAAACCGAAGGGGGTTGAGGTGGGCCCTGAGGGGCAGGGGACATGTGGACACAGAGAAACGGGAGAGTGACAGTGGGGAGAGCTGGAGCTTTGAGGTGCATGGACGAGTTCTGAACAGACTGCTAGAGGGAACGGGATGCAAAACTTTTTTAAAAGATGAATAAAAATAGATGCTGACTAGCACCCAAAGCCCAGCTGACATCATAGATCTGAATTTGGAGTAGATTCAACTGGCAGAGTTACTTGGATTTCTCTAATAATGTTCAGAAAATGAAAGGTTAGGTTATCCCAGCGGAACACAGTGAAATTCAGTCACAATGGAAGAGAGATGGAAATATTACACATTCTCCACCGCACTCAAGGGTCAAGCCGGAACTCCTCATTCAGAGGGCGCCCCACTTACAGCTGCCCTAAGTATACCTTAATCCTGATTTCAGTTCTCATTTTAGCTAAAATTGGTTTAAAATACATTCTGGCTGAACGAAGATCTGACTGAGGCTAATGGGAGAATTAATACATAATCGGTGACTTGTTGGTACCAGTAAAAGCCTATGTGTGGAACTTTCCATTTCTAACAAACTCATTGGGGAGCCACTATTTTACTTCCCGGGCTGGGAAGTCCGGGCCCCTCGGAGCCAGAGCTGAAGGGGCAAGTCTCAGCAGCCCCCTTCCACACTGCTTTGTATGGAAGATGGAGATGATGGAGAGGATGGGCTTTGACCCTTCCATCTCCTCTTCACACTCCAGAAAAAACTTATGACTCACACGCACTCGCTTGACAAGTTCATTGAATAAGCATTTATTGCGTTTCCCCTGCCTACAGAGCAGTCGCAACCTTGGGTGACCATGTTTCATGACGGGGTCTGGCATACAAAGATGAATTGAGCCACACAGAGCTCTTCCTTGTAAAATCCGAGCCAACAGATACTAAGCCATGACGTATTTCATGTACCACAGAGGTACACGGAGGAAGGCTCCCACGTGGGTGGCCCAAGTGTCACCTGATGGGCAGAAAGGAGCTCCGAGGAGGCAGAAACAAGGAGTGCTCTGTGGAGAGAGAGAGTGGGCAGAACCACAGACCCCATGGAGGGAGAAAGCACATGGCCCACATGAGGGGCGGGGGTCCCTCCCCAGAGCCAGAACCCCCGTCAGCCTTGCCTTGCAGTTTCCGCGTGTGCACAGAATACAGCGGCAGACTTCATTTTCTCCAGACAGTTGGAGTGCCTCTCTGCTTCTTGATTTGAGTGATTACTGTACCGTGCATTTTTATGAGGACACATATATTTATACACCACGCTCCACATACTGAGTTCACATCCGTGTTCAGAACATATCCTGTGTATTTTTCTACGTCTTCACATTTCTTCTCTTCTTTGAATCCTTATTTAAAGAAGAAGTAGGCAGAACATGGAAGCCTAGAGTAGGCACGGAAGACCTGCCTGTTGCTGACACTCCTGCCTTTGAGGTTCTGGGAGGGGACAGCCAGCGTGTCCAGTTGGAAGAGCATGGTCTTCCCACTGTGAAACGCCAGATCCTAGTTCTGGGTCTAGCCCCAGTCGTGTGACTTGCCTACACTACTTTGATCCTCCAAGCCTCAGCTGATGTCGATCCAAGTAGTTTAAAACGATTTCACTTGTGGGCAGGTATGGGCATACCATACGAAGCAGCAGCTAGAATCAGCACATGGGAAACAGTCAACAATCTTCACCCCCATGTGGGGATTGCCCAAGATCACCCACAGCCTGGAAGCAGCTGGGGTCTTTTCTGGGGCCCACCCATAACTGACTGACATCCTCTAGTCCCTGTATCTCTCTGTGTCCATGAACATAAATGCAGGTGATATCCACGCCTAAACATTCATTACTTTCAGGCGCCTTCCTGAAGATGCTGCTTTATGTTCTTCCTTCCTTCCTGATGACCCAAGGTACCTTCTTTAATCATTTTCTTGTTTTTAAGGAAATTCCTTTAGCCATTCTTTTAGTTATGGTCTCCTGACAATAGACTCTCTTTGTTTTCATTGGTTAAGGATGTCTTGAATTTATTCATTCCTAAAGTATATAGAATTCTGGGTTGATAGATCTTTTCATTGAACAATGAAAAAATGTCACCCCACTTCCTGGACTTTATGGTTTGTGATGAGAAACCTATTTTCATTAGAATTATTTGTTCCCTGGTGGCCGGCCGTTGTTTCTTTGTTGCTTTTACAATTCTTGCAGCACTGTTCAGTTTTCAGAAGTCTGACTACGACGTGTTTTGGTATGGACATATTTTGAGTCCACTCAGCTTCCTGAATCTGCAGAATTATGTCTTTTGCAGAAATTGGGAAGGTTGCAGACAGTATCACATTTTCAGCCCCTCTGTCCTGGACCTCGGCTCTGCCACTTGGGTGACATGAATGTTAGATAATCTGTTTTGGCCCCACAGTTGCCTGAGGCTCTGTTTTTCCCAGTCTGTGTTCTCTCTGTTGCTCAGACTGGCTAATTTCTACTGCTCTCTCTTCCAGTTCACTGGTTCTTTCTTCTGTCCTCTTCATTTTGCTATCGAGCCTATTAACTGAGTTTTGCATTTTAGTTACTGTAATTTTCAGTCTTGAAATTTCCATTTGGTTCTTCCTTATATCCTCCATTTCTTTGTAGGGACCTTTTCTTTTTTATTTTAAGCATGTCTGTAATTGCTTGTTAAAGCAATTTTATAATGGCTGCCTTAAAGTCTTTGCCAAATGACCTTAACAGCGGTGTGGCGTTGGTGTCAGCATCTACCAATTGTCTTTCACCGCTCAGCTTCAGGTCTTCCCAGGTGTCCCCATGGTAAGTGATCTTTCTACCGGAACCTTCACATTTCGTGTATTAAGAGACTCCGGTCTCATTCGGGCCTGCCACCTTCGCAGGCTTCCTTGACACTGTCCCGGCTGGGAGGAGGCTGCCACGTTACCAAGGCTGCCCCCGGCCGCTTCCGCGCCTGCTGTTCCGCTGGGGGAGGACGAGCGTGTGGCTCCGCGCAGGCCTCCCCCGGCCCCGCCGGGCGGGCGTGGGCACAAGCGCCCCGTCAGTGCTCCCCCACCTGCCCGGATGCCCCGGGGGCGGGAGGAGAGGGCTACCGCTGGGTGCTGATTCGAGTCCTGATTCCGCACCCGCGCCTGTCGACGCCACGGCAGCGGGAGGACAGGGGCGCCTCCTTCCCGGCCGGTGGGCGTGGCCGTCGGCTCCCCCGCCGCAGGTTCTTCTTGCCCCCGCGGGCGGCCTGGCCACAGCCTTGTGGGGACGGGATCTAGGACCCCACTCGGCCTCTGCCTGTGTGGCCGCACTCCGGCCACGGTTTGCACTTGCGTGGTTGGCTGGAGAGGAAGAGTCGCTGCCTGAGTGTTTTCCGCCTTGCGATGCTGCCCCTTGCGGGCTCCGTGGCTGGAGGGGCGGGCTCCTTGGTCTGCGCGCACTGTGGTTCCTGGGCGGCTTGCTGGCTTCTCTGACCCGCTTTGGGCTACAGGAGAAAAGAAGGCAAAACTCTGGGCAGCTCACTGCTGTGCTGTCCCCTAGGCCCAGCCAGGCCGCCTGCTTCCGCTGGTCAGAGTCGCCGCGTGCCAGCGGCACGAGCAATGGTTGTGGGCTGGGCTTGGCGGCAGCAGGTGGGGCAGGGCGGGTGTGCCGCCTCCGTGCTCTGGGTCGCTGCCGTCCGCTCCACGAGCTTTTCCATGCGTGTCCCTCCATGTCCGGCTGTGCTTCGAAGAGGATGCTGACGCTGATCGCCAAACGGGCCACGCCAGATGTTCGCGCCTCACTCTCTAATCAGAGAAAGTGAGATGCTCGACCCTCTGCTTCCCCGTGGCCATCACTGCCGGGGTGTGAGAGCCCCGCTGATGCGGGGTCGCCTGAGGGGCCCAGGCCGGGTCCTGGCTGGAGCAACTTTATCCTGTGGTCGGGACAGGTGCGCCTGCCCTCCCCCCCCCCCCCCCCCCCCCCCGGCCCGCCCCCCTGCCCCCGTCCTTGGCCCCCAGACATGTGCCAAACACTGCACTGGGCCCATATGAGCGATGTTACAAAACCCAAGAATAGAAGTAATTTAAAAATGGCATCATTTTTTATTACATGGAGGGGTGCTAGTAAGAGTGTAATGTGCTATGTCTCGCGGTATCCCTTTAAAAAGGCAGGGAAAACATCTCCTCAGCTTTGAACCAGAAGAAGTGGAACAACTAGCTCCCAGCGACACTTTGGAAGCTGAGGAGGCAGCACCCCCGCGCTGGGCGGCCAGCGTCCGCGGCCAGGCCTGGGCGCCCTCCGCACGCGTTCTGTGCGCGCACCTTTCCCTGACTGCACTTGATTTTTCAGTCAGGATTGTACATCAGCCCTGTTTCCTCTATTGGTTCCTGTCCCCCTGTAGTACAGTATGACTTTTCGTACCGATTTCACTTCGTTTTGGAACAGAGAGGGGAATGAACGCATTCAAAGAAGACAGAGGGTTTGTGAGTCTTCCATTCGCCCAGGGAATGAATGTCAGGTTGGTTCTGAGCGGGCGACAGACCCCTGGCAAGGCCTGCCACTTGCCACACTGGCTCTCAGGACACCCTCCAGGAGAGAGCCTGCTGCCGCTTAATTTACACTGTGTGCGCTGGACAGAGCTTCTCGAAGGGACAGACAAACACAAGTACTACCTGGAGGACCGAGGCTCCACTGTGCAGGAACTGAAGGCCGCTCTCCGCCGAGTCAATTCCACCGGTGGCCAGAATGGGAAACCCAGGCAGCGCGCGAGCAATGGCGGACACCGCTCTCAGAGCGATAGGTCTGATGGCCGTGCCTGCGGGAAAGAGATCGGTCAGCGGTGAGCATGCCGGCCACTGAGCTACTACTTATTGCCTTCTGACCTCCACGACCTGGCAGCTCTGCTGGGCGAGGCCGAGCTCAGGTTTCCTGTCTCTATTTAAGATGCACTGACATGCAACACATAAACATCGTTATGTTTCAGGCTATGTTCATTTGTCAGTGGATGTGCTTTTATTGTAGAAACTTTGATGCTACTACTGCATGCCGACGTGTTATGCAAGCAGGTGGAGCTGCCGCGCATAAAGTAGATGCACGTTGCAATTTGATACGCAGTGCTGTGTAGGAGATTGCGTGGAACATTCAGGCATCTGTTTTAGGAAGGACAGGAGCAGCAGATTCCGAGAGAGAAAACAATTGCACACAGCGCGTAAATAGACACCCAGCTCTGTTGTGTTTCTGCGAAGCAGGAAGCAGCTGGTGTGAAGGCAGAGACGGTGAAATCAAGCTTGCTGCCGGTGAGCTTACAGATTCCATATTGCTTTGTACATATGATTTCCATAATTCGATAAAACATAGTAAGCCTAACCTAATTTCCTCATACATTAGAAAGTTTTAGCCGAGTTAACGAGAATTTAGTAGAATTCAGTAATTAGAAAGTATGTGTTTCATGTTTTATACTTTATCCAGCCAGACATTATCAACATATTATTCCCTAATTATAATGAAAACTTCATGGATGGTCAGAATACTTTGAAGTTATTTTTTAAACAACTATACTGTGCTAAAGCTTCATTCGACTCCAAGGTTAAAACACTTGGATAAAGTAAGGCTTTCATAACACAGGAATATAATTTTCTTTTTGCTGTGGACTCTTAAGTCAATGGCACTTTAAAGTCATTTTCTGAACACAAAGCAGTTCCGTGTGCGCAGGAATTTGGGCGGCCCTTGGCCCAGGCCCCAAAACAAAGCAAGCCCGCCCACAAGCAGCAGGCAGGCGCTTTCCCCTCCACCAGCGCAGGCGGCCCCACCGGCGTCACCGCAGGCGCCGAGCAGTGCGCTTCCTGTGGGGGAGCTCAGAGAGCTCTCCCTAAAACCGGTGCCTTTTCTTCACTCTGTCTCTACCCATTTCAGGTGCAATCGAATGCGTGTGTAATGGATACTGTTGGGTTTGACCCCAAACTGTGTGAACGTCTTGTTGCTCCCGAAGCTAAGAGCGCTCCCTGTGCACGTTAGCCTTTCTCAGTCAAGACTGTTTGGCGCTTGGGGCACCGGCAGGCCGGCGTTCAGTTAGGGGGAGTTAGAAACGGGCTGTCAGGACCCCGTTTCTATTACAAAACATGCACCGGCGCCTCATCAGGGTGCACACTGCAGCCAAAAAGAGGGCTCACACGCTGGGCAGGGGAGCACCCTGCCAGAACACACACCCACTTCGATTCACTCACCTAAGGATAAAGTTTAAAAAAAAGCTTTTTAAGGATCGTCTCGGTAACTTAAATCTGTTAGAGAGACGTACAGCTATCTCTGCACAATATAACTGGCAAGTTCAGCAGGTACTAAGCTGATGTCTTCTTTACGTGCATGGACTTTGAAGTAATAAAGAAATATTGGGATTTTATTTTTTTTCTTACTTAGTTAGCCCTAGAGAGTAAAAGAAATTTGAGCTTAGAAGATCAATAATTTATTTCTTACTGCACTATTAGGAGACTATCATTATTAACGCTAAGGGGTAAAATTTCAAAGTGGTTCACAGGGATTTGGCCACACATTCCAATTGCTATTAATGGACATCAAGTGGCAAAATCCCAGAACACAGCTTTGAAAATTTAACCAGTTACATTTAAAGGGCAACATTATTACACAGGTGTTAAAATCATCAGTGAATCCTCAGTGGCATTTGAAGATGTTCAATTAGGTTAATAAGACATTTTTTTAATTTTATGTTTTTCTCCCTTTTCCCAAGATTTTCTAATCTATCTAATGAACATGAAAACCTTTCAAATTAATAAAGGCATCTTTTTAAAACTTAAGAGTAATCATGTTTTCTGAGAAAATGTGATCCAAAAATGAAGGAACCAGTCCATCTGCTACTGGGTAATAATAAATGCAGTTTTAATTCTCATTTGATTGGTGTTCTTATAATTCAGTTGCTTTCATATGAAATATGTTTTCAGCATTTTTATGGGTTTTCAGGATCACTTCCATCCACCATAAGGTTTCTGAAAGGAAACTAAGCGCATGTAAAAGGATCTTTCTAAGTTGTTATATAGACCTTTTTTAGTTTTAAAAACAACAGAAATGTAGAAATAATAGGTTTCAGATAAAAACGAAACTTTCTGTGTAAAGAAGAAACATGTCAATATCATATAGTTATACAAGTTCACTAAGACGCAGCGAGATCTCCTAGAATCACAGTCACTGAGGAGAGGATTTCTAAAATTGGTCCCTGCTAAGGTTTTTAGACCAAAGACTAGGAAGGAAGAAGCCAACGTGAGAGGCTCAGGGAGCCGACTGTGGTCCGCGCTCTGAAGGAAACGACAAGGTTTAAATCAAGAAATTGAAATCCCGTAAGCTTGCCCGAACCCACAGTCAACGTGAACTTAAATTCAGCCCTCGCTGACTTGGGGTGGCCAGGTGAACCAGTGGGGGTGCGGCGGGGGGAGCTCCGGTACGTTCCCCAGCCGCTGGGCTTCAACGGTGCGCAACACGCCAACGAAAACCAAGCCACTCTGAATCCCTGCATTTTGAAAGAAGCTGAAGTTTCGAACAAACAGACGAAAAGGGACCGACGCCACCAAGAACCGACGTGGCTGCCGTGAGTGCTGACTGGGGCGGACGGGTCCCCGTGGAGCCGCAGGCACGGCTGTGACTTCGGGGTCCAGCCCCTCTAGGCCTGCCACCTACTCACACCCTGGAATGCAAACCAGGGCACTGAATTCACTGAGCTTTGATACACTTCACCAGACGTTGCTGGATTGATCGATGTCCTAAAAATAAAAAAAACATTTTAGTACCCCAGAGATTTTGAAACCAGTCTGATTTTAATGAATTTTTTTCCTTAAGGAAATGATCCTGCCACTCAGCAAATATCATTTTATAGGCAATCTCAGAAATGCTGCCATTAACAATAGTACTGTGTACCAGCATAATCAGGATCCTTACTTAGGCCTCGTTTATCCATCCGTCCATCTGTCTATCCAAAAAATATTTATTAAGCACCAAGGCCTTTGGTTAAAACAAAGATTATTGTATTTGAACCTGAAAAGCTTGTAAGAACCCGCACAGTTAACTCCTCAGTGTCCTAACCGTGGTCTCGCGCCCGTGGGTGCCCAGCACGCTGGCCCCAAGCACCCTAGGGGTTGTTTCAAGGTAAATAATGAGTCCGCTTGTTTGTCTGTCCAGATACCCCATTAGGACAAATGCACCCGCATATAAACCTCATACATCTTATAGGTGCTGTTACTATGAACTCCAGAAGGAAGGCGATGTGCGGATGAACAGTTGCAGATCAGACCGACCGTGGGGCCGGCTGCTGAGGCTGGGATCCCAGCCGCCTGGGAGCTGGGGACTGTGTGGGGATTTCTGTTTTTCCATCTGCACAATAATACAATTATAACAACTGCACAGGGTTGTTGTGAGGATTAGGTGATTTAATTTACAGAGGACTAGCGCGTATCCAAATTGCACCTGAGTTTGCTATTATAATCGGACCCACCCCCGAGGACAACTGACCTCAGTTCCCTTCCTTTCCTGCCTTTCCTGCCATTGCCGAGGCTTTGCCTGCCATTGCCGAGGCTCAGTGGTGCAACGGAGCTGCTCTTTTACCTGGAGACCAAGCCCGATGCCTGTGATGACAGCGGCCCACCCGCCGGCGCCGCCGGGGAGTCGCCCCCCCCCCCGGCCTCCGGCGCATCCCCTGCCGGCTTTCCCTGAGTAGTGCCACACCTTTGGTAAGATTGATGGACTCCAAAGGCAAAAATCTCAAACACCAAACATCAGTGTATTTTTTTAGAAGTTTTTGAGAATCTAAAGGTCCTTTCACTAAGCCGATATGCAAAGATTTTAATGACGATGTCAGAACTCAAGTTCTGGGGTGACAAGGAGGTGGGGCCTTCCTCTGCAGGACTAAATCCCCGGAGAGAAAAGAAATTGGAAATGGGCAAGACAGTGTGGAAACGGGCTAATTGTGGATAACTTGAATTTTGAATAATTGAGTTTAATACTGCCCCCACCCCCAAATCATTTGACCCCTAGGACAGCCACTGCTACACGATTAATTGTTAGAGCTAAGTCCACAATAAACTCCTGATAATAGCTCTCGCTGGCATTAAAATAGAAATTGGGTTATAATACTCACTCATGCTCATTGTTTATACAAAAGGAAAGTGTAGTTTAATTTGCTTACACTAATTAAAATATAATGAATTAAGTGGATAACAAATTCATTGGAAATTGAACTTTGACTCTCTAATTGTTAATAGTTTTAACATCATCCTGAAGAAAGAAAATATTAGCAAACTAAAAATTTCAAGGATTTAGGAGCTGAGAGTTTGATTTTTATAAAATACACATAAATCAAGCACTAAAAGACATATACTTTATGAAAGCAAGTTTAAAGTGTTAATAAACCTAATATACTGATAAATGTGGAAAACAGAGCTATAAAATACACATCTCTCTATGTGGATCCAAGCCCTCAGAGAAAATTTGCACAGTTCACCCGAAAACCAAGGCGCTGGAAGGGCCCCAGGCTGCGTGCGGAGATCTGAAACCCGAAGAGGAGACGCAGAGAGGAAGGAGAGCACCTGTTTTGTGCTGTTGCTATTTTCGGCTTACGAGAAGAGCTCAAATTGTTCTTTTGAAAATGATTTAATTTCTGTAGGGAATTTCAAGGCTGCTGCTGTTAGAGAAGGTCCCGGAGCGCTGGTCCATGGAGCGATTTCCGGGTGCCAGACACTGGGTCGAGGGCTTCCTCTGCTCCTGTCATTTCACCGTTAGGACGTGGTGACAGCGGAGGCTGAGTCTCTATCTTGTATATGGAGAAGGGGAAACTTGGGCGGAATAAATAACTTGTTGGGTGTCACATAGTTTAAAAGGATGACGGGGACTGAGCACCAAGTGTCTGTGACTGAGAAAGGGTGGTGTGGCGGTTATGAGAGGGTCGCCCCTGAGTCGTCTTTGCCGCAAGGCCTGGTCTCGGCTCCGAGCCCAGGAAGGGGAGCCCCTCCCTCTCGGTGGGAGCCTCTGCTTGGTCACTTTGCACAACGTGACTGCGAGCCAGCTCCTTCACTTCCTAAGACACCAGTTCTCCCCAACCGTGAAACGAGAGCGACTCGGGGACACTGAAATGGCACGTCTGGGCGTCGGAGGGAGCACCTGGCACCTGCTCTGCATCGGTGGACGTTACTCTCAGAGCCAGAGGAAGTGGCCGGGGAAACACGGAGCCATAAACAGGTGGGCTCAGCGCTGTCATAAGGGCGTTAACCCTCCAGATGCTAAATTTGGAGAGTTTATAACCCCTGTGTCATTTCGTTTCTGAAAAGTCATAGTCTGCATCTACGATTATAAGAGGGCAACCTGTGTGGGTTTGTAATGCGAGTGCAATTTACTTATTTACTTTTTAATTGCTGTTCTATTATGCTTGTCCCAATTACCCGCCATTGCTCTCCCCTGCCCGGCCCCAACCTTTCACCCAGAAACTCCACCTCACGAAATCTGTTCCACGGGGACATAGACACAAAGCTAACGTACAAAGATGTTCCATGAGTATTGGCTTTTATAGCAAAACAGTGTAAACAACCTACATGATCCCCAGCAGTTACACTATTAAATAAATTATAGTTCATTCATGTATGGTATCCTAGGAAACCTTTAAACTGACATGGAAATCTCTCAAGGATATAATGTGAAGAATAATATATATAATGTGTCTCCATTTTTGTTTAAAAAAGTGTGATCACATTTAGCACGTGGGCATGTAAATGCATAGAATGTTGAGTTTTAAGTTGGTAATACTTATCTCTGGGACGCAGGTCGAAGAGGAACTTTCAGGATGGATACCAGTACTTCCTTATTGTTTGATTCTTTTAGGTAAAAAAGTGTTTATGACTCACTTCTGCAGTAAAGATGGCTATTTTTTATAATGCTCCTAAAACTCACAGTATGGGAACAGGCGCTGCCAGATCCTGTGCTGTGGAACATGTACAGGATGTGCAAACAGTATCTCTGTTCATTCTCAAGAGCACTTTCAACGCTGTAGCCAATATTTTAAGAAAAATATTAACAACTTAGAATAGTTCCTTTCTCTCTCTCTCTCTCCTCATGCATGTGCGCGCGCACACACACACGCACACACTTAGATGGACCCAGAGACAGAAGAAGTGTATGAAAAGTGTTGTTTGGAATCCGAGTGTGAGCAAAAGTAGTAAAGCTAAATTTCAGCCCACCGGCTTTATAAAGCAGTTTAGGTTATGGGAACTGAGCAGAACAAAGGAATGCAAAGAAAATGTGTTGCACTTAGATTAAGGACATTGAGTTATGTTGCTAATGTATGCAACTTTTTTCTTTAACACTGTCAAACTTTTTTCTTTATAACTTAAAATGTGTATATGTGTGTGTGGTGTGTGTGTGTAATACTTTATTATGCACAATTAATTCCACTGCATTGGCTGCAATAAAAATGATTTCGAAATTTAAAAAAGTGGTTTGTGTGTGTTGGTGTGGGAGGCTGTGTGTACGAAATGGCGTAGAGTAATCCCAATAGTTGTCTTCACATATTTAAAGGGTTAACATGAAGAAAGACTTCATCTATGTTTTCCTCGAAAGGTGACAGGAACCAACGGTTAGCACTCACTGGCTGTATCATTATTTTCATCGTTACTTTGTGGTGAATTCCACAGCAGGAGCTGCGGCATTGGTCGCCTGTGCCCGTGAACCTCGCCGGCGACTTGGCAGGCAGGTAGGAGGCAGCAGAAAAGACCTGTGTGCTGGAGAGAAGGCTGCGCTGGATCGTGTCTTCCGGCGCGAGGCCGGAGGATGCTGTGAGCTGTCATGGAGTTTAAGGAGCAATTCCACGTGCTCTGTGGTTTCCCAATAGCTACCAGCGAGGGAGCCAGCTCAGAAAAGGGTCAAGTGTAAGTGGACACAGCTTTTAGCATGAAGCACGTTCCATACAGAGACGCCCCTGTTGAGTGCTGTCTGACCGCCCGGGGTTTTGGCGCCTGCTGTCCCAGTGACATCGCCGCAGGTATCTTCTGCCCCCACAGTTGCAGACGTGGACTCTCCCTCAAGGTCACTCAGCAGCGAGGGAACGAGGGCCCAGCGTCTGAGTCCAGGTCTGATGCCCAGGACCAGGCTCCTCACCGCAACCCTGTTCTTCCTCCCTGATTTCAGTGTTGGTAAAATTAAGTTAGACAGGGGAGTTAATTTTTCGAACTAATAAAGATATGTTGTCCACGTATGATGAAACCAAGAATCTCAGTGTTATATTAATTATTGGCTAGGGATTAGACGAAAGCTACCGTAGTGAGTAATTGCTGCTATAACTGTACGCCCTCGTTTCCCTGAGAGACTCCCAGGTTATTATATCTGCGTTTATTTGTCATTACATGATATACTTATAAACAGCATCCTCTTTCACTCTAAAAAGTATCCCAGTTTGGACGATAATTACAATGATAATCATACCCGGGATTATAGGACAAAGGTGATCATGAACACTGAGTAAAATGTGATTGAGAACAAAACCATAATCTATGAACTCAGAAATGACTACAGTGTCCAGGACTCATAGGACGGCAGGAAGAGAGGAATGTCCTTAAATCTGTTACCAGAGGGAACAAAATGCGTGCCTTCGCGTGGGGTACCCAGAGGTAACTCTTTCCTGTGTTCTTTCTGTTTCCAACCTGTAGGTGGCCACCACAAGCTACACTTACCAAGCCACTCATTAGGAGCATTTTCGATACTGTCATCTTCAGATAATTAGCAATTTATTTAAATAACCAATTTCTGTAGAAATAATTGCCATGAAATGCCCTGACCCTACTTCTTTTATAAACTATAATAAAAGTGGTAAGATAATCCCTGACATTTGCAAATGCCATTGGTTATCCTTTCCCTCTGATAGCGCTGCGGCGCCCCGTTTAAACCAGCACCCGACAACAGGGCAGTCTAATGGAACCGGGCAGCGAGCGACCTGGGGCAGGCGGGGGACGCGGAGGAAGGTGGGCCCGCAACAAAGACCACTGCGATCGAGACGCCACTGCCAGTCCACTCGGTGTGGTTCTCGCGGTAGATGCAACAACGTGGGCCCCCTCTCTGGAGAGAAAAATGGGCAATTTTGCAAACTGATTCATGTCAGGGGCCCGTTTAAATTAAACTCATGTAAATCTATGAATCCATAAAATGCACTCGTTGTGTTATTTGTTCAGTAACCTCCACCGAAAGAAAACAAGGAGGGGCCTATTCTTACCATCATTTTAAAATGTTTAAGTAGGAATTTATTTACAAAATGGTGCACATTTTCCAAGTAGCGCTACCAAGGAAGGCGGCCCATAGGTGGCTTTTAGACGTGGGCTCCCCTCCAGCCCCCGCCCCGGACGCGGACCAGGGCCCTCCCTCGCAGGCTGCTCCCTGCTCCTCAGCTCCTGTGCCGCCAAGGAGAGAAAACTCCCCGAGGTGCTCATGGGTTTCTAGCTGCTGGTCTTTGCGGGATGAAACAGAGCCACCACAGGAGCCGACAGCAACATCATGTTATGGCTACAGTGACAAAATTCCAAGGGCCCACTGACTCCCAGTTGCTCTGCTAAATCACACGTTGTTTACCTCCTCACAAGAAGTCACGCAATGCATCACCCGTGTGATACAGCTGAGGAAATGCAGGCTCCCAAAGGTTAAGCCGTTTATGCATGTAATAAAGACATGGTTGTTTGGTGAAATAACGCAGTACAACAGTAAAACAATCAGTCTACGACGCGACCGTGAAATTCACTGTCGGCAGCTTGAACCGGAGGCCTTTTCTTCATTTCTAGGTTACTGTGTACCTCAGTCGCTCCCCAGCAAGTACTCCTGGCAGTGCTGTTAGACTGTAAATATGATTAATTTACCAATAATGTAAATATAGAGACCTTCTAAAATATTCCTGTTTCCTTCGCCAAGAAATTCTGAATCGCGACAGACTTAGTAGGCTTGGTGTATAAACACTTCTCATGTGATTTTGCTTAAGGATGTTCGGGGCAAATGTTATGATTCTACAGACAAATCTCAGCAGTCTATGTTTATTCAAAAATGGTTATTTGAGCAGAAGACCAGAGGAGAATGACGATGAGAATGCTGACAACCAGATGACATTTACCCTTAAGAACCCAGGATAATCAGAAGTGAGCACTTTTCCTGGAGACATTAAAAAAATAGCAAATTAGCTTTCCCACATCCACTGGGATCGTATTGTCTTTCTTTGGAAAACCATGATTTCTTTTCTCCTGGAAATTCCGAGCTCTGCTTGCGCTGCGGGGGGGGCCAGGTCCCTCGTGAGGCATGGACGGAGTCCTTCTACCAGGGAGCGGTCCCCTGCTCACGTCACAGCGCGGCGTGGCGTCCCTCTCCGCACTCTGGAGTGAGGCTGCCCCCTCGGAGCGTTGAGGCCCCGGCTGCGCTGAAGCCCACAACAGCTCGGCTTCCTCGCCTGGCGCGGGCAGCTCTCAAGGGTAGCACCGCGGTGGGACGCGTGGCGGGCACCACCTGCCCACACCCTGTGCGGCCCGCGGCCCTCTGCGCGCGGCCGGCAGGTTGGAAAAGTGGGGCTCTGTGACTGCCACTCGCCTGGCTGGTTAGAAGTCGCCCTCTCCCGGAGTGGAGATAATACTACACTCTCTAATCCGACAGGGTAGGACGTGAGAAATCACATGCCGTCGGAATTATTTCCTGTCCCCCGCCCTGGGACGGTCGCGGGGCGCGTCCCTCTACACACCTGCTCTCCCAGAAGCAGGAGCGAGGTGCAGGCTGGCAACACGCCGACCGAGTGGGGGGCACGGTGCTGCGAGACCCAGGGCAGGCTAGCCTGTGGCGGGGCCGTGGGCGCCACGCAGGCCCCCAAAGGGCTCGAAAATAGTTCACACCCCAGGAGGAGCAGGACGTGGCCAGTGGGCAAACTGCGGCCGGGAAGCCACGCTGTCTGTGAACGCCCGGGTTAGCAGGGAAGGGCAGCAACCTACCAGGACGGGCAATGGGATGCGGGCGGGCCTGTGGGGCGGGTGGCCTGCGGGCGGGGGTCTCCTGGCGAGCAGAGGGGCCCTGGCTTGCGCCACCCGCTCCCACACAGGCTCTACTATTACAAAAGCTTTTTCCAATACTGACTTGGCATTAGAATAAACAGGTTTGCATTTGCAGTTTGTGAACAAAAGATGGCCTAAAACAAAGGAAGTTCAAATTTATTTTGTCGTATAAAAAATTGTCTCTTGGGGGAAAGGAGAGAGAATGTGCACTCTGCGCAGGCGTCCTTCCTGCCGCCTTTGATGGATCACGAGGCTCTTCCTAGTCTGACTACAAGGCGGTCAGATTTTATCAGCCAGAAGAGACAAGGGTTAAGTCACAACTCAAATAACGCGGTTCCCCTTTCCAGTGAGGAGAGCTCCCACGACGGAGTGAGGGCAGGTGAGTGGTCATTCCACTGCCCGGCGGCTGCCAGCCACAGAAATGTCCGCTTTTGCAGATGCATCTACACTGTTAACACAACCATAGCTACGGCAGGAATCTCCGGCATGTATGCAATACAGCACCCAACCGAAAAAGTGGGATGGGGAAGAGCGAAACGCTGCAGGGTTCACACACAACCCCCGCCCGCCCCCGGCCCCGGGTTTCCCACAGGAGCGCTCGTCCCGCCCTGGATCGCGGCCGGGCAGCAGCCTGGCGACCCCCACAGCTGGGCTGCCGGGCAGCCAGGGGCCCCGACGGTCGCCTCCTCCCGGCCTGCACACATCGCTGTGGCCCCCGGAACGCTGATATTTTAGGTTTGGGGACTATAAGCTCAGACACTCCTCAAGTGAATGGCTGGAAGCCAGTAGGTATTTGGATAACCCTGGAGTGGGAAAGAATTTATAAGGGACCCAAACAGAACCAGCTAAAATCAAGTAAAGTAATCTATGTTAAACAGGTAGCACAGGGACAAGATAATAGTAAGTGCGTGATAAGCAATAGAACCTGTGTTTAGAGCACAGATTCTAAAACAATGATACTACAGTAAGCTGCATTCGTAACAACAACAACACCACCACCACCACCACCACCAAGCAGGCGGCAGACCCAAGTGGCCTCGCTGGTACATTCCATCAAATTCAAGGGGGAAATGATACCAGTCTTACACAAACTCTCGCAGGAAAGAGAAGACAGAACCAAGCCCAGTTCATTTAGGGAGACCAGCAAAATCCCGATTTCAAAACCTGACAAATATGCTAAAAGAAAATAAAATTATAGTGCGATATCCTTCATTAACATAGACGAGTGCCTTTAATAAAATGTAAGAAAACTGGATTCAGCAATTTATAAAAGGGATAAAGCATCGCGATCAAGTGCGGTTTATCCCATGAACATGAAGTCGGGTTAACATGTGGAAATCAATTAATGTAGTTCACCATATTGACATAAAATAATAAAAGAGAAAAACACTGTTAGTGCCTCAAAAGACTGCAGAAAGTACATGTAAGAAAATTCAAACTCAGCCCATGATTAAAATGCCAAACAAGTAGGAACGAAAGGCCTCAACTCTTCATCTGACAAAGAGCATCTCACGAGGACTCTCGCGCTGCCACTGCTTGGTGGTAAAACACTATCGCTGTGCACAGTATACATTCTATAAGCTCATCCTTTTCTATATAGTAGCTGGAAGAAATCAGTAATTACAATGGAAAATAACAGTACAACGGCACAAAAAAGCAACAGAGAGGAATACATGTGTGAAAGGGATGCAACTACAAAATATTAATGAGAAAAATCAGAGACTTAAGGGAAAGAAGGGACAGACTCCACACGGAGCCCGGGAGAGTCAGCACTGCAGAGATGCTCACGCTCTCCGAACGGACCTAGAGAGTCAACAAAACCCAGAGCAAAGGTTCCGTCAGTGTTCTTTGAAGAAATACAAACAACTAGAATAACCGAAGCCTTCCCGAGGAAGCACACAGAATTCGAGGGCACCGTTTCACTCGGGACTGGCTGCAAGCCCACAGTACAGGCGGCGGCGCGGGGCTGCGGAGCAGGGCAGCCCCACAGACAGGCTTGCAGACCAGGTCAGCTGATTTTTGGCCAAGTCGCCTACGCAGGTCAGCGGGGGAGAGAAAAGTCACTGTGACAAATAGCGCTGGAGCCCCGGGGAGAAGAACGTCCGACAACCGGCTCAGCTTCTGACTCATGTCCTAAAAGGAATTCATAAAGATTCAAGACAGACTGAAGTCCTCAACGTAAAACCTGAAACTACAAAGTGCATAGGACAAACACACAGCACAGTATCTTTGTAACCTTGAATTCGGCAAAGGTTTCTTGGATAGGACATTAAAAACAGTAAGTACATTTTAAAAAAATTTATTAACTAAGCTTTATCAGAAAATAAAGAAGCCAAAGTCTAGAACAAATAAATTTACACACATATATTTGAAAAAGGACTCAATCTGAAACGTATAAAGAACACCAATAAAACAACAATGACAAGATGAATAACTCGATTAAAATGGGCGGAAGTTGAGCAGACATTTCAAGAAAGAAGACATACAAACGGGAATTTTATGCGACAAGGCACTGCACGTCAGGGAACTACAAATCAAAGGCACACACTTCACAGCCATTAGAAAGCAGCTAGAATCCGGGGGGCTGACGACACCAGAGACTGACTGGACGTGGAACAAAGGGGCCCTCGCACACTGTGGGGAGAGGCCTGAGATGATGAGATCACGTCGGGGGACTTCGAAAAGTTCTTAAAAAACTACACACACATCTACCTTGTGACTCAGCGATTTCATCCGTAGCCTTCCATCCAGGGCACCAAGCACGAGACCACAAAGCGCGTATAGGAGAATGCGCACGGCAGCCTTCTGCCACAACCCCACACTGGAAACCACCCCTGACGACGTTCATAAATCGGAGACTGGAAAACCAGCTGTGGTCTATGAAGTTGTTTACTGAGTATTTTGTTTAATTTAAATTGCGTTTTAAAGTGTAGTTGGTATACGATATTACACTGGCTACACCGTCTCCGGGGTGCGGTGCAGCGGTTTGACACTCTGGGACCGCGCAGTGTCACCGACCTGCTCGTTCTCGTAACCGCCTGTCACCACGTCAGTGCATCGCGATGTTATTGACTGTAATTCCCTTCACCTGTTTCACCTGGACCCCCACACCCTCCCCCGGGTAACCGTCCCTTTGGTCTCTGAGTCTGTTTTTGTTTTGTTTAATTAAATATAAATAAAGCCCAACAGTACACACACACACACACACACACACACACAGGATGAGGAGTGTGAAAAAGAGAAAATAAATATTGTTTCATTTATATAAAGTTTAAGAACAGTCAAAAAAGAATCCCTGCTAAGATCAGTTTCAGCTGGGACACAAGGGACTTTGCTGGGGTGAAGGCAATACCTTCTGTCTTGTTTCAGATTATCGTTACTACAGAAATATACAATTTTCAAAGCTAATTTAGCTGACACTGAATACCTGTGCATCATATCCTATGTAAAATATACTTCATTCAGAAAACTGAAAGTATGTAATTACATGTAAGCACCAAACAAGTGTGTCTCCACAGTGAGCCTCTCCCCTGGGGACCCACTTTAAGATGTCTTTTGATCATTCAAAGGCTTCATTCATAAAACATGAGAGCATCTTCCCATTTGTGGATAGAAACAAAATCTATGAGAGAGACAGCGCACCTTTTGAAGGAATGAGGACAAAGGGCCGCCTCTGCAGCCCCCCACAAGCAGTAGCCTTGGGGAGGCAGAGGATCCGTCAGGCGCAGGTCTCAGGGTGCTGTGCGATGTTTGTTATCTCCGTGAAACCTTCTCGAAGGCGATGCTGACCCAGAAGCCACGCACATCACACGTGAGCACGTGCGTGCACACATCTACCAGGTGCAGTCAAGCTAATCACGGCTGGACGGGACTGAAGACGCGGGCAGCTCGAGAGCGGTGTACCAGGACAGGAGCAGGTCTGAATCACGACCAGAAAGCGCCAGCTGTGCTGAGCACCAGACGTGGCTCCAGCAGGCGCCGAGGCCTCTGGCTATTTGCTGACTGTTGTGCTAAGCGAGGACCCCAGAGCCAAATTTCAAAAATGTCATCAACTGATCACAAATGTTGTTAACAGATGATGAGAGTTTCTGTTTCTGCACTTTGTGCCCCGAGTGCTCTGGGAGCCTATCGCTACCTCTCCGAAGCAGGAGCGCGAGCCCTCCAGGGTGCGGTTCCTAGCACAGCGGAGTCATTGTAAACTTATCTTCCCAGCTGAATCTTTAAAGGATATTTGGCTTATCGCTCCTGTCAAGTTGATGATGGGTGTGCAATGAAATCGCCTCCCTCTGTTCGCCACTGCTCCAGTCCTCAATGTGTTCTGATGACATTTCAGGCTCTTGGCGAATGCAGGTCATCCCTGTGTGGGTGGGCACGGAGGCTCAGGCCGCCCTGGCACGTAGGCAAGCCTACATGATCCACCTCCTTGCCGAATGGCGCTGAGCTAACTTCCGCGGGCGTGGGGGGGGGAAGACAGCCTGCTGGCAGGAACCTCGTGGTGGAGAAGGACCCACAGTCAGCAGCTAACGTACACCTCTAAGTGGCAATGTCATGCATATGCTTTTCCTCATTCATAGCTGTTCGTTCAGTTTGCATTGTTGCCATGACTGTTTCATCATCCAAATGCTTAAACTGTGCGTAATGATCCCAAATAGCACCGGGCCATTCGGAGTTGGGTGCTGGGCACCACAGATGCGCAAAACCCACTCATAGAAGCGCAGCCGGAAAGTGGCTTCCAGGCGTCAAGAGGAGCGATGGCTGTGGCAGCCTTAGCCCAGACTGCTGTAGGCTGTTTTCTCGCCAAGCTCAGAGACTCCTTGTAATTGGGCAGAAGCCGACAGAAATCGCATTAGGCTACACCAGTCTTTCAAATCGTTTAAGTATAGCAGCAATGAGTGCACGTAGGGCCAGCAGTCACGATGTACCCCTTTTTATTCTAACACTAATACGTGCTTTACCCTAGGCAGTAAGAATGAAGATGTGGGAACTGGCATGCTTCCAGGTAGTGGGTGACTCGAAAGAGCATGTGTTTATGATCTCCAGAACACAAATCATAAGCGTTCTCACTTACTAAATGCTCAATCGTTACAGGGAAGCTCTTGAAATCCAAAATTTAAAAATGGCAAAGTAATAAAAAGTTTCAGGGGAAAATGGTCTATGCCCACATCCAGCACAAAATGAACTAGAGAAACATCTGTGATTGCCAAAAAGGGCTAGCATGCCAAGGACTGTGGGCAAACAAAATGCTAACAAGTTAAATTATTCACAGTGGCACATTTGCGGAGAATATAATGTCGCAATCAATAATTACAAGCCCATACAAACAGCACTGCAATAATTCTACAAGGCGTGTTTGCAAGTGAAATAATTTAGAATTTGAAATCAATAGCATTTATAGACATTGGGAAATGTCAAATGGAAAACGAATGCCAGTATTTGTCGTCTTTCTGGAGCATTCTTACTACTCAGATTTTAATTATTCCTTAAAAGATTTCCTAGTACAGGAAAACAAGGCAAACATTTGCTCTGTCATGTCTTAATTAACTATTTCAACCGATCTAGATTGGTCAGGGAGCTGTTTGTATACAGGAAAATAAACCATCTATGAGAACTGAGGGTTCCAAATGGTGTCCTTTAGGCCACGCCCTCAGGCCACGCCCCTCAGGCCACGCCCAGACCACACCCCTTATCACCACGCCCCTAGGACCACGCCCCTTCTTTGGTCTTCTCTCTAATTCTCCCTCACAAGGGTATTTTTCCCTTCATTTCACAGCACTTTGTTAGCCTTCAAAATGAAAGCTTTGGCACATATATTTTCTACCAGAAGACGTTAAATGGGTAAGTTCTTACATTAAAATACTCCTTACAATTAAAAATAAAAGACACTGTTGGAGACTATAACACTAAGCGAAATAAGCCCAGTCAGTGATCTCACTGATAAGAGGAATCTAATGAACAAAATAAACTAACGAGCAAAACAGATCCAGGGACATGGAAGCGGGGAGCACATGGACAGCTGCCAGAGGGAAGGGGCGGGGGAATGGTGGCAAGAAGGGGAAGGAATCAGTCAAAGGACATGCGTGGATGACCCCCGGACGTGGACAACAGTGTGGGGTGGCCTGTGGGAGCGGGGGTGGGGGGGCTGGGTAGAGGAGGGCAAAGGGGGAAAAATCGGGACAACTGTAATAGAACAAGAATTTAAAAAAGTAAATTATTAAGGCCTACAACTCTTCAGCTAGTTACCAAAAAGACAAATTCCAGTCCCCAGACCTCTCGGTTCTTAATCCAGGATCTATGCCACTGAGCCCGACCTAGGGAGCCTGCTGCCTGTCTGGAGGGTCTGGGCTTGCTTTCATTTTCTCAGAGGCTCAAGGGCGAGAGGAAAACGCCTCATCTGACCTCAGTGTCTTCTTGTGAAAATGTAACATGGCTTTGGATGACTTCAGATTACCTCCCACAACGGCCTCTTTCCTCCTCCGCTTGCTTCATTTGTTTGTTCATTCCTTAGTTCCTTTCCTCCGTCCCCAGCTATTTGTTAAATGCCTATGCCAGCCACCATGAAAGGTGCTGAAGATAAAACCATAAGCTATCAGTGCTCTTTTCATAGTTCAAAAGGGTAAAAAATAGAAATAATTAGTGCAATGACTTTCTGACTTCTGGAATTAAAATGCATGCATCCTCTAAAAGATAAATCCTTAAAGATAGCTAACTCATTAAAAATGTTTACAAGAAAAGAAATTGGGTGAGGGGTCTATGTACTAGCTTCAACTTTTCTGTAAAGTCAAAGGCATTCCACAACAAAACACTCATTTTTAAATCCCTTATACAACATTTGGATTCCTCTTGCTCTTATAAAAATAGCCTTCGTCTGTATCATTTGGCCAAAACGAAGACACAAACTTCTGGATATTGGAAATAGGTTTTTTTAAACAAAGCATTTATAGTTATTAATTGACATTACCTGCTAAGAGTAACAGCAGTAACAATTGCTACCTTTTATTGCACTGCCTAACATGTACAAAGTGCTCTATTGACACTCTCACAAAAGCGTGTTACTTCATTTAGATCTCATGAGATCCCAGGAGCCATTACTTTTAATGCCCACAATGGTTATTTGTCCTGCCCTGCGACAGTAAAAGGGAGAACTCAGACTCCATGCGAACCCGTTGACTCCCACGTCAGATCTGCTTCCCACGCTGCTTCCCGCCGGAAGTCAGTATTTGCATGCGGTGCTCATGTTCGCACGAATGTGGTCCCAGGCCTCGTGCTAGGTTACATGTTTGCAAGAGGCCTCAAAAACAACCCTGCCAACAAGCTGCCGTTAGTCCTAAAAACAACAGGACAAACCAAGCCATTGTCCAGTAAAAGTCGTTCTAATTATAAAAGAATTTCAGTGTCGACTCTAGTCTTTGTTGACACTTCCAGTGTCTAAAGAAAAAGGTGGATTTAGCCATTTCTCCACTGATGGAGTGATGTCCCATCACCTTATATATCACCAAGTTACCTATCAAGTAAAAAAGAAAGAAAGTGCAGAGAATTAAATCTCAGCTTACTCCAGAAACTATGGCAACCAGGGTGTTCGGCAGCAAAAGGGTGTAAAATCTAGATGAGATGGATATATTTACATATTCACTTTTACATTAAACAGAGTGGATGACACATCCCTGTATAAAATCTATTATTTAAACACTTCAAGTGAAAAGTGTTAAAATAAATGGCTCATGACTTATGAAGTGTTAAAATAAACGTTTATTTCACCACTATACATGTCATAAGCCATTTATTTCAACACTTTATACTTCGGAAGATTCACCCAAAGAGGAAAGATTTTATTTGCTGTGAGTATTTCAAGAGGCCGAGACTCCGAGGCTAAGACAGAAGTTTCGATGCGAGCGCGCGTGCTGTGGGAGCCTGGGTCACACGCACAGCGGCGCCGCTCTGTGCGTGGGGGGAGCGCTCCACAGGTCCGCTTGCGTTGGCTCCACCCAGACGTCGCATCGCTCTGCACCGATGGCGGGACCGCAGAGCCGCCTGAGCGCCTCGCGGCCAGTGGGATGTCCTGGGTGGGGTATTTCTGAAAAAAAACATGCGTTTTATCTCAGGCTCCGCTTCGCAGGAGCGGCTGATGGAACCCAGGCTCTTTGGGAAACTCTTTCCACACGAAATTCGTATTGATCGATGACTGTGGGTTCTGCATTCTATCCGTTTTGCCTGTCTTAAGATTTAGTTTCCCTACAAAAGTTTGGGCGTCTGTGGTTAAATGGGAATGTGTGAGACTGTCTTCCCGCCAGGATGTCTCTACGGCCTCCTAATGAAATGCTGTAAGTGTTCAGCAGCAGCAGACCTCTGCAGACGCTGCAGCAGACGCTTGGAAGCCCTCTCTGGGGTCTCTGCAAGGGACGGCGGATTCGACCCGCCAGGGCTCTCCCCTTGTGACCCAATCAGCTGCCACAGGCCCCCCAACACCATCACACTGGGGCCTGGCATTCCAGCCTGTGCGTTGGGGGAGCCCACAGCCAGCCCACACCACACAACGCCTTCGGCAGTCTCAAGGCCCACAGCTGGTAAAAGGGAGCCGGGAGATGGAGGGCATTGTGATGTGTGAAGAACATACTTTGAACATATCACAATGCAAAGAAAAATTCTGAGATAGTGCATTATACAGATACTTAACATTTCAAAGGAGGAATCTAAAGCGTAGCGAAATTATGAAATGCACTGACAAAAAAAGAGGCATAGGGTTTTTTCAATAATAGGTTAGATAACATTAAAATATATCATACACTCATATATTTATAAAATTTCAATAATTGACAGCTTGTGACTCACGATGACATGAGCCACGTCGTAGGCCTCAGTGGCAGTTTAGATGGCAGAGAAGGCAGGGACAGGAATCGCAGAGAGAGGACTAAACGCACGCACCACAGGATAAAGATCTGGAAGCAATTTGAACATCAGGCGTCTAACAGACCTAGAGTAAAGGATGGATTGGGAGGGGCCAGGGAGGGGACAAGCCAGGAGGGAGACTGTGTCACTCTGCCACTGGCATCTCCTCTCCTCCACCGCCTGGGAGTCCGGCCCCGCTGCCTGGAACAGCTCCGTGCGGGCTCCTTTTCACCCCACCCGGGCGGGGTGCCTCCCACTCTGCTCGGCTCCTTCCTGCACTGGCCCCAGGGCTCTGCAGGCACAGCAAGAGCCCGCTGGGCCTGCACAGCTGTGCCCAGATGGAGGACCGATGGGCACCACTGGGTCAACACCCAGGCCACCACCCTTCAGGGGGACATCCTGCCAGGCCTTCTGCCTTCCTCTGCTTCTTGGGAGCCGCAGCGGCACCTTCTGCTGCTTCTTGCCTTGCGCTCTCCTCCGTCCTGTCTGCGTCCTGAGGTCAACGCCCAAATCGACTCCCTGCGTCCTCACATTTGTCTCAGGGTGGGCTTTCACGAGAACGCCCACGGAGGCAGCGGAGGCGGCCGTGGGCCCGTGCGGGGAGGGCCCTGACCTCTGCCCGCTGCTCTGTGATGCTTCCTTGCGGGCACAGGAGTGCCTCGGAGAGTCCTGGGCAGAGCGGTCAGCGGCTCAGGGGGCGTTTTAGACTTTATACACAGTAGCGGCATTACACAGGGTCCGAAGGAGAGGGGAGGGCAAGGTAGGTGATCATTAAAAGGTTATTTAAAGATTGTCTTTACGTGCGAGGGCTTGGGTGAAATCAAGGCTACAGGGACAGAAAGGCGTCCGGCGACGGGCCACAGAGGACCTGGAGGTGACCTAGGCACGCAGGCTAAGGTGAGGGGCATCAAGGAGACTCCGAGGCGGATGCCGCTGACCACCCTCATCTGTAAGGATCGTGGCGGATGATCAGTGTGGCTGTGGGTAAGTACCTGAGGCTATCCAGGTGGGAAACACCTGAGGTTCTGAAGACAGCGGACTGCCGCTCACTGTGTATGTGTCGGTTTGCTGTGCGCCGTGCCCTGTGGAGCTGGGCTTCTGTGAGCGTCTCGTTTACGTCCAGCCGCCAGAGCTCACAGGGACTGGGACAGGGTTGCCGAGTGGACAGCTACTGCTCCAATGTCGTCCGCCTGAAGGACCTCGGATGGACTTGCAGGTCAACAAACCTTGATGTAAATGTTTGCTTTCCTCTCTTAATAGCATCTGCGAACTCAATCCACCCTTCAGGAGGTGGTAGCTAGAACCTGAAGTACTTTTATCATTACTCTCTCTTAATTATAATGACAGAATTTGGACGGAAAGGCCAGGGAATCCACGACCAAGGTGTTCAGTCACGGCAGGGCAGTGACTTGAGGTCAGCAGATGAGGTCCGGTGGCTCGGCTGAGCCCGGGTCAGTGCAAAGGGTCCAGGTGTCCAATACAGGCAAGGACTTCAAAGACTGGCAACTGAAGACTGGACAGCAATAACGTGGAAGGAGCAGGGAAATAATGAAACAACGATATGAACATCATTAAGTTTTGCTGACATGAAACCTCAAGGAGAGTTTTCATTCTTGTTTTCTATTCTCATTCTTTCTTCCCCCGCATCTGTTCAAGGCCGGCTAGTCGCACCGGAACAGGGACGTGGCATGGGCCACGGCACGGAGAGGGAGGGAAGTGTGCACACAGCCCCCCACGCACACAGAAGTCGCCCTTCACCACTGTCTTTCTTGGCAGACAACACACTATCATCACTTCCTAGTTGAATGGCATGTAATGCAATGAAAGGTCTTTACAGGAAAAAATATTATGTTTTTATCCTTTTGGTTTCTTTAGCAGTGATTAGTTCCAGAAATATAAGGTATCATCGCTTCTCACAAAGTGCTGTAGGTTATTCGATTGCTCCTCTGAAGTTGGCAACGTGTAATAAGTGTGCTTTATTCCTAAACATCAATCAGCTTCAAGACTGGCAGATGCTTGCAGAATGGTAATAATAGCAAGAGTCAGCTAATCAGTACTAGAGGCATTAAAACCCGGGGTGACAGATAGGGAGACTTACTGTTATAAAAGAACACTCTCTTAGGTAATTACGGTTTTAGATCTAGTTACATCAGTTTCTAAATATTTAGTTTTTTCAGAGTTCTGTGTCTTTTGATGACAAACTCATATGGAAGTTTTCTTACTGACAAGATAAAGGGCTATATTCAAGAACTATAGGAAAGTATTCTGAATAGGCGTGGTGGTCATTTTATCTGAGGAGAACCTCATGTACATAATTACTAAAAGTGTGGTTTGAGAGCATCTTAATTTATTTCAAAACCAGGGACTTGAAATAAGAATGTTTGTTATACATCTTACAATTACACTAAAATTAAAATGTTCAGCTACTTATATGGAGATTACACACACACACACACACACACACACACACACACACAGTCTGTCCAGAAGGTATCCAGCCATGTAATATGAAAAATAGACATTTATTGAAGAAACATTGTACGTAGGACAATGACACCTCAGTCCCCTTCAAAGTAGGCCCCTTGGGGCCTCACACAGGTCTCCCAGTCGCCATCAGCTGCCCCATTGTATTTTCCTGAATCTCATCAACAGTCTGAAATCTCGTCCTTTTCAAAGGTGATTTTAGTTTTGAGAAAAGCCAGAAGTCACAGGGCGCCAAATCTGGGCTGTAGGGGGGCTGAGTCACCTGGGTGATTTGATGTTTCACCAAAAAACTCTGCAGGAAATGTGACGCATGAGCGGGGTCATTGTGCTGAAGCTGCCAGTCACCAGTCGCCCATGGCTGCGGCCTCTGAGTCATCCGAATAGTTTTCGTGGAGGAGTGTTCAAGCTTAATGCAAAACTGAATGCAGATCCGTTGCTCTACTCATTCAGTCATTTTGAATGTGACGGCCACACAGCACACGTGCTCACTCAATGGCACCTACCACCCCCACTGACTAGCACAGTGAGGTCGTCACTGTTCACACGTGTGCATTCCCGTTCACTCTCCTTGGTTGCCGGGTTTCATCGATGTTGCACAAACCATTCTCATTCTTGTAACAACAGCTGGACTTTTTCTGGACAGACCTCATACATACACGCACATTTTATTGAATGTGTGTGTTTGGTTAAAAATAAACATGATGATGTTTGTTTTCAAAACCATAGATTAATTTTGTCTGTTACAGAGAGAATTTGGATCTCTAACCTAAATAGAGTTACATGTTGCTGGAGACAGGGTTTGTAGTCAGACTGGAACTATATAATGTCACATGCAGTGCCGAGGGCGCTGAGAGAGTGGGGAGCTCCAGGACGTACTTGGAGAAGGCGTCTGTCAGAAGAACAGAACCAGGCAAGCACTCACACGCCGCACACTCAGGAGCGTTTTTAAAGAAGGCGTGGCATCGAGAACGCACAACTGACACAGGACAAGGAGAGGCGTGGACGGTCTGCCCAGTGGTCGCTGAGGTGTGGCTGGGGGGCTGAAGGTTGCTTATTATGGAGACTTAGTTCACAACGACTAAGAAGCTGGACAGACAGCCTTGGGAAAGCACAGAGCTCTCTATCTGCGCAGTTTATTGAGTAGCTTTTGAAAGGGATTTTAACATACAGGTCAAGGAAGAGAGAGAAGGCGATGGCTCTATCTGCTGGGCACAGGGATGGACCACCATGACTTTAAATGTTATTCTGAGAATACGTTGATATGAACAGGCACAGTTGAAACCACATCAATTCAAAATTATTTTTAGAAATCCAACTGCACAAACATGGGGATGCCAAGTACCAGTGACACTTGCTAATGGGGATGACGCTGACAACTCTCTTGGAGAAAGACATAAAGGAAGGACATGCATATCAAAAAAGAGCCATCTTACACCTCTCCCTTCAACTGCTATAGAAAGGAGGAAAAGTAAAAGGGAAATGGTGCCAAATGGCTCTTTCATTTAGAGAAATTTATTTGAGCAGATAGTTCATCATTACTTCTGAGGGTTGCAAAGGGTAGAAAATTCTTTGTAATTTACTGATTTGAGAGAGAGAAAGAGAGACAGAGACATTGATTTGCTGTTTCATTTGTTTATGTGTCCACTGGTTGATTCTTGTATGTGCCCTGCCTGGGGATCAAACCCGCAACCTGTGCTCGAACCACCACTGCTTCTTGGCCTGGAGGGTATGAATTTGTAAGAAGCAGAATAGTGCTCTGAGGCTTGAGAAGGAGGAGTAGACCAGGCACGGGGCGTCATCCCCTCCTCTGTCCCGGAGAGCAGCTCTGTGGGCCCCGGCTTGGGGTGATACCTTCAGTTCACAGTGAATATACAGAGGCCACCAGCTGGTGTGTGTCTTTCTGACTTAAACTCAGGAGGCTCCTTGTATCGTGACTATGGACTTGAAATAAGAACGTCACATGGACCTTGTCACGGTCCTTAAGGCACCAAATTCGTTCACACCTGCCATTTCTCCTGGGACCCCCATAGCCTGAAATGCTCTTCTCCTGCTTCTCCCATGCATCCTTCCGGCCCACACCAAATGCTACATCCTTTGGGGCCCTTCTGGACCATCCCCAGCACCATGCCCCTTCCTTCCCGCTCCCCCCAGCACCAGTGGGAGGCCGCCTGGGACGAGAGCAGCCCGTCCAAGCCTCTTCCCTCCTGCACGAGCTACGGGGGTGCGGGGGCAGGAGCAGCACCAAGTGCCCGCCCTGGCTGCGGGTCCTACCAGGGGAACAGCAAGATGGCGACCGCTAGGGCACCGCGGACACGGCCAGACAAGTTCCCGAGGCTCCCCTGAGCCCATGTCCTCAGAAGGGTAGGTAAGAGAGTGTGCGTCAAATGCCCTACGTAGGGTTGGCCACGTCCCAGCCCCCGGTGAACGTGGGTTCCTACCACTGCCACTGTTGTTCTTCATGATGAATAAAATTCCTACCTCGACTTCTGGAAAGACTGGAATGGGTTAAATTTTCCTCTACAACTTAGAGATAATTAATTTTAAGTTCTATATGTACTACTGTTATTAAAAGATTTCCATTTGACTTTTTAGAGTCACAATGAAAAATAAATGAATATTTTTATGACTGATATTTTGTATTAAATTTGAATCAAAGCTTCCAAAGAATTAGCAATTTGGAATGCATTTGCTTTTACTGGAAAAAGAATAAAGGATAATAGCATTCTTCTTCTATCTCTTTCCCTTTAGGAGGTGGGAATTATAAGACATTTTCTGGTAGAAAAGATAATATCAGGCTTAGGTGTATAGTTGGTTTTATTCTGGATCCATGCTGGGAGAGAAAACAATGAATGTTACACTTCATTTATAATTTCCACTGTGAACATGATAAGGGCTAGTATATTCTCAAATCAAATTAAGCCACAGTTGTAGCATTTAAGATACAGTGAAAATCCCCAATTCAAGTGTACAGTATCATCCATAAAGCCCAGCTAAATGGGGGTAAGATAAGGGTTCTCAGTCTTGGGTTAGAGTGTCAATGCAAGACTGGAGCTGTGCTAATTCAACAAGCTTGATCTCGTTTGCCAAAGCATGCTTGTCAATATTCAGCTCCCCGGGGGCATGTCAGAGGTCTTTACAGAAACTCGCTTAAATACAAAATACTACAGCAGGATTTGTGATCCTTTTCCTAACGCTCAGATTAAACTGCAGGGTTTTTTTCTCTTAGCTTTTTAAACCAGGAACGTGTTTTCCATACTCCCACAGTAACCAGGAGAGGAGAAGCTGCACAGAAGAATTGGAAATGCTGCTATTCAAGTCCCTTGAAACCCAGATAAAATTCTGCCCCATGAAATCACTATCAGGCATTTATCTGAGGATGGAACGCCATTTCCCTACCATGATTACAAGAAGGAATAAGAAATGAAAAAAAGTGTTAATCTGTATTTAGAAACAAATGTAATACAGATGAAATGATAGGTAATGATTCCCCAAAACTTAAAACCAAATCGTTTGTAATTTTAGTAACTATACACTTATAATTTTTTGCTACAATAATACTGTGAGGTGTCCAAGCTTCTGTGGTCACCGTTCTCTACAGTTGAGACAATGTGGTGGGAGGCAAGCTGAGAGAGAAGAAAACCGACACCCTCTATTGTGATTAAGAACAAGACAATAGAAATAGCATTTTTCTATATTAATACATTTCCCTTTGCCATCTGTCTTCTAACTTAATAGATAAGGATTAGAAATCTTCATTTTACTACTTACTGGGCCCGACAAAGCATTCTATGAGGTTGGGTGTGATAATAATTATGACAAAAATAAAATCAAATTTTAAACACGTATCTCAGGTAACTGAAGGATTACTCCCTTCATTTGGTGATCAAAATTTTCACATATATCAAGTCCTTATGAAATGCCTTAAAATGGCCTTGACAGTACCTACCTCGGGTTTTTATCTGAAACTATGGCTAAAGGTGGCATCAGACCAGTGCCGTGACAGTGAGAACCCAGCGGAAACCGGCAGAACTGGGCCACGATCCAGCTATTTCGGGTTAGCTACTCATTGCTGTGATGGAAAATTCTGATTTCAGATACATTTTGGCAAATCCCTCTTCTTAGTCTATCAATATCTGAATGGAAAACCCCAATGATTCATTGAAACAATACCAGTGTTGACATATTTGTTTTACTAAGAAAAATGTACAGGATACATTTCTACGAGCACGGTTATCCAGTGCTAACTTTCCCAGCGTCATCCCGGACTGAGGCCTAGAGGGGAGGTGGCCCTCCCCGCTATTCCCCCGCTTCGCCGGCGGGGCGCTGGGCTCAGGCAGACCACGTGAGCATAGTCCCCCCCGCCGACCCCCCGCCCCCCCCCCGCATGCGGCTGAGACGCATTTCCGCCAGAACCGACCACGGGCCATCTGGATCACCACACCCGACATTTCTTGATCAAGGCGAAGTCTGAATAAAAACCTGCCGAGACTTCTGGACCTGAGTATTTCTATTTTCAGAGAAACGTTCATCTCCAGTACAGGTCAAAATCTAGTTATGGGAACACAGAACTTTACAGTTCTCAGTTATATTTTTGCCTTATCTTTTCTTAAGACAAAAACAAAAACAAAAACCTCCGATCTCTCCTTGGTAGATAACAACGGCAGAGTCCGTTTTTATTCACTGCCCCTCCCATGCGTGGACACTGCCCTCCCGGAGGCGAGGGATCCTAGCGACAAATTGCACCGCCCTGCTCTTGCCTAGTTCATCAGGCTCCTGCCTCCCTGGGGTTTGCTGCCCCTCAGCCCATGGCAGGGGGACCTCTGCGAGCCCCACCCCCGCCGCCTGGCGCTGTGCGGGTTCCTCTGGCTACAGGGCTGGTGCCCTGCATCAAACAAGTCTCAGCTCCCATGTCATTTCTCAGAGACACCGACTCTGAGTGCCAATCTACAGCCCCACGCCTTCATTCCAGCGGCAGCGCCCCATTTTGCAATTTTCACAGCAGTTGGGAGTGTCTGAAATGACCCTTGCTTGCTGTTTATTTGTCCTCTCCCCACCCTCCCCACCTGTTCTAAGCCCTAAGCTCAGAGTCTACAATGGTACCCGCCCTCTGGAAGGCTCTTCTATAAATATTCATCTAAAGGATACACTACTGAATCCGTCTCTTTACCATCCGGATATAATATACCCTACAAAACTTGTTTTAAGAATAACAGTTGCCTTTATCAGCCCCAACTCCGCCGGTAGAATGTAACAGAATTTGTATCACCGTGATGTGTATTTTTTTTTTTAAATATCAATACTCATTTTGAGATAAACTCGATCTTTTAAACTTCTCTTTAAACTTTGTAGCACAACTTTCTGTAGTCATTCCAGGCCTCCTGCTGAGTTGCTCAATTTCAAACTTGTAACCTATCTACTGATAAGTCAGAACATATTGGTTTTCTACACCTAAATGAGCAATTTTCTAAGAAAACCCCTTCCCTTTATTGTAGTATAAGTTGCTTTCCTCCACTCAAAATTTAATAAATTAAACATTCCATATCAGATGTATTCTACATTTTTATTGAGAAAAGTAATATAGTGTGCTCTGAGCAAAAGTAAAAATTACTTTTAAGTCATAGGAATTTAGATAAATAGTATTACTGAATAGAGTCATTTCCAATTACAAGTTTTTGGGGTTTTTTTTTTTTTAGATAAAAAGATGGAGAGCTCTAGAAATAAAGAGCTTGATCTAAGGGTCCCAAGAACTGGCTCATCATAATTCTAATAGAACATGAGTTTCGGGAAAGCGCCGTGGTATAAAGCCTGTGTGGTCCGTTCCTGAGATCAGAAGGGTGTTCGTAAATGCTCTTCGCCAGCCGCACTGACCCGGCTTAGCGCGGGCGGGGAGCCGACGAGCCAGGGAGCGGAGAGCAGCGCGGCTGCGGTCGGAGCGCTCGGCCGGCAGGAGAGGGGCGCCCAGCACCCTGGACAGCGGCACGGGCGCGGCCCAACACCCCAGGATGTCACGTTGCTGTGGCCCGCAATTCAGGGCCCCGATACTTGGCTTTCACCTGCACCTCAGCTCAACACTCCGCTCTCCCTGTGGAGGGACCTCTGGTGGATGGGCGCTTTTTTTCATACTTTATGTGACTATGTCCAGCGCATGCTGCACCATCTAGTTCTGTCTCCCTTTCGTAGAGTGGTGAGAAACAAGGGTCTTATTTAAGTCAGAGTTTATCTGACCCACGCAGAACGTTCCTGAAAGACTTGGCATCTTAGCCTGAAAGCTGGTTTAAAAAGGATACCGAGTTGGCAAAGTCAATTTTCTTTCCCTTTGAGCTGGGGTGAGCCCTCAAGGTGGCCACCTTGTAGTCGCAAAGGATTATATTCCAGGTCCTTCTTCAGCGTCGGCGAGGGTAGGCGGCTTGAGATGTGACTCCACGCCTGTCGGCTGGAGGAACCCAGCGCCCCCGGGCCGCGGGCCCAGGAGCTCGGGGGAGCGTCCCTTCAGGGCCCCGCGTCCAGTCGGCACCCTCGGGCCAGCACGGCCCTTCCCCCCATCTTGGTCGTCGTGTCTGAGAGTGCGCCCCAGAGCCCCCCAGAGGGCAGCCAGCGAGCTCGGAGCGTGGCGTCGGGGGTCGGAGCGGGGCTGTTCCGTCAGCCCCGCGGCTGCGCTCTGGTGGGGGCGGGGGGCTCAAAGTCCGGGCTGGGGCAAAAGTCCGGCCAAGCAACGGCCCTTCTCTGGTGCTGCTTCTCAGTCCCTTGAGATCTTGCTTCCGGGCAAGTCCTCGAAACTTTGGCTCGATACACTCCTGTAAAGCATCTCTGTGTTTGGATGTTCTCTTGCTGACCATGTGCAGATTTCCGCGTTCTACCCACTCACCGCCGCTTTGTCCTTCCCCGCCTCCCCCGGGAGTGGGTCCCGTCCCCGCCCCGCCTCGCTGCGCCTTGAGGCACAGCGTGTTCCAAGGGCGGGGCCCCCACGCTGCCCGGGACCCTCGGGCACACACCCTGGGGGGGCGCCGCCCATGCGCTCCTTCCTCTCTGAGGTCTATGTCTGTCGCTAACTTGAGCTTCATTTGGCCTTCGGCGCAATGTCACTTTCAAAGAGCGAACCAGCCCCGGGGGAGGCCGTTTGAGGAGTCAGTGTTCCGCAACCTGAACGTAGGCCAACAGGCTTTATCCAAGGCAAACAAGCACGTCTTTGTCTTAAAAAGCCCACGTTTTGGACACCTGTGAAAGGTCTCCATTTGCTTTGACAACTCACCTAAGGCCCAGGAGAACCCAACTCACATCCATGTTTATTTCCGCTCTACTTTTTCATCAACTTCCACTGCATTTTAAAACCATTTCCTGGCTAAATTAGTAAAAAGAAACAAAAAGTGGCAGAGAGCAGAGCAGAGCAGCTTATTTTTTGAGAGGGCACCTTGCAGGGAGGGGCACGTTCCATTGCTTCCCGGTGCAGTCTTTACTTCCACGATGATCAGCATGGTGTGTCCTTTATCGGAGTGAATGATCAACCACCCTCTCTAAATATGCTAAGGAGCTCATTTCCATCTGAATTCTCCTGACAAATAGTAACTAAAATAGATAACCTTAATAAGCCACTAATGAGATCATTAAGAACTAGTTTTTCTGTATTTAAAGCCCAGATTTAAGATTTCATTAATGATTAACTACTGGAAAACCTGGTTCAATCCCTTGAGTTATTTTTAAATCTTCATATACTATAATTACATATATTCAATCATAAAACATTCCATGGTGCTGAACACAACTGAACTTTGAATAAGAACAAGTGTGCCACAAATCTTGGCTGTTTAAAAGGTTAATCTTTAACAGATTAATGACATAGTGATATTTATCCATTTCAAGACTTTTTTGGACTGAGGAAAAGATACCTCACTACAAGCCGTCTCTCAGCCCAGAACCGGGAAGACGATTTCTCTGGAATGTGTAACAACCGGCACCTGAGCTTTCTGGTGATGCGCTGTCTCCGAGGTGAGGCGGGGAGCATGGGGTCTACCGCCGGCCTTCAAATAAACAATGTCCTTTTCCCTATCAGTCTTACAGAAGCGTGGCACTTACTGTAAAATTATACTTGAGCTGAAATTTCCACCCAAAAGTTACTTAGAATAGGAAATAGGGGCATTTTACACATGGTACCACAAAGTCAAAGAGATAGAAATGTGGAGTATTTCCTTTTGTTAAATACAAAATAGGTATTTCAAAAAGAATCTTGTACATGGCTGTGTTTTAAATTCAGGATGCACATTTTTCAGAATTAAATTCAGGTTTAAGGCAAATTAGCCCATCTTCTCCAGTCAAGAGACGTATTTTAGAAACGTACTTTTCTAACCTGCTCAAGCTTTTCAAAACACGGTTTGCTGCGGGCTGGGCAAGGCAAAGGGTAAAACAACATTTCTGACCCCTAAAACCTTGGCAACAAAGGAGCACAGATAATCAACACAGACATTTATAAACTACTGCTAATGAGACAACATTGATATTCCTCTTTATTTTAACTCAAGATATCACCTTTTAATATGGTCCAATTACCTCCAGAGTGACTGTAAAATGGCAGTTAAGCATTTCAAGTGTAAATCTTTGCTTTTGTGTGTTTACCAGTCATGGCTTTCAAAGTGTGGAAGGGCTGAGGAAGGTGATACGCTATTTATCCACTGGAAGGGCTTTTGCATTTATTCAGGAATATAGATATTGTCAACCTGTGATTAAATCACTGCTCCCGTTTCCTGGAGGATTTCTGTGTTTATTGCTTTTTCTGTGAGACGTGCGCCCAGCTCGCTCAATGCGGTTCCCTTTCTTGCATGAATTCACACAGTGAATGTCAGCGTTGCGCTGGTCTGATGTATGTCATTTGCATTATTTGAAACCCTGCAGCCCCAAAGTTCCTCGGTATCTGCACAAGTCAGGAACAAAATTATTTAGTAATAATGTTCCGTGGGTAAGACAATGTCTAATGGAATACACACACAACAACAAGTTCACAGCCATCTTTCCAATTTTCCTGTTGAATGTAAGGGGTAAATTTAGACAAAATACCTATTTTGAAGATAGCATGAGACTCTCGATTATCATCATCATAGCCTGTGAGTTATGATTTGATGTTCACTTTGTTCTCAGGAAATTTCATGTGCCATGGAGTTAAGGTAAACTTTACTTCAGACGCTCACACTTTAAGTAAAAGTAAAACAAACTCGAGCTCAGGTACCTATGTCGAAGGAGCTTGGAGCCATACAAGCCTCGATTCCACATCAGCCTTCACGCTCACCTCGTTCTCGGCTCATGCCCTACACACACAACAGCCCCTGTGGCCTTTTGTTTAAAAATAGAAGGCAGACCGTGTAACGGTCCTTTGGGTTAGAATAAAATCAGAACCCAGGCCGCCGGGGTCCCTGGCGGCTCCCCCACCTCACGGCCAGCCGCTCTCCTTCCCGTGCCCCTGTCTTGGTCTCGGAGCCCCCGGCGTCCCTGCGTGACTGAGCGGGAGCCCCCCAGGCCCGCGCGCCCCGCTGCCCTCTGCATCCGGCCTTCTCGGACCCGCCTCCCCCTGCAGTGACTGCGCAGCTCCCCTCGTCCTTCTCCGGCCTTTCCTTCACAGAATGTATCCCTGCGCTGCGTTAGCTCTCTCCGTAGTCAGTCCCATCTCCTCTACCAGGACCCTCCATGGCGGCACAGGCTCTCCCTGCCTTGTTTGGGTTTATATCGCTGGGCAACTGGGGACACGAAGGCAAACCATGAAGTGTGACTTAGGCTTTTTATTTAAGCTTGAGATTCTCAATCATGTTAATATTTATTATAAACTACTTTTAGTTTTCTAGGATTTTTAGATGAAAGTTGATACTGAAATTTTAGAATGTCCTTTACAATCCCTTTAAGATAATTAACTTTTTAAATATTGACTCTATTCATAGAGGATATTGTGTAAATGACGGAGGTATCATGCGGCCCTCCTTGCACGCCTGGAATAACCTCTGGTCAAGATTTATCATTATTTTAATGTATCATTGAATTTAATTTTATAGCAATTAATATCCATTTAGGTTCATAAATGAAACGGATCTAAAATTTGTATTTACTGCTTCTTAAAAATTCAACTTTTAGTATGCTAGCTTCATAATGACTTTTCCATTACAGAAAAATTCTGGGACTATTTTTGTAATATTGGCCAAGAGAAAGCACCTTATAAATGTTATCCATCTTTCACACGTATCATTTAGATTAACCATGGCAAACCCTCTAAATTCTCATTCTTGTTCCTATTACATGGATGAGAAAATTCAGGCAGACAAACATTAAGTTTCTCAAGGTCTCAAAATGTATTAACTTGAAGGTCTATGCTTTCGGCCACTATGCTGCCTACCATGATTTTCATAAATACTATTTACTAATTGTGTGGCAACACCACCGTCCTGAGGTCAGGTCCCGATTCTGAGGGTTCGTTCATTGCATGGTGTTTACTGAGCGCCTGCTGGACACCAGCCACTGCCCAGCAATGGATGGATCGGTGAGTAAAACTGTGAAACACGTTTGCTCCTGGGAAGTTTACGTTTTAGTGAGCAGTCACAGGCGGTAAACAGAATAAAGAAGTAAATGATTTGTGCGGTGTGGCTAAAGCAATGCTCGGAGGGAAAGCTACAGCTTAGTATGTTTTTATTTTTAGAAAGGTCTAAAGTCAATTACATGTCTACTTTCTATCCAAAGAATCTAGAAACACAGGAGCAAGTTAAATCCAAAACAAATAAAAGAAAGCAAGGGAAGTCAAAAATGAAAAAAAGAAAATGAACAGTAGCCGGAGAAAAAATGAAGAAAGCCAAAAGCTGGTTCTTTGAAAAGATCAATCAAATGAATGATTTCTAATGAGAGTGATCAAGGAAAAGAAAAGAGAATACACAAATTATACCAATAGCTGGAATGAAACACAGTAACGACAGACCCTAAGGCATTAGAGAATTATAAGTAAATAAAATATATAGTGCTTGTACTTTAAAAAGTTGCATTGCTTTAAATAATTGCTATTCTTAAGCTTAGCAAGACTGTTTAAACCTGTATGTTTTAATTATCTAAGAAGTCAAGACTGAAACTTTAAAAAAAAATCTATTTAGCATAAGAAATTCTGCATACCCACATAGCCCCCTCCCACCTACTTTTGTTAACTCTCGTAAATTGTTTTTTGTTAAAATAGTTTGGAATTTAGATCTGTCATTTCCTTTTAAAATTTTAATATCTGTGGCTTCTCTTTCACAATATTTGACCCAGGCATTCAGTTTTAAAATTCACCTTTCAATAGTTATTTAGGCCTACCTGTATGTTTAAAATTTTTGAAAGCTTAACACTTAATGCAAGGCCCTTCTGACTCTTGAATGCGTTACTTTAACTCGGCGGTTCCCACTCGCAGGCCTTCGCCAGAACCACCCGGAGGGCTTGTTAAGACAGACGCTGGACCCCGTGCCCGGAGCCTCTGATTCAGGGAGTCCGGGGTTGGCCTTGAAAAGTCTGTGCCCCTAATAAGTTCCCAGGTGATCCTTGCTGCAGGCCCAGAAGCCCTAATTTGAAAACAACTGATGCAATTTATCACTCAGTTATTTACTACATACATCTTCAAAAATCCTTGTAAAGAAGGATACGCTGCATTTTTTGAGCCTTTGTATAGCTGAGCGCTTTCCTCCTGAACTGAGGCGCGGGTATCAGTGTGGACGTGTGATTTTCCGGTCTCCTAAACTTGTGTGGTGCTCCATTTCCTTCTGGCATTGAGTGCCTGCGACTTGCCTGATTTTACCTGTTTACTCCTATAATTCAAAGCATTTTGTAGAATGCCCTAGGTTGAAGTCTCTTCAGTAATTTTTTGGTGGTAATTAGTGAATTCCTTTAGTTCAAGAAAGTTACATTTTTTAATTTTAAATGTATGTCTTTTATTGTAAATTAACCCCTGGAAAGTGCCTACTGAAGGAGCTAAGTAGAGAGCGAGCCCGTAGCCCAGCGACCGATGCAAGTGCTCACGACTGCAGGGCGTGGCAACCCCACTGCTCTCTTCCCCGTGAACATCCGATGGCACCGTCTGTGTGTCCACCGCTTTCTCTTTCACAGTCCTGGTGTTTTTGCCCTGTTTTGCCACACATTTGGGGAGACTCCTAAGCCTCTCCTCACAGCACTGGTGGACGTATCCACGGCTTCAATTCTGCTGCCGTGCCAACGACGTGGATGTCACTTGTGCGGCTGCACTGCTGTTTCTTCCCTGTTTTCCTCTTCCCAGGTATTTCCCTGCCCATTCTGCATCTTTCCACCGCGGCGCAACACAAACAGCTTCTGCTTTTTCTGTCAGCTTCGTTGGCAGGTCCCCAGTTTGGGTCTAAAGGTAGATGCAACAGTGATATTCAGAGTCCAAAGCCAAAATACCGAGTCTGGCCGACCCCGGGTTTCTGAGGCCGAAGTGCGAAAGTTTCGTCTTTCCCTTCTCATCCTCATCTGACATGCAGTACAAATGGAATGTGTGCAACCGTCCGCACTCTCAGCGAACGGGGTGAGGAATCTTGGAGCCTCCAGTTCTTCCTGGAGACCTGAGCTGACTGGGGCGAGAGATCTAAACAGGTCGCCTCCAGCCACACACACATTCCCCCTCGTGTCTCGGCTCTGGCTCTGGAACAGCAGCCTGGCTTCCCTGGGAGTAGAAATGAAAGTGCTGAGTGCTTTTTGCCCCTGTTTTTATCTGCTCCTGATATAGGAGAGAAAAAAACAAAACAAAAGGATCTGAACAGCTTTTTGAGAATATTCTTCTAATTGCAGCTCTTCGGGTGGGTCCGATCATAAACCCCTGGTCAGGAAAGAGGAGGGGCAAAGGAGGGTATGTCCTGTAAGAACGGCTCTCCCACTGAGGAGCCAGTGGCAAGTGCTTGACAGTTCCGACAATGGGCAACCATCCAGCCGCTCTCTGTGATCCCTTTGGATTGTTGTCACTCGTTGTGTCTTCATATATTTTAGTGAGAGTTTTAGAGTCCATTCAAAATCTACATTATTATTGCAGTGGTCACTCATGAAACTTAACCTACTGGAGATGTACTGATTCACTGCATTCTTCCAAGAATAACATTTCAATTTTTTAACATACAGAACTCTTAGACTTTTTAGTGGTGGCATCTCCCAGACTTGCCCTGCCCCATGCCCTCAAAATGGGCCTGAATGTCACAGGTATCAGAATTTTCTGAGATTGTTGTGGAATTAGATATTTTCTAGGCCCAGGAACAGGCATACTCAACAAGTTCATTAGGTGAATAGTACCACATCAAAGATGTTGGGGATCCTGCTATATTATGGCTCTATATAAAAATGGTGAAGCTAAAGTGAGGTCCTTTGGGAATAATTTGGACTAATGTGCAAGGAACAAACATGCAAACACACACGCACAGTGCTTCCATAAAAAAGTTACCATACCCTCATCTAGTATAAACTTGCAATCAAAACAAAGATTTAGGGAGCTAGAAAGGCTATAAAGCAAAGTGATATTTCTACTCCTCAAACTACTACTGTTGGTCCAATTCATTTCTATTATGCCTTTATTTTATACGATTTAATAGAGAAATGTATAATTCCATTTTAATATGGAAGTAAGCCAAAGTACGAGACCAAATGTGTGGAACGAGTGAGTAAAAATCCAACACATAAATAATTTGATGTATTAAACCACTGGCATCTGCCTTGAAAAGTAAATATGTTTCTTCGTTTTTTTCTCAGCATATTAACATGAACTCACAAAGCCCAGAGGCTAACGGGAACACTCGGAGGTTTACCAGACCACTCATAGTGTAACTGACCTGTCATTGCTGAGAAGTTTTTAAATCAGTGATTAATCTTAGTGCTATTCTTAGAGGTTATTTTCAGTCTAATTTTTTTTGTTGTTGTTAAAAATACAAAAGCGAGTCTCTCTATATTCCCACCCTACAGTATGTTGTATAAGGACATCACAAACACGTGACAGATGAGAGAGATTAAGAGGCAACTGGATCTCAAAGACCTTCTCAGCTGTGCACAGCCAAATATTGAGAATCAAGTGGTGTTCCCTGCAGGCCTGTGACGTGCCTGTAGCTTTCTTGGGCTCGGGAGGAGACGGAGAACAGCAAAGACTCTTGCTCTGAGCCGCCCGTTGTTAACCGGCTGTGCTAAGTGGCCTGGGAGCAATGTAGGGTCGTCCCTTAGGCCCTTGGCTTCTGATCTAGACACACACCTTTTCAAGTTGATTCATACTGATGAAGTTTTCTCATACCCTATCACACCAGATGTGTGCTAAGAGGTTTCCCACTCTTATTTTATTAGTATTTTACCTTATTTTGTTTTAAAGCAGGGAAACTGAGAAATGGAGTCATTTTTTCTTTCCCTCTCAAAAAGGGCTTGGCTCTGGCTTCGAGGCCAATTTCTTCTCCATCCCACCACCTTCAAAATGCCCCTCCCTCTCCCCCCACCTGAGGAAAGAGTAGCATTCGGAAAGCTTCCTGCAAGGTCCACGGAAATGATAAAAGAGGCGGTCCTGGATCGGTCCACACAGAAGGTGAGACACTGCAGGAACACGGCGGGTGAAGGTTACGAAGAAGGACGTGAGGACACCCAGCGTTTGTCCCAGCTCCACAGCGGGACGGAGCCCTCAGAGAGCTCCGCCTCGTCAGTGAGAAGCCAGGCGGCTTTGCTACGCTGTGGACAGCTTCACGGTGCTGGCACGCGGCATGCTCCCTGACGTTGTTGTTGTTGTCCTTTGGGGTGAATTCAAGAATTTTCCCCTAATTTACCTACTTGGCTAAAATGGAGGTGGAAGGATAGAGAAAATAAGGGACAGGGTTTTGACAACAGTCACAGAAGAATACCCTCGCAGATTTTCAAAGCCAGATAGACTACATTTCAGTAAGTGACATTTGTAACCTATTAGAATTTAATGAGTACATCACGGTTAGACAGAGAGTCACCGTGGCAGATACTGGATGAAGACATTGATAAAACATGCCCAGCAGTTCATCGCTGGAGACAGATCTGAGTTTGAGTCCAGACTATGAGACCCTCTGACTGTGCAAACTTTGGGAAACTGCTTAACCATCTGGAGTTTGCATTTCTCAGTCTGTAAAAAGGGCCTATGGTCCCCGCCTCATACAGTTATTTAAGTAACAATGCATATAAAGTGTGCAGTACAGGACAAGCCACAGAAGTGCAGGCCCAAAGGCCTGACTTTCTGCTGTAGCAGCTACTTTCTGCTGGTCAGCGCTGAAATGCAGAAGTCTGAGCCGTTCTGCCATGAACCAAAATATCTGGCAGGAAAGCTTCTCAAATACTACCGCTGGCACATACAAACTTATATCTGAGAGTTATTAATCCAGGCACGAACACTTCCTTCAAGCTGCTGGCGCCCCTTTAAGAGGCGCAGTTGAGCTTCTGTGCGAGGGAAGCCAGGGTGCTCTTGGCTGCGCTTGTACCAGCTGTGGACTGGACAGAGAAGCTCTTGCACCACGCCCGTGGCGGCCTGTGCCCGCCGGCCCACTGCTTGGGAGGAAATCCCCTTCTGGATCCCCAATTTCCATACATGTTATTTCTGAAATTTTACAGGCCTGAGGAGCAGTGCAGTCAGAATATCATGCCATTCCCAACTGCTGGGTCTCCGGTCCTTTCCACTTTGGAGAAAGGGCGTGTTTCTCACCCAGCTCAATGATTAAGATCACATGCTGCCCCCCTAGTGTAAAGTTTCTGGGGGCCAAACAGTGATTCAGAATGTTGGTGTTGGCTACAAGGAAGTGACTTATGGTTAGATAACAAGTAGTTTTGCAAATCAGGGGACTTCCAAGTTACTGCTTCAACCAAACTGGAAGAGGAGCTCATCACATTGCCTACTTATTTTTGGTGATGATCACTGAGTTATTTGTAGTTCATAAAGTGCAAGGTGTTCAAAGATTTGAGTGGACATAATAAAACTCCTTCCAGTCCCTTTTAATTACTTAGGTGAATGAGGATATTCAGGGTTCATATTTAAAAAATAAAGGGAGAATGAGGACATTTTTAGGAATAATATGCATCAATAGATACATGACCAAATTGTTTTTAACAAGCTGTATTTTTCTCATTAAGAAATGCATTTCTAATAAAATGTACTTTTATGCAAATTATTTATCACTATTTATAATATACCTATTATGATGAACTATAAATTATAAATTCTAACAATACAGAAAATTATCATTTAAATCCTTAACCCAGGAATTGAAAAATATAAATGTCCATCTATAGACATATATTTTGTTAAAGAGGATTCCACAGGGTGATCCAGGAAAGATGTTCAAGCTTAAAACACATGAAAACAAGGCAAAGTTTGGTGAAGAAGTTGACTGAAAACTAATGAGGTGAAAAATTAGTTAAAAATTTCAACTATTCTTTTAAGCTTGTTTACATATGTTTAAATGAGTGAGGATAAGTATAAAATCACCATGCTACTGAGACTCTGTTAGGTTTGTTTAAAAAAGGGCTGTGGTGATAATTTAAAAATTATTTTCAGAATGGGGAAGGTTAGGGTTTGGCTCTCACGTAACCTTATGTGTAGAATTTGTAAGGTTAACTTAAAATGGGTGAGGAGTACACAGTTTCTATACATCTATGTGTTTTGATTTTGGTTTTTTACTTTTTATTGAATTTATTGGGGTGACATTGGTTAATGAAATTACAAAGGTTCAGGTGTACAATTCTGTAATACCTCAACTGCACACTGTGTTGTGTGTTCACCGCACTGACGTTTATATATGTATTTTTAATGTGGGGTATTTCTGAGCATAAATATTGGAAGAGCATGGAAAGGATGAGCGGGAAGTCCCGACATGCATCGAATCGAAGTCTGGGATGGCCCCGAAGCCTGGCAAGGGAAGGTCAAGGGTCCTGAGCTGCCTGGTGCTTGGCCTCTGCATTCCCATCCCGACTCCTCCCACGTGACCACGCTGGTGCCACCTTGGCATCTGCACCTCCGAGCATCGCGTTCTGGGGCTCTCGGGGGTTAAGAGCCTCTTGGAATTTAGGGTGTTGTTTGTTCTCGGGGATTCCCATGGTACTAAACTGTCAGGGCCGCAGAGCAGGACCCCCGCATTGTTGGCACTCCGTGGTCGACGGCGTGGCAGACAGGCTGCGAACGTGACTTTGGGAGACTCACTGCGTCATGTGACCAAGCTGCTGCTGGCAGGGAAGTGTGCACGGGAACAACTCATTCCCACAGCACTGCTCGCCTCCCCTTCTGCTTCTACTGAGAAGAGGACACACTGTGTGCAGATGACAGCAAACCATCCGCGAAGAAGGACGAGCAGGAGGCTACCAATACCGCCACGTTTCAGAGCCGGAGAAAATAACTAGGCTCATTGCTGCCTGAGCACCTGTTCTGGGAGAGAGCTGCTATGCCTCAACGTGAGCGTCCGCACAAAGCCGAAGGGAAAAGCAGGGCGCCTCACAGCTGCGAGCCCCACGTTACCCCTGCCTGCCCTGGCACCTGCTCCCTTTCCAAAGGGCGACTCACATCCACAGGCTGTCTTCCCCGGCTCTCCGAATGGGTTCTCCACACAGACAATGGTTTGCACCCCACGTTCAATCTTAAATGAAGCGGCATGTTCTGTCCATTCTGAGACCTCAGATACAGAGTCCTGCTCCTCCGGGGGAGGGTTCTGACTCCAACCCCTATGGTTGTTTCAGATTCATCTGTGGAACACCCTGATGCTCCAATGTCGCAGCTGCTCAAAGCGTTTGATGTTATTTTGGAAATGAGACACTCAGCACACAGTGCTCAGTGACACCAGCCGTTCTTCATCTGCTGTTCAACACAGACCCCCAGGTCCTCCCAGACGCTCCGGGGCAGGCGTCCAGCCACCGGTATTCCGGCCAGCCCTCCGGCTCCTGGGCTGTGCCTGGTGGCTGAGCCACTGTGATCTCACCTCATCGCGTGAACTGCATAGGTAAAAGCTGGCTACGGTTTAGAAGTTAAGAATATTGCCTTTACCAACACGCTCGAATCCTTATGCACGAAAGAATCATACACATCTGAAGTACCAAAATTAAGGGCTGCTCTATTCTTTTTTTCATCCTCACTTGAGGACACTCTTTCATTGCATTGAGAGAGAGAGAAAGATACAAGAGAGAGAAAGAGAGAAGACAGAGAAACATCAATCACTTGCCTCCCTACACACCCTGACCGGGGACTGAACTCACAAGCTAGGCATGTGCCTAGACCAGGAATTGAACCTGCAACCTCTGGCGTATGGGACAATGCTCCAACAAGCTGAGCCACAGCAGCCATGGCGGGGGGTGCTCTAATTTTTCTGTGTAACTAGGCTTTTGCTTGTGGTGGGACTCAAGCCCTCCCCGCACTGGGAGCCGAGGGCATTTGGCTGGCTCTCTAGACGCTGGCATCCCAGTCAGAGCAATGCTGGGGCGTCAGGTCTGAGGCTTCAGGACTGAAGCCGGAGAACAAGTAACGTCGGCGAGGAATCTCATTCCAGCCACACCCTCCTTCCCTCCTTTCCCGCTCACCGCGTGGTCTTCTTCCTTCCTCCCGAGGGAGCCGTGTGACCAGTAGCCCGGCGCAAGGACGGTCCTCCCGCCACCCTGCCGGGGACTCTGCCATGTCATTAGCAGGTAGCTCATAGCACAATTCACGGCTCAGTGCCCAGGACAGCCCTGGAGACTCAAGGGTCTGGCCTTTAGAAAATATTTAACACAAAACTGAAATCTTGACATACCGAGAACTTGGTTCTCTGCAAGGCTCCTTTAACTGATCCCATGTGCCGGGCTGCTGTCCTGTCTGCAATGGGGGCGCACAGAGAGGGGTGCAGACATCTGGGGCCCTCAGTCCCTGGCGCGGCCCTGGACTGAGGTTCCAGGACCACGGATGCGCACGAGCCCGTGAATATTTAAATTCAAGCTTGAACAGCAACATGCTGCGCTCTGGTTTTACTTTCATAATAGAACATTTTTTTATTAATTTCAAGCTTGAAATCTTTCTTTATGAAAGAAAAGCACCCACACAGATGAAGGGAATTTAATAATTCATTACCACTGCTGCAAAGGTAAGTTTCCGTAACATGCTCGCCAGAGTCCTTTGGTTTCCAAAGTCTATCAAACATTTCTTTAGGAGCTGGGACAGACATCCACTGATTTTCCTAATTTTGAACAAACAAAAATATACGTAGTATCCACACACCCATGCATTAGCTGGCTCTTAGATTCCACTGGATTTTCTCCTTTATCTGCCGGGCCCCAGTTATTCTGGGACAGCTCAGGACACAGAGCTTGATCCGTGCTCGTGAACTTTGCCCCACGCCAGGCCTTCGATGAGCAGTCAGAGTCTGTGAATACGGCAGCTGAGTCCCCGATGAAAAATTATGCATCTCATAAACCGCTGTTCCGCCGAAATGTCAAGCCGAGGCGGGGCTGTACCGGCGGACTCGGCACTTGGCATTTTCCTTCTGTCGGCTTTGTTGCCAGGAAGCAAACACGAACAGTGAGGATTTGTGTAGGGCAGGTAGCAGGCGAGCTCACTGTCAAAAATCTATTATTAGGGCTCTGATCCCTTGCACAGACCAGTGACGGCCACACAGTGAGACCCTGGGCTGTGGGGACGGCCACGCACTGCGGAGGGGGGGGACTCGTCAATCTGCACAGGAACAGATTCCGTGGAGCGCGATTTAGACAAGGCTAGTTCGAGTGCTGAGCCTCTCCAGCAAGCTGGTCGTTTATCACGAACATAATTCAGCATCTTTATTTGATATGCCTGCTTTTGACCGCTCCATAAATATAGTACATAACAACGTCTTTAATAATTCCATCCGTTAAACTTATAAGTCTAAGAATGTCTTTACATATGTGAATAAAAAGCTATATTCCTTTCTGCATTATTGTGGTGCGCACACACAAAGAGATGAGCGAGTATAAAGGAGAAGGTTCTTCTTTTAATTGTTCTTTTTGACATGATTTATCATTGTTTTTTATTCACTTAAATGTTATCTTTATCAGGTTGTTTTAGACATTTCAGTATCAAAATGTAAGCTTTTATTGATGAAGATTGCTACAATAGACAGCTGAAATTGTGTGACAGATAGTAGGTGTGTTTTTCTAAAAGAATTTTATGCATCAATAATTATGATTGACACTTACAAACCCAGCCCATTATGAACTACTTTATATTAAGAAACCAGCACCACGTTTTATGATATGATTGCAGTGTACAGTGCAAGGACTAAAGCAGTCCTGCCAGATTCTCAGTTGCTTGGATGTATGAGAAGAGTCATTCAAAGCAAAATATAACCGAAACTTCTGAGTTTCCAATCTGGCTTCGTCATCTTCCCCATTTTGCCCAGCTAGTAGCTAAGAAATACATCCAGCTAAGTTTAAATTCCTGACTGGCGCGGGCAAGGCTGGATCCGTGCTCACGGAGCGCCCCACGTCAAACGCGCCCTAAGTCGCGGCGTTGGCCCCGCAGTTCCAGCCTAAGCCACTGACTGAAAATAAACGGTGATGGGCGGAGACGTGACTTGGGGCAGCGGACACACAACACGGCGCACGGAGGACACGCTGTGGAATCGGGCCCCTGAAACCTGCGTTACTTTGTTAGCCAGTGTCACCCCAATCCAGTCAGGAAAAAATGGGAACCGCCACCCCGCCGGAAACTGCAGGGCAGAGTTGGTGCTGAGGGTTCTTTTGAGACCACTATCTCGATTCCCCCAGGATCCGGAACTGCAAGCACTCTCTAGGTGCTCCCGGTCGGCCCTGCGCGGCCCTGCAGACCGTTGGCCGCCTTTCAAGCTCCTGGGCGAGCCCCAGGTTGACTTGGTGGTGAGGTCGCCTCCGGAAGGCTAGAACCAAAACAACTCAGATCAAGTTCAGTGGGGAAGAGCCCACACAGCTACCTTCAAATCGTTCACTATTTATCTATAAAATGTAAGAGGATTTTTAAAAATGCCATTACCATGTGTTGAGATACACACAATCCTTTCTTGAACCTTCTGGAATATCCTACATGTGATTAGTACACTTGGGTTCCTGAAGTACAGATCGAATCTTGAATGTCATCTTTGATGAATTATCCAGAAATCGGGAATAAGGTCGGTAAGTACTAATACTGAGTAAAATATGTTCTGTTGTCTTAACTAAGTTGATACAGAACCAGTAATTCCAAACAAGCACCTAAAAGCTGAAATTGAGAACAAGATTTTCCTCTTTCTGGTAAAACAAAACAACCTTGGCACATAAAATAATTTAAAGTGAGTTAAGTTTTCAAGCTTATAGGAAGGAATTATATTGAGCCTAAAGTTTCTATTATCAGAAAACTTTCCACCACGCAGAGAAATGTCAGACCTTCCGCGCACGTGGAGCGAGTACCTTCCTCTGACCGATCGCCCTGAGCCCGCTGCCCTCCAGGCCTGTCTGCACTGTCGCAAGGGTAGGAGTGTCTTCATTTTCACAGCTGCGCGGCGTTCCACTGTGCAGATGGGCCATGGCCCTTTAATCTACTCATCTAAAAATGGCTGTTTGGGGCTATTTCCATATCTTGGCTGTTGCAAATAACACTGCTACGAACATAGGGATGCTTATATGCCTTTGAATTAGTGTTTGGGATTTCTTTGGATAAATGCCCAGAAGTGAAATCACTGGGTCCAAAGGCAGACCATTTCTAGTAGTTCGAGGACCCTCCGCACTGTTTTCCACAGTGGCCGCACCAGTCTGCAGCCCCACCAATGGCGACAAGTGTTCCCTTCTCTCCACGTCCTCGCCAGCACTTACTGTTGACTTTCTGATGATGGCCATTCTGACTGGTGTGAGGTGATACCTTACTGTGGTTTTAATTTTCCTCCCTCTGATGATTAGTGGCATTGAGCATCTTTTCATATGTCTCTTGGCCATCTGTATGTTTTCTTTGGAGATGGGTCTGTTCAGGTCCTTTGCCTATTTTTTATTTGGATTGTCTGTTTACTTGGTGTTCAGTTGTAGGGGTTCCTTATAAACTTTGGATGGTAACCCCTAATTGACTGCATCATTGGTGAACACGGTCTCCCCTTCAGTGGCTACCATCTCATTGTGTTGATGGTTTCCTTTGATGTGCATGCCCAAACGTTTTAGTTTAATATCCCATTTGTGTATTTTTTCTTTTGTTTCCTTGCTGGAGGAGATATATCAGAAAAAATATTTCTATAAGAAATGTCTGAGATTTTACTGTCTATATTCTCCTCTAGGATTTTTATGGAGAACATTGGTTCTGTAGAGTCAATATTAGGGATGTCCAAACTTTTGGCGTCTCTGGGCCACACTGGAAGAAGAAGAGTTGTCTTGGGCCACGCATGAAATCTATGCAACACATAATCACAAGAAAACTGCATAATATTTTAAGTAAATGTACAATTTTGTGTTGGGCTGCAATCACAGCCATCCTGGGCCGCATGTGGCCCATGGGCCACAGGTTGGACACCCCTGATAGACTGAAGTATTTGTATGGTAGGGAGCTTAATTCGCCCTCCTGATTTCATAAAAATATTCCTTCTGAACACCAAACAGGCTTATTTTTGATGCCATTCTCACTATGAAATCACCTTTAATTCTATAATTCAACCTTTGATGGACTCACACTGTGAGCTTATATAGTTCCTGGTATTTCTCCCACAATTGAAGTTCAGGTTTATAAATCATTCCATTATGAATCTGGTTCATATGTTTGGCGCCCTACCCACTTCTAATCACCTACAGATGAGATGGGAAAACAGTTTCTAAAGTAACAAAGCTGAGGAGGAGACCTTGGGATGAGGCACAACCTCTCCCCCTTGACATACATTTTCAAGTGCAACAGCCTTAATGACTTCTTTTATTTAACACAGAGAGCCCTGTCTAAAACAGTAGGTTGCAGACGTTTTTGAAGTTAACCACAACAGATGATGCATTTTACATCATGGCCCAGTAGAGGCGTTTAACTGAAAAAGATATTTGACCCAACAATGTTTGTCGCAACTGTGTGTAGAGCACTCTGACATGTTCTCTAGTCTATTTCATTTTTTTCTGAATAAAACTGTTGGTTTATAGTTCATTAAACTGACTCTATAATACACTCATCAGTTGGGGAGCAAAGTTTGAAAAACATCACTTTACTTTAGATTCCAGACTAACCACTCTGTGAAATAGCTCAACTGACATTCCTTACCTGAGCTCTCTCTTCCCGATGCTACGCTTCCCCACACCAGCTAATGTGTTAAGGACATTCCTGCAAGGTGACCAAGGTTCTGCAGCATGTGCACTCACCCCCCAAGCACCTTGCTGTTTGCCCATGTAAACAAATAAGCAGAAACCTTATTCCAGACAAGACCAGGGAGGCCGAGTAAAGAGCTAGGGGCCATTGCAAGGCAAAAGGTGCCTCCCCCGGCCATGGCAAGCAAGTATGGTCTTTCAGGTGGCTCTCCAGAAATTCCGTGGACTGTCACCCATAGAAAACCTGTAATTCCAGCTACTCTTGTCGAAGTAGACCTTCTGGTGCTCCGAGGAAAATCTTTTGGAGAGTATTAGCATGGAGCTGTGGTAATTTCTTCAATCTTACAAAAGTACCTGGCAAATTGCGTACGATGCTCCGCACTGAAGCTGCACCTGGAGTGCGGACGCCCTGTCCGAGGAAGGCAGGAACGGATCCAGCCACTCGGACATTGACCCTGCTCCTCAGATTCAAAGCCATTGTTGCTTCCCACAACCCTGCTGCGTACCGAAGGGACTGCACTACAGAACCTGCTTCAGTTCTAAAATATATTATCATTGCCTTCTTAAACCACTTTTTCAGATTCCATTACCTTTAAGTTAAAGCAAACATTGCTTTAAAGGAGAAAAAACTATTAATTCTGTCAATATGGAGAAAGGCAATTTTCAAAACAGATTGTCTCATGTGCGGGGCCTTTTCATATGGAACCTATTAGAAATGAGGTACAAGCTCTTAAAACCGTTAGGGGCGTTCTGTTGTTTGTGGGGGAAGTTGCACCCGGGCCTGGCTGCGCAGACGGCCCAAGTGGGTATTTATCGGTGAGCGCATAAATCTTAGAAATGGAGCTTTATGGAAATGGTAACGGGCCCCAAGGTGCCCAGAGCTTGTTCCCTGGCGCCGCCTTCATTTCCGGCATGGGCGCGCTTCAGGGACCGCCGCACGGAAGGCTTGTCCTAGCGCCGCGTTCCTGTGCGTTTATTAGACTGAGTGATAGTATGAGAGAATATTCAGGAGCTGCAACTTAAATGAGAACCCGTGAACGGTGCTGCTTACATAAAACACTGCTGAGGTGGCTCGCCCATTAATTTTTAATGCCCAGCCGCTCCTGCGACCCCCTGGCCCCCCTGCTGCTGCCCGGCAGGCGGGGGAACCAAACCGGCTGTCGGGAGATACGGTGCGCGTGGTGGCCGCTTTGGGCCCCCGCTCTTTCTGGGGGATGCACTGGCACGGCCCCAGATTCTGCCCCACCAGGACACGGCAGTTCCTGTTTGGTGGCTCCTGCGCCCCATCCGCCTTCCTCCTCCTTACGTCGTGGGGAGGGACAGGCATTCAGTTAGAAGCAAAACATAATCTGCTTTCTTTTCCTTTTTAAAGTCATGGCTCACAGACACACCTCGTGCCTGGAACACGCGGCGCCCCTGCGTGGAGAGCGCTCATCTGGGCCCCCGGCCCCTCCCCGCTTCCGGCAGTGCTGTCTGCGGCTCTGTTTTGTATATTCACCGTCACCAAGGAGACTAATCCTCATGCCAGCACAGCCAAGAACCTCCGGCCTTGTTCCTGCAAGGCCAAGCTCATTGTCACAGCCACAGAGTGCACAGGGCAAGGGACGGAACGGGGACCTGGGGGTGAACCTTCTCGTTCTCTTTTCAAGGAGAGTGTTCGGTGATGAGGGACAGCGTGCAGGGCTGTGAGGTCCTGTCAGCTAAAGCCACAGACACTGCCTTTCCATGGCTGGTCAGGGCAGGTGTGAAAGCAAGGGTTTTTTGTTGTTGTTGTTTTTCCCCCCTGAAGAAGGTGGAGTTCACAATCCCAGGAAATGTGGAAACGAATGGAGACAGTGAGGAAGTCAGAGTGCTCTTGCTTTCCTCAGGGAAGGCCCTGCTGTTAGGCTTTGCTCCGAAGTGACCAGGCCCTCGGGGCAGGGAGAAACTGGGGCGGAGGGAAGCACGGCCGCGGCCCGAGGGAACGGCCGGAGAGCCCAGAGCAGGATCCCTCGCCTGGTGCCGCCCGTGGCCTGCGCCTCGCGTGCGGCTGGACCCATCTGTCCGGGCCACGAGGGATTTGGACCAGCAACAGAACCACTTGGGATCAGAAAAGGCATGACACCCTTGCTTTGGCACGCCCTGCTGGTTGTCCAGTGACCTCCAAGAAAGCAAGAGGCAAAGACAGGGCCACACCTACCTGACACTCCGCCATACGTCGTCCGCTTCCCGGAGCCCACGGCCGGCCAGGGTGTGCCGTCGGCTTTAAGTCCCATCAGGCCCGAGACCGTGTTGGTGGCGGTCACGCCATCTGCGCCACCTGTGAAGAGCACGTTGACAGTCACCTGCAGCTTTTCAAGGGACTTTGGGAAAACCCATTCAGACCCGCACCGCCCGGGACGACACGCTACACCTCCTCACGAGAACATTCCTCACACTGCCTGCCTTCGCTGACTGAAAGGAGGCGAAGGGATGAGCCCCAGGATGCACACGAAGGGCCCACGGACATGGACAGTGGCGTGGGCGCCGACCGTGGGAACAGGGGCGGCCTGGGCAGAAGTGGGGTGACGGTAACCGCATGAACAGTAAAATAGTTAAATAAAAAAGTCCTCACTAATTTCACTCCTTCAATGATGCTTACAATGCTAGACATACACATTTTAAATTACTACCACTTCATTTTTCCAATTATTATGCAGACTTATGGATGCCAAATGTTTGATGTTCGGTGTTATTTTCCAGGTAATTTACAATATTTTTGCAAATCAGGATGCAATTTCCACTGGATACACAGTGCATATGATTTGTAAAATCATGCACTGACTGTATGATTTATGGAGTCTACAGACATTTATTGAACATTTATGTGTTTAAACATTTATGTGTTTAAGGCACTGTACTAGGCCTGATGCAATATAATGGAAACTCACAAGCAATTTCACATTGTGGAAGCTGGTATCTTTTCTTTTTCCTTTTTTACTTTATTGAAGGTTCAAAGGCTCTTGCTAGAGTGTTACGTTATTAGGTCATTTGTTTCAGAGTGATTTGTTGTGACTGGTTTTGATTCATAATTCTCTGTGTGTGAAACATGTGTGTTTTAGAAACATTCATGCTCTTTTGTTCCCCAAGCCAGAGTTTGGAGTCTGTGTATGAGCTTGAGTGGTAAACATGTACGTTTGTGGGTAAAGATGTATTTTCAGTGGCTCCACAATTCGGGCCAGTAGTTATGTAACTGAGCAATTGATGGAGGCCTAGAATGCTTACCTTCCTTTGCAGCTCTTGCGATACTAACGATGTCGGTGACATTCGGGGTTAATTTGGCAAAAAAAGGGATGCGAACAGCTTGCCTAACCCAGCGACAGATGTTCCGCACCAGCTCCGGGTCCTGTTCAGATAGATGAGGCAGATGCAGAGCACGGTTAAAGAGTTGCGATCAAACGTACACCCGAGTCTCAGCGCAGCCAGCGGCACGCAGGACCGGCCCGCCGTGGCCAGGGGCCCACAGTGCGCTCCCTGGCGCTCCGCCGGGCTCCCGCAGGCGCTGAGGCGAACACACTTGAAGGGAATGGCAAGTTCACAGCACAAACGTTGCATGCCTGAGCGAAGCCTTCAGAAAATAAAATTACAAACAACCAAAAGGAAGGATGTGTTGCCCATTTAGCAGGAATAAAACATAAACTTCTGGTGGTAAATTTGGGAACTGTGACAGAATTTCTAGTCACTGCCCTGGTTGAAGTGTAACATAAAATACTGAAGCTGCGGACTCCCAGGTGGATGCTGTGGAACCTGAAGCCTGCTGTGTTCATCATCCGAAGGCTTCGTCCTGTCGACATGGGTCCAGGAGAAAACCTGCACCCTCCTAGCCAGCCTAACCATGAACGTAGCCTGTGCCGATACAGATTCAACGTCAGCAGCGTTAGTTCGCTTCTGCGAAGGCTACCAAGATCTGTGTGGCGCTTTGCAACGCTCATCTCCTTCAAAGAACTGATCAAAATGGCAGAAATGAAATAAAATATCAAATGCTCATTTTTAAAAGCAAGAAACAGAGTTTGCGGTACACATTCCCTGTGATTTTTCAGGCTGTGGGGTTCTCACGGGACAGGTGCCATTTGATTGCAATCACCTGTCCCACCCACGGAAAATAACGCAGCTGTAGTAATGTTCTTTGATTTCAACACACACAATAGTCCTTTTTTCATTACTTTTAGTAAAAAATGTATTCTGACAGGTACTGATAATGCGCTTTGATAAATTACCATAAAATATGCAATAGCAATTCATTATTGAATTTGGTAATATTAGCTTAGCAAGCTAAAATGTTTCTTGAATAAAAGAAAAACCCAGAAAAATATAGCTATATATTTAAACTATGAGACGGCAGGCAAGTATATCATTTGTAATTAATATTTTTATATGTAAGAAAGTTGCTCTTTGCATTTTAACCTTTCGAATTCTCTTAAGATGAGATTTCCAACGTTGTAACCTTTAGAAAGAACCTTTTCACTCGGTTTCGTGTGTCTCGATCTGTCATCTTGTGTCCCTCTCCAAGCAGTGCATGTGTGGGCTTAGGGGCTGCACTGAGGGCCTTTCTGTGGATTGCTATTGTCTCCATTCAGCAAAACTAGTAATTTTAACTAAAAAAAAAAACCTTTGGGTTTGCTTGTTCTCCTTTTCAGAACAGTAATTTCTTCATTAAACAAAAAACATTAAAATAATGCTGTATGGAATGTTCTACAGGGTACACTGTGCATCATGAATAGTAAAATCTGGAGACTTAGCCGCACAAATTCCACCTCATGAAAATGGAGATGTGCCCCAGCCCATGAAACACTCATGAAATATTTATAACCGCAACATCGGCATTACAGAGGTAGCTGTATCTTGTGACTTTCATTTTTAAGTTATGAATTTCCATGGGACTTAGCCTAGAAATGACAGCAACGTTAGATGCTATGAATTGCGTGTCCTTTGTGAAATTCCTCTTTAAGGTAGAATTTGACAATAATTTGAAGATCACTTGCATTGCATAATACATGGCGGGTAGCCTGATGAGAATTACTGAAACAAATTTAAAGTCCTGTTCGGTTCCAGTTGATCAGATACTAATAATCGAATACATGCTTCTAAGTGGCTTTCAATACTATTGACCACCATGTCTTTATAATTTACTTTGAACATCTGTCATCCTTTTTTTGTTGTTGTTGTTGTTGATAGTAGAATACTTTCAATGAATTCCTTTCACCATTGTTTAACAATTTGGAATTTGTCCCAAATCTTCCAGTTTTTTGAGAAAACATAGTCCCTCATTAACGTGTTTACCTGAATCATCTCATCCGCCTCTACTTGGAGATTCCATTATCCGACCCTCCAGTACTTCTGAGAGTGCTCACGGTGTTCAGATACGCTTTTCTCATCTTCACACTCGGCCAAGCCAGCGGCTGGCTAATCCTCAGGCCCAGCTGAAACCTAATTTGATTACCTGGAAGTTTTCCAACCAACTCTTGACCAAAGATGTTGTGAAAACTACATCTGTAATGACCGTTCTGTAAGTCACGAAGTTCTGCCTGACCTGCATACTAGGGCATATTCTATCACAAGCAGCCAGGGGCCAGGCCGATGGCGGAATGAAACGGGCCAGTGCTCTTTGAGGGGATCAAGGAGAGACGCAGCTCTTCAAGCTTTCCCGGGGTCCTCACGTTTCTGGTATCGATGTTCAAGATCTAAAAGATGTGCACTGGCAGTGTTCCTGCGCCCTGGCCTTCTCCTTCTCAGTGACAGCTGCCCAGGGGGTTACCTGCCTGACAAGCCAGTTTCTAGAATTGTCCTGAGATGAGTAGATTTTAGACAATTTCTAATGCTCTCCAAAATCTTCAGGACAGGAAACACACAAAGGTACTCTTGGCTCTCAAACAAATTAATGCTTTAACATTATCCACACCAACAAAAAGGAAATAAAACAAGCAGTTGTAGACCGTTTCTCTATTTCTGGGCACAACACATGGTAGGCACTCAAAAAATATTCACTGTATCCATGAGAAAAGAAGGAATGAAAACTTGACATATTTTCAACTAATTTCTTTACAGAGCCATCAGGACATAGACTCTGTGTCGGGTTAGGGAAAATCTGAATGTATTTCATAATAGATAAAGTCTAAAAGCATGACATCCAAGACTTGTTTACAAATCTAGGATCGTTTTAAAGAAATAATGGTGGATAATCAAGCAAAAAAGAAAAGCCTAGCCCTGGCTGGTGTGGCTCAGTTGACTGAGTGCTGGCCTGCAAACCAAAAGGGTTGCTGGTTTGGTTCCTCATTGGGGCACATATCTGGGTTGCGGGCCAGGTCCCCAGTGGGGGGTGTGCAAGAGGCAAGCACATATTGATGTTTCTCTCCCTCTTTCTGCCTCCTTTGCCCTCTCTCTAAAAATGAATAAATAAAAATTTTTTTTTTAAAGAACAACTTAACAGCTGAAAATGTCTCACCCACAAAAAGCCTACCTGGATCAGCAGGTGGTGACTGTCTCTCCCCACAGCTGTTACTAACGCCCACGCTGACCGTGACCTGCAAGCACTGCCACAGCAACGGCGCGTGCGTGCCCGCGCTCGCGTGTTCTTCCCTAATACCTGCTAATCCTGTGTCCCTGTGACCGCCGAAGGACATGGTGAGGCAACAGTCTGCGATTCTCTGTGTCACTGGACAAGCGGGGGAGCACCGGAGCCCGCAGAGAAGCGGGTGAGGGCCCTGGGAGCTGGCAGTGGCCTTGAGGGGGCCACACGGGGCGCAAGGACCCGAGCAGCCTTGACACGAGGGGGCGGGGAGCAAGCGAGGCACGTTTCTGGCTTCTGTGACCGTTTCAACCAGGAGCAGCCCTGCGTCCGTCTGTAACTAAGACCGTCTGGAATAGATTCCTAGGAGGCCAGGCAACGACCACAACAGCAAAAACCAGAAAGTGTCGTGTTGGGTGGGCTGCTTGCTCTGGTGGTCTCCATTGTCCAAAACTAGTTGTTTTTAAAGCTTAAGTTTTCCTCTGGGCCATGAGATAATGACTCTTAATTCTAGCAGCCCGGCCGTCTCTAGTGACCTGTGATGAGGCTTCTCTGGCTGACGCCCCACTGCTTCCGGGACCCGGGACGTCGCCTCTGCTGGAGGCAGGCACTTCCCCCCATTACCTGGGGCACCGCGTCTCTCAAGGGAAAAAGCTCCAGAGAATGAGACTGAGAATTTCTTGATAAGCTAAATTGCAAGTGAAATTTTTGACTTTAAGAAACGTTTCTCTTCAATTTACCTGGTCATTTTCACGCTGTACAATTCTTTTCAAAATGGCTTTCTTACAAGGTGGCATTTCAATGACTGCACTGAGAAGTTTTACCAGTTATAAAATGTTTCCACTAAGGAGCTGTGAAGCCTTAATTCGCATGGCTGGGCAGGAAATGGCTGGCACTTTTATGATGTCCTCTCTTCTACTAGAGAGACCTGGGGTCCAGAAGATCAATCTGAGCACCAATTTCGACTTCTTAATTTTCTTTCCCATCATCATGTCCTCAACCATCATCTTCCTTAGCGAAACTGCCCCCTGAGGTGAAATGCAGCCATCACCTGTACACCAGACCTGCCAAAGGCTTCTCCTTCCTTTTACCTGGAAGGCTAGCTATAGCTTCAGAGGAACAGGCCAAAGCAATGCCTTTGTCCTTCTGTGTCAATAAACTAGGAAAGAAACGGGTTAGCTGCCTCAGGGAGGGCGGCCCTCCAGGCAGGACCATCAGTCACAGCAAAGACGTGTGCCGGGTGGGACGCTTTAACTGAACTCATGGGGTCGCCGGGACCCCTGCCTCGGCCTCCTGGCTTAAGATCTAACAGCGGGCCCTGGCCAGTTCTCACAGCAGTGTGGCTCAGTGGCTTGGGCACCGTTCTGAGAGCCGGACGGTTGTGGGTTCAATTTCTGGTCAGGGCGCAGGCCTGGGTTGCTGGTTCTGTCCCCAGTTGAAGTATGTGCAAGAGGTAGCTGATCCATGTTTCTTGCCCTCTCTCTCCCCCTCCCTTCCCCGCTCTCTGGAATCAATGGCAGAGAAAATATTAAAAAAGAAAAGAATTCTACCAACAGTGCAATTGCCTTGGTAAACTGTTTCCCAGTTTCCCCCAAAGGCAAACACACACTTACCAATCCCCACACAATTCCACTCTCAGACCTCGGGGAGACAGGGAAACGCCAAGGTCTGCACATGGCGATCCACAGCGACTTGTCAAAACAGCCCCGTGTTGAAAACAACCGAAATATTCACTCGTATGTGAAAGAAAAACCAAAAACCAAGCTGTAACATATCCACATACTAGGATACTATTCAACAAAAAGAAACTACTGAATCATGCAACAACTTAGAACTGTGAGCTCGTCCAGAAAGTATCCAGCCATGCACTAGGAAACACGCAGACGTTTATTGAAGAAGATACAAGAAACATCGTACATAGGGCAATGACACCTCAGTCCCCTTTGAAATAGGCACCTTGGGACCTCACACGATTCTCCCAGCATCTCTTCCACTGTTCAAGACACTGCATAATCCTTTGTTGGAATTGCTGTCAGCTGCCCCATTGCATTTTCCTGAATCTTACTGACAGTCTGAAATGTCTTCCCATACAACGGTGATTTTGGTTTTGGGAAAAGCCAGTCGCCGCAAGGCGCCAAATTTGGGGTGTAACAGGGCGGATGTGACGTTTTGCCAAAAATCTGCACAAGACGTGAGGCGCGAGTGGGCGCGTTGTCGTGATGAAGCGGCCCGTCGCCCGCTGCCCACGGCTGCGGCCATCTTCACTGTGCCGCATCTCTCCACCGACGGAGAACACGGAGGGAGCACTCCTCATTGATTGCTTGGCCTGGAGGCGTGTCCTCATGACGGACACCACCTTCCTGGTCAAAACCAGTTAACATGGTCCCGATCTTGCTGTGACTCTGCTGCGCCTTCTTTGGCCGTGGAGAACCAGGCGACTTCCATCAGGACAACTGGGCCTTCGTTTCTGGATCGCAGCCAGAGACCCACGATGCATCTCTGGTTATGACCTTCTTGAGGAAATCTGGTTCACTGGCAGCAGTTCGAATCAAGTCATTAGCAATTGCAGCACAATGTTCCTTCTGCTCAGGTAGCAGAAGCCATGGAACAAATTTTGCCACAACGTTTCATGTCAAGATCCTGCATCAAAATCTTGGACACGGTAGTTTCTGGAATCAACCCCCAGGACAGCTTCTAGTTCTCGCACTGTCAGTCGCCGATCTTTGTTGACTGCAGCCTGTACATGTTCGACATTCTCAGGGGTCCTGCTTGTGGCAGGCCTTCCAGAACATGGCTTCCTGTCAACAGACTCTCGACCGTCTTTGAAGCACTCGTGCCACACTTTCATTTGTGCTGCACTCATTGCATTGTCGCCAAAAGCTTCTGAAACACCTGAATAGTTTCCATGGAGGAATGTTCAAGTTTAATGCAAAATTTGATATAGATTCGTTGCTCTACTTGCTCAGTCATTTGAATGCAACAGCCACACAGTACGCATGCTCACTCAACAGCAACTCCCGCCCCCACCGACAAGCACAGTGAAGTTGTCACTGTTCATGCATGCGCATTCCAGCCCCCCCGCCTTGGCTGCCAGGGTACACCGATGGCGCTCAAACCTTTCAAGTTCTATCACCAGTGGTTGGACTTTTTCTGTACAGACTGTGTATATCTAAGATGTACCTGCCTAAGAAAAAAGCCAACGGCTATTGGCCCACAGTTTTGTGCTATTTCTGGCTTTGAACCACCAGGAGGGTTCAAAGTCATGCACCGGCTGAGCCAACTGAAACCCAGCACTCTGTCCAGTCGGCACTCTGAACCTCGGTGTCTCCTGCCAGCACTGGTGTGTGTGACTGACTGTCCCAGGGAGGAGGCCGTGCCGGGGCGTGCATGATGCTCAACCATTTAGGACGAGGAGGGTCGGGGCACGTAGGCAGGCTTCCGTCCTGGGCCCTTCCTGAGACCCAAGTGGGAGGGGTTGCTGTGGAGGCAGAGCTGAATAACAACAAACAGGAGAAACCCCCCATCCCTTCCAGCTGGTAGGCAGCTCTTACGGGACTTATCCCTTCTGCTGCTGCAGGGGCCAGGGAGGGCATCTTAGCCTTGGTCGGCTTTGCCAGCACAGAGGCCGGCCTCGCTCCGAGATGAAAGGACCCGGTGAGCCCGGGAGCGGGGCGGCTTTACTGAGAAGCCTTGCTGAGAACGTGGGGCGAGGCAGATGCAAAGCATGACCGTTGCAAGAGTGACGTTCACAGATTCTTCAGATAAAATTCAGGGATGCTACATTTTACCCCAAATTTTGAGCAATCTGAACCTAATTTAGTCCTTATCAACTTATTTACTTATACTTGTATGGTTTATAAGAGCACATGCCGTAAGATGTGTGCACACGTGTGTGTGCAAAAGGGATTCTCTGAAGACTCTCAGGCGCCAGGGGAAGGAGCTGCAGCGAGGCTTTTCTCTGGAGAAGCAAGCAAGCAAAACGTTTCTGGTGGAGGAGGAGCCTGTCCTCCAGGGTCTGGGACACTCTCAGGCCTCCTGTGGGACGTGCAGCCGCCCTGGTGACCCGCCTGGGAAGCTGGGGACCAGAACCGCGCTGCCCCTCCCGCTGCCGCTTGGCGAGCTGCTGTCTGTCACTCCAGGTATCAGAAGCTCTGCGATTATAAAGCGTCTTCTCTGACTTCTCAGCAGCGCTGTCCCACGGTTGCCTCCACGCACTCTTTTGCCTACATTCTCCTGTTTTCCACTTTGCCTTTTTGGTTCCTGATTCAATTTCAATTTTCCTACCTTCTACTGTAGAGTCTGTTTGTGTCAAAACACACCCACACAGAAGAAGGTGCAACACACACAGCAGAATCATGTGTACGCCCTCCTTCCGGTCTATTTCACACCCTTCCTGTTTATTTCGTGGGAGATCCCCGTCTGGAAGGAGTCCGGGGCGGGGGGCACAGGAGCCATGGCCGCAGCGTGCCCACCGCAGGAGAGTCGCTCCCTCTGCCCTCTGCCCTCTGCCCTCAGGCACGGAGGCACAGCACGCGGCCTAGGCACGGCTGGCCGGACTCCCTGACCTTGCTCAGGTGGTGCAGGTCCGCTTATGGCGGGCGATGCTCGCTGCCCGCCTCTGGACCGCTCAGGGTCCTGCCCCTGCCTCCCCGGCCCTCTGAGTCATCGGGCACCTGCCTGTACGTCTCCTTTTCGCTTCTCAGGGCAAGAGGCAGTTCTGTCACTTGCCATGAAGAGCCCGAGAGGCACGGCTGCCCGAGTAGAGGCGCTGCACTCCTGACAGGCTGCTGCCCCCTGTCACTCAGTCTGTAGGTGGCTGCCTGGCGCTCAGAACAGCACGTCTGCCCCATGAGGCGCGATCCTGGCAGCCGGGACGCGCGCTCGGTGGCAGCCTGACCGGATACTGCTGCTTCCGGCTGCTTTCTTTTAGGAGGAAGTGTGGGGGCTGGGGGAACCCACCTCTTCACGGATACCCTAGGGAGATGATGCCACCTTTTACTTAGAACCTAATAATTAACCCGAAGCTTCCCAGGAAATGGAAAAAGTTACTTAAGAATCAACTTTGTCCTCAAAGAGCTTACTATCACGTTATAACCACTTAGGGCACTAAAATGTGTCACAGTGAATAGAATACGTAAATGGCTTTGGGGTCACAATGCATCTCTCTTCCTCTGTAATTCACCCAACTGCTAAATACACCATCAGGACCAAGTGGTTCCCAGATAATTCAAGAGATCCCAGCAGAAGGCGAGAGGCGCCTCGCTCAGCACCGTTTGATATGGATTAGGAGTCGCTTTGATTTCTTAAAACGTGGATATGTAAACACAGACTAGCAACACAGCCCATAAGGAAAAATATCTCGAGGCACTGAAATTAAATTACAGTTTGATCTCCTTCTTACTCTAAATACCTGCGTGATTTCCAGTTCGACAAGGGTCTCCCTTTCACATATCCCAACGCAACTGCACGGAGCCGCCTGAGGCCTACACCGCTGATAAAAGGGCTGAAGAGGCTTGCGTGGGGGGGAAACATCTTTAAATTGCCTGGCTCACAAAATCTTATTCGTAGTAAGAACAGATGGGTATTTGCTTTTGCAATATTCAACAAATGTAAAGAACCCGAAGGACCGTTAAACTCCGACAGTTTACCGTGTCGCAGTCTTTGCACCAACAAGCACGCACACTGTTGTGAACGTGACAGGGCCCTGCACGTCGTGCCCGAAGGTCAGCAGCCCCAGCCGGCCCAGGAGCAGGGCCAGTCCCGCGCGCTCCTTCCCTGTGGCTGACGGCCCGGGGCGCGCGTGAAGCAGCGGGCACGCGCACTGCTCTGTCCTGCCTGATACGGCAGGGACCTGTGGGACTAGTGAAAGCAATGACCAAATCGAGAACCAATGTTTTTAATTGGCTATTTGCAATCACCCTGCAGATAGTAATAGAGGCTTTATGGACAGTTTCATTATGCCTAAGAAACAGGCAAACCACCACAAATAATTTGCTCTCCCTGAAGTCTGTACAAAGTGGCTGGGAACTTAGTGTCAGAGTGACTACTTTTATTACTTCTAAAGTCTGCGCGTGACTTGGGGGAGGGGCGTTAAGAGTGGAGGTGGCTGTTGTTTGGAATCTTGAAGGATTCATAACACGGGCCTGGCTGGAGTCAGGCTGTGGACAACACGTGAGTAAGGAATTCCCAGGAGAAGGTCACACGCGCAGGACCATGCGCATCACAGAGACAGAAAGCGACCATTGCCATGAGCGAGCAGGGGGGAGGCGTGGTCCCGTGGGGGCTCCAGCGCAGGGTCAGCGTCATGAGGAGCCTGCGCCTCACGCTTTGGGGAGTAGGGACACACGGGAGGTTGTGTCGTTAGGTGCATGCTTTAGAAACAGGGTTCTGTACACAGGGCGGGGTGAACGTAGGTTTACAGGTGCGAGTGCACGAAACACAGAGCTTATTCTTGTACTGTTATTTATTAACTATTGTATTGTTTTTCATATGGACGACGGTAGCCTGCGTTCCCCACCTGTGCATCTGTGGGTCGTAGGGTAAGACCCAGTGCACACAGGCGGACCAGCCTCACAGGGAAGAGGTGCCGTGGCGCAGGGACGCCAGTGGGGAAAAACTTCAAGTGGGACGGAATGTCATTTCAAGGAAGAATATTAAAAACTTTCACGATTAGGGCAGACTGAAGCTGGGAAATAAAACTTGAGAACAAACTCAGTGCTTTGTCATTGCTGGGAATGGCAATTTCATCAACCAAGTGAGGAAACGCCAGAGCGGTATGTTTTCAGAGAAAATGATGAGTGAGTTCGAGATCCTCTGAGTTTAGGTTCCCTTGGGGATCTCACGGACAGAAGCTGGCTGCACATGGACAGGCTCTGGGTGTCAAGAGGAGTCAGAAGCACGGATTTAGATGTTACGAGCACGTAGGAGGTGGCTGAAGTCTTGTGGATGAATGAGAACGTGGAAAGGACTTAAACCTTGGGCTCCTTAATACTAAGCTGTAGGCAGAGAGAGAAGAGAACCAGCAGGGAACATACCAGGGAGGAGAGAAGTTCCAGTAAAGGAGATGGAGATGAAGTTCTAGATATAAACTGCTGCAGAGAAATGGAGTCAGCTGAGCACTCACGTGCAGGCAGTGGATACCCCACTTAGCGTTACTGGCAATTTATGAGTGTGTGGGGGAGACGCAGGGGCGGAAGGCGGATTGCGATGGATCAGGAAGTTACTATCTCCAGGCACGTGCCGCCAAAGAAAGCCAGTAGCCACACTGACCCGAACTACCAGAGCCTAGAACTGTGCGGCCCATTAAATACACACGCAACAAGTACATGTTGATTCATTATCATCGTACAGCTTTCACAATCAGGACACACACCACAGGGGAGGAGATTATTTACCACGTTATGAGGCAACGTGAAGGTGTCATTATGCAGCATCATTAGGCGACATTATGAGGTATGTGAGGGGTCTGTATGAAGAGAGCGTGTAACATCGTGAAAGGTGTTGGTGGTAGGTCAAGCAATATTTCTGAATTCTCAGAGTCAATGATGAACTGAGATGTGAAGAATAAACACTGTTAATTAAATATATAATTGGAATCACAAGCCTGGACAGGACCCAAAGAGGTTATGCAGGTTCCCCTCAGGCGATGTTAAAACTAGCGAACACATCCTCAATGGCTTACCAAGAGCTCTCATACCTGTCGCGCTCAAATCGTTCCGGCTTTTTGTGGTACCCCAGATTATCCCAGTGAGAGACACAAGTGGACCCTGCTTCTCAGAGTATTTCAAAACAAATGTATGTGAATCTCTTTTGTATCCTGTTACAACTTAAAATAATATCTTTTTGTCTCACCTTGAGAAAGAACAACTGTTTGATATATTTTATACAAGATCCTTGAGTTAAAAATGTTAGTTTTGAGAGTTTTTTTCCCAAATAGAAAAAGATGATATAATCATTATGGAAAACTTTTTGAGTAAGTTATTTTGAAAAATTATTCAATAAAGAAGAAAAATAGCCCTCACTGGTGTGGCTCAGTGGACTGAGCGCCAGCTTGCAAACCAAAGGGTCCCTGGTTCCATTTCCTAGTGTAGGGCACAGGCCTGCATTGCAGGTCAGGTCCCCAGCAGGGGGCACATGAAATGCAACCACACTGATGTGTCTCTCCCTCTCTTTCTCCCTCTCTTCCCCTCTCTAAAAATAAATAAATAAAAACTTAAAAAAAAAAAGAAAAAAATAGAGAAGGAATCAAGATGGCGGAGGAGTGAGTGGACGTCACACTAACCTCCTCCCAGGACCAACCTGGAATTACAACTAAATTGTGGAGAAATCACCTGGGACAAACAACTGAACAAGAGCGAGAGAGGAGCCTTATAACCTCGGACAGACAGAAGAATTGGCTTTACTGAAACCTAACTGGTAAGGAGTGCGTTGGAGATGTGAGAAGGCGGTTGGGGTGCCCATGGGCGGCTGCACCGGAAGGATATTGAAACGGCCAGTTGGATCCCCCTGAGACGAGCGGGGTCTAAATTGTAAGTGGGAATCTCTAGCCTGCAGCACCAGAGCCCAAAAAGTACACAGATAACAGCCAACTGCGAAAAGTGGCAGGGTTGCTCTCTGCCAGAGACTGGTGGCTGGAGATGCAAAAAGCCGTTTAAAAGGCCAACGTATAGAGTTTTATTTGTAGTCACTTACCCTGGGTTTTGGCAAAGGCGGGGACAGAGTGGGTTAGAGATGCCTGAGGAGAGGCTGCAGAAGGAGGCCTTGGGGAGAGAACTGAGAGAGTAGCTGATGGGATCCCGGTGCTGACTCCTCCCCCATGCGGCAGCAGCCATCTTGCTCAGGCAGACCACGCCCCTAAGTGGCAACCGCGGGAGTGGACCCAATAGCCGCGTCCCCCGGAGGGACTCTGCCCCGCCCAGTGGTGGCCAGAGTGACTAGATTAACAATTGAAGGAGACAGCCACAGACAGTAGATTCCTGGAAGTCTCAAACAGACTGCCTAAGGTCAGACAGGGTCAACATCTGACATCAGCAGAGGCAGATCCAGAATGAAAAAAAAAGTAGTCTCCTCCCATAGAAGTTCACACCACAAAGTCAGGAAAGCAAGACAGATCAACTTAAGAAGCAGAAGCAAAAAAGAAGAGTCTCACAAATAATGGGAAGACAAAGAAACACCCCCTAGTCGAAGGGAAAGGAGGAATCCCCAGAAAGACAACTAAATGAAATACAGGCAAGTCAAGTTTCATATACTGAGTTCAAAACAATGGTTCTAAAGAAGCTCAGTGAGCTCAGAGAGAATTACAAAAAAATACAGAGAAACTACGAGAAACTGCAAATTATATCAGCACGAAAAAGGACATAGAAACTATCAGTAAGAGACAAGAAGAAGTGAAGAATACAATTTCTGTGTTGAAGAACACAGAAGGAATCAAAAGCAAGTTAGATGATCAAAGTATTGAATCAGAAAGCTGGAGGGCAGGGTAGAAAAAAATCTCCCAGAAAGAGCAAGAAAATGAAAAAAGACTCAAAAAACAATGAAGAGGCATTGAGGGAAATGCAGGACAACCTGAAACGTAATAATATCCATATAAGAGGGATACCAGAAGGAGAAGAGGATGAGGAAGGGATGGGGAATGTGTTTGAGAAAATTATGATGGAAAACTTCCCTAATTTGAGGAGAGAAAAAAATCACACAAGTCCAGGAAGCACAGAGGGTGCCATTCAAGAGGAACCCAATGAGGCCCACTCCAAGATACATCATCATTAAAATGGCAAATATCGAAGACAAAGAGAGAATCCTAAAGGAAGCAAGGGAGAAACACGTAGTAACATACAAGGGAGACCTAATATGGCCAGCAGCTGACTTTTCAATAGTAACACTATAAGCCAAAAGGGAATGGCAAGAAATGTTCCAAGTCATGAAAAGCAAAGGCCTGCAACCAAGACTGCTCCACCCAGCAAGGCTCTCAATTAAAATGGAAGGTAAAATAAGGAGTTTCCCAGACAAAAAAAGGCTAAAAAAACACATCCACCAAATCAGCATTGCAAAATATGCCAAAGGGACTGCTTTAAGAAGATGAAGAAAAAGAGTCTATGAATACCCAGTTCCTTTCACAGTCACCAATACTTGATTATTACCAATATTTTTAATACTTATTAATCTGATTTGAAAATGATGTTACTTTATTACTTTATTATTTGTTGAAACCAAACCTGTTTTTTTGTATATTTTTTGCCTATGTCTATTGTTTTTAAAAGGCTTTAAATGACTTTTTGGTATTTTTTTCCATTTTTTGATTAAATGTTTGTAGAATTTTTTCCCTAAAAAATACTATTAACCCTTTTTTAGATGTGTTGCAAGTATTTTCCTGTCCTATTACTTGTCTTTTAACTTTTTTTATATTACTATATAGTCTTAAGTGTTTAATATAGTCATATTGTCAATATTTTAGTTTATAGCTTCTGGGTTTGAATATTTTAACTTGAGGGTAAGAAAAATATTATTTTGTATTTTCTCCTAAAACTCCTTAGATTTTACATATTGATTTTTAACTCACCTGAATATTTTTTTGTATAATGTATGAAATAGGGCTCTATATTTGTTTTATTGCAAGTAATAATGGTCCATGCACCTTATTTGTTGAACAAGCCGTATTTTCCCCATTGATTTGAAATATCAATTTAATCATATATTACATTGTTAGACAGATGTATGTGTTTTTTTCTAGAATGCTCATTTTATTTCATTGATCTACTTATTTCTGTGCTGGTGTCATGTTGTTTTAATTGCTGAGACTTTATAATGGATTTAAATTTTTTAATATTTTATAATGGATCCTGACATAAAAAAAATAAAATCAATCTGCATTTAGGGAAAAAAAAGAAAGAAAAAAGGAACTCCTACCTTTTGCGACAACATGGATGAAACTGGAGAATGTTTTGCTAACCGAAATAAGCCAGGCAGCGAAAGACAAATGCCATATGATCTCACCTATATGATCTCATCTATTCAACAAAATAAACAAATGAACAAAATAAACCACAGGCAAGGAAACATGGAGCAGACTGAGAGTGACCAGAGGAGGTGGGGCAGGAGGACAATGGCGGAAAGAAGGGGAAGGGACTAAACAAAGAACACGTATGAATGACCCACGAACATAGACAGCAGAGTGGGAACTGACTGTGGGAGCGGGGGGCGGGGCGGGGTGGGTGGAGGAGGGCAATGGGGGAGAAATTGAGACAACTATGAGAGAATAAATATAATTTAAAAATAAAATTTAAAAAAAGAAAAAATTACCAGACTAAAACAACTGAACAACAGCACTATTAAAAAGTTATATTTCCTTCAATTCTAAGAATACGCTTCTTTCACATTTTAATTTTGCCCCTTTTACAGTTTTATATCCTTCATTTCCACATTACAGCCTATGCATTCCCTACATCATTAAACTCCTTAAAAACTACCATATGTTCATAAAATATTTTAGCACATCACTATACCCTGTTTTACTTATTTCCCATTTTTTTCACTTTGAGATTATTCCCAGGATTTATGAGATAACTGGTCTAAATCTATTCTGGTGACTGGTGTTCATACTTTCGTGGCTTCAGTTGTTAGATGCTGTGTTTACTGGTGAAATGAACCTTTTTTTTAAAGGAGGAGACAAACGAGAACAAGCATTTAGAAGGCGTCATCCGCTGGTGCCAACCGCCCAGGGCCCGCCCCCAGTGGAAGCTGCATCAGCACACGGCCCGTGGGGCAGCTGCGGGGAGAGGCGCAGGCGGAGGCAGGGGGGGTCCCGCCGCTGACGCTGGACCGGCCAGAGCCCGGTCTCAGGCGGCCAGCGCCCGCGGCGCCCGCGCCCAGAGCATGGGGGCCTCAGGGAGCTCGCGCACGAACTCATCCTTCCACCCCGCTTGGCGCAGGCCCGCGCAATTCGTACCGGGGTGTCCGGAACGCCGTCCACCGCGGAGACCCCAGCGAGGGAGGGAAGGATGATGCCATTGCACTGTAGCCGCCCAACACAGTTTTCTCCAAATAACTGAGAAATGGGCCATTGCCTGTACTGCTCCTATAAACCACGAGGGCCATCCAAATCAGTCACTGTACAGAGTTACGACAGTCGTGTCAGTCTCCCCGCCTGGCACCGCCGGACCGGAAGTCACCGACCCGTTTCCTCCGCCCACCGCACCCGCCCCATTCACGCCTAATGCACCTGCTCCAGGTCGCGAGAGGACTGATCTCATTTATTTTTCATTAAGGTTTTAGATATACTTCTCTTTTGATGGCTTTGTAGAACTTAAGAAAATTGACGAGTAGATGCATATTATTTGTTATATAACTGGATATATAGCATATGATAAAAATATTTGAAAAATATCAATAGGATTATACATTTTCAAAGACATTAGAAAAGATGAGAACTACATACTTCTAAGTGGAAAAAAATGGTCAAACTACATGAAATACAGGTTTCCTCTTATAAGCATCCTTACATAATCTCTTGCTATTCATCTAAGTACTATATATTTATTTTATACAACTGAATTCACTTGTTTGCTGAAATTTTACTGATGTCACAATCATTATAGGAGAGTTACTATTTGTGAATTTTTACATTAATCGTACTGTATCAGTTCTTCATACCATTTAGAGTCTTTTGGTTTATTTAACATTTAATTAAAGCTAATAATTAGTTTAACGTGTGATAAACTGGGAAAAATGTTTCCCACGGTGAGCAAGAGATAACGTCTCAGTGTTCTCTCCTAGAAATAGGGGGAGGTTTGGTAGGAGGTACTTAATAGATTAAACAGCTATCAAATATTAAAGAAAAAGGGGAAAGAAGAGGAATAGTTGTCAATCTAAATTTTTCTAAGACTGCACGAATAGGAAAGAGCATTAACAAAAAAATATGTTAGGATATGGAATTGGAATCCTTCATGAGGTCATTTTTATGGTTATGCCATTAAATTTGAATTATCCATATTAGAGTTAAGAGCCATTTATATTGTAAGCACGTTCAAACTCAAGTGTATTTGTCTTTGGGATACAGTCAGAGTTGCAAACGTACAGCCTTAACATTCTTGATTTCTAGGACTTAACCCTGGAGTGAGGCGATGCTTGATGAGCACCGCGCCAGCAGGCAGCAGGCAAGGGTAAGGGACTTCGGAGTCTCCGGGGTGCGCTGTGCACTAGGTAAGCATTGTCCTCTGCGTTTAAAACACAAATACACGTAAAAAAGAATGACTATCAGATAAGACTGCATTTGTGAGTTTTGATCAATACAGTATTAAAATAAAAAGAATGTACATACATTGATGTTTCTATGATAAATATTTCCTGAAATTCAAGAGTAACAAAAATATACAATGTGTTTTGAGAAAAGTTAACAATGTATTTAGACTTTTTGAAAATTTCGAATCCAAACCTTAGGACAATTTTTATATTAGGTGCACATACAAAATCTTACGATACAAAGGACAGTTGCTCAGAGCCCTCACTTCCTAAGAAGGTGATGGACAGCGGCCTGGGTATTACATATCCTGTCCTTCCTCTTGATATAGGGTAAAATAAAGCCGTAAGAATAAATAGCAATCTGCCGGGCTATGAAAGACATCAGAGTAGCCCCATGTCAACGCGTTAGCAGCGCGAAGATGACCGCGGAGCTCATCAGTCTACGGCATCGTTTCTTGCTGTTCACTGTTGCAGTTACTGCTTCCTGGAGTCTGTGTGTGCATCCAAAGGCTAAAATCAGTGCCATGCAAACAAGAAGACGTCCCCAGACGCATTCCTCCTGTTTGCATAGAGGGAGGCTACACACATGCTGCCCAACCATCTGTAAGGAGCTTCTCCTTACTTGGTGACATTCACTCATTAACTTATTCATTCAAAAAATGTGTCTTCAGCTACTCTCTTAGTTGCTGAGGTTATGATAGTAAATAAGACAAAGTTACTCTTCTCATGGGCCTTCAAGTAGAAAATACAGTAAGAAAAAATGAATAGATATGTAGCTTTATTTAAACTAGGCAGTAACAGCATAAAGCAGACAGGTGACGAGGGGACAGCGTGGGGGCGTGACCAGCAACGGGCTGCTTGGGTCACCCCTGGGAGGCCTCACGGGACTTTGTGTGCCTCCCAGGACCAATACAAACCACCACTTCGCTTTTACAGCAATATAAATTATTTTAATTCCATGCAGTTAATTTTTTTCTATACTCTTAGATTTCGAGTTGTGCAAAGTCAGGGACCATATTTTTTTTCATCACGCAATATCGTGTGTGAGGCAAGCACAACTCTAGTCAACGGCAGACAAAACAAATGCATTTAACACTGACTATTCACCGCCTTAGATAAAGCTTTGTATTGGAATGAGATGTGACTTCAAAGCAAATACTAGGCTCATATGTTTTATAGGATCATTACCTGTTTCTATTACCCAGTTTTATTTATAACACAGTGATAGGGAACCAAGATGCAGGTGTTGGCGAGTAGGAAACTTGTAGAAGTTGGGCTAATTCCTAGCCAAGCAATTCACTTAAGCAACCTCACTGCATAAGTCAAATTTCTTGCAGGAGCATATATTGCTATTTTCTCTATGAGATCCCTGACCAGCAGTTACAATTGCAAACATGTGCACCCACGCTCGGAGGGATCCTGACCAGGCCGTGAGATTCTCTTCACAGAGGAGGAGAAGAAACGACCGACGGAAGGCAGGCTGGTTGGCTCAGGAAGACTCGACCTAAGACACTGACTTAACTCCTCCGAAGTACGGCATTTGGTTTTTGTTACCAATTAATTGACAGGGCCATGAGCTCAGAACGGCTTAAGAATAATGGGTATTTCGTTTTCAGACATAGATCTAGAACGTTGTAAGATTAATGGTCTCTGCTTTTATTAAGAAATTAGGTTGGATTAAATTTCTTCTTGACGCTATATAATGCTCATGGAGGAATTCAGAGAAATGCAACTCCACGGCACCAATGGGGCAGTCTCGTCACTGTCACCTAGGAACATTTACATTAGAAAAAAGAAGGCTTTCTTTCTCCCACCTCCCGGTGTTTTATCTCTAGGTCCCTCTTGGTTTGTCTGAGATGCTACTGAGCTGTCACTGGAATCTCCTGCCTGTGTACCCTGAGTGCGGAGAACGCCCGTGGGGCCTGCGTCTGCCGCCCCAGGCGGCGGCCCCGCCCGCTCGGCCACCTGCGGCTCTGGGGCCCAGCGGCCTCCTTCAGACATTGTCTTTCAGCCACTGCTCCTGCTTCTGATTTATAAGTTATTACATTAAAGGGCCAGGTTGCTTCTAAGGAACTACAACAGCTAAATAAAAGATGCCTATGTAAAATGAAATTACTTAAAATTTCTCATACGTGCACTGTTGCACTGAAGACATGCATGCACGCACGCAGCAAATGTATTCGCAGTGGCAGTGGTGTCAAAGCGGGGCCCGGAACGAACGTTCGAAGCCGCTGCAGGCAAGCTCTTGAACAGGGCGTCTGTCTCTGAAGGCCTGCACATCCTGCTGGGTTCTCCGCCTTCAAGGCCGCGCACCTGCTCCAGAGCCGCGTCCTCCGTCTTCAGAGCAAGAGGACAACACAGGAGGGTCATGGACGAGCAGTGATGGCGGCAGCTCATGGGACAGAGACTAAAGAGCGACCGTTCACTGGGTCACTGACAGAGAGTAAGCAGTGACACAAATCACAAGCCCTGGGCAAGTAAATCGTAAACGTGTGCCCAGTGAGTCAGTCCGTGCTCGATTATCACGGATGGATGGGTGGGGAAAAGCAGCAAGAATTAAAGACGACGTCCGCATACTGTAGTACGTCTCTGATGTTCACGGACAACACTTCAGCTGTGTGGGTGACCCTCTAGGAGGTAGTCACGTAGCGTGTGTAGGAAGTGTGGGTCGCGCGGGTCACCGGGCAGGAGCGAGCTGGGTGTCACCAGCCGACTGTCACGGGCCCTTCCTGCCCCCACCCACCCTGCAGTACCGACGGGACAACGTTCTCCTTTCAAGTACAAAATAATTTTTCAAACCGATCCAGAAACTTCCGTACAAAGTGGCCCCTCAAGAAAGGCAGTTGCTGAGTCTCACGATTGAAATGAAGAAAAAGTGAAGCTGTTAAAAATTGATGTATCTTAGAAAATAGAAGTTCGGGAAGAATTCAGCAGTGACTCGGTACACCATATGCTCTATAGGGGAAACAAGACAAAGCGATGTTTGAGAACGTCTCAGCCAGGGCTCAGTCCAGAACTGATGTGAATAGCATGTAGCTCTGTTTCTACAGAGTCATCAGGGGTCCACGGGGACCACTTAAATATTTCAGTTCTACTTTCCTGCTTTTTATGGGGAAAATTATATATTATAGCACTACTCAGGGATTAGGGAAGGTCTTGGGACATATGCTTCATTAATACCTAAGTCTCAGTGCTTGTAGGTTTCCTTTTCTCCTATAATTTCTTGCTAATTTTTCGGTGATTGCTAAAATGTGGCTTATTCGACCTAGGAACGTATTTTGGAGACGCAGAGTCTTCCTGCAAGACACTGTCCAAACTGACAGTGTACTGCCTAGAAGTGGAGGACTGAGGATGCTTTGCGAAGCGCCACCTCTCCACGCGTCCAAGTGCCAGTGGAGGCCGCGGTGACCACGGCGGCCTGGGCGGCTGCGCACTCCCACTGCCCGGCCGTTGTGGGACTCGTTAATGAAAACTACGGCAGATGTCACGGGACGTGTGACCTGTGTGTGAAAAGACCAGGGGGCAGGGTCAGCTCCCCCCACCCCGCCTCTCCTGGCGCTTCACTCACCGGCTACGGGACGGCACAAAGGGCTGTGGGGCTCAGGGAGAGAAAAGGTCACTTCGGGCAGCAGCGACCAGGAGAGGTATTGAACGCATCCTCGGAAGGGACCCGTGCCATGGACGCGGCGTGGACAGAGGTGCGTGGGGGCCGGGAAGGCCTGGTGCGTGCTGGGAGGGCTGAGTGTGGGTGCGTGGTGCCTGGAGGTGCCTGGAGGGCTGGGGAACTCCGCCCGGCCTGCGGCCTTAGCGCAGGCAGGCTGCCGGTCTGTGCGCGGCCGCTGGAGGGCGCGCTCCCTGTGCCTCCCCACGCGCCCTGGCTGGCTTCAGTCCAGGCTGCTTCCTCCAGGTGATTAGAAGGGGCTCGTCACACAGAAGCAGGCCTCCCCTCTTCCTTCCACGCCGCAGAGTAACGAATCAAACTCCGCGCACCGCTCAGCTGTCCTCACCAAGGGCGGCGCATCAGGATCACACGTGTGCGCGCACACAAGTGCACGCGCAGGTATGCACACAGGCACACACACGAGGAGATGCCTGGGGCCTGGGATCCCCAGGGCAAGGTCCATGAGCTTCTTAAAAAGTGCTTCCCTGGCAATGAGCATCCTCAAAAATGACTGGGGGAAGACTTTTAGCTCATGCCTTCTTTCTTAGCAATTCTTTAAAAGAAGGGTAGGAGAGAGAGTTACCTGTTCCTATGGCAGCGCCCTTGCTTCTCCTGGGGATAAACTACGTTTCTCCTTGAAGAAACAAAACATGTCGCCACATGGCCTCCGTCACAGAGGCGCCCATACCTAGGCGACGGCGCTGGCCACCGCAGCGCTGACTCAGAGGGCCCCCGAGGCCCCGGCATTAATTACATCGCGCACGCAGCTGAGCAACAGATGGGACCGACGGTAACTCCAAATCCCATACCCTTTAAAATAACCCCGAAACCAGAGCAGTGCAGCTGCTGCCTGGCCTGAAAGGGGCCCCCATGCCTCCCCAAGGCAGAGACACTTCCCTCGCTTGGCTCTCCCCAGTGTCCTTGCCTCTTCCATCTGCCCCCCGCATCCCGGGGTCTGAGTGGAGGCAGACTTCCTTCTCCCTTGAGCCTGCGCCCCATGGTCTAGTGTCTTGTCCCCGCGCCTGCCGTCCTGCCCTACGCCTCGTTCTCTCTCTCTTCAAAGGAACTCATTTCCTAAATTCAAGCCATGAAATTATAAACACCTGCACAATTTTTCCTCATAAAGAATCTTCGTGTCTGTAAGAAAAGAAGTCCAGAAAACAACCCTGTAACCGTGTTCCCGACGCCAAGAATGACTGTCTCTCAGTGGACGACTCAGACAACGCAGCCCAGCAGCAGAGAGGACACTGGAGTGGTGAGGGCGCCAGGGGCTCTTCCCGGAAGCAGACCCTGCGGGCTCGTCAAGGCCTGACCGGGGACAGGTGGGTGCTGTTTCGAAAAGCCCACATCAATTTGGAAAATCATGCAACAGTGTCTTAAAAGTAATTACAAAAATTATTTAAAGAACTAAGGATACTAAAACCATCAGCAATTAAGCCTGATGGTGTTCCTATCGAGTAGGAGCTCAGTCAGTATAGAATGAATGGACGTGCCAACATCTTTCAATAACGTCAAGGAAGGAGAATTAAACCAGGGGCCAGGAAATGTGCGTCCTAGTCCTGGTCTGCAAACGAGACAGAGCAGATCAGAAAAGGGAGGAAAGAGCTGCTCAGTGAGATGGCAAGTCAGCCAGGAAAGCAGAGTTTTAGGAAGACAGGAAAGCATTCTCAGATGCGGCTGGAATGGGAGCCAACCCTGTGCGAGACGTGGGAAGAGAGGAGTGTGGGGCGGAGCCGTCGGCGACGTGATGGCTCACAGCGCTCAGGGCTGCGGCGGGCGTGAGCGGTAGGCAGCCAGGCCCGCCCCCCAGACCGCTGGGGAGGGGGACGGGGCATGGCAGGCGCACTGATGGGGGAGACCGGAGTGGGGTTCACCCCGGGATTCTTGCCATGCACGTCAGGGAAGGGGCTGGGAAGAGGGAGAAACGGAAACTGTCAAAGACAGGGAAGCGAGTAAGACAGTAAAACAGACCAGGCTGGGCTTGGAGAGGTGCGTTCTGGGAAGGCGGGGGTCCTTCTGTTGATGCTGAGGTTACAAGAGAGCGCTGATTAGACAGAAATGTGGCAGGAGACTTGGCCCATGAGGAGGCAGGACACCTGAGGACTGTCGCTGCTGCCCTCCCTGCCCAAAGGCAAGTCTGCCCCGGCCCCCGGCCGATCCGTGCTACGCTGGATCCATCCCGGGAGGCGTCCTGGGACAGATGCCTCTTGTGCCCCAGTGCTGTGAGGCAGAGGGTTCTCCAGAGACATCTCCGTGGATGGGAGGAACTCCTGGCTCTTCTGCTAAAAAACTACGAAGACGGGTCTAAATGGGAGGATCACAACTCGACACTGGTTTTTTTTTTTTTTTTTCAATTCACAAGTAGCCGAGCGGGATTTGAAAGGAGCTGTACTGTCAGTGACGTCTGGCGGGGTAGCGTGGGATGGCTTGATGGCCAAGCAACCGCTTAACTGTGTCCATAGGCTTGGCTGCATCAACGCCGACAGCAGCTGTCCCCCCCCACGACCCCCCGCTGCCCCACCCCATGGCACCGGGCTGGCTATCGGAGGAGCTCCACCGTCTTCATGGGGGAGGGAGTGGCCACTGAGCCGGCAACGGTCCCTGCTTCGTGCCGCTGGTGCCGCGTTCCACTCCCTCTGCCTGTCCACCTGGGTGGTTCTCTCATGATCGCTTCCTAAGTGTGTCTATGACTTCGTAGTCCCCATGTTACGGGATTTTGTCAGTGAATTAGCAGGACGTTGTAATTCCATTATTGTGACCTACCATCTTCAACCCCAAAGCCAGGCTGACTGAGACGCTGGGAACGTGAGATTTGGCAGGAGGGACGCAAACAAAACACAGGTGAGAGTGAAACCCGGGCAGGAGCAAACCTTTGGGCGCCCCTGGCGGCGGCACTGCGAGCCGTGTGGGGCACTGTAGAGGCGGGCCGGTGCCGGGCCGTCAACGGCCACAGGGGCCTGCTGGGCGTTATGAGTCCCAAGCCCCCAGGAGGCAGCCGTGGGCGGCTCCACTCACCTGCGCTGGGGGGAGAACTCGGGTCTCGGCAGGCGTGACGTTCAGACAGAGGCTCCAGCCACGGGGAGGCCTCGGCAGCATGCACCGGCAGGGCTCTGGGCAAGCCGAGAAGAGTGCACCCGCCAACGCTGCACAGGTCCCAGGAGGCCTCATCGCCGGGCCAGGAGGACAGCCTGGTGGCAACAGTGCTCCAAGCGGCCGTAGCCGGGGAGGACCTGGCTTTCTCCCGCCTGCACCAGGAGGCTCCAGCCCTGGACTCACCCTTCCTGGGGGCGGGGCTTCCGGGAGTTCCCTGGGGAGGCAATGGCCTGCCCGGGAGACAGAACCGCGCATCGCCCACAGCCTCCAGGTGGCCACAGCTCCCAGAGCCTCCCTGCCCCGCGCTGCTGGGCCCAGGCCCCCGCGACAGGGAGGTGAAAGGAAAGCCACTCCTCATCCCTGGCCCAGCCGCTTGTGGGAAGGGAGTCCCACCGGCAGTCTCTGCTAAAGGAGAACTCGCGGACGAAACAGAGGGGATGTTAACGTAAGGTAATGAGTATTCTTGAGGAGATGCAATTAGAAAACAAAAATAATAATTAATTGAATGGACAATAATGATTTCCCACGTTCTAAAATCAAATAGAGGGATTGACAAAGAGAGTAGCCACTGCTGAGAATCGAATTAGTTGGCTGGATAATAAAATGAAAGGGGGAAAAAAGAAATTAGTAATAAAGTAAGAGATTTAGAGAAGAGGAGCTCCAGGAGGGGAAAAAATGAGCATGGAATTAAAGAGATAATCAAGGAAGTAATAGAACAAAAATTCCCCGCGTTGAAGAAAGACTTGTGCCTTCTGACGGAATGGGCTAAGACTCAGGATGAATTCTGCAGAAAGCCACAGCCCTAGACACAATCAGGGGCAAAGTCTGACCTCTACTGCTGATGGAAAAAGTCCTTCTTTTACCAAGAACAAAAAATAGTTTTCTTACAAAAGAGAGATTACCAGACTATACTGATAGAAGAAAAGGACTATGATCTGAGACTCTACACCAGCTAAGGTAACAGCAAATGCTGAGGAGGAAGCACGGTGGTTTGCAACATCCGAGGACGGCAAACTGTGCCACCCACGTACTGATCTTGTCTGAAGGAAAGACTCAAGGACCATCTCCCAGCCTCACAGAAATCCAAGCAGAAGCAAACCTCTTCTTTCCAAGAGGAGGAGGAGGAACAGTACAATAAATGGCATTAATGCAGCTTATTTTAATTTATATGATGGCAATTTTATAACTAAGAATTGGAACAGGAGTTATAAGATGAGGTTCTTAAAATTAAACATATAATTATATAGTTTAATAAATATATATATATTTAATAAAAATTACAACTAAAAAGTTTCTACTACTCAGCAAAACCCAGGAATTGTGGAGGGAAGACAGCAGAGGGCAGGAGAAAAGGAGTCTAAAGGCCCCTGAAAGTCGAGGGCAGAGGGGTTTAGGGGCAAAACATGGGCCACCCTGGGAGAGCCACCATCGATGTTGAAATTGATGCACTAATGAGAAATATTGTTTTACATGTCACTGTGACCAGAACAAGGGTTCCATATTGAGGGGAGGGAACCAAGAAAAACCCCAACAAAACATAATAAACACACACAAAATGAAATAATAAATTAAATGGGTCAATTACCACTACATGTTGAATAGGCTGAATTATCAAAATAAAAAATATCTCGATTTGGTTAAAAATCAGATAAAATACCTAAAATTGAAAAAAAATGAAGGAATGGCAATATAATGTGAAAAGTGAAAAATCTAGACCAAAATCATTAATGAAGGGGCGATATTACGTAATGATACCAAGCAGGACTCCCTGGACGGAACGCATACGCAGCAGAGCAAGTAAGACAAGGTGTGCGGTGCGGCTTCAAGGTTTAAGGTTTAGTGTGACGCTTATAACTATGCAACAAATGGGACCATATGTGAAACACAATGATGGGGGAGGTTTTAACATATGTCTCTTAGACTTTGACCTGCCAGCCAGGAAAAATGAGCAAGGACGGAGATAATTAGAACAATACAGTCAACAAGCTTGATTTAATAGATAACTGTGGAGCCACACAACCCACGTGCCATGTTTCCTTACGCACCCACGTGGATGCACTGGACGTACGACTGGCACACGCTAGCACACAGTGGACTCCCCGCGGCATCTCAGCAGGTTCCCCCGACACGGCGGCTTCACTCGCTGGGTCCTCCGACCAAGTCCAATAACCCGTGGACAAGCGCTCCCAGCCACCTGCCTCACCCTGTCACCCATGCAGGTGTTTTAGGAGAGTGTCAACAAGGCGCAGCAGCCGGGGGAAGTCAGGTGACGAGGTGGCGCGGTGCCGAGGGCTCGGGTCCTTGCCCCCACTGTTCTCCTGAACTGCCGGACAACCCCTCCTGTGCTTGGGCCTCACTTGGCTTAAGCCAGTCTGTCTGCCTTTCATGTTTTCCTCCAAAAAAGGCCAACGAACCCAAGGTGGTCTCTTTCTTTCTCTCCGCCTGCACACTGAGACATGTTTACTGAACTGATACACAAGCCTTCCTTCACTCATGTCACGTTGAATGGCAAAGACCCTAGACTAATGCGGATAGCCTCAGATTTAGAGCCCCCCGCACCGCTTGCCAAGCTAGATTTTTCTCATGAAACCTTCTCTTCTTCCCCACAACAGCGTGAGTAAGAAAAAGACCAGAGTCGAGAACATACCGAGGGGCCCCTGGGATTTTCACATTTCCCAACTCTTTCGTGGAACACACGACGAAAGGTGAGCATCTTGAGTTCTCTGGCTTAGCCCTGAAAAACGGTAAAGTGTCCCCTGAAGACATTTCCATTTTACCGATGGAGTTAATAGTTCTCGTTTCCTTTCCGGCCTGATGAAGGCCGCCCCTCCGCTCTGCCCCTCTGTCACCCATGTGGTCTTGTGCAGGGGGAGCCTGGCTGTACGGGGAGGGGGCGCCACCGCGGACCCCGCATCCTGCGATGCCAGCCGGGGTGGAGCCGAGCCTGGTTGCCAGGGGAGCGCTGACCCCGGGTGCCTCCACGTGCTGCAGATCCAGGCTGGTTCCCCATCTCGTGGGAGGAAGTAAAGTAGACAAGAGGCCCATGAGAAACTGACTATGTTCCTCTTCGATGAGGTTATTTCCGAAGGTAGTTTTTTAGAAAATTTATGGAGTCTTTAAACTAACACTTTCGGGAAGTGTTATGTCTGAAAAATTGTCTTACAAAATTATAAGCTGAGGAAAAAAATAGTCCCTTTGCTTAAGGTAACTTTAAACAGCTGATCTTGTTTCCATTCCTCTTTTTAATCTCCCATGTTCTTGTAGTATTGAATTTTTCTAGTTTCTATTTCCAAGAACAACTAATTTAATTTTTCAAAGGATGGCTGGAATGGCATTTCAGTGAATAGAATTTTTCATGTTATGCCTTAATAAAGCTTAGAGGCCTGTTATTATTTTATGGGGGGAAAATGACCCAAGTTTCTTCCTTCTGATAAAGCACTGAAAAACACTGTTACTACTTCGCTTGTCTTCACAAGGCTGAGCAGAAGTAGACTTAGGTTCCTAGTGGAATTAATCAATGTCCAGACGACTATGACCGGTAGTAGGTACAGAGTTGGGAAATATGTTTATCAAAGCCATGCACAAGAACGTGAACTAGAATCCCTTCATTTGCATCCACAAAACGTCCATAAAAATAAGGAAGTCAAAGATAAGGTCAGACTGGGCCCTGGGAGCTGAACTTGATGGATGGGCAGGCATCTGAAGTCGGGTCTGCGAGGGCACCGAAGGCCTGGCTCTCCGGCTTTGGGGCGGTTTTTATTCAATGGCTTTGCGATTTCTGCCCTGGCCAGTTCAGGAAGGGGGAGAATCATCATTCTCCCCGCCCCCGCCCCTGAGAGGACAATCCAACTTATTTTCATGGCAGAGACCAGATTTTGACATCTGGAGGAAGGCTGCTCCCTGTCCTGTGTTTGGCTTACAGTTTCAGCTGTTTTTAAAAATGCTATCAAGACCAAAAACAAAAAAACAAAACCAAAAAAACAAAAACAAAAGAAACAAAATAAATAAAACCTGATGTAAACCTGTGATCAGTGCACTTCCCAAATGTTGCAAAGGTCTTTGAGCTTCCCCTGTGTGTATTCAATCGGCTGCTGTCTTCTATGGACTGAGAAGGACCTTCTTTTATCTGACTGTGACAGACCAGTTAGAATGGTGGCAACTACCATTTACAGCTATTGATTTCAACATGACATTAAAGGCCCCAAATTCAACCATTATTCTCCTCAATTGGCACAAACAAAGGTTAATAACAGTTGAGTTCAGATTGGAGGAACCAAGTAAAGATTGCCAACCGAAATCAGCGCTGTGTTTTCCTTGGAGCCACATGCCAGTGGGAGACGCCCCGTCCCCCAGAAGAGGTGAGGATCTACAGCGCCTCCCAGACGTGCCTCCCCCAAGTCAGGTAGGAATACTGAAGAGGGAAACGTGGTTTCGTCAGAAATCCTGACATTCGATATAATCAATAATTTAAAAACATATTTTCCTTGCAGAGTAAAAACATTTTGTTCTGTGGTCTCCTCTGCAGCAAAACAGCGTTTCTCATACCTGGAAGAAGTGCTGTGCACCAGCGGTGGGGCGACATTTCAGCCCCTAGTCACATGGAGGTCACCGGCTGGAGGGGAAAGGCGTGAGCAGGTTTACGCCTGCGTGAGAGATTCTGAAGGAAAGCACACAGCTTCTTTAACGTGTGTGGGCGAAAGCGACAAAGGGCCTTCTCTCGCAGGCAGGGATGAAAGAACAAAACCCCTCTCCCATAATAAGTAGGCAGAAAATAGCTGGCAAGATACTCTACATCTTCACAAAAGCAATGGCAAATTTAAAAAATCTAGAAGCCTTTACGATTTAACTTGCTTATAACATGATTTACCCCCTACTTGCCCTGCTGCTAAAAAGGTAAATAAAGTCTCATGGACTCTGTCCACTGTAAATTTTTTTAACAAGCATCTTATTTTTTAAAATTACTCCAGTACTGTTAATTATTATTGATTAACATTATACCACTGCATATTTATAGAGCACTATCAAATGATACTTCTCCCTAGAAGGGACCCAGCCATTTTTAGACTACTTCACAGAAAGGAACCCTGGGTCAAGTAACTGAGTTCAGGATAACTTGTTAATGATCGTTATTTCTGAGAAAAAATAAGTAGACTCTACCCCAAAATTAACTTGTACATGTTAGTAACCATTCTGCGGAATTTTGGAAATGGGACTTTTCCGAATAAACCTGGTTTATTCTTTGAATAGATGGACCAACAGGCGGGCCCGAGTCAATGGCGTGGAATAGTCTTTCACAGTTCGGTGGCCGTAACGGCAGTGAAATCGTCTTAGCTACCAAGTCATGTCCTTTGCCCTCAAACAGAAAAATATTCTTTGAAAACCTCGACCTACCGAGCTACGTATTTTAAAACACGCAAGAATTAATAATTTTTCTTATCTAAATACTTGTATAGAATAAGAAATAAAATTCCGCCTTCCCCAAGCCCGACGTCTCTAACTGCTGGGAGCCACGGTGTGCACTCTTGTCATTCTTTAGCCTGTGTTCACACAGGCGGGTCTGTGCACACTCAGAGTGGTAATTAACAAAATGCCGTTGTTTGCTTTGTGCTCACTGTCTCTATCACACGTTTTCATGTTTATACACTCACATACGCCCGCCCACGCTGATGCATGTGGGACTTGCTCTCCCCTTTTCCCAGTGGAGGCCCACAGCGGCCCGGCCTCCAGTGGTCGGGATGGGCCAACATTACTCAGACTTCCAGGTAACGGAAGCGTGTAAGTTGTTTCCAGATTTTGGTTATTACAAACAGTGCTGCACCGAACCCCACTAAACGTGTTTGTGCAATTCGCTAACATTTTTACAGGACAGACTCCTAGAACTGGATTCCTGAGCCTGCAAGTTTGTGTCCTGAATTGACTCAGATCTGGCAAAACCCTTTGCCAAGCAGGGATGCTGTTTCACCTCCGCACCCGTTGGACAGCTCAGCCGGCCTTGCTGTCGCAGGGCCGACGGAGGGCGGGGAACTGAGGGTCTGTGCGGGTGTGACCTGCACTTCCCTGTGGGCCGGCTGCATGGGATGCTTTCCGTGTTTACTGGCCATTTGCAATTCTGCTTCTTTGCATTGGCTATTTGTTTTTTTAATCAGGCTGTCTTTTTCTTATTGATTGGCCAGAACTCTTTTTGTCTAAGGTGCCTGCTCCCGGCTGGCATGGATAACGCAGGCCGGTTTAGCAGACGCGCCGCGCATGCGGAAGCCACCCGCAGAGGAAAGCGCCCCTGCTGCCACCCACGCAGGACACTGTTTGGGGCGCACCCCTCGTTAGCGGCATCAGTGGTGAGGGACAGCCGCTCCGCTCATTCTGCTTGGACGCCTCCTCTTTCACAGCAGAGCCTGGGCCTTTTTCTAGACTTTGGAGACTTCCTCCCCAACGGCAATTTTTGAACTTGAATCAACACAAAACAAAAAATAAGAATATACTGAAATCCTTTCCTCGGGCAAAGTTCCATGTTAAAAACTCCAAATAAAAGCTGCGCCAAGGCAGAGCCTCGCGATGAGCTGGCTCTCGGCACCCCTGACACCCCCCCGCCCCCCGAGGACGGCGGGAATGCGAGGCAGACCAGCGAGAGGCCCGACCCGCAGCTGCGGGCAAAGCTCTCTTCCCCCGGGCCCGTGGCCGTCAGTGCTGCCTGCGCGCCTTGGGGTGGGGGCGCTACTGTTCCCAGCAGTTTCACGGAGGAGGGACAGGGGGCGAGAGCGCACATGCAGGCGGGGCACCGAGGGAGACCCCCAGGCCAGAAACCCAGGGCGGGTCCTTGCTCCAGGGCGCGACCTGCCGATGGGGCACGGGGTGCGTGGTGCGCTCCCTGCACGATGCTCCCCTCAGCACACTGCATTTTAAAATGAGAGTCTTTCCTCATTTATATAAACAAAATAATACTTAAAAAAATGCTTTATTAACATAAAGTGTTTGTATTTCTCTTTTTTAATTTGGAAAAACAAATGTTGTTGCCATTTATAATACATAGGTGTCCTACCATTTATTTTTTCTTTTTTATTGAATATATTGGGGTGACCCTAGCTAATAACAATTTTGCAGGCTTCAGGTGCACAGCCCGACAGCAGGTGGCCCACCGGCGGCACTGCGTGTTACCCACCTGCGCCAAGTCTCCTTCCGTCTCCACTGCCCCCTCCCCCACCCCCCAGCAACCACCATACATTCCTTTGCTTTTCAAAAATAGCTTTACCAGATACATTTACATCCCTAAAAACATAATTTAGTATCAAATGCTTTTATATAATATATACATGGAATAATAGTCTTATTCTCCTGAACCTTCCATTTTTAACATTCTACTCATAAGATTCATTTATGTTTTTGCACGTATCTGTGTATCACTCCCGTTTTATCGCTATATAGTAGTCTATTGTTTCATTACAAGTTTTCCTATATTTTCTATTGTAGATGAGCATTGGGTTGTTTATAGTTTTTGTTATTACTATCCTTCTGCCCATTTTTCTATTGGATTTTTTGCCTTTTTCTTCCTCATTTGAAGAAACGTATACATTCTAAACTTTACGCCTCTGTCAGTTTCTTGTACGACCAATGTTCCTTTCCCGTTCGCAGCTTGTCCTGACACTCCAGTCCTGCCATCTCCGGCGGTGCATCTCGGGGCACGTGCCTTTCCTGCCTCAGGGCGCTTCCCCAGCACACAATCAATCGCAAGGACTCCAGGACTGTTTTCCAGGTGTTCACGGTAAAGCCTATGATGTCCAGGTCTTTACTTACGTGTGGCTGATTTTGGGGATAGGTGACAATTGTCCTAGGACATTTCTGCACTGGTTGACAAGGACAGCTCATGCAAATGAAGTTTCCCTGTGTGTCTGGGTGTTTTTATGATTTCTCCATTCTGCACCTTCACACAATATAACTAAAACTGTGTCAAAACCAGTATCTTACACGCTATAGCTTTCGAAGAATTTTTGATAGTCATTAAGGCCAATTCCATATATGTTAAGTACTTAGAACAATGTCTGGCCCAGAAAAGAGTGCTATATAAATCTTTTCTAGTAGTACTATTATCATTGAATGCTTTGAATACTTTGACCTTTGTATTAACCATATAATTCTGCTGGGATTTCAATTGGGCTTGCAATGAATCTTGTGAAAAAAACTTAATGTCATCATATATAATTCCTGAACATGATATTTTCCATTTTTTATCTTTTTGTCTTCCAATAAAAATTCTGAATTTTTTCTACAGAATAATTATACACATTTTGTTATATTACATCTTGTATTTTTCATGCAAAATAGTTTTTAAAATATACATTCCAAACTTGGTGAATAGAAATGAAATTGATGTTTTCATGTCAATGTTTTTTGTAGCAATTTTTTTCTCTAATTCTAATCATTTATCAGTGGATTATGGTATATATCATTGTAGATAACCAGAAGATATGTGAATAATTTAATTTTTCCAATCCTTATTTTTTTTATACTTTCATTTTATTTTAAATTTGTTTTTCTTGCTGAATTGCCATGGAATATCCAGCACAATGAACAGTTTTGCAAAATAGCAGGCATCCTGGTTCACGTCTGATCTTAAAAAAAGAGAAAAAAAGCTCGCCATATTTCACCATTAAGTTTTGCTGCGGTTGTTTGGCAAATATGTTTAATCACTTTAAGAAAACTCCTTCCTATTCATAGTTTTCAAAGATTTTTAAAAAGTTATGAATAGCTGTTGAATTTTATCCAACATTTTCTCTATCTACTGAGATGATCATATGATTTTTTTCCTTTTTATGTGATGATTTACATTAACTAAATTGGGGGGGGGGTGTTGAGCCAGCCTTGCTTCACCGAGTTCCACTGGTCTTGCCATTCACTGTGAGGCACACTGACTGCAACGTGTCAATGTTTTGTTTGGTATTTTGTGTCATTGTTCAGGAGTGACATCAGCCTATAGTCTCCTCTCTCCTAGTGACCTTTCAACGTCCAGGTTATGCCTGCCCCATAAAGCAAGCACTTGCGTTTTTTTTACGCCAGTCGGGAAGGCCTGCTTTTTGTCTGTGCCATAAAGACCGACCACACTGGGATGTGGGTCAGCTATTCTACAGTTAAAATGGAAATTTGGAGTCTTTCTGACTAATTAGGCTTCAAACAGCTTTCGCTTGTACGATATATTCACGGATGTTAAGGACACATTTCCACAATTAAGGTTTTTGAAAAAAATCTTTTCCAAGAGGATGTTTTCCATCAACAAACAGAAGCAAAATTAAATGCCCGATTAACAAACATAATGTCCTCTTTAATGATTCTCAGCACTCTGCTAATTCTGCTAATATTAGTGTGCTATCTACAATTCTTTGCTTTTGTTTCATGTTTTGAATAATTGAATTAAAAGTCTGACAAAGCCATAACAAGGGATTAAATGTTGTCGAATTGGAATTCGGAATAAAAACATAAGCTCTTGGGGAGTATTTATTAAAAATCCTACAAAACCTTTCAAGGATGTGAGATTGCTGGCGTCTACAAAATAAACAGCTAGCTGCTCAGCCAACGCACTCTGCTTCCTATTTTGTACCCGGTTCCAGTGCAGAAGGAGCATGAGAATGTGCAAAACTGCAAGCAGTTCTTGCCCAACAGGCCACCTGGGAAGGGCCGCGAGCCCTCCGTCTCCGGCCCGCACCGAGGGACAGCACATCCTGCCATCTTCTCCCTCGCGTCGGAGGAGACCACAGCATTGCCTGGGCACTGAGTGGCAGGCGGACCCAGGGGGTTCACCTGCTGCGGCCGGTCGCCCGGCCTTGGCCTGGAAACTACGGACATGTCCGGCGACGGGGCAGGCATGAAAAAGACGGGATGCACACCGGCCCTTAGCCGGTGCGGACTCCAGCATTGGAGCCAGGGCAGGAGCTGCTTTCATGCGAAAACCAGTCTCCTGGGGCGGGTGGGCAGAAGGGAAACGATACTGCAGGGCGAGGTGAACGCGGGCCAAGATCAGGACGGTACTGCCATGCGATGTGAACCCCTGAATAGACACAGTGCTGCTCCTTCAGAGTTAGTGACGGAAAAGCTACAGTGCGGGGGACCTGTTCTTGCATCAGGACTGAGAGCAGCACGTGAAACCTGTGGCGACTCACAGGAGCGGGGAGCAGGGGCAACAGGAGCCGTCGGACGCCGACCGAGGCCCCGCTGGCGGTTTCCTAGCTGTGGGCTTGGGGCAAGTGGCTCAGCCTTTTTATGCTTCTGTTTCATTATCTCCAAAATAGGAATAATAGTAGTATTAGCTCAGAGGGTTGTTTGAGATTAAAAAATATAACCCACGTGAAATGGTAACCCATTTCCTGGAGTATAATAAACTCTCGAAAAGCAAGAGCCATTCGTGGTCAGCGACATAAGCCAATCCTGCAAGTTTTTACCCCAAAGGGAGCGATGATGTTGAGAGGATCGGGCAACGCGAGGCAGAGCCAAACAAGAAAAATGCTAGGAAAGCAGGAAGAGAAGGAACGTTCCATTAAAGAAAGACAAAGGATGAAGGTGAGAAAGAACTTTAACCTGGCGAGATGAAAGACACCTCAGGCCAGCGGCCCTCTGCCTGAGGGCCGGAGGAGAGGGGAGGGTGGCAGGAGAGCGTGGCCAGGGGAAAGCAAGCCAGCCGCGAAGAGCTGGGGGTCCCTTTTTAACTCAGGAACAGTCGGCTCCATTACACTGCGGGCTGCGGAGTCCGCCGGGGGAAGGGCACGCCTACTCCTGTCATAGGACTTCGTCCAAAATGCCTCACTTGCAAGCTCCCTGGCCCGAAGCTTAGCCCTGTGCACAATGACTGAAAAATATAATCTAGCCTTCCCAACTTATCTACTTTCTCTCTTACGTTCACAATTTCTACTGAAATGCAGGTTGCACAAAACATTTTTAGGCTTACTCATCCATAGATAAGACTGGACAGTTTGTAGGCAAGGATCCCACCTGACACATCCAAGGTGATCTAAAAGTTTTGAGCCCAGGAGTCGGTGAAATCCATTAGCTCATAAGTTAACAGCATATTTTTGGAGAGGTTGTTTTCAAAGACGACAGGTTTAGTATAAAATGGCACTAGCCAAGGCATAGGAAGAGCAAAGCTTTGATTATTAATGATGTGGGAGGTCATGACATCGGGAGAAAAGTAAAACCATGTGATACCGTTGTTTCGGGTCATCTCATAACCGATTTTGAAATATCACTTACGTGTTCATGTCGTATGTGGAATCTGGTTGATAAACATGCAATAGAAGGTTCAAAGGAGACTGATAATGCTAACTGTTAAAAATTAGGGCACACGCCAAAGGTCTGCGACACAGGAGCACAGCCGGCCCGTTAGTGAGGCAACGTGGGGAGCACTCCAGGGCCTCTGGGGTGCACGGGGCGCACGCGCCAAGGTCAGGTCTGCGTGGTGGTGCGGGCTCTACAAGCCCCGCCCTTTGGGAGCGAGCCTGTGTGGGGTCTTCTGAACTTCTCATCATCAATCCTGTCACCAAAATATGCCTCCTGTGACATCCTTGAAGTGTCCTGATCCCCCCTTTACTATTTCCTTCCAGCCTAGGAGCTCCTTCCACTCTTACAACCGTCTTCCTAGCCTTGGTCTCTGCCCCTCCCTCCTGTCCTCCCCCAGCTGAGAAGGAAATAAGCTGCAGTCAGAGGCAGGCTGTTGAGGATGTCGCGTGAGGCCCCTGTGTCGGCGGGGGCGGGGCGGGGGGCCGCCAGGACCGCCGACTCCCTCTCCTGGTGCGGAAGGCGCTGGCTCGCACCGCGAGGAGCTGACTCTGAAAGTCTGGCCAATAAAAGTAACGTAAGAGGAGATGTTTGCCTGGCATTTGCAAAGTGATATTAAAGGGACCAGTGTGTCTTTCTTTTTAAAAAAAGAAAGAAAACTGATATAGAATAAAGTTAAATGGCAGATTTAGAAATGGCAAGAGAAGCAAAAAAATCGTAGAGTGAAGAAGATGCAGAGCTGGGAGCCTGGAGACACGGGGAGAGGAGGGAGAGCAAGCTTCCCAAGGACCCAGCACAGACACCGGGAATGTGTGTGTGGCAGAAAACATGCACTAACTTTACTGAGCACGTGTAGCGATTTTTACTTAAAATAGCAACCGCAACACAAATAAAAATGGCAATCACCCCGAAATAAAGTAAAAGAAAATAAATAGAAACGTGACAAAGAACATATGAAGAACAACAGGAACAGAAACAAAATCGAAAGTTATGCAAGAGAAACAGGATGAAAACAGAGTAAGTTTATAAAAAGAAACAATAACTGAGCCAGCAAAAACGAACACTGAGAAAAATACTTAAAAGGAAAAAAAAAGAGCTAAATACTGTGAAAGAAAGAGTTTAGTTATGGGTTTTGATTTAAATCACTGATATTTAGGAAGTACACACATTAACACAATTAAATGCAGCTACTTGTAAATATCACAAAACCCACAGCCCCGTCACAGAGGGGAGGTTCGCCCTCAACAGCGACCCAGGAGGGGGACCCGAGAGCCTGGCGTCTGCTCGGGCGTCTCCTGCCAAGCACCTTCGCGCTTTCTAATCCAGCTCAGGGAATTCAGGCAGAAATGCCAGACGTTCTCTGTGAACAAGTCGAAGTAACAAACAGAAGCCCTAGGTCTGCAGGGACCGTAGGGGAGAAGACGGATATGGCGACAACACGCGGCGATGTCCACGGAAGGACGAGGACTGGGCACGGCTGGCCCACTCCAGACCAGAGCAGGCAGCACAGAGCCCGTGGTGCCGGCGCCTCCAGCACCCGCCCCGTCCCCGCCCCGTGACAGTCCCTGTTTATAGCTGGGCAAGTAACTGAATCAGGGGATGTGCACCTACCAGAAGTACCTTTCGGTCAATGAAAACACAGTGGAAGGAAAAAGCAGACAGGTAGATGGGTGCGATTCGGAGTCAGGCCACGTCCGCTGGGGCACAGACGGACGCACGGAGAAAAGAGGAAAACCCTGGATAACCTGGGAGGAGGAACGCAGGCTTGGGAGGGAGTGAACCGGTCTGTGGGCAGAAGCTGGCAGCCCCCTCCTCGGGACCCGCTCTCCGGGTGCTGGGGCCGCCTGGGGCGCGTCAGCCTGGCCCCCTGCTGGACGCCCGTCTGGGGTCCTCGGAACCAGATGAACAAGGGCTCACGCAGCGGAGTGCCCCATGCCGAAGGGAAGAACGACGTCCACGTAACTCCCTGTGAAAGAATGCTGACAAAAAGCGAGTTTGTTTTCTGCGTCATGTGAGAAATAAGGCAGAAAGAGGAAGGGCAGCGAAGCCAGTGACTGTGTGGCAGGAAGGGAGAAGGAGGCTTGCCTGGCGCAGCAGACTGGCTGGCGGTGGGCGTGGGGCGGGAAGGCAGAAACAAAGTGGCAAAAAGCACAAAGCCAGCCCTGGGGAAGAGCTGTCAGATGCAAAACCTGCAAAACAACAGAACAGATCGTGGTGGGGGGCGGAGAAAGAACAAGATGACGCAGAGAGGGGCATCTAGTAAGAAACAGAAACAAAAATTTCAAATAATGGATTCCTGAGCTCACCCCTCCTGCGCCCCCGCCCACCCTCACTGCTCCGCCAGCGCAGGGCGCCACCGCGGCGCGGCGCCGTGTTCAGGGTCACTCCTGCCGGCCGGCCCCACGGGGCAGCGGCCACGTGGAAACGCTCCCACCCCTGGTGCCTTCAGGATCCGCCGTGTGGACAGGGGAGCTGCAGCGGCGCTGAGGGCGCTCTGCACACCCCGGGTCCGCCATGGGGGTCTCCACGCCCTTCGGCTCCTCCAGAATGGCCACTGGCTCCCAGGACTGGCTTCCCACTGCCCCGCACCATGTACGGCCTCCTTGTCGGGCGGAGTGATGTCAGGTTGAAATGATACTAAATGGATTTTCAACCTAAAAATGGACCGTGGTGATTAGCAGGTGTAACTGGAAAACTGCTCGCTACTCTCATCATGTCTGGAGACTGCCATAAAACTGTTAGCGTTTCTCTCCGCAAATAAATTTGGATACAAAAAAAATTAAAATCACGTAAAAAATAAAGATCACTCAAATTGTGTTTTCCAATCCTCTTCGGGAAACTGGCCTTTTCAGCAGTATTGACATAGTGGGGCTTTTGTTATTTCCATAAATTGCCCTATCTCCAGAGAGAGACACATTGGGAGAGACCCACCAAGAGCGGCCACGCAACCCTGTTAAGGTTCCTTCCCGAGAGGCCGTGTGGCTGTGCGGAGCCCTGGTTCGGAGGCCAGTGGCCAGGTCGCTGCTGCCTCCTTGCCCTGTGACCGGCTGCATCAGCTACGCCCCACCTTTGGCGTCTCCCATTCGTAAAACAGGAGAGACAACCCACAGAGTTGCAGTGAGGGACCCAGGAGCCAGATGTCGGGCAGGGGCCTGGCAGACAGCGGAGGAGGGGCCGTGTTTCGTGCCTGCTCTCCAATGACGCGCGAGGGGACGAGCAAGGGTGTTGGCAGCCAGGCGCTGTCTGCCTGGGGGGCTGCGCACAGGGCAGGTGAGAGTAACGCCGTCCCTGCCACCAAGGCTGCGCTGTGGCAGCGTGCGCGCGTCCGCCCTCCCACCCTGGGTCCTGCGGTACAGGCTGCGTTCATACAGCAAGTTGGCAAAAGGAAATTGCCATCAGCTACTTGGACATCATTCATTCTCTAAACTCCTAGAGTGACATGTAAAAAAATTCCCACTCTTAAAAAGAAATGATCACTCAATTCCAAAGGTGGAACATTTGAAAAGGAGACAGGCTGCTGTCCAAGCCACGAGGGATTGCGGATAAAGCCTCTGGACCTGTGACTAGTACATACTTCTGGACAAATGTACTTAGAAGGGATTTGAAACACAAATTGCAGAAATGAGACACACAAAACCTAAAACGGCTAAGGTGGAAAGGTAACACAAAAATCAGACGGAAGCATTAAGATTGGTTTCAGAGGGATGTAAAATGATTTGAAATGTAAGTTATCCACTTACAAAAGAATCAAGAATTGCATTACTGAGTCATCACTGTGGAATAGCCTGCCCAGGACCATCCTACTGCTTGTGGCGGGGAGAGCCACTCTGTAGGAAGGATTCATTCATTCACCCATTCATTCGTTCACACCTTCGTTAATCTGTTCAAACGTTATTTCCTAAACCTGCCACGAGCCAGAGTAGCACCGCTCTTTGTAACAAGGAGACTTTTCTATCTTCCCCCTCAAGGACAACTGCGGCATAGACGTGCTCCCATGTGTGAGCATACCGAACATAATGCCAACACCGCAACAGACACCAAGTTCTCATTTCTTATTCTCCATGAAAACCCTTTGTGAATTCATTCTCTTGGGCTGTATCCCTATCACAGTAACTATGCTTTCACTGTAGGCTCCTCAAACACAGAGCTCCTTCTTTAGTCACCTGGGAAAACCACATTGCACTGTATTTGTCCTACCTCTACCATCTCTCTACATAGAGAGAATATCTAATACGTTTCTCTTTGAAATATTTTATGTGCAAGTTTTTAAAATAAGGATGTAAAAGAAAGCTTTCAGTAAGCACTCAGTGGAGAGGATTGGAGAGAGTCTACTGAGGACCCCCGAATCGCAGGCGTCACTGGGCGTCTGGGGCGGCGAGGTGACGGCCTGAGGACCCGGGCTTGGGAGCTGTCGCTGTGCCCGAGGCGAGGCTGTGAGACAGGCGAGGAAGGCTGTCTGCTGCGGGCGCGCGCCCGTCATCCAGGCCGCGGCCGCGGGCCACGCCGGTGTCGTGGCCGCGGCCGCCCCCTGCCACCCCGACACAGACGGCCACAGAGTCAACCCCACCCCGGACCACCAGCGGGTGCCTCGGCCTGCACCCCGGGCCATGACCAGACCCTCTGCCTCGTTGCTGGCCGTACGTCGCAGTGGTTTCGCCTGCCGGCTGGTCCCACTCTGCACCGCTGCTACCTTTTACTCTGCGTGACGTGACGCTGTGTGAACCTCCCTGACGCCCTGGCGTGAGCCCCCAGCCTCTCCCCCCTCGCTCCCCTGCCTGTCTCTTTGGGCCAGAGACACCTGCAGTTTATTGTTACCCTGCCACCCTCAGACATGTAGGAAGCTGCTGTACTGCCCAAATGGACTGCATGGGACTGTGGGAGGGTGATATTTTTTAAAAACACTTTTGAGATGCTATTGCTGCTTTATTTGGGAATATAACACATGATGAGTACAATAAAAATCACATCAGGTTAAAAATTGCACCTTTAGATGTAGTTTTTCCTGCAGCCATTCGCCAAGTGGCCCACCTATTTGTTCTGCATATGATTTTCTTACAGCCCCGTGATTATCCTAGAGAAAAACAGTGGTCCTCACTGAGCGAGACCCGGGGTCCCAGTCAGAGTTCAGCGGGGTGGCTTTCTACCAGTCAAAAAATTTTTTTTAAAAAAGCAATCATCTTTGTATCCTTAACCGACCCATTAATGGCTAAAATTGAAAATTCACAGAGAACCAGCTGAAGGCAAAACATTGGTGTTTGTATAAACGCCTCTTACACACCTCCTGTCGTGATCTGCTTATCCGAGCACCCGCGTCCGTCTATACAGACAGCTGGGAGTTAACATCGAATAAAAAGTTGGCCAATACAGTCAGCAGGGGCGTCCACCCTTTTGGCGTCTCTGGGCCACAATGGAAGAAGAAGAGTTGCCTTGGGCCACACGTTATATACACCGTGACATATAATCACAAAAAAATCTCATGTTTCAAGTAAATGTATGATTTTGGGTTCGGCTGCAGTCACAGCCGGCTGTGGCCAGCGGGCTGCAGGCTGGACACCTCTCAGAGCAAATGTTTCTTTCTGATCATAGTATACATTTTCTCATAAACAAGATGATTTATTTTAAAGCACTTGTAAAAGGATAATGCCAGAAGAAACAAGCGAGAACAGGGTAAGTCAAACGCAGTATCAGACCTCAGTCACTCGGGTGCAAACTGGCCCCACGCGCCCCTCTCCCCGGCTCTCCAGAGAAGGGCGCCGTTGCCAAGTGCACTCATTTCCAAGCCGGGGACGTGGCCTCTCGGGGCTCAGCCCACGGAGACCGGCCTCACCAACCGACCCGCAGACCTCGGGTCCCCACGCCCCAGCCCACGCCCACGCTCACCCACGCGGATCAGAGCGAGAGAACATCACGTCCGGGTGGTGGGGTGCTTTGCCCCCATGTCAGAGGGGCTGGCGTTGGGGGCAAGAGGAACGAGGCACTGACGCAGCGGCGGTCTCGTGGGCGCACACCTGGGCCGAGTCCAGAGGCAACTCTAGCCTGGCCGCGGCCCTCGCTGCGTGGCCTTGAGAGAGGCTGGAGGGTCGCTGCGGCTTCGGGTCGTGTGTTCACCACCGGTGGGGCTCCCGGGTTCCGCTCCCCCACGTCGGGGAGTTCTTGTACTCCCGGGCCTCTGAATGCCACCCTGGGATGTGTCGGCTGTGAAAATCGTGTCTTCAGCTTGTCTGCTGGACAGACAGCGGACAGAGCCAGCAGGGGCTGCGGCCGCAGCTGGGGAGCCGGGGGGCCTGCCGGCCCTGCTGCTGGAGGGGGGCTCATTTCCCAAGGGAAACACCCGCATATCTGGGCCCGCATGGTCCTCCCACGCAGTTCTGGATTCGCTTTCCGGTGACAGGCGTCTGCCCTCTGCCAAGGGTGAGAGTAACAAGCTGTGGTCAACGTTCTATGGGAAGTGTTGGTGCGCGGGAACAGAAACGAGCCTTTCCTTTCTGTAGCAAGCACGCAGAGTCCATGGGAATTAAGCTTGGACAATACGCGGATCGCGAGGGAAGTATCCATGTGTTGCTTCGAGTGATTCGGTAGAATTTAAGTCCGTATCTATCTAGGACCACTAAATGCTGTAGGAGTTAGCACTTTTCAGCCTGTTTCTTCTTGCTTAGTGAACTCCTCATGAAAGCGGGTCTGGGCATGTATTTCCTGGTGACACAATGAGCACTAAGATGTGCTAAGCCCGACATGCCCAGGTTTAGAAACCTCACGCAGAGGATGTGTGTACATCAGCAGAGGGGCGTGAGGCAGCAGACGCAGCCGGTGGTGACAGGGGCTCTGCCGTGTTGATGCGTGACCTTGCCTGACTGAGAACCCACGGCTGTCCTCCCTCTGATGACCCGGTTACTTCGGGATTTCCCATCCAGTGGGACGGTTCCTGGAACAGCTGCGCAGCATTCGGCACTCACACCTACGGAGACGGCATCCAAGCCACTGGGCCACGGAATCCTACCGGGCGGGAAAATAACATCTCCGTGGCCCCTCGGGACTCTAGGCAGAGAAATTCAAATTCACCGACGGGGATTCAATCTCCAGTCACCGTAGATTCAAAGGAGAGGGTGCCTCTAGCTTCTACCTTCGAACCCGTTTGCGTACAATATATTCTTTTTCTTTTCTCATGGACAGTGTGGTTGACTGATGAGACATGCCCAGTTAATGAGTTAGATGTCATTTGAAATAGAACCAGACAGGTGCTCTCTCTTTGGGTAATTTCAGTTGAAAAGATCTGAGTCCCAGGCGGAGGGAATGAGAGTATGTGAAAGGTACAGAGCCAGGGGTCCCTGACAGGGTCCATTTGGCTGGTCCCTCGGAGGATGCGCGCCAGGGACCCACAGAAAGCGCCGGGCAGAGCGCCAGCGGCGGGCCGGGAACAGGGCCCGCCCGCGACGGGCCCTGTGCGTTGGTCACCTCAGGGAAAGGCAAGCCGGGCGCCCTCCTACTGCCTGGTCCTTCTGGGATAGAAGGGGAAGGACTGGAAAATCGTTAAGCTTCCCCTCGTTCTAAACTCTGAGTTTCGTTAGAACACCATTGACTCAAGGCCAAGAAGCAAACAGCCTGAGTGAAAAATAACTGAAAACTAAAAGCTTTAAAAATGTACGTGCTCTGATGGCCCCCCCCCAAAAAAAAATCATTTCAGGAGGATGACTGTCTAGCTAGTCCTGAGAAGTCACACGCTGCCACTTCCCCCACGTTTCTGCTGTGATGGGGGGGCAGGAAGGTGGGACACCCTCTCCCACACTCTCCCCACGAGCCCTACTGTCCCCCTTTTGGCAGCTGGTGGAGGGTCCAAGAACGCCAGGTTCCTCAGGGTCAAGAACGCAGAAGGTCAGCAAAAACCCCGCGGAGGGCAGATGTTGATGTTCAGAGGTTGAGTGAGAGGCACGCAGTGGTCGAAGCCGCGCCGGAGAACGAGCGGGTCCCGGGTCAAACGCTCGCTGCCACGCGCACGGCCCACGTCGAGCGTTAGAGGGGCCCGAGGGGCTCGAGGTCCACCCTGCCGTGGCCGTGGCTTCCCACGACCACAAGAGAAGAAAGAAATAGGGTTCTTCTGTCAAACCCACCTATTTCTAACACACTAGGGATAATGTCAAAGACGTGGCTACCCCACCAGCGGAAAGCTATTCAGGTCTGAATTTGGGTTAGGACGGTCTGCTGGGCGGGAGTAAAAATACAGTAACGCTGAAAGGACCACAGAGGGTCACTCACTCAAGGCCTTAGGAACACACTCAGCGTTTAGGAAAAGGAGGCAACCTTAAGAGGGGCTGTTTTATCTGAATCTTACAGAATTTGTGGCTGTACAACTGCATTTTCCAAGTTAGATGCTGTCACAGGACCTCTGTTCAGAGGGACTGCAGTGGACAACTTTGGATCTGAACGTGAAAACATCCGAGCAGCTTCCCTGCTCGCAGGCACGGAACACCTGAGAGAAGGTTTGGGTGTCCTGCGCTTTTATATATTTAGAGAAGCAGGAATTTAGAACAAAAGCTTTTCAGGGCTGATTTCCTCCCCCGCTGAGGTGTCCGTTGCTAACGTCTGACGCTGGCATTGGAATGCCAGTCCGTCCGGGACCGCCCCTGCTTTCTCTCCTGGCTCCAGGCCTGTAAGTTGAGGAGGGCTGAGGCTCTCGAAACTGCTGACCAGGGTCGTCAGCAGGAAAACATGCGGCCACCGCTTGGTTCTGTGAAATGAAAGGAAAACTCAACCTGCTTCATAGAAGGAAGAAGACTCAAATATCCTTTTTCCTGTTGTAGTAAAACTGACTTTTTGGCGTGTATGTAACCACAAATGGAGCCTGTTTCCACCTTTGCTTGAGCATCACGGTTGTGGAGGGGCCACAGGGGGAGGACCAGGGACTACAGCGGTGAAATCTGGGGGGAGGGCAGGCCGCCGCGGAAACGCCCCAGGTTCTCTTTCAGCCGCATCAGGGACAAGGCATCCATTAAACCAAAGCTGCTTAAACAAAGGAAAATGCACCAAAAAGCAAGCAGCACTGCTTGATGTAAAAATAATTAGTAAGCACTTAAGCAAAACACTGATGATTATGCATGTCATGAGAAAGGTTAAAGTGTTTTATAAAAAAACAACATAATATGAATTTGTTTGTTTCTTTAGTTGTGTTTGTTTTATCAGTGATTCTTTATGTGTCGTTCAAAAATAATATGATTCGCCTGCGACCTACACTGTTAGCACTCCCAGAATCCCTCGAGGCCAGAAGGGGAGTCAGAGGTCATCTGGCTCAAGCCGCATATTTTAGAGAAGGAAACTGGCCCTCCAGGACAGGGTGGGGCAGGATCAAGGTGACAGAGATGGTGGCTGGGAAAACAAAGAGTGAGGCAACCTTTACATACTTAACAAGTGTTCAAGATTTTAGGTCAAGTTTCATGCCACAGGAGATGCGCAAATCAAATTCCCAAGGGTCGCTTGTGATTGCCTTTATTTCTACAAATTCCATGATGCCTATATATGGTGCAGAGTCAAAGTTACAGCCTTCTTTGTTCATAAATTTCATAATTTTTAGTCATTTATGGGAACATGTATAAATAGTTAATTTGAAAGCACTAAGGTACAAGGGCAGTATTCACTCAAGAGATATTTGCAAGAACATCTTTGAGATAAAGGAGTGGAAAAAAACAGATGTTTCGGGAAGAAAATGCACTGCAACACGCTGCCTGCTCCTCGGCCCCGGCACCCAGCACAAGCCTGCATACCCTGCCAGCAGCAGCTCAAGGCCACGGCCCCCAGGGAGGGAGGGAGGAAGAGGCACTGGGAGCAGGAGGGGGCGGGAGGGGGTGAAGGAGCCCCCGACGTGTCTGTGCCCACTCTCAAGGGCCACAGGTGCAGCAAAGCGTTTAGTTGTTTTTAAGGCACTAATATTCTTCTTTCCCTCTGTTTAAAACATTGAACACGTGTGTGTCCTGAGGCAGAGTAACTGTCTAAATTATGTTGAAGCAGAAATGATTAAATGAGCTTTATTTTCCAATTTGATACTTTACAAGACACTAAAATTCAAGAGAAAATTTCTAAACTTGAATAGGAAGACTTGGCTTTCGTTTTGGACGTTATAATGAACACGTGAAATGGAAATGTTCCCGCTTCCTTTAGCTCATAATGGCATAGTTTTGGGGACATATGTTTTCCAAGAGATTTAGAAAATCCTAAGTTCAACTGCAGAATGTCGGCATTTGCCTCCTCATGCAGCCAAAGTCGCGCAGAGACCGACGCGGCTGACTGACCCCTAGAGAGGACATACCTGAGACACTCAGTAGCCGGCGCAGCTCAGATGCGGTCGCCAAGCATGCGCCCTCCCTGAAAAATCAAGTCAAGGCTGGGCAACATCTGCAGAGTAGCTGCCATTTTGGGGTCAAAGAATGCATAGTAAAATGACTTCTTTACAATAATTAGGCAATAGGATGAAATTTTCCATAGCTGTTTCTATCCATGTAACTGAAAATGAGTTTGGCGCTGAGTTTCAGACACTGAGAAAGCGGAGCAGGAGAGAACCCGGTTCTAGGTGTCTTGTCGGGGACCCCCCCCCCATTTTGTTTAAGTCGCTTGCCCTGACACACCGACTGTTACCACACAACCACGACTCAGAAAGCCAGGGTGTACCGGGGTGATGCCCCCGGTGCTGGGCAGCTCTGCGCTGGGTTCCGCTGCCGCGTTCCGGGGGACTCCACTTTTGAGCGGCTGTGCGTGGAACCAAGGAGAGGCCCCCCCCAACAACCCCGCTGCGCTGGGACGGCTTCTTCCTACGTCACAGGTCTGCGCTCAGCGTGAATTAAACATTTACAGGACACTTCCCGATCCTCCCTGAATGCCAGTAGGGAGACAACAACCTGTATTCATTGGAATAGGCAGGAGTTTTTGCCCTTCTCGATTAGGGCCTCTGGTCTCTGAGTTTAATTCAAATAATTTGATAACTTGAAAAAAATAAAAACAGAATTGAGCATCTACTCTGCACAAGGTGCTGCTATGTACAAGCACCTACTATGTGCAAGTGTGCCAGATATGGAGATAAAAGTAAACTTTCTAGGACTAGGGCATTTGTCATACATTAGAACATTGCATATTATATAATTCACACCATTTCCCACTGAGTATAAAAGCTAAATTAGATGCAAAATACTCACCTGTTTAGCATTAAGCTTTTACATGGCTCCCTACCATACAACACTGTCTCTAGTTACATAAAGACGCTGCATTTTCTACACATTAACATATATTTCCACATTTTATTCATTAGACTTTTGAAAGCATTTCAGCATGAAGATTCCATTTATTGTATCCAAAAATAAAAATAGCATCAAAGTCTTTTTGTGACTCCCCACACGCAGCGAGGAAAAAATGATCAGATGCTCAAAAATGTAAAACTCAATTTGTGCTGTGCCCCATTTACTGCACAATCGTGGCGCACCGCGCGTTCTCGCCTGCGCGCGGCCGGGGGCGCCGGCAAAGCTGGGTCTCTGCTTCGGGAGCGAATGAAGGACCGTGCATCTGAGATCAGCTCACCCTGCTTCGGCGCCCTGAAAAACTGTGTGTTATGATATTGCTTCCTGTCAAGCACGTAATGTGATGTTCTCCTCCATAAAACCAACCACTGCTGTAATTCCGGCTCCCTTCATTTTCCACCTTTTAAGCACTAACCGTTCAAACAGTGGAGACCGGGAAGTCCCCCGTCGGCCCTAAGCGCCCGCGGCGCAGCCAGTACCTGCGCAGGGGCCCCACAGACAGACAGGTGACCAGGTGACAGGGGAGCTCCTTACCTGCCCGCAGGCCAGGCCCATCCCCCGTTCGCCCATGCCATGTGGACAGGACAGGTTCAACTCCAGCGCATCTGCTCCGGAAGCCTGGACAACGTTGGGGGAAAGGGAAGGAAAAGGAAAAGGCAACGCTTTATTTGTGAGCCAGTCCGCTGTGATCAGAGTTAACGCGACACAGGGCACGCAGGCCAAATGTGAACACTCTGCTTCCTCTGTGACGGCCACCTCGCGGGTGTGTCCTGGCTCTCAAATAGGGGCGATGCAGCAGCCATCACAGCTGCCCCTCGAGCGCTTCCACAGGGACACGCCTTGCTCTGTGTGCCCCGGCCCTGGGCCTCCAGTTCTGACCATCCTTGGAATCTTGGGGTCCCCATTTTACACACAAGAAAACCGGAGCCCGGGGGCGAAAGGACAAGGCTGGCTGTGCAGAGACGCTGCAGAGGCAGGCGCTGTGGGCTGTCTGACCCAACCTCCACCGTGCCCTGCGCAGCCTGTTTGCACAGGAGCAAATTCTCCTGGTGCTGGGCGATCGGCACTGCGAGCAGCCGCGCAGAGAAAATGCGAGAGCCTAGTGGGAACGAGTACAGGTCACATCTTTACTGTTTTTAACTGAAAATCAATTTTATTGTATTTTTAAAAGTTCCATGCTCAGGAATATGAAGTGCAGGTATTTTGCCTTCGTTTAATAATTAAATAGGGACCTTTCTCATTTAGTTAATTCGTTCATTAGTATACAAAGGGGTCCTGCAAAATGAACAAATGAGTTCACTCTAAGAATACTTTGGGAATCATGAAATTCTTGAGAAGTCTTCTGTGAAAAACTCTAAGAATAAGCAAGACACTTTTTTATAGTTTAATATAGTAATTTGAGGAATGAGGGATAAACTAAATGATTCAAGTTTTGCATTCTTTCACTTAACTTCTAGAATCTCTCTGATGCTACGATTTCTTTTTAAGTAAGATCAACCAGAAACTGGAATCCTTTTGCATAATATTATAACATGTTTATCAAACCATGCAAAGGCTTAAAAAAGATCCCTGTTTTCTAAGCGTATGGCCAACAGCCGTTTCTTCAGGGCCTCTCTTTTCTTCCTAATTGTTCAAGATTTTAGCCTATTTTTCTGCATTATGCATTTTAAATAGGACCTCAACAGACTTCAGAATTCTAATTAGCTATTTTCTTACCCATCTTTATTCATCGGTGAGTATGCTTTTCCGTCCGCACGCCTGTGGAAGTTCATTTGCTCATTCCGCCTGCCTTCTAACATGGTTTCATTATGGTTTTTGCTTCCCTAATTCGGTTTTAAAATGCTTCCTGTTATTTGAAAATTACTTTAAATCATGCCATTTTCTTCCCTGCTGGTTTGCTGGTGATCTTAGACAACACACACTGGCTACATGGGTTCAGCCGCAGGCCAGCTGAGGAGCTGGGGGCGCTCGGCGCACGTCCATGGCCACGGGCTCTGCTCGCGTGTCAGTTGGAGAGAACACGGCCTACCCCGAAATCATGTCGTGCGGGAGTTACCAGCTTATTTAAAAGAGTGTACATTGCAATGATATATGCTGCTGCACTTTTCTTATTAGTTCTGAGCTATTTCAAGTATTTCCTTTAGACTTCTTTATTTAGCTGAAAAGCAGCAATAGCAAATCAACAACATTTGGGAATACCTAAGCTTCTGGTGGCATTTGTGTACATATTTCCCAAAATACAAGTGTGAGCTTGCACTTGGCTACGAGAACATGCACTGGGCCCTTACAGTGGGCCTGGCCCTTTGCGAGGCTCTTTGCAGTAAGGTTCTCGCAGCTCCCATTTCGCAAATGACAAAGCCAAGGCACCAGGAGTCTGAGCGACTCAGTGTCTCGTACGCAAGCGCTCGAACAGCACCTCGTGCCCACAGCCTGCGCCTAACCCTGGCCGCGGCTCATTAGAAATCCCATGTTCCGTGGCTGGTGCTGTGGCAATCCGTTAAGAAAACTCGACACTCTCAAAACTTCTGACCTTTAAGTAAAAATTAAAATCCTGTAAAATCACCTACCCACCATAAAGATTTTGCAGTGACCAGTTATTAAAAATGACTCTGGTTCTACACAAATAGACAAACGCTGACCCACCAGACATACCTGGAAAGGCCTGGGGAATGACACAGACCCCCCGCTCAAGGGGACCCCCGGACGGTACGTCCGCCCCTTTCGCCTCTGCGCCGGGCCGCCCTCGCAGGCCGCCCACCGCCCTGAAAGGCAGCTGGTGCCACTTCCCAGCGTGTCCACAACCCGAGAGCCTTGGGCGCCCAATGAGCAGGAACACTGAGCTACACTGGCATGCATCCTGACACCTGCCAGTCTCGCGCCCTTGGGCTCAGCCGCCCACCTGAGTTTGTTCTACCTCGCCTACGTTGACTCCGCACAGGAGGAACCCAGCGAAGGCGGAGACAGAAGACGCGCTCTGAGTGCGCACGTCGCCCCCTCTCAACCAGTGGTCCACGTGGAGTGGAGTGCGGACGGTCACATGTGGACTCTGCAGCCGGTCTCATGGGTTTGAATCCTGCTTTGACCACCTACAAGCTGTGTGAACCTGGGCATGTCATTGAGCTACCTTTTGCGTCAGTTTCCTCATCTCTAAAATGTGAGAAACACCGTGAGTAACTCACAGGGCTGTGTCTGTAAGGCATAAACAAACTCACAGGGTTGCATTTGTAAGGTATGAAATAAAAGCGAAGGACCTAGAACAGTGCCTGGACTATAGTAAGTGTGAGCAATTGCCACCCATCTACCTGTCTGTCTGTCCGTCTGCACCTCCATCCATTGTCCATCCAGTCACCCGGCTCAATTCCCTGAACTGCCCCTCCCCAGGCTGCAAAACGGTGTAAAGTAACTACCTATACATCACGGGGACAAGAGGGAAACACTCGTCTGGGGGACTCTGAGGAGACAGGAGCTGTGGTTCCCGGTCTCCAACTCACGCCATCAGACCCGAGAGAGGCGAGGGTGGCAGAGCCACAGCCCATGTCGCCCGTGCGCCCCGGCCCCGGGCGGGACGCTCTTCCTCCTCCCTTCCTCGCCCTCCCTGGCTCCCTGATGTGGGTGGTGCCAGGGGCCTGGGCGTGCGGGAAAGTCTAAGGAGGAGCCGCGAGGGCCTGGGGTGGGTGTCGGAGCCTGGGCGCCATGAGCAGGTGCCCGGGACAGGGTGGCCCGAACACCGTGCCGGAGCCCACGGGGGAGGGCGGCTCCCGGGCAGCGGGGCCGGCAAAGGGCTGCAGAGCCCCCGCAGGGCGAGAGGGGCGCTCCCGTGGCGGGGCACGCATGGCCCGCCTCTTGGATTCTCTCTTACTGGCTTCTTCTGAGAGAACACACAAGGTCCGGCGCTGACCTCCTCAGCGGCCATCTGCCTCTTCTCTTGAGTGTCCACGACCCCGGCCCAGCTCTCAGGACGCTGAGCCACGTGCGGGGTCTGAGCCAGGTCAACACTGCCCTGGCCCGGGCCCCACTGGACGTGGAGTCAGCAACTCTCTCGTCTCCGCCTGGGCGTCCATCTGTCCTGCTTCATGCATCCCTGTCGCAGACGCCTGACAGATCCTATACATCCCTATGATGAGCCCGTGCTGGATTTTTCCTTGGATATGTTCCCAAACTCTGGTATCTGTTTCACTCATCACCGGCGGCCAGCCCGGACTCGGAATGAGAGCCTGGCTTCGATGCGGTCCACGGACTGTCTGCTCGGACAAGGGCGGCCACCTGGCGTGGACAGCGGTGCCTCTCCCTGGACCTTCCCTGCCTCATCCTCCACGTGCGGTCACACTGTTGCCGGTCCCTCATCAGGTCCCTGGCTTGACCTTCATCGCCCTTCAAGGAATCCCCATGGGCGGGCAGTCTCCTACGTGCTCGGAACGAGGCATTGGGCCGCCGTGAACCGGACAGGGGTCTGCGCCCGCTGGGGCACGCCGGGCAGAGCTTACAGGGCTCGGCCACCATCGCTGGCCACCACGTCTTAGATGCTCAAGAGGAAAAGCACAGGCGGAGGCAGATGCAGATCCAGGGGAGCTGGGAGCTTAAACTTCTTTAAGGAAAAAAGCAACTAAAAAGTGCCAGTGCTAAAGGGGACGGGGGCGTGGCAGTGGCTTGAGAAGCGAGGGCTGTGAGGCTTGAGCGTTGCCAGGAGGGCAGGCAGGGCCAGGCCGTGCGGGACTGAGGGCGGCCCAGCCCAGGGTTCTGCGTTTCAGACGGACGGCAAAGGCTTTGGAGGCACTGAGGCCAGACGGCGGTGGAGCCGCCGAGGCGGCTCGGATCGGTGGGGGGAGGGACGCAGACAGAGCCAGGCCCGGTGTCCGTGCGTCCTCCGATTCCATGTCCTCGCGTGCCACCCTCGCTTTTGCCACTAGCTTAGAAAGAAACATGGCCCCTGTTGCTGTCCTCTCATCTCCTGCCATTGCCACTCGGAGCTCCCTCGGGGTGGCAGCTGGGCTCCATCAAGCCTCCAGCGCACCCGCCAAAGGGGGCCCTGGGTCCGGGCCCCGTGCGCGGGCCCCTCCCTGCGAGTTTGGGCTTAGAAGCAGCGTCTGACAGCCCGAAGCGGGCAGGACACAGCCCGGCAGTGCAGAGGGAGGCTGCCCCGGGACACGGGCCGGGCCAGGGCGGGCCGGAGACAGGCAGGGGACGGCGGACACCCCAGGCCCGCACTGAGCTGCTGTGAGCCACGATGACGAGGCCCCGACCCCGCATGGTGCACCCGTCCCCCGGGCTGCCCAGGGGCTCCACCCCCGCGAGGCCCGGCTGCCCGGGAGGCACCTTCACGTCAGCTCCGCCTCTGCCTTCCCAGCAAATGCACGTGAGGCGAGGAGTGGGTTCCACAACTGTTAAAATGAGCCCGACCCCGAGGGAGACCTACTACGACCGCGGCCTCCGGTGCGGTGCGTGATTGCACGTTTGAGCTGTGACGCACCCACAGAGCCAAGGCCGAATCTTGCTCCCTTTGTGCTGGCTGGTCAGGGACTATGCACACAGTAGGTGCTTCAAATGACTCCCTTTGCCTGGAAGTGAAACGGGCTCTGTCGCAGGAATGCGGGAGAGACTGAGGTCACCTGCGGGCAGGGCGAGCTGAGCGGGGCACAGGGATGCTGCTGAGCGGACACGGGGCTGTGGGACCGCGTCCAGCGGTGGCTCCTTCCTGCGGGGCTCCCAAGGCAGGGCGGCCTCCGGCCAGGCCGAGAGGCGCACAGGGCACCTGAGAGGGCGGGCATTCGGGGCTGGGGTAGCGGGAGGTTCGGTTCGCTTTCCAGGAGAAACCAAAGCCTTCTCAAGTACGGGCTACGCGGGACAGGCGCCAACTTGTAAAAACAGCATTTAGCAGAATTCTCTGTGTTCTGAGGCTGTACTTGGGTTCTTTTTTGTTTCCCAGCACCCACCTGGCCTCAAATGTTTATTCAAAAGAGCAGAACCAGATGGTGGCTGCTGGTGAAACCAGTGAACCGCCCGGCGCCTCCGCGCCCGGCCTCTCCTCCTGATGCAGGGCTCTCGGTCTCTGGTGTCGCCTGTCCCGCACACCTGCCTCTCCTCTGCTGTGTCTTTCTGCTTTCCGACAGAACGGCACAGAGCGGGCAGACTTCCCCAGCTCCCAGAGGCGCGATTCCAGCGCCCCGCCTCGCTCAGCGGGGGCCTGGGTGAATTCAGCGTGCACCTGCCATCCGGGCGGGCGGGCCATTTGCTGAACCGAATATGGGTGGCAGGGGAGACCAGCAGGTGTGAAATCTCAGACTATGCTCCCCCCGCCCAACGAAGGGCCTCCGGCGGTTGGTGTGGTGGCTTCCGCTCGACCTCTTTTCTGTTGGTCGGTTTGTTTTAAGGTGGGCTCGTCCGTGGTGAGCGAACCTGCTTGGAAGCATGTGTTCACAGAAACAAAACCAAGCACCGGCTCATCAAAGCTTCACTGAGCGCTGACTGGTGCTTCCCACCTCCTCGACCTGGTCCCCACCCCCAGGGGACATGGAGGCCTGGGGACAGCTGGGGCCAGTTCCTCACCGACAGGCCCTGGGCTGGTCCATATTTTAAAGCTCCAGGGATGATTTTTTTTTCTAGGTAACACCTTCTATAGATTAACCTTGATAACCAGATTGCTTTCCTGTGGAGAGATTCTGCGGGCTTTTGACTGAATGAAAGACACACCTTTTTCTTTTTAAAAAGGCTTTCCTTCCTTCATTCTTTCCTCCCTCCCTCCTTCCTTCCCTCCCCCTTTCCTTCCTTCCCTCCTCTCTCCTTCCTCCCTTCCTCCCAGCCTCCCTTCCTTTCTTCCCTTTCTTTCCTCCCTTTTATTTTTCACTACGAGAACTTAGAAAATGTTATTAAACTGAAGCTAAATAGATATGTGATATGTGAAATGTGAAGAACATCTTTAAGTTGGTGAGTATGTTACCAACACAAAGGCTTTTTGACTTTTCAAAGTGAGATTTGCTATTTTAAATACTTATCACTGAGGAAAATATTTTCTGAAGTATTTGACTCTACAGAAGGGCAGAGAAGCAAGCAGCGTGAAAAAGCCATTCATCACAGTCAGCTGAAAACTGGCAAAGCTCACGCCAGGCACGGGCTCCGTGGAGGGGTTCACGGTCAATTAGGTAAATACACGTAGAAAACGGACCCAACCCCGAAGATCACAAAGCCAATTACAGACCATGTTTAATTTCACCCCCAAGTCCCAGAAGTAATTTTCCCCCTCGCAGTTTTAAGATATCTAAATAAATTGTAAAACCAACATTTCTGAACACTCTTGAAAGCCGTACAGCAGCTTATAATGCACAGTCGTTAGTTCGTAAGTACTGTTAGATTTAGTCTTCTATATACCTGAGAGGTTTTCGAGAGATCCCAGCTAACTCTGTCTAGAGCATTTTTCAAGACTGCGTGGACACTAGCCAATAATGTTAAGTGTACGTTTTTCCATTGGAAACACACACGTGAGGTCCCTGGTTAGTCTGGGTCCGTGTAGGACTCAGCTGACACCACAGAAAACCTGCTGCCTGGCGGGCTACTCGGGAGCACCCTGTCCCGCCATCCCACGCATGTCTGTGTTCCACCGGGACAGTGCTCCGTGAATCTCTCACAGCTTAACTGTTCAGGAGTTTTATATTCAAAATTTCTCCTCTCGCTGCCACACGAGCTTGCCTAAAGGCAAGGCAAGATCAAGTTAGACTCTCAAAGGCAGGATTAAATTTTATCATGACGTCCATCATAATATATAGTTTGCTTAATATGCAAATAAAGAGTAAATGGATGCAAAGAATAAAGGATTTTTAGGTAGTGTGTGAAATCCAAGGGACCATTTTGTGGCATAGATTCTTTTTAAATTTACATTTCCATCATTTTAATGAAAACACTGGGTAAACAATGATAATAGAGATGTTTTAAGTTACCATTTTCCATTCAATTTTACTGCCACAGGGTTATTTCTCACGGCAGCTCTTTATTTAGAACTAATGAGAACAGACAGGCAGCAGCAGAGCCGCGGTGCACGGAAGGGACCCACCTCGGCCATTTTCGAGAGCGTCATCCAGTCGTTCTTGTTGTAGCTGCACATGATGCTGGCGATCAGGACCTTCCAGGAAGAAAAAAGAAGGTCAGTCGGTGATGACTTGGCACAGAAGGGCACGTGGGTGTTCACACATGTATATTTATGATGGTAAACTACGTTGGAAAAGTTAGTTGTGCATCTACTGAAAGACAAGCCCTTATAAAACAGCAGGGGATTATAGCGAAGCCCAGGGTGGGACGTGGGGCGTCCGACTTATCCCAGAGACTTCCTCATTTATCTCTGAGAACGTGAGCCCGTTGCTTGACCTTTCTGACCCTCGGCGTTCTCGTTTCTAAAACGACGGGGATACTGACTTGCCAGCCGCAGAAGGCGGGGGCGGGGATCACACGAACGAGGGTGTGCAGGGAAGGGCCGTCTAAGTCACGCGTTCCAAGGGATTCCACGTGACGGCACGGAAGTGTTTATTAATATAATTGCTGATATAGTGGAGAGGTTTCAGGCTATGGGGAAGAAAGAAGCCAGCATTTTCTTCCATCGTATCTTAGCGCATGGACAGTGATACGATGCATAGTCACAGGACATTTCGGTGTTAAATTTTGTTAAATGTTGGTGACTTAACCAACATTTTAAGTTGGTGATTTAACAAAAGTCTCACAGGACCCCGGGAATGGAGGCTTTGTAGAGGAGTGGTTCCCCCTGCCACCCCACCGCCCCGAAGGCGGATGTCCGGCTGAGCCCGCTGACTCTACCGCGCATGGCCTGCCCTGGGGAAGACACTGAACTTCCTCTCCGGGTAAGTGGGCATCATGAACCCCCACCCCGGAGAGTGACCGGGGAACCACCGGAAGTCATAGAGCTCTGAAGATGCGCCAGGCACTGTTTGGTGGCTTTTACCTCACCGACCGACTGAGCTGTTCTCAGTGCTTTCCTCCCCATTTTACAGTTGGAGACACTGAGGCACGGCGACATCAGGGTCACCAAGCTGAGGGGCGGAGCCAGGTCTCAGGCCCAGGCTGTCGGCATGCTTGTCCCCTCGGTTTTCCGGCCCAAAGCCGGCAATCCACACACGTCAGTCGCTACTTTGCTGTGATCACCACGGAAAGACTGAGACCGAGTCACGGACACTGTGCCAAGCCTGATGCCGCCGCACCAGGGGCGGGGCCGCTCGGGGCCACTGCGTGCAACCCCACACAGCAGTTCTGCGTGCTGTCTCAGCGCCCTGGGGTCACGTGAAGAAGCAGAAGAAATGCACATGGTTTCCGTGGCTGCTCTAAGGACGCAGGGACCAGGCTGAGACCCCAGGCTTGCGGCCCCAACTCCGAGGGCGTGGTTCAGCCCCGGCATGAGCCCTCTCCTTTCCCCTGCTATCCTACTCCCTCTCTGGCTCGCCCGCCCGTGGGTGTCCTCGGGGTCTGCTCATGGGTGGGCGTCAGCCAGTGGTGCTTCACACGCGTCCTTTAGGTGCCACGTTCCCAAGGATTTCAGGGAACTCCTGCGTGAAGAAAACGCCTCCCGCCTGCTTTCCCCTAAGTGCAAGAGCAGCGATCCCAACTACCTTCTAACCCCGAAATCCAATTTGCTCAAAACCAGACTTAAGTTTCTCCACTCAGATGTTGCTATTTCTCCCTGTTAAATACATGCTCACACGCTGCCCTCTTGTCCCAAGTTAGAAAACAAGATACCCTTCGATTCTCATTGCCTATATCCACTTATTCACCATGTCTCCTGCGCTCACTGGCTCTCACACTTGGCTGAGTGTCAAAATCATGTAGAGAATAAAAATAATAGCAATAATGATAATAATACCCCGAAGTATCCCGAGTTCATCTGCACACAGCTCGGCCCGGACAGGAGTTTGTCGAGCACCTCCGGGCAGCCCTGAAGTGCAAGCAGCCTGGGCACACCCCCTCGCTGCTCCCTCGCTGCCCCTGAGACCACTTCTCAGGGACCCCGCTGCCACGGGGTCCCTTGGTGGAGACCTCGCCACGCTCTGTTCCCGTTTCAGTCTACGCCGTCTGCCGGACCCTTCCAAGGAGGCAGGCCTGCTTCAGGTTCAAGTTCCGGATAAAAGCCAGCCCTCCTATCAGCGAAACCCAGCCGGCGTGAAGCTCCAGCTTGCACCACGCCGAGGCACTTGTGTCCGGAAGGGAACGCGAGTCCTGCACTCTCCTGGCCCCACGTCTACTCCTCTGTCTGGATGAATAAGGAATGACTCCTGGGCTCCCGGAGCATATGGTCTAATAAAGGAGACACGTGTAAACCGGCACGAAATCATTAGAGGGCATGAACCGGGACCAAGCACGAGCAGAAGGGAAGGGGCTCTGTGCGCACCTGCGTGGCTCAGGGAAGGCCTGGCCGGAAAGTGGCTCTCACTCGATTCTGCAGTCGGCGTGGGCACTGGCTGGGGACTGACGAGACAAATGGGGCACGTGTGCTCCGGGGGCAGGGACGGCCAGGCAAAGGCAAGGGCCTGTGCTCCAGGAACCCCAAGCGGTTCAGTTTCGCATGGGGGAAAATGCGTGGCTACACCCTGTGGGCCACAGAGCCCGAGGCACGGGTGGGAACCAGGGTTATGCGGGCGAGGGGCTAGCACAGAGGCTCCTCATCAGCCGGGCGCTGGGCTTGGGTTCCAGACCATTCTGCTGTGAATCCCTGCTCCGTGTTGGGACATCACCTTCCCTGGGAAGCCCCCCTGTTCCCTGTCCTCCCGGACGGTCAGCACCCTCCTCTGAGGCCTCACAGTGTTACATTGTGTTACATTGTTGTTTGCTATGTTTTTCAACAGAGGACCAAGGTTTTGGGGGGCAAGGCCCATTTTTCACTTTTATATGCATAGCGCCTAGTATTGTACCTTATACATAGTTGGAATTCAATAAATATTTGCCTCAAAGGAATATTAAAATCGGTATCTGAGACCCGGAATTCCAAGTGACGCGTATTTTTTTTATCATCAGTCCCGAAATCTAAATGTAAGTAAATGCCTACCTTCCAGAGAGAGAGGGGCAGGGCGGACAGGTGTGCAAGGGGAGGGGCCCGCGGGGCCTTGTGATTTATGAACTGCAACTACCATCAAGGAATAGTAACCCACTATATTTGTTTATATACTTAACACACATTTTCATATACACTATCTCATTTATTCCACACAGTAACTTTGCATTTAGAAAACCTTATACTGAGAATAATGAGCACAGATGATTTAAATTATTTTACAAGGGGTCACATTAATCAATAGCAGAGGCAAAGATTACGAGCTGGTCTTTTGACTCCAAGTCTCTCTCTACTACATCAAGACTATCCCATATTGATTTGCTATCCTTTCAATTTACCTTCGAGAGCCCAGCTGATTTTGTGTCCCCAACCCTCTTGTGGTCGATTGTTCAGAAAAAAGTGACCCCTCTCCGTTCCAGGCCCGTCCACGATGTGACGGGCAGTGGGGGATGCATCCGCCCACCCCTCGGGTCCGGGCTGGCTTTGGGACTTTCTCGGTCAATAGCACATGGGAGAACAGATGTGCCTGTGCCCCAGTGAGGCTTGGAGGGGCCTCGTCCTGTTTTGAAATTCTGCCCAGGCTGCGATTATGCTGGCACAGGCCACTGAAGGGCCCAGGACCACCTGAGACCGGGCTAAGCCTCCCCGCTGGGGCCACCAGAGACCAGCCCGCCCCTCACCCACCCAGAGGTTGGCTACAGATGGAGTGGGGCCGGCTGAGACCAGAAGAACCATGCCGCTTAGCTCAGCCCTCATTGCTCACAGACAGAACTGCAGACTAAACTGACAGCTGCTTCAAGGCACTAGGTTTGGGGTGTTTTGTTACGTAGCCAAAGATGACTGATACCACTAGAGTAAGTGCACCAATGACGAGTAAGGACGTGTACGTGCCCAGCACTGGGTGAAGTGTGTCACATGGCTATCTGAAGTCCTTAGAACAACACGACAACTAGAAATTGTCAGCCCCATTTTACAGGTAGGGGAAAAAAAACACCCTTATTTCAAAACAACTACTCATGGTTGTTCAGCTCATAAGAGTAAGTACAAATGTTGAACTGTCTGGTTATACATGTTTTTTTACAAATCACTTTTCATGTGTCTTAATTACATACTTATAGACACTTGTGGGCTTATTTTTATATATGGTGGGTGGAATTCAGCGGGGGCTCATTTGCATTACTTTCGTTCTCAGAGGCCTACCGCACTTCTGTTCCTGGCCAAGGCGCTAACCCGCCCGAGCGCCACCCACGCCACCGAGCGAGGCAGGCCCACAGGACCGCCCCGGGGAACCATGCAGGCGGACGGGAGGTCAGGGCAGCAGGGCCCCATGGGATGGTCCGCGGTCCCCTAGTGACATAAGCCCGCTCAGAAAGGGACACGGGGCGGAGGGGACCGTGTGCGATCAGCCCTTTCGCTTGGCTCGCCACACCGCGCCCTGCAGATGCTGCCACCCGGTGGCCCTTCTGCCCGTGCGGGGTGGGCTCCCGACAGCACGTGCCCTGTTCACCTTTCCGGCGCCAAGGCAGAGCTCGCTTCCGTCCTGATGCCCTCAGTGACGTCGGACACAGAATCGCTGCTGTCACTGGGCGCTCAAGGATGAGGCGCCGCCTGTGCCTGCGAAGTCTGTTTATTGATATCGCTGTCTTCTCTTTCTCCACTTGGGCAGGGGGGGAGCGTGCTCAATTCCATTCACCTTTATTCTCTTATCACTGGGTTCAGCATAGCACAGCACCTAACGCGCACTTACTAAATGTCTGTGGAAGGGAGGAACCCACAGCCTCTTGTTTCTTAAAATTGTTCTGGTCATCTCTATACAGACTGTACTTCCCACTGTAGGCGTGGAGAAGCAGCACACGCGTGACGTGCCGCGAGCACGGCGTGTCAGCACAGCCAGAAGCCGTTTCCCGTCTTCCTTGCATGGCTCTAACGGACAATGTCTAACTGGATCCGGGCCGTCCTACAACTGTTGACCCCTCACTGAGGCTGTGGTAAGCCAACGGATGTCCTAAGATCGGAATTTACTGCACACACACACGCACAAATGTGTTCCCTGCAGGGAGCCTGTGTGCGAGACTTGATTTTGCTTCTCGTTAAAAGGTCATGGTAGGCTGCCGGTCCCGACGTGGTTCACTCAGGGACGCAGCCTTCCAGAGGCAAAGGGAGGGGCTGGCTTGAAATGTCACGAAGGACTCATATTCCGATTTTCAGCCCTTTCTATTTAGAGCCTATCGCCAGTATCCATTTAATGAACTGCCTTTATAAATTAATAAGGCTAATAGTTAATAGAACATGATGGAAACTCTCACTATAATTACCAGAGTGGATGGAGCACTGCGTGAAATAGTTTGGGCACTTTGTCCTGTGGTATACACATGCAGCACGTGGGTCCTAAAGATTTCTGAAACATTTCCGGTAAAGACTCAAAATTCCCAAATGGAAATTTTATGTAAACTCGGCGTTATGTAATTATTTTATGAGAGGGAGCTCTTCTGCTCCCATTCGCTAGGACTGCAAGTTTGGTGCACGCGCAGTTAGCTGTCCCGCAGGGGAAGCAGACCTGTGTCGCGACACCAGCCGGTGAGCTTCCAGAAGAGCACGCACTGCCCTCCATCTCTGCGAGCACACATCCCCATGGGCAGGGGTTGCCTGCTCCGTTTACTGTGTGCCTGACACATCCTAGGAACTCACAGGATACTTGTAGGAAGAAAAAAATAAATGAAAGAATTCTTAAAATAATTTTTAAAAAACATTATTTATTTTTAGAGGAGGGGATGCGGGAGAGCAAGAGAGGGAGAGAAACATCAATGGGTGGTTGCCTCTCACCTGCAACCCCTACTGGGGACCTGGGTCTACAACCCAGGCATGTGCCCTGACTGGGAATCAAACCAGCGACCCTTTGGTTCACAAGCTGGTGCTCAATCCACTGGACCACATCAGTAAATGTTTGTTAACTACAATGATTATAAGAAGTCCAGGACTTCTAGAAACAGAACTCAGTGCCTGCCAACTCTTAAGTTACTACGCCGCAGGAACTCGGCAGGAAGGCTTAGCTTTGGTTCACTGCGGAACACGCCGTGCACCCTGGGAGCCTCCGCCCGGCCGCTGCCTCCCCTCACCCGTCCGTCCCGGACACCACAGGCCCCTCCCACACCCGCCCCTTCCAGGCTCTGCTGCACTGCCGCCGTCTGGGTGGCACTGTGTCTATGACGACAACGGCCTGCATCCCCCTTCCAGCTCTACTTCCTTTCCGCGGCACTTCCTAGGATACCATTTTCTTAGTTCACACGTTCCTTGTCTTTCTCCCTTCAGCGGGAACGCAGGCTCCGCCAGAGCAGAACTCTGTTTGGGACACCAAACGGTGCCGGCGTGTCGTGGAGGCCCTGCGCTCGCGGAGTGAATAATCAAACACACAGCGGCCTCATCTACAAAACACAGTCCCTCGGTTTACCAGGGTTATTTCATAGGGGTTATTCTGAGGGTCGCGTGGTATTATATATTCGACATTGACTTTTCAATGAAATTCAATGATTATTTTCATAACTAAGAGAATATGTCATATTCAGATTTGCCATTTTCTACGATTTGGTTGGAGAACAAACAATGACATTTTGGAACACAGCAATCCTTTGGTTTTAAACATTCACAGATAAGACGTTGAAATATATGTCACTGGAAAGGGTACAAAGCATCATTTTTCGATGTCCTTTGATCCTTCTGCAGTGTCACGGTGCGGGCACATTGTATCTGTAAATCCACGTAGTTTTAAAAAAGAGGTGGCTTCACAGAAGGAAATTTTATGTATAGATTCATGTTTTATAGATTTTTAACAATTATTTTAAGATTTCATTGGATGCTAGAAAACATTCTTGTCTAGGACACCTTTTTATTAAATTATGTTTCTTGGCTGGTGTTGCTGTATCAGAATCAAGATTAAATTGTTTCCTACTTAGAAAAACCTGTAGGAACTGTGGGTCCCCGACCTGCAGGCATCCCTGGCTGGGAGGGCGGGGCGAGGGCTGCCGCTGCGCCGGACGCCACGCTAAGGGACACAGCAGCCTGCTGGACCGGGCGCCGCGGCGGGCGAGGAAAGGACCGGGAACGGGCGGCCGCAGAGAATCGTGCCCTGAGCCTTGGGAGGCCGACGTGCCTCCAGAGCGCAAGGCTGGAAGCGCCCCTTCCCACCCACGCTCTGCCTGAGGCACAGCGGCCCTGCTGCCCCGTCTGCCCCGTTCACTTCTGCCGCCGCTCCGCCCTCGCCCGGCTCCCCGGGGTCGGCCTCCCCCAGAGCCCCCCACCCCGACCCCTGGGGTCACGCAGCAGAGGGTGTGAGTGCGGGGCCGTGAATGAGAAAGCAAAGGGGCCCACCCGCTTCCGCATGGGCCTGTGTGCTGCCTCCTCCTCTGCTTTCAGCCACCACGCCTGCCAACCTGAGTGGCCTTGTTAAACGGTGGAGAAACACACCTCGAAAGGCCTCACCTTCCAGGAGCATGATTAACGCAACTCCACTAATGAAACATTCATTGCATCGCTGTATATGGACAAATGATCCCCTTCCCTTCATATGCTACTGACGCTCAGGCACCAGCCAAAGATGCTCCTGGCACTTTGTAAACATCTCAGGGTTTCATCTATATTCTAAACTTCAGTTCAAAGGGCTCCTGCTCAGAAGCTCTGCACAGTGATTTACGACAGAAAAGATGGCAGGGACTTTTTCAAAGCGACTGGAGCCTCCCTGGTACAAACTTTATACAGCAACATAATGGATGTGCTGGCATTTGCTCGTCATTTGCATACTATAAAATCAAAACAGCGTGTGCGGCAAAGTCCCTGTTAGATCCCCATTTCCTGTTAAATGAAGATACTCAAAAGGCAACGTGACCTAATTAAAATCAAGAAATGGTATTCAAGCCATACTTCCATACCTCTAATGTAATATATGCACTAATATTTACAATGCGTGCAAAGAGTATGCACCTCATTAAGCATACAGGAAAAAAACAAATTTCTTTGCTTAATTAGTCATTTCATAAAATTTTTCTAATATCAATATTAGCTCTTTCAATTGCTGGGCTAAAAACACATTTGCCTATAATCAACACATTAAGCACTTCTAATCCAAAGCAAACACCGAGGGACCTTCTCAGAGTTTAAAATCTGATGCTCCCACCCACCCCCAAAACATACTGAAAGTCTGCAAATAAAAAAGTATGTATTTCCTCTTAAATGTTCCCTTTTCTCTTTGATCATTCATACTTTCTGGGTTGCCCATCAATACACAGATGTTACTGTCAATGCTGTTTTTACTTTTATAATCTCTTATCTCTGACATATAATTACACGATTTTTGAAACTTTCAAATCAGGTAAGACAAGAGTAGCCTTTCAAAATGAAGTACTTACATGGCTGGGGTTTGTAGTCCCCTAAATTAAGGGGAGAGTATACATTTTTCTTTCCAAATACCATTTTCCCATGTGAAAGTTAGTTTAAAAAATAAATTTATAAGCATACACTTGCCTTAGGAAGTATTGTATTAAAGTATGCACAATTAACACTTGGGGAAAAGGTCTTAGACTGCAATTTTGGGGCATCAAATGCTTTACTATGTATCTTCAAAAAGCATTTAAAAACTACAGTACTGTTTTAATACTTAAAATAAGGCAAAGAAGCGCCTCTAGAATAATTCAATTTAAAGGACAAATTCCAGTTCGGAACCTTCTGAGCTATGTACGAACACCTGTGCCGTCACCTCACAAAGGCGGAAGGCGCCGCCCCGCCTCCCGTACCCCACGCACGGGCCGTCACGGGAGGACGCCACACACGCTCGCGCCGGGGGTTTCAGTCCCAGAGGCGGCCCAGTCCCCACATGTCCCATAACCTCCCTAACGCATCCTCGCCTGCGCAGCGGCGAATGCCTGTTCAGGGGGAGACACGGCCTGCCATCTGCCCCCGCTTTCAGCCCCCAGAACAGGGGCACAAGGTGCCTAGCCTTGTACTGAACAGAGAGTATAAAAGCAAAACAAAAGCCTCTTCCATTTTTACTAAATAAACGAACGGACGCAGGCAGCAAAGACTGAGGGGAAGCTTCTTGGGCACCACACTGTTCTTCCTCGATGCCGGTGCCGAGCGCTCCCTTTCGTCTACTCGGAGAGCTTTGCCGGTTCCTTAGGAAGAACTCCCAACGGAGCAGGCGGTTCCCTGTCCAGAATGGCCCTCTTTCCTGTGCGCTTGAGATGCCCTTAGTCTGCCTCTTGAACCAGGCTAAGCAACCCCTTTCTTCTTTTCAATATATTATAATATTTTGCAGTATTGTATCTCCTAGATGCTATTTAGTCAAACCAGAAAGACTTACTGCATTTGCTAAATGTACGGTATTGTCCCCAACATTATTTATGTAAATAATATAAACATGAATATCCGTAGAAATCACATATAGATTACACACATACATATACATGTACACTATCAGCTATTCCAACAAGTCCACAGTGAAGCAGCCACCTGAGAACCTAGATTACTCAGCCAAACACACAAACTCTACGGACTGGACGAAAACCCCAGTATGCCAATTTAGACTTCAACGTCTGTCCTATCCAGGCAAAGCCCTTCTTTTCAGGCTGTAACTTACTGCACTTGGTCTTTCTTTCAGTTGGTCCCCAGCCTTGGCTGAGCACAGAGCCAGTTCTGGTGAAGGACTCGCTGTGCCAAAACACAGCAGCCAGGAGCCGCGGGCGCTGTGGACGGCATCACGCGGGCTGCTACCCTTGCCTTATGCCACGGTTCCTAAGAAAGGCCGGGACAAAGTCACTCGGGCAAATTAGGGGCTACGTTTCACGTACTAAAGGTCGCGTGTAATTTTGGCTCACTGTCCACTTCATGGCGCTGTTTTCTTCTGTGCATCACAAAGGACCCATTGTGGACAGTTCACGTGGCTTTTACAACTAGCAGCCCAAGATGCTGACCCTCTCAGCCGCTCTGCCCCCCTCCGCTGACTCCTGCCCACTTATCTAGCTGGGAGGGGTCTCATTCTCCACCGAATATGCTGTGGCTACAGGATTTCTCCAAGTCGAGTCTTCCTGGGTACAGGGTGCTGCCACTCACAGCCTCTGCCTTGCTAAGCCTGCTAACACCAGCCAGCATTTCTGCCTCGGCTCCTGGTCTGGTTTAAAGGGTCAGCTTCATCATCCCGTGCATTCCTCTTAAATAACTTTGTCCATGAATCTTTTTGAGGCCTCTCTAAAGGATACTTATTAAACTGGGTAACTCATTCATAAAAAACAAACTCATTAATCCTATTTTTCCACTACATTTTCCTCCAGCAAATTAAAATTTCTGTGCTAGCAGTATAGTCCTTGTTACTTCATATGAAGCCACCCTTTCTGAAGCCAATGAAGAAGAAGAAGAAAGGAGGAAGGAGGAAGGAGGTGGAGGAGGAGGAGGAGGAGGAGGAGGAGGAAGAGGAGGAGGAGGAGATCAACAACAATAACAATAACAACAACAAGAACAAGAAGAAGAAATCTTCCTTAAGGAAAAAGGCAAACTCCGGAGACTTGTGGAATGAGGACGGGGGAAAACCACTATCAGCTGACATATTTTTCAAGGACTTCCTTACTTAAGCCAGTGTCTTTTTTATTAATTGTTACATTGCAATTGTTATTTTAGTTTTGCCCCGTCTGCCCAGCAAGGTGCCACCCTTCTGATGGTGGGCGTCTTACCCGCATGAGCCACACCCCTAACCAGCCTGTGCTCAGTGTCACCTGTCTTACCCTGACAAAGGCAGAGGGAACAGCTCGTGTAGCAAGGGCAGCCCAACAGCACTGACACTTAGGACCGCTGACTTCCGCACTTCTCATTTCGTCGGAATTTGGTACTAAATCGCTTTTTGTTGAGAACCTGAAAAACACGCCACAATGTAGGGTGCTTTACAAAAAGGGAAATTTAATTTTTTATAGTTTTGAAGGGATTTCAAACTGTCATTCCCTTTACCTACGAGGACACCTTGACGTGATTCAGCCTCTCCCTCGTGTGCGCAGTGCAGAAGTGCACGGCCTTGTCCGCGGTCCTGGCAGAGCTGCGATTGGAACGGGGGCTGTGTGTGTGTGTGTGTGTGGGTGGGGGGGGGAACAGCGTCCCTGGTGGCTGTGCACGGGGCTGCGCCTCCCAGGGTCATGGATGAGGGAGCCAACGCTCCACCCGTGATCCGCCAAACATTTGCGCTGCCCTCATCTTTAACTTTGAAAACACCATTTTGTTTTAGCAGCTACGTACACAGCTGCCTTTTTTGCCATCAGAAATGCACCTTAGAACGCTCTGAGCCACTGGCAGACCGCCTGTCCTGGGGTAGCCAGCACGCGCCAAACATCACATGGAAGAAAAGTATTCTATCTGGACAGCATCAGGGATCAAGGCCTGCGAAGCTATTTGTAAACACAACACAGTTTTAAACAAATTCGACAGTGTTGCTGGGCGCGTCATTCTGCACAAGATGAACCCAAACCCTCTGGGCTAATAATCAATCTTAAACTGGAGATGGTCACCAAACCCCCTTTAGTTAAGGCCTGGCTTCATCTCTACCCCAAAAGACTTCTTATGGACTCATACTTTCTTACCATTGTTTCTCAGCATTGACCCTCACGTATAATATAGCCACACAAATATTAATTAATTTTCTAAAGAGCGTGTAGAAGGATATTGGATGACAGGCTGTCCCACTTGCCGGCTGGCTGACTGCTGACCAGAAACATCCTGAGCCCTGCGCGGGGTGTCCTGGGAGGTCCGGCAAAGAGCAGGGGCGTCCGTGCTTCCGAGCTGTGGGCCTGAGTGACCTGGGTCTCTCTGGGATATGGTGTTGACCTTCAACCTCCTTGTCTCTAACCTCGGTTAATGGCAGCTGCCTTAGTGAGCTGTTAATCTTTTTAAAGCATTTCTATTTGTCTATTTCGACATCTGTCTCTAACCCCATCTATCTCCATTTCTACTTCTGAACTATGTTTTAAGTGATACACATAACACACTCAACAAGGATTAGCTAGTTCCCCTGACTCCTTAATGATCTAAAATTAGCATCTATTTCTTATAGACAAATACTGAACTGAATATGTAAATTTTAATTTCAGCAAATAACACATTACAATACATGCCTCTAAATAAGAGAACCATGTCAGCTGAATGGTAGAAGGAAGTGTCAGAAGCACATTTCTTTTAAACAAAGCTAAATGTAGCAAGCAAAATATTCTTTAGACAGTCTGTTCTCTGGAATATCTGATTTTGATTTTATTTTATGTTGTATTCACTTCAATTTTTTTCAATATTGAAATAAAATATGCTTCTTATTAAAACCTACCTGGAACCTCAAATCCCGTGCAATGGGAGTGTTAACCACTGCAAACCCTGTCCTGTCTCCGAGCAGCAGAGGGATTATCGTGTTATCAGTTTAATAATGGGGCGTCATAGGGGCTGAGACCCTCCTCGTCCCCAGCCACCCTGTCTCTCTGGGGGAATTCACACCCCCGAGGGCTGCCAATCCAGCTGGATACGGATGGACACATTAAACACCCTCCCTCTGCTCCACGAGCTCCTCTTTCTGGGGTTCCTTAATAAAAAGATTCCTTATTTGATAAATACAAGCTGTGCTGAATATCTTGACATTCCTAATCTATAATCCCTTTATTTAAAAAAATATTTTTATGGAAGGGGTTAGTAAATAAATTGACACATTTTTTTCCTCCTTTTTTTTTCCTTCAGTATAACCTGCATGTAAATGTGTCTGAGGTTTTTAGATGAATGAAGTATTAATAATTACACAGAGACATAGGAAGTAGATATAAGGTACTGACTGAGCTATTTGCTTTGGCACGCTTTCTGCAAAATACAATTTACCTTTGTTGTTTTGCATCAAAATTGCCCCTAGTTCTAATTCATGTGAATATAAAGTGAGTCCTTATATTAAAAATGCCATACATTTTCCTATGAGAAAATATGACAAGAAAAGTAAAAATTATCAAGTATGTCAAATATGCCATAGTAGAAGAGAATAAGAATCTTCTGGGTACAAAAATACATTGTAAGAACAAGCAGAGGGCCAGGAGTGTGTTTGGTTGTATTGCTAAGTTACCCAGCTGTTTCGGTTTCTTAGGTTGCTGGTGAGAATTAAACTGTGTTTAATAGACTCAGGCTTTAGCTGAAGCCAAGACGCTATGACATCCTTGACTTTTAAGGACTGAAAAAGGAGGGACAGATATTGATGGAGGAAAAGAAATGCCAGATGGAAGAAGGGATTCTAGAAAAGGCCATTGAGCCTCCAGAAGAGTTTGCTACGCTCTCCCCTCTGCAGACAATGGCATTTCAGAGCCAGGGAAAGGCCAGCTCGTCCTGAGGAGATTCCACCCGCCCTTGTCCAAATGCCTCTGGGCAACGCAACCAGATGCCCCACCGGCACCAGAGACGCCCTGTACCCAAAGCCAGATGCACACACAGCTGCGGAACCGAGAACACAAATCCCGCCTGTCACCCTTTGCTCCCCTGTGCAATAAGCCAATGAGCGTGGCCCTGGCCCAGCAGCGCCCGCCACTGCTGTGCCCGCCACTCCAGCCACCGCGGAGCTGCGCGCCCCACCCGCGCGGACTCCCGCACGGGCCCCCTGAAAGCGCTGCGGCCCAGCAGCGACTTTAATTCTCACGAAGATTTTGGGAGATCGGCATCGGTATCTCCATCTTAAAGACGGTTTTAAAAATTAAAAATACCTTATTACAGGTTAGCTAATTGAAATAGTTTAGAAAAATCGCCTATGAGAAGTCCAACCTGCCTCCAAGTCCACCCTCCGCCTCCAAGCCCTGCTCCCAGCCGCAAGCACTGCTAATGCCGTTCCTCTATGCAAAAACATGCGCTTTGATACCCGAGACATCATTTTAGGCACACTGTTCTGCAACCCAAATTTTAACTCCAAAATTCACCTTGGATTCTTATTAAATTGGCCTCCATGAATAGATTTTTTTTCCTTTTTTTTTAAGCCATTAAACACTCCCATGATAAACATTTTTCTACATATATGTTGGAGGTTACATCCATTCATTAAATTCTTCATCACGAATTCCTGGGTCAAAGAGAACATGCGCTCACAATTTTTATGGTTACGGTCAAACTGCTCCACAGAAAGGGCGCACCAATTAACAACGCCGCCTGTGATGGGCAGAAGGCCCGTCTCCCCTGTTCCCGTCTATTAATCAGAGTCCTGGGAAGAAGCGGATGCCATGCTCAGTTTGGGTAACTTCAGCAACGATTAATAAAGGGGCTCTTTACGAGGTGGGGCTCATGTAGGAGAACCACAAGTGGCCGTGGGGGTGGCGCCGCCCAAGAGGGGAAGGGGCTCCGCTCACTCCTCAGTCCCTCCGGGCCCCCCCTGCCCCCACCCCGGAGGACGAGGTGGCCTAGGGATGCGGCCGCCCTCCGGGCACAGCCGCCTCTGTGGAGAAGGCGGGAGGGCGCCCCGAGCCGCACCTGGACGGTGTCGCCCAGACCCTGCTGCTCGCCAGAGCAGACGCACGGAAGGCGTCTGTGGCTAGAGCCCCCCGATCCGTCAGAGCAGGTCCACATGGGCAGGCTGGCCACCACAATTCTTCAGATTTAAAATGGTCTTAGCACTAAAAACATATGAAGTGATAACAATAGAATCACCTTTGTTAAATACAAATTACCTAGAGAATGAGCCTGCTAAGGAGTTTCGGGGCATGTGGTGACTATGTCTAGGGTTTTGGGGAGAATGCATTCATTCACTTGAGATTCCCAGATAATAAACATGTACATTTCAGGTCGAATTAATTTTTTATTCAGTGCGGATTAAAGTTCGCAGGACAACTGACAGTTACCAAAGTATTTCAACACAAGAAAACAAATGTAAAATATCTGGTCTCCTCCTTATGATAACACAAGACAACAGATTATTAAGCTGATCTCTTTAATAAAATTGATGACTTGCCTATTTGGAACCTCTAATTTTACTAACCAATGTCACTCCAATAAATTCAATAAAACATGTATATGTTATTGTAGGCAAAAAATAAAAAAAGAACACATTGGGCAAATCAAGACATTTTACTGTAGCATGAGAATCCTATCAAAGCAACAATTATCAAAGTAGATGGTAAAGCTATTGTGTTGTCTTATTAAATAAATATTAGTCAGGAATATTCTATTACTAACGTCTAAAGATATCAAAAAAAGAGTGAACATTAGAGATTTCTACTCTCCTTTTATGACTTCGGCTTTTTGAAAACCCTGATCTCCTTCACAGACCCAGCCCTGCGAGTCCCGGGAAGGCGCAGGCGAGGCGCGGTATGGCCGCGTGCGTCTGCTGAGCAAGGTTTCCCCGACGGCTGTGCTCCTGCGCGACAGGTATGCTTCACTGGTGGAAAAAGTGTGTGCGACAGCTGACAAAGCGGACGTCCCCCCAGCTCGCCGAGGGGCTTCACTGGAGTCGGACCATCCGCGGAAGAGCCCAGGGCAGCCCTGACGCAACCTGACAGCCCCTCTGCGCTTCGCCCCCTGCCTGCATTTTAACCGCGCACCTTCACGTGTGTGTGTTAACATAGGGGCTTCGGTTTCCTGGGAAGTAAATTGGTGCATCTACATCTCCCCAATTTATACAGCTATAATCAAAGGGCTTGATATTATTTTATATAATATCATTTTCTGAAAGTTAAAATAAAAGCATTCGTTGAAATTGGTGATTATTGAATGCAAGCTGGAAAAGGAGAGTTGTAGAGTCAGGAGTGGGCTGAGCGTCGGAGAGGACAGAGAAAGGAATTAAGAGGGAGTAAGTTGTCCAAAAGCACAGATGGCAGCGGATGTGGAAGGCGTGGCTCTTGCTCGGGGAGCAGGCTCTCCACCTCCAAGGTGGCAGGGGCAGCGTGGTTCCCTGGGAAACCGAGACCAGGAGCTGCTACTGGAAAAGGGCTGGCGAGGCACGAAGGCAAAGGAGCCGGATGGGGCGGTTTAGACAAGGGGACAAAGGCCATAACGGTCTGGGTACAGCTATTGAAGATGATGGCAGATTAAAAGTCACAGATGCTCAGGGGATCACGATCACCTGAGGCGAGGAGGAGGAGGAGCAGGGAGCCAGAGCAGGGACCCACGAGAGGCTCTAGGACAGGGAGGTGTGGCTTCATTTCAAGGACCACGGCTCAGTGACAGGGCATGGTGGACTGAACTCCGAAGGTGCCCTGAAAAGCTGGGCAAGCACTGGGCGCAGCCACCAGCCTGAGGACAGGGATAGAGACATGAGCAGTCGGGGCGGGGGAGTGGGCAGCAGGGGGTGGGAAAAAGCGACGCCCGTTCGTGAGCGTTCTGCAGAGTGTCGCCGCCCAGGTATTTTAGTCAAGGCCGAGAAGTCGACGCGCATGTCCCGGAAAGTGCTGGGTTATTGGAAGGAAGGGGCTCCAGGGAAGGGCAGAGCGAGGCCCCAGCTGGTGGTTGCTGAGGAGAGGGAGCGGACCTTCTGCAGCCACGCAGGGCTCTCCGGAAACACGGGAGGTGCTGCATCAGCAGGCGTCACTGTCCAGGCCACTAAGGCTATTCCGATTTTTTTTTTTTTTTTTTTTTTACATGCATGGTGTTCCGGCTAGTTCCTACGGCATGAGAGATTTCAGATTCAGAGTCGACGGAAGGCTGCCATTGTTCATGCAGCACATCGCAGATTAATTTGGATACTTGGATCCTGCACGCTATTTCTTATGTGATCCTCAAATACATTTTTTCAGAAAAACTCCTATCAGCAACAATTGACTTGGGATATTGTGGAGCAAAAGCACAGGCACATAGCCAAGGATTTGTCTTTTATTTGTTTTTGAAATTAATCATCTATTTGTTGGTGTATCCAACAAAAAGATAAGCTTTCTGATACGGAGAATCTGGAGAATTAGACAAGGTCCTTCTCATTTTTTCCCCTCCAGATTATCATCTCAGCAGCTAAGACAACCCATGCCTCTCACTGCTGGGCCAAGGGACTGACCCCGTGGCGACCAAAGGTCCGCGCCTCCCTCACCTCCGGCCTGTGACCCACTGCTCCTGCGGTGCCTGCTAGGATGGTACTAAGATGACAAAGCCCCAGCCCTTCACTCTATACTAGGTGCCAAAATAATCTCGCAGCTGATTTAAGACTCCTACCCCCATCTCCCTGCCCCGAGGGCACTGTGACCTGTGTAGCCAGGAAACCGACTGAGCACTGTCCCCTCCGGGTTCTGCCCTGTGCCCCCAGCCACCAGCAGCTGGCTGGCTGTCCCCACAGCTAACCTCACAGAACAAGATAACGCTTTCTTGCCCAATGAAGCAAAGAGAAAAAAACCTCTCTCTGAAAATGTATCATTGTCGCAAAACTTTTCTCAAGAAATAGATATTAATCTTGCCCCTTTGCCCACTCAGCCAATAGTCAGAGACCCTCAGGATATAAAAATTCTCAGTCATTTTCTATGTTGTGGCCATCCCACCGTCCCATCACATGAGACAGAAATGGAGCAGGGAACAGGAAACAGGACGTAGTCACCTCTGGAACGATCTCATATATTTTCTGAGCATGAGATCCCTGGCTTCTCTTATGTGCAATTCAAAACTGCCTAAGAAATGACTAAGTATTTATGGGTCAGTTAAAATGTAAAGGCTTTCTCCGCTCCTATTCAACACGCCCCGCAACAAATGCTGTATCGCGCGAGACAGCAGTCCCCAACCTTTTTGGCACCAGGGACTGGTTTCGTGGAAGACAATTTTTCCGTGGACGTGGGGCGGGGTGGGTCAGGGCAGGAGGCGGAGCTCAGGTGCGCTTTGCTGGGGCTGGTTCCTAGCAGGCCAGGGAGCAAACCTTGGGTACTTGTCCGCAGTCCAGGGGCTGGGGACCCCTGGTCCAAGGTATGACTTACAAAAGTGACTTCAAAGCCTCAGTGAGAAATCCATTAATCCAATCACTGTCAGGAATACGGTAGCCTTAGGGCAGCAAAAACATCGCCCAGACTCCTTTTTTATAGACCAGAGTGTGAGCTGCTCAAGTTCCCATCCAGTGTGAGCGCCAAGTTCATGCTGCCGTGGAGACACGGCGGGGGGCGGGGGGCGCGGAGCTCTCCCAGGCCCCGCTCCGGACTTACTCCCTTATTCCCTAACACACCACGATTTCCCCCACAGCCACCCTCCCTGCCCTCCCACGGAACTGCAGCCTCCCTCATCAGCCAATCAGTGACTTGAAATGGTTTCCGAAAGGCCCGCCTGCAGATTCTAATATAAAAAAGTTAAACAAGTGAATGGTGAACAAACACTTCCGCAACGGACTGTCACGTGCCCGGACCACCGACTAAAACTAAGGGATGCCCAGCCAGCCAAGAAACGGCACTAAAGGCAAAACCATAACCAAAGCCGCAAATAACAAAAACGATTCACGACAGGCTTTAAAAATAACTTGATAACATCTGTTGCACAAATACTAAAGGTTTGATATAATTTTAAAATGAACGTGTCCAAAATTCAGCAAGTCCTTATTGTTATTATTATTATTTTTAGTGTGTGGGGCAGTTTTTGAGTTTGATCATGCGGGCAGCAGTAAGGAATGTGTCTTTTCAAGATGTGCATGTGGGTATGATTGAACTGCAGTATTGATTTCGATTAAACAAGTGGCTCATTTTTTAACAGATACCGGGCACATACAGTATTAAAACTTTTACAGCATTTAGAAAATGTTACAGAGGTACAAATGGCACCAAAATATCAGCTCAGGAAAAAAATTAAGAGCCTCAGTAGTAAAATAATAAACATTTGTACAAGTAAATATTAGATATAAATTTGGAAATTGTGTAGGTTTATGTTGGCTCTTAAGATACTAATTTTGGTAAAATTAATACAAATGATCACATAGTCCTTAGAACTGTACAGAAGAAATGTTTGGCATGTAGCTTAGACTGTTAATCAGTAAAACATGACACACATCTCAGTAAGTTTGAGTTAGTGAAGAAAACACAATTGTACTATGTGATCAGAAAGATTGGTAAGTTTTGTATCTCTTTTTTTACATAATTTGATTTTATATTTTACCTAAAACTTGTATACTTCTTAAATTTTAGTAAATCAGTAACATATTGGTAGAAATACTTTTACCAATAACTTATAAGAAATAAACTCAGCACATACTCATCTGCCTTAACCCTACATGGGAAGCAGTATTGTTCTTTCTCTCCCTGTGTCTTCCCCATGTCTTTGCTCTCGGTTTGGGGCCGGGAGGACCGTCAGGCCGCGAGGGCACCGGCAGCCGCTGCGCTGGAGAGACGGAGAGAAGAGCGGGGCCACGCCCTTCCTGCCACGGACACCAGCCAGTGCGCCGTTGGGTCAGCCACCTCCCAGTCTGCAGGCTCAGTGTGCAAAGTGAGGAGACCAACACCTCGCCTTCAAAACCATGATGAGCATTAGGGATGAAGTGTGTGTGTTACTCGGCACACGACTGGCGCAGAATGAATGGGTGGCCACTGCCGCCGGGTTCTGTCGTCGGTAACGGGGGTCCCGCCCAGCGGAGAGTGGCAACGCGCGCCTAGGGGACACGCGCCGCACTCTTTGGCGGCTTTGCCTGGGACCCGGAGGCCAGCAGCACCAAGCTCACGTCTAGGCAGCGGCACAGCATGCTGAGCACACGCGGACAAACTGGACACCGGTTCGCACAACTCGGGGCCGAGACGTCTAACCCCGCTTCTCTCCTTAGTCAACAGGCTGCGCGGGACGGTGCCCGGTAACGGATGGTCGAACACTCTGGCACTGGTGGGCTCTGTGATCGACCGTTTGGTTAAGGTTGCTGACAACGACAAGGAATGGCTGGCCCAGCGTTTTCTACCACTGCCAGGTTCCTGCCTCAGGGATGGTGGGCAGAGACCTCAGCGTTGCTGGGAAAGCACAGGAGAGGGAGGGAAGTCCATGGTGGGACCTGTGGCCCTTGGAGATTCCAGAGCGTGCCTGGCCGACTCTACGGCATCAGCCACTCCCAGTGACACATTTGGACAGATTTGGTCATTGTTTCTTAGACTCAGCCAACACGGCTGCAGGGGCATGGGTTTTTAAGTAGGAAAAATAATGTAAACAAAGTATTTTGATAGCTGCCTTTAAAGAAAACCTTTTGTGGCATGTATCCTTTATTTATATGACTGATTTTTACAGACTATAGGAAATTGTGAAAAATGTCCACTTCCACGTGAAATGTAATACAGTGTTTCTGGAACGGATATGAAAGGGAAGCAGAACGCCAGGCGGCCGCCGTCTGCAGGGAGCCGAAGTCGATATGCAGATAACTGCAGGACAAAGTGAAACAGGCCGCTGCGGAGGCACAGCCGCCCCTCCCAAGCAAATGCTTCCTCTCATCAAAATTCTTCTTTCCATCTACACAACTTTCATATCTGCACAAAGTGCCTCTGTGTGAATCGGTTGCTTTGAAAATGTAGAAAGAGTGAAGCCGAAGGGTTAGAGAGAAAACAAGAAGCAGAAATAAGACATTGCAGAACAAGCTTGGGAGTTTCTGCCAGGTTCCTGGGAGAGAGTATACGAAGCTGGGCCTCAGAGACGATGCCTGACAAATCACTCACTTTCCCTGAGGAACGTTCATGGAGCCTTGGCAGGGGGTCTCCCAGGCTCCCCAGCCGGCCCTCAGCGCCCCCTGCCCTGCAACCACCGCCCCCGCCCCCCGGCCGCGCCTGCTGGGGAGCTCCCTGCTCTGCTGCCGCGCCCGAGCCTGGCGGGCAGCGCTCACCGAAGTCAGGCGGGGGGACTGGCTGCTAAAAAGGCTGGCAAGGCCTCTGTCCAGGCACCTTGGGATTCTCATGCATCTCCCACTCCAAACACATCCATTAAGCGTTCGTGAAGACTGTCCCGGTTTCTCCGTATGGTGACTTCTCCCCTCATGCAATTTCTCCAGGGAACAGAGCAGTCACGGGCCTCTTCTCCCCTAAAGGAGCTAATGGCTTTCTGGAATTGAGTTCGTTTAGGTTAATTTGCCTTCTCAGATCCCTGATAGGTTTTTAAAAATCTGATTTTGCAGTTTATCTTGACTTGTTCTGGTGGTTCGGGTGGGAGTGGTAATCTGTTCTGGCTTCCTACATCCGAACTAGAAGCCCTGCCTGAATTTCAAGGCCACGGTCTAACCCCAGTGCCTCTATCCTGGCTGTGTGCATCCGAATCGGGAAGGCCACGGAGGGCGTCCGGCAGAGAGAGGGAAGGCAAAACGCTGAGTCATAAGACATGACACATCGCCCTGGGGTCTGCGAGGAGGTGGGAGTGTATGACATGCAAATTGTTGAGGTGTAATTATGGTCTGGGTAGCAACAGCTATTATGGTTGGACAGGGTTACAGGTCATTATTCATGCTGATTTCTACACTGCTTCCAGTAATTCCTTAAAAAACATATTGCACAGATAGCTTTTTGAGGCTGTGTGTTTGTTTCCTGTATTAAAACTCCTTCCCCCACCTTAAAGCCCAAGAGCCATAACTACACAGTTTACACTAAATCAAGCACAAAACAGTTGCTGATAATTTGAATATTGGGTTTTCTATTTATTTTTAAAGATTTTATTCATTTGTTTTTAGAGTTGGGGTGAGGGAGAAAGACAGGGAGAGAAATGTGGATGTGTGGTTGCCTCTAACACACCCCCCACTGGGCACCGGCTCAGCAATCGAACCAGCGACCCTTTGGTTCACAGGCTGGCACTTAATCCACTGAGCCACACTAGTCAGGGCTTAGTATTGGGGTTTTCAAAGGATACATTATGAAAAAAATTAAAATGTTAAAAGCAGCACAAAGTTAAATTAAATTATTTACTATGGAAAGATTAGTCAATCTAGTAACTGTCCTACATTTTGCATGAATAAAATATCACACAAAATCTCCTTTTGGGTGATCAGTATATAGATCAGGAACTCCCCAGAGAAGCTCTATTAACAGAGTTACTTCATTCCTTATTAACGCTCTAGGCATTTCCACAACATGCAAAGCGAGATACTCACCTGAAAAATAACTTGAGTGATAACTTATTTCTTTGCTTCATGTACACAATGGATAATTAGTTCCAGGAAAAAAACCTCAAAGGGTGAAAGAAAGAGCCAACTGTGAAATTCACCGACGCTCCCCTTGGGTTGGGTCAAGTGCTATGTAGGCCAGTCGCAGGGAAGCATGAAGCCTTCACATCCCGTTCGCGGCCCAGCCCTGGATAGCGAGGAGCTCATTTTCCAGTCTGTGAGTTATCTAGGCCTTCAGCTCCCCTCTTCCCTCGGGCTCACTACCTACCCCCTGTCTCTGCGCCTTTGCACCCCACCAGAGCGGGAGGACAATCCAGGGGAAAGAAGAAGGGAACCATACATGGGCATTTTTAAGTACTCCAAAACCCGACTTAGTTTTTTTTTTTCCTGCTGGGAAGGTGTGTGTGCCAGATGCTCTGCTAGCAACTGGCAACTCCACTGCCACAGCCTGAAGAACATGCTCGACACCCGCCTTGGATATGAAATGGGGACGATGGCCATGCCCTCTGGCGACATCGAGTCGCAGAAGCACAACTGTGTTTGTTGTACATGGCTACATAAAATCAGTAAGTTACTGTGTTTTGAATTTATAAAACCTTTTGGTGAATTTTTGCGTCTTTTGCTTTTCCCGTAGACCCAGGGCTTGCCTTGGAAACAAGCTCACTGCCAAAATATACCATTTTTTCTTTCTTTTTCCTTTCTAAAGAAAATGTACTCTCAGTATAAAAGTAGAAGAGATTCATAAAAATACTGCATCTTTACAAAAGATGAATTTCATTCATCAATTCTTCCCCATCTGCTATTGAAATAGATAACCATAGGTTGCTTGTATTAATATATATTTTTACCCAAATGGCCCTCATTCTAATGTATATTTTTGTAACTTTGGTTCTTAAAATGAAGACATGTCCCACGGAGTACAATTTTCAGTAAATTAGAAGGTTCACTGTATACATATTTGTTCCATCTAAGTTTATCTTATTTGTAATAATTTAAGAATGTTTGTTTGCCTGGTGATTTAGTTCATTGTCCTGTGCCTCCAAGATCCTTCTTTTGGGTGGTTTACAAGTAATTAGGTCATACTTGCAGGTCAAAAACATAGCCTTAAATTCTGCTTCAATAAAACTAAACTGAATCAATTATCCAACCATAAATAATGGTTAAAAAAGAAAAACAATTATTAAAGTATACAAATACAAACCTTTAAAAAAAACACTGTTAAGTGTTTGTTTAAAAAAAAATCTTAAAGAATAAAGAGAATAGTCTCAAGGAAATGTCTTAGAGGACCTAAGGGGAAACTGCGAAGCTAGTTCCTTGTAGAGAGCGAACCCTGGCACCCTCCCTGCACAGCACGATGTGGAAGGGCACAAAGCCTCCCTTACAGCAAGAAGCTGCGGGGGAAAGGCTGTCCAAAAAAAAGAAAAGTAAAATATTGTATGTAGTTTGTAACTACGCTAGTGCAGTGCATGTAACTGCAGTATGTTGTGTTAAATAACAGCCTTTATATTACCTACTACTTTTAAGCCTCTCATAAAACAGTGGTGCTCATTTCTAAGGTTGTTTTCGTACTAACAAATTACGGAGGCCCTTCAGGATGACACAGATTCATTTTAGGGACTGCAGGGGGCCAGGGGGCACAGGAGGCCTGCCCTCCCCTTCCGCTCTCCTGGGTCCCCTGATAGTCCAAGAGATGAGTGCATTAGAGTTGTGGTCTCCATGAAAACAGCACTGGCTGCCATGAAAGATTGCAAGGTGGCATTAAATAGATGAGCCCACCGAACAAATCCCTACAGGTGTCCGAGGATAAACTTTGTTGTCATTTATGACATAATCAGGCTACGTGGCAAACACATACCATTTATATAGACAGTCTCCACTGCAGCTCTCCTGCGCGAGCCTTTAACAGCCAGAGTCTGAGTTCAGGGCTTCCTGCCGCCCCCACGGCCCCTTCGCCCGCTTCCACACTGCGGTGTTGCCACGCTTCCACAACGTGGTCACCGCCGAGGCAGCCTGACAAACGACTAAGTGAAGGAGTACTTGAGAAAGGGCGTGTTGTAGGCAGTTAATGCTTGCATCATGTGACTCTTTCAACAGCTTAGGTGGATTGTCTTCAGATTGTCCCTTTACGGACCGGCAGGGGCCCCAAGCACTGCGACCTCTCACAAAGCCGGGGCTCACAACCCCCGACGCTTCTTTTGTTTCGCACCCCTGCATAGGGTCGTTTCAGCCTCCCTCCGACTCCCACAACTCAATGGCCAAGTGAGTGCAATCCAAATGCTGGACAACTCTCGGCGGGGGTGGGGCTCACTGCTGGTGTCTCGGGTTGAGGGGACAGCAACTAAGGACTGAGCGGCGGGGATTCAGCCGTTCAACACAACCCGGAATTAATCTCCAGGCTCACCCCCAAAGAATGCTCTTAGGATTTTACATTGAACCTAATTGTAAAACATACCTGTTGAATATATTCCATAGAAGCTATATGTTATATACAGTTTATATGGATATGGGTTTTGAGAGCTCTTTGAATATTCTGGAAACAAGTCCTTCATTATGTTTGTGACTTGCAAGCATTTCTCCCAGTTGGTGTTTTCGTCTTCTTAACAATGGGTTTGGAGAGCAAGCATCTTTAATATGGGTGAAATCACATTTATCATTTTTTTCTTTCAAGGACTGTGTTTTGGGTATGTGTCTAAGAAATACTTGCAAAACCTAAGGTAACAGGGACTTTCTCCTCTGTTTTCTTTATGGAGTTTTTTACATTTGGGTTTTCCATATACAGTCTGTAACTCTTTTGTATTAATTTTTACACATTAGGTGAGATACGAGTCAACATTTACTTTTTTGGCACATGGACAACCCAATTTTGCTAGCATTATTTGTTGAAACGTATTTTGTTCACTGAATTTCCTTTCTCCACCTTTGTCAAAAATGAGATCACACACGCCACGGACCTGTGGGTTGTTTTCGGGACTCGCATTCTGCTTCGCTGATCTCGTTTCCTGTCTCGAGGTCGACACCAGAGCACCCTGACCCCTGACGTTTGAAAATATGTCTTGAAATCAGAAACTTGGAGACCTTCCACTTGGCCCCATTGGAACTGCTGTGGCTACTGTAAGCCCTTTGCATTTTCATACGAACCCGAGAACCGGCCTGTCGAGTTCTGCCGCCAATCGCACTGATGTTTGGATCGGGACGGCCCCCGATGTTCACACCAGTACGAGGACACACGCCACCTCAACCGCAGCGACCCCTCTGTCCACGAAGCACAGGGTGCCCCGTGTGCTTAGGTCGCCTTGACTTCCGATCAGCACCTCCTGGCAGTGGTCGCCACCCACGGGTCCCCCTCTGTGGGCGTCTCCCTGGGTCATGTTTTGGCTGCTACTGGTAAACGGATATGATACGACGCATTATTTCAGTTTCCAACTGTCTATTGATGGTACATACAAAGGACAAGTGACTTTTATAAGTTGGTCTTCTATCTTGTAACCTTGCCGAGCTCATTTATTATTTAAAGTAACCCTTTGGCAGGCCAAGCCCAGGATGACGATGAGGCGAGCCAGGCTTCTTCCTAGAGTGCAGGATTTACTGGAGTGTGAGAAAAGATAGTGATGAAGACAAGCAGTGTTTTAATGCAGTATTTAAAAAAATCAAATCTGAAAGCAACAGCCTATAGGCTAGAGGCCTGCTTTTGTAAATAAAGTTGTTTTTGTTTTTGTTTTGTCTTTGGTACAACCAGATTTTTTACATAAACAATAATCATATCTGTAAATAAAGACAGTTGTATTTCCTCCTTTTATTTGCATGTCTTGTTTCTTTTTCTTTTCTTACTGGACAGGACAGAACCCCTACTGCAGTGTGGAGAAGAAGTGGCAAAAGCTTCTCATTTCTCTTAGGAAGAAAACATTCAGTCTTTTACCATTGATCATGACATTAGCTGTAGGGTATTTTTTTTAATGCTTTTCATCAGGTTAAGGAATGGCCTTTTTATTTTTTAGTGGAGATTTCTTAAAAATTAAGAATAGATTTTTGGATTTCTCCAAATGTCTTTTCTGCTTGGTGTGTGGAGATGATTATATAGTTTATATGGTTGTCATTACTAAAATTCAGTGTGTAACTTAAATATACATTACATTATTTTAAACGTGAAACTTACTTGGAGTTTCTGAGATGACCCTCATTTGGTCATGGCGTAGTATATTCTTCACATATTGTCAGATGGCATCTGCTGAAATTTGCTTGGCGCTTCTGTGCGGCGTCCAGGAGGGACCCCAGTCCTTGGCGCTCTCTGTGGCCTCTTTGTCCAGTGTGGAGCCGGGGGGCCGGCCTGGAGACTTAGCTGGGGGTACCGCCGCCTGACTTTGCAAAGGAGCTCAGGCGGAGCTGGCACTGCCCTTGCATTAGTGTTTGGTATAATCTGCTCATGGAGCCATCGGGGACTGTAGTTTTTCCTCCATGAAAATGTTTTAAACTGGAAAGTGAATTTCTCTCACATTATCCATGGCTTCTTGACTAGGCTTTGACAGTTCACGTCTTTGGTGAATTCGTCCAGGTCACCAAAGTTGAGGAGTGTATTTGCGTAAAACTGTTGACGACATCCTTCTGTTGTTTCCCTTTTAGTATTGTAGTACCTGCTATGGTATTCTTTCTCGTTCCCTACCTGGGAAATGTGTGTGTCTCCTCTCTTTTCCTCTTGATCAACCTGGCTGGACTTCTATCGATTTTATTTGTTGCCTCAAGGCACCAGCACCGCCTTGCTCATGAATCACCGGGTTCCCGGGTCTTCGTGAGACCCGACTGCGTGTCCCTCTATGTGCCCAGGGCCGCCTGCGTTGCCCATGATTCACTCCCGTGCATGGAGCAGGACGGACTCTGCGGAGCATCTGGGGGGCCCTGCTGTCTCTGGAGTGCCCCCTGAGCGGCTCTCTGCTTCCATGGCCCTGCTGTGTGGGCGCCGGCCACCGGTCCCCTCTGAGCCCTCCTCCGTCACCTCAACTCAGGGGCTCCGCTGGTTCCTGCTCTCTGCGATGGGATGGGAGCGTCTGGGGCTCTGGCATGGCTGCCTCCCTTGTTTTCCGTCTCTCCCTGGCTGTGATCCTTCCTGGTGGATGTTCTAGGTCTTAAGATCTGTTGTTCCGTAGATTTCATAAGTTGTTTGATGTTGCTGGGAATGTAAATCTCATTTCCATTACTCATTTAGGCCGCAGCTAACGTGTTCTATAGAGGACTATGAAAATCCCATCTCAGGAGAATACCTGGCTACATGGGGCCATGAGGCAAGGATAGAACTGTGAGCTACCGAACACATCCCAGTTCATCGCGGCTGCTCCTGCTTGTTGCAATTAAAACATCTTTTCATTTTAGTTGCTTGCATACTGATACCAAGATAACAACTGCCCTTATTTAAGTCTCACTTTAACTGGAAGCTGTTAAGCGAAATAAATGAATAATACTAAAGTAAGAACATATAATGAATAAAACATTAGACAAGGAATCAGAAGACCTTACATTCTATATGACATGTCATGAACTAAAGTTTAGAAGAATCACTAAAAAGCATATTTAGTGAGTTTATCTTTAAGTTTTTTAATTGGTAATTATTTGGGAAATAGGGCCTTTTACATAAAGTTAGTTCACACATCTGCAAAATCAACTGGTCAATAGACCTCAAAAACTATAAACACAGTTACCTTTGACTTGCCAAATAACCCTTCCAGAACATCTCATAAAAACAAATCATTATTTTATGTAGGAATAAAAGCTAAATGCATAAGAGCATCCTGCTTAACACAATTTATAGCCGTGAGTAATTGCAACGTGCCCAGCGCACCACGCACATGTCTCGCTTAACCCTCACGACCAGCACTGCAGACAGATGGGCACTGCCGTCACACAGGCGGCCACCTGGGGCCTGAGACTGTCACCAACAGCAGGTCAGAGGGGCCGCTGGGATTCATACTCGCCCTGGCTCCACGCCTGTGCCTTCAGCTCCTAGGCTAGACCCGCTCCTGAAGAGTGCACACGAGCGTGTCAGGGTTCCTGGCCCCCCGCTCACCCTAACTTTTAAAATGTCCATTACTGTTATGCTTCATCTTTATTTTTATGGCCTGTAGACTAGATAGCTCTTTTATAACCAATCGATAGAGCAGTGTGGCTAGATGATCATCCCGGATGTTGGCGGGGAGCGCGTCCGAGGAGGTAATGCCTGTGCGCTCCGGCCGCGCCTGCCGCTAGCAGCCACGCTTGCGCTCCGGTAGGCGGAGAGGCTGAGGCTCATGCCAGCCTTCTCTTCGGCACCTGTTCCAGGCCTCCCTGACTTGTTTAAGATGAATCCACACGGGAAGTGTAGAGATTGACAGAAACAGGGGTTGGACAAGCCCCAAGCCTTCCAGAGAGAGGCCCCGGGGACCCCTCCTGGGCAAGGATGCTTAGCAGCTGCTGGCATCCTCAAGGGGCCAGGGGAGAGCGGCTTGTGCTCTACAGGCTCCACGATGTGAAAGCCAAGGGCGCCCTGCGGCCTTTGCTGGCCTAGCAACACACATACCGTAGTTCTCCCTGTGACTAAGTGTTATTTTTCTCAACAGACTGAGTCCGAAATAGAACTTTATTTCTCATGAATGGGAGTTAATGGCAAGTGCTGCAAAAAGGGCAGCTCGCCCCTGCGGAGTCAGCCTTGGTGGCTCTGCGGGGAGACAGTGCGGGGGCCCGGGGACAAGCATCCACGGAACACGCGTGAGCATCCACCTCGCTGGAGGAAGCCTGGACCCCATGCACGCCCTCAACGCCCCCGTTCTTAAATAGAGACCTTGCCACTACTCAAACCCAGTCCCCCGGCCACTGATCCTGTTCCTGCAGGTGGCCACACCCATGACGAGGCAGGGGCGGGGCTGGAGAACGCCCCGCAGAGGATTGAGGACAGAAATCACTGCGGCCAGAGACAGAGCTGCTTTCTTTGTCAAATAAGGTTTTTCTTCTTTGAGGGCACAGTATCATTGGCCCGTCTGGGTGGGAGGGCCAGGGAAGGGGAAGGCTGAAGTGACGCACATTCTCAGTCCTACTAGGGTTCCTTAGGACAAGGGAGGCGTCTTCAAAGTGTCCCGGGAAGAAGATCTCGGTCCCAGGGGCCTTCTCTTACTATGTGAGGCAGGAGAGTGCATGGGGCAGCGATGGCACCGGTTTCCTCATCGGAAAAAGGGGGAAAACTCTATTCCACTGACCCAGAAGGCCTTGGTATAGCTCCAGGCACATACAAAAAGCCCCCAGTAAACAGTGCGGGTACCGATGAATACTTAATAATGTATTATGTCCAGGGTCACGAATGATACTGGCCATATGTGCAGTATAATATGTTGATAAGCTTTATAGAAACACACACACACACACACACACACACACACACACACACACACACAGACACCCCCCGCCCCGCACGTAGACAGTCACTGCATCAATGCCGGAGCTGCCGCAGTGACTGCGCTGGGCTGGGCCTACGCGGAGAACCCCGTTTGGAACCTGCACAGGAGATTCTGGGTTGCGACCAGAGCTGAGAACGGCTGGGCACAGGTCCTTGATCTGAGGCCCATGGAACCCTTGATAAAATACCAGAAATTCACCAACTTGCATGAGACAAAACTCAGTTCCACTGCCCAACCCCGCCCCCCCCCCCCCCCGTCCCATCCCCCCCCCCCCCCGCCAACCGAGCATTCCCTCGGCCCGGAATGCAGCCAACCACAGTAGCTACGGCAATGCCTGTCACTTTGCCCAAGAGAGACCACAGGAAACCGCGGGCCCTTGCTCCTGCCGGCGCGGGCGCGGCTCCGGGCCGCCCTGGCGATGCTGCAGTAGTTACCAATCTGCCACTAAGGAGCAACGCTCGCAACTATGCCACGTGTTTTAAAAAGTATTTGGGGAATTTTAGTTTAATATAACTGGAACCCTTTGCAACCTTATGCATTTGATTTTATGCATTCAAAAACACATTTCAGTCCAAAGTCTCCTGGGCGTCACCAGGGCCTTGGCACACGGGGCACATACAACGGAAGGACTCTGTGGTCTGGGGCCCCGGGTCAGGACGGCGCCTCCTGGGGGCTTGCGGGGGAACAGCTTCCTGCGTGCAGCGCGGATCCTTGGTAAGGAGCTGGGACCCCAGACTGGCAGACATGAGGTGCACAGCCACAGAGTGAATTTACATATCCATTGTCCCCCCCTTTATTAATTTCTCTAACAAAGCTAGCACTTGCCTTCTAGCTTCGCCAGCTGACGCATGGCGGAGCCCTCTGATCTTGTGCCTAACGCTCACGTCAGCGGCCATACGGGATAGAAAATGTCAGTCGTCGCTTGCTCATTCGCTGCATCCACAGAAAATGCAGCATGCGTTTCTTTGGTGAGATTTTCTTTCCAAGCCTAAGTATGTGATTTCTAAAGCTTTTGCAGTGAGAATAAAAGGATTCACTTAAAATTGATTCCTGTAAGCCCTAATTATACAGTACATTTCATAATAAGCATTGCAAAATTGCAGCCCGGGAACAAAAAAAAAGCGTTTAGTTAGTAATATATTGTCACTACAGTGATCAGTGTGCCAAATTTAGTTCCCAGATAAATAAAAGGAAACCTTGAAAGCCGAACAGAAGTCTAGTGTAAGCGGGGGCTTCACTAGAACTCTGGCAGTGAAGAGACAAGCCCTTAGCATAGATGTCGGAGCGTCTTGATGCCTTTATACTCAGGACAGTCCTCGCGCTGCCTCCGGGTTCATGGCCCCCACGCCTCCTCTGTGGAAGCAGCGGTTCCAGCCGCCGACAGAAGCAGACCTCGGCGCCCCCAGCACAAGTTCCTTCTCAGAGAAGGCGGCCCGTGCTCAGCCGTGGCCCCAGCGGACTTCACTATGGAGCCCTGTCACTCGCGGCGGCAGCAGGCGGAGGGGAGGGTGTGGGAAACCCCGGGGAGAGCGATGGCTGACCGGGGACAAGGGAGGGCGGCCACCTTCCGCTCAGCCCCTGGGGTCCGGCCTGCACGCACACCCAGGACGGCGGGGGCAACCTGCCTGCGCCCAGTGTGTGTGCGGGATCGGGGGCCTGCACATCGGTTCTCCAGGTCTAAGGGGAACGCCAAGCCATTGTAGTTAAAATGTTACCTTTTTTACGGAGAGTAAACGTGTTAAAAATTAGTTCTGAGAATGCTCACAAAGAATAATTTAGCGTCATCTAAATGGCGAAGAGTGGCAGCAAGAAAGGCGGGCACCATTTTCTCGGCAGCAAAAGCATTCTCGGGGAAGAAAATCGTTTCCAGGGAAACGGACGGGGACCTGTGAGGGCGAACCCCGTCTCCGCAGGGCAGGGGCCTCACCCCGCGAGCGCCTGCCCTCGGCGCCCGCCCCCCGACCGTCACCCTCCGAGGCCCATCGCGACGGCACCGTGCTGCTGCCGAGAGGGCAGGGCTTGCGGCGGGCGCCCGACGGCCCGTGCCGAGAGCTGTTTTTCAGGAACAGGGATTTTTTTCCAGATACACTGGTTTATTTAAGTACTACTGAAGCAATATTTGGGAAATTAAATTCCGTATCGTTCTTATGTCATATTACCAAGTAATACTGAACTTTAAGGGCCTGAAGAACCATTGTCACACAGGCAGATGCTGACGAGAACACTACTGTTAGACGGGGGCAGGGGGCTCTCAGCCAACTTCCCATTCAAATCGCAGCTCTACTGCACAGCAGCTGGGGGCCTTGGGCGTGTTACCTAACTGCCATGTGCCTCGGTTTCCTCGTCTGTGAGAATAACAGCACCTCCCTTACAACGTTGTCAAAGGATTAAATGAGTGTTGGAATGTGTAAAGCATGGATGAGCATACCTAGCGCAGACTGAATACTACACAAATGTTCCGTTATTATTATTACTATCTTATTGCATGTTCAGTACTTAGCATAGTGCTCAGCACTGTAGACCAAGCTTAAAGATATCTTAAATCTTTCCATGGTTCACTGCTTTTTGTTCTTCTCATTTGGAGAAGAGCTTCCCCAGAGATCACGGCACAGGGAGCTCCATGCAGTGGGCGTTGGATTTGATTACATAACCGAGACACAGATCACTGCAACATTAAGCCCAGAAAATAAAAAATTCCTCATGAGCAGAGCCGTAAGATTTCAGATGGGTCTTGATAGTCCCCTTCCCATCTGAAAGGTTGACTTAAGGAAGATAAATTATGTTGTGTGTTATTATATTGTTTCAGGGTGAGAGGAATTTTGAAACGTTTAGAGTTTTCTCAAAGAAAATAAAACTTGATGGGTTAAGCAATAGTGTGGTATCTAAAGTCCCTTGTAAGATTTTCCTTTATCAGTTTTTGGGCAAACATCCAAAAATTTCATTAGATTTCAAACTATATAACATTAGAATACTTGAAGTATTCTTACTTGTTTCTGATGAATCAATGTAAAAAAAAATCTTTTCTACCACACACACCCCCACATTGCCCTAAACTTCAATTCACCACCCACTTTTTCGGAAAGACAGGCAGAGGGAAGAAGGAAGAGGGGGGAGAGGGAGGGAGAGAGATGCATGTGTGCATTTGCACACCTGTGCAGGCAAGAGGTGGGCCGAGGGGGAGAGAGAGAGAATAATGAAGGCCGCTGAGGACAACTCTACCCAATTACGGAGGAGGAACTGCTGTCTATGTTAAGAAACTACAGGCAACATAAAAAAAGTTCATATGAAACGAAATATTATATGTAAGCCTGATTTTACTGTGATATTTGTGCACCGTATCTTAAAAGAAAAAAAGGTTTTTTAAAAGAGCATTCACTCATTTAGTAGAAAGGGTGTTAAATTATTTAGTAAATTATTTTCCACTGGAAAAAAATAGAAATAAACTGTGTCAGAAGACCCTCTGCTTCTGCCCCGGGTTCGCATTTACAATGATTGATAGCCGGGCCACACCCCCACACACACTAGCCACCGAGGGCGAAGGCAGCTCAGCGGCGCCCGGAGTTCATCCCCCGCCCACCCACCATCGATGCGGCTTCCGTCCGCGAGCCTCCCATTTATAACAAAGCCTCACACTGTGCGGGTTTTTATGAGTTCCTGGGCTTTTCTGTCTTTTTTATCTTCCTATGCATCAGCAAAGCAACTGGCAGATTCTTTAATAAAATATATTATACACATTAATATTTATAAGCCTATGAATTGATGTTTAAATAAACATTCACCAACTTACGCCAATTCTTTTGTTTTAGACGTTAAGTCACACTTACATTGTCTGGAAAGTCAGCCTTTAGCTCGGTGACACTTTGACACCAGTATGCTGCCGTTTTCTCACTGATGAGCTCGATGTTCAGGAAGGAGCTTTGTCCTGGGCCGTACAGGGGGCCTGAGGTGGTCCCCCGGATGATCCTGGGCGACACGTTCGTCACGATGTCCTGATGAAAGAGGGAGGAGGGTGAGTCTCCGTCTGAAGAGGAAAACCTACCATCGTGCTTCTCGGCTCATTTCCATGTGACAGTGTTTTACCAAGTCCCTTCTCACATTTTTATAGAAGAATTTTAAAATAGATTTTAAATGGCAGCTGAACATCAACTAGTTCCCAATAAAAGAGTAAAATAAACCATGTTAGCTTCGTTTAAATTACATTCTGTGATTATAAGGTTAGCGCAGTGAAAAAATATAAAAATACGTAAATTCATTTACACTGGTTTTGTGCATACGCATCTTAGTTTGTTTGCACTTCAATAATAAATAAAAACACGATCAGTAAATGTAAGACTATCATTTCAGTCTATTTAATCTGAGTATTTCCAATGAGATTTTGATTCCAATTCGTAAGAGTTAATGTTTGTAAAGAAAAACAATTTCCTAAAAGGCAATTCGGATAAAAGTCAGCCAACAAGTCCCTGTCAGTGTTGCTTCCCGGCTCATAAGGCTTTGACGCGGGTTCTAACAAACTGACGGGCCACCTCAGCCCCAGGACGCCTGCTATGGACCTGCCTTCGGTGAGAACTCGCTCTCCCAGGAGTGAATGGGAATACTGATACCTTCCTGATAACTATAAACAGTCAGCTGTCAAATTAACCTGTTTGTTAAGTGTAATTAACATCCCACAACTGCCTCCACTAACAAAGAAGAGTAACATTCTTACATTGGTAAGAACTAAAAAGAAACAAAGAAGAAAAATGTTTCTTCAGCCAACTTCCAATTAAAATTAGTTTTGAGTAAAGGCCATGTAGTTAAGGATTTATCAGAATTAGTCATTTAAGTACCCCTCCTCAAAATCTTGTCACTTTTAGTGAGATAACATGAACCCCCATTAGTATATAGCAATTAAGGTCAATTTACATATTTTAATTAAGAACCACCCCATATAAAACAATTAGCGTAATAGGCATACTAACTGGATTTCATAACATTTGGACGTTTTTCCAACTAGATAGACAGGAAACCTTAATTAGCATTAATTAGTACTGATCTGCATATGTTTGATAAGGCATACCCTTGCCACAAAAGATTATTTATTCCTGAATCTGCCAAATGCTACAGTTGCAGAGGATAAAAGGACTTTTCTTCACATTGCATGTTAATTTCTGGTAATTTACATTCACTTTTGCATTCGAATTAGTATATTATAAAATAAATGGTATAAATGTTACAATGAGCCTCCTTAAATATGTACATTTTACTTATAGGAACCCTGCCAGTTAATGTTTTACTAATTAAGCCGTTTCACGGCTATTGTAATTGCGGGCAGCATCGCCAGGCTCGCTTTGATTTGCTATTATGAAACCATGTTACAGGATCTTAACGCGGGAACGACAAGCCGTCGCTGGAGGACGCCGAGGCCTGGCAGCCCGGCTCCCGAGGCGGCAGAGGCCTGCAGACGCGCCGCGTGCCCCGGGCGAGCGCGGGGCCCAGCGGCTCCGGCGGGGGGGTGCTCCCTGGCCGCGCTTTCGTGCTCTGAGAGGGCCTGTCCCGCGCAGTCCCCCAGCCGCGGCTGGCTTGCTTCTAAGGCCGATGTCTAAGTGCCACCAATCCTGGCCCGGAGGCCCCGGGCCCCGCTGCAAACGCTCCTTGCCTGGACAGACCAGGGTCTGCAGAGAGGACCTGGCCAGGTGGGCGAACAGAGCCCCCATTCAGTTCACTGCAGTGCGCCCCTAGCGCGGTCACTGCCACCAAGAAAGAGGCACTCGTGTGACTGTTCCGCACTCTGCTGGCCGGGCAGTGGCACTTGCTGCCCACTCACCAGGCCGAGGTCTCTGCGTCCCCCCAGGCTGCAAGCTTAAGCGAGCGCCGGTCGGTCCCTGTGGGAAGCCTTTCCGGCCTCTCCAGCACCACTGAGGCAGTGGCTCACGCCGCCCCAGTGACCCAGGCCTTCCTCAACTGCCACCCTGCACCCCCGCACTGGGAGTCTCAGCTCAGTCTGCGCCTTTCAGTTGAGCCTAAGCTCTGGCGGGGAGGAGGCTCCATCTTGTTCACTATTAGCTGCCCAGCGTCTAGCCAGGCGGTAGGTGGCGCTCTAAGGCTGTTTTTAAACCCCCACAGGCCCTAGGACAGGTCTCTGCCTCCAACAAGGGAGCTCTGCAGTGCTTACTGCTGGCCAGGCAGGTGGTTTGGGGCTTACGTTCAAATCTCAGGCACTGTACCGTCCATTCCTCTGGAATTGGGGCCTTCTCTGGATCCTCTGAAGGCAGACCCCCACCCCGACCAGGGCTGGATCCTGGGGCCGGCCTGCCATGCTGCAGACTGCCCATAACCCCAACCCCCCCCCCGCCCCCTCCATGATGTGCTTGAACTTGATCGCAGGGTAGCTTCTAAGACCTCCTTGATGGCTGGTCCTAAATTGCTGGGTTTATCAAATCTCTAGAAACCGAACAGAACACAACCCCGCTCCCCCTGCATTCAGATGCAAACCAACTTTTATTCTTTTCTAGTTCAGGTGGATGTGAATGCCTGCCCTGCCCCTGGCCAGGTTAGGGGACTTCTCAGATTTCCCCCTCTGGCCTCTGCACCCTAGGCTGAGCCCACACCTCCAGAGCAGGGGTAGGGAAATGGTTAGTGTCATAAGGTAAAGAAGACACAGAATGAAAGAACGGTACCGAGACTCAGGGAAAACTGGATGGTCCAGGAATTCTACGCCACGCGCTACTTTGTAGCAATGCTAATCACAATCGGGCCACAGCAGTCGAGTCAATACGCTACCACCCTCATCAGAGGGCAGTTAAACTGATGCTTCTTTCTTAAAATGCTTCCCCTGCCCCGCTCCGCCACTGTGAAACCTTAAAACTTAAAATTCCGCCATTAGCGATTCTCCCTCCGTGTCCCGTGAGTGACGTTCACGGCGACTGCTGGGGTTGTGCTTCTCTGTAACCTGGCACTGGGCAGTACGGGGGTCATGGGAGGGTTACCCGCGATGTCCTCGACCGAGATGAGACAGGAACAAGACATGAAGGGGGAATTTCATCCACTTCATGAGAGCGATGGTTACTCCTTTATGCTCATTTCTCATCATGCCTCTCTAAACAGGTCGGTTTTCTCTTTAACTCAGGCAAGGAAAAAAAATGCATTAATAATTGCCCAAATCACAGACGTCTACTGTGTAGAGCTCGTCAGCTCTTGGTAGGTCCACTGTTACCCCCACGGAGCACATTCCAGAGTCAACCAAAGGGCCGAGACGCAGGATCGCCCAACAACCAATTAGTAATGGAAATTTTATTCTAGGTTTTCCTTCCCAAATTCTGATATATTTGCTACTACTTTGTCAAAAACTGTCTCCAGTGACTTGAGTCTTCTTCGAATTTTTAAAGTAAGTGAAAGATGAATGAAAACTTGGATATGACCAATTATCCTTGCTTATATGATTAGAGTTAGAGCTTCAATAATTGGGCAATAATTTACTAAAGCTTTTAACCTGGGAATACTAGAATTTGAGTATAATTTTATAAGATAATAATTTGCTTTAATATTTAATAGGTAAATCATATTAGCATTGGTTAAGGGAGTTAATATAAAAAATAAACATTCGAGAATAGTTAGCACAGATAAGAGTTCATTCTCTGTAACAAAGAAGATGAATTACCACAGTTCTAATCTTCAGTGCATTAACAATATTCAGATTTTTTTTAAATTGATGTTTCTGGCTGAGGAATTGTTAGGTGATATCTCTTCTTTACGTGACACTGTAACCGCCACTATAAAATCGAGTGTTAGTGACCTCTGAACATTTGAAGTAATGACAGTGATTTTTCAGCATTAGCAAAGAGATTTAAATGGTAAACAGACTGATTATATGTTTAAGTTCATTTACTTGACCTCTCTTATCCTTTAAAAAAAAACTACAGTGTTTCCATGGTTACTACTGGATTAAGATAGTCACAATGGTCTCAATATGGAAAAAGGATATTTTGCGGAGATGTTTTGCTAAGAGACTAGGAAGGAAATGGAGTCCAAAAAACTTGGCTAGAAATGAAAGTTAAAATTTGCAGAGTAAACCACAAGCTACCATACCAGAAGAATGTTAGTGATACATTATTAAGTGAAAAGAGCAAACTGTGAAAAAAAATACATAGACTGTGATACCTAAAACAAGCAAAGTGCTACCATATATTGTTTAGTGAGACATACTTATGTACAAAATATAAGAGAATAATTAAAAGTGATTGAGGTAGTTACCTCTTGGAAGAGGCAGATGCTGGGAGAGAAACTGGGAATAAACGGCTTCCTAAAATCATTAGTGACCTGCAATTTTAAAGAAACTTTACTCCTGCAAGGCCGAAGCACGGGAGGGAGGGCGGAGCCTGTTTAGGGGCCGTGGTGGTGGGGTGAGAGGTGGCCTGCTCTGCCGGGACGGTGGGGACGGTTCGCCCGGAAACCGGTAACTGGAATCTTGGGCTGTGTGTTTCTTTTTTAACTTCCAAGAGTCTCCTGTGACCTGGTTGCTTTTTTTGACAAACAAATCTTTTAATTACTTGGTCTTTATACGCTAGAATTTCAGAAATGAAATGTACTGCAGGATAAATTGTCTTCTACAATATATCCCTTTCTCTGTAAGTGGGATTTAACCGTACATTATTCCATAAAAGAGGGGAATCACATTGTAAATAAACCGAATGACAAATATCCTATTACATGACGATTCCATCACTATAAACCTGGGATGCTGCTACCCTGGGGTCAGCACAAAGGAAGACCAACTGTAACAGTGGCCTGGTGTCCAGCGTGACTCCACTGCCACAGAAGAACCCTCGAACATTTCATTGTCTTCATGGACTATGCACACTAATATTTGGTCACCCTCAAACATAAACTTTATAATCATCAGAATAACCTCTGCCTAGTTGCTTCAGAGGTGCGGAATAGGTAGAATGAGAGTTTTTTCATAATACATCTATTTTTCTATACTAGTGTCTTATATAAAGACAGCCCACAAAAACGCTGAATTAGCGACAGAACTTCCCCATTTGTCATCGAGAACTTTAAATCCATCTATCTACATGGAAAACACAGTGAACCAGACTGTCAGAGTTATCACAGAAATACAAGATAAATGATCAACAAAACAGGGCCCTTGAAATTGCAGAAACAATAATTTAGGTTTTTAGAGCACAAAGCTTTCATATACATCATCTTCTTCCATCTTCCCAAGTCCGCATCATGTTGCCAACGCCAACACCAGGGCTCCAAGAGACTGGAGCGGCTTGTCCGCTGCGACCGGCCCTGGTCGGCACTAGAGATGCGCCCGGGATTCAGGGGAATGTGCGCGATATGGGTGATGATCATAATAGCAGGGGCCACTTAGTGTTTGGTGCACGTGCTAATAAGAAGGACTCATTTGAATTGCAAGAAAAATCAACTTAAATAAGTTACATTTTAAAAAGTGGGATGCAGCAAACAAGGAAAAGGAGCATTTCACGTAATGCAAGGCAGGAAATACAGCTGCGAATGTTTCCTGGCCACTTCCCTCTGCTTCTCTTGGCTCATTTCCTCGTTCTTCCGCCCTCCCACCGAGAGGGCCCTCTCTTCCCAGCCCAGGTAAGGGGGCGCAGGCAGAGGATGGGCCCCAAGACACACGTTAGAAGGTTGGCCACTCCCCAAAACTCATCGTCTCTCAGGCCCCGTTTTAAACCTGGCGGCAGAGACTCTGTTGGGCGAATGTGGGTCCAACTCACCTCCCCCAGCCAGGGAGAGGTAATTAGGGTTCACATGGGTGTCCTCTTAGCAACAGCGTAGTAGGAGCTGAGCAGGTAGCTCTAAAGGGTTGCTGGCGCGAGGACTAGTCTACACAGGCTCCCCTTAGAAAGCTCGGGAAAAAAATATACCATTTTTTGGTATATTTTTTGGTGGCCATCAATAAAGTGTCACTAACTAGGAAAATGGCTGCACAACAGACAAAATATCACCATTTAGCTCAATGAAACTGCCTCTAAGTGGTGAATCAACCATGACAATCCATTTCCTATTCTCGTGGCCCTAAGCCTTGGGAGGTCAAAGCTCCAGGCCCCTTTTGACCTCCTCCCTGGTTTAGGCTCCCGGAACGGGGGGCCGGCTGGCCCTGTGCACAGGCCCACCGACGACCGCAGCCCCGGCCAGCCTGGAGAACGCGCAGGCTCAGGCCTGGGCCAGGCACTGACCGCGTGAAGACCCCCGGCTTGGGGACGAGAGAGAAGGAAGAGGGGGACAAGCAGGCGCAGACAGCCCGCTGCGCTCTGGGACGAACAGGGGAGCAATGGACAGGCTGAGGCGGCTCCCCAGGGCCCCGTGCACGGAAGCAGCACAGCGCGAGGCCCCGCTGCGCATCCGGGAAGGGGCTGGCGCGGGCTGCGTGTGTCACCCCGGCGTGCCCCACCCGGCTTCCATCATTCACCCAAAGGCTGTGGGGTCTCACCGGCACGAGGTTACTTTTTAACTTTGTATTTGTATCTGGCTAGTGAAAGACTGGGTCCCGGACCTGAAGAGCCTTTCTGTCCCTGCGCCCTTTTCCAAAGAGCGTGTGACTTTGTCAACAGGATGGCGAAGCACGTTCATCTCGCTCTCTGACTGTCCCGTCTGTTACAGAGGCTTCGCTCCATCCCAGGGTGTGGTGGGTTAGCGAGTGAAGGGACGCAGCACATGCCTGGCCAGCGGCGTTCGACAGGCGAGCACCTGCTCATTCCTTGGCGCCCCGGCTGACCCGGAGCCGGCCGTGGGCGCGGGGGCTGAGGCTGGGAGCCAGGCGATGAGGGGCGGGCACAGGGGCTGCAGACCCGGCTGCCTCAGGGTCGGGAATGGCTGTTGTAAGGAGTTCAAACTTTTTTCTGCAGCTTCGAGAATTCATTGTGCTCTGCCTCCTATTCAAGTTATTAATACCAATAGCTCACAGCAGCCGCGCTTGCACGGAGATGAGTTTTACAAGAAACAGATGAAGAGCTTTTTCAGCACTGATATCAGATGGATTAGAATGTGATTAATCAACGGACAGACTGATTAAATTATTGGGTTCACCGTTCAGATAAGAGGTTTCAGATGCACTCTGCCAAACTGTAATTAACTTAGGAATTTCTGCTGGCCTGCTCGGAAGATGCTCCAGTGATAGGCTTTGAAGAGATCTTTCATGGCCCAGAACAGCAGCTGGGGAGGTGTAGGCATGAGTCAGCTCCAGTGAGTATTAATCATCTTCAAGTATTAGAGCCGAGTGTTCATTGAAAATGATAAATATTTTTTTTAACTTTATATAAAATGTGTATAACTCCCCCGGCTTTGCTCTAGCCACTCCTGTGACTGAGACGGTCAGTGCTGAAGGAAGGAAGGGTCTAATAGGATCGGACAGGAGTTTCCCGTGTCTGCCAGACAGTTAACAAGACGTTAAGAGTAAAAACCCTCACCGTACAGCATGTTTAAAACCCTGGGCAGGACCGGAATTAACGCAAGCAGAAGACGCGCGGTAACATGAGGACATTTCTCGGAGATCAGCAACGGCAAGACAGTGGGGGTCTGCCAGGACAAACCCGCGTGGGGGCGTCTGCCCGCCTGGTCTCGAGTCCCCAGCCCCCTGCTGCCAAGACTCTGAATGGCTCGGAAGCACGAGACAGGGGAACGAGGGGCCCCAACCCAGGGTGGGGGCGGCAGGCCACAGCCTCCGCGTGAGAGGAAGACGAGCAAAGGGGTGCCCGCCATTTGTGAGCTGGAAAATAACCGCGGGGCGATGGTGTGGTGGGCACCCTTCCCAGCCTTCGCACCGAACTGGGAAGAAAACGTGTCTCCTAAGAATCCAACCTTGTGGGGGCCCCAAAATCCACAAGTCAAACGGCTGGTATACAAGGGGCCCCCAGGCCTGGTCCATACAACGCGAAAGAACTCAGACCAGAAATGTTGCTCTCTGAAAGGATGTGAGTTTGTGATTTGGGGGTAAAGGGGAGCAGGATTTTAACAGCCCTAAATATGTCTCTTTGGCATTAGATTAGTTCAGGCTGATTGTTTTTAAGAAACAAAAGGCTCAGGAAGAGCTCTCTGCCTCCCTGTTAACGGCCTAGCATGTTTAGACAGACGGCCTGGTCCAGGAAGAGAAGGGTCACCAGGAATGGCCATGAAGAACATGGGCCGGGCCCGGCGGGGGGCGAGGCGGGGTTCTCCCTGCAGCCGGCTGGTACAGGGGGTCGGGCAAACAACCCTTCACCAAACACCGGCTCCCCCGGCTCCCTGTGCTCTGCCCTCCTCCCCTCTGAAGTCCCAGGCTCCGGCCCCTTCCCCCAGCCCAGAACGGCCAGGCCGGCTGCGGACCGCCTGCGAGCCCCACAGCCTCAGGGAGCCCCCGTGTGTACAAGCTAAATCTGATTTTCTTCTGTCCCACGTCAGTTTAATTCTTCAACCCACCAGAAGGACCCAGAAAGGTAGTAGTTTGTTTTTTTTAATCTGAAACTCACTGAAATCACTTCAGGCAACATGTACACACGCACACACACACAAATACATATGGCTATTGTAGGAAAATCCTGCCCTCCAATAGCCTACTGACTAAAGTGGGAAGACGCAGTGGAAAGGAGGGGAACAAAAGTTTATTTCTGCCAAGAATCTATGAAGCCTTTCAGCTAACGTATAACCATTCATTTGAGCAAATATACAAAGTCAAAGTCCCCGAATGTAAGTTAAGCATAGGAAGTTTAAAGTGTGTTTCTCATAATTCTAATATCCCAACTCAAAGACATTCTTTCATACGCATATTAGGCCCTAAAGACGCTCGTATTATAATTACAAAACACCATTTAAAAAGCGTATTATGTACTACAGCACTTAGCCTTGACAAACAATTACTGGATATCACATTCAACTGAATACAAAAAGCAATCTTTATCACAGGTTAAAATTAGCCTTGGAACAATAAATGCTTTCTAAGCTGTTCTGAACTCCAAACTGCTTTTGCGCAAGTCCCTTTTGAGGAAAGGCAAACACGTAAACTGAAGGACGTTTGAAAAACTTCCTGCCTCTGCCCTATAAACTTTTTCCAATTTTTTTTTTTTTACTTTCATAAAGGATAATGTTTCACTTAATAGGTGATCCACAGGGCTTCACAGATTTTATAAATTACAAACAAAACAAAATAAAAACCCGCCAAGCAAACAAGACACTGGGGGTGCCAGACTTCAGATGGGTCATGCCCACGAGGCTCAATTCTGGCGGGCAGGGCACGCCTGTGCCCCAGGGCGCCTGGGCCTACAAAACCAGGCAGGGGTCGCACTGGGCACATGGGCCTTAGTTCGCTGACCTCTGTCCGCTCCAGCCTCAGGGGTGCCCAGAGACTTGACCTCTGGCCAAACTCCCTGTGCAACCAGAGCTCCCGTATGCGCACGCCACCCAGGGCGCGTGAGTGACCTGCCGCGGTCTCCCCTGCTGAGCCTGGTCACTGCGGGGCTGGTACGAGGAGACGCAGCTGCACCAGAGGGTAGAGGTGGGTATCTGCCCCAGAGGAAGCCAAGGCCTGGCAGGTAACTAGACTAAGCGGGTCGCAGGGCCGGCGCTGTCTCTGAGCCCAGCCCTCAGCCGGTCAGCCCGCGGTCTCGTAGTGACCAGGCACACCCACGGGGCAGAAGGGAGGTCGCGCCTGAGACTCCGGTCCCGCCCGCCCTGTGGCTCTGCATGCTGGGCGGACCCACTACCTGCCCCAGGTCCCTTTCCCAGCAAAGCTGGCTCGGTGTTGAGTCTCCCCATTTAAACCCAAAGACAACTTCTGCTGGGGGAGTAACACATAAGCGCGGTTACAAACGGTTCAAAGTCCGTAAGAAAGAGATGAGCTCCCTGACAGGAAAATGATCAAAAGATAGGACTAAATGCCTGACAAAACAGAAATTCACATGAAAAATTAAAGATGAAACAATAAAAATCACTTTACCTCATTAGTAACCAAAGAAGTACATGTTAAAATGATATCTCATTATGTACCTATCAAATCAGATTATATTTTAATGGTAAAGCTGTGCATTCGTGGAATTTGAAAAAACAGGGGACTTCCAGGACTGTTAATAGAGTTTACACTGGGAAGGCTGAAAGAACTAGGTAACAGGAAGTGCTATAAAATGTACTTTGTGATCCACAGTCTCATTTCTAGGAATTTATTTCAGTTGTGACCCATAGAAAATACAAAGATATGCACACACAGTATTTATAGGATTATTGGTAGCACGAAAAAATTAAAAACAGTCTAAATGTCAAAGTAGCTGCGTAGATTACAGTGAAACTGAACCCAGCAGACGCTGCCCCCGCCTGCCCCATTGCCCTGCCTGTTTTTGCTCTTAGTGCCTGAATGCTGGATTCAGTTAGGGGACAATGCGCCAAGTGGAGCCCTGTCTTTCTCAGTCCCCGGAACCGAGAGGAGTCACCTGACATCGATCTGGTCCGTGAGAAATAGTCTGGGAATTTCTAAAACCCTCTTCCCCTCACATAGTTATTGCACCTTCCTGCTTTTCTTCTTTCTGCCGGAAAAGGTATTTCTCTACAGCACCATTAAATGCTAGAAGACGTGAAGCAATGCCTTCAAATGTTCCAAGAGGAATATTTTTAAGCTAGACATTTCAAATCTGCAGGAATTCTAACAATAGACCTACTACACACCCTTTCTGAGCAGCTTTCTGAAGGACTGGTTTTAGAAAAATAAGAGACCAAACTAAGAAAGGAAGAAATGGGATTCAGGAAACATGCAGAGTTGCACAGAGCCATCTGAAGACTCGGAAATGTGAATCTAGACGAGCATAGCGCTTGGCCTCCAGACAATAGACGGACGCTGGCGGACCTTTTGGAACTCAGTGCTGAAAAATGACTTACACATCTGAAAAAAGTCCGGTAAAAGGTACAGAAAAAACTTAATGATAAAAAGCAAACATAAAAACATAAAAACTTAAACATAAACTTAAACATAAAAAGCAAAGCCGTCTTGGAAAGGGGCGGGTCTCGGGTGTCACGTGCCACTGAACTCACCCCAACGCCTGGGGCCTGTGAGCGAGTGACACCCACAGCGCCCCGTCCTCGCAGCCCTGCTCGGCACCGGGGACGCACGCCTACAGCTCCGTCTGCGGAGTCCGCCCGCCTCGTGCGGGGTCCTCCTCGTTTCCTGCTGCCTTCCCCTCCTGCACTACTGTCTCTTCCAAAGCACCCTGCCCTCTCACGATGCCCAAGGCACGACGCCTTAGGTTCGTTGTTCCGCCCCAGTAGTGCTTCAGGCTTCACTTGCTCCAGGACCCACTTGTTTGTCTTTCTGGGGGTCCCAAGCGCCTGCAGACCCTCTCCCCTGAGGCCAAGTTTCAGATGAATCAACTGCTTCCCTGTCAGCCTCCTGCGCCACCCAGCTCCCCCATCCGTGCACCGTAACTGGGGACAGGAGGGCATGGACGGCCTTCGCCTCGGTCTCCAAGGACCCGTCTTTGCCCTCGGTGGCCTTCCCAACTCTTCGCCAGTTGCCCTCCCAGGTCTCAGCCTGCGCTCCATTTCCTGGTTGCGGTCTCCCCCGGAGTTGATGACTGGGCCAAAGTCACAAAATCTTTACCAACATCGGTGTCTTCATTGTTGATGTTCAAGCTGTATGTTTTTCTTGTAGTCATCGTTTTTGTCTCCTTGAAGTGGAAATGCAGCCCTGCCTTGGCACTTTCTTCTTTCACAGAAGTCATTTCAGGTCATTGCTGTTTTCAGCCAGTAAAATGGCGTCACCTGCAGCTGTGCTGTGGCCTGTGACACGGAGGCCAGCCTCCACCCGAGTCCCCCGGAGCACACGCGTGAGCCCACGTCTGCGCCTGGGCCTTGGGCGTGGCCCTCTCGGGCTCCTCCGGTTCCTGCTCCGCGGAAGGCAGAAGCCTTTGCCGCGAGCCTGGAGCCCCGCTTGACTTGCGCGTCCTGCACTCACTGGCGCTCCTGGGCATCTCCTGTGCTGAAGACCGTTGCATAGTTTTCCGTCTGTGTCCACAGATTCTTGTTGGGCTTTGACAGCTCCGCCTCTGTGACTTGAGGTGATTCCATCAGCCTCCCACTGACCCCTGGTGATTGATCTCCTAATCCTGCCAGGGTGGCTTTCGTTTTGCTTTCTAGAATTACAGGTTCCTCTCACAGGAATCTTCTTCAGGGGTATGTGCCACTCTTTTGTCTCTTCTGCATAGACTTTCAGTCTCCGGTTGGACCTCCCCTTTGTGCCTCTCCTGGTCAGAGCCCGTGCTTCCTTGTGGCCGTTCTGAACTAGGTTCAAATTCCCCTTTTCCTTCTTCCGTCTTCCGGCATGTGCCTCACCGCCCCTTTTTGTTGTTCTCTTATCTTCTTACAGTGGCCACTCTCACAGTGTTCTCTCTCCCTTGGTGACAGATGTTGAAAAACTGTGTTCAGGGAGCCCTGCTTTTGTTACATTTCCGTTTTTGCCTCTTGCTGTCTTTAACAACTGTTAGTGTTTCTTCTGTGCTCCAATTTAATTGTTCTTTCCTTTCCTTCTCATGTTGTCTTTTCTCATTCTTCCCTCATACCCTTTCCACTGGAAATGTGAGTAGGCAACGGAAGGCCACTGCTGCATTTTCTTTTCTGATTTTTGTTTGTTTGTTTTCATTTTACCTTAAAGATCAAATGATGGGACAGTCCAAAATGAGGTTAAGAAACAGTGACAACAGCCCAGGCCAGTGTGGCTCAGTGGATGGAGCACCCACCTGCGAACTAAAAGGTCGCAGGTTTGATTCTCAGTCAGGGCACAGGCCTGGGGTGTGGGCCAGGTCCCCAGTGGGAGCGTGAGAGGCTGCCAATTGATGCCTCTCTCGCTCTTTTTCTCCCTCCTTTCCCCTCTCTCTGAAAATAAACATATAAAAATCTTTAAAAAAAAAAAAGAATGAAACAGTGGTAACAGATGAGACTCCCTGGTCAGAAAGCACCCAGTGACTGGGGAGATCAGAGAACAAGTCCGAACAGCACTGTCACTCACAGCACAAGCAGACCAGAGCCAGAACACCTGCGAGCAGCTGGTGTGCCCAGAGGAGAGGGACAAGTACATGCCATATCCCATGTACGGCCAGGACACAGAACGCAGGGACCGCGAACCGAGGTCAGCTGGGGACTACAGCGAGAAACGGCACGTCCCAACACTGCAGCACTTGGCGTTAGGGAACTGAAGTGGACCGCAACGGGGTGTTCCCACGCGGGCCTCTACACAGCCTTCCACTCTGGAGATGGCAGAGTCCGGGGAAATGGAGTGGCTCTGATACCGAGACGAGATGTAGCACAGCAGCGACTGCTACGAGGCAAGGCCTCGCTGAATAGCATCCGTCAGACTCCTCGGAAAGTGGATTAACAGAACCATCACGCAAGCCTTGGCTCAGCTGCAGAGGCGGGAGAAGACCGAACGGAATGCTTTTCTGCAGTATCCAAGACGAAACTGGTCACACACCCAAACAAGACAGGCTGGTAATTAGAGGTGACTGGGATGTATGAGCAGGAAGGAAAGCAGGGTCCAGTGGGGTTGGAAATTGGGCTCAGAAAGGAAGCAGGAGATTGGACCGCTTGTGCATTTCTGTAAAGTCCACAACTTGTCTGTCACAAGCACACGCTTCAAACCACCAATCAGATGACTATGCGTGGACACCGACCAATGGCCAACACAGAGGTCAAACAAGCTATGCAACTGAAGGCAGGAGATGGAGAAGCTGTGTTCTCTCTGTAATTATTAAGTCCACGTAAAACAGACATTTGTGAGACAAAGGAAACATAATCATGGCATACCACTTGAGTCAACAAAGAACAATATTTATATCAGAATGGTAAGGTAAACATAAATAATTGAGAACTAAATTCTCAGGAAATATAGCAGGAAGTCAATACAAAATGTCTAAAAAATGTCAACATAAGAATATTATTCAGAACCATGGATTGAAAAAAACTAAAAAGCAGTAAGAACTGAAAGTAGTTGCTTAAAGCAAAAAAACAAAACAAAAACAGTGTGAAAGGTGAGGCAGAGAAATGATGAATTTTGTCAAAATATTTTTGTATTACTTGATGTTTAACCTAGTGTAGAATACTACTTTGCTAAAGGCAAACTTTAGTTTTTAAGAAGTTATAAAAAGTAGGCTAAAAAGAACTATGATATAAAAGATATGTTAAAGATTACTATGTACAAAGGTATCCCTCAAATGTTAGAGGCAAATGATTCGAGAGAAAAGTAGTCAATATTTATTAATTACCTGGGGGTGGGGGAGAGAAGGCAGAATTGGCACTGACACGAACAGCGGTTCAACCTTCCTAGTGGACGGGAAGACACACTTGGCCTAAGACCAGGAGATGCCATTGCCCCCACATGATTTTGCTGTATGGAGAAGCATTTGAAAAACTGGTAACATCAGAGCTGGAAGTGGGGAGGGAATAGATGGTCTTATATTACTGGGTGTGTGAACGGCTGGAAAATTTTTGAGGATCAATGTTTATTACTTCTCACAATTAAATAATGAATGCTTTTGAATTTCCCCTTCAGGAATCTAGGACAGAGAACGAATAGCACAAGACACCAAACATGAACATTTGATAGTGACAAAAATTTGTAAAACCCCAACGTGCATCAAGAAACAAATGGTTGGGTGAGCTCTGCTGTGGCCGATCCATGCTCTGGGGCTCGCAGCTGTGAAGAAATTAGCAGGTGACACACACGAGGTGCTTCCCTTCACGGGGCTTCTGTTCTCCCCGGAGAGACGGACAACAAACAGGAAGATAAACCACCTGCATGAACGTGACGATCTCACTGAAACCTTGAAAATTTAGATATAAAGATTTGCTGTTGAAGGGAGTGCAGCAGGGATTTAACGTGCGACGTGCCTAGTTCTTCCACTGCGTTCGAGTGCCTTTGCCTCTGGTACAGGGCGCGGTCCACCTGTGCCCGTGTGCCGTCACACGGTCCCCTTGGGGTGACTTCTAAAACCCGTGCACACGGCACAGACATCTAGACTCTGCCTTCCCCTTTGGAGTTCAGATTGCTACAATCCTCTAAATACTGACGGATATCGCTGGATTACTCAGGACGAAGAATCCCAGGCAAAGAGACCATTTCCACGTGAGTACTCTAATAGGAAGTAACACTTACACTCCACAGTTCTCTCCTGCAAGCAAGTGCTGGCCCAGATGCCAGCGCACATGGCTGAAAAGTTGGTTTTGATGAAGGAAGGGTATGTGCAGGCGGGTTTCATAGTGGTACCAAGGAAGCATTTTATTATTATCCTGGGAACCGCACACCAAATGCAGCTCTCATAACGTAAGCAGCCACTGAAGGCAAAGTGCACACTGACGTGTTGACTGGACACGGACAATAGGTTGGTGCTCTCTAGGCAGAGTCCCCCGGCTGCCTGTGCCCTCACCTATGAGGGGGGCCCCAAACACCCTGGAGTTTATTTATAAAGACAGTGCATTTATTCTCACGTTTAAACTTCAGTCGCCTTCAAAGTCCTCTCCATTTGATGCCATATGCCTATGAAGACATTTTTTTCCATTGCTCAAAACAGTTATTGAACATGTCAGTTTTGATGCCTTTTAGTGCTTCTGCCACTGTTTGTTTCACCTCTTCCACATCAGCAAAACATTTCCCTTTGAGGGCTTTTTTTCATCCGGGGAAACAACAACAAAAAAGTTGCTCTGGGTAAGATCAGGTGAATGCAGGGGGTGGGGTACGGGGTTGTGCTAATTTTTGTTCAAAAACCTCTGAACACTCAGTGCGGTGCGGGCAGGTGCGCTCGTAAATCCCCCGTCATGAAATGGGCAAACACGTTGAAAGAGTCTTCAAAAAAATTCACTGAAGCCCAACACAGCCTCTCACAGCAACGCCCGCTGGTGCCCTGAAGCAGATGGGTTCCTAGAGCACCCGCCCAGCAGGGGCAGCCTGGACTATGAGGGGCCTGCCCTCCAGGACATAATTACAGGTTGTTTTGGGTGCCCCCTCGTATGACATATTGACTGATTTGTGGCTGTTGAACCATCCTTGCCTCCCTGGAACAAATCCCACTTGACATGGTATTTGAAACTTTTCATGTACTGTTGAATTCAGTTTGCTAACATTTTGTTGAGGACTTTTGCATCAATGGTCATCAGGAATATTGGCCTATAATGGGGTTTTTCTGGTTGTTTTTTGTTTGTTTGTTTGTTTTTGGTGTCCTTGTTTAATGTTAGTATCAAGGTAATGCTGGCCTTGTAAATGAGTTTGGAAAAGTCCTTTGTTGTATTTTTTTGGAAGAGTTTAAAAAGGACTGGTAATAATTCTTTGAATGTTTGGTAGAATTCACCAGTGAAACGGCTGGTCCCAGACTTTTCGTTGGGAGGGTTTTGATTACTGATTTAATGTACTTAACTAGTAATTGGTATGTTCAGATATTTTATCTTATCATGATTCAGTCTTGCTAGGTATATTTTTCAAGGAATTTATCCATTTCTTCTAAGTTGTTCAAATTGTTGGCGTATAGCTTGTTCATAGTAGTTTCTTATGGAGTTTTCTACTTTTTCTGTATCAGCTGTAACATCCTCTCTTTTAGTTTTTATTTTATTTATTTGAATCCTATCTTTTTTTTTCTCGGTGAATCCAGCTAAAGATTTGTCATTTTATATTTTCAAAGAATCTGCTCTTAGTTCCATTGCTCTCTCCTCTTCTTAGTCTCCATTTCATTTATTTCTGGTTTAGTTTTCGTTATGTCCTTCCTTCTACTAACTTTGAACTTTGTTTTTCTTTTTCTAGTTCTTCAGGTGTAAAATTATGTTGTTATTTCAGAACTTTTCATGTATCTTGAGGCAGGATTTTATTGCTTTGAAATCCCCTCTTAGAACTGCTTTGGCTGTATCCCATAAATTGTAGTATTACTTTTCAAATTTCATTTGTCTCAAGTTGCTTTTGGATGGAATGCTATGTAAATATCTAAGTCCATCTGATAAAATATGTCATTTAAGGCCAATATTTCCTTATTGAATTCATGCCTGGAGATCTATCCACTGAGGTAAATGGAGTGTTCTAGTGCCCTGCTACTATTGTATCACTGTCTATTTCTTCATATAGGTCTGTTAATATTTGCTTTATATATTCAGGTGCTCACATGTTTGGTACATAAACATTTATAAAAATTGTATCTTATTGTTGGGTTGCCTCCTTTATTATAGGTAACACTTTTTCCCCCTTTTTTACAAAATGAAAAATTGTGTTCCATCAGGAAAGCACCTAAGGGACCTGGAAAGGAAGCAGGTATCAGTGGCGGGAGCCTTGAAAGTAGAAGAAGAGCTAAATGTCATACATGCTTGGATGTCTGGAGGGCTCTCTGCACGTCTGTGTTTTCATTATCTTTTCAAGCCCTTTGATGCCATGTTAAAGTAACAATTTTAAAGAATATGGGAGAGCACGTGGTGTGGCCAAAGGCGCTGGTTTGGAGTTAGAGAAACCTGAGTCCGAGCTCTGGCTTCACATGCAAGAGCCGCGTGGCCTGGGCCCTTCCCTCACTTCTCCGGGACGGCCTCCTTACTTACAATAACGCTACTACAGAACAGTTGGTGAAGATGGGAAATGCGTCTAAGAGCTGTTCTGAAGGTCAGCTCAGATGACCGAGGTCATCATAGTACACACGTTGTTTCCATCATACCATCCGCGGCATGAAGGTCTCAGGGGGTGCGGCGGGGACTCTGCAGAAGGGTTGGGTCCGTGGGTCTTGCACCCTCAGATTAAACACAGATGCTAGAAGCAGCAGCGTCCGGTTCCGCAGCCGGCTGCCAGGGCATCACCGCCACTGGGGCTGCATTTTAAAACTGGTTCAACCACTGCCGGAGCTTCGCCCCGGCCAGTGGCTCCGCTGGTCAGAGCATCGTCCTGATACCCCCAGGTTGTGGGAATCCCCGGTCGGGGCACATCCCAGAATCAACCAGTGAGTGCATCAGCAAGTGGGGCAACAATTTGATATCTCTCTCTTTCTCTCTCTCTCTCTAAAAATCAATAAATATAAATTTTAAAAATGGAAAAAACCTAACAGTACTTAAGGACACATCGCGTGTATGCAGTAAGGGTTTCCCTTTTATGTCCTAAAGCCTCAGAAAGATCTCCTCTTATCCTGTATTTTTTTTTAATTCATTTCTACTTGTCAAGGAGGGAATATCAGGTTTTATTTCAAATGTGTATCATCCATCGCTGTGTGATACTTGACATGGCAAAATATGATGCAACTCTCCCTGCATTAAGCTCGATGCAGCCATAAATTTGCACTCCAAGCCCTCATTGACTCCAATAGGGCTTTGGCTTGTAGAATGAGTGCAGATCAGGCCATTTTGATATAATGTAATTTTTAAGTAGCTTTTTTCCATAAGTAGAAACATGCTGTGAATAGCAAACTACCTGCCTAGCAGATACCCAGCAGTCAATAACCCTGCTGCTTGTCAAAATATTTCCCACTCACATGTGAGTGCTGACTGCGGTGAGAGACTTAACACGATTTTAAAGAAAATCTCTGCAGCCACGTTCCCGTCTATTTGCATAACACAATCTGAGGCGTTTCGTTCAAATCCATTCTTACAGGACCCTACCTTGTTTGCTTTACCACAGGAAGTCAGCTCTCAACTAGACTTCTGGCCTTCTATGCATGCTAATCGCAGTACGTTTCCCTTCATTTTATAATCAGCTTTTGTTTCCAAGTGAAGATTTATTTCGCCAGTCCATCATAGTCAGAACATACACCCTCTATCACCACGGGCACAGTCTGCTAACAGATGTTTCAAGTTCAAGCAGCAATGATCTACTTACAATCCTGAAGACAATAAACATTTTTATCCAATCAACCAGAGTCTAAAGAAATTCAAAGAATGGAAAGCCTTTGAAATACACAGGCTTTTGGGTATGAAATTGCCTTTGAAACCCCCCATCCAAAAGTATCTCTAACAAAATCCATTTGAAATACGGCTTCAATATTCTCCAAGATCAATAATTTAAACCACAGGTTGAACATCGTTACTGCTCCCACTGCAGACTGTCATTTTTCGAAATGGAAATGCCGATGACACCGAAGGGGAAAGCCTGCGCGAAGAAACGCGTGAACGGGGCCGCGGACTGGCTACGCTCGCCGGCTGGCTCTCTTTCCCCCTTGCTCGTCTGTGATAGAATGTCTTTTAAAATCAGCAACTTCCATTTCAGTGTTTCTAAAGAACGCACTTCTCTGTTGTACATGACATCCTTCTCTACAGGAAGTTAAGGAACGCACTGTAGCAAGACATTCCGCAGCAAACATGAACACAGAATGCAAACCGAGGCGGCGGTATCGTTGCAGCACGACCTCCAAGGCGGGCCACCCGTGAAATACCGCGCAGAGCGCGGGACGGGGGCAGGACGACCTCCGGGACCCCCGCCGGGCGGGGACGCCATTGCTCGCGAAGGTGCTCCTGGTGTGTAAAGAGACGAAGGCGAGAGTGTAGGGTCACAGATGCTCCTGGGGGGCCCTTGAGCGGAATCTGCTCTGGGTGATGCGTCGCCTTGCTAGGGACCCTGGTGAAACTGTGCGGAGGCGCTTCTGTTGAGAGCTGGGGGCTGTGACCCCTGAGGCCCAAAAGCCTCCCCGGAACAAGGGCAGGGGCCTGGGCCTGCAGGGCAGCAGCTACCCAACAGCAGCCCAAGGTGGTCTCAGGAGCTGGGGGGCCGGGGACGGGGGAAGCCGGTCCCATAAAATAAGGAAGTTCAAGAGACCACAGTCAATCTCTGACCCAGTTCTTCATTCTTTTCTGAAGATGCACAGCCACTTAAATTCAACCTGCAGCCAAATGATGGCCAAAAACTACTACAGGTCAATGTCTGTCACATGATAGCTCATGTGTTTCCATAGGAAAGAAATCCTACTATGAAACAGAGGAGGAGTTTGGCCCTTGTGATGCATCTGCTGCATCTGAGGCGCCGGTACGACTAATGAGGATACAGTGGCCAGGAACTCGGACATCGTGAAGCTTTGGTTTACCCGTGCGGCGGGGCCTACAGCGTGAGCCACACTGAGCTGACGGTAGGAACAAAGAAAATAGCCCTGGCTGGCATGGCTCAGCAGATTGGGCGCCGGCCTGCAGACCAAAGGGTCGCCGGTTGGATTCCCAGTCAGGGCACGTGCCTGGGTTGCAGGCCAGATCCCCAGTGGGGGGGCGTGCGTGAGGGGCAACCACACACTGGTGTTTCTCTCCCTCTCTTTCTCCCTCCCTTCTCCTCTCTCTAGAAATAAATAGTCTTTAACAAAATAAAATCAGAATGCCTAGCATATAATATATGCACAATAGATACCCAGCACTGGTTTCTCAGAGGGAAATGGGTCCGGTATTCAGAAAACAGACTGCAAAGGAAAATAAAACAGTTCTAATTAAACAGCTGGCAAGGTCGGGTGGAAAGGAGCCGCTGGATCGCTCTGCGCGCCTCACTTTACAAGACTATCGAGTGTGTTAGCGGCAGAGTTGCAATTCCACTGCAATGTTTGTCTCCTTCCTATTAACTCGGCTAGTCGTGGATCTCAAAGGGTTTAGGGGAGCGCAGTATTAAGGGACAGACACATCTCAGTGGGGCCCACAGTGAATTAAGTTCCCGGTGGGCAAGGCAGGGGGAGGGCCCAGCGAGGGGAGCTCGCTGCAGGTCCGGTGCCCGGGCGAGGGCTGCCGCAGAGCCTTCAGGGAACCTGCAGGGCTCCCGGGAGACTGAGCAGGCGAGAGCCCAAGGCACACACACGCCACACCGAAGACCGGACCATACCAAGGACGTGCGGGTCTGGGGAACTGTGTAAGGTTACGACGCGGCACTTGTATTTAAAAAAAATCTTAGGGCTTCTGTCGTCAAACTTCCTTTCTGTAAAAATGTCGGGAGGGCATTAGGCTATAAAAAGCAGCAGCTGGGCTGAGATGACAGAGAACCCTCGCAGGACGCGCTGAGGAGCGCGGGCAGGCTCCTCTCGGGGGGCGGGGGGCATCCGTCCGAGCACACGGTGGGGAGATCCACTTGGCTGAAACGAAGGACGCTGATTTCTGCCGGGAGGGCCCACGGAAATCAGAGCTCGGGAGGGGCTCATGCCGCGGTCTGGTAGGAGCGGGGCTGCGGGGAGAGGGAGTTGGTGCAGGGGTGGGAGGCCTTGGTGCAGAGCTGCGCTTTGCCCCTGCGGCCACAGGAGCGGCCAGTGCGCCAGCTGAGAGCGAGGGAGCAGGAGGGACAGAGGGGGACGCTGAGACCGGCCTCCCCATCTAACGGGCCGTGACGGTGTCTCCTGCCCACGTCCGCACATCCCCCCGTCCTCGGCCACAAACGGAGCGTCCAGGTGGGAGCGTGGGTACCGGCGGGGGGAGTCCGCCGGTGCCCGATTCCACGTGAGACCTCATGGTTTTAACAAATTTCCTTTTCTGAGCTGCATCTCAATTACGTGTTCCATTGTTGCTTTGATCGTTATTGATTATGCTGTCACGGCACCCACCCTGCAGCCTGTGCGGTGCCCTGAGACGGTCGGCTAACAACCTGTCATGACACCTTGGCTGGGCGGCGGTGTGACACCGTCATCGGCGTCATTGTCATTATTCAGATTTTCCTTTACAGCTGGGGCCGCAGGAGATGATTCACAGATAAACACAGTAAGGCCCCAGTTATTTATATCAAGTTAATTAATCATATTGATTTAACATCCTGCTCTGTTATTTAACTTTTCCCCTTTAGATGTTGGTTTTAGATTTAATTTTAGAATAATTAAATAGAGTTCAAACTTTAGAACTCTACATGAGTACCTCATCTGAAAAATTATTAACATTTTCAGTTCCAGTTTAATAACTGCGGCTCCTCCATGAGGACGACCTTCGCCTTTCGAACATCTGAAGTAATTACAGCCAGAGAGGGAACGTGGCCGCCGATGGCCTCCTTTTGATACGGAGGGGAAGTCCCGCCTCCGTGGGACACAGGCGCAGACGCCCCGCTCCTCCTCCTGCGGCCCCAAGGCAGCGCCGCAGCCGCTCCTGCCTTCGCCCTGCCCGGCAGCTCCGTGCTCCTGGCCACCACAGCGACAAACCAGTGGCTCTGAGCTGCCGGTGGGCACCTCACGGCACCGCTGCCTGCGTGCCCAACACTGGGATGTGTGGATCAGGGCCTGAGCTTAAGGTCCTGGCCCCGGGTTCCTGCTTTGCTTTTCCTGGCACTTACGGTTACGGCCACTGGGAGCTGAGCCCCGAACGCAAGCGGCCTCCGCCCCTAGCGCCTGGTGACAGGTGCTCTGCCCTGCCCTTGGCGCCTGCCCCCCTTCCAGGTGCCCTGTGACAGCTCCCTGGGCCTCCTCCTGCTCCTGGGACCTGTCGTCTCTGCGTGAGAGTATGAAAACTGTTCCTTCCAGCAAAACGACCCTAAGGAGTTCACGTCCCCAAAGCGGGCACGCAGGTGCGGAGGGTGCCACTGCCGGGCCCGGGGGAGTGGCTGTGTCTTCTCACTCAGCAGCTCTAATCTGCACGTCCTTATTTAAAGGCAGCTATGCCCACCACCCCCACCCCCAGTCACCCTACTTCAGTCTCCATTCTACATTTTCGATAGGTTCACTTTGCTCCAGCTACAGGCTCGGCCGAGGGCATCTCTTGTCCAGTCCTTTGCACCTCGAGGCGCCAGGGAGGCAGGGCCCTGCCGAGCCCCTCATCGCTCTGTCCTCAAGCCAAGCACAGCGCTGGCTTGGGACCAGCGGTTCCTCCCTCCATCCATGACACAGCAATGAACAAAGAACTGCAGAGACACCCCAGAAAGCAAGGACTGCGCGCTTGGTATGCCAAGCATGTGGTCAGGAGGGCCCAGCCACCGTTCACATGACCTTGAACAAAGCCAGCGATGAATTTAAGACCAAGCCCCCTCGTCTGGAAGTGGAGCGCTCAGCCTGGGACTAGGCACCTGACTCTCACACCGGGGGTCCCAGTCTTCCTCTTTGCCACCCACAGGACGTTCTGTGCTTCTCCCCACGCACCAGTTCAGCACGTCGTGCTCCAAACACAGCGTGGGCGAGCTCTTCGTTTCCTTGAGTGATGTAAGTGCCCGCCAGGAAGAGACCACTCTGAGTACACACCGGAGGCCAGGCGCCGCATAAACCAGCTACTCTGCCCAGGCGGCCTCCGCCCCCACCCCACACGCCACCCTCAGCCCTCCTCAGGCCAGACCTCCGATGGCCACACATTCTGGAACAAGATGGAAAGACAGCAAGCAGTAGCTACTTGAACTTGATAGCCACTGGCTGTCATGTGACATGTTATTGAGACCATGGAGGCAACTGCTGGGCCTCCCCGTTTTGACTACACTGGCTGTATGTTACACCAGGAGTCAACAGCGCACTGAGGAACCGCTTCCCACTCGGGCCGACGGCTGTAACAGGCGAGACCGCAGTGCTGGTGAGGACGTGAGGCGACCCTGGACCGCACGCTGCTGGCGGGCCCGGAGACCGGGTACAGCTCGTCAGAAAAAACAAAACAAAACATAGAGTTACCGTCCCCCACAGCTACTCCACTCGTAGGCCCATTCTCAGGAGAGCTCACATCCACTCAGAAACTTATACGTCAACATTCAACAACTTACAGTGGGCCGAAAGTAGGGAGAACCCCAAATATCCAAGAGCCAATGAATGGATACACAAAATGTAATATAGCCACAAAGAAAGGAATGATGTTTTGATGCAGACTACAAAATGGATGATCTCCGAAAATACTATGTCAAGCAAAAGCAACTAGACACAAAGGTCGCATATCATATGATTCCATTTATACAAAACGTCCAAAACAGGCAAGTCCGTGAGGGTGAGTACTCATCAGCAGTGCCCAGGGCTGTGGGGCGCGGGCAGTGGGGGCGGCGGCCCTGGGCGCGGGCGTCTTTCTGGAGCGGTGGAAGCGCTCTGCGCTCCATTGGATAAGGAGAGCCACACAGCTTCACGAGCAGACGAAAAACCAGGGAGATGCGTATTTTTACGAGTGTATTTTACCTTATGTAAATTATACGGGAAAACAAAATAATTCTAGAATGAGGTTGATGGCGAAGGTTGCTAAATAGTGTATTTCTTCGCTCTTAAATTTTTAAATTGCAGGGATAAAACATTCTAAGAAACTAAAAAAGAAACTGATTACATGTCTCTCATACACATGCATACATATCTATGACATGTATATATGTGTTTATTTAAAGCACAAAATATAAAGTATTACAAGAAATTCTTAACAGATGACAGCATCATCTCATGATATATAGAATTTTTTATTGCACTATCTATATATTAATGGAAACTATCTGAATTTTGACTTAATAGGAAAAATTAGTGAAATTTATATGTAAACCTAAAAAAGAAAATTTTCTTAAAGGTTATGTTTGGTAAAAAATTCTTCACAACTTTAATTGCAATGATAGATGTACCTGGTTTTTTATGCAAACTTTTATTACTTACAATAAGTGATAAAAACACTTTTTATGTTCTCTCTCTGAGGAAGAAAATGAAAAAATTGAAAGGATCAAAATACCAACTATTTGGAGCTGCAGCACTGACCCCATCTGATTTTCCCCTCAGGAGGCACGTTTTTAAAGAAGCAATTTCAATGTTTAGCCTTATATGCCTTTGCTAAATTCACCTTTCTTCTATTTTGCATAATTTCTTTATAAATCTTCCAAGACTTTATAACCTAAGTCTTCAAATGAAATGAAAATGTTTTGATTCTCAAAATAAAGATTATTTTATTTTACATCTTTTTTTATATTTGTGACTTTATATTTCAAAGTGTTGCTGTAAAGCAGGTTGAAAACCACCTCTGTGTCAAGGCAGTGAATATTTTTATTTACTATACATTTATCTCCAAGGTTAATGCTAATTCAAAGGCATTTTAGAGGATGCATAATGTTTATTTCTCTCTTGCTATTTAAAAACATAAAGTATATACACAAATTCAAGTTCTCCATGGAAAGCCTTGGGGACAAAAAACATATATCCCTGTCCAACCACATATAGACATACATTTTATTTGTTAAGGAAGCAGCAAAAAAATAAACAAATAAATAACAATACTGTAATTTTATGAAGGCCTTCTTCACTTTTAGAAACCTAGCTTTGGAATGCTTAAAATTTTACCTTGCTTTATTAACATGAAAGTGTAAATCCAAGGTTCATTGTGTGCCTGTGGCCTTGTGTTTCAACTGCAACATAACATTTGATCCAAAACCTTATTTCAAAATCCTCAGAAAGTGTGGGGACCTGGTGCACATGGTGCTAGAAGTGACCACTTGCATCCAGGCCGCCCAGGAAGGGGCACTATGTGTGTGCCCAACTTCGCCGTAAAGGACCTGTGTTCTTTGGTGGGTTAGTGTACTTCACTCACAGGGTGAATTTTCATATGTGTATGTCAGCCGCAAATAACCCTGTGAGGAGAGCTATGAAGTTCCTTTATAGCACAACAACAAAACAAAACCCTCAATCTCCTGTATTTAAGGGCCTCCAACCTTGCAGGTAAAGTCAGCACACATACCCACATACCCTGATGTGGGAGGTACACTTAACTAGGTATTGAAATAGTCTGCTCTTACATTTTACTACATTGAAAGCAAAGCTGGTTGCATGGAGAACTGTATGTATCAGGGGTCACCTACCTTTTTGGCACCAGGGATCTGTTCTGTGGAAGACAATTTTTTCCAAGGCCTGGGAGTGAGGGGGGCGGGGAGACAGGAGGCGGAGCTCAGGCGGTGGAGCCAGGGAAGGCTGCATGTTCGCCAGCCGCTCATCTCCTGCCCCATGGGCTGGTTCCTAACGGGCCACGCACCAGGACCGCGCCGGTCCACAGTACCGGTCCGTGGCCCGAGGGCTGGGGACCCCGGTGCACGAGAAACCTAAAATTCTCTCATTGCAAAGAAAGTTTCTTTATTTCTTTAAAGTATCCAACTTATCCTGTATTATGTCTACTATTTTGTAGTGAAGGGTGATACATAAATTTAAAATTAAATAATGAACTTGAAGTTTTCATATGTCTTCTTTTTTATAATAGACTTATACACCTGAAATCTATATAATTTTATTAAACAATGTCATCTCAACAAATTCTATTTATCTTTTTACATAATTTTTTATTGTTGTTCAATTACAGCTATCCCTATTCAAAGATTTTATGTCTTCTAATCAGTCATTTATCTTCTTCTATTTTTATTAAGGAGGCATTTTACTTAGAAGTGTGGGATTATCTTCTTTTTTTTTGTACAAGAACACCAGACACAATGTATGTTCACAGAAACCAGCCCTGGCGGGTGGCTCAGCTGGCTGGAGCATCATCCCTGGTCAGGGCATGTCCTGGAGGCAACTGATCTCTCTCTCTCCGCCCCCCAATATATCAATAAACATATCCTCAGGTCAGGATTAAAAACAATGGAGTCCCTGCACATAAACGCGCTTTATGTTAATAAAATGCGCTCCCGCGCACCAGCGCGGGTGGACACAGGCTGCCCAGTCTACCCGCGGCCACGCATTTTTAAGCCTCCTCTTCTCACTCAGTCCGGCTGCAGATGTATTTGTCAGCTGCTCACGTCAGAACAGCTGCAGAGCTGAAACAAAACCTTCAGTAGGGAAATGACACCCCTTTTGTTTCCACGAGAGTCTTGCACTGTCACCCACGGCGCGGAGCCTTCCAGTCTGTTCCCTGCCAATGCTACCAGTCTGCCAATTACCCAAGCTGCTTCCCAGACATCAGACGCAAATTCCACAAGACTGCTGTGCAAGCGCACCCTAATTAACCATCAGCTTAATTAGACAATTTACTGTGTAATTAGCAGGCAATTAGTCAACACCTCTCAGATCTTATTGACTGCCGTGACAGCCGTTCCGGCTCCCCGCATTCCGACACGCCCGCGCGCCCGCGTTCCCGGCCTCCTCAACCTGGGGCCGCGCGCCGGCCGGACGAGCGGGTGGTGGCAGACAACAAAGGACAAAGTCGACACGTGGCCCGTCCGGGTTCTGAGCGGCTTACAAACTGGTCCCTCACTAATGCGGGCAGCCCCACACTGAAGTCACTCTAGGTGCCTGCTCTAAAAATGCCTATAGAACTGGCTGCTCCACATGTTGTGTTTCATGCTTCCACTTCAAACCGAATGCACGAGGAATGACGCTCCATGGCTGGCTTGGCCTGCAGCAGCCTCGGTGCATTCGGTCTGTGCACAGACCTGCTTGACTGACCCCGTCTGTCCACGCTGGGAACCATTAGAGACCCAACTCCCACCGTGGACGGAAGGCGCTGCGGCGGGCGGAGCATTTCTGGTTTGCAGTGAGCCAGGAAGAGGTTCAGGAGCCCGGAGTCACACCTTGGCATTTTAGTATTTACATTAACACATTCATTTTTCATAAAGGAGCATTTTTAGGACATTTTTCTCTAAGTTCAGATGTACATCATATAAAACCCACTGCTTTTCGCAGTGAAATTTCTGGCCTCTCCAGAGCACTTTCTGTTTTCTGAGGATTTCATAACCAGTAACTAGTGAGGTTTCAACAGCCATAAGGAACAACGGTTCTCCATCTTTTTTCCTATTCAGAAATACTTTAAGAGATGAATTTTATGGAATGATTTGAAAAATCATCCAATCTTCTGCTTAATGGAAAGGAAGGAAAAAGGAAGGCTCTGTGGCCATTCAGTCGCAGTCTAATGGGTTAGCCATCACCCGCATCTTCTGAGATCCGATCAACCTCAGTACATACAAACTACTCATTACCACAGAATTATCGCTGTACCACTGACACTTTCCCATGGGCGGTGATTTCCTCTTGTTTCTTTTTGAAGGGAAGACGCCCCGAATCCCAGGCAAGGGCAGGCAGGGAAAGGCCACAGGCGGGAGGGGGATGGGCTGCTGGAGACCCCAGGGAGGATGGCTCCCCGGGGCACGGTGCAGGGGAGTGGGAGGCGGGCCAGAGACAGGCAGGGGCTGCGTGGTACGTGGCTGGCGCGAGGACAACGGGGTCGGGAGGGCTGCGGGGAGCCACTGGCACGTCGGAAGCGGAGCAGGCGCGTGGCAGGCTTCGCCTGTGAGGGACAGAGGGGGCGGGTGGCTCCCGCCGGGGCAGGCTGGGGTCCGGGGCGCGGTGTCCGGGTGTGGAGGCGGGTGCTGCTGGTGCGGGCGAGCCCTCGGGGGACGGCAGGGCAAGAGCGGACTCGGGCCCTCTGACAGGTGATGGGCGCCACTGCGCGCCGCGGGGCGGCCTGCCGGTGTGGGCGTGATAATTACCACTGTCACTGATCGGGTATTTTACACGTTACACGTCATTTTTAGATGCTTTATTTTTTAAACATTTAAACTGAGTATCGCTAGAATACTGCAAGGAAGGCAGGCCGGTGTTGTGGCCTCACTGTGTAAGTGAGTGTGCTGAGGTCTAACTACTTTACTGGCAGGCGCAGTACTTAGGAAAGTTGAGATGACCCTCAACACTTTCTTCCAAACAAAAGGACATGATTGCGCTGCTCAAATAATAGCGGGTGTGATTTACCGCAAAAACCATGGTTGGAAATGGAGGGCGAAGCAGCCCCTCAGGCCTTCTGTACGCAACCTCACTGTCCTCTTGCCCGACCGCAAGAGGTAGCAGGGAGCCGCGTGCCAACGAGAGTTCCCTCGGGCCTTGGGCGCCGGGACACTCCTCGCAGCGCCGCCGCGGTCTGTCTCCTCACCCCTGGGCCCGGGGACTGAGCGGTCGCTGCCCTACTCCGCGGGACGCTCGCGGCACTCCCACCTCGGCCGGCGGGCCCCCTGCAGCCCCCACGGCCCCGCACCGCTGAAGCCCCGCTGGCCCACTGCCTCCTCTCCTCTCCCCGCCTAGGGACACACCCCGTTCTTGTCTCAGGGGTCTTTCCACTTTCTCTGTCTCCCTGCGTATTTCCTCTCAGCTATTTCTCCTGACTACATTCTTGCAGGTTTTATCCCACCTTGGCGACAGTTTCCTGGGAAACCAGAACAATTCTGAGGCCATGATAAAAAAGTAAGTGCCACCGGCAAAAGCTAGAAAAAAAAAATCTCAGTATGAGGGAAACTTTAGAAGATAATTTTTTATACCATATTTTCACGTACTTAACTTGATTAAAATTCTATATAGACTTTAGTAACGTAACAGAGTATCACAATGTTATTTGGGGGAATTGAAATAAAGTATAAAAATAAATTTTCCCCTTGCAGAAATGTCCAAGTAGATGACAAAAATCTGCATAGGAAACTCTCAGCCCCTTTGCCCCCAGTGAGGGCGCAAAACGTCGCGGGTGCTGGAGATGACACCATACTCCTCTGGCGCATGCGGTGTTACCTGCCATCCCAAAGACCAGGAGCGGCTCAGGGAGGCCCTCGGCGCACCGGCCATGTGCCCTCTGCAGCGCCCTTCTCGGGCAGGGGTGCCGCGCACTGCCTCCCACGCAGTCTGGGGCGTCTCCAGGGTCCAGCCTGAGTGTGTGGAGCTCAAAGACGAGCTCAAAGAGATGCGACTGCGCACACCCGGCCTGCACCCTGGGGTTTGCCAGAGAAGGCAACGCCAGACACGCCTGCTACCCGGGAAGGCCCGCCAGAAAGGAGGCAGTGTGAGGTCCCGCGAGCTCTGCACAGTGGGGAGCGCTGGAAAGGCAAACAGGTCTCAAGAGAGGAAAGCTAAAGGACTCAGGGCTCCTAGGGGCTGTGTGGGCAGGGAGCTACAACCAGAGGTTCAGCGGACCAACGGGGAGGCTCCCTAATGACGGGAGGGAGCGTGGAGAACCGCTGAAGCACTCCGGGGACAGAGCCTAAAAAATGCCTGTCTCCTGAAGAGGAATATTAAAGCCGTACAAAGCTATCTTTATCCAAGGAAGTACAACTGCTCGTCACAAAGTAGGGATATTTACCAGCTTCCTATTCCCAACACTGCTCAACGACGTATTACATTTCAAAACACAATTATCTCACTGATTCGACAGGAAAATAGCCAACTAGTTTACGTTACGGAAAGGAAAAGGGAGAGCCGTGTAGAAAATCCACCCTATCTCACGTCGATTGAGTAAAATCCTACAATAGCTCAGAGCATAAGGAGAAGAGGACTGTGGCTCAGCAAAGCCAGAGAGGGCTTGCGCGTCCCTGGCCGTCTGACACTGGAACAGGGGCAGGCGTCTGAGAAGCAAGGCGCGGGTGCTGCGGGCAGAAGCCTGGAGGCTGGACTGGCTGCATCGGGTGAGGGGGCTGCGTGAGGGGCCGCGCGGGAGCCCTGCGGTTAGTGATGAGGAAGAGCGGCTTCCAAGCAGAATTATGAAGCTACGTGGCCTGGAGCCGCTGTCGGCTCCGTGTTGTCTGTACAATCACATTTACATCCCCTTCCCGTTGTCTCTACAGCCATGGACTCAGACTCAGCGGCCGAGCCTTGCCCCCGCCGGGCACTGCCGTGGCCCTGGCTGCCCGAGCGCTGCTCCTCCTGCCTCGGACGAAGACACAGCTCCAACACCACGCTGCTGTTCTTTTTAAAAACAGAGGCAAACACCGCTCACTATGTGGTACCTTCAGTCTGCGGATCCCGCTGCCTGTTGCCCATGTCAGTCATTCTGCGTTTTCTGGCGTGTACACTTTGTGAACTTGAACTAGAGTCTGCGTTTTCTCAAGCAGAGATCTTTTGCCCGTAGAGATACAGGACATCAGTCAGAGCTCTCAGGATACAACCAGTCTACTCAACGACACGGCTTGGTGACATTTTTAGGTAAATTTTAATTTTAATTGAGGGTGAACTTGGCAGAAAAGTCATGATGAGTTGTTCCAAACATATGGGATGTTGTGGAAAACTTCCAACCGAGCAAGCAGAGGAGGACAGAGGGGGCAGCGGCCTCCGCTCAAGCGAGACGCAGGCGGGGAGGGCAGCGCGCGAAGGGGACCAGCGCGCGAAGGGGACCAGCGCGCGAGCGGGCCGCGGGCCGCGGGCCTCTCTGCAAGGCCAGCCCCTGCCTCGGGCCCCCAGCCAGGCTGCCCTGAGGAAGCGGTGGCGACGGAACACGAAGCCCACTGCTAGTCAAAGGGAAAGGAGCAGGAAGGGAGCGGCCATTCTGAAACCGAATGCCTCGCAGTGGATGCATGTCTTTAATAAAGATCTGATGGGTCATTGCTGGGCTTTGTCCTTAGAGTTTTTAAGGAAAGGTAGAGAGTATCCCTGCATGGTAAGGGCTGCAAGCCTTGTTGAAAACCAGTGAAGAAACAGCGGAAGCGAGGAGGGCACATTGGAATCCAAGACATGTCCATTTCAGCCAAAGACTGTGCCATCCAAACATACCCAGACATGGATGTTTTCAACTATTTAAATTTAAAATCTGCAGAAGAGTTATCATGTGAGACAAGATAAGGGTTGAATGAGTTTTTTAAATGGCAGGATTCTACTTTAAGGAAATTTCCTCTAACCGTAATTATGAGAATTTTCCATTAACCTTGACACCAATTGCTCAAAAAACAAACAAAAGAGAACTGAGTAAGAGGTATTTTCCATTACAAGTCAGGTTCTTCCACCAGCCGCCCTGGATCAAATTGTTCACATCATTTTATGTTATTAAAAAGATCTATTTGAGTCTCCCCTTGTCCACTCTACCAAAATGATTAACTAATTAACAAGTGTGAAGTCACAGCCTGAAACAGAAAAGAAGTGAAGACAGAATTATATTGGAAAATTGATTGGTCTGCTTCACAGTCAACTAGCCCAAAATGTGAAATAAAAGGTAAAAAAAAAAAAGAGAGAACAATTTAACTAGCTTTAATAATGTACCTGGTTAAAAATGTATTGGTTACAATGGAACGATTTATAGTTAATACTAGAAGTGAATGCGTTAACCTGTGTTTGGAAACATGATCTACATTTTCTATTGAACAAACTAAGTCTGTATCCAAGGCATGGCTATAAACGGTAATTCATTTAGAACCTTGGAGAGAGATGGGGTGTGTTTTTTATTACATTCTAATTTGCAGGATTTAACTTCACTTCTAAAGTGCGCACACACACACGCTTCTGTGCTGGAGCGACCAGGGTGCTTCGCAGGAGAGGTGGCAAACGGGTCTCGAAGTGGACGGGGCGGCGGGGGGGGGTGGCGACATCTCCCCCAGGACCCCTGCATGCGAAGCGCAGCCTCCGAGTAAATCCGTTCTTCATCATTGGAGGATGTGTCAGTTCTGTGAATGTAGACCTAAATCACAGTGAAAGCCCCTAACCAGGTGAACAATCCGCCTACTCCTACACAGAGATTACCTATAGTTTTAGCACTTGAAAATCTCCCATATGGGACCTTTACATTGAATGTGTTCGCATAATTATAACTCCCTGGGTTGATGCGCAGGTGATACTACTCAATAACCAGAAAGTAATCCTGGACCAGATTCAAACCCCGGGCTGCGGCCGTGAAGGCGCTGTGCTGGGCGGCCGCTCCCCTGCTGTCTGCGGACCTCCACGGCAAGGTCACGCGGGAGCTCCATGGCAAAAGGAATGTTTCATGTAATCTTAAAAAAACAAACAAACAAACTACATCTTCATTTCTAATAGGGCTTCGAAAATGAGTTGCAAAAGTAATTGAGATATTTCTCTATTGGAATCCAAACAGACTTAACTAGGCTCCAAAATATAATGTAATGTATTTGTGAACTGTTCCTTAACAAGTCCAAACATTATTTTTAGCATTTTGAGCCCCGACAAGGTGACTCCTGAATTCTTGCCTGGTTGAGAGGCACCTTCCTCCCGGTTAAGCCAATGTGCATCGCGACAAGGGATCCGCAGGGGCTAATGGGCAGCCCACGTGGGAAGAAGTCTGCACACCTTATTATGGGAAGGGAGACAGAACTGTTTAGAGACATAAGAAGGAAAGCCTCACCAACAGGACACGAGAGCTGTCACCCTGGACCTGAGGAGCTGCCACGCGGGACCGCGGTTCACGTCCCCGTCCTGCAGTTACTCGGTCCCCTGACAGGCAGCACCGCGCCCTTCTGGTGTGCCAGGCGCCTGGGCCTGGGGGCCAACAGTGAGCAAGAAGGACAGCAGCCCCCGGCTGACGGACATGACTGCCCAAGGCTAGAGCGGAAGACAAACCAGTCGACACTGAGGTGGTCAAGAGCGTAACAACATCGCGGGTGACAAGTGCAATGAGGGGAAACCACCGGAAGGAAGCGGCTCCGGGCGACGGAGCTGAGAGGGCCGTGGGCCTCCCTGGGGAGGCCGTCTGTGCAGCGCGGAGCGTGAGGCGGTTCGGCGAGGGCCAGCCACGACCCTCCAGCCCGGCAAACTCCAGCCCCACGGCCCTGAGAGAGGGGAGGGCTGCCAGTGTGGCTGTGGCAAGGTGGCCTGGGCGGGGACTAGCTTCGGCGACACGGGATTCCCAGAAGGCAGACACAAAAATTCTGTCTTTATTCTCTCGCTGTGTCTCTCTCCTCCCTCTCAATGAAAGTGCACATAGAACCGCAACAGAAATAAGATCGCAGGTGCCCCTGGGGGCCACGGTTCACCTGCTCAGCCGCACTCCAGGTCCCTGCCAAACACTGAGGGGCTCAAGCTGCCTTCACTGTAGACATCGAGTCATGAGGTGCAGAGGGGATCAATCAGGAAACAGCAGGACTGGGAAGAAAGGGCCTGGATTTGTACCGAGTGACCTCAGCTCCAGTACGGGCGCGGTGGCCTTCAGCTTTGGGAGGAAAAGGGCCACTTGTGGCTCCGGGACCCTGGTATGGCCCAGTGACTTGTTTTAAGCTACAGAACACACTGGGAAGTACACTGTGCAACTTCAGAGCCCCAGCCTCGGTTTCCCCTCTTGCCTTTTAAAACCACTGCTGCTCTGCGTGTAAGTGCAGTGTAGTCCCTTTGGAGACGAGACCACACAGAGGGCCGGGCCCAGGCCTGCACGCCGGCCCCCAGCGGCCCACCAAGCGGCAGTGGAGGCGCGCGGGAGCACGGCCAGCATCGCAGGGGCAGAGCAAGCCTGCCCGGCCGCGCCCCAGCCGACCGTGCCGCAGGACCACAGCACGAGGGGCAGATGACTGGTTGCTGTGGGTCACACCACTGCGGGGCGCCCTGACACACAGCGACAGATAAATGATATAGACACACCTGCAAGAATAACAAAATCTAAAACATGCCGCGATGGCTCTCAGACAGAGGCCTCTGCTGAGAAAGCAAGAGCAGGCTGCGCGTGAAGCCTGGGAGGGCGCAGCGGGAGGCGGCCAGTGGAGGCTGGGCAGGGGACCGGGTGCCCCCGGCGAGAACACCGCAGGCGACGATTCCCAAGGCAGAAAGCGCACGCAATGCGTTTGTGGACCTGGCTGAAGACCTCTCGCCCCAGCCTGCTCCCAGCGGCTGCTGAGTGCCTGCCCGAGTGTAATAAGGTGCAGTAAGAAAGGAAAGAACTAAGGAAGGAGATATTCAATTTGTTAAGCAAATTCAACTGAAAGCAAAGCAAAAGAGCCCAGGACATGCTGGGTCGGGAAATAAACCAATTTTAAATACTTTGTCTCTTCTAGAAGGAAAATGGTTTTCAAAGTAAGAAACGACCTCAGGGTCAAGATCACATTCACCGCTGGCTATGGGATACTTTGTGAAGACTTTAGAGAGATTTAGAGCAGATCCCAGCACGTTCTCCCCAGGCGACAGTGTTGATTCCCAGACCCTCAACGAGCCTGGGCCACAGCAGCCAGACACATTCAACACGGAGGGAAGCCTGCCTCCGAAACACCCAGGAGTGCGACTCTGGGGCATGGACAAGTGGCCCCTGTGTCCCTCCTGTCCCCCTGTCCCTGAACCACAGCGTCTGCAGAGGTCCCCGACCGTGCCACGTCATGCTGGGTGCACAGGGAACAGACAAGCCGCCTTCCTGCTCCACAGCGTCCCGGACAAAGAGGAGCTGAAGCCACGGCCGTACATGCACTGGCGGCTGATACAGACCACACGGCCACATGTGCTGAGCCAGCACCAAGACTAAATGACATTCTGTGTCGTGGAAAGCGGTGGATGAGAACGACATCGTGCGCGTTGCACGTGGAAGGGAAGCGCATCGCGGCAACCAGAGGAAGGCGGCAGCGTCTGCAGAGGCGGCGGTGGCCACCCTCCCCCGCCACAGGCAGGTCCCCGTGGGGTGCGGGGGGGCTGCCCGTCCGCTGCACAGGCAGAGGGCGCTTGTCTGCTTCTCAGACAGAGCGTGCGTCTCGCCCTTGCCCCATGCGTCGACCCCGAGAGCCTAGCGGAAGTGGGGGCCTGCGGCTTCAGAGCCTCCGTCTCCACAGGCCTCCGCTCTCGCCCTCCGGGGACAGCGGCTGCTGTGAACAAGCCCCGGCCTCTGTCCCCGAGGGGCAGATGGTGAGGAGACAGAGGGGGCAGCTCAGCGCTCTTAGCGGCTGCAGCAACCCCTGCCCGGACCCCAGACATGCGCGTGGGCCCCGCCGGTCCCCGGGCGTCACTCCGTCTGGCCACAGGGCACCAGTGAGGCCAGCCAATGCCAGCAGAAGCAGAACCACCCACACGAGCTCAGCCAGGCTGCCCACATCCGTGACTGCGAGCAAATAAATCCCTGCTGCTCTCAGTCCCTGGCAGTTTACTTAACTTCCTCAGCCCACTGACCATCTGAAAAAAAATAATTACTATCTTATAGGGATGTTGTGAAGATTCAATGAATAGCTTATAAAAAACATTTGCCAATGTCTATACATTCTAAGTACTCACTACGTGGCAGGTAAGTGCATGTTGCTATAACAATAATAATAATTATAACAACGACAACCGAGAGCATTAAACGAGTCCCAGAAGGTGGTTTAGAAGCGGCTTTGGAGGGACACTGGCGTCTCCCAGCTCAGATTCCTTCCCCCAAACACCACTGCCTCTCCAGTCCTGTCGGTCTTGCCCCGGGGTATTTATTTACTTGCAGGGGGAAAAAAAAGCACCATACTTTCAGGTCCACAATTCACTTTGGTTACTAGGTTAGACTGCTTTACGCCGTGATGACTCCTGGGGCAGGACTACACAGTACAGACAGAAATGACGACAAGGCCCATGTGTGGCCAGTAAAAGGCGGATGTTTCTGAGAGGTCTTTCCAAAGCCAGACAGGCTGCATGACCTCAAAGACCTAGCATGCTCCCTGCCGCTCAAAGCACTAGAGAACAGGTTCCATTTCATTAGAGAGTCTGCCCAGACAATGTGGATGTCCCTTCCTAAACCTGTGCTGTACTTACTCTGTTTCCTCAAAAATTCTCTGCATGTTTAAGGCTTACTGGACAGCCTAAGTCTTTAATATACAGCCCATGCATTTAGAAATTCCACTGACATTTTCTTTTTTAAAAAAAGGTTTTATTTATTTTTAGAGAAGGAGAGGGAGAAATATCTCAATGTGTGGTTGCCTCTCGCACACCCCCTACTGGGGACCTGGGCCCCAACCCAGGCCTGTGCCCTGACTGGGAATCAAACTGGCAACTCTTTGTTCGCAGGCCAGCACTTAAGCCACTGAGGCACACCAGCCAGGGCTGACATTTTGGACATGGATACATACACTCTAGAAAGCAACACAGGGTATGAAAAGTTTAAACTGGCCTTGTCTCCTTTGATTGAGATCAGTGCTTAGAACAATGTTTTATGTGTTGATTGTTCACATGGCTGAAAAGAAGTCCTCAATGTGCTGTTGCCAGAAACCTGTCTATTCATTTATTAATTCATTAGCACAGCATATATTCATGAGGCATTTATCAAACTCTTCCTATGCACTAAGCATTGGTGTGGTATAAAGCTGAGTTTGATGAAAACAGCTACAATCAATACTTTGATTTCAAAGAAATAATAAAGAACCTTCAATATTTCTCAGTGTTTAGTTTTTAGTGTTTTGTGTTGAGAGCGACTCACCATATGTATACCTATTTATCCAGTCATTTGACATGGTTAAAATAAAATATATACAGTCAAGACATTTTATTACTAAAAATCAATCTCAAGTTTACTCTAGTTTATATACACAACTTATAAATAAAACAAATTCTTGCTTAAGCTTGGCTTTGGCTTAGGATAGTGATAACCATTTCTGAGTTTATCTGTGTAGTGATTAAGGTATGTGCAGCCTGCAGTTAGATGTTATCTATATGCGGTCTGTAATATGTAGCAATGAGAGAAGACAAAAGTTACGATATAATTAACACAAACGAAAGGTTTTGATTTCCTATCAGTGTAACGTAAACACAGGTTGGAAGGTTATTCTATGTGACTGCTAAACAATTTCTAATATTCCCAGTTAAACTCAGCAGGTCTCTGGTTTGTCATGATAGTTTAGCTTAAACTGAGCTTGACAGATTGCTTTTCCACCTTTTTAAAATTTAAACTTGGATTCAATAAGTTATTTATAGAAAAATAATTTATATTTAAATATTTTTGTGATGGCACTTTAAATATCATCATCCTAAAGCCTTCGCAGAACCTCAAAAAAACAACGCCGGTATTTGGGGACACTCTAGTGATGACTGAATCTGACAAGGGAGAATATAGTTAATAAAAGCCACCTTTGATGTTATTTAACACAATAGCAAACACAGATCTTTTTATATCTGACATTAAAAATCGGATCATTTGCCTCCCTGAAGAAAGCATGCACAGCTTTTATAGAGACCGCGCGGTACAGACTAATAATATTTCTGTTTACTGAGGTATCACCTGGCCTTTCAGCGGAAGGCGGTGGTCCACCGTGGCCGCGGTATATTAGACCTCAACGCGGCCTTGACAAATGTCAAGAGTATAAAAAATATATATAGGATGGAAATCAAAGGCATGTTCTGAATGCCTCCAAAAATAAGAATAAAGGGAAACAAAGTCCACCTAACCACATTTGCTGTAGACATCAGTGCAATATTCAGCTGTCAATCTCGGTGACAACAAGGGAGCCCGCCGTCGCGAGGGCGGGGTCACGGGATTTCCAGCAGCTGTTCAGACAGGGCTCCAATTCTCCCAGAACTCCCTTGGCGAGCATTTAATTTCTTTATCATATGCAGGCTCGGCAAATTGTGCTTCATCAAAACTGTACTGTGAAATATTAATATTTCATATGATAACAAAACACCGTAGAATAACCTTTGTCATGTTAAGAGCATCCAAATTTCAAATGTCAAGATTCTGAATTTTAATTCACTTTAAGAAGATTTTTGAATGGGCATAATAAAGGTAGTAAGGCCACTCGAAACCGCCATGCCGTAACACCACACCGAGGTGCAGCACCTATGCCGTATGAACGGATGTCCCAGGAAGAGGCTGCAGGAAGGGTGTGTGTTTGTCTGGCTGAGCTGCGTGCCATGACATTTCCTCAACAAGAATGCACAGAAGCCCAAAAGACAATTACATATTCACAACAGGTTTAATTACCAATCAGGGGCAATATAAGAAACCAAAAACTAACAGGCCTCTATGAAGCAAATGGGCTACCTCGCAAAACCACAAATGGGAAACGATTGCTTTTGGGGCTGGCATTAGATAACCCCACGGTGGCATCGTTATTTCAGCCACTGCAGCCGAAACGAGTGCCTTGAAAATAGCCTTTGCACAAACATTCCGTTTCACCTGTGACCAAAGTGGGCCACAGAGAGCTCCCTGACCCCCACGCCTGTGTTTTAAGTGCCCACGTGAATTTGCATTTGTTTCTACGTCTCCTTCGGAACCAGCATCCCAGACCCCTGAGTGAAGAGATTAAATCCAAACGAGAGGTCTAGAAGGAAGTGAGCCTCCACATTCATCTCTGCTACAATCTTACTACGGGGCACCGCTGCCAGGCCAGGGGGGAGATGGGATCCCCGCCAACGCGCGTCCCCCGTGGAGGAAAGACAGGCGTCTCCGACTGATCGGAATTAAATTTCTGGAAGCAAAGAAAACAGCAAATTCAAAGCAAACACTTTTTTTCTTTTCTTTCTTTCTTTTTTTGGGGGGGGGGCTACGGTTTTTCAGTAGTACTTAAGTAGCAACCTATTTTTGTTTTACATATAAAAATTTTTAAAGACTGTAACTAGTGTCATTAAATGCAATGAGAGACTCTGTTTCTCCCAAGGGGTTAAACATTTGATTATGGCTTCTGAGCAATTCCTCAAGGCTGAATTGAAACAAAGACAAACACATTATCAATATTGCACGATGCTGTCAAGAGTCGATTAATGATATTCTATAGCTGCGTTCAGTGTGTTCTGTTTATTTTTACACTTTGTTTCATCAAAGGATCTCTAACTATTCAGCCAATATTTTTTTTTAAAGAACCAGCCTTTAGCTATTTAAACATAAATACAGTCACAAAGTATTCTTTCCACGCACTGGTTTTCCTAACTTTTGAGGTTTCTCTCCATTCCCTCGATGCCGCTGGCACGCAGCGTCTTGTAAAGCTGTCGGGGGAAGACAGCCGTGACGTCCCCGCCACGGTGACACTGGCTACTGATCCTCGCAAGAGGAAGGCGGGTAGAGAGCGTGCTCGATGGGGTATGTTTGTTCTCTATTATTTTCTCTGCTTAAGGATAAGGCTGATTTAAATAATGATAATCTTTTCCTAGTCAGTAGATCCACACATTCTTATACATTAATTATTCCTAACTACCAGTGAGTGCTAAATACATCAATAGGTTTCACATTTAAAATTTTGTCAATAAAGGTTGAAGAAATGTTAAATTCTGCTGCTTTTTTCTAATTCAAAACCAAATGAGGATGCAACCCCTCACTGCATGATCATCAGACTTTGAAAACACACATTCATATGCTTTGTGTACTTTTAAAAAAATTGGTCTTAACTTGAATATGTAGCGTGTTTTCTCCTAAGTATGACCACTGACCATGGGAGCACAAAGGCTTAATGCCAAACAAACTCCAGTGCGTGTGTCCCAGGCAAGTGTCTGTGTTTACAGTGCGACTGTGCGTCACACCGAGCCTTCTTCCCACAGGGGCCAGACCCCAGGGTGCCATGCACCCCAAATCCCGGGGCCCCTGGCTGCGAGTGGGGTGCAGGCCCCAGGCACACCCAGCCAGGCATCACAGAACAACGAGGTGCACAGAGATAAAAAAGAACTCATGTGATGTGACTATCCAAGGACACAGCCACTTCGATAATATTTAAATTTTTGGCACTCTCGAGAGAAAAAAAGTGAGAAAAGTGAGAAAAAAGTGTATGCCTGCCCACCTCGCCTTCCATGGGACAGAAGGGTGGAAGGAAAGTAGACATGACAAGAACTAGTAAGCGGTCTTATCCGGTAGTTTAATAACTATTACTGCTCAGTCAGAAAAATGTTCCCATGATAATATTGATGTCCTAATTAAAGTGCACGAGAGACATGTAAACATGACTTCAAAAGTATTTTCTTACCTTATCCAGAGAGAAAGTTTTGGTCAGGGCAAAAGCCCACCCGGCTTCGAACGCTCTCCGAATCATGGAGGTGCTGGTGGCTGGGGTGGCGCTGGCGAGCCCGAAGGGGTTGGCGAACTTCAGCCCGGCCACCTCCACGCTGAGGTCCACGAGGTCCACGGGCGTGTGGAAGAGCGGCAACGCGGGCCGCGCGGGCACCGCAGCTCCGTGCTGGGACTGCAGAGAACAGGCGGGAGGTGACTGAGTTTGCATCAGCTGATTTTCCACATCATCTTTACACAAGTCACTTCAGCAGAGCATCTGAATCTGTACAGTTTACATCGGTTTACGCTACGTGATGGAGACCGGCACGGAGTCAGCAGTGAACCCAACGCAGGTAGCACCCTCTTTTCTCGTTTAAAAGGCAGTATGGAGAGTGTCAACAGAAATACAATCAACGAAATAAACAAAGGAAACCTCTCTTTAAAACAGACTGAGATCCAAACGCGAAAGGGAACTCTTTCCGAGTTCATCTAGCCGTCCCATTAACCGGGCCTTTCTGAACTCAATTTGCGGACCTGGCGTCAGTGCTCAGAGACCGCACTGCAGCAAGGCGGGAGCCCGACGTTCAGCTTCCTGTGGACGAGGCTGCGGGGGAGACACTTCCCGGGCCCCTGTCTCTCCTCCCCACCGTGGTCAGCACTGTGGCCGGAACACCGCCGGGTGCCTGGTTTCCTCCCTCGTGGGGACACTGGACGGCGCAGGGGCTCCTCCGCGCAGGGGACATTTAACGTGGGGAGGGGGCAATGCCCTCATGTGCACGATGGAGCCTCAGTGTTCAGAAGCCAGTTTATACCGAAATCTCCCATGGGCGCTCAAACTGCAAGCCTGCCCCTGCCGAAGGAACACTAAACGAGGGCTCCTTGCGCGACTGGAAAGAGTAACAGGAGCGCTTAGCTAAGTGTGGGGCGCCAGGAAGCAGAGCCGTGCTCGCTGAACCTTGTTTCTCTTTCTGACTCCGGGAGGTGACTAAAGATCACATGCAGCCTTCTGTCGGTCAAGTGTCTCCGAGTCTGCCTCTGCCTCCCTCGGCCTCCCCGCTCCCTCCCCCGTGGACTCCTTGGTTCCCATGGTCCCAGCTGGGACCTCCCCACCCCGCACTTCCTAGTCTCATCTACTACCACTCGCAACATCGTATGTTAGTTCATTGAGCTGGAGCTTCTCAAAAGCAGCAGCATCAGTGCAGCTATGCACGTTGGCCTTCTTTCCCTACAATGTTCTTTTCTGCTTTGAACACCTGGACCACCCTTCCCAAGTCACTGCTGCGGGCGTCTCCACAGGAAACTGCCCGTACGCCCTGAACTTGTCTGGTCGCAAGCGTGTGTCTCCTGCTTTGTGGACTGGGGCATCTAGCACAGCACTTGGCAGAGAGACACTAAAAATATTTGTTGACTGCATTGGACTGCTGACCTGAAGTACTTAGCCGCTTTTTCACATCACTGTCTACTAGGATGATAATCAGTTCAGATGAACTAATCATCAGCTACACCTCACATACATGGAAGTCCTTGATCATTTTTTTTTTTTTTTTTTTTTTTTTGATTCCTGTGTGGAGTACCATCCAACTCTCCCCTCTGGACAGCTACCGGACTTCGCAAAGGCCCTCAAAAGAGCCCCCTAGTGGGAATGGAGCGTCATGCTCTAGACGGCCGTTACTGAGGAAACGCGCGTGAAGTGGTTCACTTGTATAAAGGGACCTAAAAATTCAGGAACCTCACGAATCTGCCAGACCCATCTTAAAACAAAGCATTTTTCTGCCCTCCATAACGTTTAACTTCCAGCCGAGAGTGGGCTCCTCCGGTGGCAAGTAACGCAGCGAGTCTCCAGCGGTGACTGCGTGGGCACAGGAGAGTCTCAGGGAAGTCTGGCAGGGGTGCGGCGGGGCTCCGGGCAGGGCAGGGGGGGACGGACTGCAGGGAAAGCCTCCCGATCTGTGTCTCCCTCCCTGCTCCTCTGCAAGCTTCGAGTCCAGTCTCCCGTCTCTGCCAATGAGATTTCTGAGCTCCTTGATCCAGAGTGGTCGCTATTTTATAGGTCTAGTCCAGTCATTTTTAATTCTGCATATAAAAAACAGAGAACTTAAAAACAATTTTGATGTTCTGGCCAGTCAGACTCAAAACTAATTCCATCAGAATCGCTTAGAGCAGGACTCAAGTATTTGTGAGTATTATTTTTTTTTAATCTCCCCGGGGATTGCAATGTATATCCAAGGCTGAGAATCACTGCTTTCATGTGCGAATGCTCATCCTCATTCCTAATGCTCAAGTGAGACATTTTGAGGTCTACATTATTCAAATAAATGGCTACAGGGTTCTCTCAAAAGAACAAAGTATTTTTGAGAGCTGTGCAGATACTACAAGTGCTCACATGGAGACCTCAGTCGGCTTATAAAGTATTAATTCGATGAGCACCCATACATTGTCCAAATGCCAAGGCCTACCGCTCTGTAAAAACGGGACACCGACTTGATTCTCAGAATCAACAACGTGCTTGTCTATTTGCAATTGTACTTATGACAGACTCAGTGGTAAGTGTTTTGTACTTATTCTTGCTTTTTGATCACAACTCTTCAAATTAGGTGTTACTTCCTGTTGAAGAAGAAGAAAGTAAGGCTCAGAGAAAAGTCAACAACTTGCCCAAAGACAAGCAGCGCCTGGGTGACAAGCACGACGTGGCTTTAAAGCCCGCACTTCCTGCGGCACGTTGGGATGTCCCTGCTGCAACATCACGTTTGTGCCGTAGTAATGTCCTCACAGTGGACACTGGCCAGACAACTACTCACGACGGTTCGCCGGAACGCGTGTACCCCCACACCCGGATGCACCCACGGAAAAACCTACTGTCAGAAATAAAAAAAAAAAAAAAAAAAGTATGCCATTCAGATATTGAGAAGAAAATCAATCCTACTTCCTTTCTTTTGAGAATGGAAATCAAAACAAATAGAATTTTAAATTATAATGGCCTGTTATTTTATTATCACATTATTATTCGTTCTCCCAGGTACTCTTTTGTTATAACCTGGATGGGTCATGAAATTACAGACAGAGAAATTTGCATGTGTAATGGTTATATTGTTGGGGAAAAGCAAATCACATCATAATTATATATTCCAATTGCGTTTTTCCCTAATTTGCTTTACTAGATTTTTTTTTTTTTAAAGCACTGTTAAAAGCAAGACCACTGGTAGAGCTATATTTGATTAAAGAGAAAAACCCTCCCGTCATGTTCCATCTGATTTAAGCCATCAAAATGCTTTCACAGACTCATTTTATCTCTACCTCCTTGTGACAGAACCACAATGGTCCCTACCTTGGGCACAGCGGCCTCTCCGAAGCCCCCATTCTCAGTCTGTTCTAAGGCAAAGGTAAAGTAGCCGTCGGGCAGCAACTTTCGGCTAGATTAATTCATAGGCGGCATTAATGCATTAATTAACTCCAGCTCAGTTACTGTGCCCTTTGAAGAAGTATCTATTGAGAAGGAAAAAAACCCTGCAAAGCAGAAATTAATTTGGGTTAGCTGTTTCCATGGTGGAAAGGCCTAGGTACAGTGATTATAACTGTAACATAAAATCAGATTGCATTTCTCCACTCTGAGAGATTACTATTCGCAACGGAAACTTCAGAAAAGGCAGGAGGCTATAGAAATGTGTCTTTAAAAAATGATCCTATTTTATTCATTTTTTAAAGGCTATATTATTCACTTTGCTCTCAATAAGGTATTTGTAACCTGAGCATTGAGTAAGGATACAAAATTAAATGATACGCACTCCGAAGGTAGGGATTTTTTCCCCATCTAAACTCCATCTCCAGCTCTGGCCAGCGTGGCTCAGCTGGTTGGAGCATCGCCCCGTAGTCTGAAAGGTCACCGGCCTCCGAGTCACACGACCCAAAGGGCGTTTTTAAAGGATTCAGCAGTGAACTGACTTTAAGACGTGGCTTGTAAGTTAGCCAAGGATCCTCCCAAATAATACATAACACATTGAAAAACTTTCTGAAGTGTCAATCAAGAAGGTAACAATTCCTGTCGTCACAGGCCCAGGGCAAAGGCACTGACCGCATGCCGGGCACTGGCGTGGGGACAGCCTGGTGCCCAGACGGGGTAGAGCCGACAGCAGATGCATGGCACACAAAGGAGGGCAGGTGATCAAGGTGGGAATGGCAAAGGGGAAGCAGAGGGGCTGCCGGGAAGAAAGGTGACACAGCAGAGTGTTCACTAGTGAGACTCGGAATGAAATGCTCGGAGCTGTGGGCCGCCGGCCGGCCGGGGGTCTGCGCTCGCCCCCTGACCCGCGATTTCGGGGAGAAGGCTTTGGAACAGTCTAAGGTAGGGACAGGGTGCAGGCAAAAGCCCGGTACTTGCACAGAAGTCACATGCGGCCCAAACAGGCCAGTCACGCCTCTTCCAAGCTCAGCGGTCTCATCTCCGACACACCCACCGTGAGGGATGCTCGTGAGGGTCAAACCAGAAAAAGGAGCGCGCAGGGGCAGGCCCACATTCGCCCCCCACACCCATCCCCCGACCCTCCCTGCCGCCTGCCTCGCGAGCTGAGCGGGTGCGCCTCACCCACGGCCACGCAGGTCTGCACACCCTGCCCCCTGCACCCCAGGGGCTCCGCAAACTGCTCTTCAATCACATCTATCGAGGAAGCATTTTGTTGGCCAGCCACCTACTATGAGGGAAGCCCTGTTCCAGGCACAAGGGTACCACAGAGAAAAAAGCAGACACAAAGAACCTGTTCAAAGGCTACGTTCCAGTGGGATGCTGTCGGCATGGCGACTGTGCAGCCTGGGAGAAATGGTCCACAAACGGAATCCGAGGGCGTTGAGGACCAGTGGCGTGGGTTACAAACGCCCAAAGCCACAGCTCTCACTGCCCCTCCGACGGGTAGGGACGCACCTGTGTGTCAGGTGGTCCCCACGCTCAGGGGAAGGTGGCAGGGCGGGGCGGAGGGAGCAGAGGCGCGGGCTGGAGGAGCTCGGTTGCAGCCGGACCTGGCCTGACACCTTAGAGAAGCCCCGCAGTCTCCCTGTCCTTGTTGATGGACATGACGGCTGTCTCCACCTCTAACAGGATCTTCCACGCGTTTACTTTAAGGCTCTCCCCGGCAGCTCTCCGCTCCTGGACGAACTCTGCCCTGACTTGAATCTGCCGTTTCGCAGTCCACCCTTGGCCCCTGACGGACACCTGCGGCGGTGGGATGGCAGATGCCCTGGGGCCACACTCACCTCGGCCAACTTAGTTCATCTGGGAAGTGGAAAAACAGCGGTTCTTCCAGAGGCGACTTTCAGTATGACACGAACGGCAAGCCCCCAAAAAGGCAGTCACCATATAATGGGTATTTAATGTATTAGGTTATTTTTAACATGTGTTACGTGGTTTTCAATCCATCAAAAACTGTAATTTTATCCTTTTACGGAGGAAAACAGTGAGGCTCAGGCCGGGCAGCGGGGGCTCTGGAAGGTCTGAGGCCCTTGCGCCGGGAGCTCCCCCGTGCTGTCTCGGGGCCACGAGCGCGACAACCCGAAGGCGACGTGACACCCGCAAAGGCCCGACGGCAGCATCAGCGAGGAACGTGGGAGAACTTGCCTGAGTCTCCCGACACCCTCCCTGTGTACAGAAGTCTGACCCTTTGCAACTCATAGAAGACTCAACCTCACCAAGTCCTGGATGCCGAGGAACACAGGCCTGGTGAAAATGTCCAGCTGAGTTACTTCGCATTTCCATTTACCCCAGCAAACTACAGGTGTTTGGTGCTTTGTCCGGTGAGATGTCGTTAGCGTCACGTACCCCGGGGACCTCGGTGCTGGAGGTTCAGCGTTAATTCGCGCCCCCGAGGGCCCACGTGGACCGTGGGGCTCTGGCGAAGCCGATGCCCCTCGCGCTCTATCAGCGCGCCCTGAGGTTTGCTCCGCATGGTGCGGGGCAGTTTTCAGTCATTCTTTGCTACCTGTTCTCATCCTGAGTTACCTGCCTGAAGTAGCAACCTACTGCCATGTGGGTATGGAAATACCCTGCCTTTATGGAGACAATTCCATTTTAAATTACTTTTCAGGTCAAGCACTGCCATATAAGAAAGGTTTGGAACTCTATACAAAGTCAATAAAAGGCACTAAAATTACTTATCAGTCATGGTATTGTCTCTCCTCCCACCAACTCGATAGATTTGTCCTGATGGCTCCATGAGACACAGGCTCCTGTTTCTCTTTCCCCTCGATATCCTTTCACAACATATGGATGTTATTTAAAAAAATCCCCCTTCACACCCCAAAAGCTACATATTACAGAATTTTTAATAGAAAGGAAAGTATCATGCCTCTGCTACTCGTTATTTTAAAATATTACCTAGGGAGCAGACCAGAAATAACCTGAATGTACCCCAGAGAGGCAAAGTCCAGTGACGGCACTCCAGGGTACACCACGTGTGTGCGTATGAGCTCGGAAACGGGCTTCGTTTTCCCGCGACCGTGCGAGGGGCCGGGAGCCCACCTGTGCTTCCCGGCCTGGCTCTGTCGAAAGGCCCCACTGTCCCCTGGGGAGCTGGGCTGAAGTCCTCTCCGCTGTGCAGTCTTGACTGGGGGGCAGGGCTTAGCAAGCAAACAGCAGTTGGCCGTGACAGACTGGGGTGTTATGTTTTGGAGGCCCTCACTATTTCAAACTGAGTCCATTAGGATTTAAAACTGCGTTTTTATTGACAGTCCTTGTTTTCTCCCTGCCGGTGGCCGATGGCTCACATCCATCTTCTTCTAACAGAGGGTTAACGAACCTGCAACACGTGAGAGGTCCTTTTCCAACAGGCCTCAGGTTTCAGTACGGCTGTCGTCTGAAAGCCTTACCTCCTCTCAGGTGAAGCGGGGGGCTCCTAGGCATGGAAGCCAGCTCTAGGGATAGGATTGTTTAATCGGAAGCAGAGGAGGATTCAAAAATTAATGTGACACCCTGACTGGTGGCTCTGGTGGCTGGACCGCTGTACCTTGCACCACAAAGGCAGTGGGTTCGATTCCGGTCAGGGAGTGTGGGAGGCCATCGATCGATGTTTCTCTCTCACATCAATGTTTCTTTCTCTGTCTCTCTCTCCCTCCCTCTCTCTCTAAAATCAATAAACAAATCCTCGGGGGAGGAATTAATAAAAATCAACGTGACACGTTGGTGACACTGCCCTTCCCCCCCACCCCCACCGCCTGTGGCACTTCCATTCTCTAAGTGCAAGGACACTGCTGTGGGCTGTCACCCATTAAACCGCAACGTGCTGGCCGCCCTTGGCTCGCCCGGGAGACTTGCACCTCCACCCAGGCTGGTAAGCTGACCGCCGGTGTCAGCCTGTCCTCTGCTCCACTGGCCCCACGGGGCTGCACACCCAAACAAGCGCCTCTTGGCTACCCATTCATCTAACAGCTGGAAGGGCGGCACTTGACATTTGGGAAGTGGCTGCCAGGCTTGCCCATTAGCTTCCTGGGGAGACTGGAAGGGCAGCTAAGCCGCCTCTGACCTGCAAAGGGCCACAGAGGTGCTCGGATGTGCTGCCATGCAGCCTCAGCGCCCGATTCTCACAGCAGCTCAGAGGGCGGGGCCGCTGGGGCTCCTCCGGGCAAAGGGACGCCTTTGCAGGTGTGCGAACACAGAGGTGTTTTAAGTGATGGGAACGACCACACGCGTGTTTTATGCAAAGTTGGCGCTGAAGGCCTTCAAAGCAACAGAGACTTGGCCGTAGGAGAGTTCTTCTAGGTTTGTTTCCTAAGTCCCAGACCGGCGTATTTTTAGTGGCTGCTCATCTCTGTCCACCGCAGAGATCTTTAATGTGAGGCACGGTTATGATCATTCTTTAGGTTTTACTTTCACATCATAAAAGTTATTAGAAATAGCTTTAAAATTCTTACACTCCAACAATGCGTGCTCATTTTGGAAAATCATCGAGCCCAACATAAAATAAAATTGTAAATATTCCAGTACTAAGAAAATGCTGTAATCTTATAAAATTTTCAGGTATAAATGTTTGCCTTTTCCCTCTTTAGACCAGTAATTCCTTTTAAAGAGACTCCAAATCATAAAGTGTTCATACCCTGACTGGTCCCTAAAGATATTAGGAAGACAAAATCCTTCACATAATCTCAAAACTTAAAAACGGCAGAAGGTGAAAGATTTCATTTATTGATAGAAACACACATAGTTTAATGACCTCTGCAGCAATGATCCTTTATGCTCAATTTCAAATTCCCTGTCTTCAAAGCATCCTTACAATGTTCTGTCCTTGTTTGTTAACTCATTATTTCTCAAGTGAAAGACTGACAAGCATAAATAGGCCTCTCAAACTGTTCAGTCGTATGTCCAGACGTCAATAACATTAATAATATCATTAAAAGGGACAATGAAAGGTTTAAAATGACACACAGAAGGGCGCTGAAGAAACAGGAGGCACGAACGACACGACTTTCCATCCTGAATTAATCCCGAGGGATGAGATCGCTTTGTAAAGTCAGCTGAGTGGTGCTGAGCTGCTCCCCACTGGCCATGGTGACAGCCAGGGGCTCCTGGGGATGGGCCTGTGGCCCCAAGCCCAAGCCGACGCATGCACAGGCCCGGCTTCCCCGTGCCGTGCCGCCAGCAGACGCGCCGGGGGAGGCTGGCTCACAGGAGAACCGCGGAAACGCGGCACGATGACCGAGCGGCTCCTTCCCCCTCGAGCTGAGACCCCGGCTACCATTTTGCACCGACTCCCTCCGTGGCGGGACCACGGCAGGGGCCTCTCTGAGCCAGGGACAGAAGTGAGACCCTCCTCCCACACGGCCGCTGGCCTGCCCTCGGATGGTAGCCGCCTGCTGTCGCTCTGGACCTGGGCAGAGTGGAGCGTGTGGGCAGGAGGTTAGAGGCTCCGTGTTCACCACCAGTTCTCTGAGGAACCTCGTTCCCTCGACAAGGAGCGATTCTCTGGGGCCTCGATCGAAACAAAAGCAAATGCACAAAAATCTCATGTGGCAGAAAAGCTCGTCGTCCATGCAGGGGACTGATGATGGTTTTGAAGAACTTTACACACACATATTTCCAAAAGTAGCCGTATTCTGCACACAGCGGAGGAGGGTCACAGTGCATGTGAGAGGGCGTTCCTGGACTCTTCACCAGACCGCACGCGCTTCCCTGCTGAGCAGGAAAGCAAACACGTCTGCGGGAGGCTGCAACTTCACAGGCACTGTGCCCTGCAGTTGTGCAGGGCTGAGACAGGCACCGCTGACCTAGTAAAATGCTGGAATACTTGTGTGCATAGTTTGTGTATCTGTTGTGAGAGTTTGGCCACAAGAATTAGTTTCAGGGGGTGCTGACAAATTAAAAAGAATAACATAGATTCATAAATGAAATAATTAAGATAGCAGCTGGCTCCTTAACATGGATGCAGACTATAAGAATACAACGTATTTTAATGAAGGATAGAGCTTAAAGAAAAGGAGAATATCATTTGGGAACATGCATGTAGACAAATTCAGGTATATGGTCCAAACTCTGAAGCTAAACCAATAATGAAGAACTTCACTTCGTGTGGCTGAAAGCTCACCACCCATGCCGGCCGCCGAGCAGCAATTCTCTGTAATGATGCAGCTTCCACGCTTCTCCACGTGCCCAGCGATTCCAGAAGTCACTGGTACACACAGCCGTCAAAATGGTTTTTTAATGTTTAATGTCCCAATGCCTCCTTCCGTACCCTTTGCCATTTCCTCATAACTGCTTAGTTTTCATGGGATGAATTCTACCTGAAAGAAAGTGGGCCCTCTCCTGTTCTTTTCTTGCCTGTATTTGAAGACGCACTCTACAAATTCTTTCCTTTATTTGAATCTCTATCCTAATCCATCCATTCCTTATTTATCCTCTGACACTAATTCTTGTCTTTGTCTCCCGATATTTGTCTTTCTACCACCACAACTGCTTTAGTAGCAGCAACGGGCACATTTAGCCAACCACTCGTAGTAATAAATGTGGCGTTTATTCATTGTTGCATCTAAGAGACTGGGAATCTAAGAATTCTGACGCACAGAATGACCACACACTACTGAAGGGTCACTCTGATGATGGAAGCAAACCAGTGGGCTATGACAAGATATTTTTTCTCTATTCAGAACTTCATTTGACAAATGTCCCGTGTTTATGAGATCATCTCCTCAGCACTTCCGTGGCTGCTTCAGGGAACATCAGCTTCTGATCTGGATTAGAATGTCGGAGACTTCATCCTGTGTTCTAACTCCACATTTGTCTGCCCTGGAGAACAGAGCCTGGGATGATACCGCACAGCCTTTCCCTTCCCACTTTTGTGACTAAATGTTTATATGCTGACAGCAGAACGAAGTCGGTGTGGACTTTTCCGAGTGACTGTGTTTTCATAAGGAAATACCATGTGGAGTTAAGCTGTCTCCTGGGTGCTCCTGTAAGGAAGAGCCTGCGGCACGTGAGGGGCTCTCTTAACCATGCTGGCCGCGAGGAGCAGGCTCCCTGGACCACCTCGTACCTTCCCGCTCCCCTCTGCCACGTGAGACACGCTAAGGACGGCCAGGCGGCGCTGAACCTCCGAACGAGCACAGCGCCCCATGAGCCGGTGACCTTGCTGCTCCACCAGCCAGTGTGACCTTGTGCTTATGAGAAGTCAGTTGTACGTTACTTACTCTACTTGTGTTGGTTATAAATGCCAATAAAAACACATAAATTGGTGAGGTACAGGAACATGAAAAGAAAGACAGTTGATTCTGGAAAAAACTAAGTTGAATGTTTTCAAAAGACAGGATAAACAGCGTCACTGAAAAACTGCTGTCACAGTTGGTGTGGGTCAGACAAGGGTCTGCAGGGCAGCCACAGGCCACACAAAGCCACTTTCTGGGGTAGGTATGTCCATTTTTCCCTCCACATTAAAAACAAAACTAGAACTTGTTCCACGTTAGAAACAAAACTAGAACTTGTGACAATATTTATAGAAAGGTTTAGGTAAGAAAGACGACAGAACTTCAGCCTCTGGACTCAAAAGGCCTGAGCAGATTTTTTAAGAGAAGTGAAAATATCTCTGTGATTCAAGTTAAAATATGCTTCACATGCATGCATATCCTTCCCACAGTTCCTGTTTTAATTTCTTCTGATTAACCAACTAATTACTCATTTTTGTTTCCCGGTTTAAGGGAATCTTTGCATTCCTGTGTATTCCTGAATTCCTGTGTTTTTAATGAATATTCTGGATTTAACCAATTTGTTGTTCATGAATGTTCTGGATTTACCAATGTAATTAAAATGGCTCATTTTTATCCTCAATGAACAGTTGGGGTCAAGTCTTCATCGTGCTGATGAAGCTCACCGTCTCTATTTTCTGTCCCCAGAAGTTAGCAATGTGCTGTGTCCACAGTCTTTGAACTTTTCTCTCCTCTTCCTCATTCTGGGTCAGGTGCATTTTTAACTGGAACTAAGTTACACACCCAGAGTGGCCTCCGTTCACAATCTGCTGATGTCAGTTCCAAGCTACGGAGGTGCTCCCGGGCCAAGTTCTGACGCACTGTCCTGCCCTTGAATTCTAACTCATCCTGCGGGGGAAGGTGTCAAGGGCCGCTGCCGAGGGGCAGGGGCAGGAGCCCGGAGCCAAGCAGCCCAGCAGAGTCGGGCAGAGAGCCCGGCAGGGAGCCCGGCGGGGAGCTAAGGGACGGGCGGCCCGGGGCCAAGGCCTGGCCGCCTTGCCGACGGCGTGCTGACCTTCGATAGGTCTCCGCATTGCTGCACAGCCTTTGCTTTCCAAAGCTGCAAGGCAGGAACCACGGCACTCACGCCACAGGGTCACTGGAACCAGAAAGTGCGTGATGTTGAATCAACGCCACGCAAACACCAGTGCTACCACCACGGTGACTGACGGGCAGGTGGCCACCAGAGGTCTGTGGCAGGAAGGATAGAATCAGGGACCGCTTTCTTCATGAGGCTTCTCCAGGAACTTTAGGCAGAACGGATCTGGGTTCCTGGACGACTTCAGCATCTACCAGCTCTAGTGAGTTTAGCTTCCCGTTACGTCATTGCCCATCTTTTTCTCTGATGATTCCACACATGCAATCCGTAGATTTGAACATCATTATGACAGGCCGATGCAGCTTAAGCTCTTTTTTTCCTAGTACAGAACCTTTTCTCTCTCCATCTGTTCACACGCACACAGGTTAAATACATCCATTAGGAGGATGCAAGCAGAGGTACAAATGAATTTTAAAATTTATAAAATTTTTTTCATTTAGCTACAGTCATTCTTTCAGTACATACTCTTTCTTCAGGTACACGGTCAAAATGACCTGATATTCAACAACTCTTCTTCAAGGAGAAGGAGAAAACTCAGATACGCCCGGACATCGCTAACATGGTATAAAAATGACAGAAGTCATATTGGATCAGTTATGAGTACTGGTAGTTAAAGAAGAATAAGCTTAATATTATAAAACGATGACTCCTAAGGAGGGAAGCATTGACAAATTAGAAAAGGTCCCTCTTTATTAACACCAGATCCCACAGTGTCGCTTCTTCATGCAAGTGCCCCTGCCGCACGCTGCCTCCTTACAAACCCATGTTCAGGTCCTCAGCCCGGCGCGGTCAGCCAGGCCTCGCCCCTGTCATCGCAGCTCTCGCCTCTCACTCCCCGCACATTCTCTGCACTCCGAGCCCCCTCTAGCCCAGGCGGCCTTCTGGTAAAATGAAGAGGCTGCGCGCGGAGCCAGGAGGCAGCTTTGCGGGGGTCCCAGGAGGGCACCCGGCTCTGACCGGAGGCGCACGGTGACGGTCGCTGCCGAGGGGAGCGGGACCAGGTCTGGGCCGTGGCCGCCGGGGCCCTGCCGGGATCCCCCTTGCGCCACGAGCAGGCTCGGCGGTCCCCTCCGGCCGCCTCGGGCAGTGCCCGCAGCCCACCCGACCGAGGGCCCTCGGGGTCTCCTTGTCCTCCCTCTTCGCGCATCCGGACTTCCCTGCGAAGCTTCTGCGGACTCCGCACCCTGACCCCCACGCCCGGACAGGACCGTCGCTGTCTCTCCCACGCTGCCCTGTGCCCTTGCGTCTCTCATTATCGCGTTTATTACACTGCACCAGACGTATGTTTCCACAACTGTCTTCCCTGCCGGACTGCGAGATTATTAACGGCGAGTCTCATGTTTTAGCTCACATTTATAAACCTAGTGATTAGTATTACCTATAAAGTATAGCACTGTTTTTTTAAAATTTATAGTTTATTGAAAGAATGAATAAAACCATGCATGAATGACTACATGGATAGACATTTGGATGTATATGGATGAATAAATAAATGGCTAAATAAAATGCTTTTATAATTACTTGAAATAGCCTCTTTCAATCTTTGTTAAAGTCCTATAGTTTGTCCTTCTAGTCATTTCTATTTTATGATTTTTCTCTGATACCATTTATCAACCCGAAGTAAATGATCTCTAGTAACCCACAACACAAACAAATCTTTGTAGCTCAGACTCTCACCTAAGAGCTTTCCACGAATCCTCCTCCATCGTCTGCCCTGCACCCCCGTGGGGCAGCGGCTCCAATTGTTCGGGGCCCCGAGAAGACTGCGCCCCGGGGCTGTGAGGGACTTGACCGAGGTCACACCGCCGTTGGACAGTGTCGGACCTGGGTTTGAAACCAGGCCTATTTAATCAGAGCCCCAGTTTCTAACCACTGCATTACACTCTTCTCATTTATTCACGTGTACCCTCCCAAGGTCAAGTGTGGGCCTAAAAGCCAGGACTCTGGCAGGGGTAACTGATCCAGTGAAGTAAGGAAATGCGGTGACGCTCTCCCAGGCCACCAGGGGAGTTGCCACAGCTCAACGTGGGTGTCTTTAGAGGACCACATTTACATGAAAAAGTGTATTATTACAAGGGGATTCTAAATAGCACACTGAATGCATGCATGGATTATTACTATAACGTGTGCATTACATCACTGCTCAAAGTACACTGTCTAGTGGTACATTCCCTCCAAATACGCAGATGTAAACCGTAAGGCCAGGTGCTGGAAACTTTCATTCATGAATACGCTTCTGACATGGTGAAAATGTTTCTTAGTGAGTGCTATGACTTGTAAGAAAACAGTTCATTTCTAGGGCCCATGAACTTCAGTATCACACCCATGAGTTCGTTTAACTCCTCTTTAAAGTCCTTTAAAGTGGATGACCTCACTGTACGCATTTGTCCTGTGCAATAGGTGATCACACTGCATCTTCTGAGGGTGCGGCAATAAACAGGCAGGGCCCCGGGCCTGGGTGCAGACAGGCTGTAAGCAGGCCGCTGCCGGGGCAGCGGAGGGAGAGGGCGGGAGCAGGCACTGGAGGCCCGGCAGGGTCCCAGGGAGTGCGGTGGATGGGGCCGGGGCAGGCCAGGCTCGGGAGCCCTTGGTCCTGTCGGGGGGCTCGTGCCAGCATTGCAAGGCTGCATCCTGAGTGGGGGGGCGACTCAACAGGTTTTCAAGGAGGACATGGGGGTCCAACTTGGGCCTGAGAAACGGCCTGGGCCTCAGCGCGGGGCACTGGGTCTGCGGGGGAGGTGGGCAGACACATTTCAGAGGCGTCCGTGGCCGCAGCGAAGCCCCTGACAGCGTGGACGGGAGGCCACCCTGCCTCGCACGCTCTCAGTCCCGGGACTTGGCAGCCAGCCCCTGGCAGGCGGGCGGGGTGTCGATTTTATCTGACAGAGGTTTTTATCCGCCTTCCATTTCCACGCCAGCCCTGAGGGGCAATTAAACACTTCATTTGACAGGCCCGAATCCTTCCGTCAAACCCAAAACTAGTACTGGTCACAGATTTTGGATTGTGTGTGCCAAACACTGTTATTCCTAGCAATATGTATTTTTAAAGCACATAATTTTTTTTTCATTGTCCCTAAAAGTCTGTTTCTTTCTCTTAATACATAAGTAGAAGTTAAGTAAAATAACATGTTCATTTCTTGCAGTATACCTTTATCATATTCAGGGAAATAAAAAGAAAACAGTAAAGTTAAGAGAAATACACCCTTAAGAATCCTTTCAAGTGACAAAACCACAATTACCATAAAATATAGTGAATCTTCTCTGTCTTTTATTTTAAAAGCTGTAAGAGGATTCACATATTTAGGGAAAAACTGAGCACCTCCCATTCTCTATGGACCCAGGTCCAGCTTTGCCTTTTCACACCCCCCCCAGCCTGTCTGCCTCCCCATCCTGTTCCCCCCTGAAGACTGAATTCACACGTTCGCTAGGCTTCACCTGGCCTCGCAAAGAGCGAGCCTGTTCTCTTGTCTCCTGATTCCACTTTCATTTCTTCAAGGAGCGAACAGACCGGTCAGTGAGACAGCCGGTCAACCAAAAGTTGCAGTCCACACAAAAAATAATGAAATTTCCTCCAAGTAACTCTGCATGTGACCAATTTCATATATAGTTATTATATACCCTACAGAAATGGTCACATGAACACGCAGCACAAATAAATGCAGTGCTTACACATTTGGCAAAGTCCCTACAATTGCTTGCACAGGCCTACCTGTATGTATTTGTGAATAAACCAAGATGCTTGCTTCCCATCGTTCACGGATTCCACAGTCGTGTTCGCCATTCCAACGAGATCGCCACCTGCAAACACCCACGGCTCGCTGGTTTGCATCGTTTCTGGATCCACTTCTGGGAGGCCCCATCTGTTAAATTTGATGGGGCTCAAGGCAGCTTTTACTGGGGGAAAGAAAAGGTGAAAGACAATAGACAATGAGTAATCTGTGCATCATATAACAACAATTTGAAGATTAAGAAAATTATGATTTAATTACTATTCTAGGGATTCAAGGACTGTTTTTAATGAAGCATAGAAATGGGAAGTTAATGAACTATCTGAGTGAGGAACACAGTCAAAGTCGTGACTTAACCACCTCTTGCACTGCTTCCCTACAGGAATTCCAGACCGCAGGGGTGGGCGGTGTTTCAGATCTGGCGTTTTTGTCTAAGAAGCAAGAATCCAGGAAGGAACGTACGTCCCTTTACATATTTTAATGAACATTAAGTTCATTTAAGTCCCTTTAAATGGATTTGACATGTATTTTCTAAACTTTATTGGCCATAACCATTATTTACAGATTTGTTATCACTCACAGAATCCCAAACCTGTTCCTGTGTCACAGGTCCAAGTTCTATCGTGAATTAGCGTCCACGGCCAATATCTTTCTTTTACAACGAGTTTTATAAACAAAACAACACAAAGTCTTTGATATTTACACTAAATCATTCACACTTAATGTTCAGCAATTTAATGGACCTATGAAGAGAGTTACCTTTAATCATCAATTTGTTTTTTTTAAATGTCAACAAATACAAACATTACCATTAGTTCCTTAAAAGAGTTTCAAATGCGCTAAAATAATTGCTAAATACTGTGTTTCAAGACTCTGAACATGTCACAGAATGAGGGAGAGGTTGGCCTCTTTGAAGAAAAATATCGAAAGGAACTCCAACCGGACACACGTCCTGAAGTCGCAAGAGGCCGCCCTGACCAGGAGCGTGAAGGAGGGCGGAGAGCGCCGCCTACGAGGGAGCGAGCTGAGCCAGTGTCCAGGACAGAACGCCCTTTGCTCTGGGCAGCTGGGCCCTGAATTTGAAGTGCTGTCCCTCAGCGCAGACCGAGACTGTTCTTCACTCCAGTTCAAAAGACTGTGACTTAATCCCGTCACTGTTGTCACCCCGCCCCTAACCCCCTCCCCTCTGGCCGCTGCCATTCTGCTCTCTATCCAGGAGCCTGACAACAGTGTGGTAGTAACCGCGGGGGAAGGGCGCGCGAGGCAGGAGAGGGTGCAGAGATCATCGGTGCCGATGGACGGAGACTTGGCTCGGAGTGAACGCACAATGCAATACACAGGCGACCTGCTGCCGAACTGCACAGCTGAAGCCTCGAGAATTTTATCCGCCAATGTCACCTCAACAGAGTCAATTAAAAATGAGCAAACAAGAGTATATGTCAACTTACACTAAAGGAGAAAAGACTGGAAGATCCTGGAAGTTCGTAGTTGAACAAATTAAGTCAAACATAAAAAAGTAAGATAACCAATGTAAAAAAATGTTATCCTGACACCAAAAACCAGTTTCTTCTGAGTAATAACAGAAACAAAAATAAACGCTGGTATACATATGTAGCTTTCTACTTAAAGAATATTAGAATTTTAGGAAATTATTAAGGCATCGCACTGGGCTGTGTTTCCCCGCACGACTGCAGGCTCCACGAGAACAGGAGAGTGTCCGCCTCACTCGGGGCTGCGCCCCAGAGCCGGGGCCACCTCAGAGGTTAGGAGACTCTCCGTTCCTTGGACACGTGGGCGGGCAGGTGAGTAGCTGGGTCGATGCTATTGTGTTCAGGTTCTTATTTAAAAATCTGCTGCTGTTTGCATCTCTGATGTGATTTCACCTTTCATTGAGAGTAAAATTAAATATTCATGTAATTATTTCCAATGCAGAATGGCATTTTTAGAAGATTTTTCTAATGTCTTTAAAGGTCACATGAAAAGAGACCTTTATCGTTTGCTCCTCGTTGCATAACAGATCATCACTACCATCTGTGGAGAGTAACCTGGGTTGCAAGAAAGCCAGCAGTGAGCTTGGCTCCTCCATTCACCTTTTCTGGAAATGGCGCCTGTAACACATCGCCACCAAGCGGCCTCTGCAACGGGGTACGTCTGGACAGTAACAAATAATTCTTCTGTATAACAAGTGACCTTATGTGTCCAAGACTTTGACATAACTTTGTCCTACAGAGCACCTGAAACAAAGACGGTGCTTAAATGAGAAGGAATTCAAAATTATCTCACCAGGAAATCGAAGCTCTTTCAAACATCTTTCTCATTTGTTTACAAGAACGTCCTTGAAGGTTAGCACAGCATTCGCTCCAAGCTTGAGCAAGGTGGGGAGGATGCCTTAGTTACCTTTCACTTCCTTCAACAGCTATTATAGTTAGAGACACATATATTCCGTGAAGTTACAGAAGCTTAGGCTTCAGGGTCTCCCACTTGCTTGGGCTGCTTCCAAGGCTCAGCGCCTAAATTTAAATATGTAAATTGTCTTTTCTATAGAGGAGTCTTTAGACTGCAGGGTGGGGCCAAAGGCAGTTTACAGCTCTTCCTATGGGAATGAATACAATAATAAACAAACAACAATACGAGAATAAACTGTGTTTTGTATACTCACAGCTGTAAACCCTACTTTTGCTCCACCCTGTACAGAAGCTTCGGGCCTCACAAAGCTTGAATCTACCCTTGAGTACAGTGCAATCTACACAGTAGGTGCTGAATTAGACTGAAGTTCTTGACTGATGTGCTGTATAATTTCTCATGCTTTAAAAATGTATATAGATTGATTCACTTTCACATTAGAGCTGCATCACTAGCTCAATCAATAAGTAGTCAGGAGATGTTACCATAAGTTTAATAAGTAACTCTTGCATTTCTTAAAATATTCAGCACCAATACCATTAGCCACCTACAGAGCATTTATATACGGAATCAAAGTGCTATTCTATTCACGGGTCTTTCCATTGTGAACACATTGTGTTATTTTATGTCCCTAAACATTTACTCAGACTCATGTTTACTCTTAAACATATGCTCTTTTTCCTCAATGTTCGAAGCCTTTGTCCTGCATACCAGCAGCCTGAATTGTTTTAGAATTGGTAACATCCAGCTAATCTCACCAATAATCAAACAGACGTCTGATGCTGTTCCAAAACAAAAGGACTTTTCTTTCACTGACAAGGACCTCAGCCTCCTTTGGAAGACTATCTACTGACCGTCTCCCTTACTCTTCTTAACTTGCTCCCCGTGAAACGTGCTCATGGTTTGCTCGAACGAATAGACAGGAAAGCCACTGAGAGGACAAGCCATTGGTTATGAGGGTGTTCAACATAGTGCAGTAAAGCTTGCGTCAACAGAAATAGAAATCATTTGTGTCCATTTAATATCTAATACTTATCAATATCTAAAAAGGTTCCTTGAAAAAGTAGAACATAGACAACTTATATGAATGTCAGCGGCCAACACAAAGACAGCTGTTCACTGCCGCCGGGTCACCAAATGGCTTGGATCATGCCGCGTCGGTTCCCTGTGGGCACAGCGGACCCTTTGTAAGTGTGCACGTACAGAGGCAGGCTGGCGGGCGGGGGAGAGAGAATGAGCTTCTGAATTTATTTACTGAACCTTTGTGGAATCTGATAGTATGTCTCCATGATTTCAATGACTCTTGGGAAATATAACAGTTATTTCTATTACTCAACCATATTTTTAAAGCTCCAAAGTATTTTACATAGCCATCAAATCATGGATTCAGGAAAAGAAAACCATTTTACTCCTATTTTGTCAGAAAGGCATCTGTCCCTTCAGGTGCTTCTCACGGGGAAGGCTCCCGCCCGCCTCCGCATGGAGACCGTTCGCGCCGGCTCCGCCAGGCACCCCCCACGGCAGTTCAGGGGGAACACGGGCGCCCACGGGCCCCCCCATGTGGCTCGCAGGGGATGCAGGGTGCACAGACCGAGGGGCACACGTCCTGCTTCTGCGTTTATCTAGGCTGGAAGGAGGGTGAAGACAAAGTATATTTATATTTGCAAAATGACTAACTGCTTGCTGCCTCCTGTGCAGAGGTAAAGCAATATTAATAGAAGTGTTGTATTCTTTCTTTCCTGTTCACAACCCAACGGGGGAGGGGGAGGGATTTTCGGTGAGAATCAGGCAGCTTTTCCACAGATTTCCATGAGATGGCATCTTGAAGGCTTCTGCGGCATATGTCTGGGGAGCTCCATAGCCGGACAGAAAAAGAACTTGAGAAAGAACCCCAGAACATGCTTATTCACAGTCTATGTTGTTCTGCAAATGGGAGAGAAATGTGTTAAATATATGGTGCCTGCAGTTTTCAGTCTTTAAAAAGAAAGAAAACATCCTCCATTCATACCCAACATGGAAGATTTATGTTAATTTCCTGCTTTAATTACTACAATGTTCGAATGAGTTTATTTAGAAAAAAACAAAACAAAAAACAAACACACACTCTGAGGTAGCTTTAAAACCAGAAGTGGTTTTGAAATGGAAACTTTTAGTCAATTTAATGTTATGCATGAAATGATTCTTTTTATATAGACTTAATTGTCTTGTGACACACAAGTTCTTCAATACACCACAGCCTAGAATCGCAGACGCGGTCCCTCAGGGACACGTCGCCAGGAGATGCTGATTGCCAAGGTCAATTAAGCTGATGGAGCTGCACTGTCAAACCTGCAGAAGAGAAACCCACAAGCATATGACAAGTATATTTCTCCATATTTATAAAAGGATGTCAAGGATGTTGTGTTTTAGTGCATAAATATAAATTAATCCTCCATAAACAATACAACAGGAATCATAATGAAGAAGGATTGTTCCTGTTCTATGGAGAGTTTGAGATGTTATAAAACGATGGGGGGATGAAAAATTCAAAATCTATAGTAAAATGGCATCTTGAAAACGTCGACGGACTCATCTATGTGCCTGTTGTTAATTTTACAGAACCTGTTAGTCGCTAGGACAAAGCACGCAGTGGAACAAAAAGGCAAGATGAGACGGCAGTCCTGGGAAGCAAAGCTGAAAGCACAATCTCGGCAAGAGCAAAACAACACTAGTTACAGGGCCGGGGTCTCCGAGGCCGGTGTCAGCCAAGCCCCCGGGGGTGCGGGAGGGGCAGGACCTACTCAGGTCCGGCCGACGGGTTCTGTCTTCACATGTCCTTCCGCAACGAAGTTTCTGAAGCAACATGCTCCCCACTGGCAACCCCACTGGCGCCGCCACGAGGAGGCGTCATGTTCTTCCACAGCCCCGAAACGCTGGCCTTGTCGCACTGGCCTGCTCCTCCAGGCCCTCCGCACCGCCCCCAGCCTCGGCCGGTCTCCTCTGAAACGCCGGTTCCAACACGGGGGTTCCCCGCCTCGCGGCCGCTCTGCCACCCCCTCTACCTGATTTCCTAGAGTAATTCACACTGACCGCCAGCTCTTTTCGCCACGTCATTGGTCCTGCCGGCCCGTCGCCCCAAGGAAGACACGGTCTCCAGAGTCCCAGACTCTGCGACCTCGGTCCCCCTGCCTCTCTTCCTCTGGAGCATCCAACAGTGGAATCACTATTTTGATCTCCTTTTTTTGAGGTGCAGGGTGTCCCTCCATCTGAGCTCTCCTTATTTGTAAACTGTCTTCCTCGGGCTCCAATTCATCCACAGGAAACTCCTGGGGACTTCTCACATCTCATTCATGCCCTCCTACCTAATAATGTTAAGAAGACATTATTAATTATTAATGTTAAGTAACGTGCGTTTACTGACCGCTTCTTGGGGCAGGCAGGGTGCTGGCTATCCCCATGTCCCATCTCATTCAGACCAGAAAACAACGCTTTAACACAGGTGCTACCAGCCCGAACGTTGCCAACGGGCAACAGAGCCAGCGGGGGGAGCCGGCTACTTCTGGCGCCACAGTCCTGCTTGCCACTGGCCCTTGGCGTGGGGCGGCAGGAAGCTGGGACTCTGCCCAGAACGGCCTCCTGAAGCTTCCCTAGCAGAGGCAGAGGACAAAAGGATGGGGATGAGAGGGGCAGCAAGAAACCTAGTCTGGACCAGCTTTCCAGGGAGAGCCTTCAGGCCACCTCTTCCAGCGGAACCACTTTTCTTCCCTTCATGTTATACATTAGCCACAGCCACTTTCTGGTTACAGGGAAGCTGTTCCTTGAACTTGGGGACCACATCTGAGTTGGCACCTTCCCCTGAAGCTTACGCGATACTTAGGATGTAAGAGGGATGCCATATGTGTATTTTGTTTGAAAAAAGTAACGTGGAAAAAAATATGTTGTCCCATTACTGAGCACTTGCGGTGCCCTGTCTTAACCTATTGTTCTCCTTGTAGGTCTTTTTCTTTTCTCCCCAATTAGAAGGTCAGCTCATTGTGGTGAGGAAACACAAGTATATTCCATTTTTTAATTTCTTTTTTAAAGCTTCTAAAATAAAGCTTCTACAGTGGCAAACATTCTGACTAGGGAAGAATAGGCACTTGGTGCATCTCCCTCTCTTGATTTAACTATTTGATTTCCCCACCACAGGGGGTAGATAAGGTTCGGTTGGGTTAGCTTGTGGAACTCAGGCAGCTGGAGAGCACCGGTTTAGCTCTCTTCCTCGGACGCTCAGGACAAGCGGGGACTCCTGAGCCAAGCACGAAAGATGGACATCAGTAGCCGCCCACGGCAGCTGCGTCTGTTTCGCTTGTAGCCTCTGGGGAGTCTCACTCTCATTTCCTAAACTGACCAGCTAATCAATTTGGAATTAACACTGCCCAAGCACTTCACCTTGATTTGCTTATTTCTCTGCAATCATTCCATCTATTTAAAACTCTAAACCCCTTGAAGATTTGATTTCATTTTATCTGCAAGAGACCTCCTCCAGGAGGCCGGTGTCCTTGAAGGAAATACGTGGGGATTGTTTTCAGATTCTCTGTTGGGTTCCCAAATGCTGCACTTTGATTTGCTTATTTATATTCAATGATGCCATCTACTTAAGACTACAAACTCCTTGTAGGAATAGATCATCCTTTAATCTGATTTGGACCATAATCATCATGATTCTATGCACATTTGGTTGCTTAATACTTCTTGATAATTAGGAGGCAGTGAGAAAGTAGAAAGGCTACTGAAATATTTTATATTGACTTCTCAGTGAAAGAACTTTCCAGAATGCTGAATGAGATCATGAAGTGATATAAATAATTACAGAAAGGAGTTAAGAAAAATGTTTAATATAAGATTCCCCACTGGCTGCATTTAAAGCCTGAATAAAAACAGTAGTAAATTATACGACTTGCAAAGACAATATTATTAAAATATAAGCGAATCCTGAAAAATATTTTAATTAACAAAATAAATCACATGGAAAAGATTCCCTAACTAGAGCTTCAGAAGTCAGTCTGTGTGCGTCTGACGCTGCCCTGACTAATTACGGACCCATGTAATGTGTGTTCAATTTGGGCTTATTTAAATACCAGAGATGCTCATTAGCTGCAGTCTATCTGTGAAGCTTCAGTAAACAGTTTAATGGTTTTTATGTTTAACCAATTTCATAAGTTCCTGTAATTTTAGCTTTAGCAGCTCATTAATGTTATTTTTTGATATCCATCTTACGGCTCTTTTTTTCCCCAGTCGACGGCTGTAGGCATACTTCAGTGCAACCTTAAATCATATAGCAGGATGTCTTCCAAACAGTTTTCGTACACAAGCAAACGCACAATTCAGAAACAGAGCTTCTTCGCCCAGAGCACCAGGCGCACTGCCCCGTGGACATGGAGCTCGTCTGGGGCTGGCGAAGGCTGCGTGCCGAGGGCGCAGAGCGGCAGCAATGGCCCCGTCATCGGGGACCTGCACAAGCGCGGGCTGGCTCTGGACAGGGCAGCGCACGGAGTGTCTCTTGCGAGCCTCACAGAAGAGGTACATTTCAATCTTGTAACTGAGGAAACTGAGACCGAGGCAAGCGACGAGGTCACGTGCATGCTTCGGTTTTGAACCCACCTACAAATCAGCCGCAGGTGAGCCTGGCGTAAGGCCTGGGGTCCTTGGGGGGCACTCAGAGATACACGGCCAGCCTTCCGGACAGGGCCCTGCCTCTGCAATTAGACCCAGTCATGCGGATGCACAAAGGTCCTGGGGAAGAACAGAAGTCCGGCACCAACAGAGTCCACGGCCCGTTGTTGCACGTGCCAGCAGGCACGACCTGAACTAAGGCCGGTGTCGGGGGATCGCCAGGGTCACTTGCGAATCAAACTATTCCTGAGTCACACAAGCCAGGAGGAGAACATCTCAACAAATGTCAAACACATGTAAGAGAAAGCTGAGGCAGGCGCCGAGGTTTGGTGAAGAGGTGGCATTTGCAGGAGAAAGAGGAGGAGGAAGGCGAAGGAAAGGGTCCGGGAGAGAGGACCTGCGTGCGCCGGCCCGGGCGGGAGCTCCGCAGCGCCTGACGCCAGAGTCCTCTCTGGGCCCGCGGAGTCTGCACGGCGCGGAGACCCTCTGCTCACTGAACGCCTGCCCTCCCCGTGCCCCACAGACTGTCCTCCGCCCCTTCGAGGTCCAGCCCCCACCGGCCCTGCGTAGCACAGGGCGGCAGAGGCCCCGGCGGCCGGGCGGCCTGGAGGCTCCTGTACACACGAGGTTAAATTTGCTTTTCTCCTCTTACTCTGTCTTGTGTTAACCAGCAGACCAGCCAAAGAAGCTAGAAGGTAGAAAATTTCCTGTCCCTGCAAATCATGCACCCATTCATCAGGGACACTTGGATGTGTGCCGGGCACTTGGGATGAAAACATAAACTATCCCATCGAGCCTTTGTCCCTGCAATTAGAATATGCAAGATGCACAGAGTGAACCTGGAGGGCAGCGGGGGCCAGGGAGGAGACGCACGCGCTGTCACCTGTCCCCTCTGTGTGTGAGGGGAGCACGTCTGAGCGCCAGGCCCCTTCCGGCTTCCAGTACCCGCCAGCTCGGGGATCCAGTCCCAAGACCCTAGCCTGGCCCTGCAAACGTCCCGAGAGGCAGCAACGCTACGTTCTCTGCCCCGACTCTGTCCCTCGAGGCGAGCCCTGTGGGGCAGCCGCGCCGTGTGCACCTGGCGCGTTCGTGGACAGGACGAGCTCCCTGCCCCGTGCCCTCTGCTCCCATGCGTCCTCATCTCTGTCACAAAGGCCACCGGACCACCGCCTCCACACAGCCTCCCTCCACTCCTGCTGCTGGAAGCATGGCCAGACCCAGTGTGACACTCGCCGTTTGCCTGTTGCTCCTCAAGTCCCTTTCTACCTAGAGGCCTTGTCACTCAGAGGCACTCCACCCCCCACCCCCGCCGACAGGGAGCACGTTTTCCTTGCTGCGTACCCAGAACCTGCCACAGAACCTTGTGTGCTTAACACCGAAGGGAAGCACGGAAATACGGTCCCGCACATTATGGGGGAGGGCAGACAGAAGGCTGTCACGACTAAGTGAAGGGACTGACTTCAGTCCCACCCTGAGGGGACTGTGCGAGGCCACAGGTTGCGAGGGACACAATGCCCCGGAGGTGCCCCCGGTCGCTGGGCAGCAGCGCCAGGACACAGGGCCGCACGACGCCCAGGGAACTGCCAGTGCGCCTTCCTGCAGGCCCGGAGCACCACACAGGACGCCGGCGCTCCTGCGTGCACTTGCATGGGAGAAAATGGTATGTAAGTCAAAGTCCTCTGTAAACACTTAAAGAGCTTCTTCCTAATTTAAAAATATTAGAAGTACAGCTAGTATGGAACAAAGGTGGGCACTGGAAAACATCGGGCCCTCTAAGGCTTGGGGGGAGGGATTGAGCCCCAGACGGATGTTAGAGTAGGATGTCTAGGAAGTCACTTTGTATATTACACTGGAATTGGGCAGCTTCTGTATTTGGGGGATAGCTATTAAATATGACTCAATGTAATCTTCCAACTTATACAATTATAACACACCTCTATGAAGGTCAATGTGTAATTTAACCAAAGACTGTCTTAAATACTTATAGTGTTATTTTTATCTTGCACTTTGAGCCAAGAACACAAATGCAAGTCATCAACAAAAATAACGTGCAACACAAAATACATTGCTACTGAGGCCATTAGTATAAAATCTACATTATTACTTGATAACTTTCCCAGATTCTGTATCCTGACCTTTCGTCTCACAGCAGCTCAGGGCCGTGTGCGCGTCACAGGCGTGTTTGGGTGCGGCACGCTGACCGTGCCCTGTAAGCTCAGCAATGGTTGGGAGACGAAGGGAACTGGCCACGGTCAACAGCGCTCAGGAGAGCTCTGCCTCTCACGGCACGCGGAGCAACGTTGGCTGTGCTCTCTGATTTCTGTTCCCTGAAACAATTATGCCATTTTCCCATCTTCCCTCTTCCTTCCCCAGCAACACTTAAACCATGCCGCGGCTCTGCAGCTTGTGTGTAATCTTTGATTTGATGGAAAACCACTGATTTACCCGCCGTCTCCCTGTAAGAATGCACAGGATATCAACCACCAGCGAAACCTGAAGAATAAAGATAAGGGAAGGCGCAGAGCAGGGCTATTCACCGGGGAAACAAGCCTATTCCTATGCAGCTATTAGAGGGAAGTAAAATAATTACAGAAATACCATGTTGTGCTTCAGACGGACGTCTAGGCGGTTCTAAGTGATGTGATGCTGATTCCGAATCACTTTCAACACTGTTATCAGTGCCACCGCCCTCCTCATCCTCTCCACCCTGTGGAAATAATTTCAAAGAAGAGCTGTGCAGAGATTCCATTATTTTGGGTGGTTATTCTGCAGAAATGCCAGTACGTGTATGGAATTCCACCACGTCGCCCTCACTCTGCACAGTCTACTTCAGAAAAACAATAAATCTTTTCAGCCAGAAAAAGAATCTGAGAGTTAGGACAATTTTAAAGAAAATATGTACAGTTTTACTATGGGGTTCCTGAGAACGGCTCTTGCCCAAAACAGAATTAGAAGCAAAGCGGTGTACAGAAAAGACTAAAAGGTCCATGCTCAACTTGGGGCCAACAACACAAAGGTTCCCTCGACGTGTTGCTACTTGGGCACCAGGAAACAAAGCGGGAGCCTGGGGACCACAGAGCTATGGACAATGTCTGTTCTTGACACGCTGTTCCCTTCATGATACTGGCTGCCAGAGAAGCAGCAGTGACTAAAACTGACGTTTCCTCTTCGTAACTGGGCAGGCCAGGTGCTTCTGGGTTTCCAGAAGAAACGCCACATTTCTCGTACTTTGAAGAAGCTACTTAAACCCTTGGGTACAGTGGCTCCCTCTCATTAATTTAATCAATGATGAGCCACCCTTCTAGGCATGCGGTTGTGACGGGGAGAAGACAGAAAAGTGACGTGGAATGGCTACCCATGCCTGCTTCCGATCACTCCGTGTTTTCTTAGCTCCAGGCCCGCGTCGGGCTGTGCGATGGACAGGCAGGTTCAAGGGCAACGCACCACTGTTTCCCGCAGCCCCGTCCCGCACACTGCCTGTGCGAGCAGCAGTTTCTGCGCACGGACACCTGGTCAGGCGCCGGCCTATGCTCCGTGTTCACCCTCTTCTCGAACCTGGGGCAATCCCGGGCACCTGACCCATGGAATGTCCTGACTCCGAGGGTGCCTCCCTAGACTCACCGCCAGGGCCGGAGAGGGACCCTTCACCGCCCTCCCCCTTGAACTGGCTTCCCTGAAACCCGACACTCCTGCCCCAGGGCCTACAGCGCTGGAGCTGCCCACTGAGCAGGGGGGGGCCGGCACCTGCCACCCGCGAGGGGGTGGGGACGCTCCCTGACTTGGGCATTCAGCCCCACACACTTCAGAAGCCAAGCACCGGTTTCTAAGTGCAGCTGTTTCATCCCACAATCTTCACACACTGAAAAACGCAAACTGATTTTTCTCAAAAGTCCTCTCTACGTCTTCCTGAAAATCCAAACAAGCAGTCATCTCAGAATAAACATACAAAAAACGGGGCCCGTTTTCTCCATTTTTAAGTTATTGAAAACAAAGTTATTTTAAAATTCTTTGCTCTTTAAATACCTGAGTTGTGAAAACTCAAAATGGAGATTTGTGAACCCTAAATATTAGTGCAAGGAAATCCCTTCTGCTGGTGTGAAAACATCAGAGTTAGTAATGAAACACTTTTAAAATATACAGTACAGCTACAAATTGAGCAAACTTTTGTCTGCAAATAAAAATAAACATACGAAACCTTCTCTCATGTAAAAAACAGTACGTGTAGGAACATTTGCTTCGCTTATTTATGAAGACACGTTGACAGGGCCTGTCAGCCCCAGAAGAACAAAGCCCGGGTGTTCAGACGCTTCTCTTCCTGGACCGCACTACCACCCTCAGAAGGGTGTACTAGCGCCCAATTTCACTGCTAAAATGTGGTTTTGTTACACAAGGATAATAACATCTGAAGCCATGCGCCAGGCACATAGCTAAGTGCTTTACCGCTGTCCCCAGTTAGCTTGTCACTGTCAGCCAGAGTCACCCCCGGAGACGACAAGGAGCGCGAAACCCTGGGTGCCTGGGGACTGGGGCCCCTGTGGCGCCGCCTCGTTTCTAAGCTGCTGCCCCAGACAGATTCTAATCAGTGCAATATTTATTGGATTATAAAGAATGCAACAATTCATGCCAACGCAGGAAAAAATTCAGTAGCCACAGAAAAACTGAACTGGTTTTTATATTTTCTAACAAAGATAAACCCAACCTACCCCAGAGTAGGAAAACAGTAACTTGGTGCAAAAAAATTAGTGATGTAACGAGAGTCAAGTCAAGGCGAGCGCACAGACAGGCACTCTGCACCCATCTGTGCTGGGCGGACCGGCTTCCGGGAAGGGTGCAACGTCGGCCTTTGGCGGGTTTGCAGTCTGATTGGAAGGTGAACTCAACAGGCTCCAGAGGATCGAAGAACCCCGGTCTTTTTGAAGGGGGTGTTTTCGGAGAAGCTGGGGCTCTGCAGTGCCTTCCCACAGTCACCTGAAGGCGCAGAGACGCACCGGACTGCCACCGCCATCCCTAGGAGTGAGCAGACAGCGCTGGCTGTCACTGCCCCCGTGGGAGAAATGCGGTGGTGGGGCCAGGAAAAATGGTCACGTGGTCCCCTCATCGAGCCCAAACCGGCAGAAAAGACGGGCGCACTTTGCAGCCCGCAGTTAGGTTCCAAGAAGGGGAGGGAGAAACACGCGAGCGGCCTCTGGAAGCTGCCGCTGGCCAGAAAGAGAGAGACTGGGAGGGAGAATTCAAATGTCGGCGCGGGACAGGGGACGGGGCTTCCTATATCACAAAACACATATTTTTAAAGTAAATGGAGGATTTTAAGTTTCCAGGGAAGGGCAATATTTGTGGAGCAGCAATGCCTATGAGAAGTATCTCGTGTATAATTTACTGACTGCCTTTAATATCAGTCTTGAGCAATAAAACCCCAACTGAATGTGATTCGGAACCTTACATACTTATAGGGAATGGATGAGAACTTTTAGAGGAGGAACCACTTTGAGTTTCCCACAGGAAAGATATGAAACAAGGTTAAGGCTTCATTACATCCATCAAACGAGAAATCAGGCACCACAGTGAAGGCAGGGTTCAAGACAGCAGTTAATGAGGGACTCGCTTAAATTGTGTTCATCACAAGCGCACATACATTCCACGCACAGGAATGTGGGATGTGTAGTCTTTTGTTCGTATTTTCCACTCACTGCTATGATCCAAAAAAAGAGATAGGAATAAAGGAGATTTGGGTAAAATAATGATGATTACTTACTATTAGCTTCAGTGGCACTGAAATTATTACAACTTTAATCCAAGGATATCATCCAAATGTGTTTTATAAATTTCATATATGTATCTTTTCTATAAGGTGTTGAGGCATATAATATTTCTATGATAGGAAATGTATACAATAGATATACTGGGTGTTTAATACTATAAAAAAGTTATTTTACATTCTTCTTTGTGAAGCACACAAAGTAAGGATCTTACAGAAGTAATGTAGTATATCAGAGTAAAAACTGAGATTGAAAACTTAATTTCCTTCATATTCCCAAATTTAGATTACTCTTAAAATATGTAATTGATATAATTAAGACACTACAAGAATTTTCATTTAAAATGATATTACAGTCAAAGACTGTTGAGAATTTGAATTATCACTCTACTCGATATGTCCTCCGTCACGTCTGTCACTCCTTGAATTTTCCGGCAGACATCGATGCGCGGCATCTGTCAAGCGCCCTGAGTGGCCGCGGCAGAATCCCCCGGGGCTAGACGCTGGGAAGCGCAGCTCCACAGGAAACAGTGGAGAACGAAGCGGGATGCGCAGCGTGCGTCGAGCCTCTCCCTGAGGGGTCCAAGGGGCGCGCACTAGGGACACCAGGAGTGGGACCGTCATCCTGTGGCATCGGGTAACATCAGTGCCTTCACTGACGTGAAAGCGCGGCATACGGAGTGGGAATGGGGGGGGCGACACTGGGACCTGGAGAGCTACAGAGGCATGTACAACCCTGACGGACGGGACACGCCTCAGGGCGACCTGCCGGGCCAGCCCCCGGCCCCCGCCCTGCTTCGCAACTCCCTCTACAGGCATCCTCTGCCTGGTGGGACGGCGATCTCTTCCCAGGCCTGCCTCCCAGCCAGTCTGGGGCCTTGGGCGTACCAGGCACGCCTCCCCGTCCTCAGCCTTCCCGGGACCCAGCGAGCCCCCAGCACTCCCCAGAGGCGCGGTAAACGTTTCCCACGGGTGCCCGTCCAAACCCGGGAGGGACTGTCTCCTGAGGCGCGGGATGACCGCGGCCGCTCCGTGGCACACGGAAGCTGTTCATTAAACATTTCCTCTGAGAGCGAACGTGTGAATGGGGCCGTCAGTTCACTGAGGGAGCGAATGTATTTAGATGAGAAAATGCGCAACTTTGAGTTCCGGAAAGTGCTAAAAGGTAGTACACTAGGGGATGAAAAGCAGTCAGCGCCGCGCTTGGAGAGAGAAGGCAAGGAAACGGAGAGTCAGAAGGGTGCGCTGCGGGCTCCTTTGCAGAGCACTCGGCTCGGTTTCATTCTCACTCTGACCACAGTCCTGAGAGGTTGGGGGAGGAGGCATTATTAGGTTGGTTTGTTTCTTTATATACAAAGGACAAAGCAGGGGCTCAGAGAGGTTAAGTGACTTGGAAGAGAGCATTTCCAACAGAAAGAGGTTTAACATCGTCAAATGCAGAAAACAGCGCAGGAACTGAAAAGACGTCACTGAGGCTGCCACGCAGGCCTCTGGGGTCAGTGAGGCAGGGCAGGGGCGCGTGGGGCAGGGCGGGCAGGGCGGCGCTTTGAGGGAGAGCTTTGTCAGATAAAGAAATTAAATCACACAGCATCACATGTGACCGCCACCAAGGTGTCCCCCGGGAGTCCCAGGGCGCAGGCCTCAGGAGGGGACAGGCTCTGGGCGGAAGAGGGACAGCAGGGGTGTGTCCTCCTCTCGCCCAAGCAGGCAGCTTGGCTCCATGCAATCTGCCACTGTACCTCTTCGGTGCACGCACGCCCAGTGTTCTGGCGTGGCCGTTGTTACTGTAAGACTTTAAATGCCCCTTGAGTAAACACTGGTTCCCTCCACCCCTTTCTTCAGTGTCTTCCGTGTACAACCCAGTGTGAAATACTCAGCAGGGGCGGAGGCAGGAACGGAGCCTCACGCTCCGTCAGCTTCCTCTCCTGAGCGGGCAGCCCGGCCCAGGCATGCGGGGGCAGGGCCCTGGACATGCGGGGGGTTCTGCTCGAGGGTAACTTTTCCAGGCAGTTTGTTATTCCAAGTCAGGCAGGGAGGGGACCAAGAAAAATAAAAAGGAACATTAAAAGGCCTCTTGCCTTGACTTCTCTAAATCTCAAGTGCGAAGGGGTCAGTGTTATACATTTGAAACAGCAAGAAACAGAACTAAGTTCTAGGATAAAATGCACAAGTTTAAATTCTGGGATTACTTTGTCAAATAAAAAGGAAGAGGTCAAGTTTTCTTCTACTTCATATTTGAAACACTAAATCTCTCTCTCTCTCTTTCACACACACACACACACGCTTAGCAAAATGACACCTGAGATGGCAAAAGCTGTTTTTTATGATTTCCTGAGTCACATTTACTTAGGTTTGCTTAGGAAAAGATACATTTTTCTTAATATGAGAGTTGTCAGTTGTGGACCATAAATTTAGATGGGTAAGCTCAATTACTGTTTGATAGGTGAACCATCAACAGACTTGCTGGTTAAACATGATTCAACTTTTACTCAGTTTTTGGTGATGTGAGGACCAGGAAGAACTACGATGTTTTAGGTAATAGAATGCAATTTTCACATAGCTTTTTTTCTTTTCCTTTCTGAACCCAGTTAATGAATAAACAAACCACACTGTGGCTGTGTCTGCTTGTCACATAGACATCTAGATGAAAAGTGACAAATTCAGGCCATCATCCAGCTATTTGAAAACATTTATCTTGATGACATTAAACATCTGGAAGTTTCCAGATACCAGGATGTCTGATGTCTTGCAGATAAAGTATCTGGAGGCCTGGTCAATTTTTTTTTACTTATCAGTTTCACACATTTGCATGCCGGCATCTCTCTCCATCTCAGACGCTAAGGTAATTTCAGCAAAAGGCTCAGGCAGGAGGCCGCAGACAGCAGGCATCGGGGGCCTGGATTTTTGGTTGCTGTTGCTGTTCTTGATGAATCTCTGACTAAGAGAAGCATCTTCCTTTTATTTTCCTTTCAGTAAATAAAACAGCTAACCATCATTTCAACAGCGTGTGGCAGCCGGTAAAGGGCTCACAAAATGAAGGCATTTAGGTACCAAAACCCCCATCGGCATCTGCCCAAGACCCATCGTGCGTGGGCAACATAACCCAGAATGCTCTTTGCTGATCAGCTCACCGTCCGGTTCCAACGCTACACAAAACACTGTCTTTGCTGGTCACCGTTTTTAAAGCTTTTTTTCCCCCGTCGCATACCAATTTATGCCATGCAGGTGCAATAACTCGAGTTCAAACTTCCGAATGTGACGTTTCTAGTGGCGGCGGGACACGAGGAGAGCACGAGCCACAAACTCTCTCCCTACCTACTCGGTGGCCCCGAACGGGTCCGAGTCACCGGAGACCGGCTGTTACAGCTTCTCTGTCCCACTCCCTTACTCCGAGTCTTGTGGAAGAAAAAGCCACTCTCATTGAAGAAACGAAGAGAATGTTTTAACAAAACAGAATAATATGTACTTTGATTATCGGCTCAAAAGGAAGATTAATGTTCTTTTCAAATCCCACACTTTAAAAATAATCCTGTATAATAACATTAAATACCATTTCTAAAACTCTTCAATCAAGATGGCTTGCATTCCCTACCAGAAGAAGGAAGTAAACATGAAGGCACAAAACAACTCGTTGAAAGCTGGAAACTACTAACACAGCAGACGATCACGAGACACGTCTGGCTGCCCACACGCTACCTGCGGAGTCCTGCAGGACGGAGCCGAAGGCGCTGATCACCATATCCGCTTTTAGCTGGACCCTCTGGTCCTCGTCTTCGCTCCAGTTCCCGGCTTCGTCTTGCTCCGTCCGAACAAACTGCATCGCCGCAATCCTACCGCCTTTGACTATAACCTTCCGTGGGGACAGGAAAGGCAAAAATTCACATTTTTCTTCCTTAGCAAGCTCCATCTAAAACAAAACAGAGCAGAACAAAAACTTGAAAGTGTTTGACATGGATTTTGCATTCAAATTGTACGATCTCCCCGAATCCATACCACGGCAGGTCTCCGGCTCCCCTCCCCCACCGCTCATCCCCCAGCTGTCGGTGCCCCTGGCAGTGAGGCTGATTCCAACAGAGAAAGGTGGTCCACAGGGCGAAGGGCAAAAAAGGAAAAAGAAAATAGGGAAGACCAAGGGTGAGTCCTGGATGCCCCTTTAATTTCCTACAAAATAAAAATGCATGATTTCTGGACGGCAAATGATTCCTTAAGTAACTGAAGTTATAGAACACATGCGGCCCCTGTATATACGACGCTTCCTGTAACAGCTCTGTCACATCATGTAACGCAGCGCCTCACGGCTCATCGACATAAACCAGCTCATTTTGTTCCAAAAATGTCAAGCCGTGCCGAACGTGAACGGTGACGCCACCCTGGCGGAGCGAGGACGCCAGGCGTTCACGGTCGGAGCACAGCAGCGCGCGGCTCTTCCCGCGGAGGCCGAGGCACAGCCCGCACTGGGCCGGCCGTGCGCGTCGGCCCACGGCTGGGGCGCGCCGCGGCGGCGTTTCGTCCCGCATTACTTCTGCGCATTAATACTTAGATTGCATGTATTATTGTATGTAGATAATCTTATACTTTTTGAAAAACAGCATTAAGTGGTGAAACAAAAATTGGACACTCTAAACAAAACTTTTAAAAATATGAAATAAAGATGAGCGATGACTGAATGTGTGAGAACGCATCGAGAGTATTCCCGCCGTGGCTCCGACTGCCGACACGAACAGGAAGAAGCGGCTCCCCAGCGCCTCCCAGCCCCCCTCGGAGCCCCCCTCGCACCAGGACCCGCGACCCACAGGCACACACCGCCCTTGTGCCCGCCGCCTGCAGCGCGCAGAGCGGGGCGCTGTGCATGCTGGCCCCACGGAGGTTACTCCGAATCTCTGCTTTTCAAGTTAAAGGGATGTTCTTTACTCTCCAAATAGGCCAGGTCAGACTGTCGGCCAGCAGACATAGATCCCACTGCTCCTTTCTCTTTTGCTATTAAGTAGCTAGCTTTTCCATTTTACACCGAGGAGGAAAAAATCTTAAAGATAGGGAGATCTCATTTGAACATATCTATTTATTTGGAAAGTATTGATATTGGGAAAAGAAAAACTGAGATAAGATTTATCTTAGGAAATAGAGAAATATTAGGAAACTAAAAATACAAGGTAGCTGAAGTCATCTGTCAAGTAAGGGATCTTTTCAGTTACGTGTGGACTACAGAGAAATTTAGTTTCACTATTTAAGAAATCTATCTAGTAAGACAATAACAATAATAATACTTATATAGCAAAGATTCTTCTAAGTGCTTTATGTGTAATTCCTTGTAACCTTTACACAGAAAATATGATCATTATGGATTACTTTTTGAAGTATTTGGCTTTGAACCAGCTCTTCCTCTGTCGTGGCTCAGAAGGTTGCTAACACACTAGAGTAACAGGTTTGTCACCCAAACTCCGGCGTGCCGATGCGCGCTGGCCCCACAACTGGCCCCACGCAGGGAAAAAGCACCGTTTCCTCCCTCCGGAACAGAAGCCAAGGCTCAGAGAGACCAAAGACCTATTGAAGGGTGACAGAGCTTGGCTACAGCTCTGACACAGGTGAAACAAGCCCTACGCAGTATTCATTCTGTCCAACAACGGCGATTCTGGAATATTTGAAAGAATGAGACCCTGTGTAGTTCTAGTTGCCGACTCTCACAACAAGGCTGATTGAACAGGAAAGAATCTAGTCAAAAGCAAATCAAAGGCCAAGTTTGCAGGACAGAAGTGCACCCACTGGGGAGAGTTTAGAGGTCACTATAAAATCATGAAATACAGGAGCGAGGGATGGACTTACGAACCCAATATTGTAAATGTGTTAATTAAGGTTCCTGGAGTCCAGAGAAAGGGTTAGGTTAGAACAAAGAGCACATCTCCAGAAAGTGTCTCATAGAGGCAGAGAGTCCACTGTCTCAGGATATACAGGTGGAAATTAAAATAGAATGCAAAAATTTATTTCTTAGACTGCAAACTCCTCCCCAAAACTGTTTAAGTTTGGAAAGGATATCTTATTTTAACTTTCTCACCCCATTGTCCAGAAATGATATTCAAAGATTTAACAAATAACAAGTATAAGAAGATGAACATTTGGGCAGATACCTGCCAAATCACAATCTACTCCAGCCAGTGTGCCTCAGGGATGGACATCAAGTGAACTTCAACCCTAGTGGTGTCCATCAAAATGACTGGCACATGGTAGGGAGACCTGGAATAACATTCTGTTTCCCAGGATGAATGACTCAGGAAAAGCAGGACACTCAAGTTAACAAGAGGACAACCAACTAGTAATATCCATACGGAGTCACTGGCTACTAAACACCCACCCCGAAGCAGGGGGCACTGGTCACGCAGAAGACAGGTCCCGGGACCAGAGCATCCTCCGTCGCGGTGGTGTCCTCGTCAGCTGTCACACTGCCGTGAGAAAAAGATGGACCACTGACCAGCGGTCTGACCTCATGCAGTGGGTCTGGCTATTTTGTTGTTCAAATGACTCAGCCTTCTGTGCTACGTAGCGCACAAAGGCTGCGTTAGTGCTTTTTCATACCTAACACCTGTCCACGATCATCAGTGAGCAGCACGCCTGGGTTTGGTGTATGAACACAAGTGTTCATCGCACAAATATTTATTCATTTTTCTGATGGCACCTGTTCTAGGAGGTCAGCAGGTGCATTAAACAAATAAACCTCTTGTCCTCATCTCCACCAATAACAACTTGAGGGAATAAAGGAAAAAGCATCTACCAGGTTCCATTTTTGAGGTTCAGTAAGTCAACTTGTTCCTTTCTTTTCACACTGTAGGAGGAAGTGGAAAAAATTTTCCTTAGCTTTGATTTTTACCTCCATATTCATAGACGCTATTTGGTCTATGCTGAGTGAAATAAAAATAGAGTGCTATAGCATGCGATAATGATCATCATTTTAATGATCAACTTTATGTAATGTGATGATTTGGCCTGATTAATATTACAGGCATGATACTGTGGAAATTATGAAACAACTTAAAATTTACTGTAATTAAAAGCATGATGCCAACTCATCTTTAGATTGCATACAGGCGAAGCAAGCACAGGTTATGAACTATGACGAGCAGAACTCAAAACCAGCACATACTAAATTCTAATATGCCGAAGGCTGAGAAGCAATATGAGGAGACAACATCCCTTGTAAAGACCGTCCTCTGACAGTGGACATCTAATAAGTTATCGCTTCTGTATAAACTGGGCCTCAAATATGGTATTTTCAAATCGAAATCCTTTAGTAGTCCACTTCGGCCCCTCGTCATCCTGGGGAATGTTGTATGTTACTTAATACCATTCAATTATGAAATGCCCCACAAACATTCATAGCTACTTAAGTCCCATTCATTTGCAAATTTACCCAACGTTTACGAAGTACAAAAACGGGTGCAAGGCGCACGGTTAATAAAATCATCCCTGTTTTCACGACTCTTGTAGAGGCCGACAAATCAGCAATTGCACGCAGTGCGATGGTGTCCACAGTGCACCCTGGGACACAGACCAGGGCATGCACATGGCAGCAGTGCGGGCCGGGCAAGGGCAGCGGGGAGAGGCACAGGGTAAGCTCATCTTGGAGGACAGAGAGGAGTGAGTTCCCGGCAAGTGATTCCTTCCTGGGAAGTCTGGGTGTGGGGCAGGTCCTCTCTCCTTGGCGAGGGAGGTGTAGGTGGGTAAAGGTATTGATCTCAAGAAAGCAAGCTACCAGTTAAAGCCCCTGTGGACCACGGCTGGGAAGCGAAAGCGGCATCGGGTTATCGGTGCGCTGGAGAGCCCTTCCCTGCAGGCTGCTTTGGCAAGATACACCTGTAGGCCTGGGGCTGCCCCAGTTAGCAAGCCTGGAAATGGATCCATGGGCATGGCTCTCTGAAGGGTGCTGTTCATCACGCAGTTGCCTGAGTATACACTGGGGAGGTTTTGCTAACAGAGCCTCCCCGTACGGAGTGACAGGGCGGCTGTGTGACTTAGCAACCGCCCCTGAATGCGGGGGAAGGTCCGCCCTGCCGCGGCAAGACGGACAGAGGGCTGTGTCGTGGTCCTGCAACCCCCCAAAACCCCCCACACACCAGGCGCTTTGTGTCTCCCTGTGGCCCTGAGATTACGCTAGAAACTTGATGAAGGTTACAGCTCCAACTCAGGCGAGTCTGACTCCCCAATCCAACTTCCTGGCTCCCTGTGCCACCAAAGGGAGGGAGGGGGGCCACGACAGCAGCGGCAGGCTCTGCCCATCCACGCCTGGCCCCCTCCTCCTCCCGCACTGCACAGCTCTGGACGTGCTTGGCACTTTGCGATTCGCGCAGACTCAAAGTCAGCGCTGCAACGCAGAACATATGCTTACTGCTCTCTGGACGACACAAGCTAATTCTGCGACTATCCCTTTCTCTGGCAAACCAGTTTGCTGAAACCTTGCATGCTGAGGTCCCTTATTGGTGCCTGTTACGACGTTGCAAGCCTTTGGTTTGTTTTCATACTAAGCTTTTAACACTGATGAATCTTGAAAAGAAAGGAGCTGCTCTTCATGTGAGCGGTCCACTCACGCTGGGTGAGTGCAGCTGCCCCTTCCCCGTTCTCTCGTGTCACTATGGAGCTGCAAAAGCCAGAAACGCAGCACAGGGGCTCTCGCAGAGGCAGAGCATGGCTTTGTGCAGGTATCATCAAATGCGTCTTTTCTAACAGGAAAGGGGCCTTCTCTAACACTGCTTACCTACGTGGATATTTTCTTACATCTGGCTCTTATTACTCATCTTAGATCTTGCTACAGTCAAGCGTTCTTGGCTGCCATCAGAACATCTCACAAAATGACCTTCTGCACAACACCCGTGCCTTGGCAGGTATCCTGTGTGGTCTAAAACACCTTTTCATACAAGTTCTGTGCAAATCAGCATCCTCGGTCTTCTTGCAACATGCCAACCGTAATTCTTACAACTTTTTATTAATGTTTACTCTTTATATAGTGCTTGATTACAGTCCCCCTTTTTAAAAACATTCTCACCTATCTTACAAAACACTGAAGCCCAGGAACAATGAACTTTTTTTAATCTACTTTTAAAGTCAGGCTGATATTAAATGATACTTTTTAACATGTAAATTGAAGGTAAAATAATGATTTACTTTAAAGCAATTGGAAGTCATTTGGAGGTGTGTTATGCATGGATGCATAAGTTATATTTTTTCAATATCCCACTTTCGTTGACATTCTCCCCAGGTTTTCAATGCCCCTGACACACTGCTTGGTGGCTGACCTGCTGCCCGGGACCAGCACCGTCGGTATCCGAGTCCAACGCCAGCCTGAACGAGCCGGCCCCTGCAGGGCCGGCACTGCCGTTGGGAGGTGAGCCCGAGATAGGGCGGCCGCGGTGCCCCGCCTGCTAACCCAGGGAGCGGAAGGCGCTCCCCGCCCCCAGGGAGTGGCTCAGGGGGAGGCGACGAGGGCCCCTTCCAAGGCAAGAGGGCGCTTGCAGCAGTCCTGGGAGGGGAGTTCAACTTTCTAAGAGAAAAAAAATCACTTCTACAAAAAATGAGAATTCTGTTTTTACATTAATTCATGTGTGTTTTTCACTTTTTAAAAATCTTTTGAACTATATACGGGACTCACTTGTGTAGTTAAAAAATATACAAGCTACTTTTTAATATTTTCAGTTTATAAGACGTCAACATTGGAAAGCCGAAGTGGATATTATTTATGAGAGAAAGAGCTCTAACTTCCACATTAAAGTTAACAGAGCAATAACATCATCATCATTTAATAAGGCTTGATAACGACTCAATATCATTTTAAAATTGTTGATAAATCTGTGTGTATGTGTACATATCCATGTGTATATACGTATAGATATGTGCATATGCAGTTATGTAATTTAAACTATATGCATACATTTTGCCATTACATAAATATGTATTACGTAAAACTCATATCAATATAGTATATGCTTTTATTATGGAAGTACACTGTGCGTTATTTGCTGTGTACGTACACTCTGTAATGTTATGTTACGTGTAAGTGGTGAGTAACCCTTTCTAAAGGGACGTCGTTCTAAGCTGCACAGCCGCCCCTCAGCCGGCACAACGGACCGCCACGGTGGAGCCCCTGACGGCAGCCAAGCCCCTGAAACACCGCAGCCCTGGACGCACAGGGGCTTCTGCGGCTGCCGGCCCCTCGCGTCCCGCCCGCCATCCGAGTCGTCACACACAGCGGCAGCTCCTGTGTCAGCCACTCCGATGTTCGCGCCCTGAAGGCAGGAGGTTTTCCTTCACCCACTGGCTGAGGACTCGGTGACTGCACCTGGTTTCAAGGGCCGTATTTACAGGTGCTGAGGAAGGAGACGCTCAGCACCAGCTGCGGCCATGCCTCCAGGGACAGAGCCTCCCTGCCCGCAGCCTGGGGCCTTCGCACGGCCTCCCCGAACATTCGTAGGACAGACCCTGGGGAGCAGAAGGGGCTTTCAGACGCAGCACGGCTACAACACTCATGTCAGAAGCGGGCCGACTCAGACCAGGGCCTGCCCCGCGGACCAAGCGCACCGGCCTTCAGTCCATCCCGCTCAGCCGCTTCATCCTCCCTTCTCACATGACACTCGATTTCCACCTTTCAAACATGGGAACAGGCTCAGGCCCTTGGAGTGTCACTCCCGTGTCATTGCGTGGCACAGCTGGTGGACCTCTTCCCTCAGCGCCACAGAGTCCTTGGGGCGGCCCTCAGCTTCGTGAGCCTGGGGGCGACGGGTGTGGGGGGGGTGTGTTTGTTTGCAGGCGTCTTTGAGTTGCAGATCTTGCTGACAGCTCTCTGATCACTTTCCAGGAAGACTCCAGATCAGACAACATGCAGGTGTCTAATGTGGAAGGAGCTACTGTGGGCATCGCCCTCACCAAGCAAAATTAGATTTGCCAGCTTACACAGATTATTGGCTAAAAATAGTTCCAGGTTCATATTCCTTATAATTAAGTAAAAACTGAAAAGCATCAGCCACTGGTAGGAAAATGCACGTTTAGCCAGCAAGAGGCAGAGGAGGAAAGGACAGATGTAGCTCTAACAGGGCCACCCGATGCTGAAACCGTCCGAGGGGACAGCTACCGAGAGGCCTCGTACGGGATCTTCCTGGATGTGGCCCCAAAGCAGGCGATCAGAAGGCACAGGTTCCACATAAAGATGTGTTAGTATTATTTCAGTTGCCGTAACACACGTGGACAGTTCTGACTAACAGCCCAGGCAATCTGGTCATTATCATCATTATCAAAATCAGCAAAGGGGCGTTTGTGGCCAGGACCGGTGCCCTTCCGAATGCTAAACTGCAGGGAAACGGCACATCTAGGTTACATCAGTCACCATTTTAGTCCATGGAAAGAGGGAGGTCAAGGGCCCGGGGGTGGAATAGAAGCTCATTTAAGCTACATAAAATTAAAGGCCAAACTTGTTTTGCTGCCACTGGGAAACTGAATGCGCAAACAACAGACTCTTATGATTTCCTTCACGTGTGGGCTTGGGCCACTGGAACAACTTTGTTCCACGTCCTGCTCAGGAATAACTCATAAGGACCACACAGCCCCTCTCCGCCCGGCCGGTGTGTACCCGCTCATGTGTGGCAGGAGACCCCCCTGCCTCCTTCCAGGAGCTCCCGATCGCCGGAAGCCTCCTGGGAATCCCATCTGCTCTGTCAACGGCTTCGAATACCCACCGTGGGAGGGTCCTGTTCTCCTGTGAAACTGGATCTCACCTGTTTAAGCTTTGCAGAGAGCACCGGAGGGAATCCTGAACAGACCGCCCCTCACCTCCTGGGCAGCCAGCACTGTGTGCGGGTGGGTGGCCCCCCCCAGGACCCGCGGCCCAGGAGCATGAGTCTGCGGCAGCGACCCGCTCAGCCTGCATGTGAGGCCCCCAGCAGCAGGAGGGCGTCCGGAATCGGAACTGCATCCCTGTGCGGATGGGGCCCCGCACCCTACCCGATCGAGCCGCCCTCCTGCAGCACAGATGCCTTCCTGGGGAAGACAGGGCTCGCCTCCGACAGCCGCTGCCAGGTCTGTGGTTAGACGGCTGGGAGCCGCACGGAGGGCGCCTCGGGTCAGGGGACCTACAGCCTCCGCATCACCGGGGAACTTAATAAAGGCGCGTGCCCAGGCCCCTGCATCAGAACCAGGACCCAGCAAGCTGTGTTTCAGGGTGTGGCCGCTCTGCTGGGCGGACTGCCTCCCAGTCTTGTCAATCAAAACACGCCTGGATCCGATCCTGTTCTTTGTTACAACCCGCAATGTGCAGGGTCTCAGACAATTCCGGGCTAACTGTAACCGGCCTTTGTAATAATCCTGGTCGTCATCAAAGGACGAGGAAGCTGGACATGTTCTGCACGTCCCTCTCCCCAGATCCATCGAATCCGCCTGCGCACCGGGATACCCCCATGCCGACGGGTGCAACGGCGAGGCCTTTACCAACAGGCAAACCGCAGTACTCCCGCACTGGACCCGAGAGTCCAAACCAAGAAACAACACACGCAGCTGAGAAAAACTCTCACTGTCCCCGCGTCTTAGTCCCATGGACTTCACAGCAGCCAGGTGTGGAGGCAGCCTGTGTGCACCGGGCTGGAAAGTGTAGGGGGTGGGAGGGATGCAACAGTGGGCGCCGCATTCGAGTCTTCCTGCCGCTCGCAGTTTGTCCAGAACAGGCTTCTGTCCTGGCGCAGACACGTGCCGCAGGGCCTGCCCCGACCCCGGCCGCTAGGCGTAAGCGTGGCCACGCCACGCCCCCGCACCGGGCCTCTCTGCCTCGCGCCGCCCCCGCTCACTCGGCTGCAGCCTCGCTGACGCGTCTTTTCTGTGCCCGGCAGTCCCAGAGCCGTTCTCAGGGAAGGCTGAACGCACTTGCCTTTGACCTGGGGCGCCATGCTCCCGGATGTCTCCCCTCTCGGTGCCATCCCCCCTGAGCCCTCCGGTCGTCTCCTTGGTGGGGCGGGGCGGGGCGGGCACCTGGGCCACTCTGCGGGAAAAGGCAAACCCTACGTCCTCTCCCCCACTCCGTTTCCACCTACGCGACCTCCTTGTGCTTCTCTGTTCATTAACTTTTCTTCATAGCACCTCTTGTCATACTACTTATGTGACAATTTATTTGTTGGGTTTAGCATGTCTCCCCTCACTAGAGACCAGCTCCATGCGGGCGAGAACGTCTGCCTAGCGCCTGGTACACCAGAGGTGCCTGCAACCGCAGGTGGACGAAACACCTATATAACAGACTTCCCCCTCTCCCCCAGGTCATTGTCTGGTCTTACCTCTGTACGTGTGTTCTACTTCAGGTGGATCAAGGGCCACCCTTTGTCTAGCCACGCCTGCCACCGGGAGGTGGCTGGTGCTGGGAACTGACAGTGCTACTCAGAGCTGCCTCCCCTTTCAACGCCCGGGGGGTAGGCTTGGGCCATGCAAACTTCTCTCACATCGGAATAAGAAAAAGATTGAAAATGTTTAGCTCAAGACGTATTTCTCAAGCACCTATTATTGGCTGAGGCCACGAAGATGAACGCGGCTGAGCCACAGCCTCCTTCATCGGCGGGAGACTGCTCAGCCCAGGGAGGCCGCTCTCCTGCTGCACACGCCAGGCCCGGGCCGGAACGGCGGGGCCGGCCACTCCGGAGGGGGCTCTGCGGGTTGTAAGACCGTCCCCGCCTGGGCTTCGGGAAGAGCCTGAAAGGGCAGACTGGATGGCGCGAAGTCCAGCCATGCCATCTGAAGCTCAGCCATGGACCAGTGGGGACTGGTATGTCAGTAAAATTAATCTCTACTGTGGCTATTCTACAAGTGACAAATTACCTGTTGACTACAGTTACAATTCTCGCCTAGTGTGGAGACTCCAAACATGTTCAGGCATTCGAAAGCAAATCGAATTCATAATACTGATTTGGATAAAACGAGCAATTCATCTTTCTCTAAATACGTTTGGTTCTTGTTCTCAGAACTCGTATCCGTTGTAAGGCTTTATCTTTCTCTAAGAGCATGAAAATTTGAGAAGTCAGCAGTACATACACCCAGTTCCTGCCTTACCCAAGAGTGGTCGCCAGTCACCGGTAAGAACGAAATGTTTTTAAACCTGTCATTTTTAGCAAGCTAACTAATTATGCATTCTAAATAATGCTCACATTAGTGTTCTTTAAGAAAATAAATGGCCATCTCTCTGTTCCATAGTCTTCACAGCAGAACGAATTGGCAGTATGACCAAGCTCTCTCCCTTCGAACGCAGCTCATGAATTTGGCTTATGAAAAATTTCAAATGTCTCTAATTACAACATTGTCCTAATAGCCATACGTTTTGTGAAGAGCACCTATTGTTCAGGGTACAGAAGACTTAGCACATTCCACTGCTACTCGTTAAATATACGTCAAAGATATTAACACCAAGAATAAGAGCCACTTGTGTACTGACAAAGATAAATTCCTCATTTTATCCAAATCGGTATTATAAAAGAGTCTGCTTGTACTTTGTCTGAATTAGAAAAACAATTAGGGTTAGCCCAGAAATGCTCCATTTTGCATCTCACAGCTTCCAGAACGTTCTGAGGGCTGAGGCGCGGAGGCGGCGCGCCGACGGCACCCGCTCCCGGCGCTGCTTACCTCCTCGGGGACAGCTCTGATGTTAACGAAGCCCTTCCGGAAGACGACGAACACGCGGCGGGCGCCGCAGCGCAGGGCGGACGTCGCGCAGTCGAAGGCGGTGTCCCCCGCGCCCAGGACGATCACGTTTCCCCGCACGGATGGCAGCGGGGAGGGGCAGGCGCACATTCCTGAAGGATGAAAGGGAACCCACTGTCAGGGAGAGAAGCCGCGCCTGCAGGACAGCTCAAAAGACACGGGAGCGCAGAGCCGCGCGAAAGCGCCGCGCGCCGTGCCGGGGGCGCGGGGGGGGGGGGCGGGGGACAGGAGGGGGCTGTCACTGCCCGATTCCGCCGCTCCCTCGGAAGGCAGCCTCGGTCTCATTTTACAATATGCTCGTGCGTGTAATTTCAGAGTCAGTACCTTCACCTTCTCCTTCCCCTCTAGAAGGACGGCTACGACACAATTTGAAGAGTTTAGGTCGTAACAAAAATGAAATCAATCAACTAAAACTCTTTGGCAAGGTGGTGACGCGTATTTTTAACCTGGCATCATTAATTTTCTGTTAATTAGAAGAAAAAACAGTGATCCATGTGATCTGGGTTAATCATTTACAGCATTTCATGAAAATATGTTAGTTAGATATTAAAAGATTTCTAACATACAGCCCTGCTATAGAGTAATTTAGTAAACTTTGAAAATCAACATGCTAAGTATTCTTTACATAATGGAAGAATTTCTGAGGAATAATTTTTAATTAAACTAAAACTTTCTCCCATTTACCACTTCTTTTTTTTTTTTTTTTTTTTTTTTGGTAAAACTGAGTGTTAAGGAAAAATGACATCTAAGTTTGCATTTCTCAAGAGCACCTATATGGAGCTTTGATGTCCATATAAAAATTCATGAAAAAAGTCAAATGCAGGTGTTCTCTATGTGTTAAGTGGTGGGGCGTTACCAGATTAAATAAAACTGTTGATAAATTACTATAATTTTTGAAGCGGCATCACGGGGAGTGCAGGTCTGCAATTTCAGTGCGCAGTCATTCTGCCTGGAAGACCCTGCGTTTGGGACTTGATCAGCGGCCCCTGAAATTCTCAGCGTGTCACGTGTACTGCGACCTTCCATAGACAGGGTCGCCGGTGCATGGCAGCCTGTTCTCACGGTGGAAGGGGCAACGTGAGGGTGGCACATGCCTTTAGCTGTAAACTTCTACAAATGGATCTACCAGAGAAAATGCTTTCATTGTGGGGATACGTTCTTATCTTTTGTACCTGCAGTTAGATGTCAGAATAGACTTTTAAAAAGACACATTTGTAGGACTTAGATGACCTGGCTTTGGAGAACGCATCGCAGCTCCCCGAGGGCGGTGGCGACGGCACGACTCGGTCCGGCGCAGGGCAGGGCGGGCTTTGGGCTGCCCCGGGTCTGTGCCGTGAGACCGCACAGGGGCTGCACACTCGGGGGCTATCGGAGTGTTTTACTTTAGCTTCGTGCGTTCACTGTGCTGGAAGAGACGGTCTTTCTGCCTGCTTGGGCACAAACTATAGGGGCGCTTGTCTGATTTTAAAATATAAGAAAAAAGTAAATACAGAAGTTCCCAAACTGAAGCCCCTGCAGTTTCTCCTAAAAACACCTCCCCCTGTTTGTTTACGACTCTCTCACTTTGAGCAGTTTCTCATGACACAGCTTGGACCCACGTGTCACAGCCCGATGTCCTCGCAACGGTGCTCGATGGGCTGGCAAACCCGTGCATCTGGCTAATTTTTTTCTTCTTTATGTTTGTGTGATAAAGGGATTGAGCTGAGCAATGCCCTGCTAGCCTGGATTTCATGTAAATGCGTAATTCACACAAATAGGCAACGCCGAGGATAGAAGGCAGTGCGCTGCACCTGCTTTGCTGGCTTTGGCCACGAGAGGCAGGAAGTCTTTGGACGTGTAGAAGCCCTGCTCCGGCGTCAGGCCGTCGAAGATGCGGTCTCTGTTGGGCTCTGGCAGGCCTACGTGATAAAAACCATAAAGTTATCGTTAGCAGGAGGAGACGCTTTTCCTATTGGGTATTTTAAAATGTAGAAAGCTACAGTCATTAAAATAGCATGGTTCTGAGAGAAAAAATATCTATAAGCAAATCAACTTGAAAGAAGGTGTGTAATACAATACAACGTAACAGACCTCAGAGTATACCTTCAATATACACACATCATAAATCTTACCGTCATGTATACATATGAGGGAGACTCCCCCCAAATGGAATTTATTCATAAAAAGTTGTGTATTCTTACATATTTAAACTGTAGTCACCTTCAAAGTACTCTCCATTTGCTGTTATATGCCTATCAAGATGTTTTTCCATGGCTCAAAAAGTTTCTGAACTCCTCAATTTTGATTCATTTTAGTGCTTCTGTTGTTTTTCTTGTTTCACCTCTTCCACATCAGCACAATCTTTCCCTTGAGGACATTTTCCATCCAGGGAAACAAAAAAAAAAAATTGCTGGGGGTGAGACTGGGTGAGCAGGGAGGGTGGGGCATGGGGCCCTGCCATTTTTGGTCAAAAACTGCTGCACACTCAGCGCGGTGCGGGCAGGTGCACCTGTAAATCTCCCACCATGAATTGGGCAAACGTTAAAAGAGTCTTCAAAAAAATTCACTGAAGCCAGACGCAGCCTCTCACAGTAACGCCCGCTGGTGCATCGATACCGAGGGGTTCCTAGAGCACCCGCCTAGTGGGAGAGCCTGTCCTCCAAGGGGCCTGCCCTCCAGAAGATAATTCTGGGTTGTTTTTTTTTTGGTCCTTCCCCTTGTATGCATATTCAGAAACATGATACACACATGTGCATACAGTGTTAGGGGGCAGTCAGGTTATAGCCTTTCCTCATGTTATAGGTAGAAATAAATTGCTGATGTATTTAAGTGCTAAATATTAAAAAAACCTCATCACATAAACTAAAAAGAGTTATGAATACATATTTGACTAGTTCCTGAATATGGAAGATCATGAAAAGAAGACAAAAAAGCCAAGGAGAAAATGTGTTTTAGCCCAAAATTTCAACTACTCCTACATTTAAAATATATTTACAAGCAAATTAAAAGGCAAATGATTCACCAGGAGATTATTTTAGCAAAAGGAATGTAAAGTATGTAAAGAAGTTTATCAATTTCAAGAAGGAACATTAGCTCTTTAATAGAGGCATAAACAAAGAACAATAATAATTGTCATAAGATACAAATACCTTGTAAGCACCGAAAATCTTAAATTACACCAGTAACTTAGGGACTACAAATTAAGACAGTGAGCCCTGCTTCCCCCTCTTCCACCGTGTACAGGCTCTAAGAAAACCCGACCACGGGGCACAGGCAGAGACGGGCCTGTTCGCTGCTCTGACAGCCACGCAGGTTTGCGCTCAGTTTCTAGAAAACTGTTCTGAATGTATCCTAAGGAGATGGGAAGACATGGAAATAAAGGGTTAATATGCAAAAATAGTTAATGCAAAAATTTTTTAAAAACAGAGTCAGGAAAAATAGGGTGGTGGAATCCCAAAGGCCACCAGGGTGAATAAAGTAGTCGTCTTTTTAAAAAGACAACAGAACAAAGCGCAGCCAAGGAAACAAACATGAGGGCAGGGTGGGAGCGGAGCGAGGCCCGCAGACAGCGCTGCCTGGACCGCCAGGAGAGGAAGCGCAGTCTCCATGGGTCCGGCTGCCTGGAACGAAACGCATCGGGCAAACAATCTGAACAGCGGTCACCTCTGGTGCTGGGATTGGATATACAGTATTTTTTTTCATCATGTCCTCATTTTCTAAATTTCCTACAACATGCACATGTCAGTTATATAATTAGGAAATTGTGGAAGCAGAAAAGAAACTGAAGAGTAGACTAATTTTTTCCCAAAGTATAAGCAAAACAAACCTGACACCAAGCACCTCGCTGCAGGGACATGGAGAATGACTCCATCTCAGCCCCTAAGGGCTCGGGCAGTTTCCCGTTCGATTTTATTCACTGTCTGACGCTCCTCCCGCTCTCCCAGCGGGTCCCTGCAGGGCGGGGGGCAGCGCGAGGCGGCCGCTTCCCGTGAGGCAGGCCGGGGCTGGCGGGCTGAGGGTGCGACCCGCGGTGACCTCTGCGGTCCCGGCACGTTAAACCCACACGGGGTTTCCTCTGTGCGGCACCCCCAATCTCCTCCCCTCAGAAGGTCTGCCCTTTCCTTACGGATGATCTTAGGATCGTTCGGTTTTTAAATGATCTTAATCACCTAGGAAGGCGAGGCAAGTCATTTGGCTTGCCTTTGCCTTGGCTTCTCTATACATGAAATAGGGACAAGGAAATAGAAATAAGACTATCTCTTCCCTTTCTGACAGAGGGGGACATTCTTTAGGTATATTTGTAACGCGGAAACTATTACATAAGTGTGTGCTTATTTACATAATTCTTTTAGGAAGCCTGGGGTAGGGATGGCTACAGTTACTCAAAAATACCTCAACATGTACTTGAAAATTCTAATGACAAAGCAACGTTTCTTGAAAGCTGTTTTTATAAAAAAAATTATTGTACTTTAAGCTACACTTGATTAGTCAAACCAACATTTACATATGCTACACTATGAATTAAAATATGAATAGGGAATTGTCTCCCTTCCCATATTACTATACTATGAAATAGCATGTACAAGAGCTCTTCATTTTCCTGTTAAAAACCCATAAACAAGAAAGCCACCCTGAAGTGCTATGCAATTGCAAGGTGATAGGATCAGCGAAAACCTTTGAAACAGGCCAAAACAAGGCCCGGGGAGCGTGCGGGCCGGGCAGGAGCTCCGCCCTGGCTGGCGGTGAAGGCTGGCTTGCTTCCCCCGCTGCCCTCCAAATGGGCTCCACCTCCGCCCGCCGGGCCCGCAGAGGGACGGCCCCGTGGGCCCGCTGCGCAGACCCCTGCTACGATGGCTGGCCTGAAGAGACGCACGCCCCGCCAGGCCCGCAGACACAGCCTGCCTCTCCTGCAAGGACCATGTCAGCAGCCGGCGGCCCAGGTAAAGTACGACTTTCACTGGTTCACCAGTGTCAAGCCTCTGGCAGGACCCCTCCATTTGCCGAGCTTTCCCGCATTCTGCACGTGTCACGGTGGCGACTTCAGCGTTTGCCGGGTCCCCTCCTCCAGGTAAGTGCTCAACACACCGGCTGGATGTTCAGAAGAGGGGATGAGCCAGCTCCTGGGCGCACCGCGGTGACTGGGGTGCCCTTGTGGCCCACGGAGCCCTGCCCCAGCTCACGCACGCTCAGGTCCCCAGGCCCGGGAGCCCTTGTCCCCCACCTGGCCACAGGTCACTCCTTAGGCCCTGGGATGTGCATCTGAAGCTCACCTGGAAGACTCCGGGGGGCAGCCGTGCTGGCCGAAGAGCCCTGTGGTATGCAGACCACCAGCTGCGGGCGGTTAGGGGCAGGGCCTCGGCCATCGGGCGGATGCTGGCGAGTGTCCCCTCCCAGGTACCTGCTCTGTGGCCTGTGTAAGCTCCCGTGATGTTGGCTCATGTGCACATGGCTAGGCTGGAGCACCAGACCCCCTGGGCACACATGGATCTAGGTGTGCTGTGAGGGCACTTCCCAGATGTGGGCCATGCCTACAACCCGCTGACTGCAAGCAGAGGAAACTGCCTCAGCATCTGGGCAGGCCGCGAAGCCGAGGCTGCCCCACGGGAGACGGAAGTCTGTCTGTCTGCAGCCTGCGCTGCGGACTCTAGACCTGCGGGCTCTCACAGCTGCATAAGCTGTCTCCTTGCGATAAATCATGTACGTGTGAACAGGTAAAGCTTACATATAAATTAAATACAAAAATCATATATGCAATTATATAAAATATATAAATAAATAACATAGTTATATACATATACATCTCCTAATGGAGCGAGCTCTGAATCTTTCTGAAGACACTGAGACCACCATCTGTTTACCTGTCTGCGTCTGCCCACCTATAGCTCCATGTATTTGCACAGCGCAGAGGCCTGGCACACAGTGAGTGCCCACTAAACCCTAGCTGTTAAGGTTAAGATAGGTTTATTTCCTCTACAGCTTATTAATTTTTCCAAATTTCACATCTTACATCAAAGGGAGAAGAAAGCCTAGACCAGAATCAAATACTAAACTTTGGCAAACGGGACGTGCTGTGAGGAAAGAAAATGATGCCTCCGCAAGCCGGGCAGGAAAGACGATGCCTCGTGCAAACGCCCACCCACCAACAGGGCCTCCCGAGCGTGGGCGGCACATTGCCAGCCACGCGTGTGTCTGTGCCTGGGCAACCCTGAAACGGCACCAAAGTGACTTTTCAATCCACCCTTGAGTTGGAAGGAGGGGGTTTATGAATGAAGAGGAAGTGACAAGAGTTTGACAAACACAACAGCTCAGTGTGGATACGGTAATTTTTGCCTTCAAGAAACGATAGTCCTTTCTTTGTTTCCCCTAGAATAGTCACTGAAAATTTTGGTATTTCAGAGCATATTTTATACAAAGGAATGCTTCCTGAACAACTACCGAAAATGATCATGTTCAAGTTCTCCAGAAAGAGAAGAAATAAAATTTTGATATAGGACAGAAAATCTGATTTACATTTATTGTTTACCTATATTATAGGCATTGTTCCAAATGCATGGTGAAGAGGTGATTTTTTTAACATATTAGGTCATTTAATTCTCAAAATGGCTCTATAAGACAACTCATATTACAATCCACATTTTAGGTGTGAGGAAACTGAGGCACAAAAATATTAAGGAACTCTGCCAAAGCTCACAGAACAGGTAAGCAGCAGTGCCAGTTTCTACACTGGATGGTCCGTCTGTGGGACCCATGCTTCAGTTTCAAAATGCTGCTCTTTCGATGTGTAAGGCAGTAACTAAGCCCTGTCCTGTGATGCTACCTAACCAGCGGCATCTAAACTCCCCCTTCCACATTCAGGACTACGTTTTGCCGTTAGGCTCCAGGCATTTATGTACAGCTCAAATGGGGCGGCCGGGCCCCTCCTGGGGGCAGGCGGGGGGCTGGCTGCTCCCCTCGGCTGCATCTCTACTTTGTGATGATTCTCCCCAGCACGGTTCCTTTCTGAAATGTTTTCCTTCTTACGTGCATGCCCCTTGGTGATCTGCTGCTTACTTCCCAATATCTGATATTCTTTGAAATACGGATCTCTGCTTTGCTTCTCTGGCCCCTTCCCCCTCTGGAACAGCTGCAGAATAAATGACGGCGGTGTGCCCCGTAAATTCTTCCTGCTCATATTAAGTTGCGCACACTCCCATTGACATCAACAAGATATTAAACATTCGGGTTCGCGCCACGTCTGGCCGGCCACAGAGGAGGACCAAGCTTTTCCGGCTGAGCGTCTGCAGCTTCGGGAGCATGTGCCGAGGAGTTGCTCAGATTCCCTAACATCTGCCTGTGTTCCTTTACTGGGTCACTTGCTCGGTGTGAACTGCACTGAGCAAGCATTTGTGCGGCGCCACTCCTCCCCGAAGACCCCCACGTGAATGGCAGCTAAGCTGCTGTGGGAAGAGCAGCGATCACACAGCCCTGTCCCTGAAGATAACCTCACAAACCCCATGGAAGCGGGGGAGGCGGCACCCCGCGCGGGACCCGGCCTCGGGCCCGCGGCCCAGGCCTGCGGCTCACAGGGAGGGCGGTGCGCTGCACGCCGGGCTCCTTCTGCAGGGGCGTCCGTTCTCGCTGTCTCACGACAGTGCTTTTGCCACAGCAACATGGTAGGAGACGGGACCCCCTGATGGGACACGACACTCCAGTCCCCTGTGTCTGTGGCCAAACACAGCAAAATGCCGCCAACGGCAACTGCCCTACGTTTCTCACCCCGCCAAGAACGTCTGCCTCCGAGACCCCGCTTTCTCCTCCGAGAAGAAAGTGCACTACGCACTCAGTCCTGACGTCCGGAGCCCCGTCTGGGGACGGCAGTGCACGCAGAGGAACGTTAGAATTGCAGAGGGAAGACAGACACATCAGACCCACCCACGGCGGGGCGCCCGGCCGGGCACCACAGCGGTCCGCCCATGTCTCTGTCACAGGGATGACCCTGTGGGGCCGTTGCTTTTCCTTTATTTTCGTTTATTTAATCTCTTAAAAATAGCTTCATGCCAACTGACTTGTTTCTGTAACTATTTGTAAACAAGAATATATTAATAAGAGTGACACCTCTGCGGTCAGACTTTCTGCACGGAAATTCTCGTTCGGGTGCTCACGCGCAATTTCGACCCTGGGTGCGCCGCTTACTCTCTCTGGGCAGCAGCGGCCTTGTCGTAGCCTCGTTAGAGAATAAAAGGAGAGCAGTGTGTGCGAGGCTCTTTGCCTAGATGTAAATAAAGTACATGTTTCCCTTCATTGGCATCCTCTCCCTAAAAGTCTTGGTTTGATTTAATGAAATGACGCATTTGGACAGATGTATATTGAATGTTCCTCTCACCCACGAGAGACGCAATGGGTATTATCACGTGGGTGAGTGGCCAGTGTTGGGCAGGGGAGTCCATGAAACAGCATCTCGGGCTTGACCAGAAGGGCGGGGCCGAGCCAGAGTACTCCGGCCTGCCTCGTTCTACAGCATGCGCTGGCCTCAAGCAACACCAGCCTCAAAACCAGGAAGGCGGCGGGATCAGGATCCTCTCCCGTGTGCTGTGCCGTTCAGACTGGAGCAGAGTGACACCCTGCTCCAGAGAGCACCCGCCGAGGAGTCTGAAGAACCGAGCAGCTCTCCCGCTACTTCCCCCTTCTAGCTGTGCCTGGGTGAAACTGCCTGACACTGTGACGCTCAGATTCCTTGACTTTGGAAAGAAGATAGCCCTGCCTGGAGTAGGGGGCTGTTCTCAAAATAGGAAAAGAAACACACATGAAAGCAGTCTGGTAAATCTAAAACGACATTCAAGTGTGAGTCACCATTGCTGTCTTGGGCAAATATAGAAAGTACGGGAAATAAAGACTACTCACACGATAAAACGACTCACAGTAAACACTTTCAAAGACAAAAGATACTGCGGTTCATCCCAAGAAGCCATGTCAATGTATACATATGCAATGCGTAAATGTAGGCATGAAATCAAACAACGTATCTATTAACAGATGTGTCTAATTAATACCTATTAGAAAAGGTAAACTTTTCCTGTATCAAGCCTGAGCACTTGGGATTACAACAGAGAAGTCAAATGCTCTTTCAACAGGCTGAGCAATCCACAATGCCACAGGGAATTACAAAGTTTTTCATCTGCCACTTAAAGACCACTTCTATGACTCAAAAGATTTATAGCTTATTTCCAAGGGACAACAGTGCCATATGGGTTATAATTCTAGGATCTATATATTGATTAGAAAGAGAACAGATCGATGCTGCACTATTGCGCGTCTCTTCTCAATACAACTGCCCGCCCCCCAGCCAGCGCCCACGGTAAACACACTTAGTTCGGGGTGTTCAGCCCGAACTCTGGAGGAACGGAGTGATTTGATAGAGCACACATGAAATCAGATCGCCATGCATCACAACAGTATTCATTTCACTGATTTTTCAAACCCCATTAAACATCTGTTTCGTGTAACGGCTGCCTACCCTCCCGCGCAGTGTGACCACACGCCTTAATGGTGGGTAGCACACCATCGGTTAGAGCAGAACGAGATAAAAACGCCATGAACGGAGTCGCCATTTCAGATCGCAGTTTTTCCCATTACAGAAGGTGTTTTTCTGGGCAGCATCACAGAACGATGACGTCCAGAGCCAGGAGAAACACTGAGTGCTCATGCACTTTTGAAAACCTGACAGATGATGAAATAAGGTCTTCTCTTTGTATTTAACGTGTGAAAGGATAATTTTTTTTTAAAAAAAAGCATTGAAGGAGGGAATAAAATAACCAAAGATGATCACTTCTACAAAGTTAAAAATGCATTTCAGTTCACTTTTATAACTTCATGTAGAAAATATGCACACCTTCTATCACATCAGTCCGTACAGGTGAGTAACAACAACAACGTATTCGGAATGCAGTGTATTAGCAAGTGTGACGTGAAATAAACTGAATCAAAGCAGTTAAAATTCTGGAGGGTCTGTTTATCTGTAATAAATACTCAGTCATCTCCTATAACAAAATAAGGATGTGATTCACTGACCCCTTTTGGTTTCCTCATTTTTACTTCTTTTCCATGTTTGGAAAAAAAGAGAGACTTTATTTTAATTAATAAAATAATGCCCAACAATTCCAAGAAGGGCAAAGTATTCCTGAGGATAGTTTACTCTCCTGACAAATAATCTCTATGCTCAGAACCAGCCTGTCTATTGTTCTTTCTACATAAAGGGGCATGTGACACAACCAAAGTGACAAAATCTTGGACAAAAAAAGATAAAGTATTTTTCTTTATACTTTTGTGATATTCCAATATTCTCATAATTAGCAGAAGTTATTTCAATAATTAAAATTTAATTTTAATATGAACATACGATCTTGTTAAATCCCTCTTCTAGAAAAGCTATACTGGTGTGATTTACTATTATCACAAAAGTCTACCTCTGCTTTTGGTGTTCAGTGTTATTTTTTAAAGTATGATTTACCTCATGGGCCTTTTCTCTTTTCTTTGATCCCCTCCCCTTCTCTTGTCTCTGTTTCTTATTTTCATTTGGCTTTTGCTATAAAACAATTTCTTTACATTTTAATCCTCACATTGTGAAACAAAACAAAACAAAAAAAAATCAAACAGTAAGCCCCAGGCAAAGGTTTTGTTTTAATGACTGGAATTCTTAAGATGGTGTTAGGAAATTACTATTTAGGACCATGTAAGTAGACTATACTCCAAAGTAAAGAAATCATTAATAATAAAATACTAAAAAGGAACAGTTTATTACAAAATAAATCTACCAGGCCTACCAGGAAAACAAATTTGCAACAACCACCTGCTGTGGAGATGAGGCAGTAATCTCAACAGCAGGAAATAAAAGGGGAGAGCAGAGAAAAATGCAAAAGCACAGACATTAAAAAAGTAATTAAAACACTTATCTCCATCGACATACATAACGGAAAAAGCCCCGCGCCCAGCCACCTAAAAACGTGCTCCAGCGAACCGCGCGGGGTGGGGGGGGCCGCCAGGAGCTCGCGTCCGGCGTGTGGGGCGGGTGGGGGCTCCAGAGATCACCTCCGGAGTATCGCGACTGTGCTGGTCACCAGCAACATGCCACACACTCGTAGTGTATTAGTTGCTTTCTCAAAGGCATTTTTAAAATTTGCACTTCTACATTTTTTTATTCAAATGCATTCTTAAATACAGGCACTGGCAAGCTCTTTATTTGTAATTGCTCCCATGAATTTTACAACTATATGTGAGGCTAAAGTATTCTGTACCTCGAAAATTCCACGTGATTTTAAACGTAACATGCATTTAGATAACGCACTTATGCTATTGCCTTTAAAGCCAAGCTAATCTTAGCTGGGAATGCAAAGAGGTGGAACACCTCGCAAGAGTTAGGGTCATGGATGAAACCTGATGTGAAAGGTGAGAATCATTTTGAGTTACTCATGCAAGCTCTGGCCTTCAGAATGGTGTATGGTGAGAAAATGCAAGTCTTTATTTTAACATAAAGACCAGGCACCAAATGTGCTTGGAGACCCTCTGGCAGCTGGAGCTTGTTCTCGCCTGAGCACCTCACTTGGCGCATTCGGGAGGCGCATTCGCGAGGCGCTGTGGAGCTGCCAGGCCCCCAGTCGGAGGCCTCCGCGGGGCTCCGGCTGTTCCTTGTTAGCTCCTCGCTGTGACTTCATGCCAGTCCCCAGACTTTAAACCTCTGTTTCCTCATCTTCAAAAATAAAAGCATTACAAAGGTGCACTTCTTTATAGGACTGTTCTTGGGACAAGTAAGCATAATATAGCACTATATTGTTGTAACTACTTAATTTTACAGGTGGAAAAAGCAATTTGCAGTCATAGATATTGGTTATTCTACCACAGAATTCTTTTATCTTGCAATGATATTCATAACTCAGTGTCATGTCATTTTAACTATGCATTTTCCTTATACTCAAATGGTACATTTCTATGCAAATTTATCTTAATCTAAATCACTACTATAATTTTATAAATTTCAGAAGCAAATGCTTAATAGGTTTTTTCAAAAATATGATACCATAAAATTGAATTATTTCCTTCACCTGTATTGAGTATTACTGACTTATTGCTGAGTAAGGGTCTTGAAATTATTTGGTTGGCCAAAAAGTTCATTTACTGTTTTTCTGTACGATGGCTCTAGTAGTACTTAGTAGCCCTTAACTTCATTTGAAACAATTCTGTTAGACTGTATTGTGACAGCTGTCATATCAGCATGCATTTAAAAAACTTTATCAAAATTGGTGAAATTTTGTGTAGCCACTTTAATATTGAAGATGGAAGAAAATATGCAAAATTTTCAGCATGTTATGCTGTATTATTTCAAGAAAGCCAAAAATGCAACTGACACACACAGAAAAAAGATTTGTGCAGTGTATGGAGAAGGTGCTGTGACTGATCAAATGTGTCAAAAGTGGTTTGTGAAGTTTCGTGCTAGAGATTTCTCGCTGGACGATGCTCCACAGTCTGGTAGACCAGTTCAAGTTGATAGGGATCAAATTGAGACATTTATTGAGAACAATCAGTGTTATACCATGTGGGAGACAGCTGACATATTCAAAAATATCCAAATCAATAAAGGTATTAGGGAAAATGAAAAATGTGTCTTTTATTTTACAGAAAAAACTAAATGAAACTTTTGGCCAACCAATAGAATATTTTTCTAGGAATTCAGAAAATTCCACAAAGCAATCACTTTCCAAAAGACATTTATGATGGACAGACATGGTCAACAACTTCAGAAACATGTGATTGATCTTCTTGAGCTTGTTTGTTCATCCACAAAGTAGGTAGATTACCTGGCAGCAGAGTCTGAACTTTGCCTGGGTTCTTCCCAGGAATCCAAGACTATCAAAAAAAAAAAATCTTTGTATGTGTATGCCCCTTATTGTGAACATGTGCAGAGGGTTTATACTTTTCATTACATTCCGTAAGGAGTCTGTGATTCACAAGAGGTTAAAGAATCACACTCACCAAGATGGAATCCATTACAGTGCACCGTTTACCCAAAGGCCATGCCAAGTTCCCGCAGGGCGGTCACAAAAGCCACACACGGTGAAGTCACGCACACCTGCTGACCACCACACCAAGAATAAATGCTAGTTCACACAAGAATGTGTAAGCGTGTTAGTCCTGGTGTAAGGGAAAGTAATAGTTTTGACCTCAGACAGCACTGTGTTCCTATTTCTACGTAACCTTGCATAATCAGTTATTCAAATCTTAAGTTTCATTTTCCTTATCTATAAAACCTGCCTTGCAGAGGGACTGATTGAGATAATATATCTCAATAATATGATAACTGCTTAGCACAGTGACTGGCATATGGCAAATGCTAATAAATTGTTTTTTATATATTTTAAACTTTTAAAAACCCTATTATTTTTATACTTGTACCTTTATTGATATTTAACATGATTTCAGTATAAAACACTGTAACAACCACCATAGCAATAAAAAAAATCCTACAGATAATTTATTTAAACTTAGTACCCCTTCAAATTTCCTTAAATAAAACAACTAACCATATAAAACTTGGCAGGTTTAATGTATATTCATTACATATCTAGTCCTGACATTTCGTTACATAAAACGCCAAGCAAAAATACAGTCTATTGTGTTCAACTGTCAGATCTGGATACCAGCTGTGATTTTTAAATTGTGATGAAGACCAGTTGGAAGTAGAACTCTTAGATGTTTACTTTATTTAGCCAATTATTCATTAGTATTCATCGCATGCCTACGATGTGCTAGCTACCACAGGAAGTGCTGGGGTACGAGATAGCTGCATGGCTCCATGAAAACTCTTAAATACAGTGTTCCTTCTCCATTACTTAAAATATATATTTAGGTTAGCATCTAAACCTTTATGATCAGAGAATAAAAAGAAGGAGCTTAACCTAGCCTTTGAAAATTCAGCATGCAATGATCTGTGGTGCTTTAAATTTTCTGAATGTTAATACAGTAGTTGTGTTCACAGGAAAGGAAAAAACGTGCTTTAAAGGTTAGTAGGTAATTACCCACATATTATCCCACCTATGCTACATTTTCCAATGATTGTACGTAAACTATGCCTACTTCAATGTACACGGTGTCTTGTGAAAAGATCTCCTAGCACTATTCATTTGTCTGAAGTCCGCATCTACCATGACAAACCTATCATCAATTCATCTTGATGAAAGGGTAATAATTAAAGTGCTATTTTTCCTTCTTTCTCTGTACATCAGTTGACCTATGTTAAATCAACTATCAAATTTTCATTCATTATTTCTACATGAAGGGTTTTGCCAGCTCAAAAAAGTATAAATCTTCATTTGTCAGATGTAAACTACCCCTGTCTCAGTTGTTACCGGAGGCTCATGGCTTTATCCTTTAAAAACAGAAAAACCCTGTCTGGTCACACAGCGCTCCCCCAGCCTCCGATGACCCCGGAATCAATGCTGTTTGTAACTTGTAAGTGCACAGTTAAGGAGAACAGCGCTAAGGGCTGTCCTTGTTAACCACATTGAGCCGTGACGCCGTGGCCGGCTCCCTTGTGTGGCCAGTGATCAATTTTCATCTCCCGACCGCGAATGAAGGGATGCAGACTCCAGATTCCGGATGCGCCCTGAAACAGACGATGGATCTGTATGTCTGCAGAGGCAGTGAAAGGTTTCGTGTAACTGGCGTCACAGGAAAGAAGGCATCCGCCCTCTCCCTGCTCCTCACGACCCTCCCTGCTTCCAGGCCCCTGTCGACAGAAGCGCGGGCGGAGACCGTGTGCGCAGCGGCCCGCTGACCTCGGGAACAGACTCGTGCCCCGCGGGCCTACTGCCGCATGCGTGAAGGCGGAATCGCCTTCTTATCTCCAGTTCCCTCATTAAAGAGTATAATTTTGTGCCTGACTTCTTGAGGCGAAAATCCTTCTTTTTAAGCAATTAGAAAAGACGGCATCATCTGCTCATGCCCTGGCTGGGTGTTTTGGAAGCACGCAGCCCGGAGCACGGGTGCGCTGGGGGGCTTCCACACGCAGACCAGCTCTGCGGCGACGGGGGGAAACCGAGGTCGCCGGCACGAGTGTGAGTTTCACACCTGCACCGTGCCCATGTACTCGTGCACAACCATGGATGTGGCCATGCATTCACACACACATGCGGACGTGTTTTCATTTTTCTGCTAAAATAAAAAGTCAGGTATTTCACTGTTAAAGCAGAGTGACTACCAGGTGCCCTGGGGGTTTCCAAAGCTAGTCCACGCCACTGCCAGGCGAGAATTTTAGAATCCCTACAAGCGAGCTTTTCCGAATTTGCCGGATGAGAGCGCTCCCTCCGCACCGTCGCCCGCGTCACAGCAGCGGGGCCGCCCGAGACGCACAGCGGTGTGGTGCCCTGGGCTCCGCGCGCATCCGGCGGTAGGGCCCCTGCAGGACTCGGCCGCCCCGCCCCAGAGGCCCCTCGCCTGGCACACGGGGCACGGCCACCAGCAGCGCCGGCGCAGCAGGGCTCCTGAGGTGAGCCTGTCCGAGGACACAGGCGGACTCAGCCCGGCTGCGCGCTGCGCGGGCGCCGCGGAGGGGCCCGGAGCCCTGAAACGTCTCCGGGTGCCTCCGTTCCTGTTTCCGCTCGTTCAGGCCTTCGGCAATAAACATTCATGAGGGGCCCCCAGGGTTCAAGCCTGTGCGGGAAACAAAGAGGGGCAGCTCGTCCTCGAGGCTCCATTGGCAAGTAGGCCTTTGGGGCGTCAGCCCGCTTACCCGAAAAACTAAGGTGCTGCTCTCTGTCTTGGGAGGCTGCTGTGAGGATCAAGTGAAATTAAGCATGTGAAGTCCCCACGACAACCCCGGCTGTGTACCAGGGACAGTCAGTAATGGGGGGATAAAGACCTGGGCGAATGGGTGGGTGGAGGGAGGTGGGTGGAAGGACGTATGCTGTACTTAAGTCCAAGGAGAAAGAAGAGTGAACCAGTCAATCACTGGATCAGAAAGCACATTTCCAGGCAGATTAAAATATACACTAGACTTTAAAAATGGAAATAGAACAGGCAACTAGATGTAATGTAACTGACAAAAAATGCCCATGTCCTATTTCCTCCAATAGAAAAATCAGCACCGGTGAGACACAGCCTCCGGCCCCCTCCCCGGGGCTGCCTCCTCCCTGTTTACCAAGGAAGAGGCTCGCAGCTGGGAAAGCCTGGAGGCGGTGGCGAAGGTTACTGGGCGGCACCCTCGACCTGGTACGGCAGGGCTGGTGCTGTTCGGCAGGCAGGAGCGAGGCCTGTCAACACCTGACATTAAAATACACACTGTAGCCCATGAAGGTTTTACTTGACATGTCCCTGAATAAGACATACACGTGGGAATCACTTTGGCAGTTTTATCTGAAGAACAACTGGCTTTCCCTCGGCCAACAGGAGTTAATCAGTAATGGAATCTGTTTCTCTACGCAAATTCTAATAACAGAAAATTATATTCATTGTGCCTCTTAAAATGGCGATTCATTAGGCGGCTGAGGTATATATATTGATACGAAAGGACGGCAGCACTTTAACCTGTTTCGTGTGCCAACCCAGTCCCGTCCCTTGTTCCACATGCGCTCAAAGTCGATCAGTTTCCATGGGCTGTTCTATGAAGACGACACCCCTAGTCAGCCACTATTCATTCATTTTTTCCCCCATAGGTAACACCATGCTAACTTCAGGAGTCTCATGAGAAAGAAACCAAGAGTGTGCCAGCGTCTTAAGTAGTTTAAAAAAAAAAAAAAAAAAAAGGTGAGCCTCAGAGCTAGTCAGGCGGTCAGCGATGGGCGACGCTCCGCGCAGCGTGCCCCAGCAGCAGTGGCCAGGGCCCAGGGCAGCAGCGCGCGCCCGAGCCCCCCACCCGGTGGGCAGGTGCAGGGGATGGGGGGCGGCTGGCAGCGAGAGCCAGGGAGCCGCTCTTGGACGCGGCCCCGTCAGGGCAGCTTATAGGGGACTAAAAACATTTCTTTTAGATTTCTTAAAAACATTACACTCTCTGATTTAGAAGAAAAAATGCTACAAATGTGCCATTGTAAATGCCAACTTACTTATACCTTTGGGAGGCCCAACTCATGGGTTAACAGAGGACAGACTGTGTGCATGTGTGAATTTTATACACACACACACAGACACACAACTACAAGTCCACAAGGAAGACCTGCCTCACACACTACACACGCATGCCTATCTGTGTGTTTTAGGAGGATTTGCTCATAATTAAAACAGTGTAGCTTTATCACACAGACGGGTCCTGGACACATCGGGGCTGCCCTGAACGTCCGGCCCCTCGCAAGGGGCGGCAGGCGTTGCTGCCCTGGGCAGAACGGCCTCCTCCTCTCCTGCTCTTCCCGCTGCCCACTCCGGTAGCCTTCTCGTGAGACAGAATCTGGGATGGGGTGCAAGATGCCCAGGCACAGGAGGGACGAGCCAGCCACTGGCCAGGCTCAGTTTCAGCCAGTCAGTGTGTTCGCCACCCAGCCATGCTTAGCTAAGGCGCCTCCCGACGGGTCTGTGTCCAGCTCTGCGGGTCCCTCACTGTGGGACTGTCACTCCTGGGGACCAGCCAAACTACCGTGAACGTGAGGGTTGGAAGCCAGGCACCAGTTTCGGAGCTGACAGGGCGGTGGGGCGGGGCGGGGCGGGGCGGGGCGGGGCTAAAATGGGAGTCCCTGAGAAGCGCACAGACGCAAAGGCGTCATCCCTTCCCTCTTTCAAAACAGAGGGGAAAACCTGGGCGTTTGTTTCCCGCTGACTCCCTAACCCCAGCGTCCAACAAACAGAAGGAAACACACCCAGAGTGTCACCGTTACTGTGGTTTTGGAGCCTCAGTGTTCAACTCAGAAAAGCACAAACGGATCATCGATGCCTCAGGACACGATGCCAAGCAGTTAGGGAGTTCCCTGTTTCCGCAGATCTCCCTTTGCAACGCACCTTCGCAGTGGGGGCACTAAGGAGAAAAGGTAAAATGGGACCAACTGTGCTGCGTTTTTAAGCCCAGTGTATTAATGCGATATGATACTGTCTCTGCGGAGTTTCATTTCACACAGGCGAACAGGAAGCATCGGATCAATAAACAGAAACTCTGGTCACGTGCTCCGCCAGGTCGCCCTAACGCGGGTCAATCTCAGGGCGGATGGTGCCTGCCTACTGCGGCGGCTTTTACTCCTCCCACCCCAGCGGGCCCAAAAGACGAGCTATTAGCGCTAATGTAAAAAGAATTACTACTTCACATGTGGCTGTGCGCTCTGCTCCGATGAAGGGGTTAACGGCAAAACGGGCCTTTAAGGGTGTGAGTGATTCCTCCCCTGTGGCTGGGAAATAGCTCACGTGTTTGTCATTTAAAATTAACAACATATAGAAACAGTATCATCTCTGCAGCTTAATATGTGCCTCACCGAAAACCTCGCAGTCTGCAAAAATTAAGGAAGGTGGCATCTCTAATGAAGTTATAAAACATGTATCATATACTAAGCAGCTAATTAGAGCTTTAATTTTGGCTTTAATATATCTTTAATTTTGGCTTTAATGATTATAGGAAAAATGTCTTCGGAAACCCTTGGACAAACGAGGCCGAGGCGGCGGCCGGTGTCCCCTGCCCCAGCCTGTGGCCGCGCCCGCGGCTGGAAGAGGCCTGGTTCCCTCCAGCCCCCTCCCACGAGCGCGGACTTCTCCAGAAACTGAGGCGGGCAAGGGTGAGGCGAAACGATACAATGCTTTCCCGTTAAGGGTCTTGTATCTAATTTTGACATTTTCTTATTAAGAAGAGCATTGAATAATCTATTGAATGTTATAATTTGGGTTTTCGTCGCTACCTTAAAATGGGAAATGTTGTCATAAAAAGGCTGAAGACAAGACAGGCAGGTGCTCCTCCTCTATCCCCTTCCTCTCTCTCCTGCTCCTCCCCCTTTCAATAGATGTTTGTTTATTAAGTAGCCTTGATAGGATAGGCACCATTCTCTTTTGGGCAAATTATCTAAATTTGTTTAAGTCCTATACTAACTTAATGTAAAGCAGATTTGCACAAAGCATAATTTCAGTTGTCAATAATTGAGAGAGGTTTATGTAAAAACGCTTCAAGAGAAAACCATTTTCTGTCCTGTTCAGTGGGCTTGTAGAAATCAACCCTACCTCCATGAAAACGACCTGGAGATGGTGGGCCTGCCGCTATCGCCCTTGGCAAACTCTTCAGCGTGCGTCATCTTCTGTTAACACAGTTCTCATCGCCGGTCTGACATGAGCCACCAGCGTGTTCCCTGCACAGAAGGCAGGATGGCACTCGGGCGCCAGGCCCGGAAACCCGGACCGCGCGCCATTTCTCAGGGAGTCGCCCGAGGCGAACACGACCCATGGTTTCACTGCGTCGCTGGCAATGTGGCAAGGGGGGCAGTGGGAGGAGGGAGCCCACCGTGCTGAAGGGGTCTGGGAGGTAGGAGAGGACGGGGGGGAGGTCACGCTGGCGTGTGCGGGTGACACCCTCCAGGGCAGGCACTCCCGGGCTGGACCCGCCACCGTGCCTCCTGCTCCCGCACACGGGTGTGTTCGCTTCCTCAGTACAGCTGTGGGCGACGTAGGCTTACGGCTGTGAGTACACGAGAGAACTTATACTTGTAATTGGTTATTAATTATTGTATCATTTATTTCTAAACCTACTTTTGCCCATCCCTGTATGTACTTACTAATTAAAATTACAATAGGAAACAGCTGGGGTATGAATACAACTATACGTGATGAATGAACTCTAATTTATAGATACTTACGTACAAAGGACATGATGCAGAAGTATAATGAATGAGTATCATTACGTGTCAATAAACGCTGATAATGAGCAGAGGCCCAGTGTAAAAAGAGCGAGCCAGCCTAGAGTCTCTGAGCGGCCAGAGGCTCCTGGCACAGAGCTGGGCACCGTGGGCACTGTCCAAGTGCAAGTCGCGTTGCTTTACTCGTGTAAACCCACAGTGTAAACCTATAGCTGCCTTTGAGATGATGGGACCAGGCCACCGGTCTCTCTAACGCTCTGGTGGGTGAACAGTGGACAGGGCTGGGTCTCTGTGTAATCCCGGAGGTCCCCCCTGGAGGTGATGTCTGGGTAACTGGTAAACGGAAGCACCTGCCTCGTTCCAACTCACGGTATTGGAACATAACGATTTAAAACGTAAGAAGTGCTTTTAAATGAGCCCAGATTTTAAAGTTTATTTAAATTCTTAGAAAAGTTTCATAACGAGGTATATTGAATGGGGTCCCCAGAGGAAAGAGACATCACACTTAAATTGGGTAACTCCACATTTTATGACAAAGGACAAGTCACAGGCACGTGTGTAGGATGCTAAGGAACTGCGAGGCTTAGAGTCTCGAGGCCGGAAGAGTGGGCCTAACATCAGTGTTCCTGTTGGACAATCTCCGTCCGTTCGCCCTGTTTGCAGAGGGAGCCACCTTAGTAGGTATTATGCAAATATTCACAACACAGGGGGTTTCCCCCGTAAGGCTGATGAAGTGAAATTAAACAAACTTTTTGTAAAACCAGAGAAAATTGAGATAAAAGGTACTTCAAGGATGATGAGCCCCTAGAAGGGGCTGACCTTGCCCAAAATGCCCCTGACCTCCCTGCTTCTAGGCTGCGTGAGAGGAGTCATCCTCGCCGGCCTGGCAGAGAAAGTTCCCAGAAACAGAGACTGCGCCCTGTCCCTCGGGGGACTCTGCGGGGCCGAACCCCGCAGCACGGAGAACTAGCCCTGCTGCTCGGTTCTCGTCTCCTGCCCCCCTTCCTTGAACAATGTCGCTTGGCTCTAATAAATGTCTTCATCATGACTGTGAATTTTTAAAGGAAAAGCCCCTGCTTTGTCTTTTCTGTGCTCTCTCTGCCCAGTGCACAGTAGGTATTCAATAAACAGATATGAGTTCAATGAAGGAAGGGTGAATACAGTTTTCATTTGTACATTTCTCAATTTTTCTCAACCTTATAAAAGCAAGGTTCCCTACATATGTGACTGAATATATTTTTTTTTTTAATATCCAAGTATCCAAGTGTAATTTTAGGATAATGAGATTGAAAATTATTCTAAGAAGAAAATTAAAGACCAGAGGGACAAAACAAGAACTCTGGATACTTACCTATTGTTCACTATTCACACAAACAACTTGGATCTGCTAAAACCAAGATTTTCAATCACAGCAACATTATAAATCTAAGAATCACAAATATTAATAACTCTCTACTCACATTATCAGCTCAAATTACTTAAGTGCCTAGATAGCCGTAATGACACAGTACGTAGAGCGTTGGCTCATACAAAATAAAAAAGTATAGATATATTTCTTAGGTGAGTAATTTGTACAATACTATACAAGATAATTATAAATTTTCATTTCAATTTTTAATGCCATGGACAGAAAGAGCACCAAGAATGAATATTAAAAGTTCCTAAGTTTATTGAGCAAGAGATTTGTTTTAAAATTAATGCTATAAAAATATTTCCCCTCTTTCTGTCTCTCTCCCTCCTTCACTGTTACCTTTCATACATGACCCACAGACTCAGTTCCCACATGTGAACAGGGGCTCACACGTGAAGAAAAGTGCACTGTGCTGAGCGTGGAAGCCGCATGCGTCCTGCACCAGAACCCTCAGGCTGAGATGCCGCAGACGCCAGTGCTGGAAACCAGGAGAACGTTAACACAATCCTCCCGAAAGCGAAGTCACTGGCAACGGGACAGTGACCTCAGGTGAACGCGTCTTCACCAAGGTGACAGGCAACTAAGACATGGACGGACACAGACCAGTCAGCCTGTCGCATTTGTAGTTGGCCTTTACGAAAATAACCCTCGTGAAGTTCGGCTCACACTGCGGTGTCCGGACCACACAGGCTCTGAAGCCAGGCAGGGCGTGATGGGTCTGAGGCCAGAGGCTCGGAGCCGCTGGCTTCCGGCCCGGCCCGGGCCCGGCGCTTCCGGCTCGCAGGCCTGCGCGTGGCTTCTGCCAGCGAGCCCCTTCCGACCATGAGGCCGCGCAACCCAGAGGAGATGCTGATGGACCGGGGGCGCCCGGGGGGCGGTCCTGCATCTCAGTGCGGCCTGCCGGTCAGCGACCTCCACGGAGGTGCCTGCACTTCCTCCGTTACCGTTATTTGACAAGTATTTGGGGTGTGATGTACTCCAAGTTGTGACAGGGGACACTATCTCACATCACTGGGTTTTTATAAGGGTCATATACTTTGACCACATTTTACTATTTTATTTCACATAGATTGTTAGTTTACAAAGCCTAATGTTCTATAACATGTAAGCAATTGTTAGATTTTAAATCGGTTAGGTAGTTACAACATAAACTCATTTCTTTTAGAAGTGCCAAAGATGCCAAACAGAATTATTCCTGCTTTAGACAACTTGCACCCAATTATATTCAAACATCTTATTTATGTCAAGCTGACAACTGCTGGCATGTGATCAAAACGCGTACCCTCGGTGGCAGGACAGCGTATAGTACGATGCTCGGTGTGACTCAGTTGCTTGAGCATTTAGTAGTATATCAAGGTAAATTAACAACTTTCCACGACATTGGAATTAAGTGTAATTTTGTATTTAATTGTTCAGAATGTCACACAAGAATCCTGAAATAACAATTTACTTTCCTTTCGAACGCATCGCGTACATTCCATCCCTGCCCGTGCGCTAGCCGGTGCAGGAGAATCTAAGCCACGTAACCGCCGGGGCCAGGGAATGGGGCGGCCGCACACTCCAGCGGCTGCGTTCTCAGCCCATGGAAACATCTCAGTTTGCTTCGCCTTGGTAGCGTCTGAATTGTTACCACACACACAAACTTTCTAACTGCAGTTAGTTTCTAGGTAATCTGGAGGTAGCTCTTACAAATGGATATTTTTAAATATGGAAACATTATTTCATGGGCTTAACGCCTTTTTAAGTATTGCCTTTGTGCCTATACTGCTTGACAGCTTTTTCTCATGTGGAAAAATAGATTTGGGGAAGTTAAATCAAATGCAAACATCTGTGATTGCCATGACTGATTCTAAATAGAAAGAAAAAAAAATGCTGCATGCTATGAGAACCACTTTGAGCCCATTTTTAAAATTTAATTTTATGGCTTGGCAAAACCCCCGAGCAGAAGTGAAAAACAATATAAAAACTCTGGGATTACTACCCTGGATCACACTCAGATTCCAGGGAATCATAGCCCGTTACCCTTAAAGCTCTGCATGTGCTGGTGCTTCCATGCCCATCGTGGATGGATGTAGATTTCTGATGGGCAGCATCTGTTTGGGTCGTTTAAGAAACAAATGGGAGGAAAGCCTGTCTCTGTGGCTGCCACGCCCACTAGCCCGCGGGCGAAGTCGGGTCCGCGTCCCTCCATCTGTGATGTTGGAACACAGCAGGAAGTGCAGAAGCGTTTTTTAAACAAGTGCCTTCCTACCACCCACAGTGCCAAGCCCAGGGTCTCCTGCATTGATTAACGCTTCGTTTATTTGTTGGAACAAACCAATAGGAAAAAAAGAATGTGTGAAGCTCTAGTCAAAGTTGTAATTATTTTTAAATGTCAACGACACCAACGTAACTTAAATGAGAAAACAACTACCAAAGTAACAGGAAAACGTGCGCAGGTATCCAGCTCCTCCAAGTGCTCCCAGCGATTTCAGTCTCCACGGAACCCCCGAACGACAGGAGAGGCAAGCGATGGCTTCCCAGCAGCCCCGCAGCCCCGCCTACTCGAAAATGGGTTCGGTCCTCTCCCCTGCTTCCACCTCGGTCTGCAGCTCCCCGAAGGGATATAAACCCTTCCCGCCACACCACTGTCCGGTGAGACGCACCACGTCTCAGCCTTTCTTCCGTGTTAGCCAGACAGTTGTCAAAAAGACATGGAGAGGGAAGAACCTGGAGGGTAATAGGATTTTTGAAATACATATCACGCACTAGGTACTTTCTAGGCGACTTAACATCCAATGCCCGCAACATCTCAGTAAAATACATTATTTTTAGTTAAAAGTGGGGCGTAAACAGACTGGCACACCTTTCCACAGTGAAACACCGCTCTCAGGGGCAGACCTGGGACGGGGACTGAGAGCCCGCCTGCCTGATTTACAGCACGCCGCCTTTCAGGGTGAACGGCGCCGTCACAGCTAAATGCGGACACTGAGAGGTGGGCAAATGCCATTTCTAGGAGTTTGCCATGATGTCTCCCACAGAAGCGAGCTGCCCTCACCTGCCTACTCCCCTGCCTACTCCCTCTCCTCCCCTCGGCTGACAGCCTGGGGCCCCCTGCCCGGTCTCGGGAGCCTCTCCCAGACCCGCCTTCCTGCTCGGCCACTCCTCAGGCTTCCAGGTGCCCTCCGAGGGGCGGCACGGCGCTCGGACGCCTGCCCTACCCACCTGTGCCACTGCCTGCCACAGGGCCAGCCACTCTGTCACCCCCCACCCGCCCCCTTGCCTTCCACAGGAAGCCCTGCTCTGAGGCACGCCCACGCCTCCTCTCCGAGTCCTGTGTCTCGGGAACATTTCTGCGTCCCGGCGGGCCGAGCGGGATGGACTCTTGTCAGCAGATCAGCACCCAACATCCCATTGCTGACAGCATATTATAACAACGTGTCTTATGTATAAATAGGGCATGTATATGGACAAATAAAATCTGTTCTTATACTTGTAATACTACTGGGTTCAAGAACATTATAAAGAGCTTTTTGAGCCAGGCTGAAGACTTTGGATGCTATTCTGAGAGAGACCAGTCTGCAAGCTGAGTAACTATCTGGGAGTGAAAAGACAAATGTCTTGACTAAGGAATGAAAAGAAAAGGAGCCCCATTTCAGAGACATTCAGAAGTAGACCCCTCAGGATATGGAAACTGCCAAATGTGACGGACAGGGAGAGGGAGATCTTCCACGTCCGGCACCGAATCTGCGCGAGGCCTGGCCTCCCGGGCTCGCCCGGCCCAGCCCCGGGCTCGCCCGCCCCCGCCTCTGCGCAGGGCCCAGCCGGGCGGTCGGCGGTCACAGCATCCTCCGCCCATGCACCTGTCCTTCCTCATTGCGGGCTCGATTTTAAACGACGAAAGCTTCTGAGCCACACATGTTCTACCCTGAGGCATCAGCCAGCAATGCTCGCGTCACGCAAGCCGAAGAGAAAACATGCTCAGGAATTGATGCCTGCACTGTCATTTGAAAAGTCAGCTGGTAGTGGGAGAAAATGCCTTCAGCACCACGTATGTTTTGCCTGCTGTTTCAGGTCTTGTAATCAAGCACATACAATAGTCTCAAACAGTAGTTAATTCTCAAACAGTTAATTCTAGGACATCTAGTACCACTTAGAAAACTTGCTGGTAAGAGCACGCCCTGGTTCGGTGGCTCAGCCGGTTAGAGCAGATCCCCGGTCGGGGCACATGCAAGAATCAGCCAATGGACGCACAGATGAAGGAGCGACAAGTCGACTCTCTCTGCCTGCCTCTGTCCCTCTCTTTCTCCTTCTCCCAATCAATAAATTAAAAAATTAAAAAATAATGTTGCCAATAATAGCAATGATAATAATAATACCTTTTGATAGTTCGAGAGACTAGAAGGACCATAATCTGTTAAATGATAGCCAAGTCGCACTAAGATTACAAAATGCTTTAGATAAGCCAAAAAAATACAGTTTGAAAAAGAAAACTTTGAGACTATCCGTCCACTGTATGTAAATGAAAATGGTAAATACTAAGTTATGCCTCCAGTATGGTCCCCACCAAACAGCACCGCGGGTGTGCGCTCAGACCCTGCCCCTGGACGGCTGGCGACAAGCAGGCGCCCGCGGCAGGACCTGGGGCGAAGGTGCCCCGGGCCTCAGGCTGACTCACCTGTGTAAGAGGACGGGCCGGGCGCCCCGTCCGGGAGCCCTCCCACACATCAGACATTATCACCGTGGCTTTTCAGTGGACAGTCACGTTTTTCAACATGCAAACTGCTGGTTTATTGGACTGTCTGCCCCCGCCCCCACTATAACTAATCGAGCAATAAATGCTACCAGCCCCGCCTCCGAATGACACGCTGCGTCTGACAACCCCTGAGCACCTGTACCACTATCTTAGTTTCGGTTCTCTCAGAAGCAGAGCCTGAGACAAGAAATCAATTGCAAGTAGCTTACTTGGGAGATGATTCCAGGAAGCATCTGCTGGGCAATGAGGGCAGGAGACCAGGAGAGAAGGAATTAAACGGTGTTTGCAAGCAAGTCGACAGCCTGCGGGGCGAGCTAAGGCCCGCTCGGACTCCGGGGAGCCGACGTGGACGCCGGCCCCGGGCTGGCCCGCGCAGCGGCCGGGCAGCTGGGCGCTCAGCCCCTGCCAGTCACCGCCGGGAGGCTGCCCGCAGAGGCGACGGCTCCTCTGGCCATCCCGGCGCCCCGCGGCCGTCCGCTCCTGTGGATCCCTTGCTGCAATGTGACCCACCCTTGTTTCCCAACTGCAGGCGCGTCAGCATGGCCACCAGCCTCCCCCATCCAAGGACTCAAGTGACTCTCCCCACAGAGCCCATTGCTAACGTTTAAATAGGGTCCCACATGCCTTAAAAAAAAAAAAGAAAAAAACTATGAAAATGTTAGAGATCTTTGTCCTCAATCGATATATTCAGCAAACTCCACGAATGGCTTTCAGAAATCAGGATCTAGACAACACTGTCATTTGCACGAGTCTTTTTCATTTTCTCAATTTTCTCATTCACCTGTAAAACGGGGATAATAAAATTTATACCCGGGGGCTGTGGGAACAGAAAAGAATGAAAACACACTATAAACCACGATGAAATATAAACATAATTTTGCTCTACATAACATTTTAAAATATTTTATCCAAAGGTTTTCTGCACAGTTTGTTTTGCTGCTCATTTTCCTTCCTTCCTTTCATCCCATTTAGTTCCTAAGCCCCTGCAAAGACTTCACATGCCTCACTGTGCCTACTGCTCCGCTCCCTCCCCACCGTCCTCTCTCCCGCGCCCCCTCCCACCCCTGCGAGGGTCCCTGCCTCCCTCCAGCACCTGCGGGTCAGGCGTCTCTCCTGCAGCGGACGCTAACAAGGGCCTGTGCTGCTGCTCCGCCAGGGCCGCGGAGCCCAGAGTTGTGTCAGCTTCAAGCTGTTCTCGAGGAAATGCTGGTTTGTTTCTCAGCTGCGGCGTTGACTTAGCATGTCTTTCTTCTAAACTTGTAAATAATTCATTTCAGGTCAAGTTTGTGCTACCAGAAACTTTTCCCAGTAAATAACAAGTTTCTTTATCTCCAGTAAGAGAGTGTGGTTTGCTGGTAATAGTGGTAAGCAACTTATTAATAAAAGATAAGTTCTACAGGAGAGAGGCATAAGCATTCTGCTTCAGTACAGCACTGATTTTGCTACTTTCTGATGGGAGCGAAGTCAAGAATTACAGGGGTGATACAGCCTCTTGCCCTTCCCACAGCCTGTCAATAGGCAGCCCTGTCAAAAGCCTCAAGAGATACACCCAGCCTCACTGAGACACTAATACCCCTCTGTCTCCATGGGTTTCTTTGGAGGTTTTCTAATGACTTAAATAACGGAAGAAACAGAGGCAGCTGAAAACACAACAAGGGGAAGTACGGAACAGGCCTACAGGAGCAGCTGACTCACTCTCACTTGGCTGACACCGCTGCGAACGTGGGCTACGGGGATCCCGGACGGATTTCCCAGTCTCCTCAAACTGTCACTGAGATGTCCCCGTGACAGGGTGGGGGCCAGGAGTCTGGGGCATCCCGCTGGCCACTGCAGGCCCACAGGAGTAACGGACACGGGCACAAAGGGATGCAAACTGCCTTCTGTGGGTAAACGGGGGGAGTCCAGCGCGCCGTCAGCAAGCCCGCTCAGAGCGCAGTTTGCTCCCCTTCATCCATCCCAGCAAACCCTACTTGTTGCTGGCCTTTCACCACGCCAGATTTACAGGGAGGGTGAAACGCCGATCTTGGGCCTTGCCCCACCGTGTCCCAGGTCGGCGGGCAACCAGAGTGGTCATTCCTGCAATGGCACTTCGCCATCTTAAGTGCTTATGTGGAGCCAACCTAAGATATGATTCATGCTAACGAGTTAGAGAGCAAGCGGACAAGGCAATAAAGAGACAGACAAACAACAAAAGGTACTTCTGTGAAATGTGCTATTCGAAACTAAGTCAAAGGAGTTTCCTGTTCAAAAACAGATATAAATCATTCTTCTACGTTTTATTCAGGAAAAAGAACACACATATGCACAGCATGAAAATGTAAGAACAATGGAATATAAAATTTTCTTGAAACGTATGTTGCAGTTTTGGACAGATGCCTGCTCTATGAGGATTAATAAACAGAATGCTCATGGAATTTGGGGTTGGGAGGGCCTGTAGGGGGAGCTCTTGTGCCCCCCACTCACTCACCTTCAGCTACTCCAAAGGAGAAGAGACTAGATGTGTTTCTCCTCTCCTCCAGCAGGAGGGGGGAGGGTCTTCTCCTCCACTGGCAACCGCTGAGCCAATGAAAGGCTGGCACAGCTCAGCCAATGAACAGTCACTAGACTTCAAACTCCCAGCTTCCTCCAATGGGCTCTGTTTACAACAGCCCCTCTGAACTCCCCTCTATCAAAGAACTTTCCTCTCCTTTGTTCTCTTGACTTGCAGGTGGTTTGCCATTGAACCACAGGTCCCAAATTGCAATTCTTTGTTTTTTCCTGAATAAACCCATTTTGCTGGAGAAATACCCATTTAAGGTCAATAGTCCTTGAAGTTATGAGAGTGGGGAGGGATTTTTGTGGAGAGCTCTTTATAATGCAGTAGGGGAATGAAAAACTCAGAGAAACCATAACATTAAGAAAGATACACAGGAAGAATATTGGAGGATGTTATGGGTAACACAGTTCCAGGTTTTTTAAATGATTCTTAAAGACCCCTTTGAAATTGAGATTTGCATTATACATAAATACAGCCACAGGGTTGGACGTCTAAAATTCCACACCACCGCCCCGTTGTAATCTCAAAGCAACGCCGAGAGTCCATAAGCACCAGCCTGCGCAACTTCTTCCACTGTAACAACAAGCAATGTAACAGGGAGTGAAATGAAAAGAGCCGGCAACGCACCCCCCCCCGCCCCAGCACACCAGGCAGGGTCTCATGAGGAAGGTGCGGCCATCAGTCACTACCTCATCACCAGCCCGTCATCTGAGCTTAGGCTGAATGCGTTCTGGCTGGCTGCCACACTAAATGTTCAATGACACATCCTTAAGGCTCTCTCCAAGTTCAGCTGAAGTCGCACGTGCCATATATCAAAGGGGACCATTCACGCTATCACGACTTCATAAATAGTGCCATTCTGGCAACGCGATCCTGTGTTCTAGAGCTATCTACCCTCCCCAGGATTATTCTGCCTAAGTAAACAACCTTGCTGTCTCCTATGAGCTTCATTGCATGGTCAATGCGTGCAGGCATAGCTAGCATAGCACTACAGATACATAGGTGCCCTGCCAGACTTGCTCCAAAGCTGGTGAACATAAATGAGATTAATATTTTAACATATATATAATGGGTAAAAAACTCTCTTAGAATATTAGTCATACATGCACATTGCTCTTCATCATTGATGTTTAACAGTCACTAAAAAAAAAAAGTCAAATGATGGCCCCCATGCTATTTATGACTCTCACAAGTTCAGCTGGTGCAGATGTTCACTGGCGTGTTGTCTATGGAAATGGCCATTCACTGTCATCAGTCAAAACGATAATCCCAGGATTTGTAACATATGTACAGGTATTACTGCTTGCACTTGTATAAGCTATCTGGCTCGCTTTGAAGATGGACCATTTTTTGAAGGCAAAACGTACAAAATTGTTCCAGAGCAGTCAACACTTTTGCAACCGCTGGGATATCTTCATTTGGGCTTTGAAGCCCAAGGATGGAGACGATATTCACATTACTAAGAAAAAGGCCCCTGGCTCCTTTCCAGGTTTTAAAAATACAGGAAATTCTAACACAAAACGGTGGGGCACGCTTCTCTAACATGACCAGATTTGCTCGATCCACAGAACCTTCTTTGGTTGCTTGAGTAATTGCACGCTTTTGATTAAGAGCCTCCAAAGATACTCTTTGAGAAATCTAAAAGGTAAATCTGAAAGGTGAAGTCAAATGCATTTATAAGATATTCTGGGTCAAGATGGGGTATATAAACAGTAAGTTAAATTTAAAAAAGAAAGGAAAGACTTAGTGTCACAGGTAAGATAAAGGTTATCTCGGACCAGAAAATAAGGACAGCCAGAAATGCCAACCCCCGGTACAGGAAAGGGGGCGAAACGTGGCACGAGGATCTCAAAGCAGGTCTCCTCCACAGCCGGGGTCTGAGGCCGGGCCAAGCTGCCAGGGCAAAGGGGCTCAAGCTGGGACAACACCCGGACTGGAACAGGCACGGGCACAGCCACCTACTGATCCAACGAAGTCACAGGTCACATCAGGCATGGGGTCACTGGAGGTGGAAGCCCCAAACACGTGAAGACACCAGGAAAGGAAACCTTTTTCTCTGCCCTCTTAGGCCCAGTGTCTGGGGCCTGTGAACTCACCTATCGAAGCCAGAGCAGCAGGAGGAAAGGCAGGCGTTGTTTATCGATGTCCACGGGCAGGGAAATTCAGAGAAAAGCAGTGGAAGTCCGAGGCGTGGTTAGCCCTGGGGCCCACACGCTGCTTCAGTAAAGGAAAGGGGGTTTGCTCTTCAAGGGAGGGTACGTTGTGGGGAAGTGACCAGGGAATACCGGGGCGAAGCGAAGGAGGGTTAGGGTTACACTAGCACAGCCCACCGATGTGGCCTGTCTCTGGGGGTGAAGCCTTCCTGGGGGAGGAGGGGAGGGGCACCTGCACAGCAGGCGCCGGATGCCCTGCTGGGAGGCAGGTCATGGGGGTGGGGGGAGAATGCGCCCCACCTCTGCGAGTCTCAATTCCTTCCAGCTCAAAATAATCCTTGCATCAAAGTGGCATGTTTGGGGGTGACATATTCTGATGCCCTTTGAAGACCTGATTCAAGACAAGAGCCTGAGAGGGGAAGGCCAGGCAACTGCAGAACCGCGAGACGGCAGAAGAGAGGACAGGTGAGCAGGCAGCACAGCAACCAGCACAAGTGCCGACGCGCGCACTTAAAACGAGGCCGAGGAAACAAACTTCGATGTCTTGCAAAAGAGTCTAATGCTATGAAAGGAAACCAACTGAGTCAACATGCAAATGATGAATTTACAAAAATTAAATTAATGTTTAAGTTTAACAAAAACACTAAGTAGTATGTTTAGGGTTCTCAAAATGGCAGACACATGGGCATTGCTCAACACAAAATATTAACTTGTGACACAAAAAGAGGGAAGTCAGATGGGAAGCAACAGATTTGAAAAAGAATTGATATAAAATAATGGAAATAGAATGTCATCAATAAAACAAAAGCAAGTGAGAAGAGAGCTTTTGCGCTGATGATATCAAAGAGATAGTTTGTGATGATACTGAAGAATTCCTCTACAAGACAGAGGAAAACATGAACGAGCCAGCAGAAGGCATGCAAGTTATTAACAGACGTCTTTGAAAGACCAACAATAAAATGAGAGGCTGGAGAAGCATATCTGGAAAATCAGCAGGTAAAGGTTCTACAGTGTCCACCACGGGTGGCCGGCGCGGGCACGTGTGCTTCCTCGAGGCTGACAAGAGTCACGTGGGAGCAAAGCCCTCTGAGGCCTGTGTGCAGCGGAACTCCAATAGCAAGGTTTTTAGGGACAAGGAGAAGCCCCTCAGGGCTAAATCTAATCTCCTCCATCTAGTTGCCATCACCTGAAATTCTATTAACTGGAGACAAAGCCTTTCAATCTATAGCTAGAGATAAAGGGCTTAAAATGCAAATAATAGGGGAGGAAGGATAGTTCAGTCCAGGCTCTGTTTATTTAGATGGGTGTCCAAAGCAGCGAAGAGGCCCAGGCACCAGAAGGGAAGCTGTTGAGGGGTGTGCTGCCCAGGGAGAGGCCCACCGGCCGTGGCGGTGGGGGGGGGGGGGCGCGGCCCTCGGTCCGATACCTGGGCCCTGGCCCCACCCGCAGGACAAGAGGGCTCCGTGGAGGCGGGACTGTGCATCCTCCTGGGCTCCTGGGGCCTCCCCCGGGCTGCTGCCCCGTCCCTAGGACACCTGGTCCGCAGGCCAAGGGCTGGGGGAGCCCGAGCGCGGCTTATTGGGCCGGGAGGTGGATACACCGCTCACTTCCTCGGCTCCCCCCCGCCGGGGGATTACGTGTGAGCTGTGTATCAACAATGGCTGGGTGCCCCAGTACAATCCCTACTCAAGAAATGGATCAGCGTGCAAAGGGCCTTGAAATGATTCTCTAGCTATTAAGTACATGGATGCCTGGAATTCTTCAAGGGCAGGGGACGTGTCTGCTCAAAACTGAGCATCCTCAGTGTCTACAGTATACAAATAGAATGTACTCAAAAGTAAATGTCAAACAATTGAAAAGGAAAGACACTAATATTAACATTGACTCAACTCAACATGCTTGAAGTTGAAATTGCCTCCTATCCCATAAACTAACTTCTCTGATTCAATTTCTATTTTTAAAAAGCAGTAAAACAGACCCTTTTAACATCATTCTTGGCTTCATTCTCATTTCCTTATTCCAAGCATGAACTAGTTACTAAGTCACTCATCAAAGTGATATCATATCAGTAATATAAAAGTAATAATATGATTAATCAAGTTGTAACACTGATCCCTCTCATCCTTTCCTTCCATGTGCCTCACCATTTCCACGGGCCGCCTGGTCCCCTGGGCTCTCCCTCTCGCTCTCCCGGCCCGGGTCACAGGCACAGGTCACTGCCGAGGGACCTGAACCAAATCCTGGCTCCGCCTCCTGCAGCCGTGAGACCCTGAGTCAGCCCTTGACCTTTCTGACTTCATGCCTCTATGAACACACTGTGGATTTAAAAACCCTGCCAAAAAATTAAAAACGGAGCTGCCACTTCTGAGAATGTATATGAAGGCACGCAAAACACTACCTTGAAAGAACATAAAGCACCGCTCTGTCCATTGCAGCGTTACTTTCAAGCACCAGGATAGGGGAGCAGCCCGAGTGCCCATCAGACGAGGGGATAAAACCACCACGGGACAGTGACACAATGGAGCAGAAGAGTTTACCCTTTGCAACAGCGTGGGTGGGTCTGGAGAGCATTTTGCTAAGTGCAACAAGCCAGTCAGAGAAAGAAAAATACCATGCGACTTCGCTCACAGGTGGAATCTAATGACAAGCTGAACTAATAAGCACAATAGAGACAGACTCACAGACGGAGAGCAGATGACAGCTAAGTATGCGGGGGACTGAACAAAAAGGAGAAGCGCTCATGGACACAGACACCAGTGTAGTCACTGGGGGGGGGGGCGGTGGACGGAGACGTAAGGGGGAGAAATGGTAATGGAAAAAATACAATAGAAAATGTTAAAAAAAAAAAAAACCCTACCAAATAAAACTGTGTCACAATCTAGAAACCATTTATTTAAAGTTTTGGGTGCCTGACAGTAACACTTTCAGGGTTACTTACACTAATTATTTTCACGGGAAAGGGGACACGGGTAGTGAGCAGGTATAATGTGTAGCTCATTTCACCATCGTTATTATGGCCGGTCACAGAGCTCTGCTTCTCCTGACCCGACCACCTCTCTCCTCTCAGGTAAATAGCGCTGCTTGTGCAAATCTTACTTCTCCACCTAAAAGCCTCCAATGACTCCCCAGCGAAGTCTGAATCCTTCGGTCCCCGCGACCAGTGGAATTTCCGTCACCCTCACATGAGGCACGGGACCCCGGGGGAGGGCTCCGTCCGCCCTGTGGGACACCCTGACGAACCGCGCCACGTCCCTCAGGAGCCCCGCGCGTACGGGCCGGCGGCCCACGTGCTGGAAGCGCCTGGGAGCCCCCTCGCATGCTGAGGGCGCCCTTGGAAGCCCCAGGTTGGCACAGAGGTTGTTTGAAGCTGGAAAAATCCGATGCTCAGCAGACAAGGAAAGCGCTGAGAAGGTGTCTCTTCTCATCTGACCAAAAGCAGAACTTCGGGAAACAAGGCCGCCCTGCCTTCACCCCTCTGTGGGGTGATTTCCGTGCTCAGGAGGAGGAGGCAGAGGGGTCTCATGGCTTTGAAGTTGGAAAGACCACCCACCCCCGCAAAACCAAACACTATCACAAACGTTCTCTTCTCTGTTCTCCTAAAAACCATTTCTTTCCTAAATAAACCCATTTCTCCTCCCTCCCCGCCCTTCTCTTTTTCCCCTTAGGTAGGTACAAGCTTCTACATTTAACCATTTATCCAGCTCCCTGTATATTCTGTCCATTCCCTGTGTTCACAAATAACCCTTTTTCTCCCATTTGCCCCTCCTCTGTCGGTCTAATTCACGCTCCCGCCCAAGGGGGCAGGAAAGGATTTTTCTTTCTGATGATGCAGTGCCCTGAACTTGGCTAGCGCACAGAAAGCAAGGCAAGGGACTAGAGGGCTTCAGACCAAGCGATGATTTGGTTTTTGTTCCAAGATGGAAAAAAGAAAAAAAGATAAAAGGTCAAAAGAGGAGAAAGAGAAGGTGGCTTTTCTCTGAGGCCACGGCAGAGCAGCTGGGACTCGGCTCCAAGGCGGGTGCCGGCCCTGGCATCTTAAGAAAGGTGATGTCTACCAATGACCAGTTTTTAACTGCGTCGGTACACGCCTCTTCTTCCTATTCTATTCCCGTATGTGAGGAAAGACTAGCCTCACCCATGGATTCCGTGGGAGTCCATGACCAGGGTCGCTCTGAGCACTCGGGCTGCAGAACAGAGGGGCGGGAGGCCGTGCCGAGAAGGCTCAGGATCGGCCCGTGCTCGGTCCACACGCAGCACTGCCCTTCCAGTGCCATTCTGAACCTGGCTCAGGAGCCCTCGGTCTCCCTCGGTCTCCCTCTGAGCTCCTGTGCCTCGCCTGACACCAATGTTACTGGTGTTCCCAACAACAGGCTGCTTGCTCTCTTGCTTGGTTTCAGGCTAGAACAGTGGTGCTTGTCTGGAAAGCAGAGAGCTGCAGACACGAACCTCACAGATAACTTTCCCAAAATGCATGCGCCCGTCCAGCAGGCCAGGGTTGGGGACAGAGGAGCAGAGGCACGTGTCCCTTGTCCTCAGCCCCTAAGTCCTGCTCCACTACTGTGCCTGATGCAGGGAGGCAGGTTTGTTTTGCAAGTGTGGGGACTGGCCACCGATCACTCAGCCACCTGGGAGAAGCTGCTTTCTAATCAAAGGCCAATCCTATGCTTATCAAATCTTTACTACTGATGATATGGGCTAAGCAGCTAAGAAAATTCAAGAATTAAGAATAAAGCTCATGATACTGTGTAAGGGATAACCTTCATACTAGGAGATGATATCATAATGATTCAATATATACTCGAGGAGCTGTAAGCACAGGCTTCTCTCCAGAGAACAGCTGCTGGATTATGTTATTCAGCTGCCAGTGTCTTAAGGCAAAGTTTGTCTGCTGCTGGCATTGAGGAGGCGGAAAGAGCGCGGGCACCGGACGCTCTGGGCTCGCGCTCCCCATTTACAGTGGGACGCCAATCTGGTTTTTAAATAATTGAATTTTGGTTTCCCCATTGTAACATGGGAACACGCCTGTCTATTCTGAGGCTTCCTAAGGTGCGTTAAAAAGACATTCTGTATGACTGGTGTATATAAACACTTAATAATTGTTCATTCCTTACCCCTTATTGGTAATTCCATTATTGTAAAATAAATGTGTATTAAATTTTTAAAAATATTCTTATTACTTTCTGTTATCTACTGCCCCATGGCTCAGACAAGGAAGAACATTACTGCACTGTGCTCAATATTAACTGCCATAGTTTGTGCACGTGTACTGGTTACTTCTTCCCATGCTGTCTTTTTCTTACCTATTACATCATTTTTGGAAAAAAGAGATTGCAAACACTGTGCATTTTAAAAAGTACAAATAAGAAACAGTTGAATTTTCTGAAGGCTTAGAAAACAATCTCCCTTCCTAGTGATCAGGAAAGCGACGGACTCTATCAAACAGTCGATGGTCTCATTAAAAGCGAGGCAGCCGTCGCACGCACTGTCTGTGAAGCTGGGCCCTTGCGTGTCAGTGGCACATGTGTGCATATTTAATCCCATGTAATTGGCACATGAACAGAGAAATAAGGTTTTCAGCTATGACTTTGATCCCAATCACCTCATTTTTTTCTTTTCCGATATGATCTTTATTGTGTTGTTCCCATCGCCCGTGAGTCCCCTATGCTGCCCTCCCCCAGCAACCGCCGCGCCGCCGCCCCGCCTGCTTCCCACTGCTAGTTTCAGACGCCGCGAGGCCTCCGGTCCTGAAAACAACGCCTGTACGAGGTCCTCAAACACACGGAAGCGTCACTAGGCCACGTTTCGTGTGCCGACGCTAGCCCGGGGGGTTCTGAGTGACCCCGCTAAGGTCAACAGTCACGGGACAGCTGGCTCTTACCCTGCTCAGCCTAGTGGAGACTTAGGGGCTGAGACCGCATTTCTACAGATCCACAAAGAAGGACTTAACTGTCAAAACAGAAGCAACCGAGGTCAATCCGTCGTCAGACAACACACCTGTCTATTCTGCACATGAAACCGACAACTCATCAAAGTATTTAAGAATATGAATGAAGTCAGGCTAGAGAGTGATGCACACAATTTAAAGACTACATGCTCCTTCCTTTGTTGTTAAGAAGAGATTCGGCGTCAAGAAAAAGGTCATTGTCCAAGTTCTGTGGCCGCATTTAATATTTTTTAGCACTGCGCTCAGCGGCTGGCACAGGCATTTTCACTCGCATATTTGTTTTCTCTCCGAAGATCATCTGGGTCTCTGATTGCGCCTGCCCCGTGGCAGCCCCCCTGGACGTGGGGGTCAGGGCAGAGCCCGCATCTGCGGCAGCTGCCGCCGCCCTCTGCTCCCGACCCACCACGCATCAGGGAAACTTTCCCTGAGGAACAATGCAGTCGTGAATATAGAGAAGCCACAGAGGCCAAAGCAGGGACGGCAGAGGAGGGAGACTGGTGCTTGACTCGGCCGCTCCAGCCCCGAGCGCAGCAAGTCTGCTTCCACGTCTTGCTGATTCCTGCCTGCTCCCGCTCAGCGGGTCAGCCCCCACGGGAGACCGCGGCCGGCCGGGGGCTCCCGCCCGAAATGTCCCTCATACTGGCCACACTGTGCCTGGCCTCCTCCCCGGTGTGAAAGTGAGGCTGAGCTTCCAGCTCATTCACACACAGGCGTGACTGCCTGGCCACCACACGCAAGGGACAGAGACGCACACAGGGTAGCCTTGCACTGGGACAGACCGATCCCCCGTGTGGACGCATCTGCCTGGACGGGGACAAGGGCCCCCCCCCCAACCCAGGTCCTCGCCTCTGCCTGGTGCCCAGGCACAGCACGCAGCCCTGGTGGGAGCCACAGTAACAACTGGTGACACAGAAGGGTAAAGGCTCCTCCTGGAGACGTGTCCAATCAGCACACAGAACCACGTTGGGAAAAGCAGGAGACAGAGTCAGAAACAAAAAGGGTGCGCAGAGACGAGTGCGGGCCACCAAGGACGGGAGAGCGTGACTTCTCTTCCCGCCACTTGCCAGTTCCCACAACGCCTGAGAGCGTTTCACGCCCCGTCACCCTGTCCTGGTGCAGGACGCAGTGGCTCTACAGGGTCAACGTCCACCGAGATCAGCGCCACAAACACCGCCTGCACGTTGGCTGAGCCCCCACCTCTACAAAACGGGGGAGCGTGAGCTGGAAAACCTTGAGTTCCTCCATCCCTGAGACATAATAAAGAAGTTGTGCCTTTACAGAACCACCGAAAGGCACGCCCCACGCTCTCCTCACCGCTCTCTGCGCCTGCCTCCTGCAGTTCCCAGGCTCTGCCTGTCGCAGACACCTGTGTACGCAGGTCAGCGCCCATGCCCTGCAGAGGGACAGAGGGACACGTGCCCCTGCCTCTCAAGGACGACGTTGTGAACTTACATTTTGGAAAAGGCAAGACCTTCACATCGGTTAAAGATCAGACGTAAAAAAGCTTTATTGTGGAAAGTCTTCCTTCTCTGTTGTTTCTCGTTTTACGTTTCTTGGGTAGATTTGTATTGTGAATACTCTATACATCTGCAAGCGAACATTCCCATTGCACTCAATTTTTGCACAGATGACAAACTGTTCACATCGACTTCTCTCACTTCGCCAGTCCACCTCAGGGCTGGTTCTCCGTCAAAAGGCAAAGATCATCAATATTTTTACGGCTTCCTCATATTCCAGTGTAAGAATATAATTTAGTTCTGAGTTACTAGCTGGTTTCTCTTGATGCACACTCTGGTGGTGCCCATTACTTGGCTACTTCCAAAGAGCCAGCAGTTAGTAAGCCAGCGACGCTCCACAGATGCAAGATGACTTCCCACCAGTGGGATCCACGGCCTCACACACACCCTGCGCCGGAGGGTGTGCCCCTCACAGCCCACTGGAGACTGAGCCAGTCGGTTGGGGCGAACAGTACCTTGGGGGAGTGGAAACATGCATTTCTTCTGTGATGAGGGAAGTTTACCATTTCCCAACTGGTTAAGGGCCATTTTTATTTCCTTTCCGGTGAAACATGCTATTCTAGCTTAGAACGGGATGTGAAACAAGGATCCAAGTGTATTACACAGGACAGTCCCCAGTTATATCAATACCATGTAATAAATGATCTGTTTTCCCACACATGGATTGATATTGTAAAGACACAGAATTTCATGCACTACAGAAAACTGGGAATAAAGGCCACTAATCATTATCACACATGAGGCATTTCCTTTATGCCAGGCGCCATTCATTCCAAGCAGGTGGTCTATACCAAACCTTTTAATACTCTCTGTGATCCCATGAGGCACTGCATTAATTTTCAGAGTTTCAGTGGAAACAGAGCCATTGAGTAACTCATGCAGTAACAACACTGGCCTCAAACCCAGGTACCATAGCTCCAGGACCTCCGATCCCTTGGAGTACAAGGTTGTTTGAAACTAGGGATGAGCCTATGAGTCCTGCACTCACTTCTGAGAGATGGGATCCTGTAAAGAATAATCTTCATGTAGGAAATTTGTTCTAAAGAAGAAACCATCTGAAAAGAAATCTGCTCTTCCCTTGTGGTGAGGCACTCCCTTTGCAGAGCAGGCTGTCTGCCCGGGGGCCACAGGAATCCTTCCTCCTTGTAAGCGTGTCCCTTTGTACATGGTCTTGCTGGCTCTGTCCCCAAGATGAAAGGGGATCTATCACCCCCTGGAACATGGAACTGTCCCAGGAGCCCAGAGACACACCTATAGAGGTGGCCCAATCCCCATCTGAGGACGGGGGAGTGTGAGCAAGGCCCTCCGGAACCCTCTGGCCCTGAGGCAGCCCCTCAGCTGACTCGGCACTCGGAGGGACAGCTGGCACCACGGTGGCGGAATCACGAGCAGGTACAAAGGGGCTGATCCCAGCCCCTGAGTTTTGGGGAGGTTTGTTATGGAGCAGTCGGTAATTGACAGGCTTTCAGACACAGAGATCCTTAGAAAATTGGTCATCCTAGCCATGTATACACACACACACACACACACACACACAAATCTACAGTACACTCTTACTTCCCTCTTTAAATTCCACCATAATTTAGTTCAAATTCTTGTGAAGTGACACCCTTGCATATGTGTATTTGTGGTGAGAAATAGAGGAACACTAAGTAGCTATTTAATAGCGTTACTTCATATCTACTGTCCAAAATCACTCTCTAATTTGCCTCTCCAAAAAGCAATAGGTACCATTTTGCATGTGTTCATTCCTTTCTTTCATATTTCTATTATAAAATAATATAAATTATGGCTTTTTAAAAATTTTTAGTCACTCTGGGCTCTCTCTTAGGATAGAAACTCTACTGAAAGTGTAAACTGTTGAATTTTCATCCACTGTGACTCTCTTTGAATGCTGACTTGGCTTCTGGCTGTATAAATCACCGAGTGCCACTTCCTGTCCCCATAGTTAGCCTAAAAAATACTCCCACGGCGCTAAGTGCAAAACCTAATTGCAAGGTAGGTCTGGTTGGTGTTCAACCTTTCTTATTATGAGGGACCCAACTAAGGACACAGCATCTGCCTACGAGGTCTCTGCGGGTCTGAAACCGTACTCGGTTGTGCGGGGGAGGAAGACTGAGGATCACCTTCAGCTCCCACCATCCATATGTACAAGGGTTAGAGGTCGATGCGTAACTAACACCCCCCCTGTGCCACTGCTCTGCCCCCCAGATCCGCGGCCCAGCCCCTGGGATCTGGGAAGGGAACCGTGCCTTGGCCAGGGGCGGCGGATTCATTTTCAGCACAGACAGAACCAGAGACTGGCACCCTGTGTTTATTCTGAATTCTTAGTAGATTCCTACTAAGTATGCCCTGGATCTCAATTTTGTTTTACATATGTTATATCTACATAATTAGGAACAAGAACATATCCCTATATGTTCTTTGATGTTCAGGATGTTAGGCTATATTAATATTTGACATCTTAGCAAGGAGTTCTAAGGAAACTCCTAAATCTAGGAGGTTTATGTTTTCGTATGTTTGCCTACATATTTCAGTTTAATTGAGGAAGCAATTTTTAGTCTTTAATGAATGGAAACTGTAATTATTCAGCCTGGAGAAGTCAATTTGATGGAGATTTTCAGTTACATAAGGAGCTCTCAAGATGAGCAGGCCTGTTTCCACTTAAAAACTGATTTATGAGATAGCAAAAAGGAGGAGGAAAATATTCCTGACAGTGAAGCCTAGCAAGTTTTAGAAAACAGAAAGATTATAGAAATTCTTTCTGTAAAAGTTATTAAATCTCCCTCACATTTCTTTTTCTACTTATTGCTTTTGTCTGCACAAGTATAAGTTATTTAAATATGTTTCTTTTCCTACTTTGTTTCTGTGGCTGCAAGTGGCCATGACTTTAAGTCCCATCACAACGCAATTAACCAAGTATTTTTATTTGGCAATAAAAAAGTAGCATTAACACTTGTAGGCATTTCCGTGGAGCCCAGATTTTGAAAATATGAGAAAATCATACTGGAACTGTCTCCCTGCCAGGCAGGTAACGCTGCATTTAATTTCACTGGTAGTTAAGACTTAATAAATATTTCCAAATAATGAAGAAAACTCCTCATTTGTAGGCCCTGGCCACTCCCGGGGAAGAGAGAGACCGAGAGACAGGGGAGTGGCTGAGAGCGCGAGGCAGGGAGTCTGCACTCCCGAGGGGAGTCGGAGGGACGTGACCCTCTGGGTCACTGTCGCCCTCACCGGACACGGCATTCCCGCGGCTGCCGTTCCCTGCGCAGCGGCCACAGCACCCCCGCCCCCGCAAAACACACGCCCGGCCGTGCGGCTCCCACCCAGCCGCCGGGCAGCAGGGCCCCACGCCTGGCCCCCACGTCGGAGAGCCCCCTGGGATGCACCCTCACAGCCCCTTTGTCATGTACATCGCTTTTCAAAATGTGTCACGATGTGATTTGTGAAGCATTTCACATCCGGCTCCCACAAGCAGGGCTGATTCTGGAAACAGGATGTTCGCGAGAACCGCCCGGGCCTGGCCTGACGCGGGTTTTCCAGGCCGCACGGCAAATGAGCAGAACGGCCGCAAGGGACACCTCCTGCACTAATCCTGTCGCGCGTCCGATGGCTCCACACGGTGTTCAAAACGGAGTTAGAGTGCGCTCATCCCCGAGGCTACCACAGGGAAAGCGGCGCCCCATCTCGGCATCTAACCCGTTAAAAGTTACATAGGCAACTATGAAGCTCCATAACACTTATTAAAAACATATTTTCATTCATAGAATTTAGCTGGCTTATGATGGCGATTATCTTTTTTTTAAAAATCCAGGTGACCTGAAGAGTCGGTTCCTGGGAGTTACAGCCCCTGGTGGCAAGCATGCCTTTTCAGGGCGCGCTCAGCCGGTGGCTGCGGCTCAGCAGCCACGGCAGCGGGACTCGGGCGCAGCTCCGGTGGCGCCATGTTTGCTTCCTCGTCGTCTCCCCTGGGCTTTGCCCTCTGCGGCTCACCGCCATGTTACTAGTAACCTGGAAGAAGCTGAGGCCTTATGTTCTGAAAGCAGTCATTTAGTAAGGCAAAAATAGAAGGTAATGACACCTCCAGAAAAAGCACGACCTTTACCTGGGCACAGCGAATGACTCAAGGTGTGCGCACATGGTCACGCAGGCAAACGCACGTGCACACACGTGAGAGCTCCGCAGCAGTACCTAATGCAGTGCCACGTCCATCACTGCATTCTGTCATTTGCCATGCAACGTGTCACCTAACTGAACATCGCTCAATCAGGAAGCAACAGATCACTCAACTGCCGAGCCCTAACAGGTGCAGCGGCAACCTTAGCAGCTCCGGGAGCCTGACGCGTGTTCTGTTAGGGCCCCGCAGCCTCAAGCCCCGGCTCTGCCAGGGGACTGTTGTTTGAAGTGCCTACTATTTATTCATCTTTATACATAAAACATATGTGCGATTTTAATAGTTGTATGTGATGCAAAATTTGAACATTTAGGGGATGTTACACCACATTAAGTTTAACCCTCATTTACGTCGTGGATGACAGATGCCGGAATCCCAACCGAGGCGATTTTATGAACCCGTTAAGTGATTTGTATTCAGCATGGCATTCAAGTCCCCATGACAAAGTGTACTTGAACAAAAATACCCCGCTCCTGACACATCCTTTACAAGTAATGTGTTTTCATTTTTCACATGTTGATCTCATTTATTTTATTCAGGCACACACACTTAAATCTGCAAGATACCGCGAGCTTCCACTACCTGAGAAATAATAAATCACTTCTTGCCGACGTGCTCACCTGCTGCAGCAAGGCTGCCGCTCATTAATCACACGCTATCGGCCTCCATCAGCGTCCGGCGTTACGCAGAAGCGGCACTTCATTCTGAAATCTGACTTTCATTCACTGCCTAGTCCCTGACCCCACAGAACTCGCTGCTCGGGTTTTGGAAATGTGAAACCTCCTGCGGTGCAATGCCTTTTACCACAAAACCCCTAAATGGTGTGATATTCTTTGAACTCCACATCACTCCGTCCTGAGCTACATCGAACTGGATCTCTAATACCTAAAATGGCAAATAAATGCAGTTCTAACATCCATGTAAAATTAGATCCATACGAATAATAAATTTGTAGTGTGTGCTATGTTTCTATGAATACATTTAACAAGTCAACTTTCTAAAACACAGAGGTAGGGATATACTTTTTAAATTTTTAGCATAAAAATTTCTTCTGTAAGAATGAGGTGTTAGGAGGTCGCAACGACTTTTCAAAACAGCAGCATCTTGGTCTCTGACTTGAATGTATTCCATTTGTAAATCTAAAGGTCCCATTTTCCACTGGCTCTTGATCTCCTTGGGAATCCTAACGACACATCTCACGTGACCTAGGGCCATGTGCGCAGTCATATTCTACCCACAAAGCAGCTGCCTGGGAGCCCAGAGAGAGAAGGGAGAAGGAGGCTCCCATTCAGAGCTCACAGATCTTCATCTCCTGCCCTTCTGTCCACGAGAGAGCCCTCCGCCATGTGTCCGCCAGTCCAGGCGCGGGTGTCCCTGCCCCACTGAACAAACCGGGTCCGGGGTCTCCACGGTGCAGGCCTTTGGCAGACCCCGTCCTGCCACTGCCCGGTGCTGGGAGCCTCGAGCCTCCGGCGACTCTGCAGTGTGCATCGCGGCGCCTCTCACGTCCAGGTCAGGGCTCAGTGCGCCAGCTCCGCTCCGTCCTGTCTCACGCGCCTTCCCAAAGTTCTCCTGCAGGTTCCTCTCTCAGTCTCTTTTCTCACTGGGGCTTTTAGCCTTTGAAAAATCCTGTTGGTTTTAATCAGGTGGCAATTCAGGAGAGGACCGATAGATACGCTTGTATTCGGCCTGACATTTTCAAATGAAGTCTCACTGAACTAATTATAAAACAAGAATTTCCATATCTCACTTTGTGTTAATACTTGGGAACTTATCTAGTTTCTTTTCAAAAGACTGAATAGAACTAGAAAATGTATTTGTAGGTGTAACTTTTCTTTCTTTGATCTACTTTCCAAGCATGAACCTCAGCCCGATTTCAGATTCAACTGTAATTTCTTAAGCCTGTTGCATAATTGAATTCTCTACCACCTTCGCTCAATTAGCACACTGGTAAGCAAGACCTAGGGCGGACAAAATGAGCTGCCACCTTCTATAGGCACCTACTTGTGAGAAAATCTAGAGTATTAAAATGTGTCATTTTAAGTTACATTTCTAAATTCTAACATAGGCAGTCTTGCTCATTAGTTGCCTTACTCTTGTGACTTCTGAAGTTGTCAATGTTTTATGTAGACAAGTGTAAAATAAAACCTAATTATTTCTTTGACAGTGTCGGGCCCCCTGGCAATCAATAATGACGCCGGGCCCTGTTGCCACTGCCGAGGAAGGGGCCGGCTTTGCCTTCGGCAGCACACTGCATGCAAGCGGGCGGCCACCCCACTGCTGTGGGCACAGACACACCCGGTCAAAGGTGCGGCCTCGCAGCGGGGTGGCTGGGGTCCAAAAATCAGTCCACACTGTTTCTCTCTTAGACGTGGTATTAGAAAACTGGCTGGAGAACCTCAGTAATATATTCAGATTAGAAATATACTTATTGTGTCACAAATGCGGAATATTGAAAGCTGTCTCCTAAATTCCTCTCCGAAAATCCGTGAATAGCACCATTCTCCAAATCATTTACCTATAAAGCTTAGCTTAAAGGAAAATTATTACTGAATGACTGTTAAAGCATACACAGTTATGCTTTTTGACTTTCACATGAAAACTTAAAAATTTTTAAGGCCAGCTAATTACTGAAATATACCTATAGGATCACACCTAATGAAATTATTCCATCTCTTGTTTCTATTCCCAAGATTGTATCAGTTTTAATCTACAGATAGTTCCTGTAGTTTGCAAATAAAACACAAAAACAAGACCAAGAAAACATTTTGTTTGGTTTTTCCAGAATTCAATTCTTGTTTATGCTCTATTAAGCATTTCAATTAGTTATGTTTATTTTAGTTTTATAAATTAATCTTCTCTACATTTCTAAATATACATTCCCTAATGAGCTCTAATAGTCAAGGAGATAAATATGAGAAAATGCTTTGAAAACAATGACAGAAATAATCTTATGTAACTTGCAAATGCTGATCAAACTATATCATTTCGACAATGCCTATGCTGTGATAATATAGGTTTACTTGGTTGAAAATAATCATTTTGACTATTTTAATAATGTTGGGTTTTACCCTATGTACATAGAGAGTAATACAACATTAAAAACCCTAAATGATAGGAATTTAGAAGTAAATGACTGTATAATACTAATAGCTATTTATTAAGTGCTCACTTATTTCTTGATGTTTTCATTAAGGTCTGTGACTGTAAACCATAAGGAAAAAGGCCTAAGTATCTAAACTGAAATATCAATTATTTGATTCAGCCTTTGCCCAAGTTCAAGCTCTAACCATCTCTTCCCTGGGTTGTCTAACAGCTGCTCAGCCCATCCCCACGTGCCCAGAGCCGTTACTCTGAAATTCACACTCTTGCCTGAGAGACGACAGTGCATAAAACCTCGTAATCCGTTCCCTCACTCCATCCAGTAAACCCAGGCTCCCTAGCAGGCTCAGCAGGCCCCCGTGGGCTGCGTTTGCCTAGCTCTCCAGCCCAAGGCCACAGTCAGAGATCGAACACCCCCTGAACACCCAACGCAGGCTTCGTCATGCCAGCTCCCCGAAAACCTGCTCTCCAGAGTCCCCCGCAGCAACAACCCCTTCCCTCCGACTCCTCTTTGCCTGCTGACCCCTACCCTTTCAACTCCAGCTCCCTCTAGTTAGTTTCCCTCGCCTCCTTTCCCCACCCCAGTAAAGACCCTGACACTTCAATTCATCAGGGTCACGGACAATGCTGGGCACCCCCACGGGCCTCCACGAAACTCCGCACATCTCTCATTGCCACAGTGTTGTCACTGTCACTTTGCACCCAGTGGGATTTACTCCATGAAGTCAAGGAAAATGTCTTTCCCTTTACCGGGTACCTAATGAGCTGAACCTCCGACTTCTTTTGGTCAACACGATGCCTGAGAAGATTCACCCGCGTTGTTGCGAATCGGTAGTTCATTCCCTCGGTTGCTGAGCAGCAGTATTTCACTGAGTGAATATGCCAGAATGTGTGTAATCCATGCATCTGTTGCTGGACATTTATGCCTTGTGTTTGTTTCCAGTTTTTGGCTAATATGCATTTTCATGTAGGAAGTTTTTGTGGACATGCTTTTGTTTCTCTTGGTTAAATACCTAGGAGTGGCATCAATGCGTTGGGGTAGGTGGATGTTTGACTACCTAAAAAGTTGCTAAGCTGTTTTCCAAAAAACACAGTAGACCCTCTGACCAGCAACAGAAAGAAGCCCCACGTGCCTCCCAGCCCTGCCAATCATCGGTGCTAGGACGTCAGCTGTTCTAACAGGCTGGGCGGGCTTCCGCCCGCAGTTTTGCTCTGCATTTCCCTGGTGGCTGCGGATGCTGACCGTCCTGTCAGGCACTCCTTGGCCGTCCCCATACATCCACTTACCCATTCGAGCTTTTTAAATGGGGCTGTTTATCTTATACACTGTGAAGAATTCCTTGCATATTCTGAAAATATGCAAATACCTTTGTCAGATACACACACACACACACACACACACACACACACAGGGTGGGGCCAAAGTGGGTTTATGGTCTAAAGTACAATACATGAAAAGGGTTTATTGTTATTATTTATTAATTTTTGTATTATTTTTTCATATAAACTGTAAACCTACTTTTGCCTCATCCTGTATATTGTGAATATTTTCTCCCAATCTTGCCATTGCATTTGAGGGGCAGTTTTAATTTTGACCAAGTATAATTTATTTCTCAAATCTTGAGGGTTTTTTTGTTTGTTTTGTTTTCCTATCTAAGAAGCTTCTTAAACCTTTCTAATGGTCACAAATATTTCTTCTAAGGAAAATCCCTGATTTTAATGAAATTACACAAACCACCACCGTGTCTGCAGCACAAAGCACTGCGTTAAGTTAACTTAATCATCTCCGCCGCTGAAGAGATGAGGGACCCTCACACCGAGGGCCGCACAGAAGCGAGGCCCATGGCCACGCGGGGGCACAGCGGGGCTGGGCCCAGGTCTGGCCAACCCCGAGCTCCCAGGTGACGGTTAGGCTGGAGAGTTTAAAGGTCACCAGGAGGCAGAGAAACCTAGAAGGTTTTTACTCCTAGTCCAGATCATGGTGAATGCTTGTAGAATGAATATATAATTTTGATATAATTAGCTCTGCCGAAACAGGCTGCTTGTAAATTGGCCCTCTGGAGGTTTGGAGAAAGGTTCCCGTGATCATTTCGTAACATCGCAGAACACACTGTGCCCGGCAGCGCGGGGGTGCATCGGCTTCCCACGGCTGGGGATGCGAATGCTTTGGTGTTTCTCGAAATTATTATAGTTTAGAAAGGTCAGTCCTTCCTGAGAAATATTTTCCATACCATGTATCTCAAACTATTGTTCTTTAACACGGCTAATTAAGTCTTCAACAGAAATCAGAACTTATTTCCTTTGACTAAACGATTGGCCTATAGGCTTAGCTCAAAATGAATTACCTCATTCCTCAACTGAGCAAACAAGACGTTTCAGGCTGCCATTTTTTCAGTTAAGTCATGCTACACCGTTGACCTAGACTATTGCAAAGTGAAATACATGCATATAGGATAAGAACTCAAGTTTCTGAATGAATGCTGAATTGGGCTGCCTTTTGCTGAATTCCACATACATTTATTTTATTTGTGTGTCTCTTTTGCCTAGTTTGCCTTCATTTCTTCCATTCCCATTTCACTGTACATAGTATTATATATTCACACAGTCGTCCAATTTTCACATATGCCCAGACTACAAAGCTCTGGTAATATAACATGATATGCTGAAAGATGAATTTTTCTTCCATTTTCAGCTTATGAAATGCCCTACATTTTCCCTAATTATAATATTCTCTAATAGCATGGTGGCTGATTCTATCACTATACTTAAGCAGAATGCAGGTTGTTGCTAAGGACTACAAATTGCTGAAATGCTAGTCTTCCTGTATTTCTGCAAATAATGTGCTTGTCATAAAAATTTACTAACAGGGTTATTCGGTGACCTGATAGAATTAACTCCTTTTCAAAGCAATTAATTACAACCTGAGTATAACTTGTAGCTGGTCGAACTGACTCAAATCAGCTTTGTGTTGGTTTTATTTTTATATGCTTAAAGGAATAAAATTTTGTAGATCTCCCAGAATATCCACTTAATAAATAATCACTGCCTTCATTGTAAGAAATTCAAGAGGCATTACTTTTGTTTTAATTACAAAAAACCAGTAAGACAACATTCAATAACGGTGTCATCCTTCTTGTTCCCTTTGTTACAATAAAATGCTGCATTTTCTCTTATTTGTTTTCCCATAAAAGGAAACTAGTATTAAAGCCAGCTATAAATATAAAATTAGTTAAGTAACAGTTTATTTCACTACTTTATTCTGCAGTTTCCTCTTCTCATTTATATTTTCCTGTGTGTGTGAGAGTCAGGAGGCGAATGAAGGTTCTCGTTCCCTCTCTCTCCGCCCCACCCCGTCTCCTCTGACCCCCGTCCCCAAAGGAAAGTGAACTCACTAGGCTGACATGTCCCACCTCGGAATCCTTCCCATCCCCACCAAACCATTTCTCTATTAGTGAGCACAAGTATTCGCACAGCTTCCAAAAACAAACATGTTTGCCAAGCTGCTCTTTTCTGCTCTCTTCAGTTCTTCCCTAGTTTGAGCCCCTAAGTATCATTTAAAATTTTTGTTTCTCATTTACTTCTTCAGCTTGCCACAAAATGAATTCCGATTTCTCCATCAAAACGACAGCAATGACTGCCTCCCCTGGCTCCCCCTGACGCCCATGGGCCCCGCCTCACTCCCAGGACCCCTGCGTGCAGTGCTGCGAAGCAGGGAGAACCTCGAGGCTGGGGTTTCAGTTCTGGCCTGGAGAACCTTAGGTGCCCCAGGCAAGCTGCTCACGCACCCTGGGCACAGTCTCTCAGCACCGAAAAGGGTGGAACTGACACCTACGCCCTGGGACCCCAGAGACCCCGAGGCGCCCCGTTATAAATAAAGGGGGCGCTCCACGAAAGCATATTTGATCGGTGCACATCTCTTTTTAGCTCTTTATATTAAAGTACCGCATCACTTCCTTGGTTAAACTTATTCCTAGGTACCTTATGTTTTGCTGCAGTAGTAAGTGGAATGCCTCCTTTGTCAAATATTCATTGGCTGCAGTGGGTTTATTCCTGGGCTCCCTGCTCTGTTTCACTGACCTATGTGCGTGTTCTTATGCCAGTGCCAGGCCATTTTCATTACAGTGGCCTTGGAGTGTAGCTTGATATCAGGTATTGTGACCCTTCCGACTTTGTTCCTCTCTCCCAAGATTGCTGAGGATCTCCAGGGTCTTTTTCGGTCCCGTATAAACTGTTGGAATATTTGTTCTAGAGCTGTGAAATATGCCATTGATATTTTTAACAGGAATTGCGATGACTCTATAGATTGCTTTGGGGAGTATGGGCATTTTAATAATGTTAATTCTTCCAGTCCATGAACACGGTATATGCCTCCATTGATTTGTAACTTCCTCAATTTCTTTCTTAAATATCCTATACTTTTCCGAGGACAGGCCTTTTACCTGCTTGGGGCGATGAGTGTACAATGCCGTCCGCGGATGATGTTTTGTTGAGTTGTACGCTTGAGACCTAGATGGCTTCTGTGAACCAATGTTACCCCAATAAATTCAGTGAAACATATTATATTATTAGGAGGAGCGGAGTGATCCTGGGCGACAAAGACAACCAGCAGAGGGCCCAAAACTACGCACAGCCCGGGTTGGCGCTGCATCCCAACAAGAGCCGACGGCTTCGGAACCCACGTCAGCCGGGAGAGCCTGGAAGCACAACAAGGCGAACGGGAGGTCTTGACAGGGATCTACCTGTTTGTCTCCATGATATGGGACAGCCAATGTTCCCACAGATGCTCTTCCCCTGCCTTTCTGTGCTCGTAAAGGTGACCAGTCCCTATTACCTGACTCTGCAAATTAAGATGCACTTTCTATAGATATGCTAATACGATCAAAGAATAATTGCCCTACATCTATTTTATCTCCTTCTGGGGGCTTTGCTGAGCTCATTAAGTGGTGATTTAATGAACTCTCAGCTGGAATTCCATTTCCCTCAGTTCTGATTTCTTGGAAGCCACCTCCCAATTATGCCCAAGTACTTACAAGTGACACTAGATTAGACAATATTACAATTTTTTTTAAAGTGGATTGGTAAAATAGCCATATCATTTTTTTCTTTTTCTTTCTTTTTTTTTTGGCTTAAAATTAAGTCAGAGTTATTATTTTAAAATAATCTACTCAGAATTGTGCAAATAATCCCTAAACAACTTCAGTTTTTATCTGTGGACAGAAGTAAAAAGGGTGGTCTAACATCCTTATTCCATTTTCTTCCAGAGAAATAGAAAGTATATCTGACTGTGTACAATTTAGAAACTCCTGATTAAGAAGCTAATTAATAACTTTGACAGAGAAGAATTCTGGCTCTAAGAAGGCACAAGAGATTTAAATAAAGGCCACACTGTAGCAAATTTAATAGCACACTCTCTCAATGGATTTTCTTAATTGTAATGATCTCTTCTTCAGCTGTTACAATATTTGGGAATTATAGTTCAAAACTATCCTTTTCTGATGGTAACCAAAAAAACAGCAGTTGGTGGCAACAATGAGAAAAGAGAGACTAAGAATTAATAAAGACTATTTTGCAGAGTGTAAGGTCCCGCATTCCAGATTTTAAGTCAGATGCTTCAGTGTAGGCAGCTGTCCCCAGCTAAAGTGTCAGCTTCGCATCACTGCGTCTGTAATAGTGACTCCTGGGTCATGAACGTAAAGGGAGAGGCGGCCCATGCCCTGGTTCCCCTGTCTGTTAGACGCCGTGTGGACCAAGGAGCCCCCTACGGGCCACAGACGAGAGGCAGGCACAGAGGATGGCTCCCATGGGGAGTAACGGAACTAAACGTGCGTTTTGTTTAAGCCACTACTATTTTCCTTTCTTCACACGGCCAGGCCTGTGTCCTAAATAATATACAATTCCCATTCCAAAATTGCCTTCCCCCCGCCGAGTGGGAGAGGCCGATGCAATAGCGAGTGAACTTCAGCGATGCCCTGGGAGCACGGTAAACAAACGAAAGCAGGTAGGACGGGAGGCTGTCCAAGTGACAGGCAGCGACCTGGCCATGGAAAGGTCGTAACATCCCACCTCGGCAATCAGAGTGTCAAGTAAACAATTCCTGCAGGGTCAGGCTGCTTGTCTTCCACAGAGAGGAGCTTTTTTTTTTTGTTTTTTTGTTTTTTTTGACAAGATGAAACTTTCTTGTGTATATTCATATAAAAATACTGAAAGAGAACAGAACGGTGCTCTACACATCACTACACCAAAATGTCAAAGGATTCACTTCCCAGCATGAAAATGAACCACAACACAAACAGGAAAGGTCTCCGCATTTTTGACGCTGTGTTCACACCGCGTTACCGAGTCAAATGGAGTATCGTGAACGGGCACAGAATGATCAAATAACATATGTATGGGGACTTAATGGAATGAAATAAAAGGAAAAAAATGAACCACTATTGATTCTTACACATAAAAGATAGTGCTACAGCTGAAACCACTCAGTGACAAGCCATTTCATTATTCCAAATTTTTGTTATACTTTGTTTCTTATGCAATTGAGTTGGAGATATTTCAATGTACTGGTTATTTATTTGGCCCCCATGTCTTCAGCACAGAGATCCTTTGTCGGCAACGTCCACAGAAATACAGAGCTGCGTTTCATACACAACTGCATTAAAGGAACACATCTCTTGCATACGACTGCTGTAGGAAACCGCCATGGTGAGTTTCAAATTTGAAAAGATCAACATTCTTATTCCTGACTAGATCTTCCATTTATTATTAACTGAGCATTTCGGAACAGGTGCTTGTCGAGAGCAACAGCAACACACTGACCCAACACTGCAGATGTTGTCACCAGTGGGACATACTCGATAGACAGCTGCCTTATTTGTGCTAAACCCTCAACACAACTGTCGAGTTGAAAAGCAAAGGCAGAGTCACTACAGGGCCTCTAACAGTGGAACCCGGAGGAAACAGGAGACCTTTTCTCCTCTGTCGCTGATCTGGACGGTGACATCTGTCCTTACACGAAGATGAGAGAGAAACAGGGACAACAGTGGCACTCAATTCAGGAAGAAAGGAAGCTCAATGCAGACACCTAGAAACGAGGAAACACCAAAAATGTCTTCCTCTCGGTAACTTTCCCTCTAAACAGAGGGAGTGACAGAAACGGGCTTGGACATGGACGCCACTGTCTAGGAAGACATGGCGGGACATCGCGGGGAGGACACACGCAGGCTAAGGAGCCCGGACGGGCTCGCTCGGAAACGGCGGGAGAACAGGCGGGCCCCCGGCCCCGAAACGCTGCCCGGCGCGTGGGCACGGACGAGACGGAACCGCTCTCCTCTCTGAGCAGGTCTGTCACCTAATACTGACAGTCAGAGCGTGTAAACTGAGGGAGATACTGAAGAGGAGGCAGACAAATGAAAAGACGCCACGACAAGCCCACTCGGTCCACATGCCCCTAACTCTCCACGGCACAATCATTCAAGAGAGTGAACACAAGTTCACGAGACAAAGAATAAATTAAACCCACTGTTCTCCCCGGTTCCTCAGTAAACAATATGTGGACAGAGGACGGTGCTCGAAAACTCAACCTCCCTGGGATATTTTGGCAAAATATGGAAGCACAGACCCATGACATGCTTCAGGAGCTACACATTGAACATGTGGCTTTCAGAACTATGGTTACACATCTTTAAAATTCAGCCAGATGTGGACACTCTGTAGGAAATTTTGAAAAAAAATGAATGGACCAAGAAGACAAACCAACGCTGTCCTCGATTATGAACGTAGCTCATTTGTTTTATCATGAAGAGAAAGCGGGAGCAGCTCAACATCCCAAAGCCCCAGTGCTGAGCAACCAGGACACGACCTGAGGACCTTGCACCTCCTGGAGCCACTCACCGCTGACGATGGCCTGGGAGCGAGCAGGGAGGAAAACGCGGCCTCACCGAAGCCGCCCGCACCTGCGGGCAGGCGGCACCCTGTCACAGAACAGTTTCCCTGGCCGCCCCTCTGTCTGCTGTTCTCTGAACAGACACAGCTTTGACCGTGGACATGCCTGCAGGCACTTATTCTGGACACTTTCAGGAAATTTTTTTAAATATTATACAACACAAAATTAAAAGTAGGCTACTCACCAATGCCGATGAAAGCGGCTTTGTACCCCTCTGCTTTCAAAGTGTGAAGAGTCATTTCATTCGCTGAAAGGCTTTTACCGCAAATTATCTATAGGAAACAACATGTGAATCAACATGTGAATAATCATACTTTGACATCTGATTAATAAAATCTTGATCTTCAACATCAAAAAAAAACCCAGAAACTGGATACACATAAAATTCCATACACGTTGAAATATTGTTGTCTGTTAGTATATAAGCTTACACACAAATTAGTGTGTGTAAGTGCAACACTAACAGGTTGTACTTAAGGGCCAAATGCACTTTGTGCCTTTTAATGAAGTAGCAAAGGGAAAGCTAGTGATTTAAAGTCAAGCGAGTGACGGTTCATAGCTCAGTTAATACGTTCTCGGCCCTACGCGCGGGCACTTTACATGACGAAATGAGAAATGAGACAGGTCCTGCCCCGATGGCGAGACCTGTGCAGAAGGTGTACCTAAATAAACATAACACAGTGTGACCGCTCCAAGTCTGCGGGAACCCAGGGGACGAGAGCTTCATTCTGCCCGAGGTCGTAAAGATGACAGGCGAGACCGAGAGAGACAGCAGGATTTCAACAGGACCTTCTCACAGGAGGAATAGGGTTTTGACCGGGATCACTGACCGGGGGAGACGAGTGAATTCAGGAAGTAGAGGGGACTCAGCCCTTTTAAAAGCCACAATGGTTCGCTTCGTTCCCAGACATGGGACAGTTTTCAGATCTGGACCCTAGAACGGCAGAGGTGGCCCGGTCCTCCGAAGAGGGACCCAGTGACAGCCTGGCGGGCAAGTGCTGCAGTGACCTCCCCGGCCCTCATGCAAAGGGCACTCGGCCATTTGCCGCGGTGACTGTGCAGTGGGGAAAGGACGTAACCCCGCGTTTCAGGGACACTGGACACACGCTCCTCCCTGGTGCCGACACACTGACTCCTGAAGACGGGGACCTGCAGGGATGAGGCCAAAACTGGAGCCTGGCTGAGGCCTGGCTCCCAGTCAGCCCACGAGATCCCAGACCCAGGGTTCACCGTCACTCAAGACATTAGACTCGTCTGCTGGGGACGCCCCCACACTGGTCTCTGGTCTGTGCAGCACAAGGTTCAAGGGAGAATAACGGGCAGGACTGGCAGCCCCTTCAGGGCTCAGAACACACGGGATACGTGGGGACCTACGACCGAACAGGTGGCGTTTCTGGAGCACGAAGAGCAAAGCAAAGCGGAGAGGGAGCAGGGAGGGCGGCGGCCGGGCGCGCGCCTTACAGGACTGTTGTGTGTCCCCAAACCATAACTGTGTTCTTATCCTGCCAGACGGAACGACCGCCTGGACGGTCAGAAGCCGGGGAAAACCCAGGTGTCATGAAAAACTCACATTCAGCGCTCTGGAACCTACCAAAAGCCACAGAATACACCGCAACATTACACCCACTATTAACAGTGACTAATACTAAGAATCCACTAACGTGCACTACCGTTAGAATCAGCAGGGTTAGCATATACTAAATGTAGTTCTGAGGCTTTACAATTTTGACTTCTTACAGCTTTTTAAGAATAGACCTTTTATTACGCTCTTTCTGATCATTCAGAAAAACAAAGTTCTACTGTTTACTTCATGGAATAAACATGCTCGATGCCACTACATAATAAAGGCTGGACATAAAAAAAAATTACAGGTCCAAGCGCTGTACGTACGTTTGCTCAGAGAGAAGAACGCATTTGTGGCTGAGAAGCGGGCACCTTGCGGGGGGTCGGCGGCAGTGACCTCAGGACGCTGCCTCCACATCCCTTGTCGTTCACCTGCTGCGTCACAGAGGCTATTCCAGAAAGACCTCCCGCCCTTCCGGTGAAGGGGTGAAGGTGTGAAGGTGGGTGTGCGTGCGTGCGTGCGTGCGTGCGTGCAGGGGCGCGTGCGCACAGCAGCCAATGCCTCTGGCTGTGGCGCACGCGCTTTATTAAGCGAGTGTGGCGACTTCCTCCGCCCTCCACCCCCGTGGAGTGAGCATGTCCCAGCGTTGGCGACGCGCAGGAAAGAGGCGTGGGGTGTTTGTGTTTCCACGGCCCGCGACCACCCCAGTGGGCGGTCGTGTGTGCAATTGGGGAAGGAAACAAGCTGAATTACACTCTCATGTCTCAAAAACTGGGAAGACAAGCAGCTAATGAAACGCACTGACGACAACAAGCGTCAGGGGACTGAGAGGCACCGGGACTCTGCCTCTCTGTGCCGGGCACCTGGTCAGGTTTCCCATTAATAAACCTCAGACTCCCGAACGTGTGCCAGTCACAAAGAACGCGAAGAAAGGTATTTTGACGAAGAAAGCCGAAACTCTGCCTGTATTATTAAGCCTCGAGAACTCGGGCAGAGACGTGCACAGCTCGGCTGCACTAGCTACACACGACAGAAACATCCCTGTGGCGGCGCCCCTGGGAAACCCGGCAGTAACTGTTAAACGGAAACGGTGTTCCGAAAGCCACTGGTGGGTATTTTGCTCACGTTTTTGTTCTTTAGCCCCCCGTACTTTTATATATGTAATACTTTGCCATCTTGATATTTGCAGATGTGGATTATAGAATGTGTCATACCCTCCCCGGATGGCTTTAGTGACATATGCCTGGGCACTCAAACTTCTTAGCTAAATTCAGAATAAAATTCATCCCACTTCAATCACAGCGTACGAGTCCTTACTAATCCACTGTAAGGGCTGACTCTAATAAGCCCTCACCCGAAGTTCCACCTACTATCCACTCTGGACTGATGACAGCTTCCTTTGTACATCCGCAACATGTATGCATACGTAGAATACGATTTATAATGTAGGAGAAAGGCTCACGGCTGTTTTTGGAGTGGAACTCTTTCTTTTCATGAACTATGTGATACCCAGTATACAGATACACAGAAAATAATGCCTGGGCTCTTCACATGTTTCTGATAGGATATTTGGCCAAAGAGAGAAAATATTTCCAGAATCTCTAGGGCAGGACATGAGCTGGAAGAGGTATTAAAATAGTTAGCTTTCTTTAGAAATGACAATTATTTGTCAACTGTCACTGAACGCATTTCTCTCCTGGGGCAGATGGAAGAGTTTATGTTAGTTTTCCAACAGCAGCGTATCACAATGAAACACTTCCTTCAGAGAACCATGACGAGAACAAGAGGATGGAGAGAGGCCGTCAGGAGGGAGACCTCGGCCCACCCGCTGCGGCCCACTGGGCTGGGCGCCTCCGCAGAGGGACCTCCGTCAGGCCAGGAAGCAGGGGAAATGGCAGCCATTACAAGTTAAGTTTAATCAAAACAGAGTTTTATCAAACTATTCTGAGAAGTGGAAAATACATGTCTTAAACTTATTTTAAAAATGCAAGCTCTTTATGCAGTTACATTATTAGCTTTAAAAATTAAAGCCATTAGAAATATTATAACCACTATGAAACAAAAGTATTCATACCTGCCTATTCTGAATTGTTAAACAAAAGAGGGCATTTCATCGGAAAGATGAGTAACATCACCTGGCACAAGTGTCACCACAGACTTTATTTAAGGCCACCTAAAGTTAAAAATAATCTGCAGCAGTCTGCATTGAAATCTTTACAATAAAATTGAGAGATTTTAGAAAAATGTAATGGCTACAAGACTATTTCTTTTAAAGAAAAAATAGTTTTATTAGAAATGATCCCTTGATGTGAAAGCAATTGAGTATACCTGACAAATAAAAAACCGTATAGCTGGCTGATATGTAAACACATACAAATCTGAATTCTATCAAAAGACTTTATATAAAAATATCATCCTCAACAACTCTGAGTAAAAGGGAAAAACAAAACTAGGGTTACTGAAGAGAAATAATAATAATAGTAATAAAAATATATGGATGCTGACAAGGTTCTGTTCAGAGAGAAATTAATAATTTTAAAGGGTTTCATTATTCAACCTAGAAAAATACAAATTAAGTAAATATATAACTTGAGAGGTTAAAAAAGAATAACAAATACATTGTAAGGATAGCAGACAAAGTATTAATAAAGATAAACTTAGCAATTAGTGAACAAGGAAACATAAAACCCTGAGAGCTGTTTTTTTTGAGAATACACTAACTTTACAAACCACTATCTAGTCCTATCAAGAAGAAAAGTTAAGAATGCAATGTGCAAGCTTAGGAATACAGAAGCAAATATAATTACAGGTACAGATGAGATACTTTCATTGTATATTGGAATAACATGTTCAGATCTATGCTAATTCACTTAAAATTCTGAATGAAACGTAATTTTTTCTAGGAAAATATATATTAGCCAAGTAGATATGAGAATAAAATAGGTGAGAAGGCTAATAACCATATGAAAAAAGAAAAGGTCAAAGTTCTGTCTCATAAAAAGGCTTTCAGGTCAGAAGGATAAAATCCTTAAATTTAATGTGAGTCTCAAGATTCTATTCTTACCAACAATAAGGTAAATAAATGCTGGGAAGTTTATTTTTATGAGGCTAGGGCTCGCATTATTCTATTACCCAAATTCATGAAGATAACAAAAGTAAAGCAAGACAAACAAAAGCAGGGTTTCAGTAAATCTGAAAATCTACAAGGAGAGCAACACTATTTTACTGTTCCCTGCTACAGTTCCAGTTTTAATATTCATGTCCTCAGTAAGTGAGTGCCAAAGGAAATGTGTAAGAATGCTAACAAAACAAATCCCGTTCTATATGCACAGCCATAATAAAACATGGCACTAGGTGGATATATTCTAGTGTACAAAGGTTAACATAACTCAATACACTAGCTGAAGATAGGTTTTTTACTAATTAAAAAACTTAACACGCCTTCTCCATTAAAATAAAAAAAAACACTAAATAAAATTTTAATATTCTAAGTCTAAAAAATATTCATTCGATATGATTAAAAACTGCTATCTCAGAGAACAGAAAGATATCATAGGTTATCACTCCTTTAACACATACTAGAAATTCCAGCCAATGAAGTCGTGGAAGGGAAATGACATATAATATACAAAGAGCAGATAACATTCTCATTATTTTCTTGTGACACAGAGTTGACTTGAAAAATCCATCTTAGTGTTAACAAGAACCAATCTATCAAGACATTACATATGAAATAAATTGAAATTATTCAATAGGAAATTTAGCTAAAGAACATCATTGGTAGTGAAGATGATGAATTAAACTCAGTTCTGGATATGATGAGTGTATGTTATTTGGGTGACAGATGTGTTCATTAAACTATCAAGAATACAGGACTAGAGTTCAAAAGAAGGATGGTTCTAGACTAGCCCTTAGCACACTACTTCGCAAAAACGAGTTCTCCATAATTAGTTGTTGAATAACTGAAACAAACCCATTAGAAAAAGAAAAAAACAAAAACAAAACAAAAATGCAAATAAAAACCAAGATAATGCTAGACCTACACCGAAACACACACAAGTACATGCACACACAATGAGAATGCATCATATTCTACACAGGAGTGAACCACAATGGACCTAAAGTACAATTCACTTCATAGCCAGAAAGTTATTGTTGACTTTAAAATACGTAATGTTAACTGAGAGGTACAAACACAAGGCCAGGCATGAAGAATCTGGCAATGAGGAAACGGAGGAGACAAGTATAGACCACTTTTTAAAACGTATCCTCTTCCGGTTAAAGTGGACAGGTCATGAAGCTGTAGCATCTCATCAATGGATGCAAGTTCTCAAAGGCGGCAGAGAACTTCATTGCCCCTTCTCCTCGGAACCGCTCGTGCAATTGACTGTTCACAAAGCCAGTTTCAACACTTCATCTGCTTTGTATCTTAAAACAACTGGACGTGGGCAAGGTAGTATTAACCTCCTCTTTAATTTATGTTCTGATTTTTTCTTGGTAATATAATAAATTCAGTGGGTTTAAAATGCAAACAGACGAAAAGCTGACCAAGCCTTGCCATACCTTCCCAAGGGCACTGTGCGCTCTCAGACCCTTTCGTCTTTCCAGAGACACTCCCTGCACACGAGGGCAGGTCAGTTCGTTATGCCCCAACTTGGGTGCCGCACATTTTCCTGTGAACGAAGTGACCAAAACTAGCGACAGTGACTTTGTCCAGGTGATCTGACTACAAAATCAGAAAAGTAGCAAGATGCTCGCAAAGGTGTATGTTTTCTGACACTCAGCACATTGACCGTGTCTTTTGAAGAGTTAACCTAATAAGAGCAACGTGTATGTCCTGGTACTGCAAGCACTGAATGCAATTAAGATACATTTAGAAATGCCTTACATTAATTTCTGATTAATCTTCAACCTTCAACACCTAACATCTTAGTTTGAAGTCTCAATAAATAATAATGTCCTTATTTAATGAGATTTAGGTTATGAACTTGCATTCAAAATGGAGGGTATATAGAGAACTTTTCAAAATATATTTTTATAATGCAAAAAAAAAAATCATTACTAAATAACCTGTTTTGGACACTGAGTTTTCATAAAGCTGTGCTCTTGCTGTAAGACTTTGTTTAGTGATTATGTGTAAATGTTTCATTACCGAACTGCTGCCAAATAAAATGTAATTGGAAGTGTAAAAGCACAAAATATTGTTTTCAGTGCTTCCCTTTTTAGTGATTATTTTTATTTCTAAATGCAAGAGCCGTAAGTAGTTTGTTAATCACTTTTCAAAATATCTTTGCATGTGCTTGCAGAATGTATTATGTAAATCAGAGTCCTTTATCTGTTGTTAGATCTATTATAAAAAATCAACACTTTTGAAACAAAAAATAGCAATATATTCAAAGGAAGAGCCAGAGTATAATACCCTTAAATAATAGAAAAGAATAGAAAGATCTAAAGCTGTACACTAAAAGTACGACGTGTCAACTCTGACCATCTATACGAGAACACCGCATTATTTGAAAAATACAAAGCTGTGGTATTCTGCCCCACTGATCCATTGCTTAGGCTGAGGAAGGATTATCACATTAACACTACTGACGTGATTCATGTAATAAACAAAATAAACCCCTGCAAGAAATTACGTTCCACATTGGGAAATACGCATGCTGCAGAGCGCACACAACTTGCATGGGAAAACAAAACAAAAAAAAACAAACGTGATTGAAGGAACCAAATCCTTCTATCAGCTGCACTGAACCCCTAAAGCAATTGAGGAATTTGTTTCTTACAGACAATTAATCACATGCAGGCATGCCAGATGAGAACTATTGATTGCCCTTTCCCGGGCTGGTGGCATTCAGACAGGATACAGACAAACGCCCTGAGCAAGGGGAAGCATCTTTCTGCTTCTGCCTGGTGTAGCTTTTAATTGTTCTTGCCTAAAGCGTGGGACATTTTGCTGTTCATCTTTAGTGTGGAGCTTACTCCTCTCTCTGAATGATACACATGTACTAAGATGTTCATTTACCTTCACACCGAGGTCCTTCATAAGCTCAACCTCAAAATTCACAACATCAAATGGCAGCCGGAACTGAGGGATTTCAGAAGAACTAAAAAAAAAAGAGAAAGCATTTGTTGAAAAATTACCAGTCTTAAAAATGCAACATATCTTTCTGATCAACATTAAAGGACTATGTGTCTCTTCTAAGGGTCTTTACATATCACATATCTGAGACCAGTGAGGACATCCACATTTTTATATGCACAATAAAATATTATATGGGCTATAGGAGAAATAGTAGAAACTGATGTGACTATAAATAAATGTAAACAATGGAAAACAAATAATAGAGAATTGGCCAAAAACATTTCTAAAGCTATAAGTTTATTAAAATATTCGGTTGATTTATCTACTAGTAACTTTGTAAGAAATTCCTACAAAAGCCATCTTAAATACTAAAAATTAGTTGAAAGTATAGCTAAATGTTTCACATTCATATATACATATACATGGCTTTATATATAGTCTTTAAATATACCTGTAGCTCAGTGATTTTTCAACCCGTGTGTCATGAGAAATTTTAAAACATGCAATAACTGACTCTTCAGGGAGGGGCACTGACCTCTTTTCCCTCAGACTGTAAAATTTAAAAAAATGACAACAGCCAACACAGTAGCCGTCTGGTGTGAATGAATCAAAATTACACCTATTTTTTATGAGGCTCGAAAAAAACATATTGTTTGGTGCACCACGGAATCTTAGCAATGAGCTTAGGCGCCATGAGGTGGAAAGGCTGAAAACTGCCGCTAGAGCTCGTGCAACTTCACACCTGTGGCTGGGTGCTGCTGCGCTCTTTCGGGCCTCACGAACTTCGCTCCCGGTGACCCATAGAACATTTTTATAGAAAACCCGTCGTCTTCTACGAAAGCAGTAAGTGCCCCAAAAGGATACAGTCATAAATAAGTCATATTAGTGCAGGCTCACCACCTGCACTTAAAACAAAATCAAACAAACAAAATAAAATGATTCCTAAAATATATTTCAATGCCATAATAGTTTAAACAATTCAAGGTAAGCAAAATTAACTTTTCAATGTCTTACAGTCATAAAAAGACTATGTTTTTTACTTATTTATTTTTTCATTTAACAAGCATTTACAAAGTGCCATGCGCAGGGTTAGCTACTGTGATTTGATGGCGAATTTTACCAAATTCCCACTTTTAATGAGCTCTCCTCCGGCTGGAGAAAGTTCCGAAAACAGAGCCTGGCAACGGAATGCAGCACCTGTAGTGGGAGGCCTTTATCCGGGCCCCTGGGAGGTGAGACCGTGAAACAGCACGGAATCGCTGGCGGTGAAGCTGCTGCGTCCTCCGGGGCGCACCGGCACCCTGCCACTGGGTGGTGGCTTGAGAACTGGATCATTCAGTTCATTTCTGTGCATCAAACGATCAGCAAGACCCCACGCGCTGGGCGGCAGAAAGCACACAGTAGTGCGCAGTGTAAACTCGGGGCCCGAACGGAGCGCGCGCTCTCTGCCTGGCTAGGGTGCGCGTGCGCGATCGCACGTAAGAAGGAATCCGGGCCTAGGTCTGTGATAAGAATCTCGCAAGCTGACCTGTCAGCTCCAGCCCAGCCCTCAGAAGAGGTCACACTGCTCAGGCACAGGGAGCCCTGGTCTGTGTGACCTAACAGAATGTTCCTCCCCAAAATCTCACTTTGCCCTAAGGATTACTCTGAGCTCAAAGCAACTGAGAAACAGCAGGCACAACCTGGAAAGCTCTCTGCCCGACAGCGGGACGTAAACAGCAGAGGCGTGTCTCCCATCCGTGCGGGAAGCGCAGAGCTCTCGATCCCCAGCAGACGCTTCCAGACGCCTCTGCGCAGAGGGGCTCCAAGGGGCTCTCACCTGCAGACCTGAGGAGCCCCGCCCTCCCGGGAGAGGCCCTCCCACGCTGCCTGCCTGCCGCCTGCCCTGCCCGCTGCAGGCCGGCCCGAACTCCCTTCCCCTGTTTTGTCACTTCCCCACAGATCACTGCTCTTTGTGAACATGCTACGTACACCTCAAGTTCAGACCCGTCCGGGTCACTGAGGTCCCCCATGTGCATGCCTGACACACGTGTTGATAAACTCAGTTAATCTGTCTCTTTTCGGTTTATTGCACAGGCCCGGCCACTGGACCTAAGAGGGTAGAGGAGGTTCCTTCCTCCCAGCACCTTCAAGGGCTGAGTTGTGTGCAAATGTCACAGATTGCAATGTGAACACCAACAGATGCCCTGTCTTGATGGACATGGAGAGAGATTTAAGTGTGTATGTATGTGTGTGTGTGTGTATGTATGTATGTATGTGTGTATCTCTTAAAACCTGTTAACACCATCTTTCCTTATCCATGCCGTTATAATAGCAAGCCCTTTACCCATTTTAAATTCATGTCCTGAACAAAGGAGCCACAGTTGGAAAAAAGCAGAACTACTGCTTATTTTATAAATTCATTGCAACATCAACAATAATCAATTGGTTGTGTTCAATACAATAGGGATTAAGTCCTTGGTCTCCTCCACCAACTCTAGTGATTTTGTACGAAGTAGTCGGGACCCCAATTTACCAGGGATAAAAGAATCTATTTGGATGAAAAGGAAAAAGAAAGATACAACTTGACATCACCTCTTTAAGCAATTGATTTCAAATACAAAGCTAATTTAATCGTTTTTAGCCACTGTGAAGGTACAAGAGAAGGAGGGACATCTGTGAGAGAGAAAATAAATTAACAGAAGAGCGGCGTGGCCGCACCTCTGGCTGAATTCCAGGGCCAGCGTCTCTCATTCTGTGACGGCGGCACACAGTGCCTGTCTATGCCGCAGGACGGTCCAAAGGAGACCGATAAAGCGCTTCAGCCTGTCCCTAGGGACCGGGGAGAGTTGAGGGCATGGGAAAGGAAACAAATCAATAAAGAATTTTTTAAAAAGTAACATGTTTAGTCATTAATCCAGGGGAATCTGTCCCATTAGAAAATGCTCAGCAAATATATAAAAATATAAGTTTAGTGCCAATTTATATGATTTAGAAATGCCTATCCTGCATTTGAGTTAAAAGAGAGAGATGCTAACAGCCATAATCATCTAGCGAAACTGTCAACAGAGAATTCATAAACAGGGCTTGTTCCATTTCAGGCTTCTTGTGCAAATGCAATTAAGGGACAAAAAGATTTTTCCTAGTCTACTAGGGTATACAACAATTAAGTTCATATTTTTTAAATTAGCTCATATATTTGCTGATGTGTGTAATTGAAAAAAATGTACAATGTTTATACATATATTGCTAATACATTATGTTTCTCCAAATTAATAAAGCTGCAGTAAAATGCCATTATAAAAGATAGTTCAACTCATTCCAGCACAGTAATATGTTAGGTATTTTACTTTCCAGGGTAAAGAAATTTATAAAATACATGTAATCCTGTAAAACTCATGGTGCTGAAATGTCAAGGTAGAAAAATAATTATTTCTTGGCAATCGGGCTGTGCTTCATACCTACTTTTATGGGTCTTCCTATTATGTAATATTTTTGCTTGATGATTCAGTCAAATAGTTTTATATTAATGTAAGTTTGTCTTTGTTTTAGCATATTGTTTTTTGACCAGTACTGAAATGTATACATTAATTGACACTCATTTTTTGGTGTCATAAAACATAAGCACAAATTTTAGCCATAACTTGATTACATTTATTATTTGTGATATTTAATATGAAAAATGTGTTTTTTAAATAACAGTTCAGTAGCCATCAAAATTTAATGCTAAGTATAGCAACAGATAAGCAGAATGGTTGTATTTTATAATTCATTTCTTTCTGATGCAAGTTGAGACATTTAGGAAAATAACAATAAATTCAGTGGTATTATTAACTTACTGCCCAAATACTTTCTCATTTTTACACCAAATATTTTAAGCAATATTCACTCCCTACTCATAATAAATTTTATTTCTTTATGGTCATAAACACGATCTATGTTCACCGTAGAGCTTCATGTATTTTAAATAAAGTAAACACCATCCAATTTCTAGGCTCGGTTTGAATGGCTGAGAGTCACTGATACAAAATGGACATTTTTCCACTTCAGTGTAGTGCTCTTCATGGAAATAAAGACCACGTGACTGAATCTTGGTATATAATAATCATACTGGCTAATATCAAACACTGTTTTCTTATATTTATGGTATTTATGAGATAAACTGCATGGATGTACATTAAAATGAAACATTTTTAGTAGACTCTGACATAATCAAATATAAAACTGAAAATGTGAGCAGGACAAAACGTCTATTACCCCACAAAATGAACTGCCCAATATTCTATGGAGCTAGGGTTTCCCCATCTCCACGTTCCATAATTTCCAGACACATCTTCATTAAAGGAAAGATTCACAGGGATAAAATAAGTTTTCATATCATTGGTTCCTCTATCCATAAAATATTTTGCTGAGATTTCTCTTAAATTCACAGAATGAGGCAGAGAAATTTTAAAATAAATATTGCTTAAAGCCAACTGCAAATTCAAACTGAATAACAAAATCAAAATTTGAGCATTTGGAAAAAGAACATTTCAAATACCATCTGTGAGCCTGAAGTTCCTATACGATTATGAACCAACAGTGCTCATAGTTGTTTTACCCCATGATTTCTGACACTATAAACATGAGACAAATGCAGGCATTACCTTAGACCACCGACATATTCTTGTTTTTCAAATATAGTGATGTCAGAGTAGCCTAATCGAGCCAGAAAGGAAGCACAGCTGATACTCGCAGGCCCAGCCCCGAGCAGAGCGATCTTTGCTGAATAGGCTTCAGGCATCTCCTCTGGGGGAGGCAGAGAGGGGTCCCTGATCTGTGGTATATTCATTGCTTTGAACACCTGTGGAGATAGCAATTGCTGTGGTTAACATTTTTATACTCACTTTTACACTCTCAAACTTAAAAAAAAAATATTTGAAATGCATTTGTGGTTTTTAACAGAAATAAGCAGTACATTTTTTTTAGAAGTTATATTGGGTCAGGTAGGTGAGGAGTTACGCTGACTGACTTCTTGCCAACCTTCGAAATTCCCTCCTGGGGCCACGCCTCCCGTGGGGGACACTGAGGCATAGAGCTGGGGACAGGGCTGCCCTCTCCAGCGGGGGAACCACGGGAGACAGGCAACCCATCTGGGTGGGCTCAGCCCACTTTGAATGAAGGTGCGTAGCCCCCTCTGGCTTTTGATCAAAAAGCCGGGGCCTGCTACCGTTAAACGCTAAAATCTTCCAAGAACTAAGGTAATAGAAAGAGATGCACTTAGAATCTCATAAGTGTAGGTATCGAATATAGATTTTGGCATAACCATGATAACTGTGTTCAAAAAATACGTAAGAAGAATGTAAACTTTCCCAGGAAACTGAAATTCATTTTAAAAAACGTAAGAAATTTTAGAAGGAAAAAGAACAAAATTAAAATCTAAATGAATGTATTTAGTAACAGATTGGATAGGTGAGCACAGAGGAACTCGTGAGCTGAAGATGGGTCAGTAAAATCTATCCAGGCCAAAGTGTGGGAGGACACATATGGAAAAGAACATGGGACAAAAGGGACAACAGAAACACGTTTAATGGCGTATAACTGGAATCACGAAAGGACAGGAGAGGGTGGACAAGGCAAGAGCAGTATTTGAAGAGAAACAGACCAGGAATTTTTCCAAATTAATGAAAGACATCGAGGCACAAGTTCAAGAAGCTTTAAAACCTCAAACAAGGTCCATATAAAGTCACTCGTGCACACAGTAAAGCTGCTGTAAACCGAAGCAACACACATAAACAAACAAATAAAGCACTGGAAGCAGCCAAAGAAAAAAGACACAGTCCTGTCAGTGGGCAACGGAAAGTTTGACAGTTTTCCTCTCAAAAGGATGGATGGAAGTCAGAAGACAAGGCAATGGCATTTTTTAAGCAATGAAAGAAAATACCGTCTACCTACAGTTCTATTCAGAAGGAACGTATCCCTCAAATGTCAAGGTGAAACAAAGACACTTGCAGAAAAAATCTACTGGCAATGGAAAAACAAATACTGAAAAGTATACCCAATGTGTATTCTCCCATAACAGGAATAAGGCCAGTATTCCGTGAGCACATACTATGTGCCTGGCGTTATGCTAACTGCCTATCAGAGATGTCCAACCTTTTGGCGTCTCTGGGCCACACCGAACAAAAAAGAGTTGTCTTGGGCTACACATTAAATACACAAAAAACTAACGAAAACTGATGAGCAAAAATAAAGGTTTTGAGTGCACGGACAACTCTGGGTCGGGCCACATTCATAGCCACCCTGGGCCTCCGCGGCCTGTGGGCCACGGGTTGGCCACCCCTGCGTAGTCCCATTTAGTCTTCAGCTGCCGTGTCATAAGATACAGTTAACACGTCCGTCTCTCAGATGCGCACACTATGGCCCAGTGCACACACTAAGGGTTTTCTCTCAAGGCTCCCTGACTCCGGAATTCTTCAACACTGTTGCTGTCTAATTTTGACAGTGATTTTCAGCATACACCTATATACAGATACCTGTGTATATTATTTTAATAGGAAATGTATAAGTAAAAACACATTATATGAATTTATCTTTCCTAAGCCTAATACACTCATCATAGTCAATTTATTAACAAAAGCTAGTTGTTATATTGAATAAATGAAGTTAAATTAAATTTACAAACCTCCAAGTTTGGAAGCGTTTGGAACCCGCTGCAGCGCACCTCTGGTTTCCTGCCGTGCGGTTCTGCAACCCTGAGACGCTCCTCTGAGTTACGAGGAGCACGACTTGTGTGACCCGTTAAAGTATTTCATATTTATATCCCCTTCGAGGTGTCCCCTCCCCCACCAATGCTGTAGCACTTGGAACATTATTTTGTTTTTCATCGGTAAGACATCCATAACCACCATTTATAGGCCCTACAATATAAGCTGTGCCACCAACAGTGACGAGAAGGGCCCGGTCAGGCCCTGCGGGGGCAGCTGGGGCTTCCTGCCGGGTTTGCGGCTGTCGAAACTGTTTAGCTGCTGGCAGCTGCGCCCTGGCTACCTTCTAGGCGCTTGGCAACGGGCTTCACTTAATCTTTCCCACTGAACAGCAGAGCTTGCCATCTGACCTTCCCCGCAGGTCTGAAGGAGTCCGAGGGTTCTCCCTCCCATCTGCAACCCCGGGGTACAGAATTCTACCACACAGGGGGCCTCCGGCAAGATCCGAATGAATCTCAGGATTCCTGCGCTCCAGCGACGGCTTCCACAAACGGGCACCCTCACTGTCGCCCGGGAAAGACCGTCCGTCCCGCAGGACAGGACAGCAGTTACTTCGGACCGAATATTCTGGAGGGACTTTCCCAACACTTCCCATCACGTAATCGCCCTGGGATTTCTGACCTTTCACGTGTCTGGAAAGTGCTTTTCCTTCATCAATCCAAACTGACGTGACTGGCATTTCCCCCCATAATTTTCATATTATTTTGGGACTCAGGAGAGATCTTCCTGATTTTAAAAACGGGAAGATGACACACCAGCGAGGGGCCGGGGGCTTCCCCCCCGCCCCGCCCCGCCCCGCAAGCCCCCTCGCACTCTGGAGGCAGCAGCAGGATCCCCGAATCAGGAGACTGAGCTCTCTCCATGAAAAGGGCCCTAACTCACTCGGCAAATGCAAGGTCATCTACCAATTCCAGTTTGGGGGAAACGCTCATTGCATTCTTCCTTCCTTTCTAAAACGGTACACAATAAAAATAGACATGAATGTTTGATAGTTATAATTAGCCCACAATTAACCTGTTTGTTCTTATTAACCAAGCAATAGCAAAAATAAACTATAAGGAAATCATGACAAATAAAATAGTTCTGGAAATTTTGGAAAACCTCCACCAGTTGAAGGATGAATCATAAAAGGACGGTTGTATCCTTGCATACCTCTTAAGAAGTTTCTATTTTTGCAAGTATTTGATTTGATTTCATTATAAAATAAAACATAATTTCTGCTGATCTCTAAAGAGAGATGATTTCATCAATGTAGGTCTAAGAGAAATATTAATAAAAATAATATATTGATTTTCATCTTCGCTGGTTTCCGGGTGAGTTGTTTAATTAGCAGTGGGACAGGCAGGTTACCTTTTGAATACCTGAATAGAGAAAGATTGCGATTTGTGCATCTGAAAGTAAGTTGCTTCAAATTACATGCCTTCTACGAGATGCTTCTGTGTAATTTTCTTTGAAACTTGCTTCCTTTTGTAAAGAAGTCAAAGAAAATACTGAGTATACACTATTCACTGCACTCATCCTTCGAGAAGAAATATTCTCGGGCTACCTGATAGTTTTCTTCACCATTAAAACAGGACACCAAAGACAAGACTATATTTCAAGTGTATCAGAAATAAGGAACACCTCATGTAATAGCAAATTGCCAGTTATTGAAATTATTCATGTATTAGTAATCTTCATGATGCCATTTCATTATTTCCTTATTATTAAACTGGCAGGATTGTGAGACATCTCTTGCATGGTAAAAATACTGTGTGACTTTAAGATCAGAATGCTCTGTTCCGTCCCAGTTTTACTTGAATTCGGTAGGTGTCTGATGACACCAGTGTGAGTAAGGCCAACAAAGACCCCCCAGTTAGTAGCTTCCTGGGAAAAAGGGTGCTCCCATGTCTTAAACATTCACAACAAATAATTACAATCAGTCTTGTGTAAGGTTCATTTCGAACTCATGAGAGGGAAAAACAAAAACAACAAAAACAACTTAGAATGGAGAAAAGATAACCTGAGCCACACCGGAACAAAATGACACCTGTCCCCTTGGAGAAGCCCACCTCCCTAACGTCACCCTTAAAATCAGTGCGTAACCATTCCTTCAGCAATTTATTGCAGAGCCTGAATGAATCAATGACAACTCCCTGGTCTTAACACCTTCTCTCTGTAGAGTGACTCTTCGGGTGCTTACATGTGCACCCCCACTCCCAACCATCTTCCAAGTCAGCTGCGGTGCATCACTATAGAGACCAGAGAACCAACTCCCAAGTTGTCATCTGCTGCAGTTCCTCCTTTTACCAAGAACACAGACGACGCCGTATAGGTTTGAGGCCGTGACTTAAATGGTGCAAGCTGACCAAACAGGATTTGGACACAGTGTGCATGGATCAGCGATGGAGGACTGGACTGATCCGTCCAGATCGTGGGTGGCCTGCGGGGTTCACGCTGCCACGACCCGCGCCCCCAACCCCGCCCGCACCGGCCTGGCCGCCGATGGTGGCCACCGTTCAGGGCCAGCCTGGGCTTCACTCTCTCACCTCCGCCCCCTCCCGGCAAGACCAGCCTCGGTGGCTTCCCACCCACTTCCCACTGCCCCCTCAGCACCCAGTGTCCTGGGCTGGCTTGCTTTTCTTTCTGATGAGCAATGAGCTCCCTGAGGCTCCTGTCACTCCTACCTTGTGCGTCACTGTCCTTGCACCCAGGCGCTGCCCACGCCCAGCCAGCCACTCAGATGTGTGCTCAGGGCTGGCGTCCGATGTCAGGCAGTCCCTGCCACCCTTGCTGGGGACAAGGGGGCAGCAGGGGACAACCGCGCCTGATGGAGACCCCGTGAGCTGTCCTTCCAGGGATCGCTCTGCATTTACATGAGTCACTGTGGGCTGCTGCGACTCATGAGCAGATCAATAAGATAATAAAAGGACCGAAATGAGGGGGCAGCCAGAATGGGAACGTTCTGCTCACCGTGAGCTATGCCAGACAGTCGAGCCCTGTGCTCCGCCCGACGAGCCAGGGCTCCCTTTGCAGATTATCCTCTTTGCTTTCCTGCTGTGTCCTCAGGTGTCTACTCTATACTTTCTTTGTTTTGCTCTTTTGGGAGTGCCCCGCCCCCACACCCTTCCTTTACTCTCCCTCTACCTCCTTGAGATGAACACTGCTTAGTCACACGTCACCTTTGTCTTTTCTGTTATACACATTTAACATAATAGATTTTCTTGTAAAAAATTACTTTGCATTTCAAAGGTTGTCAATGCAAGTTGTTGTTCAGGTCTAAATATTTTGTAATTTCTGTTGAATGACCTCTTTTACTCATGAGTTCTTTACAAATGTGTTTTTTAAATTTTCAAATCTAAACTTGCTATTGTTTTTATTTTATACTATTTTTATTTTTTATTTCCAATTTAGTTGTGTTGTGTAAAAATGTATAGTCTGTATCCATGCATTTGGAAAAATATAAATATAACTGTTTCTGATCCAGCACATGGTCAATTTTGGTAAATGTTACCAAACCTTTATAGGTTTTATTAAATCTGTCTAGCAAATCTTAATCAATACCTTACTAATTTTGACTAAGAGTATGTTATAATGTATATATGTTTATAAACATATTTAAATTAATGTCTTAAGACATTATTTTTCTATTACTTATTTTTTATTAATGCTTTTCCCCAAAATTTTACTTTTGTTGTCTATTAATACCACTATATTAACTTTCTTATGAATAGTGTTTACAGAGTATACCTTCTTTCAAGGACCATATTTTCAAGTTTTTTGCTAAGGTCTTTTTCTCCTAGACCTCAGCTGGCTGCTTGAAGTACTTATTTTTAATCCCTACCCACGTTTCACTTACGTGTTAAGGGGCAATTTTAATAAATATTAACTACTGTGAGGAAGTGTATATTTGGATGCATTCCTACCATCTGATTTCTGTTCCCGTGTAACACGCTTTTTCTTGGTGCCATTCTCGTTTGTGTTTTATTTTTCCTTTTCCTGTCTCTCACCAAATTAAGTTTTCTCACCGCCGGGCCCTCTTTCTTTCTACGATTGCTTCGAAGTGAAGACTGCGTTTCTGTGTTTTTTGCGAGGAGCTTTTAATTTTTAGCGTAGATACCTGAAAGGTTTGAGAAAGACTCTCAGCGGAGTATCCCCTACCCTGCCCGCGGCAAAGGCCCTGAGGGCGCTGAACTGCGCGCTGCCGGGCGGGCCCGCCTCAGACGCCTTGAATACTGTAGGAAGTTCTATTTTTGCTTCTATTTCAACACCCGAAACGAGTTGTTATTATTACTTCACAGTCAATGTGTACATTATATGAACGCCCTATTTTGCCAGCTTCTTTGTTCCTGGTTTTTTCCTCTCTTCCTCTCTCTCTCTCTCTCTCCCCCCCTCCCCCCGCCCGCCCATTCCAGGCTTGTGACGTCCCCAAGAATAACCAAGCTTTGGTAGTTCTCATAACAGGGTGAGTGATATGCCACCTTAGATCTAGAATGCCTTAAAAAAATACCTTTCTTTTTGTCCTTATGGTGAGAGGAGAAATCGAGTGCCTTACCCAGCCCTTGACACACAGGGGGCTCTTGGCTTCCGAATCCATCGCTGCTGCTGAGGAGCCTGGGCTCAGTCTAACTGCCCTTTGGTTTTCACGTCGCCTCTTCTGTCCTTTCCCAGAGGCCCCGATCCGGCCCCGATTCTCGTCGTTCCCCAATGTTACAACCATGGGTCCGGGTGGAGGAGTTCCAGCTCTCCTTTCTTTCTTGAAAATTCTCCACCAGAACTGCCTTGAGGCTTCTTTTTGCCAGTCTATCTCCCTCCATCTTCGGAAACTCCTTTCATAAAGATTGGAGTCTTTTAAGCTTCTTAACTTGTCTGTTACACTTGCATCTCTTTATTGTTACTCTGGTTGAATTTCTCAGATCTATATTTTGTTTAGTTCACCAATCACATCTGTGTCCGTATCCAGTTCAAAAATGTAACATTTTACTGGTATTGTCATTTTAGGAAATACTTTCCATTAGCTTTCATACTGAACTCATCATCACTCACTTAATGATTTAACATTATTTTTTGCCTATGTATCTTTTTTAAAAATATTTTATTTATTTATTTTTAGAGAGGGAGAGAAACATCAATGTGTGGTTGCATGTCACACACCCCCTGCTGAGGACCCGGTCTGCAACCCAGGCATGTGCCCTACATTGGGAATCGAACCAGCAACCCTTTAGTTCACAGGCCGGTGCTCAATCCACTGAGCCACAACAGCCAGGGCTGCCTGCTCATCTTAAAGGACTAACCATGGTGCTATTTCTGATTCATGAGGATAACATTATCTGCGGGTTGAGTCTTTGGTAGCACTAACTTTTCTAATGCGTTTTGACTTTTCTGTTTCAGACTTATTCTGAGTTGAGTGTTTCTTACCCTTCTGTTTCCTGCATCACCCAGCGTCACTCTGTCCCCAACGGCAGAACCAGGCTGCTTACTGGAAGTCAGAGCTCCAGTCCCCAGGTGACACTTAGAAATGTCACAGAGGCAGGTTACATGCCAGCAGACACGCGCCCCGCACTCTGGGCACAGCTGTCCGCTTCCGCCAGCAGCTTCGCATCAGCCCCAGCCCTGCACAGCGGTTGCACCTTCCTTCTCAACTTTCTCCCCAGGGCTGGGGGAGGCCCCTTGTCTCCCTTGCACGACACGTTCGGTCCTTATTACCCCACACAGTCAGACTCCCCATCAGCCCCTGGAGGTTGGGCAGGGCCGACCCGAGAGGCCCAAGGCCTCTGTTCACTGCTGAGCATTTCTCTACCATTTATGGCCCCAAAAGCTTTCTATCTTCCTTTTTACTTCAGCTATTAATTTTTACTGTGTACTTATTATATTCCTTTTATTATTATACTTTGGAGAAAAGTGAGTGATTTAAATCTTAACTCACAGCATCATGCCCCTGGCATGTGATTCGTACTGATACAGAATCACTGCTTTCTACTGCTTTACAGACTACCGTTCATAACAGATTTACAAAAGTGCACATATTGTAAGTTGGTTAGACTCGAATCAATGACAGTCTATCATGCTAAACTGCAAGGTGTCCACAGAGTGCACATACTTGGACTTATTAAAAAATTCAAGAAAGTAAAACAATAGCAAACAATCCTAACCACCATGCAATTTTGGCCAATTTTTCCAAGTTATGGCCCCAAATCTCTGAAATTTATTTTTATACTTTACACTCTAGTTATAGATATATAGTTTTATAACAAACTAAAATATTGTGATGAAAATCACCTAGCAATTCAGTCAGTCCTACGGTTTTATTATCAACCATTGTGCCAGCACTCACGATTTTTAGTAGATTTCTAAAGAATTTGGGAGAAAAATGTCAGATATTTAGTGAAATCTATCAAGACATCATTCCTTTCTATTAATCATCACATTAAGACCGAAAGGAGAGACACAAATCAAGCCTTAACAGAGACATTACTTGCATTTCTATCCCGGAGAGCCACATTTTGCCAGGGTACAAACTATTGATTTCATTACTGTTTAATGTACACCTTTCATGTACCTCTCCTTTCTCCCAGAAATAATTACTCTTTTTTTTTTTTTGTATGAAGAGTATTCACAAACTATTGGTGATATTCTTTTGAACAGTAGTATAGAGAAATTTTACTCAGAGATGATAGAGGTTGGGGTGATTCGGCAAGTGTGAGGTGTCGTTAATCTAATAACTTCTGTAATCCATATTCTATTTGTAAATGGCCTGTAACAAGTATTAGTGATAATTATTGGTTATTATTTATTATCATGGCAACTGATCTTAGTTTTTGATTAGGTGCATGAGCTGATAGATGTAATTGATCAGTTTGCCAAACTGTATCATAAATATGCTAGACTCATTCCTAAACTTGCGCATAGACCAGCTACCACAAAAGCTGGGGTAGGCTTTCCAAATTAAAATAAAACTTTAGATATAAGCTTAAGCTCCAGGATCCCTTGCTACATGGAGCCCTTCCAAAGCCCTGCATTTAAAATGTGCAGGACTGCTTTTGTGTGATTTTTCACGGAAGAAATGCAAAGTTCATCATCTCAGGCCCCACAAAACCTGGAACCTGGCTATACAACACTCCTTGGATGGCCAGGGGGAAAAAAAGCTTCTGGGTAACATGCATAAACCAAGAAAATGCCTAAGCCCTACATGTTCATCTCAGACAGCCTATTTTAATAGTCGCTCCTCAGCTCATAGTAACTGAGCCTTGGTGGCCTCACTCTGTGAGTTGCGAGGGACATGGCCAAGGGCCCTGTGGCTGAGCCCACAGGTGAATCCCACGCACCTGCCACCAGACATCCTGGTGCCCGCTGAACATGCATGGGTGACGTGCACCTGGGCCTGCGAGAATCGGAGAAGCCGTACAGATTAGATCCACCCTTATCAGAGGTCAACTCAGGGAAGCTAACGAACGCAGGGGGCCTCTATTACTTAGACACAAAAATGAGTAGTATTTACCTAGAGGGCTAGTTTGAGGATTAGTTGAGTTCTAAGTGCCTACCATCCTCCAGGGCAACAGGAGTTTGTTTATACTATGATTGTTTAGTCACTTTGATCCCTAGTTTCCTCATGTCCAAAATGGGAATACATCACATAGCTGACATGTCTCCAGGGCTGTTTACCCACTTCTTACAGTCAGATCCCACGAACACGCGTGGAAGCCGATGCCAAGAGGTGCACTGTAGATGCACTTCCCCTGCCCAAGCCTTTTCTTTGGAAGGTATAATCACCTCCAACACCAAGTGACAAAAATTAATGAAGATTGGATTATCAGTCCAAGGCTGCTAATGTAAGCTCGGATGTCTTATTGTGTCTGCTACGAAATTTCAGTTGTTGGCTTTTATCACTTCCTGAGAAACTACAATGGGTCTAAGGACCTGTAGTTTAGAAGCAGCCTTCAACAACACTTAGTTCTAATCGATGCTCAATCAATGGTCGTTTGATTAATTGAATACTTACCCAGTGGGACCTTATCACACCGGGTGTTCACACCAGCTTGTCCAGTGCACTGGGTTAATTATTAACAGCATTCTTTCCAAGGTGTCTCATTCGTTTGATTATCCTACTTATAAAGCAGCCAGCATAGCATACAGTTGGAGCATATTCTATCTCACATTTCAGCTTATGCACACCTTTTTGACACTGGTTTTAATTTGAGGACTGCACTTACTTTCTTTGTTCCCACTTTTCTATGAGAGAGGGAATGTATCACAAAACTACATTATTCAGGGGAGTGAGTACCTGTACTATTCTACTATTTATCCATGTACATATGTCTATGTTCTCCTTGACTATGCCCATACAAGGCCAAAGTTGAAGGCTCTCGGTGGCCTCCTTGTTCGAAAGGGACACGGTAGAAAAAGTATTTGTTCACAAAGCAAGTCACGTGAGCATGTTCCTTCTTCATTCACGGTCCTTCCATCTGATGACTGCAGGGTTGGAGCAAAATGTAAGTGTTGGGGTAATTGTAAATATAAGAGTGTATTTTTATTGTGTTTTAAGTACTGGTTGAATTGTTGTGCTATTTTGTTGTATTATAAGTACTGACTGAATTGATGTGAACTGTGTTCACTCAATAAAATAAAGAAATAAATGAAAATAGTATATGATGGTGTATAAATAGGGTATGATGTTGGGACAAGAACTGGGTAATGTCACATGAGAGGTCATATAAAGAACTTACTGAGAGATACAATTCATGTAAAGCCTAGAGAGTAATTCTCTTCTCAGTGAATCACCTGGTTTAGTCTGGAATTTCACGTGTCAGTTCCATTCTTCACTAAAAGGATAAAAACTAAACTAAACATACAGTGTCAGGGTGTGTACATTAAAATAATCTCAGGAAGTGTTTATTGCAAAAAAATAAATACTAGTTTAGACATCAATTTCCCAATCTAATGTAGTTAGTCCTAAAAGTTCATAATCGAGGCAACAATTTTAAATAATGATCCCCTGGCCCTCCTTAATTCTAACATTTCAAGTCAAAGGCTGGGGCCCTGGTGTTGTACTTTAATTTGTCTATATTGCCTCCATTACTCTTTCACATCAGCAGCAGAGAACTGATTTGACATGAAGCTAATTATCTACTTATACTTATTTTTCAAACTTTAGGAAATGAGTAAAATGGTCTATTCTTACATCATTCTCCTTTTGCAACAACTCATTAGTTAATTTTGAGAGGCAATGAGAGTCTAGTTGATCTGTTAAATGTGATAAATACATGATATCTTAAAAATTGAATTACTCAAACACACATTATTTATTATTTTTAAAATGTTTTATGTAATTAACTTGAGAGAGCGAGAAAGGAGAGAAATATCAATGTGAGAGAGAAACAGCGATCACTGACTCTGGCGCGTGCCCCATCCGGGCGGAACCCGCAACCCGGGCACGTGCCCTGACCGGGAATCGAACTGGCGACTGTTTGCTTTGTGGGACAATGCTCAACCCACTAAGCCACACCGGTGAGGGCTCAAACACATTTTAAAATAAAAATTTCAAGCGTTAGATCTCTGTAGAGAAATGTAAAAACTCTCATGAAATTGATAGGAAAATCCAAACCAAAATATTATTATTAATATTTTATTGCCAACTTTCCTTACTACAGCACCACTGTTAGACCTGATTGAAGCAGGAGAAACGGCCTCCCAGAGAGAGGCGGCCCACGGCCTGTGTGTCCCCGAGGCTCACGCGAGCGTCTCAATCAAGGAAGGCCACTGCGCGGGCGCGGGGCCAGCGAGGGCTGAGCGGCAGCGGCACACGGGACCAAAGCAGCAGCGGGCCCCCGGGCCGCCCTGCCGGCCGCCCTCTGGGCGGTTCGTTTCCCTCTCCCGCTGCCCCTCTAAACCACGTGCCCGTGTGCACAGGCGAAGAGTAAGGTGTGGATTTAACCCAACTGGGAGACTACAGGGCTGATATTTTAAAAATCGCTGATAAGTTATAGGAAAAGCAATTCTGAAAAATATCATGCTGCTTCAGTCTGCTTTCCTAACCTTTATTTAATTTGGTTGAAAAATAGATTTATATTTCTTTAAAGGTCAAAAATCAATCATTGTTTTATCAAACAACCAAAACAGGAGACTATTTGCATCATGTTCTGCTTTGACTTAAGTACTCATAGCAATAGTTCAATAGTTTGAAAGAATGATAGTATTTTGTACATTATACTTCTTCTTTTCACTGGCAGTAAATTAGCACATTGTTTGTGTTTTGCTTATCTTCTTGTCAGTCAGGTAAATTTAAGTGCACCACCCTTTGACTTAGAAAACATAGAACTTTCCGGAATAATTTCCCCTAAGCAGCCAACTTAAAAGAATGAATGGAAAGCCATTCTACATAATTTCCCTAGGAGATTTTTATTTATGATTTAATAGATATATTTGAAGCCACAGTTATACAAAGTATAATTGGAATGAAATAGGAAAATAGTCTTAGTCTAAATGCCATGATTCACTTAAAGTGCCTTTAATGCCATCCTAATCTATGCTGTGTCTTAAACAAACAGACTTTGTTTTGGAAGCGGGTGGTGGTAACCTCATTAAAACCAAGAGACCCTGGCTGGTGTGGCTCAGTGGATTGCGCGCCAGCCTGCAGACCAAAGGGTCGCCCGTTGGGCTCCCAGTCAGGGCATGTGCCTGGGTAGCGGGCCAGGTCCCCCAGCAGGGGGCGTGAGAGAGGCAACCACACATCAATGTTCCTTTCCCTCTTTCCCCCTCCCTCACCATCTCTAAAAATAAATCTATAAAAACTTTTAAAAAAGAAAAAACAAGAGAGAGTTCTCAGAAGAATGTTGTCTGTCTGTCTCTCACCCAGGTCACTGAAAAACTAACAATATCATTTCAACTCACTTTGTTTTGAAATGCAGTGTTAGTTCATATACATAGTGCGTGGCCTTTCACTTACCACATCCTGGCAAGCTTGCCCTGGTTTAATGAAGAGACGATGGGCCCCCAAAGACAGATGGGGGGAGAATTCAAGTGACTCTTCTCCATCAACTAAGGATTTTCTCAGGCTGTAAAGATCATACCTTGCACTGGCCAGGGAAGCCTAATACAACTTTGAATTTGGTAAGAAAAGAAATTAAATCCTAGAATTTATTGCAACAACTCACTCCCTCAAATTGTTTCAATTTTCTCTTTCCCAGGAGCCCTTCCTCAGAATTAAGCTGTCAGGACGCAGGAAGGGACTAGTCCTGATTTATTGCTGAGCGCAAAGCGGGGCTTCCGCGTGAGGGACGCTGCGGGAAGGGCCCTGCGAGGAAGGAACGCGTTGCGCTGAAGGTGACAAACCCGGATGGGAAAGCCGTTCCGTAACATCTGGTGTTGACAGGCACTTAATTTGGCCTTCGAGCAAACTGGACCCCAAGGGTTACACAACCTGGCCGTGCCCCTCTAAGTGGATCATTTATGATACACGCGAACTGACCTGGCGGCCGGGCCCCCGCGAGAGATCCCACAGAGCCCAGGATGTGCCAGAGCATCCAAGCCACTTGCAAAGGCCCCAGGAGAGAGCGAGCCGCGGCCCAAACTCATCACATCAACCGGGCAAAGGCTCCCCTTGTATTCCATTATGTACCAGCGCCCAAACGTGCATCCTTCACGTGTGCAAGTTACCAACATCTAATGGTAATGAACGTGATTCAGTTTCCAGGTGTTCGAATGTTCCATAACCTCTATTACTCATAAAATGTTACAGAATAATACTGACATGTCATTTCAAGCTGTGAAGATTAAAGAGAGTTCCAGGGGAAAGAACCTGTTAAGCAAGACTGCCTTTTCACAACAGGGTCCGCTCTAGACACTCTGGTGCAAAGTGGATGAATAAATTCCATTTTAAGATCCTCTAATTTATGTAACTTTCAGTCAAAGTATTTTAATAACCTTCTGGGATTGCAATTAGTTTGACATATGGTTTTGTAAAGTTTCATTTTTTGTAGTCAAGTTGGTGAATAAAAATACTGTTTATGGCACAAAGCACATACCTCCTACACTTTAGCTGTGTATCGCACTAAACATGTTGGATATCAACAAAAGATCAAGGATTCAGGTTACTTTAACATCTTTATGCTAATAAGGGGGAAAGCAACGTGCAGCTCTTACCTCAGTGGCAAACTGCTGCAGTCCACCAATATTAATCGGCCCCTCTTCAGTGGCGTATAAATTGCAGCCACCTACACAAAGGTCAGAGGTCGGGCACACCATTCCACAGGTCAGTCCGAGAGGGTTGTCTGAAAAAATCATCTTAGCAGCTCCATAATAGTTCTGCCAAAATAAAATAAAAATTTTCTTATGAAACAATGTATCCTTAAAACACTCAAATTATGACCTAGATTTTTTTCTGTTAGGTGAGCGGGGGGAAGATCAAGACATATTGAAGATGCAAAGCTTACAATACTGTTCACCGTCAGGAACCCTCACGCAGTAACTAGCAGAGGATCTGACACCTCAGAGCGGTCAGTGCATGGCATACGAACAAAGGAGCAATTAATCAATTTTGGAAAATGGAAACTGAAAATATAAATGTTCGGTCACAGCTTTCTTCTCAAGGCATCTCACTATATCCTGCGACAGATTCTTTTTGTTTTTAACAAAAAGTAAGTGAGGTCTATTGCTTGAACAAGCTTAAAATATAAATCTTCAAACTTTAACAAAAAAAGGGCACACTTTGGTTCATTTTCATTTACCGGCATTAGAAGCAGCCAGGGCCCCGTTGCCCTTAGTTCTCCTGGCGTGTCCCTGGATTCCCAGCACCATGGACTCCGGCCAGTCAGCACCCCACAACTGCACTCTGCTGCGCAAAGGCCCAGATGCCACCCCTTGCGCGGGAGCCCGGGAGCACGGGCGGAGGCCCTGGTGGGGCGCCTCGCGCATCTCCCTTCTGCACACCTGCCTCCCTCAAACGAGCTCAGAATCCACTCCTTTTACACAGAGGTCTCAGAAACCAACGTGTCCACAAATTGTACCACTCTGTCATTATTTACTAAAGGATTAATAAGAAGTTGGCTATTTGGGGGCTATTCTTCCTTTAATCAAAAGTAAAATTTAGACCTAACCAGTAATCCTCAAAACTGTCAAGCACATCAAAAATAAGGATGATTTGAGAAATTGTATCAGTCAAAAGAACCCTAAGGAGATACGAGAACTAAATGTAGTATGTTATTCTGGACCGATTCCTTGATCAGAAAATGGGAATTTGGTAAAAACTAAGGAAATAAAGATACTGTAACCTTAGTAGGTAATAATACATAAATAATGTTGCATTAATTGTAACAAATGTGCTGTAATGTTAATAATAGGGAAAACCGGGTGCAGGTGTATGCAGGGATTCTCTGTGCTGTTTTCACCATGTTCCTGTAAATATGAAACTACTCTAAAAGTACATTTTTAAAAAGCAATGGTAGAATGTACTTAACAATATGAAGCTAATGCATTTATTTTACCTTTGGCTTTGTTTAAAACACTCTTGAAGGTCTTTGAAAACACACACATTGCTCCCATGAATAACCCAACCGTAAATACAAATCATTAGAGACTACAGATTGCTGATGTCAAATCACTTTCCTATTTATTGATTCTGCTGCATTCCCAGTATTTTGCCAGGCCTTTCTTTATTTATTCTTTAGCTGTCCAGCACTCAATCAAAAATTTTTAGGCACAAAGACAAAATTAAATGACTCATAATCAGAGAAAAAAATAAGTAGATGAGACAGACCCCCCCAAGATGATCCAGAAACTGAAGTAAGCAGAAAAATACTTCAACTTAATCTTGATGGAAATTCAGCAAAGAAAAGGCAAACAAAATAGAAGAAACAATTAAACACATAACCAGAATACCGCAATCTATTTTAAAAGAATCAAACTGACATTCTGTAACTGAATAACACATTTAAAAATAGATTTTAATGCATGGCTCCAACAGCATTCATGATGGTCCAACTGCATTTGTCTCCTTGGCAACCAACAGTCACGTGACACACACAAATGGTTCTTCAGTGCATATTTTCTGAATACACAGGGAGAATGTGTTTTGAAACTTATAAATAAGGTAATCTAGGTAGAAAGGTTAAATAATTTGCCAAAGGACCACGTAGCATAGGACTTGCAGAGCTGGGGTTCAAAGCCATGTCTCTGTCCTCTTAAAGCCAAGGAACATGCTAATACAGAAGCATATTGTTAATAACTTAATAGATTACAAAATACAGTTATAGGTCTATTAGTTTTGATCTTTCACACAATATCATGGAAAGTTATTATAAGTTTAAAGTCTTTTTTACTTAATTCAAGAGATTAAGATCTGATTGTTCCCACAAATTTGGACACATTCTCCACCGTCTTTGTTACATCTTCATTAATGTCACCCACAGGGGCCCGTAATAAAGCACCAGACTGTCAACACATAATTTTCAAAAGGTAACATAAAACTCTCTTACACATATGAAAGGAGCATGTGTCAAAGATTTTATCTGACTCATTAATAAATAAAGAATGATTAAAATAGTAAAACTGACTTGAAGGGCATTTGAGGCTGACATGGCTTATAACGTGACTTCTACAGAGTATTTAAATAACAGTTTACATGAATTCTTCACAAATACTTCCAAGATAAATTTCGGAATTATCTTTCTACGAAACAGAAATGCATTGCATCTCTGCTGTATGCAAATCTTTTAATTAATAGTAAATAGCAGAGTGAACCATGGGTTATTTTTCCTAGAAAACTTAATACTTAGGTGTCACCTCATATTTATTTTTAAAAAATATTTAGTATGATAGTCATAAATGATACCAGCATTTACTTGGCCTTATTTTCTAGTCTTGGGCAATTTTACTTAATAATAGTCGTGAAAAGCAAAAGCTAACGTGGAAGGAATCAGTCTATTCCTAAGCAACGCCCCCGGGCTCCTCCGTGAGCACCCTGGACCCCTCTCGGCCCCACAACCAGGCAGCTGGCCGTGTCTGGAGAAAACCTCAGACTCACTGTCAGTGTTTTTCCTCTTCTTACTGGACATCTCAGGAACCTTTGATGTGATTGATTAACGGTATTTACTGGCTGACTCACTGACTCAAAAATCCTATTGCATAATGAAAAGTGTCCTTGTAATATAAAATGTTATCATAGGGGAAAATGTCAATTGTGGCTCACCTTTCAGGATATTTGGGGGGAAAGCACAGAAAGAATATAACCAATTAAAGACCTAGGGATCTTTCCTCAAGAGTAGCTCCTGTTTATAAGCCCCAAACTGAGTTTTAAGACTGCACATGAGATGATGACACGAGAAGAGAACAAGGCCTGTTTCTTTTTAAAGCACAACAAATAAAACACTTAAAATCACATTTATGGCGCATGATCTGCCAGTCTACAGCGGTCAGCACCTTCGCGACAATGAAGCTAGCTGTTCAGTGACTCTTCCACCCTCTCGACTCCAAGACTAACCCTCACACCAAAATGAAATTGCAGGCAGCTACGCAATGTTTAAAAACCAGCAGTCCCGGGGGTTTCGTAAGTAAGACGCCCCGTAGCAGGTGTTTTAAGCAGCCCAGCCCGCACTCCCCGACGTCGGGATGCTCGGTGCCCAGGCAGGAAGGCGCTGCGGGCTGCGGCAGGGCCAGCCTGGTCACAGGGCGCAGAGGGGGCAACGACAGGCAAGGGCGTGGTCGGGAGTCTCCAGACACCCTCTTGGCACGATCGCGCAGCAGGTGGGCTCCCGTTGTTCCTTCCCCACTTAGGACACGACAATCAGAAGATCCGGTTTGGGAACGTGCTTGCACCTTCTCGTAGAGAACTGTGAGCACCGACCCGAGGGTGAGGATTGACACTTCGTAACGGAAGGGCACGCGCGCCGAGGGCCTGCCTAGCGAGGTTACTGCAGAGGAGGCCTGCAAGTTCTCAGACAGGGAGAGGACAGGCGCGGGAGGGAAAGACGACATGACGACATGACATGACGACACGACGACACCGATGCAAGAAGGGCACCGCCACGCAGCACTGCGCGGACACGGTTTCAGACCCGGCTGCGCCCGCGCTGAGCGAGCGGGGACTCGAAGGGCCTGCGCGCCGAGCCAGCGATGCCTGTCGGGAAGGCAGCGCCGCCCCAGCTCCACTGCGAGAACTTCCAGATCAATATATACATTTCTTTTTGTCCCAGAGTAAGTGGGACGATTTGTGGGGTCCTCCGTCGAAACAAGAGGTCAGACTCCTCTTCTGTGAGCTCTTAAGCCTTTCTAAAAGTAAAGGCTGTACAATTTAAATTTAGAAGGGTCCTCTAAAGATACCCCAACAGCCTCCTTCCAGAAAACTCAGACCCACTTCAACGGGGTTCTTCACGCTATTCAGTCAGTCGCAGGCATTTCAGTCTTCGGCTGTGTTTTTAAAAAAAAAAAAATGTTTAGGGCTCTGTCAGGAGGGATGAAAAGTAAATTCCAGATCTGCGCAAAGACTCATTTTATGTATAAAAGCATGAGCACTACTTTTACCCGTTCTTTAAACAAAAATCTGAAAGGAAAAAAAAGAAAAGTGCTGGACATGTTTGCTGTTTGTGTATCAACACAAAAGGAGAGGCATTGAATGTTCTTCAGTCCATTAACTCACCGATATTTTGCAGGTGTTGAATTTTCTATTACTCACTGGGGTTTTTAAAGCATGTTCGAAGGTACAACATGTGCCATTTATGCAAGTTATTTTCGGATAATTTGAACATTTATTCTTTGCTTTTTATTTTAAAGTTACAGCTTGAAACTACATTAGTGTTATCCTACTATCATTTAATGGTTTTTAAAGTCATTATCAAGAAACATGAAAAACTCACAAGCCAGCTACCCTCTCATATGGTAGAACTAATTTAACAAATAGTCCTATCATATTCAGGCCCTCATATCACCAGAACATTATCAATACAGCTGGTGGATTTATTTTAAAGTGTTCTTCTTTCTTCCAATGACAGTTTTCACAGATGGAAGTCCCCTTCCAAGATAAACTCCAATCTGTTGCATTTTTCAAAAAAAATACTTGGGTAAATTTCAGTAGGTTTGCACATGTGAGGGGGTGAATTAACATTACTTACAGTTCTGTCCAGAGATACCTAACGGGGAGAGTACTGATGTAGGTTCATTGCACAGCAAATGTCTCTGGTGGCACAGACAGGAAACATAGACACAGGAATACCCGGTGTGGCTGTCAGCATCCCTAGTGAGCAACCTGTGTGGCCCCTCCCATTTGTCAAGGGAGCAGGCGGTACATCATGGACAGAACACACAGAAATCCCTACCCCGGCAGCCCTCACCTTCTTGTGGGGACCAAAGAGAACAGAAGAATAGGTTCGGCTAGTTCTATTCTGAGAGCTCGCTCTTCCTATGTCAGATAGACTAAATTGTAGAAAAGTCATATGATTAGACTTTGAGAACTATGAATGCACTTTAGACTCACTCAACATGGCAGGAAATAGCCATTCTTGCAGAAAATAAAAATGTTGTCTGACCTTCGGGTGCTCGGCTAAAAAGCATGCACACACACACGTGTGCTCGCGGGTTTCCGAACCACAGCTAGATTTGAATCCTGCTTGTTCCAGATGCCTGGGGGGAAGTGTGAGAGCTGTAAACCCCAGCTCCATCGCCCGAGAAACGCCGTTCCATAGTCCTTCTTAGTCATTCTTACAGTAAGTATTCTTTTTTTTTTTAAATGACGCACACAAGATGCCCAGCACATTAAGTAGCATAGAGCAGATTTGATTGATCTGAGTCCTCAAGCCGCCCCCCAAGGCTTTTTCTCCTAAAAAGATTTTCTTAAAATGTTAATCTACGTGTTTAGATTTTAATGTTTATTACAGGAAACTCATGTTAGGAAGACAGGCAGCAAGAAAGAATTTTATCTCTCTCATTTTGTATCATAAATTTTATTTTCCATTGAGATTATTTTTTCCTTACAATTCGACTAAGTTGTACATCTTTTTAAAAAGGTAACCAGAATTGTGGCTTAAATATTATTCATTTTTTACCTGGACAGAAATAAACACATACTAAAGGGGCACTTGGTGTCTAGGATTTTGAAGTAGACATTTAGTGTCTGGGTGTACTATTAACCTTCATCTATCTCCCTCTTCTGAAAGATGCTACACTGAAAACAAAGCAACACCACACATGTTCCTGGTTACCTGGGAAATAATTGAGAATCACTCCATATCTGATTTAATTTAGAATATACTGGTTACTAAGATTCAAAAACACAGAGAAAAACAGTGGAGGTTTTTGTTGTTGCTTCTTTGTTTTTAAAAATTCATTTGCTATTTAAATAGGCAAAAATACTCAAGTCAAATTGTGAGTCAGGTTTTCAAACTACATTTATATTCCCAGCAAAAAATAAATGTTATAGAAAAATTATATACTGAAGGTGAGAAAGAGCTCAAAATAATCTCACCCCAAATAACCCTACCCCAAACACAATTTAAAACCAGCTCAGTGACTGTTGCTGAATGGCATACGTATAAGATAATTACTTAACAAGAACAGAATTGCATTATTTATGCCATTCGAGCTAGACTGTAACACTCCTATATTCTTCTATTAAAAAAAATAAAGTCAGGCAGCGCTGTGAAGCTGCGCCCCTCACCACCAAGAGTGAGCGGTGCCCTGGCTGACGGGTATGGCCACACCGGGGTCCGCCACAGCGTGTCACCGCCGCGGCTGAGGGCCAGCTGCCAGCCGCCACTCTTTGCACGGTGGGTACAAGAGATCACCAGGAAGCGCTCTATTCCACGCAAACCGATTTAAACCCATTACGACTTTCACAATTACAATCAGTTTGGATGATAATAAGTTATTTAAAATTCTTCAATTCATCAGAGTTGTTTCCAAATACTAAGCTGCAGTTTCTTTAAGATGAAGTTATAGCCCTGGCTGGTGTGGCTCAGTGGACTGAGTGAGCCAAAGGGTCACCAGTTTGATTCCCAGCCGGGGCACAGGCCTGGGCTGCGGGCCAGGTCCTCAGTAGAAGGGCGCATGAGAGGCAACCACACATGGATGTTTCTCTCCCTCTTTCTCCCTCCCTTCCTCTCTCTCTAAAAATAAACAAAATCTTTAAAAAAAAAAATAAAGTTTTACATTTTATCCACCATTCAAGATGTTAATAGTACTTACAAGACTCTTCATGATAGCAAATGTGTTACTTATTTAGCACTTCATACCTGAATAATAACTCATAGATACTTCACTCATACAGACAGTGCAGTCAGATGCAGACAAAAAGCACACGAGACAAGAACTCAGGAAAATTCGGTTACAGTATCAAGGGGTTGTGTGGCCCTGACAAACCACTTAGCCTTGCTGTGTTCCAAGGGCCAATTTTCTACAATGAGACGGCTCGTTAGAGTAAAATGTCATTTGTCCAGCTCCTGTTACATCAACTTTTCACTTATTAATATTAATATAGTCTAACTAGTATTTTATGTGTTTATACAGGTTATCCTTTGTCCTGATTATACTAAAGAAAAATGTTGTGATTCCAGCTTCATTTATAAATAAATACTGATTATATATAATTGGACTATATATCATTGTTGTGCTTTAAAAAGTTTAAATTTTTAAAAAATATTTATGAATGCACCTATTTAAATGAGTCCATGTAGACACACAGCCAGAAACAATGTGGCATCACTTGTTTCACTGAAACTGGCTGAAGACACACAGTGCAAACCCTTTCTCCATTAGCTATACTGGCATCACATTTTAGCTTTTATGTTGCTTGAAGTTTACAATGAACTGACTGATAAACTCTGCTTTGAGTTACAGGAGGTTTTTCAGAACTAAATGTTCATTCTTTGAAGTAAATATGAAGCAAGGCAGTTACCATTGCACCTTGTACTGGCTGGGATTAAAAGTAAAAAATGTAACCTTTAAAGGTCCAAAGGCACATATATTACAAAACAAGAACAAGACAGATTTTGCATAAGCATTAATGATTCAATAGACAAAGTAACATTCATCTACCTTTTCCAGCACAACACATTAAAGAAGATGGGACATTCTGAAAGTGATATTCCAGCCCTTTGTCTTTAACACAAGTAAATTCAGTATCCTACCATTTGCCACATTCAACACTAGTAAGTTATATATTAAAATTAAAGGTTGAATTCTGGAAAATTCAGTTAATGTTATTTCAACTGATGAATGAGGCAAGATGAGCTTACACTTGCATTAATAATTTTAAATTAATATTTCATTGTAGTCTGAACACAGTATTCTATAATTATTTTATAGAGCTTTTTTTTATCTTGTATACATAGCAAAAAGCTAGGGTATTCTGAAAATAAATACAATATCAGAGAAATGGCCTTACTCAATGGTGAGGTATATTGCACAGGATAGTAATAAACACACTGTGGTTCTACTGAAGATAGAGTGATAGAATAAGTAAAGGATTTGGAAACAGACCTAAATAAAGATAGAATTACACATATGACCAACGTAGCATTTCAGAATAGTGGGAAACTACATGATTTACAAACAGATTTGGAACTATCAGTCATTTAGGGGAAAAATCTGGTTCTTTCTATTAATCTATACCAAAATAAAAACTTAGAATAGGGCCCATCACATGTTACCTTGGACCTTTTGGCTTTATTTTAATTTACTATTAAATTTTATTTTTTATTAGAATATACATGCTCATTGTAGAAGTAATATAATATGGATATTTATGACAAACATTTTAATAACTTCTCCCTCAACCTCAACCAATGAAGGAAACTGAGTTTAAATTAAATCCTTCTTCTATATGCAGATTATATGTAGACTGGAGTTCTTTCTAAAGACAGCATCACGTTATTTATATTAATATGCAACTTACTCTTTTTCACTTAATAGGCATATACTTCTAGGTCAATAAGTATAATAATACACCTTTAAAACACAGATTCATAATACTCTACAATACATAGTATAACAGAGTTAGCAATGCTTTTGCTGACGGGCACTGTAGTTGTCTCGAGTTTTCTGCTATTTCAAACAATCCTACAGTTGCTGTAATAACTACTATTGTACATATGCCATTGCATGGTGGTACTTTTATTTCTCTAGGAACAGATAACGCATCATTACTGGCACACCAGTATGTAAATATTTGTGATATTCATCATATTTCTACTGTAGGAGACTTCTGGTTTTCTTCCTCCCAGAGCATAGGTTATTGAACTTTTTACCTTCAACAATCAGATGAGAGGAAACTGGTGCCCCATCCTTTGATGCACATAGTCCTGAATAATATGGAAGTAGGACATCTCTAATATGATTATTAATCACTTGTATTGTCTCTTCTATAATGTTTATAACCTTTGCCAATGCATCTCCTGGGTTGGTTTATTAATCTCATTTAAATTTTCAGGAACTCTTTAATAGAGAAGTTACCTCTTAGCCTAAAACATGCATGGTAAACAAAATGTTCACTTGGTTTCAAGTTTGGTTAGCTGTTATTTTAAAATATGCCCAGTAAAATTTGCTCTCACATAGTTTGTAGCTTCAAAATTATACTTACGTACATTTCTTTTTATATTTAAAAGTATAGCCCACATATAATTTATCAGATGGTCTGATACAGGTAAAGTCAAAATTATACCACCACCACGTTTCAAAGAACTCATCACTTTCTAAGGACTCGAAATGCCCCTTCAGTATACGTTACATTCTCGTAGTTATTTGGTTCTGTTTACAAACTTTCACCTTATACCAACCCCACATTGTTTGAGTACAGCAGCTTTATAATGGGCTTCAACATCTGATGTGGCAAACCTTTTGTCTTATTTTGCACAAGTTTCTTTCTTCCATATGCCTTCCTAAATCCAGTATTTACTAATAAAAACTGGGTTTCAATCAACCTAGACTACCTATTATATCTTAAATATCGATTGTATATGTATTGAGAAATACTCATTTGCTATGACTTTTACAACTTTAAAAGTTAAAATCATAGTTACAACCTTTTTCTAAAAAAAGTCATTGTGCCCACGGACTAGACGTGATGAGCAACAGGCCAGGGAAATAGTGGGGTCATGGCAGAGGCACCTGCCAACCCACGTGAACACGGGCTTCTGTCTTCATGTCCTCTGAGAGCGGGACGAACGTGAATCCCCAGAAGACACACATATTCACTTCAACCCTCACAACATTTCTACAGAGAAAGCCTCAAAGACCATGAGTAGTCAGAGGTGAGAAAAAAGCAAGCATACCAGGAAACAAAGCCCTCTGGGCGGAGCCGGCAGCCGTCACAGACGGCAGTCAAACTCACAGAAACTGGATGGCAGGACTCTCAGAATACAAAAACAGCTACTTCTATGTTTAAAGAAATAACAAACTATGTGAGATAGGATTGGAAAATGAATCAAAAGCGACCAGAGTTTTTCTTAATATTAAAAAAAAAAAAAAAAAAAAACCCTGCTAGAAATGGAAGGTAAAACCATAGCTCAAAACTCAGTGGGGCCATTCTAACATCACATTTGACAGGTCAAGAAACCCAAAAACAGAATCCAAGGAAACTATGTAGAATGCAACCCCCCCCCAAAAAAAAACAATGAGATGGATGTTTGAAAGATGAGTCATGGATAATAAAGTAAGAAGGTTTAACATATATTTAACAGGAGTTCCAGAAAGCGAGGAGAGACCATGAGAAATTCCCTAAAATGACGAAAGGCATCAACCTGTAGGTTTCAGATTTACAATAAAAACCAAGCAGGATAAATAAAAAGACTTAGATAAAAAGGTCTCTGAAACAACCTCTTCTCCCCAAAGACCTTTTACCCTCAAATGAACCATAACTGGGCTCCTGTTGATTTTTCCAGTAGCACCAGATCGTGACAAACCACACTGATTTATTTTTTTGTGAGCTGAAACTAGTAACAACTACCAACCCTGTGTTTTATACATAGTGAAAATTTTTTTCAAATGTGAAAAACTACAAGCATAGATTCAGAAACAAAAGCTAAGACAGTGTGCCAACAATATATCCTACTGAATGAAAAAATTTAAGTATTTATTTCAAGCAAAAGTAAACTGTTCTCCCATGGAAATTCTAAGACAAAAAAAAAAAAGGTAAGATAAAGAAAAAAATGAAGAAAACTGGCAAAACTGTAAATAAAACTAATCCAATGTTGACTAATAAAGCATAAACAATACTGTCTCATCAAGTTTTAAGAGGATAGAATTAATGTACAGAAAACATGATCTTATGAGACAGGGGGAAGCTATTAGAATTACAGTACCTTATTCTATGCCACAAGATTCACCCAAATTAAAATACCAGATGACACAGACCCATAATACACAGCAGCTGTAAAATCTGAAATGCATTCAGGCCTAGGAAAAATACCTTTTTTCACATTATTCAAAAACTGGCCTCTCAACTGTGAAGGAAGTTGACACATGAGTTCAGAAGTGTTTATTTAAACCAAATGGCGTGAACGACCCTGCAGAATAACGGCTTGTTTACCCCCTCGGAACATAGCAGAGACCGAGGCGCTATTTTTCACCATTGTTACTCTATCACAGTTGTCCCGTTTCCCCTTTGCCCTGCTCCGCCCAGCCCACCCCGCGCTCCCGCGGTCATTCCCCGCCGTGGTCCCTGTCCCAGGGCCGGGCTGGGTCAGTCTGCGACCACGCGCGAATGCCCCGCCCCCCCAAACTCGCAGTCCCTCCAGCACAGCGCCCCCTTCAGGCCGGCAGTAAGCGTCTGTCAGTCCCCCGGGAACCGCGAGCGGTGCGCAGAGTTGCCACCTGGCGACACAGCTGCGAAACCCGCCTGTGTACCGGAGGAAACCTGGAATCCGGTCGCTACTTCTGGGTTCTATGTATCTAAAATATGTCTATTTTAAAAAACAGCAGGCAGCAAATGGTGGGATTCCTAATATTTTTTCATCCCCTTCTCTGTCATGGAACGGGGAGGAAGCCCGACAGGCTGAGGAGGCCGTATCTCCAGGCAGGCGTTTCTAGGCGTTCGGGCGCCCCGGACATTTTTTGAACAAGGAAGTAATAAAATTAGAGTTAAGCTTTTACAAAATTATTCTGGAAAGGATCAGAGTTTTATTTGATAAAGGTAGAAACCATGCAGCCATTGAAATTTAAAGGCAAACCCAAAAGGAGGTCGCACTAAATCTGACTGCTCGCTGCTTTGCAACCAAGTAGCATGCGCACGTATGTGGGTGCATGTAAGTGTGTGTGTACGCAGATATACACATATACTAAGGCAACCGTTCTTTAAATAAAAATATTGTTGTCAGTAGCATTTATCAACACCTTTTGCTGGTTCCTTTCAATAGGGATCTATGATAAAGAGCCTTCCATTCTACATGGAGTCATTTAGTCAGCTTTTCTCTGACATGTAGTATTAAATTTATTTATCTTGGTATAAAAGCCACATGAATCTGAGCATGTGGATTCTATAAAATATGGAAATTAGAAAAAATCTACTTTACAATTTAATGTAAAATTTAAAAAGGAAATATCGCCTTTGTTTAAAATAAAGCAAACAAAGATATTTGTAAAGCAGTGATTTTTTCCCCCACTACATTTATAGATTGACCTCATGCATTCTTACATAAAGCACTGTTTTTCTCAAAGGAAAACTGTCAAGAAACACAGCCCAGTATCCCCAGTCTGGTGAACCAGAAAGGCGTGCGTCCAATTGAGAGCCACAACTGCAGGCGACAGCCTGCGCGGACAACAGAGACCCGACGGGGAGGCACAATAGAATGGGGGGCACCTTTGGACGCTGGAGCTGTAGTCCCGTCTGTCAGAGAATAAAGAACGGAAGTACCGGCCCGAAACCCCCCGAGGCACAGGAGCCTAACACAATGCGATACAGGTGACGTCCTTTTCTCAAGGAGGCGTGGGACCCTCGATTACCCTCTCAACCTAGGGAGCCCTGCCAGAGCCAAGGCGCATGGCCGGGTGATGTGGGGCGCCCACGGGCCCACGCTGCACACAGCTGATACATATCTAAAAAGCTGCAGCCTTTAAAAGCAAGAGTCCCTGACCTTTCAGGATTGCTACAGTGATTTTTCAACAGACACTACTTACAAAGAGTCACTTAAATGCCCGGCAAAGATTTCATTTTCAATCAAATATATCCAAATTCTTCTCTTCATGTGGAAGCCTATTTACATCCATACCTAAGTGCAATATGTCATGAGATGGTCAAGAATGTGGCAAATGAATAAGACAGAAAGTTTTCCTATAGTAGAGATCATCCTGATCTTGCTTAGAGGTAAACTTTTCAAAGAAAGCCATTATTCCATTTTTGTCTTTTTTTTAAAAATCCAAGCTAAGGGTGTACAGCAAGTCGACTCACAGAGTCACTGCTGAGTTGCAGGGAGGCCGGGGAGCCAGCACGGGTCCCAGATCCAGCCCCCCGGCACCTGAGGGCAGCGGTGCCTCGCTGGCTGTAACTGCAGCCGACGCATTTCAGACTCCACACTTTGGACATTTTATTTCACTTTTTTCCCCATGAGGTTGTAATTAAATACGATTTCACATGTATGTTTCACATAAGCTACTTATTTTTACCTATGACAAAATTCCTATGATGATGATGTATGTTTGGGATACTCCGACATTAACAAACGAGGTCCCTTCCCAGAATCCAAAGATCATCACAACGTAATCCAAATCCGATGGCCTTGTCTCTTTCCCATCATATTTTTTTTTTTTTTTGCATGTAACCCAGGCTCTGTTCCAGACACAGTGAATCCCCCCAACCTGCCTTGTACACACCAGCATTTCTGGCTTTTTCACACACTCAGTGCATTTCCTGGGGTGTGACCCTAACCACATTGAATTATGGTTATTCTTTTAGTATATCTGTCCTTGCTCATAGATTCCAAACTTCTAAACGGCAGATGCTTTGGGTACACAGTAGGTGTTCTATAAATAACAACTATTAATGTAGCAATCACTTGGAGGATATTTGTCATATTGAATGAATAGGGAAATACATAATTCCACAACAAAATATTTCCTGAATAATTAATGTTAGAGGTTTTTCATGTATTATATAGTTTATAGCAAAACCTTGTAAGACAGGTACTGTCTTTCATAAATAAAAGTAAAGAGATAAGTAATTTTTCCTGGATTCACAGGAAGTGGTCAACTTAAAAATTCAACCTAGATTTCAAATCCTTATAAATCTGACCATGTAGGTTAATACCAGGCTCTTTACCTCAGTGATAACCTTTAATTCTGTTGAAATCCTAGAGCTATATAAATTTCTCATTTTTCTCCTAAACTATTTTTTAAAATAATTGACATATTAAGAAATAATTTTTATATATAAAGCTATGGGGTTGTTGAACCAGCACATAGATTTTTGTAGCATTTTAGAATATAGGTATTAAACCTTTGAAAAGGATTCTCCACATCCTTTTGAGAAGATGTCCTTCAGGTTTTGTTCACTTGTTAAAGGAAAAGACACTTGGCTAAGAGCTTGCAACGCTCTCCTCACAAACAAGATACTATTAATTAGTCATTCAATCAACCAACCATTCACTTAGTGAATGAAAACTGGGCATAGCCTTACATTGATTAAATTTTAAAAAAAACTTAAAAATCAAAATTCCTCTTATTCTATTCATGCACCTTTTTCTTTTCTTTTTTCTTTTCTTTTCTTTCCCTTCCTTCCTTCCTTCCCTTCTTTCTTTTGGTTTTGGAGGATATTTTTTGTTTGTAACTCTTATCAGTCTCTATAGATTACTCCAAATTGTAAGCAAGTTAAGTGAATGTTAGTAGAACTGAGAATTCCATTCCTTTGACGTGCCTTGGTATGCCAAACTTATTACCAAAGCACACTTTAAAACAAAGATAGCTGACAAATTTGAAATGTGTTTTGATAATCAATGGGAGTTCCTATGTCTAAGCATTTAGCAACCTGAAACTAGATCAATCCCTTCAGGGAAGGTGTAGATTTAAAAATCAGTCATTTCGACATAAACTAATCTTTAAGACAATAAGCAATAATATGCAGTTTCACAATAATCACATCACAGCTTGGAGGAGACTAATTAATAAAGTAGGCTACATTTTCACCTGCCTATAGAAACCATATTTTTAATTCTTTCACCCTACCAACACACAGCTCTATGCGTCGGTCACGTGTCACAGCGGAGCTCAAGATCAAAGGGTGTTAGTAGGTTTCGTCTGCAGAAACAAATCGGGGTTTACCTTGTTAGCAATGCTTGTGATGAACGACTTGATGTCCAGATTCGTTGGGCAGCTTTTCTGGCACGGGGCGTCTGCACATTTCAGGCACCTAAGAAACAGAACCACCAGATTAGTGAAACCAGCGAGTAACTGAGCCCGGGCTCTACATGTCCTCCTCCGCCCCTTCAGAGCGAGCGAGCGAGCGGTCAGAGCACATAAAACTGTACTACTAGGTACAAAACCTTTGTTCAAGCAGTAAGTACATGTATTGTTTCACTTTTTACACACCTGCCACGATACACAGAGCAGGGCACTCTGCTGCTGCTGTTGGTGCGCCCCCTAGAGTTTTGGAGGCTCAGACTAACTTAAGATCCATCCTTCAGTCATTGACTCTGTTCTTGTTTTGATCCCTTACAACTCGGGTAACATTAGAGAACGCAATCTTTTACGATAGAAGTTACAAATAACACCTCCTTTATACTACATGTTTTATTACAAATTCATGAGTATGTAATTCTGTAATATAACAATATCACTCAAGCACACCCTATGACATTTTAGGTGAAATGTTCACGTTAAAACTAGAAATTATGATACCCTTACCATTACCCTACCAACCACACTCAGGCGGGCCTTCCTTCCGCAGGACCCAGCGCAGGTGGGAAAGGTAAGCTGTCTCATTTTACCCCCTAGCATCCCTCCTTCCTTGCTTCGCCCCCTCCTCCCTCCACTCCTTCTTTCTCTTCCACCCCTTCCCCCTCCGGTTTTCTGTTGCTTTAGCCTACACACTGGTCACATGGCGACCCTGCTTTGTGGCAGCTGCGTGACACACAGCCCATACCCACCTCCTCCCAGGCTGAGGTGTTCGCCTCCCAGGTGCTGTGCCCTCAGCTGGGGAGACAGGGTCGGCCGAAGTCAAGCCCCACCCCACCCATGCAGCCCACTCGCTGACAGGCCAGTGAGGGGTCCAGGCCAGGCCTCGCCCCGCCTCCGGGAGCAGGGCCGTGGGCCCGCTGCAGTCCTGACCCTGCCCTGCCGGGCAGACGTGGGCCTTCCACCAACCCCCCTGCACGCTCATCGCGTCTCAGCGGCGGCTTCCCCGGGAACCGCGCAGGACCACCCGGGAAGGCTGGTAGCTGTCATGGCCCCGCAGAGGAGCCCCTCGTGGGGCGGAGGACCGGCCTGCGAGTCTGCGCTCTGGAAAAACCCTTTGGGGCGATTCTGTTGTACGTGGTTGGATGCACTCAGTGAGAATCACAATCCTGTAACGACACCAGGACGGAAGCCACTGGGTAGAACGGCCTTCCATGTGTGCATTAACGCTCGCTGCTCCACTTGTTCATCCATTCCTTAAATATTTCATGAGGCAGGAAAAGATCTTTGCAAGGAGGAGCAATTAAAGGGGAGCTTGGAGAATGGGTGGGCGGGTGCACCTCTTCCTGGGAGAGGCCTCTATCCTGGTGCTTCGCCCACGTTTTCACTGAATGCTTGTTTATTTGGTGTTCGGTTATATGGGCTTTTTATATATTTTGGATGTTAAACCCTTGTCGGAGCTGCTGTTTGCAAATATCTTCTCGCATCCAGGCACTGGCCTTTGCGTGTGTTTGGGGGTGGTAAGGGAGACGACGGGTCAAGCACATGGTGCGGGAAGGAGATTTGGGTTTGGATGGTGGGCACACAATGCAAAATAGACAGTATATCATGGAATGTACACGTGAAACCTATGTAATGTTTTCTTTACCTCACCTGAGGACACGCCCATTTTTCTTTTCTAGAGAGAGAAGGGAAAGGAGGGAAAGAGAGAGGCAGGAAAACATCGATGCTAGAAATAAACATCACTGAGTTGCTTCTTGTACATGCCAAACCGGGACTCAACCCAGGCATGGGCCCTGACAGGGAACGGAACCCGCGACCTTTCAGACCATGGGACGACGCTCCAACCAACTGAGCCACAGCAGCCAGGGGGAACCCTATATAACCATATTAACTAATGGCAGCCCAATAACTTTAATAATAAAAGAAGCATGAGTGGGCATTGGGGAAATGAAGCAGGGTAGGATAGGGCATGGGAACTAATGGAATTTGACCTGGCATACGCTGGGCGTGGGGGCAGAAAAAAAATAGAGGAGAGATCTTAGACTTAAGATATAATACCATCTCATTTGTCTGAAGACCAGAACTCTCTGAGAATGTCACCAAGAATGAATCTACCTTGCTCCGTTGACAAAGGTGGCTCTGTAGCTCATTTCCTACCCAGTTTCTGGTGTAAAGACCTTGGTTCATTTCCTTCGAGAAAACAATACCCGTCTTCTTGTTATTCTATTGTGAGGAGAAGAGTCCTCTTCATTATCTGAGCGGACTTCTCAGGACCTAATTAATACCTTGTTTTTACATCTGATCTCTTTTCTCTGGTCTGTGCCCTTAGCCTTCTCTCTAAATTAAATTTTACACAATGAGTACCGAAGGCTTTTCATAACCAATTGTCCTCTCTGAGATGTAGTCATTAAACCGCTCTCCTGCCATTTCTGTAAATGCCATTGTTAGATTCACATCTGCCATTTCGTAGAATTCCCATCTTCTCATGCTTATGAGTTTTCCCCTAAAACTCTGTTACTGAGTGCAAGAAGAATTTTAGGAATGTGATCAGCAGCAGCATCCATCGAACGGCAATGCGAGAAGGGCATGTCGCATGGCCTCTTCGGTCCTGCAGGCCAACGTGGGGCGGTGCGTCTGTGCGCCACCGTCACAGAAATTAATGTGCTGAGCATTCACAGCAATTTGGAAGGGTATTCTATTATGTCATAAAATAAAATAGTTAAATACTTAGCAAATACTATGCCACCTTATGTATCCTCTCATTTATTTTTTTAAAAGTCATTTCAACAGTTTTTTGAAATACGTGTCATTGACTAGGAATGTAGCCACACAGATGCATATTCTGGTGATCCCTAATGAAGTCACAAGTTTTCTGCTTTTTTTTTTTCTTTTTTTTGTTCTCTCTATGACCCAACTTGGATCATAAGGCAATTAAAAAATAAAGTTATAACGTCAGCAGGTATGAATGAGTCAAATTAGTGCCCGGTGTACGTTTCTGTTCTTCCAGGGAAATCTTTACTTCAACATAAACAGATCTGCTTAACAGCACTGACAACGTAAGGAGTTTTCATTGTGGCTATTAAGCCTCTTTACCAAATACCTCTCCTTTTATTATGGAGCTAGTTCACAAGTAACAGCTGTTGGAAATGTCAGCTGTTAGTGAGGCAGGGCACCGCAAACCTGAATTGCAGCCTCCCTCTCTCCCTCCGGGGCCGGAATATGCCAGAGCAGGCCGACTCTGATAATAGTGCCACCTTGCAACTCTCTGGGCGCTCTGCAGCGCCAAAGCGCGCCGGGCTGCCATTAATCCCACTTATCACTCTGACAGCTCAGTAATTACACCGCCGCGCAGCTAGGTAGTCCCAATAAAACAGCAAGCGCTGCACGGGCACGCACGCTGGTGGGGTGTGTTATTAAACGTGGTGGGGGTTGATCATCAAGTGACATTAGTGTTGACCTATTTTTCTATTTGACAATAAATTATCCTTTGACCATGCCATAACAGATATGACAGAGTCCGTGTCCTGTGCCCGCCCGGAACGGCACAGCCTCGCGAGGGGGCAGGCGAGTGGCGTAAATAAAGGAGCAGGAACGCACGTCAGAATGTCATTGCCCAAATTGCTTCCAATGATTGATACCAGGAAAAATCACAGACGCAGTACTTAGGGGAATATGTCAACAATTACTGGAAGCCACAGTTCTACATAAATTTTTCCTTAGAAGTAACATTTAAATTACTCTTGTTTTTATCTTCAGTCATTTAATCCCCTTTTATGTTTCGAAGTTACTCTCTTATAATATGCAGTTTATTTTCATATGCATTGTAAGAGGCAAAAGTTAATTCAGACCAACAATTATGTAATATTTTAATCTCCAGATAATTATATTTATACTAAGAGGAGCATATTAGATTATTTTTAAGCACTGAAACATCTTAGATTTTTTACTAGTGATAAACTTTTTTTCACTTCCATATTTAATAGGGAGCGTAACAGTGGATTTCATTAAAAGCAAAATATGGAACCCTCGACAAGGATAATTCTTCATGATTCAACATGACTATGAAAAATGTATGAAAACTTTCGTACTGCTAATGAAGGAACAATAGCGCTTGGAGAGAGATTTACCAAGGCTCTTCTCTGGGGAAAGAGCCAGGTTTCCTGTCCCCCTGAAGCAGGGGGGCTGAACAGCTCTCCTCCACAGTTTGACACCCACGGCTCTGCACTGAGGGAGCTCAGCAGCACGTCAGCCCTCACACCCCGGACGGCTGGGCGGGCGTCTGGGGTTGCTAAGCTTCCACGGCGGCTGGAACTGCAACCTACTCTTGTTAAAGAATTGTCTAACCCGTGATTTTAAATGATGATTAATTTCTTTCCCAGTTAAAAAAAAAATCACAAAAATCTATTTAAAAACCTTAAAACCTCACACTGCATTTTTTTGTTTGTTTGTTTGCTAGACACTGGTTCCGTCAAACCAGCGTGGTTCATCACACCAGGCATAATCTATATTAGTCCCGATGTAATCAAACGGGGCAATTAGCATGTGCACTGAAAATTAAAATGGTTTCCGAATATTGATGCATTTCCTCAGATCTTGGATGTTCAGTACCTTGACTTGGAATTTCTGTCATTGAGATGTAGCACACGGGTATGGGATGTAACTCCCCTCCCCTAAAATCACCACCGTACATAAACAGCCTACCACCCATCCCCAGCTCAGCGGTATTTCTACTGGAACTGAGCAGAACGAAGTGTCAGCTTGGATGGAAGGAGCGTGGACTGAGACGTGGAGATCAGGAGTGGCCCACAAGTGTCTGAGTTCCCCAGCTCACATCCCCTGTACCCGAACCCCAACATGATATTATAGAAGGACCCAAGAACAACAGTTGGCATCATTCAAACAGGAGGGACCAACACAAGGGGCGGGCGCGCTCAGCAGTCAGGCGCCGACCTCCGCGATCCAGCTCTCCTCGCTTCTCCCGCCACGGCGAGCCCCCTTTCTGCCCCTCTGCTCCCACCGCACGCGCTTGCTTGCCCTGGGCGTCCAGAACGACAGCAACTCTGAATATTTCTAGTACACATCGCAGCTCAGCTTCCACATTCTGCTGGGCTAGAAAGCTGTGGCAACATCGTTAAACGTAACTGACTTTCTTATGCTGTGCACCAGTCAGGCTTTCAAACACACCCATGATGCTCATGTTTAAGGCTCTGAATATACATTGAAGGGATAGCTTCAATTAATGCCAAAACATGCTTTTCCAACAGGGCTATTTATCTACTAGACCTTTCTGTTCGCATGTGGGTGCTTCAAGACAATTCAAAAGAAGAAAAATTTAAAACAGTACGCAGTTCACACAACAGATGGTCACAATATTTTGTTGGATGATCTTGCTCATGAGTCTAGGAATAAAACATCGTTAAAAATGTTTCTACAATCTTTCTGTGCTCGGTGTTAGAGAATTATATGGATGTATCATTGAGTAAGTGCCTGAAGGATGCAGTTAGTAAAGAGGAAAATCCGCAGGACCAGACTGTCCTTCGTCCCCGCTCCGCTTGTCACCTCCCAGCGCTTGGGTACTTTCAGTGCCCATGTCAGGCACGGACTCCCTTTGCCTCTTCAACTTCTGTCACCTGGGGAGGCTGCAACAAGGACTTCTTACCCCCAGAGTCGTGCAGCATTTTCCCCTGACAAAATATGCTGTCTGTCTAGAAATAGGTCTTTGTTTAGGTAACGGTTAATAACTGATGAAGGACCTGCATCTTCTATGCCATTGTAATTGGAACGTTCACATCCAGGCGACGACACGCCTGCCTGATACAGATCAGCTACAGAGCTTAGCAGAGTCTAGGTAGCCATTCTCAAACACGCAAGTTGCACCATGCATTTCATAGGCCAACCTACCATTTTTAATTTAACCACAACAAGGCGCATGTAACTTGTTTTCAAGCCAGCACATTGTTGCTCAGAACCACTGTGGTTCCCCTCCCATTCTAGAGAGCTGTTCCATGATGCTCGATATACTTTTGATCCTTTATAGCCCTTGGAGGGAAGCGAGAGACGGCGCTGGCGGTTTCTATTATAGCTTTCCTGCTACTCAATAATCTCATTTCACCTGCACCGTTTCCCCAGCAGTGCCATAAAGTCTTTGATTTATATCGAGAGTCCTTCTAGGCTTAGAAAAAGACATGATTTCTTTGTAGCATATCCATATGCTGTGCAAATTATCTTCTCGGATTTTGAAACACCTGTTGTATGTTTATCTTAATGTCAATAAAACCCCTTTAGGAACGTCATCAAAAAAAGTAATATATATTAGTCATTGATGCTCTAAAAGTTAACTTTTCAGCAAAATTCTCAACTAAAAAAAGCTGTATACTTTATGACTTATTTGCTGGCAATTTCAGAAATAATAAACTTGACATATAGATTTTTATCTTGTTTCTAATACAAATGTAAAAGAGAAAAAATCAAATAAGTAAGCCATAAACAAGTTATTTATTATGATACAATTCCTAGATTTTTGGCATATGTTGATTATGAAAAGGTAATATTTGTGTAAATATGTAAACCTGCTTAAGGGCATGTGGACTAAGAGTTGGGACAGATCTTACTTTATACAATGTTATATTGTGTGGTTTGTTGCGATGAGCCAGCGTAACATATAATTTAAAAAATGAGAAGACTTAGCAGCTGTTGATAACTAAAATCACATTATCTTGGGTAATTTTTTTTTTACCTTTGGTCATTTGAATTGACCAGGCCAAAATAAACCCACAATGCTCCCATATTCTCTTTCCCTCTCCCCCTAAAAACTCCTCAAGCCTTGCAGAGGGCCCCGATGACAGTTGTCACAGGATGACCACAGTGGAATGGACTTCTGAGGAGCTGGTGGCGGCAGAACAGAGGGCGAGGTCAGGCCAAGGACACCGCCAGAGGCAGCCCCGTGCCCGGGGACTCAGCCGCCAAAGCAACAGTGTGAGGGAGTACTTGGCCTTCAAACTATCAGAGAGCATGGGCCAGTAACAGAACCTAGGAACAAACGCAGTTATCTGAGTCTTCGCTATCCAGATGACACAGGGGGCAGAAGCGATTCAGCTCAAAGTTATTATTAAAAAGCTCCCGTTCAGTTCTGCACTGGTGACGGGGGTTGGGAGGGGGGGTCGCTGAACTCACTTGGAAGGTGGTGCCATAAAAACGCACTGGCCCCCTCCACGTAAGAGAGACTCTGTCCGGCCTGTGTTTCTTTGTATGTGCGAGAGTGGCTGCGCTATTTCAGGTGCCGAGAGGCCGGATTTGGAGGGCAACAGCCAGGCTGGACTGTCTCCCGTTGGAACGTCCAACCGCCTGGGTGGAGCCCAAACACATGTGTCTAAAAGTTTTACTCCTTAAAAATCATGCACTTTCCCTTTTTTTTTTTTTAGAGTAATAACCCTCTCCACACACACGTACACATTTAAACTAAATTAAATTTTAAAAATTCATTTCTTTTACTTAACTAAAGCTATGTGGATTACCCCAAATTAAAAAAAAAAAAAAAAAAAAAAGGTCTTCAGCACAAAGCTTGTTAAGTTTCATACAAGCCTGGAGACTTCTCTTTTTTAAAAAAAAAAATAACCTGCATCTGATCATGACATTCCCCTGAGCACTCAGAGAATTCTGGCACCGAGGGACCTCGGAGCCTGGGCCCTGCCTTCTCCCTCCCCCAGAGGCAGCCACAGGCCGCCTGCCCCCCCTACCCTCCCCCGCCCGCTCCGGATTCGCTCAGGTGAACCCCACGCGCCCACGGTTCTCCCAGCAAAGCAATTATCACCTCCGGAGGCAGCTGGTTCTCTCCCCTGTTCTCCATTTCCTCCTCCAGTGAGAAAGTGGTTGGGTTCCTTTGTTTTCTGCGTTGGCCAGCTTGGCAGTAGATTACTTTGAAATTGGAGGAAAATGACAGCCAGAATTTTGAGAATGACCCAGCTATGGCTTTTCTTGTTTGGGAAAAAAAATTTTTTTTTAAACTGCTCTTTAAACTTATGTGAATAGCATACACTTATAATGAAAAATATTTATAGCTGGTTTAATTTATTTAATCAATACTTACATAGGGTTTACTATATGCAAGGACCATTTTTATGTTTATAAGTATTAACTCATTTAATCTTCATAATCACTCAATGAGGTAAATAAATGCATATAAACATGAACTCACTGCATCCTTGTAAGGACCTGATGGGCAGATACTTTTACTATTCTCATTTTATAAATAAAAACTAAGGCACAAGATTTCCTTCTCTGACTCAGGTTTAAGATAGTTTATTGCCTATTTCTGTGATCCTGGTGGTCACTAGTGAATAAAACTCGCGTGGTGCCTGTGATTCCGGGCTTTCTCCCCTTCGCCCTAACCCCAGCAGAGCGCGGGGATGTGAGCCTGCCTGGAAGCCTGTGAGGCCTCCTGCGGGGCCCTCGCCGCACGAGGCTTCCCCAAGCCCAGCCCATACCAGCGCTGCCTATCCACAGTGGTTCTCCTAACAGCCAGCAGCCCCACAGCACTGGAGAAAGTTTTCTGAAGTAACACATGAAAACCGTGCTGTTCGAATCCTCCCCGCACAACGCATTCCGCAGACAGCTGACTTCGCACGCGACCTGACCGCACGCCCCTTCCTTTCGCAGCGCCCGGCGATAGCGCCTGCCTCCCCTGCTCTTCTTTCCAAACTCTTTTCTCCTAGAAACCACTGAGCTCCACCTTTCCCATCGAAATAGCAGACAAACGAAGAACAATTAGAAACATCACATGACTGTAGAAACAGCACATGACTCCTCCCGGATAAAAATGTAGTCAACGTCCGTACTCATAACCCAGACTAAAACAACTGTCACCACGCAACAACGGGAACATTGCATATGGTGGCAAGAAAGTACTGAAGCTCCATGTGGTCCCCATGGGAGCTGCTGTGCAGACCCCCGCCCGCCCCCGAACGGAGGACTGAGGCGCCATTTCGGTCCCTAGGCCTGGAAGGCCTGAGCAAAGCACATGAAGAACATGCATAAGTCTCAGGAAATTAATGAATATGAAAGAAAACAGATAAGAATATGAATGTTTAATCTTCTCAATTTAATTTCTAGCTTAAGGTGGGCCGAGGTGTCAGGCAATAACACTGCTTGGAAAATGAACTAACGCAACGATGGTCTGATTGTTATCAGACTTCAGGGGAAAAAAAAAATTAGCCTAGAAGCCAAAGGACACAGTGTTCTGAAATAATATCTTGAACAGAGTCATCAGCCTAATAGGACATAAACTCTAAAAACAGAAAAATAAAAAAGCTAAGGGCAAACAATGCACGTTTTCTGTAAAAATGGAAAATTCCATTGACCATGTTTCTCTAGAAATGCACTGCAGCGCTGACAACACGGCCCCGGTGTGTCACGCGCCCCGTCCAAGGCGAGGAGGCCGGATGGAGGGGGCGAGTGGCGCCAGCAGATCTCCGTGCTGCGTGTGGCCCGTGAGATCCCCACACGCTACTCCCTTGGCTCTCTGGTCCTTTCCTTCCCCCATCAAGAAATGTCTATGGAGCACTTGCTTGCTGGGGATTTTGCTGGACGCTGGAGAGGGCAGGATGTGTGTCGGGCTCTGCCCTCCTCACGAGGCTCACGGTGAAGAAGTCACAGACGTGAACAAACGTTCTCAGGCAGCAAAGAGGTGAGGGAGGCGCAGCTTTGCCTCAAGTTCAGGGGCACCCCCATGTGTCCCGCACCTCTACCTTCAATGCCCAGGAGAATGATAAAAAGACACAATGGCCGGCTGTGTTTTTTCGGGGTGTGTATGGAGGGGTGCTCTGCGGACCAGTCAGGTACTGCAGGGCTGGGAGAGAGGCTGACCCCAAACCACTGAAGTATTTAACACCTTCTGCCTGCCCAACAGGTTTGAGCTTCCCCTCCACCGCAAACACATCGTCGCTTCCTTCACATGCTCTCTCTGCTCTGCCCCGACCCCCGCCCGTTAACCCCCGTCGGAACACAGCCCCAGAGGCGACAATGGCGCTGACTGGATTCCAGATTTACACCCAGCTCTGTCACTTATGAGCTTTGTGATCTTGGAAAAGTTATTTAAATTCCTTGTGCCCCGGCTTCCTCGTTCACTTGCCAATTATAGGCTAGACAACATATCATTATAGGGAGGATAAAATAAATCAATACATGTAAAACATTTAGTGCCTGCCATATAGTATGTGCTCGGTAATGTAAATCGTTGTTGTGAACCATTTGTATGATTTATTATCTAGTAACAATGGAGGATACAATGGAGTAAATGAGCGCTGTTTTCCAATAGCTACAGGAAGCACAGTCATGGTTCGACTGTAAAGTAATGACTGGCGCAGAGGTTACTGTGGAAATTAAATGACATAATTACAAAGAGCACCAACCGCAGTGTCGTGCTCATAGCAGCAGCTCAATAAATGATAACTGGAGAACATTTTGAAAAATATCTTCATCTTCCAAGCCAATTCAGGGGAGTTTGTGGGATGCGAGATGAAGTCACAGAATTCTGAATAAAAATAACATGTACAGCCGTAGGAGATCCTAAGAAACACCGCACGGAAGATGGGAGCGCCAAGTGCACCCTGAGGTTTATAAGGACGAGGCAGCAGCCCCGCCCCGACCGCACCTGAGGGGAGCCCCAGGGCTGCCCGGACCAGCCAGCAGCGTGAGCCGCTCGGCAGGGGCCTGGCGACCCTGACACCCTCCCCCTCGCTCCGCTCGGCCTCTGCTCGAGCGCACCCCTCGCGGCTCTGAGGGGCCGCGCCGGCCATCGTGCGGGCGGGCGCTGACCAGGCGCTTGTGGGGGCGGGAAGCTCTGCCCCTCAAGGGGCGCCCCTGGCACAGACAGGTGTGATGTGTGTCTCCCTTTCTCCCCACATGTAAACGGGTACGTTTCCAACGCATGAGTGCATTTCGGATGACGAGACATCCCGGTTCTGCGCTGTAAACACAAAGAAAAACGTATTTCGAAAGTAATTTTAGAGAATAAATTTTTCCTACGCACTGTCTCTCCATTGAGCTGGGAAACGTCCTCCCTGCTCGTTTCTCACTGGGCCGAGGGTGGAGGGGAATGGTGGTTGTTTTGGGGGCAAACTTTTCAGAACAACCCCCCTGAGACACAGCCGCGTTGCAAGCTGGGGGGCTACGAAGCAGACCCCCAAGCGCCATCCAAAAGTGCGCGCGGAGAGGACCGCGGCGTGGTGCTGACGCGCGGGACACAGGCAGAGGCGCGGTTTCCTCAGGCTTTCGCTCTGCGTTTCTCTGGCGTCCGGCCTCTGCGCTGGCTCTTTGGGCGACGCAACAGGCGCGGGTCCTCACCCCCGCTGCCCTCCGATGACCGCCGTCCGGGCCGCCGCCAGGACGCGCCCAGGCCATCTCCGGAGGAGCCCTCCTCAGCCACCGCCCTCCCCCCGCCCCGCACAGGGTCCGCGCTTACTTCTCTCTTTCCCCGCGTGCCCACAGGGTCCTGCCCCGAGTTTGCACTAACGTATCCGCAGGGAGCCGGTACGTCCGAGGAGGACACTCACGCATCCAGCAAACGCCGGGCTGAGCACCTGGCGGGCGCAGTCCCGGGAAAGTGGGGGCGGGAAAGACAGGCACAGACCCCTCCTCTCCACAGGTTAAGGTTAAAAACATGAACACGGGAAATAACAGCTATTTCACTGGTTTTTAATTCCTCCCTCCTATCACGAATACTTCCTTTAATGTTCTATACAAACTTGCCTTGCTGTTTTTCTCTCATAGCTTTCACAGTTAATACATTCTGAACTTAAAAATCGCGGGGTGAATCGATAACAGAAGTGTCATCGCGGGATTTAATTTTGCACTTCTTAGACCATGCAGCCCTACTAAAGGGCCTAAACCTTAAAGCTTTTTACTGTTTTCCTAAATTAGCTCTATACACAAATGTCCCCTCACTGCCACAGAGCTGGCGACGGCAGGTCACCGTGCTTGCGGGGTTCGTTCTGTCTTTTTCCGCACTCGGAAGAGGTTAGGGCACAGCGACCAAGCGAGCAAGGGGGGCCACGGAAGACGCGGGGAGAGGCTGCACGAACCGCAGCGCAAGGCCAGGGGGCTCGGGGACGTTAACATGCACTGTCTTTATATGTGACTCTCAGCCGCCGAGTTGCCACAAAGTCTGAATTGGAAGCTTCATGTCTCCAGGACACTTCCTGTATTTTTCACGTGCGTGATGGACCTAATGTTTCTGGAATATTAAAGTCTGCCAATTGCCATAAAGTAATAAAAAAACAGACGGACACGTCATGGCGGAGGAAGGCGCCTTATGACAGCAGAGAGCAGAGGGGTCCGGGGCCCCGTCAGGGAGGAGGAGTCACCCAGATCAAGGAGAGGAGGCAGGCGCAGCAGGGTGAGGCTTGGAAGGAAAACCCTGGAGCTGGAGCAGGAAGTGGGGGGCGGCTGACAGCAGAGGGGAGATGCACCTCCGGCAGGTGCTCGACAAATGCGCACTGAATAAACAAATGAACAATAATAATAATAAAGAGAGGGCTATGCACTTGCTTGAATGTTGAGGTTTGTATTATTCCTATCTTGGGAAAATTAGAATTTTTACAAGGCAATTTACTTCCCATTACTACAAACAGGAATATTTTTGCCTTGTTAAGACATTCCCCTTTCCATATATTTAAAAGTAATTTAGAGAGCTATAATTCAGTATTAAACACAGTATATAAAGTATTTATGATGCAGAGAACTTGAAAAACAGGCATCTTGCATACATCTGTTTCCGGAGGAAATATTTATAATATTTACAAAGTTTCACTGTGGATTCCAAAGGGATGTAAATTGTATAATCTCTTTAGGAAAAAAATGATCATTTTCCACGCAGCCCTCCCGAACGCACGCCCAGAACGGCCGTATTGGCGTTAACCCCTTCTGCTGTCCGCTCCCCTGGGTGTCCCTGACACACCCTGCCCGCAAGGGGGGGAGCCCTGCCCCGACCAACGACCGCGTGGGCAGACATCCCGCGACGCCCGGGCCGGGGGCAGGGGCACCTGACACACACTCGGGGGGGCAGAGCCCGCGGCCGCCCCCGTGCCCCGGAAGAGCGCCAGGCAGGGGGCGGGGGGGGGGAGGCCGGGGCGGCAGCCGGCCCCTGACCTGTCCTTGACCAGTCGCAGAACCCCGACCCCGTCGTTTCAGCGGCGTCGGCCGGTTTCCCCGTCTTCAGGAATCGGGGGTGTGCGGCGGGCGGGTCTCGGAGGGGCCTCCTAACACCGAAGGGCCATGATCCGATTTCCTCATGTGTTTCTCAAACATCGTGAGAGCGTGCACCTAAAAATCTTCAAATTTAAAACTCTGAACATTTTCCTTAAAAGGAAAGAAATATTTTTCAATAAATGGAACACAGTTTGAAGCTAAGAGACAAACCTCTCCTTAATGCCATCAGCAGTGTGGAAATCCTTATTTTAAAAGGAATGTGAAGAACTTGAAAGAATTCCATCCAACTCAGGGCTACAAAAATGGTAAAATATTCGACGGCCCTGGCCTGGCCCGGCCCGGCCCGTCAGTGATGAGGACACAGAATGTTTCCAGTTTCTCCACTCGGTACCTCTTGGCAGTCCGACTTAACTTTGGAGTAAGTCCTTAGAAAAGCCATTCAATTCCGTTTTTAAGGGTTAGGAACGGGCTTCCTCTACCCAGGCTACAGTTAGAGGTTCCCATTTCTTTCTACCTACATCATGCCATTTTACACCCTGCAGAGAAAACATCAAACCCCTTGCTAGAAAGCAAACCAAAAGTAATCAGAACACCACCAGGTGAGGGCAGAAAATAGGGGTTACTGCTACCTTGTCACTGCAGCTGGGGGACTCTGAGGCTCAGGGAAGCCGCCTCATCTTTCTACATCTGTGTCAGGAGAGTGGGGATTCGATAATGTGCCCTAAGCGCGGGAGCACAGTAGGTGCTCAGGATAGACTTCCTCTGACCGTCTGACGGGGGGGGGGGGGCGGCGAGGGCCTATGCCTGCCCATCAACACCCCCCCAGATTCCTTACTGTTTCACTCTAAGGCTGGCACCATGCCCAGCTAATCGTAGAGGATTAATCAACGTTAGATGAACAAATTAGCATTGCTCCTGTCTAGTTTATCTTCCGCCCACGGCCCTGCCACGCAGCCAGTGCGAACTTCTTCACGGCACAGTGCAAACTTCTTCATTTATCTTTACATCTCTCATCCTCTTTGGTGGTTCTGCTATTCCCCTGCGCTGTCCTCTTAGTGACAAAAGCCCAATTAATATGCATCTTCCACTGGTTCGCTTCATTATCTCCCTCAAAGCTGACCTGTTCCTCCCCTGGACTCCTGAATCAAGGAGGGAAAGAGAAAGGACCCCAACTGTCAAAATCATGAATATATTCTGTTCCTCAGCCTAGTTTCTCACGCATAGTAGGAGCTCAAATTTGTTAAACTGACTTGAATAATCCTGCCTATTCATTAAAAGGGTTTTGCAGAGCAGTACGATGCATCTTGTAAAAAAGGCTATGCATATTTTAAGTTATTATGAATTATAAATTTGATTACTCTCATGTATTCCAGAGAACTTGAAATGAGGATTGAGAAATCCAAATAGGATATTAAAATTCTCAATATTCATCTAAACATCTATTATGAATCTTATTTCTCTCGGAAAATAAAGCTCAATGCCAGCCTAATTAGCATGCTTTTATTGTGTGTGAAAACATCCTCAAGGATTTTATTTTTTCCAGTCAGTTCATAATTGTTTGCACTAATAGCTACTACATATTTTATTAATTTCCAATGAACATAAAGTAAAAATATAATCACTGTATTTTTAAAAAATAATAGAACATTCCTGTCAAGCTTTTAAGCAAGATGCAAAGAATGAGAAAAAGGGAAGATAAGGAGACTTGGAACCAGGAAGGAAGAGGTGATAATGTTGGGAAAGAAGGAACAAGCAACAAAAAGAAGAGAATAAAAAAGAAAAGGAACTGATGGAGGGACGAATATAAAACGCAAAGTGACAGTGAGACAAGAAGAACGAACGCCGAAAAAAGGAGAGGAGAGAGAGGCAGGGAATGGGGGGAGAGCTAAAATGCGAGAGGTATTTACTTTGCACACAGATGTGTAAAACTCGAGCATGGCATAATTAAAATACAGTGTAAGGTAAAACAACTCCGCACTCCCAAGACAGACATTTTTACTAGCATTGGGCCCATTCCCAACCCAGGAATTCTTGTGCGATTCCAGACACTTAAAGGGAGATACTGATCTTGATTATAACAGTTCATTGTGGTTTAGGACCGAGGTGATGTTACATAGGCCTTTTAAGTTCAAGTTAGCGATGGTGCCTACTTCTCAGCATTTATCTTGCAGTTTTAAGCCAAAGAATACACTTTTAACTTGGTTCCTTAAACAGTTATCTGTCAAATTTTAAGTTTTTATATTTTATGTTGAAATAAATTAATTTTATTGATAATCAAGTTACTTTTGAAAATAATTATGAAACTCTAAGAAAAAGACTGTTTTCCCTAAAAATATTTATAGTATTTTATTTTGACCTACAATGCTGACTTTAAAATAAATAGGTTCTTGAGGTTTATGTACAAAATTTATTTTATACATTTATATACAGTTCTCTTTTACAGACTAAAAATTCTTTGAAAGCAACATTCATTCTAATGTGATAGCTCTCAGATTCCACACAGCACCCAGCAGTTTACCCACCCAACAGGTGTTTGTTGGAGAAATGGACGAATCCATCAGGAGTCATGACTCTAGCGAACGATAATTAATTCCTACATGGTGAACTAACCTTTTCACATGTTCGACACACTTGTATCTGCTGTTTCCATTTAGCCTCCTGATCACTACCAACCTAATCTTTTTAAAATACGAATTTCATAATGAGCCCTGGCCTGGTGTGGCTTAGTGGGCTGAGCACTGGCCTGCGAACCAAAGGGCTGCTGATTCACTTCTCAGTGGGGGCACCTGCCTGGGTTGCGGGGCAGGTCCCCAGTTAGGGGTGCGCAGGAGACAAGCACACATGGATGTCTCTTTTTCTCCTTCCTTTCCCCTTTGTCTAAAAATAAATAAAATCTAAACAAACACACACAAAACCAGTATTCCACTGTTCTAAAACTTGTAAATTACTCATTCTTTCTAAAGCCTGAATGTTTAAATGCGTTAAGCACCCCATCATTACATCATAGATTTAAATATTATCTAGTACTACTTTCTGTTGAAGAGACTCTACTTTTCAGCTTAAGTACCTATGATTAAATTTGCAGATCTTTATAGAGTTGGGAGAAAGAAAATGCTTTTGCAATTTACGTATCATTGAATTTTTAACCTATGTCAACAAAATGCTTTCAGAAATGAGTGTTTAACAACCTGTCTGTGGGCTGCAGCTACCAACAGGCCACTGGACACAGCAAGCCACTCTCTGCACTGCCCATCCCCCCGAGGCCGGACCTCGACTGAGTCAGGTGCCTCGCCGAGGTGGCCCCGCAGCAGCCGTGAGCCAAATGGCTGTGGCAGCCAATGCCAGGCACCCGCCTGCGGAATCCCGCTGCCCTCTCTGCTCCACACCTCTCGGCTGGGCTTGGGGAAGGCGCAGGAGGGGGCTTTGCAGTCGTACCCGAGGAGGGACCGACGGCGGCTGAGAACGCCGGCCACAATCCAGCGACGTGTGCACACTGTTCTACACCAATGACTGGGAGTGGTTTGGCATGTGACAATAGCAGACTGATAGAAAAACTGCCTAGAATCACTGTCATAACACTAACGTGAACGATTTGGCACCGGCTCTGTAAATGGCAGGCAGAGGCAGGTAACAGTTACAAACGCTTGAAAAACAGCAAGTGCCTTGTCAGTCAGAGCTGGAGAAAGTGCCGGTGTCAGTGTGGATGCTGGGAGAAACGGTGACCAGGGGAGGTAACAGCCACGCACAGCTCGGGCTTGGAGAAGCTTTCCACACACTCATATACCTCACGGATCTGCGGACTTTGGCAAAGTGAGTTTTCAGGTGACACACTCGGGAGCATCGGTTGCTTTTACTGCACGTGATAAGGTACGTTGATAAGAATAGAGTCAGAGAGCACATGTTCATTTGCAAGCAGATTTCACAGGGAACGGAGAGACATGAAGGATAGCCAAGTTGGCAAATGAAATTATTTCTCATGCCTAGTCCTTCCAGCTGGCAAAGATTCCTGAAGAGAAATGATGCCCAAAGACTACAATCAAATCAAGGCTGTGGCAGAAAGGCCTTTGCCAAGTGCTCTAAAGGAATTAAGCGGTGCCCAGTGGGAGGAGAGGTGGGAAGGGTGGGGGGACAGGAAGGACGGGAGCGCCTAGAAATCTTCAAGGTGACAGATACCGTGAACAGGTATTATCTACTTCTCATGAAATTATCCGAAACACCTTATACAGTGTGGATACCGTTCACCATGATCAAACTACTAATAACTGCAATGAATAGTCATTTTTATATGTCTTTTCTCCGTGGGTCCTCATTACTTGCCATGTACTAGCTGGTAGTGAAAACCCAAAATTATTATTTTTTCCCCACAGTTTATATAAAACATTGATAGTATTTTAAATTTAAAATGTGCCAGGCTTTTCTTATGTTACTTGTGTCTGATGTTTCACGTATACTATGGAGAAAGTGATTCAGTCATGAAAATGAATTTCCTCTTGCTTATGGACAACTCTGAATCCGCTCCTTGAAAGTACTGCCAGAGCCACCCCAAACACCCAGCCCGCACGAGCGCCTGCTCTCTTCGTCTAGTGTACCTTCACTCACAAACGTGCCACTTAGTGCTTCATTGTTTGCAAATGCACAGTATGAAATCTTCTGAGAAATGCCAGAAGGGACTCGCAGACTGGCAAGTTCAATTTACAAGCGAGAGAACTGCAGACTTAATCTGGATCGGGAACTGGCTTCCGGCAGGACTGAGGCCTGGACACGGGTCTTCTGATTTCTCCTCCAGTTTTGCTTTTCCAGCCAAATGGGAGCCAAATGGGAGCCAAATGGGCTGCGTGGTTACAGAGCAATTACTCATCACCCAACAGTGCGACCAAACACCCTCCACTTCTTCTCTTAGAGGGCGGTCACATCAGAAAATACGCAGGAACAAAGCCAGTATTTCCTTTGCTTGTAATAATAATTAACAAAATATCTCAAAGTTCAGGAAGCAATACCACTAATACCTCCTCCTTGAATCTTCCAATGGCCTTCTTTATCTTTAGTAAGCATTCTTATTGTCTCCAAATTATTAATAAAAAGAAACGTCTCAGAGGCAAAGTGTCGAGCTCTATGTGTCAAAGCGGATGCGCGGGGAGGCAGGAAATTAAACTTAGTCCATTTCATTAAAAAGCTGGAATTCCTTCTATCGCTTCTCTGCAGACTAATGCCGTTAATTAAACCACGTCCAAAACCTCCTGTATCCGATGTTACCGAAATGAAAATTATAATTATTACACTTAACAATTAACATGACTATAACCTGGAACGCCTTTCTTGGAACGTGGAAATGCCCTTACACCTCTCCCCCACCCGGCCCCCGCCGAGTCATGCCGACCCTCCACGGAGGCGCCACCGCCCGTTGCTCCGTCGCCGTCCCCACAGGCAGGCTGCAGGGCAGCGGAGGTGCGGACACCCCGCGGCCCCTGGCGTGAGCACGAGCGAAGCTCCCAAGAGTAGCATCTTCGACCGCTTCCCCCACACCCCGCCCTGTCCTCCCCAAACCTGGGGCGGGGGATCGCCCACACCGCGCCCTGCTGGCTGGGAGCCCCTCCCTCTGTCCCGAAGGTACCACTGAAGGCCCGTCACCTTCCCACGACTCTCTTCCCGCCATAATTTTCAGAAAGCTCTTGTTTAAAAATACGTAACTTTCTTGAAGTTCGCGCCCAAGCTCTACTCCGTCCGGGGGGCCACCAGGAACGCACTCATTTGTCCGTCCGTGTCTGGATGCACCATAAGCACCCTGGCTGCGCACCTGCTACAGAGCGCGTGCTGTGCCCCTTCGTTCCCACGGAGCCACCCCTACGACATTGCTGCCTATTATTTTACAGCTGGAGTCTTGTTTCAAGCAGGAAATCCACCTTATAAACCCTGAGAGAGAGCAACTCCCAAGGATGCCAGGGACCTGAGTCCCACCACAAATCATCTCCATCCGGTGCGCAGGCCCAGTGACGGCGCGTCGAGGGCCCCCGAGGCCCACGAGCGTCGTAACGTTGCTCACAAAACTCCGCTGCAAGCAATTTCTCAGTGGCTTTACACTGACACAAATTGCTTGCTCCTCTTCTAAATGAAATCTAAGAAGGGCATGAATACCTTTAACGAGTTGGCTCGCTTTTCTATACCAATGACATATAGTATTTTATTAATACTACTCAATTTTCAAATGCTGGTAATTTGTGACGTTATTTTCATTCTTGAGACACATGAGCAACCTCTCCCCTGGCCTGCGCTTGTCCCCGTGAATCCAGGCTGAGAAAATGTTTCAGAACCTCAGCGGGCAGTGCCGCCAGGGTGCTCTGCGGTGCTTGGGTGACTGAAGGCGTCACACTGAAGAGAACACAGTGAGGACACATTGCAGAGAAGTGTGGTGACAAGGCGGGCACTGGGGTCTCAGCACCGGGAGAAGTACAAAATGCTAACGTCCGTTGCTCTGGCCCTACGCGCCTCCCAGACGACCCCTTCCTAGCCCGGACAGAATCAAGGCTGTTGAACATAAAAACACAATTAAAAAAACCCCTGATTTTGACAAAAACTGATTTTGAAAAAACTGATTTTGATGAAATGATGAGCGTCCTTTCCTACAACACAAAGAGCTCCATGGCCCAGTTTTGTGTGCATGTGCATTGATTGTTATTCCAAAAACACTATTTCTGTAAAGCTGACTTGGCCCATAGGAAAAATCAGCCGTGCCTTCTTTACTGGGCTGAGGGCAGCAGGCGCTGCCCCAGACAGGACTTTAGGCACAAGGAAAGAATCGGCACTACTTTACTTGCAGGCGAGAGTGTGAGGCATCGTTTGCGGGGGGTCAGAGAGCTGGGGAAGAGCGAGCAGAGGCGACGCAGCTCACAGCGTGTGCGGGGGAAGGCCGCACCTCTCTCCAGGCCGGGACTTCACCCCAGATCCCACGCCTGGCCCCGTATCACCGTGATAGGAAGCCTCTGCTCTTCCACACAATCCCTCGCACTTGTACTGAAATCGTCTCCCATAGCAACAGACGGTACCTCCGGAGAAGCGAGTTCAGAGTAGAAACAACACACATGTTGTGGCTCACGGAGCAGGACTGGGGCTATTGACATCATTCTCCCCTTAGGTTTTTGTTGGGCGTACGTCACATTGTGGAACGAGCAACCTGAGAGTCGGTGCTTGCTCCCAATTGAATTTCTATTCCCAGTGGTTAAAAAATGTTCAATATAAGAGGAAGAGTAAAAAGAGGCAAAACTGAGGCACCTCAGTCCCCAGGGACCATTGGCTCTCCAAGCAATAATGTGCCCTTAGGTATGGACTATGCTTTTCTTCCCTTTTTAATTATGCTTACACTGCAAATAAAACCGAGTTTTCAGCTCTTCATACTAACAGTGGACAGGACAGATGTCAACTCCGTATCCATGTCTCCTGGCAAAAAGCTCTAAGGGATATGTGAACTGGCTCTTTATAGAAGAAAGGCATATAGAACAACTAAATAAGTTAAGTCCCTAAGGGGTTTTTTTAAATGTAAATATATACAGTTTTATAAGACTAAAACCATTGTCTTCAAGAGAAGGAGCACACAAAGTGTTCTGGGGGTGTCTCACTTAACACAACAGCCTAGAAATCCAGTAAGAAAGGAAAAGCAGATTCCGTTCCCTGTCACGTACAAGCGCGGCCCCTAGGGGACCGTCTGGCCCGACCAGACGGGTGCCCCCACGACAGCTCCTACATCCCCATTCTTTGTCGTGTGAGGTGCGGCCGACAGAGGCAGCCGTTGGTACCGAAAACGTGTGCCCAGAGGGGTCTGAACAACACACATACCTGGGGAGACAACCCCTGTGTGGGTAACTTTTGTGCCACCGCTCCTTGTCTGCGGAGCACACGTAGGAGCCTCGGTAAATGTCCGAAACCAGGGACAGTCCCCCAGGCATGTTTTCCTGTACGTACATGCCTCTGATCACATGTAACTTATAAACAGCACAGTAAGACAGTAACAATAACCATAAAATAGGCCACTTTTAACAATACACCGTAATGAAAGCTATGTGAACGGGCTCTGTCTCTCTCCAACTACCTGACCCTACTCACCTGTTCACTTTCAGGAAGCACGTCACAGTGTCCCGGGCACACCCAAAATGCCAGCATCGCTACACCTGCGCGGGGGGGGGGGGGCCATGGTGCTGTAAAATCAGGGCCCCCTGAACGCAAGCTCCAGCCACAGGACGGTGGAGCCGACCAGCAAGATGGCCACTAAGCGACCCTCAGGTGAGCAGAGTTACAGCGGGAGACCCAGCCTAAGGGAGGAGTCAGGTCGCGGCCGAAGGCGCGGGTCTCATCTCGCAATCAGAACTCAGGACGGCCCGCAATTTAAAACGTCTGGATCACTTATTTCTGGAATTCTCCATGTGATATTCTCAGACCATGGTTGACCGCAAGTAACTGAAACCAAGGAGAGCGAAACCCCAGACACCAGGGGGCTCCTGTACGATGGTGCCTGAATGGAAGGCAAGACGCTATTAGTGAAAGATAGTATTTTACAATTTAATAGCGGTCTGACTTTAGCAAACAGAAATACATTTATTAAATTTTTGTCGATTAGTGGGAATTAGAGTCACATTGTGTCCTTTGGTGAAACCGTTCAGTAAGAATATAGACTACTGCAGACTTGAACTCGCAGGGAGAAAGAAAAAAACTACAGCAGCACAATAAAAATAAACTTGCCTTCCCAACAAGCTTCAAACACCACGAAGTCCATTAAATATTTAAGTGAATGAATATGCATATTTCATTGGTCATTTGATAACATTTACCATATTCTGAAAGGCTTTTTACTGGATATGAGAAAGGACACAACCTGCCTGTCGGAACATGCACCGCAGACAGAAGAGCCGCTTTCCCACTGGCATCACAGGAAGCAGTTTGGAGCATTGTCTTATGCTACACACACTGTTCGATTGGAATACATATTTGTACTTTGCAAATAGAACAAACTAACTACTCACACACCCACATTGGCGATTCAAAGCTTTCGTTTAGGCAGCAACACCGGTCTGCCAACAGTCTCTCGAGCCGTGTGCTTCCCTAGCTGTCCCTAAACAGGACAGAGCCTGGACGTGCGGCGGGTTCTGAGCACAGCGGGCACCTCCGTGGCTACTAGTGACTTCTACACGAGTTGAACGAGGGCAATGGCTTTTCCTATATGTCATGGCCTCTTGGCTGCAAAATGCGTTCCCAACTTGGGCTTGAAATCTTAGGCCGACATCAGGCCTCAACCAAATTAAGGGAGAAAAAAAAAAGACTCAACATTTCCTCCAAATACATACTCAACTTAAGACAATCATAAAAGATGGATGGCACTTAAATCATATTTCTCTAAAAAGAACAAGGGCAGTTTTTTAAGAAGAAGTCCCTTCTCTTTTTACAACATTTTTAAAGTATATTTTATTGATTATGCTATTACAGTTTCCCCATTTTTTCCCCCTTTATCCCCTCTGCCCTTCATCCCCCACCAGCATTCCCTCCCTCCCCCCAGTTCATGTCCATGGATCAAACATGTAAGTCCTTTGGCTTCTCCACTTCCTATACTATTCTTAACTTCCCCCTGTCTAGTTTGTATCTACCACTTATGCTTCTTATTCCCTGTACCTTTTCCCACATACTCCCCCTCCCCCTCCCTGCTGACCTTACTCCATGTGATCTCCGTTTCTGGGCTTCTGTTCCTGTTTTAGTAACCTTTACTTTACCCAACCTATCAAACTTGATGGTTGGTGCCTAAAAAAGAATTAATAATATTTGTAAGGAAACTCATACCTTAACAGATGAGAAAAACTAGGGTGACATACAAAAATATGTAATTTGTGACTGTAATTAGCCTTCATTCCAACATAAAAGACATGGCCCTTATAAATGATTTTTTAATAAAGCGTAAAGATAAAATGGGCCCAGTCCACTTTGACTTGCAATATTCTCATTTAAAACCACCTGCTACCCGAGATTATCTTGTTTTGTGACAAGGGGCCATCCGTTAAATACCCATCCTGCTCCTGGAAGTGGGCGCCACAGGCCAGGCCTCCCCACCTAAGGACACCTTGGTATCAGTCAGCTCCTCAGCTCCGCTTCAAACACGACTCAGAACACACACCGGAAGTTTCCACCAAACGGGGAGCCCTCTGCCGCTGCTTCGGCTGAAGAGTGTGACTTCTGGGGGCTGCTCTTCATTTACACATTGCGAGGCCAATGAGTTAATTTACACTCTCTTGGCAACAAGCTGTTATCGCTCATTTTGTTTGATTTAAAAGCAGCAAAAATGTGCAGAGGCAAGGCTTGTTAAGATACAGCATATACCTGCAAGAATTGGGGTGGAAATAAACCGCTAATGCTAGCATACTGCTGAAGGCAAAGCGCGTGTAAATTGTCCTTCTGGCATGAGGGTTCCTAACTTCTGGACCCCTTCAGCACAGACTCATGTTTTATGCTTAATTTCCCTGGTTCGGGGGCGGCAGATACATTAGTCGCTGTGCACCAAGAGTAGTCTTTAAAATATTTATGCCACTTCTATTCTCCACGCAAGTAGTGGGAAAATCGAACATTCTGCTCAATTACAGAAAAGACTACTAACACTTTCAAGTTATATATGCACACAAATAATCCTTAAATTCAGGAAGAAAGTAAAACCTCTCACGCTACAAGTTCCCCAGTAGAACTTCATACAGGCAGGGAAAATACTTGAACACAAAACTTAATAAGCCACAATTGCCACTCCATCTGAAGTGAAATGGAGTAAGTGAGACTTTCACCCCAAACGGTGAAATGGATCATCATAACAACCCTTGGGAAAGGGAAAGAGCTTCGAGACACTGTACCATAGCTGCTGGCTCAAACTGCCAACCTGCATTTCCTGAGCCGCCCAGAATAGCAGCAGCCCGCGGGCAAGTCCCCGTGAGTCTAAATAGTAACGGGGAAGTACGAGGGCTCTTTGTAAGGGTCAACCCACCGCGACGCAGAGAGGCTGCGAACACTCTAAAGGACAATTCTTGGCAAATACTAAGAGTCCAAGATACAAAATTCAAAATAATGATCCACCTGCAATTCTTACGATTGATGTACTCTACCTTTTAAAAAAACCTAAAGTCTTAGAGGAAATTCTGCACAGAAGTTCAGTTGAGTAAAGCTGTGGTAATAAAAGTACTTTTGAAAATAGAGTTAGCCACTCTCAAGATAGTATTTCCCCCCCTTGAAAACAGAAAGTATTTGTCTAAGGGCTGATGCATCCGGGTAGGAAGGCTGGTGTCATCTGGGCCGCCACACGGCCCGGAACACACTCAGCCGTGGCCGCCCTGCTCAGCTGCTGCAGGAAACGGAGACGAAGGCGATGCAAGCCTTTCCCCGGGACAGCTGCGGCCTCGCGGGGGAACAGGGAACGACAGGCTGAGATCGTACGTGCGGCACAAGGTGCCGATGACTTTGTTACTGAGATGCCATCCCCAGGGAGAAGCCCCCGCCTCCTGCAGCCTCTCCCCCTGAGAGAGGAGTCTGCCCTCTCTGCCGTGGACCTGACTCCTCCGGTGCCTTCCAGGCAGCAGTGAAGTGGTCCCACGAGTGCCACTGGGCCGGTCCAGAACCCAGGTCCCCGAGGCCTGGCAGCTTCCACTTTTGCTCCCCTAGAATCCACGGCTGCGCTCTAGGACGCCAGTTCCGGCGCCGGAGGATGAGAGGCCATGGCGCGGGGGCAGGTTGCGGGGGCGGGCGGGGGCGGGCGGGGGCGGGGAGGTGAGTGGCCCGCCGGGTGGGCCGGCGGAGGGCCCCGGGGGCTGCCGCCGCGCCGGGAGCCCGGAGGCTCGGACGAGCTGGGTCCCGCCACACACACTGCGAGAAACAGTAAAATGCTGTTGGTCTAGGCCAACAGTTTGGGATGGTCTGTTATGCAGAAATAAATAACGGCTCTAAAGAAGGGAAAAAATAGCCCTGGAGCCCAATCGAATCTGCTTCTCCTAGGAACGAGCAGCGGGCGGGCACCGGAGGCAGCCGGGGCCGCGGATGCCCGCGCAGGCCGCGCACGGAGCGAAGGCGCGGTGCAAGCCACGCTCGGGCTCCGGCCCTGTGCCGAGGGGACGCGCCCCCGTCGGCGGGAGACGGCCTGTGTCGGCCCCCAACGAACTCACAGGGACCCCGCGTCAGGCTCAGCGCCGCAGAACAGCCCAATTTGAGGCGTTACCTTTAACCTGCTCACGACTGAGTATTAGTAGCATTGTGAAAGCGCTACCCATATTCAGTAGCGCGCCTCAGAGGCCGGCATGGCTGGACCAGGGGAGGCGGAGCCCACGGACAGGGGCTTTGTCCGGGACGTGGGTCGCGGAAGCGGCTTCTGGCCTCACCGCAGAGGCAGCCTCCTCGGACCGGGGTCTCCGCCTTGTGTAAACTGAACGATACGCTAGCACTCGCATGCGCGCTATGGATGGCGAGGCTACAAGAACCTGCGAGGTAAATTCCAGCAGCTTAACTTCTGGGAAAATGGTCCATGAATATACATTTCAGGCTTTCCTTCCCAGAAAATAAGTCATATATTTAAGAGCAGTATTACGCAGAATTTTAAACAGCCCCATTTCTTGTTCTCCACCTTTCTCTCAGCTCCCACACATTTTTCTCAGCCCCTGGGATCTCATGTTGGCCTGATTCCTTCGGCTATTTCATAATTTTCTCAGTTTCCCTAAAAAAGCAATAGTTGAATAATAAAATTAAGTGTAACATCCACTTTTCAAATACACCTCCCAAAGGACTCCATGATCCCAAACGACTCAACTCTCTTTCCTAACTCAACACGCTCTGTCTCTGAGGAAAGCTGACCCTGGCGAGTGGTTACAAAAAATACTTTAACATAAATGATTAATTTATAGACCTCTCCAAATCGATGTCTCATAGACTTGGAGAGGGAAGGTTCAGGAGCAGCGTTGAGGGAGGCCTGCGAGACTGCAGTGGAGGAAACCCCGTCACAGAGCACAGAAGGACCGCGGTCGCCTCCCACGCGCGTCAGTGACGGGGGAGGGGCACGGCTGGAGAAAGGCCAGGCGCGGGGGGCCCACACCAGCAGGAAGTCAGCGCCTGACTCCACTCCCTCCCCGCCCGCCCCCGGCCTCTGCGGTAAGGCGCGCACAGCCCGCTGACACTCCACGGCGGCTCTGCCTGGTGATGGAGGAAAGAAAGGGGTGGAGGCAAAGTCAGTCTGGGCTCCGAACAGAAACTACCCAATGACGCAGCGGGCGTTGCGACTGCATTTATTTTCAAGAGAAAAGTTGCACAGGAAGGAGAGCGGTTGTATCAGCATGTTAGTCTCTGAAAGTTCTTTCTTAAAGATATTGGAGAGGCAGCACGCGGAGGGATCCCATATGAGGGGACCCAGGAGAGAGCAGGTTTTCTACAGAATCTATGCATTGCCAGCAAAAACACAGAGTTTCCATGGACGGCACAGAATGTTCTGCAAAAATGTGCTTCATATGGTTCCCTTTTGTTTTTGACATTTGTTTCACAGAAGTTGCCTGCATGCATTCTATTTTTCAGAAAAATATGGATAATAACATATGTTGGGAAATAGTACAATTATTTTCTCTGTTCCCCTGTCTTTTCGATATTATTTTTTACTCTGCATCTCCTCTTTACTTTAGAATTCTTCAAAAGACTAAGTTCATGTAATGTCACTTGTATTGGGAAAGCTAGGATTACTACAGAGGACAGTCTGTTAAATTAAAAACATTCAATTAGGGGGAACAATCAATAGATAACTTAATCACACTTATAGGCACGATGAAAAGTTATCTACAATTATCATATGGCAATATGTCCTTTGCTTTCAGTATAAGCTGCAGTTGAAAACAAAAATGTTTCCAATTATCTATTAAATTGCTGTAATATATTTTATAAATAGATAAGTGACTCTACTGAGCTTATAGCTTCTCTATTAATATTTACACATCAGTTAGGAAATACGCCATTGGTTCATCCAAAATGTGTCTAAGTAAGTTTGATACACAATATAAACAAACGTGGAACAGAACAAATCCACCACATCAGTTTCCCCAGAGGCATCCCTCGCGCCCTGAAAGGGACAGCTCTTCCTCTGTGTGGGAAGTCTGCTATCTCTGACCCCATCCCTTCAAATGCAAAAGCACCCGGCCATCACGGTGACAACCCAAACCACCTCCCCACACCTCCAAATGCCCCTGAGGGGACGTGGGGTAGTGATACCCACTCCCCCTGAACACTAGAGTCACTTTATGATTCAGGAAGGAAACCATCTTTTACAAAACTGACACCGCTGCTTAACTTGAAAACCACAGTGTGCTCCCGCAACCACCGCAGAGCCGCGCGGCGACGCGCTTTATGGCCCGGGGGTGTTTACAGCACAGCTGCGCTAAGCAGTTCTCAGAGTGAGGAATCTGCATTTCCATAACGTGTCCAGAGAAACACCACCGGCTCCCAACGGCATCACAGTCCGCTCCTGAATCGGTTGGCCCCGGGAATAGTTCTAGTTACAACTTCAAAATTCCCTTTCTTTTGAGAAAAAGAAATGTGTAAGTGATAGTGAATAGACTATGCTGATTCATCCCAATCACTACCCCATAACTGTGGACAAGAGGAAAAGAAATATTTGGTAGACTTATCTAAAGTGATTCTGATCACTGAAAACTTGTGCGCTTGTACACTCAGCTACACCAACATTTAATTAGATCTCTCTGTCAAGTTGTGAGGAAAGACAAAGAAATGGGAACATAGAATACGAGTTGGTCGTGGAAAAACAGGAAAGAAAACAAGGTCTCAATTCTTAATTGCTCTAGGAAGCACAGATCTCATCAAACTTCAGGTTTCAGAAAATTTCAAAACATTATAAACATTAAAAGAGGAAATAGATTCATGCTTAATAGCCCGAAGTCAGAGTCCCTCCCTCAGCCAAGCTCCACTTCAAAGACTCTTAATGCTGCACGCAGAGGAGACACTTCAGTCAGACGCTGTTTGCCATGTGCCCGCGAGCCACAAGGGAGGTCTGCACTGCAAGACCGCAGCCACGGACACTGCCCTGACCCCCATTTAGTCATGTGACCGTGTCCTCCTCCCGGGAGGACAGAGAGAGGGCAACGCTGCGCTCCGCCGCGGACCCTGCCCGTCCTCACAGCACCCGCACTTGACCAGCGATGAGGCCAAGCCTCACATGGTCCCCCTCCCCGTGTCTTTAAAACAACATAAGAAAACAGCGGTGATTAACGACGGAAGCATGAGGCTGCGTTCCAGCGCTGGCGGGGCAGCTTCAAGATGGGCAGCAGGGAAGTATAGGGAAGAAAAAAGTTTTCAGGTTTCTACTTGCTGTGTGGCCTGTCCTCTCTAAAAAGATATTCATCAAAAGGAGGCAGCTTAGTACACATTCATCACCATTCACTCATTCATTCACGCAACAGATGTATCTACCTACTACAAATTTCATCAAGTTATTTCATTCTATCGTGTATCAACTTCCTAAATGCTAGGGGTGTGTGGATGTACAGTGCTGGAATAATAAATAAATACGCAATCAACTATTGAATGTTCAGTGAAAAATGTTAACTCTAAGTCATGTGGATCCTAATAGAATATATAAAATATATTTAAAAGAAAACTAGCACAGAATAAAAAACACGAGAGACCACAGTGTGCATTACAGCAAATAACAACAAATATTCCCTAATAAATTTGACTTTGACTTATATACTTTTACCTTCAGCATCACAATTTAACTTGTGGACACACTGAACATTTAAAATTGCCAATACACTTCACTATAGTTTCTTTAAAAATAATGGGCATATTATACACATGCTTATGTTTTAATGCTTAACTTCTATTTAACACATATACATACTCAATAAAGAGAGCATAAAATGTGAAATTCATTCCCTGGGGAAGTTCATTATTAAAAATTACTGTTATGATATTATAATGACGTCTCATTTTGTTGTACGGGAGATATAAGAAAATGCTATTTCTTATTCTAATACAATTATTTTTCCTGTGTTACTATCATTATTTCAAAGTATCCCTAGAATCTTCCTCCTATAGCAAGCAGTCTTTTAGTAAGAGTTGCCTCCATTCAGGGCATGACAGTGAGGCTAACATCCTAAAAACTCGTGTTACCTTCCCTTGGCTGACGTGGCTCAGTGGACTGAGCCCCGGCTCAAGCCTGTGAACAAAGGGTCACAGGTTCAATTCCCAGTCAGGGCACATGCCTGGGTTGTGGGCAAGGTCCCCACCAAGGGGTGCTTGAGAGGCAACCACACACTGATGTTTCTCTCCTTCTCTTTCTCCTTCCGTTCCCCTCTCTAAAAATAAGTAAATAAAATCTTTTAAAAAAACTCTTGTTACACTACAGAGCTTAAAATTCACTTTTGCAAGAACTCCTTGTAACCTGCATATCAATTCTTTTAGGTACACATTATTAGCATCCCCACTCGTAGATGGAAATACTGAGGCATAAGGATGTTGTCTGGCTTGTGTCAGATCACACAGCTAATAAAGGAAGGTAGGTATCATTCATTTTTCCTTGCTGTCTTAATCACATTAAATGGTCCTTCCTGTGCAACACATGGATTTAATGTTTATGAAAATGAGATTGCAATTGTTCACTCCACACTCATTGCTAATTGAATATATCCTCTTAATACACCAGAAAAAATCTATGTTGCAGTCCTTAGATACTTGTGATGTAAGTCAACATCCTAATTATGGACATGACTTCCATACGTAAGTCTTCACCCCAATCCGCTAACACTTTCTGAATGCCAATATACAGGTGGCCTGATACTGTTCCTCGAGAAAACGGTGTCAGGGAGATTCCGAATGAATGACCGAGGCGCATATTGAAGAGGAAGGGGACAGGAAGGATGGATGGAGAGACAGAGAACCAGAGAGGGGAGAGAACACAAGTCCCACGGTGGGGATGTGAATGACGTGCTTAACTACCACAAAAGGAATAATCACGCTGGAACTCCATGGGAACAACGGTAATTTCCAGTGGCTCATGTTACTGTCGTCACCCTATATCCTGATAGCTGTGAAATTAATTTGTGGCACTACTGTAAGTGTTGGCCATAAGCTGTTCCCTTGGTAACGACATTATGCTGCCATAGAGGAGGAATGCTCGGCAGTAAAAGAGGCAGCGGCAAGCAACGGCTACAGGGCAGGGCGTCTGGCGGAGCACACGTGGCGTGGCGACCCCGTGCGCCCCAGGGATCAGGCTTACAGGGGACTGTGCCCCATTCACTGCCCATGGCCTGTGGGCTGCCGTAGGTCCAACACAGCAAGTTATGATCAAACGACCCATCTCTACCTAGCACAGAGCCTTACCTTTAAAAGAACTGTAATCAGAATAGTCTGGTACTGGCATAAGAACAGACATGTAGATCAATGGAACAGAATAGAGAGCCTAGAAATAAACCCACATCTCTATGGTCAATCGATATTTGACAGAGGGGGCAGTCGCTTAAAACGGAGTAGAGATAACCTCTTCAAACAAATGGTGCTGGGAGGTCTGGAATAATCCATGCATTAAAAAAAGAAACTAGACCACCAACTTCCACCGTACGCCGGAATAAACTCAGAACTGATAAAAGACTTCGACTCACGCTGCAACAGCACGGGAGCCCCGGAGGAGAACACAGGCAGGAAGATCGCAGACATCCCGCCCAGCAGCCTTTTCGCCGGTCCACCCCCGCACAGGGCGTCCAGCCTGCTGGTGTCGGAGGGCCACCCTGGAAGAAGAGGAGCTGTCTCGGGCCACACATTAAATACACACATACTAACAAAACAAAAGGCTTTCAGTGCATTTATGATTTTGTGTTGGGACGCATTCACAGCCCTCCTGGGCCGCATGCAGCTCGCAGGCCACGGGTTGGACACCCCTGTGTCTAGGGCAAGGGGATCAAAGGAAAGACTAAACAAACAGGACTACACCGAATTAAAAAGCTTCTGCACAGCTAAGGAAAACGTCATCAAAATAAAAAGGGAACGGACCATATAAGAAAACATATTTGCCAACAATACCTCAGACAAGGATTTGATCTCTGAAATAAATGAAGAACTCACACAACATCAGGAAGACAAACAATCCAATTAAAAAAATGGGCAAAGGACCTGCACGCACACTTCTCCAAGGAGGACATACACAGGCCCAGAGACATATGAAAGGATGCTCAGCATCACTAGCCATCAGGGAGATGCAAATTAAAGCCACAATGAGATACCACTTCACGCCAGTCAGAACGGCCATCACTAACAAATCAACAAACAACGGCAACTGGCGAGGATGCAGAGAAAAGGGAACCCTCGTGCACTGTGGGTAGGAATGCAGACTGGTGAGGCCACTCTGGAAAACAGTATGGAGTTTCCTCAGAAAACTAAAAATGGAACTGCCTTTCGATCCAGCGATTCCACTGCTGGGATTATACCCTAAGAATCCTGAAACACCAATTCAAAAGAGCCTATGCACCCCTATGTCCACAGCAGCGTTATTTACAATGGCCAAGTGCCGGAAACAACCTAAGTGCCCATCGGTAAATGAGTGGATCAAAAAACTGCGGTGCATTTACACAATGGGATACAACACAGAAGAAAGAAAGAGGGAACCTCTACCCTTCCCGACAGCAGGGATGGAACTGGGGAGCATTGTGCTGCGTGAAATAAGCCAGGTGGCAAAAGACAAGTGCCATATGATCTCACCTATAACAGGAACCTAATGAACAAAATAAGCAAGTGAGCAAAACAGAACCAGTGGCACGGAAACAAGGAGCAGACTGACAGAGACCAGAGGGGAGGGGGCGGGGGATCCGGGAGGAACGAAGGGGAGGGGCCTAGTTAAAGCACAAGGATAGATGACCCTCGGCCGGACCAGAGCGAGGGGACTGACTGTGGGGGCGGGGGGAGCAGCAGGGCATTGGGACAACTGTAATAGAACAGTAAAAAAAAAAATGTAAGGATGAAGTATAAAAATGTACTTTTATCTTGCTCTTTTTCTCCTTCCTCTCCTGAAATTATTGCTGTGCTATTAGAGGCTATACAAGTGTCTATGTGCACACACGTGCATGCCTCTGTGAAAATCAGGCATGCTGCTGATAGCCAGCAACCCTTAGGTACAAATAAAGATACCAGAAATATGTTTTTTAAAGTGTTGCTTAAGGAAATTCACTGGAGAAGGCAGATCTAAGACATGTGCAGTCTCCTGCCTTCAAAGTCATAGCCGCACAAGTTGAACATTTGGCCCAAAAGATAATAGCTTACACCCCTACATTTTCGGCATGAAATATTAACAAGAGCGTGCACTCAGACGGAAGTGCAGGACCATGCGACACCCTAAGAAGCCCTGAGTTGGAGGTGTGCCTTGAACAGCGCCCCGCGGCCCCGCTCCGGGCGGTCTCCCGACCTGAGGCTCAGCACCCTCCCGCTCCCGATGCCAGGCTGGCTGCCCCCGGGCAGGGTGACACACTGGCCGCGCGCACTCCTCAGGGTACCTCATGCTCCTGCGTCTGTGCTAAACCAAGCATCGCCCGGCTAGCGCTGTGTTGTCCTTTGTCAGGCAGAACACGTGGATCCTTCAGAATCCAGCAAGTTTAAAAGAAAACTCTTTGCTTGTGAATGATCAAACCTTACCTAGAGATACAGCTGCATCTTTAGATTCGCATTAAGCTTTTGATGAGTAATACTTTCCTTATACATGCAATGCAAGGTTAATAGTCACTAAAAAGCCTTTTATTTGGCATATTACAGAGGCCTATCAGCCAAAGAAACTGACTTCAGGGACTAATAGATTCTGACAAGCTCAGAAAAAAAGTTAAGTCATGAACAGAAATTTATTGATCTCAGTTGGCTCCTACCCACCAGTCCTTTCATTTCTCCCCCACCCCCCCGGATGCCTGGCACAAAGATTTTCAATATTTGTTGAGTAAGTGACTAAATATTCTCAAAATTATTATTTGGCCAAAGTCCTGATAAGAACACAGTCCTAACAGCGTTCGAGTGCCCCGCTCTAAGATGGACCGACCTCTCCAGGGCCAAACCTCCTACCTTAGAAAACTGGATACTGCCTTTGTAAGTGTCTTGGGAAAGGATGCTCGCAATGTGAATGGCAGGTTCTGTTATTTCACTTTCAAAACTGACTGACCGCACACAGGCTGTCCGCAAGCCAGGCCAACGGGCCACGGTTTAACGGCACTCTGTGACAATCAAAGAAATAGCGGGAAGGTTTTCCACTCAGTACGTGACACAGACAAGTTTCCTGACCCACTTGAATCTCCGCCTTCTCACACATAAAAAGGGGGTAATAGTACCGAACTGATGTTACTACTTTTATGAAGAAACAAGGTAAGTATTTGGCATAGTCAAACATAGAAGAGCCCAATAAACATTTATGTTCTTGCTATAATGTATTAAATTAACACATCTCAAGTACTTAAGACATATCCGTTTCAGTGAATAAATTGTTCATCTGCCACACCATGTAGCCCATATATGCTCAAAAACCTCTGCTAAGTTATCTACTACATAGCAGGAATAAAAGGTGGTATTGGGGAAAAAAAGGGGGACACTTAAGAGAGTTCCCATCTGAGAAACCAGGGAATCTCTTTGTGTCTCCATCTTCTATCAATAAAATGGGTAGAGACTGTGTCTCCTCTTCCTCCTTGTAACTGGGAAAAAGAGAACCCATCCTCCTTTCGACGCTAACGGTCCTGCGTGGCCTGAGAGCCCACCCTCGCCTGCCAGCCTCCACCCCCGCGGCCTCCTTCAGCAGCCTCACGCACGCCACTTGTTCTCACATTGCAGGGCCTGCGGCACGCTCCCTCAAGGGTCCCCCTACCCTCGCCAGGGAAAGCAACATGGAGACACGGCGGGGGGGGGGGTTGGTGCTACGCCACAGCTAGTTGGTCACATGACGCTAACTAACAAGTTCATGCATCTGAGGAACTTGGGTACTTCTTGGAAAACACAAATGATCATCTAGCCTTGCCATCTCATGTGGCCCAGAGCTGTGTGATCAATCAGCAAGTTTTCAAGGAAGTTACTGAGTAGATGACAGAACTTTCTAGAGGCAAATGCAGACCTGCGAGAAGCAGCTTTCACCCGGAGGAAGCAATCATCCCTGTAAGTCCATGGGGGCCTCCCGCACGACACAGGCCGAGTTCACACTGTGGGACCCCCCGCACCGGGAAACAGCACTCCCGCCCCACGACTGGGGGCTTGCCCCAGTCTGACCCCTCTCCTCAGGGTGGCGCCTCACGATGCGGTCCCATAGAGTCTTAACTGAGATCGCTCTCATCCAGTGTCTTAAAAATCCCTGAGAAATCACTAGGGTCTCAATGACTTCGCAAAACTCCGGTGTTTCAGAAATGACACATGGCACACGGAATCTTCGGTAAGTGGGGCTGAAGTGTTTTACACGGGCAGAGTTGAATCCTTCCCACAGAGGACAGCAGGGAAAATGCGGGGTCCCCTGTCAAAGCTAGAATCTTGCTGTCGCTCTAAAGTGCGTTCCTTCCGGATGCACTCACTCAAACACCCCACGCTTTCAGCGCCGGGCGCCTGGCCTCCCTCTGGGTCTCTCAGTCCCCCCGTTCGGACTGGCCTTCATGCTTTTCAAGACCGTGGCAACGTGTTAAAGAAATAAACTACTGAAGAGTTCAAATCCCCAATTTGCTATTTATTATCTCAGCCACCTCAGGATGGTACTAAACTCTAAAATTAATATGAGCATAGTACCTTCCATTTAAGATATAACACTCATTTCCACAGCTGCTATTACATCTCTACACTCATCACCCACATGTCCAGCATTCCCAGATCTCCACTCTTCCCTCTGAGCTTCTGGGTAAGTACGCAGCCATTTATTCCTTCACATATTCAACGAAAACGCACGAAGCGCTTGCCATGCCCAGGACCGGCTCTGTGTGCCGGGACGCCCCATGCACACGCCCAGCCCCTGCCTCCACAAGCTTACACTCCACGGAGGGGCCGCGTCAACGGCGGACAAGCGCGGTTCCCAGTATATTCAACAGCAATGGGCTCTCAGGAGAACGCACAGATCAGGAAGCGTGGAGAGGAAATGTCGCCCTGTAAGTTGCGTTACTCTTAGGTAGCACCCCAGAAAGGCGCTCTGAGAAGGGAGCATTTGCAAGAAGAACGGAAGACTGAGAGGGAGCAAGGCACGCAGACCCCGGGGGCACGGGGAGCAGCCACGGCCACGGCCAGTGTTCTCCCCCGTGCTCCTTCTTCCCGGGTCCTCCAAAGCTCTTCGATGGTCCCCCTCCTCTCTGACTGAACGTTCGGCCACGTACGGTAAGGATTCACCGCCAGGCACGTTTTTTAAAATACCTTCCCCCTTAATTGTTTGCTTTGCAGTAAGTGATGATATTATTTATTTTAGCAGTATCTTACCTTCATGCAAACAGACCCACTGTTAATACCCTTCAGAAGTAAGCAGACGCCCAGAGACCGAGGCCAGACTGACAGCTGTCGGAGGGGAGGGCGGGGCAGGGCTGCATGGAGAAAAAGGTGAAGGGACTAAGCAGGGAAAAAAAAAAAGACACAGACACTCGTCTAGTGTTTACCACAGGGAAGGGGGATGGGGGTGCGGGAGGGGGTGAGGGTAAAGATGGGACAAATGGGGATGTAAGGACACTTGGCTTTGTACCACAGACACACTGTACAATACACGGGTGGCGTACTATAGACTTGTATACCTGAAACCTATGTAATTAACTGATGCCACCCGATAAATTCAATAATAGAAGCGAGCAGGATATAAATAATAAATGACAAAACAAATCAGGTTAAAATACATCAATACGTCCACTGAGCCTTTACTTGGTAAATGGCGCGGCGCCCGACAGAAAAGGACACGCGGAGTCCAGGTTGCCGGCTGGAGTGGCCAGGAGGGGGCGTGGGGACGCGCCGTCTGGACCACATCTTCCCAGCACCTGGCAGGGAGGCGCCTTCCAGATAAATTTGTAGCTCAACTCGGCACAGTTCTGACAGTTGGCTCTTGGTGAATTCTTTGAGGTTTTGAAAATTATTTAATTATGAGCATATGAGCAGAAGCCTTAATTAAGACAGACCTTTCTTCTGCCTGAGTAAGAACTGCCACGGTGTCGGGGGGCAGGAGGAACAGTTGCTGCCTGAACCCCTCCCGCGGCCCGAACGATGCACCTGCTGCCGACAACCACCGGGCGCGTCCACAGGCAGGCTCAGGGCCAGCCCCGCTCCAGGCGGAGCTCGCGTGACAAAGCACAAGGAGCCGCGAGCCAGCAGCGGCTCTGCTGCTCAGAGCTGCACGTGCCCTTGTCTGCTGGGTGCGCAATGTATCCCTCAGACGCCCGGTACCCAGGCCCCGGCGGGATGTTTTCAGGACCCACCGCCCGAGGGCGTGACTTTGGGGATCTTTCTCTGTCCGATCTTTCCTACTTAACCTTCTTGTCTTGGCTGACCTTTCTGAAATGCAGACCTCTTGCTATTCACATGTATATATACATTATTTTTCATTTCTTCCCCCCACGCCCACCACAGCATTAAAACTTGTCTTCAGGTCATCAATGATCTTTTATTTTTGTTTTTTTGGTAAGAATATGGGTTTTGTTTACAGTTGCCTCCATTTTTCCACCACCATTTTCCCCACATCACCCCACCCCCAACCCTGACCCCCGACCCTCAGTCTCACAAATCCATATAATGAACCTTTATTTCTTCTCGTGCTACAGCCCAAGGTGCGGCTCCGAAATGATTTCAGGTTATTTTTCAAAGGTTCCTTTGAAGCCTCCGTCATATTTTTGTCATGGTGGTGGTCGTTGAATTTATATCCCCAGGAACATTTTTTCCTCAAACTAAACTGAACTGTCTCATCAAGAAATAGTCAAGTAATAAATAAACTTCGGCAAAAAGCCTGATTCCAGCAAAAAGCAACATTTAAACGATTCCAGGTTTGGTTCTTGCATGTCTTCAATATACAAATTCATCAATCTTTTCAAACAAACACATTATTTCCTCAAACCAAAGGTATGAAATTAATACAATAAAAGCAAATTAAGTATAGTAAATGGCGTATAATTATCTCATTTATATGGCGCAGGTTATTAGCTTAGATGCGATGTCTTCCCCACAGCTTCCATTTGCAATTACGCTCCCAACGGCAGGTCTGGCACGCCAGCCAGGAGGCTCGCCGCCGCCCCCGCTGTGCTAAACTTACTGAAACAGATAGAAAAAAGACACTTCATTGTGTTTTGTTCCTGTTTTACTATTTTGTAATTGGACTGCCCTACAGGAAGTGCGCGGCTTCACAATATATCACTGCCTCACTACCACCGTCGCCTTCTTTTCCTGATCTTCCTGTCTGCGCGACACAAGGGCTTCCGAATGACTAGGTTGTACTCAGGATAAAACTCTTAACGCCAAAAAAAAGGGAAAGACTTTACTGAGAAAAGGTGCTGCAGAACTATGTGGGACGGCCATCGCTCCAAATGACATGAGTGAGTATGTTATTTTAGACGGTGGAAACGGGGCACACGCACTCGCCTCCAAACACTGATGACATGATGCAGAGAGCGGGCGAGTTGAGAAGCACTTGCTCTAAAAACGTGTCGTTGAATTTTAAAGAAATGATCAATAGCATGTGTCTTCCTAGTCAAAGGTTACAAAGATATTGTTGTTTTCTTTTGATTATTAAATAAAATATGGCTAAAAAACAAGGTCTCCCTGCATACAAAGTGGCCTTGAAGTTCATACCTAGAGCCTGCCACGTGGGGTCCCATTCCATGATGTCCCATGGCCAACCTTGCCAAAGCAAAGGACTTTCAGGACAGTGTTAATATCTCCGTCAAAAAATTAAAAGTGATCTTCAGAAAATACATGGCTCCCCCCTCCCCGGATGCTACATGTTAAGACCATCTTGAAAGTAAAAGTAATTTTTAATGATGGTATTTTGTCACGAAAGCAGTAAAATTTACTTAAGTGGGGTTTGAGCTGGAAGAGCTTTCTGAACAATTGTGCTAAAGAGCAATGAAGTTTCATTTTTAGTGAGTAATGAAAAGTCTTATCATGTTCAATTTAGGAAAAAACAAATTTGTTAGTATATTAAATATCTTTTAACCCTAATTCTCATTTAACGCAGGCATCTTTAGGGAGAAAAAGAATATATAATGAGACATGACATCTAATTTGGAGTTTTATATGAATTAAACCTGTCCTCTAAGTACTATCAGCACTTACTGAGAATCAAATTATGATGATACCAAAGTATTTTATTCCACACAAAACACACAGAATTTCTTCAGAAATAGAATCATTTGTGAATATAACAGTAACAAAATACAGAAAGGAACTACACAAAGTTCTGCAGATTACAACCTATGTCCCAAAACTCTGTCCTAACACTCAATATTGGTAAGGTTCCAGTGATTTTTTAACACGTTCTACAAATTCATTAAGAAAAATCAATGCATTTATTTCACAAAGCTTTAATTAGACGCACCCTACAATGTCTCTGACATTATCTATCCCCACAGAATGTCGCTGATATTTATCTCCTACAGCCGAGCTGGAAGAAAACGGCCTCGTGTTCACCCAGGTGTGGCGCCTCAATGATACAGAACGCTCTCCTGAGGAAAGAAGAGGGGAGAGAGAGAGATGAGAAGAGAGCAGGCTGCGTATTCTACTTGGAAAAACAGACCCTTTAGAAGGTAAGTGTCTAAGTGGTCATATAAAGAGCTCAGTTAAAATTGAGTTAGCTTCGTCTCCTGGGACTTGTGAGCCTGCACTTCTGAGCATTGAACGGGGTTGTCAGGACCAGCTCCCCTTAATTGTCCCTGTTTACCTCGACCAATTAATAACTTATTCTTATCAAAGGGTGAATTATTTCATTTAATTGTGTGACAACCTGAACATATACTAGCTTGGTTATGAAAAAAGATAAAAATTATTTTGATCCTCGATAAAATATTTTGTTAAAACCAACAATGACCTAGCTCTGGTTCTATTAATTTAAATAAAATATAAACTGAAAACTGTTTTGAAAAACAAAGCTCACCGACATGCAAGAGCTTACAAAGAATTATAGTCAATCCAGGGATGTGGCCAAAACTAGGCCCCCGGGGGCGCCGGCCCCGCTGAGAGGCACAACACGCACATCAGGGTTTTGAGCAGCCATGTCTGAGGTTCCTGAAGAACATTCAGATGTCAAATAAGCATTTGGAACTATGGGTCTGGTGTTCAAGAGGACGGCAGGGCAGACAACAGACTCCAAGAACAGTAGCGTACAGACTACGACAAAAGGCAAAAGCAGCGCATGAGGTCCCCAGAGGCAGGGACGCAGTGAGAAGAAAACGCACACTGACAGCGTCTCAGGGGCCCGTATTTCAGAGAGAAGAGAAAGCAAAGAGACTGGATTAAATATTCTGATTAAAGCAAATACAACAAAAACTGAGTTGTTAAAAAGATTTGTTTTTCTTTAAACCTACAATGACATGCAATTGCTTATATTCAACCAGCCCAACACTTTGATTATCAAAACACGGCATTAGGGCAGACAGAGGGGGACCCCACCCTCTGGGCAGAACGGACGTCGGTCACGGGCAGCCAGTGAACCCATGTTAATGCTCAGTCCGCGCCAAAGACTGGACAGAGCGGATAAACCGCAGACGTTGTATTTTAGAGGTATCAGAGATCCAAGAAAGCAACGAAAATTACACAAACTAAAATTCCTGGAGGGGAATGTTTTCACGCTGAGCTGAGGCGAAATCAGCTATGAGTGATGGTTGGCACTGGGGAAGGGGCATCTTAATCGGGATATTGAGAGAACAAGGCAGGTCTTTCTCTGCTGGACACATGAAGATGTCTAATTCTGGTCGTGGGGAGCTAAACACAGAGGCCATAAGATTCTAAAAGACTGCCAGAAAAGGGGGGCATCAACTAAAACTGTTACAGCCAAAAGGAAATTTGACACATCTCAAATTTAGTTAGAGACTGCCACAACGGTCTCAGAAAGCAGTGTGGAACTGCCTATGACCCAGAGATTCGGCTTCTGGGAATCTGTCCAAAGAAACCTGAGACACTAATTTGAAAGAATATCGGCACCCTATGTTCAGTGCAGCGTTATTTACAATCGCCAAGACTTGGAAGCAGCCCCAGCGTCCACCGGTAGGTGAGCAGGTGAAACCACCAAGGTTCATCTACACAGTGGAATGCCGTTCAGCCGTAAAAAAGAAGAAACTCGTACCCTCTGCGGCAGCACGGAAGGACCTGGAGAGCATTATTCTAAGCGAAACAGGCCCGTCAGAGAAAGGCAAACACCATGTGATCTTCTCATACATGGAATCTAATGAACCAGCTGGACTAACAAGCCAAATAGGGATGGACTCGGAGAGCAAGCAGGCTGACGGTCTGGAGGTGGGGGGCTGGGGTGCAGGGACTGAGCCAGAAAGGAAAACGAGAAAGAGCTCGAGGATACAGACGGCAGTGTGGGGACTGCCAGGGCCGTGGGTAGAAATGGAAGAGGGTACGCGGGATAGATGGTGGTGGAAAGAACGAAGAAAACCTATGAAAAATGAAACAACGGACATTTTAATAAATACACATCAGTAAGGATATTAAAGATCTACATAACACTACCAACCACCTCGAACTGACATTTATAGCCCAACAATTGCAGAATAAATATTCCTGTCAAGTCCACATGAAACATCGCCAAGGGTAAACCACAGGCTGAAAACGAATCACCTTTGCGCAAGGGCAACAACTCCGAGGTCAGGAACAGCGAGACCTAGCAGAGCCCATGAGCAACGCAGCCTCGCGGCTGGCTGCCCCACCACCTCGCCCACAGCCCGTTTCCATCAGTCTGCTTAACGTTAATTACACAAGCACATGTAAATTGGCATCTTTTGTGACATCTTTTACGCAAATATTTTCACCATTAAAAAAGTGTTTCATGAACTTTATTTTGGGGGCAGTTTCAGATTCGTGGCAAACCTGAGAGGACAGTGCGGAATTCTCACGTACCCCACCCCTGCCCCACCGCCCCTGCTCAGGCGCCCTGCGCACCGACGTCCCCACCAGAGTGCCACGTTTTTCACAAATGATGCCCCAGCGCTGGCACATCTTTGTCACTCAGAGTCCATAGTTTGCAGTAGGGATCACTTGTGGCAGTTTACATTTTATGGGCTTTGAACACTAGGAAACAACAGGTATCCTTCGTTACAGTGTCATACAGAACGGTTTCTCTACCCTAAGGCCTGTCCCCTGTGCCCATGTCATGCCTCCCTCCCACACCCCTGACAATCCCTGGACTTTTTACTGTCTCCGTTTTTTGAGAGTCTCACATAGTTATAATCCTAAAGAATGCAGCCTTTCCACATCAGTTTCTTTCATTAATGCCATGCACTTAGAAATATGCATATAAGTTCCCTCTACGTTTCTGTCTGGCTTGATAGTGCCTTCCTTTTTGGGAGAATAACATTCTGTTGTCGGAGGCACCACCGTTCACCTACTGAAGTGCAGCGGGGTGGCTTCCCGCTTGCGCACTTAGGAATAAAGCTGCAATAAACATCCGTGTGCAGGTGTCTGCGTGGACGTAAGTTCCAATTCATTTGGGTAAATATCAAGAATTGTGGTTGCGGGATCATATGTTAACAATATTTAGTTTTCTAAGAAACAGCCAAACTGTCTTCCAAAGCAGCTGCACGATTTTTCACTCTTGTTCCACGTCCTCACCAGCATTCTGTGTTCTCAGTGTTTCAGAGTTTTGTCATTCTAGTAGGTGTACAGTAGTATTAAACTGTCCTGACTCCCAATTCCCTGATGATGATGGAGTATCTTTTCATGCACTTCTCTCCCATCTGTGTATTTTCTTTGGGGAGCTGTGTGTGTGTGTCTTTGACTCACTCACGCACTGTGCTGTTGCGTTTTAAGAGCTCATGATGTATTCTGAACAGAGCGCTTCCCGTTGGAACAACAGCCGTGCCTTTCGCAGACGCTGCCCCCCAGCCCGAAGTGGGACCTCTCGTTCTCTGGATGGCGTCTCGCTCGGAGCAGAAGCTTTCCATGCCGATGAAGCCCAGACGATCGATCTTTCTGTCAAGGATCATGCCTTTGTATCTAAACGTCACCACTAACCCAAGTCTACTAGCTTTTCTCTTAGGTAATCTTCCAGGAATTTTCTGGTTTTGCATTTTACATGTAAGTCTATGATCCATTTGGGGGTAAATACTGTGAGGGGTAAGGTGTGTGTCTAGATTCACTCTTTTGCACATGGGTGTCCAGTTGTTCCAGTACCATTTGTTGAAAAGATTATCTTTGCTCCATTGTGTTGCCTCTGCTCCTTTGTCAAAGATCAATTGACGGTATTTATGTGGGTTGATTTCTGGGCTCCGAAATCTGTTTGACTGATCTGTCTTTTTTTTGGCCAGTGCCACACCACCTTGGCTGCACAGTGTGCTTTATAGGATGTGGGTCATGTCAGGCCTCTGTGCTTTTCTCCTTCAATATCACGTTGACTCTTTTGGGTCTTTTACTGCTCCACATATACTTTAGAATCAATTTGTTGATATCTACAAAATAACCTGCTGGGATTTTGACTGGGATGGTGTTGAATCTGGATAAATATTTAAAGATCAGTCAACAATATTTTCTGTTGCACTCTGATCTGATATTGAGTATGAGGGGACAAAGGAGTCAAGAATAACCCAAGTTTTCGGCTGGGCTGCCTTCTGTTGAACCACAAGCTAACTGCGTGGTAGCCAGGAGCTCGGGGAGGGAGAGGGTGTATTGAGGCACCTGCCGCGCATCACAGTTCCAAAGACCTGGCCCCGCAGGGTCTCTCCTCCTGTCCTGCCCTCTTCTCCCAGCCCCCAGCCCCTGCCCTCCCTCAGATCTCAGCTCCAGAGCTTCTTCCTGGTCAATAATCCCATCATTTAACAACACTTCCTATCCTTTGGGGAATTACCTTATTTATGCCTCATTTTACATACGCGTGTGTGGTTATTTGATAAATGCCCACCTCTTCTCCCATTAGACTCTGAATTGAAAACTCATGAAAACTTGCCCTTAATTGTATCTCCAGTGCCTACTTGTGCTCTGCATATTTACAAACTCAATAAATATTTGAGAGAAGGAACCACGTGTAGGAACAGCTCTGTCCACAAACTTTCAACACCACCGCGTTTTCAGAGACCTTCTGCTACATCTGTTATACTACAGTCACCCTCATACATATAAATTCTGTGTGTTCACAAATACAAACATTACTCCAAACCATAAATATTTTAATACAGTAGCAAAGCCCTCTTTCTTACTCAAATCCTCTAAAATGTCATAGATGAGAGCTGAGACTTGCACATAAAATGTAGCTTCATTACTAAAATTTGACAAATTGTATTATAAATCAGTACTTTTAATTACATTCCAATTCACATACAAATTTTAAAAATTCTATTAGAATACATAAACATATCAGAAGTACCTATAATTTTTCCTAAATTATAATTCCCAAATAGATTAGAATTCAAAGTTGATGTACAGGCACACTGCAATTATTAACTATAGAAAGTCCTTATAAACCCCAATGCCATTTAATGACCAATCACAGATAAGGAGCTTGAGGTCACTGATTTAAAGAAATTAATTAAAAACCACCAACAGAAATCTGATAAACATATATTTCAAGAATATCTATCAAAATCAGCAAAGTCCCTGCATATAAACTAAAAGTTTAAGAACATGCTGGAATCAGCCCTTCCTGATGGGGATACGTTTCCCATGAGGACACAGTCTTTGTCTCCTTATCGGTTACCCCCCGTGACTCCTTCCAGCCTTCCATAGTTCCACATCGCCTCTCACTACTGGTTTTGTTTTCATTTCTCTCGTGACCTGAAAACAAACAAATGCACAGGAGGACTTCCCAAAAGCCGTGCGTGTCCCTGGCTCCCGCCGGAGCGCCGACAGGCCGCGGCCCCGCCCCAGGGGACCGCCCTGGCTCACCCGCTGTCCACAGTGGCTGGGGCTCCACACCTGGCAGGCTCGGGACTGAGCTGAATCGCATAATCAAGAGCAAGAAAAGGCTAGCCTGCTTTTGTTTTTAGTAAACATATATGGTAACTACAATCGCTTTCTGTAACAAGGAATACGATCCTGGAATGTGGTAATGCATTCAAAAATATTCAGTTTGAAGTATGCTGCAGTAATGTGTGTGTGTTGTGTGTGTGTATGTATGTGTGTTTAAGGCATATGCTTTGTGTGTGTGTGTTTAATATTTATGTTTTCAAACAAGGGGTATTTTTTCCAAAGTGCATTCTGAACACTGAGCATCTCAATAGTAATACAGGAGCCTGGATTCAGTCAATTCCAATCAATCTCCCATGTTACATACTTATGACGATATAAAATACAAAATTTAGCATAAGGAGATTTATTCATGGCCCTAAACAGACTCTTTGGCAATTTGTTAAAATACACTATTTTAATGTAGAATCATATTTGAAATGTATTTTTGTTATATATAAGCAGATAAAAGAATAATCAGAGGCATGTGATAATTTATACATATTTAGAAAATCTTAGTCTGCTCATATAGTTATAGGGTGCAAATAGTATTTATTACTATTGATACAATCAAGATATCTTTCTAGAATGACTATCATCTATAGAAGCGTGTTTAATAAAAATAGTTGTCATGTGTATTCACCACCTCAAGTCTAGTCTCCTTCTCCAAGTGTCACCCCAGTAAGTTTAATAAAAAGGAAAAAATTTCATAAATGCAAAAAACACTGTCATGACCCTCATAAATAAGCAAATGTTTTAGGGGACTACTGAAAAAAAAAATTGATTCGCTACAAATTTCAGATGAGAAGAATAATCCTGAATAAAAATAAATTGTAAGGCAAGTCTTGTATCAATACTGAATAATAATAAATTTTCATTTTAATAAAATGACCCAATTCAAGGAATGATTCTTGGGCTTCGATTATGGCAGTGACTGGCTCGAACTGGCTACCCAATGCTTTTTAAATTATTTAATACATTTTATTCATGGGCAGTAATTTAAGTATAATTATGTGTCAAAACCAGTCATTTTTTTACAGTGGAAAAAAATCTTCTTGTTTCACTATTTCAAAAACCTGATTCACCAAAGAGCTTTTTTATCCAAACTGTTTAAATTTCAGCACAATCCTTACCTCTGGTTGAGAAATGTCTCAAGCAATATTCCCCCACAGAATACAAAATTATAAACAACATCTAAGGGAAGGAAGGAGGAAATGATATATGAAGGAAAAATATGACAATGACAAATATAATACCAGTAAGTAATTTAACCTTATTGTAAATCATTTTTCTTCCCCATCTTAAAAAAAAAAATTACTCTCCTGAAAGATAGAGGAAGATACTGACCAGATAATTGGTTTGTAAAGGGAGCACAGATACCCACTAAAAGTACTAGCTCTCTGGTCCAATGACAAACACAAATTTCCACTAAAAATGGGTGGAAGTCGATGTTATGGAAGATCTGTAAATAAAATAACTATTATTATCCATCAGTCAAAGAAATGGGCCTTAAAAAGGGAGAGCTGATGGGCTAAATGTTAGAAAATGTACTATATTAAACTAAATTGCTTCGGCTCCTTGGAAAACATTAGGCAGATTGAACTACGAAGGCTAAGAGCATTTTTAAAAAGAGCTCAGGATATCCCCTGAGGTTATCTCATTTAATCCTAAGAAAATTTCTTTGTGGACTAGAGAAATACTATTTATTCATCATTCACTGATACATAGAATAAATATTGATTGATCAAATTTTTCAAATGGACGCTGCTCCTTAGATGGTTCCACGGGTACCAACTGCAGCAGAGTTAAAATAACGGGCCTCAGAACACGGCGCAGTCAGTGCTTCCTAACCAGAGTCAGGAATCCGCGTGCACTTCAGCAGGCGCCATGACTCTCCATTCGGTTATAAAAATGATGATAAGCTACATTACCCCAGTGTTGCATTTTTATAGGCACATTTTGTAAACTAGAGACAACCTGAAAAGGGACATTATACTGTCTCATAATGTAAGGGGCTCTTTAACGGTTACTCCACATTTTAACTATAAACTGCAAGAATAACAAATTCACCCTAATTGATTTCGTGGCATTGATACTGATGTCCTGTGTTGGTCGCATGTTGGTGATCCTACAACGGCAACTAGTGATTTAATTATTAATCACGCCTGTTTGGTTGAGTAAGTGATGATCTAGGGACGGCCCAGAGAGGAGGAGACATGACAACGTGGTGAATGTTCTGTACTCATGTTTACTAATGAAATTGGAAGAGCTTCATAGTATTTCTTCATATTAATCTATGAGACAATCACGTGTTCCTGATATATGCACCACAATTTTTTAAAATTAATCTTAATTTATTTATGACAAATCTGCTCCTAACCAGGGGTCAGTAACCTAGGACCCAGAGGACAGAACTTGCTGGCTACTTGTTCCTACAAATAGCATTTCGTCAGAACAGTCACAGTGGCAGCGCCACACGCCGAGGCCACACACCATCCGGGGGCTGCTCCGCCGCGCCGCAAGGCGACCCGGAGGGCTGACCGCGTTGACTCTGTGCTTCGGCCTCAAGCGTCGGCCTCCTTGCGCTTTGGGCTATCGTATGCTTTGCTGACTGAAGCAACACATTCAGAAGTAAACCCAACTTTTACTAGCTGTATTTTTTAATTGTCAAGATGGGCCACATTTTCCCAAAAATAAAAATAAAATTAAAGGACACCCCCAATGGATGAAATTTTGTATATGTCATAATCACTTATAAAAATACTGGGTAAGAAAATACATTAATTTTCTGTTAAATGTAGCATGCTAACCTATGAGGAATGTATATCTTCCAGAAGAGAAGACTATTACAGAAAAAAATACAGTCACCTATTATAGTATATGTGACATGAACCCAAATCAGAACAAATGATAACAAAAAATGCCAAAGTACTTATAGACAATAATGCATTATCTATAAACCTAATCTATTATTCTTAAATTGTAGAAAATGCCAAATATAATTACAAAATATGTATTCAAAACATGTGAACTGCTAATTTTCCACTTGTAAAAGCCTGATTCAAAAAGCAATTTACTTTATGACTTACTTAAGCTTGCGACTGCATTACAATATGATAGTGTATACACAGCAGCTTGTTAACAAGATTATCATAACGTTAAAATCATAATGTGGCACTTCAATGACGGATACTTAAAATTAAAGCTAATCCTCACAGTACCAATTTTTATCTCCTAAATAATTTTAGCTATTAGCTGCTTATTCACAGTCTGCATCTAAGATGATAAGCCTTGTAGAGTAGGACCTAGCGCTGTGCTTTCCCTCGGTAGTGAGACAAACACTGCATTCCCTACTTTCTCGTCTTTAATACAGTCTTTTGCTATTAAAACAAAAGCACCCTTTTTTTAAAATGTTGGTTCAATGCTATCTAGCTATTTTTTTTTAGTCCTCACCCAAGGATATGTTTTTAATTTTTTTTATTTTAGAGATGGGAAAGGAGAGAAAGAGAGATTGGAGAGAGAGAAACATCGATGTAAGAGAGAAACACTGATCGATTGCCTCTTGTATGCACCCCAATCGGGGATTGAACCCTCCACCTAGGATGTACCCAAACAAAGGATCGAACCCACAACTCTTTGGTGTAAGGGACAATGCTATACCCAACTGAGCAAACTTAACTGGGGTGCTCGATGCTATTTATGTTGTTGCCAATGTTGTTGTTTTAAATAGAAACACCCTTAGATACCAACAGTACATATTTTCTTTTCTGGTTTTATCATTTTAAATGTATCAAGCTGTCATAAAATGGCAGCTATTCATTTGACTTGTTTTCTTCAAACGCTGTTTTTAAATGACCATTGTCTGGTACATATTGGTCACCGCACTGAATGAACCAATGCTTAGATTAATATATATAATTGTTCATTTTACAAATATATAATTGAATTAACTTATGCTTGATTTCATTTGAGTTGTTGTCTCACAAAGTATGTAACTGATAAGTATAAAAACAATATTTTTCACATTCAACATCAAATTGAAGTTCAAAGTAGAGAAAAAGACTGTAAATGAACATTGTTCTACAGTCATATACAGCAATTACCAATGAACCCATAAAGAACACAGAAGTATTAGTGTTAAGCATATATTTGGTTTCATTAAACATTAGGTGAGAATTAACATGAGAACTTATCTCCTATTCCCCATAAATGGTGAAAAGATTAATTTTTATTTGGCCCATCTAAAACTAAATGTCAAAGCTTGCTTTGACATTTGCACCCTCACCCCTGAAGAACATGAAAGCAACAATCCTAACTTACATGCTGAACACGTGACACAAATGAATGTGAGTGTGCACATTTGTACACACAAGTGCGTAAAATGTGTGTATACATATACACTTATATTACACAGATTACATAAAGTGAATTACCTAAAATATATTCCAATACAATAAGTTGCATATGTTGTAGGAAATTAATCATTTTCCTAATGTCTAAGCTGCATTTTCTAAGGGGCATCCTCATGGTGTTTACTAGCGTACCTGCAACATCATTACCTAGAACAAGCAATGGTGTGCTGCTGTCTTTAGATTTCACAGCAACTAAGGGCGTTCTGGCTGCTGGCCTACCCGTGGGCTACAAGCACAGCCCCATGCAGGACGGGGAGGAGCATGCGCTTCCCCTAACAGAAGTAATAAAAACAAAGCATCTGAATAAAAGAAGAAAGGGTGCTCTTGCAATTTGATTTGGGGGCTGTAGGCTTCCAAGAGACTCCTACTGATCCACTAATTGAAAGAAAACTTAAGAGAAGTATAATTATGATAAGATCAAGACAAAAGTTTAAAACAGAAAGCTAACACATTGCTTTTAAATCCAATTTCACAGGGCAAACTGCTCACGTAGTTAAAAAATACATAGACATACACATAGCCATTACCATTATAAAATTAATTTATGTTTATGTTTGAAAACAAAGACTATATTGCAAATGTTAAATCACCTATAATCATTAATATCATTGTAGAGCACAGTCAGAATTTTCAAAAAGTGTATTTCCTTTCCATACTATTAAATAGCCTGTTATCACAAGAAGTATTTTATTAGTACTTTCTTCGTTTATTGATTTTCTATCTTTCTTCAATGTCACTTCAAATAGGGTCCAGAGGCATTTGAAAGGATGCTCAGCATCACTACCCATCAGAGAAATGCAGATCAAAACCACCATGAGGTACCACCTCACACCGGTCAGAATGGCCATCATAAACAGATCCACAAACCACAGGTGCTGGCGAGGCTGTGGAGAAAAGGGAACCCTAGTCCACTGTTGGTGGGAATGCGGACTGGTGCAGCCATTGTGGAAAGCAGTGTGGAATTTCCTCAAAAAGCTGAAAATGGAACTGCCTTTTGATCCAGTGATTCCCCTGCTGGGACTATACCCTAAGAACCAAAACGCCAATACAAAAGAACCTATGCACCCCAATGTTCATAGCAGCACAATTTACAATAGCCAAGTGTTGGAAGCAACCTCAATGCCCATCAGTAGATGATTGGATCAAAAAATTATGGTACATATACACAATGGAATACTATGCAGCAGAAAGGAAAAAAGAACTACTAAACTTCGCGACAGCATGGATGGAACTGGAGAGCATTATGCTAAGCGAAATAAGCCAGGGGGCGAAAGACAAATACCATATGATCTCACCTGTAAGCAGAACCTAACCAACAATACAAAGATGCAAGGAAAATAAGACCAGCAACACTGAAAGGAAAAGAAATCAACAGAGACAAGAGGGAAGGAGGGAGGGGGGGCGGGAACAAGAAAGGGAAGGGGAAAGTCAAGGAACATATAGCAAGGACTCATGGACAAAACCAAAGGGGAAGAGCTGAGGGAGGGAAGGAGGGAGGGGGCAAGGGAAAGTGGTGGGGGGTTGGCAGAGACAAATGTATTTGAAAAAATAAATTAAAATAAAATTAAAAAAAAAAATCTTCTCACAGCCTCGTATTTGCTTTCCAGACCACTGATGTGACTCAGTAGTGGTCATCAACACCAGGTTGCCTTCTCCCCCCCAACACCTATTTTTCATGATTATGAAACCATTTCATTGAACCTCCTTGTCCATAAATCTTTATAACCCTAATGGATATTCTGAGAAGCAAAGGGATCTCCGGATTCCAAATGCGGTCAAGTGCAAGATTTCCTTGACCAGAAGGGGTAGGTTTAGACATACAACAGAGAGAGAGAATACACATGCACATATACAAACACAACTTATACTTGTATGATATATACAAGTATGATGTAAAACAAAGTTATCCACAAGAATAAGATTAAGTAGGATAGTTATAAAATTTGTATCTTCAAGTCTTAATCAGATGACAAAATTACTCCTAGTGACAGTCTTCTACTCTAGCTCAGATAGAAGAACCAGTTTAAGAAATATCAGGGCACTGTGTTTTAACCACAACCCTAGCAAAGGGTGCAAGGGGCGCAAGGCTGGCGAAGCTAAAACCAGAACCAGCGACAACAGCATCCAGGCCCGGGGCCAGCCAGCCCTCAGAGCAGATGGCGGACGGCCCAGGTGCCGCTGGCTATTCACAGAGGAGGGAAACTGAAGCGTCATTTGTAGGCAAATACATCTAGAAGGGAAAAACTGAAAAACAGACTTTTAAATGTCTCTGGATCACTCTTCAAACCTCAGTCTTTCAATGAAACGTTAGATGACTCTATTCCTTCCACCGCTCAAGTCTATGAGTCTGAATGGAAGAAACACACACATTAAAGCAATTGTAAACTTTTGATTTATTACTTACAACGTGTTGCATCTCCTAAAACTATTTCCAAGTTTTAATATAGCTATACTTTAATTTTTAACTCTGTATTAATGGCGCATCTCAAATTACTATTACACACGCCAGGAAAAAAAAGCCAGGAAAATGAACTGTGCAACTCAACATCGCCATCTAGTGACAGAATTCCTAACACGTGACAAAGCGAAGCAAAACGGAAGAGTAGACATTATGTCCTGGGAGTTCAATTCTATAATAATAACCTAACTGAACACTCTTACTGAATAACCTTGGCTCTGCAAATAATATACCAACCCTAATTGGCAATGTTTGTACTCTAAAAATGTAATTTACGTTCTCCCCATGGACGTATGCCCGTGAATCTAACCAATCTATATTTTTGTGTATTTTTATTGTCAAAAAGCTTTGCAGAGCATGTTCACATGTTTTTCTTAATGAGCTATATTCTGTGTGTACCTTTGTTTTTTCAGAATTTGAAACTCACTGTCCTCAAGTTATTCAGTTTCAATACCTTCCCATTTCATACACCTACTATGCATGGCCCACTACTGCCTCCAGAGCCGCACAGGGGAAAGGCACAATTTTAGAAAACGGTGCCACTTTCCTCCTCAGCGCTCAGAATTTATTACAAGGACTAAGACAGGTGCAAAATATCATAATACGGAAATCAAATCACTTTGGCACAGTAACAGGGTTGAGTTGGCAGAGATAAGGAGAAAATATGATGAAAAGAAGTCAAGAATTTTACCTCTAAATCCACTATTATTCTACTCTAGTCAGAGATTTCAGCTAGAGATGATGCATTCTTCTTCTGTCCTGAAAATCTTTTCCCTTATGTCGTAATTTTCATAAATCCTGCACAATATTTCCACACAGCTGTGGAACGACACTGAGCTCTCTAAGTTGGACAAGAAATATTCCTATGGCACTCTGCATTGTAAGGCTACACTGAGATTTTCCAGTCAATTCCATTTCGTATGACACAGGTAGATTCTTTAAAGTAAGCACTATCCATTATATAAAATAATGTACAAAACGTTTTAAAATTTTGTATATTTATTTTATTAATGTTTCCTAATTTGCAAAGCATTCTCTCCTAAGTTTTCCTTATCCTCATATAAATCATTTTAATCCTGTATTACAAAAAAAAAGTAAGATTAAAAATAGATTAACTTAGCTAAAATCACAGCTGGAGTCTCATATCTGATTTTTACCACTTACCCTCCTATTCATATAATTTCTTTCCATTTTTTCCGTCTCTTACTTCATTGATTTTCTAATCATTCATAAAACGTTCCCAGTATAGAAAATTTAGAACAGAAACCCATCATCCAATTGTAATAAGCTATTTTGCTCTATTTTACTCCCACTTTTTCCTTTGCATTTCTTATCTTCTGTGGACATGACATTCTACATGCAATTTTTGTGGTATTTTTACTGAACTTTATAGTATGAGGATTCTTATGTCAATAAAACATCATGTTAAGGATCATTTTACTACCCAGACAGAATTAATTATGCCACAATTTACAATTATAGATAATATATATAAATCATGGCATACTGCATATGTAAAATCTTCATTTCCTTATTCTTTAACAGCAGACAACTAGGTTCTGTTCAATTTGCTCACCATTATCATCTCTAGTTTGAGGAACAGGTTTAGGTTGTCCATAATTTCAACGTCTCCTGCACAGTATGCCTCAGGAAGCTCAGTTACGATTGGAAAGATGAGTCTGTTTTCGGGCCCTGAGTAGGTACTGGCACCGCTGCTCCACACCGCGGCAGTGCCTCCCACCGCGGACCCCTCCCTCGCCGGCGCTCAAAAACCTCCCTCCACAACTGACCAAAAACTAGGGTGTTTTTTTAAGCCGACTTTATATATACATTTGCCATTAGAGTTGAATACTTTCAAGGGTTACTTAATCATACTTTGCCAATTATCCATTGAGCTAACCTTTTTGAATCTGTTGTACACATACAATATACTGATATTCGTTAATTTTGTGATTTTTTCATACATACAGGAACTTTTTTAATAAGTCAAAGTTTAGTGATTTCTTCAACTACTTTTTAGCTTATCATCTCTTTCCCTAGCAAACCTCAGAAAGACTGTCCTTCCATAATCTATTGGACTTTGGCTGTTTTATAAACAAGAAATTTCCTTTAGCAGGAATGAGGGGAGGCTGTGAAGTAATTTATTTTTTCCAAACAGCGAAACAACTGCCTCTTGCAGCATTTACTAATTCAACATGTCTTGGACAATTCGGGGTACTTTATAATGTAATAATAGCATCACAGGGTCTTCATAGGGTCTATGATCAATTACAACCACTAACTGGTTGTTAGTGATACACAGAAAAGCTCACGAATTCCGCCTCTATCTTGAATCTGGCCACATTACTAAATTCTCCTTCTGATTCCTAGGGCCCCTTTGTTGTTAGCTCTCTTGGACTGTCTCTTCCCTATCAAGCCATCATTGTTAATTTTGGTTTCCACATCCATTACTGTATTATAAATCCACTTTTTACTCTTCATTTCCTGAAAATGAAAGTATGTGTAATGCATACCAGGGTGGGCAAACGTAGGTTTACAGTTGCACTGACCTTTTTTTTTTTTTTTGAGTTAATGAAGCTACTGCAATAATCATAACCTACCTGCATGTCTTTTTCCATGCAAACAACGGCAAACCTACTTTTGCCCTCCCCGTACGTGTAACTTTATCAATAACTCAACAAATAGTTACGGAGCACCTACTATATGGTAACACTATGGTAAGGCCAAGAACACAAGAAGAGCGAAACAGCAAACCTGTCCTTGTGGGATTTGTTAGCTAGTTTGACAAGTGAATAAATTAGACTTTATTTTAAAAGCAGAAGGAAACTTGAAACGCTTTTAAACAGCAGCACAGATTAAATCAGGTTCATGACTCACGGAGGCTACGAAGTCTCAAAGTCTGACGAAGTCTCCGAGTATTTTGAAATTCCTCAGGCATACTCCCCTCTGTGAGCCTGAATAAGCTCTACCTGGAGGTAGTGGGGATCACCTACCTCTCCAGCTGTCGTTCCTTCCTCCAAACCCTCCACTCTGCTGCCAAAACAAGCCTCTAAGTTATCCTTTCCCTCCCTGGGGCTGGGCTGATACCTAACCAAGTGCCCACACTATTGTTGCTCCCTGTGTTTTGGGTGCAGACGCTACAGGCAGGGAACATCCCTGCGTCTGGAATCAGGGAACAGGGGAGGCGTCTGGAGTGATCACAGGTGAGATCCTGACCGAGCATGGCACAGCCTGGCCAGAAAGGAGGACTCTCTGAGATGGCAGAGATCTGAGCTAGGGCGGAGCCCTGTCTTTTGTTGTTGTAAACTCATATAAATACGAGAACCTTAACAAACATGGAGGTATGCCCCACTTAGAGAAAGGTCCGAATGCAGCAGCCACAAGAGGCCACGCTTCACACTCAGTCCAGCGCTGCCGCAGTGTCTCCAGGCCACGAGCGCGCAGAATGGGGCCCCATGGCGGGTGATTGGCCGTGCGGCTGCCACCAGGACTGAGCCGGGAAAGAAGGGGGTGCTCCCTGGCCACCCCAGGCCAGGCCTGTGGACTGACAGAGAGCTACCCTGAGTCTTCACCTCCAGCGTTTGGCTTCTGTACCAGTTTCCTCCTCCAGACTGTTAGCTCCTTGAGGGCAGGGACTGTGTGTCATTCGTATGTGTAACCCCCTTGCCTGGCACGTCATGAAGCCTACTGAATGCGGATTAAATAAATGGATGACTAAACCCCTCCCTGAAGAGACGGACCTGCTCCGCGCCCCCCACCCCCCGGCCCCGGGATCCTGCAGAGCTACAGATTAGCACCACAGGGTGCTAATGCAGGCATCTCTCCTGACGCCGCCTCCTTAAAACCCACAATGACTCCCGGAAACAGCGTAAACGTCATCACGGCCAGCTGGACGTCAGGTAGCTGGCCTCAAGGCCACAGCTGGCACGTGCCCAGCCAGCCTCCCGGGACAGCCCCTCGGAGGCTTTCAGCGAATTACTCCTACCTGGCCCTCCCCCCGCAACCTCGGCGCCCGGAGGTCCTGAGCCGCTCCGCGACCCTGCTGGCCTCCTACTGCCCGCTCCTCTCCCCACCGGGCCCCTGGCGAGGAAGAACAGACGCCGCTGACTGAGCCAGTCTTCCTCTGTGAGCTTGGTGGGAAAACATGCTTGAAAGAGCCTGACCATCCCTGCGCCACGCCAGGCTCCTCGCTGTCCCTGACGTCCGCCTTGCGCCCGCACGCCCCACGCCTCTGCCCAGTGCCTCTCCCTCCACCGCAAAGCTGGCCGGGGTGCACAGCCCGGGGCCGATGGCTCGTCCTCCCGTGGCCTGGTCTCATGTGGAGGCTGCCCTTCAGTCTGGCCACAGCTGGTCAGGGTGAGAGAGTAATTACCTCGTGGCCTCTTCCTACATCCTTTTTATTCATTTAGTCACATGGCATGACAGCATTTTGTTGACCTGTTTCCAGAATCTCACCTGTAAAGGAGTGTGCTCCTGCTGCATTTTCTAAAGGCCGAAAAACGAAGTGCTAGGCCCACAGTATACTGCACTGTTCGGTGCTTTTAGTTACTAAATTATTTAATTGTGTTTAGTGAATCTAAACATTGCCAATAACGTGTGTACATGTGTGTAATACATGCAAACTATGTAAACAACGTGCATTACGCAGCCGTATAATTACCTGCTGATTGAAAAGCGGGAGGCCCCTGTTCGGCCGCAGGGCGGGGCGGCGGGCGGCCTACCCCCACCAGGTAACGCTCGCTTTTCTCCTTGGTCCGGCTCTGCTTTTGTAAAAGCAGAATATCCTGGTATTTTCTAAAACGGCCATTATTACCAAATTCGGCAGAATGTAATCATCTCTTTGTATGCAGTTCTCCCATAATTCAGTTGTTTTTTTTTTCCTTGATGAAAAATTTTCTGCACTAATTAGGTGCACTTCCCTCATTCACTGCATTTCCCTCACTCACCTCACACTCCCCTCTGCAATTCTTTCTGTGGTGTTGGCCTTCGGGTCTTTTATTCCCTTTGTCTTCCTGTGTGTCTACGTGTTTTTAAACTGAATAGACACAAACACACAGAGAATTAACTGTAGTTTCCTAAACAAATACTGGTGTGCACACTTAATATGTTCAGATTATTACAACAGGCATGCACACGAATGCTGTGTTCAGCTTGTAACTGCGGTTGTTTCAGAGAGAGGATCAAGGCTACACTGTGAACTGGAGCACATTCGTAAGGTCCACACTGACCTTTCCCACAATATTTTTTTATATCTTATTTTTAATTTACTACTATTTTCAATACCTTCAACTTTCTCAGAATGTCTGATTGCATTTTATGTAGATACAAATTCTCTATTGCGTATTCAGTTTTATTTTTCCCTCTTTTTTTATTAGTAAAGACATTAACAATAAAATAGGCTCCTTTGCCCCAGCTGGTAATTTCTCCACACTAGTAATATATTATTCCTCTTTTCGTGACATCATAATCATCTATGCAGAAGTACCATGTATCTTTGTGTAGAAGCTACTGTTTCCATTAAATTTAATTACCTCCCCCTGTGGTTTTAAATAGAAGTGGCTTCAAAATGAGGGCAGCTTCTATTAAATTTAATTACTTTCCCCTGCTGCTTGCATGTAAAAGGAGGTTGCTAAATGAAATCAGCTTCTAAACTAAAGTATATGGTAACTGTGCACTAGCAATAGGAAGCTGTACCCAACCTTCTCTGAAAGCTCATAGGTGTATCCTTCCTCGAATTTTAAATTTTGTTTAGCCTTGATTTAAGATCTTACATGAAAAATGAGCATTGATAGAAGAGATGCATTTTAAAATCGGTTTTAGTTTCATGGACTAAATAAAGGTAAATATACCCTTCCTGTACAACGATACTGGAAATTATCCCACTCAGAGGTTTGACTCAGTTCTAAGTTAATATCATTAACTGTTGTTGGATGATGAGTTTTATAATTCACACCTTTTTAATGCCTAGTAAAAAGCCTTCCTTGATCCTAATCAGATGGATTTAAATAATGCTTCCTAAAAGTTAATAAAAAGGCATCAAGTTGGGGAAGAAATTCAAAGAAATATTTACAAATATTAATGTTAAAATGTGAAAAAAGAAAAAGACATCAGGCTCATTATAAACAACTGTCTTTGAAAAAAGTTAATCTATACGCTCTGTAACAGTGTAAAAATGTGAATCTGTTTTAAAATACCAGGATATAATCCTATAAAATCCGATACAATATGAAATTTTAAGTACCTCTTTTTTCATTAAATATTAATTAGTAGGAAATACTACTTGGTTAAACCGCCATTGTGCTGTTTATTTTTTTTTTTTTACAAACAGGCAGAATTTAGATGAACAATATTTCCATTCAATCACACAGTTTAGTATAAATATAAAACAAGACACCCCTTAAGCATTTTAAGTAACAAATTAAACATTTACATTTTTTACTGTGCACTGAGGCTTAACATTTATGCAGCTTCAAAACCAAAGTGCAGCCTCCAGGGAAGCCTCTCCACTGACAAATTAATACCTTAGAGAGCAGAGCTGAATGGTGGCAATGAACTCATTTGTTCCCCCAATAATGAAGAATGACTTTTTCTTTACCACATCTGTGACGGTTGCTATGGTGACCCAGACTTACCTCACTGCCTCTCGCAGAGCTCCCCGCTCCCCCAGAGTCGTGTGCTTGATGTCATCAAAATTATTCTCCAGCTTCTCACAGCCCTGCAACACATCATAGACGCATCAGTCCTCCGGCGCCCGGGGATAAAATTATATCCATGCAGTTACGGAAGAGTGTAATTGATTATATTGATTATGGACTCATGAAAGATATGTGCACCGCTTTAATTGGGTAGGATTCATTAAAATTGACAGTGTGGATTCAACAGCAATAAAATAAAAGCGTCCAGGATATGGCTGTCACAGAACTCTTTCTCCCAGTTTTCCAAAATTGGGAAAATAGAAGAAATGAATAAAAATCAGTTCTCAAACTTAATCTTGAGTATAACAAAGCCAATTTAAATTCTGAAGAGAAAGTCATTAAAGTTTGAAATCACAACCATGTATGATAAATATTTAGTTCTACATAAATTAGCAGTTATTGAGATGAAAAGACAGAACTCCAGTATACTAAAATAATTTTTAAAAAATCCAATATTGTGGTACCAAAAATTTATAAGATCATTAAATAATAATTGTAATAATGTTAACAATTACATATATACACACAGACTACTTATAATTAAGTGACTTTATAGCACGTTCTGAGCATTACTGGGCTAAATATTCTAAGGTGTTTAAATTTTACTACAATTTTAACTATTGTTTTATTCATAACTAACAATCTTATATAACCCCAGTAAGTTTTAAAAACATAATATATAGCACTAAATTTTAGACTAAAAAATGTATCCATATAAATTCCTGGCACTTTAGACCTCATGAAGAATTTAGTAGTACTTAGGTAATAAAATAATTCAATTTAGTATTTTAGATAATTTAACAAACAGAAAAACTAAATAACAAAATTTTAAATATTGTTTTCTTCGTATTCTCAAAGTGTAAACAGTAAGTTGAATTTTAGAAAATTACATATTTTATATTAATAACTTCCAATGTCTAATAATTAATTTATTTAAAACCTCTGGGTATATATGTACCACTATTTTTACCTTGATTTTTAAAAGCCAGCCAAATTAAGGCAAAGATCCTTTTCAATACAGATTTTTATAACAAAAATCTTACAAATTCCCACAATGCATGTAAAATAATCTGAAGTCTTAGTCACGTCCTCCTTCAGACAGGTGACCGGAACTAGTACCTCATATCCTTTGTTTTATCTTTTTGCTTTAGTGATGTCTTTTCGTGAAGAGAACTTTTGATTGTTAATGAAGCCCAATTTATTCCTGTTTACATTTATGGTTGGTGCTTTTCATGTCCCGTGTACAAAAGCTTTGACTTCCTCAAGGTTATGAATATATTTGCCTATATTTTTTACAATGCTTTATCATTTTACGTTTCCTATTTAGAAGTGCAATCCATCTGGGATTGATATATCTGTACATGGTGTGAGTTAGGAAATCACACCTCTAGGTAATCAATTAAGTCATTACTATTTATTGAAAAGACCATTATTTCGCCGACTGTAATTCATAATTATCTTTCTCCATAAAGTCACAGCGCATATGAGGTCTGTTTCGAGGGTCCATAATGGTCAACTGTTCCACTTCCTATCCTCGTGCCAATATCACACTACTTAAATTATTTATATCCATAATAAATTAAAAACTACAAATAAATACGAAAAAAGACAGATAATTCAATGGGGAGTGAGTAAAAGGCTATATAAACACTACATAAAAGAGAATATCCAAATAGCCAATTTAAAAAACAAACAAACATGATCAATATCATCAGTCATGAGGAAGGTGCAAATGGAAACAGTGAGATACCATAACACACTTTGGAAATGACTAAAATGAAAAGACAGATCACACAAAGTGTGTGTATTTCAGTATAAAAAGCAACAAAAGCACTGCTGTTGGAAGTGTAAAGTGTTATGACCACTTTCTAAAGCAATTTGGCAGTACTTTCAAAAGCTGAGCCTTCCCCCCTGGGAATACACTCCGAACAAATATGTACCACGTTCACCTAAAGTCTTGTACAAGAGCAGCAGCAGTACCACTATTCAAAAGAGCCTCAAAGCGGAAACAAGTGAAATGAACATCATGATGGAACGTGTAAGGAATGACGTATGCATTCAGTGGGAAACTACACAGTGATGAGAACAAACAGACCGTGGCTGCACTGAGTTACACAGACGCATCTCTCGGCCACAATACTCAGCACTAAAGGGGGACAGAAAAGAACACGGGGGAAAATCATTCCCCTGACATGAAGTTCCAAAATAGGCAAACCGACAGCGGATAATCTAAAAATGAAAATGAGCAGTACCATTTATAAGTATAAAAAGAATACTTTCAAAGTAATTTAACAAAAGAAGCCTAAGATTTATGCACTGAAGAAAATAAAACACCATTAAAAAAAAAAACTGTTAAACGAGCAAAATAAATGGAAAGACATCCCATGTTCATGGATTAGAAGATGTGATAGTGTTCAGGTGTTATTTCTTCCTAAATTGATCCAAAGGTTCAAAGCAATCCCTATAAAAATCCCAGCTGACTTTCGATTTCTACAGGTTTTGATAAGATGCTCTTATAATTTATAGGAAATTGCAAGGGACCCAGAAGAGTCAAAATATTCTCTTAAAAAGAAGAGCAAATCTGAAGAACTCACATTCCCTGATTTTAAAATTTCTACAAAACACAGTCATCAAAGCAGTGTGATGCTGGCGTAAGAATGGACATATATAGTGCAATGTGTAGCTGCGTAAATATTTGGATACACATGTTCTTAATAGCATCATTCATAAAAGAAAACAAGTAGGAAAATCCAAAAGTCAATCAAATAATAAATGGATAAACAGATGTGATATACTGATACAACAGAATATTATTCATTAAAGAAGGGAAGTTCTGATCCGTGCTACAACATGGATAAGCCTCAAAAACATTTTGCCGAGTGAAAAAGCCAGATACCAAAGGCCACCGTGTACGATTCTCTTTCTATGAAATGTACAGAGTAGGCAAATCCATGGAGACAGAAAGGGGGTTATTAGTTGCTGGGTCTGAAGAGATGAGGCAACGGGATTGTTTTTGAAAAAGATTGAAGTATTCTGGAATTAGTGGCCATCAACGCATAACTATGAATATACTGAAAACAACTAAGACACTTTTAAAAGAGTAAACATTACATGTGAATTATATCTCAATGAAACTGTTACTTTTAAAAGGGCAAAGCCCATCAAGATGTCGCAGGTTGCTGAACAACGACTACGGGGGCTCTAGGGACCCCACCGGCACTGCCGGAGCCATTCAGCAAAAGTTTATGGGACCAAGTGGTTATGACCTGTTCACTTTGCCGGGTCCTTACAATGCATTAAAAAGTTCTTACAAGACTATCTGAACTCTGGTTGAGAAATAATGCAATTACATACCGCCGTAGTTAAAATTAAAGCATGCATATACGGAATTCAAAGACTCAAAGGCTTAATAAATGTTAGCTACCAGCTAATACTAATAACATTTTATTATTTATTAACATTTTGTACTAAAGATTCAGTTAAGTCTAACTTATCCTGATTTAGCTTTGATACTTCTTCCATTAAATTATGAACATTTTCTCTCTATAGTGACATTCAGACAATTACAAATGCAAAGATAAGCAACTAAATTATTTGGATTGAATGGCCTTTTCCTTTCTCTTTTGCTTTAATAGTGGCAGTGAGACCAAAAAATAAATAAAAATAAAAATAAATAAGAGAGAGGGGAGACAAATATAAATTTTCCACTTTACAAATTATAGTGCCCTTTCGAATGTTTTTATGGAAATAATTTTTAAAAGGAATTTTATGCTCATAGATGTTCATTGTAGCATTTTATGGCAGTGAAACAATAAATGAAAAATCTTAAATTTTCAGCAATAAATGAAAGGCTAAATAGGTCTCTAAGTTTGAGGATGTTGCTGTTTAGGTGGATTTTCAACAAGCCAATGTTTATATGATAGCGTGTAATTTAAAAAACAACACTATACAATTATATATTATGTATGATCTGGTTACAGTTACAGAAAACAGATAAGCAGAGACAAAAAGGATGAGAAATGATGGTTTAACTCAGATTATCTCAGAATGTTGAATAAACAAGAGTGTTTCTTTTTCACTTACACTTTTCAGTATTTTTCAAAGTTTCAGTTCTGGGCTTACATCTCTTTTTGACTTCAAGATAAATCATAAATAATTAAGATTTTTAGAGCTTTTGGCACTATAGGGTGGGGCAAAAGTAGGCTGACAATTATGAGCAAACAAAACAGTCTGTTCTTATATTATTATTTTTTATTGTACTAGTTTCCATAGGAACTGTAAAACTGCTTTTGATATGCCCTGTATATTTTCTATGTCAAATACACTGTTTTTATAAATATAACACAAGTGCTAGTAAGAGAAATTAATATAAGTCAGACTTTGACTTTTTAAATACTTATTAATTTTTCTATTGCAGATATGCTTGACTGATTAAGATTTTTGCCTACTTTATTTGCCAATGAGTTCATACAAGTTTTCATATTTCAAATTGCCCCCCAAAAAGTTTTCACTGAGCTCTTTCTCCCCTTTACTTTTGCACACGGGTATGATGCTGAACACAAAGTAATAAAAGGAAATAAGGCCATATAACAAAATTATTTACATTCATTTACCACATTCAGCCCACAACACAGCTTACTGTTCGCTGCTACCGATCCCATCAGTTCATATTAATCACTGCTGTCTTACACTTAAACCTTAAAGCAGAAGGTTTCATAACCTATTTTTTTTTGTAAATTTTATGGCTTTCCACATGGAAAACGATACCTATTTTTAATTTGGGGCTTCCTCACAGATGGTTTATAAATCAGATATGGGAATAGATATTTCTATTTAATTGCTATGGTCATATTTTTAATAAATCTATAACTTTGTGTTTATATATACATCTATTACATGTGCATTATAAATATAATATGTAATTAATATATGCACATTGTGTGTGTATTTATATCATCTTAGCTAGATGGAGTGATTTAATAAAAATAAAACTGTCTTTTGACAAGGTGTTCTTGTTTTGTATGGTTGGCTTTTAAGAAAAATCTTAGAACCTTTGCATTTATCAGGGATTAACAAAACCAAGTAACACAAAACAAGTAACATCTGAATCTCTTTATTTAAAAACAATTGTTTTGAGTTAGGGTACTCTCTTTAAGACCTACAATGCTATTGGAAATGTGAGAAATAATCGTTAAAACCAATGGAATGGCCTGATAATTACACTACTGTAATTAAGAGAGAATTTTAAGATCTCAATTTAGCCATTTGAGGTTACTCCCTGGACTATCGCAATAATGCCCTTGGCAAAAAGAAAGTCACAGACGACAAACATTGAAGGCTCTGCCACAGCCTGGGGATGCAGTGGCAGCTCAGAACCCAAGGAAAACACAGGTGGCGTCCACAAAAGCCTCTTGTCGTCCCAACAGCCGAACCTCAAGTCCCTTGGGAAAAAACTGGAGAATAAATGCAATACACAAAAATTTTAAAAAATGACACTATCTTATTATTTCTGATAATTTATCAGTCTTTCCTAAAAATGAATGTTAATCTGGTCATTTTTTGAATACAGCTATTTGAGAGTAAAATCCATGTGCAGATAACTTTTTAAAAACAATTTTTGAGGAAATTTTACTTTTTCAGAATTATAGCATTTAAACGCTTTCAGAATCTCAAAAGGGTCCAGATGTTACCACAAAAAAATGCCCTGGCCTCCCTATCCATGTGGTGGCTGGGAGCAAAAAGAAGGAGCCCACGCAGTTTTTTGTTTATCTGTTTTTCTTTTGGCCCTGAAATCCCTTATCACCTTCCTCTTCTCACCACCTGCGCTGTAATTCAGACTTCTCCGTGGCTTCTCCAGCTACAGAGGAGCGTGCCTCTGAAAGACATTAAAGAAGAAACTGTCGACAGAAGTTCGCTGCCACTAATCCACTGCCAACGGGAGGCCCCAGTCGGGGTGTGGGAACCAGAGAAACGTCATTCAGGTCAACAGTCTGCAAACCCAGAGGATGTGGCCTCTGGAGGGATCTGGAAGTGCACGCCTCCAAGAAAACTGAGTGGCCTGCGTACCCAGAGAAAGTGCCTGCCCTGGTCCCGGATGGGTCCCTTTCTATGCAAATAAGGCAGCCAAATTTGCACACTCTGATTGGCCCAAACAGCACTGTCCTGATTGGTTGAAAATGTGTACTCTGATTGGTCGTTAGGGAGCTGCTCATCTTGGTTCGTAAAGATGCAAATAAGAATATAGCTGTGCAGCTCTGATTGGATGGGGGAGCTGTCGGCCCATTGGTCGAAACAGGGTTGCAGGAACTCCTTTATACGGTCGGCTGAGCCGACCGGGGCTCTCCCTGAGCTGCACCCCGCCTGCCAGGCCTCTGCGAGCAGCGGCTGCTGGGCTCTGAAGATGAATTTGGGCCTAATTAACCACAAGAGATCCTTTTTAACAAGTATATTTCATCTCAGGGTCTATAAAACAAATAAAAGTATTGAATTTTGCTTTCTTAAAAGCCCATCCCTAGCATAAAACAGTAAGGCTGGAAGGCTGCTTGACTATCTGGTTTTTCCAGCCATGGAGACAGGAGATACCGACCTTGTCTTGAAGGCAGAGGCAAGAGCGAAGCTGGACCCAGGAGGCTGACGGAGCCCCGCCCAGCGCACAAAGGTGCCAGGAGCTGAGGCCAAAGTCCTCAGTCTTGGCCGTGAGTGTCCCAGAGCACCTGAGGGTATTGCTTCATCTTAATGATCCAAAGCCTCAACTTCGGTAGCGGTTTAATCTGGAAGTAGTTAAAATTACGCATCTTGCCATGAAGTAGAAAGGGAACTTCAAATGAGCATCAGGGTGTCTATCGGAAAAGGAGAGAATGCTCCACATTTTATGGTCCCTGACTCCGCACACAGCCTATTGTACCCAAAGAAACAACACAGAAAGCAAGTAGACCCTGTGAGCACTGAGAAGCTCTAACTGCCACCTTGACCAAAATTGCTTCTGTGTCCTGAAATGGATATCCGATCCAAAATTTTAAAGATTTTTCTAGAACAATATATGACAGTGCCAAGGAGTTGAAATCTAATTCAGAAAAATGTTAGTCTTCTTCTATCAGGAGATAAACATCTCAAGCGACAAATAATCTTCATCCCTAGATAAAATGAAGTTATCAGATCCACTGATGAGAGGCAATCAGGCTCTCTGTTACGTCTGCTATCAATAACATGTCCCTGGCATGGGGACAACTACATGCAAAATGGAGCCACTGTCCTCCTGTCAAAGTCTATTTTCAACCCAGACCATGTGAGTTTTTCTCATGAACCTGAGAAAAATCGCAAACTTATTTTTAAGGAACAAACACCTTAATATGTGGTTCATTCTAGGAGATTCTGTAGGTTAGTACAGGACTATCCCAGAAGACAATTTCAGGCATAAAAGTAAGACAGAGGGGACTTATTTTCACAGATATGAAAACAACTGAACAAATCTGCAATAGTACCTTGTCCGGGGTGGTGATCTGTGCTTCCTACTTCCCGGGCATCTCATCATCTCCTGTGATCAGGGTCATTGCAGGAGAAAGTGGCCCTTTTGCAGCAGAAGCCAGCCCGCCAGCCCGTGTATTCGGAGGGTTGGGGGGAGGCAGAGGGCAAGGGAAAGGAGGACGCACAGAGAGGAGGAAGCAACTCCTCAGTGGGGCAAGCACGAGAAGGAAAATCGGTGACGAGTGCGAAAGCCTGGGAACAAGAGGCGGACCTCCAGACCCGTGCACCACGGGGTGAGCAAGCTGGGACCCCGGGGAAGGCAGAAAAGCATGAAAAGTGCTGAGCTGAGTGCTGCCCAGAGAGTCCATTTGCTACAGCCCGCGGAGGCCATCCTCCTTACCCAGGGGGAGGCTGTGAATGCACAGTGGCAGCAGCTGCACGCGTTCCAGCTGTTCGGCCCGGAAGGGTGAGTTGCAGGGACCCAGCCAACACTGAGGGCTCAGTCTGTCTGAGACCCTCTCCCCGGCGTGGCCCCCACTCACTCTGCAGGAGAGCCACAGACACCCTGACTTTACAAACGAGGAAGCGGGCACAGGGAGACTGATACTTTGCCCAAGGTCAGATAGCCAGTGAGCAAGGGGCAAATCAGGGATTTGAACCTGAGACCTCTGTCCTGGGAGCCAGACTCATCCCCCAGAGGATGCTTCAAAAGAGAAAAGTGAATAAAATGGATATAATAAAGCTCTGAGCAGGTCCTCTCTGGGGTGTGTGTTGTTAAATTTAGACACTGGACTGGGGAGAGAACAGTTTACAAGTAAAGTGGGCGTACGTCCTTGCGGGATTCTAATTCTCTCCAGATGTGTTATATTTTACTATGTAGAAAAATAGGGACTCGATATGACACAGGTTTAAGCCAAATTAATACCCATAAATATTTTGCATGAAACAGTCTTTCTTTGGGTCTGTGACACCACCGTGACAAATATAATGAGCAATTAAATTCCCAAGTGCTCAGATTTTGGCAGCAATTAAAGTAGAAACTAGAAAGTAAGCATCAAAAAGAACTGGCTGGGTGGCCTCCTGCCAAACGAACCCCCACGGGGTGAGGGAGGGTCTCGAGTTTCAACTGGGGTAGATTTTACAGTGCTTTCTATCTCATCTGTGTTAAGGACTGTAGGGAAGTGTAATAAAACAAATTAGCAGAATATCAACAGCAACATGGGAACAAAACAACACGTCAGGAAAGCTCTGGATGCTGAGACATTTAAATAAGATTGCTGAGTTACCTTTGCTTAAACTAGACCACGGAATAACAAATTCAACCAGCTATGGATTCACAGGCCGAGTGGAGTGGGAAAGAAGGAAAAATGTTAGCAAATTACATTATTAAATAAGAGAAGCTACAATGACCACGTGGCGTAATTTCCACAGGACTGCATTTCTTTCATGAAATTGTCACAATAACTAGAACTAGAGAGAGTGGCTCTCAGCTTTATACACTAACTAAATCTTATAAATTGGAAAACCAGTTTTAATGAATGAGAAAACTCAGTTCCAAATCATCCAGGTCACAGAGAGTTAATGGCACAGAGATTGATAGGAAGACCTCAAGTCAATCAATTGAACTGCAATTCAGAAAAGGATTCTTGAAAATGTACTATATGTTAGACATCATACTAGGCACCAGGGCTATCAGGGTAAATAAAACAAGAAAGAGCCCAAGTTGATCACAATCTAGCAAGAGCAGAGAGGTCTATGAGCTTATTACTTCTGAACATGTCTTTGACATGAGTCAAAATTTTTCAGATTAAGGCAAACAAAAGACCAAGGTAGCAGAATTGACTACAGCCTCAGATCTTGGTGTTATGGCCTACTAGCTAAGCATCCTTAGGCAGGCAATTCAGTTTATTCTAAGTAAAATATTCTTACACTCTTGAGTTGTCAGCAGAATTAAAAAATAATGCATGGCAATCAGTACAGTGAACTAAAAGAAGGTTTTCAATCACTGGTGGAGGAAGGAAAATAAAAAGGAAGAAAAGTGTCCATGAATTTTGCCCTAGTCCTGCTGGATCAGATTTTATGGGGGAGGTAGGAAAATGCACATTTTACATGTTTCCCAGGTGATTCTTACGAATAATAAAGTCAAATACCTACAGTATTTATGAACAAATTAATGTTTTGACCACAGTATCACTACAAGAATATAATGAAAATCATGACCCCTTTCTCTTAAAAAGTTAAATATTTAGAAAATATATATGCATATACAGGGTATGGCAGAAGTAAGGCCTGCTTGAATGTGGTTGGTAGGGTAATAATATGGATGTGATAATTTGTAGTTTTAATTTGAACATGTCATCTAAAATGTCATATGGTGTGCTTGAGTGTGATGTTGTTACAGAATTATACGCTAATGAATTTGTGATAAGAAAGGGGCGTTACTTGTGCTGGACCCTATATATACAATATGCCATATACAGTTTCACGGGCCAGTGGGTACCCTGAACCCATCTATGGCTCTATGTCGATGCTCGCCACATTTCATATCAAGGAAGGATGAATTGCAATGGACCTAGATAATGGGAATTAAAGCTACAAATCTAATCAGTGGTCCCATGCCTTGAGAAGCAAGGGGTCCAGGAGTTGAAGAACTTCAGCTGGTGTTTGATAATGATCCTTAGATTTAAGTTATTAATAGAAAGTACGATGTGAAAGTCAACCCTTTGCCCAGCTGAAATGAAAGCCAGACATTCGTTTAATATTTATTTAGAATCTAACAGGTATCGGATACTACGCTGTCGCTGGGGATACCAAGGCTTAACAAACGGAACCAGAAAACTCTTCTTTTTCAAAAACATGCCCGTCCAGCCCAAGCAGGTGGCGCGGATCAGGCAGGTACGCACATGCAACGTGAGAGTCATGCCATTGTGGCCGTGCACTCGCGACCGCCATGCCTGCAGCGCGCTCTACTCTGAAGGCCCGCGGGCTGCTCGCCCGTTCGAATCTGAGGAATTCAAATAAAACAGCACATCCTGAGTACACCGCACAGTTCTCAGGTGGCTGAATGCGGGCTAAGTCAATGGTTTTCTTCAGACGGCCAGCAGGGTTGGGGGGAGAGAAGAGCGGAGCTTCTATTCCCCCAGTGGTCAGAATCCCCGGGGCTCCGAGTCCTCTAAAGGGCGGAGGGGGGCGGAGGGGGGGCACTGGGGGAACCCGCTCTTCCGGCAGAAGGGTTGCAGTTCAGTCTGGCTCGCAACAAAAGGCCTCGGAACTAGCCCCTCCGTTCTTTTGCATGTCGAGCAAGAAATGATGACGGCATTCAGATTTTTAAAAAATTCCAGACGATCATTCTAATACCAATGTATGATTTCCAGCTCTAAACAAGAGATTCATATTTCAATAGGTAATTGCTTTTCCCTTCAGTATGTCCTAACTAATCTTTTCAGGGAACATTAAGACATAATCATATTGAGCTAATGTCATTTCGCTAATGGTGGCCAGTTGACAATCAGGCTCTGTCTAGGAGAATCTATGTGAGTCACAGTGAAATGGAATATAATATAGCAGAAGTAGTAGGAGCTGGGGAGACAGAAAATCGGTTTTTCAGTTCCAGCTTTGCAACTGAAGTGCTATGGTTCGTAGCAAAATGCTTAACATCTCAATCAGCACACATCCCCTCAAGATGTGAAGATATCGACGAAGATGACAAAAGTAACGCTGCCACCTTCAGAGCGCTGTTGAGAGGGGAAATTAAATGAGATGACGTCAGCGAAAACACACCCTAACAGCAAAGCATTGTTGAAGTGTCACTATTCATTTTAAACGGACAGGAGAGACCGTGGAGGTTCAAAGTTCAAAATACAAGGCATTTTAGTTAGAGGAACTTGGAAATATTTTAAGATTTCAACCCCCATCATGATAACAATTAGGTAATATTTTAGTACTTCTTCAAGGTAAGCAAAAGTAAAAACTAAAAAATATTCTGCAGTTTCCTACCTGTTGATCATTAATTCCTGTATTTGAGGAAGTTAAAAAAAAAATCAAGATTACTTTTTAGTCTTAGTGTCTTATTCAAAACCACCGCACCGCTCTTCACACAATGCACAGGGACGCTCTGACCGAGCCTCGCGCGGTTTACGGGCCCACGCAGGTCACCCAACGCGGCGCAGGCGAGGTGCGGGGCGCTGCGCCCCCCACGCCGTCCTCCGGGCCTCTGCCCGGGCGGTTCCCTCTGTCTCCGGGACGCCCTGCCCCGGAGGGCCATGCAGCTGGCCCGCTCCTCACGCTCAGCCTCGGCTTCACCGCCAGCTCTGCGGAAACGCCTCCCCTGCCCGCCCCCCCTGGAAATCAGCCTGCCCTCCTGTCCGCCCCACGCCCTGCATGGCGTGGGTCCTTCCTCCCAGCAGGCGTTGCGCTTGGCATCCCAGCGGTTTGAAAATACTGACTGGATTCGCGAAGCCCAGCGGCTTTGTCTTGCCCTTTCCTGCGGTATCTCCGCAGGCGAGTTTGCTGGGGAAGGTGCGTGGGACGGACGTCCTAGGGTCGCCCATCGATGTGGTCAGATGGGAATCCGAGGCCACACTCCAGCCCTGGTTGGAAGTGCGAACCACGGCCTCGAGGGCTCAGGAGAGATCCCTGGGGCAGCCCCGCCCGGGGACCAGGCCGCGGCCCAAGGCTGACTCTACAGCCTGGCGGATTAACAGGCTGATTTTGCCAGACCAGGCAGTGTGACCGGGAGGCCTTAAACTTCAGACCACCCCTTGTCCTCAGAAGCAGGAGGTGACCTTCCACCAACAGGTGGCATCTAAGCAGATGAGGAGGACCTTGGGGTCAGGTGAAGGGGGACCAAAGCAAATCCTTCCACTGATGACTCCAACACCTGTGCTGTTTCTCAGCGTCTCAAAGACAACTTCAGAGACCTGGCGACTTCGCATCGGTGAAGAAGGCTAAACAGAGAGGCTACTCACTGAACTCAGTGTGTTCGTTCATGCCTTTATTAATGACATGGAAAACACATTACTCTCAATGTTTCGCAATTAACTCTTAACATGGGTAATGCAGGCGAAATCACCACAAGTCTCCTTAGCCCACGTGGCTGTATCGTGCCCAACGCCACGCAGCATGGAAGGTGTGAAGGTAGATGCCCGGCAACTCCCGGATGTGGCCATGACCTTTTCTCTAGGGCTGGGAAGGACCTCTTAGTTTATAATTCTATTTTTAGGAAAATAATTCAGAGCTGGCTATACATTTTATGCTGCATCAATACTCTTGCTTGGAATAAAACCCCTTTGAAACTGCAGCAGAGAGTGTCAATTTGAACAGAAACAAGGAACTGGGTAGTTTGGGTACTGAAACTTAAAAATCTTTAGTGCATCACAGATTCTAAGTGCACATCACACTCAAAAATATGCAAACCAGTTTGACATGGGCTTCTACAAACTACCTGAATTGATAAACTGACTTGTGTTTATAAAGGAAAAACATGCCTAAGATTTCTGTATATGCAGTTATGTAATGCTTGGTACCAGGCGGATGTTTAAAAAATAAAAATTAAAAAAACCTAAGCACTATTTTTAATCATTTATCTTTAAAAGCACACATGTGTTTTAAATTTGTGAGAAAAGATTAATAGAACCCTTTCAGTTCTTGTGTTAAGTTAAAATTCAGGAAAGCAATCATTTTTGTCACAAAAGATAAAGCCTTATAATATCCTTTAGGTTCTGAAGAAATAAAGGCTTTTACTTGACAGTTACTTACATAAATGTGTATCACAGAGAGAAGCTGGCAGAGACTTCTAAATTCATAACAATTGTCTATTAGTCTGTTTTTAATAATTTTTCTTTGGCATGTAATCCTCTTTAATTAGATTCTACTCTCTGTTGTTTCAAGACCCCATAAACTCACGTCTTACATACCAGCTGCTGAAGCAGGAGTCACTGTCTAAATGATATTCACAATGAGTATTTAGAAGGTTTACAATTATACCCTTGCTAATAAATTGTGCTATTTTCCCCAACAATTTTAAGTGCTAATCTTCAGAAGGCATTTTAAAATTAGCTAAAATTCTGTCAAGAGATTTACAAAAATTGTTAGCATGAAGATAATTATGTCACAGTTCTTGGACTCCATCTCTGATTGTGTGCATAAATCAGAAAATGTCAGCTGTGTTTTCCCTTAATAATTATCCTTACAGCAATATATTATAGCCTAAACCCCTATTATAATTTTTGTTTCTGGTTTCTAAAACACCAGACAGTTATTTCAAAAGTTTGGAACTAATTAAATAATTCATATTCCCCACAACAATAAGTGATTATCAGTTCTAAAATTTTAAGTATCAGTAATAAGTAAATTAATATAGAAGGTATAAATTCAGTGTTAATGAACCCTCCAGCCTAACAAACTAAACACTTGAATGTGACAATGAATTTTTACAAAATATTGATTACATAAAAATCTAGCATAGCAGATGGTAGGCATGTAGAGGTGCAGATATGAGCAGAAATTCTAAGACATATATATTTATACATTTTATTTCAACATGAGAGGCACATGAAACAGTATCTAACGTATGTACTAAATGTGTTACTGTTCATCTGTCAGTACATGCTTTTCTACCTTTCTTATAAAAATATGACCTTCATTTCAGAAGGTATGAAACAAAAAGTAATTTCTCTCCATTCCTTCCAATAATAATAAATTACAATACACAAGTGTTTTGATTTTCCCTGATTCCACACTAGGCCAAAAGATGGAATTTTGAAGTAAGCTCAAAAATCACAATAAAAACCAAAGTCTGAGAGAGTGATCTTATTTTCTGTAATCAAATTTCTTGGGGTGACATTGTTTAATGAGAACACACAGGCTTCAAGGGTACAATTCCGTGACACATTGCCTGATGCGACACATCACACTGGGAGCCCACTGCCCATGAGGAAGATAGTGATCGGTAGCCATAGGATCAGGAGGCCTCTGCCCTGGAGGGTTTCTCACCATACCAAGCATTTCAGAATAGCAAAGGCTAAACGCTACTTCACTGAAGACCTCGATGCTCTGACCTGTGGAAACATCTGAATGGAATAAAGGAAGGTGGCCCAGAGCTGGGAGAGAGACAAAAATAAGGGTGTGCATTTTCCTGGGACAGTTTCATGACACGTATTTTGGAAAAAAGATTTGAATTTGTGCCCGTCAACCCGTCAACTATTGTGGCCTTTCCATGAAACCTCAGAGTGGAAGAAGTTACGTGCATTAAGTCATAAGTAAATAGGGAAGTTTGAGTATTATCACTGAACTTAACACCATAAACTCAGCAGCCACATCAGATCAACAGGAACACAGCGTGGCTGCCCGAAAAGGAGCTTGGGAGCTAGAATCAGTGGTCTTAGCAGCTCCTTGGGAACGGCCACCTTTCTAGAAAATAGTTTGTAGCCTCAGAAAACAGGCTTCTTTCCTTATTGGTTAAACCAACCAACAGAAGAAATTCTCTCCCATCAAACACACATCTTGCACAACTTCCTTAAAAATGTTTTAGTGGTGGACACATCAGCCCGTGTCTCTCCTTTCAGTCTACTCCCCAATATTTTTTTTAAAAATTGCAAATTCTGCATATTATAAATAAATCTGCATTTTTTATTTTTCTTTATCTTCAAGTTCTAATTAATAATTAGCTGTTCAATTAAAAGAGTAATACATGGCCTTGTAAAACTAGAAAACACACAAAGCTATACAAGTCACACCATATTTCACTGTGTATAACGCGCTTCCATGTATAGTGAGCCCCCATGTTTTTGGCCCAAACTTTCAGGGAAAAAAATCTTTTGTTTTAATTTTTTAATTCAATTTTCTATTTATTTATATTTAGAAACAAAACTTACTATCGTGTTCCAGGGTAGTATTTTGCATACGAATACTGTTATTGCTTTCTAGAGTTACGCTTTTAATGCATAAGCATAAATAAAACAATCAAAAACATTTATATACCTATGGAATTACTACTACCCATGTATAATGCACATCCTTATTTTTCCCTCAAAAATTTGGGCAACATGCTGCGCATTATACATGGCAAAATACAGCAGTCACCTTCCCCCACCTAAGATCTAGTCCCACTCCTCACTGCCAGCCATTCACACACAATGTCTATCTTTCGATAGTTTTCCACGCTCACAGAGACATGGGCTTTATGCTGTAGTTTTACCCTGTGTGTGTGTGTGTGTGTGTGTGTGTGTGTGTGGTTTTTTAAATGGGTTTCATCTTTTTAAAAAAATAAAAAATTTTTTCACATGCATGGGTATATATAGCATAGCCTATCAGATCAGTATCTCTAAAATTCCAAAAAATGCTCACAATGCCGTATTTAGATTAACAATTTTGCTAGGGATGGAAATGTAGTTGTTATCCCTACCATTTTATTGTTACAGTTAATACCATAATAGGTAAGGTCATGGTGATTTTACTTATTGAAGGATACATTCTTCATAGTGGAAATGTTAGGATTTTTTTTTAAATTTTAATAGTTTACTAGATATTTGCCCACAAGTTCGTACTAATTCATAACCCATTCGGTGTGTATGGAAGTGCTTAGTTACCTGAAACTTTGCTAATGCTGGATACTGCTTAACCTCTTACACCTTTGCCACTTTGAGACTGAAAATCATTTTACGATTTCCTGGCTACAAATGAGATTGAACATCTTTCCATGTGCTTATTGGCTGCTTATATTTTCTCTTTTAAACACTGTCTATTCATTGCCTTTGACATTTTTATCATTTATGTTATAAACACCTTCCCAGGCAACTATTACTATTTGACTTCTTTAGGACACATTTCACCAATCATTCCTTGTTAGCTTGTTGTTTGCTTTGAAACTACATTAAGAAAAAAAGCATAAACTGACAAAAAAATTTGAGATGAAGCTAAAATAGATATATAGAGAAAAATCCACAGCATTAAAAGATAAAACTTACAACACAAAAATAAAGTATTAAAAATTATAAAGTACTGGTGTTTCAAGACAATTCAAAATAAAACAAAAAGAAAAGAAAGCCCCTCCCCACCTGTCTAATGAAATAGGACTAACTTTTTGAAGCGTAACGCTGTATTATTTTAGTTGTATCTGCTTTGGGCCAAAAAGAAGCAACCACGCAGAAAATGGGGCTGTTATTTCTTTATGCTTAAACCATAAAATGTAATACATGCGAATGACATCTGAATAACTGGTAGCGAAGAGAGGTTAACCAGACACTGTGATTTCCTAGATGAAGGCCAAAGTATCGCTAGCTTTCCTTATTTGTGAAATAAGTCTCGCCACTTCACGCCATTATTTGCGATATGTTCGATTCCCAAATATTTAAAGGTTAAATTATCAGTGAAGAAAATTTCAGAAGGCTGAGTTTTATCCCGTTCCTTCGTCTTTTTTTACTTATGAAACAAATATAGTATTAACCAGAAAAGGCTGAAGCCGAGCTCACACGGATTCCAAAGCCAGGAGAGGCCTAAGTCCAGGGGCCCCGCCCGCGTCCGGCAGCCCAGCCTCACCCCCAGCTTTGCCTCATATCCAGGAGTTTGCCTCTTTTTCTTTGAGGGGTTTGAGTGACCAAAAAAGCCTGAATTTTATTTTTTGAAAGCCTGAAGTACCAAGTCAAACTTTTGTAGATATTTGTATTTGTACTTACTTTTAACGAAACACACATATAGGTGTCTAGTGTCCTTTGCCACAAGCCACTGAATGAAAGTGGTGGTCCAGGAATTTCTCCTGATGAAGGAAAAATGATGCTCCGCCAGCAATTAAAAACTGAAATAAAATGAATCAACTTAAGCCCTTGCTCCCCCTAACAGAGAGATGTGCAAATCTGGCCTGCTTCCACATTCTTGCAAGTTTGGGCAAGATTCATTAAAAAAAAAAAAATAAGCAAAACAGTATATTTATGGCCCATGACCAAAATGCGGCAACAAAAATGAAATTTGAAAATTGAATGAAGAGAGTTGATTATGTAGATTGCAAGGCTCAGATAATTTACATGTGATGAAAATTACAGTATCAGTTCTTAAATTAATGGCGTTATCAGTCATCCTTATTCCCTCAACCAGTCCTTTTATGAGATTATCACAGAGACAAGAGAAGATTGACCAAAAGATTAGTGACCCTTTCATCCCATCATAAAACACAAGTGGTTTAACTTGTCATCAAAAAATACACTTATCCCAATTTCCATCAACACAGCCCGGGAATATGGCGCTGCCCTGGCCCTTGGACACGACTCTTCGACACGACTCTGGCCATCGATTAGTGATTATCTGGGTGTGCTGAGTGAGCGACGAGAAAGGAAGCTGAGGCCCTGCTGCCAATGCGGCGGCGCCACCTCCAGTGTTGTGGAGGCTAAAAGGGAACAATCAACACATTGCAGAAATGAGTACATGACATAAATTCTTCTTTGTGTAAACCAGTGTCCTGCCCTGGCTGGTGTGGCTCAGTGGACTGAATGCCGGCCTGCAAAGCAAGTGGTCGCTGGTTCAATTCCCAGTCAGGGGAAGTGCCTGGGTTGCGGGCCAGGTCCCCTGTAGGGAATGCATGAAAGGCAACCATGCATCGAAGTTTCTCTCCTTCTCTTTCTCCCTCCCTTCCCCTCTAAAAATAAATAAAATCTTTAAAAAAAAAAAAAAAAAAAAAGAAGCACTTTCCCAACACAGGGGGTCATGGAAGCAGCATCCTACAGGACAGCCGAAAGTAGCAGCCAGGGACAAAATGTCATTTGCCCCTCGGCATAAGCAATTCAGATATTTTAATGACAAAATGAACACATCTGAAACTCATCCGAAACTCATCCGATATATGGTATATTTTACTTATTACCTCTGTTTGCCGTTAATCGGATCAAACAAGAACACAACCCTACAAGAGAAGGGCGGTCAGCGGTGCCTGACCCACACTAGGTGCTCCTGGAATGAATAAAAACTACGTCACGTGGAGAATGCAAAATTTGCATGAATATTAAAATTAAACAAAGAGGAGCCTTCACAGACATCTTCCCCGCACGCTGGCAGCCCAGAACTTATCTGGCACGCGTGGCTCCCGTGGGCCCCGGGCAGCGCTGCTTTCCTGATGCGATTCTTAAAAACGGACTCGCTTCACGGGGACAATGATAGACAGGTCGTCACTTTTTTTTTTAAATAACCATTAGCAGTACGTAAAGCAATGCATTATTTAAATAATTAGAAGGTGATATTGCTATGAAAGATTTGAACTTGATAAACTGGTAGCTACCTTGCCATCTTTTTAGAGGAAATGTCAGCTACAGTCATAGCCGACAGGTAGAGCAACAGGCATAATAATATTAAATTGTGAAGGGATAAGTTTAAACTGCAAAGAGAAAAATTCTCTTACAGCTTAGTTTTCAAATGAATATTTACAAAAAAATTTTATTGTGGTAAAATACATGTAAAATCTAACATCAACCATTTTTTATGACATTTTTAAGGAAAATTTTACTATATTACAATTCAAGAGGATTTTCTCATGCTAATATATTATTTACTTTCACCAGAAGACATCTATATTATATATTCAAATAGTCCAAGTATCTTAGTACTTCAATTAAGCATTATATACATATTATGTCTATATATTAAATACATATTATATACACACATATTACATACACACACGTGTACATATCCTACAATTCATACAGGGACTGTACTTTGTGTAGTAACTCTCTACTAAATGTAACTACTAATACCTTTAGCTTTTAATCTTACTAATGTCTCTAAATTTTTACCATAATCAGCAGGGCTAATTACGATAATAGCTTAAATGTTACTAGTTCTCCAAAGGCATGTTCAGAGCTCTATTATTCACTGTCAGGTGCTGAGGCCATTGAACCTGAGGGGCCTTAACAATGTGGTAAATGTTGAACTGAACACACACTACTCTCTGACGGTAGAGTTATGAAGTGGGGGAAAAAAAAACAAAACCAACTCACGTCCTCTCAAAGAATTAACATCTCCCCTCTCAGGACGTGCTGCGGTTCCAATCCAAAGCCCTCAGGCTCAGTGGGGACGTTCGGTAAATATTTGCTACCTCGCGCCCTAGTGCCCCGCACTCACTGGAGACGGGCCGGCCGGGGCCTTCTTGGCTGAGGGCCCTTCTTCCCTCACGGCAGCTGCCGAGCGCCCGCCCTTCTGGCCTCCAGCCCGAGCAGCGCAACCCCTCGGCCTGGCTGCATCACCCTGCTTTGTTTTTGACTCGCGATTTCCACATGGGCTTGTCTCAGGGTTCCACTTCAGGTTCTCCATGTCTTTCCTTCCTACCAGAACTCAAAAACGGACACCTTGCTCTCTGCATAGAGCCGATTTCTACCATAACCAACACAATACCGCTGTACAGGTCCCCACGGCAGGAACGACTGCCGCCCAGCGACCCCATCGAGGTGTTCCCAGGAATTCAAGGGACAATGACTCACTAGAACATACAGATTTAACGGCAGAAACTATTTTCCCTCACAGCAAATACATGCTCCTCTTCTGTACAGTCAGCAGAGGTTTATCCTAATTTTCCTTCACACAAGCTGATTACACGCAAATGGGATGCAATTTTAAGACAAAACAAAATAAAGCAAAAATAGCCATGTGCTATGATGTGGTGATGTTGAGTAATTCCATAGTCTGGCCCCATTATTTGTAGAATCTAGTGACAATCCCTAATGAACTCTATGATAATTGGCTTCAGGAGAACCTTTATTCCCCCAGCCACATTGGAAATGGAAACTTGATTTTTAAGCACTTGTGGTATGCAATCAGACTGCCTTGTTTACTGTAATGAACATATTAAATGATAGCCACATTTCTTTCCTTAAGAACAGTATGTTTATTGACTGAGCAACACTCTTAAATGGAGATCCATAATATTTGCCTAACATAAATTATTCGTACGGATTTGATTTGTATGGATTTACTAGAAATAAATTAATAATACTTTTAAAGTTTATTCTAAATATTACAGCTCTCTGTCCTCATAAAGCTTACATTTTAACAGAGGGGAGAGAGATGTTACAATACATACTTAAAATATCTATTTAAAATATGGCTCACACACACATGTCAAGTGTCAATACTTAACACTGACAGCGACAGATGGTGTTAAATGCTTTAGAAAAAGGGAAGAGGAGAACGTGATAGAAAGACGCGGGCCAGGGAAGGCCTTTCTAAGGTCACGAGAGGGGGAGAAGACACCGCAAAGACCCCACCGTGGACCTGAGCTGAGCTTGGCTAATTTAAAGGAAAGTTAAAAAAAAAAAAAAGTGTGCCTCACGTATGAGAAACAAAGTACAAGATGACAGGAGGTAACACAGGCCCGCGGGACAGGGTCCAGACCACCCAGCGCTTCTGGGCCGGAGGAGGCGTTTGTAATGACCGGAACTTCAGCGCGAGGCCTTATACGGACACAGTGGTTCAGCTTCATTGTCTTAAAGGCTCAGGAGAAAAACCATGCCACCGTACAGCCTGTTCTGTTTTTACTCATTAAAAGTCGCTTTACCCAGCTTACCAATTTTTTTACCTTACCACATTAGTTCATCACGTGTTCTATATTCATCAGAAAGCACAGGTCCCTTTCAAAAGTGCACGGGAGAGAAACCCCCTTTTACCTGCGCAGTGAAATAAGCAGCGCACGGGCACGGGGCGGCCGCCCCAGCCTCGGCGCGGCCCCAGCCTCGGCCCTGCGCCCTGCGCCCCCACCCGCACGGCCCACCCGCGACGCGGAGTCGGCCGCGGATCTCCTCTCCCGCTGACCGCGGGATGCGGAACTGAGCCAGGCCGCCACTGGGCCGACGCTGCGTGCTGCGTTTTCCTTCAAAGAAAATTATTTTTCGCCCAGGAACAACACGCTACTTTTGGGAGAGTGACGGCTGAAACCTGACTGAGAGAAGCTGGAGGGGTCAGTCGGGGAACATGCGCGAAGGACCCACGGAGGTGGACAGCTGGACGGGACGGAGTGTGGGAGCGGGGGGCAGGCGAGCAGGGGGCCAGGGGGAGAATGATGGGAACACTGTACGACATTAACTAAAAAAATAAAAAATAGTAATAAAATAAAAAATAAAAATCCAATCGTTACAAAAATGTCAAGTCATTATCCAGACAAAAACTCCTTCCATTTATTTTATTTCTTAAGTACAAAGAAGATGTAGTACTGAAAATGATGATAAATGAAGAATAGAACTATAAAACATTTTAAGCAATTGGTAATGTAATTGTCCTTAACATACCTATGAAGCTTATTGAAATATTTAAAATTGCTCTTGAAAGAGAAGTTTCATGCTTCCTACGAAGACTGTAAGCACCAGTTTATTCTAACAAAATGACAGAAGGGATTTTCAAAGAGGAAATAAAAGCATCTACATTCATCAGCTTACATGAACGAATTCAACAGAGCCTGACTTCATTTTGTGACTCTGATACTTACTCATTGTAGTAGAGAAGTCAATTAATAAAATTTAATATTACATACTTATAGTGTATGACTTAACCTAGAAATAATAAAAATCTCAGCAAAAAAAAAAAGAAAACCAAAGATGACAGACATGATGAGGGTGAAGGGAAGATGGCATTTGAATGCAAGTCCAAATATACTAACTAAACATAAGTGTAAAATGCTTAAACTTCCCTCCTAGAAGACAAAAATTCTCAGAATGAAAAATGGTAAAATAATAAGATATACCGCTGTATCAAGTGACAGACAATTTAAAAATAAAAGGATGGGCCAAGTAGATGCAAAGCACAAGATTGTTTTATATTGAAAAATGGTAAAATCCACAAAAAAAGATAAAATTGTAGAAAACTGAGGTGAAAACATAGCATTTAACATATTTTTAAATAGTAATACCAATGAAAGACTGTAATACACCTCTTTAACAATGAGAAATCATTTCTGTTTAAGAACAAAGACTGTGACTATTCTCTTAAAATGTCATATTGAGTAAATACAATAAAATAAATCAAAACAGTTCATTCTTTAAGGGAATGTGGAAGTGTCACTGGAGAGAAGATTTGAGCTTGGACTGCAATATGCAATTATATTTTATGTTATTAGGGCAGCAAATATACCAAAAGAAGTCTTATGTATATGTAGCATGTAAATATCAACATCAGCATTATATGAAAACCTAAAATATACGTGTGTATAATACACACTTAAATTGCCTATTTAAAAAATACTAACAGAAATCTATACTATACAAAATGGCTAATTTATACAATTATGCTTAATTGGATCCGAATCAATGCTACTCCTGTCAGAGTTACCAAAGCGAAGCGTGTTGCATAATTCACAGCAAGCAGCGTGTCACCGTTAGTCAGCATCTTGAGCGCTCCTCATTCTGGAGAAGCTCAAATGGAAACCGAAGACGCTTCAGAGGAAAACAATGAGGGAGATTAAAGCCTTCTTTCTATGTATTGAGAGCATGACTCATATGTTTCCAAATATTTGAAATAAACTAATTTGTTGGCTTTGAGTCGTAACTCATCACTGAAGGTTAGATATAAGGCAGAGACGTCCCGTCCGTCTTCAGGAGGCGATCGTAAGTCTGTGCATGTGTGAAATGATGGCCTTTACAGCAACACCCCGCGCTCAGTTCTAGGGCATCAGATACACACATTATCATACCGCTGCGATCCTGCAGACATTTAAATACGATGCAATATGCTGCGGAAAATTTACATACTATGTTGTGGAAACAAAATGAGATTAGAAACAGACATATGCTATAATCCCATTTTCTAATAAAAATATAGAGGCATAGATGAAGACTGAAACAACACACTTCAAAATTTTGGTGATTCGATGGTAGGATTTCAAGAGATTCCCTTTTTCTCTGTCTATATGTACTTCCTAAAAATCTCTACCGTAAGTCCTTTAAAAGCTAGGTCTTACTGAATCCTTAAAACAATGCCAGGGGCTCTGTTTGCCTTAATTCTTTTAAACCCTACAGCAGCTCTTTTAAAAAGCTGTTACTACGTTCATTTTTTCAGATGGGAAAACTAGGGCAGGGGTAGAAAAAAAATCTGCCTATGGTTCCCCAAGTAGAAACTGACAGGGCCTGTATTTGAACGTTACTAGTCTGGTTCAAGGATGTGGACCACCCTCTAAGCATTCCGCAAATAAGAACCAACTTATCTTCCATAATTTTCAAAGTGCTGTAATAGTCGTATTGAAAATTAAAGAAGTCAAGGAGAACTTACGGATTGCCATGCTTAGCATTTATCACCAAGATCAGTTCTAGCCCGATACGCATATTTACAGGAAAAATCATAGGCAGGCGCTCTGCAGCGATGTTTGAATAAAGCCTTCCCTGAAGACAGGGGCCTCTTCCAAACTTTGAGTTTTGTGACTTTAACAAAACCCAAACTATCACATGACGGTGGTGTCCTCAGGAGCTCAAAGACATTTCCTGCCTGAGGAGTGAGTGACTGAGGGGAAAAATTCGAGGCCATCATGGCCTGCTAATAACCCAAATTAGATAGGCACGCACAGGCCAGGAAAGGAGGAAAGAGTGACCGCGTCAGGGGCGAACGGCACTCACGTCTGCTGGGCAGCCTGCTCTCCACGCTGACGACCCGAGCAGAGCCATCTGGGGAAATGAGTCTCCTGGCTTTCCAGTTACAGGGGAATCGTACGGAATATTTTCAGTTTGAATAGCTGACCGGGCAGGCAACTGAAACAGGTCTCTAAACGTCTGATTAAAGTCACGCACAGTTACAACTGGTAGAGACCCTTTTTGCACCTCTCCCACGAATGGTAAAATGCAGGTTTGGTTTCCAGCGTTCTCTGTCGTTTACCTTAAAATGTAGGTTTTAGTTAAGGAGGTACATTAAAATATGCTTAACTAAATTCTTAGTTATGAAAATGAAGTCAAAACTCTTTATTAGGACATCATTCACTTCTACAATGCTTCTTAATGAACTATTTTGTGCTTTCATTCAATAGTCCTTTCATTTCATATAAATTCTTAAACATAAGTGGATTTTCACACCAGAATCTGGTGTTAAATCTCTAAAAAATCAGAGCCAGATACCACAGTAACTGAACAGGAGGAAAAATAAGGAGAGAAGACGCGTGAGGGCTGCTGTGCAGTCAGGAGAGATGAGAAACCCAGGAGAGCAGAGGAGAACTGAAAGTACCAATCACGTCATCTGTGGAGGGAAGTCTACTTTTTACCGACTTCATTTCATCATGCAAATTGCCTACTAAAAACCACCAAGCTGGGTGATTTTTGCAGTTCATTGTTTATAACTATAACTCCACCATCTGTTCTTCTATAAATGATACATTAAAAATCAAATCAATGATGATTTTTTAAATACATGTCCTTTTTCAGACATTATCTCCCATGATTCCTCACCAGTTTGCTAATGAATGGGAAAAATGCATTGTCCTCTTTTTTCTTAGATGGTCTATGTAATAAAACAACACATTTTGTGGAAAACAGAGCAGAATAGTACTTTAATATCTTTTCAAAGTTAAGTCTATTGCTGTTTTATTGTTTGAAAAGCAATGATGCCCAACAGATAGTATTTGATAAAGGCAGTAGCCGAATCCATAATAGTGAATAATATACGCTCATCGCAGCATTATTTGTGGGGGCCAAGACAGGGAAAGAGACGAAGCACCCTTCGGCGGGTAACTAGATAAAGAAGACGTGGTACAGCTACGCCATGGGAGACCACTCGGCCATAAGAACAGGTAAAGCGCTGCCATGTGTGACAACATGGATGGACCTTGGGAACGTAACGGTAAGTGAAGTAAGCAAGACAGAGAAGTCAAGAATCCTATGATTTCCTTCATACGTGGGATATAAAACGGAGAGCAACAAATGAACAAACAAGACAAACAAAAGCCCATGGACACAGACAACAGGGCGGCAGTCACCAAAAGCGGGGGTGGGTGGGAAGTAAAGGGCATAGGGGGTCAAATGGATGGCGACGGAAGATGATCTGACTTCGGGTGGCGGACACACAACGACAAAATTGTACACTTGAAACTTGCATAATCGTATTAACCAAGTCATCCCAGTCAATTTTATATCAAAAAAGTAAAAGATATATGGAAGGACATTGTCATTTGGTTTTTTTTTTTCAAAAAAATAAGTCTCTAACAAATTACTGTTTTGAAGCACAAATTATCAGGTCTAATTTCCACATGCATATATGACATTTCTGTTGTTCTAATTCAAACAAAGGTGGGGAAAGTTTTGGTTATAATAAGGCCAGATGAAAATCTTCCTTATTTTTAATTTAGTGTAATATATCACCTTGCTCATCACTCCTTTCACCTAAACTATGCTGCATTAAATCACCTAAGTGTAGATATTACATACAAGGTCAAGGTCCAATAAAGGCAAAACATCTGAAAATTATATACCATCATGGAAATTCAGAAAGAGTAATTACAACTTAACTATGCCAGGACCTTTGGACCTCCCTTATGTAGTCTTTGTCAGATATCCATATACTTCTACTATTTTACAGAAAAGTATCTGACCCGACGTCAAAATGAGATATTGACTAGCCCCCCAAACCCTGCAAATACCAGACCAGACCACTCCTACTTTTGTAATTTCCTAATTACAAAAAAAGTGCCTAACTGTAAAGTGCCTAATGGCGGGCGCCAGCAGCAAGAAATAAAAAAGCTGGGCTCTGAACAAATACATATGAAAGCCTTCTGTAATTGTAAAGCATCATAAATAAGAACTGTGTGTACATATGTGTTTATACAAGTGTTTAATTCAGGCTAGCCGGAACTGTAAAATGGAAAACTCTGAGTTGTGAAAGTCTGCATTGTCGAACCGGTCAAGAAATGCAGCTATAGGATGGCTGAACTAGACAAAATGAAGGGACGGGAAATCAGGCGGAAATGAGGCCAATTCTGACGAACATTCAAAACCAAATTTTATCAGCCAGACTCTTCAAATCAGAAATCCTCACCTTAAAAACTGATTCTCCAAATTCTCTTCCGGTTTTCTTCGTTTTCTCTTAGTGGTAATACCACCACCCTGTAAGTGATATGATGGCTTACGTAGTGCCTATTACGTGCCAGACGCAGGGTGTCACACTTGTTAAAGGTATTGTAAGTATTATTAATAGTAGTATCTATTACCGTCATGCGCATTTTGTGGATGAGAAAACAGCACGAGAAAGTTGAAACACCCCCGCTAAGGCCGCGGACGCGGCCCCCGTGCGCTGCGACTGCCCGTTCCCACTCCACACCGCGCGGCGCCGGCGCCCCCAGCCGCCCGCTGGCGGCGGCTCTCCCCAGGTCCGCCTTCTCGGTGACGGCGAGGCTTCAGCTCAGTCCCGGACCGGTTCCGGGTGAGGAACGGACACCCGTGTGCCTCAAACAGAGACTGAGAGTGATGTTCATGACGATTAAAGCGCTCCGCCCCCGAAGAGCGACGTCCGCGTTAGGGACGAGTGACCCGGCCCACGCAACGCTACCTAACTGGGAGCCTGTCACGTGCGTCCCTCTGAAGCACCGCCCCCATTTACCGGCGGCCGGCCGCCCCACCGCCCCGCGCCACCCCTGCACCTCGACGTCCCTGCCGGGCTCACACCCTGCCGGCGCCCGCTACCCCTGCGCCGGGGTGGCGACTCCGCCGGAACGCCCGCCAGCACCCGGGCCTCCTGCCCGCGGGCAGTTCCTCCCGTTTGGTCTGCACCCTCCTCCGCGGACCGGGCGCACCCGTCCCCGGACGGAACATCCTTCTCTCTATGAACAGCTGGGGCATAACCCAGTTAGTTCTTGGGCTAGAGCGCGTGCTCGGCGCCGATGACCAAACCAATCCACGACCGACGCATGCGTAAGTCAGCTCGTTGGCATCTTGTATGCCACTAGCTCAGTGACGTGAGCCTGAAAAATCGCTGATCCAAGCTGACCCCGCGACCGGCTGGGGCAGTGGGAGAACTGCGAGGGTGCAGACCGGTGAGCCTCGCTTCGGGCGCCAGCTGTCCGGTTAGATTACGCCCTAAATGTGAGCCTACAAGCCCCGTTTTTTAAAGCCTAATACCAACAAGTAACTAAAATAATTCAAAGCATCAGCACTGACTCACACCTTGACCTGGCACACACAGGACACCTCCATTTTCGTTCCTCGCTCCACGGCCGAGCTGTCCGCGGTTACGCACCCGCAGGTGAAGCCGCGGCGACTGAGGCAGAGGCCCTCCCGTCGAGGAGCTCAGGCACCTCTGCCGTTACAATGCGAGAGACGGCAGCCCCCACGGCTACCTGGCCGCGCTTAGAAAACGTCCTTCCTTAACACGTGGGTGACTCTGCAGGAAGCATTTCCGAAAGCACGTAGAAAAGAAGTCCTGACTTTCGGTTCACTCTCCCGACCGCCTTGCCCCCAGTCTTTGAAGTGAAAGACTTGGTCCGGTCAGGAGAGGCCAGAGCGGGTGGTAGTGGCCTCGCTCCCGAGGGGCCGCCCACGCGGGCCCCGGTGCGGCTTGTTGGCCGGCTCTTCCGCGAATGCGCGGAGGTGGGACTGGGCTCACCGATGGATGCTAAGCGGTAACGATTCTTAGGGTGGTAAAAATTATTGAGTCACCTGTACGCTTTCGAAATCCGCAACCCTTGAAAGCGTATTCAAGGCGCTCTGCATAGGCCCTTCTGCTAACTTCCCGATCTTCTCGATTTGAAAAGCAATCCATTTGGAAGCTTTTTTATAAATTATAAATAATTAATGTATTCCTTCTTTGATTTTTGCTGATTATATTGTTATATATTCATGTCTTTATAGATGACATGTTATATATCTACATATAAATATTTTTGTTTACATAAATTTACATATATAAGGATATATAATTAAGTCATTCAACAAGCCCCATACAAACACCTCAAAATTCTCCCTGGTACCTCAGTGCAGCATGCAAATATTATCAATATTGATGCATGTCATGTTGTTCTAAAAGAAATAAAGAAAAGTGTTTGGAAATGCTGTATGGGATGAATGATTCCTCAATTTGTAAGGATGGGAAAACTAGCATATCTTTGCAGCAAAATCAGCAAGATTATTTTGTTTGTGAAATTTTATCCCATAAAAAATATTATGAAATATGCCCCCAAGGATCTCACAATTGTATAAAATGTCCAGGTCTTAAGTGCCTCAGGATAACAGACATTGTTCCTTATTTAATTTGGACACCATAAAAAAAAAAAAACCCAAACAAACAGAATATGCTTCAAGTCCTCTATAAGGAAGGATTCTAGATAAAACGAAAAGTCATCATGACAACCCAAAGATATAAGCTATCTGATATTTTTCTTCTTATGACCTAAAACAGACTTTTTAGTCAAAAGCCAGAGTGACAGTTGTATTTTAAAATTTACTTACAGACCCTGAAAATCATTTTCCTCACTATATATATAAGATACTGTTGGATGGTATCCGGCAAAATCATGCATCCTACTACAGACTTTCTATTCGGGCCACTGCGGCTATACGGTTCTGATTTCCACACACCTCAACGCTGATCCGACGTGAAACGACGGGTGTTTAACAAAGCAAAAGAATGTGAACAACCAAACGTTACATTTTAATTTTCATATGTGTGTGACTGTATTTGTTTAAATTTCACTAATTAGATTTGAAGTGGTAGCCTAACCTAGTCTCTAAAATCTTTGTTTCATTAATTTGCATCTCTCCTCTTGCCAAGTGTCTTGGCCCCGAGGATGCAGTTCGGCACAGTACCCACGGAGCCCCCGCCCTGCAATCCCACGGGCGGGTTTACAGCCAAAGGAAACAAAAGCATCATTTCAAAGAGATACCAGCTCCCTCATGTTCCCTGCAGCTCTATTCACAAAGGCCAGGGAATGGAAACAACCGAAGTGTCCATTTGTGGATGAATAAATAAAGAAGATGATGTATAGATACGTGATGGAATATTATTCAACCTTTTTTGTGTTTTTATGAAAGGATAGCTTATCATTTGCAACAACATGGTGAACCTGGAGGGCATTATGGGAAGTGAAATATGCCAGTCAGTAAAAGACAAAAGCCGCATGGTATCGCCTATACGTGGAATGCTAAAAGAAATAAAAATAAAAAGTTGGGACTCATAGGAACAGAAAGTAGAATAGTGGTTACCAAAGGCTGGGGGTAGAGGAAATAGGGGGAGGTTGGTAAAAAGGTACAATCTTTCAGTTAGAAGATGAATAAGGTCTGAGGACTTAGTTTATAACATGATAAGTATAGTTGATAATACCGTAATGCACAATTAAAATTTGCTAAGAGACTATAACAAATATTCTCACAAAAAAATACGTATGTCAAGTGATGGTTGCGTTAATTATCTTGATGGGAAGAATCACCCGAAAAAAATAAAAGGACACTGCACAATGATCGTTAATGTGCACGTGCTTAACCACAGCACATCAGCTACGAGAGCAGCAAAGGGCAGAGAGAACTGGCTGAATCCACCATCAGAAATGGAGGCTTCAACACTCCTTTGTCAGACGTATCAAGCAGGCAGGAAATTAGGGGTGGCATAGTGGAACTCCACAATTTCACCAATCAACCGGATGTGATGGGCATCTACAGAGCACTGCATCCGACCACATCCGGACACCATTGCATGCATTTTTTTCAAGCTCACATGGAACATTTACCAAGAGAGACATTCTGGGCCATAAAACACATCTCAACAGATTAAAAGGAAGAGGAACTATAAAATGTCTGCACTCTCTCCACAATGGAATTAACCTAGATCAATTAATGGAGAGATAACTGGAAAAAATCACAAAATGCACGTGACTGAACGACACCCTTCTAAATACCACATGGGTCAAAGAAGCCATCTCAAGAGAAGTTGAATAAGCAGTTAAAGTAACTGTTAGAAAAAAAATTCTGATGCTTTCTACATATTTTCTCCTGAAGTAATAGCAGAACAGTAACACCTACCATGGGAATAACTTCCCCCAAGTGGTGAGATCAACGTCTAGTGGTCTGAGATCCTTGGAGAAAGACATGCAGTCTGGAACTGTTACCTTGACAGTACATTTTAATAGTTTCCAAATGACTTCTTGGAGCACACGCTCTTTCTCCATTCTTTTCTGACACCAACATTGTGTTAACAAACAAACTGAACAGCCGGTGAAACATCAGGTACGATGTGCAGTCGCAGCAGGAAGAACGTTCCATCAACCTTGCTGTTTTCAGCATTGCGGCGCTGTTTCCAACATTGCTGGATTTTACTGACCTCTTGCACGCACCATCTTGATGTTGATCCCCATTGTTAAAAAATGTTTTTATTTGTAATTAGTAAGAAAATATTTCTCTTTAAGCTCCGGCCTCACTCAGCAGCAACACAGCAACACTATCACTTTGAGACACCGATCTGTCAGGCATGTCGTGCAGCTGAGCATATTTAGATCACTCTGTTAAAAATAAGTTTCTTTGGAAAAAAAATGATCAAGTTTGGGGCAAACCCAGGAAAACTTGCCTGATTATATCTTGGTAATTATCATTTAAGAGAGTCCCTAAAAATAAAACACCTTTTTCTAACATGTTAGAATTTGACATGTGCCTCTGTGCTCCTTGGGATTTTTTTCGGTTGTCTATATTTGAAATTTGCTTTAGGTAGTGTAAGACCAAAAAAAAAAAAAGAAAAGAAAAAGGAGACTATATTTCAATACAAGTGTAACTCACAAACACAGGTTGTAAAACTCTCTCCGCAAGAAGCCACGAGCAGCCCAGGCAGCTCTCTGCCTCCCTCCGCCTCCGTGGTCGCCCCAGGCTGGCTTTCTAGCCGACCCCGTTCTCACAAAGTCAGCTTCAGGGACCCACATGTGTGCACTGGGGAACGTGGAGGCAGATGCCCTCGAATGTATGCACTACCGTCACATTTACCTCAGAATGTCTGATAAATATTTGTCTCATCTAGAAAAAAATCCTATCACTAAGGAACATAAAAAAATACAAGGAATTCCGCTCTAAGAGGTCATCTATAAAAGGTATCAGAATATGCTGCCCCAAAATATGAGTCATGGAGCTCATGTGGAGCAAAAAGCAATTAGGAAAATGTAAATGTAGCAAGAGCTCCTGCCCTGCCCCAGGTGCCTAAAAGCAGGAGTAAGTTCCCCCTTATGCCCACATTCCTCTTACCCAGTCCTGCACCCAAAGAACAGCATTTACCACTGAAGACAAAAAGTCAATACTGAGATGCACAAACAGACCTTCCTTGATACAATAACCCTTCTTTTTAAAGATTTTATTTATTTTTGGAGAGAGGGTCAGAGAGGGAGAAAGAGAGGGAGAGAAACATCCATGTGTGGTTTTCTCTCCTGCGCCCCCTACTGGGCACCTGGCTGCAACCCAGGCAAGTGCCTTGACTGGGAATCAAACCAGCGATCGTCGGTTCCCAGGCCAGCACTCGATCCACTGAGCCATACCAGCCAGGGCACTGCACTAACTCTGACCTTCCCTTTGTCTCCCCTGTTTCACCTTCCCACAATTAGCCATCCCTAGCAGTCCCTTCCCTTTGCTTCTCACTTCTCCACAATGTACCACTCTTTGTTAAAATGGTGGATGAGCCCATGAGTCTAACTGCTTCTTTGGGTCTTCATTTCTCTTCTATGAAGGCCTCTGTGCACGTAAAAATAAAATATTAATATCAGATAAAATGTGTATGCCTTTGCTTTTGTTAATGTGTTTCGCCAGCTTAATTTACAGGCCTCACTTCCTGAACATAAGAAGAGAGAGGAAAAGGTTTTTTTTCCTCCTTTACATACATTATAAAAATAGATAGAGAGATGGATAGATAAAAGATGATAGAGTTATAGAAATATATAGAAATAGGTATTTGGAGCTACATCTTTAAATGTGATATTGAAATTTTAACCACTGATTCAATCTGCAAATGTTAAATAGATAATGTTTTCAGGATCAATCACATGAAATGTTATGGAGAACAGATTAGTAAAATCTAAATAGATATTTAGAATTCTGAGAGAAAACAAGGAAATATTCCATTCTGTCTTAGTAAAGACTATTGACTCAAAGCATGACCATGTAGACAGGGTATAACACACTTTTTTATTATTATCAAAGCAACCTGAGAGAGGTAACAAGAAGTTATCCTGGTGTAGATAAAATAAAAAATGTCTTACAGCTGGGATGTGCTGATCTCAACTGGGCTCCATGGAAATGCCAGCAGCGTTAGACTCACAGCCCCGCCCGATGGAGGATCCCGAGCGCCGAGTCCCACATCTCGGCTCAGATTCAACCCACGGGCATGACCACAGCAGGGTCCCTTCGGTGCTGTTTCTCGCTGGCCCCTGATTCTCGGAGAACACATGCGGCATGAACGCTCTCAGTTTTGTGAGGATGCAGCCTACCGCTCAGCCCCACGGAAAGAAAAGGTCCTCAATTCCTAGTCATTGCCGTGGCCCCTAATGTACTATTTCCTACCCTGGAAATGACACTTCCTATAAGGAAACCAGTCCCACCATGGGAGCGCTGTGGAGTACAGCCTGCACAGAAGTCAGCTCGAAGGATCAGATGTCAAAGTGCTCCCTCTAATGTCCCTTAATCATGACTCCGATTAGTGCTCGAATGGGGACGTGATTAAAAATGCCGCTGCTGTTGTCTACCTATTCAGGCGTCTGGCGTTCCACGTGGGTCCCACCGATTAGTGTTTGAATAGGGGAGCGATTAGAGAGACAGCTGTCCGCCCATTGTACGCCCATTTGGAAAACAGCAAAACGCGCACATTCATTTGCTAGGAGCACCAAATAAATGTTTTGCAAAGGTAAAAAATATGCCATCAGGAGCTAAAGACAATTTAGCTGATTTCTTTTGTTCAGAGCATTCTGTTTCTCCATATGCAAAGATATTTCTTATTTGCAAATACAGTAATATGTTTCATTAATATCTTTTAAAATATACATGTTCTGTTTTTATAGACATAGTCTTAACATACACCTGCTTTATTATATAGCACTTATTGACCTACGATATACATCATCCAGTTCTGACTTAATGTTTATGACTGTGCGAAGAATTTCTGTATAAACAAATTGCATCAGTTTGGTTCCACATCTTCTGGGTCCCTTCTGAATATCCTTGAACTAATATGTAATCTATATAAACAACTTCTTCTCTGAAGAGAAACTGCCTTGTCAAACGTTAAGAGGAAGAAAGAGAGGCACCCGTGACAAGACTGAGCTGTGGACAGGGATAAAACTGGGCCCATGCATTGAACCAAAGCTTTTTGGAGAAAGAAGAATGCAGGGGGGAAAAACCAACAACACAGGACGCTCATTCCTTCATTTGTTCCGACTTCACGCGTATAGTAGGCAGTGCTCATAGACCTTAGTGTCTCTGTGTGTGTCTCTCTCACACACCCCCACACGCACACACATATTTTGCTGCCAGGAAATTTCTGAGCAATAAAGGAAATGCTCTGTTTTCCATTACCATCCTTAATATCTTCCTGCTCATTACTGCTCCGCGCTCCTTCCACACTCAGCTGCTGCGCCCTGCGCACACCGCCAGGACGCACCCACGGATGTGCTGACAGAACAGTCCCCGGCGCACCAGCCCATCCGTGCGGTAATGATAAGTAATCACGCTTATGGAGGATTACACGGAGAGCCAGGCACTGTTTTAAGTATAGTAGGCAAATTGACTCAATTACTCCTAAGAACAACTGTATCAGGTAGATGCTATTATTATCCTCATTTTACAGAAGAGAAAATGGAGGCAGGAAGAGATTAAGGGATTCGCTCAAGGTCACACTGCTAGTAAATGGCAGAAACCAGTCATTGAAGCCAATGAGTTTACCTCGGGAGCTCACTCTGAGCCAGACTTTCTGCTGATAGGCCATCCCTTTCAGTTTTGCTGTTTTCTTTCATAAAAACCCATTGTCAAGGATAACGAAGTCAGCTTTAAAGGGGAGGTTTTCTTTTCTTTCTCCTGCTAATCAAGCTACATAAAACATGCCTTACTTCGAAGAAAGTTGGTTCCAGTCCAAATTAAACCCTGACTGGACAACTACATGCCATTCTAATCTACAATGCAGTTGCTTTAAAAAAAAAAAAAAAGAAAGAAAAAGAAAAAGAAAAAAAACCACAGCCAGCACTTAACTGTTATAAAATTTTCAAACTAAAGAAGAGCAAAATAAAGGGGCTGACAGCTGACAATTACAAACGAGTTTCATTTGTTGTGCCACGTGGATGCAAAGAAACTTGGGATCAGACTGAAATAAATAATTGAAGCGCAGCTTTCTTCTAACAGCCTCCGGAAATCAAGAGTTAACACTTTTTCTTCTTGTAGGGCAATTAACACTTTCTTACCTATTTCTGCCCTGAGAATCAATCTCTGACAATGCTATTCTAAGTGTGGAAGGAAGCGCGGAGCACACACTTTCGTAGCGGGAACCCAACCCTGTTGGACGCGGAAGGACGGAAACGGCGCGCTCGGCAGAGGGGGCTCGCTCGCGGACATGCCGTATGCGCCCCGAGCAGAAGAGCCCAACGTGGAGCTCCCCGGCCCACGTCACTGTGAGCGTCGCCCTCACTCCCATCTCCGTGACGGTCACACGTGCCATCCTCCACTGACCTCGTGGGTCCCCCGTCTTGGTACTGTCCCTCCCTCTCTGCGCTTCGACCTCCCAGCACTGAAACCGCTTCCTCCCTTGAGTTCAATGAGCTCCCTCCTCTGTCCTCCTTCCAATGCCGGCTGTCCGCTCCGGTGGGGACCCCTCTTCTTTCTTGTCCCTCCCTTCACTTGTGTTTTCATCCTGAACTGTTCCCTCCGGAGGCCGGCCCAGGCCCCGAGGCCCGGCTGCGCGGCTGCGCACCTGCGCCACGACCCCCACCGCTCTGACAACGGTGGCCAGCGAATGCACCGAGCGCCTGCGTGGGTGACGGCACACTGTCGGGTGAGACCCGTGTGCGTCCCTTCCCCGCCGCCCTTCACGGTGGCTGGAGCACAGGAGGGCTTCTGTTAACATGTGGTAATCAATGAAACTGTGCACGTCAGATTTCCAGCCAATGTTTGTATTCTGTAAGTCGTGAAATAAAGGGCGGGCGGGGCGGGGGTATGACAGGGAAGAGAAAATCCTGGAAGTGACCGTGAGTGAGCTTCTACTCAGAGAAGCTCAAAACAGAACTTAAGTTCAGTAACAGGAAAAGAGAGCAAGTCCCATTTCCACCATGCCTGAGCTTCTAGTCTGACATTTGTATCCACTACACAAATAATGCCCTTTTCACCTTTTAAAGAAGGCATTAAGTTACAGAGTCCCTGGTGGGGTTTTGTTGTTGTTATTATTATTTTAATTTCAGAAACTCCTTCAGATATTGAGTCTATTTTTGGAGGAAAGCTATTGTCAACCATCCAGAAAGCAAGCTCAAACATGGGAAGTTCTTTTAAAATATGGCATAAGAAGCAGCTTGGGCAGAACAGGAATTGCTGTGAATCTGGTCAAAAGTTAATTTCACTTTGGAGCTTAAAAATAAGAATCCACATTGTGAATGTGACATGTGCCAATGTTAGGACCTATACTGTAGGTCAAGTGTCACAGAACCAAGTAGCTGGGTTCCAACCAGGAACAACTCCACCTTCACCTTCTGAATGACATTAATTGATGGATAACTCACTCACTATGTGGATTTCATGCCTTAACAGTTACGTAAACTTGCAAAGAAAATTGTGCTCAACAGAGAAGGCAAACTCTAAGGATAATTTCCAAAGTATAAAGAATAACCACATTTGGAAATCACGTATCAGAGGACAAACACACTGCCCGCTGCCCGCTTGTCAGAACTCGCCCGTGATGCGGGGCCTCGTCTCACCCCACGGAGGACTTCTCCGCTCACTCCCGCCCCTGCCTGCCCGCGCCAAGCTGGTGCGGTCCTCATCCCCGCCTCTCCTCTGCCTGCCTGACCGTTAGGTGCAGGGCGGAGCCACGTTGGAGCCTGAGGCAGAAACAAAGACCTTGCTCCTCTATCTGTGTTTCCTATATTTCTATATTCTTTATCCCGACTATTGAGTCTTTCTTTCAGTTTCCCTTACAATCTTCCCCGAAGGCCAGTACCTCATTGCCTCTCCCTAACCTTTGCCTAAAGCTTCCAGGTGTCTAACCTCCTCTCTCCTCCAACCTGCAGCCTCTCCCTGGCTAACTCTGCCCACAGGCTTGTACCAGCTGTGCTGAGGATTCAAAACTCTCTGCCTCCAGCCCTAGCCCTTTACTGAGCTGCAACTCCGTAACCAAGTATGAATAAGATGTCAAGAAACTTAGGGATCCCAAGCAGAATTCACTATTTCTCTCCACTGACCCCGCACATCAAGTCAGCCCCCGAGTCACTCCTGCCATGGGCTGACTGTGCGCGTCCCTCACATTCACAGGCGGAAACCCCACCCCCACCCCATGTGATGGCGTTTGAATGGGTGGCCTTTAGGAGGCGATTGGGCAGTGGGGACAGAGTCCTTATAAATGGGGTTAATGCCATTAGAGAAGGGACCCTAGAGAGCTCTCTTGTCCCTTCTGTCATGTGAGGACACAGCAAGAAGATGGCCACCTATGAACCAGGACGAGGCCACTCACCAGAGAGCGAACCTGCCAGTGCCTTGATCTGGGACATCCAGCTGAAAACTCCAAGAAATGAATGTCTGTGAACTCCCAGTCCGTGGTATTTCAGTTACCGCAGCTGAGCAGACTAAGACGCCGCTGAAACGCACTCCGGCCGGCCAGCCCTCCTCCACGCCCAGGGCCCCGGGCTGGCGCAAGTCCTCCAGCCTTCGGACCAGTCCCAGCACCCTCGCCTCCCGCCTCCCCCCAGACCCGTCGTCCGCTCCCGAGGCCTCCCGAGGCCAGGCTGACTCAGCTCAAGGCAGCTCTGACCGACTCTCATTGAAAATTATAACGCCTTCCCAGTCCTTCCTTCGAAAGAGCATTATTATTACTTATTGCCCCTTCTGTCTTCTCAATAAAGGCAGAAACAAAGTTGTGAGAGAGATTAGGAAGCACACGCGGGGGAAGGCGATTTACCCAAACCTACACATGCCTCAGTCACTGTCGCTGTCTAGGAGGAAGCAAGTCAATGATTTATTTTCATTTCCTTATTTAGAAAGTTCTACTTAAAAAGCTCTTCTGACAGATTTGTGGATTCAACCTCCAGTTCCACCATTTGGTTTACTGTTGTTTTTATTTATTTTTTACTGTGAGCTCCTACTAAGTGCCAGGTAGTTAGAATAAATTAGCTAAAATTCTGAAAAATGTGCCTAATAATTGGCTGCCTTAAACTGCCTTCCTTTTTGTTTTCACCCAGGATGCTTTCTGATTTGTAAGTTTTTTCTGGTTGTCAAAAATTGCTAATGGGATGCCCTGGCCAGTGGGGCTCAGTTGTTTGGATGTCATCCTGCAAAGCAAAGGGTCACAGGTTTGATTCCCAGTCACAGCACATGCCTGCGTTTTGGGCCTGGTCCCCAGCTGGGGCACGAGTGAGCCATGACTGATCGATGTTTCTCTCCTCCTTTCTTTCCCTACCTTTGCCTCTCTCTAAATAAATAAAATCTTTAAAAAAATTGCTAATGGGAAATGAGTGCAAAATATTTATGTAATTAGGACAGTTCAACATTTTCAAAAATGGCAAAAATAAACAGTAGTTACGGAACACCTGCTTAAAAGATACTGGAAATAACTGTTTCGTGCTTCATTAACCAGTATAAACACACTTGCCAGTTTCAATCCCCTACTGAATTCAGAATTTCCAATTAGTGCTAGAATGGATTAAAATTGCCAAGGGAAGACATTCCCGGGTAAAACATTTCAGAACTGCCCTTCTTAAGGGCAGTGTTACAGGTCAAACGGACGGCTCTGCGCTAAGAAGATGCCTATATTCTAATTTATTTATGAAAACCAAATTTGTGTCTATTTCATTCGACATTTCTAGACAGCGTTTTTGCAGGTTCCATTCGTCTCTGAGCAGCGTCCAGTGCGGAGCCTGGACTCTGGCCCCTTCAGGGACTGAGGTGGAAAGGAGAAAGACAGGCGGGGTCAGAGAAGGGGACAGGGACTCAAGGACACCTCCTCAGGGAGGCAGTGGCTCGCGGCCCACGCCCCGGTGGGGGTGTGCAGAGCGGCAAGCGGAGATTCCTGAACCAGACCAAAGTGGAAGACTGTAAAGCCGGAGCAAAGGAGGTGTTGTTTTTTTTAATCAAAGAAAATAAAAATAAATAAATAGAACCTTTATATCTGGGGTTCAGAGAGTTGGCTGAAAATGTACCTCGCTGGTGGTCTTGAATAATGTTAGAAGATTACGGGTCATAATCTTATTTGTCTTTTCTAAGAAGGCTATGGGATATACCAGAAAGGACACACTAGGGTCACACGACCAGAATTCTAGATCCAACCGCAACACTAAGTAATTTTAATGAGCGTACACAATCACGGCACATTTCCAGCAAGCTCTTCCTTGTGAGCGAACGAGGGAACAAATCTCCATTGCCCGCCTCATCCTGGTGAGAATCAAATGCAACAAGCCAAGGTCTCCAGGGAACTGCACACTAGCTTCCTGCCTGCGCCCCTCAGGTCACGTACAGAAAGAGCACCTACCAGGGGTCACCTTCCTTCATGCATCCGTCCACGGGCCCTGGGTGGGCACCAGCTGCTCCGGGAGCTGGGGACACAGCCAACGGAACAAAGCGCAGCAGCCCCCACCCTCCCGGACTTTGAATTTTGGTGGGAAAAGACAGGCCATAAGCAAACTCGCGAGAGCAGCGTGGAGCAGGTCGCTGAGGGTGCTGCGGAGAGGGACGGAGCAGGGTGGCCTGGGGCGGTGGGGAAGGGCGGCGGCGGCCTTCTAAACAGGGCACAGGGCGGCCAGAGGGGCCGCGCTGCGCTGACAAGGGCGCCAAGGGAACTGTGCAGACTGGACAGTCACCGACAGGCCCTTTGATAGGGGACTTTGATAGGACCCCTCAGACGTGTGACTAAGAGACGATGACCAGTCCCCACATTAAACTTCCTCTGTGTGAACAAAAGGAAGGACTCTACCGGGCAGAGGCAGACGTATCGGGACTGTTTTGAGGCCACTGAAATGACCCAGGCGAGAGGTAAGGGTGGTGACTTGGGAAGCCCGGCGGTGCTGACAGGAGACAGTTCTGCACAGATCTGAAGGCACAGCCAAAAGGATCGTCCCATTAGGTGGGCAATGTGAGAGAAACAACAAAATCGAGGACTCTCATATTTTGCTGTCGGGGAAATTTTTGGGGAATCAGATTAAAAGAAAATTGGTTTACTTGCCCTGCCTGGTGTGGCTCAGTAGATTGAGTGCCAGCTTGCAAACCAAAGGGTCGCAGGTTCGATTCCCAGCCAGGGCAGATGCCTGGGTTGTGGGCCAGGTCCCCAGTAGGGGGCGCTTGAGAGTCAACCACATATTGATGTTTCTCTCCCTCTCGCTTTCCCTTCCCCTTTCTATAAATATAAATTTCTTAAAAAAAAAATTGATTTACAAATGTAAAGATTCATGCCCCCTAAGATAGCATTTTAAATGCTTCCTTCAAGGTTGTAGTTAATCCCAGCGTATGGTTTCGCAGCCTCGCCCTGTGGTCAGCTCACAGGCCCAGTTCAATCACGCACTAGCAATGAGTGATCTCAGAGACCTCTGAGCCCGCCCCCACCCGGACACACTGTTACACGCTCACACGGACACCTCATGCTCACACGTTCCCTAAAAACACACTTGGTGACAGTTTCTACATTCCAGCTTGCCCTTCTCCCGCCAAATTGTGTCTGTGATACAGAACCTCTTCTGTCATTATACGAAACTGTTTTGAGAGAGATTTTATAGATTTTTAAGAAAAGAAGTTGGGGCATCAAACTGAATTTAAATGATGTTTAACTGTTTCAATAGTATTCTTTTTTAAGCAGTAAAATTAGCACACACTGAGATTATTCTAATATAAAATATTTCAAAGAAAGCAAATAAAAGCTACACTTTACACATACGGAGCTGTATTCCTCAGCATATGTAAAATCTAGCCTTATATGTGTAGAATGAAATAATTTTTCAGTGTGAAATCGTGCGTCGGTGGTACTTACAAAGCAGTTCTTATCGGGATTTCTTTTCCAATGTTTCTTGTCTATTTTCTTGGCCGAAGTTGAACGCAGAGTCGCATGAGTTTGTATTCGAGGATTCAAGGCCAGGATACTCTGAAGACAGGAGGAACAGTGGAGAAACGTAGGTAAATGTGTTGGCATAAAAAATAAATCAAAATTTTATTCTAACATCTCCCTCACACACCTGAAGAACATTTACTATAAATGTTTTCACCTTTTACTACTATAATTCCACAATGAACTTATTGCAAGAAATCATTTATTAGGTGATATCCTCACTGACTTTATAAGAATATTTATTAATGGTAATAAAAAGGATTTAAAAATCATATGAGCTATAACAAATGACCCTTTAATACAAACCTTATACTTGGTAGTCTTAGATGAGAACAAAAGGCACTTTATTCCAGATTTGATTTAAACTAGAAATAACAATACTCTCCACTTTAAGTTTTTGGAATTTACAAATTGCTTTCACATGCACTATTTAACTTACATCAACTACTATTATCGCAACATTTTGGATGAGCAGATAAATTCAGGTGGTTCCAGTCACCGGCTGGGATCTCACAGTTAACACGCAAAGGGACTGAGCCAGAATTCAGTCCTGAGCGCTGGGCTTATCTTCAAATACGCCCCTAGGCAGCATATATATTTTACTGTGACTGTGTGAGGTATAGAGCAAGAGAAAAAATCGCAACCACATGCATAAATAATATCACATGGACACAAAAGCCTAAGCAAGTCTTTAAACATACCCGCCAGGGTCACTCCCAGAATGGTGCTAGAAGAACCTCCGCAGACCGACTCCCCAGCAAAATACGCACAACTGATAAAAATTAGTAAAAAGAAGAATCTCTTAAAGTCTCCAGAAACTGCCCTACTGTCCAACAGCAAACAAAGAAACATGTATTCAAGAAGAACCAGTTAAAACGTGGTAAGCATGGTGAGGGGTTTGGTGTTTGAGGGACCGCCTGCCCCCACCCATCACTCTCCCGGCTCAGCGTTAGGGCAGCAGCTCCACCCCAGGGAGCCTGCGCCCCACATCCAGGGGAGGCTGTGGTGTTCCTCGGGGGTGGGGGGGGCGGGCTGTCAGTATTTATCACCCCACCTGCCTGCACGGCCCCTGCAGCGCCCACCTCAGGGGCAGCAGGCCAGCACCCGGGGCTGGGTTTCCTTCGGCACAGCATGCTCGAGATTTAGAATGAGCATCCCAGGAGAAGCAAACTGAGCTCAGAGGCCACCAGCAACACCAGTGCCGTGCTCCTAAAGGGAAGTGTTCCTCTGAGAGGAGCGGGCCACGGTCACCGCCCTTAGCTCTGGAGCTGTGGCTCAGAGGCTGTTCCGGGAGGAAGAGGAAGACCTTGGGATGGACAGCTCCCTTCAAACGTGTTGCCTTTATCTGACGCAGTATTTGGGACGGCTCAGCTAAGGATGCTCTCAAACACAGGGTTTCGATGGCAAACAACGAAGAGGAAGCTGGCAGCTCCAAGACAGCAATCAATGAAATCATAAGGCACAGAGCTTTCCAGAGAGAATCAGGGGGGGAAAGCTAAGAACAGCTACCCTGAAATCACAAGAAACCTCAAAGACTCACACCAAAAACCACCCTTGCAAAGGGACCCAAAATTTAATTGAACCATACTGTGGGGAATTCTATATCCCAAGGTATTATAAAAAAAAAAATAGATCAACACCAGGAACCAGTGGAGACTAACAGCTGGGTGTGACGCCGACTCCAGAGGACAGTTTAACCGAGAGATCGGGGGAAGGGCACCGAGAGCCCTGCTAAACCACCGGCGCCCCAGAGCAGCTGTGCCCACACCCAGGGCTCCGTCCCATGGGAGTGCTAGCAGAGGTCCACGCTGTGGGGCGGACCATCCCTAAAATAGTCTGTCAAGTCACTAGACAAGTAAGCAAACAACAAGAACAACCCTCCATATCTGGGGGAGGTGCATTAGTATCCAGAATGACTACAATGTGTTGTCTAAAATGTTCGGTTTCAATGTAAAAAATTACAAGACATTCAAAAAAGAAGTTTTGTGTGTTCCATACAAGAAGAAAGAGAAGACGAGAGAAACTGTTTTTCAGAGGGCCCAGTGGTCAAATTTAACAAAAATTTTAAAGTAACCATTATAAAAAAGGTATGACTAATACATCTCATCAAATAGAGAATATCCACACAGAGAAAAAATTACAGCAAAGTACCAACTGGACATTTTGGAGTTGAAATCTACAACAGCTAAAATAAAAAATTTCTCAAGGGACTCAGTAATAGATCTAAACTGGCAGAAGAATCAGCAAACTTAAAGAGAGATCAAGAGAGATTATGCAATCTGACAGAGAGAGGAAAAAAAGAATGAAAAACAAAAACAGAGCCTTAAAGGAGATATGTGGTACACTATTGAGTACACCAAAATATAGTAATAAGAATACCAGGAAAGGAAAGAAAGGTCAAAAAAATATAAGAAGTAATAATGGCTGACAACTTCCCAAAATTAGTTCTAAAATGAGAAAACAAATTAAACTGTACATGCAGAAGCTAAACAAATGTGAAATACGATGTATACAAAGAGAGCCACACATAGACACAGTAATAAAAATGCTAGAAGTTAACACCAAAAAGAAACCTTGGAAGCAAAAGGAAAAAAATTGACTCATCATGTACAGGGAAACTCCAATAAGTTTAACAGCTGACTTCTCATCTAGAACAACAGCTGCCAGAAAGCAGTGAGATGACATTTTCAAAGTACTAGAAAGAAAAAAAAAATCAACCAAGAATCTTATACTCAAGGGAGAAGAAAAAAGAAACTGACTCGAACACCAGTGTGTTCCTAATACCTAATAGATACCTGTGGAACACTCCACCCAACAGCAGCAGAAAACACATTCTTCTCTAGCGTGCACAGAACATTCTCTAAGCTAAACCATCTACAAGGCCAAAAAACAAGCCTCAATGAATTGAAGTCATATAAAGTATTTCTCTAAATACAATGCAAAAGAGTTAGATATCCATAACAGAAAGAAATTTGGGAAATTTATGTATAACATATGAATATGGCAAACATACTGAGCAAAGCCAGTTATAAAATGCCATATATTCTATGATCCTATTTATATAAAATGTCTAGAAAAGACAAATCTGTAGAGACAGAAAGTAGACTGTGGTTGCCAGGGGCTGTGGAATTGGGGGAAAATGGGGAGTGACTGCTAAAGGGTATATGTTACAGTTTCTTTCTGAGGTGATACAATTGATTATAGTGATGGTAGCACAACTCTATGAACACACAAAAAGCTTTTGAATTCTATACTTCATAAAGGTGAATTGTGTGGTGTGTAAATTATTTATCAATAAAGGTGTTACCAAAAACAATAGGCACAAAAATCTCCTTTCACTGGATTTCCCTGTATACTCTATTCACTGTGACAAATCACTGGGGCTTACTTTATTATCCCAAGTAGAAATGACAATTATTTTTAGTAAGTCCTGTTATGATGGACATGATAGTTTTTCAGTTTATATCTTCAGATGGCCGTTGTCTGGACAACAAACTTACTGGAGAGCTATGAGTTTTAACTGGTTTATTCCTTATCATAAAATGCCAAAGCAACCTATTAATAATAGCCAACATTAAAAATATAATTAATCACACTTCACACAAAAAATGAAAACATTTTCTTATTATAAAATAAATGCACTTTTTGTTTGTCTAGTAACTTAACCTTGAACCATTACTAATCTCATATTAATTCAAACAGGTAAAGAAAAAGATGACATTTTTAAAGATGGTTATTGTGGCCAACATTTAAAGGAAACAAAAAGAGAAAGAAAAAATCTGGGTAACATGCAAGAAAGACGGCAGCATTTATTTTAGTTTTTACTTCCACAATCCATATTGTGATAAATGATTATGTTTATCTACTTCGGCAGAGTAATGTAACTTTTGAGAATAAACATTCTGAATACAATTTATTGGCTGCTTATCACAGTGACTTTTCTTTTACGTAGCATACGTAGAAAGTACAACATGAAATATTGGGTTAACCTTTTGCGAGAAGGCAGTGACTTGAATTCAATGGATCTTGGGTAAAAATAAATTGAATCATGGAGAACAGTTACCATGGATTTGACTTACATATATCCCAAATGAAAAGTGATATAAAATAAAAACACAGACCATGAGTGGTTGAGAGCTGTTAAAAACAATTTTCCAAAGCAAGACTTTTTAAAACTGAAAGTCAATGTCATCAATAACTAAGCAGCAGGCAGAATGATACAGACAAGTCTAAGTTGCAGTCTTCCTAAGTAAAGCCAGGCCAGGCCTCAGAGGGTCGTGTGTTCCCCTCTCTGGGTAAAATGAGCACTTTAAGAGGCCTGTTAACTCTTGCAGATAAAAGGTGTATTACTTATAGAGGGAGATTTTCTCCCATGCATGGAATTTGGCTTTCCCACCTATTTTCAGTAACACGGTAAAAAATGTACTGGTGATTCTAGGGGCAGAAAAAACAGAAAATTTCACTTGAAATAATTTTATTTTGTTTAATATACGTAAGGTTGGTACAATATCTGCAAATGAATGAATGTGATACACCATGTAAACAACATGAAGGGTTAAAGTCATATGATCATACAGATAGATGCAGAAAAAGGTGTTTGGAAAAATCCAGCACCCATTCACGATAAAGTCTGCAGCACATTGGGCCCGGAGGGTGCGCACCTCACCATAAGGAAGGCCGCGCCCAGCACACCCCAGCCAGCACCAGGCCCAGCGGGGAGGAACTGAGAGGGCTTCCCTTAAAATCCAAAACACAGAGGAGATGCCTGCTTTCACACAGGGTGGGGGGCGGGGTGGGGGGAGGAAGGAAGGAAGGGGGAGGGAGAGAGAGAGAGAAAGGAGGGGAGGGAGGGGAGAGGAAGAGAGAGAGAAGTACGAAGGGAGGGAGGCAGAAAGAAAGAAAAGCAATGATAGAATATGACTCAGAGACATTCAGACAAGAGCACAAATCAAGGTTATGCACTGTCACGGTGCTGTCTGTCAACACCATTCTGGGAAGCGGCTGGAATGTCGCAACAGGCAGACTAGACTTCTGCCTCCAAGGGGTGCATCTCCATATCAACAGGCAGGGAGGAACAGGTACTGATCAGTCACGAGCCCTCGCTGCACAAATAAAAGCTGCAAGTCTCAGCCTGAAAACGCTGGGACTGCGATATATGAGAACTTGAGTCCACCTGCAGGATGTCACTTGGCCAAAGTGTCCTCTTTACGAAAACATGGCTTTGTTTTCTACCACAATAGTGATGATCCAAATATAATGCACCATTCAGTTTCCTGCACCTTTGCATTTAAAATGATAAACAAACGTATCCTGTTCAAGACTGGTCATTACTTACTATAATTCTGAGCCACTAAAATGATACTGATATACTGACATTTTAGTTTTATAAGCTGAACTTGAGGAATTACATTTTGTCTTATTTGAATTATCCCTCACTTTCTCTTTGATGGCTAATGCTAACTCCTCTGTAAGTCGTCTCCTACTGTCCACGGCGTCAGGTAAAACTAATAATGATAAAAACCAGGCTTTTCTCCTGTTTTGATAATTGGGCAGAAGAACCTTGATTTTGATGAAACATTGTATCATGCTGCCATTTTTCCCCTTAATAAATATTCTCAACTTACAGGAAAACAGAAACATCTATGGTTTAGTGCATTTGGTCACTACCTATTGCTTCATTCAGAAAATGATCTAACAAACTCTGACCGATGGAGAAGGGAACATGCCGCTGCTCCCTTAAAGTCCCCGCGCAGGAGCCCCGGGCCCACCCGGTCACCGACCCTTTGCTGAGCCCCTCATCAGCTGTGGCGAAGGGCGCGTTGAAGGAGGGATCTCAGGAATGCACTGAGCACCTCTGGTTCCCGGGGAAGCCCGTTACTGATATGCTCAGTCTCCTGCTGACCTGGCAGCAGAAAAGGAAAGCATTTTGTGCCCCAAATCCACACCTGAGTCATAAACCACCTCAAAATGTATAACCTTGGAAATCCATGCTCATCAGTCTGGTAAGAGACTTCCACATCTTCCTTTTTTTTTTTTTTTTTTTTAAATACACTTCCATTCCTTGTCCACACTCAGGCTTCTATACCCTCAAGTTGAACTACCTTTCCAAGTAATTTATCTTCCATTTCTTAAACCCTTCACTAGCTCTGCACAGAGGCCAAGCTTCCCCTTAGGCACCGAGACTCTTATCAAGTCAATAAATAACTGACAGAGGGGGTTTCCGACAGCCCTACCCCTACAACTTCCCTTTAATTACACACTCACTAAGGGCTCCGCACCGTGTTGGCGGTTAAATTTGGGCTCAGCTCTCAGCTCTACCGTTTCTTCTGTTAGAGAAGCCCTCAGCCTCGTCCCTTCTCCCCCATAACACGGTGGGCGCGACAGTCCCTACTGCACAGGGCTGCCCGGAGGGGTGCACGGGGCGGCACGCAGAGCCCTCGGCCCGGGGCCGCGGGAAGGGCGCAGTGCCGTTCCCCACTGCCGTGTGACGGGGCTGGGACGCCACCCCTGCGCCTGCGCTGCCCCTCTGCAGGTCCACGGGGGTCATCGTTTTGGAGCACAGGAATATAAGGATGAAGGTAACGGGGAAAGGTAACTATAAATGAGCGCGAAAGAGAGAGATGTGTCCCGTGCGCCGCCAAGTCATCACTCCCTGAACTTCTCTTGGCCCTAAGCCTGCAATTTAAAGGCAAACTGCTTGAAAATGCACTACCCGCCTCACAAATTAATATGTCTGTGAGGAGGGACAATGAAATTCAAACACAGATCTTAAAATCCACAACACACATACAGCAACGTAGAGATGTTTTCATATGCATACAACTGTACATAATTCAATTAAATATACAACTGTGTATAATTCAACATGTTGGACACATTGGTCCAACATGTCCAGATGAATTCAGGTTACATCTCCTTCCCAAAACAGACCAGATTGTAAACGATGAATCCCAAAGATTGTTAGTAAGACAAAGTCCTTAGTAAAACAGCCTCAAAAACAGCAACAAGAAACTTCCCCTGGAGGGCAGGACTTTTAATGCTGTCAAAGCCAACAGAATCCTGTTTGCTTCCTAATGTTCAGTCTACTGCAGAGGACAAGGAGCACTTGTCACCAGGTACAAATAATTTAAGCCACATGAGCATTGACTATTCCAACATTGCAGGTCAAGGGTTTTCTCACTCACCGAAGCACTTTGAACTGAAATGTGCAACCTGCTACAAGTTCTGACAAGAAAATAAATGAATTATTTGTTGTTTTCCACTCTTAAAATGTTCTAGGGTCAAAATTTTGGGCTTGATTGCACAACACAGAAATCTCCACCACGTGAAAGGCATGGTCCCTGCATAAATGAGAGGGCGGACCGCGGGACGGGGCAGGCAGGACAAGGAGAAACAACGTTGTCTAAGTGTGTTCACGCAGTACAGCAAGGTCCGCCCGGAAGGTGAGCCTGTCAAGGGCGAGATCTGAAGGATGTGCATTTTTAAATGATTCTGTTGAAATCTTTAAAATAAAAAGGAAATCCTTTTAAGAAATCTCCTTTGTGAGACAGTACGGTTTGTTATTTATAACAATAAAAAACTGGAAAATGCATGGCAGGGAGAGAAAACTTAAATTACGGTTTGTCTCTGGTGGAACAATATGTGAATACGTGCCCACTAGAAGTCATGGTTAAAGGAGTATTTACGGATGTGGAGAAATACTCTTGATTGTGGGCTGTATCTTCCTCCTCCTTTCCCAAAATTCAACATGTTGAATTGCCTGGTCATGTTTAATTCGACGTCAGGTATTTACCTTGTTGGGTGCAGGATGCTTTTGTCTCCTTATAAACGTTCTTGTTCTTGTTCTAAGACACATTTGAGTTACGAGGAAACGCCTTGGTTCTTTCAGGTCTTGGCTTTTCAGATTTGTGAGGTGTCCTTGAGCAGCATCTGGTGTAGAGCCAATTATTTCCCTCCGAGACAAGAAACTTCGGAGTATCCCATGCGCTGTGAATCGCCAAGTTTCCAGCCTGGCTGGCGGTGTTGTCAGTAGGTAACTATTAATAAAGGAAAGAGCGCGAAGGGGCTTGGCCACGGAGCGTCATGAACTGGGGAGTGCGCCGGGTGTTTCCTCGGTGGGCTGTGGCTCTTCACTGCCCGGGCGTCTCCGCGCTTCTCTGCTGGGGGCGAACAGCCCTCACTTCCCACCTCTGGCACCGCGTTGCTGGGGGTGCAGGGCGTGCCTGGCCCAGGAGGCCCATCAATCTAACACGGGGTGTGGCACCACCAAAAGCCCCCAAAGCTTGGGGAGTTGGTTGGTTCTTTTGAAAAAGCACCTTGTCTGTCCCAAATGCAAAATAACAATCCCAGAAGAACAAAGAAACCCCCCCTCTCTCACACACACATGCGCTCCCTCGCCTGGGAGGATGTGACCGCGTGGGCGTAGCAGCTACCAGGGCCTGGCACAGTCTGTGGGCTCCAAAGGACTGAGCTTTAACGTGAAGCAGAAAACTCTGGCACTGGCTTCCGTCTAGCCTTGCCAAGCACACGGCTGGACTCTATTCACGGCAAGACAGAGGGAGATGGAGATTTGGGAATCCAGGGGCAGATCTCCACACAAGTAAACCACTTCGCCTCAGCACAATCTGTGTGTGTGGGTCCTTGGGATGCCTCCCTCGCGATGCCATGGAAGGGCCTGCTCTCCTCCAGCACAGGCAGGGGCGGGCTCTCCTCCCAAACCACCGAGAATAGCAGGTGCTGCTGCTTCTGGCTCTTTCGAGATTTACTTTGGGTCATCTTTCTTGGATTCACATGCCGTTCAGTAGCATCGTGATCTCCCTGGGCACCACCGGCAGGTCTCCGGGTTTCTGTTGGGGCTCCCGCATCTGTGCTGCCCACTCTAGCTTCTCAGTCCCCCACTCTCCGCTCGGCCTCCTCGGTGCCATCTGATTCCCATGGGAGCTGGCACGCTCTCTCAACGCTGGGGCTCTCCCGACGTGGGGGGTCGTCTCTCAGGGTAGCTATTTCCTGCTGCCTGAAGCCAGGCTCTGAGAGCCACTGCCCCATGCGTTTGGTTTCTCTTTTTATGGTTGCAGGTGGAGTTGAAGCAGGGAAGGGTTGATTCAATGGCCCTGAGCTGCTCAAACCCTGCACGCTCCCTCCCAGGCCCGGTTGCACAAGTGGCCCTGGACGTCCTCCGGGAACCCAAACTGGGGTGCTCTCTCTGCTGAGCGCATGTCTGTCAACAGCCACCGCCCCGCGGCACCGCTGGGGCAGGCAGTGGGAGCCAACAGCGGGACTGGCGCTGAACTCGCGCTTTTTCTAGGCCAGCCTGGAGCCTGCGTGGCCGAGTCGGTGGCGCAGCACTGCACAGCCACGTGACCAACGCAGGATAAAAACCTCAGGCACTGAGGCTCCTTGATCCAGTCCCCCAGTTGGCACCTGCCACACAGCACCCTGTGTCACTCCATGGAGAAGGGCCACCTGGAAGCACGTGCCTGGCGTCCTCTAGATTTTGACCTCTGTGCCTTTTCTCTTGAGTCCAATCCATTTTAATAATTGTAATTACCTGTAACCATGGATGTGGCACCTCCCAAGGTCTGCGAACATGTCCAGTGCCCCGACGCACCCGATCACTGTCCAGGGGAGCGGGAAGGAGCGAGCCATCTCCGCTGCTGCACTCGCACAGACGAGCGCGCGGAGGGGTCCGAGGCCCATGCAGCTTGCCTTGCGCTGCGCCTGGGCAAGCAGCACAGAAACTCTCTCAAAAAAGTTGGTAAAGTGATTCCTCCACCCATAGTTATAGCCAGTCAAGTTCCAGCCAATCAGAAGGGTTTAGAAGTGTGGGTGCTTGGGGACGGCTCACAAAGGGAGGGGTGCACTCTTCCCCCCACCCCGGGCGGGGCTCTAACTTCTCCTGGGACGGGAGGCTGCCCTGGGCGCAGCAGGGTAGGAGGACAGGGCCTGCTGAGGAGGCGAGGCGCTGCGCGCCCTGCACTTCCTCACATGAGGAAGACATACATTTCTGTCTTGTTTGAGCCGCTTTCATTAATTTTTTTCATAATACGGCTCATAACGGGGTGTGTGCCCATGGTGAGGCTGGTGGCCAGCTCGGGGTGGGAAGCCGACAGGCACTGGCCGGGACACGGCCAGGGCCGGGGTGCATACAAATGTCAAAACGAAAGCATTTGGCTTGTGTCCCTAAAAGACAAATGGGAAATCCCATCAGCCTAAGTTAGTGTTTTTCTTGAAATCCATCAAGATGTCAAAAATCCTAAACCAAAAATTACTCATTTCAAAAAATGATCAATGGGAATGTTGTTGTGCCAGCGCTGAAGAAAAAATGATTCATTTTAATCTCCATTGATCGGCTGCTAATAGGTTTCTCCATTTGAACTGGTATGAATTTTTTACAATATGGCACCAGGATGTGAATAAAAAGCTGCCCACTCTTCCGCTGTAGACTGTTCCCTTCCACAGCCCCCCTGGGGGAGCCCCGCCCTTGCAGCCACGCTGTGGTAAACCCATCCCGCCTGGCGCGTGAGGTGACACACTTCTGAGCTCCGGGATGCGCCAGCTCTGTCTGTATTCCGTTAATTTCCAGATTTCTTCTCAGCCTGGTATAGATTTCAGACAAGACAGTTCGACTTTCTCAAAATTTTATGTCTCTTATTCAAAAAAAAAAAAAAAACTTAGACACATTTTTCTAAAGTTCTTGCACTGAATGGCTGTCTATGAGTAGCTGCTGCTGAGTGGGAGCTCCCAGGACGCCAGGCGCCTCTGAGTGGCTCTCGTCACGACAGTCCTGTGATGCCGTCATACTACTGTTGCCCATTTACAGAGGAGGAAACGACATTACAAGGAGGCTGAGTGCTTTGTCCAGCGTGTGACGGAGGTTCTAGCCCGCTCTGGTGTGTTCAGACCGTACACTGTCCATCACTACTCTGTCCTCGCTTCACGTGGGTTTCAATGGATGTAACTCCAGGACTGCTGTAGAGTCCGTGGGAGCGATGAAATCAGTTCTGCCTTGGAGCTGTAGATAAGACTGGAGTCCGACATTACAGAAAAGTCTTACCATCTATGAGCCACAGTGTCCAGCAAACTACCTGACACACATTGGTTAGCTGTTGTTGGTTTAAATGAGGAGAAAGAGGCAACACTTAAAATTATTGTGAAGAAAGCTCTATTGAGCAAAAAAGAAAAAGGACTCATGGGCATGCACAGCAGTGTGGTGAGGGGGGCCAAGTGGGCGGAGGAGGAAGAGGAGGGCATAAGGGGGTAAATGGTCACGGAAGCAGACACAATAAACACTAAACTGTTCACGAACAAGAGGAGGAGAGAGCTGCCAGACCCGGAAGACGTGGCCTTGCTCTGCCTCCCACTGCGTCTGCGGGTTTGCGGCGCTTGGCCTCCCCTCTGTTTAGCTTCCTGATCTCTAGAATGGGAACAGAAGGCGGACTGGATTAAATTTCTTCCAGTGCTTAAAAAAAGAAAAGAAAGATCTAGCAGGAGTTGATGGCAATGAATATACGTTGTGAAGCTACAAAGAAATAAATGCACCTCTCATGTCGACAGTTTGTGATTACAGGGGAATGGTAAGTATAGAAAATAAAAGTTAGGGTATAGGACTAGTTTAGGGGAAAAAAGTTCCATTCTTCTTGGCATGTCACTTGAACATTGGTGTCATCTTACAAATGACATATAGGCTAAAAAAAAATGACAGGGAAATAGAGCATGCTTCAAGTGCCTTTCAATTGTTGGATTTGAATGAAATCCAGACATCTTATCTGAAAAGCTAAGACTTTCCCTTAATTGTGAAGAAATCACAGATGCTCCAGTACCAAAAATACTTCACAACTCAGAAATGTCAAGTAACACTATTTCCATTATAACAAGAATTACACGCTTAACACTTTCGATTCATAAATTTTTTCTTACACACATGATTAGATCCTATATTTTGACGGAAATCCATCCACACTGTCTGAAATTTTCTGCTTCTGTGACTGCCTGCTCCACAGACTTTGAGCTTATTGAGTATAATCGCTGGCTACGACTCATCTCGGTATCTTCAGTACCTTGCGTAATATAAAGGCAGCACGCAATGAATTGAATTCTGCCTCGTTGTTAGAGCCATAAGGGACGCCCACTGACAGACAGGCCTTGGGAGGCAGAAGGAAGACCCACATGAAGGGCCGTCAAGGTTGGGACCAAGGCTCCTGACTCCCTGACGGCACCAAATTCTTACACAAATATCGCTTCAAAGAAGCTCCCAGATACTTTCAAACATTTTGAGTTATCCACTATTTCATATCACCTCTGACAGTGCTTCTGATTGGAAGCTATATATAAAAGTAGAAATGGAGCAAAAGTCGGGAAATGGATGACTAATAAGAGCAGAGAGAAGCATAACAGGTCAGAAGTTCAGGGTTTCAAAGGTGTGGGATAAAGCTAGATTTCTTTTATTTCCCCAAGAAAGATTACATGATCCCCGTATTTAAAATAAGTCTTCCAGCACTCAAAGTTTTCCACTGCCATCGAAATACTCTTCGTCGCGAGATGAATAAATTACCACCGTCGCTTCCGATACAAAGCTTCTTACGCTTCAGCTGTCACTTTACAGGTTGATGCTGAAAATAAATTTTATGCAGTTGCATTCCTATGTAATGAGTAATAATTTCACCAAATTAGTAGCATTCGGCTTCTGGTAAGATTTCTTTATTATTTTATTCATAGACTATGTGGTAAAAGGAGCATACTAAACAGAGCCATTTACCTTTTGAGACTTTGCTTAAATAGGGCACACCGCTGGGAGACAATCAGCCATTATTCTCCGTTTCAAGATAAGTAACTGTAATAACTTCCAGGTGTTTGATAAAAGGCACTTCCTGTCACTGTACAGGTCCACATACTTTCTCTAAGCCTTTCTGCCACTTGAACTTATTCAAAGGTACGAGCATTTTTCTCAAGGATGACAGATATTAGTTATAATTAAGGTTATTGTGCTGACACAGAAGAGAATTTGACTTAATGGAAGACTCTGATGGGAATCAACAAGGTTGCAACGTAATTACATGGCAGGATTGACTGTGAGCAACATTCATGCTATTTACACACTTGTCAACATTTAAGGAAGCGGGCCCTGGCTGGGTATCTCAGGTGGTTAGAGCGTCATATCCCCGTACACCAAGGTAGTGGGTTCGATCCCTGGTCAAGGCGCATAGAAGCAGCAACCGATGAACACATAAACAAGTAGAACAACAAACTGATGTCTCTCTGTCTCTCCCTCCAAAAAAATCAATAATAAAAAGAGAGATTTAAGGAAGCAGAGGTTGCATGGTTAATGCATCCGCTGTGGTATTTACTATGAAGTGAAATGAAAGCCTAAAGGACTAGAAAGTGTTTAATAGTATCACAAAGAAATGTATCTCAGATTTCTTTTGCCTTAAAATTAATTGCATTGAACATAATCTATTTTTATTGGAAGAAGTAAAAAAAAGTTAATTAAAATGAAATTTTACCCTCCTATAAATGCAGAATAATAAATATCCCAAATATTTTGAGTTACCCACAATTTTGTATTGGATGAAGCACTTGATATATTTTTATATGCATATGTAAATTGTGTCTCTCATCATTCATGTATTAGTTCCAAAGTAGAGCTTCAGCCATAATGGGAATCTTGAAATGGGCAAAACATATTAGTCTTACAAAGCACTATCAACATGAGTGCGACTGTGAAATTGTCCTATGGTTACTACATTAATTCAGTCATAAACAAAGCAATAAGCTGACGATGAATGACCTCTTTCTTAAATTAGTCCCTAAGACATGTTCGTTGGCATTATCTTAAATATTTTTTTTATTTTCTAGCCCATTATTAGATTATTTAAACTAGTTTAAACTACACTAGAGAAACCCGGAGATCCAAATACTTAGCCTTTTTTAAAACATTCTATTTTCCAAAACTGCAAGGCAAATGGCCAAGAACAAAAAAAGAAACAACCAAAAATATGATAGAAAAATGAAAATCAGGACCATACTGGTAGGAACTGGGAAGAATGGAGATGGGGCAGAGAAGTCCAAGGCGTCCTGGGCCCAGCCGCCGCAGCCACGGAGAGCCCCAGCTGAGCCTCTCCTCCGCCTCTCCGTCAGGGCTCAGGTGGGCGCAGAGGGTGTGCACACCTGGGGGCTCGGCCACCTCCACGAACCCGGGTCCATGCTGCCTCCGCCCGACTCCAGCCCTTCACTGGCACATCCCGGCGAGGGCAGGAATGCGCACCGTTGCTCCTTCTGGGAAGCTCTTCTTAATTCATTTTTATTCTGAGCATTCACTATACTAATAAAAACTAGACTGTATTTAAAGGTGCCATTATAAAAGCCACAGGGTAGTTCAGAGATTCTCACACAGGAAACCCTGGGCAGTGAGGCGATAGTAGCATCTCAGTGACAATAGCTTGCTAACGACAAGAGGAGCTCCAAGTCCCATGCCAACTGCCCCGCTTCCATGGGCGTGAAAAGGCACCGCTGAGCTTGGGGGACCGCGTGGGAATGGGCATAGCTCACCCGTGCAACTCAGCTCTCCAAGGAGAGTCGACCCAAAGACCAGCCCTCAGGCTCAGATGCTACATTCATCGGAGCCATAGGTTTTCGTGTGGGTGTACACTTTTAAATTGCAAAACTAAATATTTACAAAGATTCCTGATTCATTTCATTTTCAAATTAACTGAAAACAGGACAAATGGTATCTTTCAAACAGAGTACAAACTATAATTGCAGAATACGTAGCTCTTAGTATTTGCCAGTGCGGCGTAATGAATTCAAAGTGGTATAGATCCAAAGAGGTGCAGCGGGCAAGGGTTAGGCTAACGGAAGTTAGCCACAGACCACACCCCTGTAATGACACTTTCTAATCCTCCACCGTGAACTGGCCATCTTGGCTGCAACATCATCCTGGTTAGAACGGCCGTCACAGGGTTTAATGCACGTTGAATGCAAAAGAAAAATGTCCTCCGGTCAAGGAGCCCAGTGAATCAAATTTTATAGCACATGTCTAAATGCAGAGGAATTAAAGGAAATAAAAAAAGAACATCTAGAATTGCAAAACCAAATCCAGCCTTGCAGCCCACGCTGCCTCTCTTTTTCCTACTTTCTCTAGTAAGTACACAGTCTGTCCTGTCAGAGGTCACTGAAGCCTGGCACAGGGCAGGGCTAGTCCTTGGACACCACGGTGAGAAGTGAGGGATGGCACGTCACCAACCCCTCCCCCCACCCCCCTCGCCCCGGCAGCCATCCGCCAGTGGCCTGAAGCACCTCAGACCCTGCCCCACTTACACTCGTGACGGACCCCAGGAGCGTCTGAATACGAAGCGTCTTGCGGAGAAAACTGGTGGGTACGTGCAGTGGGAAAAAATGAGGTCACGTCTGAAGGACTTCCCACTCTTATCCTTCCTAGATTTCTCATTTTCATGTCATGTATTTTAATGTCTGAATAAACAGCCACGTAAAACAGGGCTCATCTTCGTAGGCTGCAGTCTCCAGTTCACCGCTGCTTTAATCAGACCGCCTGAGCGCCCGACGCCCTTGGCTTCCACGCTTCTGACACTGAGGCATCTTTGTAAGACCGGGTTGGTACGATGGCAGCGGGGGAGACATGCTGTGAGTGCACAGACCCACACCCACGGCGCCTAACGGTGGCTCTGCTGCCCGGGACTCTCGCTTGACCCATTTCAGCCAGGACAGCCCTCCCCCACCCGTCCCCGGACAGACAAAGACACCCAACTCTTCCATGGCTCCTGAATTACTGGAGATTGGAGCGGAGGTGTGAGGAGATCGTGGCAAAACTCACATGGATTTCTTTGTTGTCATTTATTAAGTAAGACCAAAACAACAGGGTAAAACTAAGCCATTAAGCTGCATGAATGTCAATTTATAACCTGCATACTTCAATTCCAAACCATCACCCCCAAGCGCTTTTCTCTTTCTGTCTTGATTTATAGTCATTTGTGAAGTTGCCTCAAATTCCATTTTGATCACGTCAGCTCAGTTGGCAGACACACTTCTCTGTCTAGCCAGTCCCCACGCGGTCCTCAGTGCAGTGCCTAGATCAGGGCTGATGCTTAACAATTGCTCATAAAATGGAAAGAAGATAGGACGTATTTTGTTGGCAACTTAAGTTTTGCAAAAATGTGTGTTCAATTGGACGTGTGGATTTTAAAAGTTTTCTACTTGGTTCTTTAATAAACATTTTTCCCCCTTGTACAAGGGCTGCGTCTGTCCGTGGGGCAAACAACGGCACCACGATAGCAGCTCACGTGTGCCGGTACCGATTGTTCTTAACTCATTCGTTCCAGACGGCAACACTCACAAGAGCTAGGACTTCAATGGCATAGTTACGCCTCTAAGAAATATTATAATATTTAATCTTAATTACTTCCTTTCACGGTGAATTTGAATTTAATCATGATCTTCCCTCTTTCAAATGCTAGAGATCCCTACCCTTCCTGCCTCTCCTTTCAAACACACAGCTTGGCAAAAGTAGGTGTACAGAGGTAACATAAATCACTAACACAATAATTAATAAATAGCAACAGAAGAACAAACTCTGTGTTTTGTGTACTCACAGCTGTACACCTCCTTTTGCCCCACCCACACACCCCCCATTTTCCTCTTTCCTTTCCTCTTCCACAAATACCACAGCGTCTTCCCCATTCACACCACACCCTGCATCTGTTTCCTACAGTTGCTGTGAAAAGCGACCACCAGCTGAAAACACAGGAATGTGCTGCTGCCCAGCCAGAAGTCAGACATTCAACGTCTCAACTGGGCCGCATCTCCTCGGAGGCCGGGAGGGGACTGTCATCGGCCGCTCCGCCATTCCTGGCTGTGCAGGCGCCTCCTTTGCAGCCTCTGTCTCCGCGCCTGCTCTGTGGCCGTCTCTTCCCAGGCATCTTCACATCGTGTCCTGTGTGTCCTGCTCCTAGTAACGTCACTCCGCCAAGCCCTCGGGCAACACGCCGCCCTCCGCCCGAGCTCAGAGCGAGCCTTCGGCGAGTTCCTCGTTCTCCACGACCCCGCGTCTGCGCAGCAGGCGGCCCCTTGGGTCACCCAGCACCGACAGTTTCCCCTTCCCGGCCAGCCCACCTCCAACGCCTGTGACCTCGATTCTAATGGCCGCGCCACCTGCGGAAGGTGTCCTTCAGGCGCACACTCTAACCTCCGCCTCCTGCACGCTCGTGGTCCCCAAAGCCCTCTGCCCTGGGGAGGCCCCAGCCACGGCACACACCCGGGCCTCTCGCTCCGCCTTCTGCTGCGCCCTGACCCTCGGCAGAGAGTTCCTGGTCGGCCTCTGGGGCTTCCTCTCGCCACCTTGGGTTCCTGGCCTTCTCTCTTTTTCCTTTTTCTGTCATTGCCCAGGCGAACCTGGACCCCACCGAGCCCATCGCTTCAACGGCTTTGAATGCAAGCAGCTACCCGCGGCTGGGGAACCCACAACTGTGTTCCCTCCTCTCGTGTTCAATTCTTGACAAATTTCAAATAGAAAACGGACGCAGCCCGACAGCCCTCCTGCCTGCCCTGTCCGTCTGCTTTCACTCCCCCATTTTCTGGGACGTCTACTCATGCTTTTTTCCTCTTCCTCAAGTCTACCTCCTGTTTCCTCCTACCCTCGCACTCTTGCTGGGAAAGTAAAAACCATCGGACAGAACCCCCCTCTGCTTCCTCCCACCCCTCCTTGGGATCTATGCCATCAAGCCTGGTCCCTCTCGCCCGGGGAGCCCTGTCCCCGCTCTGTCCTCCGACACTGGCCTCTCTTTCCAGGAAACCTCTTCCATCAGCGAGCGAACTCTCTCCCCCGCCCCAGGTGCTTCCCTGTCTCTGCTCCTCTTTGCAGGAAACAATGCGCCCGAGTTTCCTGGTGGCCCCTCACTTCCCAGCGCCCTGCTCTCTTCGCCGCGAATTTTAGAAATTTTAAAATTTTACTATTTTAAAAGTTAGTAAGAATATGAACAGATACTGCTGATAGGATAAAGAAGCAAATATAAAATTGTATATGTTGAAAGCCATTCATGGGGGGAAAACTGTCCTGAATAAGACAGAAAAGGACTATGTCACTGCAGGGTGGATGTTTTGGGTGGTTTGACTGCATGTTTGGGGTCTTTTCATTTTTTTTTTTGCATTGTTTAAATCTTCTGTGATGATTCTGAAAAGCAATTGAAACATTAAATCAAAAGAATACAAAAGTTTAATGGACATTAACCCCCAAAAGAGTATTTTGCTGTGAGAGGTGTCACGCCCCAATCCTAGAGATCCCTGAAGGGAGCTGCGTGCCTTTCTCCCTTACATTCTGGAGGACTGGAGCCGTTCCACCCAGCGCTCCCCACTCCTGTCCCTGAGGAGTCTTTGACAGCGGGCTCCCGAGAGCCTTGAGGCCGCTGCGGAGTCAGGAGTCAGAAAAAGGTCCCGGGATTCCCCACGGGACTGGACGCCCTGCCATCTGGACTCCAGTTTCCATGGACGGTGATCAACCCACACACACCCTGAAGAAATGGGCTTCGCAAGTCCATCTTTGTTTGTTTTTGAATCTCTGATCTGAAGTCCTAGCTAAAAAGAGTCATAGCCTAGAGACACAAACTGAATCCATTCTATTCCCAGCCACCCTTACGGGACTCCAGCCCAATACAGAAGAAACAGACTTTCTCTGCGGGCCCAGGAGAGAGAGAGAGATCATGCTCCTTCACTTGCCTTGAAAAAGAAAAGGAAGCCAGCAAGGATGAAGACTAGAGGGTAAGTCCATCAAATCCTCAGAGCTGGTGTAAACGGCCCACTTGATCCTTCCCAGCACGTAAAGCAGAACAGCTACAATACTATACCACCTCTGCATGTCCTTAATATGATCACTCAGCAGGTCACATTTCCAAACAATTTCACCATTGCCCTATTTTATTACAAACCATCCTTAAAAGACTGATCAATAGCAAACTCACGGAGGAAGCAGCAAAGCCTTCACAGGCGTGGAATGATTTCCACACGGTCAGAGAGCAAGGAATCCCTGGGGCAGAGCAAAAAGATCCCCGGGCGCCCCCCGCCCCCACCTGGCCCCCGCCTACTTATTGTAATTAAGCGATAGTAAATACACAGTCTCTTCTTTTGTTTTGCTGAAGATCTTCAGGGGGCCTTTACGTCAGACTAACACTTTTAAAGTTTTAGCACGCTACCCTCATCAATTTTTAATATTGTACAAAGGATTTACCGAGATTTAGCCAAGCTCCACTTGGATGAGACAACGCTGGGCAAGGGAGAGTTCACAACTGGGGGGCGGAGCGTTGGGAGGGGGCGGCGGGGCGGGGCGGGGCGGGCTGTGGCACCGAACGAAGCCCGGGCCGGGGGCAGCGCCACTCGTATAAATCAGGCCTGGCGTTGACATGTAATTTGTGGGGGTCCCCTGAGAAGTGGCCCTCGGGGCTTCATTATTGATGAAGAGATTTTTCTTCAAAGTGGCCCAGTCGGAAGAGCCTCGAGGGGACGTTCATAAGCGCTCATAATATCAATTTCCAAGCACCTGGGAGGTGGGAACACAGATTGTCTCTTTAATTATTGCAGTCGAGGTAGAGGTGGAAGACAGTGTGAACACTATTACACAACCCAGCTGAACTTCTCAAAGGAGTGAGATGGTTATAAGCGAGCACAAAAAGCCCACTACCTAAACCACAGGTCAGGGCGGACATGCTTTACCTTCTCCTGGTGGGGCATATGTGCTTCTCCAACTCCCTCCCCTTTCCAGACTTAAAACCTTATTTCTGAACAAACAGTATGCCAGGACGCTCAGAAGTCCTGACGAGAGCTTTCTTCGAAGCCAACAGGCTTGCTTAGAGAAAGTAATGCTTAGTCCAGTTCATACAAAGAAAAAAATAATGAGTATTATTTTTTAAAGTAATTGTGCTGGGATTTCTTTTCAGAAACAGATAACTCCAGATCCCTTCTAAATATCATTGAGTGCCAAGAAATAACTTTCAACAATGCACTGGTCCCAAGCTGGTCTCAGAAACACTCAGAAAACCACCGAAGAATCTATCCCCTGCAATAAACCGGCCGAGGCGGGGTCAGGCCATCTTCCTGCCGGTGTGTTAGGTGCGGAGGACCCTGCGTCAACCAGCCTCCATCCACCGCTTCCTTTGAATCTCTTGCAGCCAACTGTACAGGGCTGGCAATACGGAGGGCATTAAAATTCTCTTGAAAATAGAAACAGAAAGCAAAACGCGTGGGTCTCTTTAATTTGACCTGAATTTCAGAAAAACTGTCCCATCTCCTTGGTAACACTGACAACTAGAATTCAGGAAATTTCCCATAAAATAAACCCACATTTTTGAATATATAATGAGCCTCCCTCTTAATTCTTTTAACTTCATTAACTCTCCTCTCCCTCACTCACTCAAACAGACTTTGATACCACTGGTAAATTCTCAGAACTGAACAAAATTCCAGCCAAATGATGTTTATGTAACATGCATGGTATATGCAATAATACTGAAAATTATTACGACGTTTAAAAAGCCTCCATTTTATGTGACAGATGCCGTCTGAGGCATCATCTGTCCATGACTCTAATGAACCCTTACAGCTACAGCACAAAATAGCCAAGATCAGAGGAAGGAAAGACAGTCCAGGGAAGGCCTGGGCCACCATCACGCAAATAAAAACATACCAGAGCCAGGATTTGAACCCAGGCCTGTCTTTTTTTAAACCATGGAAGGAAGCGTGATGCTGTGAAACACAATATAAATAACTTTTTACAAAAGTACTGAGTTCCTAACATCAATAGATATCTGTTCAGTCTCAAAGGAAAGTTCTACATCGAGTTACATGCAGGTGTTTATTTTAATTAAAAGCAATGGAAGCTGTAATAATTACAAACCACAGGAAAAGCATAAGCCTATTAGGCGTTATCTCAGTAGTAGAATTGACTCCCTGATACCTGTGAACACCCCCACTATTGATGCTTGAGGCCAAACACTTCCTGTCTTGACCCAGGATTAAGAGCAAATGAAGTACAGAAGGTAAACATGTTACATTTGAACATCAAAATCCTGATTATAGATAACTTTGTAATCTTAGAATGCCTCATTAAGTATTTTTGAATGAAGGCGGGGTATAGATGACACAGAATTTCCCTTATAGTGTCAAGGACTAAAGGGCCTTGGCCCATATTGGTTGCCATGTCAATGCAGCCAAGAAGCAGAACAATGAACTGGCCAATCCTGCTTTCCAGTCTCCTCCTCTGCACGTGCATGAATGCCTAGTCCCTATCTACTCTCTTTATTTTCTTATTTCATTATTATTTGATTGCTTAATTTTTTTCAGTCTCACAGTCTTCACTTTCAGTGTTTCTCGTTTTCAATTTAAGATTATGCTAATTGTTAGAATTCTCCCACAGGGACCAGACATGTTTACCTTTACTAAAGCATCTAGTTCTCAGTTTTTGTGTTGTTCTCAGTAAAAATGCTGTATTCAAATAGTTTTTTTAAAAAGATATCATTGCCTAAAGATCATGCAATCATCTCAGCATTTTGACTCTAGAGCTCCTTGGAATTTTTTATTGATTCCTTACTGTAAATGCTGGATTTCCTTCTGGAATGTAAGCAAGGCAGCTATTGAATTCTAGCACATTTTTACAATTAAACAATCAGTCAACACTACCTGCTATGATTAAGATTAAGCAGATCCAAACTAAAACTCTCCCTAGTGATAGATTCATCATTAGTCATTAATCTCACAGTTTTAATTAAACTACTGAAACAAGTCATCTGAATTCATGTGTAGGAGGTAGAATTTTTTAACTGTATTGAAATATACATATGTATGCACATGTGTACACACACACACACACATCCCTTAAGACTACAAGGATATTACTGGAATAAACAAACTCTCCAAATCTCATAGTCGGGCATATTTCCACTGCCCAGCTACGTTCCTTAGGAAGGAGAAATACTTGCAAGTAAAACTTAAGTATGGTCCCCAGGGCAGCTTAAAGGTGGGAGGACAACTCAAATTCACAATACAGATTTAAACTTTAAAAATTAAAAAAAAAAAATTAAAGCCTTAGCAAGTCAAGACAGCATATCCATAGATCTGCAGTACCTAGCCCGGAAGAAAGAGAAGAGGAGAAAAGAAAACAAAACAAAACAAGGAAGGACTGTTACTGGTACATGGAGCCAAAACCATGTGAGCTAAAGCCAATGTTGTTGGGACACAGGGCCTCGCCGCGCCCGGCTCCTCGCCCCGCCTTTGGACCCGTGACCCCCCTCTGCCCCAGGGTGAAAGAGCAGTCGTGCTTAACAGTATTCGGGAATAATTTTTTGCCTTCTCTACCAGTTTGTAACTCACATCTTTTCTTTTGTCAAAATGCTCCTTAAAATTTACTTTCTCCAAGTTGTTTCCATTATAGCCCCATTTTTCAAATCTATCGTTTTATCTTATTTTCTTAATTAATAAACACAGAAAATTCTCAATGATCTTCTCCAATGAATGTAATCCATGGGATAAGTCATTCGGAACTGTTTTTATCTGACTCAAAGTGCATCGTGATTTTGTGGACAATGGGCTGAAATCCCTTCATACTCAGGGTAAATTTGATATGAGTTTATAACCCCTTACTACTCATTAACTAGTAGGTCAAGGATGGAACTTGACTTGTCACTGTGGAAGCAGTAGAGGGGGAAGTAGCCACTTAGCTTAGTTGTAAATGTTTACCAAAAGTTACTGGTATTCAAAGAGAGAAAAGCATACTCGTCTTTAGCTACACTTCTGTCGCCTATCCCCAACTACCCACATCAGTGGGAGGGGACCGAGACACTGAACAAGAGTAAACTCTCCCCAAGTCATCCTGACTTGCTTTTCAATGTGCTGATGTCATACCTGTTACCAACTGAAACTAAATCAATGCTGCGAAGGTACTGCTGGCCTCAGGGAAAGTAATCGATGCCTCAGACTAGAAATCTTTGCAGCCTTCCTCGAAACCTCCCCAGGAACTGGCACTCCAAAGCCATCCTTGGCAAAATTCACCTGTATCCAAACAGTGAGCCCACAAAAGTCAAATGACTCTTCGAAGTACAATATACAGGGTCCAGCCCAAACAATGCCCCTTTTTTAGAATTCTGTAACACAACAATATCACACTCAAGCACACCATATATTTTAGGTGAAATGTTCAAATTAAAACTATAAATTATTACACACATAGTATCACCCTACCAACCACACTGAAGCAGGCCTTACTTCTGCCAGACCCTGTATTCAGCTACTGTTGGTGAGCTTTAGAACACTATTTCATTGGCATGGATTCTCCTGATAGTTTTCTGTATTTGTACTTTTTAACATGTTTGTCCTTTCTCCTGACAACACATTAATTTTCAGCATTAGCTAATTACTCTCATTTTCCATACTTGACAGATCATGCAAATCTGAGTGAGAGAAGCCAGGGAACTGGCCTACAGTTGCGGGGCTGACAGTGGGCGGAAGGAGACCTCAGCGCCAGGCGGTCAGCGCCTGACCCCGGGCTCGGAACTACACCCAAACGTGTGGGGAAGAGCAACGTGACTTCCCGTGCAATTTTTCCTATTACTACAAGGGCAACTTTCGGGCACATGAGGTGGGTTCTGTTGCCTGGCCTCTGTGACGTATGGAGGCACCCACGCGGCGCCCAAGAACATTCCCGTTTGGGGTTCTGGCGACCTTCTGGCTGTTTCTCATGCTCCCAACACGGGAAGCCTGATGAGACGCTGGACCGAGGCTAGAAACGACGGAGTGAGCACACACGGCAGCTTCTTCTACCTCGGCTCCCCTTTTCCTCAGAAACAAAGCCGTGTCTTGGCTGCCTCACTGAGACCTGAGGTTGTGTCAGCAGCTTTGGGGAGAGTGAAATCACAGGTACGGTGGGCGGCACCTCCAGCACCTTCCGATCGTCTCCTGTTCACCGAGCCACCCTGTCCTCTGTTTCATGCCCATGCTGTTTTTTTCAAGATTGCTTGCCGCTCCATGTCTGTGAGCCTAAGGCAGTGGTTACTGTCAGATCGACCTCTGGACAGGGGGTTTAATAATCGTGTTCAAGAAAAGCAAATCCAGTGTAGGCATGCGACGTGGATGGAAAACTGAGTTTTCATAATTCATTCTGGGTCTTCACACAAAAGCGAACGTCTGTGATTCAGCAAGACCAGCTGAAACATCTATGCTTGACCATGTTCTTCTAAGCTTATGGTATTTTTCATGACTGCATGATATTTTAATGATTAATTTCAGAGTCTTTCATGGCAGTCTAGCTCACGAATCATGGGTACTACTCTGAGGGAAAAGGCACTGTGTACGATCGAAGTTGTTACTGATTAAAGTGTGTTGCATATCTGAACCACATAAATGCTGAAAAACCCTGACTACCACTATTCTAGGCTGCAAGTGATACCAAGTAGCCCCATGGCGCTGACGAAGGTTAGATGCAGGTGAGCGTGAGGGCTTGGACTTCTAAAATGGTTTAGGTTGAAACAACGCATGTGTGACATTAAGCCAGTCACTCATGTTTTACAGGCATCCTTTTCTTTACTGTAATATGGTTAAGAACTGATTTCAAAGGCAAATGCAAGAGACACAGAGAAAGACATCAGTTAAGCAGATAACACCCCCTTCTGAAATTCAAACGCCAAAGGCCACCTGCCCACTGACACTCTGACTTCTGGAGTCAGTACTGCCTGGATGCTCGGAGAACTTTGCCATTATTGACTTGGTGGGGAAAAGAGGCATTTGCTTAGGTCAAAGTAGTAAGGACTAAAAGGACTATAACGTAAATCAAGTCTCTTTTACCCTTTGCACGCACAGGTTAATACTGGGTTAAATACATCATATCCATCCATGTGAAAAAGTAAATTACCCACAAGAGAAGCTACAAGTGCATTCACTGGAGAGGCCCACAAAATATACTCTGGCTGTTGTTACTAAAATGGATTATTCAAACTGATGTATGGAGTCTGGGGAAAACGCAACTGCCTCCCCCTAAACGGAATACAAAGTTCTTCCAATTAACAGCAGAGGCAAAACGTGGCAAAAGCAGCTACTCTGCAAACAGGTGGTTTTAAACTTTCCCTTAAACCACTGAAAGCACCGAGGAAAGGAAAATGCTGTCATTTCCAAAGAACACACACCCGTGCACGCACAAATACCTCTTATCAGAGAAGACTCGCATCAAGAAACGCTCCCAACAAAAACCTCAACAACAGTGAGGCTCAACTCAGAGACGCCGACACCGGTTCGTCTAAAGTCCCTATTTATCATTAAGTCCTCACCGCAGGCATAAAGGTCCTACGAAGAACTCATACAGGACACGGCCATTTCAGAGAGGACTTTATAATAAGCACAGAAAGAAAGCTGGCACTTTTACAGAACAAAAGGCCAGAGGAAATTGAAAACTGTTGAAAGGGGGAAAACCCACAAATTCTTGGCATTTTTCTTGTTCCCAATACTTTGCTTCCGTCTTCTGCGAGCTTAACTGTTTCGTAAGCAGCCCTCCGGCTAGCGGAGCGGCAGGAATCGCTGAATACACAGCTGTCCTTTATTTCCGCGCCGCACCCCGGCGGCTACTCAGAATTCAGGCTCCGCAGGTGGGGGCTGCAGACAGGTGTCCCGCGCGCAGGTAGGCGCGAAGGCAGGGAGCGGGCCGACGGTGGAAAACGGCCGCTGCCGTCCCGCAGGAGCCACCTTCCTGCAACTCCGTGCCCCTGCGGTCACGCCACTCGGGTCACGGCCGCTTTCCTGACCCGCGCCCCGCCGCCTGCAGTAAACAGCGCCGTCCCACCGCAAGGGCACCCCCTTCTGCACTCACGGGGCTCCTCGGGCCCCGCGCGGGCCCCCGCGGAGGCCAGGCTCCCGCGTCGCTCGCTCCTCGCGGGCGCGGGCGGTGGGCGCGGGCCTCACGGGCCCCCGCCAACAGGGACTCCCCGCCCCCCGGGGACCGGCGCGCAGCCAGCCGTACCTCGATGTCCGGCGCGTCCTTGCTGAGCACAGGGGCCATGGCAGTGCCTGCGGGCCGGTCCCTTGGAGACAACCCTCGGTGAGTCAGCCGCCCTCCGACTTGTTAGCTGGCGGGAGCGCGAGTGGAATGAGGAAAACCCAGGACCCGCGGCGCGGGGGCGGGGCGGCCGTGACGCCCACGGGCGGGGGCGGGGTGGGGGGCGGAGGACACGCCCCCGAGCGGGCGAACTCGGGGGCACGCCCCTGGGTGGGGCTAGCGAGGGGATACGCCCGGGGGCGGAGCGATAAAAGGGCGACGCCCCGGGGCGGGGCTTCGCGCGCGGCACAGAGGCTCTGGCGCGGGCTTGGCGCGGAGAGCTGGGTTACTCGGCCCTGCCCCCGCCCCCCGCCCCCCGCCCCTGGCCTGGCCGCTTGTTTTTCTTCCGCAGGCGGAAGGAAGGGCGGGAGCGAGCGCTCGCTCGGGAGTGGCCTTCGCTCAGGACGCAGTTAAGGGGCTGAGCTAGGTAGGCGGGACCAGATGTGACAGACTCACAGGATGAAAGGTAAAAACAGTGGGCGCTCGAAGTGACAAAGTGCTCCTTTTCCTCCTTTCCGCACGAACCCCGCGAGGGGCACCAACATTGCATCGCGGGAGTCCTTCAGGGACGAGGTCGTAAAGGTTTCTGTACCCGTCCAGGGCCCTGGAGGGCGTGGAGAAGATCAGGGCGGGTCTGCTGGGAGAGGACCACGCCTGGGGACTAGCCCTGCGCGAGGCAGGCCGGGGAGCCGGTCAAGCAAGCAGCAATTAGCACGGCCAGATGGCCAGGTGGCAGTGCTGCAGGGGCCGCGAAGTCAAGATTTAAAAAAAAAAAAAAAAAAAAATCAATAATGTTAAGCCTTTTTGAAGAGTTGGTCTTGATGTTGAGTGCGAGAGCTCGCTCCGGTAGGAGAGCAGTTTCCTTTAGAGATGGACCCAGCCCAGAACACATTCACCTGCTCTTTGAGGACGCCTACACTCCATACCTCTGTTCTCTCTTCTCTCCCCGACTTGGACCAGGGCATCGTGACCTCTGAGTAACCTGCCGCCCCCTCCCCCTCCCTCACCAAGGCCACTCCTGCCCTGACTGGGGGTGTTCAACCACAGACTCATCAGTCTTCCTGGCTTCCAGCCGCTTTTCTCGCTGGGTTTGCGCTCCACGTGGAGGACTCTTGAAGTCACCTCATCCTCCAGCTCTCGGGGAAGCCTGCCCCTGACCCGTCGCCCCACCGCAAGGGCCCGCCCGTCCTCGTTATTCTTTTTCACAACACCCTGTTTGGAATGCACAGCCCTGCCAGATTTGATTTACATATTTGGTGGAGGGAGACTGGTTTGATATTCTTCTCCCAGTTAGAATGGAAGCTGCAGGAAGAGAGAGAGCCCATGTCTGGTTTGGATGTCTGTTGGCTATTCAGCTCCTAGTCCAGGACTGAAACGTGAGGGACCAACAATACTCGGTGGTTGGATGAACACAGCAGATCCTGAAGTCGCTGTATGCACCAGGCTGTACATTTCAGAAACTTCTGTTTCTCTTTACCATGTACATCAAGTAAATCACAAAAATCTATCAGTGACTTTCTAGTTAAACAGACATTGCCTCCGAAGTCATCTATATCCTCTTGGAAATTATATATATGTGTATATATGTGTGTCTGTATGTAAAATGATATACACCTATATGCATATATACATATGCAATATGACATATATCATTTTATTATGTATGTGACCTCCAATTTAACCAGAATACTTCAATGTCAATGTTAATTTCCTAGCCTCCAGAGATACCTACTCATGTGCTCCTCTGGGTTGTACTCTAACACAGATACGATCACTTAGCAATCCACACTTTAGTCGTCTTATTTGTTTTATGGGCACAAGTGTCCAAGTTACCCAAAAGTCAGACGTTGCATGTCCATACATGGTGTCTGTGATTATTCATTCTTCTTCTAAATTCATAGAGGGTAAGCCCAAAGTATGCTGCCTTTGCAAAGGTATGAGCTTTCTCAGTGACTCTCAATAATCAAATATAAAATTCAAATACTATTTTACCATCCCCCCTTCACCAAACAGATGTATCCTGTTGTGAGTGAGATATTTAATTAAGGCATCTAATCACATTGTTCACACGTCACACCTATACTGTGTGATCAGTGATTGAATCGAATAATATTTTAAATCCACTGAAGTTCCACATTAAGCACAGTTGTACCTGTAAATGATCCAAGCTGTTTAAGGCTTACTGCAAATGCATTCGCACCGCACTTCTAAAAGTTGTAAATTATGATGGCATTTTTCAAGCTGTCCCTCCATCTGGAGGCACAGTCAAATATCAGGTGTTCCACATTAATTTTTTTGTAGGCTTTGGAGAGACGGCTCATTTCATAGGGTACAAGTAACCTAAATGCATCTCAGCCAAATGGTTTACATTGCACAAATTATTATTAATTATTATTATTATTATTACCGTAGTCAGAAGGGAGGCTTCTGAGTCATCCTTCATTTCTGAAGTTATTCAGACCACAAATTTAGAAACAATGAAAATTAAGATTCCTCATGTTTTTATTGCCCTCCTGTAGTCTAACATTAAGCAATTGTTTTTTTAGACACTCTTTGGAAGGTGATTTTATCCCAAAATGTCAGAAACTTTGATTGATCATGTTACTTATCTTTTTTATCTGATTTCCTAAGTCCAGATTAACTCTATCCAAGTTGACAAAGATGATAATTATAGTAAAAATCAGTTGGGTCCAAATATTTCTAGTATCCCTACTCAAAAATGGTCATAATATATATATTTCTGTTGTATGGATAAACTTGGTATAATGTATTCCGCTACATATACCATAAATCCTACGTAAGCACACCCCAAACACACATATGTGGGCATGACGTATATGTGTATATATTATGGAATGTCATAAGAAGCACAGATAAGACAGAGAAACTACAAGTCCCTACCAGTAATTTATTCAGCAGTTATTTATTGATGCTATGGTTTCGGGTACTGTAAGAGGCATTAGTGGTACCTCAGTGTCTAATAAAAACATTGCCCTTGTATCACGGACTGCAAGCCACTAGCTCAAAAACACTGTCACGGAATGATTTTGAGTAAGTGGTTTAACTGAGGGGGGTTCTTGTGAGAGTTAAATGGCTAAAGGTATGTGATAGTATTTTCTAAGTTGCAAAATGTCATGTATTATTAGTTAAATATTAAACATTTAAAGGTATGTTCTCCAGTGCTGATATTCTGGGAAAACACCATTGATGTATGATTAACATAAATGACTTAGGGTGAAATGCAGTGTGAGTAGGAGGTTTATAGAATTATCTGAGTTAGGAAGATGAACATTCATTAAGCAATCACACAAAAATGTCGTATTTACTGTGGATAACAATATCAAGGAAAAATGGAGAGCTGCTAGAGCAGGGGATCTGGGAAATCAGGGAAGGACTCCTGGAAGGAAAGACCGGCTGCCGGGAACTGAAGGGCAGCGGGAGACAAGGGGGAAAGGGGACAGAGAGAGGCTCAAAAAGGTGCATGGCCTTTTTATTTATTAAGGCGTAAAGCAAAAAAAAAAAAAAAGCAAAAAACAAAATGAACACTGTTATATGCAGGCAACAGCACGATGATTACTGGAGGGAAGGAAAGTGGGGGAGGTAGAAGAGGGTAAAGCGGGGGTAAAGGGCGATAGAAAGAGACCGACTTGGGGTGGTAAACACGCAATACAATAGGCAGACGATGTATTCGACTGGCCAAAAAGTTTGTTTGGTTTTTTCCATAAGATGCTCTAGTAGCGCTTAGATGTCTCTGACTTTCCTTGAAACAATTTTGTTAGATTGTATTGTGACAAAAAAAAAAAAAAAAAAAAAAAAGATTGTATTGTGACAGCTGTCATATCAGCGTGCATTTAAAAAAACTTACCAAAATTGGTGAATTTTTGTGTAGCCATTTTACTATCGAAGATGGAAGAAAATACGCACTTTCAGCATATCATGCTTTTATTATTTCAAGAAAGGTAAAAATGCAACTAAAATGAAAAAAGAAAAAGATTTGTGCAGTGTACAGAGAAGGTGCTGTGACGGATCAAATGTGTCAAAAGTGGTTTGTGAAGTTTTGTGCTGGAGATTTCTCTCTGGATGATGCTCCACAGTCTGGTAGACCAGTTCAAGTTGATAGTGATCCAATTGAGACATTGAGAACAATCAACATTCTACCACGCAGGAGATAGCTGACACACTCAAAATATCCAGATCAATAAAGTTATTGGTGAAAATGAAAAGTGTGCCTTTTATGGAAAAAACTAAACGGACTCTTTGGCCAACCCAATATTACAGAATTGTACACCTGAAACCTATGTAATTTTATTTACCAGTGCCGCCCCCAATAAACTCAACAAAAAAGAAAAGAAGAGGAGGAGGCAGGTGCGTAGGGGAGGAGGAGAAAAGGGAAAGCATTCCAGGCAAGTGGCCTGGGCAAGGGCCGCAAGGCCAGAGGTGCTGGGGAAGAGGGAAGAAGGCTGTGGTCGCTGGAGCTCAGGTGGCTGGGGATGTGACCAGAGGGTGACGGCACGGATAAGCATCCCGTGCCATGTTTTAGACTTAGTTGAGGAATTTGAACTTTATCCTGTAAGACACAGGGAGCCATGGATGCTTTTTAAAGCAGAGGAGTGACATGATCCAATATGTCATGTGTAGTGTTACTCTGATTACAACGTACGTATAATTGCATCCTTGTGTACTCACCTTGGTGAGCGTATGAACACCAACCAAGGCGAGTCCGTATGGGCTGGGGCTCAGAGCACCCTCCAGGTGCTAGCCTGGGTGGTCCCCACCATTGTTGCTGGGATCCAAAATACTGACTTTCCAAACATACACCAATGCCACAGTTATTTAGCATTTTCTTTTCACCCTTGTGAAGCAGAGCTCTATGTTTTAAATCAGAGTCTCGGAAAAAAACCTACACCCCAGAAGGATTTCTGTCTCTCAACTAGTGGCTATCTTTCTGTTTGCCAACATAAAACTATAATGATCCATTTTTAATCATCTGAATAATGAATGACATGCTGTTCTTCTTCTGTGGTTTGTTTTCCTGATCGTCATCTCCCCTAGACTGTGAGCTCCTTGGTGGGTTTGAGTGGGTCTCATCCTTTTATCCTCCTGCCTAACACAGAACCTAGTAATAGTAGGTGCATAAATATTTATGAAAAAATATTCATTATTGCTGTGTCTAAAGATGACAGAAGGTGTGGAGAGCCTAAGGGGAAAGATTTTTGGTGATATGTGAGTAAAGGGCATTAACAAGCAAATCATTCATATAAAAAGAAGCACAAGCAGTTGATAAAAGCAAAATTATATCAACTAAATTTATAATTAAAATGCCATTAAATGATTATGAGATATTATTTTCACCTACCAGACTAGAAAAAAAAATGTTTAAAGAGTGCTTAAGAACAAGGAAAATTAACAGATTCGTAAGATTCTGTTATTAGTAAGAAAAACTTGGTACAGTATATAGGTAGAGCAGATTAGCAATACATAGCCACACTTTAAACAGGTGCATTTTCTTTGCCACAACAACTTCATTTCCGATAGTTTTATCTTAAAAAAACAAATAGGCTTATATGCAAAATTTACCTAAAAATATGGTTCCTCCCGAAGTTGTTTATGCAATAATAAAAAGTAACAACACAAATGTCATTTAGTAGGTAAGTAATCAATAAATGTATTAAACTGATACAATTCTACTTTGCAGTCTTTAGAAATGAGGCTGTAGAATGTTAACAGGGAAAAATATGTCTTGATAATACGCAGCAGCATATACAGCAGTTCCCCTCGGTCATCATTTCACTTTTTGAGGTTTCAGTTACTTGAGGTCAACCATGGTCTGAGAATATCACATGGAGAATTCCAGAAATAAGCAATCCAGACGTTTTAAATTGCGGGCCGTCCTGAGTTCTGATTGCAAGATGAGATCTCGCGAGTCCCGCGCCTTCGGCCGCGACCTGACGCCTCCCTTAGGCTGGGTTTCCCGCTGTAACTCTGCTCACCTGAGGGTCGCTTAGTGGCCATCTTGCTGGTCGGCTCCACCGTCCTGTGGCTGGAGCTTGCGTTCAGGGGGCCCTGATTTTACAGCACCATGGCCCCCCCAGCGCAGGTGTAGCGATGCTGGCATTTTGGGTGCGCCCGGGACGCTGTGACGTGCTTCCTGAAAGTGAACAGGTGAGTAGGGTCAGGTAGTTGGAGAGAGACAGAGCCCGTTCACATAGCTTTCATTACAGTGTATTGTTGTAATTGGCCTATTTTATTACTGTTAATCTCTTATTCTGCCTGAATTATAAATTACACTTTATCACAGGTATATATGTATAGGAAAAAAACAGTCTCTGTAGGGTTTGGTCCTATCTGTGGTTGCAGGCTCCCGCCGGGGGGTCTTGAGCCTGTCCCCTGCAGATAAGAGTGGAACTACGGATGAAAGAACATAGGAGATTACAGCATCCAAATACATGGACAGGTAACAAATACGTATGAGTTAACTGTAATAAAAAGTGAAAGTCACTTAAAAACTGTGTTGCATTGTGAGCAAATACACAAACATATGACTTTTTATAAATTTTCCAGTGTGTGCCTGCGTTAAAACCCTTGTTTTTCCTACCCAGGGCTGGGCCCATGTTAGGCCTTCTGTAACTTCTATGAAGTATTTTATATGAGATGCTATACCAGAATTGTCTATAATTTTTGCAGTTCACTCTATGAAAATAATTATTAATATCATCGTATTCCTGGATGAAAAACCTTTTGAGTTACAGAAAGTGGCAAATAGAATTATGAATAATCATAGTCCTGGGTACAACTTTAAGTTCCAGGTGTGGCAAATAGTAAAAACTACTTAAGTTTTATCTAACTGGGCAAAATAGTCTGAATGTTTGAATATCGGCCCATCACACAGTGATTGTTAGAATGTATTGATTTATGTCATCTGTCAAGCAGTGGGCTTGCCTAGCTTTTGCTGCAAATCCGTCATAGCTTCCCAAGTTGCTCAGCAGAAAAAAGTCCTTCCAGTGCCTACAAAGCATGTATGACCCCCTCGCCCCCTAACCCCTGCTGTTCTTGTCCCCTCTAGACTGGCCACATCCACTGCTCCACCTGCTGCTCCCTCCTAGGCCTGCGGCGATATTCGGACAGCCCCACCCCATCCGCCTCAAGCATATACGGAAAGTTCGCCTTTTCGGTAAGGTCTTCCCTGAGCACCGTATTTAAAGTTTCAGCTCCCGTCGATCACGTTCACTCCTCCCCCTTCCTTGCCTTGTGGGTCTGCAGAGCACCTACTACAAACCAACAGTCTGTTTGTTTTAATTACATGTCTGTCCATCACCTACCTTCCTCCTCTGCTGTGAAAGTTGCATGTGGTCATTGTGTTCACCACCGTGTCCCCAGTGTCCAGAGCAGTGACTAGCACACTACATATAGGCAACCAATACTTTGCATGATGGCATAAAACAACTAGTATGTTACAGTCCCTTAGCATTTTTTATACTTCTGTATTAGCATTTAGTATTAAATATCATACATGTATGTGCCTGTCTCCCCCACCAGAGGGAATTGTTGAAGGCGAGGACTGTGTGTTATTAATCCTTGAACCTTCAGCTCACATAGTGTCTAGAACTAAGCAGGTATACTGAAACGTGTGTTGATTGAGCGAGCAAGTGGATTAAAAGCCAGCCTGTTTGTGTGCTTTCCCCATAGCACTTGCCCAAGAGCGTCTTTGGATGTTTAAATTAAAAATTCATCATGTATGCCAATCAGAGAAACTCGAAGCTAGAAGCTTACACTGAAACATGTTTCTTGCCTCAGCAACTCGCTTGGCAATATTTGATAAGTATAATCTTACGTGTCAAGCACCTAAAGTATTTTCAATAAATCTGAAAATATTTTCCATTTCCTGATTTTGTGTCTTAAACACATTGAGTTTCATTAGTTTTGTTTTTTCAAGTACTCTGCGCAGTCTCTTCCAAATCGGTTGGAAATGCTATCAAATTATGTATTTAAAAAAATATTTGCATTTATTTTATGAAGTGCAAGGGAACAATTACTTGGTAGTTGGTGTCTCAGGGAGAGTAACCATTTCTGAAGAATTTTCACATTTTTAAAAGAGCTAATATATTACAAATGGGTGCCACTGTGTGTGGTATGTATATGTGTGCGTATATGTGTATATATTTTTTATCATCACAGAAGCCATGCACTGAGCTATTCTATTTTAGATTCAATGGAAAGAACTCCTTTTAGTTTTTTCCCTTTTTTTTTTTTTTTTTTTTGCGGGCGTGTGCACAAGGCAGAGACACGGGATACTAAGTAGCCTGGCTTCCCCCGGGTAGCACAAACATGTTTCTCAATGTGACCTTTGATGAATGTCCAAATGGATTTCAAAACTGAGTGAACTCAACTGCTTCTTACTTAGTCCCATAATTTATTTCAACCCTCTGCATCACGTACCCACACACAAGTTTTTTCTTAAGGGCTTAATGACTTTCCTTCGTTCCCTCTGGCACCGCCCTTAGGATATGACACCATTAATCTCTTTCCAGATTGACTCTGGCCCCAAAGGATATGATACATCTTTGAGTCAAGAAGCATTTTTTAACACTATCTTTGCAGTGTGGAGATTAAAAAACATGGAAGCAGGAGCATTCTTTTGGGCCTCAGACTTTCTACGTAAAGGCGACCGAATGCTTCTTTCTGAGAGATTACGTGGAGCGGTTGGGATCTTGGAAGCCACTGTTGTTCTAGAGGATTTTCCTGGACCGCACCTGTTGCTGCGCAATAATGAACGACGCGAGTGTGTGGACGGAGGCACTTCCGCGTGTGCACCGGCCGGACCACGATCGATCGCCGCTGTGTGTCCTCCGCCGGACCGTGCGTGCGTCGTCACTCATTTCACTCAGGGCCAATAAAACAAAACAAAACCAAAAAACCCTTTATTGGTCATCGACTGTGTGCCTCAATCAGTACACGTAATTTCTTATTCAATCATCACAGGAATCTGAATTTAAAGATCGACGAACTGATGCTTCTGCATTTTATCGGGATTTCTAATAACTAATTTTTCATAGGAGTTATTAAAACAATTCTAGAAATGTATGGACTTTGCTTCAAAGGCATTGCCATTTATAAAGTGCATTTTTAGTTTCCTTCATGGAGAAAGATACTAACTTTTAAAGTTCCCACCGTGCTAAGCAGTGCATTCGACTTCATATTAATTATCACAGTGGAAGGAAAACAGGCGTAAGGTTTCACAAGACTGAGAGCTGGCATATCCTGGATTCTTGCCCAAGCCTCCTTCCTTCTTACCATTCTGTCGTGAAGTAGAATAATAAATAATAGCCTGTGTTCCCCTACAGAAATCTATTTATCTGTCATCTCTTTTCTACTGTTCTATTATGTCTTTGACCTACAATAATACCAAGGTTTGGGGAATGATATTACCTTATGAGGGGAGACTCCAAAATACTGGAATTTTCCTATGGAGGGTGGGTCCCTTGTGGTACAGGCTTCCCCCGCTAGGTGAGTGTTCTAGGAACCCATTTGTACTGGAGGACCCGCTGGTGGTGGTGTGAGAGGCTGCATTTGGCTTCAGTGCTGTTTTTTTGTTTTTTTGTTTTTGTTTTTGAAGATTTTCTTTGAGCACATTTGCACATTTCATGCTGGGGGATTTACAACCTCTCCTGACCACACTGTGCTGAGTGCTCAGCAATTTTGGACCAAAAACAGTATGACCTCTGCGCCCCACCCTCCCTATTCGCCCGATTTCCCGGAGTGACTTTTTTTGTTTGTTTGTTTTCCCAGATGAAAAAAGTCCTCAAAGAGACATGTTTTGCCAGTGTGAAAGAGGTGAAACCAAAAATGGCAGAAGCCCTAAAAGGCATCAAAATCGATAAGCTCAAAAACTGTTTTGAGCCGTGGGGAAAAAAGCCTTGATAGGTGTATTGCATCAAATGGAGAGTCTTTGAAGGTGACAGAAGTTTAAATATGTAAGAATAAATACACAATTTTTCATAAATAAGTTCTGCAGTGTTTTGGGGCCTCCCCTTGGATATCACCGCTTTTCCGTGCTACAATAAGACGTAAGCATTACACATAGGGCTATGTAAAAATTACGTGTGTGGCTCTATATATCAATCACAACCTAAGTATGTACGCTTGTGGTTGATACATAGAGTAAATTCACGCCTAGGGGCAAGCTCAATCACAGATTTCACAGAAATGTAATGTATTATGTACTCTGTCCTTTTCTCTCCCATCCTTCGAACTATACTAAATTTCTAAACATGTAAGACAGTTTTCTAAATAATTCATATGATGCTTTGATACAAGAAGCTACTTACATTTTAAGTAGATTAGTCTGAGAGTATAAAAGTTTGGCCAAAGTAATAAAAATAGAAGATTAAATAATTTAAGACCATGTAATCTAGAGAAGACAAAACCAGCTAAGTTAGCATCAGTAGTCGTATTTAAAGATTTTTTTAAATATGAATAGTGAGCAGTTGTCTTCTATTTTGACATCAGATCAGGAAATAGGTTTAACAGATTAGGAGAGGGTTTAATTGAGTAGAAGAAAAACACCTCTATGTGAAAATGATCAAATAGGAGCGTGGACCTCGGAGGGAGACAGGAAGTCCTTATGCCTGGAATTGGCACAAGGGCCATGAACAGCCACGTATTGCTGCCCAGGAAGAGCCAGCTCCTGGCCAGCATCTTAGGTGGCCTTTTCTGACCTTTTCTGACCTTTTCTTCTATAGACGTCGTGCCTCTTCCCTTACTCGTCCGCAGGCTTTCCCTGTCGCTCATGACAATACATACTGTAGGCAGTGACCCTTTCTGGCTTTGACTTTTTTATTGTTTATTTTTTAAATATTTATTGATTTGAGAGAGGGAGATTCATCGGCTGCTGCTTATGTGTGCCCTGACTGGGGTTGGAACCTACCGCCTTGGCATAGCAGGACAATGTTCTAACCCACTGAGCCAGGCTTTCCTTTTTAAACACATCTGATGATAAGATGATGAACTGTGCTTTTCCCTTTTACATTCTGTTGTCAAAAAATGAAACCAGGGATGTGGCAGCAGGTTTCAGGAAAATGCAGATTCTGAGCAAGGTTCCACCTCTAATGTGTCCCTGGCTACACGTATAGCTGCCGGGTGGTGCATGAAACACATATTTCCATCACAACTGGGCCCCGTGCAGAAACTATCAGGGCTTCTCATGAAAACAAGAGTAGAATGCACAGTCCTTGGAGTGGCCTACGTGGCCTGGTGTGACCTGGAGGTCCCTGTGCCCCTGGTCTCCCGCCCTGCCCTCCTTCTCCCGCCCACTGCGCTTCAGCCACTCGGGCCTCTCTATGTATCCAGCAGACCGGTTCATCGTTTCTCTGCGTTGTCCTTGGATCGACACCAGCGTGACACAGAGCAGGTGCCCATTCGGCAACATCTGGCCAGGGTATTTCACTCACCGGGAACAGCCGAGCCAAGCCCTGAACTCTCTCTTCATCGCTTCCCTGTATGTGCGGCAGTGGGCGCACATACATGTGGATGTCTGTCCGTCTGTCCTGAATGTCCTTCGCTCTGTTCACGCAGACTTTGGAGCTGTCTCTAAATGCGTTGCTTATTGCCAGGTCCTCCCGCTAGTCATGGGTCCTGAGAGCTCCGCTGTTGCGCCCGCGCCCAGGATAGCGCCTGGCACGTGGTAGGCGTTTAATAAGTAACCCCTCCACTTCCAACATACAAGTAGACGTTATTTCTGCAGTGCCAAAATCGGGTAAAAAAAATAGCGTTTCTAATTGCGAGTGGAGCCCGAGTCCTGGAGTGAGAGCTGGCGTCCAGAGGGGAAGTGGGAAGTGCAATTTGCAGAAAACAGACCATTTATTCTCCCTGAAAGGAATCAAGGCTTATTGTCTTTGGGTAAAAATATGTTACGGGGGGGAAAAAAAACAACTTAAAGTGAACTTCTTTTTTCCATATAAGAAGACATTTGCTATTTAAAAACATGTGACTCTCTGTCTGATGTGAGAAGAATTTATCGTGCCCCCGTCTGAGGGTTTCATTGCCATTTGCATGTTGCCTGGAATACAAATTGTACTTAGTAATCAATCAGTGTTTAATTGCCGCTCAGGTAAACCCTTGTAATCAGACGCGCTGTAAAAATGTTAAGGTGCACAAAAAGCAGAAGGTGGCACTTTTCCCTCCGCCTCACGCCTGTGTAACTTCCATTAATACTAATAGGAAGCACAGCTGGTCGTCAGCAGGAGATTACAGGTTGCTGTTTAAATCATATTTTATTTTTATACCTTGGCAAGATTTATGTATTGAAATCAGGCGGCCAGATTTCGCTGTTGTGAAGAAAGCTTTTCCTCTGAAAGAATGAGGTTGGGGGGAGGGAAATGGAGTCTCCTATTTTTTATGTGAGGAATATAAAGACTCGGAAACCCAGGCAGCAGCTTGTCCTTAGACAGCAGGCCTGTCTGATTCTTCAGCACCAGCTGGAGTCCCATTTCTAATTTGCTGTGAAGAATTAAGTGATTTGAGACCCGTACCCTGGGGTATTTGACCTCCAATGTCAACCAGCTAGCTTGCAATTCCCTCGGCTGGGAAGTGTCTCCAGAATTGATTTGAACGAACATCAGTTAAAATACTCTGCAACGGGGCAGGGAATATCATTGCAGACCCGAGGACAGCTTTCTAGCCGCGCAGACAAACACGCCGTGGAATACTGGGGAAAGGGCCTGGGGAAACGTGGGACGCCTGGGGGACCAGGAGGGTCGTGATGCTCTCACCGTGGGGGCGTCAGCCGAGGCCGGGTGGCTGTGCGGCGCCCTGCGTAAGACGGTGGTTTGTAGCATTAGGTGCACTGTGTTCACGCCCTTGGCCTCATTTCTGATTATTTTCTTTTTAATCCTTGCCCGAGGACATGCTCATTGATTTTAGAGAGGGGAAGGGAGGGAGAGAGAGAGGAAGGGAAGCATCGAGTGGTTGCCTCTCACACGTGCCCCAACCAGGGATCCACCCACAACCCAGGCATGTGCCCTGACCAAGGATCAAACCTGCGACCCTTCGGTTTACCAGACGATGCCCAACCCTCTGAGCTGCGCTGGCCAGGACTTTGCCTTGTTTCTTTGTGGTCAGGTCCATCTGACATAAAACAGCTATTCCTGTTCCTCTCCCATGCCACAGGGTTGACAATCTAGAGATCAATAGGACAAAGCCAGGGCCGTATTTTCATGACCCCAAATGCCAAAGGTCTCCTTTTATCTCAGCCTTTGTTTTCCCCGGTGGTTGTCCTCGTCAGGATTGCAGTTTGTTTTTTCCTCTCTGCCTAATCTGATCCTTCCAATTGGCCAATCCCCTCTGCCTCCCTTTCCCGATACTTCCCCCAGGATCCCTGCCCTCGGCCCAGGTCTCTCCCTGCTGACTGTGCAGGGCACTGGCTTACCTGACAGGAGCTGCGATCGCAGCCCCAGGAATGCCAGGGTCCGTGGGAGGACCCACACCACCCTCTCCCCAACTCAGCACATTAACCACACCGCACTCCTCACCCCGCGGCCTCACCTGGCCTTTCGCCCTGACACCCTGCGTCCTCGGGCCCGTATTTTCCCACCACCTGCCCTCACTTCCTTATGGAGGGCCCACCAGAAGCATGTAACCAGGGACGTCTCCGTCCACTCGGCGCGAGAGAGTGGGTGAAAGGAGGAGCGGGTGCCCAATGTCAGGCATGGGGGCAGACCTGGACGGCGGGTGCCTTCTGAGAGTCCCTCCTTGGAAAGTTAAACAGTGATCCCCTTTCTTAGCCTATCCCCAGTATACGGTCGTTTCATATGTGTGTTGGGGTAGTCAGTACGTTTAAAATTACTTTTCAAGTATATCAGGAGTTAACTTAGCTTTACGACTTTGGGCCCCGCCCAAAATCTTGAACTATGTTTTTTCCGATGAGCAGACTGGATGGCAGGATCGAATAACATCAATACCTGCCGTGTATGGCGAGGTCATGCGGTGCCAGGCAGAGAAGGTCACTGGGTCTGCGGGAGATTAAGCACCGTGAGTGATGTCACCGTGGCAGAAACATCAGAGTTTCAGGATGAACCCAGGTAGTAGCAGCTCCACAGGCTGTTTGCCTCGTATTCTGTGGTTCGGCCATCCTGTTTAAGCACCTAAGGATCCTGCCTGAGATTCGACTGCAGTATATCAAGTTTGATGTAAGAAATTACTGGGCTCGTACTTCCATCTCAGCACTTGGTTGCGCCCATGTGGTGGGCAGAGGGGAGTTGTGTGTCTGGGCCTCGTCCCCAGTTCTCCCTGCCTGAGTCTTTGTCATCGGCTCAGATTCGGAGCATAATAATCCCAGAACTGACTGACATATTCTTTTTTTTGTCTTTGATAACATAGTAACACTTATTTGGCACTGAAAAAATTCTGAACAAATGCTTATAGCTGTTAATTGATATGCTAATAAAATTATCCACTCATGGAAATGCAAAGATCTGTGCCCCTGCCCATCTTGGTTTTACTTTGAAAGGAGAGAATTCACCTACCTCCTATTATAGTACCTAAGACTGTATATTGTATATCTTCTGGCCTTCTGGTAGTGAGGTTTGGAGGGATAGGCGATCGTGTTTTATTCATGTTTTATTTTTTTTCTAGCTATGTGATGAAAAAACTGAAAGGCCAAAAAGTAAGGGAGAAAATACGTAATACTCATAATTCCACCACCGGCACTTTAATCTAGGTCCATTTACACAATCATTTTACACAACTGGAATTATTTTAATAGCCTTGACTTGTAATCTGATTTTTGTTTTACTTAATACAAAATCTGATATTCAGTAGATTTATATTATTCTAAGTTTTGAGTGTTCTGTAATATATTAGTAAGTATAGGCTGGGTTATGCTACACCAACAGATTACTCGAGAAATTTCAGAGGCTTTGTGCCATGAAGGCTGTGTCTTGCTCCACGTGCCACGCGGGCTGGCTGCCAGGGAGCCCCTGCTCCAGGCAGTCACGTGAGGACCTAGGTTCCCAGAGATTCTGCTTTCCTGTGATTGCACCTTCTGGCACATGTGACCTCCTCAGTCGCTGAAGCACATTTAAAAAAAAAAATGCAAAGAATTTTAATGTCAGCAATTAAATACTCTAACGAAAAATGACACACATTTCCAGAGTAGTCCAGTGTCAGAGCAAGTGACGTCCTCTGCCTCCTTAGGAGGAGCCCGAAACCTGGGAGAAAACGACAGGACATTTTGCATAACTATCCTCCCCAGTTTCTTCCTCTGATATAATTCCTTCGGCTCGGCGTCCACCAGAGGCTCCCGGGTTCCGGTCGTCAGGAAAGGCCTGCTTCCGTGTTCCTGAGTGTTGATGAACGCGCTGCTCTCCAGGCGCCTTAGGCTCCGGGCCTAAGTTAGGTTCCCCAGAAATACAACGTCGCTTACGCTACCCTAGAACTTGATTTTATTGCGATTTTTTCATCAGGCAGATGGCCAGACCAAAGTCTCAGCGCATCGAAGGCTTGTTCTCCCTTTTGCCAAAGCTTCTAAATTCTGGGAGGCTGAGCGGGTCCTGCCGGCTCGGCCAGGAGGGTGGCCGCCTGGTCCGCAGTCATTCTCGGGTCCCGTGTGGTGAGCGATGACCGTCATCCGTGTTGGTCTCTGGTCATGCCTGGGAGTCACGTTGCTCCCCTCTCCTGAAGACAGGGCTCCAGAGCTCCCTGCCGTCTCCCCGTCACTGTTGTGCTGCTCCCTGGGGCCCCGGGGACACTGCCCTCTGCTCCTCCAGCCAAATGGGGAGTTTGTCGGGACGGGAGAGGGACGGATGAGGGACGGGACACGGGCAGAGTGCAGGTCCTTTCCTCAGAGACCCACGGGCGGTTCATTTCTTCATTCTTGATGGGAAGATGGGGAAATGGGCGGATCCCATGTTCTTCCAAATCTTACAGTGCAGCACATCCTTGTACCTGGGGCTCAGCTTCCAAAATGAAAAGGCTCAAATTTCTCGTTGGCCCCCTTTCGGATGAACAGCCCTCGGGTGAGCCTGTAGCCCCCTGAATGACCGGAGGAAAGGCAGAGTGAGGCACAGAGGAGAAAATCCATGCCAGATTCTCGGGACGCTGTCCTGGACCCGCTGGCCAAGCAGCCACGGCCGGTTCCTTCTGTATGCGTGGCCGTAGCCTGTACCACGCGCCGGTAATACCTGCAGTGCCTGACGGTCCCGTGTTTATTCGGGAGCCTGGAGCCAAAATTTGCCGGCAGTAATATGTGGCCCAACCATATTCTCAACCTTAGAATTTTACTTAGAGATCCAAGTGCTCCCAAGAATAAAGCTTATTTATTGCATGTTGCAGAAGCGGTAGCACTGAGGTAGGGGATTGTTGTTATTTGTTCATTGGTTGGTTGGTTGTTGCGGTAGAAGAAGCATGTTTTCCGTCGTTGGGGGAAGGGGGCTCAAGAACTGTGAATGTAAGTCCCTCTGTCCCTCCACTGCGTGGCCAAGGACTGATTTTCTGACCTTCTGGCCCATCAGACAGACGTGCATAAGATGATGTGGTAATTCTGGTGGAGAGTTTTTTGGGTTTTTTTGTTTTGTTTTGAACAAATAAGCACTTCCTGCATTATGAGCCCATCCTAATGGCTCTTTATGCCTGAATGATATAGTCCGTTGTACGGATACAGCACACATTGTTTACCCTTCGGGGGATGGACATTGGGGGCGTTTCTCCTTCGGGGCTGTTAAGGATAATACTGCTGTAAACATTTATGCACAACTTTTATATGAATGTAGGTTTTCATTTCTCTGGGGCCATACCTAGGAGTGGAATTGCTGGGTCATATGGGGACTGTACATTTTGCTCTTTGAAGAACTGCCAGACTTTCCCAAAGCAGTGGTACCACTTTAAATTTCCACCAGCAATGTATGAAAGTTTCAATTTCTCTACATCTTCACCAGTACTGGCTATTGCCCTTATTTTTTTATGGCCTTCTAATGGGTTTAAAGCGTATCTTATTGAGCTTTTGATTTGCACTCTCTAATGACTAATAACATTGAGCATCTTTTCCTGTGCAGATTTTTGTGTGAGCATAGTTTTCCAATCAATATGGTAAATACTTACAAGTACTGTTGTTGAAATACGTGTGGAGACAATGATCTCTTTATTTTTACTCAATCAGATGAAAACGATACAAATTCCAGCTGATATTTGTGAATCAACCCCGCCTGTGACACACTGGGACAGCCAGCATTAGGTCGGGGGCAAGGGGGTGGGGTGGCGGGAGCTCCTGTCACGCCTTGTAGTTCTTTCCAGAGGGTGGGAGGGGAGAGACCACATTCCAGGCAAGTTTGGCGGAGTGTCAGGTGCTTTTGGTTGTCACTACAGCCAGCGTGTGCCACAGGCATTTAGCGTCTGAGGCCCTAGCAGCCCTGTGTAGTGTGTGGATCTTGTGTGGTTAAGAAATGCCCCGTCTCAGATGTCACAGATGAAAATAATAGCCAGACGTGTGAGTCAGCAGAAACCCAAAGACAGAAAACTAAAGGGCAGAGGTCAGAATTTGCAGGTGATAAAGAAGGAGCCAGTGGTTTTCTGGGACTGAGAGGTGAACAGATGTCCCTCCTGGTGTCGCCCTGGGCGTTGACTCATCTCTGGGGCTGTGGATGCTCTATTGTCTACATGGAAAGGCTCGCCCCTGAGACTCGTGTTTCCCTAATTTATATCTGTACCCTCATCCTGACGTCCCAATATCATTGAGAACACCTAAAGGAGTGTTTGTTTTTTGCAGTCAAAAGATGCTAACATGCATTTTTTTTTCCCATAAAGATACAGACTGGGTGGAATTTGAAGAGAAGAGTTTCAGTTCCCACGTTACTCTGCAGCTACTCATTATAAGCTGTTAGGACTGATATTTGCATTGTGGTTATGGCATTATAAATAATTGTGGTATCTTTAAATATTTACCTGGCAAGCTCCTTATTTGGGATATGCTAGGTAGTTATTTTTTTTTCTATGTGATGTAATAAGTTGGTTTCTGAGGACACTGCAAATTATGAAATTGAAGCCAACTTCAAATTAACTGTTTGGGTAGGAGCAAAAAGGTAGTACTTTGCCAGTTTATACAAACTGTGTGATATATTATTTTAGAGGGCTTAGTATTTTGCTAATGTATCCAACAGTATGAACCAAGAACTAACATAGCAAAAAGTAAAAATTTTTCACTTTACCTCCCAATGGTAGGAAATATAGGTCAAGTTGTGACGTAGTAGAACTTGGCCAAAAGAATAACAAGGCGCATTCTGTACAACTCAAGCATTTGAATTCCATGTACTAGAATTGTGCCAAAAGTGCTGAATTCATTTAACCCCTAGTGACTGGAGACTAGAATACATGGTTCTGTGTTACCAGCAGTGGTCCAGCCACGTGGATCTCTTCCACTGGTGGCCCCCCGAGACTCCGCCTCCTGGTACTTGGCCCCTCGTGTAATCCTCCCCCAACGAACCTGACCGAAACAACCAAGTGGTACATTGAAAGACTATGTCTAAGGTGACACTGTGCCATCCCCAAGCCTTCAAAAGTCTGCCGCTTCCACTGCTGCACTCCTTGAGCCTACAGACGAGAAATGCAGCTCTCCCTCTAGGAAGAGCACGTGAAGAAGCAACAGCAGATCGAGAGGCCCTGAAGCCCATGAAGAGAGAGATTGAGGCCAGCCCTCCGCCTCCTCGCTGCTCACAGCGGGCCTCCAGCCGACTTTGCCCACGCAAGGGAGCAGCAGCAGGAGCAGCAGAAGAATCAGACGCCGAGCCCGGCCGGGCTGCAGACTTGTGAGCAAACAGAACAGCTGAGTCAGGCCAGCCAGCTCTGAAGCAGGGCATCACCAGGAAGTGCTGTCCAAATACCCGGGTCCGCATGGTTTGCCAAGAGGTACACAGGATTGACACTAGAGTGGTGCATGTTCAACTCTCTTTTTTTTTTAAATCTTCACCTGAGGACAGTTTTTTTTTTTTTCATTGCTTTTTGAAAGGGAGAGGAGAGAAAAAGGGAAAGGGGAAGGGAGAGAGAGACATCAATGTGAGAGAGAAACATCGGTTGGTTGCCTCCCATATACACCCTGACCGGGGATTGTATACACCCAAACCAGGGATGCGACCCACAGCTTAGGTCTGTGCCCTGACCAGGAATCGAACCTGTAACCCTTCAGTTACAGGACGACGCACCTGCCGACTGAGCCCCTCCAGCTAAGGCTCGTCTGCCTTGGTTTTATTTCACATTTGATTTTGTTGCGGTTAGACCGCTTAACATGAGATGCACTCTCATGACTACTTTTTGCCTATACAGAACATCACTGTTGACCAGAGGGACAGTGTTGCAAGATGCCTAGAGCTTACTCATCCTGCTTTCCATGTTCAACTTTATGCCCGTTGCCTAGTAACTCCCCAGGTGCCCCAACCCTACCCACCCCACCCCACGCCAACCCTGCAACCACAGTGCCACTCCGGGGTTGTGAACTTGGCTATTTGAGAGACCTCCTATAATTGGCTTGCAGTTTTTGAGCTGGAGTATGGTATACATGTTGGCACTAACATTTTGGGGAATTATACTTTTGTTAATAATATGCAGGGTCTGGCAGAAGTAATGCCCGCGTAAGTGTGGTGGGTAGGGTAATACAATGGGTATAATAATTTATAGTTTTCATTTGGACATTTCACCTAAAATGTCCTGTGGTGTGCTTGAGTGTGATATTGTTCAGTGTTACAGAATTACATGCTTAGGATTTTATAACAAAAGATTTTGCAATAAAAAAGGGGCATTGTTTGTACCGGACCCTGTATTTCAGCTTCATTTTCAGTGATCTAAAATATACCCTGGAATATTAATTATACTTAGCACTTTTGTGGGTGAATGAATTTTCAGCCTCTAATAAGTGACTTACAAATGAACTTTGGGATTGCATTAACTGGCCGGGTACTGCCTATCATCACATGCAGACCTTCAAGGTATTATTTCCAATTATTGCAGTATTTCAAGCAAGGGAGGCATTTGGGCCTGGCCGAGCAATTCGAGAAAGAGGCAGGCGCTTCGGCGTCGGGACCTGCGAGGGGGCAGGAAGGGGTGTAGCCAGGCACCGAGGAGTGGGACAGGCACCCCCAACGGGGTGCGGCCCCCGGGGACACTGGGCCTGCTCTCTCACCGCACGGGGTGGAGGAAGAGGACTTGAAAGAAATTACCCAGAAGTAACTTAACAAGGATTTTGCCTGATGAAGCCATGCTTCAGACTGACGGATTTGGCAGGGGTCCCTCGGACAAAAGGTAAGAGGGAGAGATTTAAGAACATCATGAGAAATCTTACCGGCATCCAGGATTCTCAGCATCTCTTTCTAGGATTCAGAAGAGGTTTTTGAAAACAAAAATATCACACCGTTGCAATCGATGTCAATAAGTACTTATCTGCAATTTTATGAAATATTTTCATATTATGTTATAACAACAAATTAAAAAGACTACTGTATCTTGTAAGAAATAAGAAAGCGAGTTCTTCAGTTATATAACTTTGAAAATCATCCTACGATGTTTCCTGATACTTTACATAAAGATATACATAGATTTTGCAAGCATAACCTTTGGCATCCTGGAACCATTTTGTTCATATCAACTTTCCTTAGCAATTTTATTTTATTATTTCATTAATTTTTTTCTTAGCAATTTTATTGTGCACATGTAGGTATATATGTATTTTTATCATTTCAGCCTCTTATGGAGAAAATTTTTCATTTGACTGCACATTAAACAGTAGAATTTTCTCACATACTTAAATGTCACTAAAACAAATGTGGATGTGTCTCCTTGTGATGAGAAAGATGTTTAAGAGAGAAAACAAAATAAAAACAAAACAGCTAGACACTCAAGGAATAATTAAGTCAGGATGAAAAATAAAAAAATTCCTCCCCAATTCTCAGTTTAGTTTTAAGATCTCCCTCGAGTAAATAACACCATACTTCATACTGTTATTTATAATTGCATGGAGAGTGGCCCACGTACTAAGAGACAAATATGTTGTTGGAATTTATCGCCTTCGTAAGCTTTGTAACCGAAGACTTTGTTTACTTAGCAGGCAGGCCTTAACGTTCAGTGCGCAGTATGGCTGGGGGTAGTGCTGGAAAGACAGGTCCATAAAACCTGGCCAGGTTACCTTTCTAGGAGAAGGAGCTGGGCTGCGATTTCTTCCAGCACGCGCCCTGGGCATTCTCTTCTACACAACTTTGTAGAAACCGGTAGGAGTCTTTCCAAATTACGTAAAAGCTTTTTAGAGGGCTGAGTGCTTAGCTGAGTTCCCTGGACCGGTCTCAGAGCTCATTTAGATTTCAGTGACATGCAGTTAGCAACACGAGACGCTTCCTGCGGCCAGAACCGATGTGACATGTGCTTCTGTCATTCAGAGGGCGCCCGGGTCCTCCATCTCCCGTTGACACGCGCAGCCACAGACCTACCATGGACCGGGTGCGGACCATGGCGGATGCTTCTGAAGCGCCGCGTGCATTCCGGGTCTGTCGGCGTGACAGCCTACACTGTGAAAGGTGGGGGTTCTCTTAAAACCCAGAAATACTGCATGTCTTTCAAAAGCGTTGCTCTAAATGGGTCTAATTTCAGCTTTCAGTGTTGTTTGTGATAAAATATTAAAGGTAGTTTTTGATTTGAATTATTTAAATTAGAGATGCCTGTAGATTAATTTCAAAAATTAAAACTCATACTCAGATGTTAATTCTAATTCTTCTTACTGTCGTATAAGTGTAAAATTGTGTTTTTATCTCTAAGGTAACATAATGAACCATGAATCTAAGATTTGAAAAACTGTATACTAATGAACTTATAATTCCCTTGTGCATATTGGGAGAGCTTTTTTCCAAAGCATATCTGAAAGTATAAAGAATCTCTTTTTAGTGTTTGATTAGCAGCAAAATTAGTGAGCTAGAAACATTATTCATAATACAATAGAGACGTTAGGGAAGTTGGAGACGCTCCAATTGGGTATTTGAAAACAGGGACAACTTAATTGTTCTGAGGTTGAGAGACAAATTATTGATTACATTTTCCCACTGAAGTATTCTCTTTAAAATTAAGCTGAAATTGTTTGTATCTTTTGTTAAGAAAACACTCATCCTATGCTGCATAATGCTTGGCACACAGTAGGTGCTCAATAAATATTTAAAAAATTTATGCTAAATGCAAATATGTCCACTAATTATAAGCAGCAGCGAGCATACTGCTTATGTGAATTTAATGAAAATTATGGTTTATTTTTCTATCTTATGATTAGATGGATAAGGAAATATGAATTTCAACACCATCTTTGGTGATTTTATGAAGCAGGATTTTGATTTGTAACATTTTGATTTAATATTTCTATTTCTTATGTGCAAATATCTGATATCTAGAAAGTGGTCAGGCAATTTTGGGGTGTCAAAGGCTTTGATCTTCTCAATGATGCCTTGTGAACTTGTGTTTTTAAAACATAAATCTGAGCGATACAAGAAGCAGTAAAAATGTTTAGATATTAAATGATATATTTAAAGGAGTAATTGTTTAGCTCTACATAGTCCAGTTGACAGTAAGAATTTCCTAGGCAGCATGAGAAATAGGCTCAAATGAGTTACTTCTGTGTATGTGAGTAGGTACATACCTTTGGGTTAGTGTCCTGTATGTTTTACAATAAATGGAAAAATAAATGATACTTCCTGTGGCCGAATAAGAATTTCATGCCTCAGGTTGAGTGTGTATTAGATGAGAAAATGTTCTTAAATTTTCAAAATCAGTTCTGTTGTTACGTAAAGCAAGGGAGACTTCCCTCCCTGTTGAAGAAGACTGTCCACAGCAGCCCGGGCCAGTTGGCTCATTTGGTTGGAGTGTCAGTCTGTACACCGGAAGGCTACAGGTTCAATCCCTGGTCAGGGCACATGCCTAGATTGCGGATTTGAACCCTGGTCAGGCAGAGCAGGTATGGGAGGCAGCTGACCAATGGTTCTCTCTCACATCTGTATCTCTGGTGCATGCTCGCACGCGTGCGCGCGCGCTCTCTCTCTCTCTCTCTCTCCGCCCCCTCCCTTCCTCTGTCCCTCTCTCTCCCCCTTTCTCTCTCTCTAAAGTCAATAAGAACATATCCTCAGGTGAGGGTTAAAATAAAAGAATGCTCACAGCAAAGCTGGAGTTGGGCGAGGATCAGAGATGAATAGGGATATAAGGACCGCCATGAACCAGCCCAAAGGGTGAAAATACTTTTATTATTCATTGGACAAGAAAATTACGGGATGCAGAACATCTGCACATTCTGACATGTGTGATTTCATTTAAGTTTAAAAGATGCCGCTAAACAGAAGCAGGGAAAGAGGTTCAGATATTTCCAAACGAGGCTTGTGCCATGAGGAAGGAACAGACATTGCAGCCTGCCCTCCACCTACCGCTAAACCCGTGTGCACCCATCGCAAGGGTTTATCTGTAATCTAGCACTGACATGTGTGCAACGTTATGTTAACTGGTGAGAGGGCAGAGAATCAGTTTCTTAAGTTCGATAGTCTTGTTAAACAGCTAGGAAATACCACAGAAAGCAAATAAAGACTGATAACATTTGCTATATCCCAAACATCAGTAACAGTAAGTGCTATATTCAGCTATGATATAAGGTAGAGTGTGGTAGGTGTCAAAACCAAGTAGCAGAGGAGCCTAAAAGGTGGAGAGATTCAATCCTGGGAAGAAGAGCTATGATTTTAATAGGCTTAGAGTTCGTGGAGAGAGAGCAATGTAGCAAAGGCACAGGAGCCCAAAAGAGAGGCCAGATAGAGGAGCTGCCCTGACTGAGCCTTCGTGTGTACAGTGGCATAAGAGTCCAAAAAAAGTAGGTTGACTATGGTAACGGAGAATTGTAAGTGCTGGGACAGGGGTCCTTCCTTGTTTCAATAAACCTGTAAAACTATCGGAAGCCCTGCACTCAAATCCTGGAGGGACACGGTGGGGTGCTGGGTTTCGGAGGGAAGCTCCGGGGGGAGGCAGTGAAAATAAAGACATGAAGGTGTGGAGACAAGTCGGGAAGTTAGTGCCGGCCCGGACGGTAGGCAACGAGAATCCGAAATACGACAGGAACTGAAAGAACGTAAAGAAAGAGGTGGATGATGTTGCAAAGACCGAAATAAAAGTACTGTGCAATTAATTAAATGTTAGGATAGATAAAAGAAATAATGTTAGTAACTACTACTTGTTACCTATTTGTACATCTATATTCATGAGGACTATTGTCTGAGATTTTATTTCTTTTAATGTCATTGTCTACTATTTGTATCAGAGTAATGCCAACCTAATAAACTGAGTTATTCAGTTCTAAGTTGTGCAAAGCTATTTGCATTATTTTGAAGTATCACATTATCAATCATGGGTATAAAAAGATGTTCTGTCAAATGAGAGAGGCATTGAGGCCAAACTCCAATAGGAATTGTTGAACGTTTGGGAAATGCATAGACCCCATTCTCCCCATCAGCTTCATACCTGGAAATGTCACTGAAAATCGCTGTTGGAAAATGTGCTGGAAGAACATTTACTCACCATCAAAACTGACTCATTTGAAGTGGGATTAGATCATCTCTTGCTTAAGAATGAGAAAAACAAATACAATCAAGGCCAAACCTGAGTCTAGGAAATAGAAGGCAATGAAAGCAAACAGCCTGTGGAAGCTTCTGAAAATGACTTGCTGTAGGAATCAGAAGGCAGTGTCCAAAAACCATTAGCATTCAGCAAGGTCTGCGGGCAATCAGTGCTTTTCCACAGCAGGAGGAGGAAGTCATTCAGAGAGACAATGTTCAGATGAAATGGTAAGGGAATGACTTCAAAGAAGAAAGGGTTGTAAAGACAGTAAAAATTATACTAAAAGAATATAAATCCACTGATACTCCTGAAAAGGTTCATGGCGACATAGAGGCTAAACTTAAGAGGGTCAAGAACAGAGAGAAGAAAATATTCATAAAACAGTAGAAGACAACTAATACTATTTTTAGTTTCTGATGTTTCAGTGAAGTATACACACACACCCAGAGAAATTTGAGAATCAGATCAGCTCCAAGGATCTTCTCCCCAGAAACGTGTCCGCACGCTTAGACACACGACGCCCGTACCAACCGCGGGAGGTCCGCAGGCTTCCCACAGCGGCCTTCGCGCACCCATGCTCAAGCGAAGAATTCCCAGCCACACAGGGCACCTGAGTGGCCCAGCCCCCCATTTCCCAAACCCGTGTTCCGTGGGACGCGTTTTTCCCCCACCGGCTGTGACCACAGTATCCCATACTCAGGTAAATTTGGGAGATGCCAAGATGAGCTATATTGAGCAGATTCCATCACTTCGTTCATTCCCAGAGCCTTTTATGGGCAGTGTATCAACTGCCCAGCTGCTTTAAAAAAAATGCCTCCCCTCTGCCAGGCATCACTCCAGGTTAGTGTTCGACATGGGTTCATCGCGTAATCCCCACGGCGGTCCTACGAGGCAGGTTCTCTTATCTGCCCTGTTCTGCTGACACAAACTGAGGACATGGAGCTTAAGGAGGCCACCCAAGCTCGCGTGGCCGGGGAGCGGGGGGCGAGGATTCAGACACGGCCACTCGGAGGCCGTGTGGTTCGCCATTACAGTACACAAAGGAAGCAGAACATCTGTGGGCCATTAAACTTTTTATTCTGAGATGAACCAATTAATATTCCATAGAAGTAGCTTTATAGCGCATGATGTGGAAGGTGGTAATGTGACTAACTAGGCAGATTGAATAATATGCAGAGATAAATACATGAAGCTTATAACGACACACCTAGTTCTATTGCTTTGAAAATGAATAAACAATACAGGAAATATTTACAGAACTCAGATATTTATTAGACAACTAAAAATGCCAACATGATTGCGGGCAGGAATGGTACATTCTATACGGCTTGAAAACAATGCAGTGAAACGAAACATTATTAAGTGTATGTAATCATATCATATTATGATTGCGTATTATTACATATCATAATTATTATGATATGATTACAGCTGCTGATGCAGAGCCTCAAAATTACAGCTCTTCAAGGAGGTAGAAGTGTATTTCCCTTTCCCAGACAATTCTGTCGCAACCCGTCAGGGTGGGCAGGGCAGCTGCTGGGTGTCGGGGACCAAGCATCGTGCCTTCGCTCATCCCACACACCTCCGCCCATCACTCCCACCCTGTGGACCGAGGGAGCCGCTCCGACCCGCTCCTCAAGTCTTCCAGTCTCTGTGACAGGCACCAAGCGGAGGGAGACACACCGTCCTGTTTTCAGAGGAAGAGTTGGCCTTTCTTCCTCGGCCCTTCGCTCCCTCTCACATCTCCTGTGGAGTTCAGTCTCATGGCAGCGCCGAGCTACTGGAGGGACGAGGGAGCGGCTTCAGACTGGGGACCACGGGCTCCGCTGAGAAATCTGTTACCGTAACAGAGCAGGTAACAGCTCTCGGAGGCCTGCGACGGCCAGAAAGCTTTTGGCCACTCTGAAAGGCACAAGCCTCTTGACTCAGATGAAAAGTGAAGTCAAAACTACAATTTCAGAAGGTTTGAAATGGGTGGATGCTGCAACACCTATGCTCAGGAGAAGATGTTTTGCTTAAATGATTTTATATTGAACAAGAGAGAATGAAAATAAGCAAACGAATCATTCACACGAAGAAGCTAGAAATAATTCTTTAAAATGAGTATAGGAAATGCATGAAAGAACTGAAGATTAAATTGTAGATTAATGACTTATAAATGAGGAAAACAGAAGGATGCTACATAAATGTAAATGCTGTGTCTTCAAAAGAGATAAACTGAAGAAAACAGCCATCGACAAACAAGAAGCCCTTTAACCCTGAGCACATGCCCTCACCTGGCCCCGCAGCTGGCAGAGCACCTGACTCAAGTATCGGGACCTTCGTTTCCGTCCGTTTGCAGACCCCGGCAGGCCAAAGCGCTCGTCTAGAAAGTAGTAACTATATAAGGCCATAATAACAACAACATCAGTGTAGGATGTTGCAAATACAAACCACCAGAAGCAGAAAAGGAAGGGACTCAATGTTTCGGTAGCACATTCTCCGTACCAGCTGCTTTGCATCGTTTCTCTCGGTTATTTCAGCTTCGGAATCCTCCCAGGAAGGATCGCTACATTGCAAAGTTGGGGACATTGAGATGCAGAGAGGTTAGTAGTTGGCTCAATATCCGTGAGCTCTCTGTGTGATACAGTCCCCCTTTTCATATTTGCTGAAAAGCCTTAGCAGTCCTTTATTTAAACGCATATATGTATTATTTATAACTTGGAGAGCTTGTATGTGGATAGCAATAACTTGGAGAACTTGGAGGTAAATATTAAGATCACGTTCCTTGTCTAGGACTTAGAGAACTTGGAGGTAGATACTAAGTTAATGTTCCCTTTTGAATATAGTGATCCCTTCAAGAGCTATTTCTTAAGAGGTCCATCCCCTTGTTGGTATGATGGGTACGTGTTTGCAATAAACCAACATTCCCGGTAAAAGCAACCAACAAAGGAGATTTTAAAAATGCGTATGAGCTCTATGGCTAGACTTTCTAATCTCCCTCCACTCTGTACTCTCCAGCCTGTGAAGGAATTTCCTCTGCGCCCACCACCATGCCCTGCTCAGAGACACCCACCCAGGGCCTGCCCGGGAGCCCCTCCTTAACTGGGAAGGGACACCCTGAGGCGGCTCTGAAGCAGGCAGCGAACTAGCCAACAGACACAGAGGAGCCACACTGACGGCATGGCCCCACCGGCTCCCATTGTCCTGCCATTCCTGCTGATGAAAATTGAGGCTGGGCGGTCTGGCTCTCACCGCTCGCCCAACGCCCTCCGGGCGTACCTGTGTTACTGGAGTAACTAGCATGTCTTCAGATGCTCGGCTTTGGCAGGGTTCAGGCGGTCGAAGGCGCCCCGGAACAAACGCCGAGCCTTGCCTCCACGGCGGCTGTGTCGGGTTTACCAGGAGACGGTCCTGGATTCTTCACACAATCCTCCAAGTGTTTGGCTTCGTTGTCCCCTCCCTTGTTCCCTCTGTTTCTTCCGAAGTTGGGAGATTTCCACCTAATTGTGGGATATTGTCTTGTCATAAAATGTTAATGCCCATCGCCTCCGCCGCTACGCCTGTGTTTAAGTCTATCACGGTCCTTTTCTCTCTTCCAGTATTGAGTTGTAGCCCATCAAGCTGTTCCTAGGACACATCTTTGGTTAATATATCCAAGTAAGTTTGTGTTAACGATAGGCCCTATACACGATCCAGAACAATCAGCGTTCGGTTTGGTTTTACATGTTTTACCGGGTCTTCCCTTCCCAGCCCCTCGGAGCCTCAAGTTGAATTGGGGAGGAGCTTCCCTATTTGACAGACATTTTGCTGCGCGAGGGAGCTCCCATAGCAGAATCCGTCTGAGGACTCACACCACAAATCCATTGTTGCTGCATCTAGGAGAGGCTAAAAAAATCTATTTTTCATTCTAAAAGTGCCCACGAAAGGGTGAATGTTAAAAAGATCAATTCCGTAATAAGCAGGAAACGTTTGACATCTGGTTAGGGGGAGGGGATGAAAGTAAGAAAAAATGAGGTAAGATAATTTCTGAATTCTTACAAGTTTTAAATATGCTCAGCCGAGCATAATGCCATTTCCCCTTCTCTCTGCACTTCGGTCACTCGCGCGCTCTGCACTTCTGCATCCCTAAACCCTTTAATTACGGCCGGGCCAGCCGCAGCAGCGCCGGCCATGGCCGCGGCCACGGCCACGGCTGAGACCCTGCACAGGTCACTGTCCTGCCGTCTGTGTCCTGCCCGCCGAGCGGAGGGGAGAGGTGGCCGCTTGCGCTCGAGAGCTTGTGTGCAGGCTGGCCAGGCAGCGTGGGGGCGGCCTAGCAGGCTCAGGTCGCAATGTGTCTTGAGTTTCGCATGACCCTGGCTACTTGCCTTTCTGGTGACAAGGTGGAGGGACAGAGGCTCCAGCAAATTCTCGCACCTTCCACGGCCATGCACCCGGGGCCACGGCCCCGAGGGCTGACACCTCCCCCACCACGAACCCAGGAGCCTCCGCACCTTGCACCTGGCAGCGCCTGGCCTGCGGCTGCCCTGACAACTGGCCGCCTCTGGCCCCCGCAGCATTTGCCTGGAGGGCGCGCAGCCCAGAGGTGTGACCGGTGGGCGTGACGTGGGGCAACGACCAACAAAAGGCAGGAAACCAGAGGAGCCCGCAAAGGAAAGCATGCCTGCTTCCCCCGCCCCCGTGGGCTGTTCTAGTGGCCGCAGTGGCACGTGGCTCCTTTGGAGGGTCCCTAGGGCGCCGAGCCACCAGCCCTGCTGCCAGGCCGGGCCCAGCCCCGGGAGGCTCCCCGCCTCCCCTCCTCGCCTGCCGCCGGGGCCGCACCCCAGGGCGGCCGTGGCGCAGGAGCTTGGCCTGTGACCTGTTTCCTGGGGGAGCTTATTTCAGGCGCAGACGAACCCTCAGCTAAAAAGGCATCTTTAAATTCCCTTTTCTCCAGGGCCACTGCCAAAACAAAGACACGGAAACCTTGAAAGAGTGGAGAAAAATTTAGAGCAGGCAAAATTAATTTCTCAACTTGCTCTAGTTCCATTAAAGACTGATAAGATAAACTTCAGTGAATGAAACAGCATAATTAGGAATGAAATGGCTGTATCTGTGATGACAAAAGAATAAACTCATCTGAAGTGTTAGTAATTCTTAAGTCATATAGCACATAAAAAAGCTTCAAAGTATATGCAGCAAAAGTGGCTGAAGCAAAACAAAGTGAGAAATCCCCGAAGTTGGAGACTTCCATTCCCCTTTTAATTGTTGATACATTAAGCGGAAGGAAATTTCAAAATAGAAATAATTTGAACACACAATTAACATTTCTAATAGCAATTTTAAAACTTGAGAACAGCCCAAATGTTCTTTGATTAGGTTTGAATTAAAACACTGGTTTAAAAAAAAAAAAAAAATCACCTTGTGGAATATTATACAGCCATGATAATGAACAAGTCACAGCTAATGAACAACATGGGGGGTCTGAGAAGGCAGCCATGAGTGAGAAAAGCGATCTGCAGGCCAGCAGGCAGTGGTACCGTGTTACATACTTCCAAACCTAGAGATGGATACATCTGTGATAGCAACTATTTGAAAAAGTGAAGGAACAATAAACCCAATGTTCACAGTATCAGTTACCTCTTGGGGCTTGAAGGTAGGTAGGATTTGGAGGAAGGCATGGATACAGCCTCAGTGATATTCTACCTCCTGAGCTGGCTGGAGGGTTCATGACTGTCTTTTTTTTTCAATCTTCCCTCCAGGATATGTTTAAGGAAGGGAGAGGCGAGGGAAGGGGGAGGGGAGGGAGGGGGGCAGAGACAGAGAGAGAGACAGAGAGAGAAACATTGATGTGAGAAAGAAACATCAATGGGTTACCTCCCGTACACATCCCATCTGGGATCAAACCCAAATCCCACGCGTGTGCCCTGACCAGGTAGCGCATCAGCAGCTTGTTGTACGGACAGCGCTCCAGCCAACCGAGCCCCTGGCCAGGGCACTTCATGGCTTCACGATTGTTTCATGCTTCATTTTATGTACAAAACATCCTTATTGATATATATCAAATTTGTGTATATCAATCTTATAGATCAAATATTACATAGTAATATATAAAGTATAAAAATTAGCCTACAGTATCATGTCTATTGGGTAGAGCAAAGGGCATCGTTAGTTACCGATAAACTCACTTAGGAAAATGAATTCCCACAATTTCAATACCAAGTGTTATTCGTTGTAGATCCTGAGTTTATGTTTACTCAGAAAAGATTACTTTCTGAGCCTCCTGGATTCTCAAAATCAATAAATGAGTAATTTTTTAAAATGATAAACTCTGCTTCAACATAACGGTCTGCGTTCCAGGTCACTTCCCTGCCTTTTTCAATCTAGGAGGGCTGCGGAGCATACCTACAGGAACTCGGCCTGTTCCATTTACCTGTGGTCCGTGGTGGGGCTGTAACTACGTAAGCACGCAAATTTGTCGTAATGTAGAGGAGCACCAGTGTTGCTAGATGCCTAAGCACTCTTTGCGGAATTACATGCGCTCTGTAGACGGTGCCGTGCAGCCCCGCACCCCTGTCTGCAAACCACCCGGGTGGTCCGTGCACAGAGCTGCGTGGGAAGCGTGGAAGCCCAGGGTCATTGCTGGTCTGTCACGTACGCTTGCGTTAAGCGATAGCATAATGGTTACTGGATGACTCCAATCAGACTTTGAACTTACTTACTAGCTGCAGGGCCTCGGCAGGTCACCTATTATTTTTCGGCTGCATTTTCTGCATTTTAAAAACAGCGATCATGTTATTGCCCAATTCATGGGTCCATGGTGAAACTACAATAAACGAACATACGGGAAGTTCATGGCACCGTGTACTTTTTGCTCTCGGAAAACACTCAGTAACTGTTAGCTGCTGTCATTATTATCTATGGTCGGGGAGAGCTTACCCTGGGGCCCGCTGTGTTACCTGACATTTCAGATGAGGTAGTCTCGATAAAAGATCCTGATTATATAATGGGGAGATTAGAAATAAAGAAGCAATGTGTGTATTCATGTCAGCTACAGGAAACCTAAGGCCCAACCCCAAGTGGCAGGAACGAGAAGGAAAGTGGAGGAGCTGATGTCAGGAGCTCTTTTCTCGAGGTCGGGCAGTGGGGGCTTGGTTTTGAATTTCTCTCCTCTGCCGCCCTGAAGGCGGCCTGTTTTCTCCACAGCTCAACGAGGTGACGCGAGCAGCCGCAGGTGGCTTCTCCCAGGGGTGCTCACGCGTTGGCCGAGAGGCATGGCTTCGTCCGCAGTGTACGGGGAAACCTCCCCAGCAGACGCAGTGTCGTATCATCCACATTTGCCTCGCAGGCCCCGGGAGGACGCGGGCGGAAGGCTGCTGAGGTGGGTAAGTGGCAGGGCCTGTCACACTGAGGACGGAAAGGACACACTGCGAACAGCCCTGAAAAGGCCAGTCAGTCAATCAATATTTACGGTGCAATATCTCATACAGAGAACCATTCCATGAGTATTTGAGGAAAATGCAAAAAACAAAAAAGAAACCCAATGATGGCAATATGTCATTAAGAAGAGAAATAAATGATCATTTTTTGTTAAAAAATAAAAATACTAGTGGGGACATGGAATTGAATGAAATAAGATAAATATACAAAATTGTAAAATCGTATCACATGATTTATGGATAAATAAATATCCTTATCTATACAGATCTTCTGTATGTCCCTAAATACATTTCCCACAAGGGAAATATACTCATTTAATTTTGATTTGTACCATACCATGGTTTGGAGGAATTCCTTTTTGTGGTTGTTACCTGGACACTAATATTTAAAAAATAAATGGGGGACCCTAAAAACGTTACACAATTTGCAACTCAAAGGGAAAATTATAATGGTGAAGTAAGCACTTGGCATGTATAGAGAATGTTGTTCTCAGATTCTCAGGCTTGCTGACAAATGAGAAGCCTAAAAACGCTTCTACAAACAAGAAAATATATCATACTTCAGTTCGAAGCTTTCACAGAAGCTATAAAGTACCTCTGTGCACATTTTTGAATTTTGAAAATGTTGATGATTTATACATACCATGTATTGAATCCCATTGGTCATCAAGAGAGAAACCAGTAAATATTTAATGGATTTGTGAACATTAGGCCTATTATTTTTAACTTGTTTCCATTATAGATAAAAGGAATATTGAAAAAAAAAAAGTTCACAGCAGTGGGGTTTTTTTGGGGGGGGGGCGTGCCAGGGGACTGAAGATGCCATGTTTTAAAAGGCTCTGAACTCATAAAAATTGTAAAGCGAATAGCAGCCTTATACATCATTTCATCCTGCCTCCTGGTTTTACTAATGGGACCCATTAGAGGAGGGGGATTCGGGACTTGCCTCAGCCCCCATAGCTGGCTGCTGCTCAGGGGGCCAGCCCTGCGTCCCTATCTTCCCGTTTTCTCTTCTTAGGTATCAGTGTCCTTTTTCTCCCCCTCGTCCACTCTTGGAACATACACAGAACCTTAAACCTTAAAGCAGGCAAACAATCTATTTTACTTCCATGGAAAACAACTGTGTCAGAAATATAACCTGGAGAGATGGATTATGTTTTAAGTCAGTTGAGCATTTTGCCCCAGGTTTCTTGAGGTCTAATTGGCACATAAAAATCGGATATGTGTAAGGCGTACAATATGATGGTTTGATATACAGGATATATGGTTGTCCCTTTGTATCTGGGGGACTGTGGGTACCAGACCCCCAGCGATACCAACATCAAGGACAGTCAGTGCCTCATGTAAGACGGCACCGCATCTGCTGCACACACCTGTGTTTGGCCAGAAGTGGCCGCAGGCTGCGCCCACACGTCATTCATTCGTGGGGTTTCAGCGTGGAGCCCTGTGCATGGAAAATTCATGTTTGCTTTTGGAACTTTCAGGGGGTTATTTTTTCAAATATTCTTGATTTGCATTTGATTGAATTTGTGGGTACGAAGCCCACAGATAGGAAGGGCAGACTGCACATGTGCATTGTGAAATGACTACCACAATCAAGCTAATTAACATCTGTCATCTCACATAGTTGCTGTTACGGGTTTTTTTCTTTTTTTTTCTTTTTTTCTGTAGTGAAAACACCTAAGGTCTATTTATCAGCAAATTTTAACCACACAATACAGTATTATTACCCATAGTCACCGTCTGTACATCAGGTGTTCAGAACTTACTCAACGTAAACCTTAAAGTTTGTACCCCTGACCACCGTCTCCCCCTCTTCCCCACCACGTAGCATCTGATATCGCCATTCTACTCTCCGTTTCTCTGAGTTTGGCTTCTTTAGGTCCCACATTTCAGTTGTGCCTTTATTTGCTCAAATTTGGATTCCAGTGTCTGAGACAGTCACGTATCTGTAGCAGGGAAGTCTGAAACCAGCGTCATTTCTTGCAAGCGCGCCATCCTTGATGTTATCCAACAGGAGAGTCAGTAACATAGAATAGGCGCAGCGATTGCAGAAGGATTGCAGAACAGAAAAAGGGGTTCCGAACCCGTCCCCACATTACGTCTTGTCCTTGCAGGACCACTGGTCTGACTAGGGTTTCTCCATCTCCAGTCCTTGACCCTCCTCCCTCCTCCAAACTGAACCACCCTCTGGGGTGGGGCCCAGCGTCATCTGAACGAGCCCTCCATCGGGTCTGTGTAGCTTGAGTCACGATCTGTGTGACTTAAGCACACCTGTAGGCAATTCCCGCCGGTTCTCATTACTGTTCTGTCCATTTGCTGTGTAAGGTCAATGGGCTATTTTCCACACGGAGTCATTCCTTTGGTAAATATTGGTTAAATGCTTAGCATAGTCTTGGCATTCTAAGATGCTCTGGGGACATTTTCTCTTTGGCAAGCAAGAGACAGTTTCTCTCCTATCAGAGCCTTAGTCTGCAGGGAAGACATGCCATTGGAGGACCTAAGCCAGCGTGCTCGTTGCTCTGGTCCAGGAATTACGGAGCAGGATGAAAGGACATGGCAGAGACACTAGCAGAACCTCCAAACAAGGTCACTTCTCTGCTGGACCTGAGCGCCGAGTAGGACGTTTATGTGCAAAGTGGGCCAATTTCATTTTTGTCGTTGTGTTTGAAAATACATCTTTATTTTTTCAACAAAATGGTTCATAAAAGAAAATTGTAAAATCTAGAAGCCTTTCTTCTGGAAACCTTCATTTAACTCTTTTTTTCTCTAGATTTCTGTACTTCCTGGAGTAAGTCTTAATATCTGCATCTAGTTTCCACTGTGGCTGTGATTTCTCAAAGGGTCACTGGCCCCTGTCATAGAACCACAGAAGGCGGTGTTGACATAGGGAGATTTTGGTGCCTGTGCTAGTTCTACCGACACCTGATTCTCAGGCACGCGAGGAGAGGAAGGAGAGCCCCCCTTTGCGTACTCAGCGGGTTCCCTTCACACACACGAGAATTTGACCCATCATTGAGAGGATACTCCATTTTCTTCCCCTTGCCTCAAAGAGGGGTATATGTGTCTTTTCATAGGAAAACTATCCTTAACTGCCCAAGTGCCAAAAATGCACCTTATTTTCTATTAGATTGCCAAAGGCACTATGTTGGGGTGTAAGCATTTCTCGGGACTCAAATGACACATGCCTAGAGCAATCCCTAGTTATTGGGGCACTCTCAGTTGGTAGAAGTAGGCATTAGGAAGGTCAGTTTTCAAAATTCCTGCTTAACCTATCTGGAGTTGCCTATTTTTACCCAGGGAAACAAAATCACAGTGACTATAACTGACTAGCCTCTGGCCAATTCAGAAAATTGGGGCAAAGTTTTATCAAAGTCCCCTAGAGTTTCTGACCCAAGAGCCCATATTCTACCAACTAAGTCGTTTCAGGTGGCAAGGTGCATCGCACAAAACTCTTAGTCCGGACAGGAGCATCCTGCTCCATAGAAGACACCCAGTGCAAATCCAGTGGCTTAGGGACAAATCAAGTTTGTATTTCCTTCATGGTCGAGGTCCAAGGTGAAGGGTCCACACTGAGGGCTGCCTCTGCTCCACACAGTTTTTCAGTGACGACGGTCCCTTTCACCGTGCACTCCTCCGTTCTCTAGGATGTTCGGCCTGTCCGCACGGTAGATCAGGCGGCCGCAGGCTGCAGGTCATGGGAAGGGAGCGAGAGTGTGGAGAAAGCCTGAGAATGGCACCCACCGCTTCCCCTCACAGCCTGGAAGTGGAGACCTCGCCCCGGGGCTGCACGTGGCTAGAAAGGGGCTCCTCAGTGTCACCCCTGACTGGGCGCTGCATGCCCAGCTCCCGCCGGTGCAGAGGGAGCATGAAGGACGGACATGGGTGTGCAGCGAGCAGTCTCCACACTCTCTTTTGGAAACATCACAGGCCCTGCATTTGCCCTGAAGGAAATGACTGACCCTCAAAAACGGTTCATGTGTCTCTTTCAAGAGCCCAGACCGTATTAGTTTAATAAGAAATGAGGCATATTCCTTTTTTTTGAAAATAAGTCTGTATCATTGTTCTATTACTACTCAATAAACCACCCCAGAACTCAGTGGCTTAATGCAGGGGTCAGCAGACCTTGCCATAGAGGGGTAGATTGTAACTATGTTAGGATCTGCAGTCCAGCCCGTCTCTGTGGCAGCAACCCAGCTCTGTCTTGTAATGACAAAGTAGCCATGGACGATCCATAAACAGATGAGCGTGGCTGTGTTTCAATAAAACGTTACTGAAAGGCACGTGCTATTCTGCATTTGGCCCGTGGGCTGTAGTTCAGCTGACCTCCGGCTTCAGACAACTATTCTATTTTTGCTTATGATTTTGTGGGGTGATAAGACGGTCACCCAGTTGCAGGCAGGCCGCCTGAGGCGGAATCATCTAGAACGGCTGTTCGCACGTGCCTAGTGTTTGGCAGAGGGGTCGGTGCAGGGGGACCCAGACAGACAGCTCTTCTGAACCCCACGTGGCCTCTTGTTCTCCGGGAAGCTGGCCCAAGCTTCTCCCCACGGCAGCGCCCGGGCAGCCGGACAGCCAGCCCTCGCATGCAGACCTCTGCCCGCGCCGTGTGTGCTAGCGTCCTTGGCCACAGCCCGGCCTGGAGGGTAGAGAAACTTGAGCTCTTGGTGGGAGAACAGCAACGTCGTGTGGCAAAGGTGCGTGTATCGGGAATGGGAGGAATTACTCTAGTCGTCTCCGTAAACTGCCTGCCACAAAGCGTTTGACATAATGAAGGGCATTGCAATTCAACAGTAGTAGCTTCCTTCCCGACTACAAAGCTACCTACGTAAATTTAGAACTATTTCTAACAATAAAAAGATCTTTTACTTTGGGAGCTATAGTGGAAAATGCGTACGTGTAGCTTACTTTAAAATAATACAAAGAATTATATTCATAGAAATGAAGCAGGAATCTTAAGAACAAATAATCCACATTGAAGACTACCTAGATGAGAGCGTTGTTAGCTAAATAACTAAGCAGAGTTACCTCCGGCCTGTTTAATCTTTTCTTCAATTCCTATTTCCTGCAGTGCCTACCTTTGAAGTTTCAGGGTAGGGAGGCTGCCTGTCATCTTGATGGACACAGTGGCCTCTGGCCCACAATTTTCTGGCCGAGCTTCCCGAGCGGTGGGGTGTATAGCCGCTGTCAGTCCTTGCATTAACTTATCAAGAAGTTTCAAGAAAGTGAATCCCTGGATTTAATCTAATTTAGTGAGTGGTGGGTTAAAACCCCTTGAGCATCTACATATGAGTCACTGCAGGAAACAGTTTTTCTAAACTAATCATGTAAAAGAAATTTATAAGTATTAGTAGTTATTTGTTTTCTTTACAAAAATCTAATAATATGTTGGAGAAACCATTTCATCTATAATGTCAGTAAAACAATTTTTACAAATCCTCCTCTCCTGGCATTTTGATGAACTAATTGAAGTGCTTTCTAGTGCGTTGGAAAAGCGAAACTGTTTGACGTTCTGTGCAATCTGCTGAATTAAATTACTGGCGTGCTACCATCATCGATGTTTCCTGGGCACTGGGCAGCCTATGAAATCCATCATCCATTGAAAGGTCTGCAGGATCCTATGAGGACCTGTCATGTCTATTTTTTTATTTTCAGATTAAAAAAAAAAAAAAAACCCTAATGCTCAGAAAGGTTAGGGAATTTGCCAAGGTCTAGTGGTGCGCTGGTAAGCGGACACATGGGAAATTAAACCCTGATTTATAGTGTTTACCAATTTGGGGGGTTATAAATAATGGCAACTTGGCTGATCCCAAGCTACCAGTGCGATGGCCGTGCACGTGATGCTGGGAGAGATGCGCGTCCCCGGCCCTCGTGAGCCACGAGCGGAGGCCCTGGCTCACTGCTAGCAGCCAAGGTCACGTACATCAAGGGAAGCCCGACAGCCGGGACTCCAGCATCTGGTCTGCAAAGTCCATCTTCTGAATCGTCGTAGGCACTCAGGCCTTCTGCCATCATAAACGATTCACCTGACAAATCACAAAAGCCACCAATAGGAGTCGTATCTTTAGTCCGCAGACGTAGATGCCTCTTTGTTTCCTCTTTGGAAACCAGCCCAGGAAGTCCTCTCCCAGAGCCACGCAGTAGCCCTGCGTCTGAGGCCCGTCCCGCGTTAGAGGTGCTTCGTTGCCGCTGCCGTTCTCCCCTGTCCATTCTTATTGGGAGCGTCCACATTTCTGCCAGTGTCGCTTGTCATTTGTATTTCAGTGCCACTTTGCATCTAAAATCTCCCTACTTGGCCCCCAGCAGATTTCTTTGCTGTTTCATTCTGTTGCTGCTTTTTTCTTCCTTTTCATAGTTTTCTCCCCCACCCTGCCCCCTTACCTTTTCACATGACTTTTCTCGCTTCTGCTCTTTAGTTCTCCCAAAATTCTGGCAATCCTTGTCGGGGCAAGAAATACGCAGGTAGAAGTCTAATTGCTAATATAAGGTGGATTGACATATTAAGAGTTCGTTAACTGCTCCGTACCGGCGTGTTCTCATCTGTAAGTGGAGATGATTATAGTACTTACCTGATCAATTAAAAAAATGAACAAAACAGGAACTCTAGGAGAAGCAAACACGGGAGGTCTGAGGTGAGGGTACGGATGATACTTTTGAGAGCAGGTAAAATCCAACGTGATTTTCTGCTGATGGAAAACACCACTGATGTTCGATGGGAACGCTTCTCAAAGACTTGGAAACAATAGAACTTTTGTAAGTGATAGCATTTTTCCACAACACGAAATAAAATTGTACTTGGAGACTTTCTTCACACAACATATTTTATACTAAGTATTGTATTCTCATCCTTTGCTAAAATAATTAAGATACTTAAGAATACCATTTACAATTACCATGAATGAAAGGATGACAGATGAGGAAACCTGTATTTTCGTAAATAATTGTAGTTGTGTTAAGGTTTTCATTTTAAACGTTCTACTTTTACTTTTGCGCACCAGCGTGAATGTAGACCTGATTGGTAAGAGGGAGTTTGGAGAGCATACCCGCGACGACGGGGCAGTGCGTGTGTGTCTGTGCCAGAGCAGATGAGCGTTTTAAAACTCACGGGAACGTCCGTAATTGCATTAAATGGCTGAAGAGAAGTGAGTGGGTATCTAGCAAAAAATTTTCTCACATTTGTAGAAAAATAACAGAAAACATTAAGCTGATTTTTCTTTTTACAAAATGAGTCCCACTGTATATTTTCTTGCTATGTAAAGATAGAAAGTAGGCCACAAAAGAGCTAACTTAAAATGGAAACGCTCACTGTAGATAAGTAAAACAAAAATCTTACCTTCTGTTGGTTGCCTCAGTCCTGTGGCTCTGTGGCAAAATTCAGTGACATCTTGATTTCCTGTTGAAATCATTATTTTTATTATGCAGCGCATCGTAGAGGCTTGAAGAGTTGCACAGGATCGTGAATAAGGATTTAGTTTTTATTTTTTTATTTTTTGGCCTGATGCATTTTCAAGGGCATCCAGGCACATGAAAGTAAATAGATAAAAAGCAGAGCCAACGGAGAAGACGGAGGTTCAAATGGAACACAACCGCTGGGAGGAACAGTGTGGGACTGTGAATCAGGAAGTAAAGCCAGGAGTGAGTGCAATTTTAAATAGTGCTTAATTGTAATTAAACTTCAAACCTAATGTGTAAGTCCTGTCTCAGACCGTAGAACGGGACGTTGCTGTTACGTTATAGGGAGCCAGGTTTCCTGTGACTGAGAGGGGTACTTCTGGCCTGCAATGACGTCAGAGACTAGAAGGAAACCTGGGGAGAGAAATCACTCAAAGTTTAAGCACTGCTCTTCTGTAAATGAGATGTACTGACGCTGGCATAAGGACTGCTCCAGCATAAAGAAAATAAATCCATGTAACGTGATACCTTGTTCTTTTCCAAAGCCAAATGACTCTTTGCTATTCCAATGGTTTTACTTGTTCGGTTCCATCACTTAACTGACACAGTGTGTAACTTGGCAATAATGTCGTCAGACTGGCATTTTCCCCCCTACGATGAAAGAACTTGTATTTTTTTCTCTGTAGAGACTTACATGTTGTTTCTCTTCAAATTTTTGTATCACCATAAGGTGTGAGCTGCACTTATTAAAACATGGTAATGGAGAGCTTCAATTTTACTTTATTTAGAAACTATGAGAGGGGATTAGATTTGAGTAAAACTTTGGACTGCAGTAAGTCTCTCGTAATTCTGGGCTAGATTATTCTTTACCAGTAAAACAACTTTTAAAAGTTACGATAATTTATTTTCTATGTGAAAAAGCATTACTGATGGATATTAAGCCAAAACATACCCTGGTTTAAACAGATTGTAAAACAGAAGTGGTGAGAAAGCTGAATAAATAATAAAGAAAGTAAAGAGGAGTCAGGATTAGTCACAAAGTGAAAATGAAAGCTCTAATAATGACAAGGTTGTGAATAAAACATTTAAGGAAAATGCAAGACACACATCTTGGCTTTCTAAATTTCTGTTTTCTTACAATTTTTCTGGGCTTCTTTTTATGTTTATGTTATAAAATCCATCCTAATGAATAGAAAGCACACAGGACTTACAAGGAATGCTACCCAAATTATTGCATAACATAAACATTGATTTTACAGGCCCTTAATCTAATCTCTATATTGTCAGGATGTTATATTTAATAGTTTTAATTTTTCAAGGTAGGCTGCTGTAATTCCTCAAACCTTTCTTTATGTAAACAACCCATTTCATTATTAAACCTTGCTTTTCGTCTTGAACATGTTTGTATTAACTCTCATTGGTAGAGTGCAGTGGAGTTTTTTTGTTTGTTTTTGGAATACATGCTTTGTCATGAGCAATATAAATAAATATATTAATTGCCTTATCATCCTTCTGGCTGACAGGTGGGTCCCCAGGCGTAGAGCCTAACCTTTTCTTTTTGACACCGCCCACATTTCGCCAGCCCTGCCCCTTTTCCTTTGCCAGGGCATCGCTGCATTGTTCACCGGGGCCGCCCTGTTCTCTGGCTTTTACAAAGCCTCCCGCTGGAACCCACCTGTGGATCACCGCTGCCCATCGGCGGACGCTCCAGCGCGGAGTGCCTCACAGGACCAGCCGGCCCCCGACCCCTGTTGACTCAGAGGCACGTTCTCGTAGCTCGGTGACCTACTGGCTCCACAGGATTACACGGCGCTTGCTCTAATCTAAGACCCCATATTGTTAACCTCTGACATAATGTGCTTAATTTTAGGAGTAATTCAACATTTAGAATTTACTGGAGAACCATTAAAGAAGTTATGGTTCCACTTTTACACTAAAAGATACTTTAGTACAAAGCAAGTATGCTATTTTAATCTAGCTAAGGAGTTAAAAATAATCGTAAGCACTCTTTTTCTTTTTTTTAAATCAGGCATCAGGGCAATAAACATGCTTGGAGAATTACCGCGCACTCAGTCTCACACCTGCACCTCTGATGTTTGGGGCGATTCCAGAAACCACCGACACATGCTAAGAGTCCCGATTAGTACAGACGGAAAACACACGTTGGCCCATTAGACTGTGGCACTCTGCACGTGGCAGGACGCACAGAGGGCAGGCGAGCCGTGCGGACTCATTTGCTACGTGAGGTGATTTAGTATAAGTTTTAAGGGATCCCCTCCTTCAGCAAAATCAGACTATAATGAACCATGGAAAATGGTGTCATCGACCTTTTGGGGGAGTGCGTTGGATACAAAGAAGTAGAGAAGCAGATATGGAGTAGTAGAAGCTGGGTGTCTGGTAGCTCAGGGCCCCACCGGACCGACCTAATTTGGCTTCCAGGCTCCCTGCAGACGGCAAGGCAGCCGGAGATGTGGGAGCTCACTTGTCTTCCGAACGTGGCATCTATCATTTCTGATGTTAGCTTATTTGGTGTAATGGGGACAGCCTTCAACTGTATCTCAGATAAGCGAAGTTTCGTGAATAATTCAGAGACCCATTTGTGCCGGCGAGAGTGTATATACACATTGCAAGAAATATGGGGTCTGCGCCTTAGGACGTTCGAGGGAAAGGCAGTCGCACGCCGGCGGGCAAAGGAGCCCAGCCGTGGGGGGGCAGCCCCAGCCTCCTGCTGCTCTCCGCGCCTCGGCTTCGGCCGCCGCGGGGCCTTCAATGATCCTCTACAATAGTTCACGTCTTCCTCTTTCTTCCCTGCCCCAGCCCCGCTTTTGTAGCTTACTCAGAGTTTCAGCCAGCTCGTATTTTCAGGATGTACAAAATCTTGGGGGGGGGGGTCCACACCAAATCCTTTCCTCAGTTAGTAGATCAAAACCCAGAGACAGAAAGGCCCTGAAGGGCCCAGCTCACCTCTTGGAGCCTGGCCGCAGTGTGTCGGCTGCCGGCCAGCCCGCCTGTGCTTCCGGTCCAGCCAGCTGCTAGGCTGTGGAAGGCGCAGACTACCTGGGAGTAGACGTGGCCACGCAGGCAGCAGGTGTGCTGCATGAGGACCATTAGAAGGGGCATGTGGCAACGGACACAGACAGTCCTCGGCATGGGGTCCAGAGACTGGAGCCGGTCCGTTGGCTGCTTGTGACCCACGCAAACCGATAAGCACATTGAGAACCATTTCAGGACCCTTGGAGCTATCTGTTCACATTGTCTGATGGCTGTTGTATCTAATAATTAACATTTGGATTTTTTTTGCATGTATTTTTGTTCATTTTTCTAGTAATTCACTTACAGTATTTAAAAATAACGGTGACAGATTGGGAGTGGGTGGGAAACTGGTCTCCTGCTACAGGTATTTTGAGAGGGACTGGTTTGGAAGACTCCAGGATTCTAATTGTGGTACCCCCTGCCCCAACCAATTAAGTAAGGATGACTAAATCTTTATGGTCAAATTATGATTCTCTGAATACCACTCTCCTCCTGAACAAGCAGGGACTATAATTCCAGTAACTCACCTTCCCAAGTTATTATCAGGCATGTCACATGAGAGATGTAGGAGTGTATACTCAGTGTTTTCATCATAAATATGTCATTGCTTTCATATATAAAATGTAAGATGTGGCAATGTAGATTTTATGGCTTGCTTATGTTTTAGTTGCTGTCTTTGCAAAAGACAACTAGAGATCAACCGACAAAGGTTTACTCAGGACACGGTCTGTTCTCAACAATAATCTATTATCTATACAAGGTAAATGAAAAGTTTTTAAGCAGCATGACATCCTCAGAACTATGAGGAAGAAGTCCATATTTAGTAAGTTAACACAATATTAAGGATTACAAGTATTTCAAGTGGAGGGGAGGGGGGCCCAACCTTTTGGCATCTCTGGGCCATGCTGAAAGAAGAGTTGCCTTGGGCCGCACATTAAATACATTGAGACACGTAATCACAAAAGAATCTCATAATGTCTTAAATAAATTTACGATGTGCCGGGCCGAATTCACAGCCATCCTGGGCCTCATGCGGCCTGCAGGCTGCAGGTTGGACACCCCTGAAAAGAAAAAGAGAGGATTTCATGCTGTTGATAGGGGAGATGTGGAGAACAGGTAGGCTCTGTGCAGCATCTCAAAGACCAGATGAGCTTTGGAAAGGTGGGAATAAAAACAAGGTTATCTACTAGGTAGGCCCAAACTTTCAAGCAGCCATGTAGAGTCAGAATATATGTATAGGAACATGTATGGGTGTTTTAAGTGATAGTTAAATCAATAACTGTCAGGAAATAAATGAAATTAGAAACAGAAAATAAACTAAATTTAAAACTCTCAAAATTAAATTACAATAGGCAATCTTAATATTTTTGTAGTTTTCCCCACCTGAAGCATGATATTTAATTATTAAAACTGAGACTCTTGGAATAGAATTGCTTCAGCATACAAGGTCTATCCGGAAAAAGCCCAGCCATTGTTAATATAATGAGAACGGTTTACACAACATCGCTGTAACCCGGCAGCCGAGGAGAGTGGACTGGAGTGCACATGTCTGAACAATGATGATGTCACTGTACTAGTCAGTGGGGGCGGTAGATGTCGTTGAGGGAGTGTGTGTACTGTGCGGCCGTCGCATTCAAAATAACAGAGCGAGTAGAGCAACGAATCTGCATCAGATTTTGCTTTAAGCATGAATGTTCCTCCACAGAAACTTTACGGATGATGCAGAAGGCCGCAGCTCTGGGCAACTGGTGATTGGCAGCCTCATCACAACAATGCGCCCTCCCATGCATCATGTCTCGTGCAGTTTCTTGGCAAAACATCAAATCACCCAGGTGGCTCAGCCCCCGACAGACTAGATTTGGCGCCCTGTGGCTTCTGGCTTTTCCCAAAACTAAAATCACCTTTGAAAGGAAAGAGATTTCAGACCGTGGATGAGATTCAGGAAAATACAATGGGGCAGCTGGTGGCGACTGGGAGGCCTGTGTGAGGCCCCAAGGGGCCTACATTGAGGGGAATGAGGCGTCATTGCCCCATGTACAATGTTTCTTCTATCTTGTATCTTCTTCAATAAATGTCTCTATATTTTTCATATTACTGGCTGCATACTTTCTGGACAGAACTTCATCTATATTATTGACATGTATCTGGATACAAATGTGACACATGCAAAATAATTCAACAAATAATTTCGTTCAAGTAAAGCACAATATATTATATGTCAAGTGATAATTTTTTAAAATCTCAAGTTCAGAAAATAAAGACACAATTATTAAAATATTAGTATATGTCCCTTCTGCCACCTGATGTCTCAGTTTAATATAAAGAGCAAAAAGCTAAAAGACAAGAGAATTGCTTCCACTAACAGGCAACTTTACCCCTTTAGCAACTTTATTACTTTATAATAAGGTCATAATAATTAAGTTGCCGAGTATTATGCTGCATTACGTAACTATTAGGTGCTGTACCTGCAGTGCCTCACTTAGAAAGGCCCACCTGATATGAATGCCCTTATTTTGAGACATAAGAGCAATGATACGGTTAGTAGTGCAATTTAGTGATTTATTTACTGCTTTTTGGTATTTCAGCATTCAACTATATGACAATAATTTGCAGGCCCAAAGTACTGGTCGCTTTGTGTAAATAATACTGTTTTACCTTATACTCTGAAATTTTTTACATTGTAAGATTTAAATTAACAATTTAATTGTTCAATTTATGCAAACAAAGACAAACCAAAAAACGGTCTATAACTGCACAAGCCACCGCCAAACATAAGCAAACAAACTGTGGTGCTGCAGACGCGTCTCATTAGAATCACTACGTCCTGGTGGCAGGTGACCGAGGCACCACAGAAAGTGAGAGCCCCAAGTCCGGGGGCATCTCCCAGCGCGCAGGCACAGTGGAAGGTGGTCCAGAGAAACTGGGAACATTTAAACACCCAAGGAAAGAAACTACCACTCTCGTTCAGCCTCCACCTGCAGTCCCCGAAAAGGAAAAATGTGATTAAAAAGATCTTAAAACGATCAGACAGGAAGCAGGATTCCTTAAAGACAAAGAAACTGGAAAATGTATAGAAACAGAGCTTAACTTCCTCTGCAACGCGTCCCTGACCACGTAGGTGTGGTAGAGCCTACTGAGCAGTCAGAAAAATGACAACAAACTGGATTAAATGAAACTTGGCCTCTTAAAATCGTAAATTTATAAAACCACAGAATAATATTTTCAATTTGTCTTAAGTAATTAAATTTTCTTCATCTTTCCAGTATTTTAATTTTAATAATACTCTTATTAATTGGCTCTATGAATAATTGTATCAGAATGTTTAATATGCACATATAAATTTACATTTTTCTTTTTGCACTCAGCTTTGTAACATGCTTATAAATATGTATATTTAAATGTACAGATTATTTAATTTTTCTCTTTTTTTATTACTTTTTAACAATATTCAAATGAACTACCTGTGGAGCCAGTCTTATTCTACCCCGCTATTAACCGCCGGTGCGCGTGAAGTTCAGCGTTCACCCCCCACCCCCCCCCGTAGTCCTTGGCTCCCCGTGGACTCTGCGGGGAAGGTGTGATGAGGAGAGAGACCACGATTCTCCCAACTTTCGGTTGGCCACCTACCTTCTCCTCCTTTCCATTTATTGTCCCTCAAATTCCTCTTTAGAGAAGCAGTTAGATTTATGCCTCCAATTTAAAGCGCATGTTATAGCCCCATATTACCCACTGTCAAGAAAAAAGCCATCTTTTCTCTTAAAGATTATGTTTCTTCCAAGGAGAGTCAGTGTTCGCTGCTGGTGGCCACATGCCCGCCCCTCCGCCATCTAAGCGTGGTCAGGCCAGACCTCCCAGTCACAGAGAATGAGGCTGCCTCCCCACCCCCGCCCCTGGCCTGGTCTCTAAATGAGTTCCCAATCATTACCTCTAGATTCTTTTTATGTTATTGACCACTTCCATCTTAAAACTTATCTCTCTTGGCTTCCTTGATGTCTGTTAACTCTGACAGCTTTTCTGATTTCACCCTGTTTTCGCCCTAGAACGCAGGTATTGCTCCAGGATCAGTGTTCTTTCCTCTCTGCATCTAGCTTCCCTCGAATGGAGCTCTTGTCCCTCCCTACTTGGACGCCTGCGAGGGTTTTCCTCAACTCGTTCTCTCTCACTCTGTCCCATGCTGGCATCAGCCTGGCATCTCCCCGCCCTCAGGCCCAACACGTCCAAAAGCGCCTCCTCCCCTCCCTGCAGTGCCCTGCTCCCTGGGCAGCCGGACCCCGGCCTGGAAAAGCAGGCTCGGGCATGGGACTGGGACCCCACTCTCCCCGCCGCTGTGCTGACGTTACAGATCGTGTGCATGTTGCCTCAACAGCAGCCCTGACAGCTGCCCTCCTCTGGATTCTCCTTTCATTTAACTTCGGTCTAAAATATCAAAATAATTATAAAATTGGACTCTTTCTATGCTTTTCCTACTTGCAAAACAATTCCAATCAAGTTCAGAAACTTCCAATGATTTTTACAAGATTCTAAGTTTTTTTTTAATTTAAGTCACTTCCATTCTTTGGCCAGATATACTTATTTGCCTTATTTTTCATTATTTCGGTTGGAATGGCATTGGTCAATAGCTTTATATACGTTGTGCGTGTACAATGTTATTGCTTAGTCTGTATCTTTTGAGAGACCTTCCCCCAGTCTTGCCTTCACTTTAAATAGGCTGTAAGCTTCTTGAAAAACAAGGCTTTGTAGTATCTGTCTGTGGGTCCCCAGACTGTCACACAGCACTTAGTGCTAGGACCACAACACACGTGTTTCCATTATGAGTCAATCAATGAAGGAAGTAGTGTCCTCCCTCCCTCCCTCCATGTCTTGACCCCGGAATTCTGACATCCCAGACTAGTGACAGAATGCCCTCCAGATGAAAGCCAGTAAAGAGAGTGGCGCTCAGCCCCAGATACGCACTGGAGTCCCTGCGGAGACTGAGGACCCAGAATGTTCCAGCTCTCTGGAGAGCCTGATTTAGTTGTCCTGGGTGGGATTCAGTGAACGGCATTTCTGAACATCTCCCAGGCAATTGGAAGTATGCCCAACAGTAAAAACTTTTGAGCCAGAGAGTGAGTGTAAGCTGGGGAAATTTGAATTTTGAATAAGATTAATTTTCATGTACTGCACTTACCCCAACAATCAAATTTACCGAAATGAATCCTTTCACTGTCTCTGGAATCAGATTTAGATAGCTAATAGACCTACAGCTAATGGAAAATATACGTAGAGAAAAGAACTCATTTTAATAAAAAATTAGACGTTTCAAATCTGTACGTAATTATCTGAGATGAGACTATTCAAAAAGAGCATGTTCGGGATCAGAAAGCAAACCATCGTAATTTATTCGTGAGCTTTTTATTCTATTCACATGGTTGTCTATTCATTTAACAAATATTAATATTCAATTATGCTTTCGTTGTTTATAATTACAATTTTAATTCACACAGAAGTGATTCCATATCAAGCTACTTAAAATTCTAGAGTTTATCAATCCTTAATACACCTTATGTGATCATTAATAGTATTGACTACCCCCAGAGTTGCTGGGAGCCTGGCCATACCTTCAAGCTCATTAGGCGTGTTGAGTCCTTTGCTGAGCTTTAAACACGGCACAGAGGATGAGCAACTTAATCGCTTGGAGTCTGTAATGTTCCCATTAGTATGTCTCGCTCTCTTTTTAAATACAGTTATAACAGGTATTTGGAAGTACTTTATACATTTCAGACAACTGGTGTATTGCACTACCTTAGTGTTTTAGAAAGCAATTGTCTGTTCTGAATACGCCATCGGTGACTCGGTGACTCACCGACGCAGGTTGTCCAGCCTTTTGGCGTCTCTGGGCCACACATTAAGTACACAAACACTAACGAAAATTGATGAGCAAGAAAAAGATTTTAAGTAATTTGCAATTTTGTGTTGGGCTGCTCAGCTGTCCTGGGCCTCATGTGGCCTGTGGGTCACAGGCTGGACGCCTGGTTCAATAGGACTTTTTTCCTTAATACGGTCTTTTCCGCACCCTTCCCTCTTGTACCAAACTTGGGTCCAAAACTGTCCACATTTCAGAAAAATATAGAGGTAAAAGCAGAAAAATATTTTGTTTTCCTTTTTTTTTTTTTTTTCCTGGGATAGGTTATAAAAAAACAATATCCGGAAACCCTTAGGGGAATAGAGAGGACACAGCGTCTGTCGATCTGTACGGAGAAGGAAGTTCCTAGAAAACCAAAAGCGCGCCGCTCTGCCCTCCCCTCCTCCGGGCTTGTTGGATGGGGGCGGGGCGGGGGGCAGGGGGCAGAGGGGGAGACCGAAGCGGTTCTCTCTGCGCAGAGCGGCGCCAGCAGCAGCTCACCGAGCCTGGAGGAGCGAGGCGGGTGGGGGCGCTGGGCGACAGGCGGCCCTGGGCGTGACCTCTGGAGCCCGCCGTCCTGGGCTCCGTGGCCAGCCCTGGACTCGGCAGCTCTGTGACCCGAGGCGACAAGCGGGCAATTCTTGCTGCCTAATTCTCCTAAACTATAAAAACACGGGGATACACGGAGCGCCCGCCTCGTACACGGAGGCGGCGACGCTGGTGACGGTGGGGTCTCACTGACCCCCCAGCTCCTCACGCGCCCACTTCGCGGCTCCCCTCCTCCCCTGGCTCTGGGACTCGTTCCCGTCCTCCTGTCTTGACTGTTCCCTCCAGGCTCCGCCTCCGTGAGACTCCGTCCTCCCCAGCGGCCTTCCGGCCGGCGCGCGTGGGCCGCATGCGCCCACCCAGGAGGCCCGGGACCCGCTCGAGGAGCCTCCCGGCCTTTGCCTCCTACCTTCTAAGCCCAGGCTTTGCTTTTGTCTGCTCAGTCCCCGTGCGTGGGTGGCCCACCAGGCTTTTCATTCGACCTCTCCCCTCCCCTGTCACCCCCTTGTCACCAGGCAGGGCTTTCTGAGGGCCCCCGGAGCTCACGCCCCTCCCCCGCCGCCACGGGCCAGGCCTCCCAGACCCCGGCGGGAGCCGGGTCCCGTGGGACAGTCACGCAGCTTCCACGGGGACTTCTCTCCCGCTGACCCCCTCCCAGGGTCGTGGCCCCTCCCGCCTCCTCGCAGTCCCATTCACCCGGGGCCAGCCCGTCTCCTTCCCCCGCTTCCATTCACCGCAGGCCAAGGGGAAGACAGACGCCCCCTTGATGCGGTGCTCCCACAGGCCGCCGCTGTCCTGAGGGGGCGGAGCGCGCGCGGGGCCGGGGCCGGGGCCGCCCAGTGCGCCGTGGGAGCGGGTGGTGCGGCAGCCCGGGCCGCGGTCCGGCGCTTGACTGGGCGCGGGTTTAGGGGCAGGCGGTGTGGGCTTGAGGCCCGCCTGGCGTGGGAGCTGTGTGGCCTGCGTGCCCCTCTGAACAGGCCCGCGCCTCCCCTTCGCCCTTAGCCGGCGGGGGTAAGCACGCCTGTGTCCCGGGGTGTCTGTGAGCATTCACCGGAGTGACCTATGTTCGGCGCTGGGAGTGACGCCCGGCCCCTAGGAAGTGCTTTAACGGCTACCTGTGATGGCCCTCCGTCGCCTCTCAAAAGGGCTCAGAGTCTTCGTCCCTCGGGTCACAAGCTCCAGACCCACCTGTCCAACCCCACTGGATGTTCCCCACCTGTCTCCCTCGCTCCCATGTCCCCGGTCACTCTCGTGTCGGGGACCTTGGAAAATGCCAACATCACACCAAACACTGGAGTCGCTCTGGGCTCCCCTACAGTGACTGTCCCCTCTTTTTCCAGCCTTATATGTGGCCCCCTGCCCTCCTCTCATCCCTACCCAGAGAAGACTCATCTCCAGTAATGCTGAAATACTGAATGTTAGCTCTGTACGAAAGCACCAGCAAGAAAAGCAGGAGCCCTGCTATGGTCCAGGCGAGACACCAACAGTCTAAAGACGGGTAGGAACAAATGTCTGCCCTCAAGGATCTGCTCCTAATCAGGAAGAGGACCTGCTGATAACTGAGCACCAAGTGGTGAGATCATTAGGGGGTGCGCAGGGTCTTAAAGGGCCGGGGAGTGGGCGTGAGGGGCGGGCGGAGAGGCAAGCAGCCCGCGAGCTGCGTGTAACTCAACAAGCCGATGGCACAGGCCTGCGCTGGGGGTGGGCATTGCTCCCGACCTGGAGGGCACCCTAACGGACTATGGGAGAAACAGTCTGAACGTACATTTCAATGTAAAGCAGCAAATGCTGAGACAGAAGGAGGCGCAGGGAACCCTGAGAGCGCCATCGAGGTTTCTGTGGTGCAGGAATAAGACATCCCGGCAACGCCAGGGTGCTTCCCGATCGTCCGTCCCACCTCCTCTGCCTGGCCTGACTTCTCTCCTCTCGTCGCACCTGAAAAACCCACTTCTGAGGCTCCCTTCAGGCGCTCCCTTCAGTTCCACGCTGATCCCAGCTCCGGCTCGGGGGCGCGACACCCCGTGGTGGCGTGGCCCCGCCTCCACCTGCACCCCGAGCCTTGGCCTCGCCCTGGCCCCTGCTGTGCAAGAGCAAGTGCAACCTCTGTTGGAAACGTGCTTATTTACAGAGCGACCTCTCTCCCAGCCTATTACCAAGTGACATGCGTGCTATGTGGGGAGTTTGCTACCATGAAAACCTCGGTTTTCTTACCGTGACCCTTGGAAGTATCAGATCCTCTACCGAGTTCATCACAAGCCGCGCTGGGTGACTTCAGAAATTTACTGTGGTTGAAATTAAAGTGAAGGACAAAGTTTACATTTAACCAAGGCGTTCATTCATACAAATAGCACAAACGGGTATAAAATCTCCTCAGAGCATTAATTTATTGTTAAAGCTACCAGATGACACTAACTTCGTATCCCTGTTTCCATTCAGTAGCTTTACACAGTTATGGAAGCATCGGTCTCAATAGAATACGTTCTTGTTACATACAATACTATACGCGAGACCGCAGTTGAGGTTAGGCATTGTGGGTGGGGGCCCTGTCACCCAGGTCACCCTCATCGGATAGAGGAGCATTTTCTCGCTGTGCCCTCTGGGCCCGGCGGGGGCCCTCTTAGGGGCTCACGGCATCGCTGCGGGAGGTGGGGAAGATGCCGTTCCCCAACGCACGTTACGTCCATCTCTAGCCAGTGTGTCACACTGAGCCACTTTTATCGGAACGGGGCACTAAACTGCCATCTACCAAAAAACAAGTTACAATAAATATTTAAATCTGCAAAGTCTGCCGTGGGAATGGCCCCTCTGAGTTGCACAGTGAGCGGCGCGCACGATGGCTCAGTGCGGTGACGCTTGGTCCTTCCTTGTCCTCGATAGAGAATTAATTGTACATGTGATGAAACAAAATACTGTAAAAATACCCTACACCAGAAATTGGAAGTTTAACCCAGAATTATCTTCTGGAGGGCGGGCCCCTCGTAGTCCAGGCTGCCCCCGCTAGGCTCTAGGCTAGGCTCTCTTGTGCTCTAGAAACCCATCTGCATCAGGGCACCAGCGGGCGTTGTTGTGAGAGGCTGCGTTCAGCTTCAGTGATTTTCTTTGAAGACTCGTTCACCACAGTTGCCCATTCCATGACGGGGGATTTACGAGCGCACCTGCCCACACCACTCTAAATGTGCAGCAGTTTTTGACCCAAAATGGCATGACCCCCATGCCCCACCCTCCCTATTTACCCAATCCTGTCCCACGAGACTTTTTTGTTTCCCTGCATGAAAAAAGTCCTCAAAGGGAACCGTTTTGCTGATGTGGAAGAGGTGAAACAAAAAAGAAACCACAGAAGCAACACGTTCAAAAACTGTTCTGGGCTGTGGAAAAAAGTCTCGATAGGTGTACTGCATCAAATGGAGAGCGCTTTGAGGGTGACTGAAGTTTAGATATGTAAGGATAAATACATAATTTTTAGATGCCCCCCCGATTTGGGCGGCCCCCCTTCATACTATAAAATTATTACAATGAGACCATCCTAATAAGCAATGAGTATCTTACACGGTTTCAATTTGACAAAATGCTATGAGACTGAAACATCGGGCTATAAACAGTGATGGACTTTTGTGAGTTTGACTAACCATTATTTTTAATATCTGTTATTTAATAAAAGCAGCCAAGAACCTGTCAGATACAGAATTAATGGGTTGAAATGGACCTAAATAACTCTGCATGTTCAAAATCCTGTTTCCAGAAGGGACCATCCTTAAATCACCTACAGTAAACAAATATCTATCTTTTTAAAATAAAGATTAACAATTTGCAGTATAAGAAAATCTTCCTTATAGTTAATTTATAATCTACATAGATTATATATAATCAATATATAATCTATAGTGCTTAAAATTTAAACTCTTTTCTCTTGTTCTCTCAATGAGAGAATAAATAACACAACAAACCTGAAGTGCCTAGAATGGGGCAGGCTCTATAGGTAAAAACTTTGAATTCATGCAGAGTCCTTTTTATTAATGCATTGAAAATATTTTCAGGCTTCTTGTGTATGGCAAGTTACACTTTTAACTTCCTGTAGGAAAACATGGCTGACTAATCAAGTAATTGATTACAGTGTCTTTTACAAAATATGACGATGGCAGAACAGAATCTTAGGTTCCCATTAAAACGTATGCTACGCAAGTACATGATTTGACAAGGAAGTAGTAACATTGTAACCAACACTCTTTCAAATATGAAGACAATGGCTTTTTAAGTTCAGTAAAATAGTGTTTAAGACAAGGGCCTTCCTTCTTTGTGAGGAGCTACTCACACTCAACAATTACGTGCTGAAAACTATGTAACAAAATCGTTGCTTAAAACAAAATCCTTTTAGGGGAAACTGGTAAAAATAAAATCTGTTTTCAGATCAATAGAGTTTAAGTTGCTATTAAGTTAATGAAATAAAGGAAAATAAACTGATTTTGAGGACATATTTAATGTTAATTCAAGTGCCTCTTGCTATATCCTCAAAGTAATTTAAGCTATAAAATTGCCTGTTCACAATCTATTTTTATAAACCTCTTGTCAAGAAAGATTTGCATTACTCATAACTTCGATCTAGTTTTTATTTAAACAATAAAATTAGTGTCTGTAATATTATTGTCATTTATAACCCAAACCGAGTTAGATTTAACAACATATTTTACTGACTTACTGCCATACTGTTTCTTCCTGAGTAACACGCCTTTAGGTATTTATGAATAAAATATGTCCTTTAGTATTTCTTTCAAGCGAGGGTAGGAAACCCTTTGTCCCTGTATGTCTTTAAACCTTTTCGTGACACCCTCTTCCTTAAATGTTTGCCTTCGGATGTTATTTCCTCAGCGGCATGACGATCCAGCCCCCCCTCCTGTAGCCTCCTCTCAGGCTGGCGAGGCTTTGCTGTCGGTCTCATTGTTCCTCTGTAAACAAAGCGCTTGTGTCTCCTTCATCGCTGTTTGATTCCCAGGTTTCCTCTTGTCCCCCGATGTTCTTCAGTCCCACTACAAACTCTCTTCAGTTCAAGAAATTTGTACAGCCGGCATTTCGATCATTCTGCCTCGCAGAGGTCCTTGACTGTGCTCCCTTCCTCTCCCTCTCTCGGCCGCACTTTGCATGCTTCCGTCTTCCTTTTCCCCGGTTTGCTCTTCATCTATGTCTGCTCTCTTTAGAGACTTTCTAGTATTGTTTTATTTCAATGGCTGTGTTGTTTTATTGGATTGAAAGCCCTTTTTGGTTTATACTTGTGGAAGCAGGACACTCAGGATTTTATATTGAGTCTTGATGAACTAATGGTATTATATTGAAATAGTAATTCCAGAGAGGAAAATCCTATGATTAGCCTATGGATGCAGGAGGGAGAGGATGTCTCACTATCTTAGTAAACCTACTACCCAGTAGACAGCCTGGCGAATTGTATGTTCTCAATGAAGTTTTTCAATAATGGGTGAAATGTAAACCAGCTTTGCGCTGAATTTTGTAGCATGATGGAATGATAATGTGATATGCTTTGGCTTAGTATCGGTTTTGTATTCAATGTAGAACTAGTGTACAAGAGCATTACGAGGCTGCCTTTCCTGACTGCCAGTCATTCAAGTACAGCGATTCGCAAGCCAGAGGCCTCAGGAAACACCTGGGAGAACAGGCAGCTGCGGAGGCACAGCACTTGCTGCTGCGCTTAGGATTCCGAACGTCTGGGGAGCCATCTAGAAATCTGTGTCCTCTCCACCTGTGTGACTCTGACTCTGGGAGCCCAGAAGCACCCTTGGGCAAAACACTGCTCGGGTGCAGTCAGACTTGGCCATGGCTGCGGCAGGTAAACCAGCATCACCTGCCCGCCTTGGTCCGCGAAGGGGACGGCGGAGACGGGTGCGAAGGAAACGTTTTGGAAGGAAGGCGCAAAAGCTGAGGAGCAGGAGGCAAGTTGGAGGAAGGCTGGTCCTGGCCTCGTGAAGTGTCATCTCAAAGCTAGATTATTGGAAAATACGGACACGATACATGCGTGGTCATTTGCTCTAGTAAAAAGCAGCGTTACAACACGCAATACTCTTTTCTTTGCAGAGGGTTTCTTTATTAATTAAAATGGGTAGAAAAGGTTAATGTTGGGTCTGTTTTCTTGTGGGTTTTTTAAAAAGCTTTGCATTGAATTTGGAGCATGATAGAATGATAATGTGATATAATTTAGCTTAATATCTATTTTGTGTTAGATGACAGTTTTATTAAGCAGAACCAATAATCATCGTTATTTAGTCATAACGACCCATTATAAATGGTCTCATTTTCCCTAATTTTAATTTTACCTCTTGGAGTATGCCTTTCTAGAATTGCTAAAATGGTTACACTTGGTTTCTTTTATAAATATAATTTTTACAGTTACTCGGGAAACATAAATCATCTACTTGTTAGTATTACTATTCTATATATCTAATAGAAAACTATTTTAGTGTCTTGATTTCTCTTAATTAAACTTAAAGACTAGCACATTTCAGGAAATTAAATTACCACCCTTTGTGTGTTGGAGCCTTACAACGGAAACGAGTGGCCTTCTCTTTCGAGGATGCCGCCTTTATCTGAGGATGTGTTTCTTTTTTTAAACTGAATTTATCGGGGTGACATGGGTTCACAAAACCATGCAGGTTTCAAGTGTACAACTCCACAAAACATCTCCTGCACACGCGCTGTGTGCCCCTTGCCGCAAGCAGAGTCTCTTTCTGTCCTCATTCCCCCCCCCGCCCCCCCAGCTTTGCCCACCTCCGTCTCCCCCTTCCCCTGTGGCGTCCCCACACACTGAGACCTAAGCCCCTCACCTACTGTCATCCAGCCCCCAGCCCCCCGCCCCCTGGCAGCTGTCCGTCGGTCCCCCGCGCCCAGGCCTCCGTCTCTGTTTTGTCCGTTGGTTCATTCTGTGCATTGGGCTCTGCATGTGCGTGAGACCGTGCGGCATCCGTGTTTCTCTGGCTGGCTTCTTTCACGTGGACGGTGACCTCCAGGCCCGCCCGCGCTGTCAGAACGGAGAAGAGTTTCTCCTTTTCTCCTGGCCGAGCCGCGTCCCACTGTGTGAACGCGCCGCGCTCTTCCGTCCCATCACTCGTCGGCTGACGGGCGCCGGGGCTGCTTCCGGATCCTGGCGGCTGTGAATGACGCGGCCCTGAACGTAGGGGTGCACACGTTCTTCCAAATTCGCGCGTGGCGTTTCTTCAGGTATACTCGCAGAAGTGGGACTGCGGGGTCATCAGGCAGTTGCATTTTTAGTTTCCTGCGGACATTCCGTGCTGTTTCCCACCGTGGCCGCTGCACGAGGGCTCCCCTTTGTGAACGTCCTCGCCAGCACTTGCTGTTTGTCAATTTATTGATGACGGCCATTCTGGCAGGTAAGAGGTGGTATCTCACGGTGGTTTTAACTTGCATCTCCCTGGTGACCGGTGACGCTGGGGATCCGTGTGTCCTCTTTGGAATGGGTGTGGGGTGGGGGGAGGTTAACAGTCAGAGTAGACCAAAAAAACAAAAAAACAAAAAACAAGGACTTATCCCCAACAGCCTCCAGAACAGCTGGATTTCCGATCCCCTCTTTAGAAATACCAACAAATTTATTATCATAAGGTGAGTCGATGTTTATTGGGCATCTGAGCTTAAAGTGAACAAAGGTAGGCAACGATCGTGTTGGGGCTTTGGTCCGAACAGCTGTGACGGGAGACACAGGGTTCGTTTGTGGAGACCTCGGGGCAGACGGGATGTTCGCGGCCCCCGCTCTTAAGGCTCTTTTAACTGACATCAACGACCTGTCTGAGGACAGCGAGTGTACAGAGCATTCCCGTGCACGTCCTTTCATACCGGCCCGTGCCATTTCCCTCAGGGGGGCATTGTGACTTTTATGAATGTACACCGAGGGGACTAAGTGTCAGAGCAATTCAGTGACGCCCAAGCCAGTGGCCTCGTTGGAGTGGAGGCCAAGCTCTCTATTCCACATCAGAGCCTCCGCAGTCAGGGCACATCCCAAAGGCTCTGGGCGCCCGACAACAGAGGCAGAAGGTCGAAGAAGTTCAAACACTGGAGGGTGAAGGCCGCCTCCGACACAGACTTCCCAGCTTTGGGACATTGTCCAGGGACCAGCGTGCAACAATGGCTCAGAATTCAAGGCCAGTCAGCTCCTTTCAGCTTCTGTCGTGGGCACTATAGGTGGCTCCTGCCGCTTTGAGTAATAAGACTGCTTCATCTATACCTGATTAAATGGAACTGCCTTCTATAAAATGTGTGCCTGGATGAACTAGAGATGTATTCCCAAGCGTTCAAGGGTACTTGGGAAGAAATCAGATCCACCCGTGAAGGCAAACGTGGATTGTAACCTATGGTGCCAGTGAGTAAGTTGGCCTTTTACTCTCTACTGATTATTTATTCGATGCAATCAGTGAGTGCCAGAACTGTGCTGGGCACTGAGGTCACAAAGGAAGAGACACAGCCTCTGACCTTACACAGGTTGTGCTCGGCTGGGAAGAAAAACACCCACGATAACACGGGGAAGGTAACGTGCCGGGAGGCGTGGGAGGCCAGGGCATGAGGGAAGGGGCCGTTGCACCAAACTCCTGGCCGATTTTTGGAATGATCTCACTGTGCCTCATTTACACACATGCGTATCAATGGTCGCCAGTTTGTATGTCTATATGGATATAGTACGTAGCTTTACTCTGAGTTGCCGCCTAATTTGTAAACAAAATAACTCCCCCAAGTCTGTTCACACAGGAGAAACCTTGTAGAGAATGGTCAATCAGGACTGTTGCGTTGGGCTTGGAGCAGGTGGTTTAATACAATGGAACTGGGTTATATTTACAGGGGTCTTGGTAAGCCATGCTGATAATGGCATCTTTAAAAGTCTTGGACAAATAGATGAAAGAGATGCTTTTATTTTTAGCCAAACAGATGTTTAGTGTCTGGGTTACAACCATCTCTTAACACGTTCCAGTCACTGGGAGGCTGGCACTCCCCAAGGATCCCAACCCAGCAAAGTCTCTAAGATGAGGCCGAGAGGACTGAGAAATGGGGCATTTTTGCCAGCGTGTCCTGTGTCTGTAAAACTCTTGGGCACAAGTTACATTCATTGGAAGATCCACGTTCTTCCACTTGAGATTTTAGTCCAGGAGTTACCCCCACTGGTTAATATGTAAATAAGTAATACAAATCATATGGATTCTGTCAAGCGCTCTGGTAATATTTATGTTAACTTTATCTTAAATAAAAAGAAAAAGATCGTGGGCTTTGGAGTAAGTTCTTGTAGCCAAATTCCGAAGTTTTCACCCTCTTTGACCCTGGAGAAGTATTTTTTAACACCAGGTTTAGTTTCTGATCAAGAAAATAAAGATAAGAGCTGCCCACCGCACGGTTCTATTGTTAGCGCGGGCACAGCGCCGTTACATAAGGGCCTGGAACAGGGCCTGCCAGAGGGGGTTCCTGAGCCGGGGACAGCTCCTCTCCGCGCGCAGCCACAAAACCTGCACGGGGCCGGCCTTTACCATTAAACACCCTTCTTACAACATTCTACCCGAGGCATTCGGTCAAAAAAAATTAATGACTTCTATTCCACTTATGTATTTTGTGGGGATATCAGAGGCTGGTCCCTAGGAACCAACCACTCAAAATGCTAGTTAGCTTGTGTTTTTCTGCTACAGAAAGGTTGCATGCGACACACGAAGCGCCCACCCCCCCACCCATTTTCTCCCTCTCAGAGGGTTAAGTGACGCCTGCTCTCCGTCTCTAATGCACATACACGCGGAGGGCTTACCGTGGGGAGGGGTCGGGATGTTTTCTGACATTCAGCAAGTGTGACACCACCACCCTACTTTAATGACTGGATTAAATATAGATCCATTATTTGACACCTTATGCAGAGTCAAGCTTAATTGGTCAGATTTTGGAGCAAATATGCCAGGTCGGGGGCGGGGGCAGTCTCCCCCGTGCGCTAATTTCAGTCCGATTGATTTTTCGCTCCCTGGGTTTTTGTTCTGTGTTCTTCTGTGTTCTTCTGCGCTCACCGACTGCAGCTGTGGCTTCCACAAGAGGACCAGATGAGGGAGTGCGAATGGATTTACGCCGCCCTTTCTACTGCAGACACAAAACAGTTCTGTAGATTTGTTACCGATGGGTCACAGCGCCATCTTCATATGCAAATGACAACATTTCTTATGGCACTGTTTTCTGTGTAAATAACAGAGATCACAAAGAGACAGGACAAATGATCTTGGGCCATTGTCTTATTTATAGATTAAAGTACAATTGTGTTTTCCGTGGATTTACAGGCAGACACCTTAGTTACTTGTGTTATTTCTTTCTTTTATGCTCAGTCTCCCCTCAGATCTGGCATAACTATTCTTTTCTTTAGTATTCTTCCCCTGGCTAGATGGCTTATTTTCTCTAAGTGGCAGAATACCTTCTTTTATTATTATTGTGAGAACGCTGAGTATTTACCTAATTATTCTTCAGAGCACATTGGAAGACAATGCAGTTGGACAAATGGATGGATGCTGGAAAGGGGTTACTGAATAATTGCAGTATTTCTAGAAGTCCCAGTGACCATTTTCTTCTTACCTTTTCATATGTTTCCTCTAGGTTACTTTTTTTTTCCATGACAGCTTTTCAAGATTATAGCTGGTAATTTCTTTTCTTCCTGTTTGAAAAAATATTCTGGGAGTATGCACGTGCTCAGATAAATATTATCTATTAAAAAACCCATGAATATAAGATGTGTTAATGTATGAAGATGTATTAGGATGTACTAACATACATCTTTATTTTTTAGAATGAAGAAATATCTAATACACTATTTAGCTTTACATCCTAGCTTTCCGTTAATATGTCAGTCTAAAGAATTTCAAGTCAAATATTAAGCTAATCCGAAACCTGAGCACCTGATGCCAATGAAAGAGCTTGGGCCGAGCACACGGAGTGCGACAGAGGAGAACCTCAGGGCTCCGGCTGGGCCTCCGTCAGCCATCACCATGCGATGGCTGAGAGTCTAACTTTGTGCCAGGGGTTTCTGCAGATAGAGAGGCGAATAGGGCATGGTATGTCCCCTCCCAAAACGTGCTCTAGCAATAAAGGAAGATGATGTGGGTGTGGAAACATTAACACGAAAACCTCAGATCCACCGCAGACACACGCAGAGTCGGTGAGAGACCAGGTAGTGCCAAGGATAATCCAGCCTGGCAGACAGTGGGCGTTATTTCTCTTCCGATTCTAAATGCATTCCGATTGTTGCCGTGCCAATTTATTAACTTCTGTGTTGGATTGGTTAATCTTTGAATTGGTTTAAGTCCTTATCTAAAAAGAGGACACACAATAAAATATGATGAATGATAGAATAAAGGGTCACATGGGATTAATCGTTTGTTAAAAAAATTTTTTTTGGAAAGTGGAATTCCATCCTAAAATGGAGAAGCGGCTGCAAAATTAGGAACGAGTTCGGGAAGCTCAAGAGCGTCAGCCCGGCACTGACGGCCGGATTCACAGCTCCCGCTATCTGTTCACATCGTTCCTTTAGGGGAAATTTGACAACGGCGTCTCACAAACGTGTTGCCACTTTCAAAGCTTCTTGCTAGCATTTTAGTAACGTGGAAATCAGTTCTGGCATTTTGGATAAATGTTCCAAAAATCTTCCCTGCCAGACATCTCATTAAGTAGGAAGCCTCGATAGACTAATATGGAAAAGCAATTTTAAATCGAGGTTGGATTCACAACATGGTGATTTTTGTAAATAAGGCTTGGAAAGTCTTCTGTGTTCTTTATGGATTTAATTTTCCTGCTGGGGTTGTGTGCCTCTCCCTGTCGGCTGTGCCCAGTCATGTCACCCGGCCACCACCCACCACTCCTTTTCGAAGAGAGGGGACTGTGAGGCAGCTTTAAGAAACCACCCCATAGTTATAGAAGACGGTGGGAGCAACGACTCTTTCCAAAAGGGTTATTTACTCATTATGCTCCCACGTAAATATTCTCTGGTAAATTAAATGCACCTTCCTCCCTAATGTGACCATGCTTTTTAATAGTGACATGATAGCCCTTCTTTTGAATGTTCCATTATTATAACAGTCTGCATGCTACAGTCGTGACTCTTTTGCTGAAACGGACCCCCGAGAGCAGCGTTTGTGTGGTCTTCATCGCATGCACTTTGCATCCAACCCAGGCATAGACGTGTCTTGATTAATATTTTGGAAGCTGTGAACGGCATGCTTACCAATATTTGATACTTGCTGATACCTCATTGTTTGTTACACCTATGGCTTTTAGTGTGGTTGTGCTAGCCTAATAGCCTTGTCTCTGAAACTGATGAGGACAATCCCGGGTAGCTCTGTCCCCCCGCTGGACTGCCTTTGCCCTGGGTCGTGTTCTCAGCTTCTCTTGGCTCAACTACAGAAATAGCTTGTCTACCGCTTAGTTGACAGCAGTCAAGGTCCACCCCCTCCCCATGTCTGACTTTGCTCCCCCGGCGACCGTTCCAGCCCTGGCCCCCGACTGCATGGCCCCCAGCACCCTTTGGCGCTGGCCTTCGCTCCACGGTGAGCCCACACTCCAGGGTCACTTTCTCCGGACAGGCTGGGCTCTAGGAGTAGACGCAAGGCCTGTCTTTCCATTTCTCTCCCTGGGCGCCTCAGAGAAGGCGTTCAGTGGATGTCGCTGGGTGAACGCCACACGATGGCGCAGATGAAGGTCGCTCTGGTCCTGCACGTGCGCCAGTGCTTGGGCACGCGGTGCGTCCTCGACGTCTCTAATCGCGCCCTTTGAGAATCAAGATGGGTGCTTTCGGAAGGCTTTTCACACGCCTGCTCACTCACAGATGTTACCGGAGGTGTGTTTTTAAAATGAAGATTTCTGGAGTCAGAGTTTCCGAAGGAACACCGGGGAACCTTCGTTTGCTCAAACAGTCGCTCTCATCCACGCCCCCGTCCCGGCAGGCTTGGAGAGGTCTCTCAGGACCGCGGTCTGCCTCGGAGACCAGAAGGCGGCTCAGCGTGCGGCGCTGGGCTGTGTGACCCTAAACTCATTCCCCGCCATGTTGTTTGGGGTGCTGTGGTCCTAGAGGAGGTCACAGTGGATACAGGTGACTGACCTGAGATCTATTCCAGTGGAGATAGGAGGGGCTTGGGGAGAGATGAGGTCATCCCAGTGTCACCAGGTCTAGAGAGTTGTGACCGCCTTTCAAGGATGCCAAGGCAGATCCTGCCATAGTCCCCAAGTCTGGGTATTCATGTAGCAACCCTTTCTTGCACACCTACTATGTGCTGGCTGTAAGTTAGGTGTTGAGAAGACAGCCATAGCGTGACACACCATCTCTGCCTCCTTTCGGCCAGTTTGACTGAAAACTCCAAAAAGGCTTCCCCCGTCCCCTGAAAGGGTAACAGTTCAGTTCCAAGGACCAGGCACCACGTTCCACTACCAGGGACCCATTTTTATCCTTGACTGAGGAGCTTACTCTCGTCAGAACCTGCATTTCCAGCCACTAAATGCACCATCATTTTAAGTGGCGATGCGTTCGTTTTCTTATTTTATCTTTGAAGTTGGCATTTTCTTCTCCCTTTGGCAATCCTGTGCACATTTGAGGCTGCAGAGGCAGGACGGTGGATGAGGAGGAGTCCCAGTCCCACACCGTGACATTAGATGAGAGACAGCAGAGTGTCACGTGACTGGCGCCTGACCCGTCTGTGCGCTGCAATCGCTATGTCATTCCTCTGTATTTCATGGGGTGTTAAGAAACCGAGGCTTGAGGTAGCCAAGACCACTTGTAAGTCCCCACTGGCAGTAACAGGGAAGTGTTTTTAAACACTGTGAACTTTTTAGTGCCCCCGATGTTTCCATGACCTGCACTGGGTTAACGCGACATCCCTGAGGCAGACACTGTTCTCTGCTGCTTCTGTTTTTAAAAAAATTGTGTGGTGCTCAAGGCTTAGATTTCTTGGTATTTCATTTCTCTACTGTACTATTTCCATTTCAAAATACAGACGTGCAGTCAGATCGTTACATTTTCACAGGGAAGTCCTTTAAAGACAAAGTCTGCTAAATTAAATCTAAGGACAAGAAAAGACCATATTGAAATAAGTTCAATTTAAAGCCAGAACTCTGCACACACAAAAACTGAAAAAAAAAATAGCAAGTATGAGGGTTTTGTGTTGTTAAGTAGAAAGTGTTTTATAGGTGTGGATGCTTTGGAAAATGAAAGAATCTTCCACGAGAGCCAGGAAGGCCATGGTGGTCTCTGCGGGTGGATTGACAAAGACTAGAGAAATAGGCTGGTCGCTAAATGGGAATTAAGAAATAAGGACTCTTACATACACACAGACCCACAGAAAGCACATGAACCACCTTGCTTTGGGGTCTAAATTCCATGTACAGTTGCTAAAATAAAACATGCAGAAAATAGTCTTTATTAGCAGTATCTCAAATGTCCATGGAGTGATGTACTCAACCATGAAAGTGAAAAGCCAGGACATCAAAAATAAACACCCTTTCTGTTTTATCTATCAGCGCGCAGGAGGTTCTTCCTCATCGCCGTGCTAACAGCGCAAGAGAGTTAGAGCGTTCGCTGGTCTCCTTTATTGCTCACATGTCCCTGGGATCTTTGGAAAAGGACTTGAAACACAAACACATTTTAAAATGAGTAGATCAAACAGAGAAGTCACCCCTCTTCCCGCCAGGGGTTTTCTGAGCGCCACACGCGTGTGTTTATCGTTGTAATTAGGATAATTCCCAGCTCTCGCACCCCGGCCGCCACCCCCACTGTCGCCGTCTTGAAGCCCACGGCGTTGGCGCGCACTGGGGCGCTCCTGCCTGCCGCCTGGGCAGCTCTGGGTTGTTTTTCTGAAATAGTAACATAAGATGGTGTGCTTTTGTGTGTTGTATAGCCTAAATGTTAGCAGGAGACATCTCTGTATTTTGTATGTCAGCTTTCCATCAAATTGGTTCCGAGGCCTCCCGTGATCGGTGATGAAGATGCGAGATCGGCCTTTGAGCTTTACGTCTCAAGTATCACATGTGCAATTAGCGAGTGTGAATCTGCTTATAGGGACCTGGGTTTTTCCACTTTACTGGAATTTTCAAAAATTCCAGGAAAAATAAAAATGTGGGGTTCAAAGTAGCAAACTGAATTTCTGAGTGATTTTTCCTGAGATAATCATAAATGGTTTTGGGGGGAAAGAGTCAAATGGCTAAGCTATGCAACTTGATTTATTTTAAATGTCTTTTAGTTTTTGTTTAAAATACAATGTTTCCCATTTAACTCAGGGAAAATAATGGCAATGTCTGGAACAAGAATGAAACATGCCAACCAGTCTAACTTTAGAAAGAAGTGCTTTTACAGGAATTAGAGAAGTGAGAGAGGGAAAGAGAGACACGCAGATTTATCCGTTTCCCTTAGTGTGTTCAAAATTTAATGATTCTTCCTGTCTAGAAATTGTTACATGGAGCTTTAATCTCTCCTACTACAATGAAACTTCATTTTCTTTCTCATGTCTTAGAGGCCAGGAGGCCCCAAGGGTGTAAGAGAAGTTAAGGAATAACCATCTCAACAACCAGGAGTGTGTAGAGTTGACACAACTACAAAATGAAAGCTATTCCCCTTGTTCAATAGCCCTTAAACTTTGGAAATCGTGTCCAGTAGTGGAAAATTAAAAAAAAACAAAAAAACGCCTGCCTTGTTTTCCAGAGGAAAAGGATCATGAGTCTGTCTATCCATGATAGATTACGTCAATTGTATTTCTTTCAGAAGCTTTTAAAACCAAAAGTGTTGCAAAGACGTTGTTTGTCATCATTATGGTGTCAGTAACCTGTGACACTTAAGCCATTGATCCCCGCACTTCTCCTGCTTTATTAAAAATCTCTTGTATATTTCTGACACATTATCAAGCTCACACTCCCATAACCGTCACTTGAATTTTGAAGATAGTCCTGGTGCATTGCGGCCTCCGGAGGGCTCGTCTCGTGTGTCGGAGATTGAGGCCATGTGTCAGGGACTCCCTTCGAGCTTTTGTCACCTTCAGACCGTGGGAAATAGGGTCCCAATTACAGAAAAACGCCCAGTCTATCTGTAACTGTCTGTCTCTGGCTTCTTCGAGGACGTGCTTGTCCTTGAAATGACTTGGAGAAGACTGTTCGACATCACATCTCTTCCGAGGGACTCACTGAAGTACATTTGATGTTTCCCATACTCTTAAAAGGCCTGGGGAGTTCTGGAGAAAGTGTTGGTTTTAACAGATGTGTCCCTTGACTGTCCCCAGTGTTTTGTGCTTCAAATGGATAAACGAGTGGATTTTCCTCAGCTTCGTAGGCCATCATGGCTCCATCTCCTCATCATTGTAAAAGATACAGGACGTGAAACTATTACTGTTTATGAGCTATTTCTAACATACAACCTTACCAAAGTTCCTCAAAAATATATGAAGTTTACCCAATATATTTACTATTTACTGAAGTCTTATTGCAAACATTTAATTGATACCAGCCTAGTAACAATGTCTAGAAATTATTAAACAAAGAGGAGATACATGTATCATTATAGAGCATTTACAGAAACTCATTATCTAGAAATCATTCTTCCTCTTCGATTTTTCCAAATTAATAATTGAATAAATCCTAAGCACTGGCCGATTTGGAGACAAGGACTTTCTCTTCGTTTCACAATTGACTTAATACAAATTATGCCATTTTTGAGTTAAGATCCCTTTTGTAACAGTCTCTTACCAAGTACTAATTAAAGCTGTTTTCTAACTCTGTCCAATAGACTTTGCCTTTTTTTTTTTTTCATTCCTGATTTGAACTATCAGCTAATTGCAGCACTACCTTTCCTATGAACTGGGTAGGTCCTACATTTTCTTTATAATTTAATAACCAATTTGAATGAATTTATTTTGGCATCACATGGAATTAGTCTAAATGATATTTTGTTAAGGTGAGTTCAGTTTAAATAACAAAATTTAATTTCAGATATGTACCTCCATTCACCCATTTAATTAGCTGATGCTGATAACCCAATATATGGACTCATAAGTGAGCTATTGCTAATTTGAAAGTAGAAAAGTCAACATAACTTCCTGATCTGATTATTGATACTGTTACATGTTCTTACCAGTTTCCATACATAAAGCTACATAAGGCAAGGGAAAATTGCAGGTAAAGCTGTTTTTTAGACAATCACATGCAATTCCTTCCCGATCATTCAGCAGCTACTTAAGAAAACTGTATTAATTGAGTATCATTTTTCAATGATAATTACTACTATTACATCTAAAACTATCTCATGAAGGCATAGATTAGGTCTCTGGTTGCCTCATGAAGAATCTTCGTCTATAAATTTATGTTTTAATAGGAAGTCCATATTTTAAAGACCTGAGGGCAAAGGAGCTGCTATGCTGGTCTCTGGATTCGGGGAGTTCTCTTCCTTCTCCACCACGAGCGATTGTTTGTTTGGAGGCCAAGCCCAAAGCGCGTGCTGTGTAAGACCCCCAGAGCTGCCCGGCCCTGAGGCTCACCTGGAAGTCTAGTTACACGTTCGTCGTGAGACGCTCTAGCAGGGACCACTGTGGGACCCCGCCATCAGCTATGAGCCCCTAGCTCGCGGGTAGCCTGGGTTCCTCTTAGCTGGTGAGAGATACCCATTTGGACAACCCACGATGCCAGGGGCTGGCTGTCGCATTACCAGCACTTCCCGGAAGCTGGAATACACAAGCGGTGCAAGGGCAGCGGGATCAGCCCTTTGGAACATGGAGCGTGGGAACGGATGGACACTCCCTCTCAAAAGCAACCTGGCCAAGGCAGCAGGAACCTCGAAATACGCATATCATTTGAGGAAGTGAACCCTAAGTCTGAGGATCGTGTATAAGGCAAGGCTGGAATCCTGGCTCCAAGTTGCAGGGAGGTGTTTTTATGAGACCAATATTTGCAATATTAAAGTAGGGGACTAGCTTATCCAACACAATGGAGCTGTGTGAGCCAATTAAAATGCGCCCGTATCAGAAGTTACGAATAGTTAAAATTCTACCACTGTTCATAACATGGGAAATGCTTTTAAATAAATGAAAACTGATGATTTAAAAAAAAAAAAAGTTAAAGGGGATAACACAAATGTATGAGGAGTCCTCTGCATGCTTGTGCAGATCTCTGTTCTTATTTCTACATTTTTCTATCTATGTTTAAAATGCATACAAACCTTTAAGGAGGTAATGAAATAGCCTGTCTTTTCTTTAAAACACTTACACATTTGCACAATTACATACAGGGAGGTAAAATTATTTTTATTATCACGAAAATTTTATTAAAAAACAGACGGAGCCCCTGGTAGTGGAGAAAAAGAATGACTTAGTCAGCCGGCGTGTCTCCGGCTGAGAAGCTCAGGAAATCCCCATAGACGGAAATGCCCCCCCTTCCTCACATGGGGGGGCGTGGTACCTTGGCTTGTACAATTATCAATAAGTGAGGCCCCAGGCTTCATGTAACTTAAAATTTCCAATACCTCTGTTTTGTCCAGTGTCAAACGCAAAGGGTACGTTGAGAGTTTTCCTAAAATTCCCAAGAAGGTGTGAAAATAGTAACTAAAACATAATTAGAAAATCACGTGCATAACAAGACCTTCGGAACTCACTCAACGTACAATAAAACTATTTTTTTCCTGCAGAGATCATTTTCGTGTATACTTTAATTGCCTTTTTACAAAGAACATTGACTTTGGAGACCTGGAATGTACAATGTCTAGAAACGAGTAGGAGTCTATTGGTTTCATTCAAGGAATTTGAAAGCCGTAACTGAGAGGTGTCTCAGGACCTTTGCCTTGGGACTAGCAACTAACTTTTGTCGGCACCAACACAACGCCGCCAGGCCGGCGGCTGCAGCCATGTGGGCGGAACGGCCTCACGGGCCCGTTCTGTCCCAGGAAGGGGTCTGCGGAGGAGGCGTGGTGCTGGGGACGGCTTTTGTCCATGGCGAACACCACCGCCAGCACCTTCAGCGCTGCGCTTTTTCACTTATGAATGAACTGCGTTGAGCTACTGGGTATGAAGCGTTCTCAGCGCCAGGCACACGGGAGCACGGGGTTCGGCCTGTCACAGGAACACGCTAGAAAGTGTGCTGCAAGGATGGATAAACGACATGCGCTTATGAACCCCCATCCCTCAACCCCCACGCATCCCTGTTTCTCCCTTAACTGAATTGCTAAGCCAGAAATGCAGGTCTGCTGTGTGGCCTGGAAAATTTCACGTTAACAACACCACAACACCAACAAAGCGTGCTTATCCGGGTACCGCCCAATGATACTAAATTTATGAACAAAGTTTTTGAATTTCCAGAGTAAATTAAATTAAAATAGTCGGCAAAATACTATGGTTTTCAGTTAAACTTAAGTCTCGGGGAAGTGGAAGTTTTTATAGGTGCCCCCAGCACAGCCCTAGAATATGTTTTCAGGGTCACACTGAAAGGATGGCGACCCCCATGCTGTACTGCTGAGAGCTCCAGTCGCGATGGATTCGCATGAAGAATGCAAATTTCATTTTTGCCAGAGTGATGTGACTTTCATCACTTGTGGTTATTACATTTTTAATGGATGCTTAGCAACGGAATCTATAGCTTTTGTATGGTAATGTCTATTTTAGGAGAAGAATCACATGCACCAAGAGTTCCAAAAAATCTTTTTTTTTTTAAATATTGATTGATGTTCATTAATCGTTTACCAAGGTAGATAAACATTCTGTAAACCTGTCTTCCGGATAAATTATTTGCCAAATCATAGAGAAAAAAAGCAAAATCGATGGGACTGGCATTTAACAAATGCTTTGCGACTTGAATGTTATGCATATTTTACATATGTGGTTTTATGAATAACAGGGACTGACTAATGTGTCTGTGGTTGGGTAGAATTTAAGTAAGAAACTAGTACTGTGATATCTTTACTTGGGCTAATTTGAAGATGACATTGTATTTGTTTGAACATGATTTTAAAGTATTGAACCTCCCAATAATACTAAGTATGAATTTTATTGAAAACTACAAATGCACCAATTGAAATACTGATCACTTAAAAAAAAAAGATAGGGGAGGAGGAAGGAAATGAGAAATTGTTTTATTTCTCAGTCAATATGCTGTTGCTGATTAAAGAAAAATAGATTTCAATGCAGGCTACAGCAGATGACATCAAAGTGTCCTCCTGGTAGCAAGGTAGCTGTACAAACCACACACACACACACTAAGCTACATTAGAAGTACAATACATTGAAACAGTAATTTTTCAATGCTATGTAAATATTACAGACATATTAAATTCAAAGGTAAGCAGAATCAGCAGATACTGACAGTTTTAAATTTACTAAAAAATCAATAGAAGGGCAGTAAAATGCAATTTTCTTAAACAGGATGTAACTTCCAGTGAGCAGAACCATTCTTGATTTAACAGAGAGATTTTTTTTAATAGGACTTAAGAAAGTGGATCATTTTATTAGTCGTTGAGCAATACCCATGTGAAATGCTTTGAAGTAATTGACATATTTTTATTAGCTTGAGAGCTCTATATACATATTTTATGTTCTTCTCAGAAGTGTAAATAGTATTCCATTCTAATTATTATTTGTTTTCCTCCTAATGACCACTAGGAAGTCAGTACCTGGAGTTCCAGGAAAAAGAATCATTTCACTTTGAGTATCAGTTTCTCAGCATGCGCCCTGCCCTTCCTCGCTCCTGGGGAAAGATTTAAATAATGGATGGGGGTTTCTTTGGAACTAAGTGCTCTTTTTTATGTTTTGTTGTGATTTTGTCACTTTAGAGGAAATATCGTTAGTTAAAGGGTCACAAATCACACCAAGGATTTCATCAGTGCCGTATAATGGATCTGTACATGTTTTAATGGGTGGGTGACTGTCATTCAAGGCTCTTAGGCATTTGATTCAAATTTGAAATGTAAGAACCATGAGCATACTGATGAGTTAAGATACCGAACTGTGTGCGGAAAACGAGACCTGGGTGAACTTGTTTTCCCTCTTTCTTTCTCATTAATGATTGACCTAAAGATTTTTTTAAGGGAGATGTGTTTGATAGTCAATTTTTTGGTTCCCAGTGTGGTAATAAAAAAAAAGAATTGCTCAATAAAATAAAATTTCCCTTTTCTCTTGTGTCCAGTCCTCCCTTCCCCTTCAAATGCAGCTGTTTACTTACATCTTTCAAAAGTGAAGGCCAAAAAAAACCACAGTTTCTAAAGAGCCAAGAACCTTTTTTTTGAGCATTAGATTGAAGTCTTCAAAGCGTGGCTTCTAAAACAGGCTTTCTTGAAATAATAATAATAAAAATGAATCTCAGCAAGTTTCATTTTAACAAAAGAGTAGGCTTCTTCAGGCCATTTTTCTGGCCTCTCCTCCCCGAACGTCGCCTGCCTGCGTGGGAAGTCTCTTGTAGCCTCCAGCTCACCAGGCTGGTACAGGTATCGGCATTTATTTGGTGCGTCTCTCTTACGGCCTCCACACTGCGCTCTTGCGCCATGTCAGGACCTTTGTCACAGGACAGCGTGAGCAGCCCTTTGGCCGGGACCGGTCTAGGCAGCACAATTCAGCAACCTCGTGTGCCCGAGAAAATGATGTCACTTTACCAGCGTTCTGCAATATCCTCTTCACTGAAAACACCGGCACGTTAATTTTACCTGCTTTCCGAAGGGCACGGCAGGATTATTGACGCATGGCCGGCTTTATGGGCCCAGGATGCATGAATTATTAGTGTCCCTTGACATTTTAAAATCCCTGAGTCTATAGCTAGCCTTCCCGTTACCGACTGTGGGCTACGAGAGGCCACGCTAGTTCTTGATCAACGATTGTGCAGTAATTCAGAGGTGTCGGGTTCTCTTGTGGGTTTAAAAAAAAAGGATCTTTTTGTTATTTCTGGACTTTATAAGACACTATCTGAAAGTGCTGTAAAGCTGTGTTGTGTATGCTGTGCCTCGAGCGTGCCTATCCTGGTTTTTGTGAAGAAACTACACTTGCTTTTCTATCATTATTTTTAATAATAAAGCAATACGACTCAAATGTGATTATTATTAGATTTCAGTGCCTTTTCCTCAAGAGCATTCCCATGAAATATTCCAATAGCACTACATCATACGTAATTGAATGTCTGGATATTATTATGCAAAAAGTCCACCTGATGAAAAAGAACAATGAGAGCATTTGAGTTGCAGCAAGGCATCGCATGTTTACGCCTCTTCAGTTTCCCAGGAACAACACCACGATTCTTATTAGACTGAGTTTGTAAATGGCATCTGCTTGTCATGGGAAGATACAAGGATTGGAAGCAGTCAAAGGTAAAACATAATTATCAAAGACATCTGCCTTTGTTCAAAGAATTGCGATCCTTTCATTTATAGTTGTATCTCAGTATATTTTGCTGTGTGGGAAGCTATTAACTAACCCCCCCCCCCCATAGGACAAAAGCCCCTTTCTCAGGCCCTCTTTCTCAGAGCTGGCTGGACCCCATAAAGCAGGAGTCACCCTAATTCTCTTACGAGCCTTTATCCTCAGGACTAAAAAAATCCCTGGAAGGGCCCTGAGGTGCTGAGGCTCCGAGAACTTAGGGCAGGACACACCAGACCTCCGTGACCGGACCCTGCCCCCGAAGGGGACAAGTAAACGCGAAGCAGCCCCCCTGACACATCCTGCTCCACAGCCGCCCCTTCCCCTGTGCAAACTCACGGCGCCACCCCCCAGGGCGGTGCATTTCCCTGCGCCTGGCCCTTCCCCTCCCTTGGGAAGGCAGCAAATAAAACCTTTGGCCCTGGGCACGTTCTTCTCTGAATTCTTTCACAGCCCACATCGCCGACCACCCTCCCGCCACCAAATCTTAAATCTTGAGGCAAATCAGCACATTCTCAGGTAAGAGGTCTGCGCCGAAGGTTTTAAATTGTTCAAGAACCGCAGTGGAAACACATTGTGACCCGTGTTCCCGCTTTTGTCCACCCCGAGCCTGCCCTGTCAGTGGGAAGCGCTTTGAACGGGGACATCCGTAATGAAGCTCGCGCGGTTATTGCCTGTCCGCCTCTGACAGGGGGTCCAGACTACCAGGCTTGTCGCTAAATTATGGGTTCGGAAACTTGCCTCCTACGGATTGACTCCCAACTCATCGAATGCACCCCCGAGTCCCAGGGATTAGTGCCAGGGATCCTCGTGGGGGACACGTCTCCCAGGGCCCTGTGGTCAAACCCAATGGCCCATTTTCAGTTCTCATCTCCACTTCTCTCTCTGAAGCATGCGGGTCTCTGGGCCAACGCTCCGTACCCCGAAATACCCGTCTCATCCCGTTACCTAGCCGGCCTTTGCCTTCCTGGGCCCCTTCCCTGGTCCCATTCCTTAGGTTTTATTTTGGGGGCGCTGTTTGCACGTATTTAGCCCAAGAACGTCTGTGAGGCATCGATGACAGGTGCTGCAGTGTGGGCTTTTCCGGGGCATCAGCGGTGCCTGCGGCCCCGCCTTCAGGAGAGAAGCAGGCGCGCGAGCCTCTCCTCCCCGCGGGGCAGGGGCAGGGCTTCCCTTCTCCTGCCCCTGCTCTGCCCCTGTTCTCACTCATGCTTGGGGGTCCTGGCGATGCCACCCGCCAGGTGTCCCGACCCTCTGTGTCTGCCACGGTATTTCCAGGGTCTCACCGGCCTCTCCCTTTGGTGTCCGAGGCACTCAGTGTGTCCAGCATGACGTTTTCCTCTGTACCAATGGGCCTCTGACCTCAAAAAAAAAATTGTGTATCTACTGGATTCTCATCTTAAATATTGCCATTTGTGTTAATACTGTCCCAATTTCATGACCTCCGAGTCGTCCTGGAATGGGGCTTTCTCTTCCCCTTTCATATGGAATCTGTGTACACACACACACCCCCGCTTCTGTTCTCCAGGAACGGCTTCTGCAATGTCCAGCCTCATCGCCACTTTCTTCCGTCCGCCTGGCCGTTCCTCTCATCTGGGCGGGCAGCCCTGGTGTCCTTCCTGTTTCCCTGGCACACTGAGCAGTGGAAGTGCACGGGCTTTGGCATCGTTCAGAATCATTGAAAGCACAGCTGTACCGCGGACTTGTTCTGTGATCTTGGAGAGCTAACTACTCTAGGCTTCAGTTTTCTCATGTGTAACATGAATAACGCGAACATTTCAAATTCATTGAGAAAAGTGACGTATAATTCCATTCCTGGCATATCTTAAACACATACAGAGGTTGGTTTCCTTTTCAGCGCCATTTCTCCTGGACAAGACCGTGAGGATTAGCCTCCCATCTAATCAAATCCTCCTATTGTAAACCCTCGATGGCTTCCCATCGCTACACATCAAACTCACGTGGGTATTGCAGCTCTGATTTACTTGTCCGGTTTCCTTTCCTGCCTTTGTACACGTGGTCCCTGTGGATTAAGTTGCACCAGGCTTCTCGCCACTGCCAGCTCCCCCTCCCCCGGGAACCCCCCGAGTCTCACCCCGGCATCCCCCGCCCCCTCTTTGGAAAGGTCTTCTCTTGCCTCCTCTCGTGACAAAACGTCCACTCGCTTTAGAGACCCGATCCAATAGAACAGCTTCTGAAAGTCCACCCTGGCTCATCCAAGAAGACATAGTTATTCTGTCCTGTGTTTCTTCGTCACGTCACCCACAGACATGACTGCGTACTCAGTTCTGTGGCTTGTCCTCGAGGGGCTTCAGAGAGCTGAGCAGCAACAAAGACGACAGCAGGAACGATGGGCACTGGCAGGGCATCCCCTGCATGTAAGGGACGCGCCACCCTCCACGTCGCTTGTCCCCGTGCCACTGCGCCCTGAGGCAGATGCTGTTCCGTTCCTATTCCGCAGATGGACAGACCGAGGCTGGAAAAGTCTGCTGCTGGCCCCAGGTGGACTACTTATGGCCCGTGAACCTGATGGATGCTAACTTCAGTCCCTGGGTTTAAATACTGTATTTTAAATATAATGAATTAATCTAAATGTCATGTTGGTTTGCAGATTCCTTTGAGACTGTGATAGAAGTAATTTTAAAAATGCCCTTGTGGACACTTCTGCATGTCAGGCGGCTCGGGGGTGCCCTGAAGTCCTTCCGAGGTCACCGAGGAATCCAACGATCTGAAGAGAAGACCCCGTTCCTGCAGCTTAAACTTCTCATCCTGTGATCTGATGAACAGATATTCCCAACCTTTTGTCTTTAGGTAAAATCCTCATTTCACTCGACAGCGTTCAGTAGGTGCCACGATGTGGCCTCTGAGGGACGGCAACCCTTAAGTCCCACAGAAGAAAGTGTGGAGAACGCTGGGCAAGGCTGTCACACAGTCCCTCAGAAAACATGTATTTGTCCTCATGTCGGAGAGTAAGCCTGTCACGGTCGGTGCTAGCTTATCGTCGCCCCCAGCATCAGTTCCTTAGAGTGTTGTTTACACACTCAGGATTTAATGTGAATGTTTTAATGAGGTGGGGTTTTTTTTCCCCCATTACAAAATATATGTGTGCTGTCTTCATGGAGAGAGCAAGTTGGGATTTGAAAGAAAAGCACACCGTTCTCCACAACACAGGAAGGCAGGCCGGGCACATCCTTGTTCCCAGGAAGACTGAGCAGCGCTGATAAATAGCTCACACAAATGCAAATGTGTTGATGCAGATAATGAAGACCACCCCCGGACACATTTGGATCAATGCTCAAATGTGTACATTATAAATTCATCAGTGGATGAAATGAACAAAGTTGCGAAGCTCAGTGGTGGCCGAGACTGCAGGTTGGCTGCCGGTGGCCTGAATTTGGTCCCTAAATGCATTGTTGGTTCTGCATAATATTCTTTAAAAATTTAAGCCAGTGTTTAAACAGCAGGGTATTTGGATTTTTTCATTTTTTTTACAGGAATCTCCAGGCTTCCAGCTTCTCTGGAAATGTTGGGAGCTCGGACACCACAGGACCCTTGTTCTCGCGTGGCAAGGACCGGCTGGAGCTCGCGAGCAGCTGCTCCCTCTACACAGGACCACCCTTGCCCGTCAGCTCGGCCCCCGGCAGACCCATTTCGCACATTCGCTGTACCTGCCTCTCCCCTGCTGGCACTTATAACCCTAGAAGGCTGGCCTGGAAATTCGAGCCGTTTATAGGAAACTCATTTTTAGTAATGCATCACGTGTTGCAATCAATGCAAGATGAAATCGCCTCTTCGAAAGTGTAGGCTAGAGAGGTGTCACTTCTGTGCAGTCACTGAGGCTGCTGGGACTCCCCAGAAATGGTGTAAATAGGATGATCTCACAGGTAGTTATTTGAATTCACACCAGTTTGGCGATGGAGAAATGAAAAACTTGAAATCCAGCCTACTGGTCAAGGGCAAATTGGTTCTTCAGGTAGTAAGGCGGCATGGATTCCAGGTACTCCGTGATGAATATGGAATCAGATCCAGAAGCCTAGCATCGTTTCGGTTAACAAGGCATCCACAATTAAATGTGATTTTTAATATTCATTATGAGAAAGATGGGGAGCAGGATTGGGCTGGGGGGAGATCAATTTTCTTTTAATTCTCTATCTGTTGGTATTACTTAAAATTGTAAAACACCTTATAATTAGAAAAAATAACAAACAGGAAGAATATAAATGGGCAATAGTAGTTTACCACATTTTACAATTTTTTTTGTTTCCTAGTCTTTTCTATCTGAAGACAGTGATGATCACATCTTTAGAATGGTCTAATAAGTTATGGTAAATAGATTATAGTTATCCTAAATCCTTCCAGTTCCATAGGACCTTGAAGGAAGATTTCTCTTGGGGGGGTCGGGGGGAAAGAGATCATGGTTTAATTGCTCTGGTGGCTCAAGAATGTAACACTGAATTTCCTCTCCCAGCCCTTTGTTGAATTTTTTAGTGCGGAGTGTGGGTGAGAGGACTGATCTGACTTAGGAGGAGTCTGGGCCCCTCACGTCGCCAGGGACAATCCGGCCCCAGGTTCTGTGCGATGTCGCCCCCCTCTCAGCAGCTCTGCTACCGGCAGAGCCCGCCCCTGCGCCCAGAGCCCTTTCCCGGGCTGCGGCCGGGCCAGGGACGGGGTGCTTGGCCTCCTGCAAGGGCGGACCGGCGAGCGCAGGAAGAGGGGCAGCCGATCAAGGCTCTGCTCTCTCGCTCCGAAGGCCTTCCTGCCGACGGCGAGGTTTGGGGGTCCGGCGAGCCGGCACCCGAGAATCGGCGCCCAGGGGGCCTCCCAGAGCGCGCGTCGCCATCTGTATTAGATCCTGACCAGATTTACCATTTGACATCGGACTATGCACGAACCGCCCCGTAGGTCGCTGGCGTTCAAAAACCGGGATCATGTTTCCAAGCTCAACATTCGAGTTACTTTCAACTCCGGCCGTTCGGAGAGAATCCCTGAGCCGGCGGGCGCGTCTCACCGCTCACGGGCCCTGGGGCGCTGCTGCCCTCCAGCCTCCTCGGCGTGACAAACGGCCCTCTTAGAATAAATACAACAGCGGCACGGCAACTTCTGCGGGAGGAACACGCAGGTCAAAGGAGAGAGAGACTTGGAGAGAGAAAGTCAAAAGCGGTGAAACTCCCGGAGAAAGGGTTTCGCAGCTGAGGCAGACGGGAACGCACCCGGGTTCTGGTGCTGGGAGATGGGGAAACCTCAGATGTCGAGGCTGAAAATACCCCGTCAGTGTACCCTTCACCACCAGTTCTCGTCTTTTCAGTGATGGACAGTTGTTTTGAGTTTGCCGAAAGGCCAGCCCAGCCTTCGTTTAGTCAAACACACACCACTCACGGAGTGCCTGCTCATGCGGATTCCAGGGGCGATCCCATGAGGACAAAGCGTCGCTCCACGCGTGGCGTCCTCCAAAGACTTCCAGGTCTGGGATGCGGTCCTCGGATTCTTCGCATCCTTTCCAGGCTGCTCTATCCTTGCGGCGGCCCTTTCTTCCTCCCAAATAATCTCTGTGCCTAAATGCCATTTGCATTCGCCACGCGGCAGGGAGGGTAGTTTCTCCAGGAAACTTTGCCAAGGAGCCGGGCGTTTTCCTTGAGTCTCCCCTGCACGCTCTACAGGCTCCCCGTGACGTTTTCCACCCTATGGAGGGAGCCACTGGCGCTCTGGTCCCCGCGCTCGGGTCCCCATCGCTGCAGCCGTGGCTGACTGAGGTGTCAGGCCCCCTGGAGCGTATCGAAGTGCCCAGAAGAGGACACCTTCACCCAGTCTCTGATAAAGTGAAGCGTACCAGGTGGAGACAGAAGTCCACCTGGGCGAAGAGGATGGCGAGGCGGGAGGCCACCGAGGGTCCTGGAAGGAGGAGGCTGGGAGGCGGCCCACTCGCCACCCGCGCCGCCAGTAAGAACCGCCACAGCGGGGCAGACCGGCGTCCAACCCAGGAGATCGGGCGGCCTCGCTCAGCGACCGCACAGCGCAGTTTGATTCCGGACCCGCCAGGCCGCACGGTGTCGGAAGGATCCAGCCAGACCCGCTGCCGCGCCAGAGGCCAGAGAACAACCATTGTCTCCAACGTCAGAAAACGCAAATGTCTTCTGGAGAGATGCCTGAATCCCAGAACTCAAGCATATGTGTAATTTTAGTCGTGCCTCTGCAATCAAAAAGAGAAGCTGTAACCCTATGTCACTGATTCGTCTGTATTCTAACACTAAATCGCACCGATACTGGATCCAGATAGGTTATTTCTTAATTTGATAATTGCTCTAACTATGAAAATCTGGGGAAGCAAGAATTCAATTTTTTTAAAATTTTTTTTAATTTTTGCGATTTAATGTCCTTTGCTGTCTCCTAACATAGAACACATAGTCTTTGATATATTGTTTTATTTACAAAGATTTACTTGACTTTGCCTCAGCTCCTATCCAAATTTTCCCAAACAACTTCCCAGGAAAGTGGTGATTTTTAGGACTGGGATTCTTCCGTACGACAACATCCCCCCAAAGCAGGCCTTGTCATTTGTTTGTGCCTAAGGATGTGACTTAAATCAAGGTTTCCCAGGTATAATCTGAGGAAAAGGAAATAGGTTATATAAAATTATTTCATGGCCAAATATTACTGTCTTTCTTCATCGAGTGCTGTGATATCCAAAGCGCCATGCTAGGCCCTGGAACCAATGAAATTCATTAGAAAAAAATCCCTACTTTTAAGGCACTAAGAGTCAAGTAAAGGCAGACACAAAGATAGAAGAAAAGCCAGTGTTTGAAAAATAATTAACCAGAGGTTTGCACAAGCAGAGAGGGAAAGGCATGGAGCCAGTCCGAGGGTTTGATGGCCATGTGGCAGAGGTGAAGTGAGTCTTGAGGACAGAAGACAGACGGTGAAGAAGGACGGGAGAGAATTCCAGGCCAGGCAGACAGCAGGTACCAGACAGCGTTGACGAGCAAAGTGCCCAGTGACCGAAATCCTCGAACACACCCAGCATGTCCCCCTCCGGGCCTCTGTGCTGGCTCTCTCCCCTCTGGGACACTTGTCCCCCAGAAAGGCAAATGTTTCTTCTCTCCTTGCAGTCAGTGCTCTGATCAAATACTGCAGAGCCAGCCCCCCCCCACCCCGCCCGCCGCCATCTGTAGTTTGCATCTCCTTGCCCTGCTTCACATTTTTTCAGAGGAGTTCTTATAGGCTTATCACTCACTGCCCCTCAGTACATGAGAGAGCGTGAACTTTGTATGCAGCTGGGTGCGAAGTGCCTAGTATGGAGACTGGTCCCTAAGAGCTTCTCGCTGAATACATGAAAGAGCGCACCTGTAAGTGCACACAGCCAGCGAGCACACCTGTGTCTCGACTTTGCCTCTTGTGCCAATTTCAACACCTAAGTGACTCAGGGCGGGAAACGTGTTCAACGGCTCCAAACGTGAGGAAGGAGCGTGGAACGTGGGTGTGAAGGAAGCTCTCCACACTCCATGCCCGGGCCCAAAGCACCGGCCCCGCCCCTTTCCTGAAGCTCTTCTGAGTCTACCAGAAGCCTCAGAGGTGTACAGGATTAAAAGTCCTTCTTACATCTTAGAAGTTAACTTTCAGCACAAAACTGAGTGATAGTACAGGATCTAGGCCCAAATGTTTTTGAAGGCACTTAGATCATAAAGTATTCCTGTGATTTAGCCAGGAGTGTAATCTCCTTAGCAAGGTTTTCTGAACTAGAAGCTCCGCCCACATAAAACTTCACATTTCTGCCAAGACTTCAATTCTGTGATAAATGCAAATGCAAACCTCTTTGTCACAGACCGACACATTCGTATTTGCTTCTAATCCGGTGTGATTCCATTTGAAATTCTCAAGAAATGCTACTCGGATGCTTGAAGGAAGTTGTTCAGATCTTTAATATGAGTTATTCTTATAGACTCAGGCATGATCAACATTTCTCCTGCAAAAAGGACTACATGTGAAGGGCAAAATGCCTTAGGAGGGTATTGATCCGATTATAAGTAAAATAATGCTAAAGTTAACTTTCACGGAATTTAAAACAGTGGCTCACATGTACCAAGAGTTCTTGGCATGTTAATTTTTACCAGACCTTTAGGGGAAAAAATCAGTTGTATTAAATTTCATCTAGAAGCAACTAAATCTTATGCTGGTTACCAAATAGAGATATGATTATTTTTAAATGTTAGCATTTTCCTTCCTTTCTTAAAATAATGAGCACTAAAATGTTTTAGGTAGATTATTCTAGAAACAGCATAGCATGGTTATAAATTTCAAATTTACTGGATTTTTTTTTTAAAGTTCTGTTCTAACTCTAGTGTTTTGGGCAAACTGCTTAACCTCTCTGTGTCCATTTTTTTATTCCTAAAACAAACAAACAAAAAATGCCTATGTAACAGGATGGTTGTAGGAATTTAATAAAATAATTAATTTAAACTAAGCCCTATGCTCCATACATTTTTGATATAAAAATAACTTCATTAAAATTGATATAGTCTCAGTTTAAAGATAAATGAGTAAATTTTTTTACTTACACTTCATACAGAGGTGTTGGTTTTAAGAAATGTTGACAGTATGTTTGTAGAACACATTTCTGAGTTTTTTCTTCCTTGCAGATTTAAACATGGAATCATTCATACAGGTTTCTAAGACACGGTCCCTAAAATCACCTCTGGAAGCCTCCTCTCTGTTTCCTGTGGCTTACATTCTACACCATCGCAGACAAGACGAGTGCAGCATCATGCGCTAAAATATTCTGCAAAAGTCAGCACGGGTTCCAACAGTCTCATTGGTGCAATTATCATGGGAGTTATCTCTATTTATGTGTCATTTATAGTGAGCATTCCAAGCAGCTTTGTAATAAAATTCTTAGTAGGCAGAAGCAACTAACATAGAGAAGGAAAAATGAAAACGTGCTTCGGTATGTTCTCTCTATACATTTAGTGGGTACTTCAGAGTTCTGTAGTTTGGGTGGAGCTTTCCAGTGTCTGAACACTTAGTGAAGTTGCTGATGTCGTGCATTTCAGAGGTCCCCTGCTTTGTCCAAGATGGCCCAAGACTTTTTATAACAAGTAGCAAATAAAATATCTGCTATATTTTATGCAGACCAAAATAAAGACTCACTATAGCTTTATATTAGATTAGAATTTTTCTGCATGATGGGAGTGTGCGTAATCTAATACTGTAATCCAAATAAATTGTAAATAGTAGGCCTTTACATAATTTTTTGTTTTACGTTGCTTCAGTCCATTGACATTTTGAAAAGCAACTATGACTCAGGTCACATAAAGTTGTGGGATTTACACTATAAAGAAATACTTAAAAAACACCCCAAATTTAGGAGTGTTTGCATTTTTGTTAACACTGATCTGAAAAAAAAAATTCAGTGGAAATTAACTCAGTGTATTTCAAGATACTCTGTGCGCTATACCCTATTAAAGCTCGAAGGCGGTTGTCACGATTGTAGTACCCCAAAGTCAGTCATGGTAGGCACCAGAAAGCTTAGCAAACCCTCAGCGGCCACGTCCTGTGAGCCAGCACAGCAGCTCTCAACACCCCGTTTACCCTCTCTCACTCGCTCTTAAGAAACTGGTGTCCCTCAAATGTGTGTCTTTCTGCGTCCATATGGTTTCGAACAAGCGGTGAAAGTATTCCCTATTTGCTGTGTACCCACACTCGTGCAGCTCAGCTGGCGTGCCATCTGCCCTGGTATTCCTTTCCACTCTCCTCACTTGGAGGGCGTTCTCGGTCTGGAAAATGGTCGCTTGACCGTCCGACGGGTCTCCAGATGGCTTCTGGACCATTCTATGTCCTATCCACCAGCAATATGTGATGGTTATTTAAAGTTCAACCAGGGTATTCACAAGCTCATTATTTGGTCATAAAATACCAGGCATTTTACTTGGAGGAAGAACATCATCTTAGATTTCTGGAGTGCCATCTTTTGGATTAGCGGAAGGAGAGAAACAAGAAAACACGTTCCTCCCTCTCTGAGAAGCAGATGGCTACTCTTATAGTGTTAGTTATCCAAAATTGTTTCTATTTTTACCCTCCTGTACTAAGATGACATTTTAGTGGAAACAGCAGCCTGACATACAGACCATCTTTGTTCCTTGAAGGACAACCGTTGAAATAAGAAGCGAATGGAATTAAAGTCCCGCAGCACAGGGAGGCGGGCGACCGAGCTGCGAGGGCCCGTCGCAGGAAGTGGACTCAGACCCCAGGGAAACCGTGAGGAGGCGACAGGGGCGGCGGGCAGAGCCGGGGGGAGCCCTGGGGCCCCGGCTTCCGCGAACGCAGACGCGCCTCCGGGGGCCGCCGGCCTCCTCTTCGGCCTCCCTCCCTCCCAGCACACGCCAAACCTTTGAAGCATTGGGAGCACCCCAGGTGTACTGTGTCTTCATTGATCGCTCTCCATGTCTCCACCCACGGTTTTGTAAAGAAGAGGAGTAAAGAGGTTACTCCCCCCGCCCCCAACCGCCTTCTGTTTTTTGCTTGGCTGATTTTAATTTTATCTTGGTTCCATTTCCCATTCTTGCTGCCCATTCGTCCATCTCTCCGTTCCTTTCACACTTGCTGAGCTACCAGAGACTCAGCAGCGAGACGAGAACACGCGGAGGGGACCCCCGCGTGTTCAGGGAGCCCCGAGTGAGGGGGAAGGAGGTATGTGAAGCAGTCATTACCATGAAATGTGAGGGGCGCATCAGGCGTTCCTTAGGAGGCAGAAAGCGGCAGGAAGGCCCCTGACTCTGCCAGGTGCATTCCAGGGTGGTGTGTCTTCAGGTTTTCCTGAATCCCTATGTCACATCAGTATCTGCTTCGGTGTATCTTTCACACAAGACCTCCTGAAACAGGGTGGATGCCAGCCGGTTGTGTAAGTGGAGCATTCCCAGCCAGCCTACAACCTGACCAGCAAAAATCCTACCTGCTACCGTAATTTGCAGTTGCCCTCATCTGTGTAATGCGTGTGTAAAATGTGTCTGAATGACTCATTCTCTCCTTCCTAATATTATGTGTAAATGGAAAAGATGTGTATGAATCTTACCTGATAGTACCTATTCATTTCTTAGATAAAGCTTTATTTCATAATCTTGATATTGGGACAAGAATTTAGCTTTGATTTTTTTTAAGGTTTGGCTTCCAGGTCAGATTATTGCATCTTTTTTTTTTTTTTTTTAATGAGTTTTCTGAGAACTTCTTGATATCTTCAAGTTTTGCAAAATGCTTGCTCTAGAATTTCTTCAAAGTGCATTTGGATTCTGTTACTTTTTATCTCAGAATAGATGTGTTAGCTCCCTAATAAGCTCTAAATTTATTTCAAAAATGGATTTTAAATGACAGTTAACTGGCATCTGTGTTTTAGAACTGTGCTTGAATGGAAATTAGAATCGTTGAAATAATGTGAAGACAGAGAGGAGGCGACTCCATGTTCTGGCTAAAGCCTCCTAAAACATACCAGCCGTAGTCTATTTAAACCTAGTTGCATTATCATCTGACAGAGAAGGAACAACGTGAGTGAACTCAATCAATCCTGCATGTAATTTTTTTCACTTAGTACCAATTCAGAATATTTGGACCTAAGAAAAATTCAGAATAGTTATAAAAAAGGCACGTTCTTACTTTATGTACACAAAACCAATTTAATTGATTTTTCCCTTTTCATAAACTTGGTGTGGCATTATGTAGATATGTTATGCAATCATTATTGTAAGCTTTTAGGGAAAACTGATAAAAATTAATTTTTATGAAACTTCTCTAATAGTTTTATAAAATATTATTTAATTTATTCTTGGTGGTGCAATGTAAATATTTCAAAACAAAATAAAACACCCCCTAACACTCATGCGTAATGTGACAGGAGACTTTAGTAAATCAATCTTTGAGATGATCTATGTACTTTTTTTTCTGAAATGACAGTTCACATGAAAATATTTTCAGGCGTTTTTGACAATTTTTAGTTTTTTCAGTCTTCCCTGAATATTGTGTATATTTTGGAAACCAAATGCATTCACAGTGAACAAGAAGAAATAAGTAAGAAGCAGTTGCTACTCTATTGACCAAAAAACATCAGAATGTTTTATATTTTCTAATAACACATTAATTTTTCTTAGAAACTTACTTTAAACAGAAAATCCAAGTAGAGATCATTGCTCTGAGATGTCAGTTTCTTAACATAATATCCAGTAAAAAAAAAAATTTTTAATTACTAAGCACTTTGTCCGTCCCCACCCTTAAAGCTGTGTCTTAGGAGTCATTTCTTTACTTTCCCAAATCAGTGCAACTTTCAAAAATGCCTCTCTCTTCAACAAATCCTTGTGCAGAGAGTTGGATTTTTCCCCCTGAGATAACACTTATTAATGTGGCTGAAGGACAAAGCAGAGAAAGCATTCCCAAAGTATTCGCTGCGTCCCAGTGTCCCCGTGCCGGGTGCTGCCTTGCGTGACACACTCTTCGTCAGAGGCTGGTTGCATCCTTGCCTTGCTGGGTCTCAGAAATAACCCCGTGCCCCCTCATCTGCAGATGGCTTTTTCCAGTTAACTTCTATCCCCTCAAAGTGTTCATTTCCTCTGTGGAAGTTTTACAGCTTGTCATTTTTTCTCTCTCTCGTTTAATTGCTTATTGATCTCTCTTATCATGCTGAAAGTTTCATGTGGGAATCAACTTGGTATTTTTTAGCAATTAGCTCTGGTACCTGGCACACAGTAGGAGTTCAGTAAATGTTTGTTAAATACATAAATGAATGAAATTGAACGTAACCATACTTTTTAAAAACCAAATCCCCTACTAGTTCAAAATCGCCCTAAGTGACATACTTTTGCATGTGTGAAAAATCATATATTCTAAGAAGATGTTCTAGGTGCTTACAAATTATGTAGACAATTATTTGGTATTTATTGCTGATGCAATAATTGTGAAATCATGCCAATATTTATGCAATAGTAATTCGAGAACACAAGTAATAACTGCTGAAAGGAGTGATAATTCTCTTTGCTGTGCCATCATTTAGATCTCTGACGATGTTCGACAAGGAGAAAATGGTGAGAAAAATCTGTAAAGAGTTTACACACAAAAGAATATTTCAACGGAGGAAAATATGTCAGCTTACTATACCATATTTTGTTCTTTCAAAATATGACAAAATTGACAGAGGACACAACGGTGTTTGACGCTCTGAGGAAAACACTGTGTGTTTGGAGACTGTGTGGTGTGGAGGCACGGCGCTGAGGGCTGCGCACGGGACCCTCGCTGTGCAGAAGCCCGGGCTTCGAAATAGAACGATACGTGTCGAAAGGGGCTGGTGCGCTATAATTAACTTTATTCTATTTTAAAGGGTCACTCACTTATCCTCTACTGACAGCTTTCCCACACAGCTTATCATGAACCCCTAGAGCTGCTACGATTAAGTCAATGTATTTGCATGACTAGTATGTAAATGTGTTTAAGCACAGAGTTCTTGATGTAGCCTAAGGTGTTTCGTATGAATATATCCAACACTCGGCTCTTTGAGGGAGATAAATGTGTTTTTATGCTTCACCACACACACTGTAAATGCCCTTTATGGGTGTACTTATGCCCACCTTGCTTCACATCAGCCATTTAATTATTTTTTTACGTAGGCAGCATAATAAACACATAATGTCAAATTTCAGCTTTCTAGGGGTCTGGCCCAGCTAGGTCAGTTGCATAGCTTTCTCTGTTTCACTGATCTGCTCAAAATACAAACTTTGTGTTCTGTCAACGAGGATTTTGTTCTGTGATGAGAGCCACGAAATCAGCTGAGAACCTCAGAAATACCAGAGAAATGTCGCTCAAAGGTATTATTACTGTGAAAGATTTTTTTTTTCAATTTTCTTTCTAGACCTCGTTGAGACCACTTCTGGTCCCAGAAGGCTAACACTGGTTCAATCACCTAATTCTGCGGCCGAAGGGACAGAGGTCCCGTTTCAGCCGGTGGCCGGAGCCGGGGCGGACCCCCGGCCTGCCAGCGCACACCCCAGTGCTCTTCGCGGCCGCTGCCGGTCGCTGCGGCTGTTGGAAGGGGCTGTGGGAACGGCCGTGTGGTGGGAGGGAATGAACAAGGGTTTACTGTAAAGTAGCCTTAGGCTCTGGTACTTCCTGGCTGTGTGACTGGATATGTGACAATCCCCAGGAAACCCAGTGCTCTTTTTTAATAAAATGTTAGTGACAACACTCGACACATAGGATCATTTAGAGAAGTGAATGGGGGAAGACAGTAGGGCCTGTACGCAAGTCCTACCACGGGCGAGGCCCCTGACCAAGCGCACCTATTGCTCTTACGAGTGTTTACCGTCTGCCTAATTTTTCTAGTTCGTCATCACTCTCGGTGTGAGTAATCTTGCAGCACTGTGCGGCGCCAGGCCACCTGTGCGTGGGCAGAGCCCGCCTGGCAGCGGGGGCACCCAGCGTTCCCTTGGCCAACTGCGGCTGCACCCTGTGTGCAATTAATTACTGCTCCTCAACCAAGTGATCGGGAAACTGGCGCTCAGACCATATTCGCAATTTAACGTGGAGACCAACGGTGCAGCATTCACTCACTAACGGTCAGGGGCTCGCCACGCCAGCGTGGAGGCCTTGGTGTGAACAGCATTGTGGCCGGAATGGAGGCTTTGTGTGCAGAAGGACAGCCGGAGCAGCTTAGGCAATGTGCGGGCGCTGAAAAGGAGACTTGTGGCATCGTGTGGACGCCAATGAGAAGGCGCACGGAGCGGGAACACCAGTTGTTTTTAATGATCAGCAGCAATAACTGGACACAGAGATGTCTTCCCGGCCTCTGTCTCATAGAGAAGAGAACCCAGCGTTCATTGGTCATTTTGTGTTTGGACAATATTTTTACTTCAAATAAAGGCATTAAAATAGCTGAAAAATTAAGTAAGTTTCATCAGAGGATCCAAGGATTGGGTTAAGAATGAGAAGATTAGGGATAGGCAGAGGAAGACATTTTTTGTAATAAAAACCATCTTGTAATAATAATAGTAACAATCATGACAAATACTCAGTAGGTCAAGTCACGTGTGTGTGGAACTGGTGGAGACCCATGAATGACTTTGAACAGCTATCAGGAACTTTTTCTCAAAAAAATGCTGTCATAGAGTGGAAGTTGTAATGTCCCTGAAGCTCAGTTTCTCATGTTGAAAATAAATGGGGATGTACCCAAGGAACAGCGACTTGCCTCAGGCACTGGATTCTGAAAACCATTCTTCCATCTGTTCAAAGGTAGAGCCTTCCTTCCCATACGCAGACCCAGAATCCACTGGGACTGAGGGCGAGGGGAGAGCTCCACCTGTGAGGGTCTACACACCAGCCCTGGCGGCGTTCGAGGATTTAGGGGCGAGCCCAGAAACGCGGCTCCCATGTTCGCACCTCTTTTGCTCCTGCCCTTCAGGGCAGCGCACACGGCAGCTCGACTTCAGGAGGAAACCCCGAATTCAGGACGGCCCACTGAACTGCAGGGTTTTCCAGGGCTGGGAGTCAGCGGCGGTGGGCGGACCATCCCCTTGGAGGCAATGAGCCCGTTTTTATTTTATTTTAAGATTTTAAGGCGATGGGGAAGGAGAACAATGGTGGAAAGAAGGAGAAGGGATTAGACAAAGAATGTGTATGAACGACCCATGGCCATGGACAGCAGAGTGGGAATTGACTGTGGGAGGGGGGGTTGGGGGCGGGATGGGTGGAGGGGGGCAGAGGGGACAATTGAGACAATTGTAATAGAATAAACATGATTTAAAAATTTTTTAAAAACCTTATAAAAAAAGGTTTATTTATTTTCAGAGAGGGGAAGGGAGGGAGAGAAACATCAAGGTGTGGGTGCCTCTCACGCGTCCCCTCCTGGGGACCTGGCCCGCAACCCAGGCATGAGCCTCGCACTGGGAATGGAACCGGTGGCCCTTGGTTTGCAGGCCGGGGCTCCAGCCACTGAGCCACCCCGGCCAGGGCCAGCCTCCCATTTTTAACACCCACAATCTGGACACTGGCAGCCTATTAACATCACAAATTATCCTCCATCCACGCATTGTCCGGAACATGGTTGAGGGCGGTCAGGGGTCCTCAAGCCTCAGGATTCCAATTTCACAAACTTTTAAAGAGAAAGCCTTCCAGATTTCCTTTGTTTAACCTATTCCAGGAATCGGAATGCCTTTACGTGTCAGTGGCACAGGATAAGGGAACTGTAAGTCTTCTCCGCAGTGAATATTATCTTTCCATTTTGCACAGTGGAGCTCAAAATGCCTCACTTCACGCTGATGGTGGGCACTTCTAGCGTTTTTCATCCCCTCCAGTTGAAATACACAATAGACTGGCCACTTGCAGAAAGAAGTGATGGGGATAAGTGAGAGAGAAATTCACAGAAATCGAATTCCCAGTAAACGCGAAGGTGTCCTTCATGCACCTCTTTCTGTGTAGATAAAATTTTAAATTTGCTAGACGAAGAAATTCACATTGGCAGACTACTCTTTTGGTGAAATTGGATACCTTGGGGGAAACTGTTATAATCATAGTAAAGACAGACTGAAAATACAATAATCCTCACAAGTCAATATAAATCCAAGATATAGATGTGTATATATAACATTTAATGATAAATAAGTAGTTCCAAAAACATACCACTAAAGGAACTCAAATATTGAAAAATTAATGTACTTTTACCAAAATAATTAATTTTGAGCTATATGGAACTGGCCACAGAAATTTAATTAGGTATATAACAGAATAAAAGAAAGAAAATGCCTCTTCTGAATATAAACATTACACTTAAATTAGTATAATTTGTATTAAAATAAATGTGAAAAAATAAATTCATGTAAATATCTTTCCTAACAAAAAATGGAGAGAAATCAAAATGAAGCTAATTATTTTAAAACAAGTTTCTGTAAACATAGTTTTACCATAAGTATTCCTTCTGCTGATAAACAAGATGGAAAATTAAAGAGAAAAACGCTGACAGTAATCACCATGTACCACATATCATTTGTGGGAAATCATTTCAGAATCCTTTAAGTCAAAGTGGATTTTTATCTCTTGATTGGAAATAAGTAGTAGCTTCCTTCACACCAGAGGCCTAGTATTTTTTTTTTAATAAACCAATATAATTAACAAGTGAGGATTATTTAAAATATTATTTTACATTTTGAAATGTCTAAATAAATTTAACTAAGGTATATGGCAAGCCAGATATGTGGAGTTCCCTTTTAAAGATAAACTGAGATAAACTAGGATAAGAGTTAGTTAATTGGAATAGAATTTCAAGTGTGATCTAATGTTTAAGAAAAGTAGGATATAAATGATAATTCTTTATCTGTTACTATTGTTTCTACATTAGGAGAAGCTACTGATTCACAAGACCAGACATTTTCTAAATGATTACATTTTTCTAAGGGATGTAAAAATAAAACTTTTAATTTTATTTAATAAACTTTATATTATGGGATGGTCTTTTATCCTGGCCTTGGTTTGAAGAGAAATACTTAATCTCCATTAATTTAGCAATTAGAAATATTTTGGATTGTATTTATATATTTTAATGCATTACAAATAGTATAAGTGGTAGAAGAAGATTAAAATTATTGGAGCACCTTACATTATGTAAGTACTTGGCAATTAGTTTTCCTGCTTCATTAGCATTTTTTGGAAATCTTTGCACTAAAATGTCAACCCCATAGTTTCATGAATCATTACATAAACATCAGGGATATAATTTATAATGTACAGCAACCCATTTTGATCCAAAAAAAAATAGACCTCCTTACAGTACGCCATTTTTGGATTCTATCTCATGTGATTTGAGGTGGGTGTGAAAATTATGGTCTTGCTCAGTGTTGACTGGTAAACCAATCATGGCATTTGAGATGATATATACCAAAAAGAAAGAAAAGAAGGGGAGGATAATAGAAATACTTTTATTCAATAAACACCTAATGCCTCCTGTTTTGTAGACTAATTTTAACATCTGGACTAACAGCAGACCCAAATGTGCTTTCAGTTTTAGTTTTTCACTCTCTTTCTCCACTCACCTTTTCTGCATGGCCAAACATTTCAAGTTCTCTTTTTTTAAAGGAAAATGTTTGCTTTATAAGTATTATCTGAGAGTTGTAGGAGAGAAAAAGAACTCATCATTAAGGAAGATTGTAGACTCCTAGGCCAGAAACCAGTATCTAAAAATGAAAACCACTTTTGTTAGTCTCAATAATTAGTTTATGGGTGTAGAGTTGCCATATAATTATAATTGTCACAGTTTCCTCTTCTAAATAAAAATCTTAGTTCCTAACATAACTTGTCATTAATTTTTTAATGATAATTTATAGTAAATATTTAGTTTTTATAATATGAAATATAATTTAGTACAAACTTTAAACCCACATTACTCAAAACAGTTCAAAACTATTACACATTTTTAGGTAAATAACTTTAAAATTTCCTCTACTGACCTACTTTGATAGGCATATCAAAAAACTCCTAAGTGACATAAAGTAGCAGTCCGCAAATAAAATGGTCAGGCCTTGTGACTAAATCAATTTTGCAAAACATTTCTAGACGATCTTAAGCCATTAATGTTTTATTGCTGGTAATTAATAAGCTCATAACTGATAACTTTTCCAGCTATTAACATACTAATTTATATGAAATATAAACCAATGATGATGAAATTATCAGTAATATAGGCCCACAATAAGCCAAATGAGGTGTGGCTAAAAATTACATCTGTATATAGTAGTCTCCCCTTATCTGCCTAAACCACGGATAGTACCGAACTCTACATATACTATGTGTTTTCCTATACATGCCTACCTGTGGAAAGTGCCATTTATAAATTAGGTGCAGTAAGAAATTAACAACAATAATAATAACAAAGGACAATCATAATGATATACTGTCATAAAAGCTGTGTGACGTGGTCTCTCAGAGCATCGAACTGTCCTGTTGTCACCGCTCCACTTAAGAGAAGCACTTTACAGCCTCTCGCTGCCCTACTGGAACTTCCTGCGTCGCTGCTCTTGTGCTTGGGGGCCGGGATGGAGTAAAATAGGGTGACTCGAACACAGGCCCTGTGGCACTGTGGCAGTGGGTCTGGCCGGCAATACGAGGACCGAATGACTCACAGGCAGGCGTGCCTGCCTCAGTGTGGAGGTGCTGGATGGAGGGATGGATCATTCCCCGGGGGGAAGGCGCAGGACACAGGCCTCGGAGTGGAGCGCAACATACACCTTACACGTTGTTTATTTCCGGGATTCTCTATCTAATATTTCAGATCGCTTTTGACTGGGGACCTGAAACCGCGGATAGGGAAACCGCGCGGTTAAGGGGGGACTATTGTGTTTGTTTGAAAAAGATTCCAATCGGTTATGTAATATTAAAAATTTTTTCAATATGACTTTTCCTTTATAAAATACTTTAGAAGTAACATTCGTTACTTAAAAACATGTGAAACATCAACAATAAAATAATTGAATGCCTCTGAACCCACCATAATACTTAAGAACTAGAGCCAATAATAAATTGGAACATTTCGTGAAAGTACAAGAGAAAAATAAACTGTTTTTGACATTTCTGAATTTTAAGTTTCTTCTCTGCCTAAATGTTAGCTATTTGGTACTGATTTCACATCCTTTTCCCAGTCAAGGTTCCTTTGTTTGAGGTTGGAAGTACTAACCTTTAAATTAGTGTCTATTTAATTTAATAACCGAATCCATCAAACTAGAGGCCTACTAAAATGATTTCATTTTCCTTGCTGGTTAATCTGAAGTGCTTATTAATCTTAAAATGTTCACTGTCAAAATAATGGACTCTTTCTTCCTGCATAAGAATAACGTGGATGTCGTGCGCATCTCTTGTCAATCACTCGGAGTGAGTGGCGCGGGCACACACTTCCGCCGCTGCCGCTCGCTCCTCCGAGATGAAGGCCGGACGGCGTCGATCATCTCTCACGCGGAGGGGAAATGGCATCGCATCCTGACAGGGGCCTGCGGTTCTACGCTCATTGTCAGAATGTGTTTTTCGAGAGGGGAAGTTCTAGTCTTCTGTCAAGCAATGGAACAACTATAAAAGCGATAGTATTTGAGAAAACAGATTACAAAGCACATAACTCGGAAATTCGTTGATACTCAGGCCATCGCTTTCCCTCTCTCTATATTGTTAGCAGAAGTTGCAGTTTGCTAAAGAGTATTAACACTGATTCTTCATGATATGATCTGGCACCCCAGGATGTGCTTGATTAAATTTGCACTGTGGCCTAAACAAGTACAGTGTCTTGTTAATAGGAAGGAGACATTGGACCGAGAAAAATCCAAGTTATAGTATCCATCTTTTACTTTAATACTAAATCAAAGGCGGTCTGGTATTATGTTCGGTGTAAAATGTAAAAGCCAATTTTCGTGGATCAGAGGCCTGTTCTAGGTCTTATACTCCAGAAGGAGACAGTGTAATAGTGGTCTTTTTAAATTTGAATTTAAAGCATAAACAAGTAACAATTCGCTGTGCTTAGAGCTGCGTATTAAACATTTTAGTCTTTGAATTTCTAGCATTTCCACGAAAGTTTGAATAAAAAGCTGTGGTCTCACAAACTCTATGAAATGATCTCCAGCTGACATAGTGAGAATTGACACAATCAAATTATTTAACCAAAAACATTCATTTTATCATTATATATAATACTCTGTGTTCTAAATAAATTTTTATCAAATACAGTTTTTATAAACATTTAGGAAATTTATTTTATATTACTGTATTACTGGACCATTTTGCAAATGCTCAAAAAAATTAGAGGAATCACCTTACGTGAGAATTTAACAATTCTTTGTATCATAGACGAATGAGACAACTTTAATACTGATCCACAGGGCAGTCTCTCCTTCTCTCTCTCTCTCTCTCTCTCTCTCTCTCTCTCTCACACACACACACACACACACACACTGAAGTCCTTATTCAAAGCCTTGTAAAATGAAGCTGATTCTCCTTTCTTCAAAACTGGGACATAATTAAAAACCAGAGTAAAATTTGGGCAGCTATCGAAATTACCACAATAATAATAACAAATCAAAAGAAGAGCTTAAGAGCTGGAGAAATTCAATTCAATATAAATTATCATAATTACAAAGCTATTAGCAATAAGGGTACTATTAAGAGTATTACATAATACTAATAAGAGTACTACGTGAATTCCACATGGATAGAACTCCCAATCAGGTGGAATTATGGGGGCCTAAAATATTTCCCAAATGAACAGAATTTGCGGTCCGGTAAAGCCCTCATTTTTTTATTTAAAATCTCTTCTGTAATAATTAATAATAACTTGCTACCATAAATCTACAACAAAGACAAAATTTACTTGGGTCAGTGTTGCCTAGAACCTGACGTAGTGATTTGTTTTAACTCACGGAGAGCAGCGGCTGTCAGACCCCAGCGAGCCTGCCGTGGTGCGGCGAGGCGGCCTGGCCGAGCGCCGCTGGGTGCCCGTCAGGCGTCTGTATCCCTAACAGGCCCCCAGCAATGGAGCTCCGCCACTCCCAGGGCCACCTGACCTGACAGCCACTGACCTGAACCGTAGGTCCCTGATGCCTCGGTCCCGGGGGCATCGTCTTCCCTAAAGCCCAACAACACGTCCGTCCTCAAAAACACGTATTGATTTTGGAAACTAGTATTATTAATGGATTTGGGGAGGGCATGCATTTGCTGTCATTTTATAGTTGCTAAAATAAAATTTTTGGTAACCATAGATACACTAATAATTTTTCTTAGGAAAATGCAAATAGGGATAATTAGAAACTGTGTTATACTAACTTAGAAATTGTAACAGAGTATCTATTGCTTTGAGGTGAAAAAAATGTGTACTTTATTCTTTTCCTATCGGGTGCTTCCTTGGTCTCTATTCCAAAGGGAAAAAAAGTAAATCAATTTCTAGAAAGGACTTTTGTTGGAGTCGTAGTATATCTGTGATGTACAAGTATCTTCTGGTGAATACAGACAACAGTAATACTTACAGCAATGTTTGCTTACACACCATATGTGATATACTATCCACAACCTAGTCAGCTCTCCTGACGTACTTTCTAACTCCCCACAGACTCCCAAGAGCCTGGATTGCGAGATGTCTTATAGGGCATGGATGTTTTCAGGGAAATGTAACCCAGACATTTAAAAGAAGGCCAGGAACACAGTAGGTGCTTTATAAATGTTGAAAGACCCGAATACACGCCTCATGAATGGCCCATGCATAATGGCTATTTACTGATATGTCTCTGAAACATCATCCTGAAATAATAGGTATCTCCTGATAATGTCTCTGGAAATGACACCCTGGCCCTTCCGCTGGCCCAGCGGCATCATCTCAGTCCCTGAGATGCTGTCGCGCGGAGGGTGGGCCGTCTCCAGCCCCTGCAGAACAGGCGAGAACGTGGTAAGCGCCAAACTGGCCCTGGGTTACTTTTTTACCCAGGTCTATGCTGCAGGCATTGCGATACACACTTATTTATACATTTAAAAATACTTTCTTCCTCTCAGTCATGTCGCTCTAACTTTGCGCGCCTCCCATAGGTACTGCGGGAAACACCCGCGCCGTCGTTCCCGCAGCCTGGGCGTTTAATGAGACCAAACGGTGGGAGCCAGACCCCGCGTGCGGATGGCTGCGGGAAGGAGCTTTATAAGCAAGAACAGGGGCTTGTGAGGCTTCAGCAGACCGGCCTGCTGCTCCTCAAACGCTCCTCTAATTTCTGCTCCCAGAGTGTGTCAACTCAGATGTTATCTTTGTTTTTCCACCGGCTCTGAGAGTGACGCCCTGGATGACAAGCGCAGCGTTACAGAGAAGGGAAGGGCAGGGGACCCCGCGACAGGAGGCTGCCAAGGTCCCTCCCGCGCTCACTGCCGGGTGACCCTGCGGCAGGGGGAGCGGCCCCAGCAGAGAGGGCGCGTGCTGGGGCCAGAGGGCTCCGCCGCCGGTAACCCCAAATGTCTGGATCAATCTGAACTATTTTTTTCCCTCACATAACGCGGGGGAGGGAACAACACCGAAGACAAAACACTTGAACACCAGGAGCCCGTTAAAGATGTTTCAACAAAGGGAAGAAAGAGGAGGAAAAAGGAAAGAGAACGTCTCCCTGCTGGCTGTGCAGCTGATGCCCAATAGAACCAAGTCCCAAGACCAAGGCTGAGGCCTGGCCGTGACCCCGAGACCCCGTGACCGCGTCTGACCGCCCGGGGGGTGCGGCCCCCACTCCTGCCAAGGCCTTTCCCTCCGGTGACTGAGAACAGGCGGGCAGAGGGTCACGGTGCCCTCCTGCCGCCTCCTCTCTGCCCACGCGATGCGCAGCGGCTGCAGCGCAGCGTGGCCTGAGCTACCGTAACTGAAAAACCTGCAGCAGGAGGCGCGCCTCGCGGCCCGGCGGGGCCACCTGTGGGCACCCGTTCCACTGAAAACAGTGACTAATCGGGGAGCAGTCCTCGGAGGAGGGTGGCTAAGACTCGCTGCAGGCCCCTCCAGCAGGGTTCCGCTGTGCGGGGGATGGGGGAGCCCTGCTGTCCCGGCGAACGCGAGCCGCCTGCGCCCGCTCCCACCGGAGTGGCCACGCGGCACGCGAGCCGTGCGGGCCGAGGCCGCACGGCCGTTTCTGCGGCCCTGGGGGGACCCACCTGCAGAAGCGGCCACGTGGCCATCGCTTCATAGGACACGGTGATCCGGTTGAGGACTTTATTTTTTTACAGTAAGGAAAGCTTTTTTGGGGGGGCGGGGGGAGGTGTCTCTCTGCACTTTGTTTACCTCTTTGAAGCTTCCTCCTCATAGTTTGGCAAAGGTAGGAAGTGACAGGAAGACATCCCTGACCTGATTCCAAACATTTATTTGGGAGAAATTAATATGTGCATTTCAGGAACGCTGGGCAACCTCGACCTTTTCCCCACTGGACGGGAAGCTGAATTTGCTGCAGAGACGTGTCGGAGGAAAAGTGTGTGTTACGGGCTTTCGTCAGGAAGTAGGCGGACCTCGTGCTTATCCTGTAAATTCTCGGAGTGTATGTGTTACCTCTTTCAGACCATACCCTTCTCATGTTAGAGCTGTTTTACACACACACATGTGCACACACATGACCTTTCATCGAGTCGGTTCCAAAAGATAGCCTAATTTTTGTTCAGCTGGGTTGTACCTTACCTATAAACTTTACAGATGTGGTCTTTATTTTTCACAAGGACCACAAATACTGTTTGGATTTTCAATCTACGGCAGCCTCTTTCCCACAACAATCACACGGCTTGGGCTTAAGAAAACGACATTTAAATTATCGGTTAAGTACTGAAGATTGGATTCTTGGTGGTCTTAAGGCTGACATTTCCGTCCTGTTTGTGCTACACAAAGGGTTAATAAGGTTTGCATAACCTGATTCTTTGACAGCTTTTTCCCGGCAGATTTCAGGATCGCTGCCAAAACAGACTTTAACCCTTGTAATCATACTGTTAATAACCACGCTGCGCAGAATACATCCCATCAGCACATAAGGCAGCGTCGTTCTGAACAGTTTGACCTGATATCTAAGCAAGGAAAGGTTCCTGGAGACGCTTGCCATTTTGGTTGCTATGGTGAGTTTCATATTTTGTGGAAACCACTGCTACATGTCTTAAAATAGACCTTTGCCAAGAAAAACATTGGTCCAGTGGCATATGCCGGCCGGGCAGTGCGAGGTTGCTCAAATTCCCTCCTTTGTTTTTCCTCTCCCCCCGGGGCCCCTGCTCCAAGCATCAGGCTGAAAATCCAGAAACTTGCTGCTAATTACAACGTTGACAATCCCCACGCCGGGCACTGGTGCCAGCTCTCCAACCACAGCCTCTGGGGCGCGCCCACGAGCGCTTGCTGGCTCCCGCCTCCCAGGCCCCCAGGCTCCCAGGCTGGCCCCGTCAATTACTGTTAACTTGAAAGTGTATGTTGTAGAGAAGCAGCTCAATTAGCTGGTTTGAGGATTAGGATCGAGCCTCTACAAATGTCAAAGCCCAATAACGCGAATCCGTCAAACATCTCTCCTCGGACAAAATGTTGATTAGTGTAGGTGCGGCTTCTCGGAGTCGATTCGACCACCCCATCACCTTCCGTTCAGCCCCGTAGACCAGAGTGACGCCCCCCGTCCCCTCCTCTCTCTGTCTGTCTGTCTCCCTCTCTCCCCCACCTGCCGCCTTTCTCACCTGCCTCTCTTTCTCAGAGTTCTATCTCCATGGCTTTGAAAATTTGAGGAAAATAATGGGCATAGTTGTTGACAGTTAGAGTTGACAGTTATTAAGAAAGGAGAACCTTTTGATGGGGGCCACATGGCCCAAAGAGACCCTCCGATCTTGATGAATGTTCAAATAATGATAGCTACTTACACCATGTTTCAAGTGAAGCTCTCGCTGCCGTGATAGAGATCTCATGTGGGAGCATGTTCCCTTGAGTGACAGGCAGGGTGACCACCCAGGGAGAAATTGCCCTCTCGGCCTCCTAAGGGGGCGGCACCGCAGGTGGCTCAGAGGGGGTGTCAGAGGCAGATCAGCGCACCATTTCCACGAACACGACAGCGGCGGGCAAGGGTTGAGGGAAATTGAGAATTTTATTTCACTCTGCAGTAATCCGAGAGCCAATCTGTCTCTGTTTATTCATCGAGATAGCTTTGGATATTTAAAAACTGAAATAAAACAGAGCAAAAGCGGTTTTCACTTGTGCATGGTCGGGCCAAAGCAGGGTTACCGTTGTTCGTAGAGATGATAATACAATAATTAACAAATAATAATACAAGAATAAACTTTGTTTCACGTACACCCAACTGTAAGCCTACTTTTGCCCTGCTCTGTATATTAGTGTTTTTCTATTTCTGTTCTTTGGTGTGAGAAGATCACTGAGTCAGTGTGATTTACTAACCTTACTTTTATTTTTTCACTGAATATAATACATGACAAATATTTGTCATTCCAATTTTTCAGCCAGTATTTTCATTTGGCAGCTTATTACATTGAGTTGATTTAACTGAGATTAAGATTTTCCCATTTTACTGGGAGATCTGCAACTTGGGTAAAAGGTTACACTACTCCTTTAACTATGATTCATATTTGTTTCTACATTAATATTAATTTGGATTAAATTTTTTTCCTAGATTTTGAAAAAAAGTGTAAGTATAAGCACACTGGAGACTCTTGGAATCTGTTGACATATTCACATCTGGGTATATAATATTGGAACTTGAAAAAGGTTAAATCAGATGAATCACTGACTAGTAGGAAGAATGTAAACATTATTATCACAGACCAGCAAGAATACAGTTTTAAGAAAAACTTCAATATTAATGTTTAAACATGATATGTCAGGAAGAAAATATCCCCAGGACACTGAGAAAGTGGGCCCCAGCTGCTACCTGGGTGTCCGTGGGCACGTGACCGAGATTCTCTGTGCCGTGATAGTCACATGGACAAAACATGGAAACAGACCCCATGCACCAGAGAACTGTGTCTGAGACAGAAAGTGATCATAACAACTAAATATATGGATTCACTCTGGGCTTATCTAAGTCTCATGAAATGCTGTGTTCTATATGGATAATAAACTGGAAAATAATTCCATTCAAGGGAAACAAAAGATCAAGTGGAAATGAAATGATGATACGTCTGTGGATACTAAGGCCAGGCCAGAGAACAAGCGTGTCAATCTTCTTTGCCGTTGCCGTGGGTAAGTCACAAGCAGTCCCCCCGCCCCCTGCACCTTGAATCTAAATGAAGTGCAGTGAACAGGAAAAACTAAACTCTTACACACGTGTCTGCATTTATGTACAGAAATATTGCTAATACAGCCTTAAACAAATTCCTCTAGGTTACTTGATTTCTAAAGCAAAGAGGCAAGTAAAACATATTATCTTTTCCAATAGAGAAAAAAAAAAGGATAAAAAGGGTGTCTCTTTTGAGCCATGCCCCCCTCAGGCTTCATTTTACACAAGTCTGTCTCTTCAGTTTGGTGATCTGTCCTTTGACTTGCGAAACATTCAGATTTCATGCCTTTCGCAATTTTCTACCCATAAGCCAAGCTCATTTTACTCAGACAATATTTCTATTTTAATTGAGTCACAGCTTTATAACAGAGCATGACTTTCTACCTAAATAAGAGAAGTTCTGAATCCTGTGAAAGAATCCCTAATCTATAAATACACTATGTAAAGTCAAAATTGTCAACTTCCCACCACAACGGGAACAGGGGCCCTGCACAAACAGCAAGATCTCTCCTCAAGTTTCCCCAAATTGATATTTCTTTTCAGTGTGCATTGTGGGCACTGGCTATTAGGTCTGCCAATAGAATAGCCACCAGGAATTTCATTATTGTGTCTTTAACACATCACCCAAAACGGCACAATCCTCTCCACAGTCCGCATCCTTAACATGGTTACTTGCTATCTCTGTCCCTTGTCTCTTGTCAAATCCAATTGTTATCTGCACAAATCGTCGGCTCTAAATGTGAAACTGTCTCAAAAATTTAACGTCAATCCTGTTTTTTAATAGAGCAGCCACAACTAACAAAAACCTGTTCGTCTGTGGTAAAGAACCCTCACATGTTGACTCTGTCCTAATATATGGTATTAAATAGTTTCAAAGCTGCAACCAGCAACAGAAAAAAAGGAGATATTTTAATAAAAATGTAAGTAAATAAATGGCTTCTAACTTTCATGCTTCTACCACTAGCAAATAATCGCTTTGAAAGCTTTATAGGACTTTTACTAAATCCGTTCTCCAAGTTTTCAATGGACATGATGTGCCATGTCCATCAATGAACAGTGGACAACACAGTATTGAAATTCTCTGAAAAAGCAACAGCTGACCAACCAGACTATTTTAATTTTTGGCTAATGGGTATATTCTTTGGTGATTAAAAGGTCAAACTTTTATTTACTATACTTGGAATATCCTGGAGAGTCACACATTTCAAATAAAACTATAATTATTTCTTAAAATTTAAATTTGCTTTGCAAGTAAATAATGACAAAAATCCTGCACAGATCCTTATTTTTCAAAATATACCTATCACAATTTTATAGGATAAAATAAATTTACATTGCTTATCTGTTTAAAATTGTATACATTTTTACAATTATTTATAGAGTTAATATTAAATAAAATATATTAGGTAACTTTTTCTATGTCAAGATTCAAGTGGAATGAAATGGTTCCAGATTAAATGGTTACTTATAGCTCCAAAAAGAAGTCCAGCTTAAAAGAAATGTTTTTGTAGTTTTCCCCGTTATTTAGGAGTTACATCTGAGCATCAGAGAAAATAGATTCTCCGTCTTAACAAAAAATAAGTACACTCTTAGTAAACAAATGTGAGATTTAGAACTTATGTTAACATTAAACTCAAATATATGCAGTTCAACAGCCAAGTTATATAATAGCTACTTTTAAAAGGACTTTAGTTATGCAAAAATGCAAAAGTGGGTATTGACATGTCTTAAAAGGATATAACTGCTTCCAATAAATTAATAACTATTTTTGAGCACCTACCATGTGCCAGGCACTGGGTGAGGTATTTTAAAAGGCTGTACCGCTGCTAGGCTATTTTAAGATTAAATATCCTAGACAAATATTAGCCCTTTTCTTTTTAACAGAATGAAAAAACAGTAATTTCCCCACTCTTCTAAGAATTGTAATTAAACTTAGTAGCATAAACATTTATCCACAGAATAAACATTTTAAAAGGCCCAGTGTTTATTCTTTATCCATTATAATCACGTACATAGACTTCTAAGAGTTTGAAAAGTGACTCAGTCTTCTTAGGCTGTTTTCAAGGTAAATCCATGGTTCAGGGAGAGTCATACATATGGAGGCATACATGCATTCCCACAATGACATGCTAGGCTGAGTCAGTAAGTCATCCTCTTGGCTTTTTTCTTTCCTACTACAGCTTCAAATAAAAATCAAAGGGTGAAAGTAAAAATCTTGGAGATCAACTTCCTGTAAAGACAGAATAGGTGGATGTACATCTTTGAAAGATTTTAAAGCTGCATTTTTAGTTGTGGTATTGATTTGCCCAATACCTCTACATAAAATAAAGTGTAGGTTCGGGCCAAAAAAAAAAAAAAGGCTTTCTTTGAAACAGAGTCCATAGTGGTCGAAGGGCCTGGAGAAGCTCTGCGTCCAGCCCTCCTGCGCGACTGGGACGCAGAAGGACAGGCGGCCATGTGGCCAGACCACGGGCGTGCTTCACGGCAGAACCCGCCCTCGAAATCAGGCTTCCTAGCTTTTACTCCAGAGTTCTTTCTGCCACAGGATACACTCTCTACCCTGAGGGATCATATATTGAGGGGAAAATGAGACCCAAGGTTCTTCCATGGAAACTGACCAGTTTTCTAATGTGCTTTGTCCTTGTAGACACTGTCCAAGTCTGCTTAAAATAATAGTTATGAAAACAAATTGTGCATCAAACTAGACCTATACAGTAACCATTCTTAAGTTTAATCCCCCTACAGTTATGCATAAACCAATCTAGAATATTCACAAGCCTTATCCTAATATATTTCTGTTTTAAAGGAAAAAGTCTTTTTTATATGTATGCTTCTGACAGAACATTATCCATATATTCATTCATTCTTCTTGTCCAAAAATGAACAATTTAGTAGAAATACAGCAACTACCTCAACTAAATAACTTTAATTTATCTTATGGCTCATTTGAAACACTCCATTACATTGACCACATTTGCTCCTTGAGGTAAAAATGGACCTCAGACACTTAACTTTCATTTGTGTATTGAATAAAATTTTTAAAACACTATTGCATAAACATCAATTTTCCAATTAAATTATATCATTGTTTCTAAAAAGAATATTTTTAAAATCAGTGTCTTACTTAGCATACAGTTTATTCAAGTTTTAAAATAGACACTACTTTCAAATTATGCAAGTTTGCCATTATTGTAATATAATTTGTTAACTTTTTTCAAAAAGTGGATTATGACATTAACTGTATTTTCATCAGGTACATGGTATTAATAAATAGATTATAGCAATATAAGTAGTCTTCTTGAGTTTGAAATTTAATTGAGATTCAGTATGGGTTTGATATCTATATGTAATAATAAACTAAATGCAATAAGCTTTATTTAAAATCCTTTGAATGTTTTAAAGTTCTAGCTTATTCTTTGTATTTTTTTAAAACTTTGGTTCTTTGGTTTTGGTTCTGGGTGGCATCTGTGTAAGTTTTTGGATACTGTTGATTATTACTGAGTCTCAAAGGTATTTCCACAAACACAGCCAATGAAAAGTGCTGTCGTTACACATGTACCGGTTATAATACTTTTCATTGATTTTGAAAATCAAATTGTCTTACTTAGCTCTAATCATTAACCAGAAAATAACAGAACTCAAAAGATGTAGGGAGTCACACAGCTGTAATATGGACAATACAAATACTAGCAGTGCATTGGCTCCATTATTGAACAGCACTCAACAAACCCAACTAAGCACATTTGAAAAACTTAAAATTTCAGCATGTCCCTTTTTAAACTTGCCCGGCATCAGGATGAATTAAAATGTTTCTCCTTTAAAAAGCTTCTAATGTATACTCATGCAAAATGTTTTGTAGGTTGAAATCCAAGAGTTCTAAGTCATGAGTTAAAGGACAGGAGATAAGAGTAAAATCTCAAAACATCTGCAAAACAAGTGGAACTGCAAAACACTTTGTATCAAACCTATGTAGTATTTAAGGTTATAGGTGTATAGCTACCAACAAATAAGTGTAATACCTAAATACAACTATAATAAAGTCCTTAAGTGTTGTCACTTATATGTTTTCTCTTTTAATTAAAAGGATCGGCAAAATACATTTTCTTTCCAACAGCGGGTCTAATGTGCGGCTCACACTGCTCTGACCTGGTAAGAAACCATTCTGCCATTTCGGCAACACCGTGTTGGCCAAAACTGCACGTGATTGCAGAGCTGGTGAAGAATCGCAACGGTATGACACCGCCTTCCACGTTCTCACTCCTTCTCGTCTGCACAGAACATTCCCCAACGTACCCAGCATTCCACTGGGTGGATGGAAATACATGCCTATCTTTATATTTGAAAATTTACCATGACTGAGGTGTAATATAATAAGAAAGAAATGAGGTGATGCTTTGGGGAATTTTCCACCCATCAAAATGTTACCTCGTCATTGCACCCATCTGCCTGGACGTTGGCTGACGGTCTGTTCTGGTCCTGGATTGACAGGCCGTGCCACCAAGAACCATGTCAGCTCAGGGCTCACAGCGGACCCCAGAGAGGTCCTGGCTCCGGGACGTGATTATTTCCTTAAAAGGTATGTCGTCAGAATCATTTGTCCAAATCCTATTTTTTTTTTTTTTTGGATTCAGTGGATCCTTCACCCTTAATACTGCCCTTCCCTGCAGTTCTGTCTAAGCGCAAACATCAGAACACAACTCACAAACACAAGGAACGAAACCAGCAAACTCTGTAAGACGTGGTCCCCATCCGTCCAGCCCCTTACCTGAGGCTCAGAAGGAAACCATCAGCCAAGATGGTGTTTCTCACACCTATTAGTGAACGCCACAGAATACATTTGAGTGTTCCTGGACGTTCTGTCCATTTCAGTGGGCAATCTAAAATCTCCCATCGAAGCCATAAAGTGTGTGCATAAAAAATCAAGGGCTTTGGCAGATTTCACCAACGTGAAAATAACAGACAAAAGCAATTTTGGTAAGTTTTCTCCCTTCCCCTCCACGGTGCCCTAAGTGTTACAGTCAAATGAATAGTCTTTGCTGTATCTGTGTGCCTTTCTCCAAGTAGAAATTCCATCAATTTTGTAAAGCGAGCCAAGTTTTAGAAAAGGGACACATACTCTGCTAGTATTTGGACGTCAACTGAAAAACAACCCAACAATATGAGTCCTTAACACCTCCCGGATCTCACGTGAAGCACACACACGCTCACCCTGGCATGCCTTCCGCGGCGTCCTTCCGTGGATGCTGACAGGCAACATGGATAACGGTAATGGTGATGTAATTTAAAAATCCTATTTTCTGAGGGAAAAAGCTCCCTCATAACAATAACAATTAACTACAGTAGTTTCAATATAATAAACTTTGAGGATTTTTCTCCCTCCTCCTTATCTAGAAAGGCCCAGTCTGGTAAAAACTCTTCCTTTTTTTTTTTTTTTTTTTAATTTTCCTTTTCAAATTTAAATAGGAACCAGCTCAGTCAGACTGACACCTAATGGAAAGTTTTATAAGAAAATAATTCTGCAAAGGAAAGAGAGCAACGAGATAAGTACTTAAACCACCTGAACCAAGGAATCAAGCACTGTCTGGTGACCGTCAGATCTCACGACGGGCATTTATTTACAACTCACCCCCTCTAAAAACTAGTATTATTCGTTTAGGAAGCAACTGCAGTCAGGAGCTAAAGTACCCGTGGCCAAGAACGGAGTGAAATAGCTCATTTTTCAAAAAGTTCTTCCTTAGCCTCTCAACACATGCTGGAATATCGCATCACTCCCCTCTCGAGGACGCTCCCCTAAGCCCCCAGCTCCCTGTCGCCTTCCGCGTCTTATCCACTTACTCAACCAACCGACCGGCGTGGGGCCAGCTGTCAAATGCTCACCTAGTCACTAGATCGAGTAGCTTCTCTCTACTTCCCTAATTTCCCAATAAAACGACGCCACCGGTAGACATATTGGATGTTGTTAAATACACAACACTCACAACACTGAAAAGCCCTTCATCAGCAACGGGCGGGTCCCTAGAGGAAGGAGGTCGTTGGCGGAACAATGAGGGTAAGGACAGTGGTCACAGAGCCTGCTGGTGACAACAGGCGATCACATGTTTTCTTTTCTACCTGAATCCCTTCTCAGAGGGGCTCCCCTCAGAGCTTCTAGGAAGGACCCCACTCATTTTCCTCGCGAACAACCTTCCCTGGGCGCACAAGCTGTAAGTGTGGAGAGACCCTGAGGGTCTCTGTGGGATCAGACGCGGTGTGGCGGCAATGGAGCCAGGGCAAGGGGTGGCGTGGGGTGCCCCTCTCCAGGAATCCGAGGTGCTGGGAGAAAGGCCAGACTCTGAAAGACGCAACTCCAGATGGGGAATGGGGAGCGTGTGCCCGCGCGCGCCTGACTCAGCGCCCCCAGGGCTCAGAGCTGCCCTTGGGGACCAGAGCCCAGTGGGGTTCGGGCACGTGGCGCCTGGAAAGGCCCGTCCTCCACGGTGCCGGGGCTCAGCTCAGCTCACAGCTGCCCTGAGGCTGCTTGGAGGGAGAGCTTCCCAGGCTTCTCTCTTATTTTCTCCCGCAGCTTCGACTTCTCCGGACTTGCCTTCCCAGCCCGTGCACAGCCAACGGCCGCCACGCAGGGGAGGAACGTGGGCTTAGTCAGTGTTCCAGGAGGTGCTTGCGGAGCCCAGGGCAGCCTCTGGGCGCCTGGCACCTCTGGTCCCCAGCACTTTCTCCTCCCACCGTTGCAGCCCCCTGCGCCCGGAAGAGGGGAGGCAGAGCAGCCCGGCTGGGGGCCCAGGGCGGCTGCCGCCTCCAGGGCGGGCGGGAGGGCGGTGCCTGCCACGCACCGTGGGTCACCTTTCCCGCTCCGTCCTGGGCGTCTCAACTTCTGCCACGTCTGCCTGTCCCAGCAACGCCCGGGTGTGCTCGAGGGGCTGGTTGCTCTCCGCTAAGAGGGGGCGCATTCGTTTGGCTTGGGCGTCCGTTTGTTAGTATTGGAAACAAAAGCTTAAAGTAGAAGGAGGGACAGCCTCGCTCTTCGTCTGGTCCCTTCGCAGCAGACCTGGGAGAGGGGACCTGCTGTTGTTTGTGACTCGCCCCCAAGGGACAGGCAGGGAAGACAGCGCTGAAGACACGTCCCAAAGAAACTGGACGACTGGACAGCCACCACCTGCCCCGGGAAGGTTCCAGTTCTGGGCCACACGCGACCAGTCAGGCTCCACGCCTGGCTCTCCACCCCTTCACGGAGGATCCGAAAAGAGAATCTGGGTTCCTGGGAGGACCGCCGCACTCCCACCTGGAGCTGCCGCGGGGACCCAGGCCCCGTCCCCCGCCCCCTCCCCAGCCCCGCCGCCGCGTCAGGCTGCGGAGCGCGCCACCGCCGGGGGTGGGGCTCGCGGCACCGCCCAGGGCCCGCGATTCGCGAAGTCACGCGCTCCCGCAGCTCGCGGGGGCACCTTCGCCCACGGACACGCCCTTTCTGCGGAGGCGGCCCCCGCGACCCTCTCCAGCTCCTCACTCGAGCGCGACGCCGCCAAAACGCTCAAAGCCTCTCCATCACTCCCAACTTCAGACACTCGCCCTGTCCGAGTGTCTGCCCCGAGCCGCCGCATACCCGGGAGCGGACCCCGGCCGGCGGGGACGCCCACGAGCCCTGCAGGCTCCCCCCCCGGACCCCCTCCCCGGCCGCCCCGCCCCCGCCGCGACCCCCGCCCCCGCGCGCGCCCATTGCGCCGCCCGCACGCCGGAGGTGCGGGCGCGCAGAATCACTTAAGCGCGACCCGGAGCGAAGACGCCGAGGAAAGGAAAAGATCAAAAAAGTGCTACCTTGGCAACCACGGGCGTTCAGAGGCCAGCTGGTGGGCTGGGAGGGCGGCCGCTGCCGCCTGCCGCTGGTACTCTCCTCGACTACGCGTATTCTTAAGCAATAACAACGTAATCCGTATTATCCACCCAAGAATACCCGTCACCGAAGAGAGTCAGAGGACCAAGCCGCCGCCGCCGCCGCTGCTGCTGCCGCTGCTGCTGCCGCTGCTCCTGCCGCCGCCGCCGCCAGGACTCTGGCTGCTGAGCCCGCCCCTGGCTGGGGCTGGGCTGAGCTTGACCGGGACCATAAATCCATAACTCGATTTCCCTAAAGAAGGATCCAAAGCTGTGCTCGGCTGCTTCCTGCCCAAATCCAAATGGCTGCTCTAGTTCCAGTTCTGTAAGACAAATCACAGACCAAGCACTTAGCACAGGAGAAGGAGGAGAGGGCTGTCTTCCCAGCGAGAAAGGAGGTTGTGGGAAGGCTCTTGGAGCCCAGGATGGGCGTGACAAGGGACCTTCAGCTTACCTGGGGCTCTCCCAGTGCCTTCTGTCGCCTTGCTCTGCGTGGTACTCCCTCCGGCCTCAACCAGCCCACTCCAGGCGCTTTGATTGAGTGTCATGGCAGCGAGAGAGCCCTGTAAGAGACATGCATAGTTAAGCACACAAATATTACAAATGTATTTGCCTAGACGGCGTTAAGAGGAAGTGAGACTCAAATAAAGAGGGTCATGCATGGGTGAAATTTTCAGCAGCGTGTTTTGGAAATGCATTTTCTCAAGCCCAAGATCACAGAAAATAAACACTAGTTCAATTTACTACTTGAAATCAAATACTTATAGATCTACAAAAATAGGCATTTCTCCTTTGAAGGCCTTAGAGCTATACAACATAATGATTTTTAAAGGGGCAAAACAAGCTTCAAAGCACCAAATAAACTCATTTTCCATAGTATCAGAACTCAGGGAGTTTGACAAGCTGGGAGAGTTTTTATGATTTAGGCAGCGTTTGGTAGCGCCAGAACGTGTGCTTCCATAACCCACCTTTTTAATATACAGTAGAAATGCATGGCTGTGAACACCTCTACAGAAAAGCCTTTGAAGCTCCATCTTCATGAACGTTATTGTAAGAAGAAGAAGAAAAAAAAACCCAGTAACAACTCATTTGCAAAGTGACTGTAAATTTGGCCTTTAGAGCAAGAATCTCTGGGAGTCTCTGATGGTTAATATGGCTCTTACTGGCAAAGCTTTGTCTTAAGACCCTGCAGTGACTATTCTGATAACAGGGGGTTATTGTTCATTAAATAAAATGGACAAACGCAACATCGCCGCCCGAGACATGTTTTAGCTCCACGAGGAAGTTCTCGGGTTGCTTTTCCCTGTACTGGCAAATACATGGAAGTACATCCATGTGAGCGGAGCAGGGAGGGAGATGGGGGTATAGCAATAGGCGTTATGATTCCTCAAATTATGTAAGTGCAAACAGCTCTTCATCAAGCGGCAATTATATAACCGGCCCTCTCCCACTACCACGGCTGACCTCCACCCGGCCTGCGGGCGGCGCGGGGCCCTGAGCGGTGCTGGCTCCTCGTATTATTTTTAAATATATCACTTCTCCAGACGCACCAACTCATCATTCTCCTGACACGTTACGTACCCGTAGAAAACTCAACATGAATTCTAGGTTTTGTGAACAGTTGCTTAACATACAATGCCTGCTGCCTAAAATAACTCAAAAGAAAGCAGTATTGCCCAATTAATAGCCCATTTTACAGTATTTTCAGATGACCCGTAAGTACACCTGTCACAAAAAGACCGATGCCAATTAAACAGATTAGTAAGTACGATTTTCTACCATTACCTAACATAGCTATAAACTGGCGCTTTTCTCTGGGGATGCTAACCCAACACACACACACACACACACACACACACACACACACACACACACTCCGGAAAGCTGACAGGTTCTCTTCAGCCTGAACTCCTAGAAACAAAAGCCGTGAGGAAAAGTAATGCAATAGTCTATGAGCAAAGTGTACATTTGCTCCTGAACTCTCCCATTTAAATCTCGGCTAACATCAAAAGGAAAACAAGAAACACCTCACACAGATGGGTTTTGATTAAGTAAATGGAATATTCCTTTTGTATTAAAAAAGATGATCAAGGCATAGATACACCACACACACACACACACACACACATGCACACGCACAATACATGGCATATCAGAATCACAGCATAAATACCCACACAGCTTCTCAGTGCTTTCTGAGTAACCTCATCTCCTTTAGTTTTGCTTCCTCACAATTGAAATAACACACACACAGACACACAAACACACACAGACACACACACACACACACACACACACTGACCCACAGGCTCGCACCCGCTGGGAGAAACTAGAACAACGCAGTCCGCATGCATCCTTCCCATCCAAGTGGCCAGGGCCAGCCCGCTCCCCACCTACCCCAGGAAGCCACCAGCTTCAGCACCTGGCCCAGTGGACAGCTCAGCCCGGCGGCCCGCGGCCCCGGCTGCGCTCGGAGCTCCACGCAGAGCTGCTCCCAGCCCCGGCGGGGCAGCCTGACTTCCCAGAACACCGTTTCCTGCGAGACCACTGCCGCTGGATGCATATTCAATTCCAATCTCCTTAAGCTGTCGGGTGCCCCCCCCACCCGCCCCCTCCCCCATCTCCACCCGCCACACAAAAACAGAAAAGGGAAGGAGCCCAACGCCAGCAGGGCGTTTGTTGATCAACTTACACTTCGCTTTTGCATATTGAGATACAGCCAGCGAGCAGTATCAGCGGAGGCTGAGGTCCGCATTAAGTACCTTTGTTCATCGACTCCTGCAAGCCATGTTTATTAGAACCCACGTTTCTCTCGCGCCCCTTAACTAGAGGGGTATCTTTCGGGCAGGAGGGGGGGCGCTTCCAGCATTTTCTGATCTCTGGAGGCCACCGCGGCCGGCTGCCAGTCCCCACACTGTCCCACCCTGTCCCCCGCGCTCCCAAACCCATCCCAGCCAAACGCTTGGTCATTTGCGACCAAATACACAGAAAAGAGACGCGACAAAGCAATCGGCTTGAGGAAATAAGCCAATTAAGCTAAAGCAGGAATGCTCCTCTGCCCCCCCCCCCGGGCCTGCCTCCCTCTGCCCCTGTCCCCCCTCTCAAGCAGAAAGGGGGAAGCACCGAGGAGAGGGGGAATCGGGAGGAGGGCGGCAGTCGCCGCTCACAATCGATGGAAAAACACTATACACATCTCCACTGAAGAATACTCTCTCCCAGACAAAAAGCAGCACGTTGATCGATGTAAACACAGCCTCCCTCTTCCACACATCCCACAGCCCGCACGTTAGCCGCGGTCTGCCTGGCGGTGCGGCAAAGTAACTGTCACAAATCCGCCTCGATGGAAGCGCTTACCCCCAAATCCAGCGAACTCCACCCGCGTGCAGCAGCCCGGGCGGCGCGGCGGGCGCCCTTCCCTCCGCGCGCGGCGGCCGCCGAGCCGAGCCCCGCGGAGGCACCGCGCTCCTGCGCCGGCTCTGCCCCGGCGCCTTCGCGCGGCGGCGGCTCGTCCACGCGCCCGGAGTCCCCGGCGATCGCCTTCAGCCGGCGCGAGCTTCCAGAAAGGCGCGGGGCCGGGGGGCGGGGGTGGGGGGGATCATCTAATGCAATCAAATCGATCTGATCTCCACCATCTGTCGCCTGCCACTCTGCACAGGCGTTAGAGCAGGGACGCGGGCAGCCGGGCAGCCCTGGAGGCTGGCTCCGCGCGGAGTTCATTTTTAGCAGAGTGTAATTGGGCACGGCCGGCGTCCAGTTACCGGCGCTGCTGCTCGCCCTCCGGTCGTGGATCCCGAACATGCTAATGGTGGATTAATTGAGGACGATCTGACGTGCAGGCTTCAGAGTCTCTTATTCATGACTTCCCAATGGGAGAGGACCAATGCCTTGTGGGACCGTGGTAACATACAGTCAAAAAGCTGCTAAGAAAATGGCTGTGTGTTCACAGCACCTCTCTCTGATAACAAACATATGCGACTAAAACGGTTTAGTAGAACGGGGCGGGGGGGGGGGGCTGGTTGGAGAATAAAATTTTCTTTCCCGGGTGAAGCAATCCCTATCTTCTTTCCTTTAAAAAAAAAAAAAAAGGCAAAAACAGATACTGTATCCTTTTCCGTAGTGGAGGAAAGGGATGTTTTAAAAGGGTTGTTTTTTTTTTTAAAATCAAGATTAAACTCTGCTATATCAAAGAAAAGGAACACGCCTGGGCAGCAATTCTTAATTAAAAAATTAAAATAAAGAAGAACGCAGTATCTCTCCCCCCCCCCCCCGCCCCCCTTACTGTGACCCAGGCAGATCCATAGCACGGGCAGCGTGTGGAACGGCCCCGCCAACCCACCAGGAGCGGCGGAGGGTGTGGAATGCCAGGCCGCCTTTGGACGTCCTGAAATCAGCGCGTCCCCGGGGCACGGCATTTCGCATCAGTGAAAATTGACATAATGAACATGAGACGTGATTGCAGCGGGGGGCGGGAGGGGGGCCCAGTTTTCTTTTTTAATTCTACAGTGACTCCCTCCAGCCCAAACCCCTTTGGCCTGTTTTCAGTCTTTCCTGATCAGTTGCTGGGGGAGGGACAGGGATCGAGGAGGGGCGCGGAGACACAAGGAGCCGGGGTGGGGTGGGGAGTATAGATTATCAATAGCCAATCAATGCTATTTTATTTATGATTTTAAAAACTGTGGGAATGAGAGGGATCACTTACCAGGTGTTAATCATTATTTTTAAATGTAAGGCAGTTTCCAAAATGATGTCTTATGTGTGGGAAACATATGTATTGCAAACAATAGGCTGACTGTGCTCCATCCATTTTTAATTTTAAGATTAAAAAAAGGAGTATAAAGTTTATTATCTAGATAGCGACACCATTTTATTATCTATATCTAATATTCTACATTCCCTCTGATTTTGTCATCCACTTAAACATTGAAAACTGTTCAATTTTATTCTGCTGACTTCTTTTGAGAACATAAATTGCATCTATTCATAGTAAACAGTGTTTAGGATAATTCTTGAGATAGCTGAGCATGTCTCCTGAAACTTTGATCATCTCTTTAAGAAGAAAAAAAAAACCCTCACAGTTATGAATTAAATTAGCCTAAAAATATAGCTTGAAGACAAATCAAACAATTTACCTGATCTTTTGTTTCAATATACATTAATTAAGCACTCTTTCCAACCTACACAACATTCCAGGGTCATGTCAGAAATCCACGTCTAATAGCTCAGCAGCCTTTGTTGTCATTCGCGTCGAGCTATTGCCCCCTGCAGGTCAGGATGGAAATGCAGGCGGCGTTTGCCCAGGGCCTCAGGAAATTCACGGGAGCCCTGTTCCTCCTGACTCTCCCAGCATTTTTTAAGGAGAGCTGCCTTTTACCCTTACGTTAATTTACATGATGGTTTAAAGTATTTATTTAATGGGAGCTAGTAAGTTTTTTTAAAAATGAGTTTTAGAAATAGAAACAGATTTCAATCTTCCTCCTGGGAATTCTGCCCGGGGACAGGGGGGCGGTGGGTGGGGGCCGACCATCCACTTTCTTGCCACACAGGAAGTACCTCGATTCACTTCGTACAGCGTTTTCATCCTCCCTTATCCCCTTTCCACGAGATCCAGCCAAACTCAAAAAGAAAAAAAAAAAAACCAACAGAAATGGGACCGTGGTTTCTCAATAACAACAACAACAAAAATATATTATCCTGGGCAATTTACGGCTTCATGTCAATGTGCTCTTGGTAAACTCCATGAAGTGCATTCAAATCAAACCCTTTCACGTTCTTCCTACTGCTGGTGTGATGGGGGGCAATTACACTGTTTTTCTTGATTGTGAAATGAAACATAATTTCACCTCCATGCTCCTGCCTTCCATCCTCCTTCGCTACAATCAACTTTCCCAAACAAGGCTCCTTGCCAAGGTAAAATAAATTTATTGTTGACAGAATATAAATTAAATTGAATCAACTTTTCTACAGTATTAGAGGGTGGAGCAGGTTTATGGGAATGATTTCATAAGGTTTACGGGAAGACTCATGTTTCGGAAGTCAGAATGGGGCTAGTCTCGCTGGCTTGTGGAGAACCCTGGGTTGGTCTTTCTCTATTATTTAAACACACGTCTCACGGAGCAGTGGGATATCATTATGCAAAATTTCATCAGTTCTAATCCCAAATTAGCAGTCAGTAAGAATTTTACCCAGTCATATGGTAGAAGTATTATTTCTACCTGGTGTTGAAATGGTTAGAAACATGAAATGCATTCTGCTATCCGGGAACTACCTGAAATGCCCACAAAGGACTTAAAAGAGTGGTGAACCTCACGGCTTTCTCCGAGGATTTTGACCCTAACCACTGAGCCCTTTCCCAGAGCCTCTGGAACGGAAGCAGGGAGAGGCACTGAGGATGACGATGCCATATTTTAAACAAATCTACAACACAAACAAACACCATCTCCCCCCTCAAAACCTGAATGCTAAATATCTACCCTTGTTTTATTGCATTTTTAAAGCTTGTTAAGTTTCGAAAGGACACTGCATCTATAAATTAAGATCTTTGTTTCTGCAGGTCACTGACACTCTTGCTCAGAGCAGAGAGCTTTGGACTAAGCTGTCGAGCTGCTAATTGCATCCCTCCTGTAGCAGCAATGGCGACGGGCTGCCTGCAGCTGACCTTTCCAGTTGTGTTTGGGTGGACATTTTTCAAGAAAAGAAAATTCACCTCTCTTTCAAAATCATAGATCACGTATGTGGTATGATTACAAAGGACTAGGTAGATATAGAAGCACAATGCTATTGAACCACAACATTTTAACCATTTTAATTCAAATCCACAAAGTTGCTTTTAATTAACGCCCAGAAACGAGAGATGGTGTCGCTGGCCCCGTGTGTCTAGATGAAGGGGAACGTATTCCCGTTGTCCCCATACATGATGACGCAGCAGATAGCCCCCGCGTGCCCTGGGAAACATGCTTCTCTTCCTCTTACTGCCGCCACTATTGTTACTCAAGGCAAGAAACAGGGTTCTAGAAACCTTATCGCGTTCTGTTCTGTACGGCATCCTGGGTTATTAGACAGCCTTATCCTCACAAGCTAAATACCAGGCTCTCTTATCCATATGCATTCTATGACTCAACTCAGTTTCCACTTGGCAGGCCGCCTGCGTGCAGGTTCATCCCCAAAGCACGTGTTTCCAGAGGTTTTCAAATGCTGATGGCTGGGGTGGTGGAGGGCGAGGTGCACCGGTGGGGGAGGGGGGCTTGGGGAGACCGTGTCAGAAGCAGCGAATTTACACAGATTCAAGGCCAGCAGCCCTGTAGCCGCAGGTGTAGACCACTTAGCGGGCAGAGCTCCCTTGGAGAGACACCTGTCTCCCTTTCCTAGGCTGAGGCAGGAAGGCCCGTCCCCGGCCTCGCGCGGTTTGTAGAGGGTCCCGAGACCTTGGGGGCAGTTCTCGCGGGTGGACCTCAGGCGAAGTCTCGTGGGGCGCCACGCGCGGGGAAGGAGGCCGCTTGTCTCGCTGCACTCGGATGTCCCGCACCGCGTTAGCCACACACGTGCCGGTTCCCACGGCGGCAGCCAGCCCGGGCCTGCTCTCAGCCCCGACCTGGATGTTAAGTGCAGCAAGGGGAGAAAAGCCCAGTTGGAAGCGGGTGCTCAGGACAAGGACACAGACTTCTGCCTCTGGGCCCCGTCGGCCCGGCATGGCCGCCCTGGGAGCGCAAGGTGCGCCCGCGTCCTGGGTCCTCGGCCCGCCCCTCACGCTCCGCCAGGCGAGCTGCCCGCGGCCCACGGCGACTCTGGACTCGGGACGGAGCGAGGCGGACGCTTGCACCCCGATCCCGGCAACGCCCGACTCCCCAAGCATGTGTGCAGGCTGAAGCAGCTGCAGGCAGGCGCGGGCTGGGCGCGCCGCGGGCCCCCACCCGGCGGCTCACCCCCGTCTGCAGACATCCCGCCCTCCGGGCCCCGGCCGCGGCGGCCGAGCACGCCCAGCGGGAGCCGCGCGGCGACAGGCAGAGCGAAGGCGCCCCCTCCCGGCCGCACGCGGCGGCGCGGCGACCCGCTCGGGTCCCCTCGGTCCCCTCCGTGCCCCGGGCGCGGCCCCGCCCTGGCCCGGCCCGACCTCCGCGCCCCGGCGGCGCTGAGGCGAGTGAACAGATAGAGCAAACCAAACCCGCCCCCATCCACTGTCACCTCGTCGGCGTCTCCGAGGTAAGTGCGAGTGCAGCCTCCCCCGCGCCCCTCTCTGACCCTCCTCTGGTCCTCTGGGCGGAGGTCGGGGGAGACAAAGGGGCCACCCCCCGGAAAAGAAATCAGGACCGGGTTTGAAAGCACGTTTTGCAAGCATTAATTTCAAACACACACCCGCCCCACTGAGCCAAAGCCACACTTACCAGTCCGGAAGAGGGTACTGGTGTGCATGTGTCTGGAGCATTTCACGAGCTGTTGCAGGCAGTGTTTACTGATGTTCCAGGTGGTCAGCAGCGGCAGGGATTCTGCCGGTCGGATCGGCAGAAAGGCCAGAGGGAGAAAGATGCCCCTTCCTTTGAACCTCGGTCCCATACCTGGACAGGAGACCTCCTCTCAGTCCCGAATCCCTGCAGGGACAGAAGAGTTCTCACCCATCTGCCAAGGGGCCATTTCTGGAGGCTGCTGTGGGGTGGGGGGATTGTCTCCTGGGTCCTGCTCCCATTCCTCACTGCAAACCGGGAAAGGGATGGTTTGTTTATCTGGATGCTTCATGCCTTGGCTCTGTATGGCATTTTGAAATTAGTGCAACCTTGAACTAGGCTGTGTGCTTTGAGTGGCAGGTTTTTCTGTGCTTAAGTAAAAGGTTATTAGAAATCGCGATGTTTCTATGCCGGCAGCCTTGAGGTGGAGGTGGGCATGGTATCTTATTGTTCCTGACGTTCAGTCATGGCTGGTGCCTCCGGATATTTACCGTCTTCGGGGAAGGAGCATAGTTTTCAATGCTTTAATAAGTTAAGGCAAATAGTAAGTCCAGGTTCGGGAAAGGATCAGTACCGTTCGTGCCTACCTTCTTTACACACTCTTCTGGGGGATGGAACAACAGGATCTTCGCTGTCCTGTAGAGAGCAGGAGAGTCAGGCTGAGAAAGGCTTATTTAGTGCACCGGGTGACGACAGGTGGCCCTCTGCAGAGTAGGGACAGAGAGCAGGCAGAAGATCGGTCTTGAGAAATCATGCTTATCATCTTGAAGTCAGGCTGGTAATAAACAGGTATTTTAGGTTTGGGTTTTATTTAGCCTTCCACCGAAAAGAGGGAAGATCTTTTTTTTCTTGAAATAAAGCCTTTGATACAGTGGAAGTATTTGTTCTGAAAATTGCTTGTTATCAGTTCCCTTGCCCTGTTTCCCAGGTGAGAAAACAGAGCATGAGTCCCCTTAGCTACCATCGTGAGGCGCATAGCCAGGCCTCAAAATCAGATTTTCCGATTCCAGCTCCTCTCGCCGTTCCGCTTACCACGCTGCCCAAGCCCAGGGAGAGCCTTGATTTTTCTCAGAATGCTAGACAGTAAATCATTAGCAGCCCACAGCCTATATTTTTCAGCGAAGAAGTGAAGACGCTTTCTTTCACCTTAATTGTGAATACCTTTTATACTGAAAGAATGCAAATGTAGAAAGGGTGCTATTCTCAGCGGTGAATTAAATGACATAAAAATGGCAAAAGACTAAAATAACTACATCAGCTTTACTGGAAAAGGAGGTAAAGCAGTTAAAAAGATATCTGAAAGGCCTGTCTCAGTGCAATTTTAGTCTCCTCCTCCTCCTCCGAAGGCCCATCTTCCCACCCCGAAAAAGCCGTTGCACGTGACATTCCTGCTAGCTTTTGTTCCAAAGGAAAAAAAAAAAAGAAAAAAAAGAAAGGAAAAGAGTTGAACACTCCCAGGTGTGGGTGCTTTTCGTCTCCATTCACATTGTGCTTCTTTGCTCTGTGAATGGTTACGGCACAAATATCAAAACACATCTCTGGGGCGACCACTTGAATGACCAAAAGATACACGGTGATTGGCAAGAGATCTTTGACGGGCATCCCCGCTTTGAAGCACACTCCCGAGGCGCTGCACGATAAGGCGTAGAACGGTTTGCCCTGCGTTGTCCAGTTCACTCGGGTGCAGGGAGGGCCTCGTGGTACGGCCGGAGGGCTCCTGACCAGCGCGTCAGGACGGCCGGGCCTGCCAGAAAAAGCCAGAACGGCCTTAAGTCGCTGTTGGGAGCGCAGCCGGCGCCTCCGCTTCCTCGGTCACTGGCCTGCAGTGTATTTGGCCGCATGGCCTCCTGTCCTGTGGTGATGTGTGGTTTTCCCAAAGGTTTGATTTTAGTTGAATGTGATGGTTAATGTCAAGTTGGGGATGCTCTCCCACCTCCCATCAAAGCCCTGGTATCAATATCAGTTTGGAACTATTGTGTTATATAAGGAAGCGTGCTTGTCTGTGGGAATTTGGACCAAAAACACATTCATACATTTCTAGACTTCTAGACTTCAGGTCTTTTAAACTTACCAAGTGTCATCCTTTTATTTTATCGGCGGCTAAAAATATGTCCCAAGTCCATCCGTTCTCAAGGATTCCCCCTTAGCAAGGGGGAGAAGGAGAATTAGAACCCAGATTTTCTGTATTTAGACTCTAAGGCCAGTTCATTCTTAAAGCATCACGTTGCTGCTTATTGGATTTCCAAAGATTCACTCACTCATTCAACAACTAGTTATTGTCATGAACTTGGCCTTCAGAATTCAACAAAAGGAAAAAAAAAAAAACAATTCAGGGAAAAGTCTTACTTTGTTGAAGCTGGTGGTGGACAAAATTAAATGACAGCCTAAACAAAGATTATAAAGACATTTTTCTTAAGAAAATAACTGTAATGTGTTACATTGTGCAAGGCCAACAAAAACTAGCTAATTCCTCCGCGTTCCCTGGTAAGGAAATTTGGGAAACCCGTAGGGCCAAGGGATGGGATTGCTTATGCAATGTTCGCGCACGGACACAGTCGGCCTTGCCAGGGACGTAGGGCCCTCCCAGGTGACGTGCTGGTGGATCAGGGACTATTCTTTCCCAGAATCTGTCCGTGGCTTGGGATTAAAGGCCTGTGAGAAAACATAGACTTGTGCAGGCTCTGAGGTAAAGAAGTCCTGAGGAGATCGAGGAGGAAAAGATGTGTGTGAAAACGACCCATTTCCCAATGTGTGGGATTGTCCTCACAGATGAACCGCGGGGCTGGGGTTGCAGGCTTGAGCGTTGAAGGTGGAAGCCTTGGGGCCTGGTGTACGCGTAATGGGTTTTTATGGTTGACTCAGCGTCCGATAAAGCAATCACAGAATATAATAGTTGCAGTATAACTAATTACATCGTACCATAGTATAACATAGCCTTAGTTAACAATGTAATAATATAATAGTGTGTCTAGTTCACATTTCCGTCTTTATATGCTAGTCATGTGATAGGCAGGACTGGCCGAAATAAATGACCAGGCGCCCGTTCCCCAGCGGGACCCTCCGGATCCAGTTCGCTGTGTGTAGAGGACCTCGCGCAGAGTTTCTCGTTCATGACGCCTGGGTGCTGGGGGTTGGCGAGGAGAGGAAATGATGAGGTTGGACCCTCAGGAGAGTCCCTCACTCTCTCCTGCCTCCGGGCCGTAGCCCTCCCCAGACTACAGGGACGGGAGTGCCGGATCGATCGCAGAGAGCGGCTGAACTGTCATTTGTACTCCCTGTATTCCTGAGAGGAGGAGTTCAAAGTCCAGAAGTCTGAGTCTCCTTCAACTTTTTCGGGCCCTCAGGCCAGCTGAAGATGCAAAAGCGCATTCCCTTCTGTGATCGCTGACAAAAGCAGCGAATCTTAAGGACAGGAAACCACAAGACCCGAGGTCTTTTTGCTGTGCCTCAAGGTCCGAGCGAGCTTACGGAACACTGGCGTTGGAGCGCCAGGGGCCGAGGCTAAGCTTGTGTTTCCCGAGGGGTGGGGAGCACGGGGTGCACTGCTGCCTCTGGGGCCGCCCGTGCCCTCGGCAGAGGAAGGGAGGGCGGAGGGAGGGGAGGGGGGAGAAGGGAGGAGGGGAAAAACCTCATTTCAGGTGGAGGTTAAGTGGCCGGAGAAATTTTTAGCCTTCGGGTTTATATTTTCTTCACTAGGTATATAATAATAGAGGTTTTATGTCTTTACACCAAACTTAACTAGGCATTTAACTCCAGGAGTAACCTGTTTATAGAAAATAAAGCCGTTTCTATTTGAAAACACATAGAAAAGAAGAATTATTTTTCCCCAAACGTATGCCCTTTTAATCGATTGGACGCATCCAGGAAATTCTGCGGGCAGTCTGAGCACTCTGTAGGTGTTGTGGCTGCTCGGAATTTGTCTGCAAGAGGCATTGTAAACGGTATTTACCTTTTAATTAAACAAAGCATCTTGCAAATTAAACACATGTTCTTGCACATCAAAATTTAGTTAACACCCTTTGCATTGCTCGTCCTGCTGACGCTGACAGTGTCCTGCGTCCACACGCAACGTAGCACCACACCGCGCCCCCCGCCCCGCACACTTTGCATTCCTCAGCGAAGGTGATATCACATGCTAGACTACACTCCATAACGGACTTCTAATAACCGAGCAGCTTTTCCCAGCTAAGGCACCTCCTCCCCTGCGAACCCTGGGCCTGCATCGCTGTGTCCGGAACCTGGAAAGCTTTGGCCACTGACTGACAGGTGTCTTCTAATCTTACACTGGAGATTTGACAATGAGTGGCAGCACCTGAGAGCACCGTAAGGCGCTGATGGAGGCAGAAACACTGCACGTGAGCAGGGAATCTGGTTTCTAATAACCGCATGCTTTTTCTTTTACATGCATACCAGTAATTTGACATTTATAATTCACCGTGGAACTGCTTTTCTGTCATTTTCTTACTGTCAAGTCCTCCACATCTTGAAATAAATGTCCCTTCTAATTATGATATGAATGTGAACTCCGACATCCAACTTTCCCCCCTATCCCTTATGATGGAGCGGTACCTCTGGCTGGAGTCGGATTTGCAGGAGCGCCTCGGAAACGCGGTCAGCTCACGTGGGCGCCCGCGCGCTGCGGCCGTGGGAGCCCCCGCCTTGCCTGTGCCCGGCCTCCCTTGTGAAAGGACGATTTAAAACTCATCCGTCACTGCTATTTCCAAGAAAATAGTGGCAGAATGAAACGGAGATAATTAGGATATAGTCTTAATGGAACAAAAGTCAGAGAGAGGTTTTTCAATAAAGCAAAATTGTCGTTAATGACTGTCACTCAATTGTACGGGCGCTCATTAATCTTTTTCATTTCTGTTTATTTGTGGTTTACATAATTGCAATAAAGTCATTGGCTTAGAATATTGCCAAAGGAGAAATGCTTCCTGGCCTGAAAGGGACCTCGGGATAAAGTTAAAAGAAATCTGGGGTGAGGTGAGGTCGTCCCTTAACATGGCGGCATCGCCAAGATTTTTTTCTAAGTTGAGGGATTATTTTTGCCGTCAGTGTGTAGTTTTAAGGTTCAGGCGAAGAGCAGGTTGAAGCTCCCCGTAGAGGAAGCTGCTTTGAGGCAGAGAAACACTCGCTCGGTGTGGCCACGGGTGGAGGGAAGGCAGCCGGCGCGCGAGAGCCGCTAGGAGGAGCGGCACTCCACGGAGGAAACCGCCCTCTTGGTTTCCACGCACGAAGCACGAACACAGGATCCCGTGTCCTGAGTAGGTGTGTGTAACAATATTGGCAGTGCGATGCCCATTTGTTCATCGAAAGAAGCCTTCACGCATAGAAACAAAGTGTCCTCTCTTGATTTCAAGCAAAGCAATCGAATGCCAATCCTGAGTCCCCTCAAAGGCAGCTGACAGTAGCCAGACTTATTTCTGGGATCCAGATAGGACCAAAGATGGGGGATTGGGCAGAGTCCTACGACAGGATTTGCTATTATACCAGCAGCGCTTTGGTCTCCTTGTTTAAGCATTTCACAACTTAACTGGGTACGTTTTTCTAACTATAAAGAAAACCTAGGCCACCTGACAAGTTTCAGGAATATTGATTAGCACTTTCATGGACATGTAAAATGTACCTGAACCATAGATGTAGATTTTCTGTCTGGAAAAAAAAATTTAAGTTTCATATTATTCTTTTGCCATTTAATTTTCACTGGGTTCATGCAAGATAAAACATTGACTTAACTCTTCATAGAACCAGCCAATGTGTAATAATATTTACAGGTGATAGATGTTCTCTAGAATCCTTTAAATTCATCTTATGAGCTCTTCAATAATGTGCTCCCAATTTATATATCCATTTCCAAAAAGATTAAGGAGAATTTTTCAAAAAATAAGCAGTAGCTCCATGAACGCTGAAGAAAGGGCCAGTGTTCCTGTCGTTCTCGCTCAGGGCAGGGGATTGTGTTGGACACAGGCCGTGTCCCAGCGGGCCTCACGTCAGCCCTGGGTGGGGCGCTCCCAGGGGACAGAAGGCCTGGCTCACGGTCAGCCACCTAGTAAAGGGTAGACTCGGGTGTCCACTCAGGAAGGGTGCTGACTCACAAGTCTCATCCACCAAATGTGCACCATGTACAGACCGGTCACAGCACTTTGCAGTGACCACGCAGCCTCTGCGTTAGCGCTACATCTAAACCTCATGGCTAAGGCAGGAATTGTGACGAAAAATGAGGCTAAGTGAAGCGCAAGTGTAGACAGGCCGGGTCAACCTAAAGGAGAGCTGCAGAGTGGCCAAGCGCGTCTTCCGTGTCCTGTCCCCTCCACTTCCATTCTGTCCCCAAGTCTGTGTCCCAGTCCCGTAGACGAGCTTTCGGGAGAAGGTGTTCCTCCAAACAATTTGAACTTGACTCCGGGCATTGGAAAACTGAGTGGAAGGCGAGCTCTAAAGAAACAGCCTCATCCGTGCGCTGATCACTCAGTGGTTCGTTTTAAAGTGGGAAAGGGCTGTGAAGACCAGGGAATGTGCTAGAGATCATGGAGTTCCCGGGTAGGAACCTGGGCGCCCTGCGTAGGTGCCACCGTGGGGGGCCCCCCGGTAGCGTATGTTGTCTCGGGGGCTGCAGGCGAGGCGTGGGCCGTCCAGCACACTGTGGCACCTCGCTGTCATTGCGGTGTTCTCGTGCGCATGCTCCCCGCTTGGCTCCTCAGACCCTTTCACGCTCGTGGCCGCAGACAGTCAAACACTGAAATTTTTTGAGCAGGCCGAGGCCAAGTAACTTAGACGTTCTCCCCAAGGTCAATGCCATCTTTTTCTTTCTCACACCTGGGACAGGGCTTGGCACGTAGGAAGCTCAGTACGTGTGTATTGAATGAAGGAGTAAATGAATGCATTAATGTAACAAGCTCAGACTCTAACCCAAGTGTCCCTGGTCCCTATCAAGTGTTCGTGGCCCCTTGTCATTTAATCCTTGCAAGAAGTGGGGCAACAGCTCTACTTTTGTGTGCAGGAAATGGGGCTCTATTTTTCAGTGCATGATGTTTCTTTTTCCACCTAAATCAAATGAGGCCTAAACTAAAAGAAATGCAGTCAAAGGAGATTCATTCAAAGGTTGGTTTCAAATTGAAATCATGTAAACACAGCAACTAAATGTACAATACTTTCCAGAAGACCCAGAAAATCACATTTACTTCCAATAAAGTCCCGATTATTGATGTAGTGCACCATCTTCGTCCCTATGAGGGAAAGAGACAAAGACGCCCCAGAGGAGGGAGTATCTCTGCCTGGCTTATCGGGAATGTTCTGGGGCCCGGAAAACCTTTGGGCTAAACTGTTTTTATAGCCAGACCCTCAGGAGAAAAAAAAAAAAAAAAGAATAAGTGAGCCATTTTCCTCTCTCTGTGATTAATCTATGCTATACTGACATCTGGCTATTTAGAAAACAATCGGTTCCTTTAGTCAGCATTCATTTGTTTATTTAGTGTGATACAAGCTTATTCTTCTCTTATGGTGCAGCGTTGCCCGCCATTTGACTGCCTGGAGGACCTGGGGGTGTCCGCTGGGGATAATCGTATAAAGGAAGAGAAAATGGGTGACTTTTGATCAGAAATGGAAGTGCCCCTAAGGCTGTAACCATGTCGCTAGAGGTGTAAGCTGGGCAGCAGTTGGGCGTTGCAGGTGTAGAAGGTCAAGGCTGGTCCTTGTCGCCGTGTTGCGGCCAGGTCACGCCGCTTCACAGCCTGCGGCAATCCTCATTTTCCAAGGACAGACTTCGAAATCCGGAGCGTGGCCGTCAAGGCTCGCTGTGCTGGGTGCTCAGGGAAGGCATTTTCCGTGAGCTTCTGGATATTCGCTGCCACCCGTGGTGTCCTGCGGTCACCCAAGGATTCTCAGAAGCCTCGTTTTTGTGTTCTTTTTGGGGATGTGTGTGACCATAAGCTGTTCTCCCATGATACTCTGGGAAGGCCCTCTCTCCCTGCAAGCGTGTCCCCAGGCTCGCGGCGGCTGGGAGACGCGGTCATTTCGGAGAGCTCGGAGCAATCGCGGTGTTCTCCCTCCCGCGCGGCCCGCCCACGCTCTGCTCCTCGCGGGGTCTCTGTCACGCTTGACCTATTCTATGCCTGTTACGCACACGCCTGTGCTCCTGTATCACAGATGTTAAGCATGAGCCTCTGTTACCTGTGTTAGAGCCAGTAGGCACACGCTTGTCCCCTAAAAATAAGCCGTGTCAAGAAAGGAAAGCATCATGCATTTTTTAATCATTGCGTCCCCTGGTAGATTTTAAATACATATTGGGCCGATCAACCAACCAGTCTACTAATCACACTGAACTACCTGCAGAGCAAACAGGGAAAAAAGAAATGGGGGCGTCTTTTGATAATAACCAATAAGTGCTACCTTTTTTAATTTTGTTTTTCTGAGTTTAGTAAGTTTTCTCTTTTCATTTTTTATTACTTTAAAAAATTTAAAACAAACTCTGAAATTTGCACAGAGATATTGTTTCATCTTTCAGGATGACTGTGTTCTGTTCACGTTGGCATCGTTAGAACCCCTGTAAAGGTCCTCTCTCCTGTGGGTTTGTTTGAAAGTTGGTCTCACTACTTTCTTGACAGCCTTTACTTTTTGGTTTCACTGGTTTTCTAAAAACAATTTAATCTATGTTTAAAATTTAAAGATTTGCAGCAGTTAAAAAAATATCCTAAATTTTAAATAAGGGTTATTGGTTAAAAAAAAAGTAATGGTTTTTACAAAGAATATTATTCAACCATTAAAATAATGACATTATGTAGGAAATTAGGAACTTATTTACATAAAAATTGCTCATTATCTTTTTTTGTTTTTTCCTACTAGTGACGATTTTCCTTCTCTTATTTAAAAAATAGGTGTGCAGAGAATTTGAAAGAGCAAGCCAGTGAACTCTCGTATATGCTCTGTGGTTTCTCAGTTATTAACATTTTATAAACATTTTCTCGATCTGCTTCTCTGTTTTGCTTCCTATGCAGATTGATGGCAATAGGCAGGGGTGTGTGTGTGTATTTTCAGTTTAGGATCTTTCTTCACCTTTAGAGTCTAAAGTTGTAAACATACTACTTTTATTAGAAGTTGTTAGTAGGTCAGTTTTCCCAGGTGCATAGTGGGTCTTTTTAATATGGGCACCAGGTCTTTTTTATTTCCAGAATTTTCTCTTTGATCATAATTTTACATATTACTGATATTTCATTGCTGTTTTGTTTTTATTTTTCAGAGGATCGCCGTATTTCTGCGTTAGATGTTCTATGTCTGTTTTCCATGTAAATCGCGTTTTGCCTTTCTTTCCACCTTTTTGGTTTTCGCTGACACAGCTCTATGCTTGCGTTTCTTCCATACCCTCCATAATCTCTCTTCGTTGTGGAATCTATTCTCCCTTGAGCATCTTGGATCTTAGTTTTTCTTTCTAAGATGATTTTTATCTTTTAAAAATATAACTTCTTTCTGAATTTGTAAATCCTCACTTCCTATCTTTATGATTTTGTGTTACCTTCTATTTTTAAGTTTATAAATTATGATTTATTTAAAAATCAATATCGTTGTTTAAGGATATTTCATTCAGTTTCCTTCTTCTTTATTGTAGTTTCATTAAGGAGAAGATAAGCTGCCATATTTTGATTCACATGTTCCTTGGTCAGCAGCTCTGTGTAAGTGTCGGCATGATCCAGTTTACTGAGATCATGTTTTAATCATATTAATTAATTAAGAAATCCAGCTTTATAAATGACTAGAACCATGGCGTGCCCAGCACATACGGAGCACACGACGCAAATTGTTGAATGAGTGACTGTCAGTCAAAGGTGCAGGTTAACCACAGGGTGCCGGCGGAAGTGCCTGTCCTCTCCCATGGTCACGGCCCCCGCCCCGCCCCGCCCATGCCTGGCAGCGGTGTTTGGGGCCGCCTTACGGACCAGGCGTGGAAGCGGTACCTACTGCTGCCCCCATTCTTTGGGGAGGGCATGTCATAAAGCCACATCTGAAGGCGAGGGAGGAGGAGCTCAGGGGGCAGAGAGGCTCGCTGGGGCTAAGCCACGATCCCAGCAGCTTTGGGGACAGGCTTCGCGAGGGCAGGAGAAGGAGTTACAGCCTCTCCCTCTACGTGTCTACAAGGCTCTGTGCATGCGGCTGTGCGTTCATGAACATTATTTTTGAAACTGCTCGCTGTTTACAATTATTATTTTCTAATTTAACATTACCAACGTGTTTTCTCTGGATGGAAGGAATAAACGTTACACGAAGACGTGATGCTTTGGCAGTATTTTCATTAGAGCGGTTGACTGTTGAGTGCAGCTCAGGAGCATCCACTGCAGCCGTCGCGGCACAGGCTTCCCAGCCAGCGCCCGGCTCTGCTGAGGTCAGACCACCCTGTAAGCCCCCGTGTCTTCCCGGCTCTCCTTGGTGTGGAAAACTAGAGTAGACGTTTGCCTTCTGAATTTCCTGTAAGGAGTCCGCTGGAGGGCAGGCCCCCTGTTCACGGGCCCCCTTGTTTCTCCACCCTGACAGCCTGGTCTCTATTGTCTACAGCTGCTGGGTGCGTGCCCGCACTTCCAGTTTGGGGTGGGCCGCGGGCTGCACCCCCTCCTTGTTTCCCAACCGTCCCTTCTGTCACGGGGAGGATCCTGAGGCCCGTTCAGCCCATCACTAACCACGTTGTTGCTCAGCAAATTGCCCCTTTGCCAATGTCTCTGAAATACACAGGGAAAATAAGACGTGGTGGGTCGGCCTGACAAATGCCGACTTCGCCATGTGTGTCTACTGCGCTGGCTGAGATAAGTGAGACTTAATCACACTCAACATCATCATGAACGTTCCCCTCAAGTTTCTAAATGATAACGAATCAGTTAAAACCTGTACCTATGCTGGGGAAGCGGCTCCGCGGTGGGGCTCTTACACAGCCAAAGGAGGAGACTCTTCAAATGGTTTATTTTTCTGAATAAAGAACAAGTCTTAAAGAGATAAAACCGTGTATGAAACCCACAAAAGTAGGTAAGTGTTAGACTTATCTTAGAAAATTATCATCAGATATGGGTAATTGTTGGGTATAACTGTTTGATTTAACAGCTGAATAGGTTGACCAAATCTAATGGACTAATTTGTAGCCAGTCTGCCAGAGATTATAGCCTTTTGGAAGATTAGGGTAGTATTTACGCTTAAATTTTTTTTTTTTTTTTTTTTTTTTAGTGATAGATCCAACAAAAATTAAGTTTTTTCCTAAAGAGGATAGAGCAGGTCATCATTATTCCTGTTATCAGTCGCTTCAGAAAGACCTTCATTTTAGACAATCTGAAAGAAAAATGAAAAAACGTGGAAAGTATGGTGGTAGTAGCAAATAATCTTTGCTGCGTGCCTCCACGCCCTATGGCAGTCTCGTCGCGTTCGGCCAGGGTCTCCGTGTGCCAGCGGGCACGGAGGCGCAGCAGCGGCGGCGGCAGAGGTCGCTGGGGTGCAGGTCCTCGCAGGCGGAGGCGGGCGCCGGTGTGATGGCCGAGTACACTGGGTCGCACCTTCCCGTCCGATAAGTGCCGTGCAGGCGACAGAGGACAGCAAGCGGAACAGGAGCGCTGGGAAGGTGCGGAACGTTTTTAAACCTTATTTCTCATGCGCAGGGGACGTTCAGTGTCGTTCTGTGTTAGTTTCAGGTGCAGAGCCCCGCGCTCAGACACCGACGTGCGTGAAATTCGCCAGCGATCCCCACCGTAGTGACTTCTCCAACCGAGCAGTCAGGGGGGCATTGAATGCAGACGGCGGTGAGGACAAGGACGGATTGGAGACCCTCTGCCTCCCCAGGCTCCCCTGTCCCCGGCCGGCCGGGTGCGTCTCACTGGCCGCCTTTAGGGTTTGCTGCCGCCGTCTGCCTCCCAGCAGGACGCTGAGCCAGCTCCTTGTGTCCGGCCGGGCAATGCCCTCCCGCCTGGACATTGGCGCCGCCTTTTTGGCAGAGAAGGGGCCGCTCTTCTCCAAGCCACCCAAGTCCCCACGCCTCTGGGCTGCCCAGAGAAATTCCCTTCCTTTTTTGTCCCCTCTCAGGGCAAACAGCTAGAAAGGCCCAACTCATCTGAGCTCCTCTTCGTCTCTCTTTAGCAGTTTCTTCCCCAAGTCTGTACAATTTTAAAATAAAGGATGAGGAGTAAGTAAATGATTTTTATTGACAGATATTCTATCACAGAGTATGATGGCTCCTTTATTGTATATCTATACCTGTAAAAATCCAAGGACATAGGTATTATTCTTCCCACGCACACGGGAGGGAAAGGAGGTGCGTGAGAGGTGGGTTTGGGGCTGAAGCCCAGGCCAGTGTTTTCGTGGAAAAGAAAAGTGTCGCCGGCACAGGGCCGTCCCCTCAGCCTCCCCTCCCGACGGCCCTCCGACCTGCTGGGAAGACGGAGGCAGAGGCCCCCGTGGGGCCAGTGTTGTTGGACACTGTTCCTTTCAGGGTTAGATTTGATTTTTGTAACAAAATCCATCTGAGTGGAGACCTGTAGTTTTAAGGGAAGAGGAAAGGAGGTTCACCATGCTGACATTTTCAGATTTTATCTTTTCAACAACCCTATAATGTTGTTATTATTATTATCTCTGTTTTACAGGGAAGCAATGTAAGGTTTTGAGAGGTTACATAAAATGCCCAGGGTGACATGCAAGTTAATTAGATGATGGGAACAAGTAACAGTTCAAATAATTATTTTAACAAAATTATTAACCAAAACACCTCCTCAAATTGACTATGGAAAAACCTGGTACTGCTTACATTTTGATAAAACATAGTGATTAAGATCGATGAAGAAAATTAATGTGAAAATCAAATGGGAAACCAATATGCAACTTTCACTTTTATTTTAAAATTTTGAAAATTTAGTACAATTTTACTGTTTCAATTGCATGAAACTTAAACAATAATCTTATATAACATGTGTTAACATGCCTCTGATATTCCATGTTTTCCCTCTATATGTAAACATTATTTTTGGCAAACATACACATGCAGACATACACAACATACTACATAACAGAAAAAGAAACAGCTTTAAGATAATTAAAAATAAATTCAAAATATAAAATGTGCCCTTATAAAGTGAAAATTGAAATGAAGTTTTGAAAAGTCTCCTTTTTAATGTTTTAAAATGCAGTCTGAGCAGGAGTGTTGCTTTAAGAAAAGTGCTCATATTACAAAAATAGAACTTGTGCCTGCGATGTTGCAGTTGCCATGGTTACTACAAATTTGTTACTTAATAGCAGAGCAAATAGATTCATAAACATGCTAATTATATCTGATACATTTTTAAAAACTGTTTTATATGAATATGCATATAGTTTACATAAAAATGAGTGTCCCCAGCCAATAATTTTGCAAGTTCGGGAAGGTTTTGCTGTGTTTTCTACGGTGTAGTGTATGACATGCTCGACATAGGAAAAAAGAGAAAAAAAAATTTCAGGCAAATGGTTGTATGATTCACAGAGTAGATAACTGGTCGTTTTTAATGCAAATAACAATTATGAACTGCCAGCGGCTTTCCTGTCCACCTAGCCCTTGGAGAGGTTACCGTTTTGGATTTATAACAACACTCTTTTTGTTCTGTGATTTCATTTAAAGAAATAGGAAGAAAGAAGCAGGTATGACAAAAGAAAAGACTTGTAGTCCCGAGTTTTTGACACGGATCATGCCGTCACACGTAGGAAGGTGGGCAAAGATTTTACAATTCCAACGTTTGCGTGTTTTTTATATGCGGCTTACGTATTGGATAATGTCGAGGGCACACGGAGTGCTGCAAAAACTCAAGGGTCATCTGGTCTCTTTCTCTAAAACGCACGGCCCCCAGCGGGGCGAGAAGCCAGGGGAAGCCCTGGGCGGCCACGGAGCCGCAGGGAGGGGTGAGCCGGCCCTGATTCCCCCCGCGAAGGGCGCCCAGGGGGTGACTCAGGCGCGAGGCTGTGACCCTCCGGAGAAGGAGAGGGATTCGCCTGGGAGACGGGCGACCTGGGTCAGGGCCCGGGGTGGCTCTGAGGAAGAGGGAGGACACACGCGGCCCCAGAGAGCGACCCCAGGAGAGGCTTCGCGCGCATCTCGGATTGAAGGTGGCGCCACGGGCGCAGTCGTTCCGTCATTCGGCTCCAGTTTCTCTTTCATCGCCCCCGGCTTCTCCTCTGACGCGGTGCGAGGCCGAGACACTGGGGAGGCGCTCAGATGCCGCGCGGCGGGCAGCCACCGGCGCGGCGTGAGCGGGCGGCCGCGGCGCGGGCCGGGTGTTGCGCTTGCCCCACCGAAGTGCCTACAAGTTGGTGGCTGTATGTCAGAGGCTGGAGCGTGTCGGGGATATTGACGGGAAAATCTGCCGTGCGGCTCCCTGTCACCGGTGATTGATGTCAGCTGCAACGAGGTAAAATGTTATGGCATCATAATTCCGTGGGATGCAAGGTAATCTTTGATCTTTTACTCCCAACAGAAGATTATAATACGCACGCGGTGTGATAAATAACAGCCTTTCACTGGCGTCAGACAAAGATCAGGCTAAATTGATAATGGTTGCAGGAGCTAGCATTTTATTTTCAGTTTTTTAAAGATTAGGCACCTTATACACAGAAAGACCAGACTCCTAAAATGTGTTATGGTTAAACTATCACCATCTCTATTGGTTAATAATGAATCGTTAACGATTCTCTCTTTTGCCTCGAACTAAAGAGGACATTTTAAGAACTGCCCAATGCATGGCCTCGAGGTGCGGTTTTGTCAGAGGCCATTGCAGCACGTGGCACGGCGGCTCTGACTAGAGGCGCTAACTTGCCAGAAGTTTATGTGTATCACAGGAAATCAGGAATCGAGTATTTGGCATGTGACATACTCCAAATAGTGTTGAAAAAACCGTTGCTTTTTCTTTACAATATAGAGGACGAACTATTTCCTTAGCCCATAACAAATGCTTGAAAGACGCTAGCTCTCCGAAATCATTCCTTTACCCTTATTAATTGCAGCTCCGAGCACGTGCTGTGGTCGAGCTCCTGATTTGCCTCAGGTGCCCCTTGTCAACCTAGAAAAACTCTCCTCATCTGCAAGACGCAGTTCAAATAAATGCCGCTTCCTCTGGGAGGCAGCTCCGCATCTCTAACTCTGCCCCTTGGAACAGAGAGTTGCTTTCCTCTCCTCTCCTGTCGGCCTTCGGCCTGGTTTTTGTTAGCTCTCCTTGTCATTGCCTTGCCATGACTTGCTGTTCGCAAGACGTCCCCTGGGAAGGGGCGCTCGTGGGACCCGGCCCTGGTTCGGGCCGTCTCTGCCGTCCGTGCTCACAGGGGCTTGGGGAAGCTTTGCTGGCTGCAGAACACGGGGTGAGAAGGCCGCATGGTACAAAAACTAAAAGGCCAGGAAGATGAAGATGGGAAAAAATCAATTGTGGCAAAAGAAAGTGGCTGTAAACGAAAAACACAGCCGCTTCCTACCATTACCATTTCCCTCCGGAATCGCCTGGCCTCGTGGACGTACAGCCGACTTCAGGCTCGGCTCTGGTTTGAGCATCGGGCAGCCCTCCCTCTTCCCTCTCGGGACGTGGAGAGTAGAGCCTGGGTGAAGCTTCCCATCGCGTCTTCGGACAGGACCCCCGCCGTGTCCTTGCGAGGTCCTCAGCGCAGGCCTCCGCTCCACGTTTTCATAGAGCAGGAAATGGCGGCTCGGCGAGGCTCGCGGTTCGCCCCCGTCACCCGGCTCAGAGGCAGACTGTACGCTCAGCCCCGGCGGCGTGGCTCCCGGCAAAGGGCGCTGTCATGGGTGCCGGGGGCCTTTCCTGAGACCGATGACAAATGTTTTGTCTTCTGGTGAAGAACTATGTACATTCAAACCTTGGATTAAGGTTGAGTCATTTTAAGATTTTATTTATTTATTTTTAGAGAGGGGAAGGGAGGGAGAAAGAGAGGGGAAGAAACATTAATGTGTGGTTGCCTCTCAAGTGCCCCTTCTACTGGGGACCTGGCCCGCAACCCAGGCCTGGGCCCTGACTGGGAATCGAACCAGTGACCCTTTGGTTCGCAGGGCAGTGCTCAGTCCACTGAGTCACACCAGCCAGGGCGCATTTAGCCAGCTTTAAAATAAGTAGATTCAAGGGCATCTGAAGTCAAATTGACTTTTGGATAACATGCAACATGCCATTTTTAGTTTTTTTATACCCAAAGTGGTGTGTGAACATTAGAAAACGGGAGCTCTGAGCGCTTGGGGCAGCATCCTTATTCAGCTCTTTCTGTATTTCTGCAGCTTCCTCTAGTTCGAGTTCATGGCCATGGCTAAGGGACATGGTTTTCGCTCTGAAACGGGGAACCGTAATAGGCTCTGCAAGTTCATCTTTAGTGTTAGGTTTGTACATACAAGCCAGTACCTGATCATTTGGTATTTACTCAGCTTGTAAAAGGGAATGCTCTCCCTTAGACTTCCTGCAGAATCATGGTTCTCAGAGGGATGGCAGGTAAAGCCATCTTCTCTCAGCAGGTGAGAAGTGGGGCTTTCTGGACAGTTACAACCTGTGTTCTGAAACCAAAGTGTCAGTGAACCCAGATCTACAGTCGCTGTCAGCTGTAGTCACTTAGAAGCATAAACTTCAGAGGTGAGGTGACTTAAAAAATTGTCCAATGAAATGTGTCTGCCCAAGAGGAAACTGTGGTGTGGAGAGGTTATGAGGTCACCCGGTCTCCTGTGGCAGCCAGGACTCAAATGCAGATTACCTTCTTTCTTGTCAATATTCTTCTCTTCCTTGGTGGATATATTCGGTTATCCACAGCTGTGTAACAAATTACCCCACATGGTGGTGGCTGGGGAAGCCATGGTCACTGCTGCGTGGCTGTGCTGGTGACTCTATCATGATGACAAATTTGCAGCCACTAAGAAGCAACTTTTCATGAATGCGTGTAAAGTCTGGCCACTAAGGCACCAAGAGATATGTGTATAGGACAATGCTGTTGGTAAAAATCTCTGGTGGTTTAGTTTCAATTTCTGTTCCACCAAAGAAATGATTCAACATCATCGAGCTGGAACTGCGTATGAAATAGGTCTATTGAAACATAAACTACCCTGGGATTGTACCCGTAATGGTTTAAAGTTTATCAGAAGGAAACCAGCTTTAGAGACAAGGACCCTGGATTTTTCCTGCACTAAAAAACCTAGAACCATTTTACTCTCTCCTGGCAAAGCAGATGTCTAGGGTTAGAGGAGTCAAAAGTATCTTCTTTGGCTTGGAGTTCATGGTTTTCCTAAGGAAAGCGAAGAGGTAGAGTGGAGTGTAATGAACCCAGATATTTATGTAACACCTTTGGACTTCTTTGCATCTTGTTTCCCGAGAAGGATCTTCAAAAGAAGTTGGATCTGGGGGAAAGAAACATGTCCTGACGTTATGACAGTACAGAATTGTGGAAAACCAGCGCGGGGCCAACTCTGCATGGGTCCCGGAGAGATGGTTGTGGAGGGATGAGGGGGGCCCTTGCTGTGTATTTTACGAGCTCTCCTCGTCCCGTCGTCTGTCGAAGAAATGAAATTCAGAACGTGTTCCGGCGGAAGTAGACGGTGCGTGTGGCTGATGAATCCGCGGAGAAGCAGCTACTTCATTCTCATGTAGCCTGGCTTTTGTTGGACCCCAAGGTTGCAATTTCTAATCGTATATATCGAGCTTTTATTATTAAGCTTCCAAAGGGCTCTGTTGAGAATTAGTAAGATACGCCGCTGTTTTCCAGAAACAAAAACCTTAGGGGCTTCACATAATTATTTTATGTGCTCTGGATCAGAAATCTCAGCTGGGATCGGCTGGGTGGCTTTTTCGGGTTTCACCTGATGTCCCTCTGGCGAATGCCGGCCGGGGGTGCCGGCGGAGCCGTCACAGACCGAATGATCAGAGGTGGCCACGCTCGTGTCCGCTGGTGCTGGGCGGCCCTCCTCCCTCTCAGCCTGTAACTGTCAAAAAGGCTGGCTCGCGCCCCTCTGCACGGTGCCGTTTGGTTTCCAGGCAGGCGGCGATGGAGGCAGAGGCCTTTGGAGGCCTCGATTTGGAACTTTTGTCACGTAATCCATCCCGTTTTATTGGTCAGACTGAGTGGCAAGGCCGACCTAGACAGAAGCAGGTGGAGAAACAGACTCAGCTTCCGCGCGGACCTGCAGCCACATCCAGAGAGGCAGGTGCGCGGAGGTGAGCCTTCCTGCCCTCCCCGGCCCCCCTTTTTCTTTGCTCCCGATTTTAGTGGACGTGCCAGCTGGTCTTTCCCTTCTCTTTCATCTGTATTGTTTTACACAAAACAGTACTTAGAGGTGCAAGGCTCTAATTTCTGTTTCACTGCAGGGAACCTATAGGTCACACACCATCGAGACAGCCCTTTTCTGACTCAAAACGTTGATATTTTAAAATTTTTTCAGTGGGGTAGCTCAACAATTTTACAAATATATACATATATGCTCCACTCAGGAAGAGGTTGGGGCAAACATGGTTCTCTCGTGGGTGCCTGTGTTCGGCTTCTGTTAAATGATGGTCTATGATTGATCTGTGTGCCGACTCCAACTGCCTCAGACTGTTTTCTGCTATTTTGCTCTCAATTCAATATGTAACATTACTCACAAAGAGCATTAACGGGCCCTTTCCCAGTTAATCAATCATAAACTAAAGAGAAAAAGGCTGTTTTAATGGGATATTGAGAAAGGGGAAGTGATTAACTACCTACCGTGGGGCGGGGGAAGGGCGCAGAGAGGAATGGTAGAGACTCAAGAGCCGCAGGGGTATAGGCCCAGCTTTCGAGGCTCCCCTCGGAACTGAACCTCCCCTGGTTTGGGTGTGAAGGGCAGGAAGCAAGCCCAGTGTGCGTCGGGACTTGATAGACACAAATGTTATTTAATCCTTATAATAATTCTGTTAAATAGCACTATCGTACCCATTTCGCAAGTTAGAAAACTGAAGGTTGAGAAGGTTAGTAATTTATCCAAGTACCTGCAGACAGAAAAATAACAGGTGGGACAGGAATATAGAAAAGCTCGCCTCCAAAGTTTTATTTTTATTTTCTTCTATTACACATAGTCTTTTGATATTAACATCATTAGCCCTCATTTTTTCTCTAGCGTGTTAAGTAAAGGATCAGAAACGAACAGACACAATAAATTGTAATTGTTAAATAAACGCAGGGCAGAACCTACTGTGACTGACAAATGTCCTACCAGATATGTTTATCAAGAAGTATTGTCTAAAGGAGCCATGGGAATATCTTGCCCCTCCTATCCTTTTTTAGTAGCTGCATGCTGTTGTTTGTGATGTGTCCTGTAGTTTATGTGTAGCAGTTTTCTCGGTCTGGAGCCAGCGTTCTGCAGCTACAGGCGATGCTGCGGTGACACCTGAGAGCTGTCGCCACTTCACTCCTGTGCACGGCTCCCTGAGCCCGTCCTGGAAGACGTCACAGAGTCCGGCATCAATCGCCTTGGTAACTTTGATGGTATTTCCGAATTACCTTCCAGAGGGCCCGTTCCCCCTCGTCTTCCCTCCAGCAGCCCCCGAGCGAGCCTGAGCCCCACAGCTCACACAGCGGGGTGTACTCACGCGCCTCGGCGCCTTGTCTGCGTTGTAGGTCGGAAATAAGTGAGGAGTTTTCGTGTGTCTAAGGATGTTTGTGTTCTGTGACTAAGATCGGTCTGGTCACGTTCTTTGCCTCCTTTCTTCTCTTCTTGCTGTCCGTGTCTTCTCCAAATTGTGAAGCTGTCTATTCATTAGGGACATCGGTCCTTTGTTTCTGGTATCGGTTGACAAGTTTATTCCCACTGCCCCTTTTGTTTTTGCATTTATTTCTGGTGCTTTTTTAAAAAGGTGATATAACATTAAATTTTTCCTTGGTTTCTGGAGTTCTGAGTCAGAATTAGAGCTTACTCTCCAAGCTTATAAATACATTTGTCCCTATTTTCTTCTAATACTTTCATAATTTTACTTTTATTTTTATATCTTTTATCCATTCGAGCTTATCTGGTTAGGCTCAGAATTTGTCTCTTGATGCTTATCCATTCATGAGAGTACGGTACGTTTAACATGTCACCTTTATCTCGTTGGCCTGAGATGCCACCTTATAATAAATGGGCATTCCTATTTGGGCCTATTTCTGAACTTTTTGTTTTGTTCATCTGTCTGTTTATCCATGTGCTAGTGCTTCCACCTTTTTAATTTGGTTAGAGCTGCTGCGCACTTGAAATGTGGCCGATTTGCCGTGAGAAGAGCCGCAATGGAAAAATGCATCCTGGATTGTTGTTTTAATTGAGTTTATTGGGGTGACGTTGGTTTCAATAACCGTACAGGTCTCAAGTGCGCAATTCTACTGTGCATCATCGGCCTGCGCCTCCCGCGCCCATCGCCCCAAGCGCAGCCTCTTTCCGCCCCCATTGCCCCCCGGAGCCCCCCTCCATCTGCCCTGCAGCCCCCTTCCCTCCGGCCGTCACCACGCTGTCGTCTGTGTCTATGGGCTGTGTCTGGATGTCCCTCCAGGCCGATCCCTTTGCCTTCTTTCACCCAGTCCCTCCTCCCCCTCCCTCTGACGGCTGTCAGTCGGTTCCACGAGTCCAGGGCCCCGTGTCTACTTTGTCCCTCGGTTTGTTTTGCTCATTAGATTCCACACATAGGTGAGATCATGTGGGACTTGTGCTTCTCTGACTGTCTTATTTCACTTGCATTATAACGTCCAGGTCCACTCATGCGGTGGCAGAGGGTGAGATTTCCTTCCTCTTTATGGCCACGGAGTGTTCCATTGTGTAAATTAAATGTCAGCTTTTTCCTCCTCACTAACGGCTGGGCACTTGGGTACACCCTGGGCTTTAAAGAGTTAGTTTAAACAAAGAATTTAAAGTATCTTCTTAATACTTTATATATTTATTACATATAGAAATGAAAATATTTTGGATATATTGAGTGAAAGAAAAATGTATTTAAAAATCAAACTTAGCTGCTTGTTGTTACTTTTTAAGTTGTGGGTAACAATTTTTTCAGCGTTCCGTGTGGCTGGCACTGTATTTCTGTTAGACGGCGCGGCTTTTGAGCCTGCTCAGGTACATTGTACTTACTGCTGCGAGGGAAGTGCAGGGGAGTCTCAGGACGTGAAAAGCTGTACGTTTGTGTAGGAAGCCTGCTTTGCTCGTGAGGAGTTAGGAGTTGCCTTGTTGTGCCCTCATGTCCCTGCAAACCGGCTGCCTGTCGCTCCGCTCTCTGGGGCGCCCCGGCACACACAGGCGGACCCCAGAGAGGTCGCAGGCTCCGTGTCTGACCGCCGCAGCAAGGCAAGTGCCGCCACAAAGCGAGTCACAGTCGCTTTGCTGGTGGAGGTTCTCACCCTCATTCTGTGAAAAAGGCAATGTCTGTGAAGTGCAGCGTGCCTGTATGCTGTGTGTTGTGTAATTGTGCACCGTGTAGTGTGGGTGCATAGGTGTGTGTGCGTTTAAACACCTGACCATCTCCTGCTCGGTTGTGACTCAGGGTTCCCCTTTCTCCTCTGCTGGGCCTCGCGGCACCTCAGCAACTTCTATTTTCCCCAGCTCAGCCCTGAGCCCCCTGAGGATGAGGACCTTGCCTTAGTCACACCTGGGAACCCAAGGCTGAGAGCGGTGCACGCAAGCTCAGCAGCCTCCATCCAGCGTTTGCCGGGTGAATCGGAGCCGAGGGGACGCTCCACGGGAAGGATGCGCTTTAGTGCTCAAAAGCTGGAGAAGGGAGGCAGCGAGAGGGGCCTCCCCTGAGAGCCCGCCAGGCAGCCAGCCGGCGCCGGGCACTTGTTATACAAGGACAGGGGTGTGGTTGGGAGGTGGGGGCAGAGCCGATGCCCAGGACACCGAGGGAAGAGCACGAGGTGGCCTCCAGCGCGAGCTTCCCATCCAGGAGAGAATGCAAAGCGAGGCCCGGGAAGATTTGTGAGAAGGAGCCTAGAGCGTCCACAAGGCCTGGGAGACGGTTTTTGCTTCCTAAACGAGGAGGGCTCCAGCGGGTTTGGAGACGCAGGAAAGGCGCCCGTGGGGGCAGGGGTAAAGGGGGCAGAGAAGGAGGGGACGGGTGTGCCATCCCTGTCCCTCAGCAGGCAAGAGGGCGTGTTGTGAGCCCTGGCAGAGGACAGGGCTGCTGAGACGTGGGAGGGCCGTGTGTCCCCCAGGACCTCCGCTGGGTGGGGCGTTTCATGAGGGAGCGCGGCTCGGAGTCCTCGCCGGGCGTTCCTTTGGCCTCTTCTCCATGGTCCCCGCCACTCTGTCCCAGTGCTATCGGAGATGCAGCGTGAGAAGACAGGCGTCGCGAAGTTTGACCGCCGTCAACTTCTGTCTATTATGTCTGTTGCATGTATGCGCCTTTCAGAAACTAAGTTCTGGGAAAGCAGCACTGTACCCAGTTTTATCGGATTCTTTTTGGAACGAATCAGCCTACTGATTTCAAACTTGTTTAAATATTTGGATTTCTTGATTCTCTACCAGAGATTAATAACTCTAAAAATTTTTGCTGGTTGGATTAAAAGTCTCCGTGGTTTATCGCGTGATTTCATAAAGCGCAGAGCGAGATAGCACATTTCCCTGACAAATATATATTTATGTCAGATAATATCAGTTTTGTTATCACCATCTGTACTCTGCTATATTTTAACAACAATATGAACAGAGATATACATATAAAATTGTGGGTTTACGGCAGATATCATCATTAATTTCCCTATAGCGAGGTGCTTTTTGTTAGTTTAGAAAACTTTAGAATATTAAGTTTAATGACAACGGAAGCTCTATTTTATGTTCTTGGAAGTGTTACATTTCATAGAAGATTCTCTTAAAGAATGAAGAAAATGATGCCAGATTAAACATAGATTAAATGATAAACTGAAAGCACAAAAATCTGGTTTTGATATGAAAAAAATCATTACATAATATTGTGGTTATTCTTTAAAGATTTTTGTAGTGCATTACCTACAATTTACCAGAAAGGTGCTGACTGTCACATAACCCCCAAGCCAGTGTGTCCCACACAGTTTCTGTAAGAACATGTGCAATGAAAGGCTGTATTTATGTTTACATTATAATTGCAACATGGACTGTCTTCTTTAAAAATTAAAGGCTCTCCTACAACGATGATTTATTATTCAGAAAAGTGCGTTACCCTAATATAAATATATTTATACCAGACTAAAAGATTTTGCTATTTTATTAATGTGTGTCTAGAAGTTACAGGAATAAATTTATAATCATTGAAATAACAAAAGAAGATGTTCGCTCATAATTCTTCTAGCAAAAAAAGTAACTATTTTAATTTCTTAATCATTGGTAATCATAATCTAGATGCAAATTTTAACAATATATCAGGAGACATAGTCCTTATTATGCTCATTCTATTGGATTCATAATATTTAATCAAATTAATATTTTCTTATTTATTTATTTAAACACTCTCTAATTGCTGGAAAATTAGATTAACAATTCCCCACTATAGATTCTGTTGAAATACATGTCTTTGCAACTATCCTTTTTTTTTAGCTTTGGATTCACCAGACCTAGGTTTTAATTCCATCATCATTCCCATTCACTAACAGTCATTTTTGGCAAATAATTTAACTTGACTAAGTTTTAGTCTCCTCATCTATAAAATTGGGTCACTACTTATTACCTTGTTTGGGGATTGATTTATAAAAATTTGCCTACGTTCCAAGCATATTTAGTAGACAAATAACATGTGGCAGGTGCTGTTCCAGATCTTATGTAAACTGCGTTGGAGAAAACAAAGTCTCCTGCTAGCCTCTCCTACTGCTTGCATGTGGGAAATCTGCAATTACACATGGATGATATATAATGAGGAGAAAAATGGAGTAGTATAAAGGAGATAGTGCTGGGTTGGGAGTAGCTATTCCTGTTGAGTGGTGCCCCAGAAATCTCAAATGCAATAACATTCGGGTGGAAGACTGCAGAGAGTAATGGAGCCACCCACGGGACCATCCGGGTGGGCGAAGTGGGGGTGAAGGAGACTGTCGAAGGCAGCGAGAACAGCAGGTGCAACGGTCCTGCGGTTGCCTCTGTGGAGCAGCAAAAGCCCAGTGAGGCAGAGCGAAAGTAACTGAGAAGGAGCAGGAGGCATGGTCAGAGCCAGGCGAGGGCGGGAAGGGCGGGGAGAAGCTCCCGTGTTAGAGCCTCATAGGCCGGTGCAGGGATCTGGCTGCTTCTCCGGGTAAAATGGGGGAGGGAAGACACAGCCTGGTTTAAGTTTCCAAGACTCCCTTTAGCTGCTGTGCTGAGTTGGCAGCCACAGAAACAGGAAGGCCATTCAGAGGGCACCGTAAGAACCAGGCCAGACATGGTAGTGGCTCAAAGTAAGACCGTGCAAAGAAGAGACGTGGTTGTATTCTGAATCTATTTGAAAAATAGGGCCAGTAGGACTTGAGGGCAGACATTTTGTGGGATTTTTGAGAGAGGGGGGGTCCAAGATGGTCTCAGTAGCTTTTCCCAACACATGGAAAGAATGACGTGGTCACTTCCTATGTGGAAAGGTTGGGAGCAGAAAAGACCTCAGAAATTAATTTTGCACATGTGTATTTGAAATATGTAGTAGACCGTGTTGTGAGGTACGCAGCAGACTGCTGGGTGCCTGAGCCTAGAGTTCAGGAGGAAGGTCCGCGCTGGAGCGTTGAACTTGAAGGTTGTCAGCGTGTAGATGGTTTTCCGGCCCGTGGGCTGAATGCTGAGCTGGGGACCGGGGAGGTCGGAGGGCGGGGGGCGTGTATTTCTGAAGGCAGCACTGGGGGAATGCCAGCATTTAAAGGCCGGGCCATAGCAAATGATTGACAAAGGACATGGGCATCATTAACCAGCGACTGAGGAAGAACCAAGGGAGAACTCACTGTCTTCCGGAAGCCGAGGGAAGAACAGTTTTCAATGGGATGGAATGACTCATAGTAAGAGCGATGCAAAAGAAAACCGTCTCTCATCCCTATTTTATCGGAGGGCACCTTGGGAACATCTATAAACATTGCACATGCATTTAGCTTTCACCCTGGTACTCACGGTCCCAGGAACTTTTACCGTGTGTGTGTGATGGAGCACTATACTGTTTATATATGTAATAATATAATCCACAGTTGTTACATGTCCTCAAAGAAACATTGGAAATACACACAAAAAAATAGTGAAAGTGTATATTATATAGTGGACATAAAGTGAGATGGATAGGAATTGAGGAATGAGTGAGTGTTTTAAATACATACTTAAAAATCATTGTATTTAAATCACATTTTCTAATAAGGGAGGAGGAAGGAGAGACCAACTCTTTCAAACGCTGCTAACAGGATGCTGAGCTGAGCCCCGGGATGCGTCCGGTTTGGTTGAGGAGCCGTTCAGTGAGGATGACCCTTCTAGAAGCTCTGTTGAAAACGGGGGGGATATGGAAAGGTAGCCAGAGGGGATGTGAGCAAAGCATGTTGTTATTAGGTTTCCATCGCGATGAGAACAACAGATTAGAAGGAGAATGTTGATGATGCTGAGAGAGAGAGAGAGAGAGAGAGAGGGAGGGAGGGAGGGAGGGGGGAGAGAGAGAGGGGCTGGTGAGGGTGAAACACCCTTCAGGGAAGCCCCGTCTTAGGAAGGCAGCGATGATGGAGTTTCTTTTGAATTTCCATTTTTATCCTTAAGACTAATGCCAAGGTGCACGTGACAGACGTCTGTAACCCCTTCCTTCACTCCCTGGCAGTGCTGCACCTTTAAATTCTTTCTGTTTTTCAATGGACAGGTCAGATAGAATCTTCCGAGATCCGAACTGTTGCTTTCTGTGGATGCCGAATTCAGTCCCCAGAACCAGCCTGAGAACGTCACGTTCTCGTTCCCGTTGTTACAGACAGGGAGGCTGGTCTGCAGGTCTGCTCGCCCGCGCTTGTACAACGGCCACTAGTGCAGCCTGGACACCAGCGTCAGCCCTTTCTGAAGCTGGAGCATTTATTTTTTGTTTTCCATGTTGTAATGATTTCCGTGAGCATTCGGAAAAGTCTTCAAACAAGCAGCACGTGGCTTCAAGCAATAACAAGTGTGCTTCCCTTTGTTCCCTTAAAAAATGTTTATTGAGCGCCTGCCTCGCCCAAGGCTCTGGTGTTGGAACGGCAGAGAAGGGACCAACAAGCTGGATGGCGTCTGGCCTCGGGAGGCCGATGCTCTTTCGAAGGAGCAAGTTTCAGCCTCGTTATGGCTCTGAGCCCGGATGCAATAGGCACTGCGCTGCCTACACCCAGAAATAAAGTGCTGTTCTGAAGGAATGGGCTCTAATAAAAATGCAGTGGGGTCTACGTAAGAGGCCAACCTATTCTGTTTTTATTTACAAAGACTAGTTGGTTAAAATAATCATAAGTAATAATAAATTATTACTGAAAAGAATCTGTCAAGGATAACAGAATGAACTATTCTTTCAGTATCTCATATATTAGAGCTAAAAATCAATATTTTAGGATACTACGTATGTGATAAAAACATAGTTTACCTTTTCCTTCATTTAACTCTTCACATTCTTAAACTCAATCGCAGCTTTAGAAAACTTGAAAGTAATACTCAAATATCTCTAAGATTTTCTTTGGCAACCTCTTAAGAGTTTTGTAACAGACTTATCAATGTTGTATTTAATCTTCAGAGCCGGGGTTCCTTGGCTCTCTAGAGGAACCAGTGTGAAAGTAAATAGTATATGTGCAAGGTCTGGCAAGAGTCTAACCTCGACTTTACTGATAAGAATTGACAGAAACAAAATAGCAAAGTACCAATCACAATAGCAGGAGGTGCGGGGAGAGATGCAGGACTAAGGGAGGCAATAAAATGAAAAGTACGTGTGAAACTCCCTCAAATTTTTTAAACAGATTGTCATCGCTTACAGGAGGTTTCTGTTCCTGATCCTGCACTTTGTTACGCATGAGATGGGAAAGGCCACCACGATGTTTACCTTTTGAGAGTTTATCCTTCTGAAGATACGAGGCACATAACCCGGCTTTCTTCTTTCCCATTTTGGTGAGAACCTGGAAGAATGTTCTTTGAGTTAGACTCGATGGAGGCGCTCCTGTGCAGTTTCGCTAAAATGCCCACGTGCTTTGGTATTGAGGCCCACCTACTAGTTCAAGAAGAACAAGAGAAAGACCGGGGTGTTGGCCGCGTGTGGAAGGTAGTCGTAACTTCCCTCGCTGACGTTCTGCCTCCTTCCAGGCTGGCCCCAGGTGGCTTAGCAATTCTCCAGCGGTTCCCTTTCAGTCGCTGGCGAGGGGGCCCGCCCACGGGAAGGCACAGCGTGGCTCACCTCCTCCCATCCTTGCCGCCCCTGGGGCCCACCTCTTATTCCCACTCCTTCCCCGAAGACCCAAGCTGTCTCTCACTGTTCCCCTCATGCCTTGCCTGCGGTGCCTTCCTGGGTGGCCCCGACTCGCCGAGACCCAGATCCAATTGTCATGTGCTCTGGGACGGTGTCCCCGACCTGTCCAAGTGGAGTCAGTCAGCTCTGCTTCCCTGCCCCTGTCCTGAATTCCTTTGGTCTCTGGTAGTGACTTGCCTGTTGAAGTGTCCAGCTGTGTCCCTGCACTGGGAGCCCAGGTGGGCAGGTTCCAGTCATGCAGTGCCCCTGCCCAGCGTCTGGTCTCTGCTTGTTGTTAGAAAAGATATACGTGCTCAGTAAGCCTTTTTGGGGCGCAGTGTGGGGGAGGTAAAGGTCGGAGAGTAAGAAGAAGGTCCTAGCTTTGGCCCTGTCTCGGGGGACGGGGGGCGGGGTGTGGCGGCTACTGGCGTGGGGGCGGGGAGAAGAGGCCGAGTATGCAAATGGTCGGGGGACAAAAGGGCAAGTGGAGTTGGGCCGATTTAGAAAGAACTGCGTTTTGTCTATTTCCTGCACTCATTTCTAAAGGGCAGCGCTCCGTGTGTGTCCACTGGAGTGTGGTTTTAATAAAGTCTAGAGCCATTTGCTGGTCCTCAAGATGTTCCTTGTAACTCCGAGGCCATATCTAAATTAAAGCTAATGACCAAACAGAGATTTTTTCCCCTCTGTTGATGTCCAGCGGGAGAGGAGCATTAGCAAATTTATGAATTAGAGTCTGTTTATAAGTTATTGAGAATCATGTATTCCCTTAAGCAGTTGCCTCTGTCTTAAAAAGCAAGGATCACCGATATGTTCAACGAGCAAGGCTCGTGGGATGTAATCAAAAGCAACTTTATTTTGTCTCCCACTATTCTAATAAAATTTATCCAGTGGGGAGACGCTCTGGCTCTGACCCTGGGTAAACTCTTGCAGTCCGTGGAGTTTCTATCCACTCGGGGTCATGAAAAGCCCACAGCCTCTCCAGGTCACACTCCGGGTCCCCAGCGAGTGGCGGGAACCCCCGGGGCCCCCGCAGTGAGCTCAGCTTCCACGCGCTCACGGCGAGCCATGCTCCTTGTCCACACCAAGGCCTGGCTGCAGACCCGCCTCCCACACCAGCGTCTTTCTGACCTCCCCTCCCCCCCTTGCTGGCTGCGACGTCTGCTGCCCGGCGGAAGTTCTGGGAGGCAGGGAGGAGGGGGCTGAGGCGGCCTTCTGTGGCTCATTCTGCTCTCAGGTGATGCTGGGGGCGTAAACCTGGTTCTTTCTGTCATGGTTGGTGCTGCAGGGAACCTGCCACTGTCCTCGCCAGGGCGGGTCACCTGGGACCTGGCTGCGTTGTCCTCTTCATGGCTGCTCCCTCAGCGGCTGCCCCTCCAGACGGTCCTGTTCAACCCCACGCTCATGGGCTCACCTGGCCCCAGCAAGGAACCTGCCCTCAAAAGCCGTGGCGTGGAGCCCACCCATGCGGCCACGGTGGTCTTGTTCACGGCTCAGGTTGGCAGCAAAGCCTCTTGCCTTTTGATTCCTCAGGCACATGCCGGTAACTGGCCCCCAGGTGCTGGGTGACACCTTCACCCTGCGTTTGAGACTCGCGGAGGGCGTGTGCTCCCTGCCTCCCTCACGGAACACGGACGCCTGTGTCCAAAGACGCCCTCCTCTCCGTCCTCCTCCGGCCTGCACCACGTGACTCTGTCGCATTCTCTGGAGGGTGTCAGGAGCCTTGTGACCACGTTTCAGCCAGTCCTTAAATCCCACACATGGCCTAGGAGCTGCTTGGGAACGCAGAGCGTACGTATCTCAGTGTCTAAGAAGGAACATCCAAATTGAAGTCCTGTCTCTCAAGTAAATATTCACAAGCAGTAATAAGCAGGAATTTGAGTGGGTTGTCCTTCACCGATAGGCGAGTGTGACGCTCACACGTGAATTTAGGACTAGCAGAGAGGTGCCTGAGTAACAGATGAACTAACTGTTGGTTACGTGCTTGAAGAAGATCTTGTCTTGCTAAAGATCCACAGGCCTAGCGAGGGCGAGCGGGGGGGTGAACAAGTGAATCTTACTCATTGTTCCTCAAGAATCCTCTAGCTAGTAAATGGGTTGGATTGCAAAATGTTGCATATGGTTTGTTTGGACTGGGAAGATGTTTCTCCTAGAAAGAACATGCTAAGCCATTGATAGTAAGTGTCTGGTGAAGGGATTAAACAATGACCGGGTATCTAGGCCAGCCCTGGAGGAGCTCACGTATGTCCCTAGAAGTCCTAGCCTGGGATTTGAAAGCTCAGGACACAGGGACATACGCTGTTGTTAGCAGCAGAAGGGAAGGCTTCTTATCTCTCTGTCTTAAGCTGAGTTGGACAAAGGGATCAGCAAGTTTGTGTTTGGTGTCCTTGACTCCGTTTTTTGGACCACTCTCCTGTGTCCTTAGGCTCGGACGCGTATTTGCCCTGCATGTGAGCACTACCCGAAGTCCCGGGACAAGCCCTCCTTCCGCAATGGTCTCCATCTCTACTTTACCCCCCTCCCCGGCCTTTTCATAAGCACAGTTCTCATCAGTGCTGCTCCTGGGTCTGAGCGGATTGACCGGAGTCACACCGGTGTTTAAATGGCTGGAAATGACTTCCCCCAGGCCCGGGATCCAGTGCTTGCCCCTTTAAAAAAGGAGGGGAGGTATTCTTTTCATTTTCCATCAGGGCCAGCGACTGCAGGCCTGGGGGGCCATATTTGGGGGCACAGAAGTACAAAGGGATGGAGGGAGGTCGACAGTCGGTGGGCACCTGCAGTTTTCATTTACTGGGCCTGGCATTCCTCTGCAGGCGCCGTTGCAAGGATTATTTTAAAGATAAGGAAGCTGAGCCCCGAGAGGTTCAAGGACTTGCCCAACGTCCCTCAGCCTGCAAAGTGGAGATTACAGGATTTAGCACCATGAGATGGGAAGTTTGGCCTTTTGTTTGCTCTGTGACCTCACCTGGAAAATGGGGGAATAATAGAGCCATCGCCCCCAAATCCTCTGGATGACACTGGCTCCCTTAAGGGACTCCCAGACTCCCAGGAAGGCAAGACTTATCAACAAAGTCACCTTGAAGTGCTAAGCTGCGATGCAGGGGTGGGGATGTCGGGGGCAGGGACAGAGCGTGGTCTAGACGTTCCATCACGTGGCTGCGCCGGTGGCCACGTGACCGCACCTGCCCCGCGCCCTCTGGTTTCCTCCTCCCTGACCCGGCGAGCGCTATCAGACCAGGAGTTGGAACCCTAATTTTTTTTTTCACAGAGCGCTTCGCCAAGTCTTGGGGGGCAGAGGCCAGGCTTGTGTAACGCATGCTGTCCTCTCAGGAATGGAACAAAGAGGTCCCAGAGAGCTCTGCTGCGGCCGAAATGCGCACGACGTGGCATATGCTCGTATTTCACGGGCAGGCGTTGCGTTTTGGTGGTTTTAAAATTCACAGGCATACCATGCGGTCTTTTTCACTACGAACTGTAGCTATCCCAGCAAACTAGATATTTTTCCAAGAAGCCTTCTCCTAGTCAAAGTATCCAAGGACCAGAAAACTGTTTTTTTTGGGGGGGGGGAATAATTTTATATGGTCTGGTCCATGTCAAAATAGTGGCCCAATAAATAGCAGCCATGCTCGTCAGCCCCCAGGGGGTGTCACGGCGGGCCCCACGCCGCCGCAGCCTGGGCGGGGTGGCACCTGCCTCTGAGAAAGGTGGCCGCAGTCAAGGCTGGGAAGGGGAATGAGCCTAATGCTCCCTGGGGGTCACTGATCCGGTGTGGAGACCGACTCCCACGTGTCCTCGGGATCGCGTTTTTCTTTTTTAAAAAAAAATCTATAGACATTAAGACTGGGGAAAATGGAAACTCTCAAATAAGCACAAGACGGAGATGAAATGGCCTGTCTGCTGACGTGAACTGCGGAACGGGCCGCAGAGAGAAACAGCTGCGGGGGCATGAGCGTTGTGTCCCGTGTTCCTCCTTTTTGACAAACACCAAACATTAGACATGTCAGAAATGGCTCAGAACCAAGCTGTACATGGAGCTCCCAAACCTGTGCGCGTCTCCACGGCTTGGACGGGCTAGAGAAGGAACGGCGGTTGCCAGTCAAGGATGGGCGCCAGCCCAGGCAGGCAGCACAGCCTGCGCGATCCCCCGGAAGTGTAGCCTTTTGTTTGCTCAGTGACCTCGCCGGGAAAGTGGGGGAGTATTACCTCCTGCTGACGTGGGGATGTTGTGAACATCAGACAAGACAATCCATGTGTGCTGGCAGTGAGAAGCAAATCTTAACGCTATGAAATATGTATTATTATTATTATTATTACTTAGTGTTAGCATGAAGACCTAATTTGAGGCATCTAAAAGAGCGAAGCAAGAAAGCACCCTCTCAGACCCAGGCGATGTCTTTGACTGATGACAGCAAAATAAACAGGCATAAGTTGGCTTTACTACCAACTTTTCCTAGCTGTTTCCCAAGGAACATTCCCTTTCACTGACCCCTGCCCCCACACAAATGAAGCTGTGGAAATCGGTTCTTTTGAAATCAGACACATACTTGACCATTTTCTCGCCTTCGCTTTTCCTCATCCCCGACAGGACCTCCAGGGGGCTTGGAGCATGCCCACGCGCAGGCGGGGGCTTCGGGCTTCCTGCAGCGGTAATTGCCTGCCTGCTTGACGCTCTGTGGTTGGTGTTCAAAAGGACGCCGCTCGCTGAGGTTTACCAGTTGCCCCCTTTGATATGCCATTAAGAGTGTTGTGGAGGGAAAGTGTGCTTTGAAAAATTACACAGGAGAAACGGTGACTAAGGTTCCTACAACCCTACCACCCACAGCTCTAGACACAACAAGGCAGCGAGTCACCGGGAAAGGAGCGGGTGACCGATGGCGGTGACCGGTATTCACGTCTTAGTCCCTCCGCATGCTCCCTGAAATGACTGGAGCTGTGAGCAATTGGCGGAATTAAGACCCTCGGCTTCCTCACCTGGGGAAGAAGCATGGCGGTGCATTTGCTTGTTTGACTGCTGTGTACTGAGCACTTGCTGTGGGACAGGGAGGTGCTGGGCTCTGCGGGGCCCGCCGTGACCCAATGTGCCCGTGCGGACGCCGCGTGCAGGGGTGGACGCAGGGAACGGCGAGATGCGCCAGACCATGCGTCCTTCCTCACAAAGTTTCGTGAGGCCTCAACATGGAAGGGCGATTGATTGTGAGAAGCCTTCTGCCATCATGAGAGTAAATGAATAAAATGGGGACAAACAAAAAGAGAGCTGGGCAGATAACGTTTAGAGAGCCGTCGCTGATTACGCGGACAGCTCTCCCGTGCCTTCGATAGCAGCAACCACCGTGATCATCATCGCTGTCCTGTTTCATGGTCACTCTGTGCTCCGTGCCGTGAAGGTAGTTTGTGTACATCACATACATTTTAGCCACTTTACACCAGAGAAGTAATTAGTGCTGTCTCTTTTTAGGGAGGAGAAAATGGGTGTTCCGACTGGATAGCTCACTTTCTGCTCTCACGGCGGGCGAGGGGTAAAGTTAGAAATCCAGTCCCAGGTTTTTTAACATTAAACATTCAGGCTCCTGACAGCTATGCTTTTACCACCCGAATGACAACAATCTAAATTTTATGGAAATGTTACCTAAATATCCGCTTCCCTGCCTGCCTGCCCACCACACGTACAAAGGGGTTTCCACAGTTTAGGAATTGTGGCCCATGAAGACGTTCCTACTGCAGCATGAATGTCTCATCGCCGTTTAGGTGTTCCAAGTTCCACAGCAGAAAGATTTGTTAACAACTACGTTTCTTTGACAGAAATAAATAAACAAACAAACAAACAAACAAATAAATAAATAATGCCAGTGTGATGCTCTACCTGGAACTCTTTAAATTATCTCTTTAGACTTTCAGCCACAATTTACAAGTGACAGGCAACATATTTCATTATCTTTATGTTTGAAATAACTTTCAAAGAGAGTGGAGAGCGGCGCCTGACGTGACTGTAATCAATTCTGTCAGCAGTATTATTGGATTTAGCTGATTTGGGGAGCGCCGTCATTTTTCACTGTTACTGGGAGTCCCTCGGATCGGTTGCCGGAGGAGACCACGAACAGGAACGTCTGATTGAGGACGGCAGCTGTGGCAAAACAACAAGGCGGCGCTCTCGGAGGACAGGCCCGGAGCGCGCGGTGCTGGCCCCTTTTCAGGGCAAAGAGGCAGGCCCCGGGCGCCCTGCGGCGGACCCCAGCTCTGCGCTCCTCGGCCGGGAGGGCAGCCTGGCCCGAGCAGGGTGGTGGCCGGGCCTGGTTGGGTTCTGGAGGAAGCGCAGCGGCGCGAGGAACTGGGACGATGAGCCTACCCAGCGCCCGCGAGGAGCCCCAAGCCCGGCTGGTTTCTGAATCAGCCTGTGTGGGCGCTGACCCCGACCGACTTCCCCAAATTAGGGGCTTCACTGGGCGGAAGGGTTTTGTGCGGGGACTCACGTCCCTGCCCGGCCAGTGCGTAGGGGCCGGCCCTTCCCCAGGGAGCGCGCAGGCCGCAGGAGGCACCACCAGGCGGGCAGCCCGGAGGAGCCGCGTCCCACCGTCGTTTGCAGCGTGCGAGGACAATGTCCCCGGGTGTCCTTGCATGTGGGTGACGGGCAGCTGCCCTCACCCCTGGGCACGATGGGAGCCAGGAGCAGAAAGGTGCGTTGGCAGGGGAACACCTAAACTTTTAAAAGCCATTGTCGTGTGTCCTTGCTTGGCTCTCAGACCGCAGGTACGTCTTGTTGTCTTACCGCGTTTCCTAAGTGAGATGTCCGTGGGTCTCCTGTGTAGGACCTGAGAGCGTCGGACCGGGGAGGCCTCGGACATAAATCAGAAAAGGATTTATTCCCTCATTGTCCACAGGAGACATCCAGAATCTGATAATCCAAGAAATTATTGAACGACTCTTAGCTATTAGGTGGCTTAGAATCCAGATGACTCCCCACCAAACCAGAATCTTGCATGGGTGAAAATTTTTGTCCTCTCTCTACAGTAGAGGTGAGAACCTTGAGTTTTGCTCATTCTAACTACTCGTCCCCCACAGGCTCATGTCTGAGCCCCCCCGTGTGTGACTGGGTGTGACTTGTGAGTATATCTGACATGATTGTGTGTTCATAGGAAAAGGAAAAGAGCCTCACACAAATCTTTAGGGAAGATCCTAAATGAAATTTTTCTTCCATAAATGTGAAATAAAGATTTTACTTCCATCCCTCAACTACTTTTTTTTATCATTAAAATAGTATTTTGACATTGTCAAGCCTTTTTTTTTTTTTTTTTTTTTTTTTTTGAGGCTGAGAGCAAGGCGGCAGAAAATGGGGCACTGTCTCTTCTATTTTTGTATTCCAGGGGCCTAGCAGAGCAACAATGAAAGATTCCTGAATGTCTAAAAGTTTGAATCATAGAATTCTTCAGAAGTAAAGCAGTTGGGTCCCTTTCAAATATACCTAGCTACCCAAATTTAGCTAACATAAGCTCGAATTACCTGGGGAAACGTCTGAAAAGATCTACTTGATGCATAGCTGAGCATACTTTAGAGTTAGCGGATCAGGCATCAGGATGCAAATGAGTCCTTCCAGCCTCTGGGAGAACAATCGCTCTCCAACGTGTACCCTGAGACCAGCCGCCAGGTCCTGAAGTCCAGTCCTGTGCAGCTCCCGGTTAGGGATGTGGCCAGTCAGCGGTCAGATCCTGCCCTGAAGGGGTCAGTAGGCTCACTGACAAAGGTCAGATTTAAGGTCTCTAAGGGCCTAGAGAACATGCTAGGAGCAAGGTATTGTATTCAGTGCCAAATACGGCTGTGGTCAGTAAAGGTTAAAAACAAAGGTACCCCAAGAATGCAGGAGCAGCGTAAGGGGACGGTGGGGTAGGAGAGGCTTCCTGGAGGAGGTGGCATTTGAGCTAGACTTTTAAAGATGAGGGTTAGCAAAGACAGAGGAGGCTGGACCTACACCACTCAGAGAGCTGGAAGAGAGGGACCGGATGTGAACCAGCCCACGGCCTTCCGGGGGTGGATATCAAGGGCAGGTCAGGAGGACCAGTAGGATCAAAAAATAATTTGCCCATCAAAGGTAATGGAGCCTTGGCTTTGCTGCCTGATCTTCCACAAATTTGCATCCAAATCGATGAAGTCATAATGTGTGTGGTCTCCAGCCTGTTGTAAATTTCCATCCCTGTGTTCATCAGAATCTGTCTCCCAGCTCCCTGGGACCTCAGGGAGAGGTTACACTGTGCAGAGGGCAGGGGGCGTGGCCCCCGGTGCCTTTCTGCCCTCGCGCAGCACAGTCTGATGACCCGGGGCGCAGGGTCCTATTTCTAGGGCCAGTCGGGAGGGACTGAGCTCCCGGAGTCTGCAGACTTTCGCCTCCACATTATGGTTTCGATGGTTCCGTCAGAGCTGTTACATTTGGCAGGGTTCCTTGTTAGCATTTGATAAACAATTATTGCCAAATGTTAGCAAGGGAACCTGCCAAATGTTACAGCTCAGATTTCACTGGTGGAAAAAAATGCACTTCAAAAAGCCTTTGGCTGCAGAGCGATGGCCTGGTGTGCCAGTTCTGAGGCTGCAGGGGACCCCGGCGGGGACAAATTGTGAGTTGAAAGGTGGAAGGCTGTGTGCCAGCAGTTCCACTCTGAAGTCAGGAATTTGCTGGCCCCTGCCGGTTTTCAAAGCGGTAAGTTTGGGGCGAATGATTTCTGGTGAACACTTTGCTCCAGGACTTCTAGTCTCACTTAAAGTTTGGCACATCCTCTTTCGTGGCACTTTCTGCCCGTAGGGAAAGCGGTAGGGCCCCAGGTCGCGTGGTGTCCTCTTGCTTGTCTGTTGGTGGATTGTCCAATTCCCTTTGAGGTCCAATGCTCTGTCATAGCAACTGGAGGTTATTACTTCTTTCCATTTCCCCCCATGCAACATTTCCCGGTCTCTCCGTCTTTGGCTTACTAAAAAGAAAAAAGAAACACCATGGTGAAATGACTTGCTCACCCCTTTTTGGAGTCGTTCTAGCCTTCTGGTAACTCTAGAGAGCACAGTCCCTGTGGGCCAGCTGCTGGAGGCTACGTCTGCGCTCTGCCTTCGTGCTCAGGGATACGCGGTCCTGGGTGGCTGATGAAGGACGTCGCTGGGCATCTTCTCTCGGGGGGGCGTGCAGATGGACCCCAAGCTTAAGGGTGTTTATCTTTGTTTCACACACCTTTGCTCTTGCGTTTGCCCTGTACAGTTATGCCAGAAGTTTGTGTTAGGATAGGAAATTTTATGTAAACTGTGGGGTGGTTTAGAGCGGATGGGTGGTAATATCTGAAATATTGGGACACAGTGAAGGTAGGTCAAGATAAAAAGGTGAGCATTGCAGATGAAAGACTGACCGATTTACTTAGTAGGAATTGATAGAAACCTTTGTGTTTATGTTCCACAGTGCGTGGCAAAGTATGATCACACGTGGGTTTCCTCTCCAGGATTGAGCCCGTCTTCCACTGTTGAGGTAGTTTTTTCTCCAACCAGAGCTAAACTGCCAACTCCTTGCCTTGCTAGGGCATCGTTCTCAAGCAGCTTGAAAGTCAGTACGTGTCCTTGCCTTGGCCAGCCAGATGGGCTCGTCCCAGACTTTGGCTCTGACGTTTGTCACTGAGGAAGGATGGAGAGTAAGGGTTCATCCTAACGGAGGGGACGAAGTCTGGGACAAGAAACATCGGTAGCTCCGGTAGGTCGCAGCTGGCGGCCAAGATGGGACTCGCTCCTTGTAACACGTCCTATTCATCGCCACGCTGAGTCCGTCACCTAATTATTTACCAAGCTTCAGCCTCTCCGTCCCTGCTGCCCGTCCCTAGTTCGTGTCTTGTTCATCTCCTCCCTGACCTGGTCGAAAGGCACCTTCGCTGTCACCTTGGTCAGCTCCTCGGCTCTCGTCTCCACAGGACCACAGCCTCTTGAGGGGTCCGTATAAAACAGAAGACGACCACCGGATGTTTTCGGTCCAGGGGAGTGGAGGCGTGGCAGGGGGGCGTTGGTTAGTGTTGTAAGACCCCTCACGGTGCGGGAGGGGATCAAGAGCATCATGTAAAAGCCTCGGTCGAAGGCACGGGGGTAACCGAGGACGTTGCCCTCACGTCCGCCTGTGGCGTGCAGGGCGCGGTCATCTGCTGAGATGCGGAACTGGGTCTCGAAGGCAGGAGGTTTAGAACATTCACCGGGGGCAATCCTGGCTGGCCACAGTAAAGGTGAACACTAGCCATGACGAGGACTCCGCTGAGATTAACAGCCACACAAAGCGTCGCCGCATCGGCTGCTGCAGTTGTGAAAAGGGAACTTCTCTTAACAGTCAGAAGGCAGGAGGACGGGAAGCAGACTTGAGGATTGACTTAGGGTGTGGAACCTCAGGTGGGCTTGGTTGAAGGGCAGTTCCCCCCCAAAGTTCCGGAAGGGGCTGAGTGAGAATTCCAGCCGTGAAAATGAGGACTAGGATGGGTAAGGAAGGAGTCAAGTCAGAACACGCCAGACAGAAATTGAAGAAGCGGGTAAAGGAACTTCCTTTGAAATGGGAACACCAAATTCAGTCAGACGTTACCCTGTGAATTCCTACTCCTTCAAAGGGAGAGAAAGACAAAATTGGAAGATGACAAAAACAAAAGGAGTTGGTTAAAATGGAATGAGGATAAAAGTCACTGGAGCAGAACTGGGTCTAAAACTCTGCGTGGAAGTCTGTCTTTTGTTCTGAGGCCTATAAAGCATCTGCTGAAAGGAGAGAAGAGAGGCAGGTTTCGTGGCACTCTTAGGCCGTGGCTGAACGGCGGCTTTTCCTGGGAAGCTGGCGCCTAGGCACAGATACGTTGGGAACGTTAATGTAGAGAAACAGGAGGAAGCTGGTAACTGTAGGAACCTTGAAGTTCCCATAACCTGCAGTCTTTCCTAATTGATTCAATTTGTAGTGTAGCTCAGGAGCCCAAAGGCTGCCCGAGACGGAGAACCGTGTCCTCCGAGGACCGTCGTTCTGTGGTGGGCCGGTCCAGCCAGTGAGCAGGACCTCCTCCCTGAACGGTGCACATGAGGACGGGGGTCGGCACGCTTGTCCTCTCAGAAGACAGCTCTTCAAGTGTGCGGAGAACTGTGTGTCCCCTCCACTTCCTTCTAGGAAAAAACAAGCCCATTTTCTTCCCCTGACCCCCAAAACGTATTGGCTTCTGGGCCTTTCGATATCCAGATTGTGACTGCTTAGGGACTGAGCTCTAGATCGGCCTTGCTTTTTGTTTTTTGTTTTTAAATCCTCACCTGAGGACATCATGTTAGGGGGTAGAGGGCGAGAAACGTCCATGTGAGAGAGATTGATTTGTTAGGCCTGTGCCCCAACCAGGAATCAAACCGGCAACCTTTCAGTCCACAGGATGACGCGCCAACCAACTGAGCAACACCGCTCAGGGCTCGACTGGCCTTCCCTAATGAGACCCCACTCTTCACCTCCGTTTTCTCCTTGGGGCACCCTTGTCCCCTTTACCTGACACCCTAGACCCATCTGTCATCTCTGTCTCCTCTGAATGCCGCTCACCCTGCCTGGAAGGACCCCACTTTCTGTCTTCTCTTATTCATCACCCAACACCCAGCTCAGATGTTCGCTGTCCTTGCTCCCGAAGGCAGCTCTGGCCACGCCTCCTCTGCTATAAACACGCCTCTTGCACGTCTGTTATAGCACCCACGTTTAGCTTTCCCACGAGCCTAAACTTCCAGCGTTTACTGATCTTATCCGCCTTTGTAGTCCCACTGCCTCCCATGATTCTTCTTGTCGAAGCCAATACATATATTTTAAACGCATGTTTTTTTCTGGGCTTTTTAAAGTGCGATGCCCCAAATTGGACATGGTGGTCCAGCTGCAGAGAAACTTAGAACTGTCACGTACGTGACTCGCTCTGTCTGTCTGCCCGGGTGTTTCCTCCTTCGCTTTCTTATTGCTCACATCGCGCCCAGACACAACCACGCTCCCTCTTCTCCACCAGACTTGGCTGCCGAGCCGGATCGCCTCCATCCTCGTCCCTAGCAACAGAATCCGACTCGGGCGGATTTTGTCAGAAAGGAAAAGTAGTTGTTGAAAGGTGTTGTGTAGCTCACAGATGCAACTGGAATCTGGGATGGAGAAAACAGGCAGGAGCGGAGGGAGGCCAGGCAGCGAGAAGCACAGCCAAAACCCCAGGGAACGGTGACATTTAAATGGCAGATGGAAGAGAGGAGCCCAGGAAGGGAAACGGAAGAGGTGCCATCAGACGGGTGTCAGGAGGACCACGCCAGCGTTAGAGCCACAGCCACGGAGGGAGCGGGGAGGAGCGTCCACGCAGAGGGCTCTGAACGGCGGCAGCACGGCTGAGATCCCGCAGGACAGTGGTGGTCAGCTGCCTGCTGCCTTCGGCCACCAGGCGGTCCTTGTGGGGGTGGGGTGGGGTTGGGGAGAGCGTGTTCAGTTAAGTGGTGATAGAAGGCAACTTTCAGGAGAAACACATTTTTTAGTATTTTGGGTGGACCATCACTAAAGCAAGGGGTATACGATGCAAGGGGTACACGGCACAAGGGAGAGGTTTTATTAGATTATGTTGACAAGCTGTGAGCAAATGCTGGGGAAGAGCTTGGGGTGGAAAGGGAGAAGGGCAGGAGGCAGGAGGGCTGGGAGGGGTCGGAGCTGGGGTCGCGAAGCCGGAGGCGACCTGACAACGAGAGCGCGGGCGCGGGGTGTCGCCTTTGGCGGTGTCGCTGTCTCAGGGCGTGGGAGGCATGGGGACCTCCTGACCGCGGACTACGGCTGGAGGCGCGCTTTTCTCAGTGCCTGCGGTTGCCGCGGCTGGCTCTTCCTCCGCACGCCGCGGCCCGTGGGTGCTGTCAGAGGGGCCGTGCAGGGCGGCACGGCTCCCTGGCACTGCGGAGGGAGGCCCTCACGTCCGGCGAGACTGGCTTCCGTCCTTGGTCTAAAGTGCACCCGTCCAGGGCCGTGGGTCCCGGGAAGGTGGACGACTTCTGGCGTGAAACAGACCCGGAACCTTCTTCTCCTTTCCGGGGTTGGCAGCTGGCCCGCGTGGCTCTGCCGAGAGAAGGGAGGCAAGGGCCCACCCCCATGCCCCCGCCAGCCCCACAGCCCTGCGTCCCCACGGGCCACACCTCCTCGACCTGGTGCGCGAGGGCCCTCTCTGAACGGCCGCCGTGTCCTGCGAGTCACTGAAGCATCTGCAGGCCGGACCCTGCGTTGCTTGGGCCACGCAAGGGCTGGGCCCCGGGCCCCCGGCCTCACCACCCCTTCTCACCTCTCCGAAGGACGCCGCCGGCGCCTGGCCTGTGTGGCTGTCCACCGCGGCTCCGCGGCGCTGGGACTGAGCTGGATGTGCTTTCCGGGCGCACCGGCCTGAGCAGGAGAGGTGCTGCTGGCTGGGCGGTGCTGCGTGTCGGGCCGCCGGACGGCAGGTCTCCCGGACCCTCAGAGTGGGGGTGTCGGGCTCTCCCAAAGGGGCACCGCGTTCTGCCTAGAAAGGAGGGGCAGGGCCACGGGAGGGGCAGGGCCATGGGAGTGGCAGCCGCCCTGACCCGGTTGCCCCTGGCCCATGGGTTGCGTGTTTCCTGCGTTGCCCTCTGCCGTCTGTCCAGGGCCCTGGACGGCGTCGTCCCTACAGGCAGCCGCACTGCTCGGCCGGCTCGCCCAGGAGGGCTGCCCGAGGGCGGCGCCTGTCCCGATCCCGCGGCGCCTGCACAGCAGCGAGGGCCTGGCTGCGGTCCCCGCAAACTCCCGGCCCGGGGCCTTGAGACTCCAGCCTCGGGGGAGGTGGGGGGAGGGCGGGGATGCCCTGCCCCGTCCCCTGAAGCGGCCGCAGCGGTTTTCATCGCGGGGGTAGCTTTCGTGCACATTCGATTCTGGCCGCAACTGAGAAACAGGCGTCGTCATCCCTATTTAGCCAAGAGACACGGAAGCTCCGGGAGTTTCAGTAAGTGCCTAAAGAAGCAGCATTAGAGAGTAACGGTGATTCGCACCGGGCATGTCGGATTCCAGCGTCTTCCCATTTCCACCCCTGAGGCCCACAGAAGGCTCTGGAGAGGAAAGGCAGTGCTGAGGGGCGCTAGGGGTCCGGGGAGAGGGCGGGGGGCACAAAGGGGCTGTTTGCTCTGTGCCTCGCCCCCGTGCGTCGGTGAACACTTGGGCCAGGACAAGACCGGGGGGCCCACAGGCTGATGCATGCGGCTTCCTTGGGGAGGGGGCGCTCTCCTTTTATCCCTCACTTTCTCCCCAATCCAATTTGGGGGGCCCCAAACATCTGACCAAGGATATGCCTAAAGCCTCCACGTCTTTGGAATTGTTCGACCAGAGGCTTTAAGTCCTGCGCCGCGAGTGCGGCAGAGGGACAAGGGAGGCGGGAGGCGGCCGACTGGACGGGCAGAACGGTGTCCAGCCTCAGCCGGCGCTTTCTCCCTGGGAATCGTCCGTTGGCTGCCAGGTACCCTCCACAGGGAGCCACTGTGTCCTCCTCGAGTGGATGCAGAGAAATTTCTGCTCTGTTTACACCCAACGGCTTGGCGATGGAAGTGCGGGTGCAGGGAAGGCCCTGGGCACTTTTCTCAGGGACTGCACGGACCGGAGCCCCAGGCTGATGGGGACCAGGGAAGCTGCTTTTATTGGGAGACCACGGGCACAGTGGACCACAGTTGCTGTTGTTCCTGCCACCCGCGTTGGTTAGAGGTCAGGCAGGGGACCCAGGCGCAGCAAAGCTGTGGAGCCTTCGCCAGGAGCGGCTTCCCCGGGTCCAGTGTCCGTACCTGCCTTTCTCCGTCACAGGGCCTCGGGTGAGGTCCCGGCACGCGTCCCGTGGATTCGTCGTCTAAAATAACACTTCAAGCGAGCCAATGTGCACACAGTATATATGTTATGACGGTGCTTCGCGTGTGAAGCAGCCCCGTGGGAAGGTTAGGATTTTTGCCACACAAACAGAATGGCACTCTGGAAACGTGACTTGCTTAATCAAAATAAAACGCAGGCGTTTCTTTCTCTGCCGCACAGGAGCGATCTGGAAAGAGAATCTCCTGATCGGAAGGAGTCGCGTGGCCCACGGATCTAACGTGTTACTTTGAGATTCACCTTTCTGGGGGTCTCCCCCGATGGAGGAGCATCATCCCACCGACCCCGGGGTCGCTGCCGCCTTGGCGAGGCTCTCCTAAAACCGGGGTGGGGGAGGATGAGGGGCTGTCACAAGCCGAGGTGAGCCGCCATCACCGCCGGTCTCACTGGAGGCCCCTGGCAAAGAGATGGGAGTGAACACGCACTGTCCATTTTGTGCTGCTAGTCTGGTGGTCGCTGGCCTCGCGGGGGCGACCGGGCATCTGCCGCGTGGCTGGTCTGAACTAAAATGTAGCGGGGGTGGAAGACACTGAATTTCAAAGACGCAGTATAAAAGTCAGAGTGTCAAATATCTCCTTGGTGAGGTTCATACTGATCCCGTGTGGAAATGCTACCATTTCGGATTTATCGGGCCAGTGGCATGGATGGGGTGCCTGCTCGTGTGGCGGTGGGATTCGGTCAGATGGGAGACACAGAGCGCGAGGCCCGTGTGGGGGACACGTATTCATGAAACGTTAGCTTTCATTTCCACGGCTTCCCACAGGCAGTGACCGCAGGAAAAGAACATGGTGCTCTTATTCCTTAATCCTTGGGAGCAGGTCACTCTGTGGCAGCCCTCCACCCCCGCTGTGCGCCCGGGGGACACGCAGAGACCCCGCATGCTCCTGAGGTCCCCACCGAGCATGCAGTGGCAGCCGCGCCTCAGCTCCTGCAGCCACATGGGTTGCCGCCGTGGGCAAAGAGCCCCCCGCCCCCCTCAGTTGGGCAGGAACGTTAGCTTTGTCGTCCTGGCGGCCCTGATTCTTGGATGGACAGGCGCGGGAAGGGATTCGGCGCTCCCGGGGAGCGGCGGCGATGCTCTTTAGAAGGCTGGGATGGATTCTTTGATTGCAGTCTCCCTTTCGCTAGGTCCATTCAGCACACCTGGCGGATAGAAATGCACGTGTGGGACGCAACGTATCCCCCGTGTATATCAAGTCAGGCTGTTACTCCATTCCGGGTTCTGGAGCCAACAACACACAAGCCACTCAGGCTTTTCCCGGGTCGCGTGCAGCTTGGCAGGAACACCTTGATGGGGTTACCACGTTCTCCATACAGAGCTGGGGGCACGTGGCCCTTTTATGTCACCTAATACCCTATAATATAAGGACTGCCATTAATAAAGTGACAACGGAAAACTTGAATTACCACTTCAGGATGTGCTTTATTCAACCAGTAACGTGTTTTTTGGTCCTTTGTCATTTCTCCCCTTTGAATTTGTGGTTTCCTGCCTTCAAACTGTGATATTAATACACCAACCGAGCATGCCCTATTATGTCATAAAGCTATGGTCTGAGGTGTCAAAAGGGAGAAAAAAACCAAACATTATTCTAAAACAGAAACTGGGGATGTTCCTGTGATGCTTTGAGAGACAATATGACTCTCATGAATAAGAAAATTTGTTTACTGACCCAAAGCAACATTTCTATTTCTATTTTGGGGAAGGCAGCTGTTCTTTGCTGAGAAAACCTTTTTCTATGAATTCTGTTATTTCAAAAATGGAGCTAAATTATAAAGTTATAAATTAATATTAGCCAAGTTTAAATAATAAAGGACTGCACAGATTTCTCTGAGAATACGGAGCAAAGTGGCCGGCATTAAAAAAAACAAAACCAAACCTTTGATTCTCTTCTCTTTTGTCCCACGTGATACTACCAGTTGATTCGTCCAGGGTAGTTCTTGTAAAGACAGCATCTGGGGTTTGCCCTGGATAGCACGGTCACCCCCAAGGCATGATGGACTTGGACATTTGATTCTGCTGTCAAACGTACCATATACAAAGATAGTTTTCCTGCAGGTCCTGAGCACAGACTTCCATGAAGTGGAGTGACATACACAGAAGACACTGAGAATCATAGAAATTGGCTCCTAATTCTAGATGGCAGGAAGCCTGTGTGTTCATGCAAGGGAGCTGATGAAAAGACCAGAGATTCCTCGACGATCCAGCAGCAGGGAGAACTCCCTAAGTAAGAGAACGAGAATTGCGAGGTTTACGAAGAGGTTCCTTGCAGAAGGGCCCGGCATGTAGCATCAGCTTAGAAAGTTGGAGAAGGCCTATGATCCCATTATCCCAAACAGTGTTTTCCCAACTCAGAGCAAAAATATGAATGAGCTCATTGGAGGGTGTGAAGAAAACCATGAATGACCGCAACTTAGCCAAGAAACTAAGATTAACAGTAGGTCAAGAATTAGTAGCAATGTCTCCTTTCCAAATTGTCCGGCATTAATTTTGCATGATTAGAGAGATTTTTATCTATAAGGCTGTCTAACTATGGATTTTCAAGAAACATGCAGAATGTGATATTGGAAATAGCTATCCAAACTATGATTCATCTCACCTTTTGGATTCTGATACACATTCATTGAGAAAAAGATCAGAGTGAATTTGGCGATGGAACTTGACATACAAGATGTAGAAATACTCAAGCACTTAAATAATAATATGATTCCAGCACCCGCAGGCCGAAGGAATGGGTGCACTTCTAGAGGAAACACAAGAGAATATTGGAGAATATTGATAATTATAAGTTGATCTATAAAATGGTCAACTTCTGTCCCCTTCACTAAGCTCACAGTATCCCCTCACCTAAATAAATGCCTTTGTAGTCACAGATCTTTACGTTGACCATGCAGCTCTGGAATGTGCTTTCTTCCTGAATTACACCAATTGGTCCAAGTGAGAAATCAAACCTTGTTCTCATTAACACCATATGCTGACTATCCCAAAATAAATCTTATATTTACTGTTATGTAATTCACATGCTTAGCAGGTCTGGGAGGTCCCAGCATTAAATCACATTATACTTTTTGTTGTTTCACTAGTTCATGTGATGAATATCTTCTCAGTCTCTCTCCCTTTTAAAAATATGCATAGGATCAACGCTAGGAGATGGTGGTTTATCGCAGACCTGAGGGTTTTAGCACATGGAACAGACTGTGGGTGAGCAAGTTCACAGAATGCAGATCTTACTTTGCGTTCAAGTGTTGACTCTGCTCTTTCACCAGTTGGCAGCCTTGGCCAAGGCACGAAGCCTCATGCTCAGTTTTCTCATCGGCAGAACGGTTTCCAAGCTGCCCCACTAGCCCACTGGATGGCTATGACCGTAAAAAAAAAAAAAAAAAAAGGAACATTCCCACAAGGCACTGAGCATCGGACGTCACCTCTCACTCTTGTCAGCCCAGGAGGGCAGCGAAGAGAGAAGACGCAGTCTCCTGCTTAGGAAGCACGAACTTTCTCTCCGCTCTAAGCTATCAGCCATCTCCGGCTTGAAAGGAGTTTGCAGGTTAGAGGATCGTTCGTCAGTTCCCACGAACACAGCATAAAAGTGCAAAGGGACGCCAGGCTGTGTCAGTGTATCTCTGGGTCATGGGACGTGGCTGAACGAAAGGGCCCACATTTCCCCAAATCAAGCTACTCCTGACTTAACTGGTAAGACTCAGCTTCCAGACATACTTAAAAACCACCCTTGTTTCTCATGACATCTCTTTGGCTGGACAACAATCGTTAGTTCACGGTTTTCTTGTAGGGGAGGTGGCTTCCAAATGAGAAAACCAGAGCTGGTCCTGCAGACCGGCCTTTCCTCTCAGGCCGGAGACATGGGCCGGTCGCGTGCGCTCGGCTCGTGTCCCCCAGTCCCACCAGCTCCTGTCCAGGCGGAGGGCGGCTGCTGCGGGGCTGGAACCAGGCTGTGCAGTGAGGCCCCCTGGTCGAACGCTGCGCTCCGGAGCCTGCAGGAAACCCTCCGCTGCCACCTCTTTTGTGTTTTGTGTTTCTAACTGCAGTAAATGGGCTGCCACACCTCCAAAAAGCTAATTAATTAAATGCAAAGAAATCATATCGATCTTTTTAATTCTCACATGAAGAGAGTCCCTTTGTTGTTTTCAAAGAAAACTTTAGCAAGAATAATGCACGCCCCATATTAGACTAAAATAGTATATTCAGCGAACCAAAAGCAGCCTGCATTGTAACAGTGGCTGCAGACCATCGGGGTGTAACCCAGCAGTTTTTCTGTTCACAAAGCTCAGGTTTGGTGACTTTATTTTTTCCTGGGCATTTCCAGATGCGCAGAGATAAGGGATGGATTGCCTGAACTCATGCTACCGCGACTGAAGCTGTGTGCTTAGAGGGTCATTTGTATCCTGGGTTTGTTACTGAAGTACAGACGACGCTTCTAAACCCAGGTGGAAGGATGCATGGCTCCTGGCCTGCCTTTCGCTGATGAACCTTGCCCAGGACTTCCAGACGCTGCCCGAGGTTTCTGAAACCCTCATTTCCTACAAGGTTCAAGTTCTGCCACGGACGTCAGCGGCAGCAGGGCCACCCGAGCTGGCTCGCCACAGCGGCTTCTTGCCTGCTCCTGGAAGTGTCGTGGTGCCGGGTTTTCTAAACATGGTCTGCAGTGTGCAACTTAAACAAATGGATTTGAGTATTTTTCATTAAGTGTTCAATGATGTTTGTTTTGAAGTGTTTCTCGGAGAGACCTTGCAGAGTGAACATAAAGAAACCATTTGAGTATTTCAGTAGAGAGCTCTGTTTGTGAGAAGCAGGAGTCTCGATTTTTGAAAATGTATATATTTTGGTGCTACGGTTACGCTCTCCTGGAAATGCAGCCAAACTCTCTTTCTATAAGCTATTCTATAAAACATTATGGAGGTGGAAATAAAATAGAATACAAATGTCCAGATGATTGCTTTTCAGAATGTCTTTTAAAGTTAACCTACATTTGACAGCTGGTCTTGTCTCTCCTGGGACCACTCAGGTGCCGTCTATAGCAATCTAATGGACTGCAGGCTGCGAAGTATTTGTTCAGCCAGAAGAACCGCCGCGGCCGGTGGGGGCGGGGTCGCGGAGGAGGGAGCGGGCTGCCGCGCCTGGGCAGCTGTCCAGGGTTCTGAACCATCTGCCCGCTTGAAGGCAATGCTTCCTTCGTAGCCTGGTCTCTGTGGACACCTGTTCAGCCCTTCTCAGGTTCTGTGTTATTTTTTACGCCGGCAAGATAATTTTTAAATGTATCCAGAATACACAGAGCTGGAATTCACAGTTTCCAGTGTGTTCATTTTATTTACAAAACTATACTATGCTCACCACATTAGCATATCCTTTCTCTTACCCCAGCAGGAGTGCAGAGAAGGCTGCACACTCTTCTAACACCCTGCTTCTGCCAATGAAGTTTCGGAGAGGTAAAGAAAGTGCCAGCGGCGATTCTGGTCATCGCAAAGGCCGTGTACGATGTTTGTAACTGTGCACCCCCCGTGATTTGCCTCATAAACAACCCCTTTGAGATGTGCTGATGGTAATATCCCAGCTGATGATTCCTCTAGCAATTTCCACAAACAAATTCAGCTGGGCAGAACTTAGGGTGCACTATGGAGAGGCGGTGGCATTACAGAGATTTGGAGGTTTCTTGTTTTGGGGACCCCAGTTTGGAAGATATATTAACCCATCCACAGAATGACTCTAATAATGCTGAAAATCCAGCAAGTCAGTCCCTCTCGGGATGAGCCATCTGTAGAGGTGACACAGGGACGGGTCAGTCATCCTGTGTCAGAGGAATCTGGCGGAGTTCGGATCTCTCCGCCATCTGCAATGAAGTATTGTCACCTCAGTTGTGGTCTGCGGACTCTGTGGGTGTCAGCTTCTGTATCTTTAAATGAGACGTTCGGGTTGGATGGTAGTCACCGTCCAAGGTTCCCTACTTCATGGTGCAGGCAGGTGGGTCACCATAAATACCATTCAAGATGCCAAGCATGGCGCCACTTGGGACCATCCTGGAGTTCCCCTCAGTCTTACATGACTAAGCGTGTGAGTAAGAACTGCCTTTTGTTCTCTTGTGTAGTGAACCTTACGAGAAATCAGTACGTCAGGTGTTCATAGGAGCTGTCGAACTCAGTAAATCTGTGGCAGGGGAGGGAGGGACAGCAAAACAGATTGTTCAGTGACATGGGGAAGGACTCACTGGCGTAGGGGAAAATAAACAAGGAGAGGTCCCAGAAGGGAACATTAGCCAACTAGGAGGAACCATTTGCCTGGGGTTTTATAATGTGCCAAGCTCAGGCCCGTCCCTTCCCGAGCCCACAGACGACTCCGGGTTAGAGCTTCTCTCGGAACAGCCCTGAGAGCCCCCCGCGCCGGCGGAGTGAGCCGGTCCCCGTGACGCTGCGGGGCCGCGGGTGTGGGGTCTTCACCGCTCTTGGCGTCCCCCTGCTTGTGCTTGCGGCGCGACTGTTCCGTCGCTATCAGGGATCGCAGGGCTGTATAGTCCTTGAAAAATTCCAGAACTGCTTATGCATCACGGGAGGCATTTTTTTGGGGGGGGGGGTTAAGAAAATATGTTGGTTAAGAAACTAAGTCAAGTTTTGCTTTGTGAGTCTGTTGTTGTGGTAACAGAAATGTACTTGGACCATAAGGACAGATCCAGAACATTGAGGAATAGAAGAAAGGGTGATATTCTGTCATGGGAAGTTGGGTTTCACAAGGAATGAAGCCCATAACGTTTAAAGGGCGCCGTGAACTCACCACTGTGGAGTCAGGCCCAGAGGGCCAGGCTTTAGGGAGCATCCTGGGGCAGGTGCGGATGTGGCCTCTGTGTTTAGTGGACGCCCTGACCCCATGGAAGGAGGGGGCAATTACTAGGCTTCTTGTTAGAGCTTCGCCCGCTCCTTCACGATCGTCTGTGTCTGCTACACACATTTGCACAATGAATTAAATGCCCCAGGACAGACGTAAGAGAGGCGTCTGTGTTCTCTCCCTCTTCTTCGCCGCTTTCAGCCCACGTGCCCCTGGCCCGCCCCGCGTCTCTTCGTCCCCCATTCCTGCGAGGATGCTCCTTTGGAATCATATCTCTGACAGAGAGGTACAACCTTCCTCCCCACGCCCGTGCCTCCTTACCAAGCTTGCCAAGCTGAAAATCCTCGGGGCTGTGATGCGAGCAAATTCGAAATTTTACTTTCAAGAGAGCCTTTTACTAGTACAAGCAACACGTTGGGGCAGATGCTTTCTCCTCTCTTGGACCACGTGATCTGCTCTCAAGAGCACTGTAAGGATAAGCAACAAAACAAAACTAAAGCCCCCAAAGCAACAGCGCTTCGTACATGGAGGCTACGTGCGCATTCACACCTCAGCTCTGCCCAGTGAATGCTGGGAAACGCTAAGCCTTGTCTTGAATTTGCACTCGGAAAACATACCCATTACGTGCTTATTCACTACCTAGATGGAGAACTGAATGTGATGATTTTTTTTTAGTGTTGCTTTTCCTGTTGATGCTTCCCAGTTCCAATAAATTTGACATTTTGCCACAGCGCTGAGCCCCAACACTGGCCCCCACCTTGGGACCTGTGGTGTGAAGACTTCCACTGCTTGACTGTGTTCCTTTGTGAGGGGTCCAGGTATATAGATCTTCTGTTAAATCCATTCCGCTGTGATTTTAGCAGGATTCATTGCAAGTGCAGGCGGAAGTCTAGTGCCATTTAGATGTTTTTTATTTGTTTTGGAATGATAATAGAACCCTAGGCAGAGGTGTGAATTAGGCCCTATTTGTCTTTTCCTTTTTCTAAGCTGTTATCGTACCTTACCTTATGGACCCATTCACAGCTGGTGCGATTTGAAAAGGCGTTCCCCTCTCCCTGAAAAACTTCCCTTTGAGTAATACACTCGTGAAAATGAGAAGCCTTCAAAATCAGAAGAATGCATCGAGGGTGGTGGGTTTCCAAGAGCTTGACTGGCCGATGGCTGGGGCCTGGCATGAGCTGAAAACTCGTCACGTGGAAAACCACAAGGAATGAAATCCTCAGGTTAATTAAAGAGAAACCGGCTGAAGAAGAGGGTAGAAAGGCTGCTGTGGTTGTTGGTTCAGAGAATGGATAGTATGAGGCAAAAAAAAAAAGAGAGAGAGAGGAAAAGAGGGGTGAGGCCAAGTGCAGGAGCAAGGTTCCGGTAACCCAGGCGGCCGTGGGCAATGCAGCGGCCTCGAGACTGTTGAGGTTGACAGGTATCTGTGGAAACCAGTGTTGATCAAAAGGTGAGTTTTGCATCCTACAGTCTCTGAACTATCCTGAGAGGTAGATGTGTGAATGCCATATACATGTATATAGAGGAACTAAATGGTTAAACTGTAAAACTTTAAGTGTCTGCCACCAGCAGTCAGGTTCCATGACACTACACGAGTCACAGTGGGGAATCCGTCCTTTTTTCCCCGATGTAAACCTCATGTTTTTAGTTGATAGTTCAGTCAGGAACAGATCAAATGAGAGAATCAGGTAGCACATGTAGCTAAACGCAGTGGCCGGCAGCTGGAGGCAGGGGTTGCCTGGTTGGAGGGCGTCGGAAAAGCACAGCGAGCAGCCATTCCAGGGTTAGTGACAGAAAATCATCAGAGACTGCGTCGTGAGAGTCAGACCCCAGGATCCGTGTGGATGAAGACCAAGGGGTGTTTGTCCTGGTAAAGATAAGCATCCATGGGAACAGCCACTGAATATTGAAAGAACCCTGGAGTAGAAAGTAAATAGTGTTAATGTTGCTGTGTTTTCGACAAAGCTGTGGGATTATTTAGAATTTGCTTTCCCAACACATACACCTTGGCCCTCACCTAAGAGGGCAGAACTAGACTTAATGGGAAGAAGCCATAGGTGAGAACTTCGGCTCAATAAAGCAGGCGTCTCCCTGTGTCATTGAAGTTCTACTACCTGAAGGTGGCACGTGCCACTTGCAGACCATGGGAGTTCGTTCCCGGGGGAGAGGCCCAGCCCTGGGCTGAATGGTGGTTGTTGGAAGAGGTTATATATAAAGTGATGCAAGCCCTCGATCTTGGTTAGACTGCAGTTATATAACTTTCTGATTTCTTACTCCCACCTGCAAAATGGAATAGTAGCAGCGCTAACCAAGGTCCCATTGCAGTGAGAGCTAGAGGAGGGGTTTGAACCCACCCCTGTGTGGAGCTCCTGACTATTATGGGATACCACTACTTCCATCACAATTAGAAACAAGTCCTCGAATAGGCCCAGGCATGCATCAAGTGTTAAGAGTTTTAGCTCTTATTATTGTTTACTTAATATTACTCAGATTTGCTGGCTAAAAGCGAAGGTACCAGACTCAAAGTTTATGATCTTGGCTCCGTCATCCACTTCCGATAACTTCAGTGCCTCCGCATCTTCATCTGTAGAATGTGGATGATAAGACCGCCTGCCTCAAAAGCATTGGTTCTAAGTCTCCAGTGAAATAATAATACAAAGTCCTTAGCAGGACACCTGGCCCATAATTAGTGTTCAATCAATGTCACCTCATCATGACCACTTTGGACAAAGGACCATGCTCAGCAGAAATGGTAGAAGCAAAGAATCCAAGATAAATACAACATGGAGTCTGCCAAGGTGCTCGCGATTTCACAAGGAAGATAAAGCTGTGTGCAGATAATGTGAGAATTAACCTGTGCAGGTCTGTGTTTGAAGATGATTCTCAGCGCAGACATCAAGTCTGTGCTCAGTGCGAGACTGCCCACGCCCACGGTCCCAGCGGGGACGTGGGCGGCGAGCGCAGGGCACACCCAGAGAGCCCTGTGGGAGCCGTGGGAGCGTGCGCAGAGGGGGGCAGGCCAGAGGGAGAGCGCAACGTGGCCGGTGGTCAGACTTCCGGCAGAGAGGACGGCCCGTTTTCGTCTGGGCTGCCGGCCCTCATTTGGGAACTCATTTGCTTCCCTGCAAAAGCCCACTTCAGTGACATCAATAGTCTCTTCACACACGTTTTCATCAGGGGAGGCTCAAGTAAGGAGTTTCACCAGACACTAACCTCAAAGACTGAGAGGTGATCGATATGTCGAACAATTAATATCCAACATTCAGCAAAAGATGCATAATTTCACCCGTGGAACATGGTAGCTATAAATAGGCAGTAGACTGTGGCCAGAAGAAGAACACTCCTTGGCATGTAAAATAATCGAGTAAAATTCTTGAAAGATGAATTACGTTCTGGATTTGCATACCTTGGAGTCAGTGCCTTCACACACTATTTGCATTGGAAACTTACCCTGAAGCCAACCAATGGAAAGAACGCGTGGTTTCTGCAACATACTTACACATTAATAACATTACTTGGCAATCTGATGGTCCAAGACCCAGGGTGAATTACTTATTAAAAACCCATCTACAGCTATCTGTCTTTATCTTTCTCTCTGTATGAGCCGTAATGGCTCTGATTGTTTTCAAAATTATATTTGGACAGGAGATGACGAGTGGCTACATGAGACCTCACGAAGCAATACCATTTCCCTTGTGCGCAAGATGCGGCGGGCTGCCCTGTGCGGTGAGCCAGGGCCCAAGCGGAGGAAGCCCCGCCTGACCTTTGTGCCTTGGGGCTGACCCGCAGTCACGCCGCAGCAAGCGCCCGTCTCGGAGATTGTTTCAAAAGTGAAGCTAACGTGATTATGAGTATTTATGGTAGATTCATTTCTTCCTTGAAAAGCCATCCTGCCATCTGAACCGTTTCATTATTCTTAACTATTTTCTGAGAGGCTTAACCTGGAGATAGAAAAAAAAAAAAAAACAACACAACAAACCAGTATCCGAACCTTACATTATTTGCGAAATCAAATAACTGTATTCTTGGAGTACATCCCTTCCCTGTATTTATTTAACCAGGCAATAGCTACTGAAAATCTGTGAAATGTGCAAATGAGGAAGTGCATTAACACAGTCCTCCCTTTTTATTCAGCTTTTAAAAAGTATTTGGAAGGCAACCATTGACTTGCTATTACTCTCCTAAAGGAATGCTGAATTTCACATTAGCAGCTGAAGCCAACGCTTACCAGCAAACTGCTTTATCTATAGGCTCTATTTGCATTTTCTGGACAACGTAAATCTAGACATCTGAATCTGCCAATAACTAGGACTTTCGCATGGGCACATAATGGCAGAATTCATGTTTGTGATTAAAGAAGGATAAATGACCTTTTGTCATAGATTAGCTATAGATATTTCTATTGAATGACTATTTTTTACCATTTCCCCAAAACGGTCTTACCAAAGGGAATGGAATGTAAATTCTGCCTTACAGGTGTGAACAAATGAATAGAGTCTGTTTTTAGGCAACGTCCCTGCTTCGGAAGAAGCGGATATGAAGGAGTTTAATTTAGAAGCTGTGCACGGGTGTGGCAGCGCTCGGCGCACGGCCTCTGGCCCTCTGGCCCTCTGGCCGGGAGGCAGGAAGGCACACAGTAGGCTCGCAGCAGCCCCGAGACGGCTGCAGATCTGTGTATTCGGGCTTGCCCCGTCTTTGTGTCCTTTCCTCAAGTGCCCGAAACGGGAGGCGTGGGTGGGGCCCCTCTCAGGTTCAGTTGAGGATCCGCCTCTCCTTGTGCTGGCTCGCTCGCTCAGGACGCCTGTTCGCCTGTTTGGTTGCCATCGGACTCGGTTATCCGTGACTTAAATAATGGCCAGAGAGCAAAGGCGTCGGCTTTGAAGGACACTCATCGCTGAGCATTCCAGGACATGAGGTTGTTGATCGTCCCTCCCGAAGACAAGGCTGTCCCTGCCCCAGCGGCTCCGATGGTGAGAAAATGACCCTGCTTCGCTAAGGTGTATTTCACAGCAGCGCCCACAGCCCGGTTCTAGAAAACTCCCTATTTCAGAGATCTGATGTAATCCTGAGCAACTGAAGCCTCGGCGCTGGTCGTTTTGCCAGGGACCACTTCCCCTGCATGTGTCATTCTCGGTAACCGAGACTGCCTGCAAGTGTGCAAATGTGTGCTTCGTAACACCGCAGCCGTGGGCAGCGTGCTCACCAGTGCTTCCAAAGGAGCTCCTGGCTCGCACGGCCGGCTCATGCCGCACTCAGCGTCCGTCAGACAGAGTCATGGCGGTGAGCCTCTGGGGGAGCTGAGGCCGACTCGGGCCCTGCCCGGTGCGTCCCTGCCGCTCGACAGCCAGCCCTCATTAGGGACAAGGAAGCAGGCCTGCTGTGAGCAGTGACTCAGCCCTAAGAGACGTCTGTGTCATGGCTCCAGCTGCCGCCCTCTTCTTCAGAGCAGACGCGAGCTGTCGCCACCCCCTCACTATTTGCAGAAGGAAGCTGCTTCCCCCCGTCTGGGAAGGAAACAAGGACAGGTAGGCTGAGCTCTTTTGCTGAGCAGAACTCTCCACTCCCTTGCACAAGGCGTCCTGGCAGAGCGTGGTGCGAGCTGTGTCTCAAGGACCCTCTGGGCTGGTGCCACCTGCCCAGGGGCACTGACAGGCATGGGGTCAACAAGAATGTTTTCAAAGTTGTCTTTGTGCAGGAGCTTCAGCAGGGGTGGGGCCGTCAGAGTCACAGAGATGCATGAGATGGAGTGGTTTCGCCCCATTCTGTACCCGGTTCTGGGACGGCGCCCTTCGCCATCTACTTCCTGCCCGGCCCCGTGGGCTGCCCTGCCGTGAGCAAAGGTGACTCGGTGTGCGTGTCCCAGTCGGGCATCGCGGGTTTTCTTTGTCAGCGCCGGGAGGCTCTGGGTTAAAATACTGCAGGAACGCAGTTTCTCCCAGGTAATTCCAGAGACTCCATCATTGGCAAGGTGACTCCTGAGGGCAAGAGTGCCATCCACGAAGGACACCAAGAGGAGGGCTGTCATCGGCGTTCATGCACAGTCACCATAGAAACAGCTGGGCTGGTGGGTAGACGTGGGGTGGCGCACCAGCTCGGTGCAATCACGGACCCACCCGGGGTGGCAGGGGGCGTCCCAGAACGCTGGAGTTAGGCTTGTGGCTGATCATAACGCAAAAGTTCCATTAGTCCCTGGTTTGGCGGTGACACGAAGTCACATGGCGCTGCAGAATGATCAAGTGAAATGCAGAAAGGGCGCTCAAGGGGTTCTGAGTCTGCCTTGAATTGCGAAAACGTTGAGTGGAAAGCTGAATACCTGCCAAGGCCCATCTATGGCTCAGAGTAGATAAGCCATTAGTCCTGGCCGGGTCTGTCACTTCCTACATTACGGCGCAGCAGCCTGCGAGCTCCGAGCCCCGCGGGCTGTTTATCATCCAGGAGAGATGTGCCTTTAAGAAAGAGTCTGGGTAAGGTCACCGTCCCAGAAACAGATCTGGGCCTGGGAGGTTGCTCCTCCTTGGAGAAACAATGGGTTGGAGGCAAAGAAGTTTATTGGATTTATAAATTAAAAGCCGATGAGCACCCTCCCCCACAGAAACCAGCAAGTCACCTACAGCTCGCCTACTAAATTCTTTCGCAAATGATTGTACGTCTCAAAGCTCGGAATGGAGCGTTTCCGTAGCTAAGATTGTTTCAGGAGAAATTTAATTATGTCATATCACACAAGGATACTCACCAACACGCACAATGTCATGGAAAACCAGCTTGTATACGAAATTGGAAAATGGGATAACTGTATTGATTATTTCAGGGAAAACGGAGAAAGGAAAGCTGTAAATCAAATCAAGGAAAGCCTGTCTTATGTCAAGATTAAGCCAGAAACTGAAAACCCTGATATAAATTAAACCAATTTTCTGTGAGCCCTTAGGAGAAGAGACCCAGTTCAGCTAAACCACTGCCTCCCCTTGCAGAGGATTATTAAAATAATAAATGCGGACATCACCTACATTGACTCCAAACATCCGATACATTTTCTTTTGATATCATTGCAGATTAGATGCAGAGCTATATAGATGTGTACAGTTTTATGGATTTGCAATTGGTTGAAAGTGTCCCCAAAGACTGTGAATCAAACAACAAGGTTAACGTAGAGGGAGATCATAGCAATGTGTCATCAAGCTCTCTCCCCAAGGTACCAAGATAGGGCACTGTCTAAGGAATATACCAGTTGCCATGGTGATAAGAGAATTTACTGATCACACTTCATCAGGGCTCATTGACCAGTGCAGCTCACTGATTGCCTGGCCCATGGGGACAGGCGGGAGCCACTCTCTCTGTTATGCCACCAGCCAGGGGAACGGTCTGAAGGAAAGGACTCACAGGTTAGCCACCATACCCAACATAGGGATTCTTTAAAAAAACGCAATAAAACACAAACAAAAAAGCAAGTCACCAGAGGGAAATGATGGATTGATTTTCCATAACTGGGAGACTTTGGAGGTTCTCAAAGAGAGACTCCGTAACCTCGGCTGTTTGAGCAAGAGGGACTCCTCATTGTTCAGTCTCAGATCAAACAACCCACTCAGTAATTGGAAATAGCTTGAGAGAGCCTATCAGGACAAGTGCTTTCACTCAGAATCTTCCGGGAAACTAGAAACGCCATGACGGACAGTGGCCGATCCTGGGGAGACAGAGGGGACTCCAGTCGTTGTGTCCGTTTGGGCCCCCATTAGGGGTGCGCAGCTTTGGACAAATAGACTTCAAAGGCGGACACTCAAGAGAAGATGTAAGGGCTTGAAAATTAGACGCGTTTGGGCAATTTTTTTTTTTTTACACATTTTTCAGAGAGACGAGGCTATTTTAATGATCAGTCATCAAAAATAAATAAATAAGTAAGATACATGCAAATGATTGGTGTTTTCAAAGAGTGGGAACGTCATCCAGTGAGGTTCAGTTTGAAGCCCTCAGGTTGCCAGAACTAGCCTGGTTTTCATTGTGATTGCAGAAGGCAGGGGTTGATTGGATATGTTTTCCCATAGGTGCAGGGCGTCTGACCCCTCTAGGGAAGAGCTGCCCAGCAGCGCATGTTATTGGCGGGCAGCTCCGGCAGATGCCTGAGACCCCAAGCCCCAGAGCGCCCCAGACCAGCAGGTCGGCGCCGAGGGGCATTTACCTCGGAAAAGGTAAAGAGCTGGTGAAAGATCAGACATCTTCTCCGAGTTCAGAAACTGATTGTCTTGTTCTCTGGTGTATTTCCATCACCTGGCCCAACGTTTGGCAAATAAATAGGGGTTCTATAAATGTTCAATGAATTCAGTACATGTCAAGTTTCAGAGAGAGAGAGAGAGAGAGAGAGAGAGATCGACTGACAGACTTGGGTCAAAGCAGAGACGGGCAGAGGAGGGCAGCCAGCAGCGCCTCGTGCCCGTGCGCCACCGCTGTGCTTATGCCGTTTGCTTTACATTTATTACCTTATTGTAAGTCGTTTCAGAGAAACCACAACTCATCCCAGGATTCCACTGCTGGTAAGGGGTGGTGTCAGGAACGATTTCAAGCATAAGTTGGGGGCCGCCCGGGCTCCTACTCCCGCCACCATGCCAAGTTGTTAGAAGGGGGCGGTGATTCCCATGTAGGTCAGTTTCTTCGCCCAGCCGCTTGCCCCCGTCTCTAGAAATTATAGTGTCTTTGGTATCAGAAGGGACCTCAGAGTTGGATCTCTCCAGCTCCCAAGGCTACGAAGGCCAAGGGGAGCAGGGAGGCCGCCCCGTGTGCGGTGAAACGGGCCTCGGAAAGCTCTCCCTCCTCTTGCGCAGCCCCCAGCACACACTCAATTGCTTACCAAGCATCTGCCTTTCACACCAAATAATAATGTCTATCCATGAGGTCAGGGGCCTGAACTCTCTTGTTTATTTCTTATCCCAGGCCTGGCAGCCATAACAAGGTTTCAGTAACTATGGACTGAATAGATGAGTGAATGAACGGATGAATGAACGGCTGAGGGAATGGAACCAGACCTTGAACCCAGGTTTCCTATGCTGAAGTGTAAGTGGAGAGTTTGTGATACTTGGTCCGTGGTGCTCTGTGTTAGATGTGAGTTGTACCCAGTGCTCACTGCGGTCCCTTCCAGGCCTGGCATTTCTGACATGGAATTAGCGCGCATCCTCGTCTCTCTCCCTGCTGCATCTTACGTACATTTCTATTTCAGCTTTGCCTCGTCACCCTGACAAAACTGATTCCACCCTTGTATTCCCTCCCTGATTAAAATTACACGACATTTTGGACCGCTGTGTCCTTATAATAGTCTCCAGGGCTTAACGCGTGGCCTGGCACCTCCCGAGTGCTCATCAGACCTTCATTGACCTGCTCGGCAATAAATTCAACGAGGGTTCTTAGAATGTATTTAGATAACGGTCCTGTTGCCTCCCTTGCTCAGTACTTCTGGTTGAGGATTTCTCTGCGGGCAGGTGTTTATTGACTTGATTGGCTTTCCAACTAGTTTTCATTTGAACAGAGGGAGCTAGAGAGCGAGATGGGGCGTCCAAAAGGCTTCTGTGATCCCCTTGGCCTGCCCGACCCAAGACGCTTCGCACGCCCAGCTCTCCCTTTGAGTCCCTGTCAGTTCTGCCTGGGTAGAAAGACCCAGGGCTCGGGATTAGCCTCATTAGGCGGTGGGACTGTCACAGAGGCAGCAGAAGGGCTGGAAGGACCTGGGGCACGGGCACGGGGACCTCGTGTGCATAGATGCCTTCGCCTTTAAATAAAAACTGAGTCAGATTTTAGAATGAGATTCTGTAGTGCTGTCAAACTGCTTGAAAGTGGAGCTGGCAGTTGTCCTTCCAAACTGTTATTTCAGAGCACGTGTCCCAGAAGGGACAGCGAAGAATGTTTGTCATATTTGAACCCTTTCCAGAGCCATTCAGCAGGATACTGGCAGTCCACTTTCCATGTTAATTATTTCTGCCCTGATTGCCTGGCAACACGGAACATGGGAAGTATTATACTTTGCTGTTTGTGATCGCTTCCAGCTGAAGGCAGGAAGCACATGCAATACAAAGTCAGCTGGAGACGCAACTTAATAAGTTCGGTGTTTTCTGATTGAAAATTTGTTATGGGTGAAGTGGTTTGCAGTCACATGATTGTGTGTGTTAACCGCAATTTCCAAGAGCTTGCGGGTGGCACAGTGGGTCAATCGATCGAACACGGAGCCGCCAGCCCAGAATCCAGGAACATGAGCGGTCGCCTCTGTAGGAGAGAGTGCACCGGCTGCAAACCCATGCTATTGTAACCCTCAAGATTTCTCTAGTTTTGTTTTTTTTTTTAACCTTGTTGGGACTTGGGAATTTGAGTTCAGAAGTAGGAAGCTCAGAATCAAGCAGGGTGAACAGAGATGTCATCCCCAGCGCTGGCGAGGTCTGCGGCAAACTACACAGACACCAGGGCTCGGACGGGCCACCCTCTCTGGCAATGGGCTCTTCTCCTCGCACCCCTGGGAGACAGTCAGTCCGGTCGCGGGCGCCTGCTGTGCAGAACTGGAGACAAAGGAGCCACTCCCCGCTTTGGGAAACAGGGACACTTCCCTGATTTACTTTCTCAACTTCAACCTTTTTTTTTTTTTAAATGACTCTCTGAAACTTTCCTTTCTGCTGTGTTCGTGAAAGCCACCCAAGGGACAGCCTCAAAGACGGCCGTGTAATGTGAGACGATGATCCAATGGAAATCAATTCCAAAAGGAATTGTGAAGTGCAATTATTAATGAGTTTAGAGATACTGTTTTTATTGATGAAATACTGGGTTGTGAGTGCTTAGCTACCGACCCATACTTTAAAACATTTTTATATGAAGATTCAGGTCTCTCTTGAAAATAGGGTTTTTTGGTATAATTATAAGGACATCAGTCATTTATTCAGATTAATAGATCATTCCTTTCTCAATTAAAAGAGATTTTTAGAAAACCATAAAAGTTCAAGCATATTCTTGGAACAGACACACTCAGTTCCACACATAAAAATCCCTGCAAAAAGTGTCCAAAGAGGAGTCTGGACAGAGAAGGCGTGGGCCCGGTGGCCCCCCCTCTGCCGTGGGCCGCTCTCTGGGAGAACTGGCCTTGGGCCAGAACCAAGAGCCAGAATGCTGTCCTCAAGCGGATCCCCAAAAGATCAGAGTAAGCGAGCAGGCCCACGTCTCCTTCGGTGAGCTCGGGTTAAAAATAAGACGGTTGGATAACCAATGCTGTGCAGCTCCTTGCGGACTTTGAGTGCCGAAGCTGCCCGGCCAGGCCGCCCACCTCACCCCCCAGGGAAGGCTGCTCTTGGGGGGGGGCGTCCTTCACACAGGCCTGTGCCCTGGCACACTCGCCGCTGTGAACAGGGGCCTTTCCCGGGACATCTGTGTCCTCTTCCGCCCCCTCCTCTCTGTTTTGCGCCCTGCCCACTGTAGCTGCTGGTGTCGCGTGTCCTCATCGAAGGCACAGCTGTCCTGGAGCCCTGCCTGGGTCAACGCTGACCAGTGTTTGGTGGCAAGTGGAGGGGAGGGCCCCTCTCACCTTTCTGCGGAGTCCGCCGGCAGCCCGGCTTCCACCCCGGCGTCTTGGAGGGCTCTTTGGGGCACGAAAGCTCTGTTCTGCCTTGAAGCTTAAGCTCTTCCTGGGAATTCAGACACATGTGTGTGGAGCTGGGCCTCCAGGGCCGCGCTGTGTTTAGGCCGCGCTGGTCTGTCCACCCCTTTTGTCCTTTACCCTGGGAGAAACTCCCCTGGTAATGCTTCTCCATGCCACACGCGCATACACGCTGGGAGAGCAGCCTCACTCCACCTGACAGGCCTGTGTAAAAACGCCTCACGCTCAGCAGTAGCTACGACATAGAAGGGAGGTGACCGCTGGGCTCTGGGTGTCAGGTTCCCCCTGAATCTTGGGTCTGTGTGGCCTGCCAGCCAATTGTTGTGTAGGTTAGTACCTGATTGGGGGAAATCAGAAGGAGAATATGTTGTGATGTGAGAAATTCAAATCTCCTGTCCATCAGTAAAGTTTCATTGGAACATAGCCACGCCCAGTTGTTGACAATGGTCTGTGGCTGTTTTCACAGGACGGTGGCAGAGTTGAGTGGCTGGGCCACCGTGCGGCCTGCCAGCCTAAACTATTTGCCATCTGGCCCTTTAGGGGAAAAGCTACCTACTTCTGACATAAAGATGGAACCATTGCTTTAGGTGAAGTTTTGGAGGCCGAGCTGGCCTTTTAGCCAGTGCCTCATAAACATTAGATTCAGGTGTTGCTTTCTAACCCCGTGCAGGGCAATGATTCTTAGTGCTTTTTTCCCTTCCTTCCTTCTTTCCTTCCTTCGTTCCTCACTTCCTCACTTCCTTCCTTTACCTGTTCTTACCATTCCTTATGAATATTTAATTCATGCCCTAATTTTTTAGTATATGTAAAAGGAATCATTTTAAAATATTTTGTCGGATCAGTATTTTTTAAAGATTCTACTATTATAAAGTGCTTGTTAATGCACTTTAATACTAGTCAAAACATAAAGACACTTTGATTTTTCTCTCAATTAAATGTCACACATGGCTGTTTCATTTACTTTGTATGAATTGTGCTAGGCAAAGCATGACTTATGGACAAATACATTTTAAAATATTGGTGTGAGGACCAAAGAATATTAAAATGTATGTGGCAATTTAACTGTGTATTTATAATATCAACGTCGGCAGGGATTATTTCTATGAGCTGATATTCGGGAGGCTTGCAGTGCTTCTGCCATTTCATTGTTTCATACAAATTTAAATGTTTACATAAACTTGAATATTTTCAATAATACTTATATGATCTACTTTTTTGTTTAATGTTTGTTTTCTGAATAATGAAATAAAGATTTAAGATCTTCTATTTGCAAGCAGTTTAGCAAAAACAGCAATTAGGTGTGTGTATAATCTTCCTTATGATGAAAAAGGCAAAATGAAAGATCACTGTTATTGTTTCACCTTCTACTCTTGGTTTGAAAACAGTTGACCTACCTTGATATCATACAATGATTTTATTTAGATGAATGAACTTCATTGATCATGAACTTTAGGAAGGTACAGATGCATCATCTTTATGGACACCTCAGGGACTAGCAAAACAAGCACTTTTGGGTGCGTTGATTAAGGAATGGTAATTATTTCTCACGTCATGTGCCACCAGCATGGCCACCCAGCATGAACATCTTCACCATCTTGCCCACGAGATACCTTCCCTCCCTTACCCTGACTGAGCCCAGCTGCCAGGCCTTTGTGCGCTCTGCGTTTCCTGGACGGAGCGCCTGCTTCCTCTGCGTTATGGTCCCTGCCCTGAAGCAGGGAAAAGGCTCCATCGCTTTGCTGGAAAGGACGGCATGAGGCTACAGGGCCGGACACGCTGTGCCATTTGTTGTCTGTACCGGCGATCTGCAAACACTCGCGTGTGTGCCTCACTCATACATCTTTAAAGAGCAGGGGTAGATAGAGGGATCATTGTGGACGGGTCGAGGAGGATGGAGTGACGAACACAGGTGGGTGCGCTAAGTAAATTTAGATACGTATAGAAATAAATAACCTTATATGTGACAATTTTTTAAAAACAGCTGTACACACGTAGAGCAGGGAAGACCTTCACATGCACTTCCATCTTCATGTAACTGTGGGTGCCCATTACGGAAGACAATGTAAACCATAAACCACTTTAAAATGGAGGAAACCACAGTGCTGATCCCGGGTACTTGGACCCTCCCTCCAGGAGAGCAGCCTTCCTCCTTCCGACTGTGAAAGGCTCGAGGGTGGCAGTCATTCCTCGGCAACTCGGCAGCGTGGCCATGCCTTTGGTGGGCGTATTGATTCTCCGTCCCTCCCTGCAGGCAGCAGGCTCTCCCGCAATGAAGCGCCTTTAACTCTCGCCGACCCCCTGCTTTCAAGCGTTGCTGGTGTCCCCATTGGTCTTGAAGCTTGGAGCTCATTCGAGGACCCTGGATAAACTAGTAACCTTTCCAGAGCATCATCCTTGGAGGGTTGAAACCAGTTAGCAGGTGGGGGATGGGGGCTAGGTGGTGAGTGAGGTTTTCAGCTATTTGGCGAGCCTTTAGTGATGGAAGGACAATATGGAAAGGTTGGGGAATGGGGTGTCAACCTTTGGAAGGGGTACTTTGATCGCAAAGTTGATATAAAATTCTACATTCAAACACTACCCTTTATAGAGGTGGGCATAGCAGCTACCAAGAGTCTTACTGATAGGCCAAAATCGCTTCAGAATCATTACAATGATGCTGTAGATTTGGATGATTTAGAATCTGCCATTAGAATCGTTCTCTTGTGCTAAGGGATTCATGACAGAATTAGGATAGAAATCTTGACCTTAGAAGAAAAGCTCATTCATCCACTCATTCAAAATGTTTCTTTGGCTCCTACTTACCTACTGTGTACTCACCGCTTGGCCCTGGACGTTAAAAAAAAAAGACAATGCCTAAGAACCACATCCTGGAACTTCTCATTTCACAGATCAAGTTTCGAATGTCAACGGCGCGCTTTGAATTTTGCTCAGGTGTTTCATGGAAGCAAAAGACAGAGAAGGAGGTCACAAGACCTATTTAGTCAAGTAGGTTCTGACCAAGAACACTGACTTCCCTCCAGAAATCTTGCTTTGGGACATCGATGTGAATGTTTGGAGCAACAGCTTCCTCACAAGTGTTGCGATTTAGTTCATTTATGCTGGTAAGATCTTCAAGGCAGAGGCCTCTGTGGGTCAGGGGGTCACGTGAGTGTCATAAGTAGAGAATATAATTGTATTCAAGTTTGTAGACTGAGTGAATTCTGCCTGGTACACAGTGACTGAGTCTCATTAAGACAAAGTCATAAGAGTCTGTGCTAACAAATACCATTTTCGCAAGCGTGCATTTGCTTCTACAAGATCAAAATCCGGCTTCTGGGTAGAGTTGCCAGTGACATGTTTAAAAGGCCCATTTTAACAGGCAAAGTTACAAAGCCAAGTAAGTTTAATTGCATGTCACCTCTTGGTTTTGACAAAATATAATGGCACAAGTTGCTAGTAAACTTAATTATGTAGATTTATTTTAGCTTCACAAAATACATGCTATATAAAGTAAGTAGTTAGCTCTGTGCCAAGTTTTAACTTGATATACTTTTTTTTTTAACAGTGAAAATGCTCATGAAAGAATGATTTAAATTAATGAACTTCACCAGCGTAATTGTTGTTAAAAGCAGTTTTATACTGGAAAAATACCCTCCTGTGGTTCAAGGAAAAATGTAAGGACCTCTTTTCAATGTGTAAGGCGAAATTTGCTAAAGACGTTGTATTTCCCTACTTGGCCTTGAACCTCGGAATTTACATAATTACCTCCTACTTCGGCAGTTCTAGTTTTTCCAAGCCCCTTCTTAGAATGGGAGGTCGGGTAGGGATAGCGATTGTGAGCCAAGGGAAGATTCATGAGCTGTTGGCGTCACCCAGCCCTCCCCCCGCCTCCCCACACTCTTTTCCCCATTTCAGTTCCATTACCCTTTTTTTTTTAGTGCCCCTAAAGCACAGAAACAGACAAAAAACCTGGAGGCATATTTTCTCTTCCTTCTCGTTTAGCACCTCCCGGTCAACCAAACCCTACCTGTTCTTGCTTACATATTTCCTGATAGTCACTGCTCAGGTCTCATTTTTTGTCACCTGCATCCAAGTTTTTATATCCAGACAAAGGCAGTTGCCTATCCCTTTAACCCCCATCTTCCTCTTCTTCAACCAATGGTGCGCGTGATTTCTGTTGCTGAGATAAAGGTCTCCGCGGTGCCCTTCAGTGTGCCCGTCCCTACGGCCTGGGAAGACGTTCAGACCCTAGCATGACCTCCAGCTTCTTTCCGAGATACCCTTTCGCTATGGGCCCCCCTCCATCTTCACTCTAGCCCAGCTTGTCACCAGGCCCTGGCCGTGTTCCCTCCAGCTTTGATTTCTCTGTTTTGTCCATGGCATTCCCATTTCCTGTTATTCCTTCTCACCCATCAAATCTCCCAACTTTCAGGACTCAGCTGAAATCCCAACTTCTTTGCCCAGCTCCTCCCAGTCAAGTCTCCCAGCTCCCATAGATCCATTTGTCAAGGGGAAAGGAATCTCAGGTACTATGCAAAGGCACCTGCTGATTGTACACAAGAAGAAATTGAGTCCCAGAAAGCTTACCTGGTTAGAGGTCCTTTGATTTAGCGTCCTGTTAAATCTTGTTTCTTTTCTGGCCTGCTTAAATCAGTGGTAGTGTTGGAGTTGTCCTCCTCTCTGTTTGGTGATTAGGGACATACGAGCCTGCGTGCTTGCTGAACTATTTCATCTGTGTACGCTGGTTCTTGCTCTCTAATTTAAAGCTCTGAGAAATGAGGAACTGCTTATCACATGCAGTTCAGTGCTAATCATATTGAAGCAACTGTGAATACTTACTGGTTGAAAGGTTCAAATGTACCCTTTAAAATTAGATCTAAAATTCTAATGAGGCCCCAGTTATTTTGCTAACATGTTCAAGTAGCACATTGAATCATTTTTTATTCTTAAACAATAACCACTGTTTAGGTGTTCAGCATTTGGCTAAGTTGGCACAGGGAATGGATATTCAAATAGGGTTAAGAAGCTAGAATTCAGATATTTAGATTAAGAAATAAAGCCCAGTACCTTACTATGGTTTGATAATTAAAAGGTAATTCCTGAAATAAAATTGGGGTGAAGTGTTTTGCCAAATTGTTGGATTTTCTCCAAAATCATTTTTTTATATATTTAGTTAAGACTATTGGATTAAGGGGAAATGTTGGTGTATGCCTAGCTATGTTATTGTTCCTTTGGTAAATAAGAGACATTTGGCCTTTGTTTTCTTTCTGTAAGTCCAATTGTGGTCTGTAGTACTCGGGGAACTACTAATATTTAACTACGTAGGCAAGCTTCTGAACCGAGTAAGCCATACATGAAATCCGTCTTCTTCTGAAATGAAAGAAATTCTTCTTGACCTATTAGATACCACTCCTCACATTGACTCCTGCTTAGGGGCAAGCTAACAATCATCTGTAACATAAGGAATTTTTAAACACAGGGCGCAGCAGAAGCAATGCCTGCGTAAGTGTGGTGGGTAGGGTAATACTATGGGTGTGATAATTTATAGTTTTAGTTTGACAGTTTCACCTAAAATGTTAAATGGTGTGCTTGAGTGTGATATTGCTATGTTTCCAAATTATATGCTTATGAGTTTGTAAAAAAAGATTTTGTAATAAAAAGGGGCATTATTGCCCCGGCTGGTGTGGCTCAGTGGATTGAGCGACGGCCTGAGAACCAAAGGGTGGCCGGTTTGATTCCCAGTCAGGGCATGTGCCTGGGTCGCAGGCCAGGTCCCTGGCTGGGGGCATGCGAGATGTAACCACACATTGGTGCTTCTCTTCCTCTCTATCTCCCTCCCTTCCTCTCTCTAAAAATAAATAAAATAAAATCTTAAAAAAAAAAAAAAAAGGAGGGGCATTATTTGTGCCGGACCCTGTATAAGAACACCACAAGCATTTTAAATTTAAGGAAGAAAAAATATATTTTCTCTTTCTAAGGACCGCCTCGCTGATGAGCAACATGATGATCTGTAAGAGTTAATGCGGAGCCAACGGAACAAAAGTAAATTTTTTTGAATGTCATGGACTAGGCTGAAAACATCGGCGTGTAGCGCTGCAGTTCTCACTTTCTGCGAGTCTGGGAGAGACACGCTTCCCTGCCTCCGTCAGCAGTGGAGGTGCCTTCACAGGGGCCTGTAGCGGGTGACATTGTAGCGAAGCTCTCCGAACACTAATTGGAAGCCTTAAAAAAATCTTGACAACATCTGACTCCATCGTGGTTCTGTTTCCTCACCTTCGACGTGCGTTATCGCCCCCACATGCGCAGATGTTAATGGGGAAATTATTTAGAACCGCCTGCTACTGCATGGGCAAGATCGTTCCCTTTTATCTCCTTGAATTAATTCGGATGATTAAAACACATGTGATGTCATCTCGTAACTGTACATATATGATCGTGCAGAACAATATGGAGGTTCCTGATTTTTAAAGAAACTCTTCAAGGTCTGTTCTTCCGAAGGACAAACAATGTGAACTACAAAGGGTTCCTCACATCCTAACAAGAAGAAAATCCCGCACGCTCTCCCATGTTTTGTCATTTATTAGGTCGGTACCGGCCTTAGGAAAGGAACTTTTTTAGTGCTTGAAAAATGGAATGATTAATGGACATTTGGTGTTTATATGATGATTAACGGAAACTATTGAAAGACTTGCATAGAGTGCATTTCAGTATTTGAGTACAAAGAACAACCACAACAAACTGCGCTCGGTCTGCGAAAGCAGCTGTAAGGAATGTAGAGTGAGATGAAGATTTAGTGAACTCTCTGCTGCCTGGTCCTCTCCTTTGTAACCCACAAAGGTTCTAGCAAGTGGTCTTGCAAAAGTGTAAACAAAAAGGAGAAAGAAAAGCCTCAATTTGTACGTGATTCCCAGAATGACATCTACGTAAGTAGTGCATCGGAAATACATACAATAATGCAACTGAATACTCAGTACATGCAATCCATGGTGTGTAGTAACCCAGACAGTGTCCGGGCCACGCTGTCTGTGCTGTGGCGTGAGCTTGAGGTCTGGACTCACAGAAGCCTCTCCCTGGACAAGTGTCGAATGACCACAATAGGGAGACTCCAACGGAAATGACTCCCCTGCTCTTCTCGTGACGTGCATGCAGAGGATGTCACATAAATCCCAGATGTGATGGGTTCTAGCCCATCATACTGCGTCCCCAGGCCCCGCGTTCCACCTCCTTGCGGCCCACTCATGGGTGCAGCCTGTGGGCTTCTGCATGGAGACAGCGGCCAACAAACGTCTGCGCGTCCCACGCTGGTTGGGTTGGTGGAAGATGCGAGAGGTCTGGCTCCTGAATTCTTCACCCTCTACCTATGCAACTAGGAATTTGTGACCTGGAAGTTAAAATGTGCTGAAGATGTATTAACTCCAATTATTGATCATCCACCAAATCAAGCTAAAAATTCCTACGTTATTACAGCTAATGCTCAATGAGTACTTACTATACGTGTGACATGTAGGTTACAAATGAATAATTCCTCAAGCTGTAGGGAAAGGAATGACAGTGTACCCATGGCAACAAATAAATACTTAATCAATAAATGACAATGGCTTTGTTTAACCTGCCTCTGAAAGCCAGCCACTAGTCCATGTCAGCCCACCTATACCAGGCTTCCTCTAGTGGATAGATTTCCACAGCCGATGTGACCAATGACATGTTCCTGCAGCACCAACTTCACTCCAAGTCTGGCATTTGCAAGCTTTGCCTTGGTTCCTGACACGTCCTCAGCCTAATGTCCCTCGCACACCCTTGTGGAGGCCAGCAGGGTGCCTTCCCTCCGAGAACCTGTGGCTGACCAGCACAGACCTCCCGTGATCAGGACAGAGCGTGTGAGCGAGGCTTTCCATTTCCGATACTGAGCAGCGTCCATTGGTTCCTATGAGAGCAGCAACTCGTGAGTTCCCATATCAGCTCCGTGGAGCACCCGCCACTACGGCCTCCATTTTAGTGCCGGGGACTGAGAGACAAGGATGCTAAGGGGTGTTCTCAGGGCTACGGCCACTCGAGTGTCAGAGAGCTGGGCAGAGTCCAAGAGACGTGACTCGAAGCAGAGGCTCGTCCCAGCGCCAGGCCACTGCCTTTCACACCTTGCAGAGGACAGGTCCCAGTCCTTCACGGAGCAGAAAAAGAAGGCGAGTTTTAGAATACGACTGCTTGTTTTCCCCCTTCATTTTTATGAGTTCAAAACAAGAGCCATTTATGAGAATGTAGATAAGAAATGGAGCACTTTAAAGTATTATTTGGGGGCTTGTAAAATATGATACCATCAAAATATGGACTGTGCGTGGCTGAAGAGGTGCTTGGTGAATAACTTCCCACCCACTTTGGGAAGCTTTTCTTCCTTGAATCCTTTTTTTTTTTTTTTTTTTTTTTTTTTTTTTTAAGAAAAACAAAATCTCCTGTGATTTCTACTGCTGGACACAAACCATAAATTCTACTCTGCTTTTTATTCAGGGCTGTTTGGCTACTCCAGGGCCAATTCAGCCAAAATTATATAGACTCAACAGTCTTTCCTTACTGGAGAAGTGAAAAATTATTAAAAGAGGCCAGGGGCTGTGTTTGGTGCTTCATGATGGGGTGATTTGCAATGGAATGGTCAGCAACATGTGCGCAGTATTGCTGAAAGGTTTTTGGTGGCTGATGCACCTTATCAAGCAGTTAATAATGCAAGTGCAGTGACGTATGACGAGAGAGTGGGGGCTATGATTACTGTGAATGCCCCAACAGGCACCGAGATATTACTAAAATGCAAACACCAGTTATTACAAAGAAGCCTTAACGCTCAACAATAAAAAAGCAAACAATTGAATTAAAACATGAGTAAGGACACCAAGGAAGACGTGAAGATGATCACAAAAATCATGGAAAGATGTTCAACGTTATTTGTCGTGAGGGAATTGCAGACACTGCTGCGTGTCTCTCATTCAACAAAAACCTGAATGTTGTGATTGCTTCTCGTGTTTCTAAATGGTATCTTCTTCTAACCCAACTCCCAACTGGATTTTAAGTCCATCAAGTAATAATTATTATGCTTTTTAAATTTTTTTAGCCATAAATGCATTACAGAGTACGCCACACATGATGAATGTTTGTTTGTCCAAAACTTTCTGACGGTTGAATTGTTTGGTTCATTTACATTTTTTGTAATTATCGTTGTGGTTGGGATTAAGTCTATCTTTGCTCTTCTTTCTCCTGTTTTTTCTTTTCCTGCTGTTTTTGGTATGAATGGAATACTTTTTGTACTTTTTTTAACCTTTTAGTGAATGGCTCCTCTAAGCATTATAATATGCATTCTTAACTTGCTGTAGTACACTTAAAATAAATATTATAGAAGTTACTATAAAATATAAATACTTAGTAATTATATGAATACTTAATAATAAATTACTTCTAAAATTAAATATATTAGGATGATGCTGATTAGTAAAATTACATAGGTTTCAAGTGTACAGTTTTATAATACATTATCTATCTGTATATTGCATTGTATGGTTACGGTCCAAATCTCCTTCCATCACTATATAGTTGACAATAAAGTACTTTTGCTCTCTGATGTTAGCATGGAATCATGAGTCACAGATAGATAAAATTCAAACAGATGATAAAGTGCTGTGTCTATGGTAAGGTAAACTTAATAGAGAAATTTTAAAAATGTTAAATTAGAGCCAGGAAATAGAGACCCAAGGAATTGTAAAAAAGTTAGAGATATTAGAAATAATAATTCTTCCACATAATTTTCTATTAAAGTATCCAAAGCAGCTACTAATTAATTGAGATCTTCCTAGAAACTATGTGAAAGGTAATTGAAAACTAAAACATACTAATACGTAATTTTTGAAAAATGCTTTTTTCATCTTAGAGTGTTCAGAAATACTATAGGGTTCTGTATGTGTGTGTTTTCACATAGGTAGGTGAGGAACTATTTTTATAAAATGAGCTCAAGATGGAAATATTGGGAGACAGAAAGTTTGTTTGTAATTATACCCCAGGAGATCTGCTTCCTCGGTGTAAGCGTTATATAAGCAATCGGCTGATGGTTGCTGTAATGTAATTTTATTAGAGGCAGTAGCAGTAATGATGGTGGTGCCCCATGAGCCCGGTCAATATTCCTAAAGAGAGTAAAGAATGCACTTGAGATTCACCAAACAATAAAATTGGTGTGTTTTTCATACCACGGGATCTTTTTCTTAGTTTCCTTTTCATAAGGCCTTGATGCTGCCCTCACTAATTCTAATATCGTATAAAATATTACAGATCTCCCCTTGATTCCACTGTGTTCGAGACTGACGATGACTGGACTGCTTCCGCTGCCTTTTTCGGGGCAGGGGCAGAGACGGGGGACTGAGTCCATAGACATTTTCTAAGTCCCCACCCTACTGCCTCGTCATCCTTCAACAGCTGTATGCAAATTGGTAGTTCCTCCTCCTGAGACCCCGTCCTCCCAAGCCCGGGACGGAATGTATCACTGACTGCAGGACTTTTTCTAATGAACGCTGGAGGCTGTTCATAGTGGGTGAGCATTAATGCTCAAGGTGAGACCCTTTTTCTGTGTGACCGTCCACCGAACATTATAGCCTGTGTGTTTATAAGACAGTTTGTTAGCAAGCGAGGACGTACGTATTCTCAAAGTCCTTTGCTTTTAGATAATTATAAATTCATGGATTGGGGAAGTTCTACTCAGTAGAATTCAGAGTCTGCCAATTTGAATAATATTTTTCATCAGGAAGATATGGCAACAAATGGTAGGAGAAACTATACATACATTTTTACATTAAATTAAATATCCATAATCAAGAAATCTCAAGCATGTTATATTGTCACAAATAATTAAAAGCACAGAAAAATGCTTTTTATTGTTTTTTCCTTTTAAATAATGGAAAACATTACACCTACAGGGTGTACATTCATTCGGGTTTTAAAATGCAGGAAACTGTAGACTTAAGTGACTTCTTTATTGCTCCTTCTTTCTTGATATTCTTTTCAGTTGTTAGTCACTGCAAAGGACATCAGTTTAAAGAAAGCCTCGTAAGAACATGCAAGTATTCATTAGGTGTCTGGAGGAATAAATACAAAGAAGTAAGTTTTCAATGAATGTGAGTTCGGAAATGCTCCTTTGTTTTCTCTGTGTCACTCTAAGGAACTCCCGTCACGGAACACATTTTAAATGCTATGCATCTTTACCGATCAGCCCCAAACTAAAAATTTTTTAAAAAATCCAGTCCGACTGACGGGTAGGATCAGTAATAATAGGTTTTCTTTGATTTTACCTTCACGTTGAAAGACACAGCGCTTCCTGGATGCCGCCGGTAGGTAGCAATCCATGGTCAAGTTCACACGGAGGCCAGCAAGGCAACTCCAGCAGAGCAGATGCCGCGCTTTGCTCCTCCTGGGCGCGGCTTCCGCCTCCCGAGCTGACACCCTCGATGCCCTTTCCGTGCACTACATCATCCACAGTGTTCAGTCCTCGGTCGGCTCCGCTGCTTATATTTTGCTGCTCTTCCTAGTTATTTCAGAAGAAAACACCCATCAATTCGGCTTTTGCCTGGGAAGGTAAGAGCAAAACAGTTGGTGTCAGATCCCTAATCTACCCCTGGGCCTTGGCTTATTCATGTTACATTTTTGAACCTTGATTTGCTTACCTGCAAAATGGTGTTTAATAATCATTACCTCTGGGGAATTGTGTAAAGATGGCATTAGATAATGGGTACTGATATCAATCATTCAACACAAGGTATAGCGCAGGGGACTCGAAGCAGTAGCGACTTTCTCCTCCACGTCTAGGAGGTGGTTGGACCTCTTCACTGTTCCCTATGTTCTATATCCACAGTGAAATTGAGCAATCAGTAGTTTTTATTTACATGAAAAGCACCTCTTAAAATTTCTCACTCCGGTAATCTTTTTGTCACATAATATAAACGGATGTGGTTGTCAGGGCATGAGAAGGCATCCTTTCAAGTTTGCAGTAGAAGCAAGACTTAAGTTTCCAACTTGTGATTTAATAATTTAACACTTAGTTGTTGTTGTTTTTTTTAAAAAGTAGGCTTTTACACAGGCAAAATTGGCATCCACTGGGAAACATTTAATAACATCGTCTTGAGTAAGACGCCCAGGATATTCAGCTCTCTGCAAGCCTGAAGAGCCAGACTGGAACTTCAAGTGACATTTTCTTTCTGCTGCCGTTCACTTACATGGTTACAAAGCGAGGCGCAAAAAACTATGTTTGCCTCACCAAAGAAAACCCAAATTATAACCAGAAGTATCTTCAGGAGTAATTTTAACTGGATAGTACACTTTAATTTTATTTTTATATCATAACCATAGATATCGCCCGCAATGGTTGATCTGAAGGGTTCATTTTATACTGTTCTACTTTAAGTATCACAGCAGCTTCAGTCTCATTTTGTTTTCTACTTAATAAACTTGAAATCGAGTTTTATTTAACAAGCATTATTCGTAAACTATTCAACAAAACCCACTCCTAAGTGTTATGATGGGTACAACGTGGCTCCTCCGTGGGCAGAACAGCCAATGCGGGTGACAGACGTGCCCTGTAATGCATAGACATGAAAGTAGACATGGGCCGGGGCAGCTGGGGAACGTCTGTCTCCCAGGCTGGTCACTTCTCACCATGCCCAGCAGGCAACTGCCTAGGTCAGCGCGGTCACCTTTATGAACTGTAAAGCAGTTTGCTGCTTCGGCCTTTATTTCTTCTCCTGGCCAGTCTTAATGAACAATCAATGTTATTTCCAAATAAGTAATCTGTTAGGAAATATGAGTCTAGAGTACATATATGTATCAAACTAAGTGCATAGATGTGATTTTTCTTAGGTACAATACATTTTGACTTTTTTTTTTTTTTTGCTGCCTTTGCTTCCTTTTCTGGCGCATAAGATGCATATTTTAGATAAAATAAATTCATTTTTCTCCGGAAAGACCTTGTGTTTAAAACTGAACTTAAGCAAAGCATAATGACCTAGTTCTAAAAATCTATATTTCTTTGCCAGTAGAAAAACTTCTCTCCCAATCATTAAATCCCAAACAGCTGTGATAATATCGTGAAATTCAGTAAAAGGGACCAAGAGGAACTTGAGAGTTTTTTTTTTTTGGGGGGGTTTTTTTAAGAATATTGTTTGTCTTATCTTGTACATGACACTGGAAAGAAACCCGTGTATGCGGGACAGTGAAGACAAGACCCCTCCACTCAAAGACCAAGCCACAGGTTGTTTCTGTGCGGACAGCTCTTCCCTCGCTCGGGCCAGGGCGCTGCTACCTGGAGCCCGTGCGCCTTTATTCCCCCGCCGTGAGCGCATGCGAAGGTGGATTTGAGGACCCTACGGTTCTCTCAAAAAGTTCTCTTAATTTAGTTTGACTCCTTAGAACTTGCCCTGCTGGACAGGGACCTTCAACTTCTCTTCTACAGAGAAATCTATGCCTTTTAAATGTATAATCTTGGCAGAATTCCTTGACTTGCGTCTTATTCATGATGAGACCACTCATTTTTAACATGGATGCCAATGATCCATTTTATGTATATGGACACAGGAAAAAGCAGCCAGGAATAACTGCTTTTAGTTGAAATCTTAGTAAGTCACAGGGCAAAGCACTGTTAGAGGGAGGGCTTTGTTATGGGCATATAGGTAAATATATAGATAGAACAATATATTAATATAGATGTGTGCATATTTACATACATACACGCACCTTTCTGCTCTCAGGGTCGATTGTAGCCTGTGATTATTCTCACACCTGGTATCAGATATCAGAATCAAGTCAGTGAAGTCAACCAGTATTATATTTCTAGAAATAACAACACACTTTATAATAACACTCTGAGCTGCATGGGTTCAACTCCCCCCTCCAAACTGCTGCCTTAGGTAAGAGTAGCCATAGGCAGTGGTAGGTCGAGAACTTAGGGATTCTAGATCCTGGCTGATTGCCCTTCTGCCTCGTCGTGGCCAGCGGTCTGCAAGGAGCTCCTTAAAATCCAGCGCTGTTTACCTCGATCCTGTCAGCAGTGAGCCAAGCGCTTGGTAGCTGGGCCCTAGCAGGTGCTTTCAGACCCTGCCCGATTCGATGCCCCACAAGAGTGGGTGAGACACCTGGCCCTCTCTCAGGGTTCTCGCGTTGTGATAATTGGGGGCTCGCAGCACACACCCATCCGGTCCTCCTCAGGGGTCCTGTGGCGAAAATTCGAAAGTGCAGGGCGGGGTCACTCCCCCAGCAGGCTGAGCCCCACAGATCCCAGGGTCGGCCACCCACTTGCCTCCTGGACGGCTGACTGAGGACAAGAAAACGATCTTGTCCCCGGATCTCATCTCTCAGTTCCCAGTAACCGTGGTTCTGATCTGGGTTCCAAAAGGTGCTGTCCCCAGGCATGCCCAAGAGTTTGAAAAGCAGCAGGTTGCGCACGGAGCCTGGCCGGTGGAACCTCTTCCTGCGGGAATTTCGGGTTCCCGTATGTGCTCACACAGCACAGGCGTCCGTGGGGACTGTGGGACAGCAGCTCACCCGCCCACGGGAAGCGCCTGGGAGCGCGGAACAGAGAGGCCTTTCATGTCGGGTCAGCCAAGGCTCACGTTCCTTCCTGCTCTGTCTCTTGTTACTTGCTCCTCTGCGCCCCGCCTGCGAAGGGGCCTGAGGACCGTGGAGGCGAGTTCAGAGTGGTCTGCAGCGCAGGGAGAATCCAGGTCACGCCAATTATCCCTCTGACCAGCGGGCACAGTTGAAAAGAACGTGCACAGGGTAGGAAGCCCTGCTGATTTTTTTTTTCCCTTCTCAATGGAGTGAAAGAAAAAAAAGGGAAAAAAACCCCACTTCTTTGCCTGGAAGTTATCGTAAAAGCTGTGTCCTTTTCTGTGGGTGTCCGTAGAAACGGACATTTGGCGGCCAAGGTCCTGATCTGCCCCAGAAGTCGGACGGAAAGCACGCGGCGCGCTCCCCCACGGAGACGTAGGGAAATCGAGTGGCCGCCTTCTTGTTTGTGTGTGTGTGTCAGAGCATTGTTCTAGAGCAGGTGGTTTCCAGAACGGTCCTTTGGACGCTGCCTCGTCATCATCTGGGGGCTTGTTGGAAAGGTGGACTCAGGGCCTAACCCCAGGCTGAGTGGGTGGAAACATGGGGAACAACGGTCCCCCGGGAGGTGCGTGTCTGCCAGGCCCCCCGGGAGGCTTATGTCCCCTAACACGGAAGCCTCGGACCCGTGGCCGAGGAATCCAAGTGTCTGAGCAGCCCCCCGACCTGGCACCGTACACCCCCCCGCAGGTGGGTGCGTCCTGTTTGCTCTCAGTTATAGGCGTTGCCATACACACATAGAATTTGAAAACTACATTAAAGGTTAAAATAGAAATATAATTGAAAATTAAATATTTTCTTTCTTTTTTGTATTGATGTTATATAATTTGCCTGGGATGCAAGAGTTATACTTTGTACCTCCGGCCCCAAGGACAGATTGACTTTGGATGTGGATGATGACAGGCATTAGACGTGGGACGTGCAAACCCAAAGACACGTGTGCTCTTTCTTTGACAAATAGCGACTGTACAATATAATGTAGCCCCCACCTCTCGTTCAACTCGAGCAGATCTTAACATTTTGCCAAATCTACTTCAGAAATTTTTAAATAATGAAAAAACTGCAGAAACATTGAAAATCTTTAGGTCTCCCTCTCTGTCCCTCATCCCTTCCTTCTAACTCCACAGGAACTATCATGTAATTCCAAAATACAAGCCCATCCATGATTTTGTGCTTACCTGCGTGGATATTCACCCATGAATGATTTTAACGACCACAGCATTTCATCGTATGAACGCATGCATCGTGCGTATGTGAGAAAGTTTTCTCGCTACACGTAAAACTGTGTGCTCAGTGGACCTCCAACTTCCCATTTTCAGATACCTTAAGTTACGTCAGTTAGGAAGGTATAAAAACGTTATCTTCCTTTAAACTGTCTTTGATTCATAATCAGGGGCAAGCTGTGCTTTTATGTTCCTGGACCTCATTTTCATTTTCTGTGAATTGCCTACGCACTTCATGTGTTCATTTTTTTTCCTGTTGGTTTTTTTTTTTGTCTTTTCCTTATTGATTTGTAGATGATTTTATACATTTTGAAAATGCACCTTGTATGTTATAGATATTGCAGATACCTTCTGTGAATCAGCCCCTCGCCTTTTAACTTTTTCTTTCGTTCCACAAGTTTTTAATTTTATGTAATTAAAGTTATAATGTTTTCCTTTTATGGTTTAGAATTTTTGAATCATCAAAAACATAGTCCTGTTAAGATATTCCCCTATATTTTCTTGTGAAAGTTCAGGATTGGTTTTTAAATGGCGGTCTTTGGTTCATCTGCAATTTTAGTAGCATGTATTTTTAATTTTACATGAGGTGAAATTATTAGCTTTGTCTGGAGAGTTTTGTGAGCTTTGACACGTGTGCATTTGTATGCATTGCCCCCCGCCCCCCCGCACTCAGGGGCCAGAACAACCCCGTCACCCCATGAGCAGAACAACCCCGTCACCCCATGAGTGCCCCGGGGCTCCGGGGAGTCAGATTCTCCGCCCACCCCTCCACCCCAGCAACGGCGGCCCTGAGCTTTATTCCTAGAGTTTTTTCCTTTCCCAAAACTCGTTGAAATGGAATTATATAATGTGTAATCTTTGAGCCTGATTTCTGTTACGTGGCATAATGTATCTGAGGTTCAACCATGTTGTTGCATTATCAATAATTTGCTCTTTTTATTGCTGAACGGTAGTGGGGGGGACTTACCCCACTTTCTTTAACCAGTAATCAGAAGAAAGACATTTCAGTTTGGGGTGATTATCAATGTGCCACTATAAACATTCTTCAACAGATTTTCGTGTGAACATGTTTTCATTTCTCTAGGGCAAATACCAAGGATAAGTCTTTGTTTTACTTTTTAAGAATCTGCTAGTGTATTTTTTTTCCTGTGTGGCTGTTTTTACTCCGACATACATGAGAATTCCAGTCCCTTCTCATCCTCGTTTGCATTTCTCAGCGATTAATGATTTCGAGGTTCTTTTCATGTGCTTGTTTGTCATTCATACCTCTTCTTTGGGGGGATGCATAGTCAACTCTTTGCCTATTTGGGGGGCATTGCTTGTGGCTGCATTTCGAAGGTCTTCGTGCATTCACTTGTTGGACATCTGGTTTGTGACTATTTTCTCCCAGTTGATAGCTTGTGACTTTTGAAGAATCATAACCAGTTATTTTGTACTGACCTTCATTCCAGATTTTTCTAAATTTTTATGATTAAATCCAGTTACACACTTGGGACAAGGGTGCCCCGCAGCGTTCCAGAGCTCCACTCTGTGTGGTATCAGGTGATAGATGCTGCCAACACATCTCCTTACTGTGCTGATCTCTTCCTGAAAAATCTGCTTGATTTATCTGATCGCGGTGTGAGTGCATTAATGTCTATGGCTCATAAGCATGTTCTTCCCGGTGTCTTCTTGTCATTCTGTCAGTTTTTGAAGTAGATGTTTTGTAGCTCTATTCTTCTGACATGATAATCGGATCCGGGTGGATTTTTTTTCTTGTGTATCATATCCATTTTTATTGCCATCGTGTTTTTCGACTTTATATTTTGTTGTATACAAAGATTGCTAATAATAGCATTAATTTTCCTCTACACACACTTTTTTTGACTTTCTAAGTGGTTTTTAGATCAACTTTGGCGTTTTGCAATTATTTCAAACTTTTTAAAAAATGCGTTCATGATTATTATAAATATTAACATATTTAGAATAATTTCTACCATCTTATTTAGTAATTTCTTCTTGGTATTATTTCCTTTTCCGTCTTGTTTTGTGTTGATAAATCTTAGAGTTCATTTTTATTTTCTCTGCTGGTTTTCAGAATTTGTATTCAATTTCTTTTTTAGAGGAGGTTTTCCTTAATTGCCTTTGCATGCATGATTATGGATACGCATTTCCAGGGAAGCCCAAATGTGTCCAGTGCGCCTCCCTGCCTCCCGTGCACACGACAAAGATCTTAGCACGATTTCACTTCCCCTTGAACATGTCACCCAACACCCCATGCACACATTCATATGTGCATATTGCTGTTGTCATCTAGAGCAATGGTCTTACCATTTGTAAAAATATACTTAATAAAATATTTTATTTGAAAATCAATAGTTAATTATAGGTTTTAGTGGCTCATCTTTTCTTCGGGGCACAATTTCCTTTGATGATGTGTGGTTTTCATAGCCCCAAACTGGGGTGCCTGAGCACCCTGGGCGGAATCCATCTCCTCAGGCCTCAGGTGACCGGGTGTTCCCAGCTGAGCTCTTCATTTACTCCCACGTGACACACAATTATTTGGATGTTCTAAGTGTGCCATCGTGTGAAAAAGGTTGGGGCACATCACTCCAGCAGCCCTCTCGGTGTCTGTAGCTCCAGCTCTCATCTTTGAACGCCTGAGAAGTTCCTCGCTCCCTGGCTTTGAAATTTGCGGTTGTCTGATATTTGTCTTCATCCCTTTAACACTCTGACTCTATTATCCGTTGCTGTTGATGAGGCATGTTTGGTCAGATGAATCTTCGTTTCTTTGTTCATAATCTGCCTTTTCTGCCCGGTAGCCTTGGAGGTTATTTCTCTACCATCGATGCTCTTACAGTTTACAACGATGCATTTAGGTAAAGGCTTATTTTCACTTCTTGCAAGAACACTTTTAATTTCAGGACTGGTGTTACCTTTCTTTTTATTTTCAATTTGGAAAAACTCTCAGCTGTTCAATCTTCACATTGGGTGTCTCGCCCCTTGAAAAGAAAGGCCAGAGCTCTCCTGTTGGGACTCCTCTGCCCCCCCGCCCCCGCCCCCTCCCTGCTCCGTCACTTCGTTGTGCTTTTACCCCGGGGGACCCCACGGCATGCTGACGAACACTTCGGTGAGCTCGTCCTCCTCACCTGTGTCCTCCTCGTCCATCCGCCCCGTGTCTGGGCTCGGTTTGATCCCACCATTTTAGATGTTTATTCCCTCTCCATGACTGTATTTCATATTCAGATGTTCTTTTGTTTATTTTGTTTATGATAGAATTCTAAGGTCGCCCCCAGGGCCCCCGCTCCTTACATAGACGGCTCCCCTTCAGGGTAATGGGGCCTGTGACTTTTTTCTCACCGATGCCACGTGGCAAAGGGGATGGAACATTGTCCCCGGGATCGCATGTCCTTATACAGCAAAGCCGAAGACAGTGTACAGGTGCAGTCGAAGTCTCCGTCCCACTGACGTGGGGACAACCGAAAGGGAGATGATCGGCCTGCCCCCAACAGCGGAGCCATTGGAAAGGGGGCCCAGGGGTCTGCGATGGGAGAAGAGATGGGAGACGCTCCCTTTATGGCCTTAGAGAAGCAGGTTGCCATGGTTTCAAGATCTCCTAGGCAATGGATTTTGCCAACAAGCACCTGAACTGTGAAGAGGCCCCCAAAGCTCAGGTGAGACCGCAGCCCTGCCTGCCTCCCACAGAAAAGGGGAGACCGGAGGGCGTGCTGTGTTCAGCCGGAAGCTGGCGGCACCTGCGGCTCCAAAACAGAAAATGGATACATGTATTTACCCACCCTTAGTTCGTCATTTACTTCTTTATTTCAGGATGTCTTGTTCTTTTGCCAATGTTACCCCTGCATTTATTTCTTCAGTTGCGTTACTCTTACTACTTTCTCTCCTCCGTCTTAAATTTCAAGTTAATTTTGTTGACGGTCTTTCTAAAAACGACATGGTTTTGTTCATGTAATTTCGGGCCATTTCAGGATCATTTAAAATAAGAAATTTCCCCTCTTTCTTCTTACGCCCACCCCCATCCCCTTCCCCCTCTCCCCGGCCCTGACCGGTCTCCCTTAGAGCCGCCGTTCACGTGGCCGTTGCCACCATCCTGAAGCCGGCAGGTGCCCTTCGCAGGTTCTCACGGGGATATTTCTGGCTCTGCCCCCGCCTCCTCAGGCAATGCATTCGTGGAGCAGCTAACCCAGGAGCAGGGTTCCTTCAGATTCCTTTCTCGAGCAGAGGAGCTCGGTCGCCGCCAGCGGCCTTGCGCTGCCAGCCTGGCCCCGGTCCGAAGGAGAGGCTGCCGCCCCCGCGGTCCCTCTGCAGTTCCCGCGCCAGGTGCTCATCTGAGTCGAAAGCTCCTCTGCCTTTTCACACCAGGGCTGCTCGTCCGTCTGTCCCGTTGCGGAACCTCAGGTGGTGTTTTTGCTTAAATCACAATGTTTATTACTGGCATCTATGTATGCGGGAGGCATAAAATATAAACAATTCCTATTTCTTCGTCTGAAAATCTACCGTTATTATTTTATGGGATACATAACTGCTGGCCCACGATGCACTAGGCACAGCAGCGTTTACATATTCTACTCACATGCACTTTTTATATACTTACCGTTTTGGGTCATTTTCTGAGAGCTTTCTTTGAGAGTACCCGTCGGTCCCTGGCACCCATTTCACACAACGGAGCCGCCTCACAGTGGCCGGAGTTGCCGGGACAGCCGTCGGTGTCTAGGTAACGCAGGTGAATCGGAGGCGCCTCCCTGAAAATCTGCGGATGGGGGTAGAGAGGAAGATGGAGAAAGAGAGACTTGCCGCTTTCCCCGGGGCTTACCTGTGTGCGGCAAATCTGGCCGAGCTTACCGGCCCACAGAGGGAGTGGACAGACGGGAGATAAACAGAAACAGGGGTCAGAGACGGTCGGCGGGCGCCCCAGTTCCGCATTTCCCTCCTTTCCCACACCCGCCTTTCCCGAAATGGCTACTACACATCCTGTGCGATGAGGTACCCATCTGGGGATACTTGATGGAGTTTCTGTTACGAGTAAGTCAGATGCGTCCCGCGGTACCGTCGTACCGTTCACTGGGCTCTGCTGGGCCGGGCTTCCCAGGCTCTCCTTCCCTATGTTTCTGGGTTCGAGTCGGATGAATGTGGTCCTTGCATGACATTCGGGGGTGGAAGGAGAAGAGTCCAGGCTCTCTGACGGTCGTGGCGGTCACCTGTGGTGGCAGCTGAGGACAAGCTGGGACTCGGCCGCCCAGCCCCTGGCCTCCCCGCCCCACAGGGGCCTCACGCCTGTCCCCGGACATTCTTCAGAGGCCTCGCCACCAGCTCCCCCGTCTCAGCCGCACTGAGACCCCGGGCGTGCCTGGCCCCCCCCCCCAGTCGATGGCTGTGGGACCCCTCTGCTCACGTAATTCTCCCTTTCAGACACCCAGTTCTCCCCTCCCCCCGCGATGGCGGAAGGTCTCGTTCCCGCAATAGATCTCTTGTCCCCGTAGTTCACAGTCACTCGGCTTCTCCGGCTGAACTCTGACGGACAGACGAATGTAACTTGCTGTGTCCAAACCTTGCCTCGAGGCTGTGATTTCTCACCAAAGTCCCCCCTCACTCTCTCACTGTAGGACCAGTTCCTGTGCCTTCCCTGTTGCTCCTCCGGGCAGTTTTCTGTTCCAGTAAAGAACTTGCACTGTAATTCTTATTAAACACAATGGACCATATTTGAAATGAAAATATATAGACTTTTAAGTGATATTTATTGTGCATTTGCTCTGCCCTCGGCAAACCTTTAGTACCAGGGATGCACTGGTAATCAAGATAAAAATGGTCCATGAGTTTTGCATTCTAGTGGGAGGCAGGGGGCGGCTCCAGAGACAAATACAAGAGGAAGATAATTTCACATACAGGTGGTGCTATGAAGGAAGATCGGAAATGGAATAACTAGCAGGGGCCGTTTCTTGAGACTAGTCAAGGAAAGCCATGCTGAGAAGTCTTTCAAACAGACACGCGGAAGACTGACTGTTCGGAGAGCTCGGGAGAGGGCCTTGCAGCCGCCGGAAGCAGCGGGCGCAGAGGTGGGCACACCGCGGGGAGGCAGCGCGCCGCGCGCCGGGCAGGAGGCGTGGAGCGGTGCGGGGGAGCGGGGGGTCAGAGAGAGAGCCGGGGCGAGGTCCTCCACGGCTTCACCGGCCACGGAAGAGCCTGGACTTCATTCGCAGTGCAGTGAGAAGCCAGGGCCGAAGTCACGCGTGTGGTGGTGTGTCTGCTGTTTAACTCTCGCCCCGGAAACTGGGTGGGGATGGATGGTGACGGGAAGCAGAGCGACCACTGTCTGAGGAGGTGGAGGAAGCGGGACGCGGGGGCTGCCATCCCGCAGCGCCTGTCCCATGTTCTCTCTAATTTATTTCAGCAAAGGGAGTTCTTCCCTAGACCTTCATTGAGGGTGGGAGTCACTCAGTGCCCTTTCTGATGACTCTCAGGTAGAAAGTGGGAGAGTCACCCTCTGAGACTTCAGAAATTGGAGTTTGGTTCCCGCGGAACAACCAGCCCTTTGGTCTCTGTTCAGGGTGCAGGCCTGCGGCTGGGGCACAGGGGCGTGGCCGGCTGCTCTCTTGCCTCCCGTCCTGGGGTGTGTGTCCGGGAAGGGAGCCAGGAAGGAGAGGAGGGTCCAGGACAGGTCAGCTCTGGCGCGCCTGGTGCCCTGCTGGGTCTGGCTCACGCTGAGAGCCTGTGCTGTCCCCCTGGAGCACTTTTGTGGATGAATCGGAGCCTCGCCTCTGCCCCCAGCTTTGTGCACAGAGCCCTGGGCTCTCCCTGAGGAACGGTGCTCTCTGGGCCCCCTCACTCAGCTGCTTTTGGGGTCCCGCGGAGCCTGCCGCACGTCCGCCTTCCATCAGCACCCGTGGAGCAGGTTCACGTCGCTCACCACACAGGAAATGTCCACGCGCAATCTCCCCGTCAGACCCGAGGAGGACATTCTGGCCTCTTCAGCCACATCTCCCTCACTCCTCTCCTCTTTTCTCTCCCTTTTGAGTTTTCCCGGCAGGAGTGAGACACTGGTCGATTGTTCCCCGCTGCCACAGACCCGTCCTCTTCCCGGACTCCTAAGTACGTTCAGTTCTCCGTCCCAGGTCCTCAGATGTTCCACCTGCTGGCGCCCGGCTGGCGGTCTGACACAGCGCAGGAGTCATTCGTCACGTGTTCTGGGAAGCACGGCAGAGCGGCCACAAGCATAATTAGGGATTTAGCCAGCCTCCGATCAAGCACGGGTCCCCCTTCGCAGCCGTGTGACTTGCAGTGGATTACGTAGGTTGTTTGCACCCCAATTTCTCAGTTTGAAAAATGGCAGTCCTAATAGTAGCTCATAGAATGGCCCGAGGCTGAAAAGAGTCCATATTTGCAGAGACTGGTGTCTGGCGCACGGTAAGCGTCCCGTAGCTGTTGCCTGTTACGCCCTGGGGACGGTAGCTCCCAAGTTACTGTCCCTCTTCCTCCTCCCTCTGCAACGCTACTGTGCTCTTCGTCCTTGATCTTAGAGAATTTGGACACATTGTTTGACTATGGTAGTGTGATACCACGGCTTCCCTCTTCCTTAACTATCTCCTTCAATGGAGCTGTCTTCCACCGTACCTCAGGAGTTCTCTCACGGAAGTCTTCTTAGACCTGTCATGAAGACAGGCAGAGCCCCGCCATGATCTCGATTTTAACTATTCCACTCTCTGCTACTCCACGGCCTCTGCTTTTCCCTCTCTGTCTCAGCTGCGGTCGCCCCTCCGCCAGGTCCAGAGCCGCGGTCTGTGGCCCTCGCCATATTCACACTTCCCCTCAACCCCCTCGCCTTCTCAGTGTACCTCTGACGTATTCTGGACCTTATGCTCTCCTGCGTATCCTGAGTTTCTTAGCGAACATGTAGACTCCATCCTCTGTCCGTCTCCTTATCTTCTCTGGTCCTCTCGCCTTGCTTGACAGGGCCCTGCCGCGGCTGCGTCCGTTCCCTTCACCCCCCACCACTTGTAGGTCTGGCCGATGGTCACTCGATGAGAATTCTGTTGTGCCGACGGCTCTCCCGTCAAATTCATGGCCACTAACCTCGAACGGGCCGTCAGGGGTGTCCCTCAATCCTGTGGCATTTCCCTAGTGACTCGCTCTCTCACTCTCTGGAAGGCAACAGCTTCGCCGCTTCTCAGTTGTCCTCAGACGTGCTCCTTTGCCTCAGCTGATGACTTTCAATAAGAAAATGAAAACAATGAGAAGACTTGGGCTCTCTTGACTGCTTTACCTGCCCAGCAGGGTACCAATATCCTCTTTCTTTCCTCTCGCTGAGGATGAGCTAACCATGCTCCTAACCCACCAGCTCTGCCTCGTAAACAGATCTCAGTCCAGGTCCGTTGGACCTCCTCCTCCGTTGCTTCCCTCCTGGCCCAGGCCCTCATCATCTCTGGCCTGGAATGTTGCAACAGCTTCCTATTTCGGCCCTGGCTGCGTATGCCCAGGTGCCTGACAGTGAATTCTCAACCCAGCGGAGGGCGCGATCCTGATAAACTCTACAGTGCGACCACTGATTTGGGGGAAATTTAAAAACAAAACAGAACTAAAATACTAGACATCAGTAACATGGAAGAGAAGAGAATTGATAGCATTTTAAATTTCTTCTACTAGCTAACTAAAGCATTTTAAGTTTCTTCTTCTACTAGATAACAACTAATTAAATTCATGTATGGCATTTGAGGGGGTAATGGGGGAGGGGTTTTGTATGCCATGAAATAGTTTTCAGTGAAGCTAATCCCCTAGTATAAATTTTCAATAAACTTGATGAAAGTGCTATATGCTAATTAGTCTTAAAATGGAAAGAGAATTTTTAAACTTAATTAACACTGACGCTATGCTGTGTTTTTTTTTTTTTTTTTTCTTTTGTGGCCTGTTGACAGAGGCCAAGCTGTGTGGGAAGTTTCCTTTAAGAATAGTACGCTTACTATATATGCTAACCGTGGTCTTACACATTGTGAACCCGTATTCTCCACTGGAAGGGCCAGCTGGAAATAGCATTCGTTTCTAATAAGAAAATACCGTAAGTGTGGAAAGAAGGAAAGTCAAATTTAGATGGGCTAGGCTCCGGGGGGGAAGGAGACGTTCTTTCATGATGAGTACGCAAGGAATCCTTTAGTAGAGTTGAATGATTGTCAGTGGTCCCATGGGAAGTTCGCAGTGATGTCCATTGAAGTGGCGATGGGGATACCACCATCGCACAAGGTAGGGGGAGGCAACCTGCCCATCGTGGAAGCGTGGGGGTTGCTTCCGATGGAGAGGATCGCCCCCTTCCTGTCAGCTCTGCCGCAGGTGGGGCAGTTGGAGTCAACCCTGTTCTCACATTGTGCGTTTGAGCTTCAAGAAGCAGGCAGAAGGTATGAACGTAACATGCTACTTAAGACAAGAGATGGGGGGCGGGGGGACGCCTGTCTCTTGGGAGGCTCCCTGGTCTCTCCGGCCTTTCCCTGAAGCCCAGCGGCAGGCACTTAGGGAGAGCTGCCTGCGTGAAACACTCTCCGGTGGCAAGGTCAAGAAACCTGGCTTCCCCAGCTGGAACGGGGACATCTTCTTAGTCTCAGTCGGATTCTTCGGTGTTTGATCTTGCGTCATTCATGGGGGGCTTTGCTGGGCCAATCGCTCCTGAACTCTTACGCTCGCCAGTGCTTATACAGGGCTTCGGGGCCTTTATTTTTCATTTGTAACCATGTGAGTGTAAGGGAATAAGAATTTGCTCACAGAATCTTATTCTTCGATGGCATAGCTTAAGTGGAAGTCCCTGTTCATAGGATGCTTCCCATCTGGAATCCCCTATGGAGAAAGGGGCTTCATTGTCTTTTCTTTTTGGGCCCAGTTTTCTCTCATTAAAAATGTTATACTTCCCTTGCTGGTGTGGCTCAGTGGACTGAGCGCCGACCTGTAACCAAAGGGTCACCAGTTGGATTCCCAGTCAGGGCACAGGCCTGGGTTGTGGGCCAGGTGCCCAGTTTGGGGCACGTGAGAGGCAACCACACATGGATGTTTCTCTCCCTCTCTCTCTCCCTCCCTTCCCCGCTCTCTAAAAATAAATAAATGAAATCTTTTAAAAAGTCATACTAATTAATCCCCCCCCCCAAACTCTGAGTTTGATATAAATGCCCGATTTTGTGACGTTTTGACAGGTTGCAAATTGTTTCATTCGGGTCCTTCAATTCCCTATTAGTCGGATTGATGTAGGAGCAGGAACGAGTGCTCTCCTGTTTGCCGATGGGGTCACGTGGATGGTGGCGATGAACACGCTCCCTGTCTGTTAAACTCCCGGGAGAACATGCTAGTTTACAGCTGTATAAGCTGACCAGCCCGCCATTTAAGAGTAAATCAAATGAAAGTATTGGCACTCAGAGAAGCTAACAATACCTTAGAAACAGTTTTTGCTTTGTATACAGACTCCGTGGAAGAGGCGAGACGTTTTGCTCCCTTGCTAAGAGTCACTCACACCATCCTGTTTTTGCTGGGGATGTATACTTGTCCCCACAGTAGCGTGGTCAGTACCAGAGGGAGAGGGGGTGAGGGAGGCAGAAGAGGGTAAAGGGGGGGCTACGTGGTGGTGGGAGGAGACGTGACCGAGGGTGGGGAGCGCGCAGTACAATGTCCCGGCGATGAACCATAGAACCGCACCCTGAAACCTTCATAATGGTAGCAACCAGTGTCGCCGCAATAAATTCAATACAAAAACGAAGACAGGGCAGCGGGTGGGGAACGGCCTTCGTCCCACTCCCCTTTGGCCGGTTTTTAGTGACCAGGCAGGTAGACATGTTGGTTTCCTCGGGAACGACAGGACATTTCTAATGCGCGTCATCGCAGTTGGGTCTGCTGTGCTGAAGCATCGCCGTGTGTTTCCCATGGTTCGCCACACGGGTCGAAGGGCCGTCACGTGGCGAAGCACAGTCTGTGCTGTGACAGAATGAGCAAATAAGGCTGTGAGCGCCGGGCCAGGACGCTTGGCAGCTTCCGGGAAGTGGTGGACGCCCTGCTGTGCGGAGCCCGGGGCGTTCCGACAGTGAGAAAGCCCGCCGGTAAGGAATGTTTTAAAACATTTAATTAATAACGAAGGCCACAGTACGTATGCCTTCATGCTCAGACAAGATGGTGGTCGTGGTTGTTGTTTATTAAGTCTACAGGATCAGCAACTTGCCCAAGAGGGAATGCACAAATAATATTGGGAAATGCCAGTGTCTTTGAAAGTGGCTTTTCAAAAAGATTTTATTTATTTTTATTTTTAGAAGGGACGGGAAGGGGGAAGGGGGGAGAAAGAGAGGGAGAGGAACATCAAGGTGTGGTTGCCTCTCGCATACCCCCTACTGGGGACCTGGCCCACAACCCAGGCATGTGCCCTGGCTGGGAATCGAACAGCGACCCCTTGCTGTGCAGGTTGGCGCGCAATCCACTGGGCCACACCAGCCAGCGTAAATTGGTGTTTTTGGATAAAAGCACTTTATAAGCTTCCCATTTGCTCAGAGACAAAAATCTTGCCATTTGTTCAAGAGATGCAGGAAGGTATGAAAGTGTCGGCCTTGTCCAAATGCCCTCTTTGACTTATAGATTTGTGTACTTGTGTTGGGCACTTGGGGAGTAATTAGGATCCCCGCTTAGCATAAGCGAGTACACTTATCAGAAGAGTATAATGTTCATTGTTCTTCTGTAAAATAACTGGGATAAAATCTATATTTGGTTCACTTCCATATCTATTGTTTCACAATAACTGAAGTCTTAATATTTCTTTGATCTGGATTTTCCCTTTCGTTGTTGATTCCTCAGCCGGGTGAATTTTGACAAATGACTTCTAGACACAGGGATGTACCTAACCTCCTTTTACAAACTTCACTCCGAGGCAGCAAAGTTCACCTGGTGAGCTGCAAACATTTGTAAAACATGCAGCACCAGACTATTCACTCAGGTGCACTGACCTCTTCCCTTCCATGGTCAAATAGAAAACACAAGAACGGCCACTGTGAATGATTCGAAATTATACTAATTTTTTGTCAGATTGGCAAGAAATGTATTTTTTGGTGTACAGCGGAATTTTAGTAATTTGTTTATATGTGCCATGAGATAAAAAAAAAAAATGTTGAAAATCGCCGCTCTAAACACTTGACTGAAATTCTTTTGTTTCTAACCAAGAACAGCTCCAAGCCCTGTGAGACTTTGTACCTATTTCTTTTCGCCCCAGCTAATGTTCAGCCAGTGGTAACAAGTCTTTCCTTTTCTTTTTTTAAATTCAAGGGGCAGCCACATTTCTGAACAGACCCTGACATCTTTCCGTCTTACTAATTATCAGCCTTCCCATGGTTCCCTTTGCCTCTTTAGTTCTCCCCTCGTTTGGCAAGTACTGCCTGACGCCGTCGAGGCATTTCACCCCGTTTCAGTGTCCTGGCGTCGTGACTGGGAGGCTGACTTGTTCAGGGCTTGTACAATGACGGGCTTTTCTCAAAACAGAAGCAGCAAGCTGCTTCACACCGACGTCTCGCTGGCCCCTCTCCTGCCAATCCATATGCAGCAGATGCAGAGAGAATCTGTTGTTTGGCACAAGATGCTCTGCGCACGTGGCTCCTATTTTTAAGCCTCTGTTGGTACCCATGCGCAGAGAATGCGGCTTGTCACTGCATCCCTCCTGAAGGGACCAGGCTCAGAAACCCATGCCGACAACCTAAAACCGAAGAGCTCCCGTGCGCACGTGCGTGCGTGCGTGCGTGTGTGTGTGTGTGTGTGTGTGTGTGTATTGACTGGGGAAACATGAATAATTCAACCCCCTCCTTCCCAGCCACTGAGATCACAGGACTCTAAATAGAATTGCAATGATTCTATATAAATCATATCCGTCTGGAAAGGTCCAATGATTTTATTGACAATTTTTCTCTCACTCTTTACTTCTTAAAACAATACTATTACAGACGCACAGATATAGGAATTAATGGCTCTTTGATTTTAAATAATTGATGCGAAAGGCCATAAGGACAGCTGGCTGTGATATGTCACTGTGTGGAGAATAAAGACCCCAAAGATAATTTCACAAACATGCGGTCTCCTGCCATCAGTGATAAAAGTGCATTAATTGATTGGGCTCTCATCAAATCAAGAGATAAGTGAGGCTGAGATTTTCACATTGGTTCCTAGAAAGTGAGATCTGAGTGATCACTTGATTATTTTTGTCAGCGGTTAGAGTGACTCATTATAACTTATTTTTATGACAAGATGCCTTTCAAAATACACTACGATGCCTAACAAGAATTTTTAGCAAAAGGAGGCATCGTTATTTAATTTTTTTGTGTGTGAATGTCCCTCCCCAAATCTGAGCTGACACGTCGCTCCATCCTGTCTGTCCCGGCAGTACCCACCGTTCCGATTTCACACGTCCTTCTGTCCCTTAGCACTGGGGACGCAGTAAGGGAGCCCCATGATATTTTAGAATTACCAAGGGATATGAAGAAAAACGAAGATGCTGAGGGGAAAAGGAACTCAAGAAAGGCTCGGGAGGAGCAGCGTGAGAAAGCAGGGCCCTTAAACATGGCCCCCGGTGGCCACCGCAGATGCCTGCTGAGGGCCCTTCCGCCTGTCGCGTGATCCTCACCGGCAGACACTGCCTGGTCGCAGGCTTGACCCACAGGGAGCGTCGGTCCGGGACGATGCCGCCCTACACCCTTGACCCCTGCAACCGTTTGTCAGCCACCAGGCCTCCCGAAGACCCGCAGTGTCCAGATGGGATTTATCATGCGGTGGCAAAGCAAAGTTTTTCAAATTGTAAGTGGCTCATAATATCGAATTAATGGATTTTGAGCAGTAATTTTTTAGTAAAATAGAAAACGCCCGCTCATGCATGCAAAATAAGAAACAATGTTCGTTTCGTGAAACATTTGTTCTGGCTTGGGCGTGTGCGCGCGCACATGTTTGTGTGCATGAGCGCACATTCCCTGGGTCATGACCCAAATGTATTTACCACTGTGGACATTCGTGAAATAATTTAAAAGACACTGTACTGGCCTCTTACATTCATAAAGTCAACATAACTAGTCCCACCCACCCAGCTCCATAACAACTGACTAATAACAACCAGCTTAACCCTCTGACCCTCTGCGTCCTGCACTTCCCGGACAGGGGGCACGCTGCACCAGCCCAGTGTCACCGACTGCCCGGGGCGTCCAACCTGCGGCCCGCGGGCCACGTGCAGCTCAGGAGGGCTCTGAATGCGACCCAACACAAAATCATAGATTTACGTAAAACACGATGAGATTTCCTTTGTGATGACGCGTCGCAGCGTATTGACTGGGTGGCCCAAAATAACTCTTCTTCTTCCAGTGTGGCCCAGAGGTGCCAAAGGTTGGACGGCCCTGGTTCCAACAGTCCTTGGACATCACCTTCTGTGTGCCATGGAGTGATGGAAACAGACATCCCCTCTGCTGAGAGGGAGAGGCGACGTGACATGCTCGCTCCTGAGTCCTGCCGGACCCTCCCTGCAGAGCCTCCTGCGGAGGCCCCTCCATCAGCCCCATCTCCCTGTGACCCCCCCCCACCTTTGCAGGTGCAGGTAGGGCATACCTGCAGGCACAGCCACGTCGAGGCTAAATCTGGAACGCCATGAGGCGGGGTGGGGGTGTTGGCTAAGCGGCCACAATGAAAACTCAGCTCTGTGTCACCCTGGAGAGGGGGGCCCATAAACGCACCTCACAGACCCACCTGGCAAAGAGTAGGAAGACACACAAACCCTGGAGCTCTCCTGACTCCATGTCCCTCCAGCTCAACCCCGGTGCGCTGTGCCAACCCCAGGGCCTCCCTTCTGTGCTCTCAGCCACGGGCCTCGCCTTGGCTCCCTCTGGTCCTTGGCTCCCAGCTCCACGGACAAGGCCCCGCCGTTAGGCATCTCATGTGGATGTGTTTCTCTGACACGACCATAGCCCTCTCTTCAGGATGGACTTCCCATTTCATTTCCATCTTCCTGTGCGTTGCTGCTTCCCTGCACATCCCCCCATCTGCCGGGTTACCCTGGGCCGCGGCTCTGGCAGGGAGAGGGAATTAGCTCCTGCCATCAAATTGCCACCGCACACCCTGACCGCCTTAGCCTCTGCCCCAGCCGCTGGTGTCCGGGGGGGAAGGAGTTTTGTACAGAAAAAGAAAGTGATGGTCGGGCGTCAGAGTGGGAGGCAGAACCTGACGGGAGACTCTGTAAGCTTTGCTTTCCCAACTTGGAGCATATACTCCCTTCTCTTCTCTGCTCCCTCCTCTCTTTCTTCTCAAAACATAATTTCAGATTATGGCTGCCTGAGATCAGGTTCTCCTGAAGCGGACCCTGAGCCAAGGATTGAGGTGCAAGTCCGCTGCTTTTTGTTTTTAAAGGAGAAGAGGTGTTTTCATGGTCCAGCGTTCTTGGTTTCTCAGTGCGGTGCGGAAGCAGGAGGCGGGGTCCCTGCCCCAGGCCTCCTCCGAAGCCCTGCAGGAAGCGGGGGCGCCGGAGAGAGAAGCAGCCACGCCGGGGCAGCTGCTGCAGCGAGTCCTGGAGTCGAAGCTGCACCAGAGCTGGAGGGTTTGTCCCCTGCAGGGCAAAGGAGCAGGGCCTTGGGCTGCCACCCCGGGGGCCCCCAGGCTGCTCCTCCCGCCCTCGAGGGGCAGGGAAGTCCTCGGAGGCAGAGTGGTGTGGGGCAGGCGGGGCGCAGGACCGGGGCAAGGCGTCCGGGGGACCGGGCCGGGCGCCGTGTGTGCGCCCCCAGGCCACCTGCCTGTAGCCTGAAAAGTTGAAGCCACTTTCTAAAATCACATAAGAGTTGTGGCTCAGCGCTCCCCTCCCAACCAAAAAGGAATGTGCTTCCCAGAGGCCGTTGTCCGGGTGGGACAGACTCCGGGCGCTCAGCGCGGCCGGGCAGGGAGAGTGACCTGAACCACCTGCCACCGCTGGGCGCGTCTGTGGCCAAGTCGCCACTCGGAGGCTGGAATAAATGCTGGCGCCCTTGCTCTCCTTCCGTCCTCCCGTCCTCCCTGCGAGGCCTGTTCCCTGAGGCGGAGCCCGGCCTGTGCTTCTCTTCAGAAAGAAGCTCATGTGGGTTCTGCAAAATCAGAAAGAAACACACGGCTCCCGGACCCCGTTTCTGCAAATAACACCTCCGTTCCCCACCTCCCACCGTCCCCCCCAAAAAAAATGGTTAAAAGAAAGAAGCCCACCTCAGTGGCACAGAGGCGCCAATACTGGGCTCGTTGAGCCGCCGCCTTTCCGGCGTGTGGCCCGGGACCCTGTGCGTTGTTCCCAAGTCCGGGCGCCCTAGCGGAGGGCGGCCACCTCCGGGCCGCGGCCCTCAGCTGCAGGTGGTGGCTCTTCGCGCCTTGCTGTTCACACCAAGCGGGGGGCCAGGGAAGCTGTGGCTTCCTGACTAGGAGGCTGTGATCCCGTCCTGAACTTTGCCCGAGTCACCTGGGCGGTCCGCTGTTGTCTGTCAGTCACCTTCCGGTCAGAACTGGACGGGGTTAATGACTTTGTTGAGCTGTTCTCCTAAGCGCCGTTTTAGAACGAATGGAGAATATAATTCCTGAACAACACTCGCTGTGTGGACGAAACCCTTTATCTTCCCGTTTTTGAAAGCTGATTTTCCAAATACGGAGTGGATGTTCGCTCCAGATCTCGCTCTGAGGTATGTGTGCTTCCGAATTAAATGATTCTCCAGGTTTTAGATAACTATTGATAATATTTTTATATTAGCTCTCTTTACTAACATATTAAATCAATTTTGAGTCAATGCCATCTGGTACTAATATAATGGAAAATGAGATTGCATTTCCTCTCTGAGAATTCTCTACTAGCATTGACTTTTTCCTACATGGGGGCAGATCTATTAAAGTCACATCATCTTTGTCTTTTCAAGCCTTAGTTTCCTCAAGTGCTCAGCGAGAAATAACATAAAAGGCCCCCATAGTGCTGTGTGGACTAATGACAGAAATTATTGGATTAATGTTTGGAAAGTGTTTTAGAATTCTCTCAAGAAAGCTATTATGTAAGTTGCAAGTACTATTATTATTTTCTATTTCAGCTTCCTTATTTTTCATCTCTCAAAGTCATTTGGGTCATTTACGGTAGAACTTTCTGATTCCTTGACAATTTTTAATGGCTCTTTGGAGGCTGTTTAATCCCCTTGTGGACGATCCATCTGCTTGTGGAGTTCATGCTTTTTTCACAACACATTAATATTCAGGATTGAAAAAAATAGTGGTAGCTATTTTGTACCTAGATGAAATTGCTTATCTTTTAAGAAGAGGAGAAATTTACGGCCTTGCTTTCCAAATTGGATTTTTTATTTTATTTTTTCTGTAGACTTTTTCTGCGTGTGAGGGGAAGTAGAAATGGTGCTCGGCAATGCCAATTATTAGTGACACTATTTGGAGGAAATACGGGGTCCGGCAGAAGGAACGCCTGTTTGAGTGAGGTTGGTAGGGTAATAATACGGGTATAATAATTTATACTTTTAATTCAAACATTTCACCTAAAATGCCATATGGTGTGCTTGAGTGTGATAGTTGTTACAGAATATATGCTTACGATTTTGTAATATAAGATTTTGTAATCTAAAAAGAAGGGGCGTTACTTGTGCCGGACCCTGTATCATCGAGGCTCGGTCCCCAAATTACCCTCTGAAACCAGCCAGATGCCTTCTCCCTGCGCCGTGGTGACCTTGATGCCCTCTACACGAGAGTCACAAGCTAACAATGCCAGTCCTTTGGGTGTGGCGCATGTGTTGTGAATTCCCACACAGACATGATAAAAATTCACATTTCCTCAGAATTCCCGCGATGCAGGAAAGGAGAGGGGCCTCCTATTGTGCGATGATGCCTTTATCCTCTGAGCTCCTGTGAACACAGGTAGGACCAGAGGCCGATCCCTCCCATCACAGCGTGTTATGTTAGAAGCTGCAGAGCAGGAGAGAATGAGCAAAGCAGTAATCAGTGGAGTGGACTGCGGGTCAGTGACGAAATCCCACCTGTAAAATGGGTCGGTTTGAATCAGGGAGTATTTCCACAGGTCACTGCACTAAATCTGGCCCCAGCGTAAGCCTGACAGACACAGATTTTACCTTCAGGAAGCGGGGGGAGGTACAGAAAGGGCATGTGGCTAAGCTCAAGTTTCCTTGTTTAGGTCTGCAAGTAAGTTTTTTTGACTGGACAATATTAAGTGATTCTCTTTTTAAAGATATTTTTTAAAATTTATTTTTAGAGAGAAGGGAAGGGAGAGAGAAAGAGGGGAAGAGAAACATCCCTGTGCAGTTGCCTCTCCTGTGCCCCCTGCTGGGCACCTGGCCTACAACCCAGGCCTGTGCCCTGACTGGGAATCGAACCAGCGACCCTTTGATTCACAGGGCGGCACTCAGTCCACTGAGCCACACCAGCCAGGGCATGATTCTCTTTTTAAAAGTGAGTAGTACAAACTTCGTATTCTGATAATCAGTAATTGAAAGGAAACTTCACCATAATAACTATTTTTGGGGAAGCAAATAGCTCCAGCTCAGAATTAGTTTTTCTTTCTCCCTGCAGAAGAGCCAGCTAATAAATGTGGAATTATAACATCATACATTTGCAACTGCTCTTCCCCAGTGCACTAAACAATCGGATGCAAGGTAGTCGGGGAACGTGACAGTGAAAGGTCAGCTGTCACCGCCTGAACCGCTGACCAGCTAACTGCCCCTCGCGTGGGAGGACCAGCCAGTGTGTGTCCCCTAAAGAGCAGCACACAGATGGGGTGTTCTAGTCACAGGGTACGGTCACTCTGCAGTCCATGAAGCCCCAGAACGAACTTCCATTTGCAAGGGAAATAGAAAATAAAAATATAAATAACATCACAAAAAGCATAGATAAATCCAAAACGTGAGTTAATCTGTCGGATAAATCAGCGCATTTCTGTAATAAAACAATGCTGTGGGGAAAGCAGAAATGAGGGAGAAGGGACTGTGTTATTTTAAAACAACTCAGTGGAACGGGTGCGTCTTGTGTGAATCCCGATTCAGATAAACTGATGGTGAGAAGGACGTTTTTTGAGATATTCAGGGAAATTTAATTATGAAGTGTCCATTAGATGATGACAGTGAGTTATTATTAATTTCTTAGATCAATTGTGAAGAAAAAAGTCATATTTATAAAAAGTCATACACTGAAATATATGAGCGGAATAAAAGAAGGTCTAGGACTTAGAATACTTCAACAAAGATAAAAACAAAAAACAAAAGAAACAGCCACCTCAAATGGAGCAAGACCTTAGCATTGAGTCATGATAATTTTTTTCTTTTGTATATGTTCGAAAAGTTTCAGGATAAAATAATTTTTGAACGAGTGAAAGGGCATGTCCTTGAGACAGAACTTCACAGCTCCTGTTCTATCGTCCGCGGAACTCACTGAATTATTATGCATTGCCAGTGCTAATTAGTTTCATGAAAAGCCAGTGGGTTGGGGTTATCTTTTCTTTCCTTGAGACCCTTGGAACCACAGAACAGGACTTTGTTTCTTTGTCTACGTCTCTCTGCCGCGCTGGCACTTTTAGTGCCTTGGATGCAGCGTGTTCTCAGTTAGTAGTTGAAACAGGAAGCCGAGGAACACTGCCCCCTGCAGGCCCCCAGAGGCGGCCCTTCTGCCTCTTCCCTGGGTTCTGAATTCCAGTCTTCCTCGCCTGCTCTGGGGGTTGGGGGGGGTAGCGGGGCGGGGGTCAGGGGCAGCCCCTCCCTCTGCCCTCGGGGGAAGAGGGGCCTGCGGCAGATGTCAGTCTCGCCCTTCAGCAGTAAGCAAACCCCTGATTACAGTTAAAGCCTCAGTGCAGCGTCTGTGGCAGGAAACTTGACCCCTTTAGAGTTCAGGGCTCCCTGGCACGCCTGCCTCTGCTTATCACTGTTTTGTAGGTCAGTCTGGCGGCTGGAGGGGCGGTCCCTGAGGACACAGCCCTCTTCCGTCTCTCCATCTTTGATCCTCACCCGCACAGTCTCCCAGGCAGTAGAAACTCGGAATGCTTGTTGAAGGAGTAAGTGAAGGAGAGTGTGTTATTTAAGCCACGGAGATGTTCTCACTGGGAGACGTGTCTTACGGTCGCTCCCTGGCAGTCCCTGGGGGCCACACTTGGCTTTGGAGGCAGGAGCACAGACGTCTGGGGACTGGCTTTGGATGCTTTTAAATCTGTGGCTTTTTTCTCCCCTTAAAATTCAACCACTTGGCTTAGGAAGGGGGACACGTTTCCACTGTCTTCATGACATTGCAGCACCTTGTTTTCCTTTGTCCATCTTTTTCCCACCAGCCAGAGCACCTCTCCCTGGCAGCCTGTCCTCCCCACGGGCCTTCTGCACCTCCTTCCGGTCGGCTGTTTGTTGGGGCGTCATGTTAGTATGGAGTGGACGGCGGACCTCATGCCGCGTCTCTCATCACACCAGCTTATGTGCACATCAAAGGCCCCCTTCCCTGAAGCTGTGTCTGGTATCTGGGGACCAGTCTTTGTAGCTTCTCTCTTTTCACAGTCAAAGAGCTGAGCCCAGTGACTGTGCACGGACTAGCTCCATTGCCGTTGGACTCTTAAAGGGAAACGGGGGAGAAAGCGAAACCCACGGGCAAGTTCTCAACGCCGTGGTCTCTCACGCGTCGTGGCTTGTTCCTGTCTCCTCAGATACGTGCCGTCCGTCTTTCTGAAATGCAGGAGGGAGGCTCAGTCTCGCTCTGGGCAGGAGCTGACACGGCTGCGACTTTGCTCTCCTGCTGGATTAGCCGACGTCCTCTGTTCTCCTGAGAAGCTCGGCTGCACGCTCGTGGGCTAACTGAAAAGCCATCCCATCCCTGAACTTCGAGACGCCTCTGATAAAGGTCCCTTTCCTCAGCTGCCATCTCAGATAATTCTACAACTGCCACATATCCCTTTCCCTTCACAGGGCAAGAGGCATAAAAGTTACTCAAGAGAAGGAGTCCAGGCCATAGCATTTGAGTGAAAAGCCATAGAAATTATTTCAGGAATCACCAGGAAGTGGTCTGTGCCTCCTTCTCAGGGCTCTTACAAAACTAGGTAGTCACAGAGAAGCCAGGGAGAGATGTTTCCTGGTTTGGGTGGGCAAGACCAAAAGGTGTGCTCCGGTGATAAAAACGGACTCCAGGGAGCATGAGGATGCATGGCGGCTGTGAGGCAGGGGAAAAAAAATGGTGTTCGCCTTCTCTGCAGCAGGGAGGCCACACAGGGCCACGCTCATTTGTCCCCAGTACAGATGCTGGGAGGTGCGTCCAGTAGGTTTGGCCCTTGTCTCTCAGCCTTGGGGAGTGTTGTGATTTACCTTGAACACCAAAACTCGGATCGCTGCAGATGTTTAGGACAACGCGTGTTATTTCCTCAAAGCAATTTAGCCTTCCTGTTCCTAAGAATGAAGACACGATGTCAGCAACAGAAGGCAGCGACCACAGCATGGAGGCCAAGGAGAGAACAGCTGTGGTAGACGCACTGCCAGCGGCCTTCCAATGGCTCACAGGGGCCTTTGTCATACGTACCGTTTGACCATTCTTGGAGCTACGCTGACACACGTCCTACTATGAATGTAAAGTATTAAAAAGTAAATTTCTTATTAGTTTGCTGTCCTATTAACGTATGAATTGGCAGGCTCATCTTGGCCAGAGCGAAAGGGGTATGTTGAGTTCCTCACATTCAGTTGCCCTAGACACAGCAGGGCCAGAGGGTCTAGAGATGCCACCCGTGACCTTGCCCACTGGGTTTCTTCTTAATACGCCAGCCAAGGACAGCCCAGCAAAGACAACGTCCCCATCTTAGCAGTCACAATGAGCTACGTGAGGGTTTTCCACAATCGCTTTGATTCTTTCTTCTTACCAGACAAGAAGGAATTAATGCTTTTGTGAGCAACAGCGAATGGAAGAGAGTGTAAAGTCCAATCTTAAAAAGAAAATTTAAGTTACGGAGAGATGGTTGGCAAAGGCCGTGGAGGCACCTGGAAATTCTGGATTGCTCTAGTGATGAAGGGATCACTGTGACCCTCGAGAGAGAGGGTTCTTAGTGGGAACAGTGGCACGGTACGTAGGCCAGAACTAAAATCTTGGTGGCGCCATTTACTGGCTCTGTGACATTGGACGCATCATCTCCCTTCTATACATCAGTTCCCGTGTATGTAAAACGTGAATAGTAACAACACCTTTCTTCCACGGCAGTTATGAGAATTACATGAGTTAAGACCTGAAAAGCATCTAGAATAGTGCTTGAAACATAGTAAGTAAGATACAGGGGTGTGTTAAATAATCCCTGAAATGAAGACAAAATGGTCTCTGCCCATGGGTAGGTAGAGTAAATAAGCCCCGATTTACATAAAATTTTTATTTTATCCATTTAAAGCTCATATTTTATATTTATACTAAAATATGCTTTTTAAGATAGCACATTAACCTATGTGTATAATTTATAAATTCCAGGGGTGTTTGTACAATCATATTTCAGTGCTTGATCACAACAGTCAGACAACTGTTGTTGCCGATTAAGAATCTACCTGTCAGCCCTGGCTGGCATGGCTCGTGGCTTGAGCACCAGCCTGTGAACTGAAAGGTCGCCGGTTCGATTCCCAGTCAGGACACGTGCCTGGGTTGTGGGCCAGGTCCCCAGTTGTGTGCGAAAGGCAACCGATCAATGTATCTCTCACACATCGATGTCTCTCTCCCTCTCTTTCTCCTTCCCCTCTCTCTAAAATGAATAAATAACGTCTTAAAAAAATAAGACAACAGAAGTGCTCCGTCAGGCTTCCCCAGAGCCCACGTAGGGGAATGTTATGGGGGCGGCACCGTTCTTCCGGCATCATGAGCGTGATGAGTGTTCTGGAGGTGTGTTGTGGGAAACCTGAACTTCACGGAGCCTTTCTAAGGGGGCGGACCATGTAATCACTGTCACGTGATTGGATAATAAGAGGGTTGGCCACCTGACCAGCAACAAACCAAATTCTCTCTCATGAGCCGTAGTATTAAGAGGTGGAAACTTTTGTTGGGTGTTCGTTCGATCCTTAGCTCAAGAGTGACCTCACGTTGGGACCAGCGTCGGTGTCATGGCCACACAGAATCGTCCCTGTGCAAGGTGAAGTGGGAGAGGAGCAAGTACTAACTGTTGGGGACTTGGTTGTGGTCGTTATGACAGCCCTCTTTACCCAGTTAACGTTCATGATCTCCGTTCTTTGTCACCTAATATTTTCCGGTTGGACTAGTTACCATAGAATGGATGTCGCAAAGAAAAATATTAATAAAAACAATGAAGACTAGGGATGAACAGCGGAGCGGTTATACCACTGAGGTCCTGGGGAAATTGCAGAAGACGTATTGCTGTGGTTTGTGCTTCTGTAAATTAGAATTATTCATTGTATTAACGATCACTTTTTATTGAAATTAGATATCTCCAAGTCTGTTCCTCAAACTTAATGAGTGGGGTTAGATCGTTTCAATTAGGTTTAGATAAATTTGTCAGGAGACAGAAAATTCTATAAACATTTTTTAAGAAGCCCTTTTTTTTTTTTTACTAAGTGGCACTTTCAGAGTTCACACGTATTCTACTCAACCACAAAGAGAGGAGATTTACGGGGCGTCAGAAAGATCCCTACAAAACTGGGCAGGCGCTCCCATGCGGTTAAGCGAGGTTTTAAACGAGTGCCCCTTGCCGACCTCCATCTGCCGGGCACTTTCACCCCCTTCTGGAAATGGAATCTCGGGGACTTGAGGGACTCGGCGTGCGCACCTGCAGAGCAACACTCCAGACCCGTTTCCCAGGGAAATAAAAGCACAGTTGCCCAGCAAGCACAGCTTAAAATGTTCCTTTTGTTAAGATGAAAACATTTTATAGAATGCCACCGTAATGTATTTAGGGCCATTTTTCTTGTTTATGTGTATTGTTCTGTCTCTCTCAATGTCCTCAGTTGTAAAAACGTCCTATTATGTTTTAAATGTTGCCCACATCAGAGGGGGGAAACAGCAGCAGCTTGCGTTTATTATGGCGCAAAGTCCAGTCAAGGCTAATGAACTTAGGCTTCTAGAGGAACTAAACATCCCATGTCAACAGAGGCCAGGTGAAGAAAACAGTGATTCTTTTAAAATCCGCTACAGTTATACCCAGGTATTTCAAACTCGGTCCTGTTTCCCTTGTGCCCAAATGGAACATGCCAGGGAAACGGGGCGGCCTTGTTTGAACTACTGTCATCTAGCCTCCATCTAGAAAATTCCATTTAGCTTTCCTCTCAAGAGCGAACGGGTTAGGATTTGCGCTGCGTAAGAAGAGCAGAGAGCTCTGTGCAGATGTTCCGTGGGGGCTAGGAGACCACTGGATATAACAGGACGTTCAGCTTTGAAACGGAGATGCGGAGCAAAAGGATGTGACTTCCGAAGTAGGTAATACACTAGAGCCTAAACCCCAGGACTAAGAATTTGAAAACTAACACTGTCTCATGAAAATCACACTTTCCTCTACTAAAACACGGAACAGGAAAATGAATTTGTCAGAACCTCTTTATATTGAACCATAACAATTTACCTACTGAAGAGGGGGCATGTATTGGGTTAGCTTTTTAAATGGGAATCTAAATTAGGATGCCTCGGTTGTATTCCTCTAGAATAGAGTAAGACAGACGGGCTTATTTTGTGTGAAAACCGCCAGTTCTGTGATTCCCAGGGAAGAGCTCCCAGACTGACTTTGCGGGCGAGAGAACGCGGAGATCTGAAGAGGGGGGGTGCTCCCGGGGGAAATTCGCGGGTGGTTCTCCGCAATTCTATTTTAAGTTGAGTAGACGTCCAACGAGTACCCGTATTCTTCGACTTATCCCTTTAATAACGGTTTATTGACTAAATAGCCCCTCTGTGCCAGGCGCTTGCTGAGTCTTGGCCTGCAGCGTGGAGCGCACCAGGCAGAGGCCTTGCCCTGCCGGTGCTTACCTTCTCAGGCTACTTCAGGCTCCCGGGGAGGGGGCGGGGGTGGCCCACCTCACTTGGTAAGTAAATGTATTCTAGGGAATGGTCTCATTTTTATTGTAAATTTTTGCCTGCATTTTTTTCAGATCCCTGCTACTTACCATGACACATTATAAAGCATTTTACAACGTAACTTTTGCATTGTAGGTACGCTTCAGAAATTTAGTTGGGGGCTTTTGATTCGACATACTTCATTACATATTTTTTTTCCCCCACTAAGAAATAATGTGAACCAGACATCTGGCTAGCGTTCGATGTGGGAATATCTCATGCTCAGGATGCTTAAGTGGAAGGGGCCTCTCTTTTGGAGGGAGGGGCTGTCAAGGGGGGATGGGTTCGGAGCCGTAAGCCTCCGCGAACTGGACGCACGGGGTTGATTTGTATTTCACTACAACACATTTGATGGTAGGAGGCGCAGACCTTGGGGAAAAGTCTGAAATCCTGTGTGGGGACATCCGGAGGGGGGTGTCCTAGCTGAGACGTGGCACCAGTGGTTGATGGGAAGAAACTATGGTTGAAGACGAGAGCCGGGCCAGGGGTGCCGGGGCGAGGGTTGTCGGCACGAAGGTTCAAGGCTCTGAGACTTGGGAAGTGGATGTGGGTAGAAAGGAGGTTTCAAGGAAGCGTCTAGGGAGTTTCCATCATTTAAGACCAGGGAGTTTTGTTGTTGTTGTTGTTTTAAAGAACCAGAAAGGGAGGTGAAGAGGAGTAGCCAGTGAAGAAGAGGAGATCGCAGGCCGAGGGGTCTGTCTGAGCAGCCCTGGGTTCCAGGTCCCCCCCTCTCTGTTCCCTTCAAAGAGGGGGACGCAGCACCTGGGTCAGGTGCTGCAGAGCCACGTGGTGAGAAGAGGGCTGGGACCTGACCGTTGAGCTGAGCAACCTGGAGGCCACCGGGACTTGAGAGGGGCTATTTCCGTGGCGTGGCAGGGACAGACACCTGGAGCCCAGGCGGAATGGGAGCGGAAGCCTTGGCGACAAAGGGCAGTGATAACTTTTGAGGGGTTTCATTGTAAAGAGGATCAAAGGAATGAAATTGTAACTAGAAAGGGATAGGGGTAAGAAAAGGTTCTTACTGTTTCGTAAGGTGGGATTCAAAACCATGTCTGTAATGCTGGGGAAATGGAACAATGGTTGAATCAAGAAAATATTGGCAACATCTTCGAGTGGCTGAAGGATCTGATCTAAAGTGTGTGTGTGGGGTGGCGGGGGATGTTGTGGAGAAGGAAATTGGCCTTAATAGGAGCATTAACAATTCATGTCAAGTAACAGAAGAGAAGCAGAACATCTGGACACAGATGTAGATGAGTAGATAGTTGCCGTGGTAGAAGCTTATTGAAAGATTTATCCAGAAAAGGAAGGCCAGATATATAGTCCTTAGTATACATCACAACAGTACAACACCCTAAAATTTAATATGATCTTTAGAACACGCTTTGAAATAGGTGATGCAATCCCCATTTTATAGATTTAACAAGTGAGACTCAGCAGGTTTAAATAACTTGCCTCAATTCACATCGTTTGTAAGTTGTGAAAAATAGAGTGAGACCCACCAACTTCAGCCCCTAGCTGAGCAACTGCTCCAATCTACTCTGCAGCACCTGTAAGAGAGGTGCCTCCAGTGAGGTCTCATGGGGAAGTACAGCATATTTATGCTGGTAGGTTGGGACGATTTGATTTGTTGGATAATACTTAAAATAAGTCAATATTAGGAGTGCGTTCTACCCTGGCTCCGTCTGTCCATCCACCTGTCTTCCACTGATCCCTCCCACGCCGCCCCCTGCGGGGTGAGAACTCAGGGCCTTCTGAGCAGGCTGTGCACATCTCCTTTCTTTAACTTCTCCGCTACCCCGCCCCCAGTTTGTCCATCGAATCCTCCAGAGTCCTCTAACCATTCTTTTTTATTTATTTGACGATGCTGATCTGCTCAGATATCATCATGTCGTGAATTGTTGCTTCTGAGGGCTCACGGTGAAATCTACATTCTGTGTGCAATCCTGGTGGACGAGTCATTTTGGTGCTTTTTGCACTTGATATAATGGCATTTAACTTTATTTTGTATGTCCATATATGTCTTGATTTCTCCTCACTGAAATTTTAAGGACCAAATTCTGTCATGTTTTCTCTTTTTCCATCATAACAAAATGAAGATGCATAGTAGGTTCTAAAGCAAATGCCTGTTTGAGTTGAAGATTCCAATAATAAGTAATGCTGTAAAATACGTGACTACTTTAAAAGAATAAGGCTTGGTAAATTAGTGTAGCCCTACATTCTCCTAGAGGCATACATTTAATGAGATGGGAGAGAGTAGGGAAGTAAAATGGAACGGGGATACTTTATTCTGGGATCAACTAAGTATGAAAAAAAAGAGCTCAGAATCAGGGTTCATTTTCTGCTTTTTCGTGTCTCTTAAGCGAAAAAGTTCATTACTAAAATAGGTAACCTGGTTATATTACTGCTTTAGAGATCCAAGGAGCCAGGTACAAAGCCCGCCTTCATCGTCCACTTGTAAAACTGTTGTCTAGCAGTCCTGTCGGCCAAAACTGAACACCATTTAATACTAGGGGCTCACTGTGCATGTGGCACTCAACTAGGCATGAGAAGGGACTGGAGGAAATTATTGTTATTTAGTCTCTGCTCCTGCGAAGCTCACAGTGAAGATAAATGAATGGGAAAGGGACATGCATATCCGTGCACGCATTAAGGAGGGTCCGAGCAACAGGATGCAGGAGGTGGCAGAAAAGTGCAGAAGCTTTGCGTGCTTCCTGGTCTTCTGCGCTGTGATGCGCTCGGAATTGATTTGTAGAAGGAAATGCGGAAAGAAGAGAAAAACATGTCAATGTCCTCAGGGGGCGGGCTTGGATCTTGAACGACTTTTGTGGGGTTTTTTGCATCACCAGCACATAAGTGGACCCGTCGATAGGCGCTCCATAATCCTCTGTGAATTTTCCGTAAAATAAACCTGCCGTTCACCTATATTTCACCCTCCCTGCCACCTCCTCAGACTTGCTCTCCTTTCCCATTTTTCTGCTGTTTCTGTAGAGACTTAGCCTCCTGCCTGTCTTCTCATTTCCCCTTCCTTGGTCACGCAGATGTCCTCACACGGTGGCTGAGATTTCATGCCCTTGGTGGCCCCTTTCAGCCTCTGGAAAGTCCGTTGCTTTTTCTCAACTTATAAAGAGGCACATAAAATCCACCTGAGAGTGGACAAGCCAAGAATGCACATCTACTTTCCTGGCGGACAAAGGTGGACTCCCCGCACGCCAAGGCGCTGCTTGCGGCCTGCGGGACTGGGCAGAAGCAGGGAAGATTGCAGACCCGCACAAAGGGAAGTCAGTTCTGAGAAATCTGCTTTGAGACTCAAAAGATTTATTTCTTTAACAAAGAAAATGCTGTTGCGTTTGTTGAGTCTTGAAGGCAAGAAAGCTAAGCAAAAGCTACTGACTTGTGACTGAATCTAAATAGTTACGCTTAAGAAGTGGAAAATGCAAATGCTATGGTGGCGCAACATGAGAGGCTCCACCAAGAGGTGAGAAGCCCAAGGTCAAGGGCAAGCTAGACAGTTGTATATCTTCACTATTGGCCCTGTGCCATTACTTTAATTCTCTTCGATGTAAATTCTGCCTCTCGCCCACTCTTATATCTATCAGATGAGTCACAAAACCTGTTGCATCCCTCTCAGAAACATCTACAAAATTCATAGCCTTTTCAGCCCCACCGGCACTGTCTTGGTTTGCTTTGCTTAATCGTTCGCTTGAGAGATACCCATCCAAACTGATATGACCAGCATCCACCACCGCTTTTAAGTTCTTGTTCCACACCCCTGCGAGAATTACTGTTATGGAAAGAGACAGAGAAAGGGGGTGGGGGAGAGAAGGAGAGAAATAATGCTGACAAAGGAGAAAGCAAGCAAGCGAGCAGGCTGTGCTTGAGGATTATGAGGAAATCCTTAAAAGGACTGAATGGAGTATGATGAAGGAACGTGCGAAGAGTGATCCCTTGGCCACAACCAGCAGAATAAGGTCAGTTTACCAGGGGCAGCGCCAGAGGGTCTCCAGCTTCTGCTCCAGCTTCGAGTCAAAGCAGGGAGAGCCGGCGTGGCCGGGCGCAGTCCGAGAAGCCGGGCACCAGGGGACCCGCTCGTGGACGTTCACACATCATGGCGGCTGGTAGTTACTTTTCTGCAGAAAGTGCCACCAGGTGGAGAAGGGTCTGGGTAGGAGGAGGAAAGGAACAAGGCGGGTCGAGATGGAAGTGATTCTCCATCCCTGAGTGCAATAGGAAGGAAAGGCAGCTCTGCCAGGAGGGAGAACTAGATGGAAGTGCTCCAGGGCCAGAGTCCTGTCCACTTTGTACCCGCACGCCCCAAGTCCTGCACAGAGCTCGCCCTCTGCTTTCCCCTTGTAAAGGGGACTCCCGGTGGGCGAAAGACCGGGCGTAATGACCTTCAAGGGAAACCCCGCAGCAGGCACGCTAATTAACCTATCACTGTGGACGAAGCCAAGCATTTCCTGGGTGGAGCAAAGCCAACGACAGGGAAGAGAAGACAAAGTTAAAAATGGGTAGCTGACCCAGAGGGAATGCAAGAGAGTCAAGAGGATTCTGTGGATTCCAGTGGGAAGGGATTGAGGACGTTAGGGAGGAGGTCGGTCTGCGGGGGCAGGCACCTGTATTCGGTAACTGACACTTGGGGAGTTAAGCAGGCTCTGGCCCTCCCACAGATACTGTTCTCCTGCAGGGGCGTCCAACCTGCGGCCCACGGGCTGCCTGCGGCCCAAGATGGCTATGAATGCGGCCCCACACAAAGCCGTAACTTCACTTAAAACGTGATGAGATATTTTTGTGATTATGTGTCGCCAGGTATTGCCTGTGTGGCCCAAGCCAACGCTTCTTCCACCGTGGCCCAGAGACGCCAAAGGGTTGGACAGCCCCGCATGAGTGCATTTCCAGAGGGTGGCTCCCAGGTCTTCGAAAAAGACATTTTGGGGTTGCATTCTGGGAAGAGTCCAGAAGAAGATTTACATCCCAAAAGGACAGAGAGAGAATTTGCAACAGCACGTCCTCTGAAGTGAACGCCCTACGCAAGGGGAGGGCCCACAGACAGCTGTCTGAAGCAGCTGAGTGGGCTGTAGCTGCTGCTGCACACATCACGCGGATCACGCGGGCGCTGGCTGAAGGTTCCTTGATGAAATGTTCGCCGCCTCTCTCCAAATTGCCACGAGACGTCTGTATTAATTTCCTGTTGCTGCTGCCACACGTTTCCACAAATTACTCTCACGGTTCCGGAGATCAGGTGTCTCACGGGGGAGAAAATGAAGACGGTCACAGGGCTGACGTGTCCTGGTGGCTCTCACAGAGAATCACTTCTTGGCCGTTTCCAGATCCTAGAGATCTGACACCTTCCCCACCTTGGCTGCTGCTTCCGTGTTAGGAGCCAGCACGTTGCCGCTTCTCTCCCCGGACCTCTGCTTCCAAGGCCACGTCCCTCCTCTGACTCCGACCCCCTGCCTTCCTCCTCAGGGGCCTATTTGTCGGTCCCCAGACGGCCCCGGAGAACCTCCGTGTCTCAGCATCCTTAGGTATGTCTGCCAGGCCTTTTCAGCATCTCAGAGGACACATTCACAGGTTCGGGGACTTAAGACTTGGACGCTATTCTACCTCCCAGCTACCTGCTGGCTGCTGTTCGTTCACCGGCCTCACACCCTGTGCCCGTTCCCACCCTGCCCACAGGACCAGCGGAGAGGTGGGAGGCGGAGTTTGCACACGCGTGCACTGAGCATGCAGTGCGGAGGCGGGACACGGGCCCTCTCGTCTGAGCTCACAGCTCTCCTACGCGCACAGCGGCATCCTTGGCCACAGCGCCAGCGAGCACACCTCCCTGCCGACCTCTGCCCCTCCCCAGGTGGCCGAGAGTTTCTCATGGTCTTTTCTCTGCAGGCTCGTTTCTGACGCTGACGCCCCTGGTGTCGCTAGCACGTGCCCGTGTACTGCCGAGCCCTCTGGTTCGGGGATTTACATTTCACTGGATAACGATCTTGGTGATTTGAAACATTTCCTGTTGCCTGTTAAACCGCCTGCCCGATTCAGCTCCAAATAACAGCTTTAAGTATACAAGCGAAAATTTAGCTCCTTGTATTTAACAACTACTATAATTTAAAAATCTACTTTCAATTAAGTAACCTTGTAATTCTAAAAAGAGGTTGTGTTCCAGCGAACTGCTGGCACACCAGCTGAACGCACGTCCGCATTCTGTCTGGCAGAAACTAGCGCTGCCACGTGGCTTCGCACTGAAAAGCCCGCCCAGTGGTCCTGCCGCCGTGACCGGTGTGGGGTGGCATTTAATGTTTGTCTCTGTGCATCGCCCCACGGTGTCAGAACAGCCTCCAGCCAGCAGAGGAAATGCACAGAGCTAGAAGAAAGTATTTGTTAAGTCTAAATACATACAATTGATATTTTTCAAGAAATTGTGCATGGGGGTGTATCGATTGAGAGAACGAAGATCACTTGTGATTCTGGAAGCAGGGTGGCTTTTGAGGATATGACGAAAACCTGTTTTCTGTTGCCCAAACTCACTACAGAGGGAGTCAGTTTTCCAGAGAGAGAGCTAATCTTTCAAGCGGGCCTCCTTTTAGAGATTCAGCCCAACAAGGCTCAGTCATCAACGATTCAGGTCCAACTTCCACAGCAAATTTCCTTTGTATTTAAAAATTAAATTTAAGTGGAAATGAGCGCAGATAATGACCTCGCAGTGAGATGGAGAACTTGCACGGAGTGTTCAGAGATGCTGTTTGCTGCATATTAAGCTGAAATGCATCGGTCGAACACTTACCGGACATTAGCTGACTCCAGATTCTTGCAGCCCTCAGAAAAGGCAGAACAGCTTTTAAAGGGATAGAATCTGTCATAGTTTAATGTATGAAAGGTAAGGCCACGTCTGTGTTTTAAAATGAAATAAAGAGCAAGTTTGTAGTGAATGAGACAGCTCTGGTTCCCCTGGTTATGTTTATTCCATAACTGGGCCTTTCTTTCTTTTTTTTTGTAAATAAACACCATTGAAAACATTTTATTAAAACTCTGTAGTTTGGGGTATTGGTGAGAAATTGCATTTCCACTGATGTAGGCCAGAATTGTGCGAGTTTTTTTTTTTTTCCTCTTTGTCATTTCACCTTAATTTTTTCCAGCCCCCGCTCAGCCTGGAAGGGTTGTTTTGATGAGGGAGAGGTCGCCGAGGGGGTGGCGGTGCTCCGCGGCGGTGCAGAAAGGCAGGCCGCTCTCTTGGGGCCAAGGGCGTCTACATAGTATGTCAATAGGCACGTGGAAATTTATAGGCAGGGGTTGGGCATGGATTCTGTCTCTGCAGAGACAGAGAACTAAAAATATCATTTGGCATACATTTATACCTGCGAGGGCTCAGGGCCTGTCCTCAGCCAGCTTTGAGCACGTTTTTTGTGATGTGTCATGTCTTCTGTGCTGGGGGAAGGAGGGTCTGCTGTGCGCGTTCCAGCAGGAAAGCGCAGGGGGCCGGCCGCGGGCAGAGCCGGGGCTCACCCCTGCGCCCGAAGCCTGGCTTGCCCACTAGCCCTTCTCTTGGATATCTGGTGATTTTATTTTCCATCAGCAATAGAACTCTGTTGCCTTCTGAAATGGCCCATGTTTAATTCAAACTCTTCAAGAGCTGTGGAAAAATATGCTTAAACACATTTATCACCTATCACGGAGAGCGGTGGAGGTCATCAAAAGGGTTACGAGAGCATTTCTAAAACAGCAGGGGCGTGGCTTTGATATGAAATAGTCTCAGGGACCTGGTCACGGCCCTGACCAGGTGGCTCAGTGGGTGGGAACATCGTCCTGTGCACCGGAGGGTTCGGAGTTCAATTCCTGGCCAGGGCACGTGCACAGGTGGCGAGTTCAGTCGTGGTCAGGTGTGTACGGGAGGCAGCTGATCGCTGTTTCTCTCCCCCCCCTTTCCTCCCCCATCTCTCTCTTTTTCTCTTCCTTTCTCTTTAACATCAAGAATAAAAGTATCATCGAGTGAGGATTAAAAATAATTTAAAATAGGGTGATAAAGACTGTTAGCTGACTCTCTGGAGCCTATCAGTTTGAGCTTCTCTGTCAAATAACTGGATCCTAAGCGAAGGCTCTCCTCTGTGTTCCGACATGAAGCTGCCATGCTAAGTTGGGTTGTGGGGGGGCGTTCAATCCACTCTCTGCGGCAAACGGGTTTTGGAGTGTGCTTTTCCTTTCATGCAGAGAATGGACTGATAAGTTTGCCAAGCAGTAAACATGTTTTGGTTTTTGCAACCAATGACTCTGTTGTTTCCCTTCCTCCCAGATCAGCCTGCTATATTCTGTAACAAAGGCAGGAGTTAACCTCATCTTAGCTGTTGCCCACAATGTATGAAAAGATAATCCAGTTCATTGGAAATGAGGTACTTCAAGTATTTGACAAATAGAAAGTATTTCTCTGTCAGCATGGATTCCGCTTCAAATCTGTCTCACACTGATCTCTGGGCTACCGCTGATCCATGCAGGAATAATTGTGAGGGGTGTCCAGGGCTTCTGTACTATCAGAAAAAGCTCCCTGGAATGACTCTGCCCGTGGTTTGTAGTGAAAAACATCCGTCTGAGTATTTTGAGCTTAGCGCAGTGGATAAGGAATGTCATTTGTTTGGTGCTGAGTTTTGTGACATGAAAAATAAATTACTATTGGGAGGAGTAATGGGAGGAGGGATTCTATTATCAAAAAATATATATATATATTGTCAGCAGCAAGGATTTCTAAGGTTTAAGTGTTTCCTTTCACACATGCTGGCGTGGACCCCTCGCCGGCCCCGCTCCCTGCAGTCTGGTCAAAGCAGGTGGTTTTGCGACTGACGGAGCAGGCGAGGGGTGGCCATGCCTCTTCCTCTGTCGATGTTAGGAAAGTCTCCTGGCCTCCTCGAAGGGCTGCCGACGTTCCGGTAAGGAGAACGCCGGGCCCCCTGCTCAAATGCACGTGACGCAGCCCGGAAATTGTGCCTGCCCCTGAATCCAGGCAAGTCCCCTGTGAGAGTGTGGAAATGAGCAGGTGTTGGAGCCACGACTTCGCTTCATGCCCATGGGGGATTACAATAGGCAGAATTTAGAGCAAGCTGAATGTCCAGTCATGGTCCGAGTACACATATCAAAGGATACATAATCTAGCAAAGCTATAGCAATAATCAGTAAACTGGTGTATTTGGTAAAATCTATCAAACACCTACTCTATGTCAGACACTACTCTAGGTGCTGAGTATGAAGCACTAAGGAAGACAAAGTTATGATCTTTGGAGTCCCATTACGGAGAGAACTGACAGTGCTGGAAAAAGACGTTTCACGTATATTTTCAGGGAAACCTGAGGTGCCTTCGCTGGGGTTCCCCAGGAAGCAAACCCAGCAGCAGGTGGCTTACGTGCTCCTGTTTCGGTAGGTAGCGCAATCCCAGGGACCAGACGGGAGGGGCCAGGAGTGCGAGGTGGGGAAGCAGAGAGAATCAACAGGAGCATCGCTGATCCAGTAAACCTAATGACTGGGTCAATGAGGCTCAGTGTTTCTCAGGTTCATGGGTGAACTGTGCGTAGACCCGGACTCTGTAGGGTGGGGGTCAGGAGGGGAAAGGGGGAAGCATGTGTCTGCTAGCTTTTGTCCCCTCTGGTCCATTCTTCCCTGGGGAGCGTTCCCTCCCCCACGCTTGCAGGTCACTGGTTGGGGGACGGACCCTGAGTGGGTCATCTGTGGGCGTCCCCCGGCCGTGTCAGCTGTGCCTGTGGGACATCAGGCAGAGGCTAGCAGAGCCTCAGGCCTGGAGAGCGCTGGCCGAGTCGGTCACAGCGTGGTCTGAATGCTGTGATCCTACTTTTGGCATAGGAATTATGATGATAGTAACAGCAGTTATAGTTTGGTCTTAGGAGTACGGCTTATATTTATTTTTGTCTTTTATCCATTTTTTTCCCTGTAATGAACATGATTGCTTCCACAATAAGAAAAATTAAGGTTATTTTTAAGTAGAATTTTATTAGTACTCATATTGAGCAAATTCTCATTTTCTCCAATGATGGGCTAGTTAATTACTTGACTTTGGCCTAATTTACCCAAACTTTCCTTGGCAAATAAGAAAAGAAAGGGTTATCAACTTCAACAAGTGGTCAAGCTGCCAAACCAACGAATAACAATAGTGCTAATGACCCCCTGTCATAGGATATGCCCCTGCATTCTGGGAGCTCGCAAGTGATAAGGGAAATAGGAACTAAATGTAAACAAGTATATGTAAACCACCACTGAATATGTTGGATGATGAAATCTTTTCTATGGAGACCAGGAGGGAGTGGAGAAGGGGAAGTGGGGGCGGGCGTGCACGGTCAGATTGGGCGGTCCAAGAATGTCTGCTGAGAGCGATGGGGCAAAACAAGGGAGGAGGCGCAGGGGGTCCTGGGGCAGTTTAGGAGGAGACCACGCGCGGGAGGAAACAGCACTTGCAGAGCGGAGACAAGGTGCGCCTGGCGTTTTCAAGGAGGCGCCCGGAGGCCGGGGCGGTGGAGGCGAGTGAGAAGAGCTGTGGAGCGGCCACGCTCAGCGGCCGGGTGCTCAGCAAACGTGAGCCCAGGAGCAGGAAACCAGGTCCGAGCCTGCGAAGCCCGTGGCCGTGTGCTCGGTGGCGGGGAGCGCCTGTGCAGAGCCAGGTGACTCTCTCATCCTGGCAGTCTCCAAGGTGCCAGCTGCGATTCTAGAAATATTTTATAACTCCACAGTTTTATATACTGGTCCTTGCTGGGCTTCCTTTGACTTCCTGTCAGACGAAAGGTTTTATGAAGGCAGGACTCTGCATGTTTTGTTATTGACTGGTGCCCCAGCCCGGCACGTACATAGTTTTCGAAGGAAGAACTTGCCTCCTTTCTAACGGGAATTGTCGGAGCAAAGGCGTCCATGGTACAGATAAAGTAATAAGCTAGAAATTAAATTAACTTTCAGATAATGAGCCCAGTCCTTGGTTTTCTAAGCAGAAACATTCCGCGATGGATCAGGGAGGAGAGAGCGGACGCTGGGTCCAAGCGGGCAGTGTGACAGCCCCGAGGTCGTTCCGCAGACACACTGAGCGGCGGCCAGCGCAGGGGAGGGCGCCCGGCGCTCCGTCTTCCGGGCGCCTCTGCTCCACTGTGTTCCTCCAAATAGGTGGCGTGAAGATAAACTCCGTTTTAAAGGAGCCCAGAGGGCCCACCTGCCTGATCTGTTACCGCGTCCACACTTCGTGCCTCTGGCTTTCTACAGACTTGTCCCGTTTCCTCTGTGTGCCCCTCTCCCGCTCCTTTGCCGGGGAACCAACGCAGTCTTCACATTTGCGAGCAAACGCCTTTCCCTCGGAGGGGCCTTGCCCGGCTCCTCTCTCCGCACGGCTGCCTCTGTGCGCGGTCTCTCCTGGCCCCTTCCAGCCGCCCTGCTGTGGGCTCGCCATCAGGAAGCAGATGCGCCGCCTCGTCTCCCCACCAAACTGTACAGCCCAGGTTGGAGGCCACATCTCAGTGTCATCGCCTTGCCTCCGACACAAGGCACGTCTCTGGGACCCAGAATGCGCTGATGTTCATAGGGCTTAAAAGGTATTGTTTAGAGAAGCATAGTTTTAACTGAGGTCACAAAGAAGACTGGTCCCAGCTACTTTTACCATGTTTTCCCGTGTATAATGCACACTTTTTTTTGCCCAAATTTTTGAGGGAAAAATAAGGATGCGCATTCTACATGGGCAGAATGATCACATACCATGGTTATCATAATCCCGTGTACAATGCGCACAAACCTGTGGGTGTGCGTTATACATGGTGAAATACAGTGTGAAGGGTCTTAGTTTAAGGGCGAATACTGACTTAGGGAATCCAGAAATAAACGGAAGGAGAGACGCTAAGTCTGTGGCTACTGGGAGTACTTCTGGTTACACTGAAAATACTACCTGGTATCTTATTAATACCCTGTCGTACACATCTGATGGAGTTAACTTACCTCGCAGAAATAATGAAAATCTGTCATATATCAGCCTCTGCTTCAACTTATACATTGATGCCAAATAAGTGTCTTTTTTTAAATTTCTGTGTTTTTAAAAAGATTGTTATTTATTTATTTATTTTTAGAGAGAAGGGAATGGAAGGAGAAAGAGGGAGAGAAACATCAATGTGTGGTTGCCTCTTACATACTCCCTACTGGGGATCTGGCCCACAACCCAGGCATGTGCCCTGACTGGGAATTGAACCGGTGACCCTTTGGTTCGCAGGTCGGCACTCAGTCCACTGAGCCACATCAGCCAGGGATAAGCGTCTTTGTAAAGATCGTGATTTTCTATTTCTTATATTTGGTTCAGCACAAAGTTATAGCAAACTACAGAATTCTGCTACAATTACCAAGCACAGCATAATTTCCGTCTAATTATACAGAACTAATGTGCAACCTCTCTGTATTAATAACAAAGCCGTTAACCTAACATCCCAAACTGGTGTGCGTTCCTTGACTATTTTCTCATTACCGCAGTCCGCTCCTGGTTTTGAACAGTCATACATTGCATTTTGTGAATGTTGGCTCCAGAGGAAGTTTATTTTTGTACCCACCGCACTAGCCTTCACACATTGCCTCCAGTTCTCTCGCTTCCCCCAAATTTGTGGTGTGAAAGGCAGTGTCTACAGCAGGAGTCCATTATAAACCCAGTGAATTTATGGACCATTAGGAACGGTAAGAGGCATGATGTCGTGTTACCATGGCGCTCTGCGTTTACTCTCCTTCCTTTTTAAATACCAATAGATTTTGGAGGAGACACGTCCTCTGCGTCTGGCACTCCTGATGTTATGGCGTCAGTAGGGTACGTGAGAAAACATTACCTTGTCAAGTCAGCACGTCAGGGCAGCTCGAGGCCCGTGAAAATGCATACGGTTCTTGCATTATCATCGCAACTGCTTCTCTCATCCTTTCAATAGATCTAAAGACACTAGCCTGTGAGAAAGACTAACGATCTGAAATTGCTGCCTGCATGTCTTGAAATTAATTTCTTGGAATTATGATTTCTCTTTTTATAGCTGGCATTAGCCAAAATAGATAGATTCACAAATAAAGTAATGAGAAGTTATTTACGTGGCTAAGAATGGAAAATGACTGTCTTGAATTTTCAGAATTCACATGGCTGATACACATCCCAGGGAAAATTCTTGTTTACACGTGGAAATAATGAAGACAACCTTAGCTATAGACAATGTGACAGTGGAAATACACTGTGAGACACTTGCAAAAGAGGAAGGTGACTGGAAGCAATGGCTTTACCTGAAATTGTGCCCATGGGAAGCGACACTGATCTCAGGTAAAATGCAGGGGGCCCCTGCGTCCTAAAGTCAGTGTGGGCTGCATCTCGCACCGTATGCCTGTTCCTTTCCTCCCTGTGCTGTGTGGCCTAGGGAGTCTCCCTCCCTTTCATTACAACTCAAGATTAAATTTTGCCCCGGTTTCTTTGCCAGATGTTGAGTGCGTGTAAAAGTATGATACTTGGGTGGGTATTTGCGCCATACACACACTCAGATAGGGACATCGTTTTCTCTAAGTTCTAACCATTGGAGGTGATAGGATTTGAGTACTTATAAATTATTATGAATTGGATTAACTGTTTCTAAATTTGGCTTATTAGATCTTTGGCACATGGAATTCTGAGAATGGGAAGAAATTGGTAAAATAATAAGATGATCTATATGGAGTGTGTGTGTGTGTGTGTGTGTGTGCGCGTGCACACTTACTCCTACCTTTCGAAAACCTGGCATTGTAAAGGGGGAAAGAAATAAGTATGTAGTAGATTATAATTCCAAAGATGTTTTCATTTTCTAAAAAATTTTGTCAGCCTGTAGTCCTGGAGGTTTCGCAGAAGAGAGCTCTTACAGGAAGTGCAGAGTTTCCAAGTAAAGAATGTGCATGGAATCCACTGCTGGCAGAAGCAATGAACTGCTATATAACACAAATGCTGCAAATGCTGTTGATATATGTGTGAGGGTAAATGTCCGTGCTTTTGTGAGTATGTATATAACCCAGTTGCTATCGATGTTGTGAATGCGTGTATTTGTGTGTTTGTGTGTATAAAATCGTGTTCTGATTTGACATATAGCTATTGACATATACCTTACTTTTAATTTTGGGTCAAATATGTCTCTTATGTCTATATTTGGGTCTAAATTGAACACTTTCCCCTCGTCCTTTGCTGATTTGGGGGGAGGGGGTAGCATTTCAGTATTTGTGAAAAGGGCAGAAAGTAATCGTAAGCTTTCAGACTTTAAATAAATTTTTTGCTACTTAGGAGCAGTTCTGATGAACATTTAAAAAGAATGTTGAACCAATTGGATCAGACAGGATTTTTAAAAATTATCTATGGATTTCAATGAATTGTGTGTATTTCCTGATGCCCTGTTCAGAGAATAATCAGGAGTTTGGCTACATTTTAAAGCAGGGCTGTGTGTGTTTGTGTGTGTGCGCGCGTGCATGTCGGAGGTCATGGGCACTGCTGAAAATGCTATTTTCTGTCATATGCCCATGAAGATACCATTTAAAAAATCACCAACCTTAATAATAGTTCCTTTCAAAGATGGAACTTCTATAGATGAATTCTGATGAGTGTATACAATGTATACACTGCCTTCTTTTCACTCACACACAGGATGGGTGTGGGGAGGGGGCTTGAGAGCAAGAGACAGAGAAAGAGGGAGAGAGGATGAGAACATCTGTGCGTCTATCTCTACATGATTTGGACACGTATATCTTATATATCTTACAGGCATATAGAGCTCTACAGACCTATCTACTAGAGATGGAGGGAGAAACTTTAAAAGCTATTCATTGAAGGAGAGGGGAAAATAAGAGACAAGTTACGTGGGGGAAATAGAACTCAGTGCGGGGCAGAAAGCTGTGCTCTCTGCCCGGGGACATGGGCCTCTTTCTACCGGGGGAGACCCCCGGAGACAGCAGGCTCTTCTCCCCTCAGGGACTGCAGCGTTTATCACCACCCCGACTCAAGGCGCACCCTGCCACGGCCGCAGACCCCACATCCACAGTGGGGCAGGGGATCCAGCCTTTGAAAGGGGCCCAGAGCTGCTCATCTCCAAGAGGGAATTCAACGATGCAGGAGTGTGGCACCCAGGTTAAACCCAGGTTAAAAAGTCCCCGAAGCTGGGCTTTGTTGTCCTGAGGAAGGGTGGCTGTGGTTCCTTTCCCGGCGTGAGCACTTTGGGGAAAGCTGGGGGCTGTCTCTCACATTAGTTCATCGCATGCTTTCCTCATCTGTCCATTTTTTTGTTGTCAAGGCTGAGATGTGACACTCCAAACTAAAAGCTGGCTTCCCCACTAAGGCAAGCGTGTCCTGGGGGTCAAGGACTGTCTGGGTCGATACCATGCCGTTCTACAGGATGTAGTCGTGTTGAAATGGGGAGTTAATTCACAGAAGCCAGATTCATGCCAGCTGTGAAAGGGCTCTTTAAAAATACCTTTTGCTGTCATTCATTTCTTATAACTTATTAGCGGCAAATTACTAGAGACCATTCTAGTAATGCATCAATATATCTTGATGCACTAGTGATTTGAGGGGGAGGGGTGTTTTTTCAAATTTAGCTGCTTATCAAGTACTTTTGTATACATCCATATTTATTTTCAAGCACCATTTAGAGAATATTAGCTAGAGTTGCTGCATTAACTGAAATTTTAAGCCACTTACTTTGTTTCCAATTAACGAATGTATTTCAAAGGCAGTGAAAGCTGATTAAAAAATCTGTCACACAGGCACTTTATAATACAAAATAATTTATCTCAAATGAAATTCAAAATTTAAAAATAGAGTCACTTCGCCAAGCATGGAACAGTTAATAACGCCGTGATTTTTTTTCCTTTTTTTTTTTTTTTTTAAAAAAAAAGCATTTGCTTAAACTTTGGCCCATTTAGCACTCTAAATCCAACTAAAAAACAATTTTGTTTTTTACTGAGTAATTCCACTGAGCTGAGTGTATCTCTAATCACCATTTCCCAACATGTATCAAGAACTTCCAATGCGTCAGGGACTATTTTGTGTTACTTCCTCAGGCTTCACAAAAACCCGATGACGGAGACGTCATTATCTTCGTTCCATGGATGAGAAGACTGACACGAGCTTGAATAACTCATCCTAAAATTCTCCTGGCTGTTAAGAGCTGTGACTGGAATTCACACCTCGCTCGGTAAAATCACACAGCCAGCGTGTGCTCCGCCGTGCGGTTCTTTCTTAGAACTAGAAAAATTGTGGAACGGAAGAAACACTCCTTGGAGTAGTGGTGCATTCTGCGCAGGTCTGGCTGATGCCGGGTTGAATTATGGTTTTTAATTCCGAATGTAAAGCAGAGCAGGAAGAACGGGGGAATCGAGGGGAAGTGGGACAGAGAGGCGGAGAAGCAGGTCAGCGAGTGGCACCCAGGAGGCCGTGGCCAGGAGTGTCGATGAGGCTCGCGGTCCTTGTCACACGGGACGGGCCAGGGCAGCAGCTGGTTAGAAACGCAGAGTATCATCCCCACGCAGCCCTGCCAGGTCGAGTCTGCATGTTCGCCGGGTCCTGCGGGGGCTCCTGTGTGAGGGACATTTTCAGAAGCACTGGTCAGGGTGACTGATGGGATGGAGTTGGAGCCGGGGGAGGCTTTTCACTCTCTTGGGAGAGCGTGGGTTGACCTGTGCGCTGCCCCTGAGCCTGGGCTTTGGGCTTCTCATGACGAGGGAGGTTGCTTGGAAGGGGTTGCCATGGGATCCAGAACGGCCAGTGCACCGGTGACCTGTCTGGCCAGTTGCTGGGAAATCACATGCACGTGGTAGAGCCTTGGCAAGCTGCCAGCATCCGCACGCTAGCCTCTTGTCTCTCTTTCTCTCTTCCTGTCCATACCCCTCTCGTGTGCACAGGTGCCTTCACGTTGGCTCCAACCGGGGTGTGAAGAGAGCAGTTAGGTGATGTCAGAAGAGCAAATGCAAACAGATAAATAACCGGTGAGGGAAAAATTTATAAAAGAAGCTCCTTTAGTGAAAAGAGACAGAGAAAGAGATAGAAAGGGGGGTAGGGAGAGAGAGAGGGAGAGAAAGAGAGAGAGAGAGAGAATAGACAGGTGGTACATGAGTGAAAATTTAGGGCATTATCCAAGACCTCTCAGAATTGACATCTGTTTGGAATCTAAATTTAATACTTCGTTTGTCATTCAAGCCATGGGGTGATGTTTTACCTGAACATATAATTTTCCTACCGTCAAGAGAAGGAAAATCTCAGCTAGATGTAAACCTTTAAGTAAAAGATTTCTAATGTAGTGATAACTTATTGAATTAAAAGGGTGTGACGCTCAATTATAACCTTAACTGTCATAATAATATGGCATAATAGTGCAATTATGATTATATTATTATCACTATTACATCTGTCACAGATGAATCTCCCAGATAGATGAGAAAATCTAACTTGTTCATTATTTCACCTTCCCAGCAAGTGTCCTACAATCATGTCACACATTCCCGGAACGTCCTTGAGCTGGGTTTTCTGTTAGAAATTCCGGGTTACCCGGCAGCGTGTGAGAACCCGCGGATGGCAGAGTGGCGTTTCTATGAATATACATTTGATGAGGCGCTGCGTCTCCTGTGTTCCAGCCACAAATGAAATGTTTTGCACTTGTGAACTGTGCCGCAGTTGCGCGGGTTCTGGCGCGGGCGTGCGGATAATGATGGACCGGGATGAGAGCTTGAAAGCTCAGGAAGCCTCGCCCTTCGCCCTCTGCGAGCGCAGGCGCGCTGCTGCCCCTTGAAGCGCACGGCTCCCGCGAAGGCACCTTCTCTTTTCCCTTTTTTTCTTTGAAGTTTAGAGAATCCATGTTATGATCAAATATATGCCAAGGTTGTCATTAATGATTCAAAGAAAGGAAAGGAAAGAAAGCTTACATTTATAGAGCATATACACAGAGCAAAAGGGACTTCTCCATGTATTACCTTTCATATAATCTTTATAATAATTTTTGAATTATGTATTAGTACGACGATTTACAGACGAGGGAATCAAACTTGGATTGGTCAAATGATTGGCAGCACCAGGTAAGACTTCACCCAGATCTTGGATGTTCCGTCTATTTTTAATTCGTTCATTCAGCCATAAAATATTTATTGAATACTGATTATGTTCTAAATTTTGGGCTACGTACTCATGTACAATGATGAGCAAAGAGAGACAATATTTGTCTTTTTTTTTTTTTAAGCTGACAGTGTAGTGGCAGGGAGGGAGAGAAGGACGCAGGCCGGGTGGTGGATTAAGTATAGGAAACTGAGGCCACCCTTTGAGGGACAGCTCGGGCCAGAGCATCTAATGCCTGGGAGCCATCGACCTCTGAGCCCAAACTAAGGCCTTGGCCGGGGGTTTGTGGGAAAGCAAAGGGGATGCCTTCGTGAAACCGGAGGTTTGTCTGTGGGAGAGACATGGAGCTGGTTGGGCACCATCCACGTTGTCTCTGCCAAAGCGTCCGCTCAGACCTCCGACCGACTTTTTAATAGAGTTTGTTTCTAGAAGTCATGAGAGAGCTTCGTGGATTATGGGCACAAGTTATGCTTCTGTTATGTGTTTTGCAAATATTTTCTCCTGGTCAGTGGTTTGCCTTTCTATTTTCTTAATGGAGTTTTTTGAAGAGCACAAATTTAGATTTTGAAGATGTCCAAAGCTCAGTTTTTTATAGGTTGTGATTTTTCTATTTTATCTAAAATATCTTTGCCTAATCCAAAAATCACGAAGCTCTTCCCCTTTGTTTCCTTTTAAAAGTTTTAGGTTTTACAATAAGGCCTAAGATCCATTTTGAGTTTATTTACAAATATGGCATGAAGATCTACGCTCTTTTTTTTTTTTAAGTCTGTTCTTCATCCATTGAGCTACTTTGGTAACATTGTAAAAAATTATATATATATAATAAATATAAATAAATATCTCTACTCTATTCTGTTCCATTGTTGTATGAGACAGTATTTTACAGTTTTATATTGATTCTAAAAGTCAAGAAATCTTTTTTCTTTTGCAAAATTGCTTTTGTTACCCTAGGTCCTTGCTTTCCATCCACACTTTAGAATCAGCTTGCTGATTTCTACCAAAAAAGTTTGGGATTCTGAGTGAGATTCTATTGAATCTACAGACCAAATTGGAGATAAATGAAATCCTAAGAAGAATGAGTTTTCTGATCCATGAGTGTGGTATAGCTCTCCATTTATTTAGGTCTTTGATTTCTGTAGTCAGTAGTTCTAAGTATAGAATCTTGTACCTGTTTTGTCACATTTACCGTCAAACTACCTCATTAAATACCTAGGAATTTAATATTTTTGATGTTATTATGTTTATGGTACTTATTTATGAATAAACTTTATATAAAATGTATTATTCCATGAAAGCATTTATAAAACATAAAATATTATATAATACATTTATATAATTTAATATTAATTTTTAATAAATATTAAATAATATAAATTTTATAACTATAATAAAATATACATTATAATATATATTGTTATATATTGACTTTTATCTGTGACATTTAAGAATGGTTTGTTTTCTCAATGAATTTATCCCTTTATTATTATGTGATATCCCTCTTTATTTTTATTAATTCAGAACCTTGTTCTGAAGCTTACATTTTTCTGATATTAATATAACCAGTCTGGCTTTTCTTTTTTGATTAGTGTTTACCTTATTTTTTAACCCTCTTAATTTTAACTTATTCTTGCTTTACATTTTAAGCAAGTTTCTTATAGACAACATATAGTTAGGTCTTTCTTTATGATCCAGTTTTTAACATTTTTGCCTTATAATTGAGGGTGATTATATGGTTAATATATTATGTAGTTATTGATATCACTGGATACATTTACTATCTTGCTATTGGTTTTCTATTTGTCCCATCTGTTCTTTGATTTTTTCCTGTCTTCTTCTAAATTGAGTTGTTTAAAAATAATTACATTTATCTCCACTATTCGCTTCTAAGTTGTACTCTTTTTTTCTTTTTTAATGGTTGTTCCCAAGGGATTATAATATACATCTTTACCTTTTCACAGACTACTTTAAAATAAAACTATGTTAGTAGTTTATTAATAACATCAGAACTTTATAACAATATATTTTCATATCCTCTCTCCCATTCCTTGTGACATTGTCACATATGTTAGTATTGTACATGGTTTAAACCCCATAATACATGGTTACAATTTTTGCTTTAAACAGCCAAATATCATTTAAAGTGATTACGAATAAGAAAATGGCTCTTACGTGTACATGTATGTATACATATACACACAGACACACCCATACATCTGCACACACCCGTACACAGATACCCTCGCACCTCTACTACCAGGAAGTTGTTGCTGACGGTCGTTCGGTCCTGGGGACAGAGGGGTTCCCTGCGGTCCCTGCCCACCGTCGGGCACTTTACCCCTGGGCCTGCGGGTGGCGCCCTCTTAGCATTCCTTAGCCTGCCCCTTGGCGTGGCGTCTGCGACGGGCCTTGGACAGAAGCTCTACCCGCTCCTTCAGCGGTAGAACACCCCTGCTTGTATCAGTATAGAAGCTTAGAATCGAGATTGCTGCTTGGACTTACCCCCAGGTGAGAGCGTTTGTATTCAGGCCTCTGGTCGTTCCAGAATGACATGTTAGCCCACAGGTGGCTGTAACAGTTGGTTAAGGCCTGGGTGCTAGATCGGCCCGCGTGCGGATGGTGGCTCCCCCGCCTGCTGCCGTTCTCTGCACAGGAGACCGTTCGCGTGCCCAGCCCTCCTGGGAAGAGGCTGGTCCGTCCGTGGACTTCCTGTTTGCAGTGGGCGGGCAAATGCCGCGTCTCACGGTGGGACCCTAAGGTCACGCACTGTCCACTGAGCCCTGAACCGCAGCTCTCTGATGGACCTTACTCTCCGGGCTGTTTCCTTGGCGTGAGAGGAGCATTGTTGGCAGGTTTTTATATCTTAAACAGAAGTGCGTTCTGTATGTTTCTACATAGTTGAGTTTTTAGTTAAAATTATTCAAGGCGCATGAGAATTAAAAGGGATCTTGTGAAAATAACGACTGTGATGGTAATGGAGGTAATAACAACAATGTTGATAACTGTCTGCAAACATAACCTAGCTGCGCACCTCAAGTGTTTACAAGTGTTTTATTCTTCAGCTCTACCTAGAGATGTCCTTAGCAAACCTCTGTTTCCACTTTATACAGGGTATCTTAGACTTAACCATAAATACAATCCGGTCTCTATTAGTTTAAAACTTCTTCCTTTCTCTTTGAAGGAAATGATGACTAAGTGAGATCCAGTGCTTTACACCTCCCTCCAGAGAGTGCGGGGTGTGTGTACAGGGCGAACGGAGCGGGCGTGTCTGGCTCTCAGCCACCTCTGGTGTTGCCTGGGGTGGCCGATGGGATGCTTTGTCGCCAACGGGCTCTTGTCGCCTCCTGCTGACATGTGCCGATGCGCCCCATTCTGTCCTGGCTGTCCGACCGGAGCACCGCACCCCCTCTCTGCGCTCGGGCCCGCATCTTGGTCCAGTCTCCAGCAGCAGCATCTCGCTTCCCTCCTCACCCTGCCTGGGCGCAGCTCAGGCTGCGGGCAGAGCCATAGTGAGTCCTGCTCTGACGTCTTGGGGTAGGGGTCCCTGTCTGGCTCTTCCACAGGAGGAAAAGCACGCGTCGTCTCTGCTCTCAGGTTGCACAACAAAGCTGAGATTTCTATTTCCCTGTCTCTACCTCATCTTAACCAGGGGCGAGAAGGCCGGTGTTCACAATCTTCAAAGGACATCACCCCTGTTTCGTATGGTTCCGCTCAGTTCTCTCTTCTCCCTCACATCCTGCCAGTTCCATGCTTTCTTTTGGGAAAAAAACCAGCTTTGACTTTATCACATACTCTTACTCTCATGTGTGTGCACACGCATGTGTCAGAGGCATTTTATGATTTACCTCTTACTATTCCAGGTCAAACATTTGGGTTTTAAAACAACTCAAGTGCTTCATTTTCAAGACTCTGCGGTATTTAGCAACATGCAGTAGATTTGGTCAGGCCATGTCTGCTTGCTCCCTGAGGAGACTGTTGCTTTTAAGAAGCTGCTTAAATGGGGAGGGTGGATAGTAGTGGGTACACGCAGCCCAGGGAATGCAGTGGGTGGAGACTTTGGCTGCTATCCCAAATACTTTGCGAATAATTTCTAAGTATCAAACATTGTCCCTCACATTTTGTAGCGATCACTTCATTTCATTTTTACAGAAAACTTATCAAGCAACTTATCTTAGGGACAGAATTAAGTAGCTTACCTAAGGGAGATGAATATCAACATTTTTACTTTGTAGATGATAACATGGAGATTTGGAGGATGAAATTAATTTGAATAAGAATATGCTGCTTTCTGATGGCAGATCTGGAACTAGAACCTAAGATTCCAGGCACTCTCCGCTGATCAAATATTAGTTTGGTGTCAGGTAGATGGACTTCCTTTTTAATGCAGTTGTTAGTCACTTTGGAGATGGGCACACAATTCAAGGTGATTTTTACAAATTAGCTGTGTGATCCCTGAAAGATAGAAATAAATGGCAGGTACTAAATAATGTGATAAAAATAAATTACACATACGGGAAATAAATTGCTAGGCATTATTGCTTTGACTGTGTGCTTAATATGAGTCAGCAAGAGTATTCTATTCAAATAACTCTCTTGGTTCTGGGCGATATGAACAGTAAAATCGTAGGAAATATTTAGAAAGTAATCCTCCCCAAATGCTCAGCACCTCCTTGAGTATAGCTTCCGTAGTTCGTGGCTTATCCCCTAAGGGGAATGATCTTCAAATGAGGTGGGTTCAGTGAAGAGCAGAAGAAAATGGACAGGTGACTGGGAGAAGTGATTGGGGTGCTGGAGCCCGGGGTGCTGAGGGCCCACGGAATCGGCCCTGATTGCAGCGAAGGGCCGTTCTCAAGTGGGACAGTAGATTTTAACGTTTTATTTAGTAACATTTGAAATATGTAAAGAAAGCATATAAAAGCAGATGTACGTTATGCTGCAGAATGTAACACAAAAATATGTGAACATGATTAGACAATACAACAGTACATTGTTTGGTTCTGCTTGCTTTGAGATTTTTAAAAATATACTGTGTGTAATTTTATGGGATTTGCTCAGTGTTATTCTTGATTCACCCATGGCACATGGAGTTTTAGTTTATTTATTATGATTACATACAAGTATATTCCGATGTAGGAATATATTGCAAGTTTGCCATCCCTTCTGTGGATGAACATTTGACGTATACCCTGGTTCATGAATATGAACATTCTGGACATTGTTTGAAATTCAGATCATTTTGGAAAACCTGGCATCTTAAAGTATTGAATTATTCTATTTATGCATCTGGTATCTCTTTATTTAGGCATTCTGTGGGGATTTTTCATGAGTGTTATAGTTTTTCTGGATAGCTTGTATATACTTTTTGCTATTCATTTACACTTATTCCTATATATTCCTATATATTATTTTAAATTATATTGTCTAAAAGGATGCTTGGTGTTCATATATCCAGACAACTTACTAAACTCTGAAATTATTTCTTGATAAATGGTCCATGTGTCTTTGAAAAAATGTATTCTGTCGTAATTGGGTGGAGTCTTCTTTAAATACCAAGGAGGTAAAAATGTTTGCTAGACTTTGAATCTTGTGTCTCATCACTGATTTTCTGTCTCCTTTTTATGTCAGATACTGGAGTCGTTGACTTTAACTGGATTCATCTGCTTCTTGTAGTTGAGTTAGTTTTTACTTGAGGTTTGATGAGGCCCTTTTACTAGGTGCATAAACTTGTAGAATTATGTGCTGTTGATGAATTGACCTCGCTTCATTGTGAAATGATCCTTTTTTATCCCTAGGAATATCTTTTGCCATGAAACCTTTGTCTGATATTATGTGGTCATGCCACCTTTCTTTGGATAAATGTGACTAAAGTATGTATTTTTCATTTTTTTACTTTTAATCTATTTCTCCACCGCTGAAGGAAACTTCCCATAGGCAGCATAAAGTTGAGTCTTTCTTTCTGATCCTACACATTTTTATTTTAATCAGGGTGCTTTGGCCGTTTATATTTAATTTTTTTATTAATATGATTTGGTTTAAATCTGACATCTTGCTAATTGTCTTCAGTCACATTTGTTCTTGGTTTCTCTTCTTTTCTGTTTTATTTTTGGATTAAAGTTTTAGTGTTTTTATGATTCTATTTGATCTCTTATATTTGCTTATTCACTATAAATATTTTCAGTGTTTTTAAAAACTGTATATAGCATACAGCTTTATCCAAACAAAAATGAACATTTAAGTACTATCATATAAAATTGCATCCTATATAAGAACTTTATAATAACTTTACAAATTACTTTTATCTCTCTACTCCTACTTCTTATACTATTGATGTCATCCATGTTATTTTTACATATATTATAAATCCGACAATTCAGGGTTGTCGTTTTATGTTTCAAATTCAATTACATTTTAATGAGGTTTTCAAATTTAAAATTTAAAAATCATTTACCCACTTATTGACCATTTCTCCTGCTTTTCGGTCCTTTGTGTAGATTCCTGTTTCTCCCTGGTGTCATTTTTCTTCTGTCTGCAGAATTTTCTTTAACGCTTTTTAGATTACAGATTTGCTGCCAGTTACTTTTGCTGTTGTATATCCGAAAATGTTTTTATTTTGCTTAAAAGTTGAGAGGTACTTTTGCCAGGTGGACCTTTCTTATTATTATTACTTGAAAGATACTAATCCACAGTCTTCTGGCTTGAGTTGTTTTCAACAACACACTTGTCATTGCTGCGAGGAACATGCCTGTCACAGCCGTCAGCCCCTGTCAAAGATGAGTAGGCACGTAAAGAATAAGACATCATGGGGGAATCAGAAGACCCAATAGACAAAAGAAACGTGCATGCAAGAACTTGACAGATTAGAATATCAAACAGATTAAAGTGATCAAGTATCAGATTAATAGTAAAAAGCAATCCATAGTTGAACATTCTATCTGGGAGCTGAAACTGTATACACTCAACTAGAAGGTTTGGAAAAGAACAAAACAGAAGTTCCATAACTAAATCACAGCCGCCAAAATGAAGAGCTCAGCGGCATGTCCACAGCGGCCTGGCGGCCACAGAGTCCAAGGGCACCGCACAGCGGCTGGGGGCGGGACGCTGTAAAGAATGCGGGAGAAAGGGAAAAAGACGGAAAAGAGAGAAAGCTGTAAAAGACAGTTTTTCTCAGAAAAGTGATGTTTTCAAGCAACAAAAGTAAAAAAAATAAGGAGAAAACCAAATTCTGTGTGAAGGCTTTCGTCACCGAGTGCATGCGTGACTTTGTCTTGGTGAGGGGTGCCACCCAGGGGCAGCCAACCCTGGAAACCCCCACTTCCTCCTGCAGTGTCCCATTTCTCAGGTGAGGAGGAACAGCAGGTGACAGCAGCTCTCATCCATGTCCCAAGGGCAGGGGCAGGGACACTAACCTGGGGACCAGAGCAAAGGGACGGGGAAGCTCGCCTACTTGTGAGGACAACCAAGACACTCAGGCTTCGTTGAACAAAGATGGATCTGAGACCCAGTGGAACAAGGCTGAGCGGCGATGCTGCCGAAGTGAGAATGCGTCGCAAAGCCTAGAAATATCTTAGGGACAGAGTTGCCATCTCTGGGGAGTGCCCACAGCTGCCTCTTTTGCCTGGGGCGCCTGTGGTGGATGGTTAGGAGCTTAGGGACCAGGGAGGGCATCATCCAAGGACCTCAAGAGCAAAACTAGAAGACGCTCTGGAGAGCACCAGCATGGGAAGCCAAGCGTCTGGCAGTAGCGTGCAGGGTGCACGCAAAAACAGCCGCCTCGCAGCACCCGCCTGTACGAAAGGCTCGCCCCGGGCCCAGGAAGCTCGGAAACCTGACCACTCTCACAGGAGCCCGGCGTTAGTTAGCAGCTGCACCTGCCGCTTTATGACGGGAGTGCAGACACTGGAGGGGGGCTGGAGGGACCCCTACTGCAGAGTGAGGGCCATATTTATTATTTTATGACAACTTACAATAAATTCAAAACGATTATTCGGTTTTAACGTTCACACTGCATTAGAAAAATGATAAAGCCTTTAGCCAGACGAGGCTGAGGGGGGAGTGTCGGCTTTAGTTCTAACTAAATTTGACTGTGTTGTGCATGGTTGTGCCTCAGTTCCTCTCTGCACCCCTCAAAGACCTTTTCTCCAATGGTTGTCATTAACAATATGTATTTACTCAAACGTGGTCATTTCTGGTTCCTTTATGACTGGCCAAAAATCTCATCCTGATCTAATCCTAATCCTAATAATTCTAATTCTAATCCTAATCCTAACTCTAATTCTAATTTCAATGATCTAATTCTGATTATCACCCAAACGGCCTCCACACCCTTCGTGGCTCACGGTTGTGAGGCTCAGGGATGAAAAATTATATTGAAACAGTTCATGCAATTAGTCTATTACTACCTGGCCCCCAGGAGCCAGACCTTTTAATCACAGGATTACCGTAAGAATGGGTGTTAAGTATGTCCCAGATCGAAGCCCCTTGAAGGCAGGGATCGGCTCCATCCCATTCTTTCCTATCGCTGGTGCTGAGCTCAGCGTGGCATAAAGGGAAGCCACCTGAGTGAGTAAGTGAAATAACGCTGTATCAGATTCAAACCGAGTTATCAATATGCTTGCGCACGCTGTGTTTCGGCGTGTGATGAGGCTTTATTCAGTATTTCTGAAAGCTCTGTTGTTATCAGCGTGCCCTAAAGGAGCGCTTAGGTACTGAAATCCCTACTCTACGCACAGGGCGGGCCGGCGACATCTTAAGCAGTCACTAAGCACGTGGCGATGTGTCTCGCGCTGTCTTCTGCGGTGAGGGCTTTCATTCCCTCCACCTCGCCCCCCTGGTTTCATGGCCGCACAGGCACGACGTGGACGGCGTTGGCCTCCTCAGCTGCTGCTTTTCGAGCCTGAGTAATTTCACCCAATAGAAAAGTACTGATTTGAGTTTACTTTTTGATTTAAATAAAGACCACTCCAAATCATGCTGTTGTTCTGGGCTTCCAGCTCAAGGATACGTATTAGTTTTAGTTAGTAATTTTGAATTGAAGCTCAGACAGAAAGCAATTTCAAAGTACTTGTCTGAGGATTTTTTTTTTTTTTGGTATGAATGTTCTCTTTTCTTTTTTATCCAAGAGACAGTAAGTAAAAATTCTTTATAATCGCCAACATGCCTAGATATTTCTATAAATTCTCTTCTGCTTAGAATATGTATTGATTTCTTTGGCATACAATCCTCAGCTTTTGTGTGAGCAATAAAGGAGATTTAACATTATATTTAATAAAGGCTATTTGGGGGCTGGGAGAAAGGCCACAGATGAAGACAGATTCTGTCACTATGATCTGGAGGGAACGGAATATACAGCCTTTGTGAGATGTTCCTCTTTACAAAGCACTATCTCTGAAATTTCTAAAAAAATATGTTATAGAAATGGAATAAAATGGCAATCTGCATTGTTGAACAATTTCTATAGTTCCCTAATAGACTCTTCCTGAGGAATTTTATAGAACATTTTGTTACTTTTTCTGCGGCTGTGTTATTTTATTTTAATTTAGTTCTGTCATGTGAATGAAAAGCAGTCAAGTCTGAACATTTTCTGCTTTGCAATTCTCTGAATGTTAATAATTATACTAATTAGCAATTCACAACAAACAGGTCTCAGTCACGCTGAATCCTTTCTGCCACGTTTGCCACAATTTTAACATCACCAGTCAATTTCAAGCTCCCGTTGTCTTAGGCCTACTCTTCCCTGAACAAAGCTCCGCCCTAAATCCATTCAGCTCTGAACAGAAGCACGGATCGCTGCGGATGTAAACAAAACAGAAATTACCTTCTTCTTACGGAGTGTATTTCCAGCTTCAATTCATGCCCTTTAATCATGTGCCAAGTGAAAGGGGCCCGTCCTCTTCCGTTGTGATGCTGATAACGCCGCAGTGGAACGTAGGGTGAAGTAAGTTTGCCTGAAGAATTCAACAGCCCATCATGCCCCTAGAAAGGGCGACCGGCTGGCCACGTGAGTGAGCCTGTATCATGGACGGCTGACACTCTATTAGCTGGATGCCAGGCGCCGACAGAGGTAGCCGTTGCTGCTTGCCTCTCGGGGGAGTCCCGCAGGTCCCGTGCCGCAGAGATGCCCTGACCGCTTCTCCAAGAAACTTCGTGAGGCTCACCGTCTGCTTTCCTCCCCACTTCAACCCACAGAGCAGGTCATAGCTGCGGCGTTTTGGGCATGTCCCTGCTTGCGAAAGTCTTGATTTCCCTTCTCGCTTTTGGGGGCGCTGAGCTCTTGGAGGTCTCTCTGTGTGCTCCAAGCCCAGCGGACTTCCACGAACATGGCAGGTGCTCGGTGGCTAGTGCTGAGTCCATCTACTGGAATAACTGAATGTGGCTTTAAAAGTCCCTTCCTTCCTTCCTTCCTTGCACAAACATGGAGTGCCCACTGCGTGCCGGGAGGATACTGTGCTATGTGCAGACAACAGCACCAATGCAGCTTCTGTTAACTGAGGTGGGGTGTGTGTGCATGTGTGTGTGTGTGTGTGTGTGTGTGTGTGTGTCTCCCATGAGCATCCAGAATCAGGAATGCCGTCAGCGAATTGGAATGATAGCCTGGAAATGGAATTTTCCACCTGACCCCTTAGTCTGTTTTTTAGAAGACTGGAGCCTAGAGTCACCTGCACGGTCTACACAATTACTTTCAGATACCAATGAACTGAGGGGATGTTCTATCATGTGTCAGCCCTGAAGTTCACGCTTAGAAAATTATACCCCAGAGTCGCAGTGACCCAGGGCAGCGATGGTGTTAACACACAGAAGCACGTGGGAGATGGGCCTTAGGAGGGAATGCGCCGCTTTTACACCGAGGGCTGCACCTGCGGAACGAGGAACAAACAAAGGGAGGTGAGAGCCGCAAAGGCCTGGGCGTTTCCTCTTGGTGCACGTCGCTTCTGGTTTCTCTTAGGCCGTTTTTTTCAGCTGCGGAGTCTGGGCCTCCTTTTTCAGTCAGTAAGAGAAGAGGAAGTTGGGCCTGGCGACCTCTAGCACAGGAGCGGGCCCCTGTGCACCTGGAGCATCTCTGCTTCGTCAGGCACAGGCAGAGGGGGACGGGTGTGTGCTCGGTGGCCCGCCACCCAACCGGCACCTCCGGCGCAGGGCTCAAGTGTCTCCCTTTCTGGCTCGGGGTCTTGCAGGTGACAGGCACGCCATGCACTCACTGAATATGTCAGAGAACCCGGACCTTTTCAGGGTGCTCTCTGGTGGTTGTAAACACACAAAAACCTCAAGGACAGTATTCGCTGGACCCTGGAACTCTCCCAGTCTTGGTCTCTAACAGCTGGCACCAGCTGGCACTTATAAGCAGTTTGTTTTTGTCCTAAATATTTTTCTTTTTCCAGTGGGTAAGATCATGGTGTTATGTATTTCTTTATCTGCTTTAGAGGTGGAGAAGATTTTTCTTCCGCTCTAGAGCCTGCTTGAAAATTTGTACTAAATGCTTTTAATATGTTAAATCATTTATACTCTCACAACAAACATCGCGAGTGAGTATAGATGAGGAAACCAAGGCACAGGGAGGGTGACCAAAGTCGCACAGCCTCGCCCGGAGGAGCTGGGGTTCGCACCCAGGCAGCGTGACAGCGGGGCTCTCATCACAGCTTCCGGGCCGTGTTGTCACCGATGGGGTGCGATCTGGCTTCTCAGCAGACGTGCTGATGGACAGTCTTTATTTTCATGCTCCGACTTATTTTAATGATATTAGAAAACTGGAATTTACACATTAAAGCCATGGATCTCACTGCCCAAGAATAAAGTGTCAAAACGTGAATCAATTTACATTGATTTAAATAAAGCTACTTTTAAAGTAGAATAGAACTAGCACGTAGATTAAAGAATCCACGGCAAAATACATGCCTAAAAGCTGCGCATGACGGCGCACGTCTACCGAAGACCAGAGAGCCAGAGGCGACGCGTCTGGTGAGGGGCAGGTCGCCCCCCCGGGGAAACCCACGCTGCCTTCCAGCGTGAGGCCCTGGCAGCCACGTCCCTCGATGCCACACTCTGTGCCCCCTTATCCTCAGCGTTCTGGCGACCTCAGAGGTGAGGACGGCGGACAGCTCTCCGCAGGTGATACGGCGTGCCAGTTTTCCCTGAGGAGACTGTTCATCATTAGGTTTTTAATGTTTCCAGTAACTTGCTGCAATTTGATGAACAGCTTACAAATGACATTATACGCTGCGATGACCGGACAGTCCCCTGGGGCAGGGCTGGTGGCTTATTAATCTTTGACCCCAAGCCCTGAAGCAGGCCTGTGGGTTGAACGGAGTACAGGGCTGCACTCGGAGAGTCTGGCAGCGCGCAGAACTCTTGCTTCCTCACACGGACCCCACCCTGCTGCATGAGAAACTAAATTGCCTTGAACCCCTGTCCCTCCTTCTTTGTTGTTTCCTTCCAAGCTTCTCTCGGAGGGTTCCTAATTACGGCAACTCTCACCCGGAGCCTAGAGCTGGTACCAATGGGTAGACTAGAGCTTTCTCTTCTGTCCTGCTATAGTGGTTACATGATGAGTAAGTTAAAGGACAGAAGACTTACACAATTCAGATTGTTGTGCTTACGAGAAAGCAGGGTGATCTCTTAGCACAAAAAGAACCAAGTCTGATTTTTGAGTCTGTAATATTTCCAGTCTGGGAAAGGCCTGCAACGGGGCTGCCTGCTTCCGCATGGCCAGTGCATGTCCCTGTCACACGTAGGGAGCTTTGTTTCATTCTTGATGAAGCTTCAACACTGGGTAAGACTGGTGACCCAGGCTGGGCCATGAGAAAGATCTTTGGTGAGGGGCCTCAACGCCCCTTCTAAAGAGTCTCCCCAAGTGGTGGTCAGGGAGTCAGAAATGTTTCTGTCAGAGACTTATTTCTCTGCTCTAAGCAAACTGTGTTTTCAGAAATTCCTCACCGAACAAAACAGCACGCGAGTGACTCTTCAGCACTACACGTGGCTATGAAAACCTTGATATTTGTGTTGGCCAACTCATGTAAGCCCTTAAGGAAGGTGTAAATTTTTTTTAATTGTATTTTTTTTTTTTGCAAAATCATTTTTGATATTTAAAATGACTACTGAGCAGAGGGGTATCATTCATAATTTTATCATCTCTAGTAATTTTTAATGTTCGATGTAGTATTTTAAGCTTGCGTACACATTTGTGTGTTACAATTAACTGTATTTGGAATCTTTCCATGACACTTAATATTCTTCTACTGCATATTATAAGATTTTGTTTCTTGAATATACCATTGTATAGCCAACTCCTGGTTTTGACAATTGTGTCCATATTTTTGCTATTTGTAAACAACATTACATTGAAATTCCTTATAATTAACTCTGGACATTTATGATAATTTTCTTAGAATAAATTAGAACTAAGGTCGACCACACCCCCCACAAAAAAATAGAGGAGTGGTGGATACAGTAACTTTGGAAGCGTGGCTAACCGTGGGACTGCAGACTAAGTGGGTGTATGAAAAATGTATGGGGGTAAACTGCCTGCCTCTTGGACAGGTTTGTCAAGGAATTTCCCATCCTTGATGGAGTGGTGTATAGAGTTGAGATTTGCTTGCTCTGCTAGACAGAACTTTTTTTTTTTTAAGATTGCATTTATTTATTTTTAGAGAGGGGAAAGGAGGGAGAAAGAGAGGGAGAGAAACATCAGTGTGTGGTTGCCTCTCGTGCGTCCCCCACTGGGGACCTGGCCTGAAATCCAGGCCTGTGCCCTGACTGGGAATCAAATTGGCGACCTTTTGGCTTGCAGGCCGGAGCTCAATCCACTGAGCCACGCCAGCCAGGGTTAGACAGGACTATTTTTTAGCGTTCTCCATTTTGTTTGTCTGCTGTCTCCTGTTCTATAAACAACTGGGTGGCAAGGGGCTTTACCACATAAAGACTTAACGCTTTCAAAAAGGAAATGACATCACATCTTTAAGTCTTTAAGATGTTATCTTTTTTTAATCCTTCCCTGAGGGTATGTTTATTGATTTTCCAGAAAGAGGAGAGAGAGAGAGAGAGAGAGAGAGGAGAGAGAGAGTCAACGATGTGAGAGAGAAACATCGATCCATTGCCTCTCATATGTACCCCGACCGGGGATCGAACCCATGGCCTTCTGACCTACAGGACAACACTCCAACTAACTGGGACACCCGCCCAGGGCCAGGATGGCACCCTTACTAGCACTCACAATCAGCAGCTTTTCTTTCAACTGAGGTTGCTTGACTTCAAAAAATTGAATGATTTTTGTCTGCTATTGACCTTGGTACTTGGAACGGTGCTAATTTTTAATAATAATTATTTTCTTAAAAGGAAGGCTAATGTGCTCTGGTGAAAAAACATGCAGGAATAAGTAATGTGCCTTCCATTTTTAAAAAGGGCTTTTCTCCAGGAAATATTTTCATGAAGAGTTGTCATCAAGATATATAATATTTCTGCAAAAAATGATATAAAATCACCAAGGTTTCCAAATTAATGAGTTTTTACAAGTAGCCCTTTCTTGTACATTAACACTAACTCAACAGAATTCTCTAATCATGGTGCTGACTCATTCTTTGAAATCAAATTAATAGAATACTTTATGTACTACAGCTTTTAAACACTGTTAAAGAGTTCATCACGATTCACTGAGGGGTCAACCTCAGTTGAAGGAAGATGAGGGTCCTGGGGGCATGGGGAATCGTAAAGGGGTCTGAAACATTGGCTGGAAGCCAGCGAGTGGGTGCCACGTTGTTTAATCAAACCAGCTGGCTTTATCTGTCTCTATATTGAGAGAAGGGAAGTGCTGAGAAGCAAGGTTTTTCAACACTGTTCTCTGGTCCAGTTCAATCATTCCAACCCATGAACGAAAAGCAGAGCTCTTTCTTGGTACGTTAGTGATACTTTCATTGCACTTGAAGCTGGAGGAGTTACGGAAACGTCTCTCCTTAGTTCCACACTCTTCTGAGAGGGAGCTGGGAACTTTGTCTTTTCTACCGCACTGAGGGAAAACGTGTCTTGAGAAGTGAGCTGATTTCTTGGGAGTGCAGGACTTGACTCTGACAGACCAGAGCTGAGGATGCTCGCACAGCCAGAACCTCCTGCCTGCGTTCGGATCCTCAGGCGTGTAGGGCCCGGGTCGGCGCCGCAGGGTTTGCAATTGGGAAATACCGCGCTCAGGTTTGCCCACCGAAACGTCGGAGGAAAAGAGCGCTGCGGTTGCAGCTGGCGTGGCACGCGGTACGTGATCCGCAGAAAATGCTGTAAATTTCAGGGGTTGTCTGAGCAGCAGACCGTGTGATGGGCTCAGTGCGGGCAAGGCCGGTATTTGGGGGGATTTTTTGAGCAGCCAATTGAACAGGAAGTGAAAAGTCCACGGAGAAGCATCAGTATATCAAGTGATCCTGCCTCAGACTCGGTGCTATTAATTCTCTGATGTCCAGAGTGAAGTTTTGTCAGAAATGGAATGCACTCTGTCACTCTGCCAAATAGACAGATACCCCCAAAATGACATTAAATGATATCCATGTTCTGACCAACCTACCAAAGCCGGGCCCCGGCCTCGCCTGTCTGCCTTCCGCGGACTTCGTCATGACAGTCACATGTTTAGCTACTTTGGCTGTTCAGCATCATTTTTATCAAATAAATCATTCTAGCATGCTCTCCTAGTTGATATTATAAATAGAAAAAAGGCTTGGCTCACCGAGAAGACGATGATGATAACAGTGATTTCACTTGAGAATGGAGGTAATTAGTGAGAATAATAATCCTGCTCAAACAGCGTCGGTGACTTTTTAATGTACTCAATCCATGAAGTCATTTTAAGAGAACACAGTGCACAGTAATTATTGCCAGGAATCTTCGAGGTGTTTCACGAACGCCAGGCTCATTTTCCTCTTAGATATCAGAAGAGGGGAAGGAGCTACCCTTGGCCCCTCTTGCGTTGTCTTTTAATATCCAGCTGCCCTTGGGCTCTGTGAGAAAAATCACTAGCAGATGCACACCCAGCAAGAAGCCTATACAATTGAGTGCGTGTTCGTATTTCTTTCTGTATTTCCTAAAAGTGAAAGTCAAAAATGACACACGAGGTCCTGAGAACACAGATTCCCTCCCTTGGAGGCTTCTCCTGGGAGATTTCCCTGCTGCTCTCATCTGAGGTCAAGATCAATGCCGCCTGGTTCTGGGTATCCCAGAAGGGTGGTGCCGTCAGATTAGCAACGCCTCACATCTGCCATGTTCTGTGACGTTTATACACAATGTGCACGCGCACCATCTCACCGGACCTTCCCAGTAGACGGTGAAGTGGGTGAGCGGACAAGGGCACCCCAACGAGAACCCAGGTCTTCGGGCTGCAGGGCAGGACTTCCCGCCTCCCTGCCAAACTTGAGGTTGGAGGGCTCGGTGAGGCGGTGCTTCACGGGGTGCTCACCGGGCCTGGCAGTGCAAAGGGTCTGCTCTCCGGCCCCTGTCTCGGCCTGGCCAGGACAGGGAGAGACCACGTATCTGGGGGTCACTTTGGCAGCCTGTGACAGAGGCTTAGATACATGTCACCATCTGACGTATAGATTCCACTCCCAGTAATTCACCACCGATGATTGTGAAGATACATGTACGACGACACTGCCTTGTTGTCTGTAATAGGGGATGTTTTCTTAAACCGAAAAATGTAACATTAGGAGTCGGTGAAGACACGGTGATGTACGTCCATATAGTCAAAAGATGAGCCTGGGATTAATTAAAAATCATGGTGTATGACGCTATTAACTGATTAAGGATAGTGTTCTTGATACATTTGCAAATGAGAAGTCTGACACAGAAACAGCAGACACAATGCAATATGGTTTTTGGAAAGACAAATATACATTCGATGCATCAAAAAACATTGACTGGAAACCGGCAGCGAAGTGCAAATGGTTACCTGTGAGCGGCGTCGGTAGAGGTGGCTTGTTTCCCTTTCCACTTTTTCTGCGTGTGAGCGTCCCTGCGGGGCATGTATTTCTTCTGCAATTAATGTTCAAATGTGTACAAAATGAAAGCCTGGCCCAGAGAGGCGATGTCCACAGAAGGGGGCACAAGAGACATGCTACCCAGCCATTTCTTTAACCAGGCGGCGTTCTAACCTCATGTGAAATGAGAGCACGCAACGTTTTTTGTTTTTGTTTTTAGTTTAAAATGTAATTATGGAAAAGAATTTGTCTTTTGAATTTGGAAGGTTTCTGTCCAGGTTCCAGACTATGAAGGGAAGTTCCATAAACCCCATTTGATTTTTTTTCCCTTCCAGGTGCCCAGAAGATACATACGACATTTAAAACTAAATCTCGGTAACTCTGTGCCCTGGCCGGGTGGCTCAGTTGGTTGGCGCACCCTCCAGTGCACAAACAAAAGGTTGCGGGTCAACTCCAGGTCAGGCACAGGTCTAGGCTGCGGGTTCGAGCCCCAGTCGGGGTGTATATGGGAGGCAACAACCGGTGGCTGTTCTCAGTTTGCCCCTTAGCGGATATTACTCACACTCATACTCCATCTCTCCCTTCTATGTAAGGCTCATATTTTAATAATAAGCAAGAAGGTAATTGCTTTTCATCAGAAAGTTAAGGAATGAAGATGATATTTTGAAAATAGATGTTTAAAACTATTTTTAATTAAAATTGTTTTAAACAATCGCAGTTTACGTCAACAGTATTTTGTCTTAGTGTCAGGTGTGTGGCCGAGCAGTTAGACAATCACACACTTTACGAAGTGGCCCCCCTGACGCTTTACGTCCCCACCTACCATCATGCATAGTCATTACAGTATCATTGACTGTATTTCCATGCTGAACAGTTTTAAGCAAAATACATTTTGCTTAAAACTGTTCCTGTAGTTACAGCATTTTGGGGGGAAAAAAGACCAGCACCTATAAAACCTCTTATATTGACACGCTTAGAAAATTTTATAGTAGAATTTCTACCATGTTACAAAATATTTCCATTAAAGTGCTTCTGTGTCCATGAAAATATTTTTTAAGGGCAATGTACTGCTCCTGGTTTATAAGAAAAGTTGGTTCACCTCAAGGAAGAAAGAGGATTCTTTGACAAACTTGAAAATTCTGTTTTTCTTTTCAGAAATGGAGAGTAGGATTACCATTCCTATCCCTGGATCCAGCAGTTCCACTTCTGTAAGTACCCACCAAATTTCTTATGCAGGCTTTTAGCAAGATTTTTTCTACAGTGTGTGTTGAGCTTTTATTTGTGCTATGTGGACTTAGAGACACCATGGTGTTCGTCACTGGGAAAGTGGATAAATAAATACGTTTTGGATATTTTGCAAGAACTAGAAGGAAAAATTAAGTGTACATTCGGCAACATGAGGGGCTTTTAAAAATGTAATTTTTAGTGGGAAGAGTGAGAAACAGAATGAGACATATAAATCGGAAGCATTCATAGTAGTTTAAAATAGGCGCACACAAAACAATAACTCACTCCTCTGGGCGCACGAGGACACCGAGACGCTCATTGACGTACGACTCTGAGGAGACTGAGTGGAGAGCGAGACACGGGTTTATTGGCCAAGGGGACAGACAAACGAAGCAAGAGAGAGGCTTTGAATGACGTGACACTGTGGCAAATCACGGGCGGAAGAGCGGCGCTAACGTCGGCTTCTACCCCCGGACCCTGTGTGCGCGTGCACCCTCCCGTCAGGGGGCAAAGGAGGGACAGACGAACAGAAAGCCAAAATATAAATGAGCCTCAGGATTTCTGAACTTGGGTAAAGTAACGAAGTATCCGTCTCAGCTATGACCACCATTGAAACCCAGTATCGAAATGAACGGAGTTCAGAATAGTGTCTTTGGATCCCTGGATCGCAGAGAGCGAAGCAGGGCTTTGCTCAAAGGAAGTGTATTTTATCACATTATGACCACAAAATGAATTTCAGTGACGTTTAGGAAATCGAGGTATTCATGACATTAAAGATAAACTAGATTGAGTACTTTATAATAACGCTCTATTTTATCTTTCATCTTTATTTTATCCTTTTTAGTTTCTATTATCACGTATCTGTATATCATGTGCTGTGCATAAACTTTAGCCAGGCAGTAAAGGTATGTAATTTATAATGATAAAGACACACATATATTGAATATGCATACAACTTTCTTTTTTTTTACCGCTGGAGATAGGCGATTGGAAAATTGTGGAAGTGGCCGGTGTCAGGACCTAGAACAATGCGCTGCGATGGAGAAGAAGTCACGCTCACGAGGGCCCAGTGGCGGTCTGGTCAGACTCTGCCCTGACTCAGGCGCACATGGCCGCGGAAGGGGTCTCTGAACGGGCTCTTCAGGGATGGCAGGAAGTTAATTTAGACATCAAAGAGGAGGGAGTGGAACAGCATATTTATGGTCTGCTTTCTAAATATAATATATATGGCTAAGTATAATATATCATACATGATATAATAATGAGGTATGTATAATACTCCGTAAGGTAGATATTGTAAAATATAGCATAGAAGTCGTACGTATGTATTTGACACAGTGGTACCGTCTTCAGACATACAGTTCGTATATGAATTTTTACATATTTTGTAGTATTTACTTTATAACTTAGAGCCTGCTTTTCGGATTACTTATTTTCAGTCATGAAAACAATAGCATGGGTCACGGGCTTATTACGCCAGGTGGGTACCCGGGCGGGCAGGCCGAGGACACACAGTGACGCGACCCATCGTACGGGTTTGCCGATGACTTTAAGGGGCCCTCAGAGACGTTTGAACGATGGCCCTCGCGCTCCTCGCCCGTGCCGGGCAGCCTCTCGGGCGGCGTGGGCCGAGGTGCGCGGACCGCCGGGGCAAGGGACTTCCACGGTCATGGAAGCTGCTGTGCTCCGTTTCTCCTAAGGGGCCTGGAGCCCTCTGAGCTCTTTCCGTGGGTCTCAGTTTGTTTCCGCTCCCTTGTTCTGTTGGCTTTCTGCGGTAGACTGCAGACGCCACGTCGGCTGGGGCCAAGCGCGCTTAGCATCTTGTCCTGAGCCGTGCGCTGGGCCTGGCACAGTGTCTGGTGCGGGGCAGGGGCTCCGCCAGTTTTTGGGGAACGAGTGCATGAGATGGGGGACTCAGGAGCCACTGAGGAGTCTCACCTGTAGATTGTGTGCGATGTCCCTATTCTCCCAGTCGGAGGCCTCTGCCCGCCAGTGAAGGGCAGGCCATTCCCTGTTTCTGCGTCCTGCTTCAGGAAGGAGAAGTGACTCAGCCGTCTGCATGTCAGCCTGCGGAGTGTGTGAGCAGGTGGGCGTGGGGCTCCGCGTGATGATTGGAGGCTGGGGAGGGAGCACGAGGCTTGGACAAGCTGCGTGGCCTTGGATAAGGCGCCTGTCCTCTCAGTCCTCACCAGGGAAGCGGGTCGAGCCGCCCTCACCTCAGTAAGGCGGCGTGAAGAGGACGAGATGCAGGCGTGTGTGTAAGGGTGCCAGGGTGCTCGAACTTCTAGGAGGAGGCCTGTGCCAAGGACCTCACTGCATCACCGCTCTGCCGTGCCCCTGAGACTCATTCGGAACACTAGTGCAGGTCAGCTGTAATGGGAAATAACTGTGAATAGATAAATAAAGGAAGAAGTACCTGAAACTGAAAAAAAGAAAAGCCGGATGTAGGCTGCGATCGTTAGTTTGCGCTCACGACGGTTCCCTCCCAAACACATTCGCCATGGCTCTAAATATGGTGTCGGAGAGCGATCGTGCAGCTTCATTGCCACGCCACGCTCCTTCGGGAAGCACAAATTACTAAACAGGAAGCAACACTGAGATCGGAGGAATGGCTGAGGCTGTCTGACCCATCGTGTACCTTATCCTATGGCTAAAGGGTGATCACTTCGCAGGGCCCTCTGCGCGTCCGAGAGGAGAGTGCTGTGAGTCACCCTGGCGATGAGCAGGAAAATGGCTAACACCGCTCTATGTGTGGGCTTCATTAAACTGCAACCTGAAGATGCCCCATAAACGTGAAACAAGGGGCTGTGCAGAGTCCTTAGTGCCGCCAACAGAATGGTACGCTTCGTTTGTTCCTCAGAGTCATCACTACCGTTTGCGGCTCATCGTGCATTTCCTGGGGTGCAGTCCTGGTGTTCACGGAGCTGGGAGCACCCCGAACACAGGGACGGTGTGTCCTTGTTGGTCACTGCTAACCCGCGGCCGCCACAAGGTCTGGGCCCCAAACAGACACCCTCTTGGCATGAACACGAGGCTTCGCTGTTTCTTGGTCTTTGCAAACAGCCATTCTGCCACGTGTCGGCTTTGAGATTCTGGGGAGTCATGTAAACTCCCCGGGCCCCACTTGCGTCGTCTGCCGAATGGGGAGAAGTGACCCATCGTGCTATCGTAATAATGTGAAAGCGTGCATTCAAGTGCAGCCTAGTGCGTGCGTAGTCCGCGGTCCAGCGCGGCACCTGTCAGCGGGGCCTGTCTGTGCCCGTGAAGTGGAAGTCGGGAAGGGGCCCGCCCACCCCCCGGCCGGCCGCCGTGGGGACAGCAGCGGGCAGCCGCCTCCCTGAGGGCTGGAGCCCTGGCTCGCTGCTCTTGCACGAGCGGCTTTCCAGCGGACTGCTCCTCAGAGATAAACGAGCTCAGACTTCAGCGGGAGGGAGGGGGGGCTCCGTCGCGAGGGGATCGATACGAGGGTGGCCGGAGGCTTTAGTGCTGGGCCCATTTAATGGCCTTGGAAAGGGCCGTATTAAAAGCTTTTAGGGGAAAGCTCCCTGTTGCTGTTTTTTTGTGCTCTGTCTAGTACCTTAATGAATGCTGCTATAAAGAGTGTTTTATCTCTGTTACGAGCCCGCATTTGCCTGTGTGTGCGCTCAGAAGGATTTTAGCTGTCTCGGGATAAGATTTTTATGAAGGGAAGAAAAACTCATATGGAAATAAGGTTTTTATGATGAGTACTAATCTGAAGAAATTAACATCACTGGTATTAAATCCCCAAATCAGAGATTTTGGATTGATTAAAAAATACCATTCAGACAACAGAATTTCACACCCGATTCTAATAGTGTAATTATCTTTATATTATTGTAGCGTTTGGGGCGGAAGTGCGGCTTTGTTCCCTAGGTCAAATACTAAAAAGGGCTTTGGGATAATGTAACATAAAAATCCTAGGAAAGTTCGGTGTTTTCTTCACGGTCCCTCATACCTTTTCAACCCCCAAGAGGACCCCTTAGAGTTACCCAAGTGCTCGGCTGTTGCATATTGATTTAGAGTTTAAAATATGAGGGCGATGCTGTGCCAGCATGCGTCAATGTGACTTGCCTGACTCCCGGGGGTGGGTGTGAGGAGGGGGGAGGATGAAATTTGAAAACAGCAGCACCGAAAGCCACTCCTTTGCGTGCCTCTAACCCTGGCACTTGCACCGAGGTGCAAAGCTGCCTTCTTTGTGCTTGTCTGCCTTGCTTCAGCTTGGTTCTGGGTTGTTTTTAAGACTGTGTTTATCCATGGAGCCAGCACTTGAGCGGAGATCGCTCTGAGCCCCCATGGAGACTTACTTAGGAGGGAGCTTAGCCAGGCAGGGAAGGAGAGCGGGGCGTTGACTGCCGTGGAAATGCTCCCAGTTTTCTTCCCCCCCGAGTTCTCTCCCCAAAAGCGCAAGCCGCAGAGCCACCCGCAGGGGCCACGCGGCTGCGCTGTTGGGTGGCAGTGGGTCACGGGGCGTTGGCTTAGGACGCTGCTGCTGATACATGGAAGTTCTTCTTAAACTCAATCAACTATTTACTTCTACTCGGTTCCATTAATAATAGCCTGTACAACTCGAACCCTACGCATGCAGCTAACTGTTGCATTTCAAAATGTTATTTCTTTAAAACGACTGGTTTCTGAAACACCCGCTCTGTTTTTCAGAATGGTAGTGGAAGCGGTGCATGTTAGTGTAGCGATTCATTCCATTCTGCTTCTGAAAGTATCGCTCGCCTCTAGAAAGTTGACAGTCACATCGTCATTTTTTAAATGTCTTACTCATCAATTTTATTTGTTGACTAAATTACATAGACCTTCACTGAGCATTTATGATGAATGTTAAGACCGTGCCAATAAATGAAGCCACGCCTCCTTTGGAGAACTGACAGTCTCGTGTTGCGGGAGGAACGCCCGCGACGAAGAGACTGTCGCCGGCGGCCGATTAGGCTTGTGTTGCCTCAAACTAGTCCCCTGCGCAGGCTGATACGTGCGTTAAAGTAGCATTTTTCTTTTTTTGTTTCTGTGTTCTGATTATAAACTTACAAATCCACTTGGGAAATTCACAGTTAGTATTTTTGTGGATGAACTTCATCTTCTGTCACGTAATATTCTATCTACACATGTTTTACACATTTTGGTGCATACAGCATAGGGCCTGCTTTCTTACGCTTAACACTGTGCCATAAATATTTTCCCATGTCAATATTTATTCTGCCATAATTTTATTTTTTAATAACAGCTATTCCTTCATTATTTAGATGTACCATGATTTATTTATTTTGCTAGTTCTTTGCAATTGGTTATTTAAAGATTTTTTTAATGCTACCATAAATAATATTCCAATGAAAATTTTATAGATAACTGATTATTTCCCTAAGAAAAAACGTACTAGAAATAGAAATAATGAAAGTGTTGGTTATAAGGATATTCATATTTTAAGCATCCTAGATATATGGTCAAATATTCTTCGGAAATTGTGCACTGCCTAAGTGTCTTTTCTGTTTTTGGCAAATGAACAATTGCATTTTATTTTGTCTTTATTTGTTTAACAATGAGCTACAACCTTCCATTTTTATAAGTCATTTCTGCTGTTCATTAGTGACCTGTGTCCTCTGTTAATTGGCAAGGTCTCAGGCTTCTGCTTCGTAACCCGGCTGACAGTGTTTGCTTCGCAAAGACATGGGAATTGGTCTCTGGTCATGGATGCGTTTCACCCTCATATTCAGGATTGTGTCAATTAATTAGCCACATGACTGAAGTCCCGTGCGCCAGAAGCAGAGAGGTAGCTGCCCGGCAGAGCGGGGTCACACCTGCCGGCGACGTGGCAGACCGGATGTGGGGGTGGTGCTGTGCAGGACAGAGCGGCGCCCCGGCCTGACCTCCAGCTCCCCCAGGACGGCGGCTGCCGGCAGCTGTGATTGCGCCAGCCTCTGTTTCTGACTCTGGCTTATGCCAGACATCTCTGCATATGCAAAATCCAAGGCCGTGCCTCTGATTAATTGGGGTCCAAAGTTACATGATTCATGCATTTCGAGAAACCCCATGCTAAGAAATGCACATGGAAATTGGTCTGTGGTCGTTGATGCATCTCTGGTGTCTGTTGCAAGCGAAGGCCAAGCTCTCGGGAGAGATACTTCAAAAACCAAGATGCGTGGAATTCTCCTAATAGCAATACGTTTTGCATAAGACAAGCTAATATCAGACAAATACAAAACATGAGATGAAACAATCCACCATGAATGAGATTTAGGCAGGAGAATTAACTGACACCTGCAGAGCTTGGGAACATAGAAGAATATGTTTAAAAGGCTATAGAATAAATGTATTTAAAATTAATAACATGCAGAAATGTTATAGAAAACAAATGGATGGGGGACTGACTAAAAACAAACGCATGAACAAATGCAGGGAGGTATCAAATACAAATTCCAAAAAGAGAAAAAACATGGCCTGTGGAACTTAAAACTTTATGGATGATTTAAAAAACAGATTTGACATTCCCCCAGTGAACGGAAAGAGAAATTCGGGGGTGGGGTGCAGTGAGGCCAGGGGAGGTTGCCGCAGCAGAGAAAGACAAGGATGTAGGGGATGAAATGGGGCTCGCCGCGTGTTGAGATGTCCGGAGGAAAAGAATGACTCAGAATTTTCCCGAATCGATGGAAGTTTTATATCTCCAAGCCTAAAATGCATCATTTCTGGGAATAATAATAAAATTGTAACTCATATTATGTTTTATAAGAAAGTGAGTTACGCCAAAGAAAAAGAGATGATTCGATAACACTTGGAAAACTGTAAATTAATTACAAGGGCTCAACCACTGAGCTAAGCACAGCCCTTCCCCCTCAATCGCAGAACCTGGGAAGCAGCGGAGGCTCAGTGTCCGAGTGCTCGTCGGGGGGAAACCTGTGAACAGAGGAGCCTGAAGGGGCAGCCCACCCTTAAAGAATCAGTTCAGAATGGCATTATAGGGACAGAAAGACCAAGTGTCCCTCACAGGGCTTACTAGGGGGGTTACACAGTATATTCTCCATTAAGAAACAACTTGAACCCAGAGGAAGGAGGGAGAGACGAAGGCGGAAGGAAGGAAAGAGGGTGAGCAAAGAACTGATCATCGTGCAGGTAAATCTAAACGGGCATTGATGATGTAAACCATGACGATCATAACACCTGACTGGGAGGGGTTCAAAGACCAGAAAGATCCCATTATAGACAACACTGACATGAAAGATGGCCGTGAGAAAGACTTTTATTATAGGGAGGGAGGGAGAGAATTAATCTGATCTTTTACACTATCAAATATGTTTGTATAATTTATGTATATATGTGTGTGTTTTACAAATTTAAGATTAATGACTAAAAATATAAAAGGAGAATGCAGAACTTCTATGCCAGCATGGATTGCTTGGAAGTTGTAAATTGATTTGGGGGAAGAACTAACATTTCCCCATGAGTAACTGGTATTTCCGTTAAGTAGCATATTTCAGCATTTACTCTACTTTTATTTCTCATAATATTTTCCTCATGAGTTCTAAAAATTCTTGTACATCTTAATATTTTCCTTCACTATTTTAGATTTTTGTGGTTCTGGTAATTTTGTGTCGTTGCGTCTGGTTGATTGCAGGTTGAGATAAGAGAAGCTGTCTTCCAGCACTGCCCTGCGCCCTCTGATCCCGGTCATCTCTCAGTTAACACTCTTGGTTTTTCTAGCCAGGGTGCATCATTTGGAAAGAGAATGCGTTTGTCTTGTTCTTCGCCACTGTTGCACTTCCTCTGTATTTCCCTGTTAACACAGAGCCGAGAAGCGTTCAGACAGCGGTGTGTCCGGGGATGGTGGGCGTCAGCCTTGCTCCTTCTTTTCCCGTCGACGGCAGCCATTGGTCAGAAACGTATCTCATTAGTAAACAGAAAAATTACTATTCAGTTCATAGTTTATGAAAACATTTGGATCAGGCAGGAATAAATGAATTAAAATTTCTGATCATCACTCACAGTTTCTGGTTTCGATTTTTAAGAGATGGTGGTGTGGCTCATTTGGTTGGAGCATGATAAATCGACAGGCTGCAGGTTTGATTCCTGGTCAGGGCACATGCCTGGGTTGCGGGTTTGGTGCCCTAGCTGTGGCGTGTATGAGAGGCAGCTGATTGGTATTTCTCCCTTGCATTGATGTTTCTCTCTCTCTCCCCCTCCCTCCCCTCTTCTCTCTCTAGAATCAATAATAAGCATATAATAAAAGGGTTTGACCAATCAACCTGCTCTGCCCACTCTCCAAATCCCAGCCTAAAATACAAATGTTTATTTTCTCTTCAAGAAATCAGATATTATATGTAAGTATGTCTTCTCAATGCCAAAACAATTTAAATCCATCAACTTGAGAAATATTTGGTATGTTATTAAGGAACATCCACACTAACCCCTTTGATTGTTGATACAAAAAGATGATACATCGTGTATTTAAAGGAAGAAATTAATGGTTTTTGGAAGTCATTGTTTTAGCAACTTTTTATTAATATTTATCATGTGTTATACACTCTGCTAGGCACATTAGGAGCACTCCCATAACACATTAAATTGCAAAATGATCATGGAAATTCTCAGACATAATTTCTTTGGCATAATGATAAAAAAAAAATAAGCAGGAGACAAAAAACAACCCAACAGATCAATTCCACTGAGCTTTCCTTAAAAAATTTTTTTTAAAACTTGTTTCCTTTATATACTACACTTAGGTTATAAAGCTCTTGTTCCTTATGGCTTAAACCAGTAGAAGAACTAATTCTAAATAAGGCATTACACATCTACTGTTTTCCAGAACAAAAAGAAGAATACATGAAAATTTTATATAGTGAATTATCTATCCCCTGCCATCAAGTCAGTTCCCTGATTTATACATGTGTCACTGTTGCGTTTCTCTGTCGTAAGGCTCGCCTGACGTGTCTCCGCTCGATGGGGTGATTCATGGTTAAGACAGGCCAAGGCGACTGGGCTGTGGTCGGCAGTCTGGGGCGTCTGGCCACCCTCCCCTAATGTCATCCGGTAGCTTGACTGCGATATCTCCTCTCTCTCTCTCTCTCTCTCTCTCTCACACACACACACACACACACACACACAAATTGTTCCCTATTAAAGAATACATTTCCAAGGCAGATATTGAATTAGCATAATAGAATTGTAGAATTAGGAGCCATGACAGTGGGCATCATATCCAGCTCCTGTGTTTTGAAGACGCGGAAACGGAGGGTCAAGGAGGATCCGTGCGGACCCTGGAGAGATGTGGGCGCGGCACCTGGAACTGAAGCAGGTCCCCGGAGCCTGGCCAGCTGTGCCCCCGGCACTGAGCCATCGTGGAGGCAGGCTGCTGGCTTTTAAAATTTATAGTATGATTCAGGAGCGAGAAATGAGTGTCTTTATTTTCTTTTAGTTTTCTAAGTCTCCTTACCTAATGTATTTCATCCTGGTGAAAGCTATACGGAGTAAGGTTAGGTAAATTACTGAAGAAAGTCTCCAAGCCTCTCACACTTTGTGAAGTGGAAATTTATTTCACACAGGAGTCTTTGACAGATGTTTTAAATTTATATTGAAAGTTCAAAGAGAGAGAAAGGGAGGAGAAAGAAGGGAGGGAGAGGAAATGAATCTCGCATCAGAAGCATTTTCAGGAAATGGGCATTAGATGCAATATTTTATCTCGGAAATCACTACAATTTCATCTAATGTACAGGGGGCTTTATCACACTATGCTTACCTAGACGTCCATATTTGAACAATTTTGAATTATTTTTATATTTATTTATAATTTACTTTACTGTGTTCTGTTTTGTTAGGAGGTTACCAATCTGTCTTCTTTCTCCTGAAATTTATCTAAATACTTTCGCACTTTGAATTTCCGATAGAGTGTGGTGATGTTTTTCCATTTAACAGTCTTTTTTAAAATTCTGAATAAATTTGACTTGTCCTGATCTTGACCACTTATTTTAAAAGTATAAATGCATTGTTAAAATAGCCTGTATTTTTAAAGAAGCCTACCAGCATGTATGTATTTAAATGGATCTTGAGTGTTCAAAAGCAGATTCTTAAAATAACTTCAAGGTAAAAATATCCGTCTGTATTTTTTATGATGGATTTTGTAACAGACACGTCTAGGTTTCCCCCTGTTGTTTTGTTTTGTTTTGTTTTTCCTGGTATTTTCTATGGGATTTTAGCTGGAGACTTGTGAGGTGGAAGCCTGGGGGTTAGTTTGTCTGTGCAGGAGGGCAAATGTTTTTATGTGTTCTTTGCTCTTGTAGCATCAGACCCTGGAATAAGACCTAACACGTAGTAGGTGCTTAAGAAATCCTTGGCGCAGTAGGGACTGGAACGCTGGCCTGGCAGGCCGCGCCCCGGGCCCCATTCGTGGAGCGCGGCTGTGACGTGGGGCCACCCTGAGCCCCTGTGCCTGAGCCACAGTGCCACGGCTCCCAGAGCACCGGGCCGCTCTCTGCCTCCGGGCTTGGGGTTGGGGAGAAATGCTATTCTCTCCTCCTAATGGGTTAAGAAGGTCCATGTTATTTGGAGATCGCCGCTGCTCATTGGTGAACATCATGCAAAGGAAGCATTCCTTTAAAAAAAAAATGTGGAAAGTAATTAGTCCGATTTGATGGAAAGGTCTTATTAAGCGGAGGCTGTAGAGATACTTTCATCAAAAATTAGTGCGGTAACACTTGGCGAGTCTCGTCAATTTTACGTTTTCAAAGTCATAGTTAGTGATGGATGCAGATCCTGATCAGGACATAACCCTTTATGAGCAATGCGGAAGCAGTGACTCAGGCTGAAGTGAAGAGGCTGAGGGGAGAAGGAGGGAGGGAGGGAGAGGCCAATGCAGTTTGAAGCGCTGTGTCCACATGTGCTGTAGGCACGTGTGTGCCAGCGCACACGCTGGCCTGAAAAACCCTCCATGTTCAAATAGACTATATAGCATTGTTTGTATGCATTGTGTATATGTACATTCAAATAGGTACATGTTGTAGGTCTCTTTAAAAAAAACGAATGCAGGAAGACCTTTTTAGTTCTTATTAAGTAACTTATTAAGTTCTTATTTAGCTCTAATTAAGTAACAAACTTGAAGCCATTCAGGGGGTCAGGGGCTAGCTCTGAGCCCGACCGCGGCCCTTCCGCCACGGCCCTCCCTCCCACCCGTGCGCAGAGTGCGGTGGACCACAGTAGAAGGTGACCCGCCTACCCACGCCTCAGAAACATAAGGCACTCAGGTTAGATTCTCGCTAAGAATCTTCTGGATATAAAAATCACATGATTTGAATTCTGTACATTTCCCTGACAACGCACTGGGATGTATCAGTTTAATGGGGAACTGTTTCATATAAAAATGAAGGCCGTTCACATTATCACACCTAAACCTGTTATCAACAGCCAGCAGAGGCTGGAATAGACAAAGAAACACAAAAAATAAATAACTTGGCAGCAAGTAGTACACTGTGAACCCGTGTGATCTAACTAAAGAACTGAAATAACCCGGGTGAGACCCAACAGATTTCTATTGGCTAGAATTTGTAGACATAAACATTCTGTAGGAAGAGTCTAGATTTCAGCAGGTCCCTGGTCAGACGTGGGGGAAAGGGTGGAATGGTTACAGTGGAATAGTATATGGAATGCGTGGGTTCAGGTGTGGTAAGTGGCCTGTATCCACACTATTGATCAACAAATTGATATAAATCAGAGCCAATACCATTACTTTGTGGCCACGTGCTGTGTATCCTTCCACATAGTTCCAATTAGTACAGAAAGTAAAGAAATTATCTTAGACAAGTGATGTTACAAGATTCATAACGGGAGTCCAACTAATAGCAGGAGACAGTTTTGCTCTGTAAAACATTTTATATTTTCAACCTTAGCGTGATGAATAAATAATATGCCCTACAAGTGTCTTCTGAAACAGCAACTTGTATTAACAGGAAATAACATTTTCCTAAAAACATATTAGATGGCGAAATTGTCAGAACGTAGACGGGAGTTCTTCCCTCCTTGCAGATTTCATTATTCTCAAAGGTGCAGATAGTATGATCTCAGATACCAGGCACGCAATTTGCCTCTAGAATGTCTAGCGGAGGAAAGGTGGTTGAAAAATCACAGGCGCTGAAGCTGGAGCCTAGCGCGGTCCCGTCGGTGCCGAAAGAGGGCTGGGCAGTGGCAGATCGACCGATCCATCTTGCTCAGTCTATTTTAGCAACAATCAGAGCAATGCCAGGGGCCTTGAACCTGGCCTGCATTGTGCAGCTCAGGGCCGACAATCGTAATATTTCCAGCTGTCACTGCGAGGCTGAGCCAGGTTGCAGGATACGTCGCGACCATGATAGTCTTATATTTAGTGCGGCCCCTTCATTATTAGCTGTGGATATGGTACGTTCATCTCTTGAATGAAGAGTGATGTGTTCCACGTGTCGTGCCTGTTCCTCGAGAATGTCAGCATGCTTTCTGGGCACTGCGTTTCTCTCCAGCCCAGACTTCTGCCAGAGCTCCTCTGAGTTTCCCCAGGGCCTTCCGAGGGTCTCCTGCCTCCTTCTCGGCCCTTCCTCCTCGGGTCCTCGCTGCTGGACGGCAGAGAGTTCCTCTGAGGTTCAGAGGAAAATGCATTTAAACGTGGGGCACTGTCTCTCGAGTCTTCTCTGCCCTGTTCAAAGTACAGAAGCGATCGCCTCTGTTTCCCAGACTGGAGGGCAGTGAGTTGCCACTGAAGCCGCCTCTGCAGGGGTGACGTGCCAGCCTGCGGTCCCCTCCGCCACGGGCTCCCTTCTGGATAGAGACTTAAGTGGGGAGTGGACAGAGAGACTTGGGTCCCAGAGCCTGTTTCCACAAAACTAAGGAACATTGCATGCCTAGGCCTTGAAAACGGCTGACTTAGTTTCTTCTTGGGAAGGGGTGGGTGCTACGCAGAATAGGTTAAAGTTATTGTTGAAGTCTTTCTAGCCTGTGTCTGTAGGGTTTGTTTTTTTACTGTGTCTCATTTTAATTCTCTTATTTTTTGCCTTTGGTGAATTTTTTGTGTGTGCGTTTGGTGAATTGACTCGATACTCAGACAGTGGTTGAATTATTGCATCTCAGCCCCCTATTCGTCGACACACCTTGTTGGAACAGCTTCCCTACAACACAACGTGCCAGGGGCCGTGCCGGCTGGGGAGGGAGGCGGAAGTGATTCATTGACTCGTTTTGGAATCCAATACATACTTTACAATAACGCTTTCTATGCCTTCTCAGAAATGCATCCCCCAATAAGTGGAGGGTTCTATCTCACACACTTTTTTCATTTTTGAGATTTTAAATATATCTTCCCATCATAAGCACACACAGACACATACACGCACACTCGAAGTTAAAGTAAAAAAAGCTTTCTTGGAACTCTAGAGATCATCAAGCACTAAAATCCTGACATTTTCCCCACTCCTTTTTTGCGTTAAAAAACATACCACTGCTGTCAGTTATTGCTCGATCGTTTTTCCAAATGCAGACTTATCCTTCAACCAAAATGGAAATGCCATTAAAAAATGAAACTTTAAAGCAGTCTTTCAAGAATCAGATTTTTAAATGTTTGTTCATCAGTAACATCCCGTCTCTGGGGGCACCCAGTGAGGGTGTGCGGTTCTGATTGTCTGAGGCCGCCGGATGCTGAGAAGGCCCGATGGCTAATTGCTCTATAAAAACCCAGCAGCAGCGTTCCTTCCCCGGCTCCGCGGAATGCAGAGTTTGATTAATTGATGCCGGACCGTTGGCCATCACGAGGCCTGCCATCGCGTCCAGACAAATGAACGCTGGTGGGGAAACATTGGGTGCCAAAGCCTTGAAATATAAGAACTGGAAGGGTCAAAGGGCAACAGGGAAAAAAAAAGCTCTTTGACAGCTAGCTCATATTTACCTTATGAATTTTTTAATAATGGTTGATGCATTTTAATCTCTGACCTGCTACCAAGTGTAAGTCAATGAGTAAGCTAATTGCAGCCAGCAAAAGTGGTATTTAATGCACTGGACACTTTCACTCTCAAAGCATTGTTTCTCTAATTAGTGTTTGTAACTGATGTGACAGCAGTTTATGGAGGACCAAAATAGTTCCTAATTTGTCAAGCGGGTCTGAAGCCTGTGGCAGCTTTCTGATCATCTCCCTGCCGCGGGAGCGGAAAGCGCCTTCAAAAAGCTTTCTCTCATTGATCTTTAGTCAGATGCTGACCGAAAAGCAGACAGTCCCGCCGGAAAGAAGACAGATGGGTGCTGCGTTAGCATGAAAACCACCGCGCCCTTAATGAAAAAGGTTCCCGCTTATAACTCATGTGTGTACAAACACGTGCACGCCACCCGGGGGGGGGCAGTGATGGAGAGCACCCCTGGAAACCAAGGGCGCGCGTTCGCCTGTTGTTTTTCCATTCTGCTCACATCCGGTGGCCCAGCACGCAGGCCTGGAGCGCACTAGGCAGGCTGTTTGTTCAGGCCACGCAGCGTCTTGTTTTGTCTCTCACGAGGGTGGAACGCGTTCATGACTAGTTTCTGAGTTTCAGGAAGTCGGCGAGCTAACGAAACTGTGGGGCCGTTCTCGGGCATTGTCTGATGTGAACTTTGAACGTGGCGTGAGAAAGTGGGTTCTACCGATTCAAACCTCCTCGGTGTTCTGTGACACAGTCCTCGTCATGCCAGGCTGCAACTGGTGTGATGGTCAAGGCCCTGCTGTCGACCATAGTTACAGATCCGTAAGATATTTGTGTTTTAAAATAGTTCATATGATACGAAGAATATCCAAGAAGCGGTCCTAGTGCTGTGCCTTTGTCAACTGCGTGTCAGTTTGTCAGGTGAACCGAATGTGTCGCTAAAGATAACACTCCCCCACCCACATCCTATCTGGGGCACTGCTCCAGGGAAACATCTAGCAGCGTGGAAGGGGCGAACTCTCAGCAGTTGTGGGCACCAGCCATTGAACAATGCAGTCCCCCACCTGCAAGGAGAGGTAGTGTGGGGGTGAGCAAGTCCGTCCGGCAAATTTTGCCTCTTCGTAGCCTCGATGCTCAAATATTTTCTCTCTTCTAAGAAGATCTTCAGAATTCCGAGTTGCTCTGAATTCTATCTGTTAACTCAAGATCATTTCCAAGTGCATCGTAGTTCGAAATAAATTGTGGGAGGAAACTGCTGACTATGAGTCGAAATTCAAATGCAACATCACAAAAAATCATAATCTCACTCTTCATCCTTATTATCTTTCGGTGTTTCATAGATGGGGGTGGGGGGTGATTTATTCTCTTACGAAATCAGAAACCTGGGCGTATTCCTCGACCTTGCATCTTTCACACCTGTGCCCCTCTGACCAGTCTCCACCCAGTTCTTCCCAGGCATTGGGTTATTGGTTAATAGTGCTCGGACTGTTTATAATTCTTGGTGCCCTCTGACGCCAGCCTGATTTACCATCGTCTGCGCCCTGGACGCTGCACAGACTTCTTACTGAGTAACCCCGATGTTACTCGGTTTCCCACCCGCTATTCTTAATGAAGAAAGTCCATGCATGACCCTCTCTTATAGGAAATGTTTGATATAGTGATTCTTGAGCTGTTGTGCCTCAGGGGACCTCCTCTTAAAATTACTCAGAGTCCCCAGACCATTTTGTTCATGTGGGTATTCTCCTGATAGGTGCCATATTAGACATTAAAACCAAGAAATTAAAAATATATTTATTCATTTACTCCTTTTAAAACAAGAAGCTCATCGCCTGTTATAGCATTTTAGTGAAAAATAACTATTTTCTAAAACTAGAAATGACAAGAGCAACATTGTCTTACATTTTTGCAAATCTCTGTGAGGTCTAGATTAATTTATAGCTGGCTTCTCGTGTCTGTTCCTACATTTAGTCCATTGCAATATGCTTTAGTGGAAGCATATACAGAAGAACCAGCTTCTGAGAGAGCGGTGGTTTGAAAAGGGAAGAATATTTTAAGTCTTTTTAGATGCTCTTTTTTAATACAATGCTAAAACTTTTCATCTAGAAGTTTAACTTTTTTTAATGGAAAAAGGTACTTATTTAAAAAACCTTTTACTACTCAGAAATGTTTCTTAAAGGTTAGTTGCATGCTGGAATCTGAAAACATATCGATGAACTTTTTACTCCGTTACATTAAAATTCATTGATCTTTCTAGTATTGTGAGTGGATCTTTTACCCATGAGTGATTTTAAACATTATGCATTCATTTGGAAAATATTAGTTCACTGAGTTATATAGATAGATCTTCCCAATGTTGCCACATTTCATTATACAATATCAAGATATCACATTTGCTGCTATCACTACTGTATAGATGGCAGAAGTCTTTATGTATGAGGCAGCTCTCAGGCTCATGGGAGTGGATATAGCTTCTCCAAAATTCACTTGCAACCTCCAACTTGATTGTTTATAACAATCAGTATTTTGCTGGAAGTGACAGGCTCACTTAGTTCGTTTTTGATAAAATGCCGCCTTCCAAGTCTGAAAAGACATACTTTGTCCACAAATCTTTTTTTCTTAAAGTAAAATGGTGTTCTGTGAAAAGACCAGCTAGTTCAGATTGCAACTCAAATAATTGCCCAAATGCCTTTTCTTGAGACCCTTGTCATGCATGCGGACTGGAAGTGCTTTTCTTCCAAGCTCACACACATAATATTTAAAAGATGTGCATTTAGTAGGAGTGATCATTTTTCACTGCTTCACCAGGATATTGCTAAGTGACACTGCTCCCCCTCTGTCACCTCCCAAGAGGACATGGTGAATGCAATGACCATACATTTTGGGGCCACAGCCCTGATTTTTGCTTAAGAATTACCCCTTTTCCTACCAGCTTTTCTACAATGCAAATGGCAGTGTGGCTTGTTCCAGAATAAACCACAAAATTCAACAAGGCGTTCCACCCTTTGAGTGTATCAGAACCACTTGTGTGTGTGGCCCACAAGTCACATAAAATATATAAATTTTCTTGGGTGAGGAGTTGGTGTTGATACCAGACGCCAACAATACAGCCGCAGACACATCTGTGTACCGGCTCACGTTGAAGGCAGAAAGGCTGTTCTGCGGTCAGGTTGTCAGCCCGACCAGCACAGCAGAGGTGGGAATCGGCCGTGCCCTTGTGCCTTCCTCATCGGCAGGTGCTCAGCAACGGCAGGTCTGCAAAGCTCTGTGAGCGCACACGTCTCCACAATAGAAGTGAACCTGTGAAGGGCTTTGGTGACTTTTTCATGTCTGGTCAGCCAAGTGATGAACCATTTTTGCCGCCAAAAGTTTATTTTTCCTAGGTATTAAACATTCGATTCTGCTCATGCTGGTGTGGCTCAGTGGATGAAGCGCCAGCCTGCGAACCAAAGGGTCACTGTTTTGATGCCCAATTAGGGCACCTGCCTGGGTTGTGGGCCAGATTCTTTGGGGAGGGGGGGCACGCGAGAGGCAACCGCACATGGATGTTTCACTCCCTCCCTTCTCCTCTGTCTAGAGATAAATAAATAATATCTTTTTAAAAATCCAATTCCTTTTTCCTTTAAACTCTGAATGGTTTGGTCTCAAAATGATGCCCCCACTTCACTGGCAGCACAACTAATTCTGAAAGTTCTGTTGCATAGGACACCCTAAGGTAGAAGTTAACACCTATAAAGCAGAGGGAAAGGTTGCTTTGGTGATAATTTCATTCTTTTTTTTTTTAATATTTATTGACTTAGAGAGAAAGAGAAAAACATCAGTTTGTTGTTCCACTTATTGATGCACGCACTGGTTGACTCTTGTATGTGCCCTGACCAAGGATTGAACCCACAACCTTGGCGTATGGAGATGACACTCTAACCAACTGAGCTACCCGGCTGGGACTGATGTTTTCATTTGTTATTTATGGTTTTGCTTAGTCTCTTTGGGGAAGATGCCTGTCCTCTGATGGTTAGAGAGCTCTCTGATATGTCAGCCTCATCTTTCCCTGAATCTTTAGACCTCGAGGGTGCACCTGTGGGTAAGAAAGCTGGTTTTCTAATCTCTTTAAAGGCAGTGATCCCTCCTCAAATATAATAAAAATGTATTGTGAATAAGCTTATTTTATTTTAGACTAAAATACTTAACTATAAAATAAAACTGCTTTTGGAAAAAAAATCAACAGAAAAGTTTTCAAAATTTAAAACCATAGTAAGACAAGACATGAAAGTATCCTTAGTTCTTTGTGTGCCTCTGCATGGGTACAGGGAAAACTTTAGGATTTAAAAAGAATAACTTATTATAAGACAATGAGATTACAAAATCATAGCAAGCATAACCAAAAACGGCTCATCAGAGATAGGAGAAATACAGATGACAAACTCAGTCTCTGAAAATGGACGCATTTATTCCTTAAGAAAACCCCAAAACACACAGCCCTCAGAAAGGTGACGTCTTCACAGTCTGTGTAGCCTCCGGAAGTCTCCACCATACACGGGACATAAGGGTGTGTAGAAGGCAAATTGCATTTTAATATTATTACAGAAATGGTTTTGACCCTCGGGACCCCCATGAAGAGTCTCAAGAATTTTCCAGGGTCCTCAGACCACTTTTTTGTGCATTACTCCCCTACTGGATGTTTACTAAATATTCCCAGGATTGAAACGAAAATCTTCCACAGGCTTGGAGAAAACCCTCTGCGAGTTCACTTCTCGGCGCAGCTCTGCCCTCTCGCTTCAGACCAGGGCAACGGGACGCCTCATTGGGTCCCCCACCCCGCCCTGGGCCCTCCTGCCACCAGCTCGCACCCCAAGCACCCCGCACCCCAGCCCCCAGGCTGGCCGCTGCCCTCCTGTAACCACTCACGCCTTCCCGAGCCACTGCTGTAAGGTCCAAAGGGGCCTGTACTCACCGGCACCCCAACCTCCGATTTTCCGATGCCGCCGGCACCTGTCCTGCCAGGAGACTTGGATTCTCCTCCAGCCTTAGCTCCCCTCAGGCGCTAGAGTTTACACTCCAGCCACTTGCAGCTGAAGCAGTGGCGTGGACGTTATTTTGACTGTGTAAACGTGGCTCGCTGAAGGCTACTGTCCTAAGAATATATTTCATGTAGTCCTTTATAGTTTTTTTTCCTGAGATCGCAAGACGCCTTATTTTTGTACACGTGTGCTATACTGTAAATATATATTTGAACACCTTAAATTTCTGTATCTGATCTATCACACACTCGCCACTAAGTTATTTTTTCCAAATGTCAAAACACGTCAAAAATCTATCATCCCGTTTTCGCGTTTACAGAAGTCGTGCCGGTCACTGTTTCGGCCTCTCCCCACCCCCGCCCCGGCGGTGACCGTGGCTTCCCTTCACCGCTGTCCAACGAGAAGCTGCTTCCTGGATCCCAGGGTCCATTTTCCTGGTGAAAGAGACGTTTTGCTGGTGCACACACTCCGTGGTTTTCTCGGAAGGGGATGTTGGAGATAAACCTGCTGAGGCCTCGCGCGTCAGGAAACAGCCTGCTGCTGGACGGGCAGCCCCGTTTCCTTGGAGGCTGTGCGCACATGCGAAGGCGTCGCCTACCGATGTGCGGATTTCCATTTGCTCCTTCTGTCAGTCGGGGACTCCCCCCCCGGGGCCCCCCTCTACCGCCCCAGGTCCTGGGCACCATTGCTCCGCTCGCCTGGGGGAGACACCTGCTCCTCCCCGTGGCCATGCTGGGCGGCCGGGAGGACGCTCGGCCCTCAGCTCCGTCGTGTGCGCGTGGGGAAGGCAGCTGCGGTCTGACTGCCGGCATCTAAGCGGGCCAGGCTGGCCCTCCGCCAGCCCCGCACCCCAGTGCCACCCCTTCCCTGGCCCCCGGGTCCCGGCATTTTTGGGGGCTCCCAGGGCGTGTCTCCTCCATGGGAAGGGGGCAGAAATAATTCCTGAAGCAGGAGGTATTTCTCCACCTACTTCTACTCTTCCAAACCTCTTAGAAATGTCTTCCCCTGTCTGGTGACTTTCTGGATCCCTGTGAGAAGAGGCCTTTTTAAAAAATTAAAAAAAAAAATTCTTCCTCTCATCTTGGGTCTTGAGAGCAGATCAGTTCATCTGCATCTTTTCTAAAAGAATTCTTGACCCTGTTCCACCAAAAGCCTGCTTTTCAACGTGCTTCCTATGTCCAGTCCTGTCCCCTGTCAGGCTACATGGGACTTCTTGCCCTTGTCTTCGTGGGTTCGGGCCCCTCTTTGTGCCTGTCTTGTGATGTGTCCTCCTGAACAGGCGAGGAGTCTCAGAACCAGAGGTGACGCGTCCCACCCGCTTACCCTGCTCTGCGTACCGGGGCCACCCCATGTCCCTGCCCGGGTGGCCCCGAGCCTGCTTCCCGGACCGCGCTCCGGTCCTTCCCCAAGTCTGCCCTCCTCGGGGACTGCGCTGCCCCAGGGCCCCGGGGTCGGAGCGGTGGCAAGAGCGCCATTTGCCAGGCAGGAGCTTCCGGTGAAACTGGGGTTTGCAGGCGGAGGTGGCCGCTCCCCACACGCGTGCACGGACAGCAGATGACGCCGGGACTCGGGGGGACCGGCAGGGTCCTGTCAGTCAGTGTTGCAGGGGCCCGGCGCAGACCTCCCCGTTGCTCTCTGCTCACTGACGCGCCCCTCCTGGGCCTTCCTCCCCACCCTCCCCGCCTGCAGGTCAGGCGTCCCCAGGATGCCGTCGGGCCGACGCTCACATCTGAATGCTTTGCAGAGGCTGGTCGCCCAGGCGTCTGGGGGTGGAGAGCCCCCTGGGGACCCACGGGAACCTCAGAATCAGCTCCCTCGCAGTGCAGTGTCCTACCAACCACCCCCAGCTTTGCTTTCTGCTCGGCTCCCCACCTGAGCTGACCAGGAACCTAAAATGCTCATAAAGTCTCCCCGTCTCTCCCCTTTTTCCTATGAATATCCATCAGTTTCCAAATCCCCTGTCACTGTAAATGTTTAACATCTGTCAAACGTGTCCGCTCTCCGGATCCTGCTTCCTGACTGCAGGAGCGAACCCCGTCAGCGGCTGCCTCCTGTGGGCTGCGTGGCGGACCGCGTTCTCAGCTCTGTCCTCGGAAGCTGTTCTTCATACCCCCAGGACTGGTGAACATCCATCAGTCTCTCATCCTCACCTTCCAGACAACATCCGACTCATCACCCCAGTACGCAGGGCCCCTCGAGTGGACCCAGGGCGTTCTCCCGAGTCCTGGCCCTGCTCTGCTAGCGCAGAGCTGCCTGCGAGCGTGGCCGCTGAGCCCCCTCGCGACCGCTGTGGCCCCAGCGTGGAGGCGGCGGCGCGTCCCGCACCCTCCCGTGGGAGCCAGGCTCTCTCCCCCCGCGCCCGCCTCTTCCGCGCCCTCGCCATGCTGTGCTGAAAATGGTTTTTGCCGAACGTCTCCTCCAGGCCCTTATCTGGGGAAGGGCAGGGGTTCTGTCCCGCTTATCTTCACGTTCCCATAACCGAGCGTGGTTCCTGTAATGGACTAGGGCTGTAATTGAGGAAGCAGAAGAAGGAAGGGCAGAATTACCGCCTGCTTATAAATTAAGACTTGGAATTAGGGAGGCTTCTGTCAGAATGAAAGCTCTAGCATTTTCAGCTGTGTGACTGGAAGCAAATCCCTCCAGCTCCCCCAAGACGGTGAAGATGGTTGATGTGAAGGTAACGTGAGTGTGTAAGGCTTTACGGGCGGCCCTGCCTCCCCATTCATACGGATAGAGGGAAAGAGTTACCGTTACTTCAGTGATCTAAGGGTCTATGCACATGGAAGAACTGTTGCTCATTCTACGGGAGCTGGGAACTCAGCGCCTCAATTTGGACAATTTTCTAAATCCCTCCTAACATTTTTTAAGTATGTTTTATTGATTATGCTATTACAGTCGTCCCCTTCCTTTCTCCCCTTTCTCCCCCTCTGCCCTGCACCCTCCCTGCCTCCCTCCCTCCAGCATCCCCGCCCTTGGTTCATGTCCGTGGGTCATACGTGTAATTTCTTTGGCTTCTCCATTTCCTCTACTATTCTTAGCCTCCCCCTGTCTATTTTGTACCTCCCAATTATGCTCCTTAGAGGATTCTGTTCAGTGGTATCTTTGAATGCTGATACATTTCAAACGGTTCTCTTAGTTAGGCTTAAACCTCTGCTTTAGTTATGTTTAAAATGATCAATAACCAGACACAGGACAGTTGAATACGAATAACACTAATGCCGTTATTAATAAGATGAACATCTCTAACAAAAGGTTTTAAAATCGCTCTGGGACACATTGAAAATCTATCTCCCATCATGCAGGAGCTTTGGGCAGTTGTAAATAACAGCTTTGGACAGACTCACTCGGTGGCCAGTTACAGGGGGTAACGTGGCTTGTCCTGTTAGCAAAAGTCCCCCGCAGTGATCAGCTCTGCAAACGCAGTTGTCTTGTCTGTGTGCCTGATGCGATGGTTTGAGCCTCCCACCCGGGGAGACCCGGCCACCTTTGTCAGCCGGGGGCTCTTCCGAGGCCGAGGCCAGCGCTGTCTGCGGTCACATTTCTGCCAACGTCAGGGCGTGTGCAGAGCTGACCGCACCCGCCCACAGGAAACCTCCTTGGCTGTCCCTGTGTGCCTCTGCCGAAACCCTCCTCTGCCGAAACTCTTTTCTGCTGAAACTCTTTTCTAACAGCTCTTTCTTGGGACTAATCATAGCCTTCGGGATGCAGTCACACAATCAAAGGACTTAGAAGTGGGAACAGGCCTCCCTGGGATGGCGGCGCTGACACGGGTGAGGAAATGGCGGTCCAGGGACTTCACGGGCAGTTCCTTTGCGTGTGCAGTGGGCAGCGGGGTCGTGATGAGGACCCAGCAGGACCGGCTTCCTGCACGACACAGCCGAGCTCGCCCGCCTCCCAAACGGTCGGGGAGCCGAGCGAGTGGCCGGGGAGTGCGGATCCTTGTCTCGGTAGCAACTTAAACAAGCTCTGAGCAGGTGGGTAAACCGTTCTAGGCACTAACCGTCTGGCGCGTGCAAGGCTAATAGCGAACTTTAAAACCTTCTGGCTATGGATGTTCTCCAGCAGGGGCCGTTCTGAGGAGTCAGCCGGACCACAGGCGGGCTTCTGACGGGTGGCGGGTTCCAGCCTCGCCTGGGGGCCTCGGGACTGCAAGGCCACCAGACATACGTGCCTGGCTGAGAAGAGGAGCTTGAGCCAGACGCCTTTCCTAGTAGGATGGGTTAGGACCTAGAGGCCTGCAGCAGATGGTAGGTGGACCTACGAACCGCGACGGGCGTGGGCTTGGCGGCCACAGCCGAGTGACCCAGAGCCCTCCGGCCCCAGGGCTGCAGGGTGGTTTCCGGACTCCGCAACGGGCACTGCTGGCAGAGCCCCCAGCCTGCTGTTGGGCAGGGGGCCCGGACGGCGGAGCCGAGCTGAGCCGAGCTCTCAGGGACAAGAACCCAAGCCCTGGCCTGGCCAGCCCGTGTCAGGAAAGGCAAGGAAACAGTGAAAACATCCCGGATTTCTCCCCTCCTCCCAGGCTGCCCCATCCACAAACAGCGCGCCTGCCGTTGCAGGCGTCTGCCCCTTCTGTGGGTCAGGATGTGACACTTCCGAAATGCTCAGTGCCTTTTCCAGGACAAGTGACAGAGTTGGGAGGTGGGCGCACACGGTCCCTCTGATTGTCGGCCACGTATGCCGTGGCTTGGGCTGTGGCATATACATTAAATAATTCATTTTAGGGACTATTTGCTGAGGTGATTTTTAGAAAGAAATGGCCGGTCTTCGACTATGACTCGATTCCCCCAATTTAGCATAACATGACCCTCGAATCCCATTACACAAACCCCACACGCATTGATAAAGAACGAAGCTGAGAACCTCTCTGGGGAGTGAAGTCCACAATGTGCCATTTGCTCGTGAACTCTAACCCCGAGGCTAATGCAATTTTCACAATCTGAATATTTTGAATAAAATCTCAGTATGGTATCACCACGAACACAAGTTCGTGGTCACAAGTTCATGGTCAGTTTGCTAAGAGATACCTTTCCCCAACCCAGTCAGTCAGGCCAGTTTAGAACGCCTCGGGCCAAAGCCCTCTGTGGGAAACACACTCCTGGGATCCCTCGGTAAAAGTCTCGGTTTACGACTCTTTTGTATGGTACTTTTTCCCACCATATACAGTCACTAGGGCTGACTTTTCGCACGGAAATGGCTCTTTTTAGATTTTGACTTTCAAAGACTTCGATACCTTGGATAAAAGGGAATCAAAATGTGCAGCTTAGCCTTTTGTTTGGCGTCTCCATGAATCACCCGTTACCTGAGGACCCTCTGAAAAGTGTCCCGCTCGGGGGCTGTGCCCCTGCGGCCGCTCTTTCCCAAGCCAGGCACCCGGAGACCAGAGCTCTAGAATGACTTACCAGCCGGGGCCGGGCTCCCCCTGGAAGGCCTTCCCCGGCCCCATGTTAGCGCCTCCCTTTTCGATCCTGGGTAACGTCTCAGCCACCCCCCCACCCCAGGGTTTCCAGTCACCGTCCCAGGTCCCGCTCGGCGGCAGGAATGCTCGTTCCCGCTCCTCCTTCGTCCCCCTCGCTGGCCGATGACAGCTTCCATGTTGCTGAACGGCTCGATCTGTGTTTTCTAGGCAGCGTAAAAGGTTCCTGGATTTCACATCCCCAGAGACGTGAGACCCCGCCCCCACCCCGTGGGGGAACCCGCAAGCTCGTTTCATGGATTTGCTGTAAGTGGCCAAAACCCCGGACACGCATGGCAACCTGGCTTCTGAAACCAAATTGACAGCGTCCCCTAAAGAGAAAAGAGAATGTGCGAGAAGCCCTTTTCTTGGTTAAAAACAATAAATATACACAAAGACAGACTGACACACAACAAAGTCGACACAGACTGACGCTTGTAAGTCCATAAACTGCACGCACCACACACGGGACCTCAAGCCCCAGAAATACCTTTCCGTAACCCACGTACATACCCAGTGCCCCTTCGATTTGTCAGCTCAGGGTCGAGGCACAGTCGCGAAGGCCATCGAGCCCTTGGCCTCAGCGATTGCAGAGCTGAGTGGTGGGCGGGCCCCGGGGCCAGCGTGGTCTCAGCGTGTGTGGCGGGACACGGGCGGACATCACAGCCTTCCGGTCGCCCCCAAGATGCTGGCCACCCCTCCAACCCTTGGGTCTCATTTTCAGGACACGTGGAAGATAAGGAAACATTCCAGAAGGTATTTTCTTTTTTAAAATGGAGTAGCCGACACACCAGGGAGTTGGCAGCCCATTGGCCTTGGCGTCAAGCTGACCATTTCATGAGCAGGTTTGCACCTGACAATTCGATTTTAATTTTCCAAGTTTCCTGTCTTTAGAAGTAAAATTCCGTCTGTACATTGCCACTTCAAGAAATGTAACACACACATCGGTTCTCTTCTCCCGCTCTTTTATCCTAAAAACACTTACGGAATGCCTACTGTGTCGTCACCGTCCCATCAGAAGTAAATGGAAACGCGGTAGCGCGGCCTTTGAGATCCAGAGCTTAGCACGCGTACGGGAGGGTCCCTGCTCCAAACGCCGCTCTCCCCCTGGTTTCACGGGAAACATGAGCCTGCCTAATTCTCCTGCGTGTTGCATTGCCATGACTTCTTTGTACTCTTTGACATTGGAGGACTGTGAAGACACTAAACGTGTGCGGTTACGGTTGGCCGTGTGTCTTGTAAAGCCTGTCTGAATGCAGCGGCACAAACGTGATTCCCAGGAAGGAGAAGCGGTCGCCCCCCCAGCCAGCTGTGGGTGCTCAGGGCGAACCACGCCGCGGGGCGTTTGCGCTTACGAGACGGGGACCCAGAGGAGGAGGCCTTCACCGAGTGGGCCGAACTTTCTAAATTACTTTTTTTTTCCCTGAAAAATAGCTCTATGAGAAAAGCTTTAAAAACTCAGGAGGCATTAAAACAAAGGGCTGAAGTAATATGTAAAATTATCAGTTACCGAATATGAATTTTAAAAAAATCTACCGGAAGGAAAACACTTCCTTTTTGTTGTCCTGTTTTCTCCTCCCATTTATTGATCTGCATTACACTAGGATTTTGAGGTACAAGGGGGGACACCCCCAAAAAACACTTTATTTAAAAAAGTGTATTCATTCTCACGTGTTTAAACTACAGTCACCTTCAAAGTCCTCTCCATTTGATTCACTACCCCTGTCGAGGTTTTTTTTCCATTGCTCAGTTTTTGAACTTGTCGATTTTGATGGCTTTTAGTGCTTCTGCTGTGTTTTTGTTTCACCTCTTCCACATCAGCAAAGCGTTTCCCTTTGAGGACTTTTTTCATCTGGGGAAACAAAAGAATCGCTGGGGGCGACATTGGGTGAATAGGGCGGGTGGAGCACAGGGCCACGCTGTTTTGGTCAAAAAGTGCTGAACACTCAGCGTGGTGCGGGCAGATGCACTTGTAAATCGCCCATCATGAAATAGGCAAACACGTCCAAAGAGTCTTCCGAAAAAATTCACTGAAGCCCAACACAGCCTCTCACAGCAACGCCAGCTGGTCACTGATACAGGTGGGTTCCTAGAGCACCCACCAAGCGGCCACCCTCCAGAGGATAACGCCAGTTTTTTTGCTCCCCCCCCCCGTTACGGCAGTGAGGGTTCTCTGTTCAACCCAAAGTGATGCCCTAGACTGTATCAAGAAAGAGAGCAGATTTGCCAGGAAGAGATAAGAGAGTAAAGTCACTGTCTGAAATGTAGTGGATGCCAGTCTAAAAACTTGGCACAGAAACGCTAGCTTTAAAGAAAGAAAGAGAAATCTACCATTCGTCAGCACCTGAGAAAGTAGGAGAGAGGCTGGACGGGTGTCCCATGTTGGGGTCCTCGCCCCCTGCCCGTGCGCTGAAACGGTGACTTCCTTTGCCTCACGGCCCCCTCCACGAGACGCCAGACGGTGAATCTGTGTCCTGCCTCAGTTCCCAGCTTGCCCCCCGCAAGCAGCCCAGGTGTCCCGCTCCCCACCGCCAGCTCCTCCCCGACCCCCAACCCCACCCCGGATCAGAATGCGAGGCACAGCTTCTGTCCTCAAAGAGAAACGTGGCTTGGAACCCCTCTGCCTCTTCCAGATTGTCACGACGGCGCTCTAACGAATTTGCTCTCCGGAGAATCTCTCGGAGCCTCTGGGATGCTCTGCGATTGTGCATATGCTTCTGCCGCGGCAGAAACTGCCATTTGCCCAAGTACTCTTCCTACAAATGCCCTCCAGTTTCTGAGATGGTGCGCTACGTCCCACCCGCTTTTGTGACAGATGGAAGAGACATGTGGACTTGTACAATGTCTGTGTGTGGCTTTACCTCAGAATAACATGTAATAGGAAGCGTCTCTCCCTCAGGAAGGTGCTGGAAAGTAAGCCGGTCTTTATGGAGCCCCCAAATGCTGTTGTTTTTCACTCAGAAGCCCCCATGCTCCTTCCATGTTCTTGTGTCCGGGGGCACTTCCGGTGTCTACCTACTAGCCCCGTCTTCCTAGATCCGGCAGTAGCATCACGCCTCAAGCCTGTCTTCACCCTGGCCAGTCTTTTAACGTCGCCCACTTTTCTTGCTGCCTGAGCGTGTTTGCATGTGGGTGTCACAGGTTTACCTCAATCAAAACATGTCAAAAACAAATCCACAACCATCCTGACTCTTCATGCCCCAGTAGAGCCTGCTACTTGGGCACCCTTCTTGTGGTAATACACACATAAATTAATGTGCATGTGTGTATATACACATTGATATACTATATATACATACATACGTGTATATATTATACATACACACACGCACACACACACTTGAATTTGAATTTCTATTCTGATTTCTAATATCCAACTAATAACTGCGTCTCATAGATGTATTTCCTGAGTTTAGTCTGCTCTTTCTCCCACGTTGGCAACTGCCTCGTAGTTAAGGTTTGCCCTGCCTGAGACCTGGACAGTCGCAAAAGCCTCCCGCATCCTATCCCTGATCCTCAAATGCCCAGAATACCACGTTTAGATTAATCTTTCTAACGTACAATTTTCATCCTCTTACTATGACGTCCTACAATGTGCAATGGTTCTCTGTTACTTAAAGAAACAAATTCAAACCCTTTGGCTGCTTAGGCAAGTGTTTCCCTCCCTTCACATCCAACCAACCGAGGTCATGCTGGGAATGGGCGAGTGGCGTTAGAGTGCGTGGTTCAGAGAACCGGGCTACGGTATTGACGCGGTTTCCTGCCATCGAACGATCGTCGTCAAACAATGGAACCCCTCTGACGCCCAGGCTCAGTCCTGAATGAGGGACGCGTCCAAGACCCGTGATTACAGTGCATGAAATCCCTCCTCCGTCTTAAACCCCAAGATTGTAATGTCTACGGTTCTGCCCATTATTCTAAGAGGACCTAATTCGTTCTGCTTTTACGGTGCAGAGTTCACGCGTTCCCCAGAGGCAGCACATGCCGCTTCCTTTACCTGGCCTATCTTCTTCTGCCTTATTTTCTCTTTGAATACTGCTCCTCTTTTTAGAGTCTGTCGGAAGTTCCAATATATCCCCCCAGAGGCTTCCGAGATGATCACAGGAAACTCTCTGTTTCCTGAGCGTCCCCATATTCTACAGCACCTATGTTTTTATCAACAATTTTCAACCCCATCTCAACTTTAACACATAGGACAGATACTAAAAGTTGTATACTCTCACGGCCCCAATAAAGCAGTAGTAGCTTTGTGATGCGTCAGCTTGTCTAAGGGGAACCAGTTCCCAGCATTGCCACGTGCACGCGCGCGTGTGTGTGCGTGTGTGTGTGGGTGTGTGTGTGTGTGTGTGTGTGTGTGTGTGTGGCTGGAGGGCCCAGTTGCCCCTGTGAGACTTGGGAAGCAGGGGAGGCGGCTGCTGGTCGGAGTTCACACACGTGGCCGCTGATCACCGGACTCACCCAGAGCGCAAGGCTGAGTGGGCCGACACCTACCCGGCCTGCTTCCAGGCCTTCCCAGCCCCCACACTCTCGGGCCAAGTCTGTGGCTCTCTGATGAAAGGCCCTGGCTTCTGCAGGTCACCCCCAAAGTCCCAGGTAACAGGGAGCAATGGGGGTTCCACTCTGCCTTGGAGGTTTCTAGCTTGTGCCTGTGGGTCCCAGCTTACACTTCCCTCGCTACCTCCATCTCCCCTTCCTGACCGCCTGCCCTGTGGACTTCAAGCCTTGGCCTCGGACACAGAGAAGCCCCATGCAGCCCTCACAGCCGTGTGAGGTTCAGTCCGGACGACAGAGCTCTTCCCTGTAAAGTGTGTGATTATATAGATGTATCCCCTGGTGCTTCTGTGCCTCTTCCTGGCCCCTGGTGGATACTTGGAGTGGACTCCTTGCTTTCATTTTTAAGCACATTGCTTTGTTTCTGACAGATTACTGGTATTGAGGGAACATATGCAGCTTTACCTGCAAAAAAACAAGACAAACAAACAAAAAAACCGCCAAATACCCTGTGTTAGTAATGCTCTAAAGACTTGAGGAACCAAGTGGGTGCTGGGTGCTCGCTAGAGGTTCAGGAAGATTGAGGTCCGGGGCGCGGGCCTGCTACTCCCGTGGAAGGTGAGAAAACTTTATGACGGGGTAATCCTGGCAAAACCCATGCAGAGCGGTAGAAACGAAGGGGAAAGAAAAGGGAGGGGCAGCAAGGCGAGGAGGAAGAATTGCTTTGAGAGACAATCATTTTTAATAACTGACTAACTTAAAATACTATCAAAGGGAGCTTTTGCAGAGGGTGGTGGTGGTATGTCTGTGTAATGTTTTTTAGGGAGGAGCGTGTCTTAGAGAATCCGAAGAGAAAGACCTTTCAATGGACTCACTGCTACAAGTTGGGCACCGCTGACTCCCCAGGCAGAAATTGTTGCATGTAGAGGAGAAACAGATGATTAAAGAAGAACGCACCGTTTCACTCAGATATCATTTCAGTGAACTGGGGTTAAATTTAAAAGCCTTGAAATGGTAACACTGATTGAGGAAAAACCCACGTCTTAGTCAACTGATCTCTCTGTCCCCAAGCTTTGACGAGTGTAGCCAACGCACCGAGGGAACGCGTGCAGCAGCTGGGAGCAGCAGACCGGAGTGGCCCTGGGTCCTGGGTCACCCTGGCAAACACATGCCTGCCTTCTGTCCACACTTAGATCGGGCAGTGGAGCAGCGTAGTTTACGGTCACGGAGGAACAGAAGACACACCCACCCCTGCTAATTAATATCTGAGGCTGATAATAATAAGAGGGTGTCTTTTCATCGTCAAAGGGCCAAAGAAACTGCTCTTTCATTAGTAGTTAGATCATCTGATATTAAGCATCTGCAAAGTACTACAGCTTAATGATATTTCAGCCTCTTCATACATAGAAAGCCAATAGATTACATAGAAGAGAATAAATAGTATCTACTGTTGGCTTTTGTCCACTCATTCAGAGGTTTATTGAGAACCTGTGTGTTCCACGTTCAAAGATGAATAAATTAGCTCCTGGTACTCAGGGAGCTTACAGATCAGTGTTCGGTAACGGAGCCATTCACAAAGGAATCCTAAATTATCTACTCTTCCGCCTAAGTCTAATTAACCTGTCTTCAGCTCCTCACTAGGATTTTGAAAACTAAATATGATTTAAAATGGGTTGTCAAGACTCCCATGGGAACCGAAGGAGTCGCCTGCGTGCTGGCCAGGATGGCGTCGTCTGATCCGAGGAAGGGGCCCGGGGGTCCTGGCGTGGCTTGGACCGGCTCTGGCCGCTCAGATGTGGGAGCCAGCCCTGGAGGGTTGCGACTGCCAACAGCTGGATCGTATAAACAAAGAAATAAAGGAAACACAGAACAAGGAAAACGAATGCTCAAAAAGTATCACTTCCTGAGGGTTCGCTGCATTTTCCCGCCCTGGGTGTTCTTGAGGGTGCCTGTCTGTTGTCTGCCTGCGCTGAAAATCCTGTAGGATGGTCCACACTTCTCCACGCCCAGCAAGTTGGTAACCAGCCAACAGCAGGAGTATCTACTCAGATATTTGCAAACACTACACATCAGTGCTTTCCCCCCCAAAGGTCTGGCTGGCATACGCCCGGGGGGCGGGGGAGTGTCCCGTGTCATTTCCGGGAGGAGCCCCCCGGGCCAGTGTGCTGGCCTTGACCTGGGCCTGGAACTGTGTGTGGACATTGAGCTGCCAACAGCCTGCATCCCTGGCCATTCCGATGAGCGGGTCTGATACTTCTGATCCCAGTCCACAGGCCCGCACGGGATTTGGGTGTGAAAGAGAAATAATTCCTTTTGGTTTTTTGCTGCCATAACCCATCCTGACTGACCAAAAGAACAGTGGCCAAGTATCTCCAAAATTTTGGAGAAAAGCGGTACTATTCTCACTTTGTAACACTTCCTGCTATGCCCAGAACTGGCTTGTGCTTCATGCTAGTGATCTTTGTTTTTGATGACAGTTATTAGGTACAAGGAGAAGTATTTACTAAAATAGTAACTTTTTCTAAAACATTCTGTTTCTTTAAGTTTAGCTCATGGAGCTGTTTCTTCAAGTGATCTGCGTTTTGAAAAAAATTATTGATTGATTTTAGAGAGGGAGAGGAAGGGAGAAAGAGAAACATTGATTTGCTGCTCCATTTATTTCTGCATTCATTGGCTGATTCTTGTATGGGCCCTGACTGGGAATCGAACCTGCATTGGGACAAAGCTCTAACAAACCGACCTGCCTGGCCCGGGCCTCAAATCGTCGGCTTTTATCTATTCATCTGATAGTAAACACCTTAGTTCTTAAGTGGAACAAGTAGAGTTTTGTGTACACCATTATCTTCTACTTGTACGTGTACTGAGTTATGTGTACATAGAAATCTATCTGCTCCTTATAGGCTACTAATGAAGATAGAGCCACTGATGTGAAAAAAATTCAGAATTCCAACACGATGTATATAGTGTTTAGTTAAAATGTTCAAATATGTGTGGAGACCCACCACCCTAGGCTATGACTTTTTTCTGCCTCTGATTCTTCAATCCACTCTCCATTTTCCGGAATTTGGTGAAATCCTGTCCACTAATATTTCCTTTCTCACCTCGATGTATTATCGATTTGTATCTTTGTATTCTTTACAACAGTTTTAGATGAGTTTTTGTTCTCAAGGTCCCATTTCTAACCAGAAGCCTCCTTTCAGAGATGTTCATGTCAAGAAGGGGGACACATGTGGGGACCACTGGGGAAGAGCGGGCGGGGCCGTAGGGGAGAATCTGGACACCTAGGTCCCACTCTGGCCTCTGCTGGAACCAGAAAGATGGCTGTGAGCCCGCTGCCCCGACGTCCTGGGCGGGGGCAGGGAGACCCACGCGGAGCTGGGCGCTGGCGGGGTCCCTGCGGCGGTGTGTGCGGGCAGGACAAAGGTGGGCAGGCCTCCCACCTCCCTGGGTACCTGGGAACAGGGAGAGAGGGCAGACCGGGCGTTAAGGAGCCTGCGCCCGTGTTGAATGGGGAGGCAGAAAGAGTGTTGTGAGGGGAAGAGCGAGCCTGGAAGGCGACCGAGCTCAAAGTTGGAGCGTACGGGCTAGGGAAGCTTGTTTCGAGATCCAGGGAACAAACACAGGGACACGGCCCCCCGCATGCAGGGAAGAGGGACTTGGCAGGAGTGAGCGGAAGCAGACCAAGAAGGAGAAATGATGGGAACCAAAGGCCAGGAAGCAGGTGGCTGTGGTCATTAACACAGGAAGTGGCTGCGGCCTGGCCAGGTACCTTGGCAGCGGACGGCAGAGCGGGGCTCTGTCTCGCTCAGTGCAATGGGTACAAACACACCCCTACACCATGTTTCTCTCAAATAGACTGGCGTGCTTCTAATAAAGGGAAATCCCAATGTTCCTAAGCAGAGAAATTCTAAAATAGTTCAGGTGAGGCTAGCGGGGCTGGAAAGGCAGGTGTTCTGAATGAATGCAGATGACTCTGAAAAAGGAAAACAAGAAAACTCCGAAAAGGCCCAGCCACATAAACGGCGACCTCGGCGGGCTGGCGCCCCCTCCTTGGGCCTGCAGGTCCAGAGGGGGAGCTTTGCGGCGGCAGGAAGGCCACGCGGCTTTAATTGCCTATTAACTGGTTCCTTCCATTCTGGTCTGTCCTCGCCCCGGTCGCCTGGCCTCCGACCTGGCCTCCGCCGCCTAGGCTAACCGAGTTCTGATCAGCTAAAAATCACTCGGTAATATAAGCTGGAAATTTTATCTAAATCCAGTCAATTCCCCACCATCTTTTGTAAAGGATGGCGGTTTTAATCAGCGGAAGACCAGCCATGGGGATACGGGAGCGATCGGGTCAGCGCGGGTCAGGAAAACTAGAGAGAAAGTGCTAATGGGATGAGGGCGCCCGAGCTTTTGATCTTATTAGTGCTGCCCATGTCAAATTAGCAAAGTGGTCGAGGCACTAAGGCGCCAAGATAAAATGTGCGTGCGGTGTGTGTTCCCCGGAAGGATGCTCAGCGAGCCTCTTCTAAGGAGATTCCACTGGCCTCCTCTTTTCCTTTTTATCTTCGGAGGTAGGCGTCTTTATGTACGCCAGGCACGTTGGGACTTTGTACCCCGGTGACCTCCGTGGGCACGTGGCTTCCTCAGCCGGGCCACTGCATCCCGGAAATCCCGGGGACCCTGCTGACAGAGGTGCAGTGCATGGCGCCCCCTGCGCCGGGTGAGGCAGTGGCCTTTTCGCCGGACAGACGCCCTTGGAGCTGGGAGTGTACGTTGCAGAAGCTGCGCCTTGGAAAGAGGCGCGTTCCTCGGAGCAGGCTATTTATTTAAATAGCAGGGGTGCATATCAGTGTGACTGGGGTATCTTTTTTCTCCCCCTTTTTATCAAGGTATGATCGACAATAAATCATCACATTAGTTGCCGGTATACAATGTAATGATCCGATGTTTGTGTATGCTATAAAATGACCATCATCCTAAGTCTAGTTAACGGTCTGTCTTTTTTTAATATTCACATGCTGGGTCCCTCTCCGGTCCTATTATTTTGCATCATATGGGTAAGTAATTAGACTTTTATAGGAGGTAGACAGTTATTTTTAAAATCAATTTACTCAATAAACATATAGTAAGACCTTTTCATGTGCCAGCGACACTGGCCTGCCTGCCTGCCTTCCTTTTCTTTCTTCCTTTCTTTTTATCTTTTTTAGAGTTTTTGTTTACTGATTTTAGAGAGCGAGGAAGGGAGAGAACAAGAGACTCATTGCTCTGTTGTTCCATTACCTGCGCGTTCCTTGGCTGCTCCTTGTACGTGCCTGGCCCGGGGATTGAACCTGAAACCTTGGCGTCTCAGGCCAGAGCCACACTGGTCTACTTTACATAAAAAAAGTAAAGCACTTAGGACAGTGTTAGCTGCGAATATTACCGTCATTATTTCTCCAACACACTGAGCTCTGACTTGCCCCAAGACCTTTATATTTCATCCCCTGGGAGTTGGAGCGTTTCTCCCCCTCTCCAAACCTTTACTCCAGAGCTAATCCTTCTGACCCTTCAGGCCTCAGCTTAAAAATCCCTCCTTAACTATCCTGAAGGAATCTCTCCCTGCTCCCTCTGTCTCCCTACCCGACTCCCACACTGGTTTCCCACATAGCACTTTTCACCATCTCTCAGGATCTCAGAGATTTATTCATGCATTTATTGCGTCGTGCACCCGATGAAGAGCGATACGCCTGCGGGAAAGTCTCTGCGCATTGGAGGGCCTCACGCCATCTTTGTTAAAGGAAGCGGAGAAACTCATCGACCACGGCACCTTAGTTTTCCCAAGAAAAATTCAGTGTTCAGTCTGCCTGCAAGTCAACTCGCTTTTTTTTCTGTGTGTTTGAGTCACATTGTGAAACAGATTTTGGTGGTGTCCAGCCGGTCATATGTTAACTGATTTCTTTTCCACTGTGGGAGGGGTTTGAATGCAAGAGAAACGTGTTGGCAGGTCAGCGGCCATTCCCCAGTCGTCCGTGGGAGCAGCAGGTCCCCAGGACCAACATGCAAGGTCCCCATGGTGCACGGCAACATCCAGGAGCCTTCACTCCAAATACAGAAGATGCAATTACTGTACGTCAACATATTCCTGATTCAATCACACAGGTTCAGCTGTGTAAACTGCAACATAAATGTACACGGGTCCTAATTTTTTAGGGAGACATGGCCTTTGGGCTGTTTCATCTACCATTTTCATGGAGTCAGACCACCGAAGACCGTTATGTCCTGTGCAAGATATACGGTGTATACAGCTTTGCTTTGTTGCCACCACCACCAGTGACTCTCAGACTGGTTGGAAGTTTGACCACTGATTGATGTTTGGACCAGCTGGGCCACCAGGGAGGCAACGGACTAGGACTAAGCGGGGCCCTGGTAATGTCTGGGGGCAGCTGTGGCGGCTGTTTATTTCATGTTAGTTCCCAGGGTTCTGGCGTCAGTAGTGGTACCCCCTCTGCAAGAAGCACATTTCCATGGAGAAGGGGAGCTGGCCCTTGGTAGGAAGGACACAGTAAGACTCCAGTTTCATCGAGGCTCTTTAGTTGCACAGAAAAGAAATTGCCTCGAGTCAGCTCACAGGAATGATTCACCGGAAAAGCGCGGTGTCCTCAGCCTCATGAGCTGCCACTGATGTTTTTGGGAGCTGGGGGCACCAAAGCTGAGGCACGTCCCCTCTGCCGTGGCCACCGCCGTGGTCTCTGTCCTTGGGGGCACACCTGTGTCCCCCAGACAAAGGCGTTGGCACGCCATTGCCGATAACGGCTGCCCTGTATCGCACTTGATGGGACCTTTCATTTTATGTCACTCCCTCCCCGTTATATTCTGCATGTGCGATTTACTGAAAGCAGCTGATGAGTAGCACACATATGAGTGGATCGGCTCCTCTGGGTCAGATGTTCAACATGGAGGACCTGCTGCGTCTGTGATGGCAGTCACAGGTGGGTGTGGGGCCCTGTCTGAGCCGGCCCCTGAGCGGGGACCTGGGGAGAGAGACAGGTCCCAGAGAGAGCCATCGACCTCGACATCTGTTTTCTACATTTCCCCGCACAAAAAATTGTCCGCGGGAACGAGAATAAGAGCAGAAAGTCTCAAGTAGCTTTTTAGAAAATGTAAAATGATGATTTGGAGAACTTGCATCTTACTTCCTGTATATATTTTTTTTCATCTAAATTCACCCTGTCTCACTGTATATATATATATATGACGGCTTTCATTATGTAACATGGCATTCTTTGAATTTAGGAGGGACACCAGTTTTATTCTAAAGAATCTTCCTCATGTTAGTTTCCCCTCCCACGCGCCCACGGCTCGCATTTCCGGGGGAAGGGGAGGCACGGTATTTTGCGTCTGTTCTCCCTTCTCCGGCTCCTACAAGGTCTGAGCGTCGTCGGGCAAGATTCCCTGACTTCAGTTTCTCCGGACCCTAACCCCCCTGATTATCCCTGGTCCCCAGTAAATATCTCTCTTTCTCCCTGTCTTTTCTCTTCCACCTTTTCCTTTTATCTTCCCCAAACCCCATTATTATTTTCTCTAAACAACAATTCTCAGTTTCTTTTGTAGTCGCACAACTGTTGTGAATATTAATGGTATCCTTCAAGGGGTATTACTTAGAGCAGGAAATAGGGGTCTTTGATCAGTGTTTTCTTTTAAATAAAAACCTCGTGCATTGTGGGTAGACTGTTTCTCTTATCTTCTGTTGAGCATTTCATTGTTCCTTTCCATCTTTCCTTACATTACGGAGTTGGAGGCCGTTGGAGACTTTTAAGTTGGTCTTTTTAGAAAGCCCTTCCCCCTGTATTATGCCATCTCCGTAATGCCGGCCCATGCATGGTGATGTCTGCCCCGGCTGGAAATCCTTTTGCTACGCTCCCGAAAGGCAGCAAGCGATTCGGGGGCGGGGGCGGGGGGGGCGGGGGGGGGTGTAATTTGTTTTGTACCGTGGAATTCCTGGCATGCCTATATGTATTTAGACCACAGGCAAACCAATAAAGTTGTCATAGAAACAAAGCATTTCATGAATAAATCACTCCGTAACAAACTTGTAAACTTCAAATAACCCACTGTGCCTTAACAACCCATCCGTTACATACACACAATAATCATGTTTGTAATGAGCAAGGCACAGTATTATTCTTTCTCATACATTCGGTCCTGCCTGCCATCTTATAAATATTCCTTCATGTATTTTTATGTAGCCTGTGGTTCCAACAGAGCTCAAGTGAAAGAAGTACCTCCAGCTGGCACAGTAACACTGGAAAAGCAGACTTTTAAAAATGTGGCTCGTGCTGAACCCCCGTTGAAACCATGCGCTTAGGAAACCTTCTCAGATGACCAGAGCGGGTGCAAACCATGGCTGAGCCACGTTTCCTCATTTTGATCAACTCCAGTGTTCTTTTGTTTCACTTTTCATTTTCTCGTCTGGCCCTACGCACTCTGTTCTGCGTGTCTTAGGGGAACGTGGTTGACTCGGGCGGGGGGCGGGGGCGGCGTGGGTCTATCCAAAAAGGGGCACTATTTTTAAAAAGGTCGAACAGTCCCTGCCAGAAACGATCACAGCTGAATCGGAAAAAGAGAGCGCTTTGAGGAGAAAGAGAGTATTATTGTGCAAAGCTTAAATTCCTTTGCAAATGGTAAGAAGGCGAGGAGAAGGCAGAGCGAGCGAGCGAGCGAGGTCTGTGTAGTGCAAGCCCTCTGGGGCCTGCTCTCGCTTCCCAGCATGAGAACGTTCTTCTCTCATTCTGCGCGACATTCTCTCTGCGGCCGCGTGGGGGGCCTGCCTCCCAGACACGGTGACTGGATCGCCCTGTGGAGGCATCGCCCTCTCTCCCGGGGGCCCAGCCAAGGCCTCTGGCCGCGCCTTCACAGGGATATTGTGGCCTAACGAGACGTCCCCCAAATGCCGACAGTCAGAGCAGCCCTCTCGCCGTATTTTGGGGGATGGATGTCAATTTTGTTTTCCAGTAACTGACTTCCTCTTTACTCAGTTAAATCTCACTTTCTGTCCCCCCCCCCCCCCCCGTGAGAGCTGGGGAGATTCTATAACTTTTCAGCCAGTGTTCGTTATAAAAATTTAGTCCAGTAGGTGTATCACCTTGATTCCATATTTAATTCAAAACTCTCCCTTCCACCTTTGAAGTGCGGGGACAGACGTGCGTTGCCTCTCTTTCCCTCTCCTGTCCCATGGGCTTGTGAGGGCCCCGGCCTGCCTGTCTCTGGGTCTCCTGGGTCCGGGCAGGACGGCGGGCAGGGAGGGCTGAGATTTTCTTAAACGACTGGGCGGACTTTTTACGCATTCTGGTCTCTGCTTCTGGTGGCCTGTGTCAGCTGGTCACTGTGCACAGCTGGGGTTGGTATGCCTGTTTTGGGGGGCCTTCAGGGCCCGTGAACCACCGGTGACACCCTCATCAGTGAGACGCACGAGTTGTGCTGGGTCGAATAGGGTCCCCGCCCCCAAATTTCTGTCTACCAGGACCTACGCATGCGCCCTGATTGGGAAACCGGGTCGTTGCGGACGCAGCCCAGTGAAGACGGAGTCGCACTGGATTGGTGGGGGCCCTGACCCAGTGACTGGTGACTGTGAGAGAAGAGGGGAGTTTGGGCACGAGACGCAGGCCCAGGGAACGTTCTGGGAAGGTGGGCAGAGGTCGCTGTGACGCGCCTGCACATCTAGGGGCCGCAGAGACCGCTGGCAGAGCCGGGAGACGAGGAAGCCCCGCCCCGGGCCTTCGCCGCGAGCCTGGCCCGCGCCCACACACCGCTTGCAGGCTTCCAGCCTCAAAACCTGCGAGGGAATGCACGTCCGCTGCTGTCGCCCGCCCGTCTGGGGTGCCCGGTCACCGCCGCGGGCCTGGGAAGCGAGCGCCGGCCCCGCCTCGAACTCCGCGCTCGGACGGAAGAATAGAGCAAATGCCCCGCAGGACCCTGACGAGCTTCCGGCGCGGAGCGCCCCGCGCTGGAGTGGTCTGTTCCCTGAGCCCGCTCGGGGCCTGTGTCCCCACGCCCTCCACCACCCCCGCCTCACCCGGACCCTCACTCTGCTCCCTCAGGCCCTGACATCACCTCCCACCCCGCCCCGTGTCATCAATGCTTCACTTCCTTCAGAGCAAAGCCGGCTCTAGAGGGTGATTGTGCCTTTGGGGTTTGCCCTCTGGTCGCCTGGTCAGCTGACCCCCACCCACTTCTGCACGCGCGACACTGCGTGTGTGCCCAGGGCGCTGCGCTCTTGCGCCCGCCCCAGCCTGGGGGGGGAGCTCCCTGCTCCTGCCCTCGTCGCCCCGGCGAGGCCCGCAGGGCAGCCCTCTCGCCATGCTTCAGGGGGAGGGTGTGCATTTTGCTTTCCAATGACTGACGTCCTCTTTACTCAGTTAAATCTCACTTTTTGTCCCCCCGTGACAGCTGGGGAGATTCTCTAACTTTTCAGCCAGTGTTCGCTATAAAAATTTAATCCCGTAGGTGTATCACCTTGATTCCATATTGATGGAACATGGCACACAGCACATACTCTTCTCTGTGTCCCTTCAGGCTGAGCAGAAAGCTGCTCCCCTTGGGGGGATGAGCAGTCTGCGCGAGAGCAGAGACAAGGGGATAAAACTCACGAAAGGGGAGGGAAACTCAGGAGAGGCAGGGTGCCCTGTCAGGATGGGCGCGCCGGCCCTCCTGGAATTTCAGGGCTGGGGCCCACAGAGGGCACGCAGCCGACGGGCGGCGAGGGGCAGAGCCGGGGGCAGCTCACCGCGTGCCCACTCTGCCCGGCAGGCCCCTGCGTCTCTCACTCCATCGCTCAGCAGCCTCCCGAGAGACGGGCTTCCCTTCCACTACGGAAGCGGATGGGGCTCGAAGACATTCACCCTGTTTCCCCAGGTCACGCACGTAGCAAGGGGCAGAAACGGGATTTGAACCCAGCGTGTCTGAATCTGAAGATCATGATTTTCACAACTGAGATCTGTCCTGTTGCACCGCACAGGCGCTGGTGGCCACGGAACGCTCTCCCACAGCGGCCGAGGGCCGGGGGCTGGGCGCAGGCCTTCCCTGACCGGAAGCCAGTGAGGCATGTCTTCATTAAGGAACGTTCTGCCCTGGTTTCACGCCTCCGTAGTTTATTACTGAGGGCTGCTGGAAGAATGACATGAAATAATGAAAAACGTTAAGTTTCTTGTCTTTTTTCTATCTTTTGAAATTAAAGGTTCAAGGAATGTCGATGGTGGCTTGCATGTAGTGCCTTATAATGTATAAGAATGACTGTATATATAAATATGTATAAAGTCGCATGGGAGTAAATAGCTCACGTTGTGATCTACTCTGTGTAAGACATATTGCTGGTGGCGATTCATCGGACCAGCGTATGCAGAGGGTTGAAAGAACACAGCTTCCCGGGGTCCTTGCCATTCTCCTGGGCCAGGAACCCAGGTAGTGGGTGCCGACTCACCGCTTCGGAGCAATGCTGTGCTCCCGCACTGCCCGCCGGCCACCCAGTGATCCCTGGGCCGCTGGCCGAGGAGCCCCAGCATGTCTGAGCCCCCAACCCCTCAGGGAAGCCTCGTGCACGGCGAACAGGATGCAAAGGCTTGCGCTGGCTCGTTGCTGTCTTGGATTTAGGTTTCAAAGACTCTGTCATAGACTTGAAACTCTTAAAATTCACTGAGTCAAAAGCAAAACCCATATAGGATTCTTCACCTACGTCCGCATGTGCATTTTTCTCCTCTGTAGAACATCCATAGGATTCCGCATGTTTTTCCAAGTAGTTTATGAACTGATAATGGTCAGGAACGTTTTCCTGCAGGATTATTCTGGGGATTCTCATCCGTTTCCGGGCCCCCCAGAGTCTGGCTCAGATAACGCTATGAAACACCGCGAAACGCAATAAATTCTGAGAAAAACTTCTGAGGCGTTTTGAGGCTTTGTACAATTGTCTTCATCGGGGCGGCACTACTCTAGATTCACTTTGGGATGATAATGGTAGCTTCCGACTCGTGGGTGAGGCCACACAGTTGGAGCAGTGCAGAGAGTGCCTTTAAGTACAAGGACAAGCAGGCTGTCCGGGATGAGGGGGCGGGGGGGCGTCACCAAGACTCTTCCGCCTAGAAATTGCCACTTTGAGATCTTTCCCACTGGATTTCTGTAAACACTGTTAGAAACAAAATGCACCTCTGAAGAAGGGGACTATGTCTTTATTCACTTACAATTTATCTGTTTCATTTGGGGGGAGCTGTCCCTTTGACACATCTCAGACATAATCCTGGTTTGCTTTTTGTAGCCCAAGAGACCCGAGTTCACGTCCGGTGTCCTTCGCGCACCAGCGGCCTGAGTCGGGAGACAGTGGTAGGGCAGCTCCGAGTAGCTCATTTTCATAATTACGGTGGTGATCAAGTAACTCTTTGGTAACACTCCTTACTGCACAAATTTTTGGTTCCAAGCAGTGTTCGAAGAGCTTTACACAACGTGTCTTAAACGAATCCTTTAAATAACCCACGCTCATGGTGAGGAAACGGAGCCTCGGGTGGAGCGAGAGCGCTCGGCCCCGCACACGGAAGGGGCCGAGCTGAAACACCAGGGCCGGGACTTTGTGTTGCAGCGGGGGCGTCCTTCCGCTTCCAGGGGAAACAGGGCCTGGGCCCCAGTTTGCCTCTCCTCCCACTGTCCCTGCCTGGGTCCCGGAAGCTCCCTGCTGCCCCCAGAATTGCCGAGAACTTCCTGAAAGGCAAATGCAATGTTACCTGGTAATGAAGCTCATTCATTTTGGAGGAAATTCTTTAATTTTCTCCCGGACCCTGTTCTTGCAATGCATTATCTCCCTTTTATGACTTCACTTGCCTCTACGTCTGTAGAGATGGAAGGTAACATGCCCTGCTGGGAACAAACACGGTTTTCCAGAAGCCGCATTTTGTTGTCCTTAATAATTAACCATCACTGCTGACTAACCGTTGCTGCAGCAAATGCCCACCTTCCCTCCCAGGCGTGAGCTCCGGTTCAGGAGCGTGCGAGGGACAGCAGGAAAAGAAGTGTGATTAAGGCATTAAAGATTTACAGGTTGACATTAGGATGAAAGGTGGAATTACAGTAAATATAACGCTGTTTAACGTTAAATGGAATGTGTTGTACGTGAAGCAGTTGTTCACTTCGGCATGAATTATTAAGGGAGCCTGACAACTCATTTTTAATTCGCAACTAAAGATACAATTTCTTAAGATAGAAATACAAAAAAGGAGCTCAGAGGGTTGGTACTTCTTTATTGTTAATGATTCCGTGTTTTTTCCTTGATAGAATCTATAAAACAAATTGGAATGGACTGTGCCTAAATTGTACAAACCCGGCCTAGTTTACGGTGAGCAGATAGTTTGCCACTGGATGGAGAGATTAAGAAATAAGTTAGGTTATATTGGAAACCGGTTCACACATTCCTCATTATTTTGATTTGAGAATTTTCTTGCAGATACACAACTTAAAGGGCAGTTGAGGTGAACTTTGTACTTGGTTTTAAATCAATTTTCTTCTGGGGGGAAGGCAAGTGCTCTCCCCTTTTGCCTGTTCATGAGACAGAGCAGAGAGCCGTGCGGCCGCACGTGCGTGGCCCGGGTTTCCGTGAGAGGTCGGTGGCTGCCCGAATTGGACTTTGAATCTGCTGCGCATTAGGCGCTGCATGCTTTCCGGTGGGGGAAGCGTTGGGGGAAGTCTTTGCGGGCCCAGGGAAGCCACACAGTGTCCGGCAGCGGGAGCAGGAGGGAGGGGTTCGTGGACGGAGGATGCAGGAGGGCAATTTCTGTTCCTGTTTCCCCTTCTGGTAAAATACAGGAAAAGCCAGGAGTGCCACAGCGTAATTGTGACTTACAGTTACATGTTGTGTAAAGAATATGGATTGGTCTCCGCGTTCTCCACTGAGTGGAGTTTGGATGCCTTTACTGCACGATTGGAAACTGGAAAATATTTAGGACCGCCATTGAAAGTCTGACCTTCATCTCTTTAACAATCAGCCGAAGAATGAAGAACAACAGACACGCGGTTTGCTCGGTGTGTGTTTTTCCCTTCCTCCTGGTTGGGTTCTTACACTTGTCCGTCTGCACAAAGAAGGGCCTGTCCCCGGTGGCTGGTAGCCCCGTGTTGTCACCATGTCACAACACCGTGCCAGGAGCTGAGGCCACGTCACGCTTCAGGAACCAAATCCTCACGTCCGGGCGGGAGCGCTTCCCAGTTAGGCCTTATCTTCCTAAGGGAGCAAGAAAGCTGGGCGGAGTCCCTGGTGGTCCTCCAGGCTTCTGCTCGGAGGTGTCGCGTGTGGGCTGGCCCTGACCTGGGTGGCTCAGTGGGTGGGGAGTCGCCCTGCAAAACCGAAGGTCACTGGTTCGCTTCGTGGTCAGGGCACAGGCCTGGGTTGCAGATTCCAGTCCCCAGGTGAGGTGCGCGAGAGTCAAATAATCGCTCTCTCTCTCCTCCTCTCTTTCTCCCTCCATTCCCCTCTCTCTAAAAATAAATAAATAACATCTTTTTTTAAAAAAGTGTCCTGTGTGCCTGCTGCCCCGGCCGGGCGGCCCAGTTGCTGGGAGCATCGTCTCACACACCGACGGTGTGCAGGCTCGATCGCGGTCAGGGCACACTCCCAGGGTGTGGGTTTGGTCCCCGTGGGGTGCGTACAGCAGGCAGCCGATTCATCTTTAGTCTCACATCGATGTTTCTCTCCCCCTCCTTCTAAAAATCAGTCCTCAGGTGAGATTTTTTTTTAAAGTATCAGTGTGTGTCACTCCTGCTTAAATGTCAGAGGTCAAAGCAGGTTTTACAAGGTCAGTTCTGATGTAAGTGGTATAGAGGGGAACGACCTGCTGTAGAAAGCCACCAACTATGGGAACAGCAGTAAAATCTGCTTCCTCTGCACAGACATGTACCCTGAATGTTCCTCTGTCGTTTGAGACGCATCAATGAAAAGTTTTGGGGGGATTTCAGCTGGCAGCTGGCACCCATCTCCCCTCTGATCATCAAAAGGTGAAGTAGGCAAAGTCTCATGCTGATTTCAGAGTAGGAAAGGGTTCGACAAAAATGACTTTGCCACTGTTGTTGTTCACAAAAATCAAGCGTCGCTCCGTGAGCCAGGGCTGCTGCGAGGACAGCATTCCGCCCGCGGCCCGCCAGTGCCCTCGGGGGCGTGGGTCAGACAGGCTCACGGGGCGGGGGCGGCGCTGTCGGGCGCAGTGCGTGCAAGCCCCGCCTCCCGGGACCGGGCGCCCAGAGTTCCGTGTGCCCCGCGGGCGCCCAGGGTGCGAGTCACAGGAAACGGTTACCGCGAGATAGATGGTCACTACCCCCGTGCGGATAAAGGCGTAACTGCCGCTGAAATGCGTCATAAAACCTTTGTTTTACAAAACAGGGAAACAGAGCGTAGTTATGATGAATACTGTTTAGACGACGTCTCGAATCGCGCCGTACGTAGTTTGGACAGTGCGGCGAACAGATGCGCGGACATCGCGGTCTGGAGCCTGCAGGGGGCGCATCTTCGGCCTCACTCTCTGCACCGCAGGACGGGGGAGCCGGCGAGGCTGCGTGACCTGCCCCAGCGGATGCGGGGAGCGGGGGGCCTGGGGCCCGAACCCGGTATCTCCCCGCCAGCGCGAGCCGCCTCCCGGCACGCATGTCGTTTCCGCCTGACTTTGTGGTGGAAACATGAAAAGGGAGGATAAGAGCGGAAAGTAGGACGGAGGAGAACGCAGGCGGCGTTTCGTCCTGGCTGTGCTGCTTGAGTTCCGCGGCTGGACGCGCCCCGTCAGCTCCCCAGGCCTCAGTTTTCCCGCCTGCAGAGTCCGGCGGCCGGCTGGTATTTTTCCTCAAGGTCTGGTCGTCCTGGGACTGTTTTACACAATTAAAAAGCTTACATAGACTTGACATTGACCCGCACCCTCAGCACCAGGTACCTCCCAGGTGAGGTGCGAGAATGCATTTTCTTTGGCAGCGTCTCCTAAAAGAGAGCAAACCAGCTGGTCTTCCCGCTGGTGTCTGAGACCAGGCAGGACCTGGCCCCTCTGAACAGGGAACCTCCTGTTCAGAGGGAGACCATGTTCAGAGGGAGACCGTGGGGTCCCGTCCTCGCACGTAAGGGCAAGCGTGGTGTAGGGGAAAGACTCGGGCTCTCCAGCGAGAGAAATCTAAATGTATTTATTGATTTTTTATTTTCTATCCTCACCCAACGGTATGTCTATTGATTTTAGAGAGAGGGAGGGAGGGACGGACATCATGTGAGAGGGAAACACCGATCGGGTGCCTCCCATATGTCCTCTGAGCAGGGATCAAATCCACGACCTAGGGATGTGCCCTGACTGAGGATCGAACCCGCAACTTTGGTCTACTGGACGACTCCCCAGTGAACTGAGCCACCTGGGCAGAGCAGCGCAATCTAAATTTAAATCCTGGCTCTGGTTTTTAGGAGCCACGGGAGCCTAGAAAAATGGCTTAATTTCCCTGAGCCTCAGTATGACCATGTGCACACACTTTAACTGGTGTGTAGTTAGAAAGGTTAAAGAGTATATAGTAAATACACAGAGCTCAGATCTTGACGCATTAAATGCCCAACAAATGGCATCTGTTTCTTTTCTGTGGATTATTTTCACTTTTGTGAATGATGAGCTTTTGCCTGCCTGCCTGTTCTTCCGCACATCCATTCCTCCACCATCCATCCATCCATCCAGAATGTCAGAGAGACATGTAATATTAACACTGAATCTGTGTTCTGTTACATGTTTTGTAATCACTATGTTTTTTATAGATGGATCATTGAAATTGAGCATATTATTTTTTTTTCTGAAAGAAAGAAAAATACTCTATAAGCTTTTTAAAGCTTAGAGATAAGCCTAAAGACCTGGACTTAAATTGACTGAGTTCTCGAGGCATATTGATAAATAATAGAAACACACACACCCCCATGCTAGCTAAAATGTGCTTAACATTGAATTTGTCAAGCTTGCATTTCCTATTAAGCTTCTTCCTTTTACTACTGTACTAACAGTATTTTACATAAGATCATTTGTCTGTACAGTACGTCCTTATTAAACTTCATTGACAACTAAGAGAAAAAAATGTGGCTTACCAATTTGAGGGAATTAGCATTTCAGTAAATAAGAATCAAACGAAACAAACCAACGAAAAAACCCTCCCATAACCCTCAGTCAAAACAAGATTATGAAAGTACAGAATGTCCTCTGGTTATTTATTTTGACCAGCGCTGTTTGGGTTTAATTATTTATGATAATAGTATACTTACAAATGTACTGTAGGCTATTTTGTAGAGTAATGAAGCTTTAGAAATATGAGCAGGCAGTGCATTACTCTGCTTGCAAATCTCTTCTGAGAAGCTAGATGTGATATTTAATTTTTTAAATTGGTAATTGTATTTGAGACTTAGTCAGGTTTGAGTGGACACCAGTTTGCCGTTTCCATATCTCAATATGCTGTTTTTTGGCTACCATGTTTGTGCATGCAACTTATGTGGAACAAAACAGAACAAAATCTCTCCTGGGGTGCGCAGACCCTTGGGACGAAAGGCCTTGCTAGTCCCCGACTCAGTTGGTGCTCACGTCCCCTGTCACTGCCGTGTGAACTACACGAGTGGCAGAGTCGATCACTCCTGCACTCACTCTGCGTCCTCGGCAGGCCCTGGGACGAGGGACAGGCTGTGATGGCTGTCTCTCCTAGGCTCCATTCGTACCTGTCAGCCTTTGATAAAGGGCTAGGGCTAGGTATCTGCAGGCACGCATTCAATAATATCCATGAGAGCTTTAGGGAAATGCAACTTCACCGTGATTCTACCATGGTGCGTAATCATCAGCTGATCATTAGACCGTTCACTGATGCTCCTAGGACCTACGTCCCATTGATTCCTCATGAACAGGTGCGGTGCGGGCTCCACAGAGTGGCTCCTAAAAGCGTTCCCATGGCCCACACCCCTTGTGCACCCCCCCTCCCGCCCCTGCCACCCATCCGTGCGGATTCAGGTCTGGCAGGTTGGGGGTGCTGGTTAGTTTAACGTCAGCCTTTACTAGGTGCCACCGGCGGGACCGGGAATGTTCTTCAGAAACGTGTACGTGAAGAGCTAAGGGAGGCAGGTGCGCCGGAGCCACGTTGCTGACCTTCGTCCACCACGGGGAGATAGCACCATAAAGAGAAATAAATAAACAAGCTGGGAGCTTTAGTGTGTAACTTTATGGAGGAACTCCATGATTTACTGTTCAATATAGCAGGGCTTATCGCGTAGCTGAGCTGTGGAAGTCCCTGATTTACCGTGAAGCACGGGGACTTATCATGGAGCTATTACAGGCGTCTGGGCGAAGGCGTGGGCCGGGGTGCAGAGTCTGTGAAGAATGGCCGACACGCTGTCCTCGAACGGGCCGAGCGGGCGCCGACGAGCCACCAGCCCTGTTACTCTCAGCGTCCGAGCTTGCGGTGTTTTACATCCATTCAGCACAGATGTTAAGGGTCACTTACATGCCTACTTTATCTTTCTCTCATCGTTTTATACCGAAGCTTCTGTCTTATAGTAAATTGCTGTATGAAGTGTACTGCTTCGTGATTCAGGTGTCCAGTTGGCAGAATTTAAACTCTTTAAAAGAGGCATTGTAGCGAAAGCGGCAGCCCCTGAACGCGCCGCAAGCACGGGACGTCCTCTCCTCCTGTCCGTCGCAGACTTGGGTTCTTCGAAGTCCGCCTGAGCCACGCCGGGGCCCAGGTGCCCTGCAGGTCGAGGCCCTGCCTCCTCGCTGCGCTGGGAAGACCGCTGACTGGAAAGGGAAACACCCCCCAAGCAAGGACTGCATCCCCGCGTATGAAAACGTACCGATGTTTGCTATTCCTGAGAAGCTAGAATTAAACAGGGACACTTGAAAAGTTCAGTCTCAAGCGTTTTATGCCAAAAGACACCATGTCCCTTCGAGGAGGTACCCGGGGCTTGATTGTAAATTCCCTGGGGAGGGAGACTGTGTCCTTGTTCTCTAGTATTTAGCGCAGTGTCGGCACGCAGCAGGTTTGAAGCATGAATAAAACCACACACCGTGGGACTTTCCCGGTTCACTGTCCCCGTCCGTGCCTCTGTTGCTGTGCCCACACTACCTCCCGCCTTCTGTTTGTCCCCTCCCCTGCCAGCTGGCCGACTTCCGTCCCTGCTCCAGGGCAGCGCCTGGAACAACTCGCGCCAACCCTTCTCACCCCGCGGGGGACGGGGCAGAGCTCCGCCCCCCATCAGGCTGTGTTCTAACCAAGTTCACAGGCCTAACCCCCCTTTTCACTCTTCCGACGGACAAGGCCTCGTACCCGATTTACTTCCTGCCACAAAGCGGATCTGCAGTATTTTTTTTAAAAAACTGAATGAATGAATGAAATTCATGGATCATGGTCGATGGGCCCATCTGTTGTGACAATGGATGACCAAAGTGGTAGAACTCTTTCAAGGGACTGTTTGCTTTAATCAACGGAAAGAAAGAAGTCAAGGAATAGCATTAGAAAGGGGCAGCGAATGAAATAACGAAAAAGCAGACGGGGATGAGGTACCGGAAGGGACATGACGTGGTGGATAGAAGCAGGCAAGGCTGCCTGGATCCAGCTCTGATTTCGTACTAGCTGGATGGCCTTAGGCAGGGTACCAAACTCTTTGCGACTGCGCTTCTTCTTCTGTAACATGCAGATTATAATCATACCTGCGTTGAGGAGTTATGATCATGAAGATCACATTAAATAGCTATAAAGTGTTAAGAAAAGTGCCTAATATAGAAAATATTAGGTAAGTCTTAGCTATTAAAATAATGATACACTTCCCAATAGAAAAGTACCTAACACATAGAAAGCATTACGTAAGTGCTATAATAATAATACTATTATTATTACATCCTTTTCCCAGCCTCATCTTAAAAATGTGTTTAGTCATCATGAGTATCCTTGGTTGTGATTTAATTGCCGCAGGATTTTCCACATGGGCATTACTGGCTTAAAATTCCATTAATTAGAGATATAGAGGAAGCTGGAGAGAGATGTCCTATTTAGGAAGGGAAGATGGAATTTGATAAGCTGAATAGTTAATCGGATTCTGTAAGCTTGGCGTTTTCGGACTGGCATCCACTAATTTTGCAGACAGTGATTTTATTCTCCTACCTCTTCTTGGCACACCGGCTCCCTCTCCTGATCCAGGGGAGGGCCTCCTGGAACAGCACTGTCCCGTGCTTCCCGCCCGGTGAAATGCTGCCGTTGGCACCGTGGGGCATGGTGTTGGGAAGCGTGCTGTTAACTCTCTGTAAGGATGTAGCAACAGCAAGTCCCTTGAGAATCATAATTTGTCAGAACTCCGAATTTCACTCATTCCTGTAATGACATGGAGTCCAAGAAAATATGTAGCTATAATAACTGTATGTATTTCAGCTCTTACGGGTTTGCTAAAACAAGGCGTATGATTTATTAATCTTTCTTCGCTGCACGTGTTCTGAGTACCCTTTTCAAGGCTGGGCCAATCGTTATGCTGTTAGCAGCCCTCCTGGACTCTTGGCCCACGTTGCCAGGTATGGCAGCTGGGGCAGACGAGATGTGTCCCGCCCCGCCGCGCCGCACCGGGACCTCCTCGCCCAACACTCACTCCCTCGGTCACCTCATCTCGTCCCAAGGGTGTGCGTTCCTTCTATAACTCGCAAGTCCCCAAGTTTAATCTCCAGTTCTTCTCCCCTGAACTTCAGGTTCATATCCAGTTGTTCACCCACATCTTCACTTTGATGACTAATAAGCATCTCAACCTAATATGTCCAAAATGGCTTTCTATACCACCCCTCAAACCAGACAGATGTACATCTTTGCCCTGTCCTCTGATGGCAGCACTGCCTTTCAGCTGCTGAGCCCTAGAACTCTTAGTGGTGTTTGACCCTTCTGCCTTCTTCATTGCCATGTCTACACCCTCAGCAAATCCTTCTGGCTCACTTCTAACAGGGAGCCAGGATCCAGCCACCTCCACCCCCGGCCGCACCGGCCACGGGACCTGGTTCCCGCTACCGCCTGCCTGCATTGTTTTAACAGCCCCCTCGCGGGTCCACGGGCTTCCATCTTTCCTCCCCTCAGTTTACTTCCAGTTCGGCAGCTGGAGCAATTCTGTTACAACGTGAGGCAGAACATGCCACTTTCCTGCTCAGAATCTTCCAATGAACTTTTTACTCTAGAGTCAAAGGAAGCCAAAGTTCATTCACGAACTTACTCACCCTCCTGGGTCCGGCTCGACTCGAGCCAAGCGAGCCCCCTTTGCATCTTGTACCTGCCACCTGCACGTCCACCGTTACCCGCAATGCTCTTGCCTGGGTAGCACAGGGCTCCCTTCCTCGTTGTCCTCGGGGCTGAGCAAGCGGCCCTCTCTCAACGGGCCTGCCTGGCCGTCCTGCTGGAACCACTTCCCGTGTTTTCTTTCCCTGCGCCCCTCCCCCTTTATTTTCCTCCGTGACGCTTACCGCTTTTGATGATAGTTCAGAATTTACCGTAGATTTTGCTTAGTTTCTGACCTATCTTTAGTAAGATACAAGCTTCACGAGGGTGTGACTCTCGTCTATTTTATTGATCATTATCTCTCCAATACCTAGAATAGTCACATGATAAGCATACAACAAATAAGCCTGTGGTTTAATCAGCCACAAAAAAAATGAACCAAACAGTATAACATCACAGATGTAATCACGCATGTATCATATATTGGTATTAATATTTACATAGTACTGTCAATAGTCAACTGTTCACCAGAATCTCTGTTGTCCTGCTCATGGTACAGAGACTCTACGCTGTAAAGTTGTTGCTGAAGTGCAGCTGCCCAGCCAGAGGTTACAATTCCCAGCCCCCGGTCCCTAGGGACGGCCACGTGCTGAGCCCCTATCGGTGGCACTGATTTGTCTCGCTGCTTCCAGTCCGGGACTTGAGGGGGGGAGACGCGCCCTCCCTCCTCCCTCCCTTCCTCCGCCTTCACAGGAGCCCCGCGCGGGAGAAGCGCGCCCTCACACAGTGCGGTAGGCCGCTGTTCCAGGTCGCTGTTATTTATGCAGTTGGGGCTGGTTCCGTGTAGTGTGAGGAGGTTTTAGTTTGAAGCTGAGGGGCATTTATCTTCTCCTGGAAGGGGTCATGGGAAAGAAAGAAGCCAAGGAGAGAAGCTTCTGGGCCAAGGCGCCGGTAACTCCTGGGAGGTGTGGAAGGCGACCGCCGGCAGAGGCACCTCTTCCTGGTTGTGAATCTTTACTCATCTCACGTCTGTCTTGAAGGAATATAAAAAAAAGAAGAAGAAGAAGAAGAGAGATAAAAAGTGTATGATCTGAAAAGGGGTGTCCGTGTGTTAGGGAACCGTGGCTGAGAGATAAAACCAAGAAAATCAATTAGATCTGCAAGCTTTAGAGAAAAAGGTCTTGTGCAAAGATTTAATATTTCTAACTGCAGCCCCCGGTGCCTCCGTCTTCCTATTGATCTCCGGTCGTCTCGGGCTCACTTTCTTCCGCGCGCGCCCCAGCAGCCCTGGGTCCCAGCGATCCGCGAATCCCCTTTATGTGTTGCACATAACTTCGTTGGGGAAACAAGGCAGCTGGGATTCCTAACTTGCAAAGATTTTCTTTTATAAGGGCTAGTTCCACTCTTTCGAACAAAGATATTGGACTCAGGATGGAGGTCAATAAACACTGTAATCTGCTTGTAAAAATCACCAGTTCCTCTTCGGGGTTTTCAAATACCCGGCCGCCCTCCCTCATGTGATGAGACACAGCGACCACATCATCTCTCCCACTTCAGCAGACTCTGCCCACCGCGTGTGCCACAATATTTGTCAAGTTTATTACTGATTTCGAGGTTCAAGGAATGAGGAAAGGGAGAAGCATGAATTGGAAGGATTTCAACTAAGCCTGTAAGTCATTTTTAGTAATTGTATTGTAATATCCAGGAGACTCCCGGCAGAAATCGGCCCGGCAATTGAAACACTCTGGCTAATAATATATTTTCTAATAATACACAGCAGAATGAGATAAAACATTTTCCATAGAAGCTTGATTTAAGAGGTGAAAAGGTAAAATACACATCAAATGTCTGAAACTATGAAAGCGTGGACAAGACTAGAAAAAAAGAATAAGGACTTCGTCATTTCTCTACAATTACATCTTAAAACAATCTTTCTTTTCTAATTTCCCAGAGTTGATGGTAGGGATGGCACATCCCTAGCCATTTCTACTTAACTGATAAGTCGCCCCGTATGTTTTCTGACAGTTTGTTTACTAACTGTGAAGAGACCATGTGTCCTCTGAATTGAACGTAGAGGCCTTTGCGCCCGCCTTCCCTTCCTTCTTTTGCTCCATTTCCCCAGGAAACTCCCAGAACATTGTACTCCCTAGTTCATCAGGTTGTATCCCTTACATTTAATTTGAACGATATGTCTTGATTTTTTTTCGGGGGGGTGGCTTTTGGAACTGCAGAGCATAGCATACGTAGGTGGGAAAAAGTAGGAACAAAAAGAAGTGGGGATGAAATAAAAATAGAGCAGTCGAGAGGCTGAGGGGGAAGGTCTCGCCAACGGTCTGATTCCGGACAAACCCAGGTCAGACCCAGTTGATGCACGGACGGATTCCAGCGAGCTGCTGGCCATAAGGAAGCTGTAATTTGTCAGCATGAACTGGACAGCGATGTGCGGTGAATACAGAATTATCATGCGTGCTCAGCTCTGGTGAGAGAGCTTTGCAATCAACTTAAATTTTTGCTCTTTCCACTATTATCGAGGTAAAAAGTCAAATGCAGAAAAACGTTTTCCGCCACTCACAAACCGAGGTGGGCTACCGCGCCCTTCCTTCTGCACTGCCCTCTGCAGTCCGCGCTTGCCCTTCTTCCCCTCAAACGCCCAGTCACCGCGATGGCACAGCACAGAGGGCCACCGCCACGCGCTCCTGCCCTTGCGGTTCCACGCGCAGCCATTACGTTGCCAGAACTAGATGGCCTCTTTTTCAGCACGCAGCCTCCTGGTCTTCAGACCCTTCACAAATGCCCGGATGACCGCGTCTCCCTGGTACTGCCTGCGTTTCACTCGGCTTAAAATTCCATGGTGGGATCGCCCCGGGTTCCCTCCAGAGACGTTGTCCTTTCATTCAGCAGCATCTGGTGACTCATTGCGTGAAGTCCACGCGTCCCTAAAACCCACAAGGCTCGCAAGACGATGCCTTTCATTTGGATTTTTTCTTCATTCTTTGGGGGCCGCGTTGGCCGCTCGGTTTCTTTAGCTGGCCCCCCGGATGCGGGACCCCAGGAGGTTCCCTTTCTTCCCCTTGTTAACGACTTCAATGTCTTCTAGTCCTTCACAGCTCTCTTCAGTCATAGCCACGCCCACAGCGCCCCTTCCCACCTGAACAGGATCCCTCTCCAAGCTACACCTGCACAACAGTCCCCTGGTGACATCGTTTCTTGTAATGCATCCCTCGAGGCTGGGTTGAAGTCGGACGATGAGCGGAGCGCGGGCCGAGAGCGGAAGTGACGGAGTGGTGGGGGTCTCAGAGGCAGGCCCTGGAAGCCACTTGTTGTTGGGATGGCAGCACCGCGGGACAGTTCCCGCGAAGTCGGCCTGAGTCCCGGCGCGGCCTCTGCTCGCCCAGCCCCACGGGCGCTGTGCGTGCGGCGGGAGTCGGTCACGTGCGCGCGTTCCCCCTGCGTATCCCAGCTCACCTTGAGCAACGCTCTGAGCTAAGTAGACCAAGTAGCAGTTAACTACTAGGACACGCCAGCAACGCAGGTGGTAGTACAGATGCCCTGGGAATAGCCTCCGTTTCTTAAACAGCAAGTGTTTCCAGAAATGGTGGCTTTCTTTATGAACAGGGTCAGAGGAAACATGAATACAAATGATGGTAAAGGCGCACAACTTTCAGATACTATATCGCCACAAACAGCGCATTGTTCCCAATAAAGAAATGGGCACTTGGGTGGATTTTGAGCAATTGCAATTTTCAGGTAAACAGCGTACGCATTGTCTAGTGCCTGTCCCAGGGACGTACTGCATTCATATGTTTTGTATCGGTTTTATTTTTTCATACCATACTTTTTAGACATTTGGCCTAAGCTCTAAATAAGAATGTATGTTTTGCAGATGCTACAACTCTTAGGGCACTGCCTACTTTTTACTTGAGAAAAAAAATGAAACCCACTGTCTTGTCTTTGATTCTTCGGGCTGAATTGGAACGGAGCACTCGCACTCAAATGAGGGGCTGTCACTGAACTGCCTCATTTAGGAAAAAAGCCTTGTTAGCTAAGACATGGTGTTTGGGAGTCTGTAACTAAGCATGCGCCCATCCGCAGCTGCAAAGCACGATAGGTATTTTGGTGAAGTTATATCTGTCTTCGGGATCTGCAGGGTGAGAAAAAAAGACAAAAATAGGATCGACTGAAGAAAAACCAGCCGTTGGGGAACTGCGCCTTCCCTTTTTTCCCTTACCTGTCACAGGCACTAATAAGCTACTGGGATTTTGGTCAATGTGAAAAATCTCACCAAATATTCGAAACACTAGTCACATTCAATAGTTCCGTCTACTGACTCTCCAAAATACATCTGGTTCTCATATAAATATTTAATTACCATAGGAAGGGCCATACCTGAAACTCAGAGTAATTGTATGATTTTGACAAGGTGTCTAACGGCATCTCAGGGCAATTTTGCATTAATTTCTATGGTAGCAACACCCATTTTGGAAAACTCTTAAAGGAAAATGCTCCGGTTATGATTTTAAGAGGCTCGCGTTTATTGCAAATAGGTGGGAGGGAACGTCTCCTGTCTCCCTGCAAACCTGGCCCATCAGACTGCGGGGTCTTCTCTCTCTAAGTGAAACGGTCTGAAGCAGACGTGTTTATGGTTCTCTCACAGCGGAAAGGGGCTGGGTTGGCAAGTAGACACACCAGCTCCTTGACCCGGGACAGTCACCGCGTCCTGACCCATAGGTGCCACCCCTGACACCCTGGTCTCCCTCGCGCCTCGTATGTAATCTCCTCTATACCTTACGGGTTTGTCCAGCTTATAACATTTCTCCACTGCAATTGCCGGCTGTCTCACAGGGATGCTGGCAGAGGTCTCCTGACTGAGAAAAAGCTCCCGTTCTGACTTCCCCCCGATCTACTCTCCATGATAGTCGGAGCAAGGATAGTCACAGCCTATTTGTAAAGCATTCAATGACTTGGGGTGGCTTGGGGAATAAAGGGAAAACGCCGCCGTGAGCCTGAAAGCACAGCCTAGGCCCTGCCCCTCCTCGGTCCTGCTCTCTGACTCTCTGACTCTAGCTGCACCGGCCTGGCCGTGTGACAGGGCCCCCCCCGCACCGCCTCCTGCCACAGGGCCTTTGTGCCCGCCGCGGCCTGGAGCTCCGTCCTCTCCCGACCGAGCGCAGCATGCACGCCTTCCGCCAGCCACTCCTCACCGGGCCTCAGGCTGGCCGTTGGCTTTTCGGCCCCGACGCGGCACACGGCATCTTCCGCGCGCCTCTGGTGCCCAGTGCAATTCCATGTCCCCGTGTGCACGATCCGGGACCGTATTCTCCCGGTTAAACTCCACATGACGTGAGGCTAAATCCTACCTCATTTTTCATTTACTGCTGACCCATGGTAGGCAGGCAGTGAATACATGTAGAATGAGTGAATGAATGAACACATCTTTAGAAATGAGTCTCCCCTTGCCTCTCTGCAAACCCCTCAATTCTGTTGGAAGGATTAAATGAAACAGTAGTGTTCACACAGTGATTAGCACCATTCTGGGGATACGCTCTGACCCTAATAAATTATAAGCCACCCTAATAATAAAAATCAGATGAGCACATATAATTTTCTCTTAAATAGTAGCAAAGGGCCGGTCTCTAACGAAATTTTTTTTTTTTCATTCTTCCTGTTGATCTGCTAGTGTGCTGAGAGAGCAGCTCTCTTTCATGGAATAGATGCTCTGAGGCAGGCCGAGTGGGAGGCGGGTGGGGGGGGGCTGCACTTCCGCGCTTTCCCACGGGTGGAGCACGTCCTGGAGGGCGTGGTTCAACTCCGAGGCGGCGCCTCAGCCAGCCCCAGGCACGGCAGGGCCCGCGACACCACGCTCACTGCCTGGCACCAGCAGCCCATGATCGGAGACCTAGATGTCGCGCCCCGGTGTGTTAGATACAAATGTCGTGCACCCTCTGCGGGTCCCTCAACTGCCTCCTTTCTTCCTTTCTTTTTTCTTTTATTGCTTCATCTACACCACGTCGGCTGTCACCCTTCCAGGGGCCGATGACGCTGCCCAGAAGGTCTGGAGAATTCGCTCGCAGGGAGTGAAATCCCGGCTATTGGGAAGCAGGAATTGGGCAGGGCGCACGCAGATGTTTGTTCTTCTGAAGTGCGATCCTTCTGAACTCTGACCTCCTTAAGTTCTCCTTTTGAACCATAAGTCTATCAGCTGGTGTATGAATAGGACCGATCGGCCTTTCAGTATACGTTCAGCATGGAAGTTTTAGTATCAGTTTTCTAGACATTTTAAAAAACACTCAAGTTACCTCCGTGGTGGTTTACTAGTGTAATTAATGTGCAGTTTAACTTGGCAGCCAAGACTGACCGGAAGAGGTCATTTAAGAACGCTGCTGTGCAGAGAGGTGTACGGCTCGCTGTGCACGCAGCAGTCCTCTCAAGGCACAAGCAAGCGGTGGGGGGCGGGGTGGGGGGCTGCTGGTTTTCCCCCAAACTCTTAATTTTGCCTTCCAGCAGTTGCTTTGCTCCCTCATTCCTTGCCCCGCCCCCGACTTTATACTTATTATTAATTATACTGCATTCAGGTGTGGAGGGAGACTCACACAGTGAGAGAAAAAAGAGGCAGGAGAAAAAGGAGGAGGAGGGGGTAGTCACGTGGCCGCTGCTCCTTTAAAAGCAGTTTGGGAAGGATGCTCAGCTCTGGTCTTATTAACACAGAGGAAAGGGAGGGCGGGACGCGGGACGCGGGGCTGGGACAGAGGCAAGAGGGCGAGGGAGGGCGAGGGAGGGCGAGGGAGGGCTCCTGCTGCTCACCAGGGCCGAGGCACACTGTGCGCGTGTGGCCCTGTTTATGCACGTGTGCGCATACCTGTGTGTGCAAGAGCATGTGCGTGCATGTGTGTGCATGCATGAGCATGTGTGGCATGCGTGAGCATGTGCGGTGTGCATGTGTGTGTGTGCACGTGTGAGCACGTGTAGCAGGAGTGTGGGTAGGTGAGCAGGTGGGGGGGTGTATGTGTGCCACCTGTGTTGCACATGTACCTGTGTGGTGTGTGTGTATGTGCATGCATGTGTGTGCGTGTGAGCACGTGTGAGCACTTGTGAATTAAAATTTCCAAAATAAGATGACGGCACTGCTCCTCTTTTGCTTCCACCATCTGTAAACACGCAGTGAGATTCATTTTGAAGAACTTTCCAACGAGATTGGTTTTCCGAGAGTAACTGATGCCCCACATGCATTCCCCAGTCACAGTTAGGAGAAGAACAGCGTGCAAAATGTTCTGCTGTGTGCTCTCCCTCTGACACGGCCGTCGCTGTTGCTCACTGAGGCGCCTGCGAGCTCACCTTGCTTCTGTCTCGCCTGGGCAGCCAGGCTTCCGTCGATGCGCCGGCTTGGTTCCCACCACGCGCTGGGGTCAGAGGTCACCCAGAAGGCGGGCACCTTCCTGTCCATGTTTGGCGACCGTCTTCTCCCCCATTCCTTATGTCTCCTACCACAACTCACACACGTTCCCGTTTAGGCTCCCCCGGGGCTCGGGGGTTCATAATACCTCCAATAACATTCAAAAATGAATGGGGAGCACGGTGGAGAACTTTCTCAAAATTCCTGTTTTAGAAAAATGTAATTAATGGATACCAACTTGTTCTTGTACACTTAAGGTGACCCTTATTGAATTATTCCCTTTAGCATATAACCATGGCGCAACTGCATGCTCCATGTTGCAGAATGCGGAGTAGCATTACAATATATCACCAAATACATTACTTACATCAAATTCTGCCTGGGATCAGAAGTGCCAGGACTGGCCTATTGCCCTTGATTTTTGAAATAGCCCCAGAAATCTTGGACAAGTGACTCAGGGCACAACTTTGCCAATACTGTCCAAAGAACTTCCTGAAGAATAACTTATTCTGTATTTCTACAAACTATATTAAGGCGATTTTATAAGCTGTTTTGTTAATGCTAATTGAGCATTTGCTTGAACTGGACATAAATATTTTCTGGTTAGCTCTCCCCACTTCCCATTCTCCTCTCTAAACCAAAGACAGGCGAGGGTTTTCCAAGTCCTCTCGGCAATCCAGGGCCACAACGGGAAACTTTCATTTACGTTTAATACTTCCACTCCCATTTCCCAGAAGAACCGAGCCACTCAGAGCTCCTCAGCTATTAGCGGTAGAGTTAAAAGGAATCTAGGGTTCCTAAATACTTTTCTTCTTAAAGTTATTTCTTTTACCAGGAAAAAAAAGTACTATTTAAAGTAAAAGACTTCTCTAATCAAACTGCCAGGGAGGAAGAGATGGAGGGCAATCGGAAGAAGGTGCCTGGGTCTGGAATTCCACTTTCTGGAGCGCTTTGGGCTGGAGGCTGCCAGGAGTCCGCCCGGCCTGCAGGGGTGGAGGTGCGAAGACAACACCGGCCCTGGGGGCACGTCGGAAGGCGGCACCCGAGAGGCAGGTGTTGCAGTGGCGGTGAATCTGACAAGGCCGCAACCACCGCGAGATTTCGTCTCCCTTGGCCTCTGTGGCAGGCCACGAGCCTCCGCTTTGCCGCCCGTTCCTACTACTGTTTGCCGTATTAAGAACCAGGACCGTCTGGGGAAAACGTGGCACTGTCTAGCCACCAGCTTGGATCCACTAGTTGGTTTCCGTGGTTGCGGCAGGAGAAACATGTTCCAGCTAAGATGGGCAAGAGGGAGCATTCTGCAGGGATGCCTGAAGCTCGCGGACTCCTCGGAAAGGCTGGGAACCAGGCTTGGGTGTGGACCGGCCCGCGGAGTTTTCTGGGTCTGTGACTCTGAGATTGTGGCAGGGGCCTCAGGGCGAAGCCATCCGCGTGTGCGGCCCTCTGCCGATGTCTGGAATGAAGATGCGCCACCGTCCTTTCCAGCCGCGTGTCCTGGACTCAGCTTTCATGCTCTAGGCCACAGCCATGTGGGTGACCCGGCGTGGATCAAATGGCTGTCCCTGGGTCAAGGCCCAACTGGAGAGGACACCTGATGGCAGCCACCCTGGAATCCGCCCAATGGGAAGAAGTTAGCGCCCATCGGGGACATGAAAGTGCTGACAGGAAAGGGACAGGAGGCGGGGGAGCAGGGGCTGCCTCTCTGGCAGGGGCCTCGTGTCCCCACATCGGCCATTTCTGCTGCCAGGGCTGGTTGCGCTCCCCGCAGAGAGTATGGGACACGTAGGGACCCCTCTGATAGGGGCCCCTGGGAGCTGTTAACTTCTCGTTCCGTTGCTGCCCCCCGGAGCCCGGTAGCCTGCGTGCTCTGTGGAGATGCCCTGGGCTGTGGCGTCCCAGGCAAGGGTCTGGGGGTGGACGAGCCCTCAGCAACCAGTTACGGGACGGCTCCTGTCCTTCTCAACCTGTCCCTGAGCAGAGGGAGGCAACAGGCGGGGGCCCCGCTCCCCCAAAATGGTCCAAGACCCGAGCACGGACGGTTGTGGGGAATGGCAGAGCGCTCTGAAGATCTCATTTCGGTGTGCGTAAGAGAAAGAACAACGTGCTCTTCATGCAGAAGTGCAGCCCTTGGAAGAAAGAAAAGGAACATGGCTGGCAAGGCTGTAAAACCAAAACGGAGGCTCTCTTGGCAATATTTGTTGCATAATTTATGGTGGAGGCATTTGGAGGCACCTAATTGAACCCTTTTAGAGTGTCATGTGATTGGCGATCCCCGAGTGGCACGGGGACACAGACCTTGTGCACGTATTTTCTGGCAACACCCATCTGCGCCTCACCCTGCATTTCTCGGGGAGAAGCCAGAGCTCTTGAACGTGATCTGCCCCGCATCCCGCTCTGTGGAGTTTGCTCTGTGGCCTGCAGGATTATAGACACACGTCTTCAATCCTGGTCTCACCTGAGACCCCCAGGCCAGACGCCTCGCACGCTCTGTGGATCGTCCTGACAGTTTTTCCTCCTCAGCCTCATCTTCCCTTTCAGACACGCGATACTTCCTCTGAGCTGGCCCAACACCCATTTTGTGTCTGAACCTGTACCTTCCTGTTTCCCCGCCCCCAGTATCTATCTGAAGTTGACTTCTGCAGTGGAATTCTTCACTGATTATTCAGAAGCATCTTGCCCTGGAGATTGGGCAGGCGCTTTCTCACACTTCAACCCCCGGAGCCTAGATGCGCCATAAAACGCTAATAGTCGGCCAGAGGGGAAGGGGTTAATTGTGGCCAGGGCTGGACCTGGCCGCTTCTCATTAACATGTCCGGTCGTTCAGGGCATCAAGGGAGACATGAGAAGAAAACATCAGAAGGCTACAGATGAAAGGAGAGCAATACAATAACAAGAGAAGGCTTCTAATTTCTCAACTATTATAATTTTTGTCTTAAAAGAACCCACCTCGCTGCTGGTTTTAAGCCTGTGTGGAAGGGCCATTAGTGTGCTGAGCCACTAGCCACTCACCGACAGCAGCAGTCGGCAAAGAACAAGGGAACAGGGTGCCAAACCGGGCCTTAGTCACATTGGTACCTTATTTCCCAAGCACTGGACAAGGAGGTGCTGTAACTTCACAGTGGGTAAAGAGAAAGGCGCAGACTAGCTCTATAACCACAAGCACATGTACATATCCATGTATGTGCATTCACACACAGTTTTAAAAGGAGCAGAGTAGAGACGACCTCTGGGGTTTCTCTTTTCTTTTTTTTTTTTAAGATTGTATTTATTTTTAGAGAGAGAGGAAAGGAGGCAGAACGAGAGGGAGAGAAACATGAGTGTGAGAGAGAAACATCAACTGGTTGCCTCTCGCAGGTGCTCCAACCGGGGACGAACTCGTAACCCAGGCAGGTGCCCTGCCCAGGAGTCAAACCAGCACCCTTTCTCTATGCAGGACGATGCCCAGCCAACTGAGCCACTTTGCTCCGGGTGGGTTGTTTGTTTGTTTGTTTTTAATAGAAGTGGATATTTCTAAATTTCTACTAACTCTGTAAATACACAATTGGTTGACCAGGAGAGCGGGGGTTGGAAGCTTATCCTGATGAGGGAAGAACATGCAGAAATCCACCAAGAGGAAAGGTAAAGGGACATTCGGGAACAGCAAGTAGTCCAGGTAAACTGCAACCTAGGGGTCTTGCAAGGGACCATGGGAAAGACTGAAAGAGAGCGCAGAGAAGAAAAGTGGAATGTAGAAAAGAAGCAAGAAACATCACAGGAAAAGTTTTAATCTGTGTTGTGATGCTGCTGTGAAGATTTACATATATAATTAAAATGTCACTATATGTATTGATATGAAGTACCTTAAAATGAGACACTGTAAATGGTAGGTGGTGTTAGAGCCATTAAATATGTAAGCAACAGCAATCCATCAGAAGTGTGTTTAAAATAGGAAATGTTACAATGAGAGGGGATGGAAGTGCTAATCAGCATTTAATGAAGGAAGTGGCCGTCTTGAGGAGCCCCCGGGGGGATACTACAGAGTGTCAGGCCGGGCCAGGACCAGCTCCAGTCCATGGGTCAAATCCGCACGCTCTCTGGCATTTTATAAAGAAAAATATATCTACAGGACCCAGCAGAAGTAAGGCCTGCTTGACGGTGGTTGGTAGCTGTCATAATTTATAGTTTTAGTTTGAACATTTCACCTAAAATGTCCTAGGATGTGCTTGAGTGTGACGTTGTTATGTTACAGAATTACATGCTTAGGATTTTGTAATAAAAGAATTAGAAAAAACAAAACAAAACAGAGGCGTTATTTGTGCCAGACCCTGTATTTTTTTTTACCCCTGCATAAAGCTTCAGCCCATTTTTTAAAAAATCACTTTGAAGATAAAGCTAAAATTGTGATGTGTCCACTAAGTCAGTCAAATTCGCTGTGTTTGATTTCACTGCCTTTAGCCATGACAAACATTTCCAAAACCATCTGAAATTTTGAAGGAGGGATTTTGTTTGTTTGGTTGTGCAGTCGTTTTTTGGCTGGGTATTTATTTAATTTTTATTTTTTGCTGTAGGCTTAACTAGATATAAAGTATATGGTTATAATAGTTTAAAAAACAAAACTGGAGTTCCGCCTAACACGCAAAGCCTGTTTTCTGAACTTTGACCTCACCCCTGTTATATCGGGTCCCTGGGCCGGGAGGTGACAACAGAGAAAGGTAAGGCTGGAGAGAGTGGCCCCCCTCTGTCCGGAGCCACAGGGGGGTATTTGAGGGAGCAGAGCGCAGCCTCTGTCTCCCAGTGCATCCCACAGAACCACCTGAGGAGTCTTATTTTCAGAACTCCGGTATTCATCATTGGTGTAGCACCCAGAGATTTTGATATATCGATATTAGGAGCTTTTGGTGGATTTGTGGAAATAGCTGTGTAATGCCCATGTGTCATGGCTTGAAAAAAAATCATTTGAATGCAATCATCTCGAGACCACCGTATTTGCAAGCAACCCCCTCCCTAGTTCAGTGGAATGATTTTTCTCTGTTTAGCCCCTTAAATGTTTGCAGAAATGGAAAAACCATGTGAGGTTTCTTTGCTGCAATTTCTTGAAATATTGAAGTCTCCAATTTAGGAGCCACTGTAAAAGGAAGAAAAGGAGGAATATATTGTGCTGGTTAGGCGACAAATTGAAAAACCATGGGGCGTTCCTGCCTTGGAGGGTGAAGCGGTGGCTGGCGGGGACAGACCCCCGTGCCCCTCACAGAGGAAATTAATACATTTTAAAGGTTATCAGAGCAGAACTGCCGAATCCTATACTTTGTCACCAGGAAATTAAATGCAAAATCGCTAATTTAATTTGTGTGAATGACTAGTTGACTTCTAAAGTATGGAAAAGAAGAACCGATGCACTTTATAAACTAGAAATGAGAATATTTTTTTTTTATTTTCAAAAGAGCAAAAGGACAAGAAATAAAGTTGATTTGGAGTCCAAACAATTATTTATTTATAGCAATATGTTGGCTTCCAGGAAACATATTCTTTCTGGGCTTTATTTACACTATTTTCCTTCAAACCTAACACAGACCAAACGTAAGGAGGCCGGTGACCTCCCCCCAAAACTGGGCTGGTTGTGACCCAGGACGGAGGACCCCACGGCAGGGCGGGTGACGCCCACGAGAAATGCTGGCCCTGGGTTTCTCACGCCCTGGCTGGGTTGCGAGGAAGTGAAGGGGGCGGGTTTGCTCCCACATGTTTTCCACTGAGCCTGACATGCAGGGCTGTATGGGGTGGACTAGACAGAAGAGACTTGGTGGCAACATCTGGGTCAGCAGGGTCTGGAGCCTGAGCAAAACTGAGCGTCCGAGGCCGTGAGAACTCCACAGAGCCTAGGGGATCGTTGTCCGCCTGCTCCTTCTGTGGACAGCGGGGCAGCGGCGCGGGGAGGTGAGACTGGCCAGCGCAGAGTAAGCGAGGAGCGGAGCCTGACCTGGATGCCGGGGTCAAGGTCATGGCTGCTGGCCTTTCATTAGTCGCAAATTTGAGAGATCTGCGGAGCAAAGGGATCTTTTTGTGTAGAGATTTCATTTCTTCTCTCTCTCTCACACACACACACACACACACACACACGTGCGCGCACACTCAGTCCTGAGTTGCTTGGGTGCCCTTCACAACCTTGGCCGCGCCCCTCGGACGGCTGGGAAGAAACGACATGTGACAAAGGCTGCCTTCTCTGCCAACGCGTGCCTGCGATAAAGTGTGTTTCATTGCTTCCTCGGCTGGGAGTGGGCGCTCACCCTCAGAGAGATGAGCTCCCACGTGGCTCCCTCTGCTGCGCGGCGCTGAGGGGTGCGGGGCAGCTCGGGAAAGGCGCCGTCTCGGGCCAACGGGCAAAAAAGGGAAAGGGTAAAAGCCCAGGCGGGCCTCACAAGGGCTGAGCGGCAGCCCGGCCCACCGTTTCCGCAGTGAGCGGGCTGGAAAGGGGAAGTCGTTGGAAGCGGGCAGCTGCGGAGGCCCCCGCGCTTGCCCATAGGCGGTGGGTGGCCCTGGCCTCCCCCGGTCACTTGCCTGGGGCCTAGCCCTTTTTTTTTAAACTTCCCTTTGTGCCAGTGGCTGTTGGCTGTCAGAGATGCACAATGATGCCCCTTCTCCCTGAGCTTACAGAGCTCCATTTGACACAGGATAGGAGGAGCCAAATGTGAGCCAGACAGAGCCACAGTGAACGTCAGAATTACGCCCCCCATTTTTGTACATGGAGGGGTCGAGCCCCACCTGAGGATCCTTTTATCAGTCTGAGAACCCTGAGAACACAGGCAGGGTTCTCGCAGTGATAAACGCCGGCGGGGATTGGGACCCGGGGTTCCTGGGGTTCCCCTGCGCTTTACACACTCCGGAGTCTGGGGTCTGTGCTGCAATCCCCGCCCAGACTCTTTTAAATGCCATCCTGGGGAAGGGACTTTTTCGGTGCCTTGGTTTTTCTCGCCTGGATCGACGCCTCTGTCCCGTCGGGTCGTCGGAAGGATTCCTGGGTTTAGCTCAGCGCCTGGCTCAACGCAGTAAGAGCGCAGTAGGTGTGGGCTCCCAGGAGGAGCGGCCGCAGAACAGAGAAGAGGATGCTGCGGGGACGGGGGCGGGGGGTGGGGGCTGGTCGGGTCGTCTACCTGGGAAGGAACCCTTAGCGCTCCATCGTGCTTCCAATGTGATGATGGCAACAGTGAATTCAGTTCAGGGACCCGTCCCTCTGACACTGCAATGCAGTGTGCTGAGCAGAAGCATGTATCGGGACCGCCCGGGGCCCTTATTCGCTCAGCAACCATTCGTTAAACACCTACACGCCATTCACTCTACACTGGGTACCAGAGAATCAAGGACTCATCAGCATCCCTGGTGACTCTGTTCTCAGAACTACTCATCGTCCTGCAGAAAAAGAAGTCCCAAAGGGAAAACAGTCAGGCTAGCGATGCGTCAGCAAGGGTGCTGAGTTGTGTTGCTGGGCGAGGCTGTTTCCTGGCAACGGTGACCCGTGTCTCGCAGGCTGAGGGGGCATAAGCCAGGAGAGGTCGAGGGAGGGCACCTTCCAGGCATGCGGAGGGCGTGCTCAGAGGGGCCGCGGTGTGGACTCTGGGAGCCAGCCTTTACGGACCAGGTGGCACACCTGCTGAGGCGGCCCGGGAGCCTCGAGGAAGGCCGGGACAGGGCAGAGGGACAGGAAACAGGAGCCACCAGGGTTTTCAGCGCAAGGGGGAAGGGGCAGGTCTGAGAGAAGAGGAGCTGTCCGAGGAGTCCAAGGTGCTGGCCAGGGAGCGGCGCCCAGGGACACGCTGGCACTTTAAAACGAGCGCCTGCGCGGCCGCTGCCGACCTGGGCCAAAGGCAGAGCCGCAGCCGGTGCGAGGACATGAAACCCAGGCGGCAGGCGTGGGCGGCTCTTCAGGTGGCAGCTCCTGGGGGCGGGGAGAGCAATGCAGGGCAGGGAGGGGTTTCCACTCCTGTTTCCTGCAGTTTTTGTTCTAAGGCTGGAGGCACCTGAGCGTGTTTCTGTCCTAAAGGAAAGGAGCCAGGAGGGAGGACAGCTCACAGGTTCACGCCAGACACACGCACCCACCAACGCAGCACAGCGTTTTCCTGTTCCTTGTCTTCGACGCTGTTGCAAATACAGAAAGAAGTGTGTGCCCCCCCACCACCACGCGCCCCCACAATCTGGCGTCAGGAATGTGGCCACCGCGTTTGTGGGAGGAGCTGGCCCCCGTCTCTCCGCCAGCCGGCCTCTGCCGCCTCCTGGGCTGAAGCAAAGTCAGGACCCGGCACCTAACACAGTGGGTTAAAGCCAGCGGGAGTCAGGGTGCGCCCGAGCTCCCAGAAAGGACAGGGACTCTCATCTGTGAATCCGTCAGAACCCTCCTGTGGCTTCTCCCAGAGTGAGGCCATCGCGAAGTGTGACGGAGGCGAGGCTAAGGCCACTCACACGCACACATGCACGCACGCACACCCCCCGAGAACCAAGTGAATAAAAAGGATGTACCGTGTTCGCTTTTATAAAAAGCACAGATTTTTAGTACTGGGAGGACACTTTTAGAACCATTTCGTTGACCCCTCTCGTTTTACAGGTGAGGAAATCGAGGCACCCTAAAAAGGTCGTAATGACGTCCCGATCATACATGGTAGTCGCCCCCCTTACCCGCGGGGAATGCATTCCAAGACCCCACAGGACGCCTGAAACCTCGGCGAGTGCCGGACCATGTGCGCAGTTTTTCTGGCACATACTCGCCTGCTCCCTCCAGGGAAGCACTTCGCAGCTTCGCTTCGGCGCCCGCATTGCTGGCATCGTCACTCCTGAGCTTCGGGACCGTTCCTCAGTAAAAACGCCCCGCACGCAAGTCGGGCCGCGCTGTGACCGTCCGTCTGATCAGCCAGACGGCTCCCGGGGACCCGCGGCGGGCTGGTGCGCGCAGCGCGGGGGTGCGGGGCCGAGGGAGCCTTCGCGCCCCGGGAGACACGGAGCGGCTGGATGCAGGACTTCTTCACGCCGCACAGACGCGGCGCAACTTAGAAGTTCTGGTGTGTCTATTTCTGGGATGTTTTTGTTTCGTGGTTTCCGACCGCAGGGGACCCCAGGTGAGGGAAACTGCAGAGAGAGAAATCGCCCGCAAGGGGCGTAGCTACCTCCATAGTTACCACGTGCTCTTCCGCCAATTAACTCAAAGGCAGAAAGCCTGGGACAGACATGGTCCAAAACCAAACCAGACAGGATGAACTGAAATTGTACCTTAAACCTACTGTTTTTTAACCCCCACACGTCCGTAGAACAGGAGTATTGGTCTCGGACAGCTTCTGCGGCAGGCCGAATACATTGTTTCCACTTTACAGGTCAGGAGACGCTGGTTAGGAGACATGAAAGGATCTGCTTGATGCTGAACAGACTTCCTGGGCCTAAAACTCACCTCGGAATCTCCCCTAGACTCAGGATTCTTTGATTTCAGAGATTTTTTTTTTCCCATTTCCTTTTCATTGTGTATTTTTCTAACATTTTGTGCACCTCAGGCCGTTTCACTTCCATGGTTTAATTAAACGTCATGACAACGCTGTCTGACGGCCGAAGCCAAGCACAGAAAGACGAAGGACCTGCTGACCGACCGTCCCCTAAATAGTTCAGATGCGTGGCAGGAAAGTCGCCCCCCCCCCGGGGGGGTTGTCCCCAACACCACTGGCCACCGGAGACACCCGAGGAGCTTTGAAGAGAATGCCGCTAGGGGGCCCGCCCCAGGCCACTGACCTCTTCACCATCTCTGCTGCTGGAAGCTTCTGGAGGGCGGGTCACAGCCCCTGCAAAGAACCACAGCAACGGGGCGTGGCTCCCTCCTCCCCTAGGACAGCAAGCGTTCCAGGGGGCGTTGCGGGAGGGGTGTCCGGTTCACTGCGTTTCAGCTTCCTGCTGAGCAGAAGGGCGGCGCTCCCGCGTGCCCACGCGCCCTTTCACACAGGTTACCGAGGCCCCGTCGAACTGCCCGTGCTAACAGCAGAAAGATAAAAAAAATAAAAGACCTCAACTTTATGCTACTCTAAGGCAGCCCAAACCTTCCTCTGTTCAGAATGACTAACAGCACATCGCACGGCTCAAACATAGAGGAAGACATACTAGAAACAGAACACCCCAGTTTTCATTGCCGTCGAGGAGCAATTAAAACTCCGCTGCAGGCTGAGACTCGGTGGCAGAGGAGCCCAGAGTTTGCCGCCTCTCCTGCCCGAGCCCCCGTGTGTTCCCACCGGTACCCGTGTGTGACAGACAGCCTTGTGCACTGGGCTGGAAGGTAGTAGACAGACGTGGGCCCGTGGTTTGCCGGGTGTGCGCAGAGCTCCATGAAGCAGCGGGAGAAGACGGTGCCGGCACAGGGCGGTTCTGTCAAACTCAAGATCCCTTCTCCCCGCTTCTCCCCAGAGGGCAATTTCTCCAAGACACGGTTTGCTTTCTGCCTTATCATCTGGAAATTCAGTGCTTAATTACTAAAGTGCCTGATCCACAAACCTCTAACTGTCATCTTTTCTTCTTCCTTTTGTGTGACTTTCTTAAAAGAATGTCTCAGTTCTAATGAAGGAACTCTCATTAAAACTTGCCTGTACTTGAGGAGATTTTGTACAACTATTTTCTTCTTCCTTTTAAAATCCTTAGTTAAGCTGCAGTGCCTTAATGAAATTATCTGTCAAACTACAATCTATTTGATAGGAGATCTTAACAAAGGCAACAGCAACAACGACAAAAAAAAAAAAAAAAAAACTTGAAAAGGAAACTGAAAATGCCAGTGAATTCTTTGCATGACTTCGTGTGACACAGTTTTTTATTTCATGTTTCCCTTTGACAGAGAAAGAAACAATCCTAGAGAAAGGGATGATGCTAGATACATTAAAGTGATTAATGATACGGTTAGCTTGATGGCTCATCTGCATCTAATGAAAAAGAGATTATTCATCCAAGAACTATCCTCTTTTTTATAATTCAAATATTAAATATAATCACGAGATGAAAGTGCGCGCAAACATCGCCAGAAATGGAAAGTGATTTATTTCAGGGCTCATCTCAGAGCAGATGTCCCTTGGAAGAGAGAGTTGTTGTTCAAGGTGAGTTTTATACGCGGCCACGTAAGCTAGCCCGCCGCCGTGGCCTCTGTCGCGTGGGCTGTCGGCTTAGCAGCGATGAAGCATGCTCTGCAGTCACACAGGTGAGTGCAAACCTCAGCCCCACCGCTGGCGAGCTGTGTGGCCTCGCGCGCGCTGTTAAACACCACCCGCCTCAGCTTCCCCATTTGGGAAGCTGAGCGCGAACCGCAGCACGTGTATCGCAGGATCGTCATGACGACTCGCAGGACTGACGCTCCGTCTGTGCTCCACACGGGGAAGCTGTCTCCCCCGTCCTCCGTCCGGTGTGTGCCCTTGTCGGAGAGCCAGTATTCCCCTCGTAGGGAAACGTGAGCCTGCCCCGCCGGACTCCCTTCTCTGATTATTCAGTGAGGGCGTCGATGCCAGGGCAGGAGGTGCCAGGGTAGGGCGAGCGTCAGTGGAAGCAAGAGTGTGAGTCACCGTCTGCGGGGCTTTGCTCTGAACCGGCCAGCGAGGTGCGGGGCAGAGCGTGGTGACCAGCCAGCACCCACTTGAGATTAAGCTCCGCCTCTCACCAACCCTCAGCCCCCTCTAACGTGCTGAGTTCGAAAGATTCCAATGAGATCAAGGCTGTGAAATACTCTAGGTGGTAGTGCCCACCGGGTGCTGTTACTATTGCTTTTTATCTTGGAGAGGAGACAGTAGGGTCGCTGGGCAGCTGGAGACAGAGAGATTGGGGGCCAAAGTGTTAGGGCAGAGGACAGACTGGGGACAGAGGGCAAGGTCTTCAAACACAAGGGCTCCCTGGCCTCTGCCCCCTGCGGGAGCTGCCCACTGCCACGGTCACTCAGTCCGTCCACAGTGTAGTCGGGACCCCGCTCTGGGCGGGGCAGCTTCCTCGGGGCCAGCTTTAAAGTTCAAACGTGGCAGGCTCTGGTCCCGTTCTCAGGAAGCTTACCTTCTGTGGGGACCCTACCATAAACAGGTAGACACACGCGTGAGGCAGGCCACTTCAGAGCGTGAAGAGACAGAGGCCGAGCGTGGGAGAGGACGCCGTTGCTAGTGGCTAGGAAGGCCAGCTGCCGAAGGCAAAGCCGACTGGGCCGGAAGGGCCCAGGCCGGTACGGCTCTGGGAGGGGCACACACGCCGGCCTTGAACTCTGGCTGTGGGACTGTGGCCAGAGGGGGCAGCAGAGCCCAGGTTGTGGGGACCCTTGCCGGCCACACAGGCAGCCTGGGGACCCGGCGCTGTGTGGAAAGCACAGCCAAGAAGCGATGGACTGAGCTCAGAAGTGACCAGCGTGTAGCCAGGGGCAGTGTGCGAGGCCCACCCCGTCTCGTGCGTTCCTGACAACAGAGGAAGGAGGGGGCCGGAGTGGAGATGTCCTCTCCCAGGCTGAGGACAAAGAACACCAAGGCCCGGCTCCCTCCAGTCGGGTCCTGGCGGGCAGGGTCCGTGGGCAGAGGCAGCGCTGTGGGGACCCGTCCAAGCTGGGGGGCGCCACCCTCAGCTCTGTCTCTTACAAGGAACTGAGACCACACTTGGCTTAGCAGGCAGGTCTCCCCTGTTGAGTGTCTCTTTAAGTTTTGATTATTTTTATCCTGCGTGGTTTTCACACATCATGGCTCCTACCCAATTTCCCACTAGGTCCTGCCGCCAAAGGGTAAGCTCCCGGGAAGTGCGTGCGCGAGGCCGCTGGGAGGGGTCAGAGCCGCGGCGCCATGGGAGCCCCGGAGAGCGGAGCTGTGGCGTGACTCCCGCCTCACCGTTCCGCGCGCTGCCCCCCGCTGCCCCCCCGTCAGTGAGGGCTGAGCGCAGCCAGGTGCCTGGGGCTGGTCAGGGGGGCGCTGCACACGCAGCCCTTCCCTCAGTGCCTGCAGGGTCTCCAGGCCCGTCCACGCTGTCCTCACCGACACGCCCCTGCTTAGAACAGGGGGCGTAGTCCTGGGCGCGGTGTGCTAATTCCAACGTTCTGGCGATTTGATATACAGGGTCCGGCACAAAGAACACCCCTTTTTCTTAGAAACTCTTGTATTACAAAATCATAAGCATGTAATTCTGTACCATAACACTGTCACGCCCAAGCACGCCCTATGACATTTTAGGTGAAATGTTCAAATTAAAACTATAAATTACTACACCCTGAGTAGTATTACCCTACCAACCCCCCTCAAGCAGGCGTTGTTTCTGCCGGACCCTGTGTATTCGACGTATTCACACTTTCCCACATTGCTGGACAACACTTGCCCGCGGCCCGGAATGGCAGCCCTCACCGACAGCTTCATGGACGTGCTCCGACCAGGACAATAAAATGAATTTCTCGGAAGGTAATCAGCGGCGGGAAGAAGCAGTGGCCCCTTTGGAAAGGGCGGGACCGACCAGCGGCCCAGCGGCGGTGGAATGCGGCCTTGCTCGGCGTGCTGGGAGAGAGTTAGGGAGACTGAGCCGTATTACTCAAAAGGAGTCAAGGAAATTTTCATCCACGCGATCGTTTGGGAGCGCCACGCTTTTTCCTGTTTGTTAGGGAGAAGGAGGCCTGCCCTGGAAACACGAGTTCTGATTATTACTGTAAGTGGGAGTTTTTGGCACCAGGTCAGGGAATAATAGGAGAGAGTTCAGCGCTCACTGTGGAGCGGCAGCAGCCTCCTCGTTTGGGTAAGGCCAGTTGTTTTTTCTTGGACCGTCTCTGGACTGTGCAGTGTTCTGGACGAATCTAACACAATCAGGCTGTTCTCTGGGGTATAACCGCTTCCTGCTGACTCAGGCCAACTCGCTTTCTCTGCCGTTTATTAAAATGCAACATTCATATTAAAACCCCATTCTTCAGCGATGACCAAATACACATTAGTAATGACATTATTAAAACTGTTTGGTTCAAAATGAACTCTCACACCGGCGCGTTGCCGAGCGGCACAAACGAATCTGTCTCATTTCGCTGGAGATGGTTTTAAAAAGCTTGCGGATCTCTCTGGCCCCGCTACACAGGGATTTGATGTGTTTTTCAGGAGACAATCTAAGTTTTTATAGCTATAAAAAATGAATACTGTTTCCATTACTCCACACAGCAAATAATGTATAATTCATGATTTTTCATTAACATGCAAATGTGAAATAGTGTCTTCTGTGTTTGCATCTACTAATAATCTATTAAATATTTAGAAGTGTAGTAAAGAATACTGAAAATATTTGGTCTGGGGACTTTTAAGTAGTTTTTGCCTTCATTTTTTTTTATTTGTCCACATATTTACACATGTAAAAATGGAGAAGAAACAGACACGCAAATGCTCAACTCAGTATCTGGCATTTGTAAAATAAGACAATAACACTGAGGTTTATTCAGTTCTTGGTACTTTTAATAGCACTTTCACACTGAGTGTCTCAGCCAACCATGGCAACAACCGCAGGAAGCCGACGCTATCCCCGCTGCATAGATCAAAAGGCAAGACAGAGATTGACCGGTTTGGGGGTGAATGCTTCCTGGCCACCCTGCCAGGTGGCTACTGATATGTAATCCAGTGCCTCTCGGGAGCCCAACAGAACCTCAGCTATAGTATCAGAAAGATCCGCGTTGCTAAAGGTGTGCGGCTGAGGCCGTTAGGTCTGGCTTGCCCGGGCTGAAGGAGCTGAAATTTTCAGCCCTCTTCCCAGGCGCCAGGACGCCTCCTTGGTTTGTTCTAGAAGCGCACACTGAGCCAGACACTGTGCTCCTGTGTGCTCGGCTGTGTTCCGGGGGCTGCTGGAGAGGAGCCAGACCTGGGTGTGCCACCAAGGGAGGCACTGCCCGGTCCAGGAGGGGAGCTATGGGAGGAAGCCACTGCAGTGCAGGGACCGGCGCCTCGAGTACCATGCGAGGCGTGCGGAAACACGTCTCTCTGGGCAGGAGGGGTCTGGCGGACGTCACGGAGGAGCCGTGGATCCAGGCGGCCAAGGCTGGCGGAACCATTGGGCATCTGAGCCCAGGCAAGCGGGGCTTGGTGTTTTATCTTGGGGGCCGTGCAAGAAACGGGGGCAGGGGGATGAAGGGTGATTGGGTGGCCATTAAAGTATTTCAGAAAAAGAGACTAAATTCCCGAACAAAAGAATAATGGAAGTATATATAAAAGAAAACCATCTAATGCAACATTCTGGTAGGATTGTTGCACTCAAACACTACAATTTCAATAAGGCCTCCGTGGGAGGGAGGCAACAGAGTCAAAATTCAGTCAAGAGACGGCAGGATAGCCATGCCTTCTCTGAGCAGTACGATCTTGGTTCTAAAATGTCTCTCCCGTCACAATTTAATTATCATTGTCTTCAGTATTAATTTTATGGAATTAGGGCGTATCGTGACATTTGGAAGACGTAAATCTTTTTTACTTAAAAATGAAACTGTCTTTACAGTTCGTATTAGTGACTGGGTATAATCCCTTCCAGGAAGGAGTCTGTGGGCACTGTACTCGCACGTCCCTTCCAAGACATGACCTACGACCGGGGTTACCCTCCCGCTCTGTCCTTCTCGGCACTGGCCTGGCTGATCCCTCCTTCCACCAGTCCCCAAGGCCGATTCCGTTTTATAACATTGATTTTAGAGCGAGAGGGGAGAGAGAGAGGAAGACAGACGGACAGACAGACATCAGTTTGTTGTTCCAGTTTGCTAGGCATTCATTGGTTGACTCTTGTATGGGCCCTGTCTGACTGTCAAACTCGCCACCTGGGTGTATAGAGACCTGGCTCTAACCAACTGAGCTACCCAGCCAGGGCACTGTTACAAATGCTAAGCATATTAGAAACAATCTATCAAACTGAAGTCTTAGTAAAGCCCTAGAGAAAAAGCTACAAAGATTATAACAAAAAAAGAAAAAGAAAAAATTGCAATGGTTTCAAGTCCACCCAGACCTATATTATGAAGATGATTCAAAGACAGCGCGCCCCCGGCGGGGGCAGGGAGGTGAGGCTGGAACCCCAGACCCAGGCCCCATAATCCCTGCTACGTGGGTGGCGCGGCCCCGCCAGCAGCCCACCACCCCATCTCCCGTGGGTGGGACCCTCTAGAACCCGTCCCTAAGGAAGCTGTGTTCCCTCTGCCGGCAGATGATTCTTTGCCGTCAGCACATTTTTGCTGAGGACATTTTGAATACTTCCACATCCAGCAGCAGTTTGCCTCCTGTGATGGTTTTGTTTTGGCCAAACAGGGAATCGTTTGTTGCCTCTGAGGAATCTCTTTTAAAAAGTTAACAGCTCCCCACTTCTCTGGCATTATTGCATCTTGCCGTGGAATCGGCACTCGTTACCGGTCACCGTGGAGTTGTCACTCCCCTCTTCCTGCCCGCTGACACAGTAGCGAACCTGGGAAGTCCCCGTTGTCGCATCCCCGTGCGTCTGCTCTTCAGACGCCCCAGTGCGACAGTGCGCTGTTGGCGCAGAGACGAGGAGCCTCGGGAAGCGGCGTCGCCGTTCCCAGGGCGAGGTTCATACTGCGCGTAGCACCCATGCCGTACACAGAGCGGGCACAGCGGGGACTATTCCAGGACAGCGTTGAGGCCCCAGAAAGCGGGGAAAGCCAGACCGTACAGCCCAGGCTGGCTCAGCTCCGCGCGGTCCGATACGGCGCGACGGTCTGGGAGCGGTCAGCTGAAGGGTCTCAAAGCCAGATGACCGTCCCCATTTTAGACACTGTCAGAGTCTGGCAGTTGGGGTCAGTCAAGGGGACGGAAGACTGCCTTGCCTAACAGCTCTGGGCAAACTCCTTGTCACGGGATGTTGTTTTCTGTATTTAATTCCATGGCACAGCACTGTGCTGAGTGGACTCCAAGGGAGAGGAGAAAACACAGCACATCTCTGGCTGGAGCCACTGAAATCTGAAGGGGGCGATGTCCCTCAGAGTCACGGCCTTGGCCCCTTGCGTCCATGAAATGACCCCGGTGATTGTGCGAAAATTACCGACAACCACAAAGACATGGGCGAACCAGGCTCCCAAAACTGTGCCATTAACACGCTTTCTCAGCTGAGCTGAACAACATAGTAGGTGAGTTAAAAATATGCATATATTCCCGTTCTCTCTCAAGGGTTCCTCGTCCTGCACCTCGGCGTGACCTACTGCAGAGCCACAAGTACCAACAGCACAGCGTCGATGCTTAGATCATAACGTTTTCAAGCTCTTAGCTTTCAAAGAGCGTAATTTCTTCCCGGCCCGTCCTGAGCTGAATTGTCTCCTTGGCTGTGGCAGCTCCAGGGCCCTCTCTGACTTACGTCCCTCTCCTCGCTGAGTCACATCGGTTCCCTGGGTCCAATTTTCAAGTTCCGAGCATTAGCGGGGCGACCACAAAGGTCTGTGATCTGCAGCTTTATTTGATTTTTGTGTGTCTGTTTTAATGGAAGAGTAGAGAGGGAGGGAAGAAGGGGGGGGATATTTGATTTGCTGTCTAGCCGACACAATTCTAAAAAGCATTAAGCTGAAACTGCTACAAGTGTTTATTTTCTGACTCTTTCTTGTATAATGGGAACAGTCAAGATCTGAACATGAGTCGATAGGAGGTTTGCGGTTTTATGAGAAGCGTGTCAGCCGGTGGACAGAATAAATCCCAGTGACAGCCCGGGGCGGCTCCTGGAATCAGACACCCTTCGACACCACATTCCCCCGTAACTTGTAGACGCTGCCATCGAACAGGGTCGGGGCCGATGGCAGACGCCGCATCTCTCCGATCCATGTGAAATCTCTCTCTGTGGACCCGTGCCTAACAGCCATTACCTCAAGCCGCAGGTACGGCAAAGCCTATTTCCCTCTTTGACGTGATGCTGGTGTTACTCCAGCAGCAAAGCTTTATGATGCTCTTGCTCGCTGAACGAGATGCCGCTCTCCCCGCTGGAAGAGGCCAGACACGGCCCAGGGGAGAGTTGGGCTATTTTGGCCGTCGGAACAGAAAGCGATGCTGTTACCTAGTACAAACCGCCCAGCTCCTTACACTATGGTGTCTTGGAGTGAGGATACCTTTAAATAACAATGGCAATACAAAAAAAATCATAATCATCATCAAGTTTGTGGGAGCTTTTGTAATGCTGGCGGGTCACAGATAGGACCCTATCCAACTCTAATCTTTGTTATAACAGTAGGTACTCACTCTTTTCATAGAAAAACTTACAGCTTATTGATTAACTCATCAAGTAAAATTCTGTCACTGAGCAACCAGCAGGTTTACTATAAGCATCTGACAAAAGAAAGTTCGGACACCTGTATTTAGTGTGGGTCAGGTGGCTCCCAAGTATCAGTGCATTTCCACAATCCCTGCCGAACGTGGACAATTCACCACGCAGTGCTGGATGGCTGGAGGCGCTGTGGGCAGAAAGTTCAAGTTAAAAAGAGAGGAAAAATTTCTACGCTCACCAGGCATTCTGGGAGAAACTAAGTTTATTTTAAGAATATACAGATGATGTGGTATAGAATTGCACACCAGAAACCTATATAATTTTATTAACCAATGTCACCCCCCCCCCATAAATTCAATAGAAAATGGGATACAAAATTCCCAAAAACAACAAAAAGAAAAGTATAGGAAAATGCTAGAAAACACTAAGACACAAAAATTATGGGTGGTGATCAAAAGGACTCAGAATTTTAACGTGTGAAGCTGGCACCTTAATAGTTTACAAGGAATATTACACTTTATCTCATTCCATTGTGAAAATAACACCGTGAGCTTCTTAGTCAACAGCATTGCTCCCAGCAGATCCCAGACCAGAACCATGTCCCACCCCACCCCCACCCAGGGCCCAAAGTCCCAGAGCCCCAAAGTACCGAGGACTCTTCTCTCCATTCTTTCCTATTGGGGAGCAGCAGGGTGTATTTAGAAAAGTTCTACAGGAAAAATGCACTTGAAGTTCGGTGGCAGGATGCTAATGCCTTGGACCTTGAACATCAGACATCATATTCAATGCCCGTCTCGTTAATTTGATCAGTAGAGGGGGAGCCCTTTACTGGCCCTTGTGGCAAAAGTGAGTGGGGAGTTTGAGTGATTGTCCAGGGTCCCCTGAGAAGAGGAGAGGCACCTGGTTGCTTGGTTGTAGCGGGTCAGGGCTACTTCAGGAAGGAGAACTTTCCTGGGAAACTGGCTGGAGTTGGCCTCCTGGCCTCCTGCGTGGAGGGAGCCATTGCATGTTCTCCCTCTGCCACCTCAGCGCTTCGCTAGGTATATCACCACAGTTATCAAAGAAAAGAGGAGGGTCTGTGTGTGCAAGAACTTGCTAGAGAACAGAACTCTTGAAAACAGCTAGAGAACAGGAGTGTACTTTGCCTGCCGTCTTTCTGTTTTACTTCTTGATGCTACGATTGGGTTTTGGCTCCTCAGATACCGTGCACTGTGTACACTCTTGTGTCTATTCTCACTGGCCAGACGCATTTTTTAAAAAATCTAGGGTTTTTTCCCTAAGCCTAAAGGAATGTTAAGTTTTTTTTAAATCAATCTCTGATATGTTATTTCACACAAAAAAATTATATAATAGTTTACATTTTTACTTTTCCTTTGACTTCATTATTCTGAGCATTTGTCATTCTGAGTAGGAAAATGAATCATTATATAGCACTGCATTTTAATAGTTTAGCAACATTAACCGGTTATCTCAAAATATTATTATAAATTGAAATTTTATGTGACCATTTATAAAAGAACTATGCATTGAAAGCTACTTACAAGAGGAATTGTATTTAGGTCTGCTATATTTCCATTAGCAAAATTTTCTAATTCTAGAAATTAATAGACTGAGAAAATAGCGTAAAATTTTACTCTGTTTTTAAAAACATACTGATACATATGTAAAAATTTTTATCACAGTTCATCTGATTAGCTAAACAGACGGTTTTAATACTATTTCTGGTTTCATGACTTATAACATGGTAATGGGTTAACATTAGTCAGCTTGTTTAGAATCTGGTTGTTTCCTTGTTCTTGCTTTTTTTCCTTCTTTCTATTCCCCCCCCCCTTATTGTAACCACCCTCCTTTCATGGGAGGCATATTTCCCAGGGGCGACATTTCAGAAAAAAGGCTCTCACCGCTCAGACAGTGAACACACAGACGGTGAAGTGAAAGTTCAGCGCCCGCCTCGTTAATTTGATCTACGTAAACACACCCCGGGAACGCAATCTGGAATGTGCACACTATTTCCACAGACTTCATGTTTCTTAGAGAAAAGTAAATATGGAGAACAATGCCAGACAAAGTCACTGAGTCCCCCCGACTGCAGGAGTGAAATTTTGGGGGTCAGTTGTCTACATAAATCCAATTAATGGCCAGACCACCCATCCCTGCTTCACTCTGCGTTGCAGAAGCTGAACCTTTGCTGAGTGTCCCCAAGGAATTAAAGGGGGCAATGAAACGAAGGAAGGAGTTGCGAGGAATTGTTTTCTCAGTAGGATGGCACGCTCATGTGTCTGAGAGGGAGCTGACGGTAGAAGTCTACATAGTGGCGGCTATGATCAGAGGGGGAGAAATGAAAACACTGCAGAGGCGTGGAAGCCTGATCCTCAGTTACACCCATTTATTTCCATTCGTTCGTTCAAGGCACACCTTGCAGACTAGCAGGGTCAGGCCATCGAGGCACCGGGAATACAGAGGGGAAGGAGTTCAAGTCTCCACGGTCGGTCACGGTGCTTATGTTACTGAAAGATTCAGAAAACCTGAGACGGCAGTAGCGTGTGATGGGGGGGCGGGGGCAGAAGAGCCGTGGAAACAATGGGGAAGTCACAGAGGAGAGTCCCTCGGTGGCCTGAGGAGACCTGGGAAGCGCTTCCTAAGATAGTAACCCCGGCTCGGCTCCTGGAGGACCCTGTCCTCCGCTAGAGCGCTCGGGGTGGGGGAAGACGCACTGGGACCTGGCCCGCGCGATGAAATTCTAAGGAGGGGCCTGCGAGGGAGTCTGAGTGCAGGAAGCACGCAAGTCAAGAGGCAGGTCAGGCGCCCAGGGCCGAAGCTGATGCCCGGGGCGGTGAGCAGCTGCAAGCGGCTCCGGGGCGCAGAGCCACACGGTTAGGTTTCTGAGCCCAAGTCTGGCCCTCAGGCTGCATGACCCCTGGTCATGAGTCTCCTGCCGCCGACAGGATTTTGTTTTCGGGGGTGGTGAGAGGGACGGCCACAGGGGACGGGGGGAAGCCTACCCCCAGCCATTGTGGGGCCCCGGAGAGTGACCTCAGTCTCCCTGGAGTCCTTTTCTTCTTTGTAAATGAAGACCTTGACTCAACGGCCTTGGAGGTCTCTTTGGCTGGAAATGTCTGTGATCTCTTCATTTTGATCTCTACTGCTTTATAAATACAACAAACAAGACTTCTCTTGCCCTGCCTTAACTCTGGGAGAGAGACAGAAAGAGGGTTGGGGGGTGGGGAAGACACACACACACACACACACACACACACACACACACACGCCATGTGTCACATGGCTAACACGAGCCAATCACCGAGTTCAATTTGGTGACATTACCCACTTAATGAGACATTCTTGGAGACAGAGTCCTGGTTACACAATCCCACAGTGTGCTGGTTTGTGACAGAAGCCACAAGAGGAGAGTGCACATGGGAGGGAAATAATTAATTTCCACACCTCCTACTTAAGCAGGAGTCCAGCTCTGGAGAGTAAGAATAAAAGTGAAGCCGAAGTCCATCTGTAGATTTCGTGTTTTTGCTGAAGTGGGCCAATAAATTTTAACATCCCTGCCAACTCAACTTTTACTTTAGAAAAGTCAAGTAAAACATTCACTGTTTGAGCTTTGTGTTGGTTTCAATTTTAAAAAGATAGAGGAGGGATGGGGGAGTACAAAGACATATGTAGTTTATTTAAATAGAATTGACGGTTTATCTGATGTGCAATGAAGACACATCCGCGCAATGACAATGCGAGGCAATTTCCATTCCACACTCGCAGCGGCAGGAAGGGCCCTTCCAGCCCGGGGTTGGCTCCCTGACAGGAGCCGTTTGAGGCTCCTGCACCACAGATAGCCATTTTGCATTAATCATGAAAGGCTTTCTGGAAAATTAGGATCTTTGCTTTTTAAAGGACGGTTTCAGAAGAGTCTGTACCATGCTTAAACCATGGAGCAACCCTGTCAATTCAAGTGGGAGCAAGGCTATTGTCCGCAGGAGGGGCTGACATTTTAAAAGCAAAAGAAAATAAAATAAGAGGTATTTGAATAGGTATTTAAGTTAGGATTAAGGAGGACTTTCAAATGCCAGGAGTGATTCATCTCAGTTACTCACAGATACCCACATCAGCGGCCAAAGTGAGCGGGCGTAGAGGAAAAGGGATCGGTTAACTCAGAAGCCCTTCATCCTATTCAGTCTAGAATGCTCTTACATGTGAAAGTGAAATGCAAGTGTAGTGCCTATGTGGTAATGCGTATGTTCTCGAGATCATGAAGGACAGGACGCTGTCATGATCTAGGTCAAAATTAACGCTACTCTATGTTCATGTTTAAATGGCTGACAAAATCAGAAACTATCAAACAGCTAGAAAAAAATTCTCGAGATGACCTCAGATAAATAAGATTTGCTTATCTTTTTCAGATTTAGAAAATTTGCGTATAGTAATATTCCAGTCCTCTTCCCATCTCACTGACCCATCAGTTCATCGCATCCAAGCTCTGTCTTGACCACGGTGTGGTCAAAGGAAGCAGCGGTCTTCCTTACAGCGCATTGCGTACAGCAAAGCGCCTGGCACTCCAAGTCCTACAACCCCGCGGATGGGCGCCGGCCTCGCCCTGAGTTCTATCAGTTCTGCATTTTTATTATGATGATTCCATTTCTCTCTCTTTCTCTCTCAAACACACTAACACACACCAGTAAGCGTGGAAAACGTTGGAGGACCTGCATATTTAAATACAGTAACCGAATATACTGTTAGAATTCCGATATAATCAAGAGCGTAATTTTGAGCATACTGCAAGCTTCACTGTGAGCACCACGAAGAAGCTGGCTCTGCGTGTATCTGAATCTGTGATCCCGTCACTCATTCCGCAAATTTTGTTGAGTGCCCACAACATTCCAGACACTCTGCTCTCCCTGCGGCGGGGGCGGGTGTTATAAGATCAGACTGCATGCTTTGGCCATCACAAAGAGTCCCATAATAATAGCACATGATTGTAGCAAAACAGTCTAGGCAAAATATTTTTAAGTAGCCAATTAAAAGCGAAGTTATACAGAGTTATTATCCCTTCAGCCTCGCCCTGCCCTCTCCGAGGCCAACCTGTGCCCTGACAGTTTTTCATGCACGTGTTCTTCATCAGACAATTATTGTGTGCCAACTACGTGCCAGGTATTGTTTTAAGGCATGGCGTGTGGGGTACATCTGGGAACAAGTCCATCAAAATCCCTCCCTTCGCAGAGTTTATGTTCTAGTGAAAGAGACTAAAATTTGTAATTGTGAATATGGCAGCCCTGTGGGCTGGAAACAAGGCGCAAGGAGTGAGTGTTGGGGTGCCATTTTGAATAAAGGGTCAGAGTAAGTCGTACTGAGTTTACATGTGCACAGTAACAGTTTACTAATTAACTTTCACTCCAATTACAGTTAGTTAAAGGTTAAAACATTTGATATGGAACAGATGGCTAGAATAGCACCTGTGGTTGCCTTCCAAAGACCTCCACCCTAATCCCCAGAACCTGAGGACGTTACCACCTCATGATGCAACTGATGCCGTTGAAGTGATTAAGTTGAAAATGTCTGAAGCGATTAAGTCAAGAAAGTCAAGAAAGAAGGGAAGATTATCCTGGATTATCCAGGTGAGCCCCACAGAATCACAAGAGTCCTTGTAAGAGAATAGAGGAGGGTCAGAGTCAGCAGAAGGTCGTGGGATGACCGATGCAGAGGGAGGCAGCGTGGGAGACAAGATGCCACCTCCTGGTTCTGAAGGTAAAAGAAGGCGCCCCCAGCTGAGGCGTGCACTGGGCCTCCCGGCGCTAGAAGAGACGAAGGAAGGAGCCTCTCCCAGAGACTCCAAAAGGAACTAGACTTCCCACCCCTTGGTTTTCGCCCCGTGCGATTCTTTCCAGACTTCCGGCCTCTAGAACTGTAAGAGAGTACGTTTGTGTTGTTGGAAGTCACCAATTCGAGGCAATCAGTGATAGTGCCCATTGGAAACGGATTCATCATTTGGGGCGGTCCCAATCCAAGGGTTCTGCAAGGTTGTGCTATATAAAGACAACACACAGTGCTGGGTGGAAACCAGGGCTCCAGAGGCCCCGGACCTGGGTTTGAGTCCAAGCTCTGCCTCTTGCCCCACATGAAGCCCTTCATAGCTCTTTAGCCCTGTGCATCTGGTTCATTGCCTGTAAAGGGAAGGTGACGGTGATACTCTCAGTGCAGGGGATTCACCGAATCCCCCGCCCCCAGCGCCGCCACATTCACAGCTATAAAGAGCTGGTGTTGGTAAAATTTTAGTAGCACTTTCGATAGATAATGCGTGGTAAATAAGCTGGATTCAGAGGCAAACATTGAAGTTAACATTGCAGTGATACCATTGCATAGCTCAGTACACGTGGACCAACTGCATACCTTCTCCGAGGCCTTGATTTATTGTCTGGCAATAATATTTATAATATATTGCAGGCTGTTCTGAGCATCACAAAAGAAAAAGTATGAAAATGTCCCCTTGGATTCCTTCATTCAAGTATATTTAATGAGCATTTACCAGGAGCCAGCCGGTCACTCTTATGAGTCCTGGCATTTGGTGTGGAGTCTCACAGCTCGATTCCGATTTGTTAGAGCAGCTGTATTCTAGGGAAGGAGACAAAATAAGCCAGTAAACCAACAGTGGAACTTCCAACACTGATGAGTGTGCCTTGAAGAAAGGGAAAAGGGAAGAGGCCTCGGATGGCATGAATATTGAAATAAAGCCACTCACGCCAACCGCCGAGACGGGGTTTTGCACTCACGCAACAGTGAACAAAGTGATCTTGGTGTCAACTTCAATGTCTGAAAATTGAAAGGGCTGGTTTGGCTAACACGTAGCCACTAAGGGAGAGAATGGTAACAGATGAACTCAGAGGGTAAGGCATGATCCCAAACCTTGGATTTTATTCAACTCACAATGGGAAGCCACAGAAGAGGATATGATCTGATTTCTTTTTTTTAAAGTTATGCTGGCTGTAGTGTGGAGGATTTGGGGAGCAAAGATGTAGTCTTTATTTTTAATAGAAACCCATACTTCTCTATCATTCTCAGAGTGTATTTAGATACCACCCCAGAAATAGGTATGTTGATCATGGAGGGGAAAATGCTGATGTCAAACTCTATGCATCTATGTCTCCATTGTCTATGTATCTCTCTCTCATCTTTCTACCTATCACCTATTGAAGCTGCCTTTCTACCTAAAAGAGTCCTAGACAAATTGTAGCCTGAAGGTCACACTCACCTGGTTCCGTTTGTTTGTGAATAAAGTTTTACTGGAACACAGAAATGGCTGGCAGCCAGGAGTAGCTATGAGGACAATATAAGCTCCAAAGCCCAAAATATTTATCTAGCACTTTGCAACCATTGACCACTTACTTTTCTCATTTGTACCTCGATTCTGATTCCCACAACCTGTAAGTCATTTCTCGGGTCCTACCAAAATTAATCCAAAATTAAGTGTCCTGGCCTGTCTTCTTGTTGCTCATTCACTGCTAAACTTGACCTCAGTGTGACCGCATATTTCTTGCAGGTGGCTGTGTTTTAGTGTCCCTACCTCGACCTTTTTGGGTGGTTGATACCCACATTCTGGCTTTCTTGATGATTTTTCTGACATCTTCTAAATCACAGTCTACCCATGAACAATGTAAGTTGAATTACGTATTTTTATATATATGTATATGTATATGTATATATACATATATATATATATAAACATAGTAGGATTCTATTCTGCCACTTAACATCATGGACTTTCACTATTTTAGTAGATTCAAAAGGCAAAGAAATAATTTTCTTCCCAACCCTTCACGTTTCACTATACATACATTTTCAACATCCACCTTGAGGATAAGAACACACACAGCTGGTGGACACGTAGCTTCACACAGAGATCTCTTTAATTGTCAGCCACGGGGCCACGTGGTCCCTTTGCTGGTATTTCCCACCACCCCTCCTCAGATCCCTAGTTTTAAATAATCAACAGCATCGCGTGCCTTTGTTTGGCTAAGACTCCTGCTGAGTGGCGATGGGACAGCATGTGTTCCCAGATTTCTCTGGACCTGAGCATCGTCTGAAACAAAACGAGTGAGATCCAACTGTCTCTGAAAGCCCTTTTTGCCTCGCACACCTTCTAATCAATCTTTAGGTCCTTTTAAAATAAACCATGCCTTTTACAAAAAATAAAAGACAGAAAGAAAAAACGATGATCCTTGAGCAAATATATACTGAGTATCCAATTAGCTTCCTTCCGAGAACGCCTGGCCAGTGAGCTGCCTGCAGACGAAGCTGCTGTGTTCGGGGCCCGCTCGCCCGGAGATCACTGTCTTCAGCCCGGTTCTGCTCGGCACGTGGGCTCAGAACCAGCTGGAAGCACAGTTCCTATCTGTGATCCTCAGAAACGAAAACGTTCGCGCCTCCCGTGGCTCCTTTTCCTTCCTGACAGAACAGCCAGGTCTCTGTAAATGCAGGAGCTCGCCGTGCGCGCCTGCCAAGAGGGAGGGGACTTGGAAACGACTTTGAGCCAGAGAATATTCTCTTACAAAAACGGAGAATAAAATCCTTAATCCTCAGTTTACGAGGTGCTGTCTAGAACAGGCAACAGGGAAAAAAGAGCCAAGTGAACAGTGGCCTTCGGGAAAGGAAAGCCGCAACCAAGCAGCCCGAGGCAGCCCTGCGTCTGTCTGTCCGCTCTGCCGTGGGCTTCCTCAAACAGACGCACAGAACGAGTCGATCGGACTTCACAAGCTTTAAGGAAAGTCAGAGCCACTTACATTGAAAAACAGGGCTCGGGAAGAGAATTATTCACAGTTCATTAGGCTAAGACAAGCATTTCTCAAACATTTCTCTCTGCTTCAGAAAAGTGACATATTGAACTCTATTTTACTGTGAGGCTCAAACTGGCAATTAACAGTCTTAAGCTGCATATAAAACCCAATATGAACTGCGTTTACAAGGAAATTGTGTGAGAATCAAATTATGTTATCTTTGGTTTGAAGAACTAAGAAATAATTGCCAATAAGTATTCACATATAGGACCCCCTTTTTTTTTTTTTTTGGACAAGCTATTTTAATTACTACTAGTGTCAGGAGTACGTGCGGGTGATTTTATTAGATTTAATGTGTTTAGTGGAGATGCCTGGCTGTAGCTCCCATCCTTCACAAGATATTAGAATTTATTTTATATTCGCATTGTTCATCACAGACCAGTGCCATAAGAAAATTATGTTGCAAGTTAATCTCTCACTTTCCAGCACTTTTTAAAACTCCTGCCCCCCCCAAAAAAGAGCCAAATGATGAATTGCATAGTATTATTTTTTAAAGATGTTATTTATGATTTTTAGCGAGAGGGGAAAGGAGGGAGAAAAAGAGGGAGAGAAATATCAACCGGTTGTCTCTCAAATGCACCCTGACTGGGGATTGAACCCACAACCCAGGCATGTGCCCTGACTGGGAATCGAACCAGGACCTTTCACACGGCAGGATGACACACAGCCCACTGAGCCACACTAATGAGGGCAAACGGCTCTGCAGTTTATTTAAAACTGACATCAGGAAGAATCAGAGACATGGATGTAAAGGCTGTGAGCTCCCGCGTGCGTGTGTACCCGCCGAGGACTCCTCACGTGTCTCTGACCAGACGTTCTGCCCGGACATAGCCTCCCCTCCTCTGGAACTTCCTAACCCTTGAAGGCCCTTCACCTCCCGGGAAACAAGCCATCAAAAACTGTTTCTCAGAAAAATAAAATGAAACCAAAATGTAAATCCAGCTACCGAGAGCAAACGAAATAAATGGGAAGCACTCTCTCACTGTGCACTGAGGTCTCTGAAGGTCCCCCCAGGGAGAGATCATTGTCCTGTGTGGCGAGCAGATTGAAAATGCGGGGCATCCGAGGCTGGCGTGTGTGGACTTCCTTCCACGCCCTCTAAAAGTCACCCGCTTTCCTACTCAGGGCTATATGCCTTCCTCAGTCCTTGTGAATTGTCTTAACTCTGAACACCTAAAAGCTTGGCAAACAAATGTCTAGATTAACACATTTGCTTGTAGTTGTGATGAGGGCAAAATTCAGAGGAGGCTGGACCTCGATGTTTATATTAACGTAATGCAGTATAAATGAACACTTTGCAAGGTTTCCATTGAGTCTTAATTTGTAGTTATTGTAGAATGAAAAAGCTTTCAGATAGTCTAGGGGAAAAGTCAGAACCTGAAATAGAAGTGAACCAGTTATAAAAATAAATCTCAAGGAAGAAGAATATTCAAATCTTACCTTCATCATAATCTGACTCTCATTTGTAGTGAGTAGTTCAAGTATCAGTCTATAGTCTTATGACTGCCTCATAAATATGTCAAGAGCAAAGTATAGTTATTTTAATAGTCAGTGTTGGTGGACCATCATGGATTTAATTAAGAGACAACTAGTCTATGAAATATGACACAAAAGCACAAGGCTTAATGGAGAAATGTTTTACTGCAGTTTTAAATCAGAGCACAGACTTGATGATCCAGGCTCAGAAATCCTACTTCAATTTAATTAATGCAAACCAGCGCAGACTGTTCATGCAGGGAAAAAAACACAGACGTAAAAAACGTTAGTGATTTAAGATTCTCCGAGTGCCCTGCCTTATTTATAAGGTTATGTGAGCATGGGCTGTTAATAGCTTATTGTTTTGAATTTTATTATATGAGACATTTAGAATGTAAGCTGTATAAAAGTCTCTTAAAACATTATTTCTCGCTTGCTCATCTTCTGTGAGAGGTTCCACCTCTGTCTTAGCAGAAACAGAGGGGGAAGCTGGTGGTTTGGGTCAGGAAATCACTGGGTGCGTGTGGTTAGATTCTGTGTCTTTCCAGAAGGAGCTTGGATGTTAAGTCTTTAGCTTATCCACTCATATGGACATGAACAGAGAATGGACAAAAGAGTAGATGTTCTTCATATTTCACGAAGTATTCCTTTTTTGTTTATTTCATTAGAACCATCGTGTTGGAAAATCTGTGGTTTATCTTACCACTTTATCATCATCACAGAGAGCTTTATAAATCTAGACCCATCACCTAGAACTTTACAAATCTATCAGAAAGATACAATCCTTATTCCTTTTAAGAGCTGGAATGCCGTAGCAGTGTAGCCTGGGGACATTTTACTTCTTCAAGGACTTGGCCACGCCAGGCCCAGGGTCACCGGTTAGGTTCTTAACTCGGGTTCAGAGTTCTTGTTTTGTTTTTCCTGTTGAATTCTTCTCAACTTGTCTTGCTCTTACGGATACCTTTAGGATAATTTTAAGGGACTCCGTGAAGATGATTACAAGCTCTTTCTGCGGTCCCCATAGTCTGCAGCCTCCAGGTTTAGAAGTTTGTTCAGGTTACAGCTCTCTCGTGTCCTCCGCGTGCCTTTTGCCGGTCACCCCGTCTGAGGAGTCTGTGTAGCTCTCCGTGCACCACATTAACTTGCTCTTTACTCGGAACATTAACCATTAAGAGTGTTTGCTTCTTTCACGCCGCTGTCTCCTGTTCATTAGCAGTACATATTTTACTTTTTGGTAATTGTCATTTTCTTTACTGACAGTTTCTGAAAAAAAATGTTCTCATTCACTTGAACTTATTTTTCTCCAGTTACCAGTAATTCAGTTGTGTCTTATGTCTTGGCTTATTTTATTTGAACATCTTATTTGAAACACCTTTGCTCATTTGAGTCTTTTTTTATTCCAGTTCAGATGTTGCTTTTTTAAAATTTTTTCTTAAAAAAATCTATTCTTGGCATATGCTTCTTTAGAATGTGCTTTACAATTTGCATATATGGACATTCTATTTTATTTAAGGAATAAAAAGATGGTCTTATGTGACTTCAGAAACAATATCCACATTCAAACCTTTAGCATTTATTTGTTTGATCTTGAGCCCTTCTAATGTATAAATGCCACTAGATTGTCAAGTTTTCACTGTTGATTTGAGCAACTTTTTGAGATTTTGATTAGGATAACCTTTGAGATGTTGGTTGTTTTAAAAAGCAGTTAAACCAAATAATCATAGCTTTTTTTTTTATTAAACCAGTTATTACTTTAAGAAACATTCATTGCAGTGGGACTTCAATGATTAGCAAGTTTTTAGCAGAACTCACCTCCCCAGCATGAAACTGCCAGAAACCATTTATTCTGCATTATCAAAATCTAATCAAAACGTAAGGTTACACAAAGTTTTAATGACTATCTTTAAGTGATCTAAGCATTAAAAGACAGTTATAAAATGGTTGCAATTCAGTTTAAAGAAACAATTTTAAAGAGTTTTAAAATATGTTTTAGAATACTTTGGTCAAAAGTACAGTAACTCTCCTCTACCATAACTCTGTTTCAGAAAATGGGCCAAGCCCTTAATTTTCTGAGACATTTGTCATTTTCCTGTGCATCTGCATAATTTGTGTAAAAGTTCAACATAGTGTTACTGTGTTTCCTCATTTTCTGAATCACCATGAAGTGAAAATAGTGCTTATCTTACAGGATTGTGTGATGAATAAATGAGAAATTCAGAGCAGAACTTGTCCCCCAGTGACCAAGAGTAGCATACGCACTTTCTGCGAAGAGAGTGCGGGGTTTTCACAGAATCCCCAAAGTAGCCTTGACCTTCTCCTCAAATAAAAATAAGTTTAGAACTCCTGCCACAGATCCAAGCTGATGTATCTGTCTCTTTTACAGAGACCTTCCAAGCTACCTCATGACAGCCCGTACTTGGGATCTTGGCTCCATAGCTCGCTAGCTCTGTAATCTTGGGCAGCTTTTAACTTTTTCTTGCCTCAGGTGTTATTTTCCCCTTCCAAAGTGGCAAAATAAGGGCATGTGTTTTGCTAATCACCAGTCACTCAAGGGGTTATAGAAACTATTTTAATTATAGTGATAATTTCAACATTCCTTATATGGAGCTCTCTAGATTGTAGGGGGGAAACATGTACCTTATCTTCCTTTAGCTGTGCAAGAATCATCAGGATATGTTAGTATTTCCCTGCCTAAAGACTTTCGTTTGGATGATCATTTTGCTGGCCAGATACATGAAGGATTATCGTTCCCTAATACAGACGTGATTTTTTTTTTTTTTTTTACCCTTTCTTTGTGGATGGTTTTACTATGTGCCAGATACTGAAATAAGCATTTCAGTTTCTGCATCTCACTTAGTTCTCACCACGGTTAACGGCCCATCCTACCAACAGGAGGCCTGCAGGGCCTGGTAAAGCCCTTCGAAGACGAGGAAACCGGGGAGTGACGCTGAAGCCGCGCCAAACGTGCGGCGCCACCCTTGCCGTCTGCCGTGACGCGCTCAGAAGTTGTTAGCTCTACCCAGTGAAGAAGCCATAGGAAGCATTCTGCGATAAAAAAAAAGGAACAAATAATAAACTGACAATAAATAATTCAGCTTTCCGGTAATCAAGCTAAAACATTAATTAAAATTATTTGTCACCGTCAAAGAGGCCAAATTTTAAAAAGTAATAAAACCCAATGTTGATGAGAGCCCAGGAAACATTTCTGTGCACAGCCTTGGGGCATAGAAATTGTAAAACATTTTGGATGACAATCTTGCAAAGGCTTAAATAGATTTATATTTTGAACTGGCAATCCTATTTCTAGAAATGCATGCCAAAGGGAACAATAAAAAATGCAAACAAAGGTCAAAATACCAGAATTTCACCCAACGTTGTTTATATTACCAAACCATAGAGAATATCCTGAAAGTCCAAAAATATGCAAACTATTTACATTGTAATGTATACATTCATTTTTATGCTATATATGGCTATTTAAATGCAGTTTCTAGAAAAATTAATAGTACAAAATGTCAACTATTTAAAATCAAGTTTGAAGGAGTTTATAGAATGTCATGCATTATTATTATTATAAACATGTGTAGATAACTATAAATATAAGACTGAAAGGAGGTTAGATGAAGATATTTACTGTGGAATAATGAAATTTATTATTGCTTATTTACAATTTTTACATTTTCTATACTAATGACATATGAGTTTTGAAATAATCAAAAATATCACAAGAGCTGGAAAAAAGATGCATTGAGAAGAGGTAGCCCAGTTTGCTTTAAGAAAGGTTAAAGGCCATCGGATCGATGGTCGTAATAGTCCGTGCAAACAGTTACCAGGTGAAGTAATTCGGGAGATGTGCCCGAGGCAAAGGCCCACGAAACTGCGTCCCTTCACAGGAGTTCAGGGGAACATGAAAGGACACCGTTTAGAACCGCTGTGCAAATTCAAAGCGCAAACAGCAGGGACCTGGGGGTGGAGACAAGGGTCCGTGTCAGTTCGTGCTCCAAACCCCAGGGGAGCTGAGCTCCGTCAGGTCCCCTCCTCCGAGGCTGCCTGGGCATCGAGCACGCTGCTCCCTGCCGAGGACCCGATGAGGTCCGGCCTTCGAGAAGCTCCCCGGTCGAGGTGCCACGAGGCAGCAGTGTTTCTAAAAGCAGGGTCCCTCGGCAGCTGCACCGCAATCGTCTGGGGCACTGCTGCCTCAAAGGGCCCGCCCGCCTGCCTCCAGGGATTTGCCTTTGAGACGGGCCTGCGTGCACAAGCCCCCCGCGGGCCGCTCGTGGTGCGCGCTAACGGCGGAGGCCTGCGGCCGCGGGGCAAGCCGTGCGAGCCTTTCCGATCGCGCGCAGCCAGCCTGAGTCTGGACCGCTCCGTGTACGCTGGCATTTTATAATACCGTTTAGATTCTTCCACCGCGGCCAGACGACATCTGTGTGATGATCGTTATTTGCTCCATCGCAGCTATCATTTTTCTTGCCTTGATATTCTTGCCAATCCTCGGCTTCTTGGAATTTTCTTTTGAATTTTGAAACCAGCAATATTCCGGGTTCTCTTCTTGTCTCACCGTCACGCTTGCTCCGTCTTTGGTATTTATTAACTTACTTACTGTGGGCCGACGAATGAACTCATTGAGCCTCGGTACCTTTATTCGTGAAACCAAAAAAACAGCGCCACCAACAACATTGTCTCCTAGATTTGTTGACGACCGAACAAAATAGCACATGATGGGAGCGGTGCCCTGTCACACAGCGGGGACGCAATAAATGTTAACACTTGTTGCAAGAGCTGTGATAGAGAAAAAAACAGATGCTCGTGGAACCCTGGGAGGGGAGGCGGTAGGGCTGGGAGCGGAAGGGTAAGGGGGTCGGTCCCAAGGCCTCTTGAACGGTGTCACCCTAAGTTGGCCGAGTCTTGAGTCAAACTCCGTCAAAACACTCCGGATTCATCTTTTAACTAAGGTGACCGATCAAGTCATCAGTTAATTGGTTGGTTTGCATAAACAATTAGTTGGCCCAGTTAAATCATTTAACTGATTTAGTATGCCATGATTTTTTCATGTAAAAAGACTACATTTGTTTTCTCCTGATTTACATTTTTAAGATTTAGATTCATAGAATCACTTTTCTGTGAAAAGAAAATGATATGAACTGTAATATTACATTTAACTGAATATAAAAATAGCTGTTTTAAACAACTGAATACATTAAATTGGTGTAGATGGATAATAGTGGAAATTGCTTTACAAAGAACATTTTTATCTCCAACCATTATCAGCTACTGGGAGCTTTCTTGCACTGCATTTTAAATAATAATCATACAAAGAATTGCAAGAAAATGTTTATATGGAGTTCTATATTCCTCTCTACATGTAGCAGAGCAAAATATCTCTGTTACCTTTGCAAATTCTGGAGAAATAACCCCTCACCTGGCTTTCCTGCACACCTGTGGGTGCCGGTCTCCCAATGACCTTCTCTCCCACGGTCCCTTGCAATGCTTGGCAGCCACAGGCTAGGGGGTCACTCTCTTATTAGTACTTGAGACCATTTAGGAACTTGAGATGTATTTAGGAAACAAAATGCTTCAAATGAGGCTCAGCTTCTGTTCATTTTACCACCAATCTAGACAATTTTGGAAGACCTTCCTTTAAAATCTTAACCCAACATGAGCTTTGTAGATGTGTTAATTAAGGCTCTTAAAGTGGCAAGGAACATAAAGGCCATCTCAAATCAGCTTGAACGAAGCAAGGAATTTGATGTCATAACTGAGAGGCATCAGAATAATTCATTTCAGGTGAGGTTTGATCGAGCGACTTAATTCCTTTATGTGTACGCTTTGTTATGCGTGAAAACTCGCTGACAGAGCATGTCATTTTAATTTCCCAAATGATCCATAATAAACACCTATATGGACTGTTTTAAAAAAAAATCACCCGATGGGACCCATGGTCCCTGTACTCCTCTGACGTGGAAGGGTGACCATCCCTCATTCTGCTGCCTGCGCTCACGCCAGTGCAGGCTGGGAATCCATGGGCAGCGGAAGAGGCCACCTGTGGGCGGAGAGCGGAAGGAGCGAGGAGGGACAGCCAGATGTCACTCGGATACCGCGTTGACGAGGGAATGGGAAGGATGTGAACCTTTTGCACAAATTTCTATTTCTTTGTGAGAAGGAAAGCATGGTATTTCTATTTTTGCCAATCTAATTTAAGCCAGTATTGGTGGACGAGTTAACAAACTCATTCTAAAATAACTACGGAAGAGCAGGAATCTACAAATACTCAGATTAACTTTCAAAAAGGCCTGGACGCTCGTTCTGTGAGATATTATGACATAACAGAAGGACATAGTCATATACAAGCAAACAGCATAACTCCGGTAGTAACCAGTCAGCCGGACCAAGTGACAAACCATTGCTTCTGCAGTGTTCTGTTCTTTAAAAACTCAGCCCACACTCCAGAGGGGATTTAAGCAACATTCTTGATGGGAGGAATGTATAATAATTTGTGGAGATATTTTTTAAACTATCAAAAAATAAAGACAAACAAAATGAACATGGAAAATGAACAGGCAGACTCTGGCTGCGCGTTCAGTTGGTGGGAGAGTCGTCCCATAACTGCAAGGTTGTGGCTTTGACTCCCTGTCAGGGCACATACCCAGGTCACGTGTTCAGTCCCCCGGCGGGCCATGTACAGGAGGCAACCAATCGGTATTTCTCTCTTACATCGGTGTTTCTCTCTCTTAAAAAGCAATGAAAAAATGTCCTCGGATGAGGATAAAAAAGCATGAAAGAAAATGAACAGGCAGTTACCCAGATGGGAAGTCCACGTGACTAAGATACATGAAGATGTAGTCAGCCTTACTAGTCACCTGAGGAATGCAGATTAAGGCAGCAAATAAATATGCAGCAGAATGGCAAAAATTAGTATCTCAGCTAACACCAAGTGCTGGCAAGGAAAGGGGCAAAAAGAAGCCTCAAAAGCAGCTCAGTGGTGAGGAACTATTTTAGCCTTTCAGAAAAGCAACATGTCAGCATTGAGCAACATTCCTGCAAGAACACGTGTGCTCCTTATCCGAGAGATCCCATTCTCGGTTCCGTGTTTCGGGGACATTCTCGCCAAGTCGCAGGTGGGTGGGCCGGAGGATGTCACTCCCACGCTGTTTGTGCCCCGGGCCCTGGGCTGCAGGGCAGGTTCTGCACGGTCGCTGGTAAGAAGAGACAGACTATACCTACACGTAGCAGGACCCTTAATCCTCAGGCAAGAAAAACCCTCTGGGCTAACAATGCCAGGAGTTCCAAAGCATGAAACCATTTACTAGAAAGCTAAAGGCTCTATAAACATAAAATGTTTCATGTTTTTAAATAGCACCTGCATGTTTCAGGCTGTATATCACAAAGCCATTGTACGTGGAGCTGAGTGTTGAGAGGAGTGATAGTGCAGGTCGTGGAATATGGGAAAAAATAAAAGTTAGAGGACTTGCATGGGCAGGTGCTAAAAATACGCAAAACACAGAGGAGCCGGAGGAAATGGTCTCCAGCCATCGGAGACGCAGGGAGGCCCGTGTGCGCACATGCACATACAGACCCAAACACAAAGCATTTTAATGGGCGCTAATAGGGGCCCACAGTGAACATTCCCATCCATTAGGGCAATGTTCATGAATAATTCTTCACAGTTTTTTGATGGGAAGTGAGATACTTACGCAATTAAATAGGCTGAGCGGGAAAACGCAAACAAAATATGTGTGTATCAATACTGAAATTCCTAAAGAACCTTAGCAGGAATTACTGAGGAGCCTAATTTTTATTAAGTTATCTTTAAGCTTTGTTCTCTAATATTTTTTTGTGATGGAGATAACAAATTTATAATCAGGAAAACAGACATTCCTTTGAGGTCAAGAACCCTGGTCAACCTAAATACAAGTCAAACTGAGGCAAGCTCAAACCGCGAGAAATGGAGCTTCCTGCTCAGGAACAGCAGAGGAACTGCAGTTCTGGAAACGCGCGCGGCAGCGAGCCACCGGGGCGTCTGGCAGGAGTTTGGGGCGGGCAGTGTTTGTGGGCAGGAGGTGCCAAGAGGGGGCTGTCCCGCCAACCCACGCCCCCGGGTCATTGGCTTAAGGACGGGGAGAGCGTCTTGGCAGGTGTTCATTGGTCGAGAGAAGCCTCAACCTGCTGTCAACAAGGCATTTCCAGGAAGCCGGTCTTCAGCTTTTGAGGTCTGTTCTGGGGGCGCAGGCATGAGATTCTCCCTTTCACACCCTCCAGTTCCGTTGAAGGCTGAAACACTGTCAAGATCCCTTTTCAAATCAATCGGGACTTCGGATATCCCTGCGGACACGTAAAGAGCTTCAAGGACATCACTGTCGAACTCACGACGACGACAAAGATGTGCAAACTGGCAATGAGCTGTTTTTCCCAGAACTGTCAGGGAACTGAGCTTCGTGGGCCTCAGAGCTCTTGGCATCACGATCTTCATGTCAAAGGGTTGACGTGCGGGTCGAATGAAGGAAGTGCCATGATGAGAATTACAGGAGGAGTGGTCGCGGCAACACAGACACAGGGCACGCGGGCACTTCACACGCATGCCTGCCTTTTTATTCTTAGAACGTTCCTTGTGAGGATGGGAGGTGGCTGATGGGAAAGCGGATATGTTTGGAAAATATCAAACACAAAATCAGACGTGATCGGTCTGCCTTCCAATGCCAGCCTTTTTCACGATACTAGAAAGTCCACAACGATGTGAGGCCTTGGGCCCCAGGCGTGAGTCGGACATGTGACTCACACCTGGGAGTGTTCGTAGGACCCGGATGTCAGGCATCCGGCCGGCGGCTCCCCTGCCTGCACATCTTCGTGACAGTGGCGATGTGGTGTTCTTAGGGTATCCATGTTGTGACCTGTTTACCTAATTTGCATTTTTTCCCAGATAAATGTTAAGTTTTGTGTACATTTTCTGAACATTCAGTGACTAATGGTGCCACCGTGGAGGAGGTACCTCAGAGTTACGCCCCTTGCCTTGAGCTCTCAGGGTAAAGATTTATGCTCTACCATCTATTTGCTTGCAAGCAGATAATTGAGAGGCTCTCAGTGTTAAATTGTTTGCACTCTGTTAAATGATTTGATGCTGATGGGCCCCAGATGTCCTGAAAGTGTTCCCACACCCCGACGGCGCCCTTCCTGCGCTCATTACGGCTTTAGGGCGGCTGAGCGTATTTACCAATTCTAGGTCACCATCTGCGAAGATGTTGTGTTGTGCCTATTTCAAATAAAAAGTGTACTCTCTCTTGCAGTACGAATCATATGGTGCCCTTTGATGAATGTGACCCTGGAGCACCCCACCCCGATCCTCAGTGCTGAGAAACCCCGGCATGGTGTCGGGTCTGCCGACGGCCCTTGCTCGCCCACGTCGCGCCGTGTGACTTGGAGTAAACCACAGCTCCTCGGGGCTCCCGTCTCCTTGTCTGAAAGCCAGGCAGAGGATACCTCTCCAGGCCGTCCTAAGAATTAGATGAGACAAGAATTCTGTCACGGGGCCAGGGCTGAGCACATAACAAATGATGAAGAAATGATTGGTTTTGGTAGGAAGCTAGCAGAGCAATTTTGCAAATGTTAGACAAATGTATTTTAATTTCTCTGCAACCCATATTTTCCTTAAACTACTCACCTCAGAGAGCAATCCATTTTCCCCAGGACAAAATGGATATGAAAGTCAGGGATCATATAAAGGCGATTTCTTACAAAAATTGTTCCGCTCCCTTTTAAAATCAGAATGTGCTAACCTGTCCGGACCATTGAGTTTAACCTAGAGGAGACCTGGATGGGAAGGAAACGTTTACACCGGTTCCACCTCAATCCAGTAGCCCTCTACTTAATCCCAGGATGCTGACAGAACGCCCACACGGGCCTCGGATCCCATTCACACATCGACATAGTAATACAATATAATACACAGTAAAACATATAATGCATAATATACTTCATAACATTCACAATTACATGCTATATTATTTTTATGTATTATTTTTTTCTATGAGTTTCAGTTTTATATCCTGCCTCTGAGTGAAATCACATGGTTCTTAGTTTTGTCTGACGGAGTTAATTTGCTCAGCATAATATTCTCAAGGTCCACCCACGTTGTCGCAAATGGCAGCGTTCTGTCTTTTCTCATGGCTGAGTAGTATTCCATCGTGTATGTGTGCCACATCTTCTTTATCCAGCCCTGTATCGAAGGACGCTTTGGTTGTCTCCATGTCTGTCTGTTCCGTGAGTCCAGGCCTCTGTTTCTATTTTGCTCATCAGTTTATTTTGTTCATTAGATTCCACATGTATGTGAGATCGTGTGGTATTTGTCGTTCTCTGACTGGCTTATTTCACTTGCATGATGTTCTCCAGGTCCAACCATGCTGTCGCAAAAGGTAAGATGAGTAGTATTCCATTGTGTGACTGTCCCTTGGTTGTTTTATCCACTCACCCACTGACGGGCACTTGGGCTGCTTTCAGATCTTTGCCATTATAGATAAGGCTGCAATGATTAGAGGCAGGCAAATATCCATTCAAATGAGTATTTCAGGTTTCTTTGGCTATATTCCAAGAAGTGGGGTCGCTGGGTCACAAGGCAGTTCCATTGTTAGTTTTCTGAGACAACCCCGCACTGCTCTCCACAGTGGCCGCGCCAGCCCGCACGCCCACCCACAGGGCACGAGGGTCCCCTTTCCCCACATTCTCGCCAGCGCTTGTGTGTCGTTTTATTGGTGGTGGCCATTCTGACAGATGTGAGCTGGTATCTCATTGCGGTTTTAATTTGCATTTCTCTGATGATTAGTGATGTTGAACATCTCTTCCCGTGTCCCTTGACCATCTGTATGTCCTCTTCGGAGGGGTGTACGCCTACATTCAGGGCCTTTGACCATTTTTGAATTGGGTTGCTTGTTTTTCTGGTGCTGCGTTCGCTAAGTTCTTTCTCTATTTTGGATGTTAACCTCTAACCAGAGGTACCATTGGCAAATACGTTCTCCCCTTCAGTGGGTTCCCTTTTTATTTTGTGGGTGGTCCCTCTTGCTGTGCAGAAGAAGCTTTTCCGTTTGAATAGGGCCTTTGTCACTCAAGAGCACCCTCCGGTTTTCCTGTCACCACTGGGGTTGACCAGCGCTCCGTCCTAACCCTCAGCCAATGCCGAGCCCCGGCCCCGCCCTCTTCCCGTCGCCCCTGCTGGCCGGCTGGCCAGCGCCTGCCCTGCTCCCGCCTTCTCGTGACGCCCTGGCAGCTGCGCCCGAGATTCACTGAGGCGCGGCCTGGCGTTCTACGCTCCAGTCTCTTCTTCTCGGAGAGATCCCAGTTCGTTGGGTAATTGTTTGCCTTCCAGGTTATTTCAGGCAACGGGGGTAATGAATATTTGGTGACTTTGTGACATAAGCCACCAGCTTTGCACCTGCAATAACAGTTCCTTTCCACCACCCGAACAGTAAGGAAACGCTATGTATTTGAGTTGCAACTCAGGTTCGTCTTGTGGCCGAACTCGAACGCTGGCGAACCGTTTCTGAATCATTCAGTAAAGACCACATTTGGCTACAGCGGCTTCAAACCACAGTGGTTTCTTTTTCATTTAATGCTGTGTGTCCAGTGCAGGTCAGCTGGGGACGCGGCTCCATTTGTCCTCTTTCCAGTAGCCCCACTGAAGGGGGGACCCGTCTCAGTCTTACACTTGCTAAGGTGGGAAAGTGGGGACGTGAAAAGGGTGTCCCGGCTCCTAAAATATTGACCCCGTAGGTCACATGACAGCTCCTAATGTCAAAGGGGGTAGGAAAGTGAAAGCATCGTATGTGCCCAGGAGGCAGGCACATAAAATATTAGTGATCGGCCTTAATGATGGTCACTTGATATGCGCGTTTCTGGACAGACACTGTATTAAACACTGCCCAGGCCTTCTCGTTTAGTTCTCAAAATACCTGTGTGTGCTGAGAATCGTTATCCATTTCCTCTCCTGAAAAGCTGACATTTGGCCAAGGGAGAAGCCACACACTGGTAAGTGCCAGAGTCAGACATCATATTGAATGTGCCTCCAGTGCTGGTCACTTAAGTAAAGAGCGGGAAAAAAAAAAGCTCCGTTGTTTAGAGCCTCATCCTGGTACAGCAAGGAGGCAGGTTCAGTCCCCGGTCAGGGCACGTGCAAGAAGCACCCGATGCAATGGATGCATGGAAGGGTGGAACAACAAAATTGGTCTCTCTCCCACCTCCCCTGTCTTCCCTTCCTCTGTCTCTTTTTGTAAAATCAATCAATAAATTAAAAAATTTAAAGAGTGAAAAAAGCAAAATTAACGTAGGACCGTCAGACCCTGTCTCTTCTCTCTGGTGGTACTCGTGGCTTAACCCCCTCAGATGTTTGATTCTGCTAAACAATTCTCTTCATTCTTCTACAAATATCTTCCCAAATGTTACTGCTCACCATCCCCTCTCTAATACAGTATTAATGAGCTTAGGCTAAAGTACCGTAGCCAATAGATCCTAAAATATTTCTTAATATAGTAGAAGTTTTATGTCTCATTCACACAGTGGTACAAGTTGTGTTCCTGCTTACCAAATGGCTGTCCCCTAGACCCTGATTTAGGGACCAGATTTCTATACAGTGGCCCTAAGGACATGTTGGTGTTGTCTTTATTCTCTAGGCCACGCCTCAGCCTGAGGTCGCATGCATTAATTTTCCTCATGTTCTGTTGGCACATGTTACTCCGGTGGCCGCACCCCACTACAGGGGAGGCTGGAAAAAGCAGTGTTTTTCTGGCCCGGAGTCTGTAACTGTGGAAGAGGATATGGATCATGTGGACAGCTAAGCCTCAACGCACGCACACGCACAGGAATGCACGCAAACACACACACACATTCTGTCCCATCAAAATCTGCCTCTAGGGAAGGCCTGATAGTAATCATTTGCACCTTAATATACATTTCATTCAGAACCTCTTCTGCAAGCTTTTCCATGAACATGCTTCTATTTCAATCTTAAATATAATTTGCAAAACCTCTTCAGTGGGGCAAGGAATTTGGGAAGTGCTCGTATAAAGAGAGAGAGCAGCCCTCCCGTCCCCCCGCCCCCGCCGCCGCCCGACACACCACCACCAGAGGCGTTTTCACAGCTTTTAAATGTACTAACAAATTATGCATCTCTAAGGGATGACTGTTATGTATGGGATGTTCCTCCCAAAATAATGGAGCACAGAAAACTCCTGTGAAGGACGGCACTTGTCATTCGGGCGTATTGAGGTGCCTGGGCCCTCGGCTTTGGAAACACAGGCTTAGAGGCGTTAGAACTGTATGGGGCTTGCACACAGCGAGCCCTGGTACGGCCGCCAGCCCCCAGCGACAGTGCACAGGGCGCTACTCTGCCGTCCCCGAGCAGCGCCAGGCTCCTCCGAACTTGCGTCTGCCGCTGTGCAGTACATCACTCCAGAAAGAGGTGCCCCAGAGCCCTGACTCTCTGAACTGTAGAGAACCTTCTGCTCCGACAGATGGGGGCCCGCCGAGCGGCTGGTGCCGCCAGCACAAGGCAAACGTGGCTTCTCCGCGCAGTTCCCAACACTGTTCTCTGGGGCGCAGAGGCTGGGCGCCCAGCGGCGCCCCCGGGGGGGGGCTGTCCTCTCTCTTCTGAGGTCCCCACCCCCCTCTGGGCCCCCTGTCTGGAGCCAGAGAATAAAAATAATCCCCCAAACAAACAAGAGATTTTGCTTGCTGGCCAACTTTCAGATCAATAGAGCAGCTGGGAAGGTGCCAAGATGCCGCAGCGCGCGTGGTGGGAGAGGCTGTAGATCATCCGAGATGAACGGAGCCATAAAACAGCAACACGGTTGGCACGAGCCCATGCCGCGCTTCTGGCGGTCTCTGCGCAGGGGCCACAGATGGAATGTTCTGGAAGCGAGCACAGAGCGCTGCACAGGCCAGCCACCTGCCACTACGTGGGGGACAGGTACACAGGGGCGGGGGGAGGCCACCTGGGGATGTTCATGGGCCCCGTGTGACCGAGGCTGTCCACGGCACGTTGCTGGTCAATAACAGCACGCTTACACAGCGGCTCTCCAACACAGAGGCCTGAGGTCCTTGTCACACTGGTCACGCCTGCAAAGAGTTGGCAAATAACAGTGTGATATCTTGAAGCAGTTGTTAGAAATCATAACCTAGAGACTAGATAGTCTTTAACACCTGCTATTGTCAAATTTGCTGGAAAATGGCAGCCTCCGAGTGGGGAGAGGTTATTTCTCATCTGTCAGCATGGATGTACGAGTGAGCATGTAGGCGAAGGCGTGACGTCCATCCAGACGCCCAACATGAGAGGACGGAAGGAGAGGTCGACAATCCACGCCCCTGAGGTCTCGCTCAGACTCGTCGGATTGGCTCCCCTTTAAGCAAGCATTTGGTTTCAAAATTAATCAGTACCATACAAAAAGGAGGTGGAAGTTGCTGACCAACAGGTTGTTTTCTTGACAAAGAGATTTACCACATTACTTTTAAAACGTTGAGGTACTATTTACATAGAGCAAAATGCGCCTATCTCAAGCGACCAATTTGATGAGTTTTGACAACTGTGTATACCCGCATGGCCGCACGGGATTGGAGACACCGTCCTTTGCCACCATTTCAGGGAGCTTCCCCGGACACATCCGTCACCTCACCCTGCAGGACCACAGGCAGACACTGTTCTGTTTTCCATCCCTGCATCTTAGTTCTGCCTGCTCTGACCTTCAGGCACCCGAGTCTCACTGCACCTTCTCGCTCATTCCATGTATCTTCAGCTCTTCCGGGCCGTGAGGCTCTCGACTGTCGCTGAGTGTTGTCAGTATTTCATCCTTTTCTCTTGGTGTGTCGGGGTCCGCCGCATGAACACATCTCCCGTTGAGGGGCACTTTGAATTGTTTCCTGGTTTGGTTTCTTATAAATAAAAGTGTTAAGATATTTTCATTTATTTGTAGTCGATGTAATCGGCACCTACTGTTTTATTAGTTTCAGGTGCACCACAAAATGATTTGCTACAGGTCTATATTGCAAAATGCGTGTCACATCAGTTTAGTTCACATCCATCACTACACATAGTTACAATTTTTTTTCCTGTGATGAGAACTTTTAAAAACACTCATGTCCAAATCTTCTTGCGAACGTGTTTTTGTTTGCCTTGTGTACGCATGCACGTGTGCGTGCGCCTGCTGCATTCTCCCGGCTCTGAGGGTGACCTTAATCGAGGCACATTCCTAAAACGTTTTAAGCAACTGAGTCAAAGTTGTGATAATTTCATAACCTTTCAAAGAGACAGTTTTGAAAAAGACAATACTCATTTCTGGGTTTCCTTTCTTCGGTACTGAGAGGGCCCATGATCCCACTCAAGGCTGGACACTCTCCGTGCGCCTTTATGTCTGCCAGCATCGTGCTTCATCAGCAGCTCTGTCTCCTGAGTTTTTAGCCGTTACTTCTTTCTGGCTACTTGCCTGTGGATGCCTCCCCCATCTCCCCTTCCCCCTTCTCGGCCCAGATTCTTGACAGAGAGGCCCATCCGTGCTGTGTCCGCCCTCTCGCCTCCGTCCGCCCTGTGAGCAGTCACAGGCTGCGTGCATTCGCGCCTGCCGACGGCCAGCAGACTGGGGCAGTCCCCACGCTACCTGATGGCCCTCTGGCTGGGACCTTCGGACAGTCCCTGTTTCCCTGCACTGCACCTGCCGGTTCCAGTGTCAGCGTTTACAAGGGGCTCTCCTTCCCCCCGGGGTGATCTCTCCTCTTCCTTTTTGTACCTGTACTATTTCCCAAGGGGACGACCTTGACTGAACGAAGCAGTTGATGGGACTGAACGTTTTAATGTTCTTGCTATAAATTCTTTCATTGTCGTCTATAAATACTGTATGCATTTACATTTCGACTAGAAGTCTGCAAAGGCTAACCTGTAACTGAATTTGCCTCAGCATCGGCCTTAGCATGATGTCTAAATTGTTTCTGACCTAATGGGAGAAAATAGTGTTTAATTTTTTAGAAATTTCTATCATTAGCAGTCATGTTGAACTTTTTCCCTCATGTTCCTTGTATGTTTGTATTTCTTCTTTGATAGAGGACCTATTTATGTATTTTTTTATCAGAATATATGTTAAAATAATGCCAAAACATTAAGGACAAAAATAGAAAGGCCAAGCATGAACAGAGAAATAGTATTTACAACATACTTGACAGAAGGTTAATATAATTTAGTCCTATCAATCAATAAGAAAATTATGCACAAATTAATGGAGCCAGGGACATAAAGAGTTTATTTTCAGAGGAATAAATACAATTTATAAATGAACACACTGAAAATGTTTAACAGGGGAAATACTGTTGAAACAGAAGTTTTCCTTTCATTCTTTCTTTTCACCGTATCTCAATTCTGGCGGGTTTCTTCTTTTACTTTTAGGCCTTGCTGTCCTGAAATCATAGAGCACACCTGCATTTAACATTCATATGTGCTCATTTTTGTCACCTACCTCTTCTCTCTGAACGGAGTTCATTTTTTCAGCACGGGGTTTTGTAAGCTTTTTTTGTTATGCACAATGACCTCATTAGTATCTGTGTGCTTTGCTATCAAACAGACAGCGTGTAAATTAGGTGCCCGAGAAACAAGCTCTGAATTTATTTTAGTGTCTGCACTGAAATGCTAGGCCTTAAACATCCCACTCAACGCTTGTCAAAATCAGATAAGCAGTACTCACTATGGTAATACATTAAATGACCTGAACCTTAAAATAATCAGCATTATATTTTAGAATAAATAATAGCAGTAAAATCTGGGTGTAGACTCTTGGGGTTCAAAGCCCAGCTCAATCACTTACCAGCTGTGTGACCTTGAACAGTTCACCTTTGCGGGGTCTGTTTCCCTTCTGTTGCATGTAATTCAGATAGTTCTTTTTTTTTTTTTTTTTTTCTGTTTTTTAGTCACAAGCACACGTTGACCTGCCATGACCTAATACCTCCTGCATGGAAGCCAAAGTTTCATTTTTTCCTTTTTGCTAATACAGTAAGTAAAAATAAGTATAGTCTTACCCTTTTAATTTGTATTTTGTGACTAACAGTGAGATCGAGAATACTTTCTCAAAGTTCTTGTCCATTTAACTTGCTTTACATCAGCTGTCTTTTACTATCATTTGCCCAGTTTTCTCTTGAGTTGTGTAAATTTTTTTCTTTCAAAATTAGATTTAGAGCAGGTAGGAAGGGAAAAGTTCTCTCCTCACACTTAGGTCCTACGGATATAAAAATCCTTTTTCTAATCCAAGGTTAAAGAAATGTATTCCTTGACAACAACCCACTTCAAGCAATTTCCATGAATGAAAACATAACATTTGTCTTCAAAACTGTGTTTGAAGCCAGTTCGAGTATTTTTATGTTACAGGAGCTGGAGTGGTCGGGATCAGCGCGGCTCCCTGCGCCGACGTGTGTGCCCCGCGCCCGGGGAGCTTGCGGCGCAGGCCCGGCCCCGCCTCCTGGGCTGTGGTCTGCAGTGCGACCGGCCGGCGGGCTGGCGTGGAGGCCAGGAAATGCTCGGAGAGACAGCGCATTAGGGGAAAATCTCCCTGAAAAAGCCCCTCTGTCTGCTAATGGACACGGGTATTAACCCCTCCCATCTCATGTGGGTGGCGCACATTCTCCTAGTGTACAATCTGGCGTGCTTTTAAAATCTGGTATCATGAGTACACATTTAAAAACTGTTACATATTCAAGAATATTTGTCCTGTTCTTCATGAATTCCGAGAGCTGTGGCTGCCTCGAAAGAAGCCCACCTGCCTCAAAATCATACAACCGTGTTGCTCTATTTTCCTTTAATGTTTTCATAAAAAAATAAAAATAAAAACCCACCACACTGCTTCCCCATGCAATGAACATTTTAAAGAAGAATGAAAACACCATAAAGCTCACGAGACCTTAATGTGGAGTTACTTTCTTATGGATGATGGATGATAGGCTGCTTTATCACGGGGCATTATTTTTATACCTCGTACTCACTAGGTATCAGAGGGGATATTTCTAGGTGCTTTCAAGGCCTTCCAGCCAAGGGTCTGAAGCCTTTGAAGAGAAATGGTTAGAATGAAGCAAAATATTTTAAATGAACAGATCAGCGAACTAATAATGTAGCACGAGATCAGCAGGATGGGCTCTGCCTCTGTTTTTTTTCTTTTTCTTTTATTTTCTTTGGAATGAGATCTAAGGTAAATGTGAGACCTTTACAGGCTTTTACCCGTAACTAAAGCAATGCCACAGAATCATGGCAGTATGCTCTGGATGGGGACACAGGGCTCACTGTTGTTGAGTCATCCCTGAGCCAGTCGAGAAGAATGTTCTGACACCTTATCATTTAGGGACCACGAAGATCTGCAATATGTCTGCCTTCAGAGGCAACCGATCTTGTAACACTTAAGAGCTCTGATTCTGGAGTCCCACGGCCTGAGTTCAAATCTCAGCGCCCCCATTTCACAAAGCTGTGGGGCCCCACAGTTGGGTACGTTCACTGGTGTGCGTTCTTCACCTGCGAAATGAGGAAAATGATAGCACCTACACTGCGGTGTGGTCAGAGGATTACATCAGAAACATTTATAAAGTGTGTCTTCAGTCATGGGCAAGGGTGTGCTCGCAGGCAATTATTTTGTCTAAATAGAAATGCAAAGCATAGGGAGACCAAAACTAGTTCTTTCATATGAAGAATAAGGATATTTTTCCAGAAATTTCCTGTATCAGAAGTTAAAGACAACACTTTTTTTTCCCCTTTGGGTACATTTCTATAGAAATGAAAAGACGTGAGAAATGTCTTCATGTAGCGGTTACTAGTTTCTCTATCGCTCTGCCCTGTATAGACATCGCTTCTATTAGGTCTCTCTGCCCTCTGTGTAATGTCCCTCTATATAAAAAAAAAACAAAACAGGGACAATACAAAGACGTAACCTCCAATTAAGTCTCCTGAACTTTGTTATGTAATGAATGGATTGGGGTATTCGAGGCACGTGCACTTACTGTATTGTGCGGCCACCGATTATAGCTTCAATGATAAAAACAAACAAGGACGTTCTGTTGAAATGAGCACTGCTTTTTAGAAGGCGGAGACGTAGTCTTCTCGGAGTTTAATGTTTTGTCTTGTTAATGCCTCTGTTTCCCCTCCTTCCACTGTATCATCATAAAGCTTCTCCTGGAAAGCGGGACACTAACAAGAACAGCAAGGACTCATCAAACTGTGGAGCAGGTTTTACGTCCGCTGCTCCCTGCAGCCTTCCATCGTCGCCGAAATAAACACCGGCTCCTGAAGGCCTCTGAACGCACTTGAGTAGCCTGATAAATGTGGCTGTGACTGTGCCGTCCATGTCTTCAGAGAGAAGAATAGTCCTCCATGGGTGGCATAGATGTTCCACCTTTAATATTGTTCAGATGTTTGTAGACTATGTTAGCAACACATTTGAAAATAGTTTGGAGGCGATATGTAACGTTGGAAATGACACCCATTTTTCTGTCATCTCACGGTAGTTACTGTGCAGATTGTTCCATTGTTTCTCAAGTTATGAAGTCATTTTCCTGAAAAATTTCAAAACACTACTCCATTGGCACCAGTGGAAACTGCATTTTACTTAAAACCAAATGAAGCAACATTTTTTGCCATCAAAACCCATTATTACTCTCTTTCCTAAAACTGTGGAAGAAATCAGAATACATATTTTCCCCTTTGAATATGAAACTTTTCCCTTAGGTATATGTCTAATGTTTGTGTCTGGTTTTTCAAGCAGAACATTCCAGTTGCTGTCCCCGAACCAAGCGGGGAGATAGATTATGTCATTTCTGATCTGTGCGGCAGAAGCCCGACTCACCAAGCCGGAGCCTAGAAGAACAAGATGAAAATATTATAAATGTGGCTCATTTAGGAAATAGAAAACTCATCTTCTAGTGCCACGTATGTGTCCATGGAAATAAAACTGAAAAAGAAGACTAGCTTTCTCACGATGTTGCTACCATGGAAGAACGGCATTGATACGGCTGAAGAGGAAAAGGTCATTGTTTCTCACACCTCACATTTGCTAACGGTCTGTTACGTGCTTCCTAGGCCACGGTTTAAAAGACCTGGCAAAATACATTAGAACAATAACGTGTTGAGATTTAGAGAGTTTTGCCCCAGGAGCCCTGGAGATTCTTCTAGATCCAGAGGGCGTCTAGGAGAACAATGGTTTTATAGAACCTCTCGGGCTTTCCTTTTGTTTTTTCCTTTGTCCGGGTTGTTTATTTATTTTTTTAACTATTTCCTTTTTTATGATCAGCTGGTGGCTCTGCAGTTCCAGCTGTTTCGTTCTGTGACTCTAAAACCCCATCGCTGGGGAGTTCCGTGTAATTGCCCATAATGCGCACCGCATTACCCGTCCCGGGAGCCGCGCTGAAAGGCAGCGGCAGCGCAGGGGCTTCGGAAGGCAGTCTGGTTTACACTAATGGACCTAACAGGAAGGAAATGCAATTTGAAAGAAGCTGATGCATATGTTCTATTGCCGAATATAATGTTTGATTTAATTATTAACTGTCAGTGATGGAGAGGCCGCCCCTGTTCCATCCTACTCGGAGGGCAAGGCTCTCTGAGCAGGAACCGAATGACCAGAGGCCTGTCCTTCCGTCTGTGACTCAACGAAGAGTCTGATGTCTCTTCCCACCAACAAATCAGAGTGTTCAGAATGACCTTTCCTTTAGGTAGAAATTAGGCAATGAACATTTCTGGCTAACATTTCCTTTTTCTTTCTTTTCTTTTTTTCTTTCTTTCTTTTTCTTTTTGAACTAATCTCATCAGTGGTGACTTCCTCTGCTGGTTTTGCATTGAAGACAGAGTCCTGGGCTGAGGAGCTGTCCAAGCCTCCTCCCCAGGGACTGACCGAGGGTCGATCACAGCAGGCACAGGGCCAAAATGCCCAGCTCTCCCTGCGCGCCTATCTTTGCCAGGGTGAGGCATTCGGCATCTGCTCATCTCTTGTGATCGCCATTTTGTGGCTTCCACATAGGCTCTACCTGGCTTGCTTTTTTTTTTTTTTTAAAGAATTTATTTATTTATTTCTAGAGAGAGGGGAAAGGAGGGGAAAAGAGGAGAAAAACATCAATGTGTGGTTGCCGCTCGTGCGCCCCCTGCTGGGGGTCTGGCCCGAAACCCAGGCATGGTCCCTGCCTGGGAATCAAAGCAGATAGGCACTCAATCCACTGTGCCGTGCCAGCTGGGGCTCTACCTGGCTTTCAGAACCCAAATCGTGTGTGAAAGGCAAGAGTGCAAGATCTAAAGTGCAGATTCATTAGAGAACAAACACATTCATGCTGCTTCTTAGTTACTGTATTTCTACTTTGGTACAAGATGACCTAATATGTACAAGGAAGCGGGCACCAGCCCACTGAATTCAAAAGGGAGCTCAGTGGATAAAATGTGCTGTTGGGCCAGTCAGCTGGAAAGAGTGGTTTAGCGCTCTGTGTAAACAGAGTCACGGAGCTGTGTGATTTTAGTTGTGCATTTTATATCTATCTGGTGTGATCATTATCTTTGACACTAGCCTAGGCAGATGTGTAACTGGGGCTGAAATTAAACAATAGTGATGATATTTGGAGCTCATCCAAAATGCTCTCTATTGTTTATGTAAGTGGCTCCAACATCATTATTTGATCCATAATTTCTCATTTTTTATGACACATGTTCTTGCATATAACAGCACACAACAGCAACTCAGTGGGAGGCATTTTCCTTTACGATTTCAAAAGGAATTGTTTATTTTTGTCATGAGGATAATAGAAAGCAATGAAGCTTCCTGGAAATACAATACCACAATTCAAATGTCTAATTGATTTAGACAGATTAAGGAAAAAAAAAAAATCTAGGGCCAATCTATATTTTTGTTCTTTGTAACAGTCCAAATGTCTTGTTTGAGTGATTCTATTCTCATTCTGGGCTGAGGGATTCACCATATTCGTTATGAATGACGAGGATCTGGCTCATGGAAGGTTATTACTACACTGAGAGAGTTTAATTCTGATGTTCTCAATTCTAAGGAATTTAGAAGAATATAATTTATCCACACAAGAGCCTAGGAAAGCAGTGCTTGATGAACTTGAAAAGGCTCAATAGCTCAGTTCCTAGACGCTTATCAATCACAGCTACGCACTCAGATGCCATCGTTTATGACAGGGCGGTCGGACCAGGCGGTGAAAGAATTCACGCAGAGAAGACAGGGTAGAGAGTGAAGTTTTTATTCTCCCTCCAAGAATGGAGGCGGGGGGCCTGGTGTGCAGAGACACTCCGGCCCCAAGCGGTGCGGGCTGGGGGCTGTTGTTAGGTTATAATTGGATTAAAAGGCAGGGGGGGTGTGGTGCTTCTGTTGTGTGGCCCCTGGCTTATGGGGACTTTGTGACCAGAGGCTGCAGTTCCTTCCAGCGTTTTCTTCTGCCTGCGGCTGTAGCGAGCGGGTAGTCACGTTCTACCCCTGCTTTCCAGTCATTCCCAGGCCTGGGGACAAGCTCAGAAGGGGAAAATGGCAGCCGTGTGACAAGATCAGAGGCCTGCTAGGCAAGGTGCCTGGACAGCAAATGGGGCTGATGCCCTCCCTCCAGTTTGTGCCACTCTCTCCTGTTCCCCAGGCTGGAGTAACAGAGGTTCGATCGTTCTCAGAGATGATTTTAATAGGACCTTAAGTCTCCTCCCCTTAACTCTCGCAGGAAATAACTTTCCAGCAGTCACTGTTGTCCTGAAGCCGACCCCTAACCCGTAAAACGCACCTCCTGTGCACTTACAGGTGTATATGTAACGCCGAAGAAGGAAATCGTTCAGAATAATAGTTTAACCAGTAAAGTATAGTCCCCGTTTGTTGTATTGTACATCGTCCTTTGCTGACGCTTAAATGTTTGCACAGGTTTTCCTTCCCTCTCCGTGATGGTTACTTGGTACTCATAGTTACAGGCTTAAACGTAATTTTCAAATAGTACACGCTATAGGTATTTTTAAACGCTCAAAGAAAAGCGTGCACCAGGGCCACGGCCTGCCAGCCCTTCCCAACGTTCACAAACGTCATGTGCGGTATCTGCCTGATCCCCTTGCGAAGTGGGGCGCTTGCCCCGGATCTGGAGAGCTACCCTGCCACACGCTCACGTGCACGCGGGCTGAGTCACCCGGTGGGAAGCCTAACACCTCAAACGTGCTGACAAAGGTCCCTTTCATTTACTGTTTTTGAAGATTGTATGTATTTATTTTTAGAGAAAAAAGAAGGGAGGGAGAAAGGGAGGGAGAGAACATGGATGTCACCGAGAAACATCTGTCAGTTGCCTCCCATAAACCCCCGGACCAGGCACCAAACCTGCAGCCCAGACATGTGCTCTGACCTGGAACTGACCGATGACCTTTAGCTTTGCAGGGCAACACCCAACCCACTGAGCCACACCATCAGGGCCAAAGGCAGCTTTCGACAGGTGGCCCTGAGAAGCTACAAAATGGGGCTGAGGTCCTCCCGGAGGGTCCGGCTGCAGCCCTTGGGCTGACAGGAAAGCCTTCACCCGCCGCTAAGAGCTGTTTACAGATGCGACGCATTTCGAGTAGGATCCCTCCAGGAGGTAGCACAGGCTCCTGGGCCGCCTGCTAATCAGGAGAGGGACCTTCTGAAATATGCACCTTCACACCCGCATCTGGGCAGATCGGCCCAGTGCGGCTCAAGTGCGGAGTCTCAGTGAACGGGCCTCTGCTGGACTCGGGACTGGGAGGCGTCCTTGGCAGGTGGAAGGACACCAGGGACAGCTCTCCCGCAGGCGCCACCAGAATGCAGACGCCAGCTAGCAAGCCGGCCGACTTTAAGCCAACCCGGTCCGAGTTTCTGGGTTTTCTGGAAGAGTAAAGCGTTCCCTGACAACAGGAAGGCAGAGGGCAAGGGTGACTGGAAAGGAAGCAGACAGATGGGTGATGTTTATGCAAAAGGGTCCTATGTGGGTTCCTTCCTTCAGTTCTAGTCACTTTTTAAATTTTAATGCCTCCCTCTCTGCTCCTCAGGGACACCTCTGTTCTTTTTTGTCCCCTTAAGATGAGAACAGGATTTCAGTTGGGGGGATTGTCAGAATACAAAACTATGGTGCGCCGGGTGAATTAGAATATTTCACAGAATCCTCGCTGCCATCACTTATCCTCTTGACAAAGATAAATGCAAATCCTTACAGGATTCATACAGCCAAGTCACATTGTCTCGACAGACTCCTATAGGTGCTGGGCAACCCAAGGGGCATAATAAGGAGGGACACGGGGGAAATGCACCGACAGGAGCTTTGCTGCTGTAAAATGTATTCACAGGCCCTGAGGTTTGCCCGGTTCCGAATGTTTATTTGGTCCATCTGCCCCACCGTATATTAACACCGTAATTTGTCTCAATTCTATGAATTCCTATATTAAACTATGCAACAGCCAAGCGAATTAGGTTGAATTATTATGCTTGGAGTGGGTATTCTGTGCCTGAGTGTGAAATCGAAATGATCCAGAAAGTGAAGTCACTGCACCCTTTGGTCCACAGAAATCAGCTGCAAATTTGGACCACCCACGAAGTCCTCTGACGTTCGTTCCTTAACAAAGGAGGCAGCTCTGCAGGGCGTGGCCAGGCCACCGCAGCCCCTCCGTTGCCAGAGGCCACAGTCGCTCTTCCCCCGCACAGTCCACGCCAGCTGGGCTGCTGCGAGGCGGGTGTCCTTCCCGCGTTCGGTTGCTGAGGGAAAGAGCGAGCAGGAGAATCTACATTTTAACAACAGCCGTTCGATTTATCCACATCCACCCCTGATTTTTTTTTTTTTTAAAACAACGTAAGCGCTGTGTGCTCTAGTGAGGGGCCGCGTTGCCTCTATAACGTTTCCTCTTTTAATAGTTAGAGGAGAACACGAGGTCCTCAGGAAATACCGCCCGGGACGCTGCGTTTTCCCGGAGGTCCGCTCCGATGGCGTTTTGGACGCCGTAAAGGCACCCGGGGCGACTTCGGGTGAGAGGACGCCTCTCGAGGCGAGCCCCCCACGACACTCCCCTGCCTGAGTGGCACTGCTGCCCTGTGTCCCCTGACACCCACGCCTGCTTCAAGGCCCAATTCAAATGCCGCCGACCCTGCAGTGCTTCTCACCATAACCCTAACGGCAAATGAAACCAATTCATCCCTATTTTAAAACCTACGGTATTAAATTACTGTACCAAAAGAGAGAGATGGAGAGAGAACGAGGCGCATCGCTAAGTGACTCTGTACCATCCAGGACACAGACTTCAAATGCTTGGCGTTTAAAAAGGAGAACTTGGCGTTTAGTCCATTGGTATCACCACAAAACGTCTTTGGTTGCTTCACATCTTGTTAGAACAAGGAGAATAAAAATAATGAAAAGTTTTATTTTACTGATTTCATCCTGAAAGTGTCCTGTCCCCCTTATGTAATTAAAATTTGTAAAGGGATTTTGAAATGAATGGGCTTGAAGCTGCGGGCCTGCAGGCAGAGGGTTTGGTGTGACCTGCTCACTTTCCTGCAACTCCCAGGCTGCTTTCTGGGTGACTGGTCACTATGGCTGTGACCCATGGAAATGTCTTTAGGGAGGTTTGTGGCAAGGGAGTCCTTTTCTGTGTCACTCTCTTGTAAGGGAGACGGTCACCTGTGTTTTTGGCCACAGACGGAATTGGCACGTACTCAGAGACGTTATTATCTACCAGGAGAATCGTATTGATTGGGGCCATGTTGCTGCTGAATAAGAGTAAAATGCACAAGTGGCATGATTGGAGCTTGAATTTAACAAAATACAGGTTTTACTTTTGCAAGAGGAGCTGAAGGTACTGTGGCCAAGCACTATGAGGCGTGTTTGAGATTCCTGAAATGCATTTCCTAAATGCCCAAGTTCTGTAAGAGAGAAAACATGAGCTATATACTGTTTTTATTTTATTTTATTTTAGCACCGTCTATTCATATACATTCATTTGAGGAGAGCGGAAATTGAAGTCAAATAATCATTTTCTTTGAAATAGCCGATTCATTTTTGGCCGAATGATGCAGCTCCCTGACTGACCCTGTCCCCCCGCACCCCCCGCCCCCGCCCCGGCTGACGCCTTCCCTGCCTTCCCTCCACCGGCCACTGTAAGTTTAAAAAAAGAGTGAAGTGTATGAAAGAGAGAAAAACAATAAACACTCCAGAAATCCTATATGTCTGTAGGGTGTAAGGAAATTTGTGTCCTTTTGGAGCTTTTCAAAGGAGCAAGAAAGAATAAATTAAGACTCTCAGGGAGATGGAGAAATATTTCTGAGTAGCGCCAAACGCTTCTCGCCAAATGCAGCGCTTATTGAGCAGGTGACCTTTATGAGATTATTGTTTATGATCACTCGGTGTGTGCCAGGGGTAGCAGGGAAGAATATTCCAATTTATTTCAAAGGTTACATATCAAAATTGAATATGCAGTACAACTACATTATCATATGCTGTGAGTTTACATAAGAAGTCAGAGTTGAACCATACGATTGTGTCCCTTCGACCCGGGGTGTCTGGATTTCTATCCTGTGAAGTTTGCTCCTCCTGATTCCTAAAATAGAGTACAGTGCAGGGCGCAAAGAAGCGGGGGGGTGGATGTTGTGTTTGTTGTCCTTGTCGTTTCTACAACTGAGAAATGTGGTTCAAGTGTGAAAGATGTATGCAATTATTTCCTCGAGGTGTTCCACCCAAAAGTAATAAAATTTAATTTCCATTTCCATTTCTTAACCCAGTAATCACTGTCGTCTAGCGGAGTGCTCCTGGAAGCTGAACTCACAACACGGACATCACGTGGGGCCCAGCAAGAGAGAGCCGAGCTTCTGGTGGGGAGGGGAATGGCCCACGGGGACGTTTTTCGCCGCGCCAGGAACAGGCTTTCAGGGAGAGGCAACCAACTGTATGTTTTGCTTTTTTCAGTTTTTCTGTTCTCGCAACTTAATGTTTGATAAGTTCAGTAAGTCTGCTCACCCTCAGCTTGATCCCGCTGCAGGGGCTGACACGCAAACCAGGAAGCTTCTCTTCCTTCCTTCTCGGCTGTCAAACTCTGTTCTCCAAGGAACCCCGCACGGGGCTGCCCCAACTACCCTCGTTCCTTGTTTAAATGTGGAACTTGGAGGCAGAGTCACCGCTTCCGAGGGCGAGGAAGCAGTTCTGTGAATCTGCAGACCGGTCTGCAAGCACGTGCTTCACGTCTGCCAGACGCTTCGGGGCTGGAGTCCGACCTCCTAGCCATGACTTCGTCCTGGGAGCGAAATAATCAGTAAATGGGACACGCGTCTGTTTCCCCTTGGCCTCCTGCCGAGGCCCCCCAGGAGTGGGGGTCGTGGGGGGCGCCCCGCACAGCTCCTCGGCCGGGCTGCCGTCTGAGCCTGAGCGCAGCAGCCATCGCTGCCCTCGAGACGGGGAACTGGGCATCAGGACTCGCATGAACCACAAACACATTTCAAACTGGTCGCGCAGGAGCGTCCCACAGCCTGGCTGCCGGCCCAGCGCCCCTTTCAGCGAAGCCGTCTGAGCAGCGGCCTCTGCTCTCCGCGCCTCCCCTGCGGCTTCCGCGGGTACTTCCCCGGGTCTCCGCAAACCGACGGCCTGGCTTCCCGGGACTTCAGAGCCCAGCCTCGTGCTCTGGTGCCCGGGGGTCGGCAGTGCGGCAGCGAAGGAGCAGGCAAAACGCCGGCAACTGGGTGTGGAAGTAACCGGACCCAACGGATCGGCCCGAGAGGCTCCGCGCGAGTCGCAGGGAGGGCAGGGCCCTGTGCACGCGGCCGTGGGCACCGCTGGTGGCCAGGCGTGGCGTGGCGTGGCAAGTGGCCGCTTGTCAGAGGCCCGCTCCTCCTGGGGCTGAGCAGCAAGGACGCACGGTGCCCGCTGCCTTACAGCCACCCCCTGTTTACGTGTCCTTCCTCACCCGGGCCATCAGGGTTTGTCACCTCCCTACTCTGTGCCGGGGCAGGGCGAAGGGCCTTCATGCGCTTTGCCTCATTGTAAAGTCTTGCAGTCCATGTGCAGGTTAAGAAATTGAGGCTCGAAGAAAGAGACGTTCCTTGTCCCCAACCACTTGCTAATAGGTGGGGGCTCAGTGTGAGCCCAGGACGTCGGACCGTCAGCCCGTGCAGGTGCCCCAGTGAAATAAATCCGGTGACAGAGGGGGAGGGGCGGGAGGGGGGAAGTCGGGTGGCGTCCGTGCACAGCTCGCTGTGCCGGGTCCAAGGGCGGTGGCGTCTCTGGCTCTGTCGGTGAATGGGAAAGCGTTGGAACCGAAGGCCGTGGACTGAGTCCCAAGAGCCAGAAGACACAGGCCGTGTTCCGAGGGAGGGCGAGGTCGCGAGCCGAAGGACTGGCCGCGTGAGCTGGGTTCAGAGAGCGAAGGACCTTGAACCCGACTCCAAAGCTAAGACGTGGAGATCGGCGCAGGGCACGATCGGCGCAGGGCACGAGCGGCCCAGGTCACACTGGGCGCACGATGCCCTTCCGCGCTAGTGTGAGGCCGGAGGGACGCGGACGTCGGCGGAGGCCCCGGCACTGCGCCTGGAGCCTCAAACCCTGAAGGTCTTCCGGCTGGACGTGTAGACAGCCCACGGGGCTGGGGTCAGCGCGCGGTGGGAAGAGGGAGCTCTGTCCCAGGCATCTGCCCCCGGGCACTGTCCTGCCCTCCCTCGCCTCTGCAAACAGCCCTGTCTGCCACCTGTGAGAAAGCTCAGCATCAATAAGACAGCTAGAGCCGGGAAGGTGCCACCCGCGGCTGGACACGCGCCCTGGCTGGTTCCCACAGCTGTTCAGCAGCCCACGCCGCCGCCCTCCCACGCCATGGGGACAGCTACCCCCGGGTTGTAGCCAGCGCCTGGTTCACACACACAAGGAGGCACCCTGCTCTCCGCAGAGCCCACGTGCACCCGCCAGGCTTCTCCCGCTGCCCCACACCCCACCTTCGCGGCTGCGCCCCGCCCGCGGTACCCGGTGAGCAGACCCGTTCACCGAGCGCCCCGCGCCCGCCCCGGCTGCACCCGGGCTCCAGAAAGCTGGCCTGCACCGTGCGCTGGCTCTCGAAGACCCCCGCAGTCGAGCAGAGACGGAAATTGGAGCCGACACTCTGCACGAGAGTCTTGGGTATTTGTTTCTTGTCTCTCTGAGAGCATTTACTGAGCAGGATTGAGTGAATTATGTTGTTATCTTTTCTTACCTACAGCCTATTTCCAAAGGACCCTTTAAAGCCTTAGCAACAGCCTCTCATTAATGTCGCCAGCACCTCCAGGGCGCAGGGGAGGTGGTAACTATCGACAACCCCGTTTCTCAAAAAGAACCCAGCAGCGGCCGAGGTTAGTGATGGGCCCCAGGGGCCCGCGGCGCCCAGCCCTCCGAGCGACCGGCACAGGCCTTCCCCGGGTGCTCCCAAAGCTCTCTTGCTTCCCCGCATCCCAGGGCGAAAGAGCGTAAAGCCAAGGCCTGCGCCCTGGGCGTCTTGTCTTTTCTTACAAAACACTGCCCTTGAGATTCGTGATTTTCAAACTGACGCTCGAGACAACTCGGGGGCTCCCATGGTCCTTTGGGGCTCGCGGTAATTAAATAGTTTCTGATAAACAATGAAGGTTTATACTTCCAGGAAACCCTTTTACCTCATTTATGTGATGAAGCTCTGTCTATGAATTCATTTTTAAAAGACTCATCCAGTCTTTCGTACGTTAAAAATATTTACAGTGTACCTACGAGTCGCCTGTCACATTGTGAAAACAGGAAATATGCTGATGAGTAACATAAATTAAAATATCTGCCTTCATGGACGCTGCATGTTAATGAGAGACAGTAAACCAGACGAATAAGTAACATTGTGTATAGTGGGTTCAATAGAGATAGTTATCAAGGGAAGGAGGGAGGACTAGGAAATGTTAAAGGATTGCTTCTTTTTTTTTTTTCTTTTTTAAATTGAACTTAGTGGGGTGACATGAAATCATAAAATGACATAAGTTTCAGTTATGCAATTTTATGATAAGTCATCGGCATATTGCATGTGTGCCCGCCATCTAAATCAAATCTCCTTCCGTCACCATATGTTTAACCCTCTTTACCCTTTACTGACTCCCCCGCTGCCTTTCCCTCCGGTGACCACCCTACTGATGTCTGTGTCTGAGTTTTTGTTTGTTTGTTTTTCTTGTTTGTTCATTTGTTGCTTTCAATTCTGAATCCCACATGAGTGAAATCATATGGTTCTTGACTTTTTCTAACTTATTTCACTTAGCATGGTATTCTCAAGATGCATTCCTGTTGTAGCAAATTACAGTATTTTATTTTACTCTTATGACTGAATAGTATTGCATTCCATGTGCCACAAATTCTGTACCCAATTTGCATGGAACCACAAAAGACTTTAAGTAGCCAAATCAGTCAAGAAAAGAACAAAGGCAGAGGTATCACACTTCCTGACTTCAAATTATACTGTAAAGTGTTAATAATCAAAACAGCATGGTATTGGGAGAAAAACAGACAGACCAATGGAACCGAATTGAGAGCCCAGAAATAAACCCATGTGCATGTGGGCAAATAATTTTTGACAAAGGAGCCAAAAACATACAATGGAGAAAAGAAAGCGTCTTCCCTAAATGATGCTGGGCAAATTGAGAAACAACATGCAAAAGAATACTTCTTTTGTATGAGAAATTCTACCACCGTACCTTAAACAGAGTGACGCTGCCTCTGTCCTTCCAGGGATGTTGTCGGAACATTCTAACGGTGGAAACACTCTGCCTCAGAAGGTAGATACTTGCTTGAGTGAAGTCCTCGAGTTGCAAGAAGATTATTTCTTATATAGAAACCAAATCTTAACTTGTCTATGTCACATAAGAAAATGTCAACATAACGGCATCCCTTTGGATTAGGAAAATAAACTATTGAGTTTCACTACTCCTGATTTCTAAGGGTGTCTCCAAGATTCGTTTCTGACTTTGTTTTTTAAAACATAGCTTACCCTGGACAACGCAAAGCTCCGAAAATGACAGTAACATCCTAGACTTGTTACAGCTTCCCCTTTTAAAAATCATGTGCACATACTTTCTATTGCCTCTTAATGCTCAGAGTGACTTCAGAATAATAGCATCTCCGTTCTCCAAATGAGGTGGCCAATCATTTGATGTTGAGTCAATCATTTGGCAGACGACTGAATTATATACCAAAGAGATCTGACAGATATATGTGTGTGTATGTATGTGTGTGTCTGTTTGCTCTGAAAGATCAGCCTCCCCAGGCTGGGTAAGGGACAGGTAGCTGTATATATTTTTCTGATGATTTAGCCCTTATGATCAACGTTTGACCTTTGTCTTCCTCTGATGCTAGTTTAATAAGAGCAATTTATAGTCCTATACATCTTCTGATAAATTAATAAAAAGCTTCCTAATCATGCTTTCCTGTTCAAATGAAACCATCCCATTACCAAGAAATTAGCCAATGTGTATGAAAGAAAAAGCTTTAGTCTCTAAAATGATTTAACTTTTAAAATGTATGTAACTCATATGTTTTGGGAACAAAAACCCCTAGGAGCTTGTCTCTGTGTGTTTAAGTAGCTAGCTTACACAGTTGGACACTTGTACTGCATCTAAATCTTCAGCATTTTGCTGAAAATAAAGAATTTATTTTTCATGTATAATATGAATTGTCCAATTGCAAAGGTCATGGAATAATGTCAATCTGAACAAAGAGGTGGATCCCATACCCATTTAACGTCCCACGGTATAACTGGGCCCTATAAAGGTCATTCTGTAAATGTGGAACCAGTCCTCTGAAAACCTCCTTGTTCAAAAGAGAAGATTGTTAAAGCCTGAATTTACAATGGAGCAGCTACAGCTGGATCCCTCCTATGTCCTGGGCAACATTTCGTTACTCAGTTTAGCAGCCCAGAAATCTGTACCAAATTATAATTTTTAAGTCTTAAGGGAACCTAATCAGAAAATCCTAGGCATCTGGGAACAGACCCATATGTTTTTGGCCCTAAAAGATGTCCTACCTGCGGCCTATGGGACCCATGCAACCCAGGATGGTTATGAATGTGGCCCAACACAAAATCGTTAAATTTGCTTAAAGTATTATGAGATTTTTTTGTGATTACATGTTGCGATGTATTTAATGCATGGCCCAAGACAAGTTGTCTTCTTCCAGTGTGGCCCAGAGACACCGGAAGGCTGGGCAGCCCTGTTTTAGGGTTTCCTAACTATTCTTACCATCATAAGTACCCAACATGTTCCGTGCCTTGGGGCCCTCTAGGTCAGGGCATAGGTAAAAATTTTAATCAGAAAGATAAATGACTGTAGATTATGGGTGATGTTGAAGGAAAGGACCTGACAGGGTAAATGGGAAAACGTTAGGGGGTCTAGAGGCAAGGGGCGGATCACCGGAGATATTTCAGCGGAGACAGGAAAACATTTCAAGGTAGCCAGTACCAATTAGTGTTTTCATCTCTTGCAGCGTTGGCGGACGGTGCATTCAGAACAAGAGACAAGTCCTTTGAGCCACGGGCGGTCATCACGGGTGATTCTCGTGCGGGCCTCTCAGAAAGAATACGGCAGGGCAGCCCTGTCAGAGCCTCGGCAAGGGAGGAAGTCCCAGGGGAGAGCTCATCACACCTCCAGGCCCACCGCTAAGTGGGTGGGCATGCTAAAAAATCCAGGCTGTGGCCCAAAGGTGGTTGTGTGAGAGGGCGAGGAGTATGTGTTCAGATTTACAAACTACCACCAAAGCCCGGATGCCTTTTACTAAATGTTACAGTAATTTCCTGGTAAGAAACCCAGATTTCCCATTTCTGAGTTGTTTATGCGCGCTAGGGAAGGGGGAGATGTCAAGCCAGGGATATCTCTGATCTCAGAAGGGACATTGCACTAGTGTGGGGGCTAAATTTATTGTGCCCAGGCATTCAATGGGACTTGTGAGTCCTATGGATAGAGACGTTTGTCAGGCTGCACATTCCTTTTCCATCGCGCGTGGGCACACACCTGTGAGGCGGCCCACGATTAGCGGTGCGCGCTGATGGCCGCTGTAATGTTTCCTAAATATTTTGGGAAATCCATCCCTCCTCCTCGTCTTTACACTTACTGAATGTATCCACGGTAAGGATCAGAGAGGTGGCTTCTTTATGTGGTTTAAGTGGTAAAAAGTGGTCAAAACTAGTGCCCCTTTCACTTGTTCGTTTGGAATGAAGAAGGCACAGTTTTCTTGTAGTATCTGGTAGTACCCTACACTACAGGTTCTATCATCTATCAATTGGCTACATTTTGAATTAAATAATCTTTTGATTTAAAAAAAAAAAAGTGCCTGAACAAGTACCCAGCATTACAAATCTTACTCCTAAAGGAAAATCCATTATGAGTGCTCAAGTGTAATTTCCAAACACCACATCTATCAACATGGGGCTCCAAGAAAGTAAAAATCCGAGTCCCTTTTGCTCCATCTGTAAAGTGTTGGAAGAGACAGGCAGCTCAATGGTGGTGGGAAGCATTGGCTTCACTGCTTAGGAGCCAATGGTACCTTGGACTTGACCCTTGAAATCTATGAGCCTTAGTTTCCTCCTTTGGGAAAAATAGATGCCAATAAAAACTCTTTATAGAGATGTTACAATCAAATGAGAGGATGTACAGAAGGTGCCTAGCACTCAAGAGTCACTCAAGAAATGATTATTTCCCTGGTCATAATATTATTCCTCCTTAGTTTGCTTGTAACACCATTTCCGGATTCTTGCCTCCCCAGCTTAAGGAAACTCTAGTTTCTTCTGCTCCTGTATTGCGTCCCTTGTTTTCCATCTAGACCTGAAGGAACATCATCTGATGGACCACCATTGACTTGGGCTCTTTCCCTACACCCAGTTACCTGAAGGCACTTAAAAAGTTTTTTTATTTATTGATTTGAGAGAGAGAGAGAGAGAGAAAGAGAAACATTGACTTGTCATTCCGCATGATATATGCATTCATTGGTTGATTCCTGTACGTGCCCTGACCTGGGATCGAACCCACAACCTTGGCATGTCGGGACAACACTCTAACCTACTGAGCTACCTGGCCATGGCAAGACACAGTTTTTTAAGGAAGCCTCCTATAGGTCAGCATTTTCTGAACACCTACCATATGTCAAAATCCTGCCCTCTGCTTCACAAATATTATGCTCTTGTTTAATCTTCATAACAAGCTATATGAAATTACATGCTGGGACATCTAAGGCTCCGTGGGGTTATATAATGTGCCCAGAGTGAAGGAGCAGGCCTATAAATGTGCTGCTACCTACAATAGAGTTTCAGGTAAAATTACAGAGAATAGTTTTCCTTTTAGAGTAAGCAGAGGAGAAAAGAAGATGACAAAACAGAGACGTGCAAAAAAAGAAAAAAGAAAAGAAAGCACAGAGAAGTGAAAGTAAGAGAAAATAAATTCCACGTGAGGTTCCTGATCCAAATGCCCGCCATCCCCCTGTTCTGAGGATGTTCCGACATTTAAGCGTTATGACCACGTCTTTGAAAACACGTTTCAGCACGTGGCTCCCTTTGCAGCCCTTCAGGGAAATGTGACGGCGTCATCTGATCAGTTCGCTCAGGCAGATACAGCCCAGGGACAACCCAGCCGGGGGGTGAGCGGCCCGTCCCACCGGGGTGCGGGTCGTGGCCCCGGAGCCCAGGGTGTCCGGCACTCTGCTCTTCTAGCTCTAGCACGCCTGGCTTCAGAAAAGAAGAAAAAGAAGGTGACGCATCTGTCGCTTCCCTCTGAGACACGCCACATGCCATGAAGCTCTTGTCTGCCGCTGGCCCATGGAGTCATTTTCGTTGGGGCCCGGCCCGGCCTCCGAGATTGTCAAGTGAGCAGCGTGAGGCCGGAGCGGTGACGTGCGGTGTGGAGTAGGACCGCGTGCCTGGCACTGTGCTTGTTCAGTGCGAGTCACAGCCAGTCAGGTCAGCGGAACAGTGGGTGTGAGCACCCCTGCGTGAGGTTAGCAAGAAGGACTCCTCCTATCGGGGGCGATCTCAGCCATCTACACTGTGTCTCCGAACGTGGATTTTGCAGAAAAATGTCGACGTCCGGAGATGTGTATACAACCCGAGAGTTTCCTTCCACAGTTCTGTGGACCCTGGTCATCGTGACCGTTTTTCTCTGCTGCTTCTGAGGCTGAAGGCTCCTGGCTTGGCCACTCACCTGTCCTGGAGGCTGTTAGGGTCAGCGATTCTTCCCTGCTGTGGGCCCTGCACTCAGTCCAGAAGAAAAAAAGAATTGAAAAGACAGGACCAAAGGATGAGGAAACGAGGGAGGGAGGGGAAGGGAGGGAGAGGGAAAAAGACCACTGACAAGCGCTCCTTGAAAACCAACATTATCAGTACAATTATCGTCACTCGATTTAAAATGGCCCAATTTAAAATTTATAATGAAGTCTATTTTAACTGGGAAAAATCCAGATTCTGAAAGATCTTTCTATTGTAAAAATATGAATGCTATGAAATAGATACGTTTCTTTTTTTTCCTCCTACATTTTAACCTTTGAGGGTAACTTTACTTTAATTATATGAAGTTGTAGTTATCAGCCATATCCAATTAAAAATGCTAAGCCAGTTTCATCTTGAAAGAGAGACACTGACAGTATCTAAATATATATATATGATAAATTGGTTATTGTCACGCCGTGGCCTCTCATTATTGTGCTGATACAACAGTGTCATCTAGTGGACAGTGGACAGGCAAGCCGGAGCTGAGGCTCCTGAGCAAGCCTCTTAAACACACTGGTAGTAAATGGAAACGTGCTGTGTCTTCGTCAAGTCCCGGAGACTGAAGCAACGCAAATAATTATTGGGAGCCCAGGCCACCATTTCCGATCCACCCCCCCCCCCCCGCCAGAACAGTACAGGAGGAGAGAACATTTTATGCCTGCAGAAAGAAAACTCATTTTAAGATAATTTTTATGTTTTAAGATAGCAAAGGGGAACAAAAGAAAATACCAAACTGCAGTAAAAGGTGGGTGTTGCTGTGTGGGGAGCGATGAGGAAGAGGAAGCTGCGGGGCGGGGGCGGGGGGCTGACTGAGCAGGAGTCCGGCCTTTGCACCTAAAGGACTTGTGGCTCCGTCGCCAACCACGGCAAACCCAGGGCGGTGGGCGGGGCTTCTGTCGCCTTCTGTCCGAAGTTTCAGCATTCCCCCAGTACCTTGTCCATTTACATAGAAAACATATCTCTTTTAAAACGGTTTTTCAAAAGCCCATCGTTTCCTCAAGAACCAGAAAACGGCATTCATTTGGAGTATTAAGTCTCTGCTTTATCCGAGCCACTGAGCTTTCATTTTTGTCTCCAAGTCATCCAGTCCTGGGAGAGATGGAATGGACATCGCAATGTATTCTCTAATTCTGCTGATTCTCTGAATTTTTTACTGACAAATGTGGGAAAACTGCATTTGCTTAAGCAGATACAAAAGTCAGGCCCTTCCACGTTTCCTCAGAATCAATATGGACGGTAATTTTTGAAACCACAGTCCAGCATCTGTCCCGCGGATTTGTTTGTTAAGGAACCAGAGCCTTGCCCTTGGGTTCTGAAACTACCAAAGCTTGGATGTTGTTTTAAAGCGTTTCTGTTTCAGAGAAAGGGGAAAAAGGCATAGTGAGGCTATTGATGAGTATAAAGTTTCTATTTTTTCAAGTCTCTAGTCCTCGTTTCACATTCCTGTACTTCTAAATGATTTTTTTTTCCTATTTGGTATCTTTAATGGTTTTGTATCATTTGGTTTGAAAATGCTAAGGTTATCATGAGAAAACAGACGGTGCTAAATTTCTCACCCTTTCATGGGACGCAATATATCATTTGCTCTCCTTTTAAGATGTTGGAAGTATTGCCAGGTGAAACAGCTAACATGATATCGACCCGTGAACTCTGACACCAGGCTGTACTCATATGTTAGGCTGGAGTTCTTGCCCAAATGGTCCTCCAGGTCAGAAAGAAAATATCTCATTGTTAAAGTAGTTTGCCAAACTCAAGTCACGTAAAGATTCCGGGGGTGTCCAACCTTTTGGCGTCTCTGGGCCACACTGGAAGAAGAGCGGTCTTGGGCCGCACATTAAATACATGGCAACATGTAATCACCAAAAAAAACTCATAATGTTTTAAGTAAATTTACAGTTTTGTGTTGAGCCTCATTCACAGCCATCCTGAGCTGCATGCAGCCCATGGGCTGTGGGTTGGACACCCTGGCATGTTTGACAATGTATTTGACTGTATTTTTTCACTAAATAGAAAATATTCATCTCTGGCCTAATACTGTGTGATTTTGTCTTTACCTTTTACCTGTGTGATATAAACAAATCAAGTAAAAATTTCATCTGCCTTCTGCATGTAACTTTTAGTGAATATTAATTCAGAATTAGGAGGCTTTGGTATTTCAAGATATAATATTTACATGGGTTGGTTTATAATTCACATGTAAAATTCACTCTCTGTAGTTTAAAATCTGTCATAAATAGAAGTGCCATATTTTAAAAAAATATTTGCAGGGTGTGCTTATTTGAAATGCTGAGCTATTAAGTTACGGTACGTGTAAATTAACATAGAAGTGTGCAAATTATTATCTGGGCCTTTCAGGGAGAAAGGAAATCTAGAATTTTGATATCACTAGAAGAAGATCAATTCTTTCTAATATGCACAGTTTTTCATTTTGCAGAATAAGTGAGTACTTTGCACTCACTCAAAATTAAATTTGCAAGTCATGGAATTGAACTGGCAGCTGAGAGGCAAAGCTCAGGATGGGTGTTTTAGCTGAATCTTATCCGATCTATCAATATTTATTGAGTACCTACCAGAGACTCTGAAAGGCATGGTGCTGCGATGGGGACCGGGACACGTGTTCGGTGACCTCCCGAGCCTCACAGCCCCGTTGAAGAGCTGAAGCATGTGCCTAAGTGAGAAATGAAATGGCAGTGCAAGGCTTAAATAACAGTTCAATCCGGTAATAGACCCGTCACAGAAGGTTTGTGCTCAGTTACCGTATAGCCGGTCCAGGAACTGAGAGCGCCCCTCCCTAGGGAAGAAGGGTATTCACGCTCCATCCGGAGAACAGATCCCTCATGAAGGTCTTCACAGGGCAGATGTCCAATGGAGACAAAGTCAGTGGTGCGTGTGACGTCACTGTCCTCTCCCCTTTTGTTTCCCATGGAAGTTTCAGGAGCCTGTCAAGTCCAATGCTCTAGACATCCGTCTCTCCCTGCAGGGGAATAGAGTTTACTGGATTGCTATGAAAATATCAACTTTCTCTGGAAAATTACTCTCACTAGCCGCCCCTGCAGTAACTGCTACTCAGAGACAAGTTGCACGATCTACTGCTTTGCACTCAAAAGAGGCAAATAAACGCTCTGACACCTTCACAGAGCTCCAGCCGCTGAAGTCCCACAAATCGAAGGGACTTCACAGCAGTCAGTCCTCCTGACTCACTTTGAGTCATAGGCTCCTCGGACAATCAGATCAGTACCGGGAACACGTTGTGATTAGAGATGAGTTTTGTCACAAAATTCGTGTTGATGCCCACTAACAGTCCAGAAAGAAAAATCATTGGTTATGTTTTCTCGTTATTTCTTCGCTTTATTGTATGTGCGTATGTGTGTTCCTTCCTCTGATACTACATACATGTATAGTTTTTGTTTTGTTTCTTCCATAATCGAGACCATACTGTGACGTTAGTTTTTTTCAGTGCATCCTCCCCATGAATCTAAGAACTAGTGTTGATGTGAGTTGGGGCCGGGACAGAACAAGCCTCCCTAAGCCCGTCGGGGACAGATTACCCAGGAAGGCGGAGAGGAAGCGGGGCTCAAGGGACAAGGGTGAGTCCACGCTGTGCCATTATGTTAATGTCCTCATATTCTGTGACTTGAGTGCTTGAGCTTCCCTCATCGTGCCCCGGGGAGCTGGCCCCGGCACCCACTGCGCACCCCCTGGCCCGGCCTCTCCCCCACTGTGACTCGGGAACGCGAGTCCTTCGGAGCCCAGACATGGGTCCGGCTGGTGCTCCTCAGACACCGAGCTCAGCACAGCCAGGCGCTGCTGTTCTCGGGACATCACACAACAACAGCATGGCCTCTGGACCTTCGATGTCGGGTACCTCTTCTCCAAAACTGGTTGGAGCTTCCTGAGGACTTTTGTTGGGGAATTGTTTTGGTCCGGAGGGAGGACACAAGAGCCAGTGGTTTCCTGGGCTGATAGGAGCGAGGGCGGGAAGGGCCAGCTCTAGACAGCAGCCTGGGATGGGAAGCATGTGAGAGACCCAGGCTGGAACACAGGGCTCCGGTGAGAGGGCCCAGCCATCGGGAGAGCCAGCGGATTCTCCGGCCGACAGCTGTGTAACAGAGCGAGGACCACTCTGCTCCCATGAAAGAGCATCTGACTGAGGCATTATTATTATTATTATTGGAACACAAAGAAGGCATTTCTAAAAAACAATGTACCATACTGGTTCACACTCTTCATTGCCACCAGCTGTCCAGCCTCTCAGAGACAAAGGAGACCCACCCCGCCTCTCTCTGCGGCCTGGAAGCCTTTTCACTTGGAAGCACACCCCTGGGTGGTCTGTAACCCATGGAAAAGTGGTTCCTAGCCAAACTCTTACTTCTAGCTTCTGCGACTTGTCATCCGTAAGTCAGAGTAGCTTTAAAACCTGGCCTTCAGACACACCTTCCTGGCCACCGACGCCCCCTGCGGTTGATTAATAGCTCTTCCTCTGAGGAATCAGCGCAGGGGGTAAATTGGTGCTTTACCCCCCTCCCAGCTTTCATCAGAGAGAAGATTTAAAGATCTCTCTGTGGGACCGATTCACTGCAATCCTGGCGATACAAGGAGCTTTGTCTGCCCACCTGAAGGAAACCCGGCGGTAAAGTCGGACCTTTTCTGAAGCCTCAGCAGTGGTTCCACGTGTTGTGTGAGGCCGGAGGTAAGCTTCCCCGCGCCAGTCTCTGCTGTTGCTCAGAAGCTGTTCGCCATGTGCGACATGTACCTAGGTATCCACAGGTGTTCGGTTAGGTGTTACCTCCTCTGCCAAATAAACTTCTGGAGTGTCAAGATTATGTCTCTGTAACTCTGCAGAGTGAAGATATGTTTTTTTAAATGTAGTCATAATGTATGCATCGTGCAAGCAACAAGTACTTTAACTGTAGGGGACGTCCCAGTGACGACCGCCAGGCCAAAGCGAACCTACGCTTTCAGAAGTGTGTCACGGGGCGACCTTGCAGGAGGCCCGAACAGGGGAGGCCAGGGGGCTTTGGGGGGCTGTGGGGGGGGTTGTAGTTTTGACCTGGGAGCTAGTCACAGAGACGTGTGCGGCTGAGCTGAACGCTTGTGTGAACTTTTCTTCATTGCATTTCAATAAAGTGAAAAATATATCCCAGGTACTATATAGAACGCTCATAGTTGTTTCCTTGTCTTGGTTAATATTTTAACGCAAGAGGACATGGCAACTTTAGTGGGAGGCTGGATAAGGAGTATAGTTGGTAGACATTTTAATGAAATTAAATGCTTATTTAATTATGTAATTAAATTTCACTCAGATGCTCTCCAGAGTGACTAATTTAGTCCCCCCAGATGAAGACCATGTTCCACTAATTACAGTTACAGACACACAGGTATGGATATATGCATGTATGCACACATATAACCTCAGAATAGGGTCACAGTTGTTATCAATGGAATGAATAATTATAGATGTAAACCCACTAGTGGAGTGATATGTTGGCTCCTTAGTCAACAGGTCAAGAAAATTTTGGCTGCTCAAAAGGCAACAGAAAGTTTAGTGGACAACGAGCCTTCTGAACGAGGTGTTAAAGTGCAAGTAAGAGCCAATCAGGAGACCTGAAGGTTTGCAGAGAAGGTCGTTCCAGGCAGCGGTGAAAGCAAGAGCCCAGAACAAAGCTTGCTGTCCACGCGTGATCTGCATCCTCCGCGGCTACGGGGCGAGAGGCGGGGCAGACCGAGCCTCTGAGCGGTGCTGGGGCGTGAGGAGCCCGCCCTCACCCTCTGCAAGCCCTCCCTGCCCCTGCCTCCCTCTCGCCCTCCTCCCCGGCCTATTTCCTCTACTTAATCGAACTCCCCAGCTGGAATCGTCCTTGCGCACAATTGCGCCCGCCCGGCTGCCAGCGTTGACGCATCACGCCCCCCGCCCCCCGGGCACCCCAGCCCCCCCACCGGGCACCCCAGGGCCCCCCGGCCTCTGCGGGTTTCGGGAAATGGAAGTCGTGTTGCAGTAGCCGCTCTGTCTGGCAGACTCCGAAGTCCGGCGGCTTCCGTGCGGGTTTCCGTCCTGCCGCTCGGCTCCTCGAGGACGCCCGCAGCAGCTCGCACCAGCAGGCAGAGCCGGGACACTCCGCTGTCCCCCGAGGGACGGTTTCTTGTTCTTACCCAGGGCTAATCTGTCCCTCAAATGCTTTTTAGTGTCTTTACAACCGAAGCAACCACCTCAGAAGCCTATCGGGGCCAGGAAAAAACCAAAACCAAACCATGCAAGGTGGGGCAACAGTCGGTTTTTAGTTGTGAGTACACGAGACACAGAGTTTATTCTTGTATTATTATTCATTCATTATTGTATTGTTTTCCATGTGAACAACTGTAAATCTACTTTTGCCCTACGCTGAATCGAAACAGGAACAAGAATAACGGCGCGAGCTTTACGTGAACGACCGTTGCCCGTGAACGTCAGTGTTGGGGGGCAGTTGGGCGGGGGCGCGCGCTGTCAGCCCCAGCCAGGGGGTGCCCAGCGGGAAAAGGACTTGGTGTTCGCAGATATTTCGGTTTTTGTTTTCTTTTTTTCAAGAGAAGAGTCAGGTTTTATGTGAAATATCTCTATCTTTAACTGTGGTCATGGACTAAAAATGTTCAAAACCGCATTGGGTTTTGACAAATGAAACATGTCTGACGGCCACTTCAGCCCTGAGGCCACTAATTCAGAATCTCCTAGAGCGAAATATGCGACCGAGGCGATTCCTTCCCCTCCTGGCTGCCTCTGCCCTCCCAGGAGCTAGTGACGGCGTCTGGGGCAAGGGCAGGTGTCTCAGACACCTGCCTGTGCTCTGAGGAAAGGCTCAGAGCTTGATAAAGGATTCTTGTTGAATTAAAATGGCAAAATGGATTCTTTTTAAGGCACGAGATTCTCAGACACATCACCTCCCTAGTCTTACCTGATTGGTTGTATTTTGTCATTTGGAAAAGGATGTTTTTACAGTAGTGTCAGAACTTCGTATTTTCCTGCTCATCAGTAAACTCTTAGGACCCCCCCTCTGCTCCCGTCAAATTTTGGCCCCGTTCTATTTAACAGGGTAGTAAGCTTGATTCGGGGCTTACGTTCCGGGTTTCCCTCTTCTCGATGATTCATCCCGGGGGCCCCGTTGCATTTTCTGTGTCTCCCTTTCTTCAAGCGCTACATGGAGAGGATGATAGTATCTACCTCATCGGGGTGCTTGGGAAGAGTTAAGTGACAGGACTCAGGAAAAAATGCTTGACATCATTCCTGCAATGAGACTCTAACTGAGGTGGTTGCTATAAACGGTCGTGTTGCTCATAACCTCTGCAAGGAAGATCGGTCTAGAAAGAAATGACACCAGACGAATTAATAAATTGCCCTTCTCGTTGAAAGAGACTCAGATCTGGGATTCATGTGCCGTGGGTGCCTACATTGGAATGAAATGCTAACATAGCAAACCTCTGCTAAAATAAAACAAAACAATACCACCCCCCTCCCGACCCCCACACAACAGGTCTTGGTTCTTCCAGGGGCGAAGGCCTCCTCGTCTTGCAGGTTGCTCTAAACTTCCTTGTCCGCGTTGGGATTTTGCTCCTGGCCCTGGAATTGCCAATTTTCCACTTAGGCCCGAAAGAAATACACCCCAGGGTTTCCACGAAATGTCGGAATGACACTTCCTCAGCCAGCCCTCGGCCTGCCTCGGTGGCATTGCTCAGCGAGGACGGCAGGTCCTCTGTCTTGGAGAAAGAAAGATGAGAAAGTTCCATCTCGCAGGCCTCGCGTGTGTCTTCACAGCCACCACACCTGCTCATTCGATTCTTTTTAGGCTGTAACGTCAGAGTGAAGCCAACAGAGACAAGTTCCAGCCAACGGGGTCGCCATGGCAACCCCTGCGTGTCTCCTCGGGTCGGCCCGGTGCGGCTCCTCGCGCAGCGCTTGCTTTGCAGCGCGGCGGAAGCCGTCATCTTCAGCGTGAAAGTCTCCTCGGCCCCTCAAGAAGTTAAAAATAGAAGAGAGGGATTTGAATGATTTCACGAGCATGAAAATCTGGACCTACAGCCCCTCCACGGATGGAATTAACGCACAGAACCCTGGCCTGTGGGACCGCTTCCATTTCCCCCTCCGGTTTCAAATTGGATTCGGGGCTTGTCATCCTGACTTACCTGCTGTGTGCTGACCAGTGACTCAGGCCCTCGACTCGGAGCGACGCAAAGTAACACAACACCGACTGTTACGGCAAAAGCACAGCACTGAGCAGGGATCTGGACACAGACTCTGTGTGCGCGCGAGCGCGCGTGTGATTGGCCTAATGGCTAGAAAATTGGTTTATCTCAGGTCTTCCTGAACCCACAAAGTGTTGTATTTAAAAAGCTTCATGTTTGAGTTTTTCTTTGTGGTAAATTCAGGGTCTCTTTTTTTAAAATTAAAAAACAAAAACAAAAACAAGAATTCTCAGACAAGTAACACTATGCATGTAATCGTTTTTTTAGATATTCTTCCAGGGTTGCAAACTAGTTTTTTTGGAAGCCTACTTTTTTTTTTTTTTTTAAGTTTCAAATGTCTAATGAAAAGTAGAACTAAAGAAATACAGGGAATATAAATATTGAGGGACACTTTTTTAAAGTGTCCTCTACAGTAGTCAGCATAAAAGTCAGATGTATTCTTAGCACAAATAAAGCACATAGTCTTCATTTATCCCAATAAGTTGTCTGTGTGTGAACAATTTGCGTGTTGCAATTTAAGATTATGCATGGCCATTAGTCACAAAAAACTTCAACCTATAAATAAGTAAGACTGAAAATAGGCTTTGCCATTTTTCCTAGCCACAAAATATTCTTCCTCGTTGTTGAGGAATATAAACTTGAGCTACAAATATTAATTCAAGGACTAATTAAATACACTATGGTCATAGAATTGTTACCTAGCAATTACAGAATTAGGGGGGGGAAAGATGAACCTGTAGATATGCAACGTTAGGTTGACTGACATAAAAGAGATCAAAAAAACTGCTTATCAGTTAGTACATAAAATAGATATATAATTTAAATTTATTATTTTTCAAGACGGGTATCCACGGAATTCATTTATTGTTAGCAAGACTTTGATGTGGGGACATTGTCTTACACAAGAAACAGGGCAATCATTACAAAATTTTAAACGTTCCGTGTCTGGCACTGAAACAGACACCGCCATATGATTGACACTGTGTCGCAGCCCTTGGCTACGATCCGTACAGTTCACATCATGACTATTAATTCTCTTCTTTGACCCACCAGCCCACCCCTTGAAGCCCTGTGTGCCCCCACCCTGGCCACTACTGCACAGCTCCCAGCAGTGACAGGTGGCGGTCACACGCCAGGTACCCATTATTTCTGTGCTTTTGCCTCGGTGCATAACATTTTCAGTTGCGTGTCGTTAAGTGGGAGAAATTTCATCGCAGAGTTGCCATCATGTGACCTCGACCTTGTGCTGATTAAATGTTATGAGGGTTTGGCATAAAGATATCAACTAACAAGGACGGGCTACGGTCCCTGGTGACAGGGAAGATGGCCGAGTAGCTGTGACAGCTGAGAAATAACCCATGATCTTGAGGAAAAGTCAGCATTATACATTATAACCCTAGCCATCACTTTGAAAGCTAAGGTTCCACAAGGAAAAGACCAGAAATTCAATTGTTTTCAAATGACATATTGGGTTGCAATATTTTTGTCAGCAATTACTTTGTCACAAAATCGTTTTTTCTTCTTCTTCTTCTTTTTCCCCTGTGGAGTTTGATGGGAATGCTGGCTTTTCCCAAAATAACCTTTAATTATAGTTTTTGATCTTGACATTCTTGAAAAACGCCCTACTGGCTAGTCTTCCATAAGGACCATCTGTAGGTTTTGAACATAAACTAACCGGCCCTAGAATCTGCCTGGCAAAAAGCATTACAAGTCATTTTGGAAAAAGTCAGGCATAGTCAATTTTCACAGTCTTGAAACTTGAAATGATTTCTTTCAGCTTTCAGGAGAAAAAAAAATATTTCCTGGCATGAAATTCTGTGTTAGAATTTTCAAACAAAAATAGAGGAGAAAGCTGGAATATAGCAAAAACAAAAAAAAAAAAGATACAGTAGAAATCTGAATACACTAGAAACTGCATTTGTCCAGACAATAAGAAAAGAATTTGCAACTTTATTTTCTCAGTTACACCTAATTATTTACACCTAAAATATGATGAGTGTATCTTTCCGACGAATGCATCTAAGAACGGAAATAAGGCAGATGTGGATTCTATCAGCAATTGTGGAGGAAGTGCCACGCAGCATCTTTGAATCAATTGTGCCTTGATAAGTGGCTGAGAGATGGCCTCCACTAGTAGAAAAATGAAGAAGGGGGAAGAATATCGTAGTCACGGGTCTCGATGACGGGTCAATGTTTCGCGATGCTAACCTGCCCCAACCCACCCCTTGCTCCGTGTCGCTAGAAACGATAGCGCCAAACATTCACCTCGACAGTGAAACACTTAAGACGTTTACTTCCTTGGACGGTCTCAGTGACTGGTGGAGGTTTTCGTGCAGGCCCAAGCTCCCTGTCGTAAGTGGTATTAGAGGTAAATAATACCTATATTTAGTTTTGCTTTGTTTACCTTTATTAGTAACCGTAGATTCCTTGAAGCATAGAGTCTAATGGGAAGTATTTTTTAAAAGAGCGAAATTTTCCTCTCTTGATATTTTATAAAAATACACCCCCCCCCCCCCGTCAAAAAAAAAAACCCTGGGGTTTTATATTTGTGCCATTCCAGAGAACAATCCACATTTATACTTTCCTGGAGGGCCAAGAGTCCCTTGGGCAACGTCCCCCTGATACGTCCTTGAGTCATCAGATTAGGATGACCTGGTTTTTGGTAACCATCCAAGTTCTTATTTACCAGAAAACCCATGTCAGTGTACAGTTATAAACAAAGCTACTTTAAGAGAAGTCGTTTATGGTTCACATTATCTTCTGTTCTCTGCTTCCTAATGACTCCAAGATCTCTTTCTGGAAATCACAGTGCTGCTAACAGGGGTTTTATTCCTGTTACCGTTAGGTTGGCTAATAAAAGATATGGAAAGACACATCTTCATTCACTCATACTCACTTTTATCTTTTTCTTTGTATGGGTGTTTGTCAACATAAAGTCATTGACGTAATATTTAAATAGTTCTGAGCTGTGCCGATGCCAGTAATTACTGTGTTAATATGCTGTTGTGACTGCGGAGCCTGCAGCCTGTCAGCGGCAGGGCTTGGTGGCTTCTCCTCCTCTTCCTCTTCCTCCTTCCTCTTCTTCATTATCATGAGTATAGTCCATCGAACGTGTATCTGGGAATGAACTCTACCTATGCCATCTGTGTAAAAGCCCACAAACAGAAAGTCAAAAAAGCCCATCATTGTTAAGAAGTGGAGTCTAGAGTCAAATCCAGACCTGTCTGCTGCAAGGCACAGCCCCTCCCTAATGGTGTATAATAAGTTTTAAAATGTAATACATTTCCCCATATTGCCAACGAGTCCATTTGCAAAACTGAACACACAACCTGTGTCCTGTGGACCTATTTTGTCATGGCTGTGTCTACTTGAACCAAGACTCCCTGGATGTTGGAGCCTGCCTCTTCACAGCATGTTCTCCCATCCAAAAAAAAAAATCATACAATTCATCACTTTTAAAACCTGTGCTAATGATTAGAGATGCAAAAAGAGCTCACATTAGGCAATGGTACTGTGTGTTCCTGTACCACACTCTGGCCTATTTTATCTGCTCTAGCAGCCCTTCCCTCCCTCCTCCTTGTTCTTATCTCTGTCCTCCAACGAGAGAACTTCTCGCCCCTTGTCTCTGGGTGAGTAACACTCGACACATCAAGGAGCCTCTTTAGGACTGAACGTTGGAGACATCCCAGCCCGACGTCGGCTTATGAAAACGTTCTCTTCAGAACAAATACAGTGTTCCTGGAAGGAATGTCGGTGAATACAATCTTTCTACCCCTCACGTGTAAATTCACTTGGAATTATTCAGAAAGTAATGGCATTTCAGTTTCCGGGAATAAGCATACCGCATTTTCCTCAAGAACCATGTATTCTTAAGTTGTGGTTGCTAGGGAGCTTTGTTCCCATATTCTCATTACAGTATGGCCACGCCCACAGCCCGCCCCCCACCGACGTGGGCAGAGGGGGTGGTCCGGGACCTGGAGGCGGCGCTCCTGCAAGGCAGGCTGCGCAGCGGACTTGCCCCGCTCAGGGCGGCCAGAGGGCTCAAGTGTGTGGCACGCGGTCAGGCACAGAATAAGGGCGAGGCGTCCACCTCAGCATCATTCGGCATCTCTGCCCCTTGGTTTTGCTGTCCTAGGATGATGGAGAATTTCAGATGCCATCTTCTCAAGTGATTCCATGAGTCTCTGCGAATTTAACAGCCAGGATTCCAGAGGGTCTAGGATACAACTAAGGAAGGAGGGATTAAAAGAATGCATTGAAATTTGGGTCTAGTTTGTAGCCGCCTTTGAGGCTGTTTTTCAATAGGACACTTGGGAACACATGAAAAAGTAAAAAGAGTTCAATCAGTACAGGATAATTTCCAATTTAAGCTGGAGGGCAAACTCCAGGCAGAGGAGAACTGTGTCAGTTTTGCCTCCTGCTGAACAGAAGTATCTGGTCCATCGTAGGACATTACTTAAGGACATGCTATCGAGTGAATTAATATACTTTGATAAGATGTGCTCAGTGACAAAAATGAGAACAGGATTCCAACTCTGATAAAACTCTCAAATGCATCACCGGTGGTATTTATTATCTCTATCACATTACCTTTTATATAACCACATACCATCCTTTCCTGCTTATTTTATGAATATAGTCTCCCATGTTACAAATACTTTTCCCAAATAACAAAAACCATGTGTTCTACATCATTTATACCCTTCATAACATTGACCAGTGCTGGTCACAAAGCCGAAACAATAGTTACGATGACAATAATAATGAGATACTAATAGCTGACATTTATGGAGGACGGTCGTTGCTAGGCGCGGTGCTCAGTGCCTTAAATTAACTGAAATCGCTTCATCACTGGGACGCCTGCGTGCAGGGACGTGGCTGTTTTTCCCACGTTGCAGACAGGAAATCTGAAGTCCACGGGGGCGACTACCCAGCTGTCCAGGGGCTGCGACGGGCGGGAGACCCAGGCAACCTGATGTATCTCTCGGTCATCGTTTTGTAAAGACAAACGCATGCGCTCGCACTCTTTGCCGTCCGTTTCCATAGCGGCGCGTCGTGACTGGGTTTCTCTTTCCGCAGCGCGTGGGCAGCTGCCGAGAGGGGCTGCGGGACGGGACGGGGCACAGCTCTCAGGGGCGCGCGCCCTGGAGCCTCGGCCTTCACCGCTGCGAGCCCTCTGTCCTCTCTGTGTCACGGGCGCCTGCTGAGCAACAATTAAGACACGGAGCCGCAAGAGCCGCAATTTCGCGGAAAATAAAAGTGCTTTACAGATGCGACAGCATTAATACCCCCTCGTGAGTCGCCCTCAAACAATTACTGCTTGACCACTTCTACTCACACTAGGTTCAAAGACACGTTAAGCATTTTTACCACCTAAAAAGGTATATCCATTTTGTTGAAATAAACCACGATACGATCAGATTCTTTAAAGAAAACCCTTCTCAAAAATTCATTATTCAATTTTGTTAATTTAATATAACCAACTGTAGAACAGAGCTTGAGAAATAATTAGATAAAGCTGAACAAAATGCCATTTTGGCCTTCTCTATTAAAAAAAAATTAGTTCAAAATCCAATAATGCCTCTGGCCCATTTGAATTCTATGTTGTCTCAATGAATATATATAATCCATTAAACCTAGAAAATAAATTTCTAGAGGAAACAGTAATGTTTATTCCCTCGATGCGGCAGCAGCCTGCACTGCCTGAGACAGCGGGATCCAGGCCAGATGACGTGGCATGTTCCGGAAGAGACCAAGAGATAGCCGGTGGACTAGAAATAAATCAACGTAGAAAAAGGGACTGCCTTTTGTATTTTAAGGGCAGCTCCCACCCTTTCCCCGCTTCATTTGGCCACTGAGGAAAACGTTATAACTCTGCTGATAATGAAACTCTCACCCACGGTGCGAAGTCCTATCCTGACCAAGCCTCGGGGACTGGTTTTTATATTGCTTCGATAACTCTAAACCCTTAAACTGCTCTTTCTAGGGCAAATTCTGCCCTCCAGAACTTAATTGGGCAGCATCCTCTGTTGGCGCGGAGGGAAGAAAATGCTCTCGGAGTCAGCCCCTCACCCGTGAATTTCTCAAGGCACCCAGGCGTCGCTCAGGCCCTGGAAGGAGGGGGTCAGCACACGGCACTGCCCAGGAGCCCCTGAGGTGCGCTTGCTTCCTCCCGGGGAGGATGCAGCTCGCCCTGGATGCCTGTGGAAACAGCCTCCTCTTGTAATCAGGACGGTCGTCTTCTGTCGACTCCCCCTCTCTGCCTGAGTGGCTGGGTCTCGGCCGGGGGCCTCATTTACGAACAACCTGTGCTGAAAACGCCCAGGACGCTCACAGTTTGAAAACACGGGAACACTGCTCTCCTTGGGCATAATATCATTTTATTACTTTTTTATACATATTCAGTGCCTTTCCTCCAGGGACCTGAAGGCATTTCTTAAACTTTAAATAACCAGTGGGCCTAAATCTATGCCACCATCTGTAAGCAATGGTTATTTTAATAATAATAAAAACAATTTGAGTGTGGAGAATTGGTATTATTTATTTACAGCTAACACGTAACAAGGTAAAAATATGTCAATAACCACAGAAGAATGCTAATGCGCATGTTTTTTCTTATTTTTTTTTCCAATGGCATTAACTGATTTTGTGAGTTCAAGACATTCATTGCATGGAGCACAACCACCTGTTGGGAATGGCTAATTAATGTCACCGACTGATCATTAAAATTATAGCAGAACTGTGTAACATAGTGAAAAATGCCTTTAACCTAGATTTCTATAGCCTAGTTATTGCTAAGTTTCCAGGCTTAAGGGAACACATTTTCTGGAATATTTCAGCAGACTCGATGGAAGTCTGAGCTTGCAGGTGGAAACCCACGCCCACTCCCCACACCGTGGGTAGCGCCCAGATTCGCGAGGACCTTACATTTTCTGGGTGGCCTCTTTCTCCATGTCTGGCTTCTAGGAAGCTTTCAGTTTCCACCAGGACTCACTTCTCAGGCTTCATGCATTATTTTCATGTGGCTTCAGCTTTATGCCTCACTTCAAATAGTCTTATGCCGTCTTTTCCTCACTCCCGTTTCCTGAACTATAACCAAAGAACATTCCAGATTTGACAAGGATTTGCGTGTTCTGGATATGGATAGAGATAGGCACAGCAAAGTAACTCAGCTGGTTACAGAACCATCCCAATATGCCAAGGTTGCAGGTTTGGTCCTATAGTCAGGGCACCTGCAGGAATCAATCAATGAATGCATCAGTCAGTAGAACAACACATCACTGCTTCTCTCTGTCCCACACACATCAATACATGAAAACTAAAAAAATAAAATAAAATCCGTATCAGTGATAACTACCCACCCACTGGCAGTTTCTTACCACCATGTGACCGCCCTACCGAACCCAGTTTTTAGGTGCTAAATTACTGCTATTCCCTCAAATTTCTTTGTGTGTCTCAGGGTTCTTCTTGTCTCCATTTTTTAGCCAACGTACATCCACTGAATTTCTGTTTCTCTCTTAAACAGAACAATTCAGTTCTTTTTTTGTGTAAACTCTCTCAGCTAAGATAGGCCCAAGAAAATATTAATTTTAAAAAATGATATATACATCAAAGCAAAGGCTTTCTCCCTGTCCTCTCTGCACCCCAATTGAAGGAAAAATTTCATCTTAAACAGAATTTAGCTTTTTCAGAGGGTGTGTCTCTGATGGCCTGCGACAGTCCCCTTTCATGTGTACTGTGCTAGAGTAATTGTTAGTAGAATACTTGCTTTCTCAAAGGCCTCCAATTTTTATGATAGTTTTAACCAACTTGCCAAATATTTTCTTTTCTTTTCTTTTTTTATCCTTACCTAAGAATAGGTTTGTTGCATTAGAGAAGAAGGGAGAGAGAGAGAGATTAGAGAGAAGTGGGAAAGAAACTTTGATCTGTTGCCGCCTGCACACCCCCCGCCCGAGGATCGAACCCACAACCTTTTCGGTGTATGGGATGAAGCTCCAACCAACTGAACCACCTGGCCAGGGCTTCGCAAATATTTTCTTATAATGAAGAGAAAAGTCTTAAAACACATAACAACATATATTTATATATACTAACTCACACACATGTGTAATTGGGTGAGAGAGACATTTAAGTAATTCTACGATGCAAACAGATGAGGCACCTTAAACTTAGCCTCGTCTTGTGATGGAAAACATTCCTTTGATTACGTATTTCTTCCCTCTGAAATGCCCTATCCCCAACTCCAGAGTTCTTCAAGATGGCACTGGAGCGTTTGCCACCTGATGGAACAGGTGACCTGGCTCTCGGCTCTGGTGTTTGCAGACACAGGTGTCGCGGCGCACCTGTACTCTGCTGTCTGTAACTGTGGCCTGGAGACACGTAGAGCAAGAGCCTGTCTCAGCTCTAGCCCAGCGGTCCCCGCTGGCTGGCGTGGCCCGATCTTAGTCCTCTCGGGCACTCTGGGGTCTGGCTGTGCACAGCGCAGCCCCTGCCTGATCGATCACCCTAGTCTCCCTGAAGAGCCCTCGGCGTCCCTTGTCTGTGTCCCCTCTGGCAAGCACTGCAGGCAGGCTCTCAGCCTTCCAGGTTCCATCTGTGCTCGCGGGAAACCAGGCACCTTGTGAAAGCTGAACACCATACTCCTCTCGGGTCGATTTCAAGCTAGCCACTTCCCACGTTCTCAGGTGGGGACGCAGGACAGGAGCTCCCCATTGCTCCCCGTTGAGCTCTCCTCACCGTTTGGTCCCTCTTGCTCCTCCTCCCTGCTCCCCGCACATAGAGTTACAGGCGCTGAATTCGCAGGAGGGAATGGGCAACCGCACCTGAGCACCCTCTTCTCCTGTCACCAGACACTCCTACCATAGAATGGGGAGTCCCTGGGCCTTGCTGCCCTCGGTGGCATCAGGCTCTTCCCTGCACAGTGGGAGACCACCCCTACCCAGGCCCCTGCTGTGGTCAAAGAAGTCAAACTTAGAAGATGTTTCTTCTAAGGTAAGCAGCCAGATTTGTAAGAACACGGGCCCTTGTCTTCTCCATGGAAGGGTGGAGGGCGGATTCCTGCCTTCCTCTGCGTTGTGTAAGTAGCCTTTCTATCTCCCCGCCCCCCACCTCCGCCCTCCTTGCAGACAGCCAGGCCTCTGGCAGAGCCACAGCCTAGTACTGACGCAGAGGTCTCAGCCCCTTAACCGCAGACTCGGTCTCATCCACGCTGCTCCCGGACTTGAGGAAACCAAGGGCACAGGGCCCTGGCCTGAAGTGCCCCTGGCACTTCCTGGGCGTGGCTTCCAGGATTTGAAGGACACTACGAGCGGGCTGCTAATGACATGTGGCAGCTTTCTAGAGCCCCCAGCCCGTCGCAGAAGTTTTCCCCGCGAGGACAGTATCAGCTCCCCGGACCATGGCTGTGACGATGTCCAAATGCCCAGAGAAAGAGCGAGAAAGTTCGTTCTGTTTCCTGCCAGATCAGCAGTGGTGCCTGATATAAAATTCCATGGCGGGATGCAGGCAGGGGACGGTTCTTCTGTGGCTGGAGACTTACTATGCTATTACTGTCACAAAAACATGCCTTGGAGAGGATGCCAAATCTTTATATGTCTACTATTATTTTTATTTTGCCGTGAGTCCCTCTTCCAAAGCGTTTTTCAGTTGATTAGAATACATTCTCCTCAAACTTCTGACCCTTCTGACTCCGTGTATAACTGCCCCGCACGATGGAAAGGCCGAAAGAGGTCTGCGGCGCCAGGACCCTCGCCCGCCCGGTCCGGCACTGAGGACAGGGCACCGAGATGATGGACAGCGACCATGAGCAAACGGCTGCGCCGCGTGGAGGAGACGCCCTCGCAACTACCTGAAGTGGGGAAAGGAGGAACTTCTATACACAATTTTATTAAAAAAAGATCTAGAAGGCAAACCCACAACCCAGGATGGTCATTTTCACACAGGAAAACTATAATAAGTTGGGCCATTTGGTTTTTTAAAAAATGTAAGAAGAGGGAGTAAGGAATAGTAATAACCTGTGCGGTAGATTCTTATGCCGGTGAGCTTGAAAGTGTCTTTAACTGGAAAAATTGTCATAAATTATTAATTAAAGGTATAGAACAGCAGTGTGACAGGTTGTAGTAGGAAATTCAGAAATCCATGAGATGACCCTTTGCATGTATTCAGTTTCTTTCAAGTTCAGAACCCAACCTACAACCTTCAGCACATTAATATTCTGGTTTCCTTTCGTTATCCGCGGTGCCTAACCCAGCGACGAGCTTACATCGGGTCCCTAAGCCATGCACACTTATTTAATTGAAGGAGAAGCAGCTCAAATAAATTTTAAATTACAAATGCGGCGGCTGCCATGTTCTCTATTCTTTTGTTCACTGATGCTCCCTGTCATCAAATGCCAATTCCCTCTTGCGATGAATAAAGCGTATTCATGTGAATTCATCAAGGAGGATATGCGTTTTTACTCCCGCACATCCGCTCACTCATTTATTCAGCACTATGTGCCGAGGGTCTCTTGGAGAGCGTGTGATGCCGTTTTGCCGAGGGCATCCGAATTCTGGCGCTGGGCGTGCACGGGGACCTCTCCCTCCGCGTCCCAGCACAGGCTCTATGTAGAAGGCGTCGTTGCTCAGTCCCCATGTTGGCCTGACGACAAGAGGGGAGTGGGGAGGGCGCATCCCAGCGTCGAGGGGACTCGGTTCCCCAGGGTGGCCACAGATGAGCCCACCCGTTCCGGACAGGGCCTTGCTAAGTAGTTCATTTCAGCCGCGTGGGGGCGCAGGAGGCGGAACCTTCGGCAGGTGGGGCCCGGGCCGGCGGGTGTGGAGCCTGATTTACCTTCCGAGCCGCCGAGTTCGCCCACGATCCATCCGCCTCGGCGTTTCCGGTCAGGAAGGAAAACGACGCGGGACGCGCGGCCCGGGGGACCCGGCGCAGCGCGCGGGGGAAGGACGGCACCCGCCCGCGGTGAGCGGTGGCGGCTCTGGCCGAGGGTCGCCTTGTCCGTCTGCGTGGGGGAGAAGACGCGGCGGGCTTGGTGGGAGGCTTTCATCTCTCCGCCCTGAACGTCACCCAAGTGCACGGCAAGCAGACCAGAAAGGGAGCCGATCCGAAAGGAGAGCGGGTGACACACGCGCCACAAGGCAGGGGAGGAGGTCGGGCCAGGGCCCCGGGTGGCAGAATTCGCCTTGGGTAGGAATGCTTTCCTTGCTGGGGAGGAAGGGACGGCCTCAGGGCAGGCGTGGGGCGGCCTTCGGCCGCACGTCCGTGTCCCTTCTCACCCCTGGAACTGCAGGGCGGCCCGTCAGGCCTCCGTGCGCGTGCGGGAGCAGATGCGGGTGCAGGCGTTCCCGCCGCTCAGGACCCCCTGCACCCGCCAGCCTCCACCCTGAACTGCGCCCGGCCTGTCCCAGGCTCGCTCGGGGCTCAGTAGGCGGCGGAAATCCCAGCCGCGTCTCCCGGGCCTTGGCATCGAGCTCCATGATGCTAGGACTTGACCTCACTGAAACCGCCAGGGCCGCGGCTTCCAGCCTGAGCCAGGGCGCGGAGAGGAGGCGGCCTTGCCGGGGTCAGATGGGCTCGACGAGGAGATCCGCGTGCACATCAAGGGGGTGGCTCACCGGGGACCACAGGGGGTCAGGGCAGTGCAGAAAAGCTGCCTGCACGGAGCCGCGCTTCTCCGTATTCATGACCCTGCTGGGTCTCCGGCCCTGGAGCCTGCGCGGGCACAGAGCGGTACCCGCAGAATGCCCGAGAACGGACGCTGTCCTCTCCGAAGCCAGGCGCTAGGGCGTGCGGCCACGCCTGGGCCCCTGGGACGCTCGCTCTCAGCGGCCCAAACTAGGAACGCTGCCCGGCAGGTTTTGATCAAAAGCCGGCATGACCCCGGTGCCCTACCTCCCTATTCACCCGATCTGGCCGCGAGCAACTTGGTTTTTTGTTTGTTTCCCTGGACGAAAAAGGTCCTCAAAGGGAAAGGTTTTGGCCGGTGGAGGAGGCAAAACAAAAAACAGCAGAAGCACTAAAAGACATCGAACCTGATGAGTTCAGGGACTGTTCTGAGCCGTGGAAAAAACATCTCGATAAGTGTATTGCATCCACTGGGGAGGGCTTGGAAGGTGACTGAAGTTTAAACATGTAATCATAAATATACAATTTTTTATAAATAAATTGCGGGTATGCTTTGGGTCCCCCCTCAGAAAAGCCTCTTTCATCTTCCCATTAGGCTGCCTTTCTCATCTGTTACATCCACAGATATCAAGAACCTTATCTGACCTGGCCATCAGTTTTGCTTTCAACCATTATACATATTTTAAAGAATTTTACAAAAGAAAAATGGTCTAATATATTTACCCAGACATTTCCCATTTCTTTTTTCCTGATGTTTCAAGTTTCCCTCTGGTATCACTTCCCTTCTGGCAAACCCAAGGAAAGTGAATTCCGTTTGTCTTCCTTCGCCTGAGAATACCTTTATTTCCCCGTCACTCCGAAAGGGTATTTCCGGCGGATCTAGAATTCCAGGCGACAGTGTTCCAGTTTTAGGGCTCTCCTCTGGGCCGCGTGGCCGCCGATGAGAAATCCACAGTGACAGGAGCTACCATGCACCCACAGGCCACGCATCATTTTTCTCTGGCTGTTTTTAGGACACTTTGGGCTCTATAGTTTAAGGAGTTTCATCATCGTGTCTGAGTGTGGATTTCTTTGAGCGCATGCTCAGAATTTCCTTTATAGGAAATACCCTTTAAAATTGAATGATTTTTCCCCCCCAAATCTGTAAACCCAGGCCTTTCAGCAAATTTGGGAAATTTTCAGTCATTCAGATATTTTTTCTGCATCGCGTTCTCGTCCTCTGCTGCTTCTGAGCGTCAGCAGAAATGCTAGGTGCTTCAAGGCTGTCTCCCAAGCCCCTGAGGCTGTTGAGTTTCTTAACCTTCTTACTGCCTGGAGTTCGGATTGGATGATTTTTCATGATCCATCTTCGGGGTCACGAACCCTCTCCTCTGTCATTTTTATTTCCGTTATTTATTGTACTTTCCATTTCTAAAATTTCCTATTAATCTTCTTTCCCAACTTTCTTTGCTTAGACTTTCCATCTTCCCATTTGTCCCTTGAGTTCAGCCTGACTTCTTCAGACAAGACCTGTCTGATGATCCCAAGACGCGTGTCCTGTCGGCCCCTGGTTCTGTCTGGGATCTGCTGAGTGTCTTTCCCCTTGTGAGTTCAGATTTGTCTGGTTCTTCACGTGCCTGGGATCGTATCCTGGACATGTCAAATATTAGATTAGGAGACTCTGGGTCTATTTAACTTCTATGTTGACAGTTGACTTTTTGCTTAGTTTTCTTTCAGGAGGCAACAGGCCTGCACAGGCTCGGACTATGATCTCCACCCTGCCTCCTGTGGGCTGTGGTTCCAGCGACGATCTTTTGCACAACTATCTCAGGGGCCAGGCGGGGCCCTGAGAAGGGGCCTCGGCTGCAGTTCTCTGGGCTGCGGGCACCCTTGGGGGTCTGGCCATGCATGTGGAGCACGGATATGAGCTCCGAGGTCCATGTGCCACTTGATGCTGTGGCTGTCTGGAGTTCCCTCCTTCCTGGGGCCTCCTCAACACTCTGGTTCTCTGGGTCCCCATGTCGCGGCCTCCTAATCTGAAAGCCAGGCCTTCAGTTCTCCTATTTTCTGCTTTCCGAGGGCGATCCTGTGTCTGGGCCTGGTGCGGGAGGACAGAGGAGGAATGACGAGCCGAGTCGAGTCATCCCTGGGCCTCTGACGGAGGGCTCTTTCGTCACAAAGGGAGGTCCCCCGCCTCCTGTGTTCGAGGTGAGTGCCTGGCCTCTGTGCCATGGAGGTATTGTCCGGGGGCTGGGACAGGAGGAAAAAGAAGGAAAGACAAAGTAGAGGACTGACCCCTGTTCTCTGGATGCTACAAGTCTGCTGTCCAGCCCCTCTGCCCCTGCCAGGTGGCACTTCCAGGTTTTCAGGTTGCCTTTGGCAGGTGGTAACAGGGGCGGCAAACTTGCCTCTGGTTTGGTGGTGCCTCAGATTCTGGACTCCTTCCCAAATTTATTTGCCACCATTTATTCTCAGTCCTCAGGTAGCTATTTACGCCTTCTGTTCAGGACTTACATTTGCATTCAGTTGGAGAGACAGGGTAAAGTGTACTTCATTTTGCCCAGGACTGGATTCACTGTAGAAACGACTGGAGCCAATATTTACATAATATAGAAATAATGTCCATATGCTATAGCCAAGGTCCAGAAATGAATCTTACCATTAAATGAACATATAAAATATTCTCAATATATCTGATACAGAATTATTTATAAAAGTACTGTATAATAAGGTCATCATTTTGAATGATAAGATCCTTATATAAATACAAAGTAATCACATTTTAAATTAAGCCATTCATTCTCCCATGATAGATTTCAATTTTGTAAATGTTACAGGTATTTAGGCTTATTAAATGTCAAATCCATATTCCCCAAAAGACAAATAAAAAAATTTGATAAAATTACAGAGAAACAACGGAAAAAAAAACCAAGAAAAAAAAGAATCACAGGGGAAAAAAATAGTAAAACAGTAATAGGGACTAAAATGTTCAAAAATTCGGCCATTCGACATATTCGGATATGGCAGTAACTCAATAACTCAGCAACTCGGATTCGTGATCGGAAGCTTCATTTTTCACTGTCATGTGGGCATGGGTCCGTTCCTTCAACTAGAAAAACGAGCTCACATTTCAGAACACAAATTAAAATATAAGGAAGAATGCCCCCAACAGCACACTCTGGGGAAAGCTAAGAAAGAAAGAGAACGAGAAGGAAATGGAGCTCAGCCCGTCTCGTGAAGCCAGGGAAGCAGCCCCCGGAGACGCTGCGGGAGGGGAGCCGGGCCTTCGCCGGCCGCGTGCCTGCCTCTCCGCCGGGACTGGGAGTCCAAGGAAGGGGCATGGGCCTCCCCGCGTCGATTCCAGTATCACCGTAAAGGTCATTGATCTCGCATTCTGAGCTGTCTTCGCCAGTCATCCTCCTGCAGTTTTATATTGTTTCTCACCTAACATTTTAAAAATTTTCTCCATGCCTGGAAACAACAGTTTTTCTTTTAAGAATGATTTCTTAGCTTGTAAAGTTATCGTTTGTCACTCCAGCACCAAAGCTAAAGATCCAGGGTAGCGGGCTCTGTCAGACTTGCTTCTGCCATCGTGTTAGGGACTTTTTGTTGTTTGACTTTTAAGTCCTGTGCTAACAAACAGTTTTTCTCTACTGGGTTTCAGGACGTCTCTAAGGAGGAATAAAGGATGTCTTTGGAAATAACACATTTTGTTTAGAAATTGGAAGAAAGTGTTCTTTAGCAATGATAGGTTGAAACCTAGTTTAGAATGCCCATGGTAAAAAAAGCTTACTTATTTTTTTGCTCTCCATTTTTCATCTGAATGTAAAATGTATTTCTCATGTGATAAAATGCTTTCATTGGATTTCAAGAAAAAAAAAGGAGATGTTAGATTCATCTGCACCCAATGTTCTTATCACCGTAAGCTTCAATAAAACAGAGGGTTCACATCAGCCATCTAAGGAAGGAGTAAGGAGCTTTGGAAAAGGGTCACGCTGCTCAACCTGGCTCTGAATAAGAAATTCGTGCCCACATACCCCACTCCTGTGTTCTATCAGCAAATGTTCCAAAATACCCCTTTTAACACCTTTCTTTTCATCCCATTCTTGCTGCTGCCTTATCTTTGGCCCTCCACATGAGTAAGAGCATCCTAACATGCTGGAACGGAACTCATAAGCACCTTTGAACAGTCACATCAAAAATTGCACATCCTCGATGCAAAGATTGCATTAGTTTTAAAGCATGCTGGTAGATCAAGGGAGTTTGATTCCAATGTGGGTGACACAAAGCTTTCTTAAAAAAACTTTCCAACATTTTCTGCCTGACGAATGTGTGTGTGTGTATATATATACACACGTATGTGTGTGTGAGTGTATGCACACATATATATGCAGATGTATCGGTAATAATTTTTACTCATTTAACAAATATATTTTGAGTACTTCCTATATGTTAGGCAGTATTCTAAGCATTAAAAACACAACAAAGAATAAACCACATCAAAATCTCTGTCAAAAGAACTTGCATTCCACTTGAAGAAGAGAGTCAACATAATAAATAAATTATAAGTGTGTTAGAAACTGTTAAGTGCCATAGAAAAAAAATAAACCAAGATAAGAGGAACAGAGAGAGCCAGGGCTGGGTTACAGTGACCTCGATGAGGAGGTGCCATTTGGGCAAAGGCTTGATCGAAGTCAGGAAATGATTCTTCTGGTCACCTGGTAGAAGAACATTCCAGACAGATGGTGCAGCCGGGACAAACACTCCTGAACCCAGAATGTTCCCAGGCTCAGAGAAACAGCCAGGATAGAAAACTGAGTTTACAAACAAATATAGTGGTATACGTGGAGAGAGAGAGTCTAAGATTTTTGTACATAAAACCTGAGAGAACAAAATGCCTATTAACTGAGCTCTTGGAAGACAGACGGAAAATAAGGTTTTTTGGGAGAGGCTAGAGAGTTCAGGAGACTGTTTTAGATATTTGAAGTTTATGTTGTCTATTAGAAATCCAAGTTGAGAGGTCGAGGAAGTATTTGGACATATAATTTTATAGATAAGGTGAGAGGTCTGGGCTGGATACTTGTGTGTGGGCTTTTCAATAGGGAGATGGTATTTAATGCACTTAAACTGCTTATGGTCATGAAGGGAATACACGCAGAGAGAGATGCTTTGGATGAGCTACCGATACTCCTAGAAACGGCTTCCAGTCTTCTCATCCTGTCTTGAACTATTCCATCTGAATTTGGCCCCAGAACCCAGCAAAAATCCCTCCCCAAGATCACAGTGGCCACCACGTTGACAAACAACACGGCCAAAGCTCCGTCTTCGTCTTCCTGGGCCCTCAGCAGCCGCGGGCCACCGTCCTTCCTGCTCTCCCGAAGGGTCCTCTTCAGGATTTCAGGAGCCCACACGTCCTCCCGGTTCCCTCGTGCCTCACCGCCTGCTCCCTCTCAGCTTCCTTTGCTGCTGTTCTTCATCCTGTAAACTTTGGATAACGGAGGGTCCCAGCTCCCCAGTCCCCATACACCCTCTTCAGCGATGCTCGTTCTCTTGGGCTTCTGAGTCAGTCTGCAGGCTTCCCATTTTATTAGCAGGCTAACGACTCGAAAGCTTCTCTTTTAGACCTCTTTCCGAAACTCTAGACTTGTCTATCCAGTCTCTTACTAGACATTTCCACTTGGGTGTTGCCATAGCCCGAGGCCGGGATCTTTCCGTCTGTGATTTTATTATGGGATACCAGCCTCCAGGATAAAGAGTAAGAGATAAGAAAGAGGGAGCAGGAAACTAGGGAGAGGCAAAGTAAGATTCTACTTTACTTTACTTCACACAGACTGTATTGGGGCTGGGTATCTAGCTGCATGATCAGAGCATTTTAATTTGGATAGATAATCCTTCTTTGTGAAATAATTCACAATAAGTACATCTCTGTGATCAAAACAGTCTCATCAGCAATAGGAACAGATTTCCTTTTATACATATATATATATATATCTTTTTTTTTTTTTAATTTCAGCAGATAAGCATCGACTTACCTGATTACAAGACCTGCAAAGAAGGTCATAGCTTAATTGCATATGTGGTCAGCAGAAGTTGGAAGATATTTTCATCAGTTTAGAAAACCGCCCAGAACCACCGGAACTAAAATAAAACCAAACTGGAATATATAAGGAAGAGTTCTACCTATAGCATATAGAAGTCCTATTTTCAAAAACATTTATACGTGAACTGCTTATTTTAAGTACACACTTATTGAGTGCCTGCCGTGTAAATAGCGTGGTTCTTGCACTTGAAACTCAGCCTCCCCCTTGAGCTCCGCATGGAGGGCCCGTTGGCCAGAGGTAAAGCACACAGCTGCGTCGTAACGGAGCCCAGGTTTGAGCTCCGGTCCGTTCGACTTCAAAGGCCGTGCATGTGAGAATGATGGCAGCCTCCCTCCTGGGGAACCTGGACACTCTGACACCACAGAAATCTCCTGGGAACAAGGGGAGGCTGTCCCCAGGTGGAGACTCCCATGTAAGCCTCTAATTCCCCTTTATGTGGGGAGCTCCCCTGTCCTGGACGGGCTCCCCTGGCTTTGAAGGGCTTCACTGAACGCCAGCAGTCACTGAGCCATTAGGGCGCCCACATTCCCTCCTTTTCTGCAGAACGCGCCTTCCACCACCCCCATCGCTGTTTTCTGTCCGTGCCCCTGTCCCCTCCCTTTTCCCCCGATGTTTACTCCTTCATTAGTGGACGTTTGCGCGCACACACAAGCACCGAGTGTTCACCACGTGCCTTCGTGTGCAATTCTGAGCTCTCCTCTCTTCTGTATTTTGTTGGTCTCCTCTCACTAGAGTCACATTCGCTATTCCAAGGCTACGCAGTTTGTGGGTGATCTGAATGAATGTGCGGGTGATCTGAAGGGAAGCAGAGGCAAAAATCTGGAAAACTGCCGTGAGGACTTAAAATAAAAGCTTTCTTTTAATTATTCCGTTTAGTGACCTTGGTTAAAACTTCCCTTCTCTGATCTCAGACCCGTTTTTAAAAAAAACCCTCAGGCGTATATGTGACTGTTTGCTAAGGCGGGGTATTGATTACCTTCAGCAACATCGGACCCCTCCCAGTGCTGCGTCCTCCACAGGGAGGCTCACTTGCATTGTGGTGAATCGCGCGCAACCTCATGGACACTCTTCTTATGAGTTAGTGACATTACACAGGTGTCCAGGGTTTACACGTTCACTCTTCTCTATCAGAAAAATTGTCATGTGTTCTGCTATTAAATGGTACCCTTTACACGGTGACCTCCTTGCGGAAAAGAAATTAAAATGTTTTTACACTTAATTTTTCCATTAAAGAAGCTAACCTTTCATAACTTAAAATAGTGCGGGTTACAATCAAACCCTAGGCAGAGATTATAAAAATCCATTCTTCGACATAATACTCTCTTCCAGCTCACCTATTAACTTACATATGCCATAAAGCACTAATCAGACATCACGATGTCACATTTACTGCCAACCTGACAGTCGTCAAAGACTCTGCTCCTATAGCGGTAGCAATGCAGTCTCGCATTGAGAAAAATCAATCTTGTAAAGAAGGATCAGGCGAGCTGGTTCATGTTCCCGGGCCACAAGCACACGTTGGACTTCATGAACACAGTGTAGGGTGCGTGTCAAACACGCAAAGTGGCAATGATAACACGAGAGGAAGAAAGGATATAATCCTAAGGGGCAGCATTAACCAGGCATATAACTTCACTCCACAAAACCTGAGGAAAGCTCATGGAAGAACATAAATTATGCTACTTTTTTCTGCTCACCATTTTAAGGTGTGTCAGGGAAAATAGTAGAGATGATTTTTCATGTGTTAAAAAAATCTTTTCAGAGGTGCAAAAATTAAGACAGCAAATGACAAATATCAAACCAAGGCTTTTTTTAATGTTATAATACTTAATAGAAGGTTATCTTGACACTCTGACAAATCCTAACCTGTTTTGCTGAACATCTTAACTATTAAGGGGTAGAAAGCTCTTTGAAACCTGCAACGCCGATGTTCTAGCAGTGTGCCCACAGGTGGAAGTATTCTCGGAGCCATGACCCTTGACCACATAAACTGTGTCCGGGAACATCACGCTCCGGTGGAAGAATTTCCAGAGGCTGCCGCACAAATACTGACTGATAATAACAGAGCAACACAGGCCCTGGCCGGACAGCTCAGTTGGTTAGAGCATCATCCCAATACGCCAACGCTGGGAGTTCGATCTCTGGTCAGGGCACATACCAGAAGCAAGTAATGAATGCATAAATAAGTGCTATTTCTCTCTCTCCCTCTTCCTCTCTCTCTAAAACAATAAATAAAACAACAGCAGAGCAATACATCTTAAGTAGGAGGAAAGCCAACTAACACATCTGATATAAAAAAGGGACTACCAGCTTCTAATGGGATCTCGTATCTTCCTTGTCCAGTCTAATTCTTTCACTGGCTCTCACCAAGGGGCACTGGGATTGATTTACTGACTGACAGTTATTAAATGTTTTCTTTTACTAGCAGAGAGTATACGTGAACCTCCTATTTGGTACGGAAAATGGCCTCACCTGTCCTTTTTGTCAACATGATCTCAAAGCCCCTCACGCTTCCCATGGACAGTCCTGCTGGGGACGTTGACCCAGCCAGTGTTTGTCCTTTCAGCCTCTTGTCTCGTGTGCCTGATTCCTGAACCTCGCGGGAGTCTAACTTCAGCGGTCCACCCAATTGTCACCGATGAGCTCCTTTCTGTCCTTCCTTGTCATCTCCAAGGCTTCCGGTTTCCTCTGGTACCTTGGTCTCTGGGTGTTCTGAGCCGTCTGCTTCCATTCCCACCACCTGTTCTCAGTCTTGGTAACCCCCATGTTTCTAGGCCCAGCTCCAGCGGGATGGTTGGGTCCGAGTTTGTTTCTACACTGTACTTGCCCCTAATTATCTGTATTTCGAACTAAAGATAGTAGTGGGAACTTAAAATGCAGGAATGAGTAGCAAACACATAGGTAGAAATTCCAGAAAGCTGTTGCCCAGTCGGCTGGTGGGTTGGTCGGCTGGTTGGTCGGTCAGTTGGCTGGTTTATAGCAAAGACCTTCCCCCAACCTTCCCTTTGTAGGACTTGGCAACCTAGTTTTGTTCTTGTTTTTGAGTAAAGTATTCAGATCAACGTAAAGCCCACTGTCTCCAGGACCAAAGAGCTCAATGGTAAATGTTCAGCCACTGTTTGTTATCGCTGCTAACGACTGCTGCTTTGCACATTTTGGGAATCACCTGGTCTCATGAAAAGCAAAGTCAATCATTTTTAAAACATTAAAACGTTTTAGAAAAAATGAGTCCCCTGATGCCCTAAGTGACTTTGCTCTTTTCTCATGGGGAAGGAGGAGTCACAGAACAGCCTTTAGTCAGCCTTAGGGTTTTTGGAAAATTTCAAGGATAGCAGCCCTTCAACATGGTACCGTCACAGTGTGACCTTGGAGAAGCCACCTAATGTCTCTGAGCCTGTTTCTCCATCTGTGAACTCTGGGGATGGGCGGCAGGATTTTAAATACCCATTTCCCCACTTAGCCTCGCTGATGTAGGACTTCAGGTGGGGACAGGGACAGGGGACACATTGAAATGGGCTCCAGTGGCCGTCATGTTTGTCAAACATGATTTAAGGATTCGTTGTTTGTGTTTGTTTTTTTTTTAATGCAACAATAAGTTCAGTTTTTAAAGCATTCATCATTTGAATTGACACTTGTGATTTTTAAAAAATCCTTACTGTTGAATGGATACAGGGCTGAAGATGATAGAAATCTAACTGGTAAGTGCCTTTGATGCTGTTTAAGAACTTAGCATGAGTTTTGATACTGATGGGGAAGTTAAATAAAATCAAGTGTGAGTTACCTACATTAGGAGAAAAGAGTATATTGCTTGAGTTTTACATAGTGCCAAGGGTCAGAGGTGGAGACCTGGATTCCTAAAATGTACCGGAGCTGAAAGGTGAAAACCTAATCAATCTGTGAAGTTGAAAAATATTTTTATCAATGTATAAAATTGAAATTCTACTTATCTTTATAAGAATCCCTTGAATTTTTATGAGAATTCTTATTATAATATCTTCTTGATTATAATTCTTTGAAGGCACCTTAAACTTTTTTGAAAAATTGTGTGTTGGTAGAGCCGATAAATCGTAAACATTTAAAATTCCATTCCACCACTCCAATCAGATTCGGGAGCCACTTTTTCCTATGTCCCCACATCTAATCAGGTAATAAGTGGTCCCTGATCTCGTCTCTCCCCATCCGCCCAGTCCTCCTTCACAGCAGCCCGCGGTGGCTCCTTTCGCTGTGCATTAAAGTGCCTGAGTAAGTGGAGCCCCGAGCTTCCTTACCGCTCAGGTGGCCTCATGTTTCTCCTGCTCTAAGCGTTTCTCCATAGACATCCTTAGTGAACATTCGCAAAATAATAAGACAAAAACAACGATTTCCCCATTCCTCTCCTGCCCGGTGTCACCCAGTGGGTCTACGGCTTCAGAATCGAGTCCAAACTCCAAACGGGTAGCAGGAGAGGCGCCTGCCGCTCAGCCTCATTCCCCCGCGGCCGGCCAGCAGCCTCCCACCGGGCCCCGGCCCCCGACGGCGCCTCCTGCAGCCTCATCTCAGCCGCGCTGAGCTTTTGCCCTGCCCTGCCCTGCCCTGCCCATGGGCCCTGTCAGCTTCTCCGGTTGGCCTGCCCTTCCCCTGCTGGCCAGAGCCCGAGAGAGCTGTCCTCCAGTTCACGGGGGGTCAGCTAGCTTTGTTCCAGTGAATGAAGGTCGGCTAGTAGCCCAGCTCCGTGGGCCAGGCCACGGCAGGGGGAGGGGTCAAAATGGACCGAGGGGCACATCCTCTGGGGAGCAAGAAAGGACTGGGAGAGAACAGGCACATCGCCACCCCGCGGGCCCAAGACAAGAGAGTTCTGGCAAATCCAGAGAAGAAGGTCTTCTCTGCCACCTTCTGTGCCGTGGAGCTTAGACTACTGGGGCGTGCCTGGTGGTTAGGTGGTCAGCCATCGGAGTGACTGGCATCCTGGCTGAATGGATTCCACTTCCTGACGCTCCCAGGTGTTTATTCTTTTTCGTGAAGGTGCAGTAGAGCATCACTGTTTCCGGCGGCATCTGCAGCCCCCACCTCCTTGGGAGGGTCTGTACAAAGTGAAAGAAGATAAAATAGACCTATCCAGCCCATCTGGGGAGAGATACCCAAATATAAAGTATGTTTATTATGCAGAATAAAGCTCAAAATTCTGCTTTAAAATTCTATGTTTTCAAGTGCCGTGTAATAACATCACAACTTATCAATTATTCACATGCAATCTCCTCTTTGCTTCCCGGCATAGAAGACCAGCTTTAACTTTCCTTGGGCGAATATATAGATTCTTAAATATTACAGCATTATGAGTGGCAAAAAGGAGAGCAGTAATTACTTGGAAACGAGAAACTGCTCCTTCGACAAAGAAGCGGATGTTGGATTTAAATGATGGACTCCATTTGAGAAAAGTGTACCCATTAAAAAAATCAATACTTCCAGCTCTAGGGTGTCATAGCAAATGTTTTTAGATCCTGACCAAAAAAAAAAAAAAAAAAAATTAAGGACTTGGTAGCATTTCACCTGGTAAATATTTTAGGCTTAAGATATGTCAGCAGGCTTTCAAACTTGAGAAGATGTAAAAAAACAACACCCCCCCCCCAAAAAAAACCCAAAAAACCCTCTAAGTATTGATTGACAAAGGATTTGTGGAATCAAAATATCATAAAAATGGTAACCATAGAAACAAGCTGCATAATTCACTCTGGTAGAATTGTCCAAGTCAGAGAGGATATGCATATTGTTGACTAATGTGTTTTTTCTTTTTATACTAAAGACTAAGTGAGACAATAAATGAACTTGGTTTCCCTAAAAAAGCAAGTTAAGTTTTGAACACTGATTGGCAATGATTTTATATTCGGGGGGCTTTGGAGGAGTTTCAGAGTCTTGCCATTTTTGAGGTAATAGAAACTGCTAGAGGTTCCTCTGTCGCCTCTGTGGCATATTTAACAATTCAGCTCAAAGTCAATGGCAGTTCGCCGTCCCCCAGGGGCGTCGGCGTTTCTGTTTGAAATCCACGGCAAGCTGAGCCGCGGACAGACGGCGAGGTTTCCTCGGGATCGCCAGCTGGGTTAATTGTGGAGTAAGCTAAAAAATGAGCAGTGCTATTCTCCTGAGGCTCCATCAAAACATCCCGACTGTAGAACCCGAGAATTACCGATGAAAATAACCTGGGCGCGAGCAGTTCCACGCGTTCTCTTTCCCCCTCGGCTCACCCTGCGTCCACGGACCCGCCCTGCACAGCGGGGCAGAGGGGAGCCCGCCCCGTCCTCCCGTGCGCGGCGACGCAGGACACAGAGGCCGAAGCGGAGCGCAGGTGCGACCTGTGCTCAGGCAGCGGGGTCGCAGAGGCCAAGTGGCGTGAGGGTGTGATTGCCCGCGGCAGGTCGCCCGGTGCGGGCTCTGATGGGACCCTGCCCGGTTTATTTGTTCATGAAACCGGAAAGCAACTACTAGCAACACTAATGATACCTTTCGCGTGCAACGTTAAAAAACCCGGAAGCAACGTTGATGTTTTTATTACGTGAAGCCATTAGACCGGCTACGGGGAGCAAAGGGAAGGCCTGGGCAGGTGTGGCTGCTTCAGCTGGATGCAAAAAGTCTAATTTCTGCTTAGAAACACCCTGAGATTGGGGCTTCCAAGTCCTTTTTTTCTTTTCTTTTTCCTATCTCTTTCTAAGTGCTCATAGACATTTCACTAATTTACAGCCTTTCTAGCATTGTTTTGTTTTAGCAGGGGACTCTTTTTCTAACCAACTAGTAAATAGTAGCTCTAATCCTAACATCCATTTGATTTCTGATTTGGGTCAGCTTTATAAGTCACCTTTGTTTTGCTCCTTGACTTTGCTTATCTTTCCTTGAGCTTCTCTCTCTAAATCACTCTGGCTTGGATTGCTTTCCAATAAACAGAGGCCTGGCCCCTTCTCTTGCTATAAAGGACCGCATTTGTAAGACAGCAAAACGGCAGTTGGGTATTGATTGTTGAGACACTGGGACTTGACCACCTCCTGTGCCCCTGATCGCAGACTTCTGGGCCATGATGGGTCCCGCGCTTGTCAGTCCTGTTGTTTTGAACTCTTCCAAAAGCAGCACCAGCAAGAGGGCCAGCATCATCTAGGTAAATGCCCAGATAGGGCTGCAGAAGTCACGCCAGGAGGAGCAGCCGCATCCAGGCCGCGTCAGGAACAATGAGTCACTCCCGTCTGCAAGGGAGACCTCACTCACTCCCCTTAAGACGCGATGTCCATCTTCCCTGAAACGTGCTGCTGGCTCAGTGGCTAACCTATACATGCCAACACCACGCTCCTTTGCCTTACTTTTCTAAATTCCATATCTAGTAACGTTTTCTTTAGACAGATTTATAAACATCAGTTAGGCGATAGTTTTAGTGGATTAGAATTTTGAGAAACTTTTATTTCCTTCAATACGAGCGTATTTTAAGGTTATTTTTACTAACAATTCAATAAATAATCACATGCATTTTACTTTTTTTTTAAAAGAGGGTAACCTTCTTACTCCCAAATCTAAATGGTCTGGAAGCCATAGTCCTGTCTCAAATAATTCTATATCCAAATATATGATGATGTGTGTAGGAAAACCAAAACGGTCTCCCTGTTTCTGGAACTAATGAGCATTTTTAGGCTTGTCCTGGCATCCTGATCAATACACAAAAGTCACTCGCATTCTTCATTACCAGCAATGGAACACTGAAATTTGAAAATTTAAATACACCATTCACAATAGCACCCTAAACTATAAAATCATTATGAATAAAGCTAACAAAATTCATGCAGAATCTGTATGCTTGAAACTTAAGAAGCTACTGATGAAGGAAGTCAAAGATCTTAAAATATGGGACGATTGACTGTGTTTGTGGATTTATGATACAATATTGCTAAGATATAAATCTTCCTCAGTGCACTCAATGGAATTGATGCCATTCTAATCAAAGTCCCAAGACTTAAAAAAATATATTTCCAAGTTGCTTCTAAACTGTCAATGGAAACACAAAGGGATAGAGTAGTCAAAACAGTTCGGAAAAAAATTAAGGTAGAAGACTCATTCTACCAAATGTCAAGACTATATAAGAGATACAGTAATGAAGAAAAGAAAAACATGTGCTATTTGAGAAAAAAGTAGACACACAGTTCAGTGGAACAAAGAAAGAGCCCAGAAATAAACCCACACAATATAATCAACTGATTTCTGACACAGATGCAAAGCCAACTGGATGGAAGAGGCCCAGTCTTTTCAGCAGCGATTAAGATGACCCAGTGCAAGACAGTGCGCCTAGCCTGAAGGTCAGCCAAGCTGACCCCTGACCCCAAAATAAACTCACATGGAATGGCTGATGTTACTGTGGAAGTTCAAACTATAAATTTGTTTTAAAAATATGTATGATCTTGGGCTTTGCAAATTGTTTTTAGATATGATGCTAAGAACACAGTTCATAAAAATTAATGTATTGGACTTAACCAAAATTAAAAATGACTTGACAGTTTCTTATAAAGTTAAATAGACACTTACAAGACAAACCTAATGATCCTGTTGCTAAGTATTTATCCAAATGAGCTGACATCTTTGTTTCACAAAGAAGTGTGTATAAGAATGTTTACAGCTTTATTCATAATTACCAAAAAATGAAAACAATCCAGTTGTCCTTCGATGAGTGAGTGTTATTATGGACGACTGCTCAGCAATCAAAAGTGATGAACTGATTAACATAAAAACATGGATAGTGCTTAAATGCATTTTGCTAAGTGAAAGAAGCCAGCTAAGTAGTCTATAAGGCATATGATTTTGTTTATATGACTTCCTGTGAAAAACAAAACTATAGAGGATATAGATCGGTGATTGCCTGGGACAGAGATGGGGGGAAAGTTTGATTATAAAAGAGCACATGCGATATGGAAACATTTTATCTTTGTGGCATTCTTTGCCAAACTTCTATCTAGTCATGAGAAAACACCAAATAAAGTTAAACCACTGAACATTCTATAAAATATCTGGGGAGGACATTTCTTTTTAATTATTTCTTTAGAGCTTTATCTCCCTCTTTTCCTTTTCTTAGAAGGTTACCAATTAAATTTCATATAATTTGTTGATTTAAATAACATGGGCTTTCATAAAATTCCCTCATCCTTTTGGTATCTGAAGGAGTTAAACTTTTATCTGCCTTATTCCTGATATTGATAAGTTGTATCTTCTCTAATTTCTACTTGGCTGATCTGAGTAGAGGTTTATCAGTCTTACTGATCTCAAATAATAGGCATTTCTGGTTTATATTTTACTGATTTTCACTATGACCTTTATTATTTCTTCTAATTTACTTGGGTTTCATATGCTCCTCTTTTTCTTATTGTAGTTCGTTAAGGTTGCAGCTGAAGTAATTGATTAGGATCTTCATTCAATTCCGACATTAATGTTCAGTGGCATAAATTTATCCCTAAGAGCTGTTCTTGCTGATCCCACCTGTTTTAATTTTCATTTACACAAAAAAAATTTCTAGTTTCTTTTATGATTTCTTCTTTGACCAATGGGTAATTTACAGGTATGTTATTTACTTCCTGTGACGGTGAATTTTATTTGTCAGCTTGTCTAGACTATAGTGACTAGTTAGTTGGGCAAACATGAGTCTAGATGTTGCCGTAAAGGTATTTTTTAGATGTAATTAACATTTATAATCTGTTGACCTAAATTAATTATGAACCTATTATCCTCCATAATTGGGTAGATATTATGCAATGAGTTGAAGGTCTTAAGAGCAAAGACTTAGGTACCCCCAAGAAGAAAGAATTCTACCTCCAGATTGCAACCTAGATATTTTGCTTGAGTTCCCACCCTTTGGCTCAAGGCTGTAACATCAGCTCCCACCTGGATGCCTAGTAGGCTGAATGTTGGCTTGACCTACAGATTCCAAGTATGCAAGTCCCCACAATCCCATCAGCCAAAGAGGCAAGTCCTTAAAATCTCAACCTCTCTCTCTCACTCTTATAGAGATCTCCTAACAGTTCTACTTCTTTGTAGTATTTTTTGATGAAAACAGTTTCCAAATATTTGGGGATTTTCCAGAGAGGTTTCTAATTTTTGATTTCCAGTTAATTCCATTGCAGTAAGACAGCATACTTCAAATGATTTCAATCCTTTTAAATTGAGAAAGAATTGTTTTATTGCCCAGAATATGGCAATCTTGACAAATGTCCTGTGTGCATTTGAAAATCGTATGTATTCTGCTCTTTCTGGGTAAAGTGTTTCAGAAAGGTCTGTAGGTCTGGTTAGTGGATAGTGTTATTTGAGTTTCTTTACCTTTACTGGTCTAGCATTCCATTGTACCAAATACTTCTTTTATCCATTCAGCAAGAGGGCAGCTGAAATCAGCCCCTGTAATTGTGGATTTATCTCAATAGTTCTCACAGTTCTGCTGAGTTTTGCTTCATTATTTTCAATTTCCATTAATGGGTACATAAATGTTTAGGAATGTTATCTCATGTGAATTGACACCTTTATCATTATGAAGTTACTTTTTAAAGCATAACATTTATATTAATTTGAAATTTACCATTTCTGATTTTAATATAGCTACACTAGCTTGCTTTGGATTAGCAGCAGCATTTGTTTCTATTTATACCATCTGGGTTTTTTTCTTACTATTTATTTTCTATTTGTCATTCCTGCTTTTTTCTCCTTTCCCCTCTTTTTGCCTTATTATGACTTGAGCATTTTCTATTATTTCCTTTCATTTTCTTTGCTGACTCATTAAACGTTGTGCCCCATCGTTGTGGTGGTTGACCCAGCATTTACAGCACCCCCCCCCCATAACTTTGCACAGTCTGCCTCTACCTGAGGCTTCCCCGCTCTACCCTGAGCATAGCACCTTACCACACGATTGCATCTCTTCCCTCTGGCCTTTGGGTTTTTGTCCAATGTTTATTTATACACCTGTTACCAACCTCAACCCACATAGAGAACATTTCCCTCATATGCTGTTGTTTATTCGGAAGCTGATTGACACATAAGATATGACACTTCTGAGAAAATTTACCCCTCCCCCATAGACGAGAAAAAGATGGCCTCTCCGAGCCTATGACTTGCAGACACCCAGGCAGAAAAGGACACTCTGGAGTCTCTTAAGAGCCTTAGAAACCATATTCTGTTTTAAAATAACTTTCTCACGTTAGGTCTGTATGGCCAGACTTCAGTTGAGGCTGTTTATTTTCGATGGTACTCAGCAATAATTTCACTGGCATCTAGTGATCTCATTGGGGAAAAAAAATAACACATATGCCAACACGGAAAATTAATAGGCGATCATTTCTATGAGCACCTAACAATAGGACCTTTAGAACATAATATACCAATTTGACGCTGTGTAACATTGACTCTACCAGCCATTTTGCATGTCACTGTGATGCATACAATGTTCCTGCAAGTCACAGGCACCTCAGGACCTCTTGGTTCAGACTTTTGATAAACTGGGTTATGGCTTCTGAAAAAAATGGATCTAGTGCATGGCAACTTCTGAAGCCACACACCCTTGGGCGAACTCATTATTCCATGGGAAGGCAGGGGACTCGGGGCAGACCTGAGCTGTCCCTGGGGGAGGTGCGGCGTCTCTTCCTCTGGGGAGCTGGGGACTGTATTCCTCGGGGCTTGAGGAACCCGGTGAAAAGACGTGTGTAAGGAAACGTCTTATGAATGTTGGGAAGCACAGTAGGGTTTCTGTTTGTGTGGCGTTTTTTTGGCTGAGCAGCATGAATGCGGCTCTTCCATATTGGGAAAATTGTTTGACTTAGGAACCTCCTGGAGACGTGGCCATGGGTGGGGCCCAAGGAGGTCTGGCCTCCTGGATTTGGAAACTAGAACTGTGAACACGGAGAAATCGGACCGTGCGGCAGAGACGGCTGCCCTGCCAACGTGGGTGACAGCGCCTGGCATCCGTGGCCTCAGCGGCCGTGGCAGTTTGCGGAAGTGGTGGGGCGGCCCGCGGTCGGCAAAGGCGGCGCCGTGGGCGCCCCATCAGGTCTACGGCGCGTTCCCCATGGTTCCCGACGGCGCAGCCGGGTCGGCTCTGCCCGTTTCCTGAGCCGCGCTCTGTGCTCTCTGGCAATGCCCTGAGTCGCGGTGTCCAAAGGAGTTCCCGCTTCGGATTGCGGGAGAAAACCGTGAACTTCCTTAGGGGCCAGAATGAGCTTAGAGAGGGAGAGGAAAAAATCGTCTTTTAATAACTCGTATTCCTTATAGGCCTCAGCAGGGGGGCTTTCTAAGCGACTATATTAGATATCACGGTTTATTAATAAATAATGCAATCGCTAACCTTATAATGTTACGGTTTGCCAAAGAATGTAAGGCATTTACATGAAATAAATACAATCGATACGATGGAATAAAATGAAATGCTGACTTGGTAGTAGACTGGGTCCCTTGCAAAGTCATCCTGAAAAGGGGGGGGCGGCGTGTAGTTAATTCCCGAAGGATGGGCAGGGGACAGCATTTTGGGACCAGGGGCCGTAAAGCCTAGGAAGGACACTGGACAGTCACGGGCCTGAGGCCACTGCGACCGGAGAAGTGTGGCAGGAGCGGAAACCTACGGGAGCAACGTCGGATTGCTTAAGAGGGAATACATTATTAAGGCCTGTCCTGTAATCGGAAATTGGGCGATTCTGCTTCCCCCCAATTACCTTACATCTATCTTTAATCTGTTTAAAGTTAAACAGGTTTAAACATTGGGCTACGTCTTTTGCCAGCAACGGTTTGAGACTTCAAGTCCGAGCCAGCCCCTCCCTGGCCGCCTGCAGACTCCTCAGACACCCTTCCCAGGGCCTTTGGGAGAACAGGCCTGGGTCCGGGAAACAAAGCCTGAGGACAGTTCCAAAATATATCAATTTGCACTCAGTTTTCCCACGACTTTGGGAGCTTGGGGTTTTTTGAAAAATAAAAAGCAGCGAACAACTAATCACAACTCTGCAGTGGCAGAGGCTGCAGGTCATTTCTTGCTGGCAGTGGCCAGTCCTGCTCCCTGATTCTTGCTCATGAACTTCACGAAGGCTTCCCGGAATATAGGATTACATTTGAAAGTGGCTGAAAATAGCTTTTCAATCCAACTTCCCTGTCTTGACAGTCCCATGACCACACAATCCGGTCACTGGGTCAAAAATCAATGCCGAAACAGAAGAGCTTTTCGCGTCTTTTTTTTTTCTTCCCGCAGCATCGGCCTTAGTGAAAGAGTCGAAAACCACACCAAGAAGAAAGGCAACCATTAACACACAGGAAATACAGTATCGGCTTTTTCTCTGGGCGGGACAGCCTGGTGGCCGCCTTCCAGCCCCGCCGCCGATCCGCTGAGTTGACGGGTCGCCAAGCCAGGACCCTCCCCGCGCGCGCACGCGCGCGCGGAAACGCTCGCTGGGCCGCCGGGGCCGCGTCGGTGCCGGGACCTGGCCAGGGCGCCCACAAGCCCCGGCCCTCGGAGAGCAGAGTCCCTCCCTGCGCCCGAGCGGAGCCTGCGCCGCGGCCGGGCCCCGGGCCAGGTGGGACGAGCCGGGCGGCAGTTCCGCGTCTGCGCGGCGGCCGAGGGGCTGGAGCGGGGCCGGAGGCCGGGCTGCGCGGGAGCCAATGGGCGCGCTCGGGGGCCGGGAGGGCGGCGGCGGCGGCGGGCGGCGGGCGCGCACTGTCGGGATGGAGGGCGAGCTCCCCGCGGCTCCGGAGTGCTCCTCGGGCCTCCCGGCGGGGGGCAGCGGCGGGGACAGCCCCTCCGCCCTGCTGCCGGCCGAGGTGCTGGACCTGGACGGGGACGAGGACGACCTGGAGGTGTTCAGTAAGGTGAGCGCGGCGGCGCCCCCGAAAGTTCCCGTGCGCCCCGGGCGCGGGAGGTGGGTGGGTCCTGCCGCCGCTCCCTTCTCTGCCTGCACTTTGACCTCTCGCGGGGCAGGTCTGTCGCTACGTGGAGTTTGCAAAGTTGTGATTTGCCCCTTGGATCTCTTTCTCTTCGCTTCTCCGATGCGGACTTCTGGGGACAGTGCCCGAACCGGGAGGCGGTGACCCAAAGTGCTCCGCCCCTAGCAGCTTCTTTCGGGCGCAGCCAGCCTGATCTAGTCTGGCTGGTTGTGGATTTGGTACGGGGTGCGTCTCAAGTCTAGCGGGGCTAGGTGCCACGGGGCCCCCTCTTAGGGAGAAGCAGGTTCGTGGGTCCAACAGGAAGCTACGCTACGGAGCCCAGGATCTCAGACAAGCAGCCGCAGCCACAAGACCCACAGCCTCTGGCCCAGGGGACATCTAAGACCCTGGCCTCCTAACGTGTAGTGTAGTCGGAAGCCGACTCTGGTTCGTGGTGGACTAGAGTGTGTGTGTGGACTGTGGGTGCGATTTCTTTTTGCAAAAGAAAAATGCCTTTCTTGCGGGGCCTTCGAATGCCACCCTGGTGGCATTTCTCGGAGCTGGTAGAAGACGTGAGGTGACAACATGGTATTTGTTACTAAGACGCCAGGGCAGTGGGTAGGTGTCAACCTTGAGGTGTCAGGCAGAGCAACGGATGTAACCATTGCTTAATTCTGGGAGGACGACTGAAGTTAGAAAGTGAACAGCTATACTGCGGCCCAAACGGCGAATGCGTAAAACTCTGTCTCCCCTTCAAAGGAAGTGGAAGACAAGGGCCAGGCTGCAGTGCAGGTGGTCGGCCAGCGGCCGTCTTGTTCGCTCGCTAAAGTCATTTGACCTTTCAGTGGGTTTAAACTGTAAGACGATGGACTTAGGTAGATTCCCTTGCAACACGTTAACGCTGCCTTTTATTCCACACACACTTTATTTTCAGTGAAGGACAATTGGCCTCCTCTTTGCTTGCCTTCTAAGGTGCTCTTAGTCCCTAAAGTGCCCTGGACGGCTCTGCGTTGTGCAACTTCCAGCCTGGGAGGGGTCAGGTGATGGGAGAGGCAGCTCTGGATCGGAGTCACATGGGAGCCTTTTCAGCGGGTCACATGAGTGCTTGCCCCAGATTCCAAGTGCCCCAGCCCACTCTCAGCCAGCCCCGGGTGTCAGGCAGACCTGAGGTGAAGCTAATGACGTTGAAGCTTTAGGGGTTCGTTTGCTTAGGCCTCTGGAAACGCTGGGAGTTCCTGGGAGCTGTACGTGTTCTAGGTGGGCAGGGAACGACAGGTGGCAGCCAGAAGTGGTTTTCAATTCTAGTCTAATTGAATTTATTGGGGTGACACTGGTTAACAGAACCATACGGGCTTCAAGCGAAATCTCACGGAGGCACCTGGAGAGCGTTATGCTAAGTGCGATAAGCCAGTCAGAGAAAGACAAGTACCATGTGATTTCACTCACGTGGAATCTAATGAACTTAATAAACTCACAAACTAGCAAACCGAAGAGAAACAGACTCCTGGACACAGAGGACAGACTGACAGCTGCCGGGGAGGGTGGGGGGCGGGGTGAAAAAGGTGAAGGGATTAAGCAGGGAAAAATACCACCCCGCAGCGGTTGTAAATGAGCATTTCTGCTAATTGCCTCCAGCTGCCTCAGAAGAACGGCTGCTAGGTCTCCCAGGCTCCAAGCATTTGTCCCCATCTTTCTAACATTGTAAATGTAAATGTGTTTTCCTACCTAAGTTTGTCTGTGATGTTTTGCATTCTTTTTAAAAGAATGTGGGCCTCCGCCCCGTACACCTGGCTTCACTCAGCCCCGTAGTGTTTTATAGCGACCTATCTGGTGTCAGGCGCTGAGCGAAAGTTAAGAACCAGCTCCGCCTCTCTCTAGACGCTGGTCACAAAGATTAAAGGTGAGCACAGAGTGCTGGTGAAAGTCAGAAAAGAATGCTTGGAAAATTTTAAATTAGCCGCCCGCTTCTATTTCAGTACATTGAATTTTCAACCATTAACCACAGGTAGTTAAACAGGCACGTTTAAGAAAGCCCTCTTTGTTGGCCTCTCTATTTCTGTAGACCTCTGCCGCGGGCCAGCCCGCCGCGGTGTGGTATGGGAATGATGCCCGAAGGCTCCAACGGCGCCCTTGAGTGCCTTCACACTGACGACTGTCATGGTTAGTTTACATTTACAACCGTAGTCCCTCTTCCCCTTAGATAACTTGTGATTTTATACCGTGCCCCTGTTCCAAAAGAGCAGAGCCTTTGACTTATATTTTCTCCCCCCACAGTATAGTGCAAGGACTTGGCAAACACACATTAAGTGTTTTTACATGAGGTGCGGTCGGCCACGGGTTCTTTGGAAAAGAAGAAATGCGAGATTCCTTTCCTGTTGTCACAGTCTGGGAGCCCAGGTGGAAGATGGGGCAAATGCTCTCAATGGCAACACAAACCAAGAGAGAGGGAAAGTGCAACAAAAAAGATTTGTTCTCAGTTTTCCATCATCCGGTGGGGAGAAAATGGTGCCCGGTCTCCAGGGGCTGCGGGGCAGGCGGGAGGCAGAGGTGCTTAACCGAGGCTCCGAAAGAAGAAAACGGTGAGATGTTGCGGGAGTGTAAGAGCAGGTCGGACCTGGGCCCGATGACAGGGGCCTGCGGCCGTTTTGGTGAGACAGAGGGGCCGATCGCTCTGCGTTTAAAGGAAAAAGTTCCCCTTTGGGTGGAAAAGAATATGTTGCAATAAAATAAATGGACTTTATGTTTTTACTAAATAATATAACGTGTAAAAGAAACAGCCCTTGAAACAGAGCATCGGCGACTGGGTCCCAGCGAACACGGACACGCGTATCTGGTCCTCGGTGAAGGACAGCGCTCGTCCTCAGCTGTTCTCCGGGTCTCAGGGCCACGAAATGAGAGGAGGCCCGTGTCCTCTAGGATGTTCAGGGACGTTACAGCTGTAACTTGCCTCATCACCACCAGTCGCCTTCGAGAAGTTGTGGAATTCAGGCATGGTGGCCTCAAGCTGGGAGAGCTAAATAGTCTTTAAAACTAGTCAGCAAATAGGGAGTTCTGGAAGGTATAGCTGTTGGCTTCATTTCAGCCTCCAGCAAAACAACCGAAGCGATGGAACAATTTAGTATTTCGTTTATAAACACTTTGCGTGGGGGGCGGGGGGGAAGAGAGGTGATCATGTTTTATCAGAATAATGGAAAATTGAGATTGTTTTCATGCTGCATCAGAAACATCACGACAGACGTGTTTATTTGAACATGGTTTTGAAAGGCCCTTATTTTTGTGGAGAAAATTATTTTTGGAAAAATAATTGGGTATAGTTGTTGAGACATCCAGTCCGTCTCTCAGTCCAGAAATTCAGTGTGCCAGGGCAGGGACATAATTGTGCTATTCAGCAAGTCTGTCGCATGCTTAGAAGATATTGGATGTTTGGGTATTGATTTTCCCCATTTGTTCTCTGCACCATCTCCAGTGTCTACTGTGTTCCTGCACTGGCTCTGGTCACACTGAGGCTCAGAATTCTCTCCAGTGACTTATGCGGAGGCAGATAACACAGGAACTATTCATGGAGTTTTGAGCAGAGTTCAGGAGCAGACAAGGACTACCCTTGAACGAAGGAGTAGTTTCCCACTTTGATGACCTGCTGCCATATATAAAGCCCACGCACACTGGACACCCATGTATGTGTGCACATGTGTGTGGCACATGGGTATAGTGCATGCATGTATGAATGTGCGTGTGTATGTATCACGTGTGTGTGTGCAGTCTCCACTGCCCAGCCCACTGAAAAGCCGGTGTGCAGGGTTCCCGCTGGGGGAACCTGCGTGGGGATCCGGCCTCAGAGGGTCTCACAGCATGACGGTTAAGGGAGAGGAACCGATAAGGCAGGGGGCCGATCTGTTCTATGGATATTCCTCCCCCAGAAGCTCCATTCCCTGCCATCGGCCTCTCTGGATAATGTCAGTACTGTTTTCTGTTCCTCCCAGGGGAGGAGGAGGGGGCGAGGGAAGCAGGAAAAAAAGAAAGAAAAGTCCTCAAGTTCCCGGTGGGATTAACACACATGAGAACATTTCAGAATGAGCCGGGGAGGCCGTGTGCAGGGCCATCCTATGCGCAGACATGCCTCGCGGTTTTCCGACGGAAAGGCCGGTTTACACAAAGACGTGATTTGGAGTCTAAACAGACGCTGCCTCTCCAAGGTCACTTGGCGTGTTCGGCAGACTGTAATCGGAACTGTCCCTTTCACTTCTGAGGTCCCTCCACCCTCGCATCTTAAAGGGGAATGGGCAGTTGATGTCAGTGAATGGCGGAGGGCTGTCCCCTGGCCGGCAGAGGTGAGGGCCCTGGCATTGGCCGACGCCCGCGTGTGCTGCCGGGGCCGGAGGGCTCGGGCCTGAGCGCGGAGGTGAGGGAGCTGCCAGCATGGGCCACCGGGAAGGACCCACACAAGGGGGGTTCACCGGTGTGCACGGCAGCCGTGGCCGGGAAGGAAGGCTGCGGAAGGACAGGACATCCCTTTGCGTGGGCAAGACGTGGGTCTTTTTTGAAGAGTTAGGATGATCCAGGTGGGTTGAACCGAGTACCGGAGGTAAAACTAGAACCACGAGGTCAAAAATATGTAGAGACAAGTTGTAGGCCAATTTAAGGAAGAGCTTTTATGGAAGGTTCCAACATGACAGGGACCACTCAGCACGGTCATGAATTCTGTCACTAAGAATGTTCTAGTACCAGTTGGATGACTGTCCCAGAAAAGAGGGCAGCATGACGGTTGGACTGTCCCTTCCAACATTAAGAGGCTGTCACAAATGCAGTGTTCTCCTCCTAAATTTAACTGCAGGAGCAATGGAAAGTCTTAATTAGATGGTCCTACTCACCGTTCAGCCTACGTCCCGAACTGAACTGTGTTCTGCCATTTCCTAATTCTTACATGTTCCTCTTCTCATGCGTGTGCTCTGTCCCATTTAATGCTCTGCTAATGAGGTGACACTTCCTTAGATATCCCGGGTGGAATACATAGGGCGACCTTCTCCTTATCCCTTCCACCCCCTCTCCATGTCCCCATCCGTGTCATCACCCTGCTGTCTTCGGGATGAGTGCCCTCCTTCCGTTTCCATGGCTACAGTCTGCATGGTTACATCTGAGAGCCCTCCATAGTCTCCTCAAGCCTCAACCTCAGCTCTTCCCCCTTGAGTCCATCCTGTGTGCTCACAGCCAACATGTTTCTAGGGCACGGAGCTCCGATCCTGTCCCCGCGTTTTGCCGTTCAAGGCTCTGCGCCCGGCTGACCCGCCTCACTACTCTGTCCTCTGCAGCCTTGCTACCCGAAGTCTGCCCCCCACACGCGTCCCATCCCCTGGGAGCGGGCTGGAACTCACCACACACCCAGTGGGTCGGGGTCTGTCACGGAGCAGGGCTCGGTGACTCGCTGGCACCTTGCAAGTGGAAAAGCACTGATCTAGGTTGGTCTGTGTGCCATGATGGGAACTTTGTATTTTCCTGTCTCTGTTTTAATGGCTCTTAGGTCAACAAAACAATACCCTTTTGGTCACCTGCAGCCCATGAGCCTCTTCGCCTCCAGCCGGAATGACCTGTCCACTCTGCGCCTCATAATACTGTTTTGACTCTCATAATTTCTGAATACATTAACTCAGAATTAATTCATTCTGAATGAAATACATACCTTATCAATAGGCATTTCTTTTCTCTGAAACCTTGGTGGCTTGTCTATCTTCAATAGTTTAAACTCCTGGAAGGGAAAAGAACAGGAAATCTAGATGTTTATGGAATAAATACATTAGTGAATGGCGTGGCCCGTGACCTTTTTCCTGTGTATAGACCCAATTATGACTGTAATTTGTCATTGATCTGTTTTCAGTAAATTCAGTTTGCATTGTATTGGTCTTTTCTAGCAGGATGCTGAGGCAAATATAATTAAAGCAAATTGGTCTTAATCAATGGGGATGAATGATTGCTGGTTGGCAGAGCTATGCAGAGTGTCAGCCTAGACAAAATCTTCTCTTTGGATTGTCTTAGAAGAAATCAATACAAAACAGTAAAAAACAAAAGAAAAAAACAAAAAACAAAAAACAAAAAAAAAAACAAACCCCCCAACAGTGGCATTTTTTAGGAACCTTCCTGTACTTTGAAAAATAAATCCCTTTAAGCTGACAGCACCTATCTCAATCGGGGGGCTTGGCCACAAGCAGGGGACCCGCTCCAGCAGGAGCGTTTGGTGGCTTCCCTGGGCGGAAGGGGGGCTGCCAGCAGAAGCCACAGCCGACGTGTTTGCGAAGGGGGAGGATGCTGTGCGGCCGAAAGGAAAAGACAGGCACACGGTGGGGACCCGTAGGAAGAGGAACTACAGTTCATTTGTGCAGACGACAGTGTCTCATTTGTTTATTGGACAGTAGCAATGGGGGACATTTTTACAACTAGTTTTTGAAAAACGATGTCAGGAGACTCCAGATTTGAACATACCGCGCTCTGAAGAACAGACTTGGCAGAGCTGTGCGGCGCAGTTTTAGTTCCGCGTCCTCGCGGTCCTGGTGGACGCCCCTGCAGAGCTGCGGCCGATGGGCGCCCCGCCGCGGGCTGCCGGTGGGGTCGGAACGCGGCGTTCAGCAGCCGGGTGGCTGGTCAGCGGGTCGTAGGCTCGACAGGGACTTGTCTGTATCCCGCCTTTCCCGGGGAGGCTGTCAGGCTGGCGTGGAAATGAACATTCGCAGTTACTCACTTTAAGGATATATTTTAAAGTTTTCTCAATACTCTCTTAAAAGATTTTATCCGATTAAGTGGGATGTTTGATCGGCTCTGATACCGCATAGAGCAGCCGTGCTGGGTAACGCACAGTATTGTCTGTAGGATTAATAAAAAGTGTGCAGTCAGACAATCAAAGGTATTAGCAAATAGTGACATAAAATCAGTAGAACACATTTATGATAGAAGGTTTAACTAACAGTTTTTAAATTTGAAACTGAAATAATTTTTTTTTATGTTGAGCATAAATGCTTTGGTATGACGTACAATTTGTTACTGTTTTTCAATTAACTTTATTGAGGTTTAATTTATATACCATAGAAGTCACTCGTTTGGGGGTGAATATGTGGGGTTGTTTTTTTTTTAAGTAAATTTATTGATTTATATAATCACTGTAAACCAGTTTTAGAACATTTTTATGTTCCCTCCCCCAAACCCGTGATGCCATCTATAGTTAATCTCTGTTTTCACTCCCAACTATAGACAACATTAATCTACTATTTCCTGTCTCTATATATTTGCTTTACAGGAAATTTCATATAAATGGAATCACTCAACATGTGGCCTTTTGTGCCTGGTTTCTTCCATTTAGCATAATATTTTAGGCTCATTTCTGTTGTAATTTTACTACTTTTTTAGTCATGGATTTAATTTTTGATATAAGAAATAAAGTTTTAAAGTGAAGAACATTGCTTCATCATTTAAAGTGACACATTGGTAGACATTCTGTCTCAAATTAAAATAAAAGCCTTATTATACGTGATCAAAAACGTGGTGTGTGAATGTTCAAAACTAGAAAAAAAATCCCCAGTTTGTTCATTTGTACTTAACTCTGAGAAGATGAAGCGTGTGTATGTATACATACGCACATATGTGGATACATGTACGTATTTAATCTAACTGAACACTGAAAGTATTTTCATCAGCTCACATCGGTTACACTGTAGTACAAACAGCCTCAAGATCTCAGTGGCTAACCCACAGGAAAGACTTGTTTCTTTCTCTTGTCCCCGTGAGCTGTGGCAGGGCTGGGAGCCTGTTCCGGACTTGGCGTCGGCTTCACGCCTTCTTCCTTTTGGGGTCCAGACTGGAGGAAGAAGGGCCCCTCACTGGGACGTGTCACTCCGGGAAGCGGGCCCGGCTCCCAGACCAGCCCAGGCGCCGAGGCCGTCGTCCGGAGCCAGTCATGGTCGAATCCATGGGGCAGGGAGCTCTTCCTCGCCGGAGACACGGAGGCGGCCCAGGGATTGGCCGGGAGGCGTCACCCGCCCCCGGGAAGACGAGGGGTCATCGGGAACAATCACCCCACCGCCCACGGCGGTCTTGTGCCCAAGTTATAGGCAAAGGGCCCGTTGGGCCTTTCAGAAGAAGGAAGATCAATTTTTTCCCCTCAGGTTCACACAAAAGAATTTTCCACCCGGCAAGGAGCTGCCCAGGCGTAACTGGGGTACGAGGACAGGCATGCGTCATCATTAATAACCTCCCGTCAGCGGATGCTTCTCACGAGTTATCTGAGTCAGACCCCAGCTCCTTAAAGCCCTCAGGCTGTGCCACACGTGTCTCACTCCGGACCTGGGGGTGCGGCGGTCGTTTACCACGGGGCTCCCCCCTCCGCTCTTCAGAGACCCGGACCATGAAGAACTGGGGGTCCTGGCAGTGCTCCCACAGCAAACCTCAACGGGGGCTTTGTGGGCTGCACCTCCGGCCGGGCCTGTGGCTTGGCCGACCCTCTAAGGCTCTCAGTCCCTTCCTGTCTGGGGCCTGCAGGTCCCCTGGTGGGCCCCGCCCGCTCCGTGTCTCCCATGGCTGGCTCCCCCTCACCTGGCCCTCCTTGAAGACGCCCCCCACCCCCGCACAGCGCTGGCCAGAGCAGCCCTCCCGCCCCGTGCCCCACCCCTTGCCCCCCAGCACCTGCTTCTCCGTCTCTGGAATCCACCCCCTTGTTTCCCAGCGCTTAGTCATATCTGGAATTATTTTCCTGTGCTTATTTGTTTATTATTATCACCCTCCCCCTTAACCGAAGTATAAGCTCAGGAGAACAGGACCCAAGTCAGACTTGGCTACTGCGGTGTCCCAGCCCAGAGCCTGACACGTTGGGGTGCTCGTGCAGCGGGGCGAAGCCCCGAGGCTGGGTGCTCCCTGTGTGTCCCGTGGGAGCCGTGGTGGTGGGGTCCTGGGCCTGCGAGTTCAGCCCTAAGTGACTGGGGGGAGCGGCAGCGGCACCACACGGGAAGTGTGCCGTCCGGGAGGCGCCCGCGCTGACCAGGGCCTTCGCTGCCATCGGAACCTAGAGAGGGTTCCGTGCCCACGAGGCGCTTAGGCACTCGCGGAGCAATCGGTACTTGCTGTTAGGGTGTTTAGGGTGAATGTTCTTAACTTACATAAGCATCCATTTTGCATTCGTAGTGGGATCCTCAGAGAATCACGAAAGTATGTTGGTTTCTGTGTTTGAGGAGCTTCTACTTATTGAAGGGAGGATATGGTCACATGTTGATAGCGTAGGTGGGGATATGTATACAACGACTTAGACTAAATGTGTGAAAATCCTGGGGAAAATCCCATGGAGTCAGAGCAGGCCCCGTGGAGATGAAGTGAAGGAGGTGGGGCGCTTTTAATCGGGAATAACGAAGGCATATGTTTTCAGTTACTGTTGAGAGCTTGCCCCACATGCCGGTCTCTTCTTTAAAAGCTGTGTGTGTGTCGAGCTCTGCTTTGCGTGAGTCACTGCCTACGTGTCTGCCCGGCCGCTGAGAAGCACTGGGGTGGGGGGGGAGAGTATTCTCGCTACACAGGTTTAACTGCTAGTGTTCCTGGTACTGGAAGTGTAGTGAGTCCCTTCCAAAGTGTGCATATGTGAAGGCAGCTTCAGGAGACCGGGTCCTCTGTGCATCTGGCGGTCGTGGTCTGAAATGTCCTTGGCACACAGTCCCAGAACGGACTGCGTGTGCCGTAGCTGTTAGTGAGGGAGCTCTGACCGGCTCTGGGCCTTGGTGTTCGACTCGCTCTGCACTCGTCTCTCCTGAGGGGATTAGCAGCGCTGGGTTGCGGGTGTGTGTGCAGCGGGTCTGCGGGTTGGAGAAGCCCCTAACAGAAGTGCAGGTGCTCCAACGCCGGCCCGCCCTCGCCTGCCGCCTACCCGGCCGAGGTCAAGAGGACTTTGTTTTTCTCTCTAGGTTTCGTGAGAAAACTGAGAAAGGAAAACGAATGCCCTATGTTCCATAATCAAGAGTATACCCATATCCTATCGGATCACACCATTTTAATGCTTCTTAAAACTTTTAAAATGATTCTTTTATTGTAAACTATTTTCATGCATGCAAAAGAATATACATAAAAGTGTATGTATAGTCTGTCTGTCTCTGTGTAACTGTGTATCTATCGCGTACGGTGGGGGCAAACAACAGCCCGTGGGCCAGGCCGGGTCTGCTTTGTAAATAAAGTTTTATTGGCACCCAGCTGCACCTGTTCACTGTGTGTTGCCTGTGACCGCATTCGCGCTACAGCGGCCCAGGCCCCAGTGGCAGAGACCAGGTGGCCCGTGAGGCGCAGATTTACTCTGGCCCTTTTTGGAAAATGTTTGCAGACTCTTAGTAATAGAGTAATAATATTTGCATCCCGTGTCCCTCATTACTCAGCTGAGGAAATAAAACATTACCCCAAGTTTTCAGGTTCCTGTGTGGGCCTCCCCAAGGTTTTCTCTCATCTGCTTAAAGGAAAATAATAATCAGAATTTTGGTCATGATTTGTTTGGTGTTCATAAAAGTTTATCTGTGTATCTTGAAGGAATGTATTTTAAGGACCTATGCGATTTTGGATCTTGTATGCTTCAGGACTTTTAAAAGTGACAGCGTCCGCTGGGAAGCCTTCTCTGCTCTGTGCCAACCCCCCGCCCCCCAGCATGCACTTTATGAGCGGCCTGTGTTCTCGCCGGGAGGCGTGGCCGCTTCTCACTGCTGTGTAACAGAACGTGCTGTCCCCGGTCGCGGTCAGGTTTATAAAATAATTCCCATAAAACCTCCAAGCAGATAGTGCGCACCCCTCTGTGTCCCCTCCTTCATCCTTTCTGATCAAGGATGAGGCCTTTCTCAGAGGCCACGAGTGAGAAAACCGAGCTTCCGAAGTCAAGTCACCGGACCAGGCCTGCACAGGTCGCCTGTGTCTCAGCTTAAATTAAGGTTAGCTCCGCCTGGCTGCTGCGGCTATTTTTTTTTTTTTCATTATATCTATCTATCTTAATCGTTTGTTTGTTTATTTATTTATTTTTGTCCAAGGGGGAAAATGATGTCACAGAAGGTTCTGTGAAAAACGTCTATGGTCCAAATGCAAGGCAACGCAGCTGGGAAGTGGGAGCACTAGCCACGCCCGCCCGGCCGGGTGGAGGGGGTCGGCGCAGGCCCGGCGGACACCACCCCTGCGGGCCGTGGTTAGGGCTCCAGCTCGGGGCCTGGTCGCGTGGCACCGCCCCGCGGCCCGGCTCATCACGTGCTCGCGGCCTCCCCCGCGGGCCTTTCCGCTTCTGCCTTATTATTATAAGCAGCAGATTGGAGGGAGTCGTAAACCCAAACACAGCTGCCGAGGCTAAATTTAGGCCCATCAGCGCGCGAGGGTCCCTGAGAGCAACGTGGCTCCGCCGGCTCCTCCCGCTGCGAGGTGCTGTCCCACCAGATGTCCTGGGTGTGCGCCATCCGCGGCGACAGCGGTTCCCTTTGCACGGCCCTTTCATGCCAGCATTCTGGCTCATCACACTTCTCACGTTGATTGCCACCCACCCCCCACGTGTAGAAGGAACATAAGCTGCCGGGGCACAGAGGACCCTGTAGGTCCCTGCGTGCCACGCGCGCTTGCCAGTGGTCCTGCCGTGTGTCCCTGAAGGCCCCGCGGGAAGGACCGCGTAGAGAGAGGCCCTCTGTCCCCTTCTAACCTGTTTCTTTTGGAGTTGACTTCCTGAGGACTCCCATATCGACAGACCGTTGTTTGTTCGACATTCTAGCTGTGCCTTTTATTTACTTCAACAGAAATTTGGAAACACCTACCAGCACGGAAGGCGGGAGGGGCACACATGTCTCAGAAATTGCTGGCGTGGATGTCACCCTGTGAAAGGTTCCTGAGTGGAGCAAGGCTGAACTGTTCTGGTCATAGTCCCTTCCTTCCTCTCTCCCTTTACTTTCTTAGGTTTCCACCGTGTACAACTCCCTGTGTAGGAGCGCTGTGAGTGTGCGGCGCCGCTGTGACAGAGCGTCACAGATGAGGCCAGTTTACTTTCCCACCGTTCTGGACGCTCGGGGGCCGAAGCCCGGCCTTCGGCGCGGCTGGGCGCGCTCTGAGGGCCGCGAGGAGGGGTGTGTCCAGGCCGCCCTCCTTGGCCTGTAGGTGGTCGCCTCCTCGCTGCGCCTCTCCACGTGGTCCTCCCTCTGTTGAAGTCTCTGCGCCCCATGTCCCCTTTTTATAAAGACACCCGTCCTGTTGCATCAGCACCCAGCCCAGTGACCAACGTCTTACCTTGATCACCCCTATAAAGACCCTCTCTCCAGAAAGAGGCCACGTTCTAAGTACCAGGCGACTTCCACATACGAATTTTGGAAGGACACAATTCAACTCATACCAGATGCTCCCAAGAAACAAACGGTAGCAGCAAAGAAAACGGACACGTTTAAGGGGCTTTGTCAGTAAATCTTAGTCGCGTGCTAATACAATGCCAATGCCAATGCCTTTTTGGTTTCTTCTTCAGTAAAGTCACTTGAGCGGTTTCTCTTACAGCGGATGTGTCGGGTTGGAGTGGGGACAAAAGACTACGACTCCCCGCAGCAATGCGTCTTCTCTACTGCACAGATGCCGATCTCGGCTTAAAACCACCCCAAGACTTCCTTGTTGTGAGCGTGTGTGTGTGTCTCTGCGTGTGTGTTCCTGTCTGTAGGAAAAGTATTCAATGTTATTTAAGACGTGGAGATTTACCACATAGATAATTGCCCTTTTGGTTTAATCTCTTGAAGAAAACAATGAAAAGATACATTTTCATAAGATAATGGGTACATGTCCAATTGCTGAGAATGAATGCATGTGTAAATGACGTTGCGGGTGTGTGTCGGCGGGGGGTGGGGGAGAGAAATAGCACGCCTCATTGTGGAGGTGAGGCCTTTGGCTTGGAAAAGACAAATTTTAATGATCCATTTCTCCTGAAAAGCATCCACCACAAAAGGTTAAATGGACTCCTTTTCGGTTAAGTGCTTTTTGGATCTTCTCAAACACTTATTTTCTTCATTTATTCATGTCCAAATGTAAATCCTCTGAGTATTATCAGCATATTTTCTTTCCTTTTTTTTTTTTTTGGAAGTGAATATGAAACACTTCAGATAGTCAGTTTTATTGAGGTTTTAAGAATGTTTTTGAGTGATTCATAGTAATTTAAATCCTTCTACTGAAATCTTGGATGTTGCTAAATTTCAGCCTGTAATTTTCTTCCTTTGCTCGATGTGGAAGCATATTTTTATGACACCGCACTACACTCACTGGAATTGTGAGCCTTTGTAAATTCATGCAGATCTTTCCGACTCTACAAAAGGATGCATTTTAAGCAGGAGAAATGGAATGCTAAATTATGTAGGTGAAAGGAGTGGGTTGTGGTGAGCGAAATGGGCGACTTCATAGAACGCGAGGGCCGTGGTCGTGGGCTGGGGGCGGGGGGATTTTCGAAGGACATTTGCCCATCACGTCAAAAGTCGTCCGCCTGAAAAACTGCCACTTCCCGGGGATGGTTGTTGGGGGAGATCTTTGTGCAAGCTGATGGCTCGTTTATTTGGAACCTCGAAACTCTGTTTCTAATGGCTGCTTAGTATTCCATTGTCTTAGCATCCTATAATTTCTTCTGACAATCCCATTTTCGTGCGCTTCCAACGTATTTTTAAATTTCCCGTGGAACTCTGCCACTTTGGTGAGTTAAGGGGAAAATCAAATGTCACCCAAGGTCTTCTGCCAAAATGACCCTCGGCGACCCTTTTAATCTACTACAGCAGTTCTCACTGCCTCGGGCACGACGTGCAACGTTCACTCTGACAGGTTTAATGTTTTTTCAAAACACGTGTTTATTTTAGAACATTTGGAAATACTCATGTAGAAAAATATGAAATTCAGCAGCAATCCCAGCACCTGGAATAACTAATAACTTTAACTTTCTCTTGTGGATAACTTTTAAGTTCATCCACACCAAAGGCATACCCCCCCCCCCATTCTCTGGCTTTATCTTTCTCCTTCTCTCTCTCTCTCTCTCTCACGTGCACGTGCGTACACACACTTTTTCCCTTCGACTCTCCTACCCTCTGGCTCCGCATCATACACACAGATGCACATTAGAATCTACTTGTACACAAATTTTATAACCTGCAATTTTCTCTTAATTACACAATGTGAACTTTTTTCCAAGTTACTGTATATTCTTCTAAAACCTCACTTTACTACATCCTATCATAGAGCCATGCCATAGTTTATTTCACTAAACTCTCATTGCAAGACATTTATTGTCTCTGTGCTTTTGCCTGAATAACTCATCCATAACTGGTCTTCAATTTTTTTTTGGTCCAACTCATGCCTAAATGTTCTATTTCTTTTCTTTCCCAAATCCTTCTATAATAAAAGTAAACTGAACCTTCTTAATAAAGCAACCATTGTTCTTGTCTCTTCAACCAGCGTGCCGAGCCCTATCCTAACGCTGCTCATGTTGATGTCCTGAAGGTTTACCCAAACACCGAACTGTAACTTCATGTCACTTTGTGTGGGGGAGGCGCCCCGAGACCGGTGCTCTAGATGCAGCTGATGCTTCCAAAGCGTTCAAATGGATGCGAGGGGAAAACGGGCCTCTATTAGGATTTTGGATGTTTTTTCATTTACAGTACTCCAAAAAACAACCTGCTTTTAAAATGCCAGAATTTTGCTACATTTTACTGTATTAATACACTAAGCAGTTGTCTTATTTTAGCCTCGTGAGAGAGATTTTGGAGATTGTCAAGTCCAGCTCCGTCATTTCACCTCGAAGGGCTGAATTAATTGTTCGGGGTTACCTTGAATGTAGTCAGTGGCAACAACAGGATTAGAACCCAGGTTTTGGACTCCTTTTAATGGCCTTTTCACTCAGGGCTGGCCAGCGCTTGCTAAGCTAAGATGGACTTTGTTGCAGAATTTATCTCTGTGTCAGTGAATTATCTTTGGTCTTTTTATAACAACAGACAGATACTTGATTTGAACCTATATTACTACTCTTGGGGAAAAAGGGATCAAAAAGGTTTGGAGAAGACATTCCTACCACTGAAGAAATAACTCAGATGTTATACTGATAGTGTCTTTGCGTATGAATGAGGTGTTGCTTGTGTTTAAAATTTACTGCATGTTACCCTTTTGTTTTATTTAATTTTTTAAACTGACATGTAGCCCTTCCCTTCCCTTTATTTAAAAACAAACCAGGGAAGGAGCCTGGGGAGCTGACCAGTGTGTCTAAGGCAGCGGCCGGTGGGGCTGGCACCGAGGCGGGTTCAGCGTGGCGGTCGGGGCGGAGGGCGCAGGCGGTGCGGTTGGGCGTCTGGTCACATTGTTGGGGGCGGCGGGGGGCGGGGGACTGTGCAAATGAGGATACATATTCAGACAAGAGAAGCCAGACCTCTCTGCTGGCAAGAAGAGTCACAGGTGTGGACAGGCTCTAGTAAGCCCCTTGGTCTCCATGGTGTTTAATATCTCTATTTCTGTCTGTGCGTACCTAGGCCCAGGTGTGTGTGAGTGTGTGTGCATGTGTGTGCGCGTGGATCATGCATATACTTCCTAGCACTGATATCTTGGCTTCTAAATAGCAATCTCCTCCAAAAGGAGCCAGAGCTCCCTGGAGAAATGGCTGATTCCGGGGCTGGGGCAGGGGAAACACAAGATAAACCTGAAACATCTCTTTTATGCCAGGGAGCCAAGCGCTCAGGACGTAGTGAAGACATAACAACAGCTCACCAGTGCCAGCTTTGAGGGGCTCCCCCAGGCAGGATTTGAACAATTAAAACATCAGAGTAAATTAGGATATTAATAGATTGTAGCCCATTGAGTGAATTAGGCACCTGTGAGGCTATATGCTCATAATTAATTGACCAAACAGAAAAATACTCTTCATTTTCCTTTGTAGGCAACAATATCCAAATCGAAATGCAGACAAGCAAGCGCTCCGTAGGCTGCCCTGAGCTCAGGAAGGCCACGGGGACACACGCCACGCGGTCGGGGCTCCGGCTGGGCTTCCGAGGCGCGTGGACTCTGCAACGGCAGCCCGGGAGCGGAGGGGCTGCTTTCTTATTTTTAGTTCGTTTCTGTTTTACCTGAAGCCTTGTGGGGCGATTTGCCTTTGGAAAACTGGAAATGATACTTTCCCTTTGGCAATAACTTCAAACTTGGAGAAAGGTTGCCCGAAAACCAGCCAGGCCCTCCAAGAACCCGGGTTGCCCACTTGGGACCCTTTCGCAGCCTGCGCCATCTCCGTGGAAGCCGAGGAAGTTGGAGGCGGCTGTTGTACTCCTCCCGGGCCAGTCTCTGGGTGTTTGGAAAACGGGGGCCCTCTCCTACAGACTCACAGTGTAAGAGTCCCAGGCAGGGAGGGGACACTGTCCCAGCGACCCACAGGCTCTTCCTGCCCGCGTCTCCCGAGGGCCCAGCAACCTCCTCTAGAGATTTCGCCTCTTCTTAAGCGCCCTGTTCTCTCTTTCCTGTCCTCCCCTTGTATTTGTGTGGGTTTGTCCACCTTCCACATCAGAGGCTTCTCTTGTGCTCAGAGGTCCGGCGGGTCCTCCGCCGGGTCGCGGAAGCGGAGGGGACACGCAGCGGGAGTGCTGGGCTCCCCATGGGGGACTCCGCAGAGCCTCGGGTAGGCGGCAGGGGCCCCCGAGCTGCCAGGTGTTCCCTGGGACAGTCACTAGGCGAGGAGACCTCCCACCAGCTTCCTGCCAACATTCTTGGCCCTGTGGGGCGGGGGCTGGGCCCTGTTCCGTCCACGACGTAGAGCTTGGCCTCGACGTTTGTACTTTCTCAGGGCCTCCTTCCCCCCATCCTGCCTGGTGCCCTGCACTCCAGAGACGCTCCCCGAAGGAAAGTTGTAATTTTCTGCAGAATGGAGGCAAAAGGCCACCTGATCCTGTGGGATGAGTGAGGGAGTCCAAGGCACTAACTCTTTTTTAGTTTTATTAGCTTTTCAACCAATCTTCTGGTTTGAGCTCTCGCCCCACTCTAGGTCCACGGTTTCTGGTGGCTCTCTGGGATTTTCCGTCACAAACGTGCCTTTTTCTTCCTAATTTACCATTCTCTCCCGGGCTTACTTTTCAGTTTTCTCTACACTGACATTTCAGCTACCAGATTTCCAGTTCCCAAAAAGAAAACTTTGTGTAGTCTCTTCTTTTTACCTTGAGGGTTTATACCTTTTTGTTTTGTTTTTATTTATTTGTTTCTTTTCTGTCATTTGTGGGACTTGAGAGAAAGCTAAGATAAACAAACACATGTTCAACGTACCCTCTTGAACCAGGCAGCCAATGACCCTTGTGGTTCTTGACGTATTTTATTAACCCTTGTGGCATCTACGACAAAGAGGATCTTAACTTTTTTCTATGGCTGTTAATGTTGGACCGTTTTCTTCCTCAGGATGCCTCACTGATGGACATGAATTCCTTCAGCCCTATGATGCCAACATCCCCTTTATCGATGATAAACCAGGTCAAGTTTGAGGATGAGCCGGACTTGAAAGATCTCTTCATCACAGTCGACGAACCTGAGAGCCACGTCACTACACTTGAGACTTTCATTACCTACAGGGTTGTCACTAAGGTAAATATGGAGCGGACGTTTTCTGGAGTACTGCTGCCATCTCTGAACTGTTGGACGTGCTTCTTGTTCACCATAACTCTCCACCTTAGAGAATCTTTGCGGAGGTGACTTCTGTGCTCCTCAAGCATTTTGGGTAGGACGCCGCATCCCGTCTGCGCGGCCCTTGCTCTGAATCAAATCAGACTCAAGACAACTTGAGTAACAGTTGCTTGTTTCTTAGCAATTGTGCTTCTTAAAATAGGAACGTTTTCCGTTTGGGGTTTAAAAAATTGTAAAGAAATTGTCTTTGGAACAGAAGAGCTTCCACTGGCTAATAAAGAGAACTATATATCTTCCTTTTGTCCTATGTTTACTTAAAGTGCTAGGCATTCTTGAGAACTTGAAAAGCTCAATCCCAACTGCTCAGTTTTCGAGTGTTTTTATTTTTAGCTATGCCATTCTTCCTTGGAAATCAGTAGTGAACCTGCACATCTGTGCCTGGTAAAAGAGGTGCTCAATAAATATTTTTTTTAATGAGGGACTCTAAACCATGTTTTGTGTGCATATGTGTGTATATTTGCATGTATATGTACACACACCAACTCATATATATAGTTAAACTGTTTCTCCTAGATTTAGTTTTCCTATTTTTACCACTTCTATAACATGCACCATTTTGCATAATAGTCAAGATTTTTTTCGTGTTTCATGAACATCTAGTTCTTTACACTTCTGCATGTCATTTACCTCTACTTTTTCCACTAAAAAGGGAATGTTTTACTGAGATACCCTGTAGGGTGTTTTCAACATTCATTTTAAAAGACTAAATCTTGGAAAGCACAGCTTATGTGAGCCTTCTTTCACGACAGTTAAGGTTGCTGACAACGTAACTGCTTCCTTTCACAATCGTGCGTATCTGTGTGCGAGACTGAGATTTCTGGTGAGTGTGAAATGTGTGTGCAACGCATTATGTCGTCTCTAGTCTTACAGCAACACTTCAACCTTAATGTCACTGCGTATGATCTTTAATATGCAGTTCAGTTAAATAAAGATGCAGTTAAATAAGATGTTGGCGGGGGTGGCTGTCTTCTTCTGAGGGGGGCTATGCATTAGGCGGTCTATTTTTGTATTTGGCTTAAGATGCAGGCAGTAGAAGTGAAGTTGATGAAACCATACCCATGCCCACGTCATGTGTGTTGGCGTAGGTTTTTGGTTTGTTGAGAACAGATATATTAATATATTTGCTTAATTTTTACGAGTTAAGCCAAAACTCAAAATAAAATTCCTTGCGAATGACAGGAGCATTTTTCTTTCACATCAAGTCTCCATTAATAACATTTTTAAAACAGTGGGGCAAATTACTCTGTAAAACATTAGAATTTTCATATACTGAAAGCAGATTTTAGCAAAGCAATTCATTTGTGCAAATTCCAGGAAAACATTTTTTCTCAGTTATGTTCAGGTTCTTTTCCAATTGCAATAATAGAACTTTCCTCAAATTCTGAATTCTGATCATCTTGAGAAAAGACATATCTTTGAAACCTAAATTCAGAACACACTTTCTCGTTAGCAAGAAAGTCATGCCAAAGATGATCGTAGTTAAATCTTGTGGAAGGCAGATGGTAACTCTAAGACAGATTTTTCAGTTTGGATTTTAAATTTGAGTGTGATGTTTGCTTTCTTTCTGGAAATACTGGAAAGTTCGCTTTGTTTCATCTGCTACATGAATTGATGACTGCAAAAAATAAAAAAATAAAAAAGCCCAGCCTGACAAACACTGAATAATTAGAATTTGTTCATGTTTCTTAGAGACCCATTTATTTTAGAATGTCTAAAATAACAGCAGGCAAATGTCTTCCGTCTCACGTTGCATGTGGCGCTATTTTCTCCCGCTTCCGGCAGACGTCTCGTGGGGAATTTGACTCCAGTGAATTCGAAGTTAGGAGGCGGTATCAAGATTTCCTTTGGCTGAAAGGAAAACTGGAGGAAGCACACCCCACCCTGATTATTCCAGTAAGTTGACATTGTTTCTCGTAGAATAGCTGCTGTCTTATCTTGTGAATCGATGAAATGCCTACAACCCAATTTCAGACCTTGAAATTCCGTGTAATTCACTTATCTTGGAAGCATTTGTTTTTAAACTTTTCAATCTAAGTGCTTCTCAATCAAAGTACAGAATTTTTTTTTAACTATTGTAATGTTAAAATATTGTTTCTGGTTTTAGCATTGTGAATTTTTAGAATTATTTTTATGAGAAATGATCACAGGTGCAAATAGTCTTCTAAAATGGAAACTTGTAGAATTTCTTACGCTTCTTTGCCACCTGGTACTCAGGTACAGTTTTAATTTTTTTTTTCCTCAGCCATTGCCAGAAAAGTTCATAGTGAAGGGGATGGTGGAACGCTTTAACGATGACTTCATCGAGACGCGCCGGAAGGCATTGCATACGTTTTTGAACCGAATTGCTGATCATCCAACTTTAACATTTAATGAAGACTTCAAAGTTTTTCTTACTGCACAAGCTTGGGTAGAGAGTTTTGATTTACACTTATATAACCCTGCAGTTCCTATACGTATAGACAGTTGTACCCTTCCCTGTTTACCTATATAAGCCAGACAGCAGGGTCTTGGAATTAGGGAGCATTTTTGAAAAATGGGAGGAATACCTTCAGATTTAACCCTGTTGCCAAATCTACATAGAAATACTACGGAAATCTTGTACCTGTCTCACACACTGCTTACTCATATTTCCCTTGGCAGCTGATTTTTTAATTCATGTTGGCCAATACTGAACACATACAAATATATTTATTTCTTTTATTGACACTATTTTGAGTAGTAATGGATATTTCATTTAGGGCTTTCAAAGTTAGGATAAAAGTTATTATTAAATGGATGGATGGGTGGATGGATGGATGGAATGATAAATACCAAGGTAGATAATGCAATTTCTTAATTTCCCTTCAATTACTCATTTTTGGGGGGGAAGGAGGGAACTCTAATTTCTACTATAGAAACTGTATATGTTCCTCTTCTTTTTTATTTTCTCCTGTGAAGACATAATTCACCAAGAAAGATCCTGGATAGGACAGATAGTCAACATTAAACAATTACTGACCGATGTTGAGTTTACTCAATCTCCCCATCATTGCCAAAGTGATAGAAGCTAGAAAGTGGTTCATCTCCGTCTTGACAGATAGTCCTGCTCCTGCAAGCCTTTGGTGACTCGTGTGAGTTGAGTCTGTTGCCCAACTCCAGCCCCGGAGAAGCTGTGAGGAGCATTGTCTACAGTCGGCAGTGGCCCTAACAGTGTGGTCCATTCTGTCTCTGATGGTGGTCACTCCATCAAGGGACGGTCCAGCTCTCCTGGGTAGATGTGTCGCCTGCTCAGGCAGGCACCTGTCCTTTGCATGCAGAATGACACTGTTTGGAAATCTTCTCTGTGTTGCCAGCCTGTCACTGCCCCTCCTGGGTAAACTGTGACAGTTGGTCGCGTGTCTTATTAAAATCTTTCTCTGCAGACAGCCAGCCAGTGCAGGCGGTATACCAGTTGACCCGCCTCCGTGGGTTGAGGAGCTGTGGTCAGGGATAGTTTGTGTCTATTTACAAACTGGCCTGGTGACTTAACGAAGACAGCAGGTCAGCGCTTCACAGAGAAGCCTCTGGCGTTAGATGCCACGCAGTCCCAAGCCCTGTTCACACCTGTGGCTCTGCGACCATGAATAAGCCCCTTCACGGTCCCATGTCTCTGTTTTGTTCTGGAAAATGAGGGTAATAACAAAACCTACCTCATGATACTTTTGTGAGTTACGTATATAAAAATGAGAGAATTAGCCTGGAACGTATTAAACTCACAATACACGTTTGCTATTATTATAACTAAAGAGTTAATGAAGTTTACCTTTTTTTTTTTCAGGGAGCAGTTTAGACCCTGAGCAATCTTCTCCCAATCGTTTTTCCCATGAAGTCCCTCAATAAAATGCAGATTACATTTCCTCTCATCCTGTCTTCCTCAGGATCTCCCTAAGCATGATTCTCTCCATAAACCTTGTTCTTTTAAAGATCTGTGCCCTGGGGAAACATAGATGCATGGTTTGCTTTGAAAAGGAGTGTTATCGAAGGGACTGAGACGCCACGGAAGAGCTACATCCTCATAAAACTCATCTGCTTCAAACTAACGTGAAAAAAACGAAGATGTATATGAAGCACTTTCATTATCTTTATACTATTCTTCTAATGAGGTTTCTCTTCCTGTTGGATCTTGGAATGTTGTTGCTTGCTTGACCACGAATATTTCTTTTTCATTTGTTTGTTTTTAGGAACTGTCTTCTCACAAGAAGCAGGGGCCTGGGCTGCTCAGCAAGATGGGGCAGGCGGTCCGAGCGGCGGCTTTGTCCGTGCGCGGCGTGAAAAGCCGCCCCGAGGAGTTCATGGACATGAATGACTTCATTGAAGCATTCGGCCAGAAAATAAACTTGATAGACAAAATATCTCAGAGAATTTACAAGGAGGAAAGGGGTACGTGGGTCGCCGGTTCGGGACTTTGCAGTGGCTTCCTTTCTGACGCATCTTCACGTCCCCGCCTCCCTGCCCCAGGCCACTTCCAGACCCGGTGTCCATCCGTTCCTGAGCCTCTGCGCCAGGAAGGCTTGCCTGCCTGCCTGTCATTCCATTCCTGGGGACAGCGGTTTGTCCTGTGTTGTCCCCTCTCTGGCGGGTCCAAGAGAAGATGCTGATTTTTCCAGCCTGTTCAGTGTTTTACTGGTTGTTACGACCCAATGGCAACTTCATCCTCCTTCCATAAGGGGTCGTGTAGCTTTAAGTTGGAATTTCACTTTTGAAGTGTGGCTTATGCCCAGACAAACTGTACACATTTCTGACTCCTAAATGCTTTGGAAGGTAGTCACGGCCAGTCCGTACTTGCTTTCATCAGTCAGCAGCTTTTCGTGTTCCCGCTTATAAGTAATAACGGTGAAGTAAGCCCTGAGCTTAAGATTTGGGATGTAGTTGTATTAAGTTGGTCTAAATGTTCAACATGGACCATAGCTTAGAATCAGAGGAGTAAAGTTTCAGGAAGTGATTTTGGAAGGGACAAGTACTCTACATATTAGACCTGTCCAAGTTTGGCAGAGAGCTTTATATATAGGAAAAAAAGGTCTCTTATTTTTCTTTCACCATTTCCTTTTTTTAGTTTCCCTCTGTTGGTTGGTTTTTTTTAGTTTATAAGTTAAACTTTATGCCATGATTTTTCCTTAATTCCATGATGACTTCTGCTAATTTTCTAATTGCATTTACCTGTATTTAAAATAGATGGCTAAGTCAGAAACTATATTTCCTAATATACATTAGGAAATGAACTATTTAAAGTCCCTATTATTGACAGCTTGGTTTGTGTGTGTGTGTGTGTGTGTGTCTGTGTGTTTTACTGTTTGTGCCCCGCCCTCCCCCCCAATTAAACTGTAAGTTCAATCAGGACAAAAAGGGAAAAGTTTGTTATATTTCTAGTATCTAGTGTCTCACATGTAGAACGTGCTCAGTTAAAATCTGTTCAATGAGTGCCCGTCAGTTTTGGTGGCAGGAAAGTTCGCTGCATTGGGAACCGGCTGGCGGTTTCTCTACCTTCCTGAGTGTTGACGCTAATGAGTTCATTGTCGTGACTGAATATTCTCAGTCGGCCCTTGTCCTCACCGTGTGTCATTTTGTTGTTAAGCTCAAGAAGCTCGTTGTTTTAACTCAGTTCCGTGATTCCAATTCTGTTACGTAGATTCTCGGTGCCCCGTTAAGTGGAATAGCACTTTGGAGAGGCCCCTGGAAACGCGTGACACTTAGGAGGTTTATGAAATAGCCGTACGCTTTGTATTGGCTGGTGCAAGGGACGAGGTGAGGGCTCCTAGGGAGACGCCCCTGTTTGTGAAATGCGCAGAAGGCCGCCTGGGCTTGTGGCAGGCGTCCTGAGTCTGAGCTCTCCTTGTTCAGGGAGTGAAGGCCACGGGCCTGAACCTGAGGCATTTCTTCTCTCGAGAGAGTGCAGCCCACTCATCAGGGTGCCCTTCAGCATGAAGGGTGTTCTCCTTGGCTCCGGGAGCTGAGGTTGTAGAGGGCGCTGTGTTCATGTTCAAATCAGAGACTTTGGTGATCGCAACCAGTGCTCTCTTTTTTATTTAATTCAGCTGTTTCTTTGATTGTGTTTGTTTTGGGTTCCCCAGTTTATTTGGCAAGTTTGTGTTGACACCACGTTGTGCTGCTTGTCTGTGTGGAGAGTAGAGCAGGGATAAGGTGCTTGTGCTGAGCTCGCCTCCTAGTCGGGGAACAAACATATTAACAGACACACCATGGCGCAGCTCGCTAAATGTCTGCAAGCCCATGTGACTTGAGTGCTCTGTAAGCCCACTTTTGAATTTTACAGAAGCTCTATATTTATTTTATTACTGAAAAAGAAAGAAGGAACTCCTACCTTTTGCAAAAGCACAGATGGAACTGGAGAGTATTATGCTAAGTGAAGTAAGCCAGGCAGCGAAAGACAAATACTGTATGATCTCACCTATAAGAGGAACCTCATGAACAAGATAAGCTAATGAACAAAATAGAACCACAGGCATGGAAACAAGATGCAGACTGACAGCAGCCAGAGGGGAGGGAGGAGTAGGAAGGGGGATAATAGAGGAAAGAAGGGGCAGGGACTAGACAAAGAACATGTATGAATAACCCATGGACACAGACAACAGCTTGGCACTTGCCTGTGGGAGCAGGGGGTGGGATGGGCGAAGGAGGGCAACAGGGGGGAAATTGGGACCACTGGAGTAGAACAACAGTAAAAAAAATGAATTAAAAGAATAAATATTGAACAGATTAAATGACACATGCTGAGATATACACAAATTGAGAAAAGAAATAAAGGAGGATATTTTCTATTCTTAGGAATATTATTTTACTCTGGTCCTCCTTTAAAATACAGGATAGGCCTAGGTAAGGAGAGTGAGTTGGAAAGGGTCTAAGGTCACTAAACCTAATTAACTTCATTAGGTGACCACTAATATTTCCATTGTTTTACTTTAATATTTTTTCCATTTGCTTTCTTGTACAAATTTTTGAAGGTATAATAGTTTAATTTAGAGCAATATGACATTACAACTAACCCTAATGAGTAGCAGATGATTAAATATAGAGAATTTAGTTTTATTTATATGGTTATCAGACCACAAAAAAATGCTCACTTCTACATTTTCTACCATAAAAAAACTGTTGCTAAAAGTTGATAGTGTGAAAGCAAAAATGTAAAAATATTCAGATTTTAAAATGAAAGTCAAATTTTTGAATAAATGGCTTATCAAGCATTGAATAGTCCTTTTGTTATTCATTTATTCTTTCATTGATGTGAAAATATTTTTTGAACACATTATGTATCAGGCTTTGAGACTTTAAAAAAAAAAAAGAAGAAGATCCAGCCCATGTTTCAAGAAGCATATGGCCTAGGAGTATGTCAGTCCCGCAGTCACTGGAGAATGGGACCATAGAACGTAAAATTATAACAGGCTCCTACAGGACGGCAACATCAATAGGCTCATTGAGGACGAAGGGTCTACGAATCGAACAGGAGCAGGAGAGATTCGCTTAGACTGCGGTGTGAAGGACTGAAAGCAGCTTGTAGGACGATGGGACGGCTGAGGGTTACACGCAGAGTCTGAGCGAGCGGACGCCATGAGGGGTTCATACAGGAGCAAGGACTTTGGCTGCACTTAAACCCTCTTTGGGAGAGAATCTCGGGAGTTGCTTCTGGGGAGGCGCGGCGAGGACGGATCATAAAGAACTTTCTAATTCCTATAAAACGTCAGTGTTTATATACTGTGGCAAAAAGGCAAAGGGGGAGGCGAGGTCCAAGTCCTTTGAGGTAGTGTGGGTTAGAGACGCTGCAGAGAAAGGAGGTGAGGATAGACCGGCTGCTGGGTGGGTGGTAGACGGGCGGGCGGAGGGATGGACAGGCGGAGGGATGGACAGACAGGACGAGGACACATGGAACCTGGTGACTGTGCAGACGAAGACTTCTTGCTTGGCTCGCTGGGAGCGGCCCTGTTAGCGCAGGACATGCAATCGGGAGGAGGGGGCAGAAGACGAGTTTTGCTTTCAGGTCGTGTTGCTGTGAGACACGCAGGGGCAGTGTGTGTGTGTCGGGCGGAAGCCCACGCAGAAACGGCCATCGTCCAGTGTGTCCGCCAAGTCAGGGCGCTTTGGGGAATGAAAAGGGGCGCCGTTATGGCCTGTCCCTGGACAGCGGCCGTCGGCAGGCTCACCCGAGCCGACCAGCGTGGCCCGCCAAGTTGATGAAGGACGGTGCCCCATTTCCCGTGTCCGTGTGGAGGAACGTGTGCAAACTGGATGCGAAAACAAGCCCCGATCTTACCGCCGACCCGCAGGGGTGTTAAAATGTCTATAAACGGAAGAACTTATTCATTTACTTACTTATTTATTTAGAGTACTTGGATGAAATGAAGGAATACGCCCCAATTCATACTCTGTGGGCGGAGTCAGAAGACGGTCTGGCCGACACGCTGGGCGGCGTCGGCAGCTGCCTCGCCAGGTGCTGCTCGGCCACGGAGAGGCGCCTGTCGGGACTCTCGGAGACCCTGCTCCCGGTCGTCCACGAGTACGTGCTGTATAGTGAGACGCTGATGGTAAGAGCACCCGGCCGCGCTTGCACCCCGCCCCGACCCCCCCTCCCGTCCCCGCGACCGCGTTCTACCCCGCGCGAAGGCAGCGCCCGCCGCGCTCTTGCGCCGCTCTCTTCCCGGCCCTGCGGGGCCCTTCGCGTGCGGACAGTGAGTCTGTCCGCTGCCCGGACGAACGAACGGATGCGCGGCAGGGAGGGGGGTTGGGGGGGGACATCAGCAGCGACAACAGCAGTTTGTGAGGTTATGCATAGACTTGAAGCATCCTCCACCGAGGATTAGATAGGGAATAGGAGTCGTTTTTCCAGCCTTTTACAATTTTTAAAAATTGGCGGCACGTTCGGAAGTTCTCTCCAGGAGAGTTGCTTCCCCGCTGCCGGGTGGCGCCTTCCACCCAGCGTGTAGCCCCGGAGTGGCATTATGCAGAAAGCACTTGAGCAGGATCTCGATGTTTGTTCTGCCTTCTGGATGCTTCTAAAAAGAAATCCGTCCCATGAAAACGTTTTTCTCCCACTATTTGGAAAGGCTTTTCTCCCTCTTAGAGCCCCGTTTTGCGTTTAACCTCCTCAGGTCACGTGAAGGTCTCCAGGTGGGGGGATTCAGCGAGGCAGCCTGCAGAGCGGACGGGTTTCAGCCGCCCGGTGCTCGGCTCGCGGTGCCTGCTGCGCGCAGGCCTGGTGCCTGTCCCGGGGCTGCGGTGCGGGTCCAGGCGGCTGACATGCAGAGGGGGCCCACTTCTTCCGCTGCTTGTCAGAGCCCGTTTCCATGTACTCTTTTATTAAAAAAAAAAAAATTTAAATGTATTTATTTTTAGAGAGAGGGGAAGGGAGGGACAAAGGAGAGGGAAACATCCATGTGTGGTTGCTTCTGGCGCGTCCCCTACCGGACACCCGGCTGCAACCGAGGCCTGTGCCCTGACCGGGAATCGAACCAGTGACCCCTTGCTTTGCAAGCCGGCATTCAGTTCACTGAGCCACACCAGCCAGGTGTTTCCATATACTCTTGCTTTTGGGGGTTGGGGGGAGGTATTTTTTTAAATTTTGCTCCTGTCCTGGTAAGAAAAGCTGCCTTAGCCTTTCACCAGATCTGCCTCTTCCACGGTTATCATCTGATAAAGGTTTTCCTTTCACAGAGTCATTAAATATTTGGTGGCAATTTCAGGTTTCTGCTGTTACTTGCCTTTCTTGGGTCCTGCTGTGGGCAAACCCGTCTCCCTTCCCAAAGACCTTGAACATGTCCTTCTCGTCGCTCTCGGTTTCCTTGGCGATGTTCCATTGCTTTACTTCCTCATTGATCCCGGCTTTGTGTGACTGTTCCAAGAGATGCTTTGCCTCATTTGAAGTAGCATGTTCTGTGTTCTTTCTCCGTATTAGAGTGCTTTGCTCTTTATTATGTCAAGATGGAAATTAAGCAATTTAAATCATGTATCATTAAAGGTGTGGAAAGATTATAATAGCAACTAGAAAGAATTATTTTTTTAGGCCCTCATTTGATTGTATTATTTGTTAGACTCCTGGGCATAATCAGTAGCATTTATGTTGCCATCTGCTTCTGTTTTCTACTGGAAGGTTTCTGCAGTGTGAGCTCAAGTAATGAAAAGTATATGCCTAAACAAGATGATTACATTTGGGTACTTTTGACTAGTTTTATTCTGAAGCCGCCAACCTCTTACCTAAAATTCCTACCCCCATGAAGCAGAGTATGTTCTCGCTGTGGAAACAGCCCTGAAATAAACGGGACTAAATTGTCATGTGTCATTGGGAAGGGAAGGGGTCCCTGATATTCATGGCAATTAAACAGAGAAGTCAGTATGAAAGAATTTGTGATCATTAGTAGAATTCTGTAATGATCGCTTGAAAATGGGAGACATCTTCGTCGCTTTTGAATGTTTCGAGGGCGCCTCCGCGGGCGCAGCCCTCGGCTGCGTGGTCTTCACGGCGCGCTTCCCCCGCTGCCGCTCAGTTCTCACTCAGGCGCCGCAGAGCTGCCTCCTCCGGTCGCTCCTGACCTACTATTGTCTAGGTTCTTCGTGCTTCTGAAAACACCCCAGAGACCTGTGTCTCGTGAAGTCCCTTGCCTGGTATGTCTTTCCTTTAACTCTCCCTGGTGGAGTCATTTTTGTCCCTTAACCTGTTGCGGCCATTTGTGTCCACGAGGACAATTTCATGACCTGATGAACGCTGGACGCCCAGTGAAAGATGAGTTCAGACCACAGGAGTCCTCGTGTCCACGAAGCCCAGGCGGGATATCTGGGAAGGAAGGTGCTCACCAAGGGAAAGTCGCTGTGAAAGACTAGCAGGTGGGGCCAGAGTTACGGACGGATTCTGCACGCGGACGCTGCGCAGAGGCATGTGCCGTGGCACGGCTCCGTCCCTAGGGACCGCGGTCACCCGAGAGAACAGCACGGGGCTCCTGTCAGTCGGAGAAAAGGCCATGATTGCGCGCCCAAAGCTTGGCCGATTGATTCACACACGTATAGTTTAAGCTAAAATAAAATCTTCAGGTGCGAATGCGCAGTCCCGTGGTCTGGTTCCCTGCTGTCGTGGGCCGATGGGCCGTGGGCGGGAGTCAGGCCCAAGAGGCTCCGGCGTGCCCAGCGGTCGCGGGTTTACACCACAGCGCTGCTCACGGTGCTCCTGCTGGCCGGCTGCTTGGTTGGGCCTTTGTTCTTCCTGAAGGACAGTGTATAAAAGACTTATACCAGAAAGACGTGCATTGGGCAAACGGAAGGAGTTATGAAAAAATTTCCTCAATACTTGCTTTCAGTTTAGCCTTTAGAGAGTAAAGTAAATTTTTTCAAGTCCTGACGGCGGTTTATATCCTGAAATGGATATTTTTTTTTTGGTTAGGCAAAAATGATGAAATCCTTGTGTTTTAATCCAAAGGGTGTGATGAAAAGAAGGGACCAAATACAAGCAGAGCTGGACTCCAAAGTGGAAGCTTTGACTTATAAAAGGGGAGACACTGATCTGGTAAGTGTTGGAGTTTCTTGATATAATGTATAGAATTGGTGACTGAAACTTTTAGTAGGAACGTAGAGCCCCATTGACAGGCTTGCTTTGAAGCATTCAGCCAACGATACTAACATTTCTCTCCAAAATCTCTTACCCATGCAGCCCCCGGTGAGCCCGCAAGCTGGAACACGGTGCTTATCAGCCTTTCTGTCTTGTAGTGTCTTTTCCAATGAGCACACTATGCCGTTCATGTTTTTAAATTGGAGTGTTAGAAGAAGGTATAAAACGTACCTAGCATTGTTCTAGACGGCTAGTAAGTACTCAGTATGTAAATCCACTTACCTAGTTTTATATTTATATGAAATGTGTTGGTGTTCTTACGGACTTTTTTCTAGATATTGTAAAAACGTTTACAAAGGTGAAGGATCTTTGTTTTCAAGTTGAATCGCTTAAAATACCTTTTTATGGAAATTGTCAAAAAAATAAAAAAGAGGTCCAATAACATAATGAACTCATATACCTACCCCCGGGCTTCATTATTTCCCAATATTCACTCAGATTGTTTCATCTATCTTTGTTCTCACTTTCTCACTTTTTTTTCCTTGAAGTATTTTCAAAGGACACTCTTTTGTTCCAGATATTATAATTCCAGGCATGATATTATCACCCACAACATTTTAGTATCCTTTTTTTAATCTCAGAGTAATGCTATCAGATTGAAATGCATATTCTCATTTTAACATTGAGCCAGAGCCTTGGAGGGGGAGCGACGTGGCCACGTTTGTTCGGTTCCGAACGGAGGTGGGGCTGGAAGCGGTCACCTCGCTTGCCCACCTCAGACCTCGCTGCCCCTCAGAGAACAGGTTTACAGGGGAAAGAGGAGTCCTTCGGTTCCACTTCTGTTGAGTTCTCTATGTGAGAGACTTTCTTAATTTTTTTTTTCTAAATTCAAGGATGTAGATGAGTATCGAGTACACTTTTGGCAGGTGAGTAGGGGCATCCTAGAAACCCCTGCTAATCCGCAGTATCATAGCTCCCCCATCCCAGCTGCTTCATCGTCTCTCTTGCTTCAGTCATGTTCTAACCCAGGACGCGACGCCCTCACTGGTTTGCTTTATGTTGCCCGCCTGCCGTTCCCTCCTTGTCTGTAATCGAGGCGCCTTATGGGCAGGAGACTCTTACTTGCGTCCTGAAGCTCACAGCCCCCAGAACAGGGCCCGGACCCAGGCAGCCCCTCTGTAAACAGGTCGGGAGGGAATGAATGAAAACCGCAGCGACCGAAAATCGTTTTTATGGTCCATAAAAACGTTAAAGGCTTGAAGCAAAAGTCTCTACAAACTCAGACTCTGTGCAGAACACTGAGACTCCCCTGAAACGTGATAGTGAACTATCTTCCTCTTTCTGGACAATGTGCATTTTTCAAACTCCAGTTCGTGCCCCGGAGCAGGGTGTGAGTGGAGCGTGGGGAAGCATTCAAGGGGGTGTGCGTGCGTGTGTGCGTGTGTGCGCGTGTGTGTAACTTTTTAATTTTATTAGAAGAGTCCATTAGAAGGAACAAAAATGGGGGACACTTGTACAGAAATTGTAATTGTTTCTTTGGAACTGTAGATATTTTTATTTGTGAAATAATTTTTAAAGATATTGCAATGAGTGATTAGTTGAAATTTTGCCCTTGACCAAATACTAGAAAAAGTTAAATATTTTTTAAGTTTCAGGAGACTAGTAAAATGACTTAAAAAAACCAAGCATCTGTTCACAACAGCTTAGATTCACATTTTAAGTGGAAAAGAAGAGTAGTTGGGATTATTCCAACTGCAAAAACACTAGAAGAAATAGCTCGGGCCCAAATATGGCCCGGCTTTCCCAGCTCAACTAAAAAAGCACATTTTTTTTTTCCATTTGACTTGCAAATATTTTGTCTTTTGCTCTGTAAAAGCTTCCTTGATATCTCATTATAACCTAATGATCCATCTGTATTTCTGATTCCGTTCTTGTGTATGCCAGGTCCACTGTAAAGAATTTTTTTACCAAGGTCTCTGCTATGTGGTAGGAGTGGAGAAATTTGAAACTTCAGTTGTGTGCATTATATTCTATAAGATACTTTTTAATTAATGAACGTTTGAAACAGACATCACACGTATTTCTGTTACCCATCAAAACGGGTCCTTCCTGAAATGTATAGGGACTAATCGAATGCTTGGCGAATGGCACCTCTTACACTTTCTAACAGTTTATGTGTTTACAGAGCTCACTTCAAAATCCCTACGTGTTATGATGGTATCTTTGGGAGAAACCTTCATCAGGAACCCGCCGCGATTGGTCACAGAACGACCGAAGGGAAGTGGCTTAGAAAGCTGCAGGCGAGGGTCACCATGGAAACGCACCCTTGTGAGGTCCTTCTAAGGAGCCCTCCTCTGCGGTCACCATGGCGACCCTGGCGGAGAACTGGATATAGCAATCCAGCCTGGTTGTTTACCATGGCAACGCAAGCGAGGCCGCTTTGGAGACAACCCCGGGGCCATTTCTGTGGAGCGCTGCTGGGGTGGCCTTCAGAGGCGCCGCCCCAGTCACCCCTGGGTGCGAGGCCACCCACAAACCCAGCAAAGCAGCTCATAATGGAAAAGGTCGTTGAAAGGAAGGGCAAGGACCGGGGGGTTCTAATGACCGGGCAGAGATACGGCAGTGATGGGACCTTCCGGAGGTCACACTGCACGCGTCGGGTGATCTCTGTGGGGCTTCCTGGCATGCACGTGCAAGGCGACAGTCTCTAGCGGGCCTGTGACTTTGGACAGGCTGCACACCGGCAGGGGTGGCATTATGGTTAGTTTTTCCCATCACTCAGACATGCTCACAAAAAATTATGTATTTTTCTGCAGACCAAAATAATGTTTGCAAGTGAATTTCTTCATTTGTTGCCTGGACAGCTGCAGAGTAACTGCTGCTCAGGGTTTGCGGTTTGTAGCTGTTATCTCACAATAATAAAATTAATGGCTTCAAAATAACCTAAACTCAGCAGAAACTTCCAGAATACTCATGCGAGGCAGCTTCGCTGTTCATTTACAGTTCGGTCACTTAGGCTTTGGAACGAGATCGATGTAGGATCAAATCCCAGCTCGTGTGCTTATTAACGCTGTGACCTGGGACACGTTTCTTAGCTTCTTTTAGTCTTGTTTTACCACGTAAAATTTGGGGGAATTATTGGAGCCTGTCTAGTGGGCTTATTTAAAGATGAAATAATACAATGCAAGAAAATTATTTGGATGAGAGTAAGCACTCAGAAGTCATTAGCTGCTTTTTTATTTTTTAATTTTTGGAGAGAGGGGAAGGAGGGAGAAAGAGAGGCAGAGAAACATCAATGTGAGAGAGAAACATCGATCAGTTTTCTCTCGTACATGCCCTAACTGGGAACCAGACCTGCAACCCGGGCATGTGCCTCGACCAGGAATCGAACCAGCGACCTTTTGCTCTGTGGGACGACGGCCCACCCACTGGAGCCGCACTGGTCAGGGCAGCTGCTGTTGTTTTAATGTCCGAGATGGATCCTGTAAAGTGACTCAGGAGTTGCTCCTGGAAGAGCAAAGAAGACACTTTCATGTTGGTGGATGTGACGGAAGTAGGGACGTTTCCAGCAGCATCCTGGCCTGAGGAGAGCAGGGGGTGGGGAGGTGGGGGATGTGCTGTGAGGGTGGCTGCTGTCTGGGGGGCAGGGGGACCCAGGGGAAGCCTGCGCTGAAGAGGCAGGTGTCCTGGAGTAGCCAGAGGCCATGAACTTCTGAGGGATGTAGGTGGGAGGTCAACTCTGTAGCTTGAGGGGCAGCCAGCATTTCAAGCTGTTGGTGACTCAACCTTTCTGGCCAGCAAGACGGGCAGGCAACAGCTCGATAAACAACTATAGCTTAAAAGAAGAAAATCAGAGATACGCAATTTCATGTCATGATAAGATGATATTTCGGGGAGGGGTGCTCAACAGAAACCTTTGAGCCCATGCCAGTGCCCACCACGGGAGAGACACAGTGCCAAGCACTGGGGGACAGGCGGTCTGCATTCTCGCGGATGGAGACAACACGATAATTTAGCTGACGAGATACTGCCATTCGGGGATACACGCGGGGAGGAGAGTGCTGGGGAGCAGTGCCGTTTAAAACGAGGGTCAGGGAAGGTCTTCCCATCCTGGGATTAAGTCAAACCCGGAAGAGGTGAGGTTTGAACCACCGGGACAAAGCGTGCCCGGCCGGAAAGGCCTGCCCGGTTCAGGACACTCCAGGGGCCCGGTGCTGCTGGAGCAGGACGAACAGAAGGAAGAGCTGTGGGAAGTGAGGTCGGACAGGTACCCAGGGCTCAGATCACACGGGGTCTTCCAGCCGCAGGATATGGTCTCAGGGAGACAGAACATGTGGCCAGAGGAGTACACAGTTAAAATAAAACGGCCACGGAGCGTGGGGAGGACAAGGGCGACGTGTGCGTGGTGTGCGCGTGGACGCGAGAACGCCAGCGCTGGGGCCGGCGGCGCGGGGCCAGGAGGCGTCCGGGGCAGAGCTCGGGTTCTGAGTGTACTTGGAAGGAGGAGCTGTGTGCGGTTTGGCAGATTGTGGATCGGGACGGAGCAGGGACGGGTCTGAGACGCTAAGGGGGTTTGGGGCTGGGCAGCGGGGAGGCGAAGAGTCGCGTTCATGGAGATGGGGAAGACCTTGCAAAGAACAGGTTCGGGAGACATCAGATTTGGACACAGACGTTGAGGTGCCTGTCAGGTTCCCAGTGGACCTGTTGAGCAGGGAGTTACAGGTAAAAATCTATGTACAAACCCAGAGGATGGGGGCGTGGGGATCCACGGGGAGACATGTATCTGGTAGTTGTTAGCAGACAGACAGTATGGTGAGCAATGAGATTTGTCGAGGTCACTAAAGGATGAGAAAAAAAGCGGTCCCCTGACCGACCCTTGGCCTACTTCAACATGCAGAATCAGAGAAGGGGGTCTGCTGAGAAGGAAGGGGGATTCACAGCGCTTCAGCTGTTCGGAGGTCACTGGGCCGACGCGATGAACATTTTCATAGGGTCATTCAGCTTTCCCAAGCACGTCTCCATTTATGAGGCATTTATAAAAACAGCGCGATGCTCAATGACGAAGATTAAGTGTAGGTGACAAAATATTTCAGGAGAAATGGCCCATTGTCTCATGGGTCCCAAAGAAGAAGGTGTCCAGACTGTTCAGTCAAAGTCGGAGACTTTCTGACGGTGGAGCTAAAGGTGTCACAGGAACTGGGGGAACGCGTGGGTTTTGCAGTTTCCTTCTGAGTTTCCAGAGTCAGAGCTTCTGTCTGAAAATGCTTATTCACTTCACCACTTAACTGTAAGATAAATAAGGTTCATCTGTGGTGCCAAATAATGCTGCATATCCATTTTATTTTTATTTTTCATTTTTGAATGGGTGATTTATAGTTTTCCACTCAAAGCAGCATTCAGATATAAATGAATATGAATACATTTGACATTTAGCAATATGTGCACAGAATCTGAGAGTTGGATCTGTAAGTAATGCCATCG